>NW_026138073.1:7064585-9589170 GCF_025592945.1 Manacus candei
GCTGGTGGGTGATAAGGGCTGTTTACCGAGTTCCTCCTTTGTCCAAGAGGAATTTTAACATTTCTGCCACAATTTTAAACTCTGCCTTCATTCTTGCTGTTGTCAGGAAGGGGTTGAGCTCTTGTGCTGCCCTTCCTCGGAATATCTGCGGGTCCCAGCCCGGGCAGGCTTTGCCTTGGTGCTGTTTGCTGCCCTAGGTTCTCCATGCCCGCTCACCAAGCTGGAAGAAAAGAGCCCTGCAGCAAGGAGCTTTTCCTACAGGCAGGGTTGTGCTGCCCTCACAACCCTGGGGAGTTCTGTCCTGCCTGTGCCAGCCCAGACCCCAAAACACGCAGGCTATTTACTGGGAGAAGTCAGCTTACACACTTCTTTTACTGGAGCTACACACTGTTTGCAAGGACCCCCTTTGCCTTGGCTTCAGGCTGTCCCCCATCCCTGTTCCCCAGCTTTTTAGCTCTGTTTCTGCTTTCCCAGTTTGGAGTCTGCAGGTTTTTCACAGCAGGGAGACCTTATCTCTCTTCAGAAAGCTGGGGTCATGCTCACAGCTCTCTCCAGAGCCTCTTGCACAGCATTAGTGTTTTCAGTGTGGTTTAGCTTATTGTTGGTGCCATCGCTGTAATGAAAGGGCTGTGGGAGACTCCAGAGATGGCAGAGGCTGTGCTTTGCTAACCACGGCGCACAAGGGACTGTCTCGTCCCAGAGACCTCAGGGGTCAATTGGGTTCACATAGAGCTGTATGTGGGTGGACTCAGGCTGGAAGCATGCTTCTGCATCCCAAGTGAGAGGGACTTGGGAACCAGGTTCTCTGATTGATGGGTTGGGTCCTGTTTGCTTCAGATTTCCTGTTCTCATCCGTAGAGAGAAAAGGCCTGATGGTGCATCTATTTGCAGTGTCCCCCTGCACCAGTGTGTGGGTGGGGATATGACTGGGGATGGGGGTTAGAGCCTCCTCTGGGAGAGGACTGGCCACTGTGCCAAGAGCAGCACGTAAAAGCAGCCAATGCAAAATAAAGCACATCCATCTTGTAACTTCATCACATGAAGCGCTGGCCTTGAGGAGAAGAAATTTTTCAGTCTGTTTTTGAGCCATTGCTGCTTTGTACCATGTGAAGTCAATTCAAGGCAGGCTCCTTTCCAGCTAAATCTGACACCAGGAAATGTTCTTTTTCTCCCCATTTGCTTCCCGCCGTCCTGGCCCCGCTACAGGACAGCTCTGTGTGCAGCTCCGTGCCGAGCAGCCCTGCCGATGCTCCCCAGCCCGTGCCTCCCGCAGCAGCCTGGCTGTTGGCTGGCTCCTGCTCTTCTTTCCTCCCTTCTTTCCTGCTTAACAGCTCCTTTATTTACCCTCCATGCCTAAAGCCAGTCGTGCTGTCAGCTCTCTTTGCTTCGTTGGGAAACACAACTTAATTGGTTTCTCCTCACCCCCTCTCAGCTCCTGGAATGAAGCGATGCTTCAGGATGTCCCCAGCTTTTAGTAACACGTCTGACATATCTCCAGCCTTTTGTCCTCCCTGATGTTGGAGATCTTTCTGAGTCACTTCCCTGAGACAAGCTTGCAGACCTTTCTCTGGGATGAGAGCAGGATGGAAAGGCACAAGAACGAAGCTGGGATTTCCAGACAGTGATTGGCGTTAATTTATCTGTGCTTAAAGAACACCTGCCCACGTTCTTCTCGAGTTGTGTGAGGTTGCACAGGCAGCAGAAGTTGCTATTGCTGAAGCTTTGGTGGTGGTGAGGTAAGGCTTGTGTCTGGCCAGAGCCAAGCTAATGGGTTTCCCTTTGCAGGAGGTGCCACCCCACCTGGGCTGCAGGGCCCTGTCTGTGGTAACGTGTGTGGCACACCGAGCATCTCCAGGCTTTGTTGCTCATCCCGCATTAATAACTAATGAGCTGTTGCTGATGGGAGCAGGCAGGCTGCCAGCCAAGGCTCTGCTCCTCTCCAACACCCACCAGCTCTCCTCTGTGGTATCAGCACCCACAGCACATTGTCACTCTGGTCACTGCACGCGTGGTTGGGTGCTGACACGTGCATCGTCTCACTTTGTGCCGCTCCACTGCGAGTGGGGAGGGAAATACTGGGTTTTTTTCAATTTCATCTCACATTTGAAATGTACATTTTTATATTAAATTTTTACTACAGGGAATTATTTTTAATTATAGTGAGCTGGAAGGGGATAAAATAAAGTTGAGTAAGTGAGACATATGTGAAGAAGTCATGGAAACCTGATCATAGAAGTGGAAAGACACTCCTAGGACACTGGGTATTGTTCCCATGAAACAACATATCCTAATGTAAAGAAAATTGTAATTAAAGCTGTTAATCTTCTGCTTTTAACGAGGGGAAAGGAAGGGAACTGAACATCTCAAAGGCAAGATCTTGAATTTTGTACAGTTTGCCCAGGGAGGGTGACAGAAACCCCATGTCTGGAAATGATCGAGTTTTAATGGTGCAAAGTTGTCCTGGCTTGGGGACATCACTGCTGAGTAGACAGACTACCTGTGTCATTTTCATCCTTTGTTTTTCTGACCAGGGAAGCCACTCACCAGAAATACCTCCTTGCCTGGGATGCAGGAGGGAGGGTGGGGTAAATCAGCTTCCTGACCCGGTTCTGAAGCTCCTGGCTGAATGTGGGGTGAGCTGTGGGCTGGTGGTGGGAATGAATGACCTCTGGGGTCTACTTGATCATACATCTCACCTATTCACTTTTTGACACTGTTATTTCAAGTCCTGATTTATCTCGTTTATTAAAAGCCAAGACCTCTGATACTCTCCTGCCATCTCTCATCTCCTGGACAGGATGTGTCTAGACGGGAAGAAGGCAGAAACCTGCACGCTGGCTTTTTCCACTTAGGAGTGCTTATGCTCCCAGCATTGCCACTATCCAAGCATGGACTGTTGGGTTTGTCCCCCTTTGGAGCTCGTGATCGATGTCCTGAAAGTTAAAATTTGGCTAAGGAGTCCTAAACTCCATTAGAATAACTATCTCTAATGCCAAATCTGGGGCTCTGGAGATATGAATTATTTTTAACATCTTGTTACCTATTGAGCTGCTTCTTAATCATATACTGAAATGAGGTGGAAACAGCAATGAGAGCAGTGGCTTTGCTGAGGCAGAGCGCCCTTCCACGGTAGCTGATTAATTAAAGTATTCACATGAAATGGTACCTTGATTATTTTTTAAGGAAACAGCCAGAGGCGATGCCAAGACTCTCCGACTGGACGCAAACCAGACGCTGGGGTGTGTGGGGGTCGCTGTGTGGTTTAGATCTGATGAAAGGCAGGAAATGGGAAAATCTGGCAAATCTCCCTGGCTTGACTTAACGGAGCCTCTTGACTTTTGCTGGAGTGCATTTTTTGTGCTGTAATGGCCAAATGGAAATTTAGACTTGAAGCTGGATCCGAGTGCTGGTATGCTTAGCTGGCTTGTACAGAGTGGTGAAAAAGAAGGAAAGGTGTTTGAAAATTCCAGCCCCTGGGTTTAACTGTTTTTTCCCTCTGAATTCCTTTGTTTTACGTTAGAGCAGAGAAACCTGCAATGGCAGCGTTAACTTTTCCCTTGCTTTTTGTGTGGTACCTTATTATTTCTGAGATGTCTCCCTTCTGCTACCCAAGTGAAATCTTATCTCATTCCTCAGAAGTCAGTGGCGCTTCATTAGTGCAAATTAATTCAGAATCCTGTGTGGTTGCTTTAAAATAGACACCATTGACCCAGCCTGTGGAAGAGCATTGAGTTTTCAGAAATAGAAGCCAATTTATCAGCATTCCCTTTAACCTCTTTTTCTTTGTCGGGGGATGTTTTCAGCCAGGTTTGTCCTTCGCTGTTACCCTGGCAAAGGGGTGTGATGATTAGAGGGATGGAACACCTGTCCTATGAGGAGAGGCTGAGACAACTGGAATTGTTCAGCCTTGAGAAGAGAAGGCTGGGGTGACCTTATTAGTACCTTATCAGCCTTTTAGTACTTGAAGGGGGGCCTACAGGAAGGCTGGAGAGGGACTTTTTACAAGAGCATGTAGTGATAGGACAAGGGGGAATGGATTTAAACTGAAACAGAGTAGATTTAGATTGGATATTAGGAAGAAGTTCTTTACTGTGAGAGTGGTGAGGCCCTGGCACAGGTTGCCCATAGAACTTGTGGATGCCCCATCCCTGTAAGTGTTCAAGTCCAGACTGGATGGAGCTCTGAGCATCCTGGTCTAGTGGAAGGTGTCTCTGCCCATGGAAGGGAGTGTTGGATCTAGATGATCTCTAAGGTTCCTTCTGACCCAGACCATTCTGTGATTCTGTGATTCTGTGTTGTCCTTGCAGCCCTGCAGATAAATGCTCAGATTCAAGCCTGTGAAGAAAATCTCACAGACCACAAGCTGCAGGAACAACAGCCCCTTAAAAGAAGTGTTAAGAATAAGTGATATTTGCAGTGAACTAATCTAATGTCTGTTCAATTGCAACCTGTGGGCTGTTCTTTCATTTCTTCTTGTGCTTTCCTCCCTATTCTGCTGAGCTGCAGCAAGTGCTGCCGAGCAGGGTGGTTAAGATTCCATTGTAGTGTGACTGTGGTTTTTGTAGCCTCCCTTAATTTAATTTAGCTTTATATGTTCAGACTATAATCAATTTTTATGCTACTTTAATAAGCAAATTTATGCTATCAGCATGCTAAAGGGACTTGTCATTCACAGCTTCCCAGTCAATCAACCATTTTCCGTATTAGTGAAGTGCTCAGCTGTCCTAAATTCAGTAACAACTCTGCAATTACAGCTGGCATGTCAACCTGAACCAGGCGTGTGCATGACCCTTGCCTGTGCTGGCCCCTGGAAATGCTCCTCGTGGTGCAGTAAAGGGACAAGCAATTGCATATCCCAAAACATTGGGCAGTCTGACTCAGCTGGATTGCCAAGTGTTGTTACAGCAAGTATGGACTTTTATTTCCTCCCTGTAAGAGACAAATCCCGCATTTGGAAATGCCTGAGCATAAGAAAGGGTTGAGTTTAGTCTCTGCAGGCCAGTGACTGGCAGGAATCGCTTTGCTTTCTTATTTAAAGTGCAGCTCACTGAGGCATCTCCTTTTTTTCCTCTCCCCTCCTCTTGCAGGAAGATTTGCCTTCACTGTAAGTGCTCCCAGGAAGAGCACATCGTAACAGTTATGCCTCTGGAGATGGAGAAGACGGTCACGAAGCTCATGTTTGACTTCCAGAGGAATTCCACTTCTGACGACGACTCAGGCTGTGCCTTGGAGGAGTACGCGTGGGTCCCGCCCGGCCTGAAGCCCGAGCAGGTAACGATGACACCACCCAGTTACCAGAAAATAATTGTTCTAATATGTTCTTTGGAAATAGTTTTCCTGATTTTTCTTCTAGGGGCGCAGGCATGTGGCTGTTTCTGGTGCACTAGAGATACTCGCAGAGACAGATCTGGTCTGAATGCACAAATGGAGCAAAATACACATGTGATCCTTGCAAGG
Organism: Manacus candei; assembly: GCF_025592945.1. Taxonomy (NCBI): domain Eukaryota; kingdom Metazoa; phylum Chordata; class Aves; order Passeriformes; family Pipridae; genus Manacus; species Manacus candei. The sequence continues at coordinate 7,070,043 of NW_026138073.1, forward strand.
ACCTGTGGTTTTCTGCATCTGTAGATGTAATTGGCAACTGAGAGAGGGGAAACAAAATACTTCCAGGGTGGGATTTGTTGTGGTTGTGCAAGGGAAAAGATACAGACATATCTACTTATGTTTCATTGGGAAAAAAACGATGGGACTCCAGTGTTCCCCAGGGACTCAGTGCTTGTGTTCTGCCCTCCTGGATTGCTCTGCGGTAAGTCCAGGGCAGACAGTCAAAGCTGGTAGATTACTCTGAAAAATGGGCCAAAGGCTTTGTGGTTTGGGTTTTTCAAGCATGATGTTTGTGCCTTACTGGAAGGAATAGCTCAAATAAAGCTCAAGTCTCTCGATGCAGGAATTGAGCAGGATGGATTAGACCTCAGCGTGCTGGGTGTGTGGAACAGGCATTGATTCTATTCCTTCCAGTGTACATGATTCCTTTGGTTTTTATGCTAGTCTTCTATGTGTTCAACTCAGAACTTAATTTGCAGAGGAGATTGCAAAATGAGCTTAGCCTTGATAATTGCTATGGCAATCATTTTAAATTGTGTAAGGAGGCTGGGAGAGGGTGGAAAGCTTTCATTCTTACTGTTGTAGTTGCTGTCCTTAAATACTGTGTTTTCATGAGCTTTTATTCAGACCGGCTTAGGCATTTCCTGAAATATTTTGGCACTACCCGTAGGCTGTAAATATTATCTGTCTGATTAGAGAAAATCCAGTTGTTTGGTGGTTTGGGGGGTTTTTTTCTTGTCTTTATAAGCCTCGCTCAGCCTTAGCTTGAAACTCCACAGCACCGTGTGTTTCATTTGGTGCCATCCAACCGTGCAAATCAGGCAGCAGCCTTGTTTTCTGTCACCTTCCTTATGTTAGAGGCTCCTTTTGTGCCTCCCAGGAGGCACAAGACATGGTGTGTGGACAAGTGCAGATGGTCCTGAACTAGCTCTGCTGGTCCTTCATGCTGTGGGGACCTGAACCAGTTGAATTTGAGGAGTCCTGTTGAAGGATCAGACCCAAGGTGGTGCCACCTGCTCTCTGCACTGTTTTCTGTCCAGGCGTGACAGTGGCTTCTGGAGCCCAAGCTGGCCCATGCTCCTGTTGTTTTGAGTGGAAATACAGGTATTTAGTGACAGGTGGCACCTGACCAGGTAGATATGGTGTCTAATAAGTACAGCATGGCATGGACAGCGATTGAAACCCACTTTGAGCATGGTGGTGACATATTCCAGAAGACCTGTGTGCTTCTTTGATACTTCAGGTGCTCTTTAAGAACTCCTGTGCTATCAGGGAGTTTGGGATGCTCAAGAGAAAATAGAAATCCATTAGCTCTATCAGTAGCTACTGACATCTCATGCATTACCCAGGTTAATGTACTTTTAGGTTCTTCCAGCATCTATTTCTTGCAGAAGTCACAGTGCTCCTCAATACGAACACTCGTTTTCTCATTATGCTCCTCGGTCTGCATTACTGGGCCTCTTAGCAGATTTGCCACTTCAGGCCTGTCTCTAATCACCATGGAGATGAAGAGCAGCCGTAAGCGGAGCCAGAGACAGGCACTGAAATCCTTCCAGCAGAGCTCATTCACCAGCCCTTCCATGAGTTTTCATATGTGAGATGAGCCACTAAGGAGACAAAAGCGAGGTGTGACTTCCCTGGGCTGTGCAAGAGCCAGGTGTGACTTCTCTGGGCTATGCAAGAGCCACACTGCGGGGCTGGGATTTGTCCCTTGGTGAAGAGCAGCACCCTGAATTTCATAGAATCGTAGAATGGTTTGGGTTGGAAAGGACCTTTAAAGGATCATCTGGTTCCAACCCTCCCTGCCATGAGCAGGGATGCCACCCACTAGATCAGGTTGCTCAAAGCCACGTCCAGCCTGGCCTTCAGCACTTCCAGGCATACAGAATTTCTCCAGGAGTTATCATGTGGCTGGGGTATCACAGGGCTGGGAGTGTCCCAGTGTGCAGGAAGGGTCATTTGCTTCCTGAGGGGTAGGAGATACCTCTGCAGTGACTCTCTGGAGTTGGGCAAGGCTGCAGACAGACCTGTGGCTTTTTGGTCAGTGAGTCAGGTGTGTGCACGTGATGTGGAGCCCCTGCAATGTTATGTCTGCCATGGAGCAGCTGGTGGGCTCCACTCTGGCTGAGGACGCTGATGTCAGTCTGGGCTGAAAATACAGATTTGCAGGCAGAGAATTCTGCCTTCTGCTGTTTCGCTGTCGTATTTTTTTGACGTGAAACAGATGAAATGAAACAACTTTTTCTGCAATATTCTACTTTATTAAAACCTCTACACAGCATATGAACTGGGGAGGTAAGTGTTCCCCTGAAAGACTAATGCAGTTTTCTTATTATACTTGGACGACAGCCTTCCTACCTCACTATTCTTGGGAGACAGTGTTCACATCTCACTCAACGCAGCAATTTACAGGATTTCAGCAGGAAGGAGTTGGCCTGCTAACATGACATCGGTTTTTGGCAGTATCCACAGGTCATTTCAGAATTTGGAGAGTCCCTTCAATCCAAAGCTTAAATTATTAAGTGTCATCTAGAGGGGAATTGACTCAAATCTATAAGGTTTCACTGGGTTCCTGGATACTAATTCAGGCATCAGCTGGTCTGTGGTACCTGTCAACTAGCCAAAATTTTGTTGGTTACTCAGTGCCCACTACTGAAGAGAAAAAAAAGCATTGGTCCAGTGTTCACAGATATTGATCCAGACATTGCAATGAGGAGTGGAGCTGGAAGTTGTCCCTTATATTATGAGTCATCAGTGTGTAAGATTACAAAGTCCTTTACTCAAAAGCCATATATATTATATATTTCTAAATATGTTCATAACATAGGGATTAAGATAGCAATATAAAAAAATTATAATACCACTGCATTAAGGTAGGATAAAAATTCATCTGGAAAAGCAGCTCAAACATATGCCATTGCTGCTCAAGAAGAGGGATATAAACTGGAAGGACACTGGAAGTACTATTTTGTTGAGGAGACTAGAAGAGCTTGTTTTGTCCAGCCTAACAAATTGAAGGATTATGATCACTCCCTGTGCATTAAAGGAGGAAGAGCAGTTACTCAAGCTCCAACTTTGGCACAAGAAAATAGATATAAATGGGCTCCAAATGCATTCAGGCAGGAAATTGGAAGAGATTTCAAACCATCAGAGGTGTAAGGCTCAGCGGCAACCTGCCAACAGGGAGAGCAATGGGTAAAAACCCGAGACTGAGCTCCATAAATTACAAAGTGATTAGAAAATATGGTTTCTTGTAGTAGCAATCGACTACACAGGATGGCCAGGAAGCTCCTGTGGGGTCTAATCCCACTTGGATTGGACCTCAGTGAGAAGTTGTCGTATGGCAGAAGAGGGACTTCTCTTGTGAAAGATAAGGAAATAACTGTGAGAGTCTTGAAATGGGCAGACACTGATAGAAATGTGTCCTCAGCAAAGCAAGATCCCAGACTGAGCCTGGCTGCAAAGTCAGGGGAGGCAACTTCAGGAGCCAGTTTGTCTGCTGGGGCTGGCAGTCTGACAGCTGATTCTCCCTGGACTGACATAAGTTTTGAGGGCAGATGCTTAAAAATAAGTCCTTTTGTGATGTGTTTTTCACATTTTTAGGCAAGGAAGGCATGTGTAAATACATGTGAATATGCAGCCTTGAATTCCTTGGGCCTGTGGTTTGGAGAAATCCAAAGGGGTTATAACATGCCAGCTTGAATTTCTGAATACAAGGGATTTTTGAGGATTTCTATCTTTATTGTGTCTCAGTAATAGGAGCAGCTGGTTATGGGCAGAGATTTCCAATTAAACAAAAGATGGAGCTCTACTTAAGCTGTGGTGCAGCTTTCTGTATGGCTCCAGCATGCCAACATTTGAGACCCTTTTGCATGTGCCCTTACATCCCTCTTGTCAGTACAGTTGCTCTGGTTGAGGCCCTTAAAAAGTTATGAAAATCTCATCTGAACTAAAATCAGCAGCGTGAAGGTTCAGGGGATGATTTTCCTCTAAGGCAGCTGTTAGAGCTTGGACCTCAAGAGCTTTGCAGTGGTGTGAAACTTGTAACTGTCACAGGGAGTTTATTCAGGGGCTGACATACATGTTAATTCCTCTTCTGGGTCTTTTGCAAGACCTGCAGCAAGGGCCTGAGTTATAAAACCTCCAAGTTTCATCAGTTGCTGTTCAGGTCACGCAGTGAGGAAAGGAGAGTGGAGGTGAACCTACACTGAATGTGCATTTACACCTTACCTAAAGATACCCATTTTCACCACCCTGGTGTGGTAGAAAATACATTATCTGGGCCAGGCATCTCTAGGGGGACATGTGTCTCATTTGTGCCTGTGGGTCATGGTCAAGTGCATTGTACTTTCTTGTCCTTTCTTGAGACTTCTCAGTTCAGCAAACTGTTTCACTCCTCAAGAGACTAAAGTCTTGCATGCAACAAGGAAGGAGTAAGAGAGACCAAAGCAATCCTGTGCCCCAAACATATATAGTAGTGGGAGCAGAGAAGCTAATTTATAATCTGGTAGAGGAAGGACAAAAGCTCCATGAAGAGCTCTCCCTTCCTGGCAGGGCAGGGTGGATGGGAAGCCGAGTGTGCTGAGGAGAAGCTGTAACTCATGAACCCCAGTCCCAGGAGCTGCAGCTGCCTCTCATTTTGCCCCCTAACACACGTGCACACTGGAGTATTTTAAGCCAAAAGCCGCATTTCAGCACAATTTTAAAAGCTCTCCAGTTTCACTTTGAGGTAGCGGTAAGTCCATCACCTTCTCAGTGAACTCTCTCGGTATCTAAATAGCCTGGCAGTTAGCGGCTCTTATTTCAAGGCTGGAGCTGTCTAAATCCAGCCTCCAGGCATCAGACTGTACCGAATGCTTCCCAGCTGCTGGATGGAGCAGCAGTCCCGCACATGGAATGCTTTTTCCATGTGTGATGCCATTGCTGCGTGACTTGGGGGCGGCTGGGGCGGGTTAGGAGATCCTAGAGCTATTCCTTCTGCCCTGGAGCAGAGTGAATCGAGGAGTGTGAGTACATCCATGCTGCAAAAGAAAACATGACAGAACCATGTGTCTGGGCTTTTGCTCCATTTCTGTATCCTGGGGTGTTGGCCTGATCATGGTGAACCCATGGAAGCTGTTAAAATTACTTAATCCTTGAATAATCTTATTATGAGGGAGGGAGTCAACTGCTTTTGGTGGGCCACAGAAGTCAAACCACTTACCTGACATGGTTTACTCAGTTCTGAAATTTGAAGCAGCTGTGTGGTGGTCAGCAGAGGTGAGAGGCAGGGGAGAAGGGAGTGGAAAAAGGAAACTGAAAAGCCCTGAACTGCACGATATAAACTTGTCCTGGAGCTTTATTCCACCATGCAATTACAGCTTTTCCATGTTGCAGCATTATGCTAGTGAGCTGTGCCTTAGAAATCCTAGAGCATTTTAAGTGTGATACACAGGGGAATGATCAACAATGATCAATGCAGCAGATGATCATTATCACTCCTGATGCTCCAGGGGACCCTGAGCCCTGGAAGAACAGCTCTGCTGGTCAAGACCTCGCAGCAGAGACCGCTCTTGGATGCTATTGAAAGGAGTGATCTGACTCCTTTTAATCCAAATTCAATTTCTGCTTAAAAAAGAAAAATCATGTCATACACTTTCGCAAGTCTAAAACGTGTGGATGTACAGCCTTCATTCAAATGTTCCTCTTTGATGCCAGCAGGAAGCAATGTTTCCGTGGGATCTCTTACAGACCAAAAGCTGCTCCAAAGGCTTGGCAGGAATGGATGTCATTCTCAACTGGGGAGCAGCAACACTCAGACGCCTCAGCTGCCGTTAGCCCTGGGAGAGGAGCATGCAGAGAGCTGCAGAGCGTGCCAGAAAAAATAGCACTTAGAAAAATTATTTTTCCTTTGTTCCCTGCCTTTGTCCCTCTGCCTTAGGAGCGGGTTTCCAAGAGCAAACCCAACATTGCGGGATGCCGGACTGCCCGGCGCCAGGGATGGCATCTGCCTCCCGCCGCCGTGTGCTGGCACATGGGCATGCTCATGGTTCTGGGGGTGATACAGGTCTTCTCCCAACTGGGGTTTCAGGGTCTCGAGGGGCACTCCGGGTCCCTCTGGGGTGCGTGCCTGGCTGCATCCCCGCTCTTGGCAGACTTAGCCAGCAGTTCCCACTCTCCTCTCTGTTTCAGAGCATCTGGCCTTGCTGTAAGGATTGTTTTGCTTCAAGAAATAAATAAGTGCTTTGTATCCTAATGGCCTTGAAAAGGAGGACGTGCCGGATTCAGACCAAAGCACACTGAACCCGTTTTCCAGGCTCACACATGCTGTCATCTGTGGAGCTCATGTGTGAGCTGACGTGTACGAGCACTTGCAGTGTTTTTGCAGACACATTGGGAAGGTTATTTGCATGTGGCTTGTTTGGGATATTTCCCCCTTGCTTTTCTAAGGGAGGCCAGCAGGAATGAGAGAAATACTAAAGCATCAGATTTGTTTCTCTGTCAATTTTAAGTGCTCAGTGTAAAAGATCATTAATGCCTGATATGTGTTGTTCCAAAACTGGCACTGGGGAGGAGCAGGCAAGCCACAGGAGCAACCCTGCTCGCCTGGGCCAGCACAGGCTTGTCAGAGCCACTGGCTGCCTTCCCCCCTCTGCAGCCAAATCCTGTGGGAGCTCGCACGCAGCGAGCCAGGGACAGGACCACGACTGAGTGCACGCACATCAATGTGCCGACAGCTCCCCGTGCTGCTGTGCTACATCCCTGGGTGGTGTGGGATGGATTGCCAGGGCTGTGGTACCCCAGCATGGTCCCAAGGGAAATGATACTGTCCTGGGCATGGGTAGATGTCAGACAATGCTGTGTGCCTGTATTTTGAACGGGCTCCACTGTGTGTGATGATTTACTGCGCTGTGCCTGAGCAGTGGCTGACGCACCAAGGTCCCCTTTTTGGGGACATCTGTGTGCAGACACCGTACTGCATACAGTGCAGCACGTCCTGCCCTTGCAGGGCTCTTTGCAAAAACCTTGCAGATGGTTTTGCAGTTTGTTTGGTTCCATGAAAGCCGGGTGGGATTGCCCAGCTGGATGTGCCAGAGCTGTGAGGGCTGAGCAAGTCGGCACCCGTGCCAGGACACCTCGTGCTCCTTTGTAGTCCATCCCAGCAGCACAGTCATTCCAAACAGCCCAGTTTGGTGGGTGCTTTAGGAAGATGTGTTGTACTCAGGGCGAGTACAACCAAACACTGCTTCCCAACAGCAATTTGTGGCATAAGAAAAATGATATTCCCCCTCCACCTCCTTTAATTCATTGATCAAAGAGATCCTTCATCAATAGCTTAAATTTACAGGATGTTTGCAAACTTTTTCTTCTAGGAGGTGTAAGACGTTGCTCACAGACATGCTCATGTGGGTTTTGTCTTTGGTCACTCTGGGACTGTCAGGACAAACTGCAGTCCTGCCTTTATTTAGCAGTCGGGGTAGGTTTGTAAACAGTCAAAGTTAAACTGGAAACACACCCCAAACCTAGGAAGACTGCAGAACACAAAGGCATTTGTAAACTAACGTAATTACTTTCCTCAGTGCCTTTGAATAAAGTTGGCTCCACTTAAAAGGCTTTTTCTAACCCTCATTTTACATTATGTTCTTTCCTTTCTCCTGGTTTCTTTCTCTTTTAATTTCTATATCCCTCTCCTGTCCCATGCCCCCTTCCCCTTTTTGCTTCAAGCAGCTGTTAATTTCCGAAATGCGTATCAGTTTTTGTTAACAAAACTTGGTGTTTGGACGTTTCCCTTTTGAAGGTGATAATAACACCCTGGGAAGATGGATATCTGCTGTGCTGAGTTCTGGCGACCCAGAGCCTGTCCGAGTGCCTGGGAGATCTCCCTGGGGCAGGATGGGGCTTGCCCAGCTGGCCAGTGTGCCATGGCACTCAGCACCCACAGCTGGCCTGGTGTCCAGCACACTGTCCAGCCCATCCCCCTGTCATCTGTGGCCTCCCAGTGTTGTCTGAGGCCTTATTTTAACTCACAGAATCACAGAATATGCTGAATTGGAAGGGACCCACAAGGAGCATCGAGTCCAACTCTCAGCCCTGCACAGGACCATCCCCAGTAGTCACATGGTGTGCCTGAGAGTATTGTCCAAATGCTTCTTGAGCTCTGTCAGGCTTGTATTCCAGATTCCTCTGCAGTTTCTCTCATCCAGATGTGAGTGGAGGTCAGAGAGAAGTCGGGCAAATGGAGAAACGGAGGATGAACCTAGTCTGGCACCACGAGTGGCTCCTGTGTGTTAATGATGCTTGTTTGGTTAATCTTGGGCAGAGCAGATCTGTTGCGAGGGGCAGTAGGAGTGTGTAGAGCTGCGGTGTTATATGGCAGAAGTATTTAATAATAAAACAGTTACAGATACTGCACGATTTAAAAAGGAAATGTTATCCATCCGAGGTCATTGCCCCTCGCTGTTGTCCTTGTCTGGGTGCAGCTCATGTTGCAGAGCGTGTAAGGGCAGTGAGGAGCCGTCCACCGGTGCATGGGGGGTCTGGCCCTGGCCCTGCAGGGCTCCCCAGCCACAAGGCTTGTGCGTGCTCCAAACCAGAGCCGGACGGAGGAGGAGTTACTGTAACGTAAAACAGTGACCTTTTGTACAAAAGCAAAGTGCAGACTGAGCAGTTTTCATTTTCCAGCAAGTTAACATTTTCTGCATGCCTTTTCCCTGAAAAACCAGACTGATCTGAGAATCCCCTTTTCCTTCTTTTATTTTCCTTATTCTCGAGCCAGATGCTCACTTGGCGGGTCAGAAATGCAGCCGGCTGAGCACAGAGGCAGGGATGCTGGCAGCCTGTGGCACTGTCCCTCCCAGCCTTGGCTCTCCCAGCCAGGGAGCTGGGTGCATGCCGTGGGAACGGGTGATGGATGGGAGAGTATTATTTGAACAAGCGTGGCTTAACGTCAGCCTGGGCAAGGGGTGTCCTTTTGCTCTTCATCTGCACTCTGGGTGGATCTCTTGGGATAGGAGCAATGCCCCAGGTGAAAGGATCTGTGCAGCCCCAGGAAGGATGGTGGCTGGAGGAAGCCATTGACAGGCATAAGGATTTCCTCCTCATGAGATGTCCCGCAGGCGCTGGGCAAAGAGTGGCAGCTGTCTCCATTCCATCCTGTCCATGGCCACCCCCGCGGAAGGTCCCCCTGGCTGACGCGGATCCAGAGCAAACCCTTTCAGGTTATTTCAGGCAACAGAACACAGGTTTGAACCTGTTATATTTATTTTGTTTTGCTTCTCAAACCAAATTGCCCATCCCTGCCGAGCTATGTTGCTGGTCTGATGGGAACCAGTTCCTGCGGACCTGCTGAGACTGAATGGAAAACTTCCCACCGGAAGCAGGAGCGGAGCTGGGCACATACATCCTGCTGTACTGGGCTCCGGGAAGGCAGCACCCAGGCTGCTGAAGGAAGAAGAAAGAACCCCCAATCCTTACTTTTTGCCCAGGGTGAGCGTCTTAGGGCTCGTTGCTTTAGGAATTTGGCGGCTCTTCAAAAAAAAAAATAATTTATGGTCTCCTTCAACTTCAAGGACTCAGTGGGCAAAAAAATTTCATTGCAAGAAATAAAAACACAAACTAACCAATGTGAGCACAGTGCACAGCGAGCAGCCTGTTTGCACGTGGGGAGTTTGGCAGGAGAAGCCAGCAGGAGTGTGTGCCGGCCGGGCAGGCAGCAAGGAAACCTGGCAGCCCAGTAAAGGATAATGGCATCTGGGACATCACTGGAGATTTTCAACTGCAAACTCTGCTACAGGCTTGCTGCATAAACTCACGGCGCTCATTTAACATTGTGATGCTGCAATTAGTCCTTTCCAGTGTGTATATTTGCCACCTTGTGTAGCACATCATAAGAATTTAAGCGTTTTCAGTGTGCTTTGATGTCCTTGGATGAAGGATGCTCTATAAATGCAAAGTAAGTATTCCAATGTACGTAGTTTGTTTTCTTTTTAACATAACAAAATACTTCGCAGCCATTCTTTCTTTGACAGTTTCCATAGCTGGTGGGTCTGTTTCTGCTGTGCCTTAGCAAAACAAATTTAGGGTTTTGCAGTGGCATATGTTCAGCATATTCTTCAACTTCATGATACAAGCCGTTCCCTTGTCATCAGCACTGCAGAGTTACGGGTGGAAATCTGCTAAAAATCTCCCTTTCTGGAAAACATGATGATGGGGAAAGGTGGATGGTGACATCAGTTTGGGGAGGAACATAAATTGAGAAAAGCACTGGAGCAACTCTGCTTGCAGGTAGCTCTAAATGAGAGCAGGGAGTGAGGTGAATGCAAAGCAATTATTCCTGAATAAAGACAGGTTTGGATATTTATTCTGGAATAAAAGAGTATTTCTTCCTGTGGAAGGTAAGTATGTTTATGATCCACCTCTGTCAGCTTATGAGCCTACAGGCGAGCTCTCTTGCCAGCCACCCCTGTGTGACCTGACCCTGGTGTCCCCACCCCTCCCAGTGACCCACGGCAGCTTGTCATCCACAGATGCTGTGGGGTTGTGTGGGCAGAGAGGGCTTCTCTGGGGAGAGCCAGCACAGGTGGTGCTTTCTAGGCCAAAGTCCAAAACATACAGCGAGGGAAAAAGCTGATCAGAAGCTACTGCGAAGGAAGTGTCATTTGGGAAAAGCCCTGTGAAAGCTGCAGGCGGTGCAGCCACTCCAAAATGAATTGCTGAGAGCTGAGGGAGCATCTCGGGTCTAATCCCACCGCGGCAAAGGCAGAAAGCTGTGTGTGCTGGCAAAACACCCTGCATCTCTGTAGCCAAGAGCAGATTTAAGGAAGCCAGCCAGCCTTCTCCTCCTGCCCAAGCATCCAGAGGCATCTGGGTCTGCAGAGAATTCCAATCCCAGCCGAGCTCTCCCTTACCTCTTGCTTCTCCTGGTTCTTCCCAAGCCGTTCAGCTTCACTGTGGCCATTTCAGCGCAGATCAGCCAGTGAGTCCCCTCCCGGTGCTGGCCCGGCCCTTCAGTGCACGTCCCAGGTGTGGCAGTCGGAGGAGAGACGCTGGGGTTCAGGGTGTGCTTCCTCTCCGGGCTGCACTGCGCTCCCAGCGCCGGGCACGCCGTCCTCCAGCCTTTTTAATAGCTGATTTTAATTATACGCTCTGAGACAAAAGAGAAAAACTAAGCCTTCCAACAGATTTTTATCTGCTGTTTACTTCCACAAATTGCTGCAGAAAAAAGCCCGGAGGGTTTTGATGGAGGTGGAGGCTGAGATAGCCGGCAACTCGGAGGCTGCCGGGGCGCAGCCTTTTTAACCTCCCCAACCGAGGCAGGTGCCGACACATCCCCGCAGCCGGCGCAACATGCTCACGCTATGGAGGCTGACCGAGCAAACGGTAACGCGCCTGCCGCCTCGCCGGGGCTGCCACCCCTCTACCTCCGAGGAGAAAAAGGCAGTAAACCCAGAGCAGCTCCTGGCTGCCTTTCCATGCTCAAAATCTTTGGGAAGACCCAGCGCCCACTGGCTCGGGGGGTTGGCTGCTGGCTGGGCTTGGGGGCATGGGCTTGGCCGGGGAACCCCTCTGCAGTCCACTCTCTTGCTCCGTAGGTGCACCAGTACTACAGCTGCCTGCCCGAGGACAAGGTCCCCTACGTCAACAGCCCGGGAGAAAAGTCTCGCATAAAGCAACTTCTGCATCAGCTGCCACCGCATGACAATGAGGTCAGTGTCCAAAACGTGTCCTCGGACATCAGCAGGGCTGCGGGCGGAGAGTGGATGCACCTCCTGGGGTTGCTTGTGGGGGAAGCGTGGGTCATCCTTTCTCAACTCCTTTTTCTTCTTGGGGGGATTTACTTGAAGTTTGATCATGTTGCTATTTAAGTGACTGTGTTTGCTCCCTGCTTTGGTTGTGTTGGAGGTGGAGAGTTGTTTGTTTCTGAAGTTAAAAATTTTTCATCAGTTCTGCAGTTCTCTGAAATAAAAGCATTTTATCAGCCCTTGGAGGCCAAAGCCCCATTAAAAGTGGCTTGTAATGCTGTTGAGATCATCTAGAGACAGATACAAAGTTGTAAAAGCCTTTTCCCAGGTGCTGCTTCCAACTCACCTTGGGAGTGGGAGTGAGTGTGCCAAGGAGGGGCTTCACTTGGGCTGAGCCTCATGAGCTGGGAGAGCCTGGCAAGCCAGAGGTTGAGTCAAGACCAGTCAGAGCAAATAAACACTCTTACGTCTTACAAGAACGATGTGAGGCAGCAAAAAGGGTCTGGTCTTTTGACATCCTGATCTCACCAGTGAGAACGCTGGCTTCTGGTAACCCGCAAAATTTCCCTGTGTAAACAAAAAGAATCGTTTTCATGCTGCTTTCTGAAGAAACCGCTCTGGAAAATACATGCAGGTAACTTGTTTGGTCTAGGTCAGATTTTAACAGGTTTGCCTGCACGTGGCTGGGTGCCACGGGCACAGCACAGCGCTGCCAGCGCAGGGGGAGCTCCAGGCACCAGGAAGGGGCTTCTTCCTATACACCCTCAGGCCCCAACCTGCCTGCCTGCTTGCTTTCCTGGCATCTGCTTGAAACCCACAACCTCTGACAGCCAAAAATATGAGAATAAATATGCACAAATGATGCTACTCCAGCCCGTGTTGCTGCAAGTTAGACACACAAGTCTGCATGTATTTTCTGTAAATTGGCAGATTTTGCATCCAAGTTCCCCTCGTGCTCGATTTTGCTCCTTTGAACACTCAAGGTGTGTTGGTTACTCACATGAATAACCCTGCTCAGCTCCATGAATCTGCTCTCCTGCATAATGGAGACTGGATCGGGCATTGGTACTACACGTGGCTGCCTTGACTCTCCACTCGTACTCTCCATTGAGGTGCAACCAGCCAAGAACTAAACCTGCAGGATGAAAATAGCCCAGAAAACCTCAGAGTTTTATAAGCTTTGGGGAGATGGCATCATTCACTGTATCATTTTATTTTACTTATTTCCTTATTGCCTTCCAATGCAAAGATTTTGGAAATGTACAGACTTGACCCTGTGCTGGAAAAATAGTTCACAAATCACTGAAACTCCGTCATTTGCACAGGGAAAAGGGGCTGTGCTCTGGAAATGCCAGTGAAATGTTTTGAAGACCTCTGCTATAGGAGTCTGGTGGAGAAAGCAGGAAAACCATCACTCCAATTGCTGGTCTGGGTAGGACTCTGAGAATCTAACTTCTAAGACTTTTCTGCAAACTGAGCAACCAAAGAGCAACCTTTCTCTTACCCTTTCTTCTCATCTCAGCCTCTTGAAATTCCGACCAAACCCCAGATGACTGAAGCCCAGACACCTGCATTTCTCCAGTGTCCCCTGAGCCAAGGGCAGAGTTTGCATAGTCCCCATGCAGAGGTTTGCAGGGCCTGTGGGACTGCAGCTCGCTGTCTGGGGAGCCAGGAACACTCCTAACACTGAACATCACTTGTGTTTTTTAGGTCCGCTATTGCAATTCATTGGATGAGGAGGAGAAGAGGGAGCTCAAACTCTTCAGCAACCAAAGGAAGAGGGAAAATTTAGGAAGAGGCAATGTTCGGCCGTTCCCTGTAACTATGACAGGAGCCATCTGTGAACAGGTGGGTAGCAGCTGATGAACTGGCACTTGAATCAGTGAAGCACCTCTCCTGTGAAGGCAGGCTGAGAGACTTGGGCTTGTTCAGTCTGGAGAATAGAAGGCTCCAGGGAGACCTTAGAACCCTTTCCAGTACCTAAAGGGGCTACAAGAGAGCTAGAGAGAGACTCCCTATCACAGGGAGAATGGCTTTAAACTAACAGAGGGTAGGTTTAGATTAAATATTAGAAAGAAATTCTTTACTGTGAGGGTGGTGAGACCCTGGCACAGGTTACCCAGAGAAGCTGTGACTCCCCTGTCCCTGGAAGTATTCAAGGCCAGATTGGACAGGGCTTGGTCCTGGTCTAGTGGAAGGTGTCCTTGCCCATGGCAGGAGAGGTTGGAACTAGATGATCTTTAAGATCCCTTCCAGCCCAAACCATTCTATGATTTTATGAAGCTCACGGGAGAAGCGCCCACTCATGATCCCACCAGGTACGAGCACTGAGGTCTGTCAGGATGTGTTTCAAGAGCACCCTGCAATATTTGATGTGGAGTAGTCACTTCAGCTCCTGGCACTCTGCAGGGGGTGGTTGTGAGAGCAACTGGTTGGTGATGGGTGGCAGTGGGTTCACCCACACCCCCCATTAGTCACCAGCTTTTCTGACAGTGCGGCGGCCAGATCAACGGAGGGGACATGGCCGTCTTCGCCTCGCGAGCGGGACACGGCGTTTGCTGGCACCCTCCCTGCTTCATCTGCAGCGTCTGCAATGAGCTGCTGGTTGACCTGATCTACTTCTACCAAGATGGGAAGATCTACTGTGGCAGGCACCACGCCGAGTGCCTCAAGCCCCGCTGTGCCGCGTGCGACGAGGTAAGAGCCAGCTCACCCCAGCATCTGCCGCTGATGCTGCTGTCTGTGGGGGTGGTGCAAGAGGGTTCCCCTTGCTCCCTGGGTGGCATTTTCCTCTCCATCCATCCTGACCTCTGCATGGAGGCATGCACACAAAATATGATGGCTTGGCTTTGCCAAAGGTTCAGCCAAGCTTTTCCTGAGGTTTCGGGTATTCTTTGTTGCAGTATGCCTAGGACTGTTCAGAGATAGGTCCTTGTCTACATGCAGGGAGCTGGGGGGGTTCTCTGTTTCCAGTAGGAGCACAGCCCCCATACTGTGATTTTAGCCCAGGTGGGTATGGTGGTCCTCCTTTCTCCTCTATTTTCCCAGAAGAAGCCTCTGATGGGATGAGTGCTGTGTTTCCTACAGTCAGTCGTGTCTGAGCATACACACTAAGCTGAAATAGGCTTTAAGAGAGGCGATTAACAGGCTATAGGAAGCTGAACAAATGGAATACAAAACTGATATAGAAAACCATACAGAGTCGTCTCTGAGCATTTCTCAAGTGTCAATCTCTGTTTAAAAGGCTGGTGAAGGAAATTGTTCTGGTTTTTAAAGTTACAAAAACCATAGTGTGGAAAACCATCTGTACTATAAAATACCACGTCCTATCTTTGCAAGCGTGTAATAGTAAATATCCAAGGCTATATGCACTTCATATCTGAAGAGCATTGATGTATGTATCCAATTAAATTTGTAGCATTACCAGTGAAAAACAACCTCTAACCATTCGATTGGCCCTATTTCTTTGTGGCTTAGGCTGGGTAATTTTTTTTCACGTACTTTTTATCCCTGCAAATTCTTGTTTAAGTCTTTCATTCAACTCCTTCTTTAACACGCTTTTCTTCTACTGAAACATCCAATGCTAATTGTGAGAAAGGGTAATTCAGGGCTAAGAGGATCTGCAGGTGAAAAGGTTTTAGTGTGCCTTGTGACAGGGCAGAGAACCAGGGAGCAGAGCCAGGGCTTCTTGGTCCCTTGACTTGGCTTGGGAGTTGAGATGGAATGGGGATGCGAAACAGAGACAGCAAGAAAGCATCTGCTGAAAATATTTTAAATGGCTGCTTCACCAGCTCACCCTTAACAGTGTTCTGTGCCTCAGTTTCCCCACTGGTATAATGACTGCAATCACCTTGATAAGCACACAGGGTAGGGTACTGGCAACTGTGAGGAGCCAGGTAGCTCTGTCTTCTCTCTCCCCCATGGAGATGCCACTTCTCCTTGTGCTTTTGCTCATCCTTTGTGCTCAGGTCCCTGTTTCAGAGATGGCTAAATGTGTTCCAGTAAGTGGCTGCTCTGTTCTTCAGAAGTCCACCAGATCGATAGGTTGTGTATAAGCGTGTTTATTACCCTGATCGACCCTGTCAGCTGATGGATGAGCTTCGAGCACGTTACTGCAGCTCTGCCTTAACGCTTTGCAGTCCGGGCAATAACTTGCTCCTGAGGTATTTGCATTTTAATGGATTTTCCTATGAAAGGATGGATGCCCCTGCCACAAGCCAAACCATGGGAATTTCTCACGCTGGACTGGGGTGGCTAGCTGTAAAACTTGGAGGTTGTATGAACAAATGGGAATAGCTACCACGCACAGGCCAGAGGCACAGAGGTTGGTGTCTGTGTCCCAGGACCCCTTTCTGACCAACTCTGCTCCACGTTTGTGTTTTCCCCCCAGATCATTTTTGCTGACGAGTGCACAGAGGCCGAAGGGCGGCACTGGCACATGAAGCACTTCTGCTGCTTTGAGTGTGAGACGGTGCTGGGGGGGCAGCGGTACATCATGAAGGATGGCAGGCCCTATTGCTGCAGCTGCTTCGAGTCCCTCTACGCTGAGTACTGCGACACCTGCGCCCAGCACATCGGTACGTGCCAGCGGTGCCAGAGGGCAGCGGGGCAAACCTCTGCCTGGGGGGTTGTTTATGGCAAGAGCTGTTACTTTAAGACACTGTGGGGCTGCGGGCAGGACTGCCTGTGGCTGGGGTCTGCTCCAGCCTCTTGTACCCCTCTCCCATCCCACCAAGGAGGTGGCACAGTGATTTATTTGGTCAAACCACTGTTTATCCCTTTCTGTAGTCAGAGAGGGGAGAATTAATTATCAGAGGGTACCTCAGGAGCTGTGGCAGCTAGTGGTGAAAGCCTTCCCTGGCCTAATGTAACGCATGCTTTTTTTCCTTTAAATCTCATTTTCCTGTGAACAACCTGGTTCTTCAACACAGATTTTTCCCATCCAGGCTTGCCAAAAGATCACTGTCAGAAAAGGTGCTTGATCATTAGGCATCATTATTGTTTCTGTTTGCCTTTTTAAATCAACCCCGCAGATAGGTGTTCTCAGACAGAAAGAAATAACTCATGAGGGTCCATCTGTGTTTCTAGAACAGTGGTTTAAAATGCACTTTATTCAGGGGGATATGCTGTCCCCCAGCCGGGTGGGCTGGGAAGCACCTTGCTGCTCTCCCCAATCCCCTTTGCCACTTGGCTGAGCACTTACTCGTGAGCATGCAGGCAGCTCTCCTTTTGCCCACAGAGGTGAGCTCACATGTTCAAATATTTCAGGGGCTGCAGAGAAAGAAAAACCAAACATTTTGCTCTTGTGCACCAGCCAGATGGCACAGGGAGGGGAAATTCAGGGCTTCAGTGAAGCACTTGGGAGGATGCGTTTGCTGTGACCTGCAGCACATCCTTCCCGAAAGCTCAGCTGCAGAGCGGTGAAGAAGCAGCTGTTAACGCTTCTCACATACTCCCTTCTCTTGTGCTTCCCCATCTGCTGATCTTCAGTCTGACCAGCTGGCTGGAGCCTGCTGACTGTTAGGTTTTCAGGGTAAAATCCCTGTTTTGGTGCATATTTGCACATTTCTAGCAAAGGAGGGTCTGCAACCGTTTTGCTGCAAGTTGCTCATAGCAGTCATTAAGTGCTGTGCTTAAGAGCCACATAAATCAGAGGTAAGCATGTGCTTGTAAGGCTTGGGTTGGGTAGGTGAGGATAGAGAAAGGAGGCTGCGCTCCTTCCTCTCCAAGATGGCTTTGGGCAGTGGAAAAGGAGCTGATAGGATCCCACCCACCGTCTTGTCTCTTAATTGCCCAGAAGTGTAGCACTCCAGTCTGTATAAAAGCATTTTGCTCGTTATGAGGGGAGAAAAAACCTGATTACACCAAACCTAATTTAGGCTGGAATAAAACAGACCATTAACATACTGCTCATTTTTAAGTTATCTGGCAGCACTCGGCCCCCCAGCGACACGGCCGCGGCGGGTGTGTGAGCACATGCTGTGCACACAGGGGGTGCAGCACCCGCCGTGCTGGCCAGCCCATGCTGTGCATGGCAGTTTCTCAGGTAACGAGGGTTTTTGCCATGAACAGCAGTTTAAACAAGTGGATAAATGTTATAATTGAAACCTCAGGAGCTTTGCTCACGGCTCTGACTGAGAGCAGTGTGCAGACGTGTGCCCCCTGGGGTTTTGCGGGTGGGGGACAGACTGTTTGCATCAATTCCCTTACTGAGCCCAAGGCGGGCTGGCGAAGCAACCCAGGAAATGCGTCTGGGTGCAAGGCAAGGGTGTGTGTTTGACCCCTGGGGCCAGCTGTTTCTATTCTGTTTTGGAGAAGGGGCTCCAGAAGACAAAATAAAATTGGGATGGGGCCGCAGCAGCAGCAAGGGACAGGGATGTCATCTGGTCTGTTACATGTTTAACCAGGGCAGCACAAATTCCTCATTATGGTTCAGTTAGAGGCTTTTTGTTTTTTTAAATAGGCAACATGTTATTGCTTTGACTTCAAGGACTTTATGGAGAACTTCTTGCATTCCTTTGCTTTATGATCGGAAATATCCCCATTTAATTCAAAATAGCTTGAGGCATGGTTCTGCTGCCCTTCCTAACATTGAGTAACTCCCAAGCAAAGGCCTGGAATTAGAACTGGGAGGAATTAGAAATGGGATTAGTTTCATGTGTTGGAGAAACCCTGAAAAAGGACTTTTGAGACTGAGACCAGGTGCATGTCACTCACAGGGGATTATAGAGTCATGAAATGCTTAAGGTTGGAAGAGACCTTAAAGATCATCTTGTTCCAACCCCCCACCATGGGCAGGGGCACCTTCCACTAGACCAGGTTGCGCAAAACCCCGTCCAGCCTGACCTTGATGCAGGTGTTGTGCAGTGTTAAGTGACCTTGACACTGTGCATCTTCCTCCTCAAGGTATCGACCAGGGCCAGATGACATACGATGGCCAGCACTGGCACGCCACCGAGACCTGCTTCTGCTGTGCTCAGTGCAAGAAGTCCCTGCTGGGACGGCCCTTCCTGCCCAAGCAGGGTCAGATCTTCTGCTCCAGGGCCTGCAGCATTGGCGATGACCCCAATGGCTCCGACTCCTCCGACTCGGCTTTCCAGAGCGCGCGAGCCAAGGAGTCCCGCCGCAGCGCCAAGATCGGCAAGAACAAGGGCAAAGGCGAGGAGGGGGCACGCAGCCCGTGCAACCAGCTGCAGGTCACCTCCAACCGTCTCTCCACCGATGTGGACCCGCTGTCCCTGCAGATGGATCTGCTGAGCCTGGCCAGCCAGACACCAAGCCTCAACAGGGACCACTTGTGGAGGAGCCGGGACGAGCTCTATCACTACGGTGGCAAGATGGAGCAAAGTCAGTCCCAAACCCCCTTGCAGCTTCTCAGCCAGTGCAACATAAGGACCTCCTATAACCCCAGCCAGGTCCCAGGCTCACAGCCAGATTTATGGGGAAAACATTTCAGCAACCCAAAGAGGAGCTCCTCGCTGGCGATGAAGAGCCACGGCAGCAGCTTCATCCAGGACTGCAGAGAGGACTACTACTCGGGGAGGCTTCGCTCACAGGAGAGCTACAGTGACATGTCCAACCAGAGCTTCCCTGAAGCCAGAGGAAGTGTCAAAGTCCCCAAGTACGAGGAGGAAGAGGAAGGTGGGATGCCAACACCGCAGTGCCGCACCCGTCACCCCATCAATGCCCTCAAGTTCACAGAGGACCTGACGCCCACCGAGCAGACTCCCCGGGGCTCCATGGAGTCCCTTGCACTCTCCAATGCAACAGGTATGTCACCCCTGCTCCTGCCACCCATAGACCACCCCAGGATGCCCTCCATGTGATTGAGTCCCTGGTGTTCTGGGTCAGTGCCATAGCAGGTGTCTTCTCATTATGAGAGTGACCGACAGCTTGGGGACCACGGCTTGGTGACATGGGCTTGCCTGCCTGGCCCCCGTGTGCCTGGCAGCCCCTCTCCCTTTGCTTGCTGGTTTACCAAATGCAGGGCTTTATGGATGGCTGGCCTTTCTGTGCAGCTCAAAACAAGTATTTTCAAGCTCTTTAATCCTCCCTTTTGTGAAGAGAGGAGTAAAATCAAGGCCAGTTGCCAACTCAGAGGCAGATTCCAGGCTTCAGCGCTTGAAGGACTGCTGTCAGCTGCCCTTGCAGGCTAAAAATATTTTTAAATGCTTTGAAATAGGCCCAGTTAGCCCCTTTTGAGTGTTATGCCATCCTCAATCACATGACTAGTTAAATTCCTCCCCCTCTGTGCACAGCTCTTTAATTCCTCTTCCCCAATCCCTCAGTAAAAACTGCAGGGAAAAGCCTGGCGAGATGCTTGTCCTATCAAGCTGAGCCCGTTTCTCACGAGAGCATCCCAGGGTCATATTTCTCAGACCTCTCACCCCAAACGTGTTTGGGTTTCATTTGTGGCTGCGGGGATGGGGGTGTGTGTCTGTGTGGGGCTCTGGTCCACAGCTGGCACTGGGCAGTCTCAGTCCTTCCTGCAGCTCACTCTACTCCACTCATGTGGCACAGCTATCCTTGCTTCTGAGTCCCTCAGCAGAGAAAACTTCTCAGGAAAGAGAATAGTGGGCCTGGTTTGCTCGCCAGAGATGCTGCCTTGCTGCTTCTTTGCGGCTCCCCTGGCTTTTCTCTGTTCCAGCTAAGCCGTGCTTGGATTTGGGCAGGTCCTGCACCTGAACCCCTGCAAAACAGAGTCCTTGTCACTGGCAGTGAGTGGCCTGTGGAGTGTTTGGTACCCAGTCCCGAGGATGCCCCACAGGGTGCTGGCACTGAGTGGTGGGGATGCGCCGGCGAGGATCGCTGGGCCCATGGAGAGCTGAGCCCGGCTGAACCCGAACTCTGGGCTCTGCCCTGCCTGGATGGACAGGTTTGCTCTGCTACACCCTTGCCTCCTCACCCGCTCCCGGGATTTGGTGTGTTTGTTTAGGGAAGCTGCCAGCCCCATGGCAATATGTGAAATGATCTCTGTGTTCAACCAGGATCTCCTTATCCAGCAAGCAGCAAAATGGGGGAGAGAAGCTAATGAGCTGGGAAGGGTTTTGCTCAAACAGCCTCAAATATACTCAGAGGAGTAGATGTGAAATGGAGAGGGAGTTGGGAATCGCTCTCTGAAACAAGATTTCCCTAAGCAAAGCTCCACATTTCCAAAGCCTCTTGTGTTCCTAAAAACTCGTATTGCGTAAACCCCATCTGTACAAAGAGTCTTGAGCAACACCAAGCTCGGATGAGTAGTCCCTGTGCAGCGTAGGGGTTGTTGCATGCTTTGGAGCTGAAGTGTAGCAAGTTATTGGGGATACAGGTCAAGAGGCAGGAAATATGACAGGGCCTTCGTATTGGAGTGAAAATCATTCTGTCTTTCATTTTAGAAACCCCTTTTAAGAATGCTGAGAGGGAAACCTCCCAAAGGCACCCATCCTCCATACAGAGCCAAAGTATGAGTTTCCTTACAGGCAGTGCCTGCCTTAATATTTCACTGCTTTCCTGCTTTCTGGAGCAGATGCTCAGCGTGATGGGGCTTGCAGCAAGTGTACACTGTTCCTCTGCAGAGCGAGGTGATAACATTTTTATTAATGTGTAAGGTTCTAATAATTTTCCTTGCTCTGGGAGCTGGCTCAGCTGAGCTGGTGGCACTGCAGCAGCAACAGGCAGCTACCCCAGGGCCATGTCTGCAGTTATCATCCAATTTAATTGGCAGCATTTTGAGGACAGGGAGACCTGAGGGAGAGCAGGTTTTTGGGCAGGTGGTGTCAGGGCACACCACCCCACTGCCTGGCTTTTCCCATCCCTGCCATCCCCTCTGGGGCCAAGCAAGCTGCCCAGCAGGCACCCTACAGAGCTCCTCCCAACACAGCCCGGGGGTCTGGCTCACCCCCTTCCCTCCACCCCGCATTCCCCAGCTCTGCTTTGCCAGAACCTCCCAGGCATCCACATATGAGGTCCCTTTGAGCTACCGATGCTTCACAGTTGCTCCACCTTATAAAGTGAAATAATTAACACCGCATCCATCTAAGGTTTTATGGCATCGCTGAAAACGTTCTGGTTTTTATAGGGAGCTGAAGGGCAAACAGTCCCTGACCTGCAGAGCACATGTTAAAAGCTGGTCCCTCCCTGGCAGCAGATTTTGCTGTGATGTTTCTATTATGACTTTAACT
Organism: Manacus candei; assembly: GCF_025592945.1. NCBI lineage: Eukaryota > Metazoa > Chordata > Aves > Passeriformes > Pipridae > Manacus > Manacus candei. Next base: position 7,091,923 of record NW_026138073.1, read on the forward strand.
ACTAATTAGCTGGAGACGTCAGTAAATGCAGATAACTTATAGGGTGTGCAGCGGTAATCCCTGTCCTTTGGCCGGAAGGCTGCCTGCTGTGAGCAGATGCTGTTCCCTATAATATTTCGGGGTCAGCCATTGTGTAGGCCAAGATCTACGTGACCCCAATCTCCTGCAAGACCCCAGGTTTCTACCTTACCCAAAAGGCTCTGTTAATCACTTTAAAGCCAATTCCTCATGGATTAGTAAAGAGGTGAGACACCGTGTTAATCCTGGGCACCTGCCCTCACAGTTCTGGGTTGTGCTCTGCTGTCACCGTGGGCATTAGTGCACCAGCAGACACAGTAGTGGCAGAGGTGGTTGTGACCCTCCTTGTGCTCTGTTTTGGGGTTAGAATTAGGTGGGAGTGTCTCCGCTGTGCTCTGATTTGTGCTTGTGTAATTGCCACAAATGCTGATGTGATTTAAACACATCCAGTGGCAAAGGGCAGAATTTCCTGCTGGTGGAGGGCATCTCTCCTTCCCCTGCACGTTTCTGTTTGAAAAATCCCTTTTCTGCCATCAGCTGAAGACTACAACAGACTTTGATCCACTACAGTTTGGAGACTGGGTCCTCCTCTTGCCCAACATGGCCATTAGATGGAGAGACAAAGAGCAAAATATATTTCCCAACCCATTTTCCAAGAGAGAGCTCATTTTTGCTGATGTTATAATTTTATATTATCTTTTATATTTTTATTTCCTTTGGCTGCTTTTGTTTTTTGTTTGTTTTTTTTTTAATGGCATTAGTAACAACACAAACCAGGGGATCCTACAGCAATGTTTACCTCATAGCTCCCTGCATCAGGACAGTGCTAAGATGAAATTTGTCCAGGAAGCTTTGCTCATGATGAGAAGCCTGAACCAACCAGAGGTTAGTCACTTCCCAGAAGATACTCAGTCCATCAACCCTGCTCCCAGTGCTTGTGCTTGTGTTCCCCTATAAAAAAAGGTTTTGCAGGCACTGTGTGTGCCTGGCAGCAGAATTAGAAATCAAGAACTGATCTCTGCTGATTCCAAGCAGTTATTTCCAGAAAATGCCAGCTGGTCAAATAGTCCACTTAAGAAAGTACCTGCAGGCTAAATGTTATTCTCTTAGAACAGTCTCTGTGTGCCCCTTGCAGAGAGTAGGAGCGCTTTGGAGGTAGAAGTGTCATTGAATGGTGACACTGTTGTGTGCAAAGGAGAAATAGATTTCAAAGGATTCCTTGAGAAGATGAGTTTGGGTGAAGGGAACAGCCTCATCTGTCACAGTCATAAATCCAGTTTAAAAAGATGTTAAACAGCAGTGCTGTTACAGGGTGAAATGTCATTTCACTTGTATGGCACACATTGCTCCTGCCATCAGTGTTATGAGATACCTAAAGGCCCCAATTAGTTCATTTTTCCAGGACTAGACAACAGTTGTGATATACCCAGCAAATGGAGAGAAAGGACATATGAGTATGCACGTGGGTCAGGGCTGATCCCTGCATGTCTGAGTTGTGACCTGACAGCATCATCATCTCCAGTCCCTCTTCTTCCTCTGCTTGAGGAGGAGCTGAAAGCTGCAGGACGGGTGAGGGGGAGAACAAACCATGTTCCTCAGGGACAGGGTTATATTTTCTGGAGAAATATTCATTGATCCAGTCTCTCCTGCACTGAGGGCTTGGGAGCAGCTCCTGAACACCCTCAAGGATGGCAGTGAGGTGTGAGGGATCTGAAAAGTGGTCCCCATCCCCATGTCCTCAGCAGCACTGCATCCTGTGAGGGCTCCTCTCTCCTGTGGGCTGGAGAGGGCAGATGCCCCAGGCGCTCCAACTGAGTTCCAGAAAATGACACATTTACTGTTCCTGGCTTTTTCTGAGAAAAAAAGGAGGCTCCCAGCTCTCCAGCATGTTCTTATCACTCTCTTTTCCCCAGACACGGGCAGCGCAAAACTGCTTCCAAGTCGGAAGATGAGATCCCTGGGAGGATTTCGTGCAATTTTGAGACCTGAGTATAACACTCCCCAATCCAAGCCAGATAATTTCGAAACCCATGTGAAGATAAAGGTTTTCCATCCCAAAGGCCCAATGTCAAAACACTATAAAACCTGTCAGGAGTGTTTCTTCTCCCCTTTACTCGCCTCTTGCTGCTCAGCCTGTGGGAGGTTTGATGTGGGTGCTGCAGGATCAGCCATATGTATGGCTTCACCCCTTCAGTGTCACATGTGGACAGTGCAAAGCATGTAGACTAAGAACCAAACCAGAGGGAGACCCAAAATGGACTTCTAAAAGGACATGTTGTCAGGGTAAGCAATGGCACATCATCCCCAATCCAGCATGTTGGCTGTCCTGCTTCATCTCAGGAGCTGGGGATGGTAATGAAGAGGTTACAGGGAGGCTTTTGGGTTAAAATCCAGCCCCTTTCCCAAGCAGCACTCGCTGAGAGAAGGACCGATCAGGTGGGAAATACACCCTGACACCCATGGGTGGCAGATGGGGGCACACCATGGGAGGCTGTTGGGACTGCAACCCACTTGGTGAGTGCTCTGCTTTCCCCCAAATCGTTTAGTTTCCATAATTTCCAGTTACATAAGGGTTGTGCTTTATTTCTGCGTGCCCTGAGGTCGCTCAAAAGTGAGATGGGGCTGAGCTATAAACAAAGCCCTGGGCAGGCTGTTTTTCCTTAAGTTCCTTTTTAGTTCTTGGGATTGACCTTGAAATAAACCTGGTTTGAGGGGTTTGAGGATGTGCCTGCCCGATGCTGTGGGAGAGAAGGCTCTGACACAGGGGGCTGGACATGAGATGCTGTGCTGCATTTAAACACTGGCTATCCAGGCTAGGTGCCAGGTTTTGGTGCTGGCAGGCACCTCTGTGGGGCTCAGGTGGTGAGGGCTGTAGTGTACAGGTATATGTGTACACTGTGATAAATGTAAAGGCAAGAAGCAAGTGTCAGCACAGCCCTGTTTGTTCGCAATATCCTAAGTCAGGGCATTTTGCGTTCCCCTGCCGGGGTGAAACAGCTGATGCTCTCTCTGCAGTGGGATGCTGGCTCACCCTGTGTTAGCCCAGCTTCATGGGGAGTTTGATTTAATGGGGGCTGGGAGCTGCTTCCCCTCACGGGGGGCTCCACTCCCAGCCTCACACCCAGCCTACGCACTCTCTGCGGCCTCTCTGCTGTCATTTGCCGAGTGGTTTAATAATTCATAATTAATGCAACTTGCAGCCCCGGTTTAGCAAAGCACACAGTGGGGTTTAAGTGCCTCCGAGTGCTTTGTTGTGGCAAGTTTGCAGAGGTGATGCTCACGAGGGATATCTTTGTGCTGTCACTTTGCTTATTCGGGTGTTATTTCCCTTGGCAATGTTTATGGGATAAACACGGTTCTTAATAGGGGTGGGGAGGGACTTCAGAGGGGATTGTGCAGCGTGTTCTCATCAAACCTGAGCGTTAACCAGAAGCCTGCTTTGTGTTCCTGGCGCTGCAGCCAGCTCGAGTTCTGTATCGAACGCCCGCGGACGAGCTGCAGCTCTCACTTGTGCTCATCCGAAAGGCGTGCGTTTCCATGGCTCCGGGGTGAAATATTGAGCCTGGCAGCCCCACGCAGCGGAGAGCGGCAGCAAAAAAAACCTGCTGTGTCCACGTGCGCCGCGGTGCCAGCACCGATCGGGCCGTGGGGCAGCCACCGGCCGGTGCACCGCGCAGGCGGCAGCAGGTGCCATCTCTCCTCTTACAGTGCAAGGGCCTCTGGGGCAGCCAGTGATGGATGCGCTCAGTGCCTCGGAGCATCGTTTTGCAGCAGGAAATTTTGGTGGGGTCAGCACGTTGCCCCTGGTTTTGCACCCTGGTAATGGTCTTGTGATGTGATAGCAACCATCCCCTGCCACAGGCCCAGAGCGGGGCTTCTGGTCCCCTGGATGGCCTTGGGAAACAGATTCTCAGGTTTCCTTGTTAGAAAAAAGTCGGGGCTGTGTGGTGGGGTCTCCCCTCGCATGCTCTTTCTTCCAGGTTGGGGCTTGCTCGTGTTATTAGCTGTGTTGCCAGATGAAACACTTCATTAAGAGGGAGCTGCAGCGGCTGTAAATAAATATTGGTAACTCAAGAAGATGGGACCTCGTGCACAAGTGTAGCTCTGGAATGGCAGATAACCTCAGCAGACACCTTTACGCTCTCCAGGGCAGTGTGGGAGCAGGGACTTGGAGCTGCCCTGCGTGTACCTGGGCATCCCTGGCCTTTAGGTGCCAGGGAAGCTCTCCAGTGCTGGAGCCTGCCTCAGCCACCTTCTGCTGTGATTACACAGGGAGAGTTTTCTTCTTCTCCAAGCTGAAATTTTCCTTGCAGGAGTCAGCAGACCTGGAGAATTAATGTATTCCCTCCTCTTTGCAAGCATTTTTTTCCATATTTGAAGGCTGTTATTATATCCCCTTCAGCCTTCTCTCTTCTAGACTAAACAATCCCTGCTCTTTCAAACTTTATCCCCAGGTTATACTTTCTAGATGAAATTTTTTTTAGACAAATGGTTATTGCTGTCCCCTGAACTCACTGCGGTCATACCGGAGCTCTCCTGGCTTGCTCCCACTATGCTTTGCTGAGCCTTTGTCGCTCCACAGGGAGGGACAGGATCATATCGGGAGCTTAGAAAGACTAATGTGGGCCTAACCCCACTCATGATGCTTTACACTGGCATAAATGTAATATTCAGCCTGGAGGCACCTTTGTGTTCCATGAGGATTTTAACTTGCATCCTCAACCTAATACCTGCTCTGAGCATCATAAGAACTATGCAGAGCTCTTGGTGCCTTCAGCAATGCTGGAAAAGCACATCTTTGCTCCTGAATGAGCAGAATGAATCCTTCACTGTAACTATGAGCGAATGGAATAAAACTTCCCTCTCCCGGACGCGGTGTTTGCTGGGTCACTTTGTACTGTGGTTCCCAAAAAAAGGCATGTGCACGTGCAACCTGCCCAGTCTGCCTGGGAAGATGCATTTGGCCCTCAGCAAGGAGCCTTTCCCACTCTGTGTTATGGAGAAATGAAGCCACTGGATGTAGCTTTGCTTTGCTACAGCCTCCCAAGAAAGAAGGGGTTCCATCACACCCCAGCTTCTGTGTGCTGGCGATGATGGTGGTGGACGTGCTCTGTGCAGGATTCCTCTTAGAATCAACATTTTCCCAGCAATTCAAGATCTTAAACGTGTGTGCTTAATTATAATCAGGCTGTCTGGATGAAGAGCCAGAAACATTCCCTGATTAAACCTCACGCTCTGAGCCTGAGCCATGTGTGTATTGCAGGCTCCTTATTTGAACTCGCTGCCCTGTGCTGACCAGCAATTCCAAGGGGAAAAGACTAAAGCATTCATGGTGTCTGCTGGAGGTGTGTGTTAGGGGCTGGAAACCCCTATCCTGCACGAACTAAACTGGTGAAGTGCTGTCTCTGCCTTTTCCAAGCTGGAGCTCCCTGCTTACCACAGCTTGCTTTACTCTTGACAGAAACAAACAGGTTTCACTGCTGGTCGTCTTGCTTGATCTCGACCACAGCATTCCTGCCCGTGATGTGGAGAAGCAGATGTGTCTTGTTTAATTTAAAAATACTGTTTTGCTCTTTCCGTGTCTCCAGAGCCTCTCCCCAGATGCTCAGTTTTGTTCTTTGCTGGATGCAGCACTGGAGGAGGGAGATGGCTGTGAGGGGCAGCCGTACCACCCAATGCGGCTGGTGCTGGGGGCAAAGCACCAGCTCGCCCCACACCCCTGTGAGTGAGATGAGGTCAATCCCTTTTAAACAGTGCTGCCAAAATCAACCTGCTGATGCCACAGAAGCATCCTGTGCTGCTGGATCTGCATTCCTGCCCAGTACTGCCATAGCTTGTTCTTATTGCGGAGCTGCGCCGGTTCTCTTAATGAGGAGCTGCATAAATGTCACCAAGGGGTCATTTTCTTCAATGTCAGCTATTGTCTGACAGGTCTGATTAAGGCCACTGTGATTCTCATTGGGATCAGCTCTGCCAGCAATCCCACTGTTGCTCTGGCTTTGCAGGAGGTCCTTGTGCATGTTACCAAGTTAATTTTCCCTCACTGGGGGTTGCTGGGCTCCTCCACAGTGACACAGGAGGGACAGAAAATCGCAGCTCCAGCAGGGAGGAGAAACATGCTGGGAATCATTCACTCCCATAGTGAGCATGGGTGGGCAGGACTTTGAAGGATACAGGGAGCCCATCCAGAACTGTTTTTAAAGGGCAGTGGTCAGGATTGGGTTTACTCACTCAAGATCAGCGTGGGTTAGGAAAAACAAAAAAGGCATGAGCCTGGCTTGGAAAGTGTGTCCTTTTTGAAACAAAACATGCCTTTTCCTTTTTTTTTAACACAGCCTCTCCCTTTTCCTGTAGCATTCAGGGATCACCTTCACTTTACCTTCCTCTGTAATCATAAACTCCAGAAACATCCCCATTTAGAGCAGAAAAGCAAAGGTTCAGGGAGAAGTGGCTGTGGCACTGGGACTCGGGGAGCAAAGCCAAACCGTGTGAGAGCCAGTCAGAGTTCTCCATAGTGCCACCGAGGGGACAGTTTGGAAAACTTTGTCCAGCTTTGCAGGATCTGTTGATTTTTTTAAGGCTGAATCCAGAGAAACCCTGAAGCAGCCCATGTTCTTGTTCAGGTTTGGCAGCAGCGGCTAATGCCGAAGGAGCCGAGCTGTCGATGAAATGCAGACAGCTTTTGTTGAGGGAAGAGGAGGTTTGTTCTTGAACTCTGGGCTGGGTTGCTATTTTTTTTAATTAATTTACAAAGTCATAAATTCTCGATGATTGCATAAAGGCAGTGCGTCATGCTGGAAATCCTGCTGATGGTGCACAGCTCTGCGTGTTGGGTCTGCACCGGGAGGCTGTCAGAGAGGGACAGGGAAAAGAGAGCCAAAGCAAACACTTTGCGTTTGATTTGGGATGAAATGGATTTCCTTTGAAATAACTTGCGAAACATGTTGTCCTGAGCCTGCAGTGCAAGCACCGACTGCTGCCACTCGTCAAGCCAATGGGGAGATAGAAAATAGTCAGGAAACACCCATAAAACAGGACAAGGACTAGGCAGTGTGGGGTGCATTGTTTTTTCTTGATGGGCAGGTGCTGAGGAGACACCCCGCTTCCCTGCTGCCTGGTGAAGGCTTTCTGGGCTGGAGGAAAGCACCTTGTAGGAGCTCAGGGCTTGTTATCACATCAGAGTGACCCAGTGGGTCACCTTCCCAGGCAGGGCAGCTCATCAAGCTGGAGCTGATATTCCTGGCTCCTGCCCATGCACAACTCCCTGGATATCTGTAGGGATAGCCTGACCCTCCAGCTGTCCCGCTGCTTACAGGGAGCTATAGAAGACTCTCTTGTCCTGGGGTGTTTCCTTGTCTCCTGGGAAACCCGACTGCATGCACGTGGCCAAGGCTGTGCCTTCGGGTGTCATTCGGGGATCTGTGCAGTGCAGCATGGTGACAAGCCTGAATTAGTCAGTGGCCCTGTTTTCATTTGCCCCGACGTTGTTCAGTCCTCCAAGCACAAGGTGTGGGTGCTGGATCATGGCACCCCAGTTATCTTGGCGTGCAGGAGGCCTCAGGTTACCTCTGACGCATGATTTCTCCCTGGCATCGCTGGTTATTCCTATCAAGTCGCAGACAGTGTAGACATATGGGAAAGGAAGTCGTGAAAAGCAACTTGGAGTCCAACACAAAACACCTTAAATTGGTGTGATTTCCCCAAAGGAGGAACTGCCTGCTCTTTAAAAAAAAAATAAAAATCCTCCTCTTGAAAGGGCTCTTCAGGACAGCATCGAAACCACTGAGTTATTTTTTAAAGCAAAATCCTTGGGCCAAAACCAGCCTCCACCCTCCACTGATAGAAAATTCTCCATCTTAACTCTCTTTTTTCCTTCCTTTGCCCTTTCCCTGCAAAGGCCTCTCAGCAGATGGTGGAGCCAAGCGCCAGGAGCATCTCTCCAGGTTCTCCATGCCTGACCTGAGCAAAGACTCAGGTATGAACGTCTCGGAGAAGATGAGCAACATGGGGACCCTGAACTCCTCCATGCAGTTCCGAAGCGCTGAGTCCGTCCGCAGCCTGCTGTCAGCACAGCAGTACCAGGACATGGAGCCCACCCTGCACGACCTCGCCAGCCCCCTCGGCTACCGAGAGCGGCCACTGCCAGGGCGGATGCACCAGAGCTTTGACTACGGCAGTGGGGTGCCCGGGGGCAACCTGGGGGTGCAGGAGGTGCCCAGACATGCCCCCATGAGTGAGCGCACGCGCCGGCGAACTACCCTGCGGGATGACGACCGGCACTACCGCCCGCACCGGCCCCGGCGGTCTCGGCGTTCCCGGTCGGATAACGCCCTGCACCTGGCCAGCGAGCAGTGCTACCGGCTGAAGGAGAGACCCTCGCTCCGAGCCAGGGACGACTACGACCCGTTCATGCACCAGAGGAGCTGCAGAGAGACGGTGGAGCAGGGTCCCCGCAGGGACGTCTACGGCCACTGTCCCCGGACGGTGTCGGATCTCGCCTTGCAGAACCACTTGGGCGAGAGGTGGGGGCCCTACTTCGCTGAATACGACTGGTGCTCCACCTGCTCCTCCTCTTCGGAGTCCGACAACGAGGGCTATTTCCTTGGGGAGCCCATTCCCCAGCCCACCCGCCTCCGGTACGTGACCAGCGAGGAGCTCCTGCACAAGTACGGCTCGTACAGCATGCCCAAGTCTTCCACGGTGGGTGCCAGGGGACAGTTGCACAGCCGGAAAAGACAGAAGAGCAAAAACTGTATCATATCCTAATGGCATCCTTGCCAGGCACCTTGGGAGAATGTAAATTAACTCACAATCTTGCACTGTTTTAGATCATGTAAGTGCTTTTATTGTAACAAAAAAAAGGCCTGAAGAGTGGGGATTTGTAAGAAGGTTGTAGACTGGCTTCTATAAATAGTCATAATCCTGGGCACGGTGAATATATTTTGCACATCTTACTTTGGAGAAAAAAATTTAAAAAGTTCACTTTAGCCTGTAATATTTACCCAGTAGTTTCTCCTCCTTCTCCCAGATACTGCCACCCCTTTGAGCTCTGTTTGTCCATACGTTTTGGTTGCCACTGTTGACTCTCAGCATCAGTTTGCCGGTAGCTTTTGCTTTCCACCACGTTTTTGTTTTCCATTAGCCATGTTGGTAGGTGATTTGTCTCTCAGACAGTGTGGGAACCTAAGTTATTTCCATGGTTGTTGTAAATGCGATGTAAATGACAGTTTGGAGAAAATATTTTTGTATTTTGTAATATCAGAGTAATTTCTATATCTTAGGAGTCACTGGGAAAATGCATGCACGTTCAGAATTGTTTTCAGCCAGAGCTAACCAAACAGTACTTTTGATCCCCCTTTCCATTTCATCACCAAATTCTTTAAGTATATCAGTGAGAATTGAGTTGTCATTGGTTTTTGAGGTTTAGTTTTTTTGTTTTAACTCTCTTTTCTGTTAATTTTTTTTGATCCTGGTCAATAAGGAGAGCATTTTCTGATTCATTAGGTCTTGATGAGGCCTCAGTGGCATTTTGAAATCTGCTCACGCCTGTGATTCACAGGTATGCTCCACCAGTCAGATACAGGAACCCTGACAGCTGAAAAAGGGACTTTTTTTTTTTTTTTTAAATTGTTGTTATTAAACAGGAAAGAACAAAACTACCAAATGTCTGCAACATTGTAAATGACCAAAGCCGGAGAAGGAATTTCACACCTCTGTAGAGAACGCTGAAGTTACTAAACATTGAACTATTATTTGGAGTAAATAAAGTGTAAATGGTGCAATTGTGTGATGTCAGCATGACGTTGTTTTGAATATAGACTTGTCTTATGGTGCTCTAGTCTCCTGGGTTATGTTAACTGCTGTTCATTACCAAGTGGAAGTCTCAGTATTGCCTACTGCCTAACACATATGAGAACACCTGCAAACTGCTCCCCGTGGGCCCCATCCTGTCTGGCGAGATGCCCCCACCCCTCTGGGGCCATGTGGGGCCAGGGGGTTTGACCCCTAGAGGGGCTCAGCCTCTGCCACAGAGCCAGGACAGCCCTCACCGTGGCAGAGGGTCTATAAATAGGGCTCAGCTGTGTTGTATTTATGGTGGATGTGAGTTTGTTCTCTGTGTGCTTTAATCCATTGGGGCTCTGCCATCCCAGCATGTCCCAGTTGCAAGCCAATGAAAGGTTGTCTCAGTGCTTCCCAGAAAGAAGCAGGTTTGCAAAAGGGGCTCTTGGCACCCAAAGATTCGGGTTAGCGCCTGAGGGGTGTTAAGATAAGGCTGGGCTTTGAGCCACAGGAGGGCTGAGAGCTTAACTGGCTTAATAGCCCTCCTCCCATGTGCTGCCAGCATCTCAGGATGCCACTGCACCTCCAAGCCAGCCCCTGCCCTGCACCAGTGGGAATGAGGGTCCCACTGCAGGGATGGCACCGGCATCCCTGGCACACATAGGGACACCCTGATGCCTACTCAAAGCAGCAGATGCAGAAAAATCTGGAAGATGGATGTCTCCATACCACAGACTATTGCTAGGAATTTTTTTGTTGTTTGTAAAGGACAATGTGATAATTATTATTCCTTTAAAAAGAAAAAAGAAATTACACTTAAGTATATTTAAAAAAAATGTTTTTTCCAGTTGGAATAAATGGAAGTATTCATCCAAAGGGAAGAGTCTCATGTGTATGTTTTTTGCTCTTAAGGAGTATTGGTTAATTGTGAGTAGAAAACTTGATTTTCGTTAAGCTGGTGTTCCAATAAAAGCACAAGAACCAGTTCAGCCCCATCCTTGGTGTGGTTTTGGTGGACAAGGAAAGCATCTCCTGCACACCACGCACCTTCCCCAGGGTTGGTGTCCTGGACTAATTTTTTGGTGTTAAAAAAACCAAGTCATAGAATCATTGAGGTTGGAAAAGACCTCTAAGATCATCGAGCAAGATCAGCTCAACACACCGTGTTCACTACCCCCATATCCCCAAGTGCCACCTTCTGAACACTTCCAGGGTGTTTTGAAGTCTTCACCTGGTAAAAGCCAGCACTGCTCAGCCAAAATCCCTGGTGGGCCTCTGGCATAGTCTGGGGGAGACTTCAATGTGGAATTTACAAATAACATCCTTTTTCTTAGAAAGACCACAGATCTTTCCATGTTTTCCAAAATAGACCTGGTGAGTCGGGTAGGGGTATTGTTTTCAGGAACAAGTATGACACTGGAACTGCAGGTTATTATATGTATTTTATATTATATTATTTAATATGTACAGTTTAATTCACTGTCAGTGATTAAAAGGACAATGAATGTTGTCTGTAAGCTGTGGTACAGCTGAGTTACTCTTGTACACCAGGAGCCTGGATTGCTCAGCAAACGGTAAAACACTAATTCCCAACCTTTCCCCTTTTCCTCCTAGCTGCTTCTCCCCAGGGCTAATGGAACAAGCTGTAGAAACTCCTTGCAACAGAATTGCTGCACTTTTCCCCTGCAATTTTATACTGAAATCCAGGGCACAGTGCCCCCATTCACAGGATGGTTTTGCTGCTGGATGCAGCTCTTCAAAAAATTGGTTCTCACTGCAGAGCATCTCTATCCCTGCTGTGACTGGTGTACACCCCGGCTTTAATGCAGCCCTGGAATCAGAACAGGTGGGCAACAAACTGGGGAGGTGAGAGTGTCTCAGATGATGCTCCACTCTCCTGGGCCCTTCACCAGCACAAGAGAAAGGTCTCAGATCACATTTTATAAGAAAGACAGAGTTGGTACAAATTTCAGCAAAAAAAGTGCAAATGCATCTTTCAAACCTTTTTCATTTTTCCTACGGGCTCCAGAAGTCCTGTACACTTGGAGACACGTGGTTAAAAAAGGAAAAAAAAAGAATGCTCTTTTTCGTCTTCTTTAGCCCATTTGGAGTATGATTAACCATTCCTGACAAACCCACTGAGCTTGAGGGACGGAGCTACCAGTCTGTAAAATGTTGCTCTGTCGCCATCTGGCCCTGCTGGTTTCCCTCTCTGTGCCCGCTGCGTGCGGGTGCCAGCGCCCCGTGGGAGCAGGGGGCACACACAGACATTTACTTTCGTGTCTCCAACAACTAAGTGAAGGTGACACCACCTGAAGCTCAGGATGAGTGTCAGTGGGTCCAGTTTCTCTGGGCTCATTACTGGCTGAGGGAGTGGGTAGCTTTTTGCTGGGTTGCCCCAGACAGCTGTGCTGCCAGAGTCGGCCTGGCACAGTCACTGTTGCTTAAAAAAAATAAAATAATTAAATACGATCAGGTCTATTGCTGCCACAATTTTCCTCCATAAAATACCTCTTTTTTTCCTCCCTTTTTTTCTCCAAGAAGTCCTTGGCAAGACCTGCCAAGTGTGAACCCAGGGAATGGACTAGAGTTAACCTTCATTGCAAAACCAGCATCTGCATTGCACACTTGGCCATAGCCCAGGTGGTAGTGAGAGCACATCATCCTTTACATCCATGTTCCCAGCAGGCTGTGGGGCTCAGTATAGGCCCCTGTAACACCTAAAACACCCCAGTGTTGGCAGCATGTCAGCCCAAAAGTCACTGAAGCTGTGCAGGGAAGCTTCCAGCACACTGAGACTTGTTTTCCAGGAAGGCAAAAGCCACCCAGCCTTGGACCCAGTGCACATCAGCACATCAGCAGAGCCTCTGCAGAAAGATGCAGATAACATAAGTGTGAGGTTAGAAATAATCAGCAGCACCCTGATCTGGAAATTATTTTCCCCAGATAATCCCACATTTGCAAAAGGCCCAAGTGGCTCTGGCATCGTCCACTGTGCTCGGTGGCTTTGCAGAGCCATTTGCTGACGAAGGTTCTCTGAAAAGACAGCAGCACTGAGTGGGGGGTTAATTAATAGGAGCTGTTAGATGAAGGCTGAGGGCTCTTGAGAAACGGGCACATATTTACCCTCACAATTTAATACCCCCAAAAGCCGTGCCTGTGTAGCATTGGGCTGGCAGCACCCACCAGGCTCTGTTCTGTCTGCTTCCCAGCCCCCAGCTAATCTGAGCTCCTGGGCTTCAAGCTGCCATGTTATCTGATGAACTTTACTCTTTCAGGCTAAAAAAAGCTCCCTGTTCCTTGCATTTACATACAATTATGCTATTCTTGAAATCTAGGCTGTCCTCATTCTCCTGGAGATTATCTGCCACCATTTAGATGACCATCCTCCCCAGCCAGGAAAGCTCATTAGCTAAGAGCAATTCTGGAGTATTTTATTTTAAAGATTTTTTTTTTTATGCAACACATTTTCAACCTAGATCCTTAAAACTATTTAGGAATTCAGCTCCTGTTTGAGCACAAAGGGGAGTCGGTGGCCAAGGATGCCAAGGGCCGGGAACAAGTCACTGGAGATCTGGGGCCCCTTTCCAAAAGCACCCACAAATTGTGACATATCAGTGCATTTATAGGGGAGAAAGGAAAGGAGAAGGAAAGGGGAAAGACACTTATTTCTAGTGCCAAGAATGCTTGTCTAGATCTCTAAGTAGAGGAAAAAAATTAGAAAGTTTATATTACTTGTATTTGCTGCCTCTGCCCATCCACACTGGACTCCAGTGTTGTGCTTTGTGCTCCCTCCATGTTACAGCATCAGCTTCAACTGCCTCCAGGCTCCATCCTCACCTGGGAGGAGTGGAGGAAACCAGCTTGCAGGCTCAAAGCACCTGTGGCACACTGGCCCTTAGGTCAGTGACCAAAGATCCCTTACCTGCAGCTCTGCCTCTCTGCTTCTTCACTTCTTTTTAACAACTCAGCAAATTACCAGCTTCTCTGTTTTAGGCAAACCCAATCAGTTCTAAAGCATTCTCAGGAGAGTTTTCCTGATGTAAAAGCAAATATTTATATCTGCTGCGCTCTTAGAGGCTCTGGTTATGATCAACTCTTAAGGCAAGATTTAGCTGAAAGAGCTGATTTATTAAAATGGATAAACAAAGCCCTGTGAAGCAAGTTAATTCAGTCTAAATAAAGCATTAAACTCTGAAGAGCACACATCAGATCACAGTATATACATATGTACACATATATATGTGTGTGTATATATATATCCTCCATATAATTCCTGCAGTCATACCCTCAGTCCTCCATGCTGGGATCCCATATCAACAGCCAGGAGAAAGCCAGCCCTGAGCCATGCTGGGTGTATATCAGGCGATGTATGTATTATCACATGCCCTGATTTTTAACAAACCCAGCCCAGCAATCTGCTCCCACCCCAGTCACAGGGATCCCTTCAGCTGCCAGCCCTGCTTGTGCTCTGTGCCTCAGTTTCTCCATCTCCAAACTTCCACCAGAATGATGCTTTTAACAACAAGGAGCTAAAAAATCTGGGATGAAGGAGGCTGTCAAAACAGTTCTGATTTAAACCAGTGGCTCTAGCCCAGGGTTTGAGGCAGTTTTTTGGCACCTGGGTGCCAGCAATTTCTATCAGAGTTGTTTCCTATTGACACAACTCTCCCTTAGATCCCCACTGGTAGAAAGAGCTCGCTGTAGCACTATACAACTTGGGAATTTTTCTTCTTTTCTGTAAGTTGGGCTTTAATTGTCAGTTATTTGCTTATGAGCTCTCTTTCATGGCTGATGCTGGAGCAGACTCAGGCAGTTTTTATTTTAGTATTTGGATTAATTAGCTTTTCTGGAAGAGGGAGGCAGGGCAGAGATCTATTCTTGCTGCTCATCACATATTCATTATTTACATTTTTCAGTATCCCAAGTAACTCAGCACAGAAAACAAGTAAATGAAGACTAAAACGTACACAAAACATCTGGAGCCCCTGCAATTCCATAATTACTGCTGCTTGTTCACCATGCATAGAGTGCCTGTTGGGAAGGCCATTCATATATTGGCCTAATGGAGATTTTTCCTGTTGGATGCTTCCAGTGATCCCCCCATCCTCCCACCCCATCTGCCTGGGTCAGGTCTGACCTTGACTCACCGCCAAAAGCCGAAGCAGCAAAATTGCTGGTTTGTGTTGGGAGCAGCAGCCTCTGGAGTTCTTGGCCCAGGACAGTAAATACAGCTGGGCAGATTAGGGCTGGTGAATAATTTATATGATGACTCTACAAAATAGTAAATTCTCCCCCCCCCCCCCCGCCCAAGCCTGCTCCATCCTTCATGGAGCTGCTGAGCAGTTTGTGAATATTTAGGAAGTTTTACTAAATTCATAGAGTCTCATAACAAACAGTTTTAAAATGCTGAGTGAAGTACTTGCCTCTCACATGGTGCACTGTTCATGTGATCACAGGGGAGGAAAAGGGAGCCAGGGAGAGCCACTGCAAAATCCTCATGGTTTAGACCGAAATTTGCAAGATTTCTGTCCAGCAGATGTGATGCTGGCCTGTGCTCCCCTGCAGCTCGGGGCCCCTCTGAGGAGTTAAACTGAAACCTCATCGTTGGGTAGCACATGGGTGAAATGGCAATTTATTTTTTTATGTGCCAGGGGAGGCCAGACCCCGCCACAGCAGTGTCTGAGTGTGGGGGACCTCGGTGAGCCCCTCCAGAAGTGCCACTGTGGCCCCAGTCTGGGGTGGGGATGGCTTGCTGCCAGCCCTGGTGGGTGCTGCCAGCCTGGAAGGGAAAGAGGAAAAGGGAAAAGGAAATGGAAAGGAAAAGGAGAAAAGGGAAAGGGGAAAAAGGAAAGGAGAGAAAGAGAGAAAATAAGGAGGGAAGGAAAAGGAAAAAAGGAAAAGGAAAAAGGAAAAGGGAAGAAAGGGAAAGGGAAAACAGAGAAGAAAGGCAAAGGGGAAGAGGAAGAGAAAGGGGAATGGGAGAAGCTCTCCCCCCACTGAGCACACAGCAGGGCAATGTGCAGCCCCCTAGGCAGGGGCAACAGAGCAGCCCCCACAAGAGGCACTGCCCTGTCCCTGTCCCTGTCCCACAGCCTCCTCTCCCAACACTTGCCCTTCTCATTTCATTTCATTTTGGAGTTCATAATGATGGGAATAAGCGTGCGTGGCTTCACCGCCTGGCCCGGTTGTGACAGTGGAGGGTTTTGCTCAGAGGAAGCAGATCTTTGCATATTTATGAACATAATTGTTTATGGCAAAAGATACAAAGAAGAGAAGTTGATTTGGGATGCACACAGAACTGGAACAAACAAGCCTGGCTCCCCATGGGGCTTCACTGCAGCCTCAGAGATCCCTGCCTTTAATGCTTCTGGATTGTTAACAGCCGAGAGAGGATGGGGAGAGCCTGTCTGGGGGGAGGAAAGGCAAAAATCTCCCAGTTTCACTCTCATAATTTGGAGTTTCAAACCAGTGTTGATAACAATGTCATTATTGCTGAGCATCCACTGGGCTTAGGGAGTAAAATTCCTTTTATTTGTCTCCAGTGTCAGGATTTGCAAGTGCAAAAGATTTTCAAGAGCTTGTCTCTGTCCCTGTTTGTATGCAAATGATGTTGTAACATTTCTTAGACTAAAAGACCTGATTTTCTGCTATCATCAGTCAAAGCATCTGTCAGCCTTGTCAGAAAAGAAAGACTTTGATTCTTTCAGGTCAAAACAACCCAAAATTATTGCTAGAATATTGAGGCAGTTTTAAGACATAAAGAGTAAAATGAAAATTGCTCAAAACCATTTTTCTTGTCAATGATGTTTTAATTTTTATTTTACTTTCACACGTAAAGCAATTTTTTTTTGCAGATGACAAAGTTTGAAAATCAAAGAGTTCAGTGCTATATTCCAGAACTCCATAACAGAGTAGGGAGCAGTATTGGATTCAATCACATGTTCAGGAGGAAACTGGGATGAAGAATGAAACGAGCTAAAGAATGGGCAAAAAAAAATAGAAAATTGAGGAGGAGCTTTGTGTCAAGGCCCTGAGATTAAACACTTCCAGGGGTGCTGTAAGCACCAAGTGCCTCTCCAGGTGCCATTGTCCCTGCACCTGTGGACCCCAGAGGTCTGAGGTTTGTTCATGGTAAAAAAAAAAGCATTGGTGCACATAGAAACACCCTCTTGGTGTAGCCTGAGCCCACCTTTTGGCAAGACAACCAGAACATCCACCATGTGACGTGGGTTGGCTGGAAGTTGAAAACTCTGTTTAGCAAGCCCAGATCTACTGCTATGAAACAATCTTTCTCAGCAGTGGGATTTCTGCTTCCTAATGAAAATGATTTTTTAACAACCTACTGGAGAGCTCACAGTGTTCCCCCAGGTCCCTGCACGGGGCTGTCACTCTGTGCTTGGCAGAGGAGGCAGAAGTTCTCCCAGTAATTCCCTACTCACCTGTTTCTCACTGAAGAAGTCACTGAAGAAGTCACTGAAGACTGAAAGGCTTTAGTGCAACCCCCAATCAAAAAGGCACCTCCAGCTCCACACTTGGACACGGACTGGGATGTGCTGGCACTGCTTTGGATCTCCTTCCAGCACTATCAGCAGGTTTCCTGCCTGTTGGCATCAAAGTGGAGTTCAAGTCCCTGGGACTGAAGTCCCTGGTTTGAGGGTCTGGCATGGGATCAGTGTCTCCCTGTGAGACACTGGTGGGAGCAGTGGGGGTCCTGGCACATGGACCAGGAACAACAGTGTGAGCACCCTGGCACAGCCCTGGTTTGTTCCCCCCTGGCTCCCTTTCCCACAGAATCAGCAATGAGCCCTGCTGCAGAAACAGAATCTCCCAGGGGCCCTGAGCTGCTGCTTTGGGCAGATTTAGGACCTGGGGGGTTGCCAGAGGAGTCACATCGCTGTCCTCAATCAGCTACTGCAAGTTTCCCGTTTCTGGGGCCTGCTCACTGTGACAGCCAGAACAAACAGCCTGTGCCCAGCACCGAGCATCCTCCTCCAGACAGAAAGCAGATGGATTTTCATTTACAGAGGCACAAGGCTCTCTCTCTCCTGCACAAACACACGTGCAGTTCTACATCACAGCCTCCATCACTTCTATGAGGAACTGTGAGGAAATAACAGGTTATAAGAACAGCATGGATATATCCCTCGAGCTCTGAATGATAAGGCAGTAATCAAGTTTCACCAACGTGAAGCAAAATTTCCCAGTACTCTTTCCTAAAGATAAGCATGTCCCAGGACCAGCGTGATACCCTCTCCTCACCAGCATGCACGGTCTTCCAGAGAAGTGATTTCCCCAGTAGCCACTACATTCAACTATAGGCAGAATATTCAGATCCAAATCAGCTCCCGATGTGTTTCCATCTAACGGCCCCGATAACCACATTGCCTTCATTTTCATACTGCATTATTTATTCATAGTGCCCTGGGAAATGTGGAGCCTCATGAGCAGCGGGAGCAGGCTACATACCCACAAACTAATATGTTCCTCTCACTGATGCATTACCATCACTCTCCCAGCAAATGAATTGCCCACCAGCAACTTCCCAGGCCTCTGCCCACCTGCAGAGCACACACTCCTTATTCTTCTCACAGAGCACAGCACAAGGCATGGGGGACATTTGCTCAACCTGATTCCTAATTTCCTCCCTCAGACTGTGTGTCCCAGCATCTCAGGCTTTCAGATGCCTGATTTTCTGAGGTTTGTGGCTAGCTGACCCATCCATACTGCCAAATGCCATTTGCACCTGCAAGTTTGAACTTTGGGATGGGCAGCAGGAACGTGAACAAGCACTTGAGCAGGAACGTGAACAATCACTCCTGAGTGTGCAAATGTGACTCTGCAAGCATGGAATCACAGAATCATCGAATGGTTTGGGTTGGAAAGGGCCTTAAAGATCATCTAGTTCCAACCTCCCTGCCATGGGCAGGGACATCTTCCATTAGAGGTCCATTTGGCCCATCCCATCCTGGATGGGTGACTGCTGTAGTCATGGTATATTGTCTTGGTGCTCTATAATTTTGCCCTTCTAAGTGAAGCACATGAAGTGGGTAGATGGTAGAAAGTACAACGGGACAGATGGTGGTGGTGATTACAAACTCCAATTTGAAAAAGTGGGAAAAAAGCCCAACAGTTTTCCTTGATTTCCCCCACATTTCCAAGGTCAGCCACCCAGTTCTGAATATGAGGAAAGAAATGCAAACATCTCTCCAACTGTTCTTGGACAACTCAAATGTCTTTTTTAATGCCAAGGCCATTTGGTCCTTGTCTCCAACTTTCAGCTAAAAATATACCGATTTCTAAAAGGCTCAGGTGAGAAGAGAAAAGAGCATTTCAAGTTCTTAAAAAAAAAAAAAATACAAGGAGATACAAATTCCCGTGAGATTTTTACCTATTTTATCCCGCAGCTTCAATCCCATAATTGGGTCTCCTGTCACTTCAGTTGATGCCCTGCCCCATTTATCTGCAGCTTTTTGACCCTGTTTTCATATCTAGTAATATTTTTTTCCATTACCATTCTCAAAAGAAGACCAAAAAAAAAGGATTCTTGCCCTTCACTCAGATGTCTGAAATCTGTAAGAACTGTTTTATGTTTTAACTTTGTATTTCAAGGGAGATAATCATAGTGTCAGAGTAAGATACCTACAAAGTAAGAGATATATATATTTTTGTGTGTATATATATATATATGTATAAAAGTAGGATTTATATAAAGTAATAGCATCCATAGAGCAGATACGCCCCAGTTGGTGCCCCTGTGGTCTGATGGGCTCTCCTGAAATTGAACCCTGAAAGGAGAGGGCAGCACTGAGTGTGAGAAGTCTGATTTTTTGGGCAAACCACACAAATGCAGGCAATGGCTGAGCACACACTGCAGTGACAAGCTGGGGCACAGAGGATGTCCGCTTATCTTGCAATTAAATTGGAGTCAAAATTTATTAACAGTGAAGGACCTTCCTGCCTGTGAAATGGTACATGCTTCCAGGCAGATCCAAGCAGTGAAACCCTGTTCCCAAATGCCAGATCTAAGAATAGATGAGCCCAATGTCAGCTGCATCACCTTTTTATCTGATAGATGTTTATTAAGTGAAGACAGAATATCTGTTGCATAAAAGCAAGCCACCTGCTGCCAAGCAGCCACCTTCCCTCTGCCACAGACAAATGTGTTCTCAGCTAATTTGTGCTCAGACTCTATTTCAAGTCACACTGTGCTTGCCAAATTTTGAAAGACTGGATTTCTCAGTGCTACAGCACAACCCCAGAAGGAGTCACCCCCTCCTCTGATAGGGGCAAAACACCCAGCAATGGCCACAGCTCCCTCAGAGCAGCTCTTGGCCCGGTCAGCGAGGCCATCTAGAGAGGACCTGCAAAAGGCTGGACCCGGGATATCTGGGGCATGGATTTGGCACAGTGAACCTTTCCTGTTACCCCAACTCTGTTTGCAGACGTAGGTCTCAGGCTTGTCAATATTACTCCTGACAGTTTCACCACGAGTCCCTCTCCAGCCACCAGCACCTGGCCCACACTCCAGTTTCCACAGCCATCCCTTCCAGCAGCACTACTGCCTGGGCTGGGGCTACTGTCCCTCCTGCCCAAGTGCCAGGCTGCGTGGCCATGTCCCCGAGGAGGGATGAGCCAGCAGCAGCAGGAGCGCTTCACCTGGCTTACAATCAGCCTTGGCATCTCCATGGCAACTCCAGCGGATGCTGCATTCCTAATGGCTCCCAAGGAACCGCCGCGCTCGCAAGCAGCAGTTGCAATCAAGTTCTGTCTTGGTCATCTCCAAGGGGGCAAGAGGATAATGCAGAGGAAATTAATAAGAGGCATTCAAAGTGTTTGAACAGTATAATTGCCTCAACAATTCCTCCGGATTACAATTAGTCTGTTCCTGAAAATGAGCAATATTTCTAGTGTCTCTCAGCTCTTGCTCTGCTGCTGCTCAGTTCTGCCCTGCTCATGTCCGTGGAGGAGGCTGAAGGGGCCCAAGCAGGGTGTGCTGCGCTCAGGGGTCACGGAAATCAGGGTGGGGTTTCACCATCAGGACATGAAAGACCCCAAAGGCAAGCACAAACATCCAACATTGTTACCTTAGTGCAACTTTCACCCGTGGCATGCCAGGGGCAGATGTGTCTGAAACCTGCTGGAGAGTTTTTGCAGGGATTTTGTGTTTCCAGCTAAGTGAAAAGTGTATTTTTCATGCACAAGCTGCTGGGCAGCTCTCCCCAGGGTCTGAGCTGCCACAGGAGACGTTTGCACCCCAATATTGGGGCAGGAATACACCTGACACCACCCAGGCACCTGACAGAGCAGGTGATGTTCCCCCTCACTGCTGGGCTGCATCCCTGAGGATTTCTGGGCAGGATTTAGCCATCCATCCACTCAAGAGCCAAAAGGCATTTCCGTCTCATGGCTCACATCCTACTCACCCCCAGGCTCTGTGGTGGGAGCTCTCCCCCACAGCCCCTCCAGCTCCACACAGCAGAATGTCAGGAAAAGCAAACTGCACTGGTTTTAGGGTTAATGTGTTTGCATTCCTATTCCAAGCCTTGCTTTCACATCTATAACTCATTTTCCAGCATCTTCAAGCAAATTTCACACTGTTGGAAAAATGTCAAGGGTTTAATCTGATATGTGTGATACTTACTGATGCCACTAGGGAGAAAGATGATCATATCTTCCACTTCCCATCATGTTTCTTGCAGGAATGAAAACATATCAAGAGAATTCACTGGGTTTCACTATACTTGGTACATGCAAATTAACAGAAATCGAACTCTCTGAGGAGCAGAGACAAGTAACTTTGCATATAAGAAATGTGACTGAAAGCTTATCTGTTTTTTCCAGTTGCATTTGATGGTCTTAGAGAATGTGCCTTTGCTGATGATCCTTGCACAGCTGTGACCTGCATTAGAAAGCAGGACCTGAAGCCTAGGACCAACCTCCTACAAGCCTCGTGCTTGGCATAACTGGATTAAGAATAGAATTAAAGATACCAGGGGAAAAAAGCAGATGGATGAAAACTGTAGTGCATCAATACTGTGATTTTCCTCAGATTAATGCATTCCCTGCAATATCCACAGGAAAAGATGCATTCAAATCTTCAAGAAATCCAGAGAGGGTTTTTACATGCAGTAGAGAAGTCAGTGGCAACCTCGTGCCACAAAACAAAACAAGTCCTGTGGATTAAATTCAGTACCATTAATGCATGAGATTCTGCTGATATCCCAATATCAATCAATATTATTGACTTCAGTAAATTTTCCTCTGAGCCTATAACTGTAATTTAATTTTGTCCAGATCAAGTTAGGGGGAAAAAAAGCTGGCTTCATGAAAGCTATATTCCTATGGCTTCATTTCGGAAAGCTATTTGGATCTCAGAAATAGGACTCAAAGTGTTT
Organism: Manacus candei; assembly: GCF_025592945.1. NCBI lineage: Eukaryota > Metazoa > Chordata > Aves > Passeriformes > Pipridae > Manacus > Manacus candei. The sequence continues at coordinate 7,114,119 of NW_026138073.1, forward strand.
GTGGTGAGGAATATGCTTAATTAGATTCATGTCTGAGAAGTCCCCAGCTGTTCTGCAGACAAACAGAAATATCTGAAATTTCTTCCAGCTCTATGGAGACACAGAGATTGGCTCCTCTCCCTGTTGCCCCAGTCTGAGAGATTTGCACGTATGATTACAATCTAGGGCTGTTTCAGACAATACAAGATGCCACACAATCTCTGAGCACAGAGCAAATATTCCAGCAGTTTATGTCATGATTACTTCCACCCTGTTCACTTCAGCATCTGAAAAATTCTTTGCTATTTTTTTTTTCATGTGAAAGGCTTTCTGGGAGTTGGACATAACATACATTCATTATGAAATGAAAATACCTCATGTGTTCAGGATGGAAAAAAAAATCCCTGGCTTTCAAGAAAGCTTTGTGAGCTTATTAAAAACAAGAGTGCTCACTACGCGTGTCGTTCTGCCAGATGAAAAATTCCCTCCTCACTTCTCAGGCTTGTAAGTTGCTTTGTGTGCTCAAGACATCTCTTTCCAGTGTCCAGAACATTTTCATCATTAGTCTAACTCGGAATAAAATATTATCTGCCTTGTACCAACAGAGGGGAGCCACAGGGCAGCCACACCTTGCCTTCATCATCACTGGAAAACGATCCTGGAAGAGTCAACCCTAGAAGAGTCAATGCCTGCCCAGCCCTCAGACTTTGGGAGCAGACCCCTGTGCCACAGGGAACCATCATACCAAAACCACGCATCTGGGAGAAGCTGAAACAGGAACTGTGAGCCAAAACCACAGCCGGCCATAAACACCACAGCCCAAGAAGAAGTGAGCCATGACTGCCTCCAAAATCCACATCCCTGGGGCACTGCAACAAGTCCAACCACACATGGAAAGATGTGCTTTGTGAGATTCAAGTCCAGATGCAATTCCCAGGCTCACCTCACCAGCCCGGCCACCTTCCCCTTCTCTTTCTTACACACCCCAGCCCTGTTTTTAGGGGTCCCAGCCCCACTCCTGGCTAATGCTTTGAGACAAAGCTGCAGTGCACAGTGGGTTGGTGAGTGTAGGGGTTGGTCCTCCACTGCCTTTTTTCCTCTAATTTGTTTTGCCACCCCTTTGACTTCTCTGTAGCCCATTCTACATGCAGACTGGCCCAGAAAGTGGTGCAGATAGACCCTGTGAAATCAGGCAACCAGTCACTGCACATGGAGGAGTCCAACTGGGCATCTCAGCAGAACTGACTGCTGTGCTGCAGGGTACAGCCCTGAGCATGTGGCATTTTGGAAATAGAAGTCTTACTGAGGTCATCTGAAGGAACTGAGGTTGGATATGCAGTGGAGCATGAGGACAGCAGAGCATCAAACACTAGCAATCCTTGGGAAAGTGAGGTTAACATCTCCCTGCTGGACTACCCACAGCAGGGGTCTCCATGTCCTGGCGAGACACACTGGACAAGGAATATCACCTCAAACCCCACTGTAGCTGGGCTGGACCTGACAGTGAACAATACACAGTGCAGGGATGAGACTAGCAAAGTGCACTCATGGAGACCACCTCCAGCAGCCAGTGGAACGAGTCAAGGAGCTCACCCAGTGACTCACCCTGTACAGCTGCAAAACTCTGCATTTCACCTGATTAAGGATGAGATGAGTAAGAGCAGCTACAAGGATGAATAAACATTTCAGGAGCTTTGAAGAGCTGCTCTCAATAGCCAGCAGCAGCATTCATTATCCCATAGCCACCTGAAATGGCAGCTCTCAGTCTCCCTTACCACACTATGAGCCAAGTCAGTCTGCTGGTAGGTGGTGGCATTTGGGCGGGCGGGTTGGTAATTTGGGACGATTCAGTACTGAATCACACACAGCTCATTTGCCATGGCAGATCACATTCTCCACGTGGATTGTCTGCAAGGCTCTCTCTTTCCCCTAGTTCTTCATTACCATTTATCTTACAAGCAATTAAGACTGTTTAAGAAGATGATCAGTTTGGACTTTGAAGCTTTTTTTCTCTGATCTGATATGTGTTTGTTCTTTAAAATATAACTTCAAATATTGTGGCATTCTGGATGTTTTCTGTTTCAGTAACAGGCTGCTAATTGTAATTAGTTTTATCATGGTGGAAATTCAAATATCTGCTCTGAATGTGTTCCTTTGAATTTAGTTAAAAGGCACTTTTTGAGCTGACAAACACTTTGACTGTAGCTTGTGAGAAAGAATCAAATTTTAAACTTACGGGAAAAGCTCATTTTACTGCAGGGTTGAGAATCCACTGTCTCAGAGCTCACTGGCATTGTGAGGTGCTAGCGAGAGCCAGAGCAAATATTTCTCTGGGCTTCCACTTCCATGCAGTGTGTTTTAGATTACACTTAAGTGGATTCAGGAGAGGAAACTGGGGGTGGTGGGCGGGAAGGATGCGAGTAGGTAAGAATGAAAGGAGTCAGTGCATGGAAAAATGGAAGTCAAATAAAGGAAAAAAAAGATGCACAGAAAGGGTGAGGACTGAGAGTAGATCATACAGAAACCTTGGAGCTGTATGTACCAGACTGAACAGATAAGGATAACAAGGAAATGTATAAGGATAATGTATCAAAGTGCTGCTGGGCACTTCAGGAACTGCTGTGAGTCACTAGAGGTGGGATGGAGGAAACAGGAAAAGGGGAATGAGCGAGAGGAAAACACCAAGATCTTAAAAGCATTAAAAGATGTTGCAATATAGTTAAAAATATTCAAAATATGGTTTTTTATGTTTGGACAACTGTGCAGTAAGAGAGTGGTAGTTGAGCAATGTGCCCAGGAGGGAGGATGTGGTTGGGCAGAGGGCAGCTGGTGCTGGGGTGTGGGGGCAGGAGCCATCAAGGGCTCAGGCTCTGCACAAACCAGCACCACAATGGCACAAACCTGCTCTGCCCACCCTCCTCTTCTATCCTAGTGGGTGCCAAACCTGGCTCTGCTGCCGTCTTGGGAATTCTTGTTGGGCAGTGAGTTACCTTGCACCAGGCAAAACTAGTCCTTTGTATGAGTCTTCCACAGGTGATGTGTCCTCTTCCACCAGCCAGAATATGCTGCTCCTTTTGAGCATGGGATGGCTTTGCCCTTCAGATCATTCCCATGGCAATAGGTGGAAGGCAATATATATAATCAGAGTAACCTGCAGCACCCATGTAGTGCTAGTGGGACCTTCAGAAGGTATGAAAATAAAAACCTGAGCTGAGCATGAACTTCTGCAGTCAGATTCTCAGATGGTCAAGAGCAAAAGCTGCTTTGCAAAACAGCAACCAAGGGTAAGGCTGCCTCTAACTCTGGGGATAATTGTCATGGAAACTACAAGTAAAGTAGCACAAAACACAAGTAGGTATGAAAAAGGTAGCTGAAAATAGCTGCTCCAGGAATGTTTCTTTGCAAAGGTTCTAGACATTAAAAGGCGACTGAATAAACAGCTTAGTAATTTTAGATGTTCTCGGAAAATGGATTTTAAAGGGAAAAATGGGGCAAACCACCAAACTACGGCTCAGGGAAAACTCCAGGGAAAAAAAAGCTCTGAGAGGAAAATGAATGCAAGTAAGACTCCTGCAAGCTTTATAATATATATACCCAGAGATGTATAGATAGATAAACTCATACATGTGTGTGTGATTACATATATACAGGTAGAATGCACATATGTAACTATATATATAACTAGATATGTAACTATATATATACCCTTCTGGGAAAATAATACTGAATAAAAGAAGCCAGCACAAAATACTTCCTGCACCAAACTGAAGATGAGAGGGTTTCTCAGAGGTTAACTTGACTGACGTCCAAGGCCTTGAGCAGGAAATCAAGTTCTTTGATGAGTTGGACCAGTGTTTAAATGGCATCTGCCCAAGGATGGCTGTGACCAGAAAACACACAGCAAGAGTGAGATCCAGCCACCCAACAGCAGAATGGACAGGTGCCAAAGAACTGAAATAATCAGAAAATGCATGAAATGGAGCTCAGCATGTGTGCAGAGAGCCCTGATGGGTGGAAAGAAGGGGTACAGCCTCCAGCCAACGGGGAGGTATTCGGCAATTAACAGAAAGGATTGATGGCCACAAACCAGGACAGCTTTGTCTCTGCTCAAATAAGCAGCAAACTGCATTCCACAAAGAGCCTTTTCTTTGCTGTGAAGAACACCTCCCCGTGTCAGATGGACAGTGGCACATTCAGGGATGTTCTTCCAGCCAAAACTGTCAGTGCAAGGAGCTGCAAGCACAGGGGAAGGAGCAGGGGTGCCAGTCCAGAAAGAGGAGCAGCAGTTACAACCTCTATGCGACTGTGTCAGGAATGGCAGGGTGGGATTCAGTGTGAACACAGAGGAAAGCAGGTGAGAGTGGAGGTACTGTCATGCAGGTCACACTAGGAAAACATTAGAGGGCGATTTATGCACTTGGAAAGGAATGAATTGAGCTGTAACAGGGAAAAACATTAGCTGGAAGATGTGAGAAGCAGCTGAATATATGTTACATCATTCAGCAGCACACACGGCTGGCTAGGGCCAGGATAATCCCACTCCATTTTTTCCAATGTGTTTCTTCCACATTGGAAGAAACAGTGAATAACCAGGAATAATCCTGCAACAGCAAATGGTATATGTGCACTAGTAAATGCCAAGCAGTATATCTCATCAGACAAGACAAAAAGAGTTTGTTCAAGGTGAGTACCAGAGGTGTTCTGGCATTGCATTGGGTTCATGTGAGTTGTGGGGGGGATTTTAGAAGTTGGTCATATCCACACCATGTGGATAATGATCAGTAACTCAGATGACACCCCAAAAGGAGGCAACAGTGAGTGAATAATCTCATTTACCAGAGGCGATTGCTAACCCCAAGTGCAAGGAACAGGGAAAGAAGAAAGGTCCAGAGAGCAAGAGATGAGGAGGTGAAAGTCCGGGAAGAGGTGAAAGGAAAATGAAAATGGAGAGAAAAATAACCCCAGTGAAGAGGCAGTTCTAATCAGCTACAAGGGGACAGTTAAATGCAGCCCCAACTGCAGAGCAGCGAGACACGGAGATGGGTGGATAACTACCATGGCAGCAGAGACTGGATGCTGCTGGGGCTTTACAGGGCACTAACCAGGTATTTATGAAATACCATTGAGGCACAGGTTTCTTTACTTCCGAGAATTTACAACATGGAAAGACACCGAAAGGAATTAATTGCACGTATCTTTTCACTCAATAATGTCAAATCGCAGCTCAAGAAGATTAAATATGCAATCAGAAGTCACCTATATTGCTGTAATACCACTAATAACAGTAGCATTTATAGAGGGCTAAATCATGCTTCCCTTGCTTAAGGCCCTTCTCGCTGACCTTTGAAGGTTTGATCTCGAGACATGATGTAAATCATCTGGAGAGTTTTCTTCACCTCTACCGGATGAAGGATATTCCTATTCTGGGAAAGCGGGCTTAGTCTTCCAAATAAAAGAAAGAAATATGCTGAAGGTACTTGGGCATCTAAGTACTCTGCTTCCCAAAGTCACTCAGGCACCTCTGTGTGATGGTAGAGCTGTTTCCATTAACTGAGGAGGATCCTCCAGCACTGCACAGACACAGACTCTCAGTTCCAGATGGTTTAAATTTCTGCACACTTATTAAAATGGACATAAAACCCCCTAAAGTAATAATCCAGTTATTTTCACCCAAACTGAAGTGGCTGGCTACTTGCCTATTAGTAAACATAAAGTGCAACAGTTAGGGAGATCAGTGCTGGGGCACTAAAGCACAGCACTGTGTGTTACCCTCACATCCCATTTGCTCTACAACTTGTAGTGCACTAGAGAGAAGGAAATAAAAGCACCTTCCTCAGTCAAACTGATGTTCAATGGGCATTTGGCAGGTGCTCTCCAGGAACCCCAAAAGCCTGCAGCAACAGCCAGAGCTAAATTCCCACATGTTTTAGAGAAGTCCCTTGCCCCGTAAAGTTATAACGTTCACACTGTAGTCACTTCACCATTGGTTTTGTTTTAAAAGACAATGCAACGTTAAATCATCACACTGGTGTTTGTGTCAAACACCACTTCATTTGATTAATAAATGTGTGCCTGTTTTGTTACGAGATTTTAACAGAAGTTACACAACACTTCTCAGCCAAGTGCTTTTCCTTGCATGATGTGAAACTCACTTGTGTTATAAAGAGTGAAAAAAACAAACAAAACAGAACAGGCTGTGTGTTTGAAAAGAAGCTGTGGAAAATACATCAATATTTGCAACTACAGAGGCAGCTGCTGCTCTGTGAGCAGTCAGGGATGAAGGCTGCTTTCCCATGGATCCCATACCCCTTCTCCCCACTTCATCCTCACTATGGCGAGACTCCCAGCTCTTCCTTCCTATGCTGCTCACTCCTATACATTTCCCTTCCCTCCACGCACCCTGCACCGGCCACACAGCAGTCCTCATCGCTGGCCACATTCCCTAAACACCAGCTGAGCAAGAGACACAGGCATAGAGTCATTGCAGGGCTGGATGGTGTGGGTTAGAGCCAGAATGGCTGATCCTTCCAGTTTGGATCTGCTCTCTCTGATCTGCATGTGACTTCGAGGAATTGGACATTACAGAGAGCTCATGACATCTATCAAACTTGGTTCAAGCTGACCAGTGTGTTCAAAGGCATTAGAGCACAAAACAGAAATGCAGGCTGATGGGTAGAGAGTATAATCACATGAGACTGTTGCCTGAGAAAAAGAGGCTTAAAAAAATCATCAAAGGACAAAAGTCACTAAGGCACCGCAGGGAAGGCTGACAAGGCTGAGCTAAGGAGGAGGAAAATGGAGTAACTCCCCAGAGGACTGAAAGATTTCAAATTCCTTGCTCTCCATTTCAGATTATCTCAGTAAACTGATAACTATCACATCAACCAGCCAACAACCTGAGGATTTAAATAAGCTTTTTGCCACCAGCACATGTAAGCCCAAATGAATTCCAAACAGATGGTTTATTTAAAGATCATCTTATATGTACTACCATCAGTATCCACATTACCCCAGGGCTGTCGCAAGGAAAAAGTTATAATTTTAGACATGTAAAGTCCCTCCAGTTTGGACAGAGATTGAGCAAGAGTAATCAGCATTTCTTAGAGTCTTAGAAACATAGTGAAAGAGCTGAAGTGTGTGTAATTACCAGTGAGAGGCATTGTAGCTAAGCAGATAAAGTTAATTATACAGTACAGGAACATTTTCAGTTGATGTGGTAGTAATCATAGTCAACAAAGAAGTGCCCAACAGAAGGATCCATATACAATGAAAGCAATCATGGGGTGAAAGTGTACAGCACAAATTACCTAAAAAACAAAGGCAGACAGACACAGCTGGAGCTGAGAAATCTTAATGAGGATTTGTGGATTTCTACATGCAATAGGATACCTTAAACAGCAGCACACCTTACCTTGTGGATGGTACCCCCCAAAAAACTGTCACATCAGTCTGGAGGAGGTATCAATATTTGTGCTCCATGGGAAAGCAAGGGCCAGATCCAGCACCAGCCTCTGGTAATATTGACACCACTTTTCACAGGAAACACTGGGTGCTGCTGCTGTGTATGAAACAAATACATCAGTGGGTTGATCTAGAGTACCTGTTTTCTGAAAGTAAATCTATACTTAGGAGAACAGATCCAGTAAATAGACCTCAATTTTAACTGAGGTTTGCAGGCTACCATTTCCTACAGACTGTCCAAAATCTGCATCCACCACTCTGCTCAATAACAGGCAGGCTGGGACACAGGACCTGAAACGAAAGGTTCAAGCACAAAACATTTGAGTGTGCGCATATTTACACATCTCCACAAATGTCATTTCAATGTCTCTTGGTTTGATGATGGGACAGATATGGTACAGGATTTCACTTCCCTGTGCTGGCAGCTCTCTCTCCCAATCCACATTACAGCCATTCCACCCAGGAGCTGTGTCTTCCTGTATGTCTCTTCACGGCAGCAAATACAGTGGGTTGTTCAAAAAGGGCTTCCCCCTCAAGATTTCCTGAAGCAGTGGTGTTAAATATATAGAGCCCTAGGCAGCAGTTTGGCATCATCCTCCACTGCACCCAGGGCTGCCAGAGGTGTGGAGCAAAGGAAGAGGCTCCCCTGCTGTCTCATCCCTACCTGCCAGTTTGATTTCTCATGGCCATTTTCAGATCTCTAAGTAACAATGCAGTTTCATCCCCCCTTCCCAGGGTAATAAACTGACACAACATGGCTCTTTGTTGGAACACCTTGACTCTAATGCTGTAAAATAATTAATTTGGTGAAATATTGTCGTTCAAAACAAGGATTTATTGATTCGAAAACATGCAAGTAAATAAATGACACTAATTGCCATGAAACAGATACCTGGCTGATCAGATGCAATTAGCAATACGGAAAGGGTGACAAAAGAACATTAGGGAGGTCAAGAGATGCAGAAATCCCACTGCAGGGACATTTTCTAACTGTCTTTATGCTGGTGTCAGGGCTTGTCTAAAACCAGTCAGCTCACTGACCTGCACTAGCAAAGGGTTCGACCCTGTGCCTTTCACTCCTTGCTGATACAGACTGTAATTTCTGAGAGCCAGACTTCCAGACACAGCAGCCACATCTATGCCAACAATAATTACCTATGAAAACAGGCAACTTCTAGAGTTTATTCGAAAGAAATCAATGCCTAACACCTGTAGGTTTATACCGTGCAGCCGTGAGAATTGCTGTCAACACTTCCACTACTGAAGGATGAAGAATGAAGCCAGACGTGATTCAAGTGCCATCTTTTCCCAGCCCTGAAAATGAAACAAATGCATGAGCCTTGAAGGTGCCTGAGGATGACAGCAAGGTACGGAAGCATAATTGGTATTGCTGAGGTGAGCCTGCAGCTCACAGCGTGATGGTTGTGCACAAAGAGCGCTTCGTTACAGCACGGACACACCAAACAGCTCCAGGACCCTCCACGCCTTCCATGCCTGGAATTAAAGTCACTCAGAAGCAGTCCTGGGTTCTGCTGCAGATCCTGAATTGCTGGCAGAGGCCAGGGTGGTCCCTGTTTCTGAAGCCCAGGAGAGCCAGGTAGGGCCCCAGGACCTCCTTGGAGAAGAAAGCAGAGCACTCTGTGACCTGCTGCTGGAAAGTACCACACACCTTGAGGTGATGGGAGCTTTTCCCTTTGTGGGCTAGGAGAGAGGAGCCCCCACACCCAGTGGGGCTGGATGAGCAGAGGGATAGGTGACAGATGCAGACCCTGGCTCCAAGGATGGCTCTTAGAAGCAAAACACTGTCATAAGTAGGTATGTTACACATCCCTGCCAACAGCAAGTCAGTGTCTGGCTGGACACAGGGGCCTGGACACCAGGCAGTGTCTGGGGAGGGGAACAGGGCAGGTTTCGGGTGGTCTGTCCCAGCTGTGCCCCTGCAGAAGGCTGGAGGTTTCCCAAACTTTCCGTTTGCTGAGTGATAACAGGGCTTCACTTGGCACACTGAGGGGTAAAAACAGCCCAGCAAAGCAAACACCCAGAAGGTAGAGACGCGGCGCAGTTACTGCTCTGAAATACTGGCACCTTGTGGCAGCTCGGCCCCAGGCACACACGCTGCAGCCCACTGTCCCGCTGGACATTGGGTGGCCTGGGCACGGCTCCAAGGACCAGGACACAACCAGAGCAACCTCACACAGGCTCACGGAAAGCCACGTTGCTCTGGGTAGCATTTAGTAACAGCTGTTTCTGGGGAAGGAGGGGGTCTGAAAATCTGTATTTGCATTTCCAGCCCTGTTTGCGGCCTCCTATGGCTGCAAAAATGATAATAAGGAAGGTGGAATTACTTGGGTTGCCCATGCTCACCTGTAATTGTCTGGGGCACTGACCACACAAGTTATGTCCACCAAGGAACTGCAAGGAACCTGCAAACGAACTGCTCCGTGTGCATGAGCAGCTCCGGGGAAGCGCAGGGTCTGCACTGTCCTCCACAGTGCCCTGGGACAGGGACCCCTCTGCCACGGGGAGGAAAAGAAACGTTTCTGTCTCTCTCAGAGAGCTACAATACCCCTTGGTTTAACAAGGGGATGGCAGAGCTCTGCTCCCTGTGAGAGGAGTGCAGCCATCAGCTGCACAACGGGCTACTGGCCTATCAGCAGCAAATACCACTTTATTTTGCTGGTTTTAAGCCTGACTGCACAGCTAAAGGGGCTGACAAACCTGCTCTCCTCCAAAATCACCATCAGTCAGAGGAGACCTCCTTGGGTGCCCTGACTGCCACCAGAGCCACCGCTGGGACTGGTGTGAGCAGGAAGGTGGACAGGATTTGTGCTCTGTGGGTGCAGAGCCATAGGGGAGTTCTGAGGAGCACCTGCCAGCTGCAAAAGGTCCTGCTTCCAGCTGGATAACAAGTGTGTATTATGCCATGTAAACAACCTGCAGGATATCCATACTGTTACTCTTCAAGGAAGAGCATCATTAGAGTAAGTGGGAACCACCACAGGGCTCCTGGCAGGACCGATACATCTTGCAGGGAAGGAAACAATCATTTGAGGTCCATTTTGGGGAAATTATTTTTTTTTTAATTATTATTCGGATCCTTTTTGTAAGATCCTTTTGTAAGATTGCATGAGAATTATGGTCACTGTAAGGCCTTACTCTTCGTATAAACATTTGAGATATAAATATTCTCTCTTAATTTTCTTTCATGTTTAGCTGTGAACATGCATGTAACTGGACCCTTTTTCTCTCTGTTATTGCTGGAATATATGTAAATATGAAAACGTGGGCAAATATTTACAGACAATAAATGCGGGGGCGGAGTGGGTTAATTAACTCGTGTTTCTTATGGTTACAAACCAAAACACGACATTTCAGCAATAACTAAACACAAGAAAATTAAAACTGAGCTCCCTTACTCTTGTCACACCTAGCAACTTATTTTGGGGCCAATTAAAAAGTGGCAAATCCAGAAATGGGAGGTTGAAGAATTTTTTTTCTCCCACAGTACATAATGAATCTGTGGTTTTTACTGCCACAATGAGCTGAGGATGCCAAAACCCAGTGGTGTTGACAGGGTGTGGGTGTTTCTATGGACAGTAAGAATGGCGAGAGGTATAATGGCTGTGAAAAATGCAAATTTTGGAAGAGGGCAGACCTCCAGCTGTGGCTGCAAACCAATATTTATTAGGGATTAGGGAAAGCGCTGCAGTGACAGCCAGGTTATCTGCTTACAAGGGAACTGCACATACTTTCCACCTTTCACCCAGTGCTGGAGGGACCGGCTGCAATAATTGGACATTAAAACTGTTTCATTTTTTTTTCTTCGTTTTTTGTGAGCTAATCCCATTTCAGCTGCTCACACAAGTAACACTCACCCATGTGTGCAGTGCCTGAGTGTTTGGAATATCAGCCTTACTTAGCAGAAAAAAACCCAACCATCCCTTTCTTCCCAAACAAGGCATGCTAAGAATAAACAGCATTCCACAGCTCTGGAGCACACTGCCCAAGGAATAGAGCTGGGGACAAGATTCAAAAGAAAAATATGCAAGAGGCCTAAAAGTGTCTGTCATAAATAAAACTAATTAATAGGTCTCTGAGCAAATGCAAAGGCCAACAGGCAAATAACATAAACACTGCTGCAAAAGATCTACTGCCGTTCTCTGCAAAGCATCAAAGCCATTCCTCATTGCACAATCAATGCAAAAGCGATTTCAAGTCAAAAAAAAGAGTCAAAAGACAAAGAAAAAAACTGCTTCAAAAAAAACAAAGGAGCTGCCCAACTTAAAACACAGTTTCTCCTTTATTTTATTCTAGATTACTAGAACTACAAGCCAATGACTTAAATGAAGGGAAAAAATCGGAATCAATGCAAAAAATACTGACACGTATCAAAAACACAGCAGGCAACCGTTCCTTCCAGTAAACTTCTAAATAATTCACACCCAAGATACAGAAGCCAATCTTAGGAACACACAGTGCCAAAACAGTCGAGGGAACAGTTTCTTTTGTTACCCAGATGCAAAACACAACTCCAAAATAGAGGCACCAGCCAAAAGAGTTGCATTTAAACCAAAATTCCAGCAAATAAAACCAAAACGTGCCTGTGCAGCAAGCATGGTCCAGGCTGCACTGCATGGGATCCTGCATCCCACAGGATAGCCCTGGGGACCCAAAAATGCCCTTTGTAGAAACCAAGCACCCCATGCCTGCCCCACCATCCAGACGTGTTACACTCCAAAAGCACCGTGTTTTCATCTTGTTGTAAACTTCCAAGGGAAAACAGTGGTTGATACTCCCAATGTTCTAAAAGACAAAAACAGAGCTTGACTTGGGGTATCGCATGGGGCTGAACCTCAACAGCTCTACACGCAGGAACTCGTGAAGACACAAATACACTGCTGTGCCCAAATGTACCATCTATAAAATTTTGCACAGACATTTGGTGGGGGCAGATGACCCTTTGTGTCCCCTTTCATCCTGACCCATTCATCCTGTGATGGTGTGATTCTGTGACTCTGTGATTCTGTGACTGACTGTGATTTTGTGACTGTTTTTCTGTGATTTCGACTCTGTGACTGTGTTCCCGTGACTCCGTGACTCTGTCCCCCCGTGTTCCCGTGACTCTGTTCCCCCGTGTTCCCGAGACTCCGTGACTCCGTCCCCCCGTGTTCCCGTGACTCTGTCCCCCCGTGTTCCCGTGACTCCGTGACTCTGTCCCCCCGTGTTCCCGTGACTCCGTCACTCTGTCCCCCCGTGTTCCCGTGACTCTGTGACTCTGTCCCCCCGTGTTCCCGTGACTCCGTGACTCTGTCCCCCCGTGTTCCCGTGACTCCGTGACTCTGTCCCCCCGTGTTCCCGTGACTCCGTGACTCTGTCCCCCCGTGTTCCCGTGACTCCGTGACTCTGTCCCCCCGTGTTCCCGAGACTCCGTGACTCTGTCCCCCCGTGTTCCCGTGTTCCCGGCCCTGTTTCCCGGCCCTGTTCCTGTGACGGCCCCGCTCTTCCTCAGCGCCCCCTGCCGGCGCTCCCGCCGCCCTCACCCGCGTGGGTCCTCCGGGCCGGCAGGGGGCGCTGCGCGGCGGAACCTCGCGGCCGCTTCCGCCGGTCGCGGCTGAGTCACTGCGCGCGCCACCCGCCCGGCCCGAGCCCCGGCCCGTGTCCCGTGTCCCGTGTCCCGCGTCCCCCGTCCCACCGCCGCGATGCCGCTGGAGAACCTGGAGGAGGAGGGGCTGCCCAAGAACCCCGACCTCCGCATCGCCCAGCTCCGCTTCCTGCTCAGCCTGCGGCCCCGCGCGCCCGACCCCGCCGCGCGCGACGAGCTGATGGCGGCGGTGCAGCTGCACAGTGAGTGTGGGCCGGGGGGCTTGGGGGGTCTGTCCCTGCACAGGCATTGCTGCCCAGGGGATCTGTCCGTCCGTCCGGATCCCACTGTCTGTCTGTCCTGAGGCTGTGTGGCTGTGTCTGGTCACCACCCCGAGGATGTGTGCGGGGGGCGCTGGGTGTGTGGGGCTGTGTGTTTGTGTGTGTGCACATCCCCCAGCAGCCCGTGGTCACTCTGCCCCCGAGTCTGTCTCCCCTGAGCGTGGACAGCCCCAGAGCAGGGCGGTGAGGCGGGTGAGGTGGGGCAGGGAGGGTTTGGACATAGGGGTGCGGTGCCCTGTCCCCGGCTCTGACCGCTGTTGTGTCGTGCTGGTATCGTGAGAGTCCTGAGTTGAGCGCCGGGGTCTGCTGTGCTCGCAGTGGGATAAATAGAATCATGGGATATCGTGAGTTGGAAGGCACTCACAAGGATCACTGAAGTCCAACTCCTGGCCCTGCACAGCACAGCCCCAACAATCCCACCCTGTGCCTGAGAGTGTTGTCCAAACGTTCCCCGAGCTCTGTCAGGCTTTGGGTCGTGGCCACTGCCCTGGGGAGCCTGTTCAGTGCCCCCTAAGTAAGAACCTTTTTATAGTAGCCAACCTAAACCTCCCCTGACACAGCTCCAGGCCATTCCCTCAGGTCCTATCACTGGTCACCACAGAGAAGAGATCAGTGCCTGCCCCTCCTCTTCCCCTCATGAGGAAGTTTCAGACAGCTTTGAGGTCTCCCCTCAGTCTCCTCTTCTCCAGGCTGAACAGACTAAGTGACCTCAGCCGCTCCTCATACTGCTTCCCTTCAAGGCCTTTCATCATCTCCGTGTCCCTCCTTTGGACACTCTCTAACAGCTTAATATCCTTCTTGTATTGTGGTGCTTAAAACTGCCCCCAGGACTTAAGGTGAGGCTGCCCCAGCTCAAAGCAGGGAAAGTGCAAATGGGGGAGGTGTAAAGAGCAGTGATGGAAAAGGGTCAGCAAAAGGAAGTGTGAGGGGCAAAGTCTGCAGAAACACTGTCTGTGCCATGTCTGGATTTAACAGGTACCTGGTCACAGGAAGGTTGTCGCTGGCATTGATGATGGCATTGTCCTGGAAACATGCACACAGTCACTGCAGCAATTAACAGCAGAGCCCTTCCTGCTTCTCTTTCAGACATGGCTCCGTACTATGAAGCCCTGTGCAAGTCCCTGGAGTGGCAGATGGACACAGATCTGCTGAACAAAATGAAGAAAGCCAATGAGGAGGAGCTGAAACGTCTCGACAACGAGTTAGAGGATGCAGAGAAGATCCTGGGGGAAAGCGAAATCCGGGATGCAATGATGGCCAAAGCTGAGTACCTGTGTAGGATTGGGGATAAGGTTGGTGATGGCACAGGCTTTATGGACTCATATAACACACTAACCCTCTTAGCTGGGCAGGTCCCAGTGAGCACTGGGGGACTTGCAGTGTCTTTTCTTACTGGCACAGCTCAGGCGTGGATGGCAGATAGGGAAGGGGTTTACTGAAATTTAAGTTATCTGGGAAAAAAAACCCTAGCCCTTAAAAGAAAACATCTTTTTTTCTTGACAAGGTAAAAAGTTATTTTCCACTTGCAGATATCATTTTTCACTTTCCTTGTGCCTTTAAACTTTTCTAAGCTATTTACATCTTGCAGCTTAATTTCAAGTTACAGAGTAGATTTTCATAGTCCTTAGCTTTAAAATATACACGAGAATCAGCTCTTCTAATGTGATTTAAACTTTGATTCTTTAAGATTATTCAGAATCCATAAAGTGAAAGTTATGGGAAACTGACAAAGTCACAACTGGCAGGAGGAGACAATATGTGTTCTTACCAGAGGCATTTTGTAAGTGTTGTAGAGGCTTTTAACATTCTTATGGCAGAAAACACTCTTTTGCTAGGAGGGAGCTCTTACTGCGTTCCGCAAGACTTACGACAAAACTGTGGCACTGGGACATCGTCTGGATATCGTGTTCTATCTCCTAAGGATTGGCTTGTTTTATATGGATAACGACCTCATCACACGGAACATTGAAAAGGCAAAAAGGTACTGCCGGGGTTGTCTGAATGCACTAAAGCATTCTTGAAACAAGCTGTAACAAAAGAAGTTGAAGATAAATACCTTTCTGTCCAGAAATGACTGGGACTGGTTGGGAGACAGAATCACAGTGATGGGTGGGTGTTACCTTGTACTTCCTATTCCTGGAGTTTTTTATGAAGGGGAAGAGAAAAGCAAGGTTAATATTTTGTGGCAACTGTTTCCTAGCAGCTGGCTTCATTTGTATTTGTAGCCCACCCCCTGCTCCCATTTTAAGTGTGACTCAGCCTGTGCTCCTCTCCTACTTACAACCACTCCAATTTTGTGTTAATACGATTCTTAAAAAATGGCGACTTGTAACATTTTTTCTATGCTGCAGTTGGACACCTTTGGTTTTAGCAGCAAAGGCAGTGGAAAACTGTTGCCACAGCTGAGGCTGACAGTAATATTTACCTTTTCCGTTCAGCTTGAACTTGCACTGTGCAAAAGTATCTGGCCTCTCCTGTCCCAAGGAAGATACTTTCCTCCCCAACAAGGAGGTGTACAGGGCCTGGGCTGTTTCAACAAGCTGTAACATAAGCCAAGTTATTCTGTCTCTAATGTCATGGTATCAGTTCATTCATACTTGTTTTATATAACTTATGACATGACAGATTTACATAAGTAAATATTCTTTGTTCTATTTTAAGTCTAATAGAAGAAGGAGGAGACTGGGACAGGAGGAACCGCCTCAAGGTTTACCAGGGCCTTTACTGTGTAGCAATTCGAGACTTCAAACAAGCAGCAGAGCTGTTCCTTGATACAGTTTCGACGTTCACATCCTATGAACTGATGGATTACAAAACGTTTGTAACATACACTGTCTATGTCAGCATGATTGCCTTGGACAGGCCTGACCTTAGGGAGAAGGTAAGGAAAGCAGGTGGAAACACTGGTGCAAACCGACACAGCCTTTCCTTAACCTGTCCATCTCCAGGCTGAAAGTGGTGGTTAAACATGTCTGTTTGCTTTCAGGTTATTAAAGGAGCTGAGATCCTGGAAGCCTTGCACAGTTTGCCAGCTGTACGACAGTATCTCTTCTCCCTTTACGAATGCCGTTATGCAGCCTTTTTCCAGTCACTAGGTGAGACTGGGTTTTGTCCTACAACACTGTTTCAGGTGTTGCAGTTATTTGTTTCTTCAGTTAGTTGTTTCCACAACTTCAGTGGAGTACCTCCAGTCTAGAACTAGAGCTACATGCAGAAAAAAAACAACCTAGAGATTTTTTTAACAGTGACCTAAAATTTCCTGCTTTGATTTTTCAAACAAATAAAGAAAAATTTCACATCCAATGAGCTTTGTGAAAGGTCACATCTAATTAGGTGGAAAAGCATTTTGAAAATGGCTGTGAAACAGTGTCTTACCTGAAGAGCCAGGTCAGGAAAGTTTTGAAAGGTTTTGTCTTCCAAAGAAGTTATGGAACTTGCAGTCTAAAGGCCCAGAAATCTCAACCTGTACAAGATATTACACAGAAAGTTTTCAGTGTTGTTCCTGCTGGCTTTATGCTCTGGTTTCTGTTTAAAAAGGTGACACCAAAGAAAAGCTTTTCACAAAACTCATCTTGCCAGTTCTGAGACTGCTTGTTTTCCTTCTGTGAGATTTAGAACACAAGAAAATAAGATATTTTGAAAGAACCCTTTGTTTTGTGGAACGCAGGGCCTGATGAGACTGAGTTAAAGGACAGCATTTTCCTATTGCTGGCCTTGTCCCTAGCTGAGAACTGAAACTGTCCGGAAAAAAAATCACTTCAGTGCCTGGAAATCTTTGTAGCTAATTTAAGAGCTAGTAGCAGAAAGTTAATGTTATTTCCTTACACAGCTTTGGGTAAGAATGTTTCTTTAAGTAGTTACATACCAAGTTCTGCTCGTTTTCCAGCACCGCACAGCTCCTGCAAGACGGCAGATGCAGCTCCTGCTTTCAGCGAGGTGATACCCCTCACCCCTGACAGGAGGATTCTGTGCTGATTAACAGGCTCTCATTAGCTCTGCCACAATCTTATTTGCATGTTATTACTGCACCTGGTTCCAGAACTGATATAAATTACACAAATTTACTTTAGCATAGAATCCCTTTCATATCCTGAGGAATGCAAGAATACAATATAGCTACGGTCACACCCATTACTTATTAACTGGTGCCATGTGTTTTATTGACATAACTGATATTTTGCATTTCTTAGAGATTACTGACTCTTTTTTTTTTCCTTTTTTTTTTTTCTTTCCAGCTATTGTAGAGCAAGAGATGAAGAAAGACTGGCTGTTTGCACCTCACTATCGATACTACGTGCGGGAAATGAGAATCCACGCGTACAGCCAGCTCCTGGAGTCTTACCGGTCGTTGACGTTAGGATACATGGCAGAAGCCTTTGGAGTCAGTGTAGAATTCATAGATCAGTAAGTTCTTTGGCTTTTTAAGTTCATAAAGATCTCACTTTATACCTTTTAAATATTTATGGCGATCTCATGACGAATAAAGATCTTTGTTCTGCTTTGATTTTAAATATGCCAAGCTATGTCTCTGTGGAAGAGCATGAGAAACTAGTATTTTGTTAATTAATTGGTTCTTATACTGCTATGTTTATTGACCTCTGTGTGCTGTGAAACTTTAGAATTTAGAGGATGACTTAGTTTTCACAGCTGTGCCAAAACTGAGCTGTTGCAACTTGGGGGATCTGCGCATTTTATAGACCCTGCCAGTCTCCCTCTCCAGTTTTGCTTGCTTTCTGGTACATGGACAGGATCTGATGTTTTTCACTTAAATCATATGCTGCAGACTAAATTTGTAATTCTTTTCTATAAAACCAACAGATTTAGGTCATGGTAAGTGGTGAGTGAAGTGAGCAACTGACTTTTACTCTATGTACATGAAGCACTTTGTTTCAAATGCCTTCACAAGACTCATTCTTGTTTCAGAGCGGTTTCAGATTTTCTAATATAGAAAACTTACAGAAATATGAAACTGCTTGAAATATTCCGAAATTAATAAGTGTTTCAAGAGAAACCAAATACCCATTCAATTCAAAGGTAAATGCTTTAAAGTCATACTAATTCTTATGCTTCCCAGTAATTTATTACAAATTGTAACTTGTCGTAACTGTTGAGCACAGGAATATTTTCTTCTACCGTCAGTGCTGTAGATCACCAGTTGATAAAGCAAAATAACAATAAAATAAGCATTTTAAAAAAAAGATTTAAAAACTATGTAGAGACTTTTCTAATGAATTGACTGGCATGAAGATATTTACCCCAGGATAAATCAGGTGCACTGCACAACTGCTGCCTTTGGTTTGAAGAGTAGTTGATGCTCAGCTAAGTGACAAGTTTCACTGAATCAAGTACAACACTTTGGCCTTTGAAGAAAGTAATAAGAGGTTTTGTGTTCAGATCACTAGAATGATTATTCTTGGGTGCAATGTCTGAGCTTTAATAAGATGAGGATGCATAAGATAAGATACCTTATGGAAATACATAGGCTGCTGCTTCAGAAATACAGCGTGGCAACACTGCTGTGTTGTAGCAGCAGTTTCAGTGCTGTTAGGTCTACAAGTCCTTGGTGAAACAATCTAACCAACTTTTTTTCCTTATTTAGGGAGCTTTCAAGATTTATTGCAGCTGGGCGATTGCACTGCAAAATAGACAAAGTAAATGAGATTGTAGAAACTAACAGGTATGTAACAATTCCTGGTTTTGACAGCCCAGTTCAATTGTATACCTTTTGATGACATTTACTACAGAAATGTTTAGTGCCTTGATATAAAATACATTCTTCTAACTCCTTTTTTTCCCCCCCTCACAATTCCTAGGCCCGATAGCAAGAATTGGCAGTACCAAGAAACCATCAAGAAAGGAGATTTGCTGCTAAACAGAATTCAGAAACTTTCCAGAGTAATTAATATGTAATTTTTTTAATGCAAGGGAATGCAAGATTTAGATGTTTAAAACATTTTGGAAGTAACCTATAAATATATTGTATAACTTGGTATACTGTAGGGAAAAAAATAACTAGCAGGAGAGGTAGTGTTTTTACTTTCCACTTCATTATGTACACACTGTTCTGTTCGGGTGTACGGAACCCAGTTCATTTATTAAATGTATTATACCATTGGTGATCTCTTGTAATATACTTTGTTCCTTTCCTTGCCTGTTTATACAGTGTTCAATATTGAATAGCAAAGCAGGGTCACGATCTGTGAACAGAGAGAACTCATGGCCATTTTATGCTTGCTTTTTTAGGACTTTTGTATTGGAATCAGAGGTGAAAAGAATCAGTTGCGTAATAGTAAAGTAGCCAAAAATCTTAGTGAAGATTGTGGACTGTCCAGACTGGGCAGACTCTTGCAATAAGGGGGTTACACTTTAAGGGAGAAGGAATAAGGATACAAGTGGTTGGGGTGCAGAAATAATATAACCACAGAAACTATATGGACTAAAACTTTGGGAACATCTTTAACTGAAGTAGCCTCTCCCTTAAAACTACAGGAAGTCAGCAAGTGAGCAAAGCATTACATTTGTAATTCCTGCCTGGGCTAGATTTGCAGAAGTCAGAGTGATGGCAGGAGCTGTGGAAGTGACCACTGCAGCGTGACACAACTGATCAAGTACTGCAGGGGTTACGATTTCTTCCTTCACAGCTGCTGAGGAATGAATGTCTCACATAGGCTGCTGCCAGGCTGATGACACATGGTTTCTGGCCGTAGGCAGCAGCTATTTACCCTGCTGGCCTGCCTGGAGGGTTTTTTCCCCTCCTCCCAAAGACAGTCTGTGACTGAGCTCTGTGAGCTGTTTGATGCGGCTGCACTTGGCAACAGAACCCATTTACTGCCGGTATTCACTGCAGCTCCAGTGCTTGAAGTAACCCCAACAGGTAGATGTACACAAAGAAGAGTCCCAACATTTGGAAGCTGCTGTGCCACAGACAGGACAGTGAAATTTCCCCTGCCCACTTGTCTCCTGTCTTTGAATTGCTGCTGCCTGCTCGAGGTTGGACCCCTCAGTGCTGAGGGGCTGTTACTGTTCTCTGATGAACTGTTCTGAAAACCAAAATATGACCTCACGATTTTTGGGTTTCTTTTACTACTTACTGGAAGCTGTTTTGGTTGTTCCCCATCCAAGAAGCAGATACTTAAAGGTTTAAGTTTCAAACAGTACTGCATAGAAGAAAATTCTGATCTTTCTTCAGAATAGTGAGAGTAATAAATGAGAACTCTAGAATTCACCAGGTGGTCAGCTAATGAGTCTCTGTTTTGTGTGTTCCCACACATATCACTTCCTATAAAGTTTTAATTGATATAACCCAGTATTCAGACTTTTCAAAGCTCCAGTAATGTCTCTTGTTTTTGTGGATCTGTTCCATACCAGATAAGTAGAGCCAGCTAGGGAGCCTTTAATCAGGCTGACTTTTGGGAACACCTTTTCCACCTTCCATATGTGCAGATGTGAAGCCTATTAGAAGACCATACTGTCTGAATGTCTTCATTGAATTGAGGGATTTAATTTCTGGTGCACAGATAAATTTTCCTTTCTAGCATGTTTCTACTTGAACTGGCCTTAACTAACTATATCAAAGCTTCCATTCAGTTTATGTACTATCATGTATTTTTTTAACTGTAAGTTAAAGAGAATAGAAACCCACTCAAGAAAACTAAGCTAATGGGCTTCATGCATTCCAGAGAAATCTTGCTGTTCTCTTAGTGTGGGTAAGAGCAACAGAAAACAGAAATGCCTACTCTGTGAGGAAAATAAAAGTATTACTAAAGAGTCTTTGGAGAGCTATCAACCATTTTATCCTAACCATCATTATCATCGTGTTGGAGCCAAGCATTTCAGAATCTGGTTTCTCTGCTCAATGTTCCAAACAAAAGTGCACAATCCTACCAGAGCAAAGATCCCATTTAAAGATCCCGACTTGCCTTGCTCATTTCCTGATCTCAGCCTGCATCCTGCGAAGGAGGATCCAAGGAGAGCCCACAGAACTTCTTGCCAAACCTTTTTGGGCCAAAGCCTGGCAGCAGAGAGTCATAGCAATTTTACCTGAGCAATGTGAAGGCTTTGTGCAGCAGTTCAGCCTCTCAGCCATTCCAAATAGTGGTGGAATAAAATTCTGGACAGTTGCAGGGAAAGGCAACACCTAAAGCTCACAGCTGGAGGCACAAAGCTTAGCCAGAGCAGCTGTTTGCTCTCCTGAAAAAAAGAAAAAGCATCTGATACACAGTTTGTCCAAAGAGTAGGAATGCTGAGGGGTCCAGGGTGGTCAGGCTCTGAGCTTATCAAGGACATAATTATGTCTATTCTGTTGTTTTTAACTGCCTACTTCCATTTCCCTGTCAAATCAGAGGCATTAGAACTTCTGCTTCCTTTAAGCCCTGAAGTAATTTCAAGTTACTTTTTACTGTCCCATGGTCATGTTAGTTTTACCTTTGGTTAATCTGATCTCATGATTTCCCTTTATTTAACTCTGACTGTGAGCAGCACTCCAGACACAGCCGTTTGTGCCTCGCTCTTGACACCTTTCCGTGGATTTATAGTCTGCATACCAAAGTTGTACATTCTCTCTGGTAATTTAAGCTTGTGCAGTTTCTTGAGCTAATGCCATTCTCCAATTTCGCTTTGCAAGGCTGACTTCACCCTCGCAACAAAGTAGCCAGAACCAGACACAGATTTCAAGACACAGCCACAACACTGAGACACTTCCACCCACTCTGCAGGGCATTCCCTGCCGTTAATGGGTGGGAATGCAGGCGGGAAGGGCAGGACATGGGGTGTTGTAGGGTTTGTTAGCAAAGCTCTGCTACGAAGTTGTTGAAATCGAGTTTGTGTGCAAATGTTCTCTGGCTCACCTGTCTCTGCTGACCTGCCAACAGCTCCATTGCTTCTCTCACTGAACACTGGGCTCCAGAGCTTAGGGTCCAACCTTGCAGACAAGAGACAAGGCACTTGCTTTAGCAAAAAGTCACCTCTTATGGATGGGAAGGGACTGGTAAAGGGAGCTCAACAGCAAAATGGAGGACAAAAAACTTCAGCACTGTCAGAGCAGCAACACACTGTCTCTACTGATGGTACTTCTGTAGCAGTTTGGCCACAGATACCAGCCTTTTCTCCTGGGCTTGGACAAAGCTTTCTGACTGCACTTTGCAGGCCAGTTTTCCTCCTTTTCAATAAAGTTTGAATCCAGGTTAGTTTGAACAACTTCTCTAAAGGTTTTCGAGATTCCCCTGAAGTTTGTTGGGTCAGAAAAAGACCCAAGTGTATGCCACTTTTCCATGACAAAGCTCCCATGCTGCTTGTTAGGAACAAATCCAGCAGCTAACACAGCTCTGAGCCAAAGCTCTGAGAAATATCCAGTCAAATTAAAAAGTCCCATGCTGGATCCTACAAGCCACGTGTGTTTGATTATGTGTTGCAGCAGAACGTGATAATAATGAACCAACAGGAATTTGCATTTAAATAAAGCCAATGGCAAGGCCTTGTGGTGGTTGTTTTGGTAATGGCACAAACTGCAGCGCCCACAGAGCGCTCCAGCCTCCAAAGGCAGCGGGTGCTGGGGCCGTTTGCCGTGTGCAGGGAGGGCACCAGGCCAACTTCACACCCACCCTGCATCCAGAGCTGCTGGGGCAGGACCAGGGCTCAGGAGAGTTTCTGCCAGAGGCAGGTTGTAGCCTTTAAGCCCAAGAGACACCTTCAGCTTCCCAGGACACATCACCAGCTTTGAATGTTAAATGTAAAGGGCATCGACAAGATGCACAACCCACCCCCCCAAAGGGAACCTCTGACACTGGGATTTCATTGCATGCACTGTCAGTCTCCTAAATCAGCAAATAACTCTTCCCAAATATAAACTCAAGTATTTTCCTGTAAGACAATCACTGATGGGAAGAAACTGCTTTCTGCCCAGGCCAGGGATGTCTGTGCTTACTGGGTTCCAGACCAGCACCTGGTCAGAAGGCATTTTCCATCACAAACCCCTCTACTGAGCCTGCAGGAGAAGCAATAACTCACAGAGCAGCTCTGCTCAGGGGTCAGGGCTCCCTGGCACTGCACTGCACCAAACACAGCAAAGGAAGGGGAGAGGGAGGATGCTCCAAATCCACAGAGCTGAGTTACCTTCGAGAGCTCGGGGTTACACAGGATAAATGCACCTTTTTTCCTCTTTCTTCACCTTGCCAGTTTTAGAGGATATTGAACCCTGTATTAAATGCAGTTAAATGCAGAGTTATTCCTTCAGTTTGAAGCAGACTCAGTCACGAACTTGCCTGAACGCCAAGCAGAGAGCTCAGAGTTGTTCTGCTGCACAAACACCCGACTCCCGTGTGCTCCGTGCTGTGGTCACTTGTACAGCTCAGCACAACCAGCTTCAGTGCCAACAGCTTACATGGGATGGCACAGACGGCAGAAACTGCTACTAGGAAGGTAAAAATATTTGCAGGAAGGCAAGACAAAAAAAAAAAGCAAGAAAAATCTTCAGTCAACACAAAAGGCAAATGTAGAACTATTAGGAGTACTTAATTATAAAAAGACAAAGCACAATTTGCTTGTTGTCTGCACCCCTTTTGCATCTTGTAGCATTTATTCCAAATATTAAGGAAAATTTGTTATAAGAGGAAAAAAAAAATAAAAGAGAGACAGAATAAAGGAACCATTGCCATGGATGTTACTCTAAAGTCCTGTCCTACTAACAGGAGTTTTACCAACTGCTCCTCAGAAGTTGTCCACGACACCAAGTCCTGAGTCACGTGCAGAGAAAAGCTTTGTAAGAGTATTTAACCTGCTGAATTCACACATTTGATCTTCAAACTGTGAAAAACATGGAAGATACTTTTTTTGAATGAAAAAAAATTCAGGAAACATGATGATTCGACATATTGCATCTGGGGCTGTGAAAGCTGCTTCTCACAACTCCGATTAGAAAATAATATAAAGTGTAAGTCTTAAGTAACAAAAGGTCCCTTGCACAGGAAAATGCTGCATAGGTGATCCAGGCACTGCTCAAAACCAGGTACCAAAGCCTCGTAGGATGGAAAGCTCCAATCCTCCCGGGCTGACCCGCGATGCTGAGGTACAGTGACAGAATTTGACCACGTCCAATTCTCTGAAATTAGTTCACATAGGCACCAATACAGATAATGTTTTCCTTTAATAGTGAAGGATTTTATAATGAAGCAGAAACATATAATGTATTCCATGCAACCAACCTCATTTATTGAAAAGTCCTAATTTTATTGCCTTGTTTAGTAACATGTTTGTTCAACAAACTAATCTTTTTCATGAAGCAAAGCACAACTTTTTCTTATAAATAGTATAAATTATTTTATTTACAGAAACTTGTTACAAAACAAATAGACTATATATTTATTTTTCTTTTAAATATCCAAAGTAATTTTTCTATCCCATGACATTTGTTCATGTACTATACAGCAGCCAACACAGAGTTCAGCTGATCAGATGCTCTTGATTATGTATACAAATTATCAAACTATTCACACATTTTACACAGGAGATTGCTTTTAGAACCAGGCTCAACACCGAGCAAGATGCTTCCAAGGCCTACATTCACATTGACATTATGTAGTGCTCATTTCAAAATTATCTTTAAAACGTAAAATATCTCGCACAAAAGGTAAAAATGATTATTTTCTGCTGAACAGTGAAACATTTAAGAATCTTTCTAAGCCCAATTCCCTCCTCCAGGACAGAATGAGTAAAAGACAAGAGAGAGATTCCTTGGCAAGAGAACTCTTACAGGAAGACAACTGCCTTAGAAATGCCATTTGGAAATCACATCTTTATTTTTTTTGTGGTTTTAAGAGGTACTTACTTGGGGTTTTTTGTTTGTTTTGGAATAACAATAGTTTTGGACATTTTCTAAATTATTTAATTAATGAATACCACTCTCCCCCTTCCCAAAATGAGACAGTTAAATAAACTGCAGGTTAAAACCATATTTCATACCCCTGGCAATATTCTAAATATCAGTTACCAATGGGATTGTTCCAACACAAGGTATTCGAATGAAAAGATTTTACAAAAGTTACCAGCATCATTTGTTTTCTTTTGTCAACCCATCTCATTAATTTCAGAAATATATATATATATGTATGTGTATATATATATATATACATGCACACATACATACATATACACACACATATATATATAGGTGGAAAAAGCAAGCTCCAAAATTTCAACTGAACATTCAAGTCTTTTAAGGAGAAGCTGTCTAAACAGTCCAAGCTTAAAACTAGTTATATCAGGCACTTTCAGTTTTTTTCCGTTAGTTTTAAACCACATGAGACCCACACGGATGCGCACGCACACACACGCACACGAACACTAAAATAAAAAAAAAAAAAAAAGAGAGAAGCAGTGTGTCACTTAACTAAATGGATCTTCTGGGAATCAGGCAACTGATAAGCAATGCCACATCGACCATTCCAGCTCCGATCCTGCGCTCGGGGCTCCCGGGGCAGGACCCGACCGCAGGACCCGGGAGATCCTTTGCGTGGATCCACTCCCAAGACAGGAAAAGGGACGCGGCTTTCACAAAACGGAGGCATCCCTTAACGTTGCAAAGTAGGCATGTTAACTATTGGCTTGGCAGTGAACCACTTCAAATTATAAAAAGGTATTTGCTTTTTCTTTTTTTTTTAATTAATTAATAAATAAATACTAGATGATCTCAATTGTACCAAAACTGGATATAAGAAAAAAAGACCTGTGCAAAAATACATATTTAAATATGTACAATCAATTAACAAAATATGTCTTCTGAAATAGGGATACTTCAATATTTATAATAGAACAAGAAATTCCAAAATAAAGATACAAAAGTATGTTTTTTTTCTTGTATAATTCTTTGTTCATCATTGCAGCAATTTTTTAGGTTAAGAAAACTGCAGGAGTCATAACGAGAAGTTGGAAAGACTATAAAAACTGTATCTCTTAAATTAATACCAAAATCTGTCTAGAAACAACCCAGCCACTGCAAATTCAATTTTTGCAAGGAAAATTAATTTTAAGCTTCCTTAATTATTTACAGTAAGAACTATGTGACAATAAAAGCTTCAGGAACAATGTTCTGCTTATAACCAAGATCTAAAACATAATATTTAAGCAGGTCTGTAAGGGCAGACAGAATTTATGTTCTAACTCTTTGCTCCCAATGGCTCAAACCCACATGACACAGGTGGCTGCAGACACTGGCTCTGTACAGGAATTCACTTTTGACATGTCTGCCTGCTACCGAAGGAGCACAGATTTGCCATTTTGCTTTCAGATCAACAGAACCTTAAAAAACCAGGAGAGTTCGATCACAAACTCGCTACTGTCCAATCTTGCCAAATTTTTGTTTCCTTTACCTTTGTGTCTACCAAGAGTCAAATTGCACTTGTGACTGGCGCTGTCCTGAAGTGGAAGCTCTGCCCCAGGGACTTCATCGGAGCGTGGATTTCACTCCAAATGTGCAGGATTTAATACACTTTGATTTCTCTTTGTGGCACATTACTTTGGTTCCTTTTACATTAAACCAATTGCAGTTCTAACAATCCTTTCAACAGGGCATCCTATTAAATACAAATCCTTTTGTTCCTGAAAAGTTGTCTACTATTTTTTTTAAAAGTTTGCATAATAAGAGTCTCTAGTACATTGCTTTCTCAGTGTGATCTTTTGTATCAATTCAAAGCTAAAGTGTCTGCATAGAGGCTTCTTGTTGTTTTGCTGTATAACAATGATTTTGTAGGAAGTTCAGGTGAAACTGAAAGCATTGTTAGGTAAACAACTAAGCAACTGCTACTCAGAGTGGCTTTGGATTCCCTGATGTACTTACTACTTGCCACCAGAATGGGGAGAAGGCTGGGCTACTTGAACAATTGGACAGGCTCAGATTGTCTCTTCTCAGCAATAGCTGGTGCCCCTTTAAGGCAGAAAAAAAAATTCTCCTTGGTTAGGAATTCCTTTTCCTTTGCTTTGCCCCCTTAATGAAACTTCAGTTAGTTTTGAGCCTTTACCTGATGTTTAAAAACTTAACAAAAACATCCAGAGGGGTCAAACCATAATACAATGAGCCCTTTAGTGGAATTCACTTTTGAGGTGTTTTGATGCAAGACAAAATATTTCATAAAAATTGGCTGGACTATATAAAACTGTGTAAAGCCCCCCATGCTCATAAAGCCTGGGTGGGCGTGGGATGACTGTGATGCACAAACCTGTGCTTCATAGGGAACTCTCCTGTCAAATTGGTGTTTATTCCAGAATTTTGACCAAAAAAATCTCACTGAGTGGTGGAAGGTCTCTCATATTAACAATTTAGTTACACAAACAAGGCAGAAAGAAAGTGAATTTTATGGTTTTTAGAAAATATTTAAATACTTTAAAAACTTAGTTTTAAAAGGGCTAATTTCATCAGCTGAAAGACAAATCCAGCCTAATTTCACCAATAAGTTATCTTCTTTAAAATAACAAAGGCCTATGGTATACAGTATAGGTCAATAAATACGTTCTTTGGGCATAGTTTTAGAGGTTATTTGCCTTTGTCTGTTTGATGTTTTTGGAATTGTTAAAGAACAAAATTACCTTTTCTTCCACAATCAAATCTTATTCAAAAGAATATAAAATACGTTTTGTATCACACAAATACGATATTTTTATACTTGTTTTCTGAGCAATGGCCTCAAACAAGTTTTTTCTGGTTTTGTTGGGTTTGTTTTGTTTTAAACTCCTGATAGCTTCTTATCCCAAATTACCTGCAAAAGGCTGGGCAAAACAGACTAGTTTTTGAATTGTGCTATTTTTTTTTATATTCCATTAAAGGAACATTGCTATAAAAACACTAAAGCCATATTCCCTTCTTGAGGGCTTCTTTCCATTGTGCCTCACACATTTTTCCCCTTGTCGTGGGGTCCTCTCCATTGAGGGTGTCTGTCTGGTTAGCTATCACCTACAAAAGACACCATCAGTATAAAAATAAGTCCACAGTAACGTTTATTTCCCCCCAGAAAACATTCGTTTGCCCAGCCAAACTATGTCAAATAGTGGCAAGATGATGTACTCCTGTAAGGAAAATCTCACAGATTTGTAGCAAACAGTCCAGACCACTGTTAACACTGATAAGAGCAATTATGTGGCTGAACTTCATCCAGTGTCCATTTCTAGTATATTCGTTGCTACAGACATGGCTTCAGGGAAATTCCTTGTTTAAGTGACAGTCCAGTAGATTTCCACACCTGAGGACCATGGGAAGTTGGGAAAACTCAAGGCATCTTGGAGTCCAGAAATCCAGATGGAGGTTTTGCTTGTAGTGAAAACTGTCCAGTTCGTTTCTCACCGTGGTGCCTTCAGCTATCAGGGACGGGCCTTTGGCTTGGGAGCAAGAAAAGAGAGAGAAGGATGAGTGAGCCGGGCTGTTGGAGCAGAAGCTCTGAAAACACATTTCTGGGATAAAGAGAGTATATTTTGGGGAGAATCTCAGGCACAATGTGACACTGCTAACATGCAGTTGGCTTCTCCAAGACTTGACAATTCTCAACTAAAGCTCTTAAGAAGTTACAACGGTTTCAGGCACAATTTCCTTCCTTAATTCACCCAAATGATATTTCTAATTTATATTCCATAGTTGAGGTAGTAATGATTAGGTAAGTACAAAAATAAATTCAGCCATCTGAATGCTTTTTTTTGTCACAGTAAACACAACGGTGAAAATCTTCCTCTGTGGCTGAAACTGAAAATTAAGAAACCTCCCTGATAAAGCTCTTACTGACCTCCTGGCCCTCCAGGTGCACAGACTTCAGGGTTTAAGCAGCAGAGGAAACAAAGTTTCTTGGGTTTTCAATCCTGAAGACACTACTTTTCCAGTGAGATTTGTTTAAAAAACAATAAAATCCCAAACTAATTTTTAAAATGGGATCTTACCAACTCATGAGATCCATTTCCTTTATAGCATATCTGTTCGCTTTACTGACTAAAAAGGTTTCTATCTTATTTATAACATTTAATCTTGTTATTACTAAGAAGTTAGTCAATGACACCTTGGGATAATAGGCTTATTTTATCACAGTATCACAGTTCTGTTATAGGTATCATTACGTTCCACTTTGTAGAATGTACACAGAAACAAGGAGTCAGGCTGAGGCATACAGCTCAGTTCCATGGCAGGCTGGAAAGATTTTTAAAATTATATTTTTAAAATACATGAATTTCATCTGAAAGCAATTCACAGGCAACATATAAGGAACTTGAAACACCACATTTAAGATTACTTTCATAAAATGTAGGTTGGTTTTTTTTTTTACAGTGTTAATAAAAACTTGTGTGAATGTACTATAAAAACACTCAAAATGAGTAGTGGACAAATATGAGAAGTATCTTTCACTTGAACAGGACCTGGAATTGGCTACCTAATAATTAAGAGAACACATGTAATATAAGCACATGAATAACCGTATGATTGTTCATGCTGGCTTAGTTTGAGGCAAAATTTCCTACCTGATGAAAAAGAGAATTGTTCATCAGTCCTTGCGTCCCTGGGATTGCACCAGTGTGTTTTGCATGAACATTGTTCACTGATGTCAATTTGGCAACTTTGTTTGATTTGCTGCTGCTGCTGTTGATGCTGCTTGAACCAGGTGAGCACTTTCTTTTCTTTCCTATTAATTTGTCAAGGGAAGTATGTGAATGTGAAAAACTGCTGTGTGAATTTACAGTCAGCTCACTGGACTGATGAACAAAGGGCCCTAAGGAGAGCGTGGAGTCGCTGCTGTTCATCATCACACTCATTCTCTTTATGGATTCTGCAGGGCTCCCGGTCGGAGGACCCCTCCCTGATTGGTCATGTTTGAGGCTAACAGAGTTAGCTTTGCTAGTCATACAGTTGAGGCCAACACTGTGGGATGAAGCTGTCACCGACGGATGATAGGAGGTCCCAGAGTTTCCAGAGTTCACCACACAGTTTTTTCTGAAGGACTCTGTGGAATGAGAAGGTGCGAGCAGTGCGGAACTGTTTTTACGCTTCTTTCCTGAGCCGCCGCTGCTACTGACGCTGCCGGTGCTGTTACAGGTGCCACTGCCAGCAGAAGATTCCTTAGGTTTAAAAGATTTGCTGGATTTCATTTTCTGAGGTTTGCTGGGCATAGGTGAAGGTACAGAGGAAAGCACTGTAGGTGTTGAAGGGGATGAAGACACTTGTCTCGATTGCATACTGCAGACAGGATCCACTGCCCCCAAAGCAGCAGGATTGGCATTTAGTGTCGTTCCGTGGGATGGTACCGATTTATTATTCAGAGACACACAGGAAGGAGATACCAGCGCTGGCGATGACATAACCGTGGTGGGTAAGAGGAAACCTGCTGCATTGACACCGTGCTGGGAAGCAGGCATCGAGTTTGTCCGATGTGGAGCACGGACTGATGCTGTGGTACTGGATGCTGGAGGAATTTTCCTGCAGGTGAACAGAAAGACACAAATAAAACCCCACGTAACCACCACTCTTCAGACTAGTACCCAGTCTAACAATGCTACATTAAAATGATTGTTTCTTGAGGTTGATTAATGCCACTGAAATATTTCATGAAATTGACAGTTAATTGTTGCAAAAAACAAAGCACAGGCCATCAACCTTCGTTCTGATTAATCTGAACACAAGATTACTGTTCTTTAATTAGAATCACAGGTTCCATGTACTTTTACAAATACTAAGAATAATAAGAACTCTTTCACTTCTACTCACTTCCACATTTGTGAATTAAGATGCTTCTCCAACATGAAGTCAAGTGCACATCGAATATGGTTCCACCGCTTGTCAAACACGTAATAACCTCTTCCAATTTGCTGACTACCAAATGTGCAAAACTGAAAAGACAGATTTTCATTGGTGTTTTCTACTTCCAGTAACAACTCTCTAAATAATAAAGCACCTGTTTATAAACAAATATTGCTAAATAATATGCTTTCTGATGTTTAAATAAAGGATAAAAAATATAAATTGGAATTTTTATTTCTGTGGCATAACAACTATTTTCATTTTTGGCCTTGGTGTATTGGTATCTTTCTCTTCCTATCTGATACTCCCATACTTATGACTAAAAGCAAAAGTCAAATTTGAACCCCTTTGACTAAACAGAGAAATACAGCAGTGTGTGTTTAAGTGTATGTATAAAAAATTATAAATATATATATGTAACATCTACTTCTGAGGAGCTACCAGCTATCTGCTTGTAGTCTGTTTTTTAAAAAAAAGGAGATAATTTGACATACAGTCTAGGCAATAAATTTGCTTTTAGTTAGACTAACTAGTTTTTGTCAAGATTTAAACATGAAACACTTTACTGCCACCTTTAATGTGATGTTGATACCTTGAGTAAAAAGTGTGTGTGGGTGTAGAGGGGAAGTCCAATAACAAAATCTCACCAAAAAGACACTGTTTACATGTCCTTATTCCAAACCCACAGTCCTTTAGAGCAGTTACCAATTTCATCTTTAGTATTTTGGCATTTTAGTTTCTTTTGGATTGGGGAAATGAGCTATGAACACATTTTTTTTGGTATGTTTATTTTGCAACTAGTTAAACCTTCACTGCCTACTAGGCCACAAAATTTTCTCAAAATATAGAAAGAAAAAATAAAATCACATACTCCACAGAAAACCACCCTTAAAACCCCCAAGTAATTTGTTTACAAGTTTAGAGCCAGAGAGAGACCGAGGTTCACTTTTAAAACGTACAGCGGCTGGTTGAGGATGATGACCTGAATAATGACAATCCAGTTTTTCAACAGGCTCTTCTTTTTCATCACATTCTCCCTCATCACTGGATAACCGAGATGCTGGCTCAGCTGCAGGCAAGGGAGGGTGAGGGGACTCGTGGACAGAAGGAGACTCGCTGGGGGCATTTCCACTGTGCTGGGCTGGACAGCCTGGAGGCCTGGGCAAGGCAAGCAGTAACCAGGTGTTATTGAACCAAGTCTAGTCAAAAATTCCACCCTTTAAGTGCTTACTATTAGTGACAGAAGGAAATCTATACTAACAGATTCCTGGTGTTGTCCACAGTCTCGGAACACACCCACTGAGCAGAAGGACATGGGGTATGGTGGCACCCCTGGAAAAGCAGCATTGCCCAATTGTTGCTGAGCTGCTGTTACTGATGCAAGTCAGCTTTTACTGCTTCAAACACCAAACCCTCCTTACCCGGAGTTACACTCAGCAGGTAATTGCTAATTGCACACAGTCATCAGGCCTAGAGCAAACACACTGCCCTGTCCAACAGATCCCTATCGCACCCTCAAAAGCTCCCACTATTAATTTCATACCACTGGATCCGCAGACTTTCCTTACCTTGGAAGACTGGGGGGGTGAGGTTTGGGTTTATTAGGTAATAAAGGCTTTGATTCTGTAAGAGTAACTCCATGAGAATTTTGGTGCAGCTCCTGGGAAGTTTTAGTAGGTGAGGGATGTGGTTCCCTGAGAGGGGGCATCTGCTGATGATGATCCGAATGTCGAAGAAGTTCCTTTTCCCTGGTTTTGCTTTTGTGCTCAGCTAATAACACATCAAATCGTTTTCTTCGACCCTGTACAGCCCTCCGCTGGGTTAAGGAATGTGTCTGCAGAACCATGAATAAATCATTAATCCCAGGCTATTACATTTGTCGAAGTCAAACACTCAAAACACGCCTCTACAGTTCTAAAACAGAGAAAATCATCATACTCCTGGTTTAGTAAACAAATGTAAATGTGACTTAGAAAACAAACTTAAAATGGCTTGGGGGATGATTATATCCCTGTCTGATACAAAGTCACAAAACCAGTAATTCAGTAAAAGGCTTCTTTCAAATATCTTTTTAAAACGTGAACTGCCAAGTTTTTTATAAGGTTAACACTAGAACTGAAAATCTTTTTTTACATTGATATCTCAATTGCCAACTCCTGCAAAACTAAAAAGAGATAATATTTACTTTAACTTATGAAAATATTCAACACATCAACGTTTAAAATAAGACTTAATGGGAAACTTGAAAAATATTTATAAAAATACTTTGCTGCCTACTATACACTAACATATTCCTTGAAAACTAACGTAATCAAATAGATATTAAGGAATGCAAAACATCCAGCAGAATCCAGAGTCAGACAGGACTCAAAGTTCTTTGAGTGTCCTGAACATTACACACAGTAAGATGTGTATGTGCATAAATGGCACAAATTCTAAGTAAGGCGAAATAGATGGAAGTTATTTTTCTGAATTGTTAAAGTCACACAGAATACTTTTTTTAATATGGCACCAAGGCCTTGATTTGGTTCATTTTAGTAGGTAAAAGTTATCACATAATTCAGACACAAACAGCAATTCCGAAAATATTTTATCAGTAGGTATAAGTAATTTCTAAGAAATGTTCTTACTTTCTTTCTCTTTTTCACTTTTTATTTGCATTTTTCTCTTGTAAAATCTTTCAGCTTTTCCCCTCTTACCAAAACAATTTCCTCCCCTCTGTAATTCCAAAAGGGCAATGTGTTCAAGTTCAGTTCCTCTGGGTCATTAGTGCCAGCTTCATTTACCTTTGTTCTGTAGGTGGTTTATTTACCAGATGCTTCCCAAACTGACAGGTTAAGCTGCTTTGCAGGAAAGCAGCAAAACATTGCACAGTTCCAGAGAATCTGGATTTTTGCTTCCTAGGGACCAAGTGATACCCCTCTGTCCCACAAGATTTTGGAGCCAGAGGAGACATTTTGTCTGACTGAAAGTTTTTATGGATTGTTTAATTTAGAGTTTGACCTCTAGGCATGCTCCATGGCTTTTTGTAGGAGCCTCATTTCCGAGCTGGCTGTGGCTGTACATCCAGCAGCATTAACATTTACACAAATACCTCCCAAGTACCTGCTGCAGACTCTGCTGGGGGGAGAGAAGGGGGTGTGAGAGTGGGAGAGCTTGAATTATTTAAATCCTGCATAAACAAATAATATTTTTAATGCTTATGAGGAATTTTAAAATTCATGATCTACAACCCAAAGGTTACCCCCAAACAGAGGAATGTGTTGGTCCCCTGCTACCCACATGTGGAGTAGCATAGACTGTCCCATGTCAGCATCCACATTTAAAGGGTTTATACAAAAATACAATTCCCCAGGTTACTCTAAGAAACATGTTTTTGAATAAATAATTAACTGAACTTCAAAAACAATTCCTTCTTTTTTCTGGACAACATGTTTTGAGAGATACCATTTAAAGTGGTAATTACTGACAGCAGAAATTTGTAGTTTTCCATTTTCTATCATATTCCTCAGGAATTTGAATTAAAACTCCAGATAATCTTATTCTGATTCTGATATCCTACCTTGCATGTTAAAGACCTAGTACAAGGTTTCCTGGTTTCCACATCAATGACACCACAGTATATATCAGGATCAAATTCTCTCTCTGTCAGAGGTACACAAAAGTGAAAAGTTATCAAAAGACATTTAGAAATACTAACAACATTTAGCTACATTATAAAAATTAACCATATTGGAAACTTTCAAATAAAACATAGGCAAATGTACAAATAAAAATGCACAATAAAACTGTACAAATGAAATTTTCTACACTCTCAGCAAATTTATGGTGTGCTGAAATACAGATCTCTGGGCTACAAAGAAAATGGAGACATTTACACCTGTAAGTGACCCCAAAGGAGGAGATGATTCTGCCTGTTAGGAAAAGAGGTCACCATCATTATGGATTGTGACCAAAAAAAAAAAAAAAAAAGGTTTTTTGGTTGTTGGTTTTGGTGTCGACAACTTTTCTGTCATTCTACTAACACTCAAAATAATTGTGTTTAAAAAGTGTAAAGAGCAGACAGGTTTCCATTTTTGAGTTTAAAAGGTGCTAGTTTTTCTGTTTTCCATGTACATTTGAATCTTCCATACAGAAAGAAGGAAACTAAAATCTTTAAAGACAGTAGAAGAGCAAAATTTTAAAACTGTTGGGACTGACAGGCCTTTAAGATCTGTACAGTTTCTGAAAGCAAAAGCCACATTTCAAGGTGTTTGCATCATTTAAGTGTATGTCAAATTATACATTTAAATTGTAACATAAAAAAAACTTATTACAAGTTAAAGTATCACAAGTGTTTAATTTGCTCCTGAAACTTATTTCTATATGTATTTCTACAGATACATTACTAAGAGGAATATAGCAAATAATAATTAAAAACAATTACCTGACAATCTTTTATGTAAAAATTTCCTATTATTTGTATTTTCTTCAGGTTTCTTTTCCAAAAATGGAGGCACAGAGAGAAGACCTTTACCATTCAGTATCTGTCCAGGGGAAGGCAAGGGTGGCTTTGGTATTGAGGGACAATTAAGGCCAGTCTTTATTGAGGAACTCACAGTAGTAGAACAAGTTGGACCAACAGCAGCTTTCAGTTGGGCACCATCTATCTTTGGATGAATCTTTTCCACTTTGACAGATGGAGTCATACTATTTATGAAAAACAAAGGGAAGAAAATTGAAAAAAAGTAGTTAAAATATGTTATTGCTCAATAATACTCTGATCTATTCCCAATGCAAATGTAGACCTTCCTCCTTTACTCCTCATTTTCTTATTATCTTTTTTATTTTCATATTTTTTATGATATCCATAATGTTTTCCGTCCTCTTTTCCCTCATTTCCCTGTAAGTATTTCAGTGTCCTCAGGGACTTCAGAAACCATTATTTGGATTCAAAAGACAGAGTATCACCAAAGCAACTGGAAGGGACTGTTATGTCCAGTGAGAAATGCCCTGTTCTGTGACATTAAATTATATCAGCAGTGCTGTGATCTCACATGTGCAGGTCAAAAATCACCTGAATCAGAGCTAAAACTCCCTTATGATCAAAGTATGCAGATTGAATCAAAGAATTAAGAGCCCCTAGTGAAATGACCTTCATTCATGGCGATTTAAGATGCACCTTTGCAAGAGATCTTGTTCAACACAGTCATGAGCATTATCTATAATCTTTGACTAGGCTGCTGGAAAAGATCTGGAGGAGTTTGAAGTGATTATCTCTTAAACCAAAACCCATCTGAAACAAAAGGAAACTCTACTGATAGAGCAGTGCTTATGCAAGTAGTAATATTTAATTCTTTGTCAAAATGCATACTCACATTTTATCATGGGGGACTTTGCTGTGCTGTACCGAATGCATTAACCTGTTGTTTCCGCTGATCTGCAGCTTGTCTTTGGGTGATTTCAACAACTTGGAATTTGATGATGGTGCACTAGTACCTCCACTGGATGAACGATTGCTCCCACTTCCACTGCTACCTTTGTTTTTTGAAGGGAAAGATGAAATGAGGGAAAATACTGAAGAGGAGGGAGGAGTCAAAGGCGGCTTGCTGGAGGAGCTGTGTCTTCTTTCTGAAAAGGAGTGAAAAAAAGGGGGTTTTAAGCTCCCATAGAGAGACAATTCTTAAATACTTCATGTTGTCATTTGCTACATTAACATTTTTGCTTTATTGGCTTGGGAGGTCCCCTGCCACACACAGAGCACAGAGGATTCAAGCCCTTGCTGTAATCCATGAGGTTCCACTCAATGCTGGTCTCCAGCGGGTTATGGGAGTCTCCTCAAACTTTAGGAGCTACATTCCTCAGGCACTAAAGCTTAGCTCTCTCTCGATCTTAAAGAAAAAGCAAGTGAGAATCAGCCCTGGACCTCAGACACACAAAGCCAAGAGACCCCTATCCTCAGGCCCAGCAAGCTTACGTATGGTATTTCCTCAAAGGTTAGGAATAATTTGTCAGTATGTTTACTAATGGTCAAAATTATCTTAGATCCAACATTTTCACTTTTACTTCATGATAACCCTTTGGCATGGTCTACTAGACCTTCAGCATGGAACACTCCTGAGAATAGCAAGTCAACTATTGTTTTCTGGGGTATTGTGGTTTTTTGTTTGGTCGGGTTTTTTCCCCTGCTTGTTGTTTCTATTTAGCAACAACATTTAAAGCAGCAACAGTTTTGTTTCTACAAAACCAAAAATCTGAGCATTTGAATCGAGTGGTCATATTCCATCATTGAATGTGTTACTTAATTAACAGCAACCATGAACATTTCTACATTATTAGTACCATTTCAGCTAAAATAGTGTATATTGTAAAGGTAGTTCTTTAGAACAAGGAATTCTCAAAACACCTGGTAGCTTCAGGGAGCACCCAGCTCTGCCTACACACAGACATGTTAATTGACTGTTTGCTCGGCTGATACTTGGACACCTGTGATTCCTCAATGATCTCTGTAATCAACACCTGCTTAAGAGACTCATCTGGCAATCAAGTATATGCAAACCACAGATCTAAGAGAAATGAGAAAGAGGTCTATCAGAGGAGTGGAAAGGCAGCAGTAACACCTCTTTCTCAGCCAAGTACTGCTACAGGTGCCCAAATCCACCACCGATCAATCCCAGGATCAGCTTACAGATTTTGACTTGAGTGAACTGTGAAAGCAGCAGGCTGCTCATGAACTTACAACTACAGCCAAGAGTGAAAGCCAACTCCAGCACGACCTGTCTAGAAGTCTGTAACGCTCTGGGCAATGTAAATTAGTATATCTATGTTGTGCTTATATGACCCATTTCCCCCCAGTCTTATATACAGCACTGACATGTCACACTGATGACGACCAACCAGAACTCCACAGGTAGCTGGAAGCCACCAAACAAGACAGCACTAACTCTGCACCAATGTCATTGGGCAAGTAAGAGCCAGAGGGGAAAAGTCAAGCTACTCCAGCAGTGCAAGAGGAAGACACAGGAGTCTGACACCTGGCAAACCATTTTTTTACAGAAGTGGGGAAGTAGCATTTGAAATACGTTCATTAGCTCAGGAAAAAAAAAGAAAGAACACAAAGCCTTGACTCCAGTCAAGAAACAATCTCTGAGACTGAATCAGCTCCTATGTGTTCCTCTGTTTAACTGCAAAATGGGTGCAAAACCACTTAATGAACCTTCAGCAAAACAGTCATAACTTCTGAATGAGTATTTACCAAAAAGTGGAGAGGTCAG
Source organism: Manacus candei (assembly GCF_025592945.1). Taxonomy (NCBI): domain Eukaryota; kingdom Metazoa; phylum Chordata; class Aves; order Passeriformes; family Pipridae; genus Manacus; species Manacus candei. The sequence continues at coordinate 7,152,489 of NW_026138073.1, forward strand.
GTGTGAAGTGCCCAATGAAAACACCCAACAATTGCAGTAACTTATCACCCATCTCAAGGATCAACTGCCTTAAAAAGGTAGTGTTTAGAAGGAGTAGTTATCTGTGATGTTCAAAATCATCCACTTAAGTTTTTTAGAACCAGCTGCCACTGAAGAGTCTGTAAATGAAGTATTTTAGCATATTCATGTTCTAGTAAATGCCTGTGCTTCTAACATGACACACTGCTTATTGCCAAATGGCTTTTTATAGCAATGGCAAGAATCCCTGAGCAGCTCTGATAAGCTACTATTTGAGGGCCATTAGTTCAGCGATGCTACACCCTGAGAGATTACTCTGTGAGATAATGAGAAAAATTGCTCAATACTCTTCCACCTTCTGTATATTTAGAAAATTCAAAATCCAAGTGCTTATCACAGCTACAAATAATCTCTAGTAAGTCAGTGGATGACTAATGCAATCTTTGGGAGAGTTTGTTATGATGACTTTTGCTTTTGGAAGGAAGAGAGGGTGTTACTTCCTTGAAAAATCCTGGCAGATGAAAAGAAAAAGGGACTAGAATAAGACTAAGAACCTCCTTGCATCCAATCATGAGGAATAAACCAGACAAAATAGTAATCTCAGCTATTGATCTGAATTATAGGAACACTTCTCTTCTGGCAACTTTGACACTGTTCTGGCACCAAATTGAAACGTTACTGAGTGCTAATTGCATAAATGTTTCATAGCACCAGGCTCAAACAAGTGAGTTTGAGATAAATAGAAAGTGTTTTAAACTGGCAATGATAAAAAAATTACCTAAGAGAACTAAGCCTAATGGCTGATCACACACCAATATTACAGTGTACCTATCAGAGAGATTTCCATACACAGAGACACACCCACAGAAAAAAAAACCCGAGATGAACTTTTTCTAGAAGTCTGGGATCATTTCTGAAAGAGATATTGTAACATCGTAAGGCTGTGAGATCTTCACTTGCCCCTTCTGTGGATAACCACAGCTTGTGTAGTCTAGAAGAATATTCAGCTCATTTTTCATAACCTGCCTAGACCTGATTTTTGCTTGACTTACGTACGAGTTGAGGTAGGGCTGCTACTAGAATTTGCTTGTATATAATGATTCAGTTGTTTTATAATATTCTTGTTTTTAAGTGAAATCTCCTTAAGTTCTCTTTTGTAAACCATGAGAACAGCACCGATGCCTCATCTTATTAGAGAAAACTAATATTATTTTTGAAACCAGATATGGGTTAAGCATGGCATACTTCGAACAGATTTACTGACAGATTGACATAGTCTTTTAATGGAAAAATTACTAAACAAACTGCCACTGAATAATCAAGACCACCATGCTTATTATGCTAAGCATATTATAATAATAAATTCTACTAATCTTGCCAATCTAATAAAGTTCCCATTTGTCATTAACTCTGACTCAGCCTGAAAACATTTAAAAATATAACTATCTCCAGGTGTTCAGTTTTCAAATTTCAAAAGCTGGCACTCACATCAGTTCCCTTCACATCACTTTTGAGAGAAAAACAACTTTTTATTTCATAATTGCTTATACAACACATCAAAGTGATATTTCCAATACTGCACCTGTGTATCACGGTTCTCAACTCTAAAATTTGGGGGAAGGAATTTTTTATGTTCGGATTTTTCTGTTGGGTTTTCTGTTTGCTTGTTTGTTTTGTTTTTTAAATGTCAGAAAGATGTAAGTTTTGGCTTTGGATGAAGAACTGGAAAGTCTTCCTTGATCCCACAGCACTGGGAAGGATCTGACCTAAAATGAAAGCTGCGTTCAACATTAAATTTTAACAGATAAACTCCTCCCTAAATACCTTTGCATTTATATAACATCTTTGTGACCCTAAGGAGAAGGGCTGGACAGAGAGTTAGAAATCTGTGAAAAGAGATGGCATCCCAAAGGAATGTCTCTGCTCAGAGACCAGGATAACTGTTAACTATCAAGTTGGAAAAATACAGCATCTCTGTGTCATAGTTCAGCAAGAATTATATAACAGAATGCCAAAGGACATAGGACTTCCTCATAAAATGGATATTGATAATAGAAAGCTCTTAAAGAGCATTAAAAAAAACAGCTCGCTTGGCCCTTAGTCTGGCTGCCAATTTTTTGGGTTTAAAAAACCCTATTTTCTTTTGTGTATTTCCTACTAAACGTACTCTGACAAAAGTGTAAAAAAGTAACATGGAATGAGAAGATGAAAAAAGGACAGGCTTCTCATCATGTTTGGCTACTGCTTCTTATTCTTCCATTTCTGAGTAACCACTTGGACTTATTGTGATATGTAACTTATTGCTACACTAAAATAAGATATCCTTTCATAGAAAAAAATATACAATTTTTCGTAAAATGCCACTTTCTTTGTTGCATGCTTAAGAAAAAAATCATTAAGAAAAAAAAATCTAGAGCAACAACACTCTTAAAAACTTTTCAAAACATTCCTCCCAGGTCTATGCTTTTTTTCCAAAATCTAGGAAGTGCTGTGTGCTCTTCATTCTCTCTGGGCATCAACTGACAGTTTTGGGCAGCAGATACAAGATGCAGAGATCGAATTTCATAAATGCATTTTTTTTATACCAACTCCTTACGTAAGTACTGGGCAAAAAGTCAAACTGACCTGTGTCAGCGCTAGAGGAGCCAGTGGTACAAATGAAGCACAACCGGGTAAACACACAAGTTTAGTTCAGTCAAACATGTTGTAACTTCAGTCAAATTTCAGTAGTTTTAACACAGGTTAAAAATATCATGTAGATTAGGTGTAAGAGTATATCGCTCAGGCTATAGGATTAGATGGTGTATACTGAAACAAAGAACAGAACCACCTTTATGCTTAAGTAATTATTATTTCATATATCTGTCTCACCTAAAATATAAGCATGACAACTGTGAAAATGAAAGCAAACTTGTCCTTTTCTCCATCATACTGAGCTAATGTGCGACTTGTCATTTGAGAAATTATGTAATATGGCCACACTAAAACAAACATCTTTTACCTGAGGATAAAATTTATTTTCTGTCAGTAAGAGTATGACATTTCTAGAGTAACTGCAGAGAGCTAATTGACTTGATCTTCTCATTTCCCCAGGAAGATGAGATCCATGACATGACAGCAGAGCACAGACGGACACTGCTGTGGAAGGGCACCTCACCATCACTCTGCAAGCAACTAAAATCTCTTTTGCGACTCTAACCCAAGTGGGGCTCTGATCTCACCGTGGCAAAGAAAAAAAGAAGAAAAACTAGATCCACAAGGATTTTGCAGGAAAAACTGGGAGCTAAAACAATCACAGGCATAGCAGGCGAATTACCGTCCCTCGGATGCCACCCTGGCAGTGTGCAGCTGCTTGGGAGCAATCGCCTGTGCGGGAACTTGATCTGCTGCTCACTCACTTATTGCTGCTTTATTATCCCGCTCTAATCACGGGACCTAGATACCAAGGATTCTGCCTTAATCTCCCACTGATGTCCCTTTAATCATCCCATCAGTTCTGTGTGCACTGTAAGGCAGGGTGAGGTCACTCCATCTTCAGTTGGGTGGGTTTGACCTCACACTCTCAGCTGAACAGAGAGCAGCTGAACAAAGTCAGCTTCACTTCAGCAAGAAAGTTACAGAACAGATTATTGATGGAGTAGAAGCGACCACTATGACAGACTGCCAAGGCTTGATGGGCACCAGTACAATCTGTCATCTCCCTAGAGTTGCTTTTCATAAAAAACCATTGCTTTGCAACTGGCAGCTGATATTATTGCTTATCATTCAGTTGGCAAAACCACAAGGAGAATCTGACTGATAGAATCTGTATGCTTGTGGCACTCCATTCACCAAAAAATGATGCTTTAGCAGGAGAGAAAAACAAAGGAAGTATGTAATTTATATGGTAGGATACCAAATACAAGTCAGGGCAGCACATACATAAGCATTATATTGTTTGTATTCACATCACTTACCACAATGGTTTTCCATATCTTGATCAGAGTTCTTTAATATTATAAATAAATATAATAGGTATAAACTATTTCTCTAAGAAACAGGTTTATATAATATTTTTTATAAAAAGACTATGACCAAGCAATACTGATGCAACTTTGTATCTTGTACTTCCTCACTTGAAAAATATTCAGTGCAATACATAAGTTTATAATTTTTCTAGATACTTACTTCAGAGAACTAAAATCCACTCACAAGCAATCACTGTGCAAAATACATTAGATAAAGGTATGTGAAATTATATGTAAGCAGGGTCAGTTGAAGAAAACAGAGGGAGAAATGGAAAAAGATCGTTCTTACTGGTAAGATTCTGGATGTCAACCTCAGTACTTTAAAATAATATTTAAAAAAAGAAGAAATCCTGTAACTATAATTTAGGGTATTTAAATTATGCTTTTTATGGTACAACTACAGCATGGCCAGGATGGGGCTGTAATTCTCTGGTAGCACAACACTAACTGGGCAGGAATGCCATCTCCTCTATAACTGCTGCAGAACGGCCCCAAACCCAGCACACCTCCCCTGATCTCCAAGATTGCAATGATGGAAAGGAGAATGAGATTGCAAACACAGTTATTAAGAACATAGCAATAAATAGCAACACTAAAATGCATTTAAATAAATAACCATCAAGTACATCCCTTCCCCCACTGCTGCCTCTCCACAACTCTGTTCATTACTAAAGCTAGTTTTTTCCATTTTTCCCTATTTATTACTAATCCTTTCAAAACCCTTTGCATTCAGCACGCATGAGTAGTTCTGTAATCAATTTCCACAGGATTTAGAATTCCTCCTTAAAATACACAGGGTTTTCCCAAGAGATGTAAAATAACCTTTCAAGCAACAACTCATACATAGTGCCATCCCAACCCTGCAGACAGACAAGGGTTTTGCTGTGTTGTGCAGCAGCAAACTGGAATTAGGGATACTCCCATCAGGTTTGTTTCAGCTATTCAGAGCCCCATGAGACCAGTAAAACTCTCAAGAGCAATGTGGAAAAACCCATAGAGGCAGGATATTAAATTATTTATGGAGCAGAACCACAGGCAAAAAATGGAGCCAGGGAGACCCACTGCTGGAATGTCCCCCTTCATGACCCAGATAAGGATGCTTTTCCCATCCTTCTCCATCCTCCTCTTTGCTCAGGTAAAGCCAAATACAAGGGCTTTAACATCTCACAAAGACTCTGGCACAACATCCAAGCTCAAACTTCTGTTACACTTCCCCAGTGAACTTGCCAGAAGGCGGAGAAACAACAGATTTCTCACCAGGGAACTGGCCCTGGCCCTTGTGCTCAGTAACTGTCTTGTAAATCTGTCAAGCACTGAAATATAAATATTGCAAAGTTATTATGGAAGGACAGTAGAGTGTCTTAGATGGTAATCAGGCCATGGAGAGATTATAATATCCACATTACGAGCACTAATCTCTGTGTAGCCTGTTGATGACATGACAATACCTGCACAGCCTGATTAAAGGGCAGGTATTGAATAAACTGTTCTTTTGCTATTAAAAAAAAAAATAAACTGTTGTTTGAAATAAATTTCAGAAAAGGCACAGAGGTAATAAACAAAAGCATCAGAGAGGGGTAACCAGCACAGATCAGCAGCATCTCCAGATGCAGAACGGGTCAGCTTCCTCAAAAACATAGCTCGAAAACTGTTGTCTTGCATGTTTACCCTGAATGACATTAACAAAAAGCTTCAGTTTTTCAAAACAAGCCTATAGTAAATTCAAAAGTTCAATAAGAAGTTGAGTAAACAAAAGTTTAATAAAGAACAGTGTGTTGGAAGACGGAAATAAAGAATTAAGGGAAGAACCATCATCACCTAACTTCCGCTTTTCTCTCTCTCTGCCCGTTCTCTACCCAGAAATCAGGTTTACACCTTTATCACCATGTTCTTCCATTTCAGCATCAACAGTGCTCCTTACAAGAACTTATCACATAGTTTAATATTGTGTCATGAATTCAGATGAGCTCACCTATCCAAATGCCTGCCTGACTTTCATCTTGCTAATGCTTTTATTCACTCCACGATTGGGAATTTTAATGTTTTCCCCTGTAGGCATTTCTTTACATGTAGCAAACTTTAACTGTTGCATGTTGACTGTCAGACAAAAATTGTTGCATGTTGACTCTGCTACAAAAAAAAAGAAGCTGACAATGAAAACTTGCTTAAAGGCTGTTAGTGAACCACAATACAAAGGGGGTTACAGGCTAACTGATAAAGTTCTGGAGATGGGTGTAAAAGAAAGGCCTTGAAATGGAAAGCTCTCCATACAAAAGAGAGCTCCACAAAAAAAAAGATCAAGAAGAGGGAACTGACTATGTTTTGAGCAGGGAAATAAGAGGATATACACAAAAATAGCAGTGTCAGCCAAGGTAATCACATTCTTTGATTTCGTCTTTAAGAAACCACAGAATAGAAAGACACCGAGCACAAATATTTTTCTTTTGTACTGCATGTCTAGTGGCATCCTCTGCCACAGGATACGAGAGCTTTGGAAGATTAAAAAATAAAATATAACCATGTGCATGGCTATTTGAACCAGTCAACTACAAAGCCACTCCTCTCCCCGAGGTGTTCCTGCTCACCGTGAGGAAACACTGGCTGATGGAACTGAGGAGGAAGCTCCTGTCACCCTCTGATGTCACCTGTCTCTCACCTGTCTCTGTACACCAACCACACACACCTTATGGATGTGACAACTCATGTGCTTCCCTACTGCAAATGGGACAAAAGCATTACCTATGGGCAGTGCCCACTGGCAGGAAAAACCCCTGGAGAAATGAGAAGAGAATGAGAGATCCAGGCTGGGGTCCTGCCTGTAGAGCTGACACACTCCATTTTCTGTTCCGAGGTTTTGGGCACAAAATTCATAACTTTTTCAGGATGGAAAAGGAAGCTGGGAAGCAAACCCATGGTAGGATTAATTGCAATATTTTTCAAATTTCCAAAATTTGAAATCACTTGGAATATAAACACTCAATTTGCAACATCAATGGCAAACAAATAACTTGGTTTCTTCTTTTAAGTTAAGTCAGATCCTTAATTATTTTACCCTAATTTAATACTTTCAGGTATTAATACTTTTTCAAGTCTAAAAAAGGATCAATACAGCTTATTTCATTAACACTGGTCAATCACAACTGGTATAAAACAACTGTTTTCATGTTTAAAGACACTGACCACGTTAACTATACACTAATTAAAAATTTACTGCAGCATTAGCACAGCAAAGTCTCGGGAAAATCACTAACACAGCCAAACGAGGGCACGGACCTACTGTGCCTTCACAATAATGTCTTTCAAATTAAATATACCAGCCTTTTCACATTTCCCTTTGAAAGAATGGAGCAATGCTATAATTAGGATGTGCTAACTGAAATGTTTGTGCAGTTTAACCTTTTAAATAAAAAACATGACTGCACTTGACACAGGCAGGCTGTGCCTGCATTTCCCATTTCCTCGGAAGCCAAGCACAGACCATCCTGCCCACAGCCAGCCATCCGCAGAGCTGTAACAGGAATGTGTTTGCCCTCTGATTTATAAATTACACGGATGAGCACACTCAGAAAAACAAGCTAAAATGAACACACTCTTAATAGTTTCTTTAATTAACACTTTGATTAACAGCTGTCAATTTATCTAAGGGGCTGACAGGACTGCAATCAGCTGTTTAAGCTTTGATTGCTATTTTCTCTCTTGTAGTCTCCCCATCTGAGCTGGGTGTTTCAAGTTTCTGCAGGGAAAAAGCCCAGAGCAGTGTCCAGGTACTCACACAGTTGGCCCTGCAGCTCTGGGGAGGTGCAGAGCAGAGCTCCTCGGGCTGTCCCTGTCCATGGCCAGCTCGCTGCCCGCCTGCCTTTGGAGCTCTGCCAGGGCACTCCGGTGACATTTCAGAAGGGCTCACGGGGGCCGCTTGCAGCGCTTAATCCCTTGCTGTGGGATTATCCACGTCGTGGTGCAGCAGCTCCGCCGAGGCCCCGCGGGCAGTGCCACCGTCCATGTCGGGCCAACTCAGCACTGGTGCCCCGGGCTGGCCCCGGGCACCCTGCGGCAACCAGGTGCCCCGGGCTGGCCCCGGGCACCCTGCGGCAACCAGGTGCCCCCGGGCCACTGCCCAGCCTCAGGTTCCCCCACAAACCTGCTGCCGACGACGTGGCATTGGCACCGCTCAGACACAGCCAGGGCGTCAGGCTGTGTGGATGCTCTGTGACTCCCACGGCGAGGTGCCAGGCCCGTGCCAGCAGCTCCGGGGTGATTCCTTCAGCAAACGTGCTCATCACCCACCACCCCTCGTTGGCTTGGTTCCCATGCAGCTGCATCAGCCAGCCTGGGGGCACCCACCAGAGCTGCAGCTCCCGGGGCTGGCAATGGCCTGGGGGACACGGCTCCTGCCACCCCGGCAGAGCACCGTTGGACACTCCCAGGGCGCTTTTCCAGCAGCAAAAATTCAGACCAGTATTTACTGTCCCAAACTTCCAGATAGGTCTCCATATCCTAAATCTCCAGGCTCTGAGGTCTGACTGTCAAGCCCTGATTTCCACCCAAAGCCAGTGGATAGATAGTGAAATCTAAGTTTTACCAAATTATTATTTTCTGGACCATTTTCTAAATAATCACTTAAAAAATTACAGCGTATCTGCTGACAAAAGGAATAGGAAAAAACAGCTTGTGGCTCTTGCTCTTATTTTAAGTTACCATAATCAAAGCTGAAATTTCTGGTCTTTCCTCACTTATCAGATTACACATAATTCATTTTTAAAACCAAGCAACTCACTTTTTCACTAAAATAAGAAGTTTGCCAAGAAAAGAGGCAGCCAGCTTGTACAAACACCTCTGTCTATTAGTATCAGTGTGTTAGCACATTAATTTCTTTTCACTAAGAAGGGTTAAACAGAAGGGAGCAGCATTTGAGCAGATTGGGTTTTGTTTGGGTTGGTTTGGGTTTTTTTCCCCTTATTTTAAGAAACATTCAGCAACCTGGGGGCTACTGCTCCCATTAACAAGCTTAGAAATTAATACTAAATTCTAAAACACAAATACTAAATAGTAATGTTCCCATGTCTATGCACTCAGAATACGAGACAACAACAAGCTCCTCTGAGGCTCCAAATTTCAAGAAGTTGACAACTCATGTCACCTACTCATTAATTGTTAAGGGCAACTCAGGAATACAAAGACATTTCCTTGGATTATGCTGTTTTTAAAACGCAACTCCTTCCATCGCTAAAATGAGTACCAGAGGCAGGAATGTTTTTGGAGTATTTGTTTCTATTGTACACTCTCCTACTTCACACCCGTAATTAAAACTGGGTAAGATTCCAACAGATTTTAGTGGTTCACAAAATTCTTGACTTAGAACTACTATATGGGGAACCAGCACTGATGTATTTGTCTTAAAAACTAGAATTCATCCTTCTTTAGCCTTTGATTTGGCCTGCTCTCATTTTAGGACCAAGAGGGCAAGTAAGTTCTATTTTGTTGCCTGTTCCACAAATAAACTGACCAAGATCAGCCAATTTAATTCCCACATGGAACAATACAGAAAGCTGTCTTCCTTCTGGGTAAGAGCAAGGACAAAGAACCCAACTGCTAAGAAACCCCAGCAGCTGGGCATCAAGGCAGGAGCTGGAATGGAAGGGAGAGGCATGACGGGACATTCACATGAGGAGAGGACGGCCACGGCCCACGGGAAGGCACACAATGGCAGAGAGAATGCAATGGGATTTTCTGCCTGCTTATGTTATAGCAGCAGCATATATGCCAACTGTCTCAATCTGTGCGTTTTTATTTACTATTTTCCAACGTCCAAAGGCTTCTGAGTAACATTATGCAGTAAATATTCATGGGGTTTCACCTTGAAACGGACTGTGCACGTGGCACAGCAAAATCACATGCTGCCAGTGTACTGTGACAAACGCAAAAGTAATTTTACTTAATGTAGGAAAAGCAACCCGTTATATAAGGCAATGAAATTAGGGAGTTCTTTTCCTGGTACAAAATATTGCAAGAGCTTTTAAGTTTTGTTTTCTATCAAAAATCCCCAAAAAAATCCCCAAAACACCAACAACGTTAGATTCAATATAAACACTTATGCCATCAATTAATACCTGAGTTCAGAGGCCTAAAATTAGCCCTGCAAGCTGTGATAATACATTGTGCAGATCCCTGCGCAAAGGAACATCCACCTGCGCACGCCGCTCGCTCCCAGGGAACGAGGCTGCAGTGAGGAGACTCCTGCTCTGACATCAGAAGGACAGTGCAGGCAGGGCAGGAGGGAGAGAAGTAGTTTGATATGAGTCACTGCAGAGAACCTAATTTTCAGGTCTTTGGTGTTGCACAATCACCCAAGAAAGACAACTCAAACTGTGTTGAAATTGCAAAAAAATTTCTTCCCTTGCAAGGGAATAAAGTTTGCTCCCTACTACATCAGATAATGTAAATAACAGCATCAACCCTTCCTTTCCATATTTCCTCACTGAACACACGTAACACAAAAAGATATTTATATCATTTGTGGTATTATCAGTATACAAACACATACAGTAGCTCTCTTGCATGAATGAGTACTGCAGAATTTAAGAAATGGAGAACAAACAAACAAGAAAAAAATGGGGGAAAAAAATAACACTACAACCTGAAGTATTGTGCACATTTAGCACTACCAAGAAAATTCTTTTTAAGATTGGCTAGAGAATTTTTAATCTTTTACTTACATTACATTTCTTGTCTGGTTTTATAAAAAGATATTAATGCAGCTCTACCACATCTCCTTCCACTTGTTTATATTTTAGTGTTCTGTATTTTGAAATTAGGCTAATTTTAAGAAAACTAAAGAGCTGGATTTGAGATGGTGCCCTCCCAGTCCCCTGCTGGGAGGTGTCCTAAAGATACTGGGGTTTATCATTAGCATTAAAATCAGCATTCAGACGGCAAAGGTAGGACCTCTCTCCCTGCTCTTACCAAAGAAAGGCAGGAAGATCTTTGCTGGCTGGTCATCATGTGCACACTCCAGCCCAGCTGTGCCACGTGCATGTCTTATTAAACTGGCAAGCAGAAAAAAAAAAAAAAAGGCAAAACATGATGTGAAACCTGAAGCTACGTCTGTGCACAGGGCAGGAGGTGCTACAATGGGAAAGTGACGGCAAAACACACAGGACAAAGCCACAGACGACCAGGCTTCGTTACCTCACTGCACATTAAAACTCACTTATCCTTTCTCAAAATTCAGCCATCTCAGGCACCAATTTCACAACCACTGTAAGCTGACCGGTGAGAGCTAACACTGCCCCAGCACAAAGCATTCCTGCCCTCTCCCCCAGTCCTGACCGCTCAGCCCCAGCCTTTGCACCATCTGCTCTCTCCCTAACAAAGAGCAGAACCATCCACTCAAAGGCCCGACAGTCTCACAAACCAAACGCCCACTTGTGCCAAAGCTGGCAATTAACTGAGCGAGGACTAGAAAGAATTAAACTGTGACTTGATCCCAGGGAACAGGCTGGAGGCCTAAGCAACTGGGGATGACAAAGAACAGGGTTATGAGCTGCAGTAATGATGAGTTCACCAGTTCCTAGAAGCTTTGAGGGGTACATAAAAAAATACTGGACTCCCAAGGAATTTCATCTGATTGATATCAACACTGCATAAGCTGGGCTTACTTACACTGCAGCCTGCTTATGTTTACATTTAGTACTGTCTAGGATGATTTTGTTGTAAATATTTTGCTTTGAAGGGATTGTTTGGTTACTGGTTACTATTATTATTCTTCCTGGAAGGAAGAGAATGATGGGCCTTGAGCCAACACCAAATTTCTTAAAGTTGATCAATTGAGAACTCCAGCGTGGTTACTTGGAAAACTGACTTTGCTGCTATGGGGGATGCACAGAAAGAACTCCTCCAGGTGCTACACGACACCACAAAATGAGCCTTAGTGAATAGTGCAGCAATTTCATACAAACAGTGGGGCTACTGACTTGTATTTAAGGTCTTCTGTATTGTTTTTATCCTGAAGCTGGAAATGAGTGCTCTGAAGGATGATCATGAATTAAATTCCCAGAACCTCCAGAACCACAAGGCAATAGATTTTGAAATCAGTGGATTTTTCTCTCTAGCAGCTGCCACTTTGGAGAGTGTTTTACGTGCTACAGAACAAAACAAACACATCAGGCAAGATTACTGGTTTTTGTGTTTTCTTTTCTTTTCCAAGTGGGCAAGTTTAGAAGTTCCTCAGGTTTCAGAAAACTGGAGCATGTCCAGAATAAAATGGATGACTGAGTACAGAGAAACAACTTGACAGGCTTGTTGGTGCACAATCAAGTGACAGCATTTTATGCCTTAGTATCAATTCCACTTCCACAACACGCTTGTTTATACCTGAAATACAAAATATAACTGCTACTCATGTAGCACACATGTGTACACACAGAGTGAAGGTTTAAGTACAGAATTATGTCATTTCCAGGGACTTAAATCAGGAAAGGACATTTAGTACGTTAGATTTCAAGTGTACAGCCACACCTATGGTGGATCACTGGCACCTGGACAACTGGAACAGGGCAGAGGAAATAGCAAACAGCCCAGAAGCCCATCAGGTCTTTCAGCATGTCCTAACTATCTGCCAAGCCTCCAACCTCCCTGGGTACATTCTTGTGATCACAGAAAAAGGGGATGAGTATGGCCTTTAAAGATCAGTGCCCATCCTCAATCTCAACACTGACCAATCCTATGGAGAGTTGGACTGAGAAAAGAACTCCTCACTACTAAATGTAAGCAACATTAGCTGTCATTCTCAGTCCATGGCAAGTAAGATATGAGCATCAAGCCTTGCAATACATCACACATACATAAGTTTATATAATTTCTACCGCTATTAAAGCAGCCCCAGGTATTTTTAGAAGCTGGACAGTGGGTTGCTTTGTGACCCACATGATGACCTTTGATCAAAGAGTACATGGCACTGTGATGGGGAGGGGACTGAACTGTGGCAGTTTAAAAACCTTTCCTCTGACCTTAGAGGCCAGGGAAGGGCCAGTGTGGCATCCTTCCAGGCATATACATGGTTACATGTGGTTTGTCAGAGACTGTAAGCCAAAATGAAACTGAAGAAAATGAGTCCCATGCCAGTGATGAGCACAGACAGAGCTTTAGAGAGTACTATAAGACTTCTCAATATCTCCCAGGAGAGTGAAAGAAATGAAAACAACTACTTCACCAAGTCCATCCTAATACAGCAGAAAACCAAAATGCTTAGCCTACAAACTCAAATGAAGACTTCAGCCACACAGCAACAAAAGAGACACAGTCAGTTTTCCTCTCAGCAATGAGAGGAGCCATGAATTCCCTACAAATACCTACAGACAATGAACAGCTCTTAAAACTCTCGATGTGTATCCAATAAAACTTCTGACCAGCTCAAATCCAGCTCCACAAATAATCCACAAACGCTGGAAAGTTTCAGGCTCAAAGGCAGAAGGGTACCCTCAAAGGGGCACACCTTCTACCTAACACACAGAATTCACCACAAGACACCACAGAAACCCGGGCTTTTCCCAGAGCCAGACATGACAAACAGGTTCTTTGCAACAGCAGGGTCACACAGACAGTACATGGCACAAAACCACTTCTGCCTGGCAGAGGGAGAAAATCCTGTGGGGTAAAAATACAAGAAGGTGATCCAACTAGAAGAGAAGGTTTCCTTTCCAAAAGCTACTTTGTATAGAATTGTGAGTTAAAAGTTTTCTGACAATCTTGCCAAGCAAGGAGGAAAACTCAGTTATGTAGGAACTGCTTCAACTCTCCAGGAGCCTGGTCTAATTGGCATCCTTTACAAAGCAGTGCAAGGAGTGAGTGTCGTACCAACCTGGGCAACTCGTTATCTGGGGAAAAGAGAACAAGAATCTCTTGGCAGTGGTTCTTCTTTCTCTAATACATCTTGGGGGAACAAAATGTAATTGCAGTCTTTGTGGCCAGCAGCTCTCTCAGACAGGGCAGAACTTGTATGAGGCAGCAGAACAGGCAAAGTTTATCAGGAGTTTACATATTAGACACACTGATGGCTTTTTCTCCTACATCATTTTGCTATTGTTCAAAAGATTAACCTATTGCCCTGTTGAATGACAACTGGAGGAACATCTACATAATTATAGAGTAAAAATATTGATTTTCTATATAAACACTACATTATGTTTTTGTTTCATCAATAGGAGATAACAGGGTTTGGAAGTATTTTGGCTGTTACTGCCTGAGATAGCTAATGATGGTCAATTAGTCAATAATAGTATCACAGACTTATGTAAAATTGCATGTCATATTTATCTATTTCTGTTTATTCTCTACATTTTAAAAAGATATCTGTAATTGTTTCACATTGTTATGGATACTGCAAGAGCTAATCCAAGATTGCTATTGAAAAGCTGCTTGAATCTTTGCTATAGGTAGATAGAACACAACATTTAGGAACCTGAATTGACTTCCAGGCCATTTACATTGCTTGGATTATTTAGTGTTAAAACTGAATTGAGCCTAATGAGAAGCTTAAAAAGTTGGCAATAATTGTGCTCTTTTGAAAGTGAACTTGAGCTTGCAATTACTATTTTTTTTAACTTATTACATGAATCATATGGTTATTGATTGCTACTCATCAATAAACTTACAGGTTTCATCATATACAAAGTGTTATACACTCCCTCTTCTGGTAATATCTAAAAAAACACAGTTTGTAGACTTTATGTGTATCACGTTAGATTTTAAGTGTATCATATTACTCATAAGAGAAAGACCTCAAAGCAGTATCATGTCAATATCTGTACATTTGTTTTTAAAGAGCCAGCAAACCGGTGATCAAAAACGAGTAAATAAATAACAGGTGAAAATTACTTGATGTTATGCTACTTAACTAAAATAGGTAGCAGCTACTAAAAACAAAATGTTATTGATTTCTTTTAACTTGGTAAGAAAAATATTATCTCAAGTTTTTTAAAAACTTGCATGGCTACATTTTGGAATGCTGTCCACTTTTCCTGAGGCAGGAGGTGAAAAAGTTCCTACAGAATACTGTTTTTATGTAGGTCCAGCATGGATAACTGTCTTCCATCTACTACACTACCTTCTCTCCAGTTGTAGAGAACTGGGGGTAATTCCTCTTACTGCAAAAGCTGCTGAAGGCTACACATACATCCTACTCTCTAAAAAAATATTACTTATAGTTCAGAAAAAGAGAATTTTAAAATAAACTTAAGAAGTCCAGTCAGAAACAATAAAAGGGATGTATAAGAAAACAAAAGATGACCTATTAATAAGTGTACATGCATACATATATCCATCTCTTTTTTCCCTTGATGGTCAGTGTCTGATAAAGCCA
The DNA here is from genome assembly GCF_025592945.1 of Manacus candei. Lineage (NCBI taxonomy): Eukaryota > Metazoa > Chordata > Aves > Passeriformes > Pipridae > Manacus > Manacus candei. The sequence continues at coordinate 7,167,870 of NW_026138073.1, forward strand.
GGAGATGTGTCTCAATTAGGACACACTGTTGTTCCCTCCACCTCCACCAAAATGTGCAAAATCCAAAAATGCCATGACATTACACAAAACACATTTTGGCATTGATGCCAAAACATCAAGAGAGGAAAACGTAGTGCAAAAGCTTTTGTTTGTTTTGCCCTGTTTATCCTCTCCTCCTTTCTTCCACTTTTCCTCCCTGTTACAGAGGAAAAAAACCAGCACTGTACCTACTTCATTCTCCCTCCTCCAAGGTCATTTTCTCCTACCTTCCTTATTTAGCTTCCTCCTTATTGTCTTCATCTATTTCTTTTTAGATGTATTTTACTTAAGTTCTTTGTTTTACATTTCCCTTTTTAGCTATTCCCCCGTGTCCTCTCTTTCCCCTCCTCGGACACGCACCCACCCAGACTTCAAACCACCTAATTCCAGCCGTGCTGAGCCAGCCCTGCCCAAGCTGCCATCCCCCTCCTGCCCACACAAGCTGGGCACTGCTGCCCCAGCCAGGTACTGCACTGCTGTATCTTGGTAAAAAATTGGTGTAATTGATGGTTACCAATGAGATTTCCTATCCGACCTATGAAGCTGTGCTTGCAGAGAAAAAGAGACTACCCAAAATGCTGCAGTTGTCCGAGAGCTGGATGCTGGGATGAGAGGGTACAGTCTGTGCAACTGGAAACTATATAATTCCATGGGGAAAAAAAAAGGGCAAAAAGCAACAAAAATTATTTTTTTCATGACAGTTCAATACTCAAAACCATTTTACGAGCTTCCCAGAATACTTCTCCCTGGAATCATGAAGCGCTGTGGTGTTCATCTGAGGTTTGCAGTTCTTGGAATAATCTACACAGTTCATGAGACTTCTCCCCAAAAAATAAATGAGAAAGTCCTTATAAATAATTGATTTGCATGTGGTTAGCTTGTGAAATTAAACTACTCCCAACCCTACCCTCCAACACCAAGTTGGTATCTCCACGGCTCTGACACATTCCCGTCTCTCTTCCACAACAGCAGAAATCTTGCCTGTTTTTACTCCAATTCAGGCTTCTTCCACCACCCCAGCTCTTAAGCAGGTTGCAGCTTCATTCTTCTGCACTCAGCTTAGGGCGCTGTGCCAGACCCTGCGTGCCCACGGCCTGCGTGCCACCTCCTCTGGCCGGGCTCCAGCCTGGAGGAGTGGCTTAGGCGTTAGAAAGAGCCCTTTTAGCTGTGAAGGAAACCTTCCAAGGATGTGGAGCATGTAAGCTGATGCACAACAGCATTCCCTGAACCTGCAGAAAATCTGAAACAATGGTTGGGAGAGCTGTGTCCTGCTCCACGTGCCCTTTCAGCTCACAGAAGGAGTTCTGAGTGATGAAACTTAACACTGACTTTTCAGTTGGTTAACTCTCTCATTGTCAATCATTTTTAAGTGTAGACCTGATCCAACTATCCCAGCTGGCTTCTTCCAAAGTGAAGCTATAGTCAAATACACTCAGCAGCCACTTTTATTGGAACTACTTGTTCTCTTCAGATCTTACTTCCATCTATTGACCAATGTACTCACTTTCTCCCTCTTGCCGAACAACTATTTTTGTAAGTGGCAGTGAACACAGCATTGCTTCCTCTTTTCTCACAAAGATAAATATCTCCATGTTTCTTTCTTTCCTCTTGTTCTTCCCCCTTCAACATTTACCTTGAAAAGTGAGTAGTCGGTCCCAGCCTCCAAGCAAATACCTAGCAAGGACATCACTATAAAGAAGGAGGGTTTTAATGGAACCCTTGCATAATTTTGTATGTTAGATTTGTTTTAAATATTTTAACATTTTAGTAAGAACAAAATAAAATATATATTCTCTCTTCAGCCAGTATTAAACCACACGGATCTTTAAACCCAGGTCTTTTGCAATGGTAGGACATCATGAAATTCAATTCACATTTAACCAAAGCAGAGTCTAAAGCACACCAAAGCACTTGAAGTCTGTAATATTTTAGTGCACACGGTGTTGTAGAGAGAATAACATAAGTTACTTGGTAAGTGGTAAACAGAATAATCAGAATCTTTTTTAAATGTGAAGCCAAACATCACTTTTTTTTTCTTAGCTGATACTTCAAATTGCTTCATGTTTCAACCAGAGCTTGACAAATCTGTGTACCCACAAAAAAGAAGGAAGTTTTACTAGAAAACTGCCATCAACTTCTCAAGCAGACTCCCTATGCTTTCATGTAATAAACAAAGACCACAGCCTTTCCATTTATAAAAATAACCTTCTGCATGTGAACTGTTTGTGAAGTTACAACTAACCACAGTGCTCCGTAAAATCTGCATGGCACATCTGCTATTCTGCTAATGGCTTTGGGGTGCACATTTCAAAGCTCAAAATACAGTTACAGAGTTTCTTTCCAAGTCATAATAGTTTTATTTAAAAGTTGACTAAATAGTCAGCTGAAACTTTTTTTTCCCCCCTTCTGAAATGAATCCTGTGCTGACCTCTGAGCCCATTCCCTTCTGGGAATATGCCAAGATGATTCTTGCAAAAGCTACAGAATTTCACAAATCTCTACCAAGAAATTAAACTAGTTGTTGCTGGACCCAGAAACTAAGATCCAACTGCTGGAATCTGGACTGAGAGAACTACTGTGAGAGGACTGTGCATTTAAACAGAAGCTGCTGAAGCTGCCAATGATAATTTGTTAAATCATATACATTAACTCAAGCCATAATATGCCAAATGCCACCTGTGCATGTTTGGCAATATGCTTGGCAGATTGCTCCAGCACATCTGTGACACACCACAGAATATTCAAGTTTTATTTTGGTTATTAAACTACTACAGAAGATTACTGATACCCAAGAAAATTCTTATGATTTATACAAAACCTTTTCATACTGCTTTAAAAAGACATTAGTGAACAGTGGACACTTAATTACTGAAACAAATTGCTTCCTGCCAAAAGTATGCAGGCCATAATGAAGGCTTATCCCTCCAAAATGCGGATGAGCTCAGACAATCTCCCATGAGGACAAAACCACACACAAAAAAAACCCCCCTAACAACAAACACCCCAATCCTCAGGTCCAATGGCTTTGGAACAAGATTCAGTACATTCCTTTCTTTTCTTATCTGCTTCAAATGCTGCCTTGTACAGACATTTTATCTTTTACTTTGTAATCCATGAATCCATGCTAACGCACTATCCTATTCTAAACTAGCAACATCTGCATTACTTTGAAAAATAAAACTTAAAAGTATTAAATTTTTCAAAACCACTAGCTGCTGCCAAATTTAACAGAAAGAGGGTAGGACAAACTTTTATTCAATTCGCAGTATGTCAGAAGAACCCAGATATGTAATGCTGCAGGGACTATAATACTTAAATTACACGTGATACAAATCCAAAGTACAAGAGCATATTGACAGAGATAGTTAAGAGACCATTTATCCCAATTAAAATCACAAGTATCACATGTTCTCTCCAAATCCAAGCACTTAACAACACCACCAAAAATCCCTTTATGACTCACCAAAGTGGAAACCTGCTAACTAAAGGTGGGTGTGAGCCCTGGCTGAGGGAGGAAGGAGCTCAGTTACACAATTAGATGGAGGAGATTCCCAAAGACCTGGCACTGACTTTCAGGATGGACCCAAGTAACACAAGCAAACATCTCTTTCTCTACTGCCAGGATCTGCCCTTTGAGTATAAGGTTGTGTGATGACTTCTTTATTCCCACCTCACAACCTCACAGAAACCAAAAAAAGATGGGAAAATCTCTACTGTTATCCCACTTCTGAAACCTGTCCTTCGTGTTTTAACATGCACTGATTGGAAACAGAAATGTTTAAGCGATCCCCCACCAGCTCATGGGGCAGCAGCAGCAGGCAAAGCTCATGGTAGCTGCTCACCTTTGCCACGATGCCAAACCCATGGAAGTTAATCAAAACACTCAACATAGCTTTTTAATGACTCAGCAGCCCAACACACTATCATCATCTCTTTCCAACACGTACTGTATTCATGGTTTTCACAATCACTACGTGACTCACAGGCACTCTCAGTTTAAGTCTTACAGGTAGCCTTCATTGTTACTGCTGAGAGTGTAACCCTGCTTTGTATTTAAGGAAACCAAGGCACAGAGGAAACAAACAACCCTGGATAAAAAAATAGGAAAAAAGGAGAAGGAAGAAATCCCACACATCTCTGTGCTGATGCTACTTTGACTCTGCTCAGCACTCTCTCTGAGCCACAAGCAGCCCAGCCAAGGCAGAGAAGCAGCTCTCCTCAGCCAGGAGGCTGATAACCACAGGGAGATGTGATAAACCCGTGGAACGGCTGAAATGCCAACGAAAGGTCACACAGCCCAAAACCCATGGCACTTCAGGGTTTCCACGAACAACCTGAAATAACTGTCACGATGGCTTCCTCAAAGAGCAACCTCCGGGTGCAGCACAAGAACTGCATCAAGTATGTCTTCACGGGAAAGAGAGAGAGGGGAAATCAAAGGGACACAGACACATCCTGCTGTTTTGAGGAATGTGACAGCGATTTGACAGAACAAACTCATTTTTACTGTAAGAATTTATATATTAAGGAGAGAAAACTGTGAGAATTTCAGAAATATACCTGATATAAACACAGAGAGAGCGTCTATGTGGCACAGAAGCTGGAAAGGCTGGAGTGTAGAGAAATACTCCGGCTGGAGAAAAACATTGTGCTTTCTCAGAACAGGTCATCATGATAAGTGATCTCAGGTGCTTCACCCATAAGACTCAATCCCTGAATGAACATTGTGTCTGTTTTCCATCTTTCACCACTGAACTGATCTTGAGTCACCCAGGGAAGATGCTGATGCCATGAAAGCGTAGCCATTCAAAAAGCAGCACCAAGAGTACAAGTAAATAAAGGGCTTCAATCACTTGCTCAGCACCCCAAATGAAGCAGCTGGGATCTGACAGAACACAGGATTTGCCTTGAAACAACTCTTCCCTGGCTGACTGGCCTGCTCCTGCCATGTCCCCAGCAGCACTGCCACCCTATGTCAAGTGGTTAAAACCCTTTGAGGGCACTGACAGCCAGCTGCTGTTCACAGACCAGAAGGAATACCACAAGCAGACTTCAGATCTCTCATTATATTAGATTGCTATTAAAAACCATTCTGCACGTGGTGTTATGTATACCAACTTTACAAATCAATGTTGGTATATATACCAACAGTATAGAATAAATTATTAAAATGGAAAATTCATACCCCAAATGCACGTTTAGATTGCCTCAGAAAGTAGAATTTAATTTTGAATTACTATCTTTTCTAGTCAAATCCATAAAATAGAAAAGTATCTGTTACATACACAAATCTGTGATTCATATCAATAAAGTATTTTACTAAAAAGGTGAAATATTCTAATGAATAAGGTTATATTTAAATTAATTCTGACTACTCATGGTCCAGAGAAAAAAGCAAGGATGTGTCCTGGAATGCACTTTCAGCCTACCTAGTTAAGTAGTTTATCACAAATATGCTTTGGAAGAAATTAATTAGTTCATTAGGTTTAGCTAATAGTTTGTTTAGCCTTCCTTTGACAAAAGTGACATTTTAAAGTAGCATATTCTACTACTTCAGAAAACAAAATCCCACATGACAAGTTTCAAAGAACACAAGTAGAAGCAACATACACCACCAGGAGCTGTAGAATAATTTAAGATCTTACTATTTCTCCAGTAACGATTAAAAATAAAAGACCCTAAGAACAACACCAAAAGATACAGCTTCATTGATGCACTGTAATTTTTCAGAATTTGATAAAGTAACCTCTCCTTTAGCAATCCCTGAAATAATACCACCAATAAAAAAAACTTAATTCAGGGCAAACTGACTGTGATGGATCCAAACGGTGTTTTACTTTCTTGTTATCATGATGGCATACTTTTTGTTTTAAAACAACTGCGTGTTTTCACTTTAGCAACTTCCTTCTCCTGAGCTACACTGTGTTTAAAAAAAAGAAAAAAAATAGATCATTGCCTGGTAATCAATCACATGCCATATTTATCAGCTTTCACATTCAATTTTCTAAAATAAGGAACAACTGCGTAAGGATTTCAAGAATGCGAAGGCTGATAGAGGGTTTTGAGAACTATTGCTACACAAAATCACCAAGTCAGCCTCCTTACCTTTCTGAGGTTATTAGTTTGGCAAACTAAGGTCCTTTAATGACGTTCACCCCACCCAAGCCTGTTTTTCTCATCAGAATGACCCCGCCTGTTTCCTCTGCACGCCACAGCCCGTGCCGAGCCTCTTCATTGTTCAGAATGGGCTTAAGAAATACTAAGAATAACCTCGTCATTTCCATTCCCTCCTTCTGTACTTCTCTTAAAGTATGAATCTGCCACTGATGTAAGCTTTGCATCAGAGAAAGTTTCATGTTTAGAGATCACGCTCCTACCAAGTGATACAGAATGGAAACATTACGTTAGTATTTATTACGATTTTTTAAAATATTTTCCATACCTTTGTTTTGTAGTTCCCTGTTCACTCTGTCCCTTTTAAATTGCAAACAGTGCTTACAGAAGAGTTTGAATTAACTTCACATAAGTCTAACACTGGTACAAGCAGCATTACAACATGCCATATTTTCATGTCCATGCTCAAGAGCCAATGTAGCACCTATTCAGCTTTTGAACTGCTTCTTCCATCTGCCCATGAGGCTGTCACGACAACAACTATGATACTGGTTCCTACCTGTTTGTCAGACAGTATTTGGAGATCACCTGCTCATTTCACAAAGACAACTCAAGTGTCTGCAGGTATCCACAGTTCACCACCACTACCACCCTGAGCCAGTTCCAAACCTCAAGGTGGAATATTCAATATGCCACCACTCAGAACTGGGTACTATCAAGTCCTCCCCCATAAATTTATTTTTAACTGTCAGAATCAATTTAATACGATATTTTAGAAGGACTTATTGGACATCTTAAAGTGATATTCAGTGACAGGTGAGGAACCACACTGGCAAGGGGTGGACTAGCTCTTGGCTAATAAAAAGGCCTATGGCAACCACAGCATGAAAAGCAGATGTCCTTTTCTTCTGGCTCCCAACAGCTCTGGAGACTTACATCCACAAAACTGTGATTTTTAAAAAAATTATTAGTATAACCATCCACAGAATAACAAGCAAACTAGTAACAATTTTGACACAAAACCTATTCAGACTTCTCTCTCAGTCCCGCTGTGTGATGCAACTGCTGGATCCAACAGAAAGGGTAGGGCTATAATCCATAAGGCAATATAACACAAAACCAAGTGAGAGGTAAGGATAAGAAGTTCACCCTCCACACAGCACAGAAAGATCCTTTTCCAGCCTGAATGAAGTAGAAGTGAGTATATCTTTCCTTGCCAAAGGGCTGGATTACTTAAGATGCAAGAAAATATATCTCCTGCTCTCAATGTTTCCTGCCCATATCCAGCATCTTGTATCCTTGTAAACACCAAGGTAATCAGTGCACTGGCCTGGACAAAAGAGAACATGTACAAACACATGCACACAGAGGGAGGAAGGAGTAGTTCAGAAGATGCTCTGTCCATCTTTTCTATTGGCACTTGGTCAGAAGACATCTCATGAATTTCTCCAGAAAAAAAAAAAGCTGAATTCCAAAAACCTCCCACCCAAATACTGGCATGAAATTGACTGGAGTTCATTTCTAGTCTTGAGAGGAGCATGGAAAAGCAGAACTGCCCCAGTTAGGTTTGTAGGAAGTAACTGAGCACTTAAACTGGCTTAGCACTTCATGTTTTCTTAGTCCTCTGCAAACACTGGCCAACCAACACAACGAGAGCTTCCTCACATAGTTTATACACAAAACCAACAGACCAGTAAAAAAAAAACCAAAAAACAAACAACAAAGTGATACTTCTGAAAATAAATAAATAACCTTACTGGCTATTGGAAGTTTACTGTGTTTTACGAATTTTGTTGTAAGTTTAGTTTTCAGCTCAAGTTCACAGTTCACATATATAAAACTAATCTGTATAAATACACAAGGAGAAATGACACAGAGACACAAACACACTACACATACTGGCTGTGAAATACACTAGATATGTCATTTTGAAACTGAACTGTATGGATGCAGCATTTCAAGAAAGCATTAAAAAATTAAAAAGAACAAGATCTTTATGTAATTGCATTACAATGTATATAAAATGATTAAACACAGGTTATGTTCTTTGACATTTTTTATAATGTAATGATCTATGCACCATCAATTTAAAAAAAAAATTGCCAGGCTTAATCCTGATTTAACCTCACCCTTAATTATTAAAAATAGTTAAGCACTTACCATAATGTGATTGAAATGCCTGTGGTTTTACGACCTGATTACAGTGGTTACACATCACCAAATAGAAATCATCATGAGCCGGGCAAAGACCAAATATTGGCATATCTAAAAACAAAAAGACAAAATGGCATCTCTCAGCTGCTGACAATTATTGAAAAACAGTTTAATTACAGAGCCATGACACCAGTGTTGAATCATAATTTTAAGACATTTGTATCAAATTTGAAAATGAGGAAAAAAGAGCATATAATGCAATAGATAATTTTGTGCTGGAGTATTACAAAAGCAAAAATCTTCCTACAAAGATAAATGTAAAATGAGTGATTACTTGTAGAAAACATCTATTAGAAAACTGATTTAGGACTGATTATCTTATACCAGATGCAAGAATGTAATAAAAAAAGACTGACTTCAACTGACAAACACAACATAAGAGGGGATGTTTTATGTATTCTGAAAGGGGTTTGGATTTTATTCCAATGTCATTAAATGAATTCAAAAGTGAACTTTATTTTCTATTTAATTTTTTTAAACCATTTTAAACACACAGTCATTTACCAGGCAGTATTACATGCCTAATGGTTTTATTTGTTCAACAGTGCATTATAGTCCAGCCATCTGCTGCCAGAGATCCATGTAACAGCTATACAGGAGAGAGAACTGGAGATAACAGTGTGTCAGAGCATGTGTGGATTTTGGAGATAACACACATACTTGTAGACTTTTACTAATAAAATTAGTTTCTACAATTTTAAGAATACAGTTTCTTAATAATATATTTAACAGTTATAACTGCATTCAGAGACTACTGGAGCAATAAATTCAGCATTTACTACACAACTTAAAGGTACATTACATTTATATTACTAAAAATGTTATTCAAGAATTAAAAGACAAAAAACCAGGAAACTGCAAACATTATATGTGGCTGTAACACTATTTAAAGGTTTAAAATTGATATAAGCAAGTTTATTTTCCTATAAAAATCCTCAAGTAACAGATTTATCTTAACAGTAACTTAGAAAATAAGTTAAACTTATTTACCCCTGTGCTAGAACTGCCCCAGAGTTTCGTTTTACATCTACTAATTTATGCATATTTTTAACAGCAACCACAGTTTTGTTCATTAATAGGACACCAATTGTGAAATAAATTGAGTGTGCTGCATGCTAAGAGTGAGTGTGCCATAACACAAGGCAGCCACTGGCAGAATGACACCATCAGCCCCGTAGAGCCCCACGGACTCCACTTTGTTTCTCACGGACAGAACATATCCACACCGAACTTCCAGAATTAAGGACTCCCCTTGTAGTATGGATCTTCATCATAAAAAATTAACTACTTTTCTCTAAAACACGTAATCTATCCCAGGTTTTCCGAAAACCTTACCAGTGTTACACCAAAATTAAGCACAATACCTGCAACAACAGCTCCAACCGGATTTTGCAGTTGGACGCAAATGACCAAGGGCATCTGACTCGGCTGAGAGAGATCACAGCTACACTCATCTAAGTCACAGGCACCTTTTTGCAACTGAGGTTACATTAAATAAACAAATCATCTCATCTGCGCTTCATTAAATAGCGACTCTCGCTTATTTATTTATATGATATCATTTTAAAAAAGCATTAAGACTCCAGCACACTCAAGTACTGCAAACTAAGCACAGCTAGTAAATATATGCTGAGGAGGGGGGGATCAAATAGGAATAATAAACTTCTATTTTTCAATATCTACTTTCCATGATGTAATATTAAGCTAGGTAAGAAAACAAGTATAAACTTAAATGTCATTGCTAATATTTCGTGCGGGAGCTCTTCGCACGTATAAAAGTTTCCACACAGCAAGCAAATACTCCAGGGTCACTTCCACCTGACTACCAATCCTCCAGGATGAATGGGACAATAACAGTGTGCACTGCCTGATATTTACGTTGTTAATAGCCCACAGAGAGGCTGCTACTGTGTGATGTCCAACGAACTGTAAATCCACACCCTGGAATCTGTTCCCATTACTGCACCGTTCAGACCTCACTGGATTCTCAGACTTTACACCATATTGTACAGAATGCAAGGGGGAATAGTGAACATGAGAGAAGGACCGTCTGCTCTGTGTCTCCTGCAAAATAAAGCACTCCTTGATACTACTCTGGGACATTACCTATAAGTACCATCACACTAAGAACTCTTCTATGAATATTTGCTGGCAATACAGAGCTCCAATTTTAAATGACAACTGAAACAAATTGGTAGAAAGTGATGCAAAAAAAAATGTTTTCTTATTTCAGTTTGGGGATCCCAAGAAATCTGAATAATTTACAAGTGTCATTTACACTGTAAAACATATCTTCAGTTTTAAAATCTTTGCTCCAAGTGACAGCAAGCAATGACAGAATACAGAATTAGGAAATACAGAAACTCACAAAGGACCATTCTAAGAGTAAAACCACTTGGCACAGAGCAAAGGATTTGCTGCACACCCAAAATCACAACCTGATTTCAAAGGAAGCACGCACAAAACTCCAGCCAGATGGCACAAATCACTGTAAGAGATGATCTACCCCACAGTGGTCTCCTACAGCACTGATAACAGAGCAGAACCCCAACATAACTAGTGAGGGAGCAGTGAAGGTTAGAGGCCTAAATGCAATTCCTTTTGTTTTCTCACAGGAGGTAAAATAAACAATAGCTTTTTATTACCCAAGCATTTGTTTAAAATAGATACAATTAAATTATGTTAGAGAAACTCATAGGACCCTAAATAACACTTGAGTCTGAGCACGCTGAGCACTGCATAAACACACGAGACCAGCCCAAAAGGGCCACAAAGTAGGTACCAGTGGGCAAAAAGCAAAACCAATGCTTCATGGAGCCCTGCATATTAGCTTTAACAATGGCTTTGAAAATGTAAGGAGTGTAACACAAACAAGATCAGTTAAGACAACTGGAAGAGACCTGAATCCACACTTCCCAACCCAAGAACCTCATTCTTAGGCAGGTAGCACATCTTTAATGTGCTTTACAGTCATTAATTGAGTAGAGCAAGAGCAGGTTTCAGGGAAATCTTATTTCTGTGTTCCAACAGGGCAAACACCTCTGTGGCACTGTTATATGAATGACAAATTAGGCCATGCAAATATTAGAGAATAATACACAGAACAGTTTAACAAAACTCAAATAAGAAGTATGTACCAGGAGTAGGCAATGGATGCCTAATTTTCCTGTTTCCCCTCAACCATTTATGAAAGTTCACAAGCCTTGCAGTTGATACTCTAACGCCCAATACTTTATACTTGTTTCACTTCATGACATGCACGTTCTCTATTTAAAAGTCTAATGAAGTTTACAGTATTTCACCAGTGTCATTTCAATGCACTGTTCCCCTGAGTTTGAAGATTACTTTTTGAAATACTTCACTGCAAATATAAAGCCTATGCCTCTCAAGGAAGAGCCTAGCAACCATGATTCATATGTTCCTCTTCCAAAGCTGGGCTCATTTAACTCTCTCCATCTGGGAATATTTTTCAAGGTCAAACTAAAAATTTAAATCGAAACCTCAAACTTTCCATGTATTTTTCCATAAATTCAGTGTTTATATGGTATCAACATACAGATACTATTATAAGAGCTGCTAGTCACATTAATTCTAAACCTGCTTCATTTACCTTCATAATAAGAAACCTCTGAACATTGTGACCCCCAGAATTCACTTCTCCTTTCAAATGTAACTTTGTTTTTAAAAAGGTAACTTTAAATGATGCATTGCTGCACTTGTTTACAAAGACTAAAACAAGCCCATGCCATACACAATTCTGAGATAGCTGCATTACTTGTTGAGCATGTAATAAGGAAAATGCTTCTTATTTGGAAAAGGTCAATAGAGCACCATTTTCTAACAAAAAAAAGGAAAAACAATAATGGACCATCTGGCATACTGCACATTAAGTAACATGGAGCTCAGCATGTCCAATCTGAAAAACTTTCTAACACTGAGCTGCCATCTCCTCTTCTCTGAGACACACTGTGGAAACGCGTAAGTCATTGAGTAATTTCTTAGTATTTCCAGCATTCTCTTTCAGGACAGCTACACTAAAGAAATTCATGCTTGTGGTCATTAAAACTAACTGTGTACTCTCAACCTCATAATTCTATTACTTAACATCACACACAACAGAACACATAAAACAGCCTAAAACCTCCTCAGTTAGAGAAAAGGTCAGCAGTTTGCATTTATTTAGCCACTAGTTTCAGTAGCTATCACAGCTGTATATTTTTATTGGATTTTTTTTTAACCCCCACAATATATCAGATTTCCTACAAACCTTGTTGCCCCTTTTCAGACAGGGACCATTGCACAGTCCATTTATCCTAGTATGTAATAAGACAGCATCCCTTCTAGAAATGAAATATCACCAAAACCAGTGAGGTTAAGATCCTCTCCAGTACAGCAATCACTAGAAGAAGAGGGTAGAATGAATCCTAATCCTGGCTGCGTGCAGAGACCAGAACACGAGTTTCCTATTTTCCAGAAGCCTGTTTACTTCAACTGAAAAAAGGAGGAGAATGAAAACTGAATCAGAAGAAGAGAAAGCAAAACTACCGAGGGCAGAAGTGAAAGGGCAAAGAACAAACTATCAGAGTTACGGCAAACGAACAGAAAACTCGATCAAACTGCGACATGAATATGTAAAAGCTCAGCAGAAATATTTTTCATGCCAAAACACTGCTAATGTTCATTCTTCCTTATCCATTCCCAGCATAAACATCTGCTTATTAAGATTAATTTTTAAAGTCTCAGTCTGATTTATCACAAACATGTATGCGCTGCTCACCATTCAGTGTAATTTGACAATGGACACTGTACACTGATACCTGATGGGAACAGTAAAAGGTTTTGGCTACAGAGATCCTCCCACAGCATAGCACAACATGCCTTCAGCACAGCACCAACCTGGTTATATTCCCAGAATATTTTTAATCACTATAATTAATATTAGACACATTAAAACCATGATGCCCTAAACTATTAAATTCACACTCACAGCAGATATAACCCTTTATTATTTTTAACTGCCCCCCAAACACAGAATGTACTTTTCTTTTTACAAGAGTCTGATCCAAATCCACCTTAAGCAAATGTAACAACATTTATCAATTCACTAGCTTTTCCATTAAGAAATCAGGGAACTGTTTCAGAGGTACTATAAAAGGAAATTGTAAATAGATTCCATTATTTTGGAATGTTGCCAAAATCTAGATTGTTTGAACTATTTACTTCATGAACCAAGTAAGATCAAATAATGTCCACCAAGGGCTATCTTGAATACATTTGCTCTGTACTAGCTGTGTTTTCTCTTATAATTAGAAGAGAATCAATCTTGATCATACTAAGGTAAAAAATATGCAAGTACACTTTGTTTTAACTTGACTTAACTGGTAGACCTCTTTCTCTACAGGCATGGTTTTAACAGAACTATTGTTTAAGATAACACAACTCTAACATCTGAAAATTTTTTGAAAAGAGAAGGAAAAAAACCACAGCTGTAGTAACTTAAAAGTAGTTGACATCTTGAAGGAAAAGAAATTTTGTGACAACTCCCATAATTTGCTGGTAAAACATGCCCCATGTAATGTCAGATCCTGATAAAGTAATTAAAATATTTCTGTTGTTTTACCTTTTACGGCTGTGGAGAACATGAATGTCATTTAGTGTCTGAAAGCAAACAAAACCTTCCAAATTACTGTTTTTAAGAGTTTGTGATCTGGGGGAGACGCACGAAGAGGGAGAAGGAAGGCATCTAACCAGCACTGAGGCCACAAACAGGTTGTACCAAACCCAGGCAGATTTCACACAGAAAGCTCAGTTCTGTCACCACCAAACTAATGACTTATAGTTGGCCAAAAAAGCTAAAATTATGCCAAGAAATCTGCACAGTGGGTCAGTCCTGCTGAATCTATTGCTGACTTTAGTTGTCAATAACAAGTAATCTTCAGGCACAAGGAGAATCTTAGCTGCAAACTGAGGCAGCTACAAACAGCACTGCAAGGTATTTAACTAACCTGGTTATCTTAAGTAAAGCTCCCATCTATTTTAAGTCACACAGGCCCTTATTTTAACTGATATGAATGTTTTATTAAAAAATTAAAGTGATCCAAGTTAGCGTCTCAAAACTTACCTTTCATACAAAAATATTTCACTTTCTGCAACTAAAATATTATTTTCTAAACAACATATATCCAAACTATTTTCCAGAAACACTCAAGTGCTTATCATTCATGAACACATGTGTTTTTGTGTACTTATCAATGCTGAAGTGAAATTAAACTACTGGCAATTTTTTTTACTGTGTACTATGCAAGACAATAATAAAAGGAGAATATTCCTAAACAGATACTGTGAACAAAATAACTAAACCATGGAGTACTCAGAGTGCTCCGGTTTACACAAATTTTAAAACAAAGTAAGAGATTCTAGCAAAACATGCATACTTCAGGGTTTTCTGCAAAATTTCCAGTAATGAACACTTAAGTATTAATAGAACACAAGTATTTTATGAACCATATGTGCAGGCATGACAAATTTGTGCCTGCAAAGAACACATGCATAATCAAACAAACCAAACATAAAATGATCAAATTTGCACACAGAAACACTGCTTTAAAAAATCTGTTTTCACAAGGTGCTCATGTTGCCTCATGCAAAAAAGCCTTTTAATACAAAACAAAACAAATGGGCATTCCCATACCTGAGCTGTTTCATTGAGGGAAGCATTGCTGAAGCGTTTTCTGCAAAGTTATCTAATTCTTAAAATCCTTGCCAACTGCATTCTCTACATTAAGTAACTTAAATTTTTTGCACATACAGCTTTGGAAGGAGGAGACATTTGAAAGGCACGGTTCTCCTTAGGTTCTGAACTTTGTTTCACTGTGCAGTTGCTGACTGATCAGGTGAAGGAAGGAACAGCTGAAAACTTGATTAAATGTTTTTACTGCATTTTCCACTTTGGCAAATATAGCAGTTACCCAGCATTTTATTGAAGTCCTAAGAATACTCAAACCTCAAAGTTTTGGCTCAGAGAAATGACTTTCACTGCAAGACTGAAAAACCCCACAATCTGGTTTAACTGGGCACAGGAGCTGCATTAGATTTGATCAGTCATAAATCTCTACTAGGGTTAGAACACTTAATCTCTAAAAGTGGAATCCTCTCTGTCAGGTCTCCTTTCAAAACTCATGACAGTCTGTATTTCCAAAGCTACAGCTCTGCAGATTTTACTTTGCTTTCCCCAAATTCAAGGCAGAACCTTACCTGGTGAAAGGGTCAAGGACAACCTACCTCTTTTCTGTGGGTTCAGTTGTGCTGCATTCCCAAAAGCCCATCCCCTGCATCATCCCCTGGAGTTACACCTCCAGCAAAAAGCTTTGCCATATGTTGCAGGCAGTAACACTGCTCTGTGCATACCCAAGCTGCAAATCCAAACAGCAATCCTTGTGCAAGGCTATGAGCACAGCAGTTCTCCTGGAGCCTTCTTTCCTCCCTCTCTCCATGAGGATGCAGAATGAAACACTGACAGTCTCCTGTTCTCTAAAATTTAACAGTTCTGGGAAGTGTCTGTATCATATCCAAGGATAAAAACTGAGCAGCAGATACCAAAGAGAAGTGTGTCATGCACACGTGCACCTGCAAGCCTAGCGTGCAGCTGGGAGTTCTAATTTTAGGCTCCCAAGATTTGAATGTTCCTGTAATTATATATAAAACATACTAAAGCAGACATCTAAGTATTTAGTTAAATTCTTTGTATATGAATTCATCTACACACATTTTTTTTTAAAATCTAACACAAAACACGTGTCAAATTGTTCAATCAAACTATTACACAGGTTTTCTAAGTTTATTATGAGAATAATCCATAATTTCAGTGAGCAATCTTACAGAAGATTGTCAATAGAAAGACAGGAGTAAATTTCTCAATGAAACACAAGTAGCATATTTTAATCTGCTGAGAAGCTTTTTAAGTCTCCCCACACACACTGTATCCTGTTACATGAAGTTTTCATCAGCAATTTGAATGAAGTCAGTCATCTGCAAAACTATTCCCATTTACTGTTTAGCTTTCAGACCTAAAGCTATTTTAAATTTCTCCAAACAATTTATATAATATTATGCAAATGCTGAACATACAATTTGTCATGTAAGAAATCTTCATTCAAAGTCATGCATTATTTTTAGGTGACATGATCTCATCATGCCACTGCTGTATTTTGGGAAGGCCAACAAATTATTATTTATGTTCCTATGTAAAAAAAAAATAACCCAATCCTAAAATACCTTTAAGGAACCCTCAAAGATGAGTTGAGTTTTGCAACTACGACACAGAAATTAAACTGAATTCAGGGAATGAAAAACCTTGAATTTGCACAGTAAAATTAAAATCTGGACTAAGCTAATATGAAAGTGTATACAGAAACACTTCAGTTATTATGCAGAAAACCAGGGTCTATTGTGAGGGGGGAAAAATGTTCTGGATAAGCCACCAGTTAAACACAACCTCAATTAAAATGAAATAAATCATCCGTAGAATAGTCTAAAATGTATGTCAAGTCATATAGCCTGAAGCACGCTACAATTATGAATTGTTTTAACATCAACAGGCTTGGCACTTTTCTTCTCTTTCACAAGCAGCACTCCGTGTACTCTGCAGCAGCTGTACTTTTGGAGTAGGAAAAAGGAAGTTTCTTTTATTTAAACCTAAACTCACAGTTTACACAAAACGGCTCATCGCAGCACAGGCATTTTGATACGTTGTGAGTGCAAATGGTGAACGTGCTCCAGGCGTCCCAGCCTCTCCCACCTCCCATCCAGACATGCTTTGGAGGGGAAAAAGAATTGGCATGTGTGGTTTCTGCTACTTTCCCTGTGCAACTGCCCATCTCCAGCCATAGGACTGGGTGCTGGCTGTGACTCAGTGCTCAGCAACTGAGGGAGTAGAACAGTAACAGACATTCACATACAGATTTACACTTTTTTTACTGGGAACTGGAGGAATACAATGTACCCATGACTACATCTTTTGTGGTATGAGAACACAACAAAATTTTGTAATAATAAAACACATCATGTTCCCTGCTACCTAAGACATGCACAGTGCTCACCCTCCAGCCTCTCCCCTCCTCTTCCCTGCTGACTGCAGCCCCAACTCCTGTGAGACAGCAGCATGTTCTTTAATGCAAAAAAAACACATCTCGGCACAAAGAATGCTCTGGTCACATCTGACATCATGCACCTGATATGCTGATTTGCTCTCTCAGGTATCCAAAAAAAAAAAAAAAAAAAGGAAAATAAAACACAGGACCTGTCAACTGAATTGTATATCAATATTTTCTTTTATTAGGCAACCCAACTACCTAAAACCACCCCACCCGTGCCACTCCCATTCTCCATGCACTGGAACATCCACCTCAAAAATAAGACTGTTTCAATCATGCCTAATATAGCTATAACGAAACTGATGCCTCTTGATTTTCACATACTAACTTACACTTCTGCACCCCTCTCAATTTGGCAGGCACTATTAATTTTTCCATTAAAATTTATTTCCTTTGCTTTACAGATTTACTGGGAGTTGATCTGATACAATAAAAAAAAATAATATGAGTTGCACAGCAACAGGCATATAAATGTACTATAGCAAAAAAAAGCCCAACAGTACTGTGATATTTAATAAGATTAAAAGACAAAGTGGAAAATAAAATGGTTTTGTTGTTATAGCAGTAAAAGAGCTAACCCACTTCTTATATATTTGAACACACATGTAGTTACACAAAGTATTTTGAACTCGGTTATTGCATACCTTTAAACAATGAAATATTACTATTTCAATTATCTAGCTGAGGAACTGGTAAACCTTAAAGTCTTTATGTCTCACAATTGATATATTCCAGCACACACAGAGCTATAGTCACCAGGGATTTCCTGCCAAGAGGGGATCCACCTGTTCAGAAGGGTTAGGCTTCAAACTAGTGCTAGCTGTCCTCTGACATACAGTTATAGGAATAAAAAAGGTAAGCACTGAAGGAAATCAGGCTACCCATTCACAGTATAAGGTCAGTAACTTCACTGCTGGCTGTTTGTGATACAACACAAACCCAGTTCAGCCTAAAAACTCTTCATGGAAGTTAATTTTTTTTTTTTGTTATGGAATACTGAATTCTTCTAAAGAAGAAATTTAGGTTTTGCCTTTGCACATCACCTCCCCTTTAGAATAAGCCCATTGCTATCCTTATTCCAAGATGTATTTCTTCACTGTTAGGAGTGATTCACCTTATTTTAGGAGCCCGCCTTCACAAAATCTTCCTGAATTCCATCTCCAAACATTACACATAGAACACACAGTAGGTATACAGAATAAAGACTTTGAAAACACTGGGTGAACAAATCTGCACCAGGTATAATTCTTCTATATCTGGCACTAGTTCTCTACTACTGAAATCACCCATTTCACTCATAAGGTTGGGAAGGACTGCAACTTTTAATATTTTTAAATTAAGATGTATTAAAAAATGAAGCATCACTTAGATCATATTAGACATGCAGAAGCTCTGAAAGGACATATTTTAAAGTAGTTTTTCTGCTCTTTCATGGTCTGGGCCTCTTTAACATAACCTGAACACAGCCCACTTGAGATGTACACAGAAGGTAACACCTTCAGCAAAACAAAACAAAAGGAAAAGACAGAAGAATTTGCTTGGACTACTTCATGTTCTGATTATGCTGGTTTGGTCTAATTCACATTTTTGACAGATAATTCCTAAGACTGCTTTGCTCCTCTGGTCTCTCTGCAGATAACAGCACTCGAGACACTTAGGAAGAAAGGGTATTGGATATGTATGAATGGACCTAAATACATTGGGAGGTGAAAAAAAGGCCAGCTAGGGAGCAAAATGCTCTTGGGAAAAAGTACTGAAATGGGTACCAGCTTTAATTTTTAGACATCTTGTGTCAAAAAAGGACATAAAAACAATAAACGTGATTATTTAAGCAGCAAGACAAAGTCATCCTTATGCAGATACAAGATTAGACATACTCAGAGCACAGCTGTGCAATGAGACACAGGCAAGTGGTGTCCTGCAGCCCTCAGAACCCCACAGACCTCAAGTGGTGGTCTGATGCATCATGTTGCAAGAGGAGACCTGTCTGCAAAGGACATGTCAGGGAAGACATGGAGCCAGTTTTAAGGAACAGCCACAGCAAAGAACACAGAGTTGGTATTTTAAAAAGGCATGCAAAAGGACATTTCAGAGCACCAGTTAACTGCCCCTGGATGATTCAGGATGGCAACAGTAAGTAAGATTAAATAGGTATCAGGAATTTGAAAGGTAAACAGGATCCTTTGATATTATAATAAATTTGTAGAGTTTACCATCCCCCAGTACACTGAAAACAAATAACACATCCACCTTCCTAAAGCAGCCAAAAGATAACTACTGCAAACATATCTAGGATAACAAAACCACGGTTTACAACAGAAGCAGATCCTTTGCCAGACCCAGCAGTTGCACGCACATGAATTTTAGGACCTAGGCTGGGATCTTCGGCTCAAACCCGCTCGGAGACTATGGCAATCTCTAGTGGTGCCTATCCAGGGTAGGCAGGAAGCCAGAGCCACTGCTGCCAAACTTGTTGAGCCAGTCCTCCCAGTGCTGCCCCACAATGCACCGCTTTGTGTTTGGAAATTGCTCAAAAGCTTTTGCTTCCAGCAACAGTGTGGAGCACTTGGGGAAAGATGCCAAAGGAGTCCAAGAAAGGGTATGGCCGGGCCACCATAGGAGTAGGGACACCCCAACCGCTCCTGTCAGTCAGTGACATCACCCTGAATCACTGTGATGACACCACGTTTCCTGTGAGACCTCGGTCACAACTCTGCTCACACGACTGCAGGGAAACTCCTGGGATGATTAAATTATAAATAAAACTGATGATGCTGCATCTTACCATTGTGTCTCCCCATTCTACAACGAAGAGCACCATCTATCCAGGCTGTGATTTTGACCTTTCCTGGGAGAGAGGTCTTTCTTCACATTGTTGTGGTTGTCCACAGCAATTCTGCATGGCGTCAGCAGGAGGACAGAATTGCAGTGTTGCACAGAGAACCCCTTTTGCATCCCAAGCAGTTGTAAACAAGCCTCAGATGAGACACGCTGACAGCGCACTGAAGATTTTACTCCTGTGCTCTACCTACTCTGCGGATAAAAATAGTATTCTTATCTCCAAGGCTATCAAGCTAGCGCTTCAGATCATTAAATTCAGGCCACAAAAACAACAGAAGATACTTGCAAGTTTTATTCCAGTAAATGTCACAGTGGTCTGTGCCCCTCCATTTCAGGGCACAAGCTGAGAGTCAGGCAGAACCAAAAGGAAATTTCCTAAACAAAGACTGATGCATTTCGGACTTCTCCAAACACCCCATGGAAACAGTGGTGGTTGGAGGCACAGCACACCAGGCACAGCAAACTGAGTCAGCTGGATGTTAAAGTAGGTTCTAGAGAAGAAATATCAGACAAGAAGAGGGCTCTGCCCAGCCTAGATACAAAACATAATCAAATCATAGCAGGTACGGTTCAGACACTGATATTTCCCCCAGAGTCTCATAACACAACTGCTAGTAGAAGTCTTCCTTCAATCACTGAGCCACAAAAACCCCACAGAATTAAGGACAAAAATTTGCAATCTATTATATACACTGACTTTGGTAGGCAATGCAGATATATTGAATTTGGCTCAAAACTTCTCTATAAATTACAAACTACTGTGTGGAAGAGAAGTTCCTTAACAAGCAAGATTTCTAGACAGATGATTTGGGTAACACAACTTTCACAGAAATGAAAAACAAAATTGCTTTTGAGAATTCATCTTTAAGTACTTTTATGAAGTAAATGCTGCCTATCAGGAAATTAATTTAGGCCTTTCCTCTCAAATACTTCCATTTAGTACCAGCAAGAGCAGGACGACTGCCATCTCTGTTCGCAGAGCAGAACAGACACGTTCAAACACAGATTCTATGTTTTAAAAAACAAATTATCTGAACATCCTAAACCTCAAAATTATATTCCTCACAAAGCAAAGCCCAGCAAAGCCTTCTTTCTAGCTGTCGGAGGCAAGTAAAACACTCCTTTAATACATTTCTAGAGTCATTCTAACTGAACAGGAACAAAACAGATGATTTTAACATTTTTTGGGAAAAGTGGGAAAATTCATGGGAAGATTTATTATTTTGAAAATAATTCACTTTCCAAATTATTTTACGTGGCTGTCTCAATAATCCAACACCCACACTGTCTGACTATTGGGAACACATTCTGTTCCTTTGACACATCCATCAAAAATATGGCCGGTTATCCCAAATCTTCGCAGCGTTTGAGGCCTCTGGATACTCTACATGACTATGGATTTGTTCTGAAGGGATAAAAATATTTGGTATGGCACACATTTATGTATACTGTATAAATGATGCCTCTCTCTCCTTTTGCCATCATTTGCAATATCACTCCAATAAGAGATAAATGATGCTGTAACTCTTCTTCAGCAGAGTAACCCAAATTCAAATGGTATTTTCTCCAGTTTACAGAGTTACTGGGAAGCACCTTAGCAATGTTAGAGAAACTTTTGATTTCTATTACCTGGCTTCCTGACATAAATAATTACTAAAAATAATTTTTTAAAAAAATATTAGTACTTTAAATTATATAAACTAGTTCTTACTTGCTGTTTAGTTTCCACAATACACCACTTATAACTGATCCTGATTTACACTGCAGTTATTCACTGATACAACATCTCTAACACTCAAAGATAACCAAGATACAAGATCTACTATGCTATACAATTTTGTAGGTAGACATGTAAAAATCATATCACATTCACTCTGAAAAAATACACAATCAAACACAGCCAAAGGGATTCGAGGATTACCAGACCAAATATGTGATGGAAAATCATATTCTTTACGCAGCCACCACCTTGTTTAGGAAACAACTTTACAGTTAGAATACAACTGTTATTTCACAAAGCAGAGACGGAGGAGCTGCTTAATCCAGCATTACTAGGAGGGAAAAAAAAAAAAAAGAAAAAACGATTGTAGAACCACACCCTAGGTGTAAACTGATACAGATTTTCTTCTGTATTTTTGCCTGAAACAATAGCCAGAGGGTGTAATTTAGGCTATGCACACCTTGACAAAGCCATGGCTATAATATCTAGGGACTGACAATTAAATGTTTGCATAGTGAAGTACTTCTCTGCTGTCTGTCTGATCGTGAGGTTGTAGTGAACGTGGCTGTCTTCTCTCTCACCACTGAGCACCATAACCTGGTCCTGCATCCTCCCTCCAGTCACAAGTAAAACCCTTGCTGACTTCAGTGGTTCACACCACCACCTCACGTCCCCAGGTAACACTTAATAAACCAATTTGCCTACTGACAACATCTACTACACCATTTATGCAGTCAATGAAGAAAACTGTAGACGGAAAACTGAGTTTATGGAGGATAAAATACAACATAATTTGATGTTCATGGAAAACAAACATCCAAACATCCAATTTACTGTGCATTCACTATATGACCTGATTTTCAAATTTAACTCATTAAAGCTTCTACACTTCATTTTAATGCAAGCAGCTATAGGACTTCCAGGTGTGAAAGTGCCCAACCAACTTTCTTGCAGATAAAACCATGAGAGCTCTAGATTTCAGAACCGAAGCACACAACACGGGCTTACAATCTCAAAACTGGTCCCTACTGGATTTTAACCCTTCAGCTCCTTTGTATACATTTTCTCAGTGCCAGCTGAGAACGCTGCATTTTCTGTTGCACTGCAGTCGATGAAAGATTCAAGTCTTGCTTAGCAACAGAAGAGCAGATCAAGAACACTGCGTAAGTTTTCTGCCTGTTATAATTTCCCCAGAAGAGAAGGGAGGCATAACCAATGATCTCTTTCACCTTGTATTATCAATGAAGTTTGCCTATGGGCTATGCCAAAGCTATTGGAAGTGGAAATCAGGGTGGGGGGGAGCTGGTAAATAAACAATCTTTCTCACTGAAAAACAGGTTACCACAAACCATCTTATTCCACAAGGGCTGATGAGCAGCGTTTATACACAAGTAACTGAGCATTTGAGTATTTCTAATCTACCTGAGCCAATAACCCAGGATATTTACCATCATGGTGACCACTTCTAAAGGTAGCAATCACAACTCCAAGCAATGTGGGAGCAGCTGTGTGTGTAGTTTACTTTGATGAAGTCATATCCTGTCATACCCCGTAGTATCTGGGATTACCACGAGTATCTGACTTGCCATGAGAATCAGTCCAAGAGCCACAGCATCACCAGTCCTGGCTCACAGCTGCACAGACAAGGACAGCTTTTGACTGTGCAAAGCCTTCTAGCAATGAGAACACAGATTACAACAAATTCATTGCTTTCCATGACAACTGCTTTTACAGTCATACTATTTGCTCCATTATACTTTGAATTTTCTTTGTCAGATTTTAACACTCGTTGCTAAAAAACTTGAAGTGTAATACAAAGCTCTATTCACCTCTGTGCTGTCACCTACACTGTAAGAATGTCTAGGAAATAACACTGAGTATCATACATATGGGGAAGTTCCACAGCAGTGGTGATTTCATTCATTACACAGGAAGAGAAACAATTTTTAAGCATCTTAGCTATTATTTAGACTACTTAATTACAAGTCAAACATTATAAGGGTTTGTGAAAGATACAATCTTTTCTCTCTTGTAAGCAATAAGAGATCACACCTATCCCCAGCCGACCTTTGGCAGTTACAGCCACAGTCTGGGCATAGCCAGGAGAGGTGTAAGAACTGGATAGATTTGCCTTTATAGATCCACTGCAATGGAAGAAATAGCTTTTAAAATAGTTACCTTAGAGAGAGTAATCTGCATCCTCTTAACCCAATTTATTTAAAAGTATCCTTCACTAAGCCTTTTTGTCTTTCCTGCTCTACTTAGAAGATAATGTTACCAACTCGTGAGAAAGTCACATTTCTACATATTTATTGCACTGTTCTTCTGTTACTGAGCATTTGTTGTTAAATATAGCACAGAAACTATACAAAAAGCAATCTTTAACCAAGTATTATCAAGATATCACCTCTTCTGCACAGGGATAACCTAGCTAATCACACATACCACTTAAGAAGCATTAGATAACAGTGAATTCCCGACTGTTACATATGTGTATAGACAACTATTTCAAAAGGTTCTTATTAAAAGAAAATATCCTGCCTTCTCACAAATTATGGATAGACCGAGGTAGTTTTGTGGCTGCAGTTCCAGTGACAGTCTCCAAGGCCTTGCAATATCACACTAATATGGTAATATCTAAAACCTGCAAAGTATCTTTAAAGCATATGAGATGACACAGTTCTAACTTGCAGTCTAACATCACAATATTCTATTTATAACATCTGACTCATCTCGTCAGAAATAATTAAATATTGTAAACAGAACTTGGATTTAAGGAGAAAAAAATAACAAGAAGAAAATGAGAGTCATTCACTGCAAAGAATTTCAAAAGTAGCATCCTTTCAAATTGCATGTTTTTCAAGCAATCTCATAAAATCTCCGCAATTTTCTTACACAGTTCAATGCAATTTTAAAGTCTCCTTGTAATTGTTTTACGATAACCAGCCCACAGATCCTTAAAACTTGTTGTGTAAATAGTCAATTAAAATGCAATGAAATGAAGAAGAGATTTATCTGATTACAGACTGTGAAGAGCTATGCAGAATGTCAAAAAAGAAGCATGGCACTTTGTACTGCTACCTTAAAATATTTATTTCAATCTATTAAAAATTCTCACAGTGTATTTGCAGGCAGTCAAGGACTATGGAGCCCTCTAAGCATCTCTGACATGATTTAACACAAGAAAAATCAACTCAATTGAGCACTTCCCAAGGCTGAATAAAAACAAATTTAAATTTGAAATAAGATGCTGTCTCTTACTTGTATTTACAACTTAATATTGAAACAGAAGTTTCACCACCACTTTAATTATTTATTGAACCTGCTACTGGGAAAATTCTAGACCTTGGGCTTCTAGTGAACCTTTCTGGCCCAGTCCTGGATTTCACTGCTCAACCCTGCCCAGCAAGGGCTCGAGAAGAACGAGAGTTCATTGCATAGCTCTTAGTACCATCACAGCTCTGGTAACTTCCATTAATAGCAATTAATATAATCAAATCTCAAAGCTTCTGCTGAATGCCCTAGAGGTTCATGGAGTCTTTTATTTTTATCCCCAGGACATATTAACTGTCAAAGACCAGAAGTTCAACTGTTATCAGGTGACACGATGCCGAACAGAATTTGCTCCCACCTGCTCTCCTGACTGATTGTACTGTCACAAAGTCTTCTGGAGAGTTTTCTGAAGGTGCCTACCAAAAGCTGACAATCTGCATTCCTACAGAAAATTAAACACTTGCTTTACTAAGACAGAATAGCCTAAAAACTGTAAGACTGGTACCACACGATGTCACCCCACAGCCAGCACCGGTTCTGACCCGTGATACTGCTGAGCAACACTGACCATCACCCAACTAACTCAGCCTCTGATAAAGTAACCGCCTCCTCTGCATCTCCCCTCATGACCAGATCATCCCAAATAGCTCAGTTACATCCAGAGAGCAACCACAAACTTCCTTGGGATTCTAAGAAGCACCAAGTACAAACAGAACAAATCACTGGCAGACTGTATGGAAGCTGTAAGGGTGGCCAAGACCACTTTTCAGCAAAGATTCAACTATCTTGATCAATGACAATTGATCAAATTCAGCTCAAGACCCAAGTTACACATGTTCTGTCCTCCTACAGTCTGTTGCCAGTTAACTATAAGCCATGGTGAAGTGTTTGAAACAGGCAGCACCAAAGGATTCACCTCTCAAAGGATGCAACACGCAAAAATCAAACTAAAAAAAGGGACTCTGTCTGTGTAACTGAAAGAATGAGATGCTTAAGCTCTAGTAAAGACACCCCATGGTTACAGAATGCACTGGACAAGCTATTAAAACCAAATCAAACCCAAACAATTTTAAATTGTCTAACCAAATCCCTCTTCTGCTCCCCATGCTTTTATTTTCCCCTCTGAGACACTATATAGTTTCCTTTTTTATAATTTTTATCATTTTAGATATTTAAAAATTATTTTATGAGTCAATATAAGAATCTAACAGACTCTTACTCCAACCACTTCAAAAGGGTTGTACAGATTAATAAGTAAAAATGCATGTAATGATGATGCACATGAGTTCTTTCTCTCTGTCTCTCCAATGCAGACTTGGGAGTGGTGGTGGTTTGGTTTTTTTAGGGGTTTTTTTGGGGGGGGGATTGCTGTTTTTGTTTTATTTAAAACAGCACATATAACTGGTAGCAACTGGAAATTTTCTGTGAGGAGAGTCAGAATTTCTTGGGGGGAGAGAAGGTTAGGCCCCCAGCCCCAATAAACAACTTTAGGCCTCACTGTTTCTATCCAGAGCTTCTCTGCTCTTCCACAGAGCAAGACGAGCCAAACTGTTGTCAAATTTTGTAAGAAGCAAAAGTTCACTCTGTTGAAGCCTGTCAAAGTTACCACGCATGAACTCTACACTTACACACACAGTTCTATTTAGAGATCCTCTTCACAACAACGGCCAGAAAAATTTTTAAAAGCAAACTAAATTCAGCATGAGTTAGCCAGAATCCCCTGAAAAACTGTTTTATTAAGTGATTAAAGTTTGATACTAAGAATCCATTTTTTTCAAACTAAACAGTATCAGATACTACAGACACATCAACCTCCTTTCAAGATCTGCTACATCTCCAAGATCAACTGAATGTATAAAAACATTTTGGTTGCATCTGATTGCACACACTCCCACTATCACACAAACAAGTTTGAAAGATGCACTTCAGCAAAGTTACTTTTCAAAATAAGGAAAATGCGTGAAGAGGATGAGATTTTTGCCTCGCTGTTTCAAAGTGCATTTACAGATTATAATGCAACGTGCTATCCTTGCTTCATCACAGCACAAACTGCATGGCAGGGGAATCATACCTCTAGCTGGTTCACAAGCTCTAATTAATTGACTGGAGGAGCCAAAAGATTGTCAAGTCAATTACATATGAAAATAATTAATAAGCACAATTGATTCTAACATGTTCTTATATTGATAGGATTGCTCAGCACAAGAAGATATCAGTGTACAAAATCAAAGTAAATTTTAAGGGTTACTTTAAAGTAAAATCTTCCCATGATGATTTCTCATTTCCATCTTTTGGGGATTTTCTATAACAAGAGCAACCCAAGTCCATTGGGCCCATACCTTATTCCTGCAACTCTGATTTCTACATCAAAGTTCAGTGTGGACTGTTCCTGTCCCAAAAAGCAACATGTAAGAAAGTATCCAATGAGTTTCTTACTTTGATGAAGGTCTGTGAGGATCCCAGCAGGAATGATTGCATA
This sequence comes from Manacus candei, assembly GCF_025592945.1. Lineage (NCBI taxonomy): Eukaryota > Metazoa > Chordata > Aves > Passeriformes > Pipridae > Manacus > Manacus candei. Next base: position 7,195,702 of record NW_026138073.1, read on the forward strand.
TTATGGATTAGCAGAACAGAAAGCTTATAAGAGTCGTGAAAAATAAACAGGGAAGTAAGTAAGAGAGACAAACACTGGGAGTTTGGGAAGCCCAAATTCAAATTCTAGTTCTTACTTTGACATGAGCTTCATTATGAAAAGGAGGGCTGGATGTAGAAAAAAGTGTTTGAGACTATGAACTAATTTTAGTTTCCTGATCCCTGTGTGGAACTAGCATCACTGGCAGGTATTAAGGACTCATCAGGCTTCACAACCACCAGCATGCTGAGAGAGGAGCTGCCTGATCAGCAAATAGGAAATGCCAGCGACAAAGGTGTGTCTGGAACCCTGCCTCTCTCCACTGCTTGCAAATGTTGCCCCGGAATTACACAGTTATGTCCTTTATTCCTTTAAAAGAATAACAGGCATCATTCTTTTCCTTTAAAGCACAACAAAAGGAAAAGCTGGCAGTGTTAAGCCTCTTCTTTAATACAGTGTTACAACAACAGTAACACTCACTCTTCATTCAGGAGACTAAGACTCCACTGCCTGTGAGGCTGAAATCCACCTCTTGCCACCAGGCAGGATGGGGCCATTCCAACCAGAGGATGCAGAGAAACAGCATGTGGGAAAAGAAACAGCTACCACCCATATCCCAGTGGGTACACAGGCCAGTGGGAGTCTGACAGTTGTTAAATAAAGAAAATGGTTCTTGGTTTTGAACCCAATTCTAATATGTGGGCTGTAAAGTCATGTTCCTTCCCTCGCTCCCTCTCCAGGCCATGAATATTTAATTCTTTTATGCAAACTGGAAGAGTTGCAATGCAAGGTTAAATTAGCCTAAATAACCTTGAAATCCTTTTGTGAAGTTGGGCCTCTGAGTCAACTCCCAATCGGTAGAGCAGTAGCTTTCTTAGACAAGGAGTTCTGTTGTTAGTTGTATTTAAAATACTGTGTGGTACCATGACAAAAATGTTGAGGTTAGAGAGGATTTGACAAAACTTATACTTTGGGTTCACCTTTCTGTGTTAAGAACCAAGGTTTACACAGTCCAATAAATGTTTGTTCCTCGACTTTGAAGGCAAAATTCTTCCTGGGAAAACAAATCAGTTAGAGGATTTTCGAAGTTTTATTTGATAACACAATACATATATATGCTGGCATGTTTTGCTACTCCTCTAGTTCCTTAAGTTAATTTAAACTTAATTAATACCACTGCAGCTTTATTTTGTAGTAGGCTGAGCTCCCTAGAGACCAGCTACAGGTATACACCAAGTCAGTGTCTCATTCGTATGTTATAAAGCAACTAAAATAAATAGACTTCTGGAAGCCTGACAGAGCTACTAAGTTTCACTTTTAATTCTCAAAGTTTTTTATGGCCTTCCTTCAACTCATAACCCTACAAACCATTCACACAGTTCGAGTCAATGTGGAAAAGTTGTGTCTCAGTGACCAGCCTATGCAAAAACAGTTTCATGATCTCTCTCCAGAGGGGAAAAAAAAATAAGATAGATTAGTCTTTACCCTGCCAGCTAATCGTTAAAATCTGGAAACCTTAGATGCTTGCATTTTAAGAGGCAGAAATAAGAGCAAATGTTTGAAAATCCTTATTAGTAAAATCTTTACTATGATAACGTGCATGCTTATTGTTGTAAATGCTCTTTTAGCACTGTTACATTGGAACTTGGCAATGAAGTAATAAAGTGATTTTTCAAGTGCCTAAGAACTTAGAGATACACTCAAAAGACAGCAAAATGACCCAAGTGAATGTGAATGCTGCAGCACAGCTGCCTATTGCATCTTTCTTCCCAGTCAGTGACCATTGACTCTGATCCTAGAAATTGATTTTTCCCAAATTTTAGCAACATAGGGAATTCTACAAAAAATAGCCATTTTGATTCAGCCTCAGTATGGATCACTGCCTCCCAATCTAACTAGCCTGTGCCACCTTGCTTTAGGTCTTATTTGCTGTTTGTAGCTCAAAAGTCGATAAGTGCTGAATCAGATCACCTCCTAAGGTCCCCGGCAAGTCCCGCCTCCTGTGATTGTAAACCATGTTTACAAACTCAGTCTTCCATTTCTAACATCAAACATCTAGCATCAAACAAATGACTCTGGTCTAACTGTTCTAGTGTCTAAAACAGCTGGGCCTCTTCTCCAGCACACCTCTCAGACAGTCCAAGGGAACCAAGTACCAACAATATTAAGACAATTTTAGAACCTTTCTCTGCTACAAAATAATTGTTAAATTAGAAAAACAAACAAAAATTAACATCACAAATCAGACTCATTCCCTTCTTTTTTTCCACTGCCTGTTAGAAAGTAACCAATAAACTACAGCTTTCATTCATCATCTGCTTACAACTCCAAGTTGTTACTCTCGCAACAAACTAGGCCTTAATGGGCTTTTGCTAATCACAGGTGAAAGGTCACTCTCATTTAGCAGTGCACCAAGCAATAAACATAACATGTTGACATGACAGAGGAAGGGATTGATATTCAAATGCTGACATGGATTATACCAAGAATCAAAATATATTAATTCGAGAGAAGATATTATCAGTATTGGCCACACATCTTCTTTAGGACTATTTATAGGCTAAAAAAAAAAAGAAGAGATCCATATAGAAATACAGTAAAGACAATAAGTAACCTATGTCCTAACTCGTAGTTTGAGATTAGGTATTAATTTAATAGCAATGCTAATAACACCAGTCACTGACAGGCCACAGTCCCAAATCCAAAGCTATAGGATCAGAGTTATCTTTCTCTTTTCCATGCAGGTCCCTCCTGCAACTAGTTATGAGCAGGAAAACTTCTCTGTACGCTTTTCTTAAGAATGAATTGCACTCACCTTCTCGGCAAAGTCGCATTGCTTCTCGGTTTCTTCCATATTCCTTGAAACTTTCTTCTAATGCTGTTCCTGGAACCAAAAAAGCCACAAGACAAGATCTCAACCCGTGCTGAAGTCGCAGGGGAGGGCTGTTGACCTGTAGCCCGTTCCCCCGTGGGCACACACCGGGCAGTAAACACGGGATCGCAGTGCCCGAGGTCTCCCGGCGCGGGGGAGCCGCTGTCAGCGCCGGGGATGCCTCACCTGCGGCGGGAGCTCCCCGCCCCACGCCCCGGCTGAATCCAGGGCAAGAGGTGTCGTGCTCCGGGGACCGGATCCGACCTCCCCGCACCGTGTCCCGGATTACAGGAACTGGGGCAAGCGCTGCCCGCTCCGCGCCGCTCCCGAGCCCGGCCGGGGGCGCGCACCGGGCAACGAATGTCGGGGGGGAGGAACCGACCCAACCTCCCCGCCGGGCCCCGCACCCGCCGCGCCGTCCCGGGGCCGCGCCCGGGGCACCCGCACCCCGCGGGGCGCGCTGGGGACGGGCGGGGGGGGCGGCGCGGGCGGGCACTCACCGTCGTTCCCGTGAAGTTTAGCAGCATCGACCCAGTGGCTCCAGGGCTGCCCCAGCATCGCCTCGGGGCTGGGCAGGGACCTGCGCTCCCCGACGGCCGCCATTGCCGCTGCGGTGGCGGCGGGGCCGGCGCCGCTCCCGCCTCCTCCGCCTCCTCCCTCGCCGTGGCGGGGCCGCCGCTGCCGCTGCCTGGCGGGGCCGCCGCGCTGCTCCCTCCTGACGTCACCCGCGGCCCGCGCCGACATTCTTTCCGCTGCTACAATGTAACGAGAAAAGTCAGCGGCCGCTTAAGGTGGCGCCGCGCTCTCTTAAGGCGGCGGCGCCGCGCCGCTGTCACGGCGCGCCCCGCTCCGCTCTCTCCTTGCTCTCCCCCCGCCGGGAGCCTGCGGCCCTGCGGCAGCGCCGACTCACCTCTGCGGCGGCCCGGGGGGCAGCGCCCGGGTGCCCATTATTGTGCGGGGAGCGCTGCCTTCCTCTTCACCGTGTAGGTGAGGCGCGCTTGGGTTTGCGCTAACAAAGCGGCGGGAGGGAGCCGGGGGTAGGGCTACGCCGCCCGCCAGGCGAGCCCCGGCTCCATGGGCCGCCTCGCTCCCTTGCGCACCGCGGCCCCGCGACCCTACAAAAACAACGGCCGCATCACAACCCCGCCTGGCACCCGCTGCCCCGGGAAGGGGGCGGGGCCGGGAGCGACGCGGCGGGCGGGGCCGGGATGGGCGCCCCGCCCCTCCCCGCCGGTCCACCTTAAACCCGGCGCCTCCTTAAAGGCAGCGGCGAGCAGGAAACTCGCTCCGGGCGGGCGCGTTCCCCCCCCGCCGCTCCCTCCCCTCCATCCCTCCCCTCCCTCCTTTCCAGCCTTTCCCTCCCTCTCCTCCTCGCCCCGGGCAGGAGGGGGGGACACCGAGCGAGTTTCCTGCTCGCTGCTGCCCTCGTTATACCCGTAACCTGTCTCCCGAGGGGAGGGTCTTGTCATTGTTATTCCACATTTCTTCTTAAACAGCTTTTTTTTTTTCCCCCCTAAACTTTGGGATGACGTCGAGCGGTGTTAAAAGCGAGGATTAAAGGATGCTGTCGTGCCTGACGACTCACAGTAACAAAGTTTAAGCGTTGGAAAAACCAAGTTGTTTGATTAAAAAAAAAAAATCTGGGTTTGGAATTCATTTATTATAGGGTTTTCTCTCCACTAAAATATTCAAGTACCAATGTAAAATTAAACTCTCAGGTCACAATCTGCAAAGATTTCTGGCCATGCTTGATGCCACTGTCAGTAAAACACCCTTGATGAACAGCTAAAAACATGTAAATCTTATGTGCTGCCTCCTCTATAGGTGAGCTCGAGAGCATGGGACTGGCACCATCAGTGGAACTGCTCACAGATCTCATATTTTGTCTGGTATGTGCAAAACCAGACAGCAGAAATCAGAACTGTAAATAAATTGTTTTAAAATACACAGTCCCAGTCCTGCAGGGGTGTATATACATGCAGGCTTAGCTAATTTTCGTTTTCTATTTTTCATTTAAAGTGTGGGACTATACAAGCTAGAGCTGTTTCTTTCCAAATTTATGTATGTAAAAGATCTATAAATTCAAGCTCATCATACCATAGTCAGATGGGATGGGATAGGCTGTAATTATAAGAATAGTTTCAGTGTTCCACCCAACTGATAATTTATGTCACACTCTGAATGTATCTCATAAAACTGCAGATCTAACACAGAACAGCTAGAGTGATTTTCCTCTCCTCTTGATCACTGCAAGTCTAACTTAACTCCTTAATAAAAGGCCAACACCATAAAATTTAGATAAAGAGAGCAACTGTGACTTCTGCTGTAGACATTTGTAGCAGGATTAATTATCAAAGGCCATCAACTTCTAAGATGGGCCCTGATCTTTCAGACAGTTACACTGGCTCTTTGCTGCACTGTAGCTTCGAAAAACTCTTCAACTTAGTCTGAACATGAGTAAAGGTGTTCATGGTACCAGAGTCTAAAGATAACTGATGAATGGAAGGCATTATTGTTTGATTAATTATCAATTAGAATACTTTATAATATAGAAAACTACTTAGAATTAAAGCTGAGAACATCACTGGAAAAAAAATGTCCATCAGGTGCTAAACAATTTCTGAACAGAACCTCAGCTTTTTTTTGTGGTACAGAAGCTGAATGGGGAAAAAAAATAACCTATGATTGATTTCTTTTAAGCTTAGTTCTTCAAGTGCTTCACAAATGCAGCCTAAGATAACATCCATAGCTGAATTCAGACTCCAGCTATAGGATAAAGCAAGTTACAGATAGGTCTATATTCTCTGTGTCAAATATTCTTGTTTATATTACAAACTTCATTCATGCGGGTCCTTTGTCCTGGAGAAAGTCATCAGAAAGCTGCCTCAGCTGCAGTTTGAAAAAGAATCCTTTATATGTCCAAGTGTCGATCAAATCCATAAAGGCTTTTTTTTTTTTTTTAACAAAAACATAGAGCAAATATAGTGAAGAGTCACCAAACAGAGCCACAGAATACCATCCCTTATCCTTTAACAGTGACAGAGTTGACCATGGCATATTAATTTAATGTTCACACATCACATGATTCTTTTCTTTAAACATTACCAATATATGTATGTCAAATCATGCAAAAGCAAAATGGCTTAATTTGGCAAAATTACATTGATTAGCTAATTACTTTAACAAACCAATAAATAATCAACTTTTCAGTTTCTGAAGTTGACACTCATCAAGTTACTCAGAAACGCCTCTTGATTCAAAAGTGCCAGCCACACAGGTAAAGCACATGCCACTGTTATTTCATACAGCTTTGATTACCCCCTTTCTGGCTCTTCTCTGTTCTTTCAATCTGGTTGTTGCATTTTCTTTCCCTCCCTCAATCACAGCTTTTCTTTCTTTCCCATATATTCCCACTCAAGATCTAATTCTGCAGTCTGGGCCTCGGGCTGTCCTTTAGTAAACCTTCCGCTACTGAAATATTTCCCCACTGTTCGTGAGTACATCAGTATTCCAGCAGAGGGAGGGAAGTGGCAGCAGAAGGACTGGTTCATCAGTTCAGTGCACAAGACCAATTAGTCAGAGAGCAAGAATAGGGGCAGATGAAAAACTGATTTTACAAGCACTGGAAGTGGCGAGAACTTTCTTTTCCCACAAGCTCACCGGGCTGAATATGTGTTTGGGTTCTTTCAAGCACACAAGTTCGATTTCCTTAAATTGTTTCCATAATGCCATACATGGATGCATTGATTATTTTAGGCTAAAAAAGGGAAAACGATGAAAATCCATCATGTTACAAGGAGATCAGAATTGAAAACACATGTACAAGCTGCAGACTTTAACAGAGGTGAGTGTTACAGATCTGAGACATCCAGTCAGGAGTGCAGTCATCCAAAACTCCCGCGGCGGTCAGTGGAGAGCCAGGGATACTTTTGGGATCAGTTTGGTCCCTCCTGATGCAAAACACTTTTTCAAGAAACCCTTCTCTTCCCACTGACCACAGAAGTAGTCAAGGATGTCTATGCACATAAATTAGTCACCTGCATTAGGCATCCAGAATTAAGTGGGGTGAATTAAGTGGTCAGGAGCAGGAAGCACTGCCTAAAAGCCAATGGTTCTCTTTAAGAGAACAAAAAGGAGCCCAGAAACGCCACCAATTCTAAGGACTTAGCTGGGGAAGCAAAATAGCCCCAGCAGTAGCACTGGGACTAAGACAATGTGTGAAAAACCATAGACTGCTCATACCTGTGAATGAGAACAGGTATTTGGAGAACAGAGAGAAAACACAAGGAGGAGTTAAGCTGAGAAAGTGGGGAAGGAAAAATGTGAGGCAGGAAAACAGCAGAAAACAATGGATGATGTAGAGAAAACAGCCAAATAATGATGTGAAGAAAGCATAAACAAACTATATAACACAGCCTGGAAAAGGAAAGAAAGGAGACAGAAAGAGGAAACGAAACATACAAAAAAAGAAAACTCACAGTTTTAAAGCTCACTAAATAGTTTTAACAACATATTAAACATAGTTGGTGACACTATGAATAAATGTATGCCTACAAACAACATGCAACTGCTGAAAACTGCAGCGAATGGTTATTTTGTGGCATGACACTGCAGGCATTTTTTCACCTGTACCAGCAGGTTTCATTCTTTTGCCAGGTGGTCCGGGAAAGCCGTTCAAACAGGGAACACCTACTTCAGCTGTTCAGTTAGAATCTGTATGACAGCCTCTGTATAGGACCTGAGATATGACAACTCTTAACTGGAATGAAAAAGGAAGGATGAATCTGCAGCCGAACTCTTTTAAGAGCAGAAGTACAATGATGCGATTCACCGATGATTTTCCACAATGAAAGTGAAAGGATGCGAGAACTGAAGTGCAAAGGGAAGACAGGGAGAACCCCACGAGGGTGTCACTTAATCAGCACTCAGAAGAAAGGAAAGTAGTGAATTCACAAAGTCTGTCAAGAAAAAGCTCTGAGGGGCATAATGGCATTAAAGGAAATCAAATAAGTTAATTCTAGCCAAAAGGTATGAAATGATCAAGAAGGGCTTTAAAACTAAGAAGAAACATTATTACTGAAGACTTGTTGGTAGATGAGATTGAGGATGAAGTGACAACTCAAGCAGCTGATATGCTGAAGTCCTGACCCTCCCATCAGCTCCTGCTGACAGCGGTGGAACGGGGAGCACATTCTGTGCATTTTAAAATATATCTCCAGCATGAGAAGTGTGAGAATATAATTGGACAAGTAAGGAAGCAAGAGATAAAAATTCATATAAACCAGAACATCCAGATGAAGATAGAACCATCCAGCCACATAAAACAGACCATTTAATTTAAGCCCCTCTATGAAAAAATATTAATATGTCAAGAAAAACACATTGTGGTGACCAGTAGTTCAGTGAAATGGAGCAATGTCTCCCTTTATAACTAAACACAGGACCATGATCCTGCAAAATAATAATCATCTGCAGCACAAAACAAAAAATTATATAAGAAACCATGCCAGTCTATTATCCTTTTTCTCACAGATCCTGGGAACAGGTTGATGTGTATAATTTTATTTATGAGTAATACTTCAAAGGGGGAGCTGAAGATGCTCAGAAGTGCTGGAATACAGCTACTTTAAATACTGGAATATGAAATTACTGTGGGTACCTACTATCAACCACCTGTACCAGAACAGAACAATATTGTTAAGATAAGAAGAATAACTTAAAGTATCCTTTTCTCAGAGGGAGGAATGGGGCAATGAAGGTTAACAAGTGTGAGTAAATCTGCAAAGAATTCTGCATTAGGATGAGAATGCACTACATGCTCCTATATGTTTATCCAAACACCACAATAACACTTTTACACCCAAATTATAAGCCAACATTATTGCCATGCATTAATAAAATATACAGTATCTATCAAAACATTGCAACCACTTCCTTCTTTTCTTAACTATCAAATATGTCTTAAAGGCAAGTCAGATTTCTGCAAGAATTGATGACACAGAGATCTAAAACAGAAAAGGAATAGAGGAGCACAGATCCTGTGCTTAGATGTCACTAGATAAGAGTCAATTCTTGAAGAGAAATCTGCAGAGAAAACATTCAATAGTGACACAAAGTTTCCAAATGCTAAAGATAAATAGGTAAAACTACACAACATGCATCCAGTTAATGATTTGGAAATCAAACTAATGTTTATTAATTTTACATAAGGTATTGGAATCACCTTTTGAATTTGGAAATGTTAAAACAATTTCAGCAACCCAATTATGCAGATGAATCATTTTAATCAGAGGAATCAGAAATAGGTATGACCTTTTAAATTCTCATTTATACACAGAGAATATGACATTACAACTTAGAATTATTAAAATATACAGCTATTCAGGCCAATTGTAACAAAACATTAGTGCTGAGTTTCCATTTATTGAATTCAAAACACTCAATGGGGACAATTTGGTACTGATGATCTTCTGATGGAACCTACCTACCACACAAGGTTTCATAACCCTGCCTGGTTTCTTGCCAGTTTGTCCACATGGCTCCAAGACTCCGGGTCCAAGCACAGCCCACAGGACTCGAGTTCCTTGAGACTACAATAACACCAGCCTATGATGTGAAGCTGCCTGAGACCCTCAGAAGTTTGACATGCTGATTAACCACAAATCAAGGATCCTGAGAACCCTGGCACAAGGAAATTTAAATTTATACCGTTCTTCTCATGTTTGACTGCTGCCTGCTGATGCTTTGCTGATGTTACCTGCACTGACCACATGCTTGGCAAGTTAACAACAAAGTATCACACAAATAGGACATGGGCAGATCTGTGGGACTTGACTGGCTGCATGCAGGGGTGCTAAGAGAGTTAGTTTGAAAGGTCACAGATGGGGACCCTGAGGTTCTGAGGTTGCTGGCAAACTGGCTAAACTGCTGTGCTCAAAGGGTGGTAATGGCTCAAAATCAAATTGGCAATCACTCACAAATGGAGTTTTGTGGGGTCAACACTGGGCTCAATGCTATTCAATATCTTTTAAAATTATCTGGATGATTGGAATAAATGCATTCCTACCAAGTCTGTAGATGACACAAAAACTAGGAAGACAAGTAGATGAACCCAAAATGTTACTATGTACAGAGACTGTGACAGGCTGGAAGACTGAGCCATTTCAAGAGACACATTAAAAAACTGGACAGGGTCCAGCAGAGAGCCAACAAAATGATTACAAGGTTGGAAAACTTCATGAAAAAATCAGATGGAATTTGGTTTGCTCAGCCTAAAGAGGGGAAGGTTCAGGGGAGATGTAATCAGAGTCTTCCAATAACTAAAAGATAATTATAGAGAAGATGGAGGTACTCTCTTCAAAAGGAACACAGTGACAGGGCAAGAGTCAACAGGCACAAGTTGCTTCAGAACTTCTGTCTGGATGTAAGAAAAAAATATTTACTGTGAGAACAATTAAATATTGGAACAGGCAGCTCAGAGAAATGGTGAACTTTCCCTTGCTGGAAATACTTAACACTTGGCTTGACCAGGCCTCAGATAACCCATCTTCAATAGAAGGTTGGACCAGATGATGTCTAGAGGATTCTTCCAATCTAGACTTTCCTACGATTATATGAAAACCTGATAGATGTTGTGGCCTGATTTAGTGATGAGGAGCAAGGAAGTAGATAAGAACAAAGCTAACTTCTGCAACCCCAGGTACTCTGGGTTCACTAAGACAGCCACTTCTCCGGCTGCTTGAAAATCCAGGGAATCATTTTGTAATAAAACCTTGAAGTATTACAGCTTCCAATGTTACATACTGCAAGAGCCAGACCAGGACAAACATTCCTCACTGTTCCTGAGCCCAGGTTAACTCTGCCACTTAAATAAGTTCTGCAGATCAACTCCATGCTAACTGGCCCTTTCTGCTGCAATCTATTTTTAAATACATTAAGAGATGATTTGCACAGCAAATAGTGGCCAGGCTGTAACAGTCTGGATTCTTCATGTCTGTGCATAAGGGTGAAGTCTTTTCTTTTGTGGTGTTAAGCAAAAATATACAAAATGGTGAAATGCACGTGATGATAAAGAGTAGAGATAAATGTAAGGGAAACAGAGAAAGAAACAGATATTGTTTCAATGAATTAGCAGTACCTGATAAAATAACCTGCACTAGCAGCCTTTTAGACAAAATTTCAATTTATTATCATAATTTTCTCTTTTTTTCTAACATTCTGCCATGTACACTGGTCATGGAGAATACTCTCACTGTGTTAGGCAACTGTAAAGTCGTCACCTCAGTTTACAACTCTACTTTCCAAACTTGTAAAATAACAGGACTGATGCAGCAGGTAGGCTATGGTATATACCAGGGCCTAACAGACTTCAAATGCTTTAACATATCATGGAAACATGGAGGTAGACAAAAATAATTATTCATAAAAAGGAGATTACTTCTTCTAAAATATAAAAACTAATAAATTAAAAATGTTGATTCTATTATATTCCCTGTCTGCCACAACTTAGTTTTACAAATCTATTCACCTAATTGACTGAAAGATATAATCCAAGTTAGTTTTATCTTTTTAAGTTTGGCTGTCGCATGCACTGAACTCCCTCTAGGTTGACTGTCAGGTCACTTTATTTCCCACTGAAACACACATTAAACATCTGCATTTAAAAAGTCTCCCCTCTGCAACTGGTAACACTTCAGACTTGCTTTGCAACCCTGCTAATACCCTGTTCTCCACACTTCTCACAGATAAAGCACGAGAATCTTATGCTTAAGGAAAATATTTGGGTAAGCATGTCACAGTACCTTGAAAGTATGGTGAATCGCTGGGTTGACTTATCAATTGATCTTCATCTGTTCAGATTTTGGAAGCTTTTCCTAACTTGTACCTGATTAATTCTGAAAGTAAAGAAAAAGTACAGCAATAAGGAATTTGAAACTTTAACTGCATTTCCTAACTATAATTGTATCTATTTAAAAACTAATATGAAGCATTTTATCAATTCTACAAATATATTTTCTGCAATGGGTTTCAAATTGAAAGGTAAGCAGGGAGCTGTTATGGTCTCTTCTGTAGAGAGCAGCTCTTTAAATGGCAGCCTGACATTACCAGAAAGGTATGCATTGGATGAAACCTCAATCTTCAGCCCAGTTACTGCACTTACATCAACTATTACTGACCAGATTCCCAAGCACATGTGTCTGTATCACAAGCAGGAAACACGACGGTGCTGGATTTCCTACAGAGGATTTTTCTAGAATGCAGGACGACTCCAACAACAGGGGCTCTCAGGACTCAGCCGTGGACATTTTTACCCCCGTGCCATAGAACGCGGGCAGCTAAAAACGATCCCTCACGTAATCATCATCAGTGACTATCACTGTACCACTGACGAAGAATTTAACAGAAAATAGAGACACGTACACACTGAGGCCTTCCCACAAAAGGAACTTTTACCATCACAAGCTCAGGTTTTTGAGATCCTTTCATTCAATGCTTATAAACTTGTTGCCTGTATAAACTAAACTTAAGGGTGGTTTGCTTTGGTTTAGCCTAACTGGTTAAAGCTAAACCAAAGCCCTGTTAAAAAATATTAAAATCAATTAATTGATTTTTATAAGTGCTTTGAAATTAAACTGGTGACTTTCTTTTTCACCACTAAAAAGCCATGAAGATCCATATAAACAAGCCAACCTAGCACTGGGGCCAGATAACACTTCAGAGAAAACTACTTTTTTCCCCTCCAAGGACACAAGTCCAGACTGCTCTGGACTAAAGTCGAGACAAGAGGAATGCAGTCCAAGAGGGCACCCAAGCTGTCCCATGGGCTGTAGGGCTCTGTCTCAGTCTGGGGGCAGAACTGTGTTTTTCCCAGCTTCTGCTGCTCCTCTGGGAAGCTGTCTGCAAACTGAATTCATGTCTTTAAAGTCTTTTTTATGCACTGAGAATAAACTCCTTTTTTTCTTCTTTTCCTTTAAACTGCAGCTTAGCAGCTGACAGTACCTTGACTGAGATCACTTACATATGTATTTACTAAGATTGACTCTGCTCAGTGACATACCTGATCCTAAGAAGCATATCTTAGATTAATTATTTTCTAGTTACTTCATAAAATCCAAATTTTTTGTGTCATTAATGGACAAGAGAGCAAGTCCAGTATTACTTTTTCTCTCTCTGCTGTAGTCACTCTTCTGCTTTGTGCTTAATAAAAATGATCATTAACAAATTTCTACTCTAGTAGAAGTCTCAGAAAACATTGTATTTCCTTGTTACACATACAAATATCACCAAATACTACAGTATAAAACTTTCTCTTCAACTCTTGCTGCTGCTGACTGGGAAAATGCAATGCAGTGTTTGTCAAAAATCCTTTTTGTCCTTTTTTAGTTTCGGACAGGAGACTGAATTCATATGGACCATCCCCTTCCGAGAAGATCATTCAATGTCTGGCATTAAAGTTCCAGTCCCTTCAAGCCTATGACCTCCCTGCAGTGGAAGTAACTCATTCCTCCATCTCTACCCCAATTTCTTTAGGGAATATGAGAGCTGTGCATGCAAAACACTCTTTCTTTTATCCTGATGTGTTATTTGTTACAAAACGGCGAGTTCTGATGCTTCATGCAAAAATGAAAACAAAAACTATAAAATAGAAGATGTCTCCAAAGACATAAAAATCCGTGAACAGGGTGATAACAGGTAAGTACAAGAAATGGCTCGGACGAGGGTGAAGGAAGGATCAGCAAAAATGTTATTCCTATATATCTGAGAGATCAGAGCATACTATGTCACCACCTGTGAATTTTGCTGTAGGGATTATATCTGCAGCCGAGTTTGAAGGAAGTTAAAAGAGTAAGTTTCAAAAGAGTAAAGTGACAGCTTAACGACCCTTTAAAGAGAACTCTTTCTCTGGATAATGGGTGGCAAAGAACAGGAATGATTCTTGTTGAGAATTTACAGCAGGTCAATTACAACCACAACTGTCAGCAGAGTGTAATGCAAGGAAGGGATGGGATGATTGAGAACAAGCCAGAAGGAGCTCTTTCTCCATAAGGTACCCTTGGTACCTTGGAAAACGGAGATCTAGCTGAAAGGTGGAAAGATGACAAAAACAGCCGAAGAAGCAATCCAAGGAAATGGAAGAAGGCCAGCATTTCCAAACCAGTGAAGCATTAGGTCACTTCCCTTGCCTGACTATCAAAGACACTTGGTTGCAACTGCTATTTAACACTTCGAGGAGTTACTGATATGCAAGACAGGAAACCACAGCCTGGCAGAGCAAAAGCTATACCCCAGTCAAAAGTGTATCAACACAGAAGCATACAATATAGGCACAGTTACAGTAACTAATTATTATTAGTGTATAAGCATTTAAAGAGAAACACATTTACACGAAAATTGTAATTGCAACTCATCAAAATAAAAGAAAACGTAAATGTGTGTCATAGGACATCTCTAACTTTTGAGAGCAACCCAAACTCCTTTAACTCTTTTCCTTTCCATCTGTTGGAAATATGCACCAAAGAATGTGCCTACATTGTGGAACATATTTTTCTTTTGTTATCTACTAAATATCCAAATTTAAGATAAAATACAAAGGCTACATATATATAAACAAATATTTGGACACATTAGGGATAATCACCCCAGTACTGGGTTTCATTTAGACATTTCCTAAGTAAGGGATAACCTTATGAGGTCTCATTCTGCCCCTTGGAAAAGTGAGTGCAGGAAGGGTGTGTTGAGGGAACCCGACTGGGCAGCAGCAGGCCAGGGGCTGCTGTTATGGCCACCTGGTAACTCAAGGGTAAATCAGAGCAGTTCTCAGGTTAATCTTGTCTGTGCCGGAGACTGATTCAGGACAACCAACTACAGAATCTCAGGGGGTCAAAGATGACCCCCAATTACATAATTGCATAATTGGCCCTCCTAGTCCCTCCGGGACACACAATTCTTCACATCTTCACAGACTGAAAAATAACCACCAGCTACATGCTTCAAACAGAGATTAGATACAAAACTTCTGTAAACACCAGTTACAAAATTGCAGCTTCTCAAGATTTCATGTATTTCCTATGTATACCAATAGGAAGTACTTCTCAGAATTACCGAAATATTTAGTATTATTTGTGCAAAAACAGATGGAACAAAATATTTGCTTCAAAATATAATTATGGTACAGGTTATTCTGAAACTATTTCCAACGTGCATATAGCTATCTTCATAACTAATGAGAAGGGTGAAACTTAAATAACTAATACCTTAGTTACTATATATTTTAATCAACGGAGAAACAAACAACACCTTTGGGATAATTATAAATAAATTGATAAAAATTGCAAAATAATTATGCACAACAATGTGCACTTGAGGGGTCTTAACTTTGACTACTATAATTTTCCTTTGTCTAATAACAACAGGAAAAGATCAGCTTTCATTATCTTCCTCAACAAATCATCCCATCGCTAATTTTATTTTTATCTTCCAATCATTTCTCTTTTAACTTAGAAGTCTTCTTTAGCAGTAAGATGAACAAAGTCATAAGAAGCCTTTGCATATTGCACTTCAACAGTTCAAGTACAACCACACACAGCAGAGAATAGAAAGGTAAAAAATCATACCTGGTTTCAGAAATAATGAAAGATTTTCTATAAGCGAGTATCTTGTCTTATCAAAATACCTACAGCTTGCAGTATGATTTACATCACTATTTGAAAGTTCAATCCATAAAACATGTTAGCTTACTGCAGCAAACTAAGATAAATAAGGACAGTTGAAATGATATTTATACATTTCTTTAAAAATGGTATTTATATACATCTACAGAGAAGAAAAAGATATGTTCTGCATTTTATGCCATAGGAATATTTCATACCAATCACAACTTGTATTACATCAGAAACACAAACAATAAAAGCCTGGCAGTAAGCAGTAAGACACTGGACATCAAGATTTTCTATTTTTAAAATAAATAATATTCTGATTGGATCATTTAAAAGGGTGCATGAGGTAAAACAGTAACACAAAAAACAATATAAAAATGTATAATATAAACATAGCTTTCAAAACAGAAAGGCACAGCTAATCAAGACAATCGAGAGTACATGATTAATATGATTTGCAAAATTTATTACTGAGCTTCACTGTTAAAGGTAATATTATTCAAACTACACTGTCACAGTTATTGCAGATTAAGGATTTCAAATTAGCTCCTCGTGTATATCATTATTTTGAGTGGCTGCATTTTATCTGTCTAATTTTAAATTACTGTAGGCAGATGAAAGTCATCTTAAAATCTGACTCATAATTCAGGTACCATACCACTAACCTTAACAGAGATGCTGGTTCTTACACAGGTACACCACTATTTTCAATGTAAACAAAGGACACTGGCATGCACCCCGGGCTAAGGATGTCAGCATTTTTCAAACACCTTTCTGACTGTTCCATTTTATGGTGATGCAATATGACCTACATTTTCAACGGCCAAAGAGAGACAGAGAGATAGAAAGGGAGGAGACAGAGAAAAGAAAGACAGACAGACCTTTGCTGTCCTTATCCTCCACCAGCTACAGCTTTAACTGTCCCTCATGGGGATGGTAATGGGCAAGAAAAAGCAGAATAACCTTATCGTAAATTCTGAATGAGAAGCTAAAGATAGGCTAGCATAAGAAACAGCAAAATTTTTTTCCTTCAATCCTGTGAACAAGTACATAGTGACACCCTCAACAGGAAAGAACAGCAGAATCAATAATTTTATAATCAGTTCCCAGAACAAAGCTGTCTGCAATAGGGATGCTTATTTTACCACCGTGTATTTTCTCTTTATGCTCCTACCACTTCATTTCTATGTGTTCCCTTTAGATCTCAAAATGAAACACAAAATAATCCATATCATTATCATCATTTTTACAGACAGAGAAATTCAGGAAGGAGGAGTGATTTGCCCACAGTTACATACCAGGCCCAAGGCAGGCTTGGGAACAGAAAGCATCACTCTTCATTATCTCTGTCCTGTGCAATCTATTAGGGACTGTGATACCTGTCATGCCAATATATAATCTTGACATAATACCAGAATTATCTCTATCTTGTATTTCTTGCACATGAACTTCACACAGAAATCTGTACTAAATTACTGCTAACCCCCAGAAAGCTTTCCCTCACAAACGATGGTCCACATTTCTCAAACTGGCTGTGGAAATGCACTTGACTGTGAGCTGTACAACTCGGCTCTGGAAACATCAATGATATTTTTCATCATAAACATGTAAAAATATAGACCTAATTAAAGCTTTGGTTGGTTGGTTGGTTGTGGGTTTTTTTCATTCTTCTGCAACTGAAGCACTTTTCCTTTCTAAAATCAGTAGTTTTCCACAACTAAAACAAGCATGTTCAGAAATTAAAAGCTTGTTGCTAGGACCGTATTAAGGAAAAATCAAGATCTTTTGATTTTCAGTTACTCTTCTTCAGTGCAAAAGATGTCCTGCAGAATATCTGCAAAGTAGATAGAGGATCAGAGTCCCTTTACTAATGGTGGTAGTTAATATAACATGCAAAACAACAGTAAACAATTTCCTTATCATTAAAACTAAAGGCCAAAACATAATCTCAAGTATACCTCTGTAAATCCAGAATTACTCCAGCTTTTTCCAAAGAGTTTCTTGGGATTTGCATATAGGTAAACGAGACTGTAATTTGGCACTGTGTTTGAAACCAGAGATCAACAACATGTATAGATTAATCCTGGGTTTGAACTGTATTTATGATAACAATAGCTTTCTTATCAAGCAGCATTCACTTCGTGAAGAGCAATCAGCCTTGCACAGCAAGTGGTGAGAAGCTGTTGCTCATTTGCCTGAGTGCTGCTGCCTTTTCTAACAGCAACTTTACATCAGACTGTTCAGTAGTGAGGAGTTAGGGAGGCAAACAGCATCTATACGAAGAAAGGGAGAGAAAAAACTTAAAGTTCGTTCTACTGTAAAGAGAAGAGACAGAGGGGAGAATCAAGAGACAAACTGATAACACCTGTGAAGGAAGGGAATTACCTGTGATGGGAAGGAGTTTGGAAATTGAGAGAGGATTGACACTGCAAAGGGAGCATGGAGGGGCAGGAAGGTGGGGGAAGACACAAGGTCTTAAGCAAAATGAGAACAGTTTCTCCTTCAACACTTGCCCATGAGGCTGTGAGAAAATCTCCATTCAATTAAATAAAATTACAATCATACATATCTCCACTCCTATTATCCCTAGCTGAACCTTAGTCAATCTATTTTACTCATTGAAACTGAATTTAGTGGGAAACTGCTATTTCTTCCATTATAAACAAATTTATTTCAGTGAATCTAGGATAGGAATCATGCTGATACAAAAGATATCTCTTCAGTATTGTCAGCATTACTAAATGTTTCACTGCAACATTTTCTCTTATTTTTTTTATTTTTTTTCCCCCTTCTGTCACAATTCAGAAGGGGAAAAAGCTGAGGTGACACTTTTATTGCTGTCCAACACCATAAAAATTCCAGCTAGAGAAGCCAAGCAGTGCAGGGATTTGCAGGGTTCAAGCCTAGCATCCATCCCAGAATGACTGTTCCCTTCGCCTACCAGTGACTGCCATCTAGAGTCAGAGCGCGTCGGCTCACATGGAACAGGGTGGGAACAAGGACAGAAATGGTCCAGCAGTGAGAGAAATGCCAATTCCAGTCAAAAAAACCCAGGAACTCACATTCTAGAAAGCTACTACTAGCTTAAAAGATTAAATTATTTAGGTTTCTCTTCTTAACATGCAATGTTATGAACTCGTGACTAACGAGCATCTGGCCCATGTCTCCCTGCTTCTCTCCAAAAACTTCAATTTTGTTATAAACGTGCAAGTTGAACATGTGGGAAAACTACATGTAAAATAGCACTATACTGCTCTTCAAGTATATCCTGTGTTTCAGTTTGTTTGCTAAGAAATATGCTGGGCCATGCTAAGAAACTGAATACAGAATCTCATCATTAGCTGAAGATGCAACAGTCACATTTCAAAGACTACCTGTGTTAAAATGCTGACAAGGCTTTAACATTCATGACATTAGTGATATTAATAAGATGAAAAATGTCTTTTTAGCTGCATGAAACTTCGTTTAAAAACCTTACCATTTTCATTTTAAGAAATATATTCATACTGACCCAAATATACGAGTGTCTTAAATGTCTACAAAAGCCCACCTGAGCCAACAGCTCTTCTCACACACTGTAAACTTGACATATATTTATATATTTATTATATATATATAATTAATTCACAGCTGCTTATTATACAATATAAAAATCATATCTTTTTCTAACTACTACTTATGTAGCTATTAATAAAGCACCTAATACTCATGCATTAATCGACCAACTGCTAGATACTCTTTAACTGAATAAAAGGAAGAATTTTTTGTTATCATTTACCTGGAGAATATAATAATTTGCATTTTAAAATATTCCCAGTAGCAGTTACCTTCTCTGCAAAGCATAAGCAGATATGAAGTCACAGCCATGTAAGTAGAGTATTAGCATACTCTTTAGCTATTAAAATAATTTATTAGCTATGACTAATAATGCCTTGTGAAGAAATCAGTTCTCGTTTCTTCACTCTGCTGCTCATGGACAAGAAGACTGGTAATGAAGCATTATAAAAACACAAGATTTCTTCTCACGTTTGTTGTTGCATTAGATACACAACCTCCAGGTCCCACAGTATCCATCCTCTCACTGCTAGTTCCACTAAGAAATTAATTTTTCCTAAGGGGAAACATATTCACAGATAAAATGAAATTAAACGGGATTACAAAGCTTGCTGTTGAACACAGCTATGTATGAACCTTAGGCCAAGCTGTAGTTACTGAAATCAACAGTTTCCTCCTGGTGCATGGATGCAGCCAGCTGGAACAATTGCTCATTCTGATCCACACTCAGCAGAGAAGAATATTTAAACAGAAGGACGACAGGGACTCATTATAGCATTGTCCTAGAGGACTACATGCAAGAAGTACTCCCCCCAAAAACCCAAACCTGTTGAAAACACCTTTCCTTGACAATAATCACAGATCCAACAAATTTCACTTGAAAGTGAACTGATAAACAGGTTACAGGAGTGAAAAGTAGGTTTCAGCATGTATCATGTGCTCTGATCCTATTAGAATCTGTCCAACGTGTAGTTACAGATCTGTTAACTAAAGGAGAGATCGAAGGAACCACCAAAGGTCAGACAGCCCCTCCCTCAGCCCCAGGGCATGATAATTAGACGACCTGGTGGGAACAATACAGGTAATCAAACCTGTTCTTAAAGACCTGGGGCAATGGATGCACCACTGTTCCTACAATGGTGATTACTCCAACCTTTCAATACTTCCACTAGAAAACTGTGTTTGTCCATGATCAGTCTTCATCACTGCAACAGGATCTGTTCCTTTCCCCACCTGACACAATGCCCTTCAACAGATCCGTGTACTCACCCTCTCAGTCCCCTCTTGTTTAAGTTAAGGGATTGCATTCTTGTGGCACACATTGTTTATACATCATGTTTTTTAGATATTTAAGCAACCGCACTGGCATCTTCATACTTCGTCTTTTCTAATTTCATTCAATGATGTTCTCCATGTGTGCAGTTAATTAATACTTTCTTTCAGAACTAAACCAGACCAAGGAGAGTTACTTTCACAAATTCAGCAACTTTAATATTTTTATATAGAGTTTTTTTGTCTAAGAAAGTTTAGGAAGCTCAGCTAGAACACAGTAGGCACTCCTTTCCTATGCAGTGATTTTATTTATAAGTAAACCAAACAAAAGTATAGATGATATTCCTACCACTTTAAAAATTCAAGTCATGTTTCTGATTTAATACACATCACTATTATGGTGTGAGCACAAATATAAAAAGGAGGTTGGCCTCATTGTCCTGCAGCAAAACTATGCACTTTCCCATTGATATCAGAGATGGTGCACAAAGAAGAGCTGTGAAGAACCAGAAACACACAAAAATAGTCATCAAATGTCAAGAAAAATAAAAAGTCAAAAATTGATCTGAAAACTTCAAAGTAAATCTCCAGAATTATGACCACATAAAAGCAAAGGGTTTTTTTTCCACATATCCTCCAGTATTTTATTTATGTGCATAAACCCTCAATAGCTACATTTTCTCTTTTCGAAGTATTTCTATTTGTAACACAAATTTTACTCTTAAGATTTAAATTCTCTGATAACAACAGACAACTATATCACATATCAACATTCCTCTCGATGAAGACACTTTCCTGGGAAGATCTTTGACTTGATATCAGAGATCATGGAATTTCCAATTACTCCTTCCTCCTTTCTCAACAAAAAGGATAATGGAGCGTAGCCAAGTCTGGGCCCTGCTGACAGCTGATTAGCAGAAATCATTCCTTTAACCACACTGACACATAGTTAAGGTAATATTTTCCTACTTCTGTAGCTTTGTCCAAAAGAATTACCTTTTCTCATGAATTACTGTAACACATCTCAACCACTACCCACAGTGCTGTACCCTACCCACACCTCCCAGCAGCTGCCTTGTGCTAGGGCTGTCCCTTACTTATTTTTCCCCAAGCCATGACAGTATTGCAGCTGCTTAAAAGACACCACCTGCACAGAAGCCAGCAGAGAACAACTGCTTATCTAAAGACAACTTTACTTGCCAAGTGACTTTAAGAGGCCTCTTCAAGGGAGCAACACATTCTCATAGCATCCATCTCAAAAGAAGATACAGAACAGCAATTACACTCACTGATATTAACAGAAAGAGAAGAAAATGTAGGTTGCAAAATGGCTGTCTTAGAGTTGAAACTCTCGTGCCAAATTTAGTAGGCCAGTCCTAGAAAGACATGATGAGGAACAGACTCTGTGAAGAGGCAACTACAAATCAAGATTTGATAAGAATAATCCAGTCATTGGGAAACCCATTACCTGTATTACATCGTATTATAAGGCTACACCAATATTTGAGAGGACAAGTAAAGTTCAAAATCCCTTCAAGAGCTTGCAAAGGACAGATTTCTTTAATATAAACATTTGAAAACAACAGTTCTTGAGCTATTTCCTTCCATTTGTTTGATGACATGAACTACAGTTACAGTCAGTTGCTTGTGCAAGTCTTCCACATAACAACAGGAAAAAAAAGCTCCACCAGAAAACCTGACTGTAACTATCACACTATTCCAATTCAAGCAAAGTGGCTGCAGCTCAAGTGCCATTTAGGAACTTTTAAAATTAAATTTCAAACTAATGACATTTTTTTAAAAAAATCCTGTATGTTTTATTTTAATCTACATGCATATAGTTTTATTTCAGGATATGTTATTGTTCCACACCATCCTAGCTTTATATATAAATACATATATACACACACATACCAAAAACCACAAGCAGATCTCAAAAATGAACAAAAAACCACCAACTCATAACTGCCAAAGTGACACTGGAATGAAACTAAAGTGAAAATATTTACCGTGAACCACAAAATCACAGGTGCATACTTGCAGTTATTATTAGCGTGTCTTTGTTTTACTCTCACCTCCTACAAGCCACTCTTTATTCATCAAAGTTATAAAATCCAATTTATCTGCCTTGTCTCTTTTATTAGTTCAGTTCTCTCCTTCCATAATCGAAATTTAAATTTTTATTAAAATAAAAGTGAAAGGCAGGGGACCAAAAGGAACTCTGGTTTTCAAACATTTTGCACTAACGTTTTGCAAAAAAAAAACCCAAATCCCAACAAGCCACCACGAAAGGTGTTTATGTCACCTTTACTGAACCATTATTATAAGAAAAGTTACCTTGTAACCTAGTTAAAACACTATTATAAAAATAGATACATTGTTACATATATTTGTAACTACTATTAAGAGAAATAACACTTTGGGCTCAGTGTTTTGGGTACACATATAATCAATTTCATATCTCAATTGAAAATTTACATGTATATATAAATACATATGTATATACACACACTTCACAGAGAATGTATTTTGTGTTTAATTCCCCTTTTTCCCAATGTTTGACATTAATTTATGTATTTACTTTTTTGCAACTCACCAAAACATTTTTTTTTACAAAGCAGATGACTTTATTCCACAACTTGTTTGGGGTTGGTTTTTTCTGTTTCTTATACTTCCCAAACTCAAACTCTATCCCTGCTTGCAAATAAAGTATGGAAATCACCAGGGAAGTGCTCACACATCTTGAACAGAACCTGACCTGCAATGCAAAAATTATCTTGTTTGTTCTTCTTCACTTCTGAAATTACTAGTTTGCTTTAATGGATTATTCCCTTAAACACCTTAGTCCTCAGTCATCGAATACCTCCTGTGCTGGGCTACACCGCTGTGTTCAGTTTGTCTTTCTCACAGCAACACCACCTCATACTAGTCAACAGTCTGATGATTACAAAATTCACTCTGATGGAAAGAATTATGGGCATTAATCCCCTCAGGAAGGAGGATAGCTGGGTTGAAGTCTCCCACACATGTGGTGAGCAGTCTAGCGGATAACAGCTCTGCTAATGACGAAAAGGGAACCAGAACCATCGCCACCTCCTGGGTTTTGAAAGCAAAGATTGACCTTTGCTCCCTTTTTGAAAGAAAGGGCTTATGATCCTAATTTCAAGAGAGCATGAATCCAAAATGCTCCCTAGAGAAAGGTGCTTAGCCCTGGATAGAGGCAGGATTTAAGCATGTTCCTACTTCAGCTACTGCATAGAAAATGTGCAGATTCATCATCTCCTTCAAGCTGCTCTGGCTGGTATAATTTTAACAAAACACGAGCAGATACTAAATCATTTGGCCCCCTCCACCCTCACGAAATCACAACCCAGCTGGCCTCAGCCAGACCAACCTTCCCTTTGGTACAATAAACTTGAGGCAGGTAAGGAAATGCCAAAACCTGAACCTGCCCCTTCTGGATCCGAGAGCCTCTGCTGGAAATGCCAAGTTCCCCTCTCACCATCGAAATATTTGTTTAAACCATCTGCTTTGACAGCAACTGAAACAACAGTTTAGAAGCAACACTTGGCCTCCTGGAAAAAGAAAAAGAAACTGAGGAGAGTGTGCCTTCTTCCTAAGCAGGCCATAACTTCTCTTTGGGGTTTTACCCTGCTCCCAGTCATTATCAGTGGGATAATGGTGGTGAGAAACAAAGTGTTTTCATAGAATCACAGAGTATCTTGAGTTGGAAGGGACCCAAAAGATCACTGAGTCCAACTCCTGGCCCTGCACAGGACAGGCCTAAGAATCCCAACATGTCTGAGAGCCCCATTTCCCTGGGGAGCCTATTCCAGTGCTCAACCAGTGCCATCCATATTCGATGCAACATATGACATACTAAAACCTAAACCTGAGCAGGCATCACTAAAAGTGTGCAATCATGCCTCCAATTATTTCTATTTCACTGCTCAGGCTTGTACCTCACTCAGAAATCAGGGGGTGAGAACATGTGTCAGTGTATCATGTTTTATGGGAACTGTAAATTGTAGCTGTGCTTAAACACTACCCACTGGCAGAGTTTCTCTATTACAAGAAAATAAACCACAAAATAATCCAAAGCAAAATATAAACCAAATTTAAAATGAGAAACAGATGTTTATCGATAGAGACCTGATACCCTCTTTCTTCATCTCCTGAGATAGAAGCCTTTCTTTCAACTACTGTCCATGACACAGCCAAGCTCTAAGTCTTATTAAATTTCTACATCTTCTTTTACAGATTTGGACTGCTTTTAAAAAAATTAAAAAAAAAAAAAAAGAAAGAAAACAAACTTAACCAACTAATTTTATTAAACTTTGAAAAGCTGACTCAGAAGCTGCGCAATAGCTCTGATTCAGCTTTCTTAGCCGAGTCAAAGCATCTGGGCACGTGATTCAGAAAACACCGCTCTTTCAAAGGAGGAAATGCCTGTTTTCCCTTGTAATCTTTGTACAAAATTTCTTTGGTAGCACTAACATTTATTTAAACATGATACAAGTAAATATGATATTCACAACTCTCTTATTGTGCATCCAATGTTTCAAACCACAGTTAAATACAAACATTTACCATTTGGCCCAACGCCAGCAAAGACAAATTTTCATCTAAGTCAGTAGTAAAACCTCAGTCAACATCCACCTCTTCCTCTGAAAATTCTGGCACGACACTGATCACTACCAAAGCCATGAACTGAAGGACTGGGGAAGTAAAAAAAATAAAAATACGCTCTTTTTCATTAGAAAAAAAATAAAATAAAGCCATTCTGAAAATATCCTGCCAACAAACCAAGAGGCTACTAGATAACTGACTAATCCTGCCAAAAACAATTCCAAAAGAATAAACGTCTGCTTTCTTACAAAATACATGAAACAGAATTACAGAATAGCACGAAATGCCACCCTAAAATTCCCTGAGTCACTTTAAATCACAGAATGCAACATGTGGGATCTTGAAGGCACTGCACAGGCAGCTGAAGTCTGCAGTGTTAATGATTTTTAGATTAAAAGAAAATTCTAAGCAGCTAATCTGTCTTGCAGTAGTTTCATGCCACTGAGTTTCACGAGGCACCTGTTAAAACACCTTGACTCTCTTGCTAAGTGGGAATCTACCAAGTGCCTGGGAAGAGGGGACCAATGACCCATTGTACCACTTCTGCTAATTCCACTCCTCAATTAGAGCCCCTTTTGGCACACACACAGGGCACACTTTCCTTTGCATCCCTGCACCTGCATGCTCTGGTTTCTTCACTGAATACCTGTCTTTCCAGTGTCACGCAATTTCAGCTTGAGTTTGACAAGCTTTAATAAATTCGTCA
The DNA here is from genome assembly GCF_025592945.1 of Manacus candei. Taxonomy (NCBI): domain Eukaryota; kingdom Metazoa; phylum Chordata; class Aves; order Passeriformes; family Pipridae; genus Manacus; species Manacus candei. The sequence continues at coordinate 7,221,410 of NW_026138073.1, forward strand.
CAGATCATCTTAAAATGTACAATAATTGATCTTCAAGCTTCATAAATATTCACTAGGATCCAGAGATGAAATGTAGAAAGCTGTTACATAATTCCTGTGAAGATATCTGAAAGAGGACAGTACCAGAATGCCACCTGTATAATTGAGATTAACTAAGGCACAGAGCCTTTACTTAGGAAGAAGTTATTTAAAAGGACCACACAGCACTGGGGATTTTTTTATGAGTAAGATAAGCTTTTGTCTCCCTTCATGAGAAAAGAAGTAGTAATGAAATGTCTTTCTAATGAACAAAATATTTCCAGGACTTGTATTTTGCAAAGTGCTTCTGTCAAAAATTCTGAAATTTTACGTGTTTCTTTCAGTTACAAAGTAAAAGACAACAAATATAACCAGTCCTGTAGCCCACAACTTGTGGTTCCGTTATTATCTGATAAGAGCATGGTTTTTAAAGGACAGGATTAACAGTACATTTAATCAATCTTGGTAACACAGACAGTAGACAGCAAAATTGATTATTCTTCAGATAATAAAATGATGCATTTTTAAAGTATTGGTATTGTCATTACAGTCACAAGTATTTTCACCCTCCCTTCTCATTCTGCTGTAATTCTACGAAAATGTGCTGGCTCTGCAGAAACACAAGGGTCCATGTCAGGAAAGCCTTTTACAAGGCTAAGAACCAACTCACTACTTTTTTTTCTCTCAATCACTGGGTTGAAAAATTTCAGGTTTATCTGCCAAGAGTGACTATTTTAATATCTGCAGAATTAGACAGCCAGTGTCTAAGAATTCTTACAGAACGAGATGACAAGCTCTTGGAAGACTGACGCTGGTTTTCAGTAAATGCTGAGGCTAAAGAAGGCTGCAAAGAAAATACAGCATTAACATAATTTAAAACAAAAAAAACCCAGGGTGACACCGATAGGTTAGTTTGATATCAGTCTTGCACAAAATCATGGTATATAATCAACAGAAAAATAAAGGATGGTGGTAAAAAGCAATGCTAAACATAGGCTTACAGAAAATAGGTCTCGCTAAATAAATTTGGTATGGCTTTCTGACAAGAATATAGGTTGGACTGGATAAAAATACCTTGTAGTTTCTGACCTACTATACTTAGATCTCTGTAAGATTTAGGGCCACACAACAGTCTGATTTAGAAGTTATTCAACATGAAGAAAACCTGGAATCTAAAACCACCTCATAAATTATTAGTGAGGCTTAGGAAAAATATTTTAAATCCACCTTGTCAATAGTTAAAGCTGTTTTCTTAGCTCTTAAAAATCAGAGCTCATTATAGCCTGGAATACTATAAAAAGCTTCTTCCCCTTTAACTTTTTCTGCAGTTGGGAAAAAAAAATATATATGCACACTGTTAAAGAAAAAGGGAGGAGGTATAAAGTCACTTTAAACTTTGACTCTCATAGATTGTTTTTCAGGAAAGAAAAACTTCAGCTTTAACAGATTTCCTCAATAAAAAAAACAAACTGTGTACTTAAAAGCCATATTTTCAGGGAAAAAAAAAAGCTAATGAAAAATCAGAGCCAGTTCTACACACGTGTAACATCTTGCAGTACTAAACTCACCTAGTTTATATTTCTTGCATCCAGAGTCACCTGGAAACATTACAGAGGATCATTTAACACTTTTGACAAGGACAGATGTGCAACAAATTATTATGTATAAGCTGCTTCAGGGTCTTACCATATGGCACACATAAAGGAATTCAAGGAAAGAGGGAAAACGACATCACATTTAGCTTGGTTGAAAGCACACACAGGTACTTATTCCAAAAGAGCTGGCACAGAGTCAGGTGCTATACCCTGTGCAAGACATTTTTTCCTACTGCATGAATCTCCACTACTGATGCTTTAAGGAAGGTCCAGTGCTCCTCAGTGTTTCTGCTGGTCAGTTGAAGGATTATATAAAAGACTGTAGCTGACAGAATCTGCAGAGAATACTGGTGAAGGACAAATAAATAAGAGTAGGTCAACCCTGCTCCAGAGATCTACATCATACATCACACTGAATTAATGGCAAAAACATGACTGTATACAGCCCAGTGCAACACACCATACACATAAAACAAGAGTTGTTTAGTACTTACAAGATAAGGAATTCTACTTGGAAATGGAGCAAATCAAAAGAAATACTCCAAAGACATTGTGAATTCTCAAATGCGTAGAGAAACCCAGCAAGCTGGAACTGGCTTCCCGGGCAAAAACATTTCATGGATATTTAATATGGCAAAACACAGCAGGAAAGAGAACTATTGCATCAATACATAGCCTCGGTGAGATTCTTGATGATGTATTTACCAAGTTCTACTTCCCATTCAAAATGAGAAAAGTTAATGAACATCGATGATGCCTGAAAGCCCTGTCTCAAAAAGAAAAATAATGGCTTTGTTCTCAAAATTGTTCTTATGAGCCTAAGACCCAGAACAGAGAATTTCATAGAAGCTTGTAATTAGTAACACATGTGAAGACAAGAATGGCACAAAAGTCATTAAATACTATTAACTAATCACATGGACTGCTGTATTCTAAATTAATTACTCAAAGACTATCTATTTGTCATTGTGGAAAGTTTAATAAGACTATCTGACCAACAGTGGAATGATGAACAAAAAGTGAGAAAAGATTGTATTGGATTAAATGACAAAATATCACATAGAAGTTCTAAGATGATTAAATAAATAACTGTGGATTTTCACCTACAACATCCTTCAGTTCTGACCAACTTCTCTCTGTAGTAAAAACAGAGAGGGCTCGGAAAATGGAAAGAGTTCAGAGAGGGGCAAGAAAAATATTAAGTTTTGATAAAACTGGATGCTTCAAGATGCTTAAGACTTCCAAGAGGAAATCACTGGGTAAAGAGGAAGAGGCAGCAAGTGCATAAAATTTGCACAGAGAAGATCAGCAAGGTCTTCTTCTCAGCCTTAGTCAAAATACTAGGGCTGCATCATAGTGACCAAAGCCTTAGGAAAAACAGTTTTTAGTTCAAACCAACTATATTAAATGGCAACAAAATCAAAGCTCATAAAAGTGAGCATTTTTAATAGTGCTTACATACCTAATGAATGCACAGCCCATTCTTTGGCCCAAACTTTGCATGACTGGGTAGAGAGTTGGGTTTTCACATAAAATTATATCACACATAAATCATATAAAAATTCATAAAAATTTCAAGAACAGAAATCACTTATCCAAGTTTGCTGTGTTGGAAACTATTCCTAAAAGTTCAAGCAGAGTTTTAATGACCACTCCTAGTAATGCTTTCCCAGTAGCACCTTTCAAAGAACCCGACCAGTTGCCTGTTGAAGACAAAGGACTGACTGAAACAATCTACAAATCCTTAAATAGCCGTTAAATGCCACTATCCAGAACAAAAAAGCACCTTAATCACGCATATCTCCAAACCCAGGAACTGAACAGATCACAAGACACATTAACTTTGTTCTTTTCTCACCCCGATTTCCCCCACGACCCTAAGACTGTCAATAAAAAGCGCTGAGCAAAACAAGACCATGAGCTACTTAACTGTCCAAACCAAAATGAAGAGGGAATACGAAGGTGTCAAGCTCTGGAAACGTCTAACATGCAATGATATATACAATACTAACATTACCAGCTTTAGCACTGCCCAAGTGCCCAAGTCTGTGGACAAAAGCCTTAAAACAACACATGGTAACACCTCAATATCTCTTTTCAAGCCATTTTTGCCAGCGCCACCTTAGTTTTGTCAGGACAGGAGGAAATAACTATTATTCCTATCTGCTGGTGACAGCCAAACTCGCCAGCACATCTATCAGAATAATATATGATTTTATGATTTTTAGCGCGCCCCACGCCCTGCTGCTTGTCCCCCCAGCACTGAGTGGGGATGAGCCCAAGGGTGGCCCGGTGAGGCCAGCCCGGCTCCCTCACACCTGCACCATGGGCACATCCTCGCCAGGGAGCAAGCACCGAGGGGTCCGTACTCCTGCTCCCTCCAGCCACAGGGACTAGACAGCCACCACAGCGGGTCCCACCACCCTCATGTCCATGGCACTGGGCACCGTGGTGGGACCATCCACCTGCTCCCCTGTGGCATCACGACGGCGCTGAGCACCACCGTGGAACCGTCCTCCCGCACCTCTGTGGTATCACCGCCACCAGCGCAGGCGGGACGGCACCGCCGCAGCCAGGCGAGAGCCCCGTGCATGGAGGACGGGACCGGCGATGGCACCCCAGGGAGGACACCCCAAGCCGGGAGCGTGGCGTAAGGGCGGCCGGGCCGCCCCCCACCCCGGCGGCCTCGATGGCGCGGCACCATGTGCCGGGGGCATGGCGGGGCGGCCGGGCGGGGGGCGGCGGGGCCGGTGCGGGTGGCGGGGGCGGGGAGGTGGAGCCTGGCTGCGGGACCGCCGCTTCCCTCCCCCGTCGGGCGCTCACCTGGCGGGGCCGCCCCTCGCCAGGGGGCCGGTTCCACGCGGGGCGCGGGGCTCGCCCGCCCGCCCTCCCCGGGCCGCGCGTCCGCCGCCCGCCGGCTCAGGCCCCAGCAGCCGCCGCCTCCCCCTCCATGGCCGCCGCTCTCGCCGGCTGCATTGTGGGAAGCTGACCTCACTCGCTGCTGCCGCCGCCCCGCCGGCTCCGGCACTCTCCGCCATGGGGGCCGTGACCGACGGTGAGACCTCCCTCCCTCCCTCTCTTTCTCTCTCTCTCTCCATCCTCCCTCCTTCCTCCCGCCCCGCGGCCGCGACCCCCGCCCGGGCTCCCCGCCCGCCCCCCAGGGGAGCAGCCGCCCGCGGGCCCCGAGCCCAGCCCGGGCCGCTCACCCCGCACACGGGCCTCCATCCCGGCCCCGCTCCCTGGATCCCGCACCCGCCCGGGTTCAGCAGATCCGCCCGCTCTGGCCCCGGGAATCGTTCCCTGAAGGGCCGGGAGAGCCCCGCGCGCGGCGCTGGGATGCGGCTGCCATGCCGTGAGAGGATCTAACAGGAGTTTTTCCGCAGATGAAGTTATCCGCAAGCGGCTGCTGATCGATGGCGACGGAGCTGGCGACGACAGGCGGATCAATTTGTTGGTGAAGAGTTTCATTAAGTGGTGTAATTCCGGATCTCAAGAGGAAGGGTATTTGTTTTCTGTTGGTTTGTTTTGGTTTTTTAAGTCTTGGAACTGCTTGGCTTCCATTGCAGCGGAAAACAGGGCTCGATCCATTTTGAAAAAACCCGTGTTGAAATGTGTACGTCTGCTTTTCCTATGGCTCTGTGGTGTTTCCAGGACAAACGCCGAGCACTGTGCTGGGAGATGAGGGCTAGAGACGGGTCAGAAATCACCGAAGGCTGCGGGCTGTATCATGAAATCTGTCAGCAGCGCTCGAATGCCCTCAGGATTCCCCTGCCGCGGCACGATCCGTCCGGGAGTCCCGCTATTATAACAGGATCATGACTCGAATATTTTAGTTGGCAGTCCTGCGTTTGTTCTGTAAGGGAGGAGTAATACTGCTGGTATTTCTGCTGCTGTGGTTCTCTTTTTTTTTAAAAAAAAACACCAAAACCCAAACAAGTCAAAGTAGTAAGGGATGAGTGACAACATGCTGTGGGGTCCCTATTAGTACTGGATATAAATTCCCAGAGGACACAATATTACGCTTGTGTGTACAGAGAAGCACTGCAATATTAAAATACTAATTTCGGCGGTCACAGGGCCAACCCTAGCTGGGAAATTTATAAGCCCCAGATCAAACTGCTCATTACTTTAATACTCACTTTACACCGATAAGGACGTGATGGTGGAATTAATGGGTACAATGTTTCTAGCTGCACTTTCAAGAAATTATACATTGAATCTTTAAGGTATTTATTGAATAATTGTTATTTAGCTGTTACTTATGCTACATGAAGTTTTGTACTTTTACACTCTTGGGAATAAATATGTTGTCTTTTTTCAGTTATAGCCAGTACCAACGAATGCTGAGTACTTTATCACAGTGTGAATTTTCGATGGGAAAAACTCTTCTGGTGTATGACATGAACCTGAGAGAAATGGAAAATTATGAAAAAATCTATAAGGATATAGGTAAATATGAGAAAATTTTACTGGTTTCTGTTTGACAGTTTCTCTTTTATGAATGAGCTTCAGCCAGTTCTGCTAAACAAAATATATATATCCAATGAGTGATTTGGAGGTTTTTTTGCGTTTATTTTTTTTTTTACTAGATAGCACTCATACATGTGCTGTGAGCATCTTATCAGTATATAAAATGCATACAAAACAAGAGCTTTTTTGACCTATTATAATGAATGTAGTTTTGAAGCTGATGGAGTTAACAGGCCACTGTGTCACAAACAGCTCTTTATCTTTTATAATTTAGCAGAATAGCTTATTTACATGTATTTTTGGGTTCAATATAACTGTGTATCCTTTTTTTTTAAAGAAAATAGTATAGCTGCAGCCCATGAGAAGATTTCTGAATGCAAAAAACAAATCCTGCAAGCAAAAAGGATTCGAAAAAATCGCCAGGGTAAGGAGCAATGTCTGTATTTAGGCTGGTGGGCTTCATTATTTTGTTATCTTTTTAAATGCATTGTGTTGGAAAATAGATTCAAAATTTTTGAAAGTGGGAGGGATGTGGATACTGTATTTAAGCTGATGGGTTCCACACCCTCTGCTGATAGGTTTTGGTGGATGAGGTAGTCAAGGTTGAACCAGGCGATCTCAATGACATGTAACATCAGGAAAACCTGAAAGAAATGTTCAGAGAGATGTTTTCAGGCCTGAGAGAAATCCCAGAAGCATGTGTTAGTTGCCTAAATAACTACAATATTGTTCTTAAGTGTAATAATATTTTTTAAAAATCCTAAAAATTAAAAAAATCCATGCAGCATTTTATACTTTTTTTCTAAAAATCTTAAATGTTCCTGTGTAACATTAGCACCATTTTCTGTATCTAAATCCAATGCTTATGAATCATACACAAAAGACCAAGTGTGCAGCAGTGCAGAGGTATCTAAAGGTCGTGTTTTCTGGCCTTATCCTTTATGAATCACCATCAGTAGGTAAGTTTGAATGAGTACATAATGGTCTATAATCATATCTGTAGTTTATTTAAAATATCTTTTGATGTAATCATCTACTTTGAAATGTTATGCTATAACATATGGTATAAAACATATACATTTTTATATATGTATATTTGTAGGTACTTTTTTATAATTGTAAGGTGTTATGTATATATTTGAGAAATGTTAAAACAGTTTTTCAAGAAGGAGAAAGAGCCTGCCATTCTATGGTACCTGAGTTTTGATTCTTGAATCAATATTTTCAGAATTATTTCGATCAACTATTTAAATGTCTTTCAGAATATGATGCGTTGGCCAAAGTCATACAGCATCATCCAGACAGACATGAAACATTGAAGTAAGTATAAAACTACATTAAATTACAATAAGCCAGTAAGTTAAAAGTCACCAGATTTGATATTACCTTGGTTTCAGTTTGACCTTTCCTCGCTTTTATATCATTTCTTCTGACACAAGAAAAACTCGTGTCTCTGTGCCCTTATCAGCTTTTTTAATTAACGTCCATCTCTCCCTGTCACAAGCATTGCTAATAGTTTTGTAGTTGAGAGTTTTCTGTTGTTAAGGTGAATAAGTGAACTTGGATGTAAATGCACATCTGTTGTCAGTTTACCAGGGATGAGCTTCTCAGAAAAGAGAGATAGTGGGAAGTGCTGCAACACCAGCGAGGAATTCAGTGGTCACTCAAAATGCATAACACACAAGCAAGTAAGGTGGAATGAGAGAATGCAGGAGAAAGCTCTTAGAGTTTTTTTTTAATGTTTTCCTTGTAGTAGTTGTTCCTGCATGCCTGGTTATAAATTGCTGTGTTGTACCTCAACATAACCTGCCCTGGCATGTGGGTTGGACCTACCTGTTGTCCAACTCGTCTTGCACGTAACTTACAGTGCAGCTTGTCACATTCTGAATTTGCATTCTATCTGTGCTTCTGGGGCAATTGTAGGGAGGTCATCTTTGTAATTTGATTATCAAGCCACAGAAACATTCCAGGACTTACTGCATCTATGAGTTTGCTCTTTCTTCAGTTCATTAAAGGTGTAGAGTGGGGTTACTGTTCCCATTTAAGTGCAGCTTGTGCTTGTCCTGTTGCCCACTTTCAGTGAAATTGCCAAGAGAGGCTGTCTTTTCACTTTCTGTGGCCTTTCATAGCAAAAGGAAGAGTTTTGATTATACCATTACCGTAATAATAGCATTTTTATAGCTATAAGACATTGACAATATTTCACACATTTCTTTCCTGTGCCTTGATTTCATTACCACAACTTCAGTTATTACGGGCAGTTCTCATGAGGCTTGACTACTTCTTACTTCATTAGTCATTATGTGACTAATTTATCAAGTGAGGCCTTAATAAAGAACTATCAAAAGTGAAGTTTTTCCAGTAAGTCAATTAAGAATGGAAACAAATAAATGAGGACTAAAGCAGAGAAGTTGTGGATGCCCCATCCCTGGGAGTGTTCACGGCCAGGTTGGATGGGGCTCTGAGCAACCTGGTCTAGTGAAGTGTCCCTGCCCACAGCAGGGGCATTGGAATGAGATGATCTTTAAAGTCCCTTCCAACACACACCATTCTACAATTCTATGATAAATGATACTTTTTTATCTTGGAGGACACCAGCTTGTTTAGGTTTGGAGGGGCTGCTCTAATTTTGCTTAACACATCCAAGCTTAAGTTTCTTAAGCAAAGCTTGAAATGGTGGTAAGTTACAGCTAGTAAGAATGCAGTACGTAGGGAAGTATACAGAAAATCATACAATGAACCAAAGGCCACCCTTAAATCAGAATAGAGGAAGCCTCATGAACAATGTCACACTTTTCATGGAACTCTCTATCACTAAAAACACTTGAGGAAACTTCTTGTGAGGAGAAGCATCATGGTTTATGTCAAGAGCTACATTTATAGCTCCTGCAGGTTATATGGCACAATAGGGCAAAGTTGAGAAAAATACTTCCTTTATGCTTTTAAGGGACTGTTTCTTGGAACAGCTAGTCATACACTACAAAAGGAGCTGTCTGGAGCTTAGTCACAAATAATGCACAGGAGCCAATTCAGGAAGTGACAGGAGCTGAACTACTAAATGACAGTGCCCACAGTGTAATTATATGCAGTATTAGAAGGGCTGTTCAGAAGGCCCAGAAATAACACTGAGTCTTAGAAAAGGAGGAGGCTAGGCAAAAATTCTCTGGAGCAGAAAATAAAAGGAGTAAGATTCCAGATGTAGCTTGGATGTTACTAGAAAAAAAATTGCATGTCCTTTCGCAGTCTGCTCACACCTGACAGCACGGTGTAAACAGAGAGATTTGGCCAAATGGAAATCTTGCAGAAACTAGAAACTAAATACTGACAAAATCACGGTATGAGACTATGAGCTGTTAGCCTGTTTCCATTAAAGAAAGGGATGATGTCAACCCAACCCTCTCTCAGGCATTCCCTTTGAGGTACAAAGCATACTGGCTCAAAAAAAGACAACACCCTCAGGTAGCACTAAAACAGACCTTTTTCCCATTCACAGTGAGGTACTTAGGACTGGAGGCATTTTTGTGGTTCCCTACCCAGGCTTAGTGGTAGCAGCTGTCAGTGCTTCAGAAAAAAAAGTTTGATTTCCTTGCTGACCCCTCTATGGCTCTGTCTGCTGATAAATCAGGGATGATCAGCCTTAGAGTTTCTTTCACCTTTAAAGCAACAGTTTGTTCACATTGCATGGAGCATAAATTATGGTAGACATCAGAGGAAAAGTAGAAGGAGGTTTGCATGTAAGAGTTGGTGCTCCATCCTCATTTGAAAGGTGCTGTACACTGGGGTGGGTACCTGATAGTCTTTGGCTTGCCTCGAAAATTATTGTGGTGGTCCATGGTGAGTTCAAGTGAGAACAGAAAGGTTTTCACCCAGAGGGCGTTGGAACAGGCTCCTCAGGGCACTCAAGGAGTGTTTGAACAGCACTCAGGCACATGGTGGGATTGTTGTGGCTGTCCTGTGCAGGGCCAGGAGTTGGACTTGATGATCCTTGTGGGTCCCTTCCAACTCAGGATATTCTATGATTCTATCAATCTGCTTCTTTAACTTCCATTGTATGGTCAAGTAAATAATATGTTATAGCAGGACTGGAATGTTACAGTCCATATGCCCAGTGTACAACTGTATTCCAGCTTGGAGACCTGGTTTTTTTGTAAGAATCCTGAAATTACAAGTTTAGAACATAATAATTTAACATTTACGTGAAGTGGCCTTACCTCTGTATTGTTTCACTTGTTATGTTTTGTTTATATATGCTGTTTATTTAATTGTTCTTTTTCCTCTACTTAGTTCAAATCTGTTCTGCAAGAATTTTACAGAACTTTGGCAATTTTACAGAACTGTGGCAATTTCTTTTCAGGCAGCTGGAAGCTTTGGGAAAAGAACTGCAAAATCTTTCTCACATTAAAGAAAATGTTGAAGATAAGGTAGGTCTTTCATAGAGATTGTTATATAATAATTTATTAGGAACACAGTGGGGAATCTGCTATTGGTTGTTTGGCTCTCTGTTTCCTACAATACATATTTTATCATTCCAGTTGGAGCTGAGAAGAAAACAGTTCCATGTTCTCCTGAGCACTATCCATGAACTTCAGCAAACCCTGGAGAGTAAGTGTTGTTCTTAGGTAATAGATATAACTGGGTTGGGTTTCAGTGGATCAAAAGGATTCACAGCTTCCAGCAGTGGGATAGCTCTGTGCAATTGAGGTTGGTGACCTCTTGCATCGGCAGCATTTTTTTCCCCAGTAGTAGTCCAGAGCCTTTTCTTCTACAAGCTACCCACTGTGTCATTTCCTGACTAGCTTCAGGTTAATCTGTAGGCAGCAGAATTCTTTAAAATGTGGGGGTGGAGAATAGCAATTTCAGGTTAGTTTTGGCTTGTTTGTTTTTTTCTTTTAAAAACAGAGAAAGTATTTCTTACAGAAAATTATTCTTGCGCTTATTTCCAAACATATTTGTGTAATTCCTATTTTGATAGTTTTGAAAATATCACTGCCATCATGGTATCATTTGAGGCTTTACTGAAAAGAAATTGAAATACAGGAACGGTAAATGACTGACCTACTCAGACAGTGAGTTTGTGATAGAGGAGGGACTAAAGCTGTCATACACAAGAGCTAAATTCAGGAATTAGTCATTTTTGTCATACAAAGAATTAATGTTTTCAACACCACTAACTTTTCATGCTCTAATGTGGAAATATTGTTTTTAAATATTATTTGCTGGATATTTGCCGTGTCTTTTGAAGACACAACAATTGGTACAGCCTTTGAGCATGACCTGATTAAATGCATAGATGGCTGTAAGAGCAGACTTTCATTCTCTAAGGCCATTTAGATCTTCTTAAGCAGAATGAACTGTTAATCCTAGGTGAACTTTAGCAGAAGGTTATTGTTATTATATGTTACTAACAGTTGCTTAAGTATTAGTCTTTAGAATGCATTTTCATATGAATATATAGATTACCTTTCAGCTTTCAGGATTTTATGAAGGAAAGTAGCACTTTAGTGTAAGGCACAGCTTCAGTTTGAAATAAATAAACCATTAGTAGGCAAAGAGAAGGCATGTGATTTGAAGCATTCTCGTATTGTTTGTTTGAATTGATGCTGTAAAATTTACCCCATATTTCCAATAACAGCAATAACATCCTTAAAAACTTTGAAGGATTTTTTGTTTGTTTGTTTGAACATAGCACTTTATATAATGAGATAGTCAGCTACACATTCAAGGCAATCAAAATATTTAAGTGGGACACAGCTCTGCAGTATAGTCTGTAAATATGACCAAGCATGTTTGACTAACAGTAATATTGAATTTTAGATGATGAAAAACTTTCAGAAGCTGAAGAATCCCAAGAAACTCAAATGGAAGCAGAGGCCAAGCAGTAGATGTAATATGAAGACTGACAATACTACTGAAGAAAGTCCAAGTATCTTCATGTTCTATTGAAACCAACAGTAAGGGAGGTGGAGCTGAAAATAGTTTTCTAGTGCTTCTGTGAATTTTTATACAAAAATACTTGTTATGCTTATGCTTCAGGGGAAAACAGTTGCAGATCTGTGCAGACAGGGACTTTATGTTAATTCACAAACTTTGTAATTTGTGAAATTGTGGTTTATAAAAGATGAAGCTTCTACACAGTGCTTGTGAACTAAGGTGTTTGCTAAACATTGTCAATAAAAGGTGTTTTCACAGATTTTCCTATTTTTAGTAGGCATTGAGCTTTTCTTACTAGACATCAGACTGAAGGCAGTGCATCTCTGCATGAGTTACAACTTCCATAGCTTAGTCTAGATGGGACCTAAATCTGAACTAAGCAGGGTCTTAGTTTTTCAAAGTAGCTGTCATTTTAGAACTTACTAGTTTCATATGAAACAAATTACTTCTATAGAATTAATGCTTGTTAAGGGTTATAAAACAACAAAAATAATCCCGTACTAGCTTTAATTTTTTCCTCAAAGTGATGCAAAGATCTGCAGTGATCCAAGCCTTGCTCTGCTTTGTTTGTTGTGCCACCTCAAAAGTCACATTTTGAAATGGCACTTTTAAAACTGTGATTTAAAAGCTTTGTTCTTGAAGAACCAGGAATCTAATCCTGATACCATTTATAATCTGCTTCTGGATTTTACTTGTCAATTGACTATTATGAAATACATCATAATTTCTGAAACAGATGGTGGAACCCTTCCTGCCTCACAAAAAAAAACCCTGAAGCAGCAGAGCAGTAACCATGATGTTAAAGAATCAGAGATATTTGTGTTATTAATAGGGAAGGTGGAATTTATCCACCTGGATCATCCTGCAGTCTGTTGGGAGGTTTCAACCTTCCCAAAAAGAGAAGAGAATGGAGTATGCTCTATGCTTTTGTAAGGCGAGGAGGAAGGAAGGGGCAGTAGGTGATGTCACTGCCTGTTAGCCTTGTTCTAAAAACATTGAGCCTTCCAGTGGTTTGCATAAAGGAAAACATTTTGGATCTCACTCAGACAGAGCCATAAGCATATATGGTTCAAGTAAAATAATGATGTTCTACAGAACAGAGCTGCCTTCTTACTCGGTGACAGCTGAGGGGGATTTCCAGGATTGAGATTCGAGACTTATAGTCCAAATGCCATATCATTCCCACTCTCAGTGGCTGTGGATCTATGTGCATTGGGCTGAACAGACATATCTGAGCTTGTTTTGCTCACATTCCAGGTTTGCTAACAGCAAGCCAGCTGAACAAGAAGTCACACAACTTCAGTAGCGCATTGCAGCCCTGAACTAATAAGCTGTCAAAAGTCTTCTAGTTCACAGCTGGTCAACTCAGAACACAGGGGAAGCTCAGGTTTGCCTGATAGAGCCTGTGCAGACATGCAGTGCTTCTCATGCACTACAGATTTGGCAGGTTGGGGTGGTGGTTAAGCAAACAAAAAGGATTTAATATGAAAAAATACAGCGTCAAAAAGTATTTAGTGTACTGTGTTTTTCCCCTCCTAACAACAGTGAATAGTAAATATTTTGTAAAGCAGCAATACTAAATTATTGCCAAATCAGGGAGTAGTCACTGTCATGAACATATGAATTATGAAGATCATAAATTACAAAGGCTCAAGACAGTTTTAAAGCATATTAACATTTTTTTGTGTTTGAAATGCCCTTCATAAGCTACCTGGACTGAATTTTGGTGCAGAGGTGGATGACATTTAACACCTAAAAACAGTCTCCATAGCAGTGTCATCATGAAAATCTGAACATTTTCCATTAATTGTTTTACACATTTCTTTGGAAATTAATTGCATCACTTAAGTATCTTATCTCAGAACTTGCACTGCTCTGGATAAAACCTGACCATAAATGTGCCAACATCCAAGCCTGTCCCTCTGGTAAGGAATACATAAGCAAAACCAAAAGTTGCACACAAGAGAAGCAAGACAAATGCATAGCAGAGGAATACATTCTAGTTTGAATTACAGTGATGCAATCTTGAAAAGAAATTGCTGCCCTAGAAATTCAAGTTGCCCTAGTGCCATGTGGCAGCAAGAGGGTGATGTCACGAGGCCACCTTGGAGAGCAATCAAAATAAAAAGCAACATCAATTCATTGCAAATGTGAGCTCAGTGGGACATCCAAAATATTTGCTCCTAATATTTTCAGTATTTATGTATCTAACCTCTTGAGCATTAGATTTGTACCAAAAAAAGAAACAAAACCAAATGGAATTCTAATTATCAACAATATTTAACCTGCTTTGTTACTAAACCTCAGGTTCCAGCTTCAAATCTGCCCTGCATAAGTCGGAAATGTCTATCTGCATTTCCTTTAATCTTCTGTTCCAGAAGTTTTCTCTGATGCTGCTTACCTGCATTGACTCTAAATATGCATGTATAAAAATCTAGGTACATGAACTCAGAATGTTCACAATGACACTATTTAAATAAGAAATCATTCCTGGTTTTATGATTTGCCTTGTCCCTATCTGAGCTGAAGGATTATTATATGACTAAATGCTCCATCTCTTGCTATGTGGATGCAGAAATAAAAGCAGAAAGAGAGTTGCTGAAGTGATAAACTGACATTTGCAATGCCAGGACTTATTTTTCTGTCCTGTCTAAATGAGAGCAGAAGAGGGAGAATGGAACATTGGACAGAATTGGTAACTTGGGTGTAATTTTTAAAGCTAGATTTAGCAAGCTCCACGAAAGGAGGGAAGAAGGAGGAGAAAAAAGGTCCCAGTGACACATTGCCAAGTGATGGGATATCTCTGAAACCACGTTAATTTGAAGAAAGCTGCTGTCAGGACAGAAAATTGCAAAAAATAGATCCCAAAGATTTATGAGCTAGAAATTATGAATTATTTTAGATACTTGTCATGTAAGTTTTCCAGCTGTCACAGCTGCCTTGTACCATGCTTTCCCTCACTCCTTTACTCAAGTCTCAGGTGGGTCTCCTTTTTTTGTGAGTTTAAAAAAGAAAAGACGTGCAGCGTGTGGTCTGTCCAAGATAGCAGAGTCCAGAAGGGAAGGATGAGGTGCCTTAGACCCCTATGCCAGGTGAAGTGATGGGGGACTTGTTTCATGGAAGAAGGAACTAAAGGCCTGTCCTGGCCAGAGCCAGAGCACTGGCTGTGTTGGGCAGCTGCTGGTGTTGCTGTCTGAATGGCAGGAGCTGGTGTTATTTGAGGGATCCACGAGGACGGAACTTGGGAACAAACTCATTTTTCTACATTTGCTACGTCTGTATTTGAGTAGCTTTTGTGGGGGGCCACACGTTTGGATGCCACAAACCACAGCAGCTCCTGGGAGCTGCCAGACACCACCCATGGGATCATCTAAGTGGGCTTATCAACAGCCCGAAAACTGGTCCCCACCGTGGTCTATCATGGATTCGTACCGGAGCGCGAAAAGCAGGGTGAGCTGGGGAGTACTCGTTTAACACCCCACAGGCACAAAACTAATTCCAAACGCCCTAATGGTGCGAAACCGCCCGGAGAAACCCCGGCTCCCGTTGTTTCTCTCGCCTCCCTCTCGGCCCAGGCTCCCGCGCACGGATCCCGCTCCCGATGGAGCCGCGAGGGGGCGGCAGAGGCCGGGCTGCCCGGGAATCGCGGATCCCGCCGCGCGCATTCCCAGCGCTTCCCGGCCTCGCCAGCCCTTTCCAGAGCTCTTCTTTTTCTTTTAGTTCCCGTTTCCCACGCACGGACAGTCCCGCCAGTGTCCGGAGGAGTTAAATCCCCGGAGAATCATAGAATATCCAGAGTCGGAGGGACCCACAAGGTTCATGGAGTCCAGTTCCTGACCTTGCATAGCGTGGCCCCAAGAGGGTTTTGCTCACCCCTGCGCTTCGTTTTCAGTGTCTTGCCTGAACTACGCTGATTCTCAAAGCCTCTCCTAAACTGCCCCAAACCACGTAAAACACTGCCAAGGAGCAGAAGGTGCAATGCTGAAACCTTCGCTCTTTGCGATGCCCCATCTTGTGACACAAGCGTATCCAATACTTCATTTTCCTACTGATGATAAGATACCAAACCCTTCACACTGCCTCTTCCATGCAAGGGCTGGAAGAGCAGAGCCTGGCAGTGCTTGCAATAGGGACCAAGCACCCTCTGGTACACTAAACTGCTGCCTCCAACACACCCAACTCCGCCAGCCCGAAGCCAAGACAAGAGATGTTTCAGTATCATTCAATATTGGGATGCTCAGAATTTGCAGCATCACAGTGAGAGAGTTGGCAAAAGTTTGCTAAAAGTGTTATACTGTGTGAGAATTCCTAAAATAGTCAACAGCCCAGACACATGCTTTTAAATGGCTCTCACAATAAAGGAAAGATAAAAGGAAAACTAAAAACCTCTGTTATGCTTTGCCAGTTTGCTTGCAAGGAAAAAGTCACCACCTAGAGAATTTAAAATTATGGTTTATCTCCAAGAAGAGAAAGATTGGGCTCTTTTTGACACAAAGCAGAAGTGCATGCTGGAAATAACAGCATGTGCTGAATGTAACAAATAAGCCCCACTAGCAGCTCATTTGGAATACAAAACAACATATAATTTATGATATGGCAGGGCAAGTTGACCGTAGCCACCTTCCCAATGACTCTTCAATAAAGCATTACTACACTTTAATCTCCTAATATGAACCTAAGTGAGATTCACCTTTACATTGAACTTGCCGCACCAAAAACTATGTATTTTCTCTAAAGCATTGTATTGTTGCTAAAAAAATCCCAAACCACAATAAGCTTCAAAGCTGAAAGCAAAAGCCCCTGATTGATTACCAAGCATAAGAAACAAGTTTAGACACAACACATGGAAACAACCATCACTGTCCAGTGCAGCTTCTCCCAGTTGCATTCAGGAAACTTTTACAGCCTAGTGGAAATTCACAGGTGATGTTTTAACTTATTTAACAGGAAACATGAAAAAAAAACCGTCTTGGTTTCTTTCTTAGTGCCTGTTAACCTCAGTATCTTCTGAGTCATTCTGCATGAATTTGCAGAAGACGTTCAGATCAATTCTCTTTTGCTTTGTTATTCTGACTGCTGGAAATGGGAAGGGCCGTGGAGCACTGGGTCCACCACTCCTGCCATCCATGTCATTAGTGGCCCCAGCAGCCAGCAAGGTGCAAAACTAGAAGTGGGAGCATTTCCTGTAGTGGGAGAATTTACTACCTGCCTACACATCCATGAATGCTCCAGTGCCAGGAGACAGGTTATGCTGGGGTGGCTGATATGTGCAGGTTATTTTTCAAAGCATGTAGAGCTGTGTGACATCTCTACCCTTCTGACATACCAGCATGTCATGCTATTGAGGTAACTTGAAAAGTGATTTAAGGAAAACTGACGGTCCTGATGACAGAAACTTTCCTTGGGAGACCTGTGCCTCGGTCAAATAAGATGTGAGCATCAAAACTATTTGCTGGTGTGTAACAGCAGCAGGATTCACTGAAGGAATGAGAGTCTTGCACCTCAGGACTCAGCCTGTCCAGGGCACACATTCATTCAGTTTCTTTTATGGAAAAACAGGTTCTTCCCTACACTTCTTGGCACATTGACGAAGAGAACAAAATCCCCAGGACCAACCTTTCCCAGCCCCACAAAACCCAACAAAGCAGAGGAAAGCTTTTTTCCTGTTCATTGTGTGGGCTCTGGCAATGCCCCTGGGTCCTTTTGCTTGTGCACACAGGGCAGAGGGTGGCAGCGAGGGGGCACAGGAGCTGGGCTCGCCACATGGGCAGAGCTCTCCAGGACCTGCCTGGGTGTAAAGGCAGTCCTGAAGAGCTGGGGGAGCAGAGTGGAATATTTGGGGGGTGTTTGGGTTTGACTTTTCAGTTCTACTCATTCAGGAGGATGGTGTAAGAGACAGCAAACCCCTCTTTTAATAGATTGTATTTAGCTTGTGAGAGGTTCTCTCCCTTTCTCTCCTTTACTGCCTAACCCTTCAAACCTGCCAGCTGCTGCACTAAGCACACCAAGCAATGTCAAAGGATCTCAAGGCACACGGGGAAAAACTCTCGTGTAATCTCTTTGCTCCAATAAATAGCCAGTATATATTTCCTGAATGAAGAGATGTAAAAAGGGGATTTGTGCTCCACTGCATCATCTCTCAAGATACATAGAGACATTCCCTAAGCTTGATAGGACTAAATCCAGACACCAACCCTACAATGCATCAGCCAACACTGGTATGCCTGTACCATCCTACACCAAATAATGTAATAGACAATGAAGGAAAACTGTTCACCTCTATTTCAGGCCTCTCACATGATGCTGATTTGCTAGACAGCATATAAAGGCTGGAGCTAGCACCCAAAAAGCAAGTTTTAAGAAGGAAATCACACTGCTCCTGCAATCTGGGTAAAGACCTGTGCTGAAAATGATGTAGGGTGGTTGCAAAGCCACTCAGTTAAAAAAAAATGGAGTGAGCAAAAATGAAAACATCACAGCATGGTTAGAGAGCAAAATCCTAAGGGAAGCAGCAGGGTTGTTTGGCAGCACAGTATTTCCTCAGAGCTTGGACTGCAGGACCAGGAGCAAAGCTGCACTGTACAAGCCCAGCCACAGCAACACAGCCAGGGACTGTGGGCACTGCCTGGAGCTGCCTGCTCCCTGCCCCCACAGGCCTGGGCTTCACCAGTGTTTACTTGGCCTGTGGATGCTTTAATCCGATGTCATGGGCTTTTCAAGTGTGCCAATTCCTGCCGTAGCCTGCTGCCAACTGATAGATGGTTTATGCCACTAACAGCGCCTGAGGATGAGAATTGCTAAAAAGCAGTGGGAATATTTACTTTCTCCTGCTAATGCAAGTAGCAGGCAGGGGATTTCAAAAGCCTTGTAACCTGCATGTGGTCAGCTGCAGACCAAGCCTGGCTGGGGGCAAACAAAAACTGCGGGACACAGCTCCATGGGGACAAATAGCTAGAACATAACAAATCCTCAGGACAGAGGGCTCAAAGACAGGCTGTGGCATCAAACCACTGTGGTGCCCTCAGGGAATGATCATGGAAGAGATGAGAGCCAGCAGGCTTATTGTCTTGGAAGAGTGGAAAGAAGAGAAAGGAAGCAAAAAAAAAAAGAGAAAGGAAAAGCAAAGCCAACTAACTGTGTGCTGATTGTCATTCCCATTCTCTAGGACTAAACCTATAGCCTCTGTATGTGCATGTATACAGACATACGTGCACATTTGCACACCCACACCCACATCCTGCAACTGAAAACCTTGCAGACTGCTGGTTACACTGTACAAAGCTCTTCTGGAAGCTTAAACTGATTAAATCAACACGCATATCTCAGTGACTCCCATTTTTTCCAACCGTAGCTCAAAGCCTCACACCCATCGCTACCACGGCTTCTCAAGCCAGCCCAGAGCCCCCTCCGCTGCTTCTACTCATGATACAAACACAGAGACACTGCTGAGGAGTAAATATTTGTTATTCTTTGTCTTGACACCTAGTGATGTACTGGAAAGTTCAGCTACCTTGCTGTTTCACATTGTCCTGTTACCACCCATTGTCAAACACCCGCCGCTTGTTTGCGTTACAATGGCTCATCTCTCGGGGGAGCAGCGGGGGAAGAGACTGGGCACACGGACCAGAGAGCAGCAATTTCATCGAGAAATAATAGTAACCAACCAAAATGTACTGATTACATGGATACGTCAGTGCAAATGAGACAAGAAAGATTCCCAGTTGTGTTATCTCCAAATTGCTCCCTGCCTGTCGCTGTGCCTGTGATTAGCCGTGTCAGCCGCAGCAGGCTGGGTTCAGCACCCCGTCCTTCTCCTGCTCATTAATTTCAGCAGCAATTCCCAGTGAGTGAAACAGCAGCAGGCTGTGTTTGTTTGCTAAAATGCTGTAGAGTTCTGTGTATGGTGTGCTAAAGCCAGAGAGACACCGAGGTGCCTGTTCCTGGGGCTCCATAGCAGACTAGCTCCTGGTGTGCACACCAGGTCCCTCGCACACTGTGTCCCCCCTGTCCCCTCCTGCACAACAGGTACCTGCTTCTCTTTGCCTTTTCTTACCTCACAAGTAAAAGTAAGGTACCTAAACTGGCCGTATAGGATCATTCAATCATGTTGGCTGCAAAGGATCTTTGGAGGTCTCTAGTCCAAACTTCTGCTCAGAGTAGGGCCAGCTTCAGATTTATGCGAGGTTGGTCTAAGCCTGAACCTGGGTGTTTGAGTGTCCCCAGGGATGAAGGTCCCACTGCCTCTGTGGTCTGCATTCCAATGCTTGACCATTCCCATTGGGAAATTTTTTTAACCCCCAAAGTTAGAGTACAGTCCTGCTACTGCTCATTTAGACAAAGCATTGAAAAGGTTAAAAAGCTCCTCTATTGGTGATGCTCTGATTTTTTTTTTTTTCAGCAAAATAGGAGATGAAGAGGCAAAGCTTCACAGGAGCTGAGCTCTTGGACAGCATTATTACCTCCCTACCATCCACACAGCCACCCCAGCTTTCCAGCAGCTGAGGGGAGAGACCAATCCCAGTATTTATTAAGTCAGATCCTACTCTCTCGTCAGCCTGGGTGTCTGAAAATATCACCCTGATGCTTTTCTTTCTGGAAGCAGTTTTGCCTGCAGAGTCACCTGCTGAACACTTACACTGTGCATTACACCAGCACAGCACGTTCCTCCCTCCAGCAGACTGACAGGATGACCACATCCTTTCCAATAATATTTTATTTGAAAATCTTAAAGAAAAATAATTACTCATGCTCCTCATCAGAAAGGCAAACAATTAGAGTGGTGAATGACATTTTAGCAGTGCTGGTAATTAAGGAACTGCCAGCATTTTAATTATAAACTAATATCTTCAGTGGCTGACGATCCAGCTGTACAGCAGACCCGTAAAAAGCGAGATTGCCAGTTGCAGAGTTATGGAGCAGCAATTAAAGTTTCAGGGAGGTTTTCTGTACTTCTTGCTTAAGATGTTTTTTGCCTGTTAAAAGCTTTGGGAAAGACTTTCAGTAAAGTCCTTATGAGTAGTCAGCCTTTCTTTCACTCTCAATGATTCCTCTGTCACAGCATGGGATAGGGACATCCTGAGGCCAGCAAGTGTCTCACCAGACTTTCTCCCATCAACTCAGTGCTGCTTTAAAATTTTCCACCTTCACATCGTCAGTCCAGCTATTGCCCAGTCTGACCGAGGGGCTTTGCTGAACCCTGTTTAGAAGGCACCCCAAGTACCAGTGGGGATTTATTTAGTATTATTTAAACAATAAGATTTCATTAAGCATAAAGAAGTTAAGAACTCAGCAGTTGGCAATATAAAAAAAATATTAAAACCAAAATATAAAAAAATATTAAATATTAAAACCTCCCTACCCTGCAGCAGCCACTGCACATCCCAGGACTGGGATGGAAATACCCCTGGTAAGTGGTGCTATTAGGTCAAGCTGCTTCCAGCCAAGCCCAGGCTGTAAAAATTGATAACAGAAATAGCAAACTCTGATCCCAGGAAATTTCCACAGACCGTGTCCATTCAGTTGGCACAGCAGTGAGCATCCAGACATACCTCTGCTGGCTCGAATTTTGCTGGCTGCTGCAGCAGGAAATGCACAGGGCAGCTGATGTTACCTGCCTGCAAGGTAGGATTGTGCAGCTCCCTCTGATCTCTCTAGACCCACGATTATAAACTGTGCTGCCTGGCTGACACAGCCACTCTTGCCCTCACTACAGGGGGAGCAAAGCCCCAGTCAGGGCATGCCCCTTCCTCACCTCCCTGCCTTTTCCAGCACAGGTCTCCAGTGAGGGTTAGAATACAGGCTTTTCCCTCATTCCTTGCCTGGGGATACCCAGGGATGCTCAGACTTCACACTGGATTCACTGCCTAGAAAATCACTGGCATGTGCTTATGAGAACATATTTCTATCCTTCAGGCCTGGCTCAGGGAAAGGTCCCCACAGAGCTCAGGAGAAGCAACACTTGGGAATAAAAACCTGCTGAACGAGACGTCTGTGTCTTAATTACACAGAGCTGGTATTCCCAGCATCACCAACACATGCACTGGAAGATAAGAGGTGAAGCCTGTCAGGTGGTGAGCTTACCACAGTGCTACCCAGAGCAGGGGTCCCTCGGAGAGATGAGACCCCTGCTCCCACCCACAGCCTGCTGCCCTGGAGCTCACACACCCCAGAGACCTGGTACATCAGCTGGGGGACAAGAGAAGAGCTGTGAATAGCAGGCAAGGGCAAGGCATCCACCCCAGCTACAAAAGCTGCTGGGTAGCAAATTCACTCTGCCAGCTCATTCCCACTCCTCCAGCCCCTGCAGCTCTGCTTCCTTCACTGGCTGCTGCCTCCCTGCCTGGGTGTGCCTGCCCTCCCCAGGCACTGCACCCCCCTCCCTTCTGGCAGCCTCATAAAACAGCAGGAACAAAAGCTGTGCTGTTTGCAACAGCACCTCAGCCTCCACAGGCACAAAGGGAAGGTGTTTTCCATATGGGCCTGTGGTTTCAGAAGGAAAATGCAACCTGTCCAGGGAAGATTCTCTGAAGAGTGGTAACAACTTTGGTGGAACTACCTTTATAAAGAGAGGATAAAATACATACATTCTAGACAAAAAGATGTCATAGAAATAGTTCCAGTATCATCAACAGTAAATGCTTTGCTCCTGCATAAAAATTCTAGGTAGTTCTGTCACACACATGGAAAAGAGGGATGCTGCAAATCCTATGGACATAACCCCCACATTCCTAATGTCCTACACTGTGAAGAAGTTAAGGCCAAGCACAGGACACTTAATAGTAATAAAATTCCACCCTTCAACCTTTGGAGTGAGCATATTCTCTGCCAGTATTGAATGTCACTGCAGCAAAGCTTGAAGTAAGATCTGCACTGTAAAATTTCATTATAAGGTTTTAATAATATGAAAACTAAATTCCATAGCAAATGTTAGGGCTGGCTGGTGTTCTGAGATGTATTTATGCAAAATCTACTGCCAGTTCAAATTAACATATCTCATAACTAGCTCTGGAATGAGAAGTGATCAGCTGAGTGATGAACAAGCCCCAGTTTCTGTCCTTGCTCATGCCCTGCCTCAAGGCTAATCCTCCCTCCTTCAGCACAGCTCCTCCAAAGCTTGTGGAAAAGGTGTCAAATCACGGTTCATAAGGTTTCAGCAGGAAACAAAAGTATTTTTTTATAGCTTAAATGTCACTAGTGCCTGCTAGGAGCTTGTATTTGAAGCATATTTTGTGCCTGCATTCTTCTGTGGAAGGCAGACAGACTTTTCTCTCCTGCAGGAGTCCAGCTCTGAGCCCTGGGATTATCTTTGTCTGTGGACACCAGGTAACCTGTGCAGGGTTCAGTGCTGACAGCAGTGACTTGCTTGTGTCTGGACTACAGTGGGGGATCTGTGAGGTAAATGGGTGCTATGGCAGACCCCTGCACGTTCAGTATTTGAGCTCTCCAGCCTAGAAAGTTGTGCTTAATAGACTGAAGTTTAGAAAATATTCCAAAAAGTTGGAAACGGGTTCTTCCCATTTTTTCTAGCTGGAAAAAACCCTCTTGAACCCTGAAGTTGCATCTTAAGAAGACTAATGGCAAACCCTGAATTAATTCACATGTTCTGCATGTACATTTAGTCATCACAAGGTTCTCACCCACCATAACTTTCAATGACTTGTTGAATCCTCCTATTTCATGTTTTTAAAATAAAAATAATTAAGAACAACCTTGTGAAAGGACTTATTTTCCTCTCTCATTGTGTTTCTACTGTCTGCATAGGGCTGCCTTGCAAACCTGCCCTTGGCCAACATCTTTCCACTTTCATCTCAGCTGTGTTTGGAGCAGAGCTCCTCTAGCATCACTTCCCAGCAGGAAAAGGAAAGCCTCAGCTGGCAGAGATCCACCTGCTGCGGTCTAACAGGTGCCTGTACCTGCTGGGAAGTGACCCACAGTCCTGAATGTGAAAAAGGAGCAAACAACAGGAGAAAGATTGCTGTTCTTTGCTCACACTGTCTAATTATAGGTGGCACTTTTAGACACAGGCACAGTGTTAATGTCAGGGAAGCACATTTCTGTCCTGTATCTTCCCTTACTTACTCTGCACCCTTCTTAGGATACAGGAGAGAACAACTCCTACATGCAATTTATATATATCTGTAGATATGTGTGAGAAATTTTTAATAAAAAGAGGATGACAGTTGCCACAGGAAATTATGAATACATGCATATATACACTAACTCAAACATGCACCCTGAGCCTTTGAGACCTTTCAATTTCTTGAAGGAAATACATTTCACAGAACTGTGATGCCCTCTGTTAGCTCTCACTTGAACCAAGACCTCAGCAGCAAAGAAGGGGGTGAATATGAACCCAAGCCCTCCTCAAGAGTTCTGATACAAGAGAACATGTTGTTTTGTGACGTGGGCATGTGAATAACTCGTTTCTGAGTCAGTCATAGCACAGCTACTCAACTAAACATGCATTTACCCTCCTGTTACTGCAAGGTAGGGCACATGGAGGGGTGACTACTTCACATGACCATTGTGAGCATCAGCTCTCCTCTACAGGAGGGTAGGGTGGGGTTTTACATCTTCCTCACCCTCTGTGTAGGTACCAAAGGAATGAGGGACCTTCACCTGAGATCCCATCACTGACAAAATACATTGAGACCCTTGAGCCTTTGTTTTCCTCTAAAACTCCTATAATTTGCTACATAAATAATCAGTTTTGTGTAGGATGGTTCAATCAGTCTGGCCCTGGGAAAACATGAAGCAAGAAGAGCTTTGTGCAAGCTGCAGACTAGTGTCTTTATTAAAAAACTATACCAAAGCCTGCACCTGGTCCGGTCTGTTCATGTTACCTCTCTTGTTTTTAATGTGCTCATACACTGAAGAATCCTGATGGATTTGAGCCATAGGAGGTAAATCAGCAGATTGAAGAGGTGAGATGTATTTCTTTGCTAATGGGGCTGATGCTGTTCAAAGCTCCCATAAAAATTCAGCACGAAGAGCTTCCTAAGCTCAGGGGTTTTGTAGCATTCATGATCATTCAACCTTTAAGCAGATACAAAGAAATTTTTTCTCTGCCTTTCTCTGAATATATCCATCTCCTCAGGAGCAAAGGGAAGACTTTTATGGAGAACTTGATAAAATTCCTGAGACAGCTCATTAATTCCAGTCACTTCAGCAGTGACTTCCCCACCACTTGTGGCACTCAAAGAAGTTATAGATTGCCTTAGTAATAACAAGTCCTATTCATTAGCCATGTCCCTGCACTTGCATATTAATATTGTCTGGCCTTGTTAAATATAGAAACCTATTCTCTTTAATCTGTTTTTAACAGGCATTTTTTTCCTAGGGGTAGCCACAAAATAATTGATAGTGATAGTTATCCTGCCTCCAAAAAACTTGTGAAAGTCCCCTACTGGCCTCTTATGGCTGCTGGGGAGCTGGAGCAGGCCAGTTACCTCTGTAGGTATTGTGGGTTTACCCCCTTTTTGATGGGAAATTCAGAAACTTTTGCACTGTACAACCCCTACTCCACTTTGTGGAGACATAATTTAATCAGCAGAACTTTTATCTCTAATAGAAATAAAATGTGTGATTCTAAACAGGATCTAGTGGTGAGAATAGGAGATAATAATCACAAACAGTGCAAGTGGTGGGTGTGAAGGACCCTGCAAAATCCCTTATCCTCTCTATCCGCTTCACACATCACAACCCAACCAAGCACCTCTGATCACAGAATCATAGAATGGTTTGGGTCAAAAGGGACCTTAAAGCTCATTTAGTTTCAACCCCTCTGCCATGGTTCCGCTAGACCAGGTTGCTCAAAGTCTCATCCAACCTGGCCTTGAACACTTCCAGGCATTCTACATCCACAACTAACTCAGGATAACTCTCAAGTAACTCAAAAGCAGAAAGACTTGGCAGCAGCGGTAGCAGGTAACTTGCTGCCAAAGAAATCTTTAATCTACAGGGTAAAGAGAGTTGTGTTCATTTATTTGTCTAAAATGAGAGCTGATTGAAACCTCTCAACTGTGTTCAGCTGAATAAGGTTTTTCGTGTAGACAGAAATTTTGAAGGACCTTGGGGAGAGGAAGTGTATTGAAGAAAATGTTGCTTTCTTGGCAACAGAAAACTTCAAGCTTTGGAGAATTCTGTGAAAATGATGCCTCTTGTGCTGTTAACTGCCTAAGGAACAGTGTTATACCCTGACATAGGAAATGGGATTTTCCATCTTTTTTATCAGCTTCCAAGATCAGTAGCATTATAAGAATCCGATAATTTCAGAAATATAGCATCTTAGATTAGGTATAAGGAAAAAGTTCTTTACTGTGAGAGTGTTGAGACATTGGAACAGGTTACCCAGAGAAGCTGTGGATGCCCAAATAGCAAACTCTTCAGGCAAAGTGGACACAAAAACCCTGGTCCTAATTTGAGCTAATTTGGTCATTCTGATGAGGCTGCAGGAAAAGAACTGGAAACAGAAGAAATACAGGGTATATCTCAGATATCAAGTGGCAGCCGAAACCTCCCTCTGATACTGGCAATGTACCATAAACCAAGAGCAGTTCAAACCCACGGTTTCTGCTAATCTCCTGATTGTTGGTGTGGCAGCATTTTCAGTATTCATTATACTGAGGAGTTCCTGATGAACTCTTGCTGCTGTTTATAGTACAAGCTCAGGTATAGCTCGTTTTCCAAGAATAACTTTGGCAAAATATCAGTATCTGTTGCAGCTTTTCGACAGCTTATAATTATGGTTGAAAGTGCAGTCGAGCGATTTCAGACAGCAGAGCAAGTAATTTCCCAGAGTTATCCACTGGGGCAGAACTCTCCCCACGAAAACACCTGTGGAGAAGAGAGCATTCCCTCTGTTCAAGTTCCTGCAGAGTATGTGCATGAGGGGAAAATGCACTTTTTTGCCTTTAAGAAAGAAAAAACTTTTCAATTTTTCTCTCCTTTACAGTCTCTAGTGATTTTCTGTATGCTAAAAATACACCAAAAATCCCACTGTCCCTGCACAGCACAACTGTGACTGTGAAGCTGTCCCCAGGAGTCCCCAGGTGCCCACTGCTCTATGCCAGAGCACCAATGGTAAGCATTGCACTTCAGCATATAATTCTGCACTGTTAGTGACTTTCACCTTCTTTATACTGACACAACACACAGCACAACCATGACAAAAGTCCTTTTCCTGCTCTTTTGGGACTCACTTGCTTCCCCATCCTCAGTACCTGTGCTGGCTGCTTGATTCACTCCATTCAAACTCTATCGACAGTGAACTAGGTCTTCTCTGTTTTCAGGAGGTGGCCCCATGTGGGCCTGCACAGACAGCTGTGGGACAGCAGAGCTAGACTCAGCATCACTTAAGTCACTTAAATAATTTAAATCAGTGCTGACTTCAGTGACAGTACAACTGAACCTACAGCCAACAGATTTCACCGCTGTGTTGATGCAAGACTGACATAAATGCAATCAGAAGTGTGATTCATCACTTTTAGAAGCCACTTTGCTGTGTTTTTCAAGAATCGTAACACTCTCATTGCTGATTTTTACCAAGAAATCAATTACCTACCAGCTATTACATTTATCAGAACAGGTTTCCAGTGATGTAAATCATCACCACCTTGCTGAAGCCAGCAGTAAGCACCAAGCCCACCTGCATGAGTCAGGCAAGCAGCCTATCTCCTATTAGGATGGATGGCAATATATGAGCCCTGTACAGCTGACAGACATTTATGGAGGATAATTATGGAGACTGCAAGAGTATCAGTTACTTTGACAGGTTAATGCTTTCTTTTTAATTAGATACACAGGCACAGAGGTGATTGCAAATAATTCAGTTGTGTCTGTCCCAGGACAGGTCTCCAGATGTACTTTCTTCTGTGCCAAAGAGCAGTCCGTCAAGTATGGGGAAGCTCTGCAAGCAAAAACAAGGCTGGGAACACCATCTGTGAAGTAAAACTAAGCCCAGCTGCCTTGTTTGCCAAAAACCACCCAGTGCTATCTAGCCTGACCTGAACCCACCTGTAGCTGGAAACAAGGTGGATGCAGCACAAAGCAGTTGGTGCTACAGGGTTTGGGTGTACATGGCTGCAGCAGGGAAAGGAGGAGAAACATTTGGTGGAGTGTGAGCCCCTGGTAGGTCACAGTGAGCTGATTGACCCCACACACGGGGGACATACGGTTGTGCCTGGTGTGCTCTGGGTCTGGGAGCAGCAGCCACGCCTCGAGTTATTTAAACCAGAATAAACAGCAAAATTATTTGATCTTGTGAAGTTGGGGGATACCTGCCAGCACCTGGCAGGGCTGGAGCAGGCTGCCAGGCACAGCTGCCAGCAGGGAGCCAGTGGGCACTGCCACGTCTCCAAGGGGACCACATCCCAAATCCCTGGCTGGGGGAGAGCACCGTGGGCACCTCACCTCTGCAGGAGCCAGCACTTGTCATGCCATGGTGCTCCTGCCTCAGGACTGCTTTGAACAGGAGATTGATTATTGCCTCTAACATATTATTTTCAGAATGCAATTAAAAAAATCAAAATAAATGCTCTCTCGCTTTTGACCTCAGACATGAATACCTCAAAGAACCACCTTGTCATTACATGGAATATGTGATTCCAACCGTGTATATTTTTAACAACCACCTAGCACTGGCGGTATGGTTTGCTTTGTCAGGCTTTCAAGGTCACTGAGGAGAGAGGATCCAACTGAAGCTGCAGGTGTCAATGTACATGAAATGATGGTATCTGTATATGTGACACAAGGCCTTCTATACAGGAATATTTTCAATGTTAACTCCTTATTTAAAAATCCTTTCCCAGCCCCTCTTATTTTCCTATCCTTCATACCCATCAGATGTATTTCACAGAAAGTTCAATCCATTTCCTAGAAAGGTGGCCAATGAAACAGCTTCCACTCCAGACACTACGGTTGTGTTACCATGACCAACCATCCTTCCCATGCTCCACATCCCCAGGAATTTCTTCCGTGCTCTCTGCAGTGAATACCACTGCGTAAAAGAGAGCAGTTCACTCTGAACTGGTATTTAATACCTTGTTTCTAGGAGTAGGCTGCAAATTTGGCTGCATTTCCAGATTGGATGCTGACTCAATGAGTTTTTCCAGTGTCCAGTAGCAATCCTGTTGGCAAACACCGTCCCCTGCACAGACACCACGAGTGCACCTACATGAGTGAGTGCAAAACCTACATGAAATTCAGCTTCCCTTTTTTAGCCTAAATGACGGTAAGGGAGCATGGCACGGAAGATCCTGGCTTTGCTGGGATTTAAGGAAAGACAAAACTCTCCTCATCCCCCTGTCTGCCTCCAGCAGCCTCCACAAGAAACGGAGCTAATTTGTTTAGCATCAGCCATCCACCCTCAGAAAGAAAATATTCTTTCAAGGCATACAATTGCCACACGTGGCACTCATAAACAATGCCATGTTTAGCAATTTGTGGTATTAAACATTGAAAGGAATTTTCTCTGATGGAGTTTGACAACATTGTCCAAAAAAAATAATAATTTCTGTAAGCTGCAAATAGTCTTTAATGGAAACAGATTTAAATACAAACTAAAGTTCCTTCACACTGTGCTGTAAATCACAAGGGAAACATAATTCATTTGCAGCAGTTTTCAACAAGAAAACTTGGCAGTGTTTCAGCAAGTTTCATAATTGCTCTATTTTAAACTTCAGCTTGAAAATGCTCAAGATAGCTTTTAGTTTTATTGAAAGGTTAATTTCACACCTACAGAAAAATATCAGCTTTCCATTAGATCTAACAGAGTGTTAAATGTGAAAATTACAGTCCCTTCCTATGAATGTGCAAAGTTTGTTGCATTTTTAACCCATCTTGCTTTCCCATTCTTCCCTGGTGGATCTGAGGCACAACAGGCACCGTGGGCACACTGGGCATGGGACTGCCTGCAGAAAAAACACTGAGAGCATGTATTCCCACTTCTTCCCTGGATGAGAGCTCCAACACATCGCTAGCCACGGTAACTTGGGTGCCAGCTGTGCAGGGTGAGGGGCTGTGGCAGCCCACACCTGAAAAACACCCAGCATGGAGGGCAAAGAGGGACATATCCTGGGACTAATTCCTCTCACATTTATGCCAAGGTGTCTCAAAAAGCACCATTGCATCTCTGAGCTCACCTTATTGTTAGGACAGTGCAAACAAGGGGTAGGTAAACAAGAAATTTGCTCATTTCCCATCCCATCAGCTGAATTTTTAATTGAATTTTAATTGACATTTCAGTTGAATGGAGTGAGACATGCTGTTGGGGACCAGCCTGCTCCCGTGCTCTTCTCCCATGACCAGACAACCACAGTTACCCTCCCACTAGAGGAGTCAAATGAGGGCGCAGAATTAGGGGGGAAAAGCCCAAATAAACAAACAACAAGAACAAAACAACTCCACAAAAATACTTCTGGTGATCTGTGCACTTGGTGGAACATCCCATGCCACCAAGGTAGGTCAAGTCCGTCAGTCATTCAGGGTTGGTGAATGTTCCCCTGGAGCCACTCCTGAATAGCCATAGCAGTCCCAAGAGGACACTTCTCAGCATCTAGGGCTAAATATCTTGCTGTAATTATTTTGTGACACAGTATGAACTTCAACCTCCCATTTCCTACATCAGGGCTTGAAAAAGTCCCTGCAAGGCACGATGCTTTCCTGGTTTGTGTTTGGCAGTCTCTACTTCCCCAAAACCAGCACTTCCCCCTGCTTCTCAGATCACTGCTTCTCAGCAATTAAACACAGGGAACACTTGTGGCAGTAGTTTCAGTTACCTCCAAGGGATACAGACACCTTATGGCTCCCAGAACCATCATTCCTCAAAGCAACAAGTGCATATGTGAGCGTGAGTGTGCCAGAGGGGGTGGACAGAGACAAACAGGAGCGAGTTTCCACAGCCATATGCACAAGGAATACCATTAGGAAAAAACATAGTTTTTGCCTTCAAGAAAACTATGACTCAGTCACTACTTTATGGGGGAAAAAAGTCACACTGAATTTCATTTAGGTATTTTAAGTTCAGTCACATCGGAAATTATTTGTCAAGGGAAGAGGAAAAGGGAGGGGATTAATTTCTCCCGATGAATCCCAGTGCCATGGCTCTGTGAAAGGCATATTTATTATTGCATGGTGCTTCCTGGAGTGTGAAGCATGACCCTGCCACTGTTAGGGGCTCCTGCCTGAGGAAGGAGGGGCAGAGGGATCACTCCTGGGGGTCAGGGGATGTGCAGAGCTGCCATCTCTCCCCATCCAAGAAGGTGCAGGGTTTGGCCACTGACACACTGGAGTGCTGAGCCTCAGCTCAGCTGGGGTCTCAGCACTTGTGTGGGCTGCCACATCCCAAGTTCCCTGGGTACAATTTAATCATCACTTGCAGACAAAGGATTAATGCAAACAGAAGAAACGTTTATTGATCGCCAGTTACATCCCTGGCTGTGGTAGGGCAGGGAACTGCAGGAGTGCAGCACAGCTCAGACACAACCCTCAACACACCTTGTCCACCAAAGCACCTTCTCTGAGTCCATCTCATTCAGGAAGAGCTCTTGGTTTTGTGGCAGTTTTGATAAACAGTGGGAAATTTTGTTGCAAGTTTTAGATCCACAGCCCTCAAGAAATAACTGGAGGCACCCCATGCTCCAGAGCTCTGGCCTCAAATCCAGTCAAATGATTCTCCCTGCAACAGTAAAGCAAACTCATCATGGCAGAGAAAGACAAGCCAAATAGCTCGGTCTGGACTCCTCACCGGGCAGGGAGATGCAGAAAACAACTTGGAAAAGCAGTATTCAACCAGGTGTGGAGGCTGGGAACAGGCAGTGCTTTCTAAGCTGAACTCCAGGAGAGGTGCAACCTTGCCTTTGTAAAGGATGGTATGTCTGGGAAGTGAAGCACAGCCCTGATAAGGAACTGCCAGGCAAGATAGCAGTAAAATAACTGGGTTTCTTTAGCTGCTTGCAGTCTTTTAAAAATAGGTTTATAATTTCTCCCCACAATTATGAGAATGAATAACTTGAATGCCTTGGATTCCCTTGTCTAGAAACAGCAAGAAAAATGTAGCTTATGAAAGAAGCTGCTGTCTTTTTAAAAGTAAGGCTTCCTTTTAACATTTGAAAGTAATCAGCATTGCCAGGATCCTGGCAGCGGGTGAGCCATCCTGCAGGAGATGGATGGGCAATTGCTGAACAAAAGCTCCTGCAATTCGGCTGAGTTACTGGCAAGTTGAAAAAAAAAAGTTCAGTTATCAGTGAGAGAACCTCCAGGCATCCCTCTGAATGTCCCAGGTGAGCACCATCTCTCATCACAGAGGCAGCTAACCTTTATATTACTCTCTGGTATTCAGTCTCTGGCCTTTAGAATTGCTGCTCTTCCGATCTTCCCCATGTAAATCATCACACTTCCCCTTTTTATGATATTCTAATTAAGAAAACTGTGATAACAGTAACTAATTATGTCCATAACACATTTTGAAGTGCTCTCTCTCTGCCTGTCAACACTCAGAATGGGAGTCTAAACTTTGGCAAGGATCCCAGAGCCAAAAAAGGTTCTGGAGCAAGATGCCACTAACCTCCTGTCATTAATCTCAGATAAAGAAGTTCCTATGAACAACCAGCAATTCGTTTGCCATCAGTTTCTGGGATCCTTATTCAGCTTTTCTGATACAGCTCAGTTATACCCTTCTAATCACTTGCTCTCAAGCATACAGTCACTGTAATTTTATTATTCCATTTTCCTGAATAAGAGATACCTGTTTGGAAGGGTTGGGTCTTAAAATTGACTACAAGCAGTATTTCATCTTTTGGGAAATTCTGAACTACACCAGTCCTTTAAAACAAACTACTATCAGATCAGTACAATTGAAAAGCTACTCCAAATACACACAGATGTGTCAGGTTTTGTCACCTCAGTGTTTCAGCTGCAACATCTGTGCCCAACTCACAGAGCTGCTCAGCACAGCACACGTGCAACAGAGGAAGCACAGTCTGGGGAGCCCTTCTTGCTGTGGTCACAAGGGAGAGCTTCCAAGAACTCCAAGAGAAGACAGGGATTTCCAAGGCTGAGGGAATTCAATTGCATTTTAGGATCATGAGACACCAAAGCCTGCAGCCTATTTAACAGCTTGAGAAAACAAACACACACACACACGTCTAAATTTCAGAAGTTCCAGCATTAGCAGGGACTCTCAGACCTGTTTTGTCAGGCATTACCAGAGAGGTGGTGACCAACACGTCTAATGGGAGGCTCCTTGAGCTACTGCTGTTACCAACCAGCCTCCTCCATCTCCAATTCCTCCTTCTCTTTCCTCCAGCAGCAAAGTGCTGGAGCTGTGACTTCAGCTGCTCCCTGCCCCAGTCCTAAATGTGTCATCTGCCCCTGCTTCCCTCCCTCACCACACTCCAGGCAGCTGGAGCCCTGCAGGCATCTCTGCCTCCACAGGGGACTTTTGTATTTAAAACAATGGCCAACACTCCTGACTGTAGAAGAGGGGGGGTTCAAGTTCCCCTACAGCATCTTTGGCCAACGTATTTATATCATACTCCCTCTTGATTTAATTCCTGAGAAAAATCACTTAACACGCTGGATTTCATTTTGCTAAAAGAGATGTAAACCATTCCAATGCCACAGCCCTGGGCTGTACCTGCAACATCAAAGGAAACTCAGTATCTTGACGGAAAACGGATAAAATCTGCAGGTATCTGCCTGTCTAGATGGTAGGGAGTGCCTGGTATGGGAGTTTTAATATTTTAGCCATGCCAGGCCTGTGAATTGCAGCTTTTTGCAGTGAGTAAATTGATTATGTAGATTCATGTGGTCTACAGGATACGTGATGTGCACAGAAGGTGACATAAATACATATTACAGTGCCAACAGCTTGTTTTATTTCAATGCCTGACAGGTTACAACTGACATTGAAGAGAATAGTGATGAGCAGCCACTTTGCAAGCCTTCCCTGTAAAATGCAATTACATCTGACAGTGGAACTGGTGGGACAGACCTCCACAGTTTCCAGCTAAACTGTTATGTGAGGGACTGGAGCAGCTCTGCACTGTGGAGTCAGAGAGTAGCCGATAAAGTGCTTTGTACTCTCCTGCACTCCCTGCAATTAGAGATGAGTTACTGGTCATTTCTTTTGGATAAACTTGTCTGTGCAACACAGTAGCCCTACCTCCCATTTAGAGAGCAAAATGTATTAAAAGAACTGGATAATGAGCCCATCAACCATGCTAATTTTACTTATACTATCAGAGTTAAACACCACACAGCTATTGCTGAGTACATGGGTGTAATGCAGTGTCTGATACAGAGAGAGTGTGAATCAGAACTCTAAGGGCAGTGTCTGGGTTGATCAGGGCAGCCCAGCCAGAGGCTGCAGGTGCTCCCCACATCTTCCATAAGAACACTTTCAGAAGAAACAATCCCCTATCCTTCAGTGACACATGATACACCATGAAGAGCTGCAAATTCACACCCCAGACTGCCTGTTTGGCCATGCCTGGATGGGACTCATCCAGACATCTCAGCCATCCCATTAAGCTGTTCTGTGCCTGCATGCTGAAATCTCTGCCAATGGACTGTGTAAAGTAGAGACAACACTGGAATGCAGACTGACCAGCACAGGCTTGCAAAGCAGCAGTGAAAAAATATTAGTCAGTGCAAAAATCATAGAATTATTCAGGTTGAAAAACCTAAGATCATCAAGTCTAACCATTAACTCAGCACTGCCAGGCCCAAAACTAAACTATGTCCCTGAGTGCCACATTTACATCTCTTTTAAATATCCCCAGGGATGGTGACTCCACCAGTTCCCTGGGCATCCTGTTCCAACACTTCAACCCTTTCAGTGATGAAATATTTTCTAATATCCAATCTAAACCTCCTCTGGCACAACTTGAGGCTGTTTCCTCTTATTCTATCCCTTGTTACCTGGGAAAAGAAACGGACCTCCACCTGGCTACAACCTCCTTTCAGTCAGTTTTAGAGAGCAATAATGTCTCCCCTGAGCCTCCTTATCTCTGGGCTGATCAACGAGTAGTTATTTCCTGTTGATGCTACTTTGCACACACGATCTGATTCTTTTATTCTATTCCATTGCAAAGATAAAATAAAATGTTGCCAAGATAGAACAGCAGCCCCTTGCTCTGCTGTGACTACAAACAAATCGGGTTACATGCTACTTGAGGAGTTTACAGCAGCAGTGATGGTGTTGGGCTTCCCCTGGGAAGATGGCAGGTTTGGGGGTTAAACCACAATCTGGCTCACAAGAACAGTTTGGCACAGCTAGAAGGTTGCAAAGACTGATTTGCTTCTACACAACACACCTAAGAGTTTTGCCTTCTGATCCCAGAAATGAGAACAGGAATGACTGGGTGGAATCTCTCCCAAGGTCATTTTGCACTAAAATGCAGGTATATCCTACAATATTGTTGGGGGAAGGGGGGTGGTTAGTGCCCTGGATGAAATGGAAAAAGTGAAGGAAAAATAATAAAAAAAAAACAATTAAAAATTTAGGTTTCCAATGAAATTAATTTAATGATTAAAGGAAGCTAAAGAAAATAGTTTTCCCCTATTAAAACAAACAAACAAACAAACAAACAAACAAAAAAAACCCCCCAAAAAACCCAACAACTGAAAAACCAAACCCCCTAAAACCAAAAAAAGCCCAAAACCTCAGAACATTTGTTTCACAGCTAGAAATTATTGTCTTAATTTTAGTGCTCTCTGCTTCTTCTGAGGAGCTAGAAGTTTGCAGAATGAGACAACTCTGGGAATTATCACTTAATGGAAAAGCAAAAGGTTTGTGGATAAGTCATTTTTGGGAGTTTTAACCATACAATGGGATGCAACACAGCATCTGTTTCTTTGGCAAACTATTCCCTCACATTTGTTTTGGGATATCAACAGCTTTATTCATTATTAAGGATTATTCACATGCCAAGGAAAGATTGACATTTCTGAGAGATGCTCACAAAATTTCTGTGAGTTTTAGCACATGCCTCCTTGTTCAAAGTTTACACCAGAAATATGGCATCCACCATCCTCTTGTCCTTAAAAATATTTCTCTCATTCATCAGCGCATGGTTTAGATCAAAACCAGAAGGCAGGAACAATTCCAGTCAATGATCTGTGAGCAGTCCCTTGTCTGAAGGATACACATCCAGAACCAATGAGTTGTTGATCACTTAGACAAAAAAAGAAAACAAAACAACAACCCTGAAAATGCTTTGGAAATTAACTGCTTATTGAGAAAGAAATCTAATTTGCAGCTCATCACCTGACTCTGTCAGGTCCACATTGATTGCTGCTACCACTTTTCTGCTGGATGGCTCTTCTCTCTGAGACTGCTGTGAGGATCCTGCTCCCTGCCCAGGGCCAGGGCATGCACAGAGTGCAGGTGTTCCTCCCAGCTTTGTGCACACAGGGTTATATAATAGACAGAAAGATTATCAAACCCTAGATAAACCAGACCTGGCCCTGGTCTGTGATGAACTGTACATGAAATATGGATATTTCCTGACACAGATGCCCCTGAAATCTTCCATCATACCCAGAGCAAAGCCCAGCTCCTCTGTACACAAGCCCCTGCCTGATGGCTCTGTAGGGTTGGGCAGGCACACTGAGGTTTTGCCCAACCACCATCCCCATGTCTGCCAGAAGACAAGACAGCACCACTGTCCATAGGAAAACTTGCCCCAAACCCCAGAAGAGCAGAAGATGTAACCCAAGATGGTAAGAAGCTGAGCTCCATAATAGCCAGAACTGACTCAGAAAAGGCAATGAGAAACCCTTCATGAGCAAAGAACAGGGCTCACCCCTTTCCCACAGGGTCCCAGAAGGTCCCATCTGCCATAACCCCATCCCAAGAATCCTTTTTAAGCCACAATTTCACAGATCTTTTAAAACCATATATTTGAATATTTTCATGTTCTACTTCACTACCCTTGTAGAATAAGCCAGGTAACTGATAACCTCCACCTATAAAATCTGTCTGCTGGTTGCAGCATTCCCATGGATGTTGTGGTACATCTCAGGCATCTATTGAGCCACAGCTCCCAGCTGAGCAAACTGAGCCAACTTGCATCAGCTGTGCATTAATGTGCTCAGCAGCTGCTGTACAGCCAATTGAGACGTCTCTGCCTCTGGCAGAGGGCAAAAGAAACCCTGCAAAGCCACTCTTTGTGAGTTAGAGCCCGAGTACATACTTATGTCAGGCTCTAAGTTAAATCACTGCAGGCAAGGGTAATCTCCCCCTGCACATATCTAGCCATATTCTCTCCCTCTACTCACAAGGATGCTCTGTTTGCATCCTTCAGCCCCAGGATGTACCTTCTGCCAGGTGTCACCATTTATGAAGCACAGCACACTCTCTCTTCTATTGGGTCAATCACAGGAGTTAGTATTTATAGGCTTTTGTCAGCCTTAGGTACCTAAAGTATGACTATGTATGGAACCAAAGTTCTCCCCAGTTTGGATCAGAGGCAGGCATGGCACGGCTTCTTCATCAGACAGGATTAAAGTCTGCAGGCAACACTGCCAAGAGCTGAGACCCAGGGCAGAGTACAAAAGATGCACATGCTGTTAAGTTGTAGAGGAAATCTCTGCCTTGATGAGCAGCTACTACTTTGCCTACCAGTTCTTTACATAAAGATGCATTTACACAGAGAAGGCTCCTTTCTGGAGCAGTGTTACAGTATTTGCACACAGACTTTATCTGGACAGTTACTCCAGCATTGCAATACAGCCAGAAAATGCAAGACACACCAGGAATGCCAGGTTTTTGAAGACCCTAAGAGTAAAGATGCTCTACTGCAAATCCTGTCCCAAATTCATCTTCGGGAACCCAAGACCCTATAAACCATCATGTCTAAAGTTATAAGGTGCTTTCTGCATTTTCTAGTAAATGTCTTAAATGAGTTGTTTGAAGATACAATATTGCAAAGCCAAGGTTATTCATATTTATATAAGAAATCATTTACCCTTCAGAGGAAGCTGTCTTACAAAGTCAAGGAAAAAAAGTCATGTATAAGGCAGGGGTCGTGCATCTGTCATGCATGAGACATAGATTTCTGCAATGATTTGCCTGGGTAAAGGTTATTTAATTTAGTGAGATATGTTGTACTCAAGTGTTGAAATTAGAAACCTGCTCTGAGCTGAGGATCTTTGATTAGACAAAGAGGAGAACGGTAATCACTTGGAGCGCTGCACGCAAGGGGCGAGCACCCACTCAGAATCCCTAATTTGTAACTTATTTATGCACTGCAGAGCCCACACACTCTAATGGTTTAGATATTCTGCTTCATGCCAAATGACTAAACACTTCTCATGTGAGCAGACAGTCACTCACAGTCAGGTCATTTATCTTTCAAAATAGCAACAGAGAAATCTTGTCCTCTCTCGTTGAAGGTCTCTTGAGACACAGGCATCTCGAGGTGGCTCCATTTCAACATGCATCATCTGAGAGCCTGCTGTGGGCAAGTTCAAACAGACAGCAAAGCTGTAAAGGTGTTTCTCCACATGCAAACTGTGATCATTATTGTACACTGTGTACCAACACATCACTTTGCACAGTGGTCACAGGAGAGCTGCTTCTAGAAAGATTTTAAGGACCCAACAACAGACCTCTGTATCACAGAATGGTTTGAGTTGGAAGGAAGTTTAAAGATCATCTCATTCTAACCCCCCTGCCATGGACAGGGACACTTTCCACCAGACTAGGTTGCTCAAAGCCCCGTCCAGCCTGGCTTTGAACACTTACAGGGATGGGGCATCCACAGCTTTTCTGGGCAACCTGTTTCAGGGCCTTACCACCCTCACAGGGAAGAATTTCTTCCTAATACCCAATCTAAACCTACTCTCTCTCAGTTTAAAGCCATTCCCCTTGTCCTCTCACTACATTTTGTAAGATTATATAGGGTATGTGTGGAAAGCCTGAGCCAGTGAGCTCCCTACACAGGCACATCAGAAACAAGGCAGCATCCCCCCTCCAGGCACTGGCCTCTTCCAAGCACAGTAAGAGAAGCCTGGGGCTCCTGACTTGTCTTCAAATCTAGATCTTTCCCTGGGGTTGAATTGCAGATGTTGGAGCTGGGAGCTTCTGTCCTCAGGTTCCAGCACCAGGCAATCAAAGCTGCTTGCTGCAGGACCAGAGCCCTTGTAGCAGGGGTGACAAACTTGGGCAGCCAGTGGGAGCATGCAGCAGGCTCCAGGATAGGGTTCACCCTCCAGGGCTTTGAAAGAAACTCTCTGGAAGAGAATAGTATCATCATTCAAAGTGTGTGCATCTCTGTCCTGTGCACTTGAGAGCAGATTCCCACCAGCCTGCTCTCCTATTCCAAAGATGATTGCTCACAGTCTTATCACAGAGAGAGAGGAGAAATTAAAAGCTACAAGCACCTTCCTCTGAGGCTGCACAGATACTGCTGTTATCTTTATGGCAATTCTTAGTGGCATCAGCACACACTATGCTCAGCAGCACCGTTGAAATCTGTCGTGTCTGGGATCAGCAGACAGATCTTTGCCTGCTGTCTTTGCTGGTACATTAGCCCATCTCACATTAATTCATCAAATTAAGTGCCCTGCAGTAAAGCAAACTTATTGGGAAAAAAAAGCTTGTTAAATATTCCACACAATTTTGTTTTGGATACTTCAAACAACAGCATCCCTACCCTGCAGTGTTGTAAGTGTTCCTGGAACAAAGTCACAGAATAGTTTAGGTTGGGAGACCTCTATCCACATTGAATCCAAATGCTAACTCAGCACTGCCATATCCATCACTGAACCACGGCCCCAAATGCCACATTCACACACTTTTTAAATACTTTCAGGGGTGGCAACTCCACCATTGCCCTGGACAGCCTGTTCCAATGCCTGACCACCCTTTCAGTGAAGAAACTTTTCCTAAACTTCAAACTAAATCTTCCCTGGTGCAAGCTGAGGCCATTTCGTCTTGTCACTGGGAAAAAGAGACTGACCCCCACCTGGCTGCAACCTTCTGTCAAGGAGTTGTAGAGAGCAAGAGGGTTCCCCTTCAGCTTCATTTTCTCCAGCCTGAACACCTCCAGCTCCCTCATCTGCTCCTCATCAGACTTGTGCTCCAGACATTTCCTTAGCTCTCTCTTCTCTGTTTCAGCCCCTCAGTGTCTTTTGTGTAGTGAGGGGCCCAAAACTGACAACAGGATTTGAGGTGAGGCCTCACCAGTGCCAAGTACAGGGGGACAATCACTGCTCTGGTCCTGCTGGCCATAATGACTATCACTAGGAGGCTCTCCTAGACCAACCAGCACAAATGGGGCTGTGCCCCTCTTTGAAATCAGGTTCACACAGGGCATCTCCAGGACACCTGTTCTTGTGAATATATCTTTGGACTTTCATTTCTAGACAGCCTCCTTCAAGTTCCAGCCTTCCTCAAATCCCCAAGGAACCATTAACTAATGAGTAATTGAAACACCTGATTTTGGAGCAGTCTCTCAGAGCTCACGTGAGACCTGGCATTTGGCTCCCACCACATGCACCTGTTGGAGGGAGGTCCCTGGAGAAAGAGCCGGTGACTTTTCCATGGTAATTACCTTCAGCAAGACGTATTTACAACATAGCAGTGTGTTACAGGCAAAACAGCAAAGCAGCAAGGCTCTGTTATCATCACAGCCCCCTTCCTCTGCCCTCTCCCTATAAACTAATGGGCTGTATTAAAGTCAAGGAGTTTCTAAGCAATCAGATTAAAAAAAAAAAATTAAAAAAATGTGGTATGAGCCAGGAAAGTCACAAACCTTCATGAAATATTTAGATTAGTACTCAAACCACAGATATTAAAAAAAAAAGGAAGAATTATTTTTCAAAGATCTTCCACCACAAATACTTGTCACAGCTGCCCGTGTTGGAGTGACAGCCCCTCTCTCCTCAACATCAACACCAGAGACATAAGAAATGACAAATGTGAGAGAGAGCCCTGGGGTAGGGAGACCTCAGTACTTGCACGCTGGGGAAAAACTTTGTCAAGAAGAGAAGCAGCAGGAAGGAACCAGGATGGCTCCTGGCAGGGGAAGGCACTGTCACATCAGCAGGAACAAGGGGCAGTGACCAGCAGAATGCTTGCCTACTCCATTTGGCAGCATTTTAATGCCAAAGGGCTTTTAACAAAACCCCTCTTCAAGGCACTTAAAGCCGCTAGGATGTCACAGGATGAGAAGGAGGATCCTTTAATGCATTAATAAATAGAGGGATAAAAAACCCAAAACCCACAAGGCTAGGAATAAGCCCTAGTTTTTCAACAGAGGAGGAACGTGCCCAGGGATCTGTACTGCTCACTGTAGTCATAAGTGGCCTAAAAAGTCATTTAAAAGCAAGATGAAGTTTTTAGGCAAGATAAGTCAGAAGAGTGAAAACTGGAGGAGATTCGATGCGTGTGTGTACACAGAGAGATACGTTACATATAGCTTATGTATTAGTAGCTATATATGGTACATATTACATATATATTATAGTTTGTGTATAGAGAAGCCAAAGTATCACAGAATATGCTGAGTTGGAAGGGACCTCCAAGGATCATTGAGTCCAACTCCTAGCCCTGCACATCCTCAAGAGTCATACCACATGCCACATACCACATATATGTTATTTTTAACATATATATACACACACAGGTCTATATAAGCTAATGGCCACTCCCTTTGCTATCATTTTTCCCTGGATACCAGGCTCCAGACACCCTCATGGGGCAGATAAGGAGGGAGGCACCCAGCAACACTGAACACAGCACAGCAGGATGCAGGGCTCCATGGGGCAACGACAGCACAGGCACCTTAGCAGCAAGTTAAATACATTCCTCCAGAGCAAACCAAGTGCCAAACCAAGCGCCTGGGCTCCCTTACGGTCCCAGAAGCCAAACCCTCCTGTTCTCCCCTGGGGCAGCACACCCGGCCGTGCAACATCAGCCCACCCCGATCCCAGCCACGTGGGGACAGTCGCTGTCTGCCGAGAGCCACATGACAGTTCCCAAGGAGCCCACAAGGGCAGTGTGTGTTTTTGAGTCATAGAGACCTGAGATGCTGCAGCAATTAGTACCACGGAGTTTAAAAACATCAAGTGTTTTGATTTATTTGCTTATTAGCTAAAGTTCAGGCTCCCCTCCATTACTTTAACAAACTGACTGAGCACTTCAATTGATCTTAAAGTACCTATTGGCCCTTGTTAGCTCCTAGTACTCATTAGGATACATACATCTAGCCAGGAATCTTGTTATGAAATAATTGTCAACAGCAGAATGATCCCAGGTTTGCAGCAGAGCACAAAGACAGATCAAGTGGCTTCCAGTTCAAGGGGACAGTTCTGCTTTTCCTAACCTTTTAGGGCTTACAAAAAGAAGCAGCAGGGCCTGACTGGACCTTTCTTAGGCTACTGGGATGCAAGCTTTATGCTCAAGACAGCTACACAACTGAATTAGGTCAAGGACACCAACAACCCCCCAGCTCAGAGTAATACTAGCATTTGTTTTCTGGTATATTAACACATCTCTAGTGTAAGGAGACATTTCACATACCTGTAAGGCAGCACAAAACAGCTCTCCATCTGCTCAGCCCGGGAAGTCCAGCACCATGACCTCTCTCCCAGGAGCTCTGCAGAAAGAGTGTTTTCCTTTTATCAGAATGCCTGAGCTGATTTGAAATGCCCAGCAGCTGGGGGCTCCCAGCTAAATGCCTAAAGCAGAGCTGCAAAACATTTTTCTAGGCTAGAAAGAAGGAGAGAACCAGAGTCAAAATGTTTTCTTGTGAAGGCTCTGGCTATAACAGGTCAGGGGTGGCAGCAGGTCCATAGCATGGTTATCGACCAAAAAAGCTAAAAGCCAGTTTTCTTAGGAGTACTTTTCCCCATCCAACATCATAAGAAAAACGGTCACTTCAGGTTTCAAAAGTCTCCAGACTCAGCCTTGACCTTCTCTCACATCCAAAGCCCACTGCCCTGTTATATCAGAGGTCTCCTTATTCCCTCGGATGAATTGAATCCCCCCAGACCCTGCATTAATGAACACAAACCTGCCTTCTCCACACATCTCCAAGGTGCTGCCTGCCTGTCCCGGACACCAGCATGCCATCCACATCCCAGACACCAAACACCCACCCCAGCACCCCCAGCCCCACTTTGCACCCACACAGTGCCCAGACTGTGGGGCTGGGTCAGCCTCTCCCTCCTCAGGGGGCAGCCAGGCCACGGCTTAGAGCACTGTCACTCCTCAACCAGAGTCCAGCATCCTGGACACAACACAGCCTGGGATCTTCTAGATGAATTCAGATCCACATGGAAGAGCTTTCCCTTTAACCCAGCCCTCATCATCCTCTAAATGGGGTAAGAAGCCTGCAATTCTTCTGCAGTCTCAAGGGCTGGATGAACACTGGAGAAGAATTAAGTGTTTCTCTTTAATTTTATATGCTTACCCACTCTTTCCCCCATGCATACTTGAGCACTCCCAGCATTGCTTGGCCTCAGGATGCATTCAGCAGAAGGCTTTAGGTGCTCATTAATTAATGTTTAATTTGTGTGGGCCTCTGCTTACAATTCTTATGCAAATCATTATCGAATTGTGTTCTGTTTTCAGCTGAGCCAAATCTAAGCCCTAAAAAGCTAAAAGAGGAAAGACAAATTGAGGAGCGTATGTGCAGGTAATAAAGTTTTTCTTGTTCTCAGAGGCTCTGCAGTAACCTTGGGTCATGTGTACTACAAGCATAAATTTAGAGGAGAGATAAAGAACACTGTAATGGTTGAGTCTTGCAGAATGTGCAAGTTAAGAGATGCTGTTGGAAAGAAACTACTGATAAACACTCACTGATGCGTTGATTATTAATGTGATGTTTTTATATAAACTCTTCTTTCTCTGGAAATATGATAGATTTTTACCAGAGGAGAAAATAAGAGCTTTTTCCATATAATTTAATCATTGTGTATGTTACCTGGTATTAACACAGCATTTGACAAAGCCACGTCTAGCATGATCTGTTTTTAATTTGTGCTCTTTATTACAGTTTGTTGTAGCTGACTAATTAAAATTTGTCAGGGAAGTAATCAGCTTTATTTCCGCAGTG
Organism: Manacus candei; assembly: GCF_025592945.1. Lineage (NCBI taxonomy): Eukaryota > Metazoa > Chordata > Aves > Passeriformes > Pipridae > Manacus > Manacus candei. The sequence goes on from NW_026138073.1 coordinate 7,265,490, forward strand.
AGATCAGTTTAATAAGAAGGTAATTTTGCAATTTGTTTTCATTAATTAATTAGGCAAACCCATATAAAATCCACATAGTGGCATATAAACCCAGGGAAGCTGTGACACCAGATGCAGTGCCCAAGGAAAAAGGGACCTATGGACATTCTGCCCCCCATGTGGTTTTTGCCCCTGCCAGCTTCAGAGAAGCAAACTGTCATATAATGCTTAATATGGATGTCTCTGCTAGTGCATGTTTTCTCCAAAGAAACCCCAAAAGAACATTATGTGGGGATGGAGACAGAACAACTGAATCAAGAGAAATCCACCAGCAAATGTGGGAAATGGATCCACATCTGTACACAGGCTTCCTCAACAGCCCCAGGTGTCAAAGCAAAGGTGTCAAAGTAAAGAAATTTCATACTCCTGGGAAAGCTGATCAAAGAAATAGTGGGAAGCCTGTCTGGGCCAGTGCTGGAGGAGGAGGGAGGGTCTCAGGGTTGGGTTGTAGATCTTTCTGCTTGCCCCCACTGTAACCATACTTGGGCCATTCCTAGTACTAGCCAGCTTCATTGTCCAAACTGAAGCAGAGACCTGGCATACACTAATTTATCCAGTCAGAGTTGTCTAACCTTAGGTGCCTTTCCAGAGAGCTCATTTTTCAGTTTATAACCTTAATGCTCGACAAGGCTCTCAGTAATCACATGTAGCAAGGCAAGACCCACCAAAGATCACCTACCATGACATTTATTCTTTGCTCTGGTAGTGCACACGGGGGCAGAGGCCAACAAGCTGCTGTGTGCAGAAGGGTGCGAGAGTGGAGGAGCTCCTGGTATCCTGTACATCACTTATGGATCATCTCAGGACAAGCAGGGTCTTGATTTTGCTCACTGATGAGCTGCTGCACCCATTTGGGCTGCTGGTTTTGCTGGAGAGTTAGAAACATGCCCACTTGAGGAGCTGCTTCCAAGAAAGCAAGATCATGGCAAGGGGAATAAAAGGAAGAGGAAATCACAAACGGGAATTTAACCCTTTGATTCCAGGGGTCACACTGCAGGTGTCAGAAATGTGAAGGTGCCATCCATCCCTGCAAGAGGCTGCAGCTTGTGCTGCCGTCAAGTGAGGAGCCATCACCTGAGGGACATCCTGGGCATTGGGGTCCCTCCCTGCCCAGAGACCCTTGGTGCTCCAAGTCCTGTTTGAGACTCAGTGGCTCTTTGGCAAGCCATTACACACTCATTTGTTATAAACCCCAGTTTGCATTTTGGCCCAGAGGAACCAAGCACCACCTGTGATCCTCAGCAGATCTCCAAACAGGCCTTTCTGGAGCCTTTGAATGGGAGAAAAAATCATCAAGGCACTACACCAGATAAGTACAACCAGCCCTGTTATGGACGCCTGGCACTGGGCTTAGGCTGATCCCATGAGTTTTCTTATGTTTATTTTGGGGCATCATGGTTTCAGCTCCTCTATATGTGCTGGGTGCTGGGATTGACTCTTGTTATGGCTATGCATACCATAAACTCCTACAATAACAATGAATAAAAGATCAGTCCCATGACTCCAAATCTATCTAAGTTTAATGGCTGTTTTGCACAACTGGGGATTAGAGAGACAGTCTGATTTATCTGGCTGCTGAATGTCATTTGCTGTTTACCTTTGCTGGGTGAGACTTAGATATAGGGCTATAAACACACTGGGGTAAGGCAACAGCAGATGAGCAAAGTGAGGAGAGGAGACAGCTTCACAGGAAACCTTGTAAACCACTGACAGTAAAAGTCAATGCAGGATTAAAAGCTATAAGTTCAGAAAACTATAAACCACCATCTATTCTACATCTATCTTCCCTGACTGAGCTTGAAACAAAGAGATTTTATTTTTTACAGTAGGCATTTCAGAGTGCTCCTTTGAGGCTCACAAACTATCACACTTTGGAGAGAACATAAGTCTGGGACAAAGCTTTTCATCTGCTCTGTTTGAGCTCCTAAGGGGATGCACCATGTAACATCTTTCTGAGTCTTTCCAACACTCCTGAAGAAGGTTTTCCTACCATACAGCCACAATTAGCTGCTTCCTTGGCAGGCTATGATGCAAACCTCTACCTCCCTTCTGCAATAACCACTGGAGGGGGTGTAGCTGCTGAAAAGCTTTCATGGGCTAGGACACATGGCAGTCCTGGGATGGGGTGTGCATTATACACAGGCTTGCAAAGTGTATGCAAGTTTTATATTACATGAAAAAGTAACACAGCGCTTACTTTGAGGGAGGAGGAGACAGACAAACTGTCTCTCAGACTGCAAGATTCCCTCAGCATCCGGACTCTGGTGCCCCAGACATGAGGTCTTACTGAAGGTTCTGTAAGAGCAAGATGGTTGAAGAGTGTATTTCTCTTTCCCAAAAGTTTTATGAAAAAAGAGCGTGTGGCCCTGGGCTCCCAGCAGAAAGTTCAACATGCAAAACCCTGCCCCGACTCACCTGCTCAAAATCAGTGGACTGGGCTGTGAGAGCTCCCCTGTGATCTGTGAGAGCTCCTTAGAGATTAGACCAAAGCCAGATTTTAAAAACTTTTCAAGTCCAGGAGGCCAAAGAGTTAAGGCCAGATACAAAGTAAGAAGTCATGGGGAGAAGCTGTAGGTGTGCTAATTGAAGTGTGAGAATGAACATGCCTTCCTGAGCTGATATTTGGAAATTGAATCTGAAGATCTGAGGCTGAAACTGTCTCTAACCTCCATTTCTCCTCTGGAAGTCGTCTGAAAGCTCACGTAACTGCAGAGATGATTCAGACTTTTCAGAACAGAACTTTAGGCTTAGATCCAAAGTCTGCAGAACCTCTCAGGGCAGCTACTCACACCTCAACACTGTCACTGCACAAATCCCAACCCAACCACAAACCCATGGAGGTCAGGTCTTGACTAGCTACTCTTTGTACCACCTTCACTTCTGGGGGTATCAGATATTGATATGCTGTTCCCACTTGCTGAGGCAGAGGTGCCTGCAGATTTCATTAATTCTATTGCTGCTCTACTCCTTAGCACTTGTGTGGGCTCTGCTATGGGAAATCAATGATAACTCCCATTGCTTCCAATAGGAGTAAGCTAGAAACAAAATAAAACACAACAGTAGCCTTTTAAGCAAGTTTTCAGCCATCTCCCTGAGGATGCAGCCAGACATGCTGTCTACACCAGATCAGCTTCAAAGCTGATCACTGAGAGTGCTCAGAGCAGTCACAAATAGTCTGAGTTAATGAAGGAGCATTTTCCACAGCTGAGCTGCAAACTCCTGCCTACTCCTAAGTATAAGGTGCTGGGGCTCTTCCAAGCGCATCTTTCTGCTTTTGAGCATGAGGTGGGACTTTCAAGGACTCATGCAGATCAAGCCTTGCACAACCCATTCACTTTGTTCAGAAACTGTTGAAGAAACCATCACAGCGCCTCTTCCCTTCTGCATGAGGAGCCCAGTGTAGGCTGGCATCCAGTTCCAGCTCTGCTACATGTGCTCAGCAAGGCACTTGGTTTTTCCGTGCCTCTGTTTCCTTCCCTAACATTTGAATATCTTTGCTATTGAGTTGTCCAGGAATTGCTTCTCACTTTGAATTTTCACTGCGCTTAGCACAAGGGGCTTTTGATCCAAGCCAAGGACTCAGGATATTGCTCACAACACACTGCATTGGAATAAAAAGGGTTGCATACGATGAGATGACAGAGTGAATTGATCAGATAAAAGGCTTTTAAGTCATTAATGTAAGTCGTGCAAGACTTAGAAACACTTCAGCAATAAGGCAGAAACTGTGTTAGGGCCCTAGCAATTTCAAACAACTCTTTCCTAATTGGCTTCACAATATTGTTCATTTCAGTCTTTTTCTGTAACAGAGCGATATTAGGAAATTGATGCTTTCAGAGTCACCAGTAGCTCCCAAACAATCTTTTCAGGGCTGTGCGGTGTTTTCTTTGCTTTAATAATAGGAAAGCTGCCTAGAGACTCAAGTTCAATCTATCTTTCTACCCCAGAAAAGGAGCATCAGTTGATATTTTAAGCTTTCACTGATCTTCTACCTGGCCAAAACCAAAAGGGATTGGGGAAGACATCGAGCAACACCAGGGACACATTACACAAAAATGTGATACCAGCATGGATGATGCCACCAGATTAAGTGCCCGTTTTGATCTCGGGTGCTTGGTCAAGGTGGGTCCTCAGAGGACACATTCCCAGAAGGGATGGTCTCCAAGAGAGGTTTGCCCTCCTCATCCAAACCTGTGCTCCCATATCCCATCACTGGGAATTGTGATGGGCACCCCATGGGAGCAGTCATCCTCACAGCACAAGGCCACCAGTCCCTCAGGGGGGATGTATGGGAAGGACATCTCCATTTGCCACAGGTTTGATGCTGCCTATTCTTGCAACTCACCATCACAGCAAGGAGCTTTGCTAATATGAGGTTTTATTTGCAGGAGGACCAGTTGTGAATGTTTAGCCTCCAGACCAGGCTGTGTCCTAGCTGTGGTCCAAACCCAGCAACTTACCTGCTGAGCTTCAAACCCCACTGTACCATTTGCATTTCTTCCTTCAACTCCATCCTAAACCGCACAGACACAGAACTTTCCTCTCCAAACAACTCCTGTTGCAACACGTGTCCTTGCTTGCATCAAAATCCATTACAAAATATCCCCTTAGCTTCTGGAAACACTAAAAGCCTTTTTATGTCAAGGAGTTAAATCTCGTTACTCAGCTGTCATTAATTTCCCTCTTTTAACACCAAAGGGTTTGATCCCTTCCTGTTAAAAATTCATTCACCAAAGATAAATCATTCTTGTCTTCTCCTTTTCAGCCAAGGAAGAAATAAAATTAAAAGGGCTGCAGTGTTTTGCTGGCTCACTCATCCTGTTACATCCTTAGAGAGGCTCTTCTGTTCCTGGGTCATGAGACTGTTTTTTATGCCCAAAAAGGATATCAAAGTGGGCTAAATGTTGGCTCTGAGACAGGACCTTGTATGTAGGAATCGACCCAAAGATTAGGATGAGGAGCATTTAATACTGAGGCTCTGGTCCTAACCAAGCCCATGGCTGGGTAGCCAATACCACTCAGCTCCAGTACAAACAATATATTGGCCACCCTTTTGCTCCACCATCACTGGTCAGGACCACTTCTTATGTGGTTTCTGCTTTTCACAGTTTCACAAAGCAGCAGACTCAACTGTCTGGCATGTTTGAGCCATCCCTTTGGTCACACAAGCACAGTGCTGCCAAAGATGCATTGCAAAAGCTGGACTTGAAATTCTTCTATTGTGATCTCTCACTGAAGAGGTCAGCTGGAGGAGGAAAAAAAAAAAAAATGCTCCCTTCAGCAGGGTTAATGGTGGGGTGGAAACCCCGCAGGCTAAAGTCAATGTTTACCTAAGGCTGTAACACCTTTTGTGGCCACTGCCAATCATGAAACCCACCCCTGCTAACACCCTGCTCAGGGCTGAAGCACCCTGGGGTAACTGGGAGAGCTGGGCAGCCCTGCCCCAGAGGAGATGGGACTGCACATTTTTGCAGTTGTCTCCCCATCATCTCCCCACAATAGTGTGGGAGAGGATGGAAAGGTCTGGGAGAGCCCAGTCAGCACACTCCCGCAAAGCACCAACACAGCAGACACAAAGCCCTGAGCACCAAATCTTCACTCCATGGACTGTTTCTACAGAGGAGTAAGTTCAGCCAGGTTTGGACCAGATTTTATTCCATTTAAAAGGGACCAGCACGAGGTATCCAGGCACACGCTGATATCTCTGTGTAATTCACTCATGCCTTTCTTATAAAGTGCCAAGCTATTTCTCCTTTTAAAGCACAGATCATTTTGTGGTTTTCACGTTTTTGATCTCCTGCAGGAGGTCAGACATTAGAGTGAGCATGACTAATGTCATCATGAAATCTTCAAAATCAATTTTGTTCTCTGGTTCCTCATCCAAGTCAGAAATTATCTCCTGGTATTTTGGTTTGTTTTCTTGGCCCTATGTAGGATTTTAAATGAAAAAAAAATATTAAGAATAAAATAACTTTTTTATTGCATTGTTAAAAAAAGAGACATCTACCTATGTAAACATTAACGTATTTTTCTATCTTCCAATTCATGTTTTTATATCAACATTTACAGTAGTTTTTCTGAAGGTATACCAAGAACTCAAACAGACGCATTATTGCAATCAGACAGGAGAACAACCAGTCCTCAAAGTTTCCACCAGAATCCAGAATATATCTTTTAAAAGACACCTAATCATGACTGAAAATCTGACAGTGATGATGACATAGATGGTAACTGCTGGAAAAAAAGGGAGTCCTATGTCTTGATAAAACTGGGGGGAGGAAACAACCAATCAACCAACCTCCTAAATTTAATATTTAAATATATACAAATATATACTGTGAAGGTCTCAGAAACTCTAGATTTTACGGGCATAACTTCAGTACTATTCCCTGTCCTGTTGAGCATCACTGTTGGAATGGATTATTAAAATTACGAAACTATATATCATGTTTGTTATTCATATTTCCTTATAAAAAAAAACCTTGCTAGAGTTCCAGGATGGATTTTTAGTTTAATAATCTCCAAAACATCTCATGATCTCAAGTATGATTGGTAATTGATATTTTTAATTCTTTTTCTGTAAGGAGCCTAGTTTCTTATTTAGTGCCAATTCCCCCTCCCCAACGAGTCATGTGATTTTGTTCTTTTTGGAAGCAAAAGTATTGTCAAGAACGTCTTTAGTACTAAATACCTTTCTTGTTTACTTAGTTGAGCTTTTTTTATTAGTCCCACTAAAGTGGTAGCTTTTCCTACCACTTGATAAAACTGGTTTTTGGTTTTCTTTTTGTTTTGTTTGGGTTTTTCTGGTGTGTGTGTTTTTTTTTTTCTTTTAATTTAGGGAGGGGAAAAAAAACATGCAAGAAGTTTACAGCCACAAGTGCCAATATGGCTGTTTTTCACCATACCCAGCTGGATGGGTGAGGGCTTTCTGCCCCCTCTATCCCAGCAGCCCCACCAGTGACCACAGTGCATGTGGCTCCACAGCACAGGGTTGGCTCTCACAGTGCTGGGTCAGCACTCTGGCAAACCATCAAACACCTCATTAAATGCACTGGGTTTCCCATGGACTGATGTTTGCCCAGCTGCAGGACAGAGCCTGAGGTGCCATCCCTGCACCCAAAGTGCCTGGTCAGTGCTGTCACAGTCCCACCCACTCACCCAAACCCTCTCACCTGTATGAAGTGCCAAAACTGGGTTTGCAGCAAGCTCTTGGTTTCAGCTCTGCTGAGCTTGCCCTCCGGGTCAGCATTGTTGTTATACACCAAAGCCACTGTAGCAAAAGCTTTTTCAAGGTCTGAGCCTTGTCCTAGAGCTGGAGGGAGGAAAAGTTATCAGTCTACCCAAAAAAGCGGCATTTGGGATGTAATTGAAAGCTATCTGTTAGAACCATCCTGGGTGGGTGGAAATCTGCGTAGTTTCACTAAAGTTAATGAGACTGAAAGTGTTTATACCACAAAGGACCCGGCCCAGATTTTATTTGGAGTGGGCCAGCAACATGCCTCGTCCTACAGAGTCACACCCTGAAGGAAGCTTTCCTTCAGAGCTAGGGCAGTAACACAGGGCAATATGTGAGACCCTTCTGGTCTACCCTAACCCTGGGCATCCAGCGAGGACCTGCCATGCCATGGGGACAGGCCATGCTGGCTGTCCAGGTGCGTTTGGACTCCCAGGGTCCTCTATCATGGAAAACATGACCCAACTGGGAAGCCTGGCTGCACAGAAATGCCCGTGCCTGAGCACCAGCAGCGCATTTCAGCATTATAGTACACTTGGGATTTTGGGTGGATTCATTGCCCCTGCTCCTGAGCCTCATCCTAAAGAGTGCACACTCACATCCCTCAGTTAGTATCAGGCACCACAGACAAGTTGGGTTGTGATTTTTAATGAAAAGGCAGGGGAGAAGTGATCAATACAGGAGCACATTGCACAGGGACACGAGACTCTCATCTTGCCCCAGCTGAGGGTCCGCGCAGCCTCCGCAGCTCTGTGACATTACTGGAATTTTCTGCATGTGGGCTGTAGAAGACCTGAATCCCCAAGGGGTGATAAATTGGTGCCCTTACCTTTTATTGATGCCAGCTGCTTGGCTATGGGTATGCTGCTAGCAAGAGAGAAGAGAGGTACAGTTATCACCTGGTGAATTGTGTGAGGGTACATAGTTTCTCCATGAGTGAGATTTATTTAGTCCCCCAGGAACTCAGGGCTTCCCAAGGGAGACTGGCTTTCCTTCACAATGGAAAGTGGCCTCTACAACCAGCACAGAACATCACACAGCTTCTAATCCCTCACCTAAGCAAGTAGGCTGGAGCTGTTATTACTAAAGCTGCTAATTAATTAATTTTAAGAGAGGGGCCCTGCAATACACTTCATATAATTTCTTCAGAACGTGAAAGAGGTCCAGGAAGTTTCTCAGTTTTAAGCCCACCCCCAGGAAAGTGCAGAGGGGTCCATCATCCCCTCCTCATCAATGCTCTCAGTTTGGAGCAGACACATGACTTTTATTCCCAGCAGGACTCACAGCTGTGAGAAGGACATCCTTGCTTTCTGTTAAAATCTAAAGCCTGCTTACCTTTTGCTAAAGTGTTGAAACTAATTACAGAGCAGCCAGCACAGAGCAGAGAGGTTTGGCTTGTGATAGAGACAAACACATCCAGATAATGAGTTTCAAGACAAATGGCAGATCACCAAGATGACAGAACAAAGCAGTGACTTACCACTTGGGCATGCCTGCAGCAGACAAAGGGCTTTTTTTGGTGGAAGCAGGAGCTGGCTGATTGACCGAGTACTGTTCCGTGCTGGGAATGCTTGCTCTGCAGCCACACATCTCGAGGCCAGGGTGTTTATGATCTCCAAGCAACTCGAGTAATAGCAAACAGGTGTATTCAAGCTCTGCCCTGTGGAAGCAACCTGCCTGCAGCCATGCCTGTCAATAATGTAATCACTACCTGGCTAAATACACCAGTCTACAGCAGCCCCTGCTGGGCTGGCAAGTAGTGTGGCTGGTATTTACACGAAAATTTGACAGAAACAAACCAAACTAATGGAGCCTGGATCCTCTTAGACCTATAGGGATGTAACTTTACATCAAGACTAACTAAGACACTGAATCCATTCAGCCATACACATTATAATTTTAATGAGAAACTTCCCTGGCATCGGCTAATGTAACTTGTCCCAGGCTATAAAGCGAGTTGTTCCTATAACTAGAGTCAGAAACCAAGTGTTTCTCAATTCCTGATCCAGACTTTATCCTAGGTGAGCGCACTCCTGCTCTAATACATTCTATTCCCCTGTCACAGTGCAAAGAGGAGATCCATTCTGCTTCCAAACTGCTTCCAAAGCAGCATCCAGCACAGAGCCTCTGCAGATAGTGCCTGCTTTCAAAAGCAGCACTGAGCCATATGGCAGAGCAGTCACACATTAGAGGAACTGGAAGGGCTCCGATGAACTTTGTTATTTATTGGCATGGATATCACTATTAGAAAACACACAGCTTGTCATGCTGCCTATCTCTGTGCATGGTCTCCTTTCTGCAGATCCTTTGCCTAGAGGTGTCTAGACAGGATAACTTCAATCTAGAAGATCAAGCAGCCATTTTAATCCCACGGTGGTCTTTTAATAGGTAGTGACTTCAACTACCTCATCCAGCTCATCATTCCTGGTGAAAGGATACAATACTGATGTTAAAACTATCCAAGATGAGACTTTATGTAACAGGACACACAAAGGAGACTGCAACAGATGGCCTAGAGAATTAAAATGTTTTCCTCATTTAGTAGAAGCTAAATTACTGAAGGCTAATGAATAAGGATGTTCACCACCTTACTGTTCCTGGATTTTAATTATCTTAAAAAGCATGGGAAAAGAGAACCTTTAATTTTCCATCTAAGAGTGTCATTACTCAAACAATTCAGAGCCTTTTTCTGAGAGGTTTAAGCTGTCTTAGATCTCTAGTGAATTCTTTGGGACTGGCTCATGAATAAAACAGAGCCTGTAATTGCAATGACGCAGCCAAAACACATATAATCAATGCTCATTATCCCATCAATTAACACACTAAAATTAAACAAGAATTCAGGCTTAGTAATCTCCCATCAGCTAAAAAAAAAAAAAAGGAGTCTTGATATCATGTTGAAGTGATAATTCCCTTTCACATCTGTTGAACCATACAACAAGGCATGAAAAGCCTTACATCCCAGTTAATCCATGGAATGAGAATGTTTGGTCTTAGCATCCAAGGTAAAAAATGAGAGTGAGAAACAGATTCAGTTTCATGTTTATCAGCGACAGGCAGTGCTGTGAGCGGGCTGGCAAACCCAGCCCTCTGTGTTTTGGGCACTTTTCACTGTAGATCAGATTTCAGCTCACAGTTGTTTTAATCTCACCGACTTTTGAGAGCCTGAGCTCTGGAACAGGTGATTTGCTTTGCTGGGGTAGTAACAAGTTCAAACAAGCCTGGGGTTCATTATCCCTCTAGAATACACTAATTAGTGTATGCAGGAGTGTTTTTGCCTGACAGATAAAGGGTAGCATGAGGATAACCCTTGCCTTTGCAGATGATCAGCTTTGAAGACAGCGAGATTTTTGGCTGTGTGTGTTGCTCGAGTATTCTGGTCAGCAAGGTGTGCAGGGAGCCAGGCCATCTGCTCTGTAGCTATTTTGATACACACTATTTATGTTTGAAATATCCAGGTGCTTCTATCGGTCAATTTTTAGCATGTTTCACACGTTAACAATCTTGTCTGCACAAAATACGCAACCTGCCACTTCAAACTGCAAAATCTTTACAGGCAGCCACTGCAAAAAGCTGCAGCCTCTGCTTTGCTTTTGGTATGTTCCCAGAATTTTCCCATTCTTTCTCAAGTGCTTCTTGCATTTCAAGGTGACTTATGTTGTGAAGGGTATATGTGACAGAGCCCTGGCTCCCTTAGAGATGACCCTGGGCAGGGGCAGGTGCGGGCATGCCTGCAGCAGGCGGGCAGAGCCGAGGGACACAGGCACAAGGGAATACCTGAAACAGGAGATGCATTCACATCATTGGCCACTCAGAGTTCATTTCCTCAGCAAACCCTTCAGTAGCTGCAGGAGAAGCACTGCTAACTTGCACCCAGGGAGGCAATAGCTTGATCTCTTCACCCAGAGAAGCTGTGGATGCCCCATCCCTGGAAGCATTCAATGCAGGCTGGATGGGCCTTTGAGCAAGCTGGTCTAGTGAAAGGTGTCCCTGCCCAGGAAGGACGGAACTAGGTGATCTTTAAGGTCCCTTCCAACCCAAACCATTCTATGATTCTTTGTAAACAGAATATGGCCATTTTGATCTTACATGATATGTGCAATATCTTCCCAAGAGCCAAGACCGAGAAGCCCCCCACTCCATCTTAGCCCAAAGCAGGACTGGCTTCCACAGCCCAATACTACTTTCCTGTTGCTCCATTCCTTTGAAATGGATTACTTAACATGGGAAACACTAGCAGAAGCAGCAGGTCTGATGTGCTCCCTGCAGTTGGTCTCTCAACATCAGCCACAAGCTGTGGTGCCCCCATGGGCTCCTTCTCCTCCTCTTCTGCTCAGTGACATGCAAAGAGGAGACACAACCCATCATTGCAGCTTAATGGGAGATTTAAGCAGTCCAAGGAATTGAGAACTGTGCTGCTGCAACACACAGGCTGCTTTGGCAAGTATTAATTAGCTATTGGCCATGTACCCCCACGGTCACAGAACTGGCTCCTGCTCACCCGTAGCTGTTTTTCCCATGCTAACATACTGCTCAGCACCCTGAAACATGAACTCCTGCATTTATTCCAGGAGATAGGGAATGAGAAGGATAAATAAAATCATGGAGTGAGTGTTTCCCACTCATTTATCTTTCCATCACCATGGGGTGTATGCTGCCTCCACCTGTGCTGGGATGCTGTAGGGGTGTTCTGTGTGTCCCAGAACAGTTGCCTCTTGGCCATCACTGTTTTTTAAAAGTATCTCTTCATAGTCAATTTGATTTCAGTCAAGGGTGAAATCTGCACCAGTATTTATCTGCTGGGAGCCGTTTGCTGACTGGTGCCTGGTGCTGGAGGTGTGACCAGTGCTCCCCCAGGTAACACAAGTGCTGCCATGTGGGGTACGCTCAGTGGGTCTGTGAGGGGCAAGGAGGGAGAACCCAGTTGGGAGCCACAGATGGATCAGCCCAAGTCCCCTGTCACACATACAGGAGATAGCTCAGCCTGGAAATTCAGCTCTGGAGTCATGAATGACTGAAATATTTATGAATCCCATTGCTGAGACAGAGCAGGTAAAATGCCATTTAAGAAAAAGCTATTAGAACTGGTCTGTCTGCAGGGAAATACGTTTAGTCACATCAAGTCCAGGCATTTTTCAGAGGTGGTACAGCATTTTGGCCAAAAATATTCTTGTGCCTCATATGGGGGCTGTCAGGGTGGCTGTGGGGGTCCCCTGTGAGGAGGCACACAGCTCCCTCAGTTTCTTTGACAATCTAATGGATAAGGGAGGAGCCTAACATTTTTGGTATTGTACTAATTTTCAGAGCAATGCCTGAAAATAATATTACCAAATAATTTTTCCTCTGAGAAATGTTTTATTATAGGACATTTAGACTTTAGAAAGGCAGCTATACTCCTACAAACCTAAAACCTTATTAAAGAAGGACACAATAATAAAAATGTAAGGACAGAAACTGGTATCAAAATGCAACAAATGGGATGCCTCTCTGCTTAACTATTAAAATTTCATATCAAAATGCTAAGATCTTTATACTAAGGATATATAGCATTGACAAATGATGGGCTAATCAGCACCAGATATTAATAGCAAAATACATATTATTGCTGATGTTAGAAAATTCCAAGAGGAAAAGCTCTTGAATTTAGCAAAAGGAGAGAATAAAAAGAAATTCTTAAAAAAGAATAGTTAAATCAGGGAGAGTACAAGCTAAGTAGCCCATCCATTCCCATATACAAAGACTTTTGACTCAAATCTATCTTAAAACTAGTAGACAGAGGACTAAATGTTTGTGACACGATATGGTGTAATATGAGAAGAATTTTTTCAGAAAAGGATAAAAGAGTACGTACCGGTTTTTACTCCGTAGTTCTTCATCTGTCTGTCATATTAACTGTGAAAATGGAGATATTGTCAGGAGCAGACTACAGGGAGGTGCAACGTGTGTTGATGCCACTGCCTCTTTCATCAGTACCTCAGAGTTTCAGCCAAGAATGATCCAGGGCTATAGCCTGAATTGCTCATTCAATTTGAGAGCATATAAAGATTGGAAAAAATTAACCTAATCAGGTCAGGCAATTGCAACATGAATTCATGCAACAGGAGCACAAACTGTCTCCAAGTCCTGGCCATCACTGAGGCTCTGTTATGGGCAGCTCAATGGCCACAGTGAAGGAGATTTGATCAGTCATCAGGAAAAATATCAAGCATAAAACCACCCAACCCCATCAAGTCAGGGCAAACTCTGTGGGCTGGGTTTGCATCTGAACTCATCCTTGTCTCCTTGATGTGCTGGGCAGTGAAGCAGGCTGCAGAGCCACTGGTATCCAGAGTCATCCTCTCTGCCCTCTCCAGCACCTTCCCATGGGCACTATGCTGCAGCTCTGCAAAGTGCATCCCCTCCCCAGGCAAGAGCAATAGGGAAACCCCAAACCAGCAGGTGAGTGTGCCTCTTCCTTGGCCTCTGAGGCACCTGGAGAGAAAGACCTGTGCTCCCACCTCCCCAGATGCACTCACAGAGGTACCTGCCTCTCCTCCACAGCTTTGCACTTGATAATGCAAACATGCTCCCATCTTGGGTACTTTGAGAAACGGGCTATAAAGAGAAACACATTGGAAAACAGGAGGGACAGCACAGAAGATCAAGGAACATGTTTTTTTTCCAGGCTGACCTAGTTATTTAACTAACTGGCAGAGATACTCACTAATGATGAAGTGGGAAAGCAATCAGGCTGCCAGCAGCAGTCTCACAGAGGATGCTTGAGTTTGCTTAGCTATTTGTCTGAAACCCAGGTAACATCAAATACAGTCTTTCTCATCTCCTGCTCAAGCCTTTGCTATACAGTCACTGTCTCCAGTTCAAATAAACTTCCAATTTCTCAACAACTGCAAAAGGATGTGATAAGACTTGAATCCAGAGGAACACGGAGGAAACATTCAGACACATTTTCTTATATAACACAGACAAGTTTTTGTTTTCACTTTTGCTGCTGCCATACTATATTAATCCAAGAAGATATAGATGAAGAGACTTTTCTCCCCTTGTAATTCAGAGTGAAGACTACAGTCCCCAAAGGGTAACAACCAGCTCAGCTGTTCTGCATGGCAGCAAGGATGTACCTGTGAAGATCTGGCCAACTGGGTAAAGCAAACAGCAAGTCTTTCATGAAAACATGTTGACTTTTGTCAACTCTTCCACCAGCTCTGCCCTTCATGAGAAAAACTCATGAGTTACACAAATAGTACCCAAAATAAGACATAATCTTAATTCTGTTCCATTCTGTTCCCAGTCTTGTATTAGAAACTGCTCTTTCTCCAGGGGTGTGAACTCCTGAGGGTTTGAAAGCTGCAGTTCCTGTGTTCAATGGTTAAACAAGAATTTCAGTTTGTTGAAAATGCAGGAATAAACTGAAGCAAAACTTGTTTCCAACCCCCAGCATTGGATAGAAAAGTTTGGCAATGGGACCCTGCTGGTCTGGGGAAAAGTTCATGAAGTGAAAGCTAGCTGACACAAAAAAACTATCTATTTCTAATGGAGAGGCTTAGACAAACCAGCTTGAGATATTTCTGATCAACTAATAAAAAGGGAATTTGAAAGAATGACAATAAAAAAGAGAGTGGGAGCAGGAGGTATGAAGAGCACACATCCCATCTCACCCCTTGCCACACACACGTTTCACTTTTTCCTGACTTGCCTGTATCTAAATTTTTTACAAACTTAAAAAAAACCCCAACCAACCAACCAACAAAAAAACCAAAACCAAAAAAAAACCATCCCAAACCAAAATCCCCAAAAAAAGAACTGAGAGTCAAAATAATTTTTTTCATTTTACCCAGAAAATTGTATTTTGCTGTCATTTGAAACAGGAGGACATTTAGATATTTCAGTTTGTCTTCTTTATAACTCAAACACAGCTTTCCAGCAACCCACAGAACTGGGATGGTTAGCACAGTACTGGGCTAGTCCTACTGACAGGGGGAAAGAGGTAAAGAGGCAGGCAGGTATTAAACTGCACAATTTTAATTTTTTTTAGAACTTGTGATACTGACCTTTAATAACAGGTGTCTGTAGAAGTGTTGTACTCCACTGTACATTAAAACAGTCTTCATAAAAGTGTTGGAAAACAGTAAGAATATGACCAATAAGGTCAGGCACAGCAATAGTTATTTTTCTTTAATAGCTATCTTCATCATTTTGCAGTGACATTTCAATATTAACATACTCTGAAAACATGCATTGTATGCAATAACTTTATTAGGGTCAAATAGATATCACAATATAGATTCATCCACCGAGTAGCCATAAATTGGTTACAACAATCATAGAAGAGACTAAGCTGTTTTAAGCTAAGATGCTTTCAACATTACAGCTCATACAATAAGATTATATACTGATACACTTTGATCTAGAAATGCAGATGATCAGTTTTGATTAGTATATTGTGCTTCAGGCTTTCATTCGTGTCAACGCATCCCATATGCCATAGTGAGGGAGGGTTGAATTTCCCAGGGAGGAATCCAAACAGGCTACAAGTCTGGCTCTGGCTATTTTAGGATGAGTTCCTCTGAGCCTGGGTTATTTGGTCAATCCAGTTACATTCTCCAGTAGCACCAAGCTAGCGCTCAGAGCAGCGACCTAACAGAGGGATATCTGACAACCTCGAAACAGCACGGACAGAAAGGTTTTCTTCTCTTATAAGAGGGCATAAAGAAATATTTATGCTTTGTAAGGTCACAACAATACGTGCGGTTTTCATGTTGCTGTATCAAGCAACAGGGCATTTTCACATGGTTTTGTATACTGATATCTGCACCTCTGTTATCTTAGTTAAATAAATACCTTTGTAAACATATAACACAGTTACTTGGTCCTTATTCTCCACAGCTCACGTTAAAAGATTCACAAAACATCCATAGAAATAGTGATTTATAGAATGAATACTTAGCTGAGTTAAATGGAATAAACATTGGTCAGGTACCATATATACTACTGAATGCCATTTCAAGGAAAAACAGTTTAGTTACAAAGCATTCAGAACTTGGGTAAGCCATATATTCAACTCTGCAAAATATATAAAAGATGCATACTTCTTTTAAACAGACATTTAACAAAATGCAATGGCAGAAGTCAAGAAGTTCCATTTACACAGTCCAGACATTTGGTAGTATGAAACTGCTTATCCATGCACTAAATTACGGATGGATGTCTCAGTTAACTGAAATAATAGTAAAATCTTCTGAAACAAAAAGGTATAACCAAAACAAATGCTCTGAAGAGTCACAGACAGGCAGTTTTGAAAATTTAGGTGCAATGTTACATGCATGGATATACAGAATAATCTGTAGAAATTATAGTAAAACACTTCTGTTTTTCACCAAAATGCAGAAGGAAATTCAATTATATTATGCATATTAAATACTACAGACTTGAGGCTACAAAATGCTTCTACCATCTTGACACATACAAAACTACCATAAAGTTATCTCTACGGTACGTACTACAACACTGACTCCAGGTCACCACCTGTGAGGAGCACATCCCCTGTATCTGGCTAGTCAGGGAAAAAAGGCCAACTCCAGCCCATCAACCACCTCCCATCTGCCACAGGAGGTGGGCTTAGACCTTCAAGAGAGATCGATCACCGTGTTGTAGTATTAATTTATGTAGAACCCTTAAAAATCTGGTGCCACTGAAACTTGAGACCTGTTAAACTCTCTACATGTGAGGGATGCAAGAGCTTGCGCTGCGTGAACCCTAAATTTGATTAGCAAAGGAGGTTGGCCCGCTCTGGCCGTAGCTCTGGGACTGGCCATATTCACCCACCTGGCCATAGGAGCCTGGCTGGTTGTAGCCACCAGCTGGCCCGTAGCTGTCTTGGTTGTAGCCACCTTGGTTGTAGCCACTGGGCTGCTTCTCCATGGTGTCCGCAGGGTGCCGCTGGCCTGAGGAATGCCAGCCCGTCTCCTTAAACACAAACCAAATGTTGCCTGCCCAGAGGATAAAGTTCAAGTAGCCAAAGACCTGGGTGGGAAGAAAAGGAGCTCATCACCAGCAGCCACAGTCTCCCAGCCCAACCTAACATTATGGACCCTGCACGGTCCTGGGAGAAGTCGAAGCTGCTCCCAGTCTGTCTTTCTCAAGGACAAGTGAAAATGTCCTCAAGTTGTGCTAGGGGAGGTTCAAAACTGATATTAGAAAAAATCCCTTCACTGAAACAGTTGTCAAACACAGAACAGGCTGTCCAGGGAAGAGGTGGGGTCACCATACCTGGAAGTAGTGTAGATGTGGCACCTGGGGACATGGTTTAGTGCTGGACTTGGCAGTGCTAGGTTAATGATTAGACTTGATGATCTTAGAGATCTTTTCCAAACTAAATGATTCTATGATTCTCCCAAAATCTGATGGAAAATCTTCTCAGTTTTGGAGCAAATCCCCAAATTTACCTCCCTTAGCTAGCTGCAGCTCACAATGTGCCTGCTTTCCTCTTTGTTTCCAAAAAAAAAGTAGAGTTTTTGGGCCAAAATATTGTTTTGTTTGAAAACATAATCTAGTTTAAAGAAACTGTGGAAAGATAAAATTGAAAGAAACTAATTAAAAAGAGAGATGTTAATTGGTCATCTGGCCTGGAGGGGTTTTTTTTCTGTGTGTGTGGGTTTTTTTTAAATATTCCAAAGACCAATTTTGTGTTGCTTTTTTGAGGATTTTTAAAGGAATCTATAAGGCACAAAACCTTTTCTTCCTAAAGGAGCTCACAGACTCCTTTTCAAAAGCGTTGCAGCGAGCAAGTTAAAAGCAGAGAGGCAAATCAATGTACTTGGACAGACACTGCTTCCTCCCCATCCCCATCCCAACCCTGCACACTCATCCTGCTGCCGCTCCACGGCAGAGCTGCGGTGAGTCACAGCCTGCCTTTCCCCGCAGCAAGACTGTACTTCCAATTAAATCATGTCAGCTAACTGGTTTGCACCAGCCAATTTAGGTCAATACACGGGTAAAAGATGAAAATACATTGCAAGGTAAGGGTGAAGAGCAGCAGTCAAAGTCACTTACAACCGAAGTGTTGAGGCTTGACATAACAGGGCTGCGAACAGGCAAGCATTTGTTGGACTGCTGTTTGCAGGCAGACATCAGCAACAGCACCTCGTCCGGGTCAGTCGCAATCTTTACATCTGACAGTCCTTTAGCCCAAGCAGATGAGCTCACTAGCCACAAGAACGAGAAGACCACTGTCACAATGAAATCCTAAAAGACAAATTAGTTAGAAGCATTATACTGGTGTGTCCGTTGGGAGGAAAAAAGATATTTAAAAGCACCAGAAAACTGAAAGCTTGTGTCAGAGGGGAGAGAGAAACCAAGAGCTTGTTACTTAGTGGAAGGTTGTGTTACCATCATCACCCACAGAGCTAATTTTCAGGAGTGCCTGACATGCCTAATGGGACAGGGCCCTTTGGCTGACATTTGCATCTCTGACCTTGAGGCCATATTTCCACAAACACGTGGCCAGTTCCCAGGATGCTGAGCTGCCTTGAAAATGTTGCTGTTCACAGCACCTGGACAATGAATTGTAATCAATTACATAATACACATACCTGTAAGGGAGCTGGGACCTGAGGGCTGGGCCTTGCCCTGGGTGCTCCTACAGACAGCCAAGGTGGGTTTCCAACGGGAAGTGTTTCCATCTCAGGGAGAACCTGAAACTGGCTAATCCTCAGCTACCAGATGAGGAGTTTTCTCACCAGCCACAGGTAAAGCCAAATGTCTCTGCTGCACAAGCCATGCAGCCACTAATTATCATGAGTGAGCAAATAAACAGCAAGACTTGCCAAGCAGAGACTCCTCAGCTCCTCTCCAGTCCGGTAGAGCATTTGTTCCTAATTCCCACCCATGTGAAAAGAGGGGAGAAGGTGTGGCAGTCCCTCCAGGATCGAGCACCTCTGAGCAGCTCTGCTCTGATCCACTGTGCTCACTTTCCCCTCGGAAGACTCTCAGGAGCATGCACAGGCATAAACTTCTCCTTGTCTTAGCCAGAACAAGTGGCCAAGTGACACTGTTGTTGTGTGGGTTTGGGGGGAAAGGAGGGAGGAGGTGTGATTTTTCAAGCTTTCTTGTGTCTTGCTAAAACAGAAGAGCCTTTCTGCTGTCATATTTCATCCCATCTGTCAGCCCACAACAGATGGCAGAGGTGCCAAAGTCTAACATACCACTAACTGCATCGCTGCGTCTTGATATCCCACCTCCCATGGGGCTGCTTCCCCTTCCCCCTGGCAAAGTAAAGGTGTACATGGAAGGAAGGGAAAATACTCATTAAGAACACAGTGTTTTGGGTCGCTATCCAAAGAAAGAAATGATCCCTAGGAAACATCATTCTCATCTTCTACAAGCACACCTGACATTTGGGAAGGAGCTCTCCAGGGCACTGCAGGAATGGAGGACACGAGTCTCCATCAAGAGGGAAGAGGCACCAGTCAAAAAACCCACTGCACAAGCAAGCCATGAACAAAGGATGTCTCTGCTCACACAGATGGGATTAAATTAACTGTGCTTGGATGCTTTCCCAAAGGATACATCCTTCTCTTTTAACAATTTGTTTTCTGCAGGCCTGTATCTGCCACTGAGCTTCGAGTTCCTCTGACCTCCTTCATGCTGCCCAAATGGGCTCTCTTGAAGAGCATGAAGCCCAGGAGCTGACAACTATCTTAACACCAAAAAAGACTCTGCATCGGCAGAGGCATACAGCCCAGAATAATTTTTCTTCTCAGGGAGATTTCCAGCAAAAGAAATTATTGTATCTCATGTGTCTTAGCAGTTACTGAATGAGAAATGGACTCCTAGAGGCAACAGCTCAATCCTAAACGTTTCCTAAAAATTCCTGCTGGTAGAAACACCAGATATCTGCTGAGCTGTGGATCATGATGGGAGATGCTCTTTATTTGCTGTGAGGCTTGACATGCTATCGACCCAGATGCCAAGCCCCCATACAGGTTCTGATTGACAAAATGGGGATACAACAGAGTTTTGGGGACTACATTTTTAAAGTGACAAGCAACCCTCTCCCAATGTCACCATACTCAGAGCCTTTGCAAGCTAAATTCAGCTCTGCAATCAGTCCACTGGCAATGCCAATAAATTAAATGTATAACAGCAGGTAGAAATTTGAATCAAACAGAGACAAACTGACTAAAACTAATGCAACACAGGAGGTTAAACTTGCTAAAAAGAGATAAGTTTTAAAAGCAAGCCAAGTTCTTCAAGCAGGTGACAACAGCAGTTCAGACCTGCTGTTGAACTCACAGACCCTGACCCCATATTGGTGAGGCCTTTGCACAACTCATGGCACAAATGACTGTATCTGCAAGAGCCCCTCACTAGCTGCTGGTAGCCCATGTCCTGGGCTGCAAGTCCTTCTAGGAACATCCCATAGCACTGTGCAGTTGAGGGGCTGGTTCTACAGGCATTAAGTATTTCATGTTATTTCTCAGGACTTGTCTTCTCCACCACACCCCAAGCTCCAGCCTTCTGCTGACTTCCTCTGTTCCCCTGTGCCAGGGTGTTCACAGAAGCCTAATCCTGCCCTCTCTGCCACTAATTCCCCTATTTCAGAGCAGGTCAGAGCCTTAGAGAAAGGGTCCTTACTCCTGGGGTGCGGGGATCAGCCCTTGTATAGATGAACTCCCAAAAACTGTAAAGTCTGGCCAAGAGGGAGAGATGGCACAGTGGGACTGAGAGAGGAAACCATGCAGCCTGTTTGCCAGCCAGACAACAGCTGCTCAAGAAGACAGGACAGGAAGGCTAATGGACCACTTGGATTTCTTTAGCAGGTGCTCTCACAAAGGCTATGTGGCTGGACTCAGGCTCTTGGAGAATTTGTTCTGCCTCCTCTGCACTAGGGAAGGAGCAAAATGTATAATTCTATGATTCTATGACTAGAGTAAACTTGCATCTTCCTATTTATTTTGAATCTTTGTGAACCTTCAGCTTTGGCTGGAACTTGAACCTCTCGTTTTCAAGTGGGTTTGGATTTCTGGCTGAACATTTTCACAGCTCTGGGTGGAACAGAGTTACAAGATAATGACATGCTGAAAATAAAAGTGAATTTCAAGCTAAGCTGTTCTGTGGCTTAATGTCTATCTGGGGAATTTCTCCTTGGTAATTAAGGCCAGAGTGCCTGCATACTAAAACAAATCTTGCATTTCAATGTTTAATATCCCTATAGCATGGGTGAGTCTTTTTTTTCCTTCGGAACAAAGTAATTTTGTAGTTGCTCTCTTGAAGTGGTGTCTACAGATCTCTTCAGTGTGTACTGTTATACGATAACACTACATTCCTAATTGCAAAGTTTCTCTCTCAGATCTCAGCTGAGATACTTTGCTCTGCCTACAGGTGCCTTTGGGAAGGAGGCAAAATAAGAATGTGTAGGGAAAAGCAAAAAAACCAAAATTTAAGATACAGTGAATATCCAAGGAGGGAGTTTTTAAGATCCTGAAGTATGTGCAATAACAACAACAACAACAAATTCTTGCTGCCTTTTTCTAGTTTCTTGAAACTTGTTATTACTGAGTTATCACTGAGTTTTCCAAAAACATCTACTTAGAACAATTTAATATATGTTTTAGAATAGAACTGTGCATGCCTTTTCTTTTCACAGTAACTGAAAGATTCCTTCTTGCTATCAAGCCAGTGGCTTTTGCAAAATGTCCCTCTTTGGAGGAGGCAGTCAGAGTCACTTAAGCCTCCTGAGCACAGTTTTGGATTCCCCAGTGTCAAGCACAACCTCACCCACACAAAAGCATCTGCAGAAGCTGCTTGTTCACTTGGAAAGGGGATGTGTTTCATCTGCTCCGAGCTGGTTGGTGGCTTCACCAGCCCCTGGAGGCTGTGACACACATGTCCCTGCGTGCACTCTGTGCCCTGCTCTGCCTCCCAGCCAAGTCTGCCAGGATGATCTTGGCCTGTTATGCCTGAAACCGGCAAAGCCTCAGCTCTGGCCTGGCTGGGGTGTGTGTGGCATCCCTCCTCCCTTGCCAGCTCACAGCTGCTGCCTCATAACTGGCTTCCATGTAGGGTTCCTGCTACAAAACCTCTCCATTCAAGAAAACCTCTTGTACAGTTACAGCATCTAAGGGAGCAACTCCTCAAATGCCAAAGTCCATAACCCCTCCCAGCCAGCGCCTGTCTAGTGCTGCCAACAGGTTTCATGGCCAGCCATGCAGGAGCAGAGGGACATTTCTTTACCCTAGCAGTGGCAAACCACTCAGAGGATTTGCTTTCACAGTCACAACCAACCTAAAAATTCAGGAACTACCCCAGCCAGAGCCACAGTCCCGGTCCCAGCCCGGGAAAGCAGCCAACAGCAGATTGCTGCAGGCAGCAAACACCTTCCTACAATGGCATTTTAGCTCTTTTCTGGTTTGAATGAGGTCCCACCACAGATTTTCTGCCGAATGAAGCTCTGAAAGAATTACATGCTTCTTGCAATAGTGTAGGGCCTTGCAAGCTTGCTTCTGGCAGAGAAGTGCAGGGTCCTTTGGGAGGCACCAGCATGTACAGCAAGGTCACCCTGGCTTGTGTTTCAAAAAGATGACAACAGCAGGCTGAAACAGCTCTTTGAAATGCAAAGAATTATTCAGATTCTTCCCAATTTAATTTTTTTTAACTGCAAAGTATTCAGTCTTTGTTTTCACAGACGGCTCTTTATTCTTTTTCTCTCTGTTTTCTAGAAAGCTGGAGAGAGGTGAGGAAATATAACATGTTTAATCAAAGAGATCTCCAAAGAGCAAACCAGGATGTACTTAACTCACTCAATCTGCAACATACGTAAAGAACCAAATGCCTTTCTGCTTAAGGTGATTATTCACAGGACTCCAGATGCAAAGGAAAGATCTCATCTTCTTAACATGTAAGCATCTTTATGCACCATAAGAATGAGATTATCAAGTAATCACTTTAAAAATGAAATATCTCTTTTCAGGGCTATATCAGTCACCTTTCTTGGCTAAATAATTTTATGCTTCTATATTAATTGATTGGAATATTAATAAAGTGATTTACACTTACATTTATACCTGACTGCATGTGTTTTTTCATGGCCAATCTGTAACTTCCCAAAGGCAAACCTGAAGGCACATAGGGTTGTCAGAATGGGGATTTTAAATAGAGTACATATGGGGTAAAGAAACTATGGAAAAAGTAAGAAGTCTGAGTGATGGGGACTACTGATACACATTGATTGTGACTATTCTTTATTTTCTGAGAGATATATGGAAGCATCCTATCCTGATGCCCTAAAACTTCAGCACAGGACTGTTGGGTTGGTTACTCTCTGCTTGCAAGCAGCTCCAAATGTACAGATATGAGGCAGAGCATCAAGACAGGTGTTTGGGGAGGCAGTCCCATGGTGCAGCTCATCTCTGCTCTCATCATGAACCAGCAATGCCTCCCCCAGGCACATGGTGTTATGTGAGTGGGAACCAGCTTAGGTCGGTGTGAGAGGTTGGGATATAAAGAAAATTGGTGGGATTTTGTACATCCCATTCATTAAAATCTAAGTCACCATCTCCAATTAATTTCTTTAGAACGTTTCTGGCTCTTGAGCACTTATCAGTCATTTGAGAAGCTGCCTTGCACTTGTTGTAACCACCGAGGCGAGTCCCCAGCTGTACCACGTGCATTATGAGGGAGTTTGCAACAGAATTAAAATCACAGCTGTGCTTTGCAGACCTCAGAAACACATTGCACATATCTATTAGGGATTTAATCCCTGGTAACCTGCTTCTTGCTCCTTTAGAAACTGGGAATCCAAGGTCCTCTCTAGGGCTCATCTATCTGTACAAACCCCCCTACATGACCTCTCACAGAGCCAGTGAGGGAAGCAGAGGGTGCACATGGCAAGGGCTTGCTGCTGCCAGCCCCAAGGGATGGGGAAACTCCCACCTCCATCACAGATGAGCAACACAACCAAGGCCCTGTGAGACCAGAAGGAAGACTTTTTTATCCCCAGAACCTGACAGGCAAAGTTAGCAACAGAAATGGTTCACTGCATAGTGAATAAAACAGGCTGGTGCCATTCAAACAGGCAGGGAAGGAGTTAACTGCTTCTCCCACTGGAAGTATTTCCTTGCCATGATGTCTCACTTCACACTGAACACTAAAGTATTTTTCCACAGTTAAAGTGATGCTTTGCTGATATATCAGCACGTGCAGTTCTTTTCCCTGAATCTGTATAAACAAGGTAAACTTGAAACATTTGTGACTGAAATTTTCCCTGCAAGTTTCTCATGACTTAGTGGTCATTAAATTCCTTATAATCTTATTTTTGCACCCAGTCAGGCTGCTGCAATTTGCTAATACATTGATAGTGCTCTGACTGCCTGTGCAAGGGCTTTTGAAAAAATATTTAAAGATTTCAAATGAAAGGATTTTTTTTTCCTCTCTCCATTTTTTCTCTCATACTCATTTTTCAAATCCCAAAAATTCTTTAGAAGGAAAGGCAGCTCTGAGAGGCTGCTGCTTAAAGGCAGATGTCATCCCAGACTGAGGAAATATCAAGCCAAGAGGAAGTACAAGGCTTAAAGCAGGAATGGTTTTAACTATGAAATTGTAATCAGGCACTGGAGTAGAAGCAAGGATGGATGAAACTATCATCTTCTAACTCTTCACTAAGAGGCAAAACACTGCTAGTCTGGAAACAGTGCCTGATGCACAGATTGTGCCTGGTGATGAAAGGGAACAAGGGCTGCCCTGCCTCCTGCACCAACACGTGCTGGGGACTGGCTGCTGGACTCAGGAGTGCACGAAGCACCACGGATTTCTGCAGCACTTTTCTTTGGAAGGAAAAATCTCAGGGATGAGACATACTCACACATCTGATCTGATACACGTCAGTTCTGTGCAGCATCTGCCTGGAGCTGGAGGATACATCGCCTGCCTCCTTCGCACAACGCGTGACATCCCTTAGGTGAGCACTGCAGCTGTAAGGAACTGGTTTTCACTCCGAGTTCTCCTTGACCCCTGAATTCCTTTTAGCTACAGCTGCCAGCTTTTTCTCTGCCTGGGGCTCTTCATTTTGCCTACAACTCTGCTGCACAGAGGGACTCACACCCTGTCCCCAGTCAGGCTGTGGTGCTGCAATCAGTGCACTGGGCAGTCTCCAGGGAGACCAGCAAGGATGTGCTCCAGGCAAAAAGGTTCTTTTTTCTAAAAATACCAAATACAAAAGATCTGGCAGTGCAAAGGAGATGCTGGAGTGTGTGGCTGGAGCTGATGGGACTCCCCTCCTGTCAGGCGACAATAACCCTCAGCCACTTCCCAACACCACTGACCGGCGGGAAATGCTCTTGCTGTAGAACAAACTCAGAAGCATCTTTATATTCTGAACAAATAAGATCATTTAGGCTTCGTTTAAAGACTGGAAAATTGCAAACAGAGGCTTTGGTAACAGACAGTGGTTAAATTTAACCTGTAGATTCAATTATAACCCAGTATGCAGAACAAATCAAATCAATGCGAGGTTAACGCTGTAGTGGATTGTGCTGTGCATCCTGTGACAATCATCACTGCAGCAGCTGTTTTGGGAAAGTTCTGGACACAGGGAGATGGCCACACTGTGATCTGACATATACTAGTGTTTGTCTTTCCTTTTCTTATTGTGACAGAGGATAATGCTGCTGGTCAAAAGAAAGAATTATCTGCTGCAAGAAAATTAAGATGGCAGAACTCTGCAACTTACTCTTTGATGGGACAGTTTGAAATGAGATATTACTTGATGCCAACTGAATCAAGCAGAAGCAAGGCACTTTATTTATTTACTCTTTCGGTAGGGATCCCTTCATCTTGCCTCTTCTCCCCCTTCTCTGTGAAGGTTTTCCCACCTTTCCTCACCATTTTCTAGGAGAGGAAAGGTCCCAACAACCCCCAAATGAAGAGGATTAATTTCCTTTGATATGAAAGCAGAATTTTTTTGTAACAATTCATCAGTTCTGAATTATGCAAACTTCAAGAAAATAGCTCCTTGCAGCAGGAAAATCTTTCACTCAAAACCCCATGATGCTAAGTCTACCTTCCTACAGTTTAATCTTTTGCTGACTGTTACTGTAGTTATTTCCTTTAATAGGTTCAGCTTTCCTGCACGGGTGATTTATTTTTCTTCCTGTTATACTTTTCTGATATTCTTTATTGGTGGCTTTTAGTTACTTAAGGCACAACTCTCAGCCAAGTGTCTGGTTTCTGTTAGTCATAAGCTTCAGATTTTTCTGAAATCCAGGACTAATTCTTTCCTGATACTGGTCCATGATAAACTCCCCACATTCCTTTGGAATCACTCTCTTCACATCAAGACTTCAAGGAAGTATTTTCTCTCCCTTAGTGTAACCTTGTCCTTGCAGTCATGGGGGAGAGGGCTGTCCATGGAAGAGAGATTGTGAGGCAATCCACAGATGAAGAGACCTGACCCAACTTCAGAGCAGGTGAGGGTCAACACACAGCCCTCAGCAGCCCAGCAAAACATGGGGTGTACCGTGGGGCACGATACACTGACAGGTAACAGACACCTGGAACAAAACAGCCTTCACTGGCTTTACTGTCTCAACCTATGAGAAAATAAATGCACAGCAGCACTTGCTTTTTATCACAAGCCTTCAGGAATCAGTAAAAGAAAAAATTAAGGCACGAACAGCCACAGCTTGATGGGTGCAGATGATGATAACTGGAAGGCTCATAAACCAGCACAGAGACACAAACATGCTGGGAGCTCAGTGTCATACTGGAAAAACAGCCACATAATTCTCCAAAGCAAAATAATTTGACTGAACCCAGTAGTAATTAGCAATAAGCAATCTCTCTAGCTAGGCTTTGATCAGGGCATGTTTTCATCTGTCTGCCAGGACATGCCCAAGATCTACTCTTTCCTTTTTTCCCCACCAATGAAACTCCGCTCTCAGAGCCATAGGGCTCAGACCCTGATCCTGCAATCACTCAGATACACGTTCATTATTTGTCTGAACATCATCACTGCAGGCAGTGGGAGATAAGAGGGAATTGCATAAGTACATACAGGATTAGGACTAAACTCCATCTGCATATAGACTCTGTTACCCTTTGTGTTAAAATTGTAAGTCACCATTAAGATGAAAAAAAAAAGCAGATGAATGCAGAGATGCTTTGGGCATTGGGCCACCTGGGTCTCCCAGACCACGCCACAGCCTCAACCACCAAAAAAGCAAGAGGTAAGACCTATGCCCGAAAACACTGCAAATGCACACTTACAATTAGAGGCCCTCTGTTGTTTTCACGGTACTTGTTCTGGAAGAAGATATAAACCACAGTGGCAGCCAGTGAGTAGAGGAAGGCGAAGACTGCAATGGTGACGAAGAACTCCGCCGAAGACGAGAAGTCCCCTATCAAGGCGAGTGTTTCTTTGCGCTTGCCTTCACAGGTGGGAGCCTCGAAATTTACTTGATGCAACCTGGAAAACAACCCAAAGAGCAGCAGGTGAAGTACAGAAAATAGAAACTGTCATCTGAATAAAGATAAATACGTTTGCTCTGTCTCCATCTCATTCCTGATGCGCTTCGACCCCCGTGAATAACTGGCCCTCTAAGTAGCCTTGTGGGCCGCGCTCATTCAGAGCTGCTCGTACACGTGAGGTTACACGTGAGTGTCGAGGTGAGACTGAGCACCTGAACATATCTTTTAATCAGTCCCAGAGAAAAGTTGATGTTCCAATGGTTTGGTACAACCCTCCCCGTCCTCTCTGGGGTTTTGCCATGGCAACAACTGAAAAAGGATAAAATGAGAAACAATTTGATTCTCGAATCCTTTCAGTTAAGGCAGCAGAAAACAGGTCTAATCCTCTGTACTAAGCCCATGAGATGCCCATGTTTGCATGTTCATGGATTCCTTGTGTAAAATTGCCTAGTACAGAGCTACCTGTGGCTGTTAGCCCGTAGGGCTAAGCCACATAGTGCTTCTACATTAAAGGCTTTTAAAATCAAGCTGCAGCAAAAATATACAACTTAGATCAAAGAAAAGGTCTGCGTGCCCTGGTTTAAGCAAGGTAAGCCCTAATCTTGTACTCATGTACTGATTTGCAATCAGTGACCAAGCTAATAGATTTGTGGTTCTGTACGAATGCTTCTGCTGGAGTCTTATTTTGCTTCAATAATTTTAATTTCTGATTCAGAAGAGGAAAGAAGATCCACAGAAGATGCATTTTGGCAGGTCCTAGTGGATGGCCCAGATTAACATCAGTGGGGACGAGGGACCCGATAAAGGATCACGCTTTTCCAAGGGGATGAAATCAGCAGCAATTACAGAACTGATGATCTGGTGCTGAGAAAGGATTAGGCCTTTGGGGAGACATTCCTCTGCTCAATGGCAATTAATGTGTGCAACAGCAAGCCAATGGCAGCAGCAGCCATGAATATACACCTAAATAAAAAGTTAAGTCCCCAGAGGAAAACAAAATACCCACAGCAGAAATCACAGAAGATGGATTAATGGACATTGGAGGATTGCATGAGTTTTTGCTTTTGCTGGTCCAAACTAAATGTACCCAAACATGTAGGCAGAACTTTTTCATCAGCAGCTGATACATAACGCCTGTTATTTGCCTCAGGCATTTACTTCTCTGAGCTTCTGTCATTGTTGTAGTGGTGGGATGAAAACAAGAAACAAGTTTGCCCAGATTGTGGAGATGAGCAGTGGCTGAGCTGCATTCCCTGTGCAAACCCAGCAAAGCCTGATGAAAGCTGAACACATCAGAGAGACCCGAATGCTCATGATCAGTTTCCTGACTTGTTTTCTAAGCTTCCTGGCATCACTGCATACACACTTTCTGTCAGGGCTTATTGTTCGTTTTAAAAATTCGGGGAAAAAAGGGAAAGGAAGATTTCCTACTGCTTGTCATGCCAATTTTGCAGCCTAGAGAGAAAGTGGCTTTGTTTTAACCATCACCACGATAATGGAAAGATTTGCATGGTCTAAAAATAAAGCTTTCTCTGCTTCCCTCATGCACAGCTGCTTGGGTGCTGTATTGAAACAGAACGAAACCAGGAATCTCTTTCAAAGCCCCTTGAAAACAGCCTTTATGAAGCTCTGGATCAGTAAGAAACGTGGCTCCATCCCTCTTTCCCCAGAGGAATGCAATGCTGTGCAGCCAGAGCTGTCCTCACAGTCCTTGTCAGGGCTCAAGGCCAGGTTTCACATCCCATCCAGACCATGGGGCTGCAGTCTGGGGTAGGAAGGACACCTGCAGTGGGGAGCCAAACCAGAGGTGGGGATCACCCTGTGCTCTCATCTACCTGCAGAACAAAGGTCTCTCTGTCAGCCCAGACTTGGCACCAAAACACTTAAGGTTGGGTGGGTTTTCTTTGGTTGGCTGTTGTTGTTGGTCCAAACCTCCAAATGCTTAATCAGCCTTTTCTGGTTCTGACATTTGCTATGTTTGAAGGGCCACATTCAGGTACCACAGCTGCCGTTAAGGGGTCCTGCTGTTGGATGCAGGATCTGCTTTTCCAGCTGAGCACAGCAAAAGCCAGGCTTTGCTGCAATGAGGGGAGTTCTATGGTTTTATGTATGCTACCACCTCCCCTCACGTCACTTGCACAAGCACTACGAAACTGGGCTGAGCTACATTAAATACAATCCAAGTGCCCTGGGAGGAAAAAAAAAAAAAAAAGGCAATTCTGCATGCATTTTATTGTGTAAAACACGTCTTTGTGGTATTTTTTTTTCCTGTACTCCCCTGGAGCCCTGAAACAGTGCACCAGGCAACACATGGTGTTCAAACTCCTGTGCATATCAAAGAGGAAATAACTTAAGGAATGCTTCTGTCAAGGTTTAGACTGGGAGTTGATGCCCATCCCTGTCCCTCTGACTGTCCACAGTCACCACAGCCCCATCCAGTCTCATCATCAACAAACACCAGCCTTTACAAAACATGGTAAAGTAACTGGGACTATTTTCCTTCTCTATCCCCTGTTTTCCTGACTTTATCTCAGTTCTGAATCATAAGTCAGAAAAAAATGTTAATATATGAACATCACACTCATATCTTCCCAGCAGTGCTTTTGTGGCCAGGCATCTGTCAGGGATACAAGATCACAGAAACCTTCTTCCATCAAGTTATTTTTATTCACTTCCTTTTCTTTGTAGATTTCCCCATCCTCTAAGAATATGTGCAGTAATTGGTGCCTCTTGTGGCCACCTCACCTCTGCCCAAACAACGGAGATCTCTGTTGTGCAAAGGGCCCCAAAACAGACCAAGATTCAGAGCTGGGAAGAGGAGATGTGGCAGGGAAGAGAGGTGAGGGAGCCAAGCCCTGGGGTGGTTAGGGTGGATGCTGACTTTACAGGATACATCTGAAAAGTTTTTTTAAAGCAGGGGAGGATCAGTGACAGAAAATCCAGTTTCACTAATAGAAACCTCTTTGATCTGGAATGGCACCTTGGAGAGAAAGCTCTGACTTTTTCACTGATGTTGCTGAGTCAGCCTTTCTGGGGGCAGGATAGTTTGGTGATGACTCACAAAAAATTAATTACCTGTACCTCTGCCTCCCACTTTTGATGTAATTCTACCTGTTGTGCCTCTTACTTCCTCTGACTTATTCTTCTTTCATCTTCTCTTATCTCTCATTGTTTACACCCCAAGTCATCCTTGGTCAAGATCTTCCTCCCACTGCATTTCTGATTTCCAGCACCACCCCTGCGTTCCACCTTTGCCTCTCCATTTCCCACACAAAACCAGGAGCACCAAGAGTGACCCTTTGCAATCCCATCCTCTGCACTTTGTTAACATCTGACAGTACTGTTGGGCTGCATCAGCAGAAGTGATTCTTCACTGATTATTGGACAATGCAAATAAGGAACACGACAGCAATAAATTTACTTAATTAGGGAAACAAGTAATGAAAAACCTTTCCCCCTCTAAGTTCCTCCAGTGTTTTTTGCTTTGTACCGCCTTGAGCATTGCTATTTACTCAAAAATAAAGCTGCTGACTTAGGAATGTGACCTTGCACTCCACACTCAGCAGAGCAGCACTAAGGTCATCCTCACTGCCCATTGCTACTGGCATCATCCCCTTCACTAACATCAGCTGCCATTGCCAAGCCATCCAGGCCTGAATTCCCTCAAATTCACTTCAGTCTGAAGCAAGTCCACCAAACGCAGTCAAGTTTCACTGATGAAGTTACAGTAATTAAGGGCTTCTGAGGTTTCCTCTACCATTTGGCAAACTTGCCGTTGCCGTGGGAAATACGATGACAAGACAGCTGTATTGTCTGGTTTGACAAGATCAAAAGAGGGCAGGAATGTTTTACAGTGAAAAAAAGGATTTTTACATTGTTCCACAATAGCAAAGAGCAGTTACATTTTCAGACACTAATTACCCCTGCTCTGAAAACAATATATGAAGCCAGACACACTGAACAAAGCTACAGCTGTTACGTGTGCGTGTGGGAGCAGAAGCTGTGCTCTCTCCATGTAAATGAAAAGTTGCCTTTCCTTCTTGAACTTCCCCAGCACAATATTCAAGCCACAGCTTACTTTAAATCATAGCCCCTCATTTTTTCAAGCAGTCTAGTTCCACTGATGATCCTCTAGCACAAAAATGGTCAGACCCAACAGCCCCAAAGACCCTTCCTGTCCCATGTCCCACTCCACCAGCAGACACAGAAGAGCCCAAGCAGGGGAGTAAGCACCCAGTGATCTAATCATGTCTGACTCACCAACCTCTCCCTTCAGCAATGCACCCAGGGCTTAGACTTGAAGCCAACAGAACACACAATTAACAGCAAATATGTGCTCAAGTGGTATTGATGAACCAGCACAGATTTCCACTCCTGGGCTTTGATCAGTGTGTGGATTAATAAATAACAGATAAAGTTCTACTTTCAAAAATTCTCAATGAGGATTAGTGTTTATCCATTCCTTTACTAGGACATGGTGAAAAACAGGCAGAAAAAGCTTTCTGTTTTGGCAGGTTGTCCTATTTTCTGAAAATAGCATCTTGTAATCCACCCCCCAACCCGTCTACAACATGCTGGAACAAAATCTGCAACACCCACACACGTGCTTGCAAAAACCTAGAGATCCATTATCCTTTCATTGGGCTTTATTTCCCCCTCACTTGTTTCTGGTAGTCAAGCTGTCAATTGTCTTTACTGTCTGCAAAGCCCCGAGAGAAATACATCGCTGGAAACGAGTTATTGCAGGTGGTGCTCACAGAGGGGTTTCTTGGGAAATGTTTATCTTGGCTGATAATCTCCAAAATGAGGGGAAAATGAAATTTCAAAATACAGTAGTGAAATGCTGACATGCACAGGGCCCCTTAGCAAATCAAACTGTTCTGTTGAGGCACAAAACGTGACAAGGGTTTACACCTTCCTTTCTCTAGGATACAGAGTAAAGGCATTTCTTCTAGTTGGCCCTGAAAACACTGGAATTCCCTCATTTCAGAGGACTGTGTTGATGTGCTTTCACACCACTGCCTCCAGCCAGCCAGTCCCTGGGCAACTGTCCCTTTTTGAGGTGCCATATATGGATTTTCTGAAGGTTTAGTGAAAGAACAAAAACAAATGGGAGCCTTTCCTCTCACAGCAGAGTTCATCATCCCTGTAAAACTTCTCTAGAGATATTACCTGCATTAAGAAAAATACTTCAAAATTAATCTTTAATACTCAGGTGAAAGTAGAAATCTGTCTAAAAAGGAAAGGTCTTTTTTTTTTAAACGAAAATTGAGGTCCATTGACTCTTCCAACATTCTTTAATGCCTGTTCCCAAGGAGGAAGTAGCCCACACAGTGCTCCTCACTACAAAGGACATTTCCTGCAGTGCTGGGCATCCCTGTATACTCAGTGCTAAATCCTGGCTATCTTCAAGGCTGCTCATACAGTAAGGAACAGGTTTCCTTCCAGCCTTTGGGAAGATGGATGGAGTAAGCTCTGCAGCTTTCTCTTCTTCCTCCTCCCCTCAGATCTGCTCTCCGAGGACAGACTCCTAAGGGGGGGGAGCCCTGCAGTGATGAACCCATGCCACAAGCTCTCATACACACCACAAACTCTTGCAGAGGGAGCCACTGCTAAGCAGCTGCCCTCAATCCATATTTTCTGCAAATTATCAACATTATCCAGCAATTCCCGTAGGACCTGAATTTTTGCACCCAGGCATCCTGGAGCTGTTGAAGTTAGTCTGAGGCAGCCAGCCTGTTCATACCACATTTGAACAGCTTGAAGTTATTTATCCCAGCACTGCCTGAAGGCATTTGAAACAGTGAGGTGCTTATCCATCCTTTCTAACTGTCCCAGCAATTTTCCATACCTCACTCTACCAGCAACACCCCTCCAGACTCCACAGCACCCAAAGGTGCCTTCAGTATCCTCTTCTCCTCAGTCTCCTCCCCTTCCACAGCAGAAGCACTTGCCCTTATGAAATCAATTCATTTTTCTTTGGAGGCTGAAAACAAAACTAAAATTCTCCAGCTGACTCAGCAATCCAAGCCTGATCTTTTGTTTATTTGCATTCTACAGGAAGAAAGAATACAGCCGGCTGATCAAAGAGTATTTGAAAATATTTCACTTTCAGCTTCTGTGTGCCTGATGAAACTTCTCCATTTATTAGAAAAAAAAAATCCCAAAAAAGCCCACATCACTCTAGATTTATTCAACACTACCAGTAGTTTCACACAAATACATACTTCATCTTGCAAACATTTATTCCTAGCTCCTATCCTGGGCATCTGAACATCCTAAAGATCTCCCCCTTGTCACAGTTGACTTCAGTGGTTTATACCCATCCAAATCCATGTCCACAGCAGCATCACCAGAAAACCCCCAGAAGATGCTGCTGGGAAGTTGACCAGGAAAGCTGTAGCAACTTACACACTCTTCTGGTTTATGTCCAGTCTAAAGAATGGAAAATATTTCCCCTCTTCATATTTCCAGTTTCTTAGGTTGTCAGGTTCCCAGCCCCTCACTAGCACACCACTGTGGTGCAGATGTTTGGCCAGCACTGGTTTCACAGGACAAGGTGCCAGGCACAGTTGCTGTCCCAGCACATCACAGTGTGCTGCACTGGGAGAGGGGGCAATTCCCCCAGTGCAGGTAGTTCAGAGCAGGCACACCCCCATGCCTATCCAGAGCTGGGCACCATGCTCCTTCTGCTCCATCCCTCTCCACCTCACATCTCTTCTCCTGCTAACACAGACCCTCCAAGGTGCTCAGGCCTCCAGGAAGGGAAGCTACAAAACCCTTTTGATGTTGGGATCTAAAGACATTGGAAGGAGGACAACCCTGGTGGTGAGGAGAGGACACCAGTGCCACATCCACAGCTTTAGATCCCTCCTGCAGGACCTGCTCCCAGTGACTGAGTTCACAAAGCTCTTGGAAAACAGCCTGAGCAAAAGTTTCATCGCAATCCCAGGGGAAGAAGTGTCCCTGACGCGTGCCAGCCGTAGCAGTGAACCTCCTCAGACTGAGCACGTAGCAGCACTGCAAACCCTAGTACTCCATCGTAGCACCAGAAGAGGAAAAAAAAAGGCTCGTTATAGAACACATGCCGCCGGGAACGCTCGGAAAGCTGAGTGGGTGATCCCAACCCCACTTCCAAACCTACATCCAAGACCCAGATTTATCTCCCAAGATATTTTCACAGCTCTTCTCAGGAACACATGCCTTTACTTGCTGTGCAAGCAGAGCACAGTGCTCAAAGACCAGTCTTTACAACCATAATACCTTCCCAGATTGGGCACTTACGTTCTTTGTGGTACAGACTGGTGGCATTATGCTCTGATTTCCCCTTGCTGAGCTATATTCTTGGGGTGAACTACTTCCTAGTCCCTGGGAAGTACTACCTCTGAAGGAAAGTAACTCTTAATTATTCTAAAAAAATGTCATCACGTTCATGGAATAAGGCAAATTAGGAAGCCTGAAAACACCACAGGCATGCCTTTACATCACCACATACACAACCATCCAATGTTACCTGGTCCCACCATGAGATCCTGGCTGAACACATAGTAATTTTCTCAAGTATATTGTCCTAATGTGCTCTGTAGAGTTTTTGTGCATGACTCCAATGAAACTCCCAGTCACAATATTTACATTGGAAGGACATGTCAAATCCTTCTCTCAGGGAGCTGGTGGGTTCCAGTGCAGACTGAGGGGCCCACGGGGCAGGAGCCAAGGAGACCTGCAGGTCTGCCAATGGACCTGTGGACAAACTGCCAGCACCTTCATACTCTGAATAGCCCAGGAAGTATGAATCCAGAGAGGACAGGCACTGAGTGGGGCTATGCTGGATGGGGTTGGATACCCATCCTCTCCAGAGTCTATTGAATAAGAAATATTGCATTAATATTAGTAAATAAATTCATGTAGAATCCAGGTGTGAGAGGAGATCAAAGACATCCCACATATCCCATTGCCTACAGTCCTGGTGAAACCTTCAGGGCTGCTGCACAGCAAATGCACATTTGGGAGCAGGGAAAAGGGGAAGGACATGTTTGATTGTTCCCTAGCTGGGTCACTACACGCCATCTGGGGTATGGGATCAAATGCCAAACAAAGCAAAGCTGAAAGGTTTCTGCTTTGGTTGTTTCTGTACTGACAGCATGAAAATGTGCAAAAAGAAATTTGCAAGGGAAGTTGTCTAAAGTCTGACTTTTAGGAAAAGCCTTTGTGGCAGGCACAGATAAAACACCATCACTGCACAATACCGCAGAGACTATTCATGAATATATATTAAAAATTCAAATTGTGAAAAATCTGCATATATTAACAAATCCAACAGTGACTTCCACTTTAAGAACAAATTTGGCCTAAAGAATTAATGAAGAATTTTTCTGGCACTAAAAGAGTATTAAGCATAAAATATAGCCTCTGTGAAGAAAAATCAGCCAAATTCATCAAGAATCCAATGGCTTTGAGTGCCAAGAGAAAAGCTCTACAATTTAACAAAGATTTAAGAAAGTGTTCTCCCTTATCTGCAGCAGACACCATCTCCAGAAAGTTGCTACCACTTTTCCCCCCACCTATGTGTCCACGGGCTCTGTGTCCACACAGTGTTTGTATGTGGACATCCATAGCAGAAGACAAGAACTGACAATTCTGAAGGGCAGCAGAAAAAGACAAGTCTCCTCTATGGCCCCAGTTCATCACCCAAGGACATGTTTGCTTCAAGTTTTAAGGAAGTAAAAACTACAAAATAGAAGCTGAGGATAGCGGCAACTGAGACAACCTCAACACCTGGAAAAGTCATGTTGTCTGCAGAGCTGCTGCCTCACGACAAAAATAGTGCCTGGGCCAATCAGCTTGTCCTTGGTTGTGCAGTTGACTGGAGACTTCACAATTTTACACATACCAACAGCCAGACCTTCTCCTCTGACCTATTCAAGCACTGCCTGAGCAAAGGCTTTGCCACCCTTGGACTGTGGCTCCTTGGCTGTGTACAATCCAGTTTGGCCCAGAAGCAAAGCCACTCAGACCAGCTCTCAAATTGTGGGGGCAGAGAATGATGTCTTCCTTCAATGGCAGTGCTGAGGAGCAAATGCACAGGGTCAGCCTCAAAGAGAAGCTGAAGATGTGGCTCTATCGGATTTCTGGTGGTTTCCTATAGATCTCAAAGGGTCAAGTGACTGGAAGCATCTCCCAGTCCCTCACTTGTGCGAAAAGGCTACTTGAATTTATCCACAGTTCAAACAAAACTGCAAACTGGCAGTAATGACCATTCTTTGGCCAAGTTGCCAATCCTGAAGATTTCTACTAAGTGGGTTTTGAAGA
Source organism: Manacus candei (assembly GCF_025592945.1). Lineage (NCBI taxonomy): Eukaryota > Metazoa > Chordata > Aves > Passeriformes > Pipridae > Manacus > Manacus candei. The sequence goes on from NW_026138073.1 coordinate 7,302,532, forward strand.
CTGTAATTGGGGTCAGGAAGAGGCACTCAAAACTAGAAAAGTCACAAAGTCATCCTTATTTTTATCTGTTGTAATCAAACCAGCAAGGATCTCATCAAACTCTGACAACAGGAATTAAATTGTACATTGTGCTCTTGGACAGCTGCTATCACAGACCACAGCTGTCCAAGTAAAAAAGCACATTTTCTTCCATTCTACTGTACTCTTGGTTTGAAGATAGTATCCCCAGAGCTGTGAAGACCCATTGGAGAACACTGATTTGCAATTTTTAACTACTTCAGTAGTCTGTAGCCATGCACAAGCAAGCAAAAATCATATCATGGCATTCACTCTCTAATAACTAGAACCAGTTACAAAAATGTGAAATATTCTTTCCTAAACAATGTTCACTCAAAGCTGAAAAGCAAAGTATTTATTCTGCAGACCTTTTCCCCAGCCCAGGAGACAATGTAAGAGCAAACAACTCTAAGCCAATAGCTCATTGATCAGGGCGCTCAGCTTGGCTTTGAGAGCTCCACGTTCAGGTTGCTCACGGGCTTGTTTCAGTACAGAGACTTGACCAAGGTCTTTGATGCTTTCACTGCCAGGGAAGTGCTGGGGCCATACTTTAAATAGCTCAGAAAGCTCTTGCATTCATGTCACAATGGAATGAAATCTTTTTACTGGGTTTCCATTGGGGAAAAAAAAGATTTTGAAAAAAATTGAGCTGCAATTTTCTGGCCAGTCGTACAAATTACCAGAATGTACAGATCACAACTGAGGGGAAAAAAAAAAGTCTGTATTTCCTAGTTAAAAATACTTCTAATGCTTCAGCTTGCATCATCAGGCCACATTAAATATGAGATAATTTCATGAAGGTGTCATGATTAGAGATATCTGTGTCCTGAAGGATTTCCTGAATTTTGCTCAGCAGGATTCAATGTTAGCTTCCTCATCCGCATAATTTCCAGTTTCCACTAGCAGTAGTTAAAACCTAGAAGCCCTGGTCAGGCAAATTATTCTTTAAGAGGCCAAAATTACGTAAAAAAAGCACTGATGAGATCAGGGGATCTGATGAAATTCCAGATGAAACTTATGAAAGATAATTAAAGCCATGACCAAGCCCTCAGTGTCCTACAGAGATAGTTTATATAATCAGGGTATTGGTGAAAATCTTCAGCTTCACTGACGTACTATTGAAAACTTTTCCTCTGCAGTTCAGCTGTTAACCCCCTGTCTGCAGTGCTAGACAAGATGGTCACAGTTTGGCAAGAAAACAGACTAAATTGATGCATCTTTCATGGACAAACCTATTACAGATCCAGAAGGAACCACTGTCAACACACAGCTTGTGCTCTTCACTGCTGAATTCCACCCAACCGTCCCTGCAACTCCTGCTTGTGCAAAAGCACAGCTTCTCAAAAGCACCAAGTCTTGTTCAGAGTTCCAGGATGGAGATTTCTCCCTTTGTTAATCAGGAATGGGTCACGCAGAGTTTAACCAGCCCCTCTCACCTTCCTGGGAGCTCTGCCAAATTCACCCGGGAACTGGGGCATCTGCATTTTGGCACAAAGCACACCTGCAGCCAGAGCAACTCCTGCTGGCTTGCTTTTGCTTCCATCTACCCACAAAAGGTTTACAAGGCCCCAGTTTGCTTTTCTAGAAGGGGTATCTTCTGTGAGATGAACACATCCAAAAAAACCCACAAACCTTAAGGAGTCCAGTTCAATCGGTGACTTTATTCCTTCCTATCTCTCGCCCTCCCAAGACATCTGGGAAGACAGCCTGCCACAGTTGACTGAAAGTCAGTGCTGCAGGCAACTACTTGGTTTAGAGACTATCCATTTATCCTGGTCTCCCAGCCATAATAAACACCTATAATCTTTCAGCCAAAATGTTTTTTCACTAAATTCTGAAGCAAGATTTACTACAAATGGATGATAAAAAAAAAAATAGAAGGCTAGTACATTCTGGCACAGCAATGTGCTAACATTAACAGAGGCCTTTTCCAAAGAGAGACACGTGCAAAGCTCAGAAAGTTAGATGCTTTCTCCTTAATTATAATTTGTAACTTCTAAGTAGGCAATTCAGATCTGGCTGTCATATTCCACATGGAAGACTAGCCTACCCATCGCATGCAGATGAAGTGAACACTTTAAAGAGTGCTCAATGGGAACGTCTTTATTCAAATGAGATGCTTAAAGTGAATGAAAAGCTCCCATAAAACACAATTTCCTTTTCCTTCAAAAGCAAGGATTACTTCAAGAGACAGCTTTACTAGCACACTGAAAAGTTATTAATAGGTGATTTAGAATGAAATGGAAAACATTTGTTTTGCTTACTTCTGTGACACAAAGATGTGCTCAGATGTATTTTCATCAGGTTCTCACATTAGCGCCACCAGGAAATTCCATTCTCTCCCACCAGTAACTGTGACTCAGTGCTCCCAGCACCTATGCACATGCTTAACTTAACCACTGTCTTAAGTGAGACTGTTTAAAATTTAACCATGTCATTCTCCAGGCCAATATTTTCCAAGCAGTTTACAGGATGAATGCCACAAGAAAAGGCAAGAAACACTCCAATTAAATTCCCATGCAGCATTTAACTTGGGAATACGCTGTGCATGTAGGCTGGGCTTAAGAACCTCCAAAAACTAAAGACAAAGATTTTAGTCCAGGACCTCCTCAAGACTTTAAAGAGAGCAGAGTTATGGGATTGTACTGAGATAGTTCTCCTTTCCCATTGTCCTGCAGATCCATCCAGCACAACACCTCCACTCTGGGGATTCACACGAGCCACAGACCTCACCAGCATCATCCACAGGCAGGGTCTGGGCACAGCATTCCTCCCCTGGCCAGGACAGGAGGTAACCACAAAGCAGCAAAGAATACCTTTCACAGCACATCATCTTGAGAGCACTTCTGCTGTGCAAAGGTTCATTTAAATCAGTAGTTGAAGAAGCCCAAACCTTTCAGTGCAACTCTGCCAGTTACAAGTAAAATGTTATGTTTGTGAGACAAATAATTATGTAGCAAAAAATCTCCAGTAGAGACTCAGTAAGTCAGGCAACCAAAAAAATTAGATTTTAGGAGGACTGGTGAAAAAGCACCTTAAAACAATGAATACTATCAACAAATATGTGCAGAGTAGGTATACTACTCCATCACTTGCTATCAAAGCAACACCAAGGAATAGCAGAGTACAAGATAAAAATGTTGCTGGGATCAGAGAAAATAATAAACGAACAGGACCTTTACCAGGCCTCTTATTACAGAAAAAAATATTGCTTCAGGGCATTTGGATGAGTGACAAATCCAATCTGAAAGGGTGATGGACTGCAAGAGGAACAAACAATTCCAAGATGCTGATTTCCTCCCCCCTACCCCTCAAAGAATCATTTCTGGGGTGAGGGTAAAGCTGATGGACATCCTAATATGTGCCAAATTTACAAGATACTGTACTAAACACAGATCCTAATGCTGACAAAAACTGCTAGTGTGGAATCAGAAGTTTTTTCCATATTTGAAGTTGTAAAGCCTCTGAAATGCCTATACAGGTATCCAGAATAATGGCTGATTTGTGCTTTAAAGCACAAGGAAGGAAAGAAATTCTTCATAATAAAACTAGAACCAGACAGAAATGAGAAAAAACTTCCAGTGAATATTTGAAACATCCTTATGAACATCAGCCTGGGCATGGAAGACTCTGGCAGGATCCATAGAAAATTGTGGCAGAGATCCAGGAGACACCACTGGAGGGTATTAGGGTTTGGACTACAGGTTTATTTCCACATTACAGGGTGACTACAAGGTCATGGATGTGGGTTGCAGAAAGCTTAAATTAATTAGTTTAGTTGTGGATGGAAAAGCATCCACCTCGTCTCCTGTTCCAGAAGAGATGGTGGAGCCAGATTTGGGGGTCAATTACCCAGCAGTGACACTGGAGAGACTCTTCTGTAGTTACCACACCCCAGCAGCACAAGCCCAGAGCTCTGTCTAACAGTATTAATGATTGCTCCTGAATTAATTTATATTGCTTGCTGGAGACTTTTGAAATTTGTAGGTTGGAGATTCAAAAAAATCTCAGTAAGAGGGTATGAAGATACTCCTTTGTTTCAGGAGCATCTGGAGCTACCTGCTGTGGAGTGCAATGCTTCTTCAGTACCTTCAAGACTGGCCTGGGACTACATGAATCACTGGTTTGAAGTCGCCTTGGCATTCAGTATGTTTTAATCACACATCCCCAGACCCCACGAGAACTGGCTTTGCCCTCCTGCACCTTCCTTTTCTTTATCTCAGGTGATGGGCCCCAGAAGCACATGGTCACAAGTGCAGTGCCCCTTCTATTTGGTCTGGAAAACTCAGTCCCCATTCTGATCTTGCTCTACTGGGAACATTTTCAGGCTCCTTCAATCTCGTTTCCAAAACATCCAAGTCTTCTTTGCTTTGCCAAGCTGCCCTGTTGAGCCTCACCACTTTGTTTATTTGCTTAAAGCTCTTGACACTTGTCATCTACTTGCCAAGGTCTAGCAGTTCATCTTCTAGGAGAAGAAAACAAAGCCTCAAACCCACACCAACAGGAATGAAAGCAGCTGGTAGCACAGCTGCATGGCTTTCTTCATTTCAAGTCATGCTGGAAGAAGCAGCTCATAAAAAACAGTGCTCAGGTATTCAGCTTGTCACTGCTGACAGCCACACCAGCAGTGGGGTGTTAGGTGCTCAGCAGCATCCCTTCCTTCCACCTACACCTCCCCCAGCTGACAGCCAATAATCAGGACTCTGAAGGTATTTGAAAGGAAAATGCCATGTGAAGACGGACTTGTTCAGATCTGAATGCAAGACAACTGGTGGGAAACTCATCCTGTCTACACAAAGCCTACGTGCCCATGCAGGGATATGAGCCTCAGGAGCACAGTCTTGATGATGGAGCCTGGACTTAAAACATGTCTCCTTTACTATGAGATGTTACCTTTCCCAATTAATCTCATTTCTGCTTTTTAGAGCATCCCACCTCTGCTCTGTGGAGGGAGCGCTGGAGAAAAGTAGAAAGAGCAAATACATGAGGAAACCACAGGAATATTTAGACGAAACAATAAGATGACACCAAGTTCCACAGGTAGCACTGGGCCAGATTTTCCAGGCACACATCTGCTGCCCCATCTAGTCTGCACATCTTTGGACACTTTTTGCACGTGCCTCAGGTTCGCATACAAAAATCCCAAATTGCACAAAACCAGAGTATCACTATGCTTCTCCCAAAATAGCAGCTGGATGAGTGTCATCTCCCTTCTCATCTGTACATTCCAGGTGTATTTATACCACGTAGCCAACCACCTCACTGTATATGCCACAGACCCCATCTGTGCATGCTGAGTTCAAGGGCCATCTAAAGCCTCAGTTGGATCCCTCCTGCAGATAAGCCCTATTTTGCATCATCTTTGCAACATGCTGGAATGTAACAATTACCCATCAATTAATCCAGTTTTCTAATAAGCAAGACTGTGGGAAATTGCAGATCCAGCCACTTCCTTCTAGGAAAGATGGTGAACCCGCCTGGTAAAACACCAGGAGATACTTCATGGCTACTTCTCTCCCTTTTATTAACTTTTAACATAAAATACTATTTTATAATCATGCAAACTAAAAGCACTTCACTGTAGGGTGTATTTGTAATGAATGTTGGAGAAATGACCTATTTGGAAGTGAATCAAATTACAAATTCACATAACTCAATTTTCAGGATCTCTCTTAGGCATACCAAGCAGAAATGAAAGAAAATGTAGACAAGTTCAAGACAAAAATAAACATTTGTAATACTAGAAAACATGACTTTTTTGAGTAATAAATATGTGTCAAACAAGAATAACGTTTCAAGGAATCAAATTCAGTTCCCACTGTTTGGAATTTGCTATATTTTAGAACATGTTAAAGAAATAGATGTTTTCAAGTCTGGTCTGTGCATAATAATCATAAGCAAAACAGCATGTGATTTCCCAAAGAAGCATAATAATTTTAGAGTCATAGTGTACTAGACTTGAGATTGGATTATGCATCCTCTTCTTAATCATATCAATTCCTTGAAGAAATCACTTATATAGAAGTGAACAGTTTCTACTGACATCTCTAAAAACAGAAGACTGTCGATGTTCTTTTGAAGTAGGATCCTAAACAGCATGAACATTTTATATATATATATATATATATTTAAATGCACTACAGCTTTCAGATGTACTTAAACAACATAAAAACTGTTTTCTTACATCACTAGGTTTAAAGCAGTCAGGCACCGAAAGATGCAGACAGGCAATTAGTAAAATTTTCAAAAGCATTTCAAAATTATGGTTCAAACTGGTCTAGGTTTTTTCGCTTCCCCTTCCCATGGAATAGCTATTTCAGACCCTTGCTACTCCAACAGATGGGAATCCTCCCTCATTTCCAGCTTCGTTAATGGCTACACTACAGTTAATGGATATTTTATCCCCATTTTTTTCCTTGGGCCGTTTTGTTTTTCCTTGCCTGCCATTCTCCACTCCCTGAGCTGTCCTGGCCTTCACAGGGCTCTGCACGCTCTCTTCTCCTTCGCTGAGCCCCGATTTCCCAGAGGTTCCCACAGCCTCCATCCAGACCAGGTGTGGCCAAGTTCATTCCTCCTTCACACCCAGAGCCTAAACAACATTGTGAGGAAAATTCAGGAAGACCAGACTGGTGTTTAATCAAAAGCTGCTATAAATGATGGGACACCCCACTGCAGCCGGGTTCCACCCCAGCCCCCGAGTGCCTCCCTGCCAACGCACCGCCGCGAGCCAGCCGGGGTTACCTGAAGGGGTAGGCAAAGGCTATGTCAATGCTGAGGTCACTCTCTGACTTGTTTGCACAGTCCACACTGAGGCGCAGCTCTCCAGAGTACCCACCGCATGTTGCAAACGCAAAGATTGCAAAAAGCTGTCAAAAACAAACAACATTTTTATTTTATTTCATTACGGCAACCCCCACAAGCAGATCCATGCAGTAGCTCTTGCTGCAGCACCAGCCCCCTCAGGTTAGGTCATCCATCACTCCCTGCATTCAAAGCATTGCCACACAATACTCCTGCACCCTTCCCAAAAGCAGATGCAAAGAACCATGAAAAGTGGAGCTCTGTTGCCACGCAGACAGAAGCACCACCATTTGTCTATGGCAGGCATCTCAGCCCTCCCCTCCTGTCTTAAACCTCATTTGGGATTCACAGCCCAGGTAGCTGTTTAAATCATCCCACTGACAGGAGAGACTGGACAAGAAGAGAAGGATGAATATTGACTGAGCATAATGAGTCAGTCTTAACCAAACCAAAAACACTGGTAGAAGTATTTACAAGTTGCAATCAGAGTAGAAATAGTAGACCAAGAAGTGGCCGCCATCCCACTGCCTGGCAAAACACAGAATTGTGTTCCCCCTCTTCCAGTTGATGTATGAGTTGGCAAAAAACCCACTTTTTAAAAATTATTTTTACTAAATCAATACCATAATCCAAGATGGATATAAAGGTGCATGAAACTGACAGCAAAGCAGAAAAAAAATTTCCAAACTTCGGATAAAAATCAGGCAAACTGGAAAGGAACAAAGAGCTTGGGTGGGTATGATGCAAACCCATACCATATCTTAATCTTCCAGGAGAAAAAAAAGTGAAGGAGGCAGTGTAAAGGCCACAGACACATCAGCATTTATACAAGGGTTCAAACAGAGAAATTGGAACCAGGCATAAGTGTCTTAAAACATCACTGACATAGACTTCCCTGGAAGACCCCGAGCAGAAGTAGGGACAGTTTATTTATGCAGTTGTAATTTAAATTAAAGGACAATGCAGTACTATAGCTCTGAAGTAAGTCCATCAGCTTTAACAGAGTTACTATGAGATCTACAGAGGGGCTGATATGGGAAATGACAAGCAAATGCCCGATTCCAGCCACAATTAAATAAGCTAAACATCAGCAACCCTGAGGAAACAAACAGTGGACACATCTGGGAAAGAAACTATGTTTTTAGACACTGAAAAATTATGTTGCAAGTAGATGTATTGGCAAAATAAAAAACTAAAAAGTAAAATAAATAGAAAAAATAGATCTATTCTTGCTGCACAGGGCTTTGCAAAACACAACATTAATCTTAGTTCTTCCAATTCACAGCAAAAGCAAAGCCCCAAGTTTCAGCTGCTGAAGCAGTTTAGCCTGTGCACTTTTTCCCCAGAGACTGCCAGATTATAGGGGTGTCTCCTATTATGGGGAGACCCTCCCCAGCTGCAGGGTGATGTGCTGGGCATGATGGAGCACACAGCATAACAGGAGAACAATGCAAGTTCTCCTCCACTACTCACTTCCAATGTGATCAGGGCATATCACATACGGAGGATAGATTTGCAAAGGTATTTAGGTACCCAATGAGGAGGAAAGTTGATAAAAACTTTGACTGAATCAATTCTTCTTCCTGAGCTCGCTGAAAAAAAGGAAAGCTGAATTTTACTATGAATTGACTTGTTAAGTATGTGCCACTATAACTTAAACAGTGTTCTCTCATCCTAAATGAGACGATTCCTCTGTACACAAAAGAAGTTTCTGCCCTTACATGCAGCACAGCACTGAAAATCAACATTAATCATTTCAGGTTAATTTGTGAGGTGAGGTAAGAAAACAATATATTAAGGAGAACAGGAGAGAAACCTGACCTGCTTTCTGGCCTAATTAACAGAGTTGCAAATGCAAATGTTTTGCAGGTACACAGAGAGGCACAAAGATTAACAGTGATATATAAAGCGGGAACTGAAAGCCTGTGTGTTGAGACCAACCTGCCTTAAAGGAAGAGCCATCACCTCTTAGCTACAGCTCTCAGCAAGGGGACAAGTAGAGGAAAGAGATGAAATTGAAATGCATTGGAAATCAGCATAATGACTGTCACCATGTTTTATCACCAACGGCATAGAGCCATGCCCAAAAACACAGCTCAGGCCAGTCCTTCCCAGAAAGTATCTCCTTCAGAGTTTCCAGTTTTTCCTCTCTCCTATTGAGAGCACCTCTGACAGCAGACTCGGTCACCTGGAGTCTCTGACGCTCAAATAGTTCAGATCTAGCCTTTACTCACCCTCTAGCCCCATGTTCAGCTCTTAAACAGCAGCTTTTTAGATGCCTTCACTTATTCAGCAAACCCTCCAGGCACAACCACCAGCTTCCATCCTTGCTCAGTACACATTCTGCTCCACTCACCCAGTCATCACCCACAAGGCAGGTGGGAAAGCAAAGAGGACACAGCTGGAGACTTTTATACCAAACTTCAGCAATGCCTCAGCCAACTCAAGCTTGGCTCCTTGCCATGGCTGGATCAGAGGCTGTTGATGGATGGGATCACCCAGCTGCCAGTAATGCCCAGCCAGTCACCACAGCTGCATGCTGAGGCCACGAAGCAACATTTGGAAGCATATTTACATTTTGCATCAAGGGAGAACAGAGTGAGGGCTGTAAATCAGTGGTATTTCCCTGGGGTATCTTGGTGAAACAGCGGTGTAATTCTCCTTCTCCTCTTGCCTCTGCATTTTCCCTTTCCCCCCCACCCCACCCCAGGTTGTGCTGCTTGATGTTGTTAGAGGAGTGCCCAGTGCAATAAGCCAAGATTTACTTGCTGTTTTTTGTGCACACAGTAATTGTGTGGCAGTTTCAGGGATGCTGTAAACACCACTGTATTTTATTATAGCAGGATTTGTGTAAATGGCAGTTGTAAACCCCATAATGGGAGCTTTATGGGCCAGATTCAATAAAACCTCCATCTGCGAGATAATTTTATTGAACCTGGCCTCTCTGAAATTGAAAAGTTTATGGAGAAAGGGAAAGTGTTTCCCTGTGTTCCTATTTACTCTTTGCCTATAAATCCACACGCAGCACCACTCCTATCAGCAGTGTGCCTGCACACTGCTTCTCCCCTTCACATGAGATAAATCTCCCCCGCATGCAGTTACCCCCGGTTATCGCATGGCTGCTGCCTCCCACAGCTCAGCCCCGATGGCCAGTTCTGTGCTGGCTTCCCTGGAGCAGCCATGGAGAAACACGGTGCCCTTGAGGCAACAAATCCTTGTTGCCATGGCTGTGCCAGGCTACTCCTGCCCGCTGGCACGGGAGCAAGGCAAACCCTGCCATCCCCTGTGCACCCCGTCCCTCCTGCAGCTGCAGGTATTGCCTTGACATTGCAATGCTATGGGGAGGTTGGTGCCTTCACATGTGCCTGGACTCTTTCAGGGAAATGGAGAATGCCTGTCCACAGCCTGGATCAATGTTTACCCCACATTCCGTGGGGGAGAACATGCCAAGCAAGCATCCCACTCGTTCGATGTACACTGTCGAAGCAGTTACCAACAAGCCCAATGTGGTCATAGACTGATGGGAAAGAGAGAGGAAGGGACATTTTTTGTTCTCCCTAGCACAGGATGGAGCAATGCACGTCTCCCATGTCCAGTCCAGCCTGGCTGGAATATCACCCTTCTTCCTCATGGACTCAGACACATCTGTGACAAGGCAATCAGTTTCTGTATAGAGATGAGCATCCCATCCCCTGTTCCTGTTACAGTGATATTCCCTCTATGACTTCCAACCTTGGCCTGGACTTTGCTATATTTTTGTCAGGAACTCAGGTAAATCCCATAGTCTAACTTAAACCAAGAGAAATTACATTTTTTACGATATTGTGGAACAATAAACAACCTTCCCTGTCAAATCAGATGAACATGTTTTAAAGTTCAGTTGGCTCCTTAGCACTTTAAGAAAAAAACAGCAATATAATACCCAGCAAAGCACATGCTTCTCACACCAGAGCAGGCCAGGGAAAGGTTCATCAGGTGATTTATGGCATCAGCTCCTTTCTTCCAATGCCAGGCTTCAACGCAATGGCAATAGATCCTCTAATTTGGTATTTAGGTGCTGCTATTTATCCAGACTCAAGGCTGGTCTCCTTGTTTCCCAACCCAGCCATCCCTGGTGGCCAGGGACTCAGGGCATGCAATGCCCTAAGGGAGCCAACGTCCCAGCTGTGCATGAGACAGTTGGTTGCATCTCAGCACTCAACCCTGGACACCACTCATCCCACTGTGGAAAGGAAAAATGGGATCATTTTCCATTGCTTCTCCGTGTTTGGCTTTCCGACAATTCCCCTCAACACCTGCTGAGCGACAGGTTCACTCTGCACACCAGGAGAAGGCAGAATGACTCCTGACAAGGCGAGTTAAAAGGCTTATGTAGCACATGTTACAGCTAAAACGTCCCGGTAGGAAGATAACGCTGTCATTTAAAATTGATGAAACTTCTATATAAACCACTTGCTTTTTCCGGGAGCACGTCTGCCCTGCGCAGCAGCCTTTGGCAGCTTGCTGGCAGATGAGATGGAGCCATGCTGAAGGCGCACCCCAAATCTATCCCACTGTAAAGAGGAGAACCCTGCTCCGTCTGAGGGCTCCTCAGTGAGTCCTCCAGGAGGGCAAGATCTGAAAAAAAATGTGTCAGTCTTGCCTGGAGCTGTGGAGGCCAAAAACAAGCTGTGAGGGACATAGTTCACTATGTGGGTTGGTCTCTGATGCTTTCCCTTGTACTTGAGGGAGGAAAATGGGAATGAACCTGCTGGACACTTTCCCAGAGAGGTCTTACCTGCAGCCCCCTACTCCTGCCCTAGCACTGAAAAGCCAAGGGGAACTCCTGACACTTTCAAAGAGCAACCTGAAATATCCAAAACGCCTACTCTATTATTAGTCATTTTACATGTTCAGAGTGTTTTAAAAAAAGACCTATTTTCCTGGCATCATTTCTGGATGTAAGACTTCCCTTTCTCCATATTGCCATAATAAAGAGACTGCAAAACCCTTGCCAAATGTTCTACTGCTTTACACTTTCTGCTGCTCACTGTGGCCAAGGGCATGCATGGAGTAGGGAGGGAGTGCATTGCTCTGAGGGCTCTGGAGATGTCCCCCCTCAGCCAGCATCACTCACACAGCAGTGTCTTGTTAAACTGAGATTATTTATTTATAGGGCAGACCAGTAATTGAACATTATTATTAAGGCTGTAAAGGGAAGGTACGAAGGCACTAAATGACTGTACGGGAAACATTTACTGCAGAGCTGATGGCCCAAAATATGTCACCAGTGAAGGATTAGGAAGCACTCTCTCCTCCGGGTCTCTGCCTGTTTCTTTTTTAAAATCTGGCATTTTTCCTGCACGGATCTGAGCTGCAGACTTCCTGGAATCACTTCTCCTACATACAAGCCTTTGTGCACTGGAGATTATCAGATTATTGACTTTGGAATTCCTAATTATATCAACTTGACTGGTTGATGAATTGGAGGTGGATGGCATCGCAGCCGACGCAGTGCTGGGGGGGAGGCGATGACTAGCAGGAGTCATTTTCCTCCAACAGTTATACAGGGAGAAAGCTGAAATATATTCTACTCCTGCTGAGAAATAAACCCTAAAGCAATACTTCACTAATTGCTGGGATTTGGTGTCCCCTCCTCATAAATAAACAGCAGCATTGCTAAGAACACTCCTGTGCCTGTCCAGACCTGGTCTGTGCGGAGGGAAAAGCCCAGGGATGAGGGAGCAACTCCGAGTTTGGGCGTGAAGAACCACATAGGCCACTGCCACCCACCTGGAGGAGAGACCAACCTGCTTTACAACTTCCTCACATGGCTATGGGGTCTTCACTGGGGCATTGCAGCAGTAAACCCTTGTTTGCCATTTTAGGGCACCTGCAGAGAGCAGCCCTTGATGCTGCTGGATGGATGGAAAGACCTGACCCCACGGCGGGCAGGAACCTCGCAGCATCCTCTGTTTAAAGCACAGCATTTCACTTAATGCTAAGCATTTTTAAAATGAAAAAAGCCAAAATACTTAATTTGATTTTTAATGGAAAGATTTATGGAAATGAAATTGGGGCATTTTTAGTGAGTAAAGATCATGTTATAATAATTTGGTTCCACAATACTTTAATCCCAAGAAGACAGATTTCTCTCTTTTTCTTTGAAGAAAACCTTTATCTTTTTTATTCATCTTCCATTGATTATTCTAAAAATCCCATTTAGTTCCACCACATAATGGTATGGTAGTCTTTCCTCATTATATTTTAATAGAATAAAACCCAATTGTATATGAGAGGATTAGATAGCCATTCGTTGGGGTAAAGAACATTGTTCCTCCAGATGGCCAGACAGAATCTATGTAATGCCTTTCCTATTTATTAAGTTCAAAATGTAATGCAAGCTGATGAGATGTGTTTCATCCAGTATTTAATGGGTCAGCCACACAGTTGAAAGCTAATGGTAAGGTTGGCAGCATGCATGGAAGAGTTAACAGCCAGAAAATAGAGACACATTTAGAGCATCTCTTCTTGGACTCAGTGAAATAAAAAAGGGGGAGAAAGGTACTTACACAAGCAGGGCAGAGATGCTGAGCTCTCCTAGCCCCTCTAACCATTAGTCAAAGGTTCGAGGTAAACATTTACAAGGGCCTGAGGGTTATTTTAATTTATTGTATAAATTGCTTTCTGCACAAGGACACTGACAGATTGGCAACAAGTCTTCCCTGAAACAACAGACACGGATATGTGCTGCAGACAGGTTTAGGAGTACCTGGAGTAATTGGTGTACGTGGCCTCATTTGGGATATATCACAGGTGTATCTACAGCCTGCAGCCCTTTTCCCCTCCGGCTGCAGAACAGCCTGGAAGTTACGGCTCTTCCTGTCCACAACTCCCCCTTTGTGTCCCCTTCTTTTAAGGACATGGGAGCACAAGTTGGACAGACATGTTTAGAAATGCACATATAATCCCTGAATGACTCATGCTGTGACATATGTCACTGCAGCAGAGACATGTGCTACTTTTTGGGCCTGAGAGCTTTTCCAGTCCTAGACAGCAAAAAATGACAACTATGGTGGTCTCTATGAGGATCCACATTGTGACAGTGCCTAGAGCATCACAGGTGCCCAGAGTCCAGGAGAGCAGCCACTCCTGGGCTGTGCCCCCTTCCTCTCGACCATGCCAGCTGTCCCCCCACATGCCCACATTGTCTCATGAGCTGCTTTGGCATCAACCAGATGTGATCACCATGGGCAAAACCAAGGAAAGTCATGGTGAGGTAAAGGAGAGGTTTTCTAACAGGTCATGTTAATTCTTATTTTAATAACAGGTAATGTGCAACAACCTAGCAAACAGTCAGGTTAATGAATAAATGTAACTCTGTTCCTGCTTCCTCCTGAAAACACAGGTTTTGTGCAGACTTTACAGCATGATTATATGGGATTTATTGTGTAACAAGTGTAAACATTTAATTATAAAATAAAAAAGGTTGGATGGCTGCTTGTTTCCCTGTTTGCTGGTGGGTTTAAAAGCATATGGGTTTAAAATGGCCAATGATGCAATATAAATGCATACAGAGCACGATCCAAGTTATTACTAAGTAGGATTTACTCCCTCTAATAATCACAGGGATTTACATTATGGCTGAGTGACATCCACACATGGGAAGCATTCTGGGAAGAGAAAGTGCCCGCGAACTTAATGTCGCTAAGCCCCTGATGATTGATAAAGCCACAGGGGCTCGGGGACAACCAAGACTACACCATACCCTGCAGCACTGGGTGGCAGGGGACCACAAACCCAGTTTGCAAAAGCAGTGTTGTACATAGTGCACATACTATCAGCCCTGAGCTGGGGCTCGGACAAGGCACCTCTCCTAGCTGGAGAGACCAGCTCCATCCCCAGTTCTCCCAGCATCACCACCAGGCACCACCGGGCAGGTTGAGTCCCCTGGCAACACTCTCTGATGGCTGCTGGGACTGCTTCCTCACCTAATTTGTGTCTTTTTTCTTTCCATTAGCTTTAGCTCCTTTCCCAGCACTACTTGGTAGACCTGGGCTCCAGAGGAGAATTTTTCTGCTCTGGTGACAGATGCACACAGCGGAACTGAGAGGCTGGAGCACTCCTCTGACCAGAAAATGCTCCGACAGCTGGGTCCCCACACTGTGGCACAAGGTGGGGGCTGCAACCAAACTGTCCCCGGGTCAGCACCCACAGAAAATGATTATTACAGGAAAGGCTCCTGTCCTTCAATCATGCTGTATTATTTATGACCTAATGATTGCCCATTGACCAGCTGGGATTATACGTTCTTGAAGATGTTTCTGGGTGAATGAAAGGGCATTAACCTCATTATTATCACGTCCGTGCTCATCAGAGGCCATTAGTAGCTTCCTCTCAGCTCCCTGGGCTGCCGTGTAGCTCTCTGGTGTCATCTGCTGCCTCTTCACCCGACGCCCCATACGCTTGCACCGGCTCTGTCTCCTTTCTCAAACAGATTTAAGGAAATGGGTGAAAATTATTTAGCTTGGGAAGGAATCCATAAAGCCCTTGGGATTAGTAATCCGGCACAACAGCTTTTCCCCCATGAGGATTTGAGAGTGCTTTCAAATTGCTAAGCACTGGAGCCTCCAATCCCTTCTCACACACCCAGCAGCCCTATTTCAGTTCATGTCTGGCCCTTTTTTCCTTCTTTTTCAGTCCCACAATGCCTGTACAAGCAGGACCACTGGGAACAAGGCTTTGCTCTTGGAAAAGCACATCTGGTTTTCTAGGCAGTATGTCTGCAAAGCCCTCCAGGGACCACCCAGCCCTGGCCACTGATGTCCATTAAGAGTGTCCCTCAGTAGCCTGACCTTCACAGATATTCCCTTCTTGCTCAGACCCAGCCTCACCATGATATCATTTACACTGGAACATGGTTTGAGCCCACCATACCAGAGTATCCCATGCATGTGGGACCCAAACATGGGCCACATTGCCTCATCTCAAACCAGTTTTGGATGGAAAATTCCATGGGAGATGACTTTGACCTCGACACCCACCCCTGCGCAAAAGGCTGGAATAAGAATTTGCTCCTGGCTAAATATCAGCCCACATGGTAAAAATAATTTATTTTTTAATAATTAAGATGATGGGCTATAAATGAACATTTGCTTTGCTGAGCTCTGGGAATTCACAGGGAACATTTTGAGCAAGAAACATTTTTAAAATTAAAACCTCCCTCTCCTTTTCCACCACTCCTATTATACTCTGTCCCCAGAGATGGCAGTGCTCTCCTTCCCACATGTAATCATAAAAAGCAACACCTAAACACAAACATATTTAGGAAATGCTAATAACAGTGTCCTTAAATTGAAATAAAAATGTTCTCTATCTCAATAGCTCCTGACACACTTCATCCGGATACCTTAAGTTGTCCTCTTTCCTCTACACTCTTCCCCTTACTGTTCTGCTCCACACCTCTTGCCTGTCTCTTTTTTTTTTCCATGTTCATTCACACTCCCTGAAATCTGCACCCATATCTGCTTCTAAACACAAAAAGAAAAAAGCTTTCCAAAAATCTCACCTGAATGTTCTCCATTTCCTTTATGGTTCAAAATACTTAATTCTGAGACAACCAGTCATCCTTCCCTTTCTCTCAACTGTTAGCAGCTGCTGCACATCTTCTGTGCCACTTCCCAACATACTTCAAATCCTTCCAGACCCCAGGAAAAAAAGCAGGCACTTGTATAAAACCACTAATGCATCAATATATTTTTGGCTATTGCAATCTTTACATCTGCACTGCTGGAGATGATTATCCAGCTTTTTTTTTTTTTTAAATCAGTAGATTCAGGCCTATGGAATAAAGCCAGGACCACTAAAATAAGGAAGGAAAGAAAACACAAGCAGAATGGAAAAAGCAATTGAACATGCTATAAACTCAGAATCAGGTGAAAGCTAATTATGGCCATGTTCACTGAAAAGATAAGGACACAGCAAGGGAGATAGACTTATTAATTATTTGTGTTATGGTAGCACTTAGAAGCCCCAATCCTTTATCTGGGACTAGCTGTGCTATACACGGCAAACACTCAAATATACCTTTGGGTAAATGTACAGTGTTTTAAGGAAAATGTGCAAATGCTCTCTTCTTTCACCTTCAGCAGTTTCTGGTTTGTTAATGCTGCTAAAGGAATCTGAGTCCACCATCAGTCTCATTCTGAGCAGCTCACAGGATGGTTTCATGGGTCAAAGTACAAATAATTCAGCATGAGGGCAGCCTCTGCCCATAGCTGGATTGGGGAAACCCCAGCAAATCCCCCAAAGTGGGCATGAGCTACATCCACTGCCCATCCCCATCCTTTGGCATGGGGGACAGAGTACTCACTCTTGCCAACAGGGATGTTTCATCCTTATTGACTCCGTGCAAGTTTGATTGCTTTTCTAATTAAGATACATTTTATGGTAATCTACCAAGCCCCTTTGACTAAATCACTCACTTAATCTGTTGTTAGTGCCCATATGTTTACAGCTTTACAGCCTGCTGCAGCATATTTGCTTTGCCACGGCGCCAGGGAATTTCGGTGACAGATGAGCTGCTGTTCAGCCGTTCAGGTGGTGCAGAGCTCCTCCACCCAGACAGCCCGTGCATGGAGGGACGGACAGACAGCCCTGGCACCCACCCCGCAGTCTGGAGAGGAGAGGGAAGGCACAGCACTGCAGATGCTCCATGCTGTTCACCTGTCTCTTCCTCTGTCTCTACAGAAGGGCTTAACACATCTTCCTCATTTTCTTTTCTTTCCTTGCCTTTTTTCTTTTCTCCTCCCAAAATAAGAGGTTGTACATGACAGCCCTTTGGTCACATCTGCAAACTAAGGCAGAGCCAGACTCTCCATCTGCACTGGACACTGAATTAAATAAAGGCTGAGCAAGCTCCACAGTTCTGCTCTCACTGCCCCTGAGAGCCTGGGCAGGGGTGTATGTCCCCCCAACCCTGCCTGCAGCCCAGACACACCAACAGGCCCTTCCAGCTTCTTCAGGGCTGGCACTGTGCCACCACATGCACTGCTGAGGAGCCGGATCTCTCCTGGGCTCTGTAGCAGCCCTGCCTCCTGTGTACGGACACACGTGTGCTGTGCTGGCAGGCAGCAGCTTCATCTCTTCATCTTACACCAGGCTGCCCACACCAGCTCTGGATGAAGGAACGGAGATGTGCTGAATGGGGATGTGGCTCTTATCTGTGCCCAACCCATGGCTCTCCTCCCACATGCCTGCATCCCACACCTGCACGGGCAAAGCTCAGGAGGAGCCGTGAGACCCCAGTTCTGCTCAGACTAGCTGGGCTAAGTTCCCAGCCCACCACACACAAATGTGCTGAATTCACTAGGGTATGACTGTTTGAAACAATTTGTGTTCAGCTTGCCAAGGGAAAGAGAGCCCGAAAGCCAAACCAGGGAAAACCAAATTCCAGGTCAAATTGCCATCTGCCATCCTACGTACAGGGAAATATTCCCTGGAAAAAACGGTCATATAATTGTACCAGAACTCTTAATCAAGAGTGACATGAAGAATAAAATACCACCTGCCATCACCAGCAATGACAGGCAGCTGCTATCCAATATCAACACAAATACCTTTCCCCCTGTAGAGTGTCCATTGATCTGAAAAGGATTAACAGAGGTGAGGAAAACACTCATTAAGTCTTCCAAGGACTTGGCTAAAAAAAGCGTATCTGGCATTCAGGAGGAGCCAGATATTTAAGAAATCAATGTCTTTAAGAGTTTAAGGAATTTCTCTAGGAACTGTTTGAGCTGCTAGAGGAGCAGCCAAGAAGACAGGTCTCAAAGGAAATGAAGCTCCCAGAATCCAGACACCCCTAAAATAATGCTTCAAACCACTTTCAAACCCTGATGCACCTGCTAGAAGGGGACGGTGACTCCTCTATCCCACTGGCACAAATCTAATGTTTTTAGCCATGAGGCTTGCAAAGCACAATGATGTGAACCTGCAGACACACCAAGCCCTGGTTTGCACGTCAGCCTGAAGTCACCTTGCAGATATCACACTCCTGGGGAGGTGATGGAGGCTGCTCCAAGGTCTGAGAGGTAAGTGGTGATTGAGGGTACTGGCCTGGGGAGCAGCTGCCCCCAGACCTGCTACCACCAAGTAACTGGAGATGAAGGAGCAGCGCACATTGTAACGCTAGGATGGGCAAAAGGCCACAGATGGAAAACACTGAAGACTTCTGTATGAACAACACAAAGCTTGCCTTGTCTCCCTGAGTTTGTCTCCCCATACTCTGTAGAGATAGCATGTAGGGCTGAAGGGATCATTTCTCCTCAGCCAAAAGCCAAGGGAAAGTTTTGAAAGCAACGGACTTAACCACATTTTCACTTTATGCCTCACAATCCCTTGGCTGCTGGAGACCTGCCCTCAGGGACAGGGGTGAGACTTGCCCCCGCCTGCAATCAAACAAGCCATCCCAGGCCACCTTTCCTGCTTTAAAGCTACTAGGATGAGATCAACTGCCTTCCCTAATAAACCACAACCTGGCTTCAGGGCAGTCTGGCACCCCTGCTATGATGAGTTATGTGCCACGAAAAACCCTAGGCCCTTGGTTTTGTGGGATTGGAGCAGGAACTATGCTCTTCAGTTCACATTACCCAGCCCTGTCCCCTCCAGGGTCACCCAAACGTGCTCTTTGACCATCACCCTGCTCACCTGGAGGACACTGCACTGAGCCAGATACCAGGGCTTAGCAAAGTCAGAAATGCTCAATGCTGTCCTCAGGCAAGAGGGAGTATGCTTAGAAAGTGAGACGTGCACTGCTCAGACACCCATGCCCTCCACACCTGAGGAGTTAAATGACTGTGAAAAAGGCAATTATTGTTTTGTGCCGTGTTCTCTAACACTGTGGCACACAGCACATTTTATGTACCATGTTTTCTGACACTGTGCCAAGCACATGCATTCAAGCTACACAGCTGGTCTAAATATACATGGTCCTTACGAAACAGCAATCATGCAAACACCAGAAAGCCACTGCACTGAGTGCTTACTAACTACATTTTCAGGAACCAAGTGCATGGGCTCGCCTGTGGAATGCCCTGTGCCCAGTTGGCTCCCTGTGGGATGCTGTGCACTGGCACTGGCTCACCCCAGCCAGGGCACAGACGCAGAGGAGCTCATGAGCCCACTGCTGAGGGGTATACCACCAAATATTCCCATCAGCTGCTCTTTAGGCAGGTGAGAAGGCAAGTGCAACTAATACATTAAAAAAAAAAAAAAAGGAAGAATTAAACTAGTCCAAAAGCAGCTTAAAATGACTAAGCAGTTATTGCCAATCTGAAATTTCTCTCTGGTAGAGTTTAGCTCG
Organism: Manacus candei; assembly: GCF_025592945.1. Lineage (NCBI taxonomy): Eukaryota > Metazoa > Chordata > Aves > Passeriformes > Pipridae > Manacus > Manacus candei. The sequence continues at coordinate 7,322,729 of NW_026138073.1, forward strand.
GGCTGGCAGACACAATATCCTTACCCTCTCCTGTGGGTTTAATAAACTCAGTTACAGACTTCTAATATCTTATTCAAGTACACTTCATATACCTATTAGTGTACCCTTGTATCATGAGCGTAGCAGATTACTCTGGGTCTAATCTGTTGATTTTCTGTGCAGATACACACTCAAGCATGTTCTCACAGCAGCTCCAGCTTATGCTACAGCTGGAGTTCTTAAAGACTTCTGAAAAACCAAAGCGATCAACTCCCATGGACGTGATTCAAGTATGAAAGAATTAAAGTGCCAATAAATTAATCAATATAATGCTGCAAATTCAAGTATTATGTAGTCTGAAAGTATTACAGCTATATATCTTGCTTTCCTCAGCCTACTATTGCAGTCACTGACTTGTGCTGCCTGGAAAGCTCACCAGGAGCTGTGACGGGGAGAGATAAATAACTGCACCTCGCTGTTATTCACAGGTAACAAAGAGGTCTCCAAGTTAGCCAAGAGGGCTGAGGAATGAGGCTGCTGAGCTGTACAAAGCAAAGGCAGGGCACCAAAAGTCAGAGCAACAGTCTATTGACCTGTATTAATGATGTTACACTCTGAAAAGCAAACTATTTTCTTAATTAAAGATTTTCGTTATTTCATTAACACATTTCGATGAGAAGCATGTTGCTGCCGACCTGTCATACTTTAGATTGATCTTTCTAAGGTAATAGGCAGTCAGATTTCATACTTCAGCTTGATTAATATTAAATAGCTCTTATTGATTTTTTTTGTATCAAATATTGCTGCATTATTTTGGAGGCACCTTTGATTTAAAATGCCGGAAGGAACACGATAAATCAGAATTTCTTTTCCCTTTAATCATCACTGTCCACTGTCTGCTGTAAAATGAAGTGCAAAACAAGTTTTCAAAGCAGGTATCCCCCTCTGGAAAGCAAAATACAAATTGAAAATATTTCAACGTATCTAAAAACCATGGAACAGTTTGGCTCAGTATGAGACTACAAAGAAACCAAGCCTAAAAACAATTTTGTGGGCTTCACAATTCCTGAAAACCCCCACTTTTCCCCCAACCAGTACAGTTACACAAATAAATAGAGATGCATATAACTTACCGGAGCAAATATCACCATACACATTTACAAAAGGATCTATAATCCAACTTGCTTCTCCTGAAATAAAGCAAGGTTTGTCTCATACTAAAAATAAAGGCTCCCAAAAGCTTCTCACAGGAGAGAGAGAGAGAGAGAGAGAGGGAGGGAGGGAGGAAGGGAGGGAGGGAGAGGGAGCAAGCGAGCACCAGCTCCTTGCCTCGCTTTTTATGAAGCAAATAAGGAGAGCAAGAAAATCAATGCTGAGAGAAAGTGAGATGATATACCAATCAGGCAGCAGCCTCAGCCTTGTTTGCAGAGGGATGGCAAAATGCTCATATTATTAGACACTGACTACATACAGCCTAAGCAGAGAAAGCAAATACTTTCCCCTCGGTGAGGGGCTGATTGCTTTGCTGTGGTGCAGGTACCACCAGGGTGGGCTGGGAGGTGCAGCCCCTTCCCATCCACTGCTAATGCAGCATCACTTCAATCCTTAGAAAAGAAACAGTTCACAATTCTGGGCTAAAGTTGAACTAAGCTTGAAGACCCTCCAGAACGCTGCCACTTGCAGACTGTCACCAGAGCAGTGCTGCTCCATTGTGGGGTTTGGGGGCTGTTTGGACTCTGTTACATTTTGAGATGTCTTTCACTGCACCTCAGGCAGCCACCCTGCAGCTGCAGCAAGAAGCCCATCCAGGAGGGGGAAAAGACCTCCTAGGTCTCCCATACTTTCATTTGTACTGAGCTCTGCCTGTGCTTGCACAGGAACAGACCTTCAAAGTGCCCTTGTGTAATTTGGGCTTTCATCCCATCAGAGAAAAGCTACGGGAAACCCATGGGTTCCTTTTCACCAAAAGGGAAAATTTTTGTGCTATTAACCCATCCAAACAAAACTTCTGCTGTGCCCCATGTGTGCTGGAAGGAGGAGGAGGTAGCAGGGGATAAGCTCATTGCCTCGACACACAGGTACCTGTTTGCTCATAGGACACGTCCGTGGCAAACACACATCACTTCTTCGGGAAGGTGCCACATTTGCTCCCCCCAGCAGCTACACACAGACACAAACCTCACACACTGTCACAGCAAACCTCCTCATGAGAGGGGTTTCAGGCCAGTCTCATGGTCCCAGCTCTGCATTCAGGATATCAGCACATTAAGGGCAGGAATGGATTCACAGGTCTCTCTCAGCAGAGCCTTACCTTTGCCCCACCACCACTGTGATGTTTACTGATCATTGTTTTGCCCTCTTTTCTACACATGGCATCAAATATTTTCAACTACATGTGAGTTAATGGCTGAGACATAAGGTAAACTTTCCCTTTTATTTGGAGACAGAAGTTACATGCTGGTATACAGAAACACCTGCAGGGTGACAACAGTTCTCTGCACAGCAAAATTGCAGTACAGTTACTTCTCTCCAGCAGTTTCGGATTTATGTTGTACAAGAAGTGCTGGAATTCACAGGGAAAATCCTGAAGACAAAACCAAGGAGGCTGAATTAATCTGATAATTCAGTTCATGTGTTGGGGGCTGGCACTTCTAGCACAATCCAGGCAGAGGAGGCTCTGACAGATCTTTATGAGCACAGTACTCCAGGCCCCTTTCCCACAAGCAGGAGCCACACTGCCAGGCTGACAGATGTCACTGCTGACGATGTGGCCCTGTGTTTCCAACAGATACAGCCTGATGCTGGCTGATGCTGTAACGAGGAGACACTGCGATGCTCAGAGAGTTCTCCAGGATGAAGCACTGCTCTGCTGCATGGTGCATTTTAACACACATGAAAACATTCACCAGCTATCTGCACGCTGCCTGAGTCCCATCCATGAAGGTTAAACTGCACAGCAACTCTGGTCTGCAGAGCTGGGCAGTACTTGCCTCCCCCTACACCGTGAGCAGCCCTTTGATGCCTTATCACTGCAGGAGCTGCACTCTGCAGTGACGCTCACGCTGCACATGGGCAAAGATGACCAAGGACCACACAAAACTTACCACCCACTGCATCAGCACAAGGGGTGATGCTGGTTCTCCCACACCCCTGGGAACTCTTCTCCAGCCTGCAGGTGCCTGGGTTGCTCCCACACATTGACGGAGGATGGCAGGAGGACGCTCAGCCTGCCTCAGCTCCCCAGATGATACATATCATTGCTCCTGGCCCTCTTCATTGCATTCAGCTCTCCAGCTGGCACTCAAATGCGCTGTATCTCATGGTGACCAGCCTCTTGATGCAAGGTGTGACAGTAAGTGAAATGCAAACACCTCTCGTATCATTTTCCAGTGAGATAATTTTATTTTCCCTTCCCACAGCTAACAACTGCTGTTACTTACACTCACTGAAGTCTTCTGGAAACTTTAAAAACATACATTAAAACAGTTTTGCAGAGCTGAGAGCTGCCATTTCTCCGTCCTCTAAAACATGTGCCCACTTGGTCACCTGTGTGGGATGTTCGGGTACAGGATGCAGCTTTAGCCAGAGCATGATGGGTTGCAGCAGACAATGGCCTGTCCTGTTGCCCACCTCTTCCAAATAATGCTGCAACACGGACTCCATGGCATACAGAAAACAAAGCCTGCTTTTTTTTTCCCAAGTCAGTGATATACCACGAATGCTGTGGATCTGGTCTAACATGAAAGTGGACATGTCAGTGTTTGCTGACAAGGCAAAACACTTATCGGGCTGCGGCAGACCCTGAAGCACTGCAGGCTGGTCCTTTCCCCAGCTTTATGACATTCCTTTTCAAAAATTCATCTGAAGTACTGGATGGGGCATCTGGCATCACTAAGCACAGAAAGAACTGCTGCCAGTGCTATGCCACGTCTCTGCTGTATCAGAGCTTTCCACTTTTGATTTTTGAGTTGAGAGTTTCAAAGGAAACTAAAAATTTCTTTGGATTTAAGCCCCAAACTACTTCAGATACTACTGAAAAGCAGTACACATCCAGCAGATTTCCATCAGCTTTGCTACATGACCTCTGGGTCTCAAGAGATTTAATCACTGCTCGTGTGAGGTTCATGGCCAATGCAGCTAAAAGGGATGCAGTGACACCAGTAACAGGGAGGGCTGCAGCCTGGGGAGAGACTTCTCCCCAAGTATAGCAGGACTCAGGGGAGGCATCTGCAGGAGGACAGCACAGAATCATAGAACCATTAAGGTTAGAAAAGACCTCTAAGATCACTGAGTCCAACTGTTAACACTGCACTGTGAAGTCCATGACTAAACCATGTCTCTGAGCAGCACATATGTGCCTGTTGAACACTTCCAGCAATGGTGATTCCACCACTTCCCTGGGCAGCCTATTCCAATGCTTGACTACCCTTTCAGTGAAGAAACTTTTCCTAATATCTGGCCTCTCACCCCGATTTGCTGTTTCTTCTCACCATCCCAGCCCAGCACAGGGTACCCAGAGCCCACACAGCAGAAGCCCAAAGGCACTGGTTACACTTAGACCCTCTCATTGCTGTGTTGCTTTACTCTTAATGTGCTTGCTCATATTACCCCAGGAGCCCTGTTCATGCCTGTATGTGTGTGTGTGCAGATTTACAGATGCCTCTAAAATCATGCACTGCATGGTGGAGATGAAGTTTCATTGGTTTAGTCATGGAGGATCTGAGCTGGAGATTTTCCACATCACGGTCCTCAGCTCTGCCCAAGGGTGCATTGCACCCACTTTCACCCTGGCCAGGTGAAGGCAGGAGCAGCGGCACCACTGCAGGCTCTTTGGGCCATGCTACTACATCTGTGCCCACTCCACATTTGGAGGAGCTAATTAATAACATCAAAGCCTCCATCCCACCTGTGCTGCAGAGAAAGCATCAATTAAGGCAGCAGCAACAGCAGCGTGTGAGCAGGTTGGAGCCTGGGAGAGGGGCTGGAGGCCCAGCTGGGAGAGGAGAATCAGCCAACCTGGAGCTGCTGCTGCTGCAAACAACCAGCACAGGAAATATTAAGACGGGCTGCCTGTTTGCCAACATAGATTTTAACATTTCCCTCTCAATCTTTATTTAAATTTGGGAAGACAGAAAATTAACGAAGTCTGAGATATATAACTGGAAACCATTTGTTTTTCTTGTGGAAATGGAACGTTTCCTAATGAACCTCCCCTCCCCCCTGTGCCGCTCGGCTCCGGATGCAAATATTGCTGCGAGTTTATCAATCTGCAGCTTGTTTCACGCAGTTTGCAATGCTAATGAGTAAACCAATTTTGACATATTATGTAAGCCAGTTTCTGAAACAGAGATTCTTGGCAGGCCAAATGTAAACACAGACACCCTCTTGCATCCAATTTAAATGAGCATGTTGCTGAAAGCACTAAGGGCTTGATTCTGTTGACTTATTCCTGATTTACTCCAGTGAAAAAGAGGGAAAAAAAAAAAAAGAAAAGAAAAAACTGACAAAAAGTACCCCTTCAATTCAATTACTAGTGCAGCAGCAATTTCCAAAATGGATCTAATTTTGTAACAAGGAAATGTGCTGGAATAAGCTAATGCAGGGTGGTGACTCGGGCACTGTGTGAGCATCAGCACAGCGCACGCCCAGGAGCACACATACCATTCCAGATGGAGCTAATGGGGGAGATGACAGCTCTCCTCTCCCTCATTCTCCCAAGCTGAAATTAGGTCCATGTAGTGACCCATGGGAGGGACCAGCCACAGAAGGTGACTCCTTTCAGCTTCCTGCCCTTCCACCATGACTTTGCAGAAGAATGTTGCCTAACTGGACAGCAGACAAAGTCCAAGCACAGCACCAGCTGTTTTGAGCCACATGCTACCCCTGCTTCAGTTACACTGGGAACTCAGAGCATGAGGGAATATTTGTTTTAGCACACACTAAATGTCTGCACCTCACCAGTACATGTCCAGACCCTGTGAGCCACTCTCTACCTTGTCCACCCGGCCCAAGCCTGGCCACTGGCCCCACCACAGAGACAGCTGGACACCCTGATTAATGGATTATATCCTGTTTATACAGACTGTGATCTTAGCATTAGAACAACATGCTGGAAGGCACATGCATTGGATGACAGTTTGCAATAACCAGCAGCACACCTTCCAATGATACAGGGATGAGCTGAAGATCACAGGTTCTGAGGCAGAGGTAGAAGAAAAGAGAAGAGATGCGTTTTTAAAAGCCCCTTAAAAAAGAAGGCTTTATCAGAGAGATTAACAGGATTTTATTAAAGTGAGGAAGGGCTGAAATCAAATCTTTCATTTGCACTTTTCCCAGCACCATCTGGACCATTTGCATCTGCCAAAAGCACAGCGCACTCCTGTCGACAAGTGGAAGCAAACGGCACAGAGGCATACCTGGAGGTGGCCTTTGCCCTGCTATCAACTCTGGGCATTTCCAGAGTGCTTTAAAACTAACACACAAGTGTGAAGTTGAACTGTGATGCTCCTGCCATGACAGAGAAAAAGAAATAAAATAGGAGTCATGTTCTGCTGTGAGGTCAGGTGAGCTGCCGCAGAACACATTTATTGCATGCGTCAGGGACCCCATCAGGCACCAGAGCTGCAAAACACCACCTCATACTCAATTCTCTGCACAACATCACGACTAGGATATCATTCATCACACCTAGCTCTTTTACATTATAAGGTAAAAGAGAGCAAGAGTAAGAATACTTTTAATCTCCAAGCAAATATCCCATCCTGATCTTTCAATAGTGAGAGCACACCTGAGAGCACTTCCTTTTGTGCTGTGCAGCACTTTCAAGCTACGATCATAAGCAGCCAAAATGCTACTTGCTGGCTCATCAAGTTTCACCTTGTAAGTTTAGCAACTGCATATTTCCAAAGTAATTCAAGTTTTTATGGCATAAGAGAAAACTTACTGCTGTCTAGACACAGAAAAAAAAATGCTTGAAAGGAGGGCAGCAGACAAGGAAGCATCACTTGGGATATGGACAACAGGGACATAAGATGTCTCTACAGTCCCAGCACATCAGAACACATCCCAAGCACTGCCAGGCTGGACAGAGCAGCAAAGACTGGGAAGAGAAAGTGCCCCACAGACCTGACGGACCACACAGGCTCTTGTCTAATTCCAGCTCTTTGCCAGCCAACAAACCCCCATCACACTGCCAACCCAGCACAGAGTCCAAGGTGGGAGGAAAGCCCAGAGTCAGATCATGACATCCCACCAGAGAGGTGAGGGCAGCAAGCAACCAGTGTACAGACTGAGGCATCATAGCACCTCTCTCCCTCCCTCCTGCTTATCTACACCTGGCACATTATGGTAACAGGCAGGCAAACGAGGGCTTAATTTCTAACACCTCATTTTTACTGTCATTTTAAATGATTTGGAATAACTCCTGTAGTTAGAAGTCCAGCTGTTAGTCAGGATTAGTCAATTTGGAAAGCCCTCACTGTCCATTCAAGAATCCCCTGGATTTCTCATGTTCAGAAGTTGTGTTACTGCCACCCCCTTATTCCTAGCACTTTCTGCATGTTTTTCAACATTAAGTCCCATTTTTGCATGTCTTAAATACCAGATACTAAAAACATATAAAAGAATAATCTGAAGGCCAAATGGACACAGACTGGATGATGAAAACAGCATGAAATAAAAGAGAATCAGATTATTTCCTCTTGTAATTTTTAAAGCTATTTAACAGGAAGAATGAAAAAACCTAATTACTGCCAACTGTAAGTTTTCAGCTATGCAGCCAGCAGCACGCTGTTATTAAACTACTGTATAATTGCCTCTTTTACTCTGCTTCCCACAGAAGTTGTGTTATTTCACTCATAGTTAAACTCATAATATTGGCTTCATAACTAATCCTGTCAATCGAAATCCCCGGGGGCTGGTGCAAGGATAAAAATAGCAAGGAGTTGTTTCTTCTCTCAGCTTTCCTGCAAAGCCCATTTCTGCAAGTGCTGGGGCTGTGGCTCAGCGGTGCCACAGACCTTTGCACCCACCACTGGCACGTGAACGCTGCTGCTCCGGCTCCAGTGCAGGGAGGGACGGACGGGTCCTTCCAGCAGGTGATTCAATCCCTTGCTCTGCGTCTATCCCAGGCAAGATACATCCCGCCCTTCTCCCCCTCCTGACCCAAGCAGCTCTGGTGAAATATCTCATGCTGGATAGTTGAACCCCACCTCCAAGACCAGCCATGACTGCCCTACCCTGGGGCTTTGGGCCAGCACTGAAGTTCAGCTGACACTCATGAAGCCTGTGGATGCATAAGACCCACAGGTTTGTTCCTCCCCCAAACACCAAGCACTGGAATGGCCTCTCACACACAACTTCCCCCCTCAACTACATGTTCAAGCACTAGAGATACCCTGATACACTGACATGTCTGTTGGACTCGACATTCTTAAAGGTCTTTCACAGACTAAGTTATATGATTCTATGAGATTAGTACAATTTGTCTGTGTACTTATACAAGACTGCATAAAGCACCAGATTTTACCCTCCAAGTTTTTAAGCTCTGTCTGAACCCATACTGTGCATTGGATTGATGTCCCTTCCTAACTCATGGCATGGTCATTCCCTGGAGATGGCATTGGGTTTGCTGCAGAAGACCCAGGGAGGGTCTCCTGCTGGAGCTTCACATGCCAGCATTCCCCGTGGGATACTCCTCTCACCCAGGACAGTGTGCACAGTGGGGTTAAACTCACTGCTCAGCTCACGTTAGGGATGAGGCGATAGGGCTGGAAGGGATGAGGGAAGATGGATTTGACCTCACACCCAGACCTACAATCCCTATCTCTGTCTCTCTGGAGACAACAACCCTGTGCTGGGGTTGCTCTCTGGTGGGCACGCACAGAAACTGCTGAGAGCTGGTGAGGAACAGACAGGAAACAACAAGTTTCCCAAAAGTGGTGTCCCAGAGCGAGGGCCCTGGGTGCCCATGCCAGGAGGGAGCCAGTGCTGGGGTTCTGAATGCACCTGGACCAGCTCTGGAGTCATCACACTTGCCTCAAGGAGCCCCTCACTGTGCTGGAACTGACACACACAGACAACAGCACAAAGCACACCAGCACACGTGCTTGCACCACTGGGTCCATGAGGGAATCATGGGAGACTGGTTCATTCAAGGTGTTTTTCCTCCTGGAAGAGCCACCACCCTGCCTATTACAGCCAGAGACAGGTGGTACAGCACAGCAGTACCACAATCTTCACTCATAGCTGCACCTGGAGCCATCCTTGGGATGGATGGCAGCAATGTCCATCAACCCAGGAGTAAGAAAGCCAGAGCAGCAGTTTAAAAATGTGCAAAAAAAAAAAAGAAATATTAAAAAATTGCTCACCCTTTCTCCCACCCCACAGCAAGCACAGACTGGCCCCAGCACAACACTTTGCAGCTACACAGAAACTACTGCTTCCCATGCAAGCCTGAGACACCCTGACCAGCACTCCAGAGGGACCCCAGGGTTAAAAATCCCTTTGTGTGCACTGTGAGAGCATTGACTGTGCCCAGAACAACCCTCTAAGAACACAGCTCTTCCCTGAGCTGCATTACTCTGTCCTCTCTCCTGTCACTGAAACTTACTTCACTGTTTCAGACAAAAAGATAAAAAATAATTAATGGCATTGCCTGGGCTGCCAAGCAGCACCACAGTGCTACTAGGCAAACCAGGAGAGCTCCCACCATGTCCACCCAGGAGAGTCCTGGTGTTCCCAGGGGCTGAAGGACTGCCTTGGTCAACACAGCTCTCAGCAGCCCTTAGATATAAAATAAACATGGCCCAACACAGTGTTAGATTTCTCACCCATGGTGTTTGTGCAAATGAACCCTCAGGCAGGCAGATCTCCTCACCCAGAAAGATCCAGAGACCCAGAGAAACTGTGTTATGGACAAAGTCACTCCAGTGATGGCTCTGTCAATGAGCTGCCAGCCCCCGGACAGCAAGCAGAGCCCACAGTCTCCTCAGCTGAGCCAGGCATAGAGGGGATGGAGGAGGGAAGCACCAAAATATCAGGGCTGAAGCGAGCCCACGAGCTTGACTGAGAACTACCCCTGTGCCCAAGGACAGCATGAGAGAAGGAGAATAAAGAGCAAAAAGGAAAAACTGAAGCTGTCAGGCACAGGAACAGCAAAATTTCCTATAGGAACAAGTATTGGTGATGGCACAGCATGCAGAGGAGTTCAGCATGAGCATGAGCCAGCCTGCCTCAGTGGAGATGATAGCACATGCCCCCTATTTGGATGCTCAGCCAGGTCCTCAAGGAGAACACGGCAAAGCACTCGCTCTTATAAACACAGGCCACACAAGACATCAAGATGAACATCCTTGGGCTCTGATTCTTCAAAACTTCAGAACCTGACTGGGCTCCTGATCTTCCTCCATCTTCCCTAGACTCTAGTGCTTGTGGTGTGTCCATTTAAACTTGTCAGCTCTTCACTGTTAAAGAAAAGGAACTAGAGTCCCAGGCTGTCCTGTGCTTCTCCTGAAGTGGCTCAATGTGTTTTGAGAACTTCCCATCAAACAGCAGTAGATCCTTCAGGAGGAATCTGGAAGAGGAGAGCACAGGCTGTATAAGCACTGGGTAAATCAAGGCCAGTCCAACTTCCCATTTGCACAGGGATCCATGCATGCAAGAAAACATGTGCATGATCTCACTAGTCCCCAAATTAAAGTACTATGGATAAAAGGATGAAAATGTATTTCAATTGACTCATTGGCCAGGGGAAAATAAAAAGAAAGTACATTACTGCTTCCATGAGGTCTAATTATCAGTGGATTTTAGATGCAAGAGCAAAGCATTCATCTTGCTACCTACTTTTCATTAAACATAGTGCAATCAAAGAAACCATCAGCTTTCCTAGATGGAAGTAATTAAGGAATTCAAGGGTTATTGTGTTTGCAGTGGAGACAGGAGCCTTTCCTTTGGCATTCCTTATTTTCCCAGCCAAATCCAACCCACCAAAAGCTTTCAGCCAGCTGTTAGCCCAAGGCTTGTTCAGATGTGGGGCACCCTGCTGCTTAGGCAATCAACCCCCACAGCTCCAGCTCCCTCAGAATGTTCAACCCCCATTGCACAACTACATCTATTATGGGAGCAAAACGGCAGCTGCTTCTGGCAAGGTCACATCATGCAACAGATGTGCCCATGTGCCTGGGCACAGCAGAGGGGAGTGACCACCTCATGATGCACTTTGAATCTGTAATGGATGGCTTTCTAGTCCCACCCAAAGGAGAACATGGTTCTATGTAACAAGATCAGGCACCCCTGAAGAAACTCCACATGGAGAACAAAGCTAAAGGAAAGTAAGGGCTGGGCCAGAGATTACATCTCTCCAACTGATGCTCCTGCAAGTGCAAGACTAAGAAGGGGGCTATGCCACTGTGCTGGGTATCTCTTTAGTTCTGCCTGAGACATGCTGACCACTGAGTGTCATCAGGGTATCTTGTATTGTCCCAATGCTCATAAAAATCAGTCATGCACCTAACAGTGAGTTATATGCCTGATGCAAACACCAGGCAATGTCTTACCTGAATCACCATCAGCAGGGGTCTTCCAAACTTCAGCTTCAGGAAGGTCAGGGGGTGAGGTACTGTATTTCCCCTGTGAATGAAGGGGAATGGTGCATTTTTTAAGTTTCACCTTAGGCAGCCACACAAGTGCCTTAGGCCGACCTTCCCTGTAGATTGCAGAAGACCGTCCTTGTCCAACAATCAGAGGGTTTCTGTGCAAATCAGCTCACTGTCCTTGGGCTTCTGCACATTTTGAGCATGCAAGGTTCAAATACTTGTTATTATTTCTTGAAACGAGGAACCTGTGGGAGCAGCACTTAGTAGGTTTGCATGGAGGACAACATTCTCACAGACCAGTCATTTCCAGTAAAGTATTCCACAAAACTCTAGGTGTTCAGTACATGCTTGTTGGGAATTTATGCAAATCTATTCTACAAATAATCTTGACAAATAATGCTAAGAGTGAATTTGAGCTGAGGCTGTCTGAGATCGAAGGTGTTAGTTAGGTTATCAGACACAGTGGGTGGCATGTTAATGAGTTCACTTCTTAACTAGTGGGTATAAGTGAGAGGCTTGATCTACAACTGAAAGAAAAAACTGAAAGAAAAATTGAATTTAGAGCACAACAGCTATTGCTGAACAGATTTGCATGTGAGTACTTGTTTTATCGCAATGCCTACATAAATATGTATGGAGCAACTGTTTTGCAGTAGCCCTGTGTATGGACAAGCCTGTAAAATTAGTTTTCTGATCTCAATATTAAAATTGGCCCTCAGCAAGTAATATAAGGTAACAGTCTCTCACAAAATCACTGTTTCCATTAATTTTACTGGCATCACCTTTGTTTATCTGTGTGAGAAGGAAGCATCAAACAGGCCTGGAAGCCAGCAAAATAAATTCAGAGTTATTTTCAAGAGGTCTTCCTGTCTCACAGTTAAGAAAATGCACCATGAGATGGAAGAACAAATGTAAATCCCATCTCTGCCAGGGTCTAATTTTTCTGCGTAGAAAATCAGGATGCATTTCTTGCAGCAGACACAAAGCATTTTCTCTTACAAAAGTACCTTCCCTCTTCCTTAAAGCCATTAGAAATGTCATTCACATTACTCTGTGGATGTGAATTGAGCTATTCCCAACAGCCACTCAAAAAATACATAATCACCATAATTACTGGTGGCAACTAATTAACATTCAGCTTCCTCTCTACAGCAGCTACAGCTGGACAACCCATTTATTTCAACCTAAAACTAATGCTCTCCTAATTATTTTCCGTCACGCTAAGCAGCCCACCTGTGTCCGTCTCCACCGGCCTCTCCGTCTGGCGCAGTGCGAGGGCAGAGCCTGGCGAGCACCTCCATGTGCACCGTGTGTGCTCAGCCTGCAGCAGCCTTGCTAACAACTGCCCTGTGCAAACATAGGGACCTGCTCCCACTAATTATACAGCTGCTGGCTCTATTAGCCTGCTTGAGGGGGAAAAAAAAAAAAAAAGAAGAAAGAAAAAAGGCAAAGGAGTTGCCTACATCAAACATCCCCTGCTTGGCACCATCGCTGGGGAAAAACCCTGCAGCCACCCCGAGGTGCTTAGTGCTCTGGATTTGACCTCATGGGAGAGGGCAGAGGATAAACAAGCCCATAAAACACACGTGCCTCTGGTTTGATGCTGGGGGCTATTTTCCAGAAGGGAATGGGGTCAGGGTGGGCACACCGGTGTGTGGTCCCAAACCTTGAGACATCCTGGTGCTGGTGTCAAGGCTGGGGCAAACCCCCTGCTGCCACCTTTGTTCCCCCTCCCCAGCCACTCTGTTGCAGCAACAGGACCAAAACTGCTCAACCTAAATATTATTTTAAAAATAAAGACAGCTAAGGATGAGATTGAAGCAGTCTGCTTTTATGAACTGCCCGATATCAGTCACTCACTCTGAATAAACACATGGAAATCCATGATACGTTGCTTGTTTCAGTCTACTCCTCGTTCTTTCCTGTAGCCCTTTCAACCCCTACACCGCTAATCAGGCAACTTTTTAATCCTCTTTTATTCTCCAGACATACATCACCTCTCTTGGTAGGAAAAGCAATGCCTGCTGCTGCCATCTAGATGAGCTCCAACTCATTAGCTCCATTTCTTTCCAAAACTCAACTGAAAACTTAATTTCTCTTTTGCTCACACCTCTCTCTCTTTGCTATTATCTTTCTACTTATATTATTTCAGTCTGTAATGATTGTAGCACTCCTAGGAACGATACTCTGCAAAATTATCTTGTATTTGTATTCACATTTAAGCTTTTGTCATTACACCAACTACATAAATAAATGGGGATGAGAAGGGAACTGACAGTTACCAGGGAAGCTCTGGCTGAACTTCTCCTGAACTCGGGAATTACTAATGCCTCTTTCTTTCCCTTTGCTCCCACTTCCATTTGTCAGCTTTAGAGTGAACCTCTGCAGACACTAAGAGGCCTCTGCTCAGCCCAGCCAGCTCAGATCATAAAACCCACAGCGACACGGTGTTTGCCCCCAGTCAGTGTTGGTTAAGACAGGCTAACAAAGTTCAAAATCTATGGGGAGAAGGAAGGAGCTCAGACAGCACAATCTTGTAGGTTTCACCTGCTTCAGAGATCAAGGAGAAAAATAAAGCAGGTTGAGAGATGCCATAAGAGTTGTCACAGATGGCCTGAGTGTCAAGGGAAAAAAATAAATAAAATCAGTGCATGCAGATTGGAAGGGTACTTATAAATAATGTTTTTTATGCCAACATAAGAACTGTGAGCCCCAGTTAAGCTCAGAAATTCAGCATCTGCATGAATTTTTCCCCCCAGTTTTTCCACCCGCTGAGTGGTAAAGTGCCTCCAAATGGAATTGTCCAGCCTTCCCTAAACAAATTTCCAACTCCACAAAAGATAATCTCGTCTTGGCAGCTGACCTGCAAAACATTTTAGACAAGGCTATAAGCAGGTGATCAAAATTTATGAAAATGCCCTAGTTCTTGTCAGTGCAAATCAAGCTAAGATAGATCAGAGAATTGAAGTCTCAACATTTGATAAACCCAAGAGCTGCCCAAGTGCTCCACTGGCTGTCCAGGAGCGCTTCTGTTCGAAGGACTAACTGCAAACTAGTGCATTTTTTGCTATTTTTCCAGAAAAGAACTTAACACAGTTATCACAATGATGTAATTCTCCAGCTAGCAAAACACTGCTAAGATTGCCCAGGTGAACCTTCTGCATCTTGAACCTTTACCTTCTGGGTGCAGCCAAGGTTTGCAGACACCAGTAGCTCATGATGCCCAGCCCAGCATCCCAACCCACAGATCCCCACAGCAGCCAGCTCACACCTCCCACTGCACATCAGCTCTCTTGGAAAAGGCACTCAAAGCACCCTTTGCAAGAGCCCTTGCAAATCCCAGAGCCCCACAACTGGCCCAGCAGAGGAGGAGGAATGGGTGAAGGTGTCTGGCACCACCTTTGGGAGCACTGGGGCTGGGGAAGCCGCATGGAGCTGCCTTTCCAATCCTCTCCACTGTGGATTCCCTGGTGTCTGGTTGCACATACACTATCTCTGAAAGTACTCTCAGCAGGGGCAGCGTGAGACTTGTGAGGTTTCATTTATTTATTTAGTTACTTCTACAAAACTTCCAGAAATGGAGATTTTTGAACCCCCACCATCCTGCCCATCAAGCTCTGGCTGTCCAGCAGGTTCACAATGTATTCATCCCCCTTGTCAGGCTGCAGGGTGCCAGCAACAATGGAATTATTTCATCTGATGGTTAAAGAGGGGACTTACAGATGATAAAACAAACATCACCTTGGAACTAATGGCCCTCTCCAAAAGCCAAGCAGGCAGGAACCTATCACTTCCAACCTCAGCTAGCACTTGCCTGCTTTTCTAATTGCTTTTAGTCTCCTCTTGAGGCAATTAACTCCATACCCACCCCCTGACACTTTCTCACTCCAAAAAGCAGTTCCCAGTGTACTGGCACAGGGCTCTGCATTTGGATCTCAAGCTTCCCCACTTATTCCCTTTCCTCCTCAGGGCTCTGCATGTGTCTGTGTCTGGGCGTGTGTTTTCTCACCCTGATGAATTCATTATTTATGGGGCTGAAAGAGCAAAGCTGCTGAAATCATTTAGCTCTTCTGCATGTCTCTCAAAGGCATAACAAACATTATGGGAAAGCAAATATCAGGCTAGACTGAGTTGTTTGAGGGAAAACACAGAAATCAACTTGGGGATGCTGTGCAGCAGATATGCCAACATGTGCCACGCTTTACTGCCTGGCATGGGGCTAAAACCCTCCTAAAGCCACTCCTAGGCTCACTGCACGATGCTCAGATCAGCCAGGACCAGCACAGGTCAGTGAGCTCCACGGGTGCTCTGCGTGAGGTATGTTCCCGGGATCACTGATGTGTTCTGCTTTAACAGATTTGGCAAACGGCACTAGAGGGCAGAGCTGTTTACCCTCAGCATATCTGAGACGAGGAAAAAAAATACCCAGGGCTTTGAAGAAGCTTCTGAATTCTCCACAATCCTGTCCAATATCAAAAGCCTGTTAATACAAAAAAGCCACTGAACATATTCCCACTTAGAGTGACAACCACAGGCATTAGAGAGCCAGCTGAGAACCTGCACTTCCTTGCTCTGTCTTTACTAAGACTGAAGACCTCCTGGTGTGGGACAGCCTCTTTCCAAGGCAGCAGCAGCACTGCCTGGGCCTTCCCCAGCTCTCTGCAGTCCAGGATGCACAGGGCAATACAAACAACACAGGGCTCCCTCTGCAGCAGGGAGGTAACAAAGTCTATCCTCTTCCCATCACTGACGTGGATAAAAAGGCTTTATTCAACAGGAAGCTTTGATCACAGAGATCTGAAATTACAGATGACACTGACACTCTGCTGAGCAGGCTTGCTGCTAACTAAGCACCTTGAGAGATGGAAAATGCTTCCAACCAGACAAAACTTCCCAGGTTTTAGCTTTTGTTCTGAGCAGATGACCAGAGCCCAAGAGAACCCCTGTAGGTGGGCAAGCAGGACTGTTTCAGTGCACATCCACCCCATGAACCACAGGATCAACATTCCAGAGAGCACCTCCACCTACCATCACAACATCTGCCAGACCTCAGCTCACTGCACCCGGATCAGGAGGGGTGAGAGGGACCATAATTCCCAAACCTGACCCTCTTATGCTGTTACTTGAAAAGGTTTTTGGACACTTGCTAACTTTAACACACTTTGCTGCATGTTCCTGGTACAAACAGCTCCCTCGGACGAGGATGCTGACCCTGAGACTCACACTTCAAACCACTCATAAATCCTCATCTTATTATTTCCCCAGTGTACACAGTGTGCTTTTCTTTATTATTACCAAAATCAGTCATCCTGCAGGCCTGCCTACTGTTGAGTAAGGAAGCAAAGGGGTCTTGCATCCAAAAGTCACTGTTCCTTCCAGAAGCCAAGGTACTCGTTCATAAAGTACCACACTGCATCATATCCCAGCACCTGGCTCCACTGCCTACAATGGTATTCATAAGAAAATCTCTCCTGAGAGGGGAAGAAAAAGGCCTGTAAAACATAACTCAGAGCACAGTGCATTAATGGCTTAAGCAACAGCTTAGAATAACGCTGGCTATCCTGAGAGCATGAAAAGTAAGTCTATTAATAATTAAAGAGAAGGACAGAAATACTGGTTTCAGGTCTTAGTCACATGTTGCTCCTTGCCACAACCACTTTATTCCACATCTCTTCCTCCAGGGCACACCCTACATCTCCTTCCTTGCAGAGAAAAGGCAACAGGCTGACTTATTTTTGTGCAGAATTTGATTTCAATGTCATCATTGCAAAGAGGGTTGGAAGGACCCTCAGAGCAGAGGCCAGGCAGCTCTTTCTTTTCTGGCAGGTGTTTGTCTAACTTCTGACCCTCAGTGACTGCAACGCTACAATTTCCCAGGGCAAATCTCTCCCAGTGCTTCTCCACCCCCTCCTTAAAATTATATATCCCTTAATATCGTGTCTTTTTCCAACCACCACAGAGAACTGCCCATTCCCTTCCTCTCTGCAGCAGAACTAAAAAATTACCTCATCTCCTTCCAGTTACCTCTTTTTTTCACAGTAAATAGCCTGAGCCCCACAACCTTGTTCTCCGCAGCCTCTATTCTCAGTTAATTTTTACTGTACCTTTCTTGACTCTGTTTCCCCAAGTATCTCTTGCTTTGGGGATGAAGCCCAAAATGTGATGCTTTGCCAAGGCCTAACCAGTGCAGAGCAAAGCAGGAAGGATTGCCTCACCTTCCATCACACAGCCCTCCCAGTGTGCTGTTGCCCCACACCTATCTGTCTGCTTTGCAGAAGAATATTTGTTATTTCCAGTCTATGAGATACCCTGTCCTCACCAAATCTTTTCCTCAGAACTCCCCTCCTTGCAGAGTCCTACCACAGGGAACTTGTGAAGCTCTTCCTACACCTTCCCAAAGGATGCTTAGGCAATATCAGATACCTCCAGATATATTTCTCAGCATCACACTCATCCTTTAAGTTACCTTAAGGAGCAGCCTAGCTCTTTCCAATCACTACATAAAGAATCAGACTGCACAGCACAATTTAATTATCCTAAAAAAAATAAAAATCTCTTGATCTTCTATCTGACTAGTTTCACTGGCTTGCCTTGTGCACGTTTTCAGTCCTGCCCCATAGATCTCTTCACAGGAGTCATGCTGCAGAGAAAGCAACAGCAAGGACCAAGTAGGTCTCACTTACTTGAGCACATCACTTGCTCAGCTCACACCTGCCCCAGCCACTTGGTCAAAATTGCTGCTCCCTCCCTCTTTATCCCTTAAAACCAATGGCTGATGTGACTCTGCAGCTGTGACTAATGTGAGTCTCTTAAACTTTCAGCTGGGTTGACCCGAGCTCACCTGCACTGACCCCAGGCATGCTGGGCTTGGTGATTAAGTCCATGCTCACAAATCCCAAGTATGTCTGGGTTCTTCCTCAGCCCATCAATCACTGCTCCTTCCCTCAGCCCTGTCTGGTCTCACTGAGAGTCTGTGTACAGCACTGGCAACTTTGGGGTTGTGTAAAATCTGAGCAATATTCAGATTTGCAGGTAAAATACCTTCACTCCCTTCTGTCTACTTAACAATTTAGCATGCAGTTATCCTCTTTAAACACAGTTGGGCAGTAGACTAAGATGGATACTGTTCCTGTTCTTCAAATAATTAAGTTACTCCTGGAAAGCAAGAAAGTAGTATACTAATATGATAGGCATTTCTTTCATCAGCTGCACGGTCATCCTTTAGCTGTGACTGTGGCTATCATGTACAGTGGTGTTGGAGCTCTGTGCTGGGCTCATTAATTTACACTTTATCTCTAAGTCTGCTGCAAAGTCTCATGACCAGTCTGAAAAAAACAACACTTAATTCTTTCATAGATGCTGACTCTAAATTACAGATCACTCTGGGAAAAAAGCTTATGAAAATGAAAAGTGACAAAGAGTATACACATATGAGTAATAAATTCAAAAACAATATAAAAGGACTAGCTCTCTACCAAGGAGAACATAAAATACTGACACCCCTGCCTAAAATGAAATTAAGCCAAAGAAGGTTTAAGCAGCATTACAAAAACATCACTCTAATGTTAATGACCAAAGCTGAACCTGGTTTCAGCTACCCTTCAGGTTTTTAGTATATAGCAATTCTTGACTCTAGCCCAAATATACCTGCCAAACCTTCCTGGATGCATTTACAACAACTCAGATGGTGGTTGGGCAACAAAATATCTGATTTGCACATGCAAATTCTCATGAAAATCATAAACAGACAATTAGCTCAGACAATTTTTCAGTGTGTGCTCAGAAGCTGTTTGACAATTTAATCATTTTAAGTGTGAAGCAGCCTTTTTGTTACTGCAAAACTGTGGCCTGTCACGTGGTTATAAATGAAACACATACAAATTGCAATCTGAGGAGTATGAACCATCAAAGCCAAAGGCCTGGATGGATTTAAATCAGAGCAAGGCTGGCATGAATCAATTGTGGTAAACAAGAGTCTTCAAGTAATTTAAAGGATGAATCTCTGTGTGTGTGCATTTGGTTATACATATCATCATATTAAACATGACAGGTATAGAATCATAGAATGAATCACAGACTGGTTTGGTTTGACAGGGACCTTAAAAATCCAACCTCTCTGCCATGGGCAGGGATGCCACCCACTAATATATGCTTATATGATAATCAGGCATAGCTGGCCATCCAGAAGGATCCTGTGGAGGAAGGATGCAGGTGCCATTTCATGCAGTGGTTCTGGAGCAGACTGTACTCATCCTTGCCTGTGTGGTGCTTCCCACGCCCATAAAAGCTGCCTCTCCCAGCATCTGTGGATGCAGCCAGTGTTGCCTCCCATGGCAGTGAGGAAAGGGATCCTTCTTGGGGTCTCTGATACAGAGGATCTTAAGCAGATGTTGGATTGCTCTCCCCATGTCCCTGGGTCACTCCTTTGATCATCCCTCTGCCTTGCATCTGCAGCTCACATCTTCTGTCTCATACAGCTGCCAAGTATCTTTAAAGAATTATCTCATCAGTTAGGGGACCAAAAAAAAAGGATTAAAGAGTATCAGCTGTGACATTTAAAAACTGAGATTCACCTTGTAGCTGCAAATCCAGATAGTTAACAAACCCATTTTCTCCTCTTCTGTCATGCAAGCATTTTTAAATTCAGGAATACCAGCTTTAATAAAAAGCACGTTCCATATGAAAGAAAAAAAAAAAGTCGTTTTATTTGTAATATAACAATTTGATCGTCTACTCAAATATTTGCATAGTTTTAATTTTGTAGAAACCTAAAACTGAGACTGAGATCAAAGAGACTGATTTCACCAGAGAGGATAGGTTTTATATAGCTCTGCAAAGTTCTACTGTCGCCTGAAGATGTTTCAATGCAGGAAAGACCAACATATTTTCACCCTGCCAGTTTCAGTTAAGGCTAATAATAACACTTCTAAATGGCCCGCTGGTTCTTACCTGAACTGCGATTTTAAAACCCAGTTTGGAGGCCACATCTTATTGTTCATACTGGGAAATTTGGGGCAGGGTTAGAAATGTTTCTGTGAGACAGGTCACTTCCAGTGGGTGACACCAGACCTCACATTCTGCAAATACTTCACTACACCTCAAGAAAGAAAGAGTGGGGAATAAAGAAAAATCTCCAGTCCTACGTTTATTTCAGCCAGTCACATAGCATTATATTATTTTCTTAAATTTTCTTTTAACTGTTTCTTATTAGAGTTTGCTGGGTCCTCAGTGTAAGGGTTGTCAGTGATAAAATTCAGTCATATTCTGCAGTATATGATTTCAAATATACACAGGCTTAAATGAGACTTTGTAGACAGTGATACTAAGGAGTGTCAACATTATGGTGTTCAGGGAATTGGCACTGTGACTAAAATCAGTAGCATGGAAATCAAACACAAGTCAGACCCTGCGCTCGCTTTTACATTCATTAAGTGCTGGAAGGTGATGGGATAAATGGGCCATTACTCATAAGGCACAAGATTTCAGCCCTCTGAAATAACCTCAGCACTGCAAAATTAGATGTCACTGACCCAGTGGTGAACGATGGTCTCCTCCAGAGCCCGGTTTGCTCATCAGTCGTCTCTTCTGTAGATCCGTCTCCTTCTCCCCAGGTTTCATCTCAAGCAGGTTGGCAGTTCCTGTTGCCATTAGGGTAAAATGCTGCTCCATCAACTCTGGTCCCCATTTGGGGCTTACAGAGCTGCTGTTGGACCTGAGCTTCCTCTGGGAAGGTCAGGATGGATGTGCCACCTGGGGCACAGGGTTTGGAGGAGGTGGTATGAATAAACAAAGAACAAAGGTTGCCTCTTCCACAGAGCTTACAGCAAGTAATAACACAACACAGTTATTTAGCAATCTTGTCATTGCAGGCAAAGTCACAGCTGAGTCCTGACGGTGCTTTGATTTTAAAGCTCAATCCTTGTAAACAGGTTGGCTGAACTAAGGATATGGATAAAGGCAGTGGGAGTCTTTTCCTCTGCAAAGAGCAGAAAACAATTTGTCTTGAAAAAATTAATCACAAAAACATGCCTCTATTTAAACAATTCTTTCCAAAATTCTGGAAGGGGTTTCATTTTCCCCGGAACTCAACATGAAAGCAGACATTACATTTGGGTTAACAAGCACCAGAAGTAAAACCAATTAAAATTTTACTGTCAGTGAGGACAGAACCAACAGGGTATAACAGCATTCCAGATTTTCATTGATATGGTGATGAAACACAGATATTTATGAGCTGAATGCTGCCTCCAACATCATTCAGAAAGAGCCCTTTCTGTGTTCCAACCAACCTGTCAGGATTACAAGAGAGGAGACTTGCAACAGATAAGCTCTTCACCCCAGCTTGCCCTGCAAGTGCTTTATCACCATGTATCTCTTCTTCATCAGTGTTAGGCAAAGGCAAATGAAAATGTGAGACAGGATAATGCTGCTCAATAAATAAAGAATAAAAAATCTGGAGATAACCTGGAGTGATGAATCAAACTATTGCACAGAAATATACAAAAGAATCACACGGTCCTTATTTATATCATAGCATTGAGGCTGGTGCATTATTAAAAGGAAAAACCTTGAGCTCCTGATAGAGGAACAGAAGATCCCCCCATTCACAGCCAAGGCACAAGAAGGAACTGCTTGCCAGCATCTCACAAAGTCTGTGACCCAGCCAAGAACTGAGCCCAGATTTCTCAGTGGCAGTCCAGCATCATGAACATATCCTTCCTATCAAAGGAAGGCTGGAAGAAATGCCCTGGCAGTGCAAATCAATACAGGAAAATTAAATCTACCTAATTATGAAAATATTCCTGTGTCTGTGAAATATATTACTACAGGTCAAAAGGAATTTGTCTCATCTCATAAATGTCACACATGCCTCACACTGCTCTGTGCTACCTCAGCAGTGTGTTGGAACGTGGAGAGAAATATGGCAATCATGGCACAGCACCAAGCAGTGACTCCAGGACATCCTCCATAGGGCAAACAGGGTTTGCCAACAGGTCCACCTCAGTGTCCTCTCTTCACACTGCACAGCTCAGAAACTCTTCACTTCAAACATCCTTTTCTCCAGTTCTCAGTCTGTGTCACATATTGGTAGTTACAAACCTTTTAGGAAAATTATTCACTTAGTATCTATCATAATACAATCTACAGTGTCCTCAGAAGGCCGTGGAAGAATACAGCAGACAGAAACTGGAACTGAGCTAGTTATTAAGTTTGAAGCAACATGATAATTAAGAAAAAACCCTCCAAACCCTTAGGAGGAATGGAAGAAAACCACTCCTCCCATGTGCTGGGACTGTTCAATATCCAAATCTGAAACAGGTACAAGTGCTGTGTTCTTGCCTAGGATGGCACAGGACTAAGCTTTTGCTTCCTGCCCAGGTCATTCCCTTCTCTATATGGAAGAAGGAGGTGTAACCACTAGAAAATATAAGCAAGAAACTTCACCCTAAACTAAGGGAGGGAGGTTCCAGCTTGACTTAAAAGGGAAGAACAGAAGGTTACTTGCGATGCTGATCAAAAAAATCTTTTACAATCACTGTACTGCTTTGCCCATTTATCAGTTTGCAGTTTTGTTCTACTTTCATCAATCAGAATTTGCTATCAAACATTATTTTATGTATCTATGTGGGCGACATATGAACCTGAAGACTGAAGTGTGTCACACAGTCATACCTCACCTGCAGGGTGGCTGCTCAGCTTAACACCTCCCCAGCCCACATCACCCCAGAGGTGCCAGACAGCAACAGCATGAGTCTCCCTGCAAGATTCACAGGCAAGGTAAAGAGTGTAGCACTTGGGAGAAGAATAGGAGTTTTCTGTTGATCAGCAGTGAGAAGGAAACTCATTTGATGTACTACAGGAAAGCAGGGAGTGCACCTGTAAAGCCAGGGAGTTTGTCACAGTTGCTTAAACAAACACAGAACAGAAAACAGATGATTTGCTTTAAATTCTACTGTAAGGGAGCACCATTTGTGCACTCACTGAAAAAACACACTAAAACACCTAATAATTATGGAGACTACTGAAATTAAACTGTGCAGTGTGATGTCAGAACAGGTAACAAGGAAAAAATATTTTCAATTATCATTCCCTTAACCTGAATTGATACATAAAATCTAGGGCCAAGGTTCCCAAGGTGTGACCATGAGATTACACACAGGACTTCTGCAGTGCCAATCTTACTTCAGGGAGCATCTCCCCAGGTACTGCTTTGACAGCTGAGCCATGAAAAGTTGGCAATGCAGAGAGGCACTTACCATGAAAAGCCCATGCAGATGAGAAAACGATGGCAGAGAGTTTTGCAGAGCAAACCTGTGGCAGGTGGGATGCAGACAGTATTGTGCCACCTGCCAGACCACGGGCATCCTGCACCATCCCTGCCTGCATCCCTCTTTTACCTGTTGGGATGAGCAGCAGTGAGTGAGGAACAGCTGGAGAATGATGTCTTTCTTGTGACTGACTCCAGACAGGGTTTCTTAAGTAGTTGCTTAAACTCACTTCTACCTTTTCTAACTCTCACAATGTGCACAGAGTGAGGTGCTTTTGGCACATGCAGAGAGTTTGGCATGGGATAATTTGCTACACCCGGAAATGTCAGTGTTTACCTCTTGATGGTGCTGATTTCACATCGTTCCCTGGCACTGCAGACAGTGGGTAATATAATAGCCCAAAACACCAAGAAGCACTGAAAGAAAGTCTATTAAAAGCAAGGGAAGACTCCTAAGCGAGTTACAAAGCTGCAGTCACTGCAGAGCTCATGAAGGACAGACAGTGAAGTTCATTAAAGAGCTCTCAGCAAACATTCCTTGTGTCAATCCCACTCTGGAGTTATCCTCCAGCCTCCACCTATGCTGGCTGTACACCTGGTTCCTCTCAGATGTTTCAGAAACAAGCAGCTCTTGGGACAAGGCACTGCCTGCCTGCTCTGCCCAGGACATCAGCACCCTCAAGGATGTGAACCCGGCTGGGGTAGAGCTAATTTAGAAGCATTTGATTTTCTCTAACCTGCCTCACAAGCAGCAGCAGCCAATTCCAGCAGCTGAGCTCAGGCTACCACAGCATTTTTCTGAGAAAAGAGCATTGGATCTGGGCTGCATCAGGGAAAGACACATTTGTTCTTTTTGTACTCTCCATCCAGGAGGAAGACAGTCTCCTCTGAGCCAGGCTTCCAGTGTGATCACTCCAAATATACACATGTGGAGGAATGGCTGGACACAGTCCTGCTTTTACCCACCATCGGTCATTTGCCATCAATCCTTGCTGCTAGAGAAGGTCAGGTTTCCTCCTCACTCACCCCTGAGCTTCTGCATTAAGCCCTATGCAAAGAGTATCCTGGTACCTGCCTTTAATTATCAGGGTGGTTGACGTTCCCCAGATAAACGCAGATTCTGCTCATGTGGAATTATCCTCCACAGCTTACCTTTGGTTGTGACAGGAACAAGAGGACTGAAATGAGTCTGAGAGCTGTGCACATTAAATATAAGGCTGAGCATTTAAACTATTCCATATTCCTTTCCTGTTTTTGGTTTGTTTATTGTTTGTTTGTTTTGTAGGGTTTTTGTGGGTTTGGGTTTTTTTTTCTCTTTCATATTCTTATACCACAGACAGCATGTGCATTGGGGATGGGGACATAAACTGTGGCAGTAGGTGAACAGGCAAGGGAATGGGGACTGAGGCATTTACCACATTTCAGATATTACAGGAAAAAACCATGCAAAATTGTGAGTTTCTCAAATCTTTACAACCTCACAGCTGCTGCCAAGCACAGGTGCTTGATCCCAGCAGGGGCAACAGCTCACCCCAGAGCAGGGGTGGGTGGCAAGCAAACCTGCACCCTCAGCATCACACTGTCTCACTGCTGCAACACAGGCTCCTTCCACACAATTTAAAATACTGTTAAAATGCCATTCTTACCTTACAGTACACATAAATATGCACTAATCTAAGCATAGGAACACCTTTGACTCTCTCTGATATAGCTATAACTGATGACACAGCAAATGGGGACCGCTGCTCCTCATATCAAATAGCTTTTCCCTGTATTCAACTTCATTACAAGTAGGTTCTTATATGCTAAATTTATGCAAACAAATGCTATTTCGGCAAATTCTTTTGTCAGCATTTTTATGACAACGGAAACATAGAGAATGCAATGACTCCAGCCCACTGAAGTCAAAAAGCCAGCATTTCTGAGAAAATTAGAAAGATTTAGGGAAAAAATATTCTGATCTGGAATAACTGTCAGTATCTTCATAAAATTATTCATCAGTTCCTTCACTGGTGAAATATATTGCAAAGGAAGGAAAAGAAAACACGATTAAGTAGAAGCAGATAAGTTTCTTAACGACCACCCCCTGCAGACATCCCCTCAAAGCTTTCTTGCCATCCATTCCCACCACACCAAAGTAGGCAGGGACAACAGGGCTGGTTTCAGGCAAAAGCTCGTTGTGATCGCCAGCAGTGAAGCTCTTTGGAAGCTTTCCAAGGCCCTGATTCACCATCACACACACATCTGTAGCACATTAAGCTGTGCATTTGTTATCTTGGAGCTTGGAGAATAATGTTTCCTATCTGACTAAATAAAATCACATTACTGCTTCAGAAGTTCTCCCCGTAAGGGCTCAGCACCCGGGCACACCACGTTAGTGGCTCCTCAAACCAGCACCTTGCAAGAGCGCAATCCCTTTGGCCAAGCCTCAAAAGACCAAACTGCCTGCAAAGAGCAACCTGTTGCATCTGGGATCTGATCAGTGCAGGGATGTCTGTGGATGGCTTGAGAGCAGGACATCTTTCCCCTGCAGTGGCATTTCCCAGCACCAGCCACAACCGGTGGCTTTCTGAAGTGGTTTCTAAACTGCAGCTGCAGGGAGACTTGCAGCCTTCCAGGGCTCTGTCCCTAGTTCTCATGAGAGTGCAAAGCAGTTTGTTGCATAGATAAGGCCAGATATCTGGGTTTTGGTTTCCTTGATTGGTTTTTTTTTTTCCTCCAACTATGCCGTGAGCTATTGATCTGTGTAATGCAGATTACAGACTCTGCGCACATGTAAAAACAGCCCCTTGCTTGGTCAAAAAATCAGAACCACAAGGTTGCCCCAGGTCATGTACAAAAAGGCAACGTCTTTCCTTAAAAAAAATATTTAAAAAGTAATTGAAGTAGTGCCTTTCATCAACCTGGTGATGCTGCAAGAGCTGTTCAAGCTGAGAGATGTGTTATCAAAAATACATCTGGGAAACTCCCATTCGAAATAAGCTCGATTGCCAAGGTGACCCAGCTGCAACAAAGCACAGTGAAACACAAATCCAGAGAAGGAAATAACAGTTTTGCCTCTACTCCATTTTCCTGACACGTGTGCCTGAGAGGCCACCTTCCAAGCTAAAACCAGGACAAACTGCCAATTAAACATGGGCTTTTAGATCTTCATATTCAATCTGAATAATGCAGTATAGAAATGAGATTCAACGCTTACAATTTTACCTTTATTGGTATGAAGCATCAAAAACAAATATCTAAACCAGATTCAGAACAGGTCCAAAAGTTTACAGTAATTCCAACAAACACCTGATGGATCTCAACAGATACACTTGGCAAGCGTGTTATTAAAAAAGTCACATAGAGTAGACAATTTTACTCACTTTGCCCATTGCCCATCTCTAAGTGTTTAGACCAGGAATGCTCTTTATTGACTCTTTCTGGGAGGTATATATAGACTTGACCTTGACTAGATGTTGTCGTTTTCATCCATGCACAGGCTGAGCTGCTC
Source organism: Manacus candei (assembly GCF_025592945.1). Classification (NCBI taxonomy): domain Eukaryota; kingdom Metazoa; phylum Chordata; class Aves; order Passeriformes; family Pipridae; genus Manacus; species Manacus candei. Next base: position 7,350,063 of record NW_026138073.1, read on the forward strand.
ACACACTATTATAAATGTGTATACAGTAAATATGTCAAAAAAAAGTATAAATATTATGGTTCCTTAAACACACATGTATATAAATAACACCCTGAACTTCCCAGAACAAGCTTACACCAGTACATGCCTCCCCACTGGCCTCTGCACCAATAAAACTGCACAAGTAAGATGTTGTACACTTAATAAACGTGGTTACACTACTGCACGGAAAACAGCAATACATGCAAAAATGGACACAAATCTATTTTCAGCCCACCAGAATAAACAAAAAGATATATGAAGAAGATAGACAGAGTGATTTTGATATTACCATGCCTGGGAAAGCAGGGAGATAATGAGCTGTCACAGCGAGTAACAGTTTGGCACCAGTGATGCGGCTCTGAACGGTTGCAGTTACCAAATAATAATGTTTACTTCAGCATTTCTGTCGAGATCAACTTGATGCCTTGGGCAGTTTGGAGGAGAATGACTTAGTCAACAAGCAAAATCCAAATTCAACTGGAGGAAACTAATTAAACTGAGCATAAAAGTGTTCCAAAGCATTAAATAATGTCTGAAAAGACACCTTAGTACAACTGAACTGACAGGATTTTGGAAAAGTCTCTATTTCTCTGATTCTAAAACATTGTGGTCTTAGGCTGTCCAAGAAATATGTTTTATAGTTAATCTCTTGCAATAAAGCCATCACATCCACTGGAGGAGAGCAGCAACAATACCTTCTGAATAATCCTTTTATGTCATTCCTCTGATATAATGATGCTACACTTCTATTGACCAGTACATGTGACTGTAAAGGATGAAAAGTCACTTTAAAGACATCTTCAAGAATATTTTAATTGGTTTTCATTTTACAGAGTTTTGAGACTGGAACCATTTTATTCTTTGAGATGCACAAGGATCCTGACAGCAGCCTGGCTGAGTCACCCTTTGGCTCTGCAGGGGTGAACACGACCCCGAACAGTGGCTGTTGCTCATCCTAAATCGCTGCTTCATACAGACATCATCCTGGCAGGTTCCATCTGGGTACCAGAAGGATCCTCACACCAAAAAGGGTCAGGTTTGGACCCCTAACTGGGCAAAAATTCTTCCAAGTTAGACACTGGCAAGCATAGCAGGGACAGATAAATGCAAGCATGCTATTATCTTCTTTTTAACTGATTCCCTGTGGCTCTGTAATATGAGGCAGATACTCACAAATGATACAAATCTTAAGCATCCAGATATGCAGAAACGGCATTTAGTTTCTCCAAAGTATACTAGATAAGAAGCCAGTTGTACTTAACCTCTGTTACAGTCTATTCTTCCTGAAATTTCTCATCCTTTACAGATAACACACTCCAAGTGATGTGAGAGGAGGAGATCAGCTAAATTTAAGCAGCAAGGAAAAGGCATGGATGGTCTCAGGGAGCATCATCCTGCCTGTGCAGCCAGGAGCCACAGCAGAGCTGGGATGCTCACGACACTGCACACAATTACCTCGACCAAGTTTTATCCCAGAAAAACCTTGGAAAACAATGACTCTGATGAGGAGCATTTTGCCCTTGTCAGAGAACAGCAGTATTTCTGCAGCAGCCCATTTAAAGGGCAGTGGTTGAATCTGGGTCAGGCGGCAGAGCCACGGGTTTGGCCGGCGCCCGCCACCAGGTGTCACCAACTTCTTGATCAACGCAGATCTGATCTCAAAATGCGCCCTTATCAGTTTTATTTATTACTCAAGGGGACGGTTTTCACAAGTACCACCAATATAAGCAGAAAAGATGGGCACTTTCCCCTCCAAAACCGTGTGCTGTTTGTCTCCGTTCCTGTGCAGGTGCCTGTGGGTAACTCCCTTGTGTTTCCAGTCATTTCAACAGCCTGCCACCTTACAGAAAAAGAATCCAACCTGACTGTGAGGTTTAACTCCCATTACGATGAAGGATGTGGGGGTTTGAGGGTGCCATGTGCTATCTCTGAAAAAAGCAGACCCAAGCCTGCCACAGCCTCCAGGGAAACTGAGTATTCCAACCTTTGCTTTACTATCAAAAAACAACCCACTGTGCAGTTTTGGTCTAGATTTCCAGAAGGGAAATGGTTTGGATAAATCCCACAACCCCAGCTCAAGGGCAGTTACCCCCTAGATGCATAAAACAAGGTATAAGACATGAAAGTTAGAGTATCTTGGAAAAAGGTAAGTGATAACTGTAAAGAGCATAGTTACCTATCCTGGTGTCTCAAAAAATGGTGCTGAAACAGAGGTTTCCTATGTCAGCCCAAAAGATGGGAGCAACATGTTGAAAGAAAACTAGCTCAGATGGGGAAAATCATCTTTTCAGTCTCATATCTTCATGTACATGCACGGCATTTCACAATCAGCACAATGTAAGAACTAGAGAGAAAACACGAGTTACTAATACTTCTGTATCAGTTACAAAAATATTGGAAAAAAAAAGTTATTGCAGGAGACAATCTACCCCAGGCTCCCAGTGCAATGCCATATGTAGAGCAGGAATATACACAAGCAGCACCCAGCACTAGCTCTGGTAATGCTGCCACCATATTCAGTGCCTACAGAGATTGCCACACTTTGAAGATGATCAATGAGGAAATATTCTTGCAGCATCTGGACACTGCCTCAGCATGTGAAAGACACTCCCGGAGGGGCTCGAAACTCTCTGTTTATTCTGATTTGAGCTGCCATGGATACAAATGCCTTTAACTGGGAACAGACCTTCCTTACTGGTCGATAAGCCCCAGGTCCTTTGGTTGAAGCAAACCCATACTGGGTGAAAAAATTTAACAGCAGCCTGAAATCTTCAGTCATATAAAAATCAGGACTTTCTGTTCCTCTTCTCTCTCCCTCTGATTATCCACTCCAATTTCAGAGCCTTGTCAAACACCTCAGAACTCAAAGCATCCATCTGGCAGGTCCTCATGTCATCATATTCTCTCAGAATGTCACTATAATGTCCACTGAAGGCCATCACTGCAGACACTACACAACAGGTTCAAGGTAGATGTTGTCCATATCTTCATATAAGACAGTCGCTGGAATCTTTTTTTTTTTTCTTTTTTTGTAGATTAGGTCATGCAAATACTAAACCTGAGAGACAGACACAAGACCAGAAATGTTTTACTTTGTTTTCAAGGCATCACTTTATATGGCACCCATTCCAGGAATATTTTCACTTTGGATAGCCACCAAAGCCCCATGTCGTCTACATCAAGCTTAAGCTAAGATATTCATACCAAGGCTTCAAGAAATCCTTCAAGTTTTTCAATTGTATTTAAAAAACAGGAAATTTTCAATTCAAAGGCTGTAAGTAAAAATCCCTCCGATCTGTATTGATTTCAATGATGCTATGTAGAATTTGCAGCCCAAATTTCCCTAATAGCAATGAAAAATCTCAAGGGTATTGTATAAGGTGTCAAAAAAAACTTGTAATCTGAGACAGTGGAGATTTTCACAGTCTGAAGAGCAGAGGTGATAACTGCTGTTTTAGGACAGGCATATTAGCTGAATTGTTCTGGTGAGATCTTGGATAGTGAGTGACCTTGGTGAGTTCAGTTCATTTATCACCAGGAGTCACAAGTCTTCACCCTCTCTCTGGTTCTCTGCAGAGCCACACAGATGCTGTATTCTGCACAAGGATCCTGCTGTGAAAAATGCAAAACACCATGGAAATGCACAGTGAGTGAGGCAGAAACATCCCAGGTTTGGTCCTGCTCCCACAAGTGGATCAGGGCATAAGCTTCCCCACAAGTCTGGGATAAGGCCCTTTGCATGAAGAGCCCTCAGAAATGGCTGAGCCATTTTCTCAGGGAAGGTATCTCCTCCTCTGACAGTGCCTGGCTCAAGTAAGCAGAGAGGGCTTGTGCTCTGCTTTGATTTTGCATCTTGTTATCCCACTCTTCACAGTGAGCAGATGTGAGGAAGCTTTTCACTTTTTGGAGCATTGCTGTATCCAGACTAGGTAGAAAACACTGCTCGACACCAGACGACTGCCCAAGTACATCAAAGTGCTATATCCTCTTATCCCTTAACCAACTGGTAATCTAAAGGTAATCCCAGAGCTCCTCCTCTATTGAATTGTTGTTTTTCTTGCTGTATGATGAAATGTAGCTAATGTTCACAGCATCAGTAGGGGCAGAAGGTCATTCCACTGTTAAAACAATGATGGGAACTTGGGAACCCTGGATTAAATTCCCAGCTCAGACATCCCATTCCCTGCATAAGCAAACTCCAGCTTTTCCTGCCCCTTGCTTTCATGCATGAAACAGAGGTGGTGACTGTTTCTATAAAAGCAGGGAGGATGTTTGGCAGCAGTTACAAGCAGCCACATTTCAATACAGCAAAGGGTGAAGTGAATGCCTAACCCATACTGAAGGGGTTTAATTGTCTTTTTATCAATGGTGAGGCACTGCAAGTCAAGAGCTGAGACAATATACCCTAAATCATACAGGATTACCACATTGTGTCAAACAAACATATAATTAAGCAGCTTTAATATGTTAACAGTTTGGAATCAGATTAGTGTTGTATTAGGCTAATAGAGTTGGTCCCCATTAATCCAGATCAATTGCTCAACTCTGTTTATTTAGATTTATTTTTTTTTCAGAAATTTAAAAACATAAATCTAATTCTCAGCAGAACGTGCACATGCTGTAGGGCAGGATGAATTCATCAAGATATCTGAGCACGTGGATAAACCAAGTGCAGCTTAACTAGTTCAACTGCACAATGCAGAACTAAACACTCTAATCCCTCGTGATGAGATTTTTGTACCAGAAGAAGAGATGATGTATCTGTGCAGAGAGGTGCTGAGGCATCTCTCCACGTGTGCAAATGGCACTGAGTCCTGTGTGGCTTCACACCCCCTCAGGACCAGTATTGGAGCCCAGCACCACCTCATGTTGCAGACACAGTCCACAGAGGGAATGCTGCTTCTGTAAACAATGCAGGGATACAAGGCACAGATGCCTGTAGAACCTGCTGCCCAGCTTCCCCGTGCTGTTCAAGCTTTAAATACGGGGCTTTAGGGATCACACACGTCATGAGAGCAATGCTGCAGTGTCTGCACATGTCCATCAGGGATGATCCTAAATGCAGAGCTCACACTACAGCAGCCTTTGAGTACCAGCAAGGGTCTTTATTTCCCACCCATAGGTTGCTCTTAAGGGTGACTACATGGAAGCATCCAACTGAAAAAGAGCATGAACTGTGGGGCATGGAGGACAGCCAAGGGCCAATCCATACTGCTAATGACCTGTACAGCACTGATGAGATTTAATCCAGCCTTGTTTAACACAGCCCACTCTGGGCACATCCAAACACAAACTGCAGCAGAGTGACACCTTTCCACATTAAGGTTTGGTTCACATTTCAAACTCAGAGGTGACACTTCAAAGTCAGATTCCTACAGCCACACACACACATGCTCTATACTTAATTTCTGTATGTGTGTGTGCATGTGTATGAGTAAATATATACATTTCATCCCTACATATACATTTTTTAATATTTAATCTATCACAGAATGGTTTGGGTTGGAAGGGACCTTAAAGATCTTCTAGTTCCAACCCCCCTTCCATGGGCAGGGATGTCACCCACTGGATGTATACACAGATGTATTCTATATTGTAGCAAGGCAATGTCAAGATTTTACTTCTTAACTTAATCTGGCTAAGTCAAAATCATACCTTATAGATGCAATTTCTTTTAAGTCAATTGTATACTGCTTTATACTTGCAAAACACAGAGCAAATTTAGATAAAATCAATGTATACTTGTCTTAAGCTGATCAACTGTCACATTTTTCTGCATCCCTGCAAACAATTAATTTTAACGGTCAATTTATGCTGATAAACAAGGCAATTTCTAAGAAGACAATTCCTGTTACTGTCTACAATCAAGGCAGCACTCAGCCAGAAAGAGAGAGATTTGATTTACATTGCATGAGTACTAGTGAGTCACCCAAGCACCCACAAAACAGACTACATGTGTAGAAGCTGAGTGTTGAAGCATTAATTCATCATACTCATTCCAAGACAAATCCTGTGGTGCTGAGGGCAGGATGCTGCAGTCACCTGACATGTGGACCCTGAGTTTTCATTCATGGCAAGATGTTATTCTCAGTACAGAGTACCAGCCCCGAGTTACAAAGCATAAATCCTAGTACACAGTGTTTATGCTACTGGGGACAAAATGTTTGCTTAGAAATACTGCTGGAAAAATGTCAAGCAATGAGTTATCTGTGATGGACTGACATGGAGACGATGGGGTTTGTGCTGAGAGTAAAATGGTAAAAAACAGAATGTAAATAGGTTTGGACAGCACTGTTCCTCCTGAAGTCTGAAGATCAGCACACAACACTGAGAAGAGAAACCACTTGCATCTGTTCTGTTTACCATGGCATCATAAGCAGCAGTCAGATATTTTTCTTTGCTATCAAGCAATTGTTGATGTGTAGCTCAATAAGACGAAAATGTTTTATGGCAAAGACATTGCCAAGCATCCTTGCACCACCAGAACACAACACTGTCTTGGAGCAATAGGGTGTAACACTTCACATTTATTGATATTTACAACATGCAGTAGTAAATGACACATAAAACTATGGCCACAGACACTTACCTTCAAGGGCAGCTTCAGAAACATGTGAAGCTCTACCCACCACCTTCTGATGGCCAGGCATGTTTTCTCATTACTAGTAGCTACAACACTAGTACTGCAACAGTTACCCCTGAGGGACATGTTCCTTTCCATGTGGGAATGAACCTTTGGTAGGGTGCACTCACTCATCTCTTCCCTATAGCTGATACAGAGGTGCCTGTTCCTTTTGGAGGGAAACAGGACCCAAGAGGTTGCACTGTGTGAATCCATACTCTCCAAAATCTGGCATCTCTCCCAAGACCACTCAGTGAATCATATTTCTTCCCAAAAGCTGCCAGCCTGACCTGTGCCCCTCCTCACCTTTCCATTTGCAATCAGGCACCTGCACAGAGCCAAGGCTGCAGAGCTGTTGGCTCCTCAGTTTTGGCTTTGCCTTTCAAAGGCCTCAACATTTCTTTTTTCTTCAGAAGATAAAGCCACATGTCCCACTGGGACTGTGACAGTGGTGCCATCAGACACGTCATTCTGAAGGCTCCTGGCTTCTGCTAAAAGGGGTAGTGGTGAGAGATATTCCTGAGAGTGCCCCCAAACGCTGCTGGGACAGCAGAAGATCCATCTTCCCCTCCCATCAGTAAGAAATCAGATGACTGAGCCTCAAGAGGAATTGCCATTGATTGCCAAAATATGCTACAGGTCTATACCAGTCCTTCCCTTTTCTATTAAAATTGAAACAATATAGTAAACGATGCAGCTGGAAAGGAATTTCCCAAAGAACTATTATTGCGCATGTGTGTTTTTCCCTTAAAGCTTTGATTTGTCACACATAATTGTAGACAGGAAGGATGACATGTTCTGTACAGAAATTTATTACATTGTCAAAATCCTTGCTCTGAAGTTTTCAAAATGAACAGTTTTGGTTGAAAAATACTGTGTTACAAAATTTATACACACATAAAAAAGACAGTATAACGCATCAAAATCAAAATACTTCAGTTGACCAGATCTGAGTTTTGGGGTGTTGGTATCTTTTTCAAGGCAAACAGACTTTCAAGATTTCAACATTTCTTCCTGACTCAAAACAGACAAAATTTTGGCAGTCTTGCCTTTTTTCAGTGAGACATGAAGGCTGTTTCACACGTGGCTTTGCCAAGCATCACTGAGGAAAAAATTACCCTCATGTGTAGAGAGAGGGCAGATTTTTCTCCTCCCATGCCCTGCACTCTGCAACAGCCTCTTGAGAGCACAGTGGTGGCCACAGAAGGAAATGCCCAGCTGTGGTGACCAGGGCATCCCAAGGGAAATCACAATCACTGTGTTCTCCTGGCTCTCGCAGGGCTGGAAGCAACTATGAGGGTCACCAAGCCTCGTGCTGCTGAGGAAGCACAGCATCATCACTCTCATTAATTCCTTAGTTTTCTCACAAAACTACTTTTGTTTCTTTTCTTCCCACCACGTTTGCAGAGGAGCCTCGTCTCCCCAAAGGCAGTTCTCTAACCTATATGGTGCCTACAGCCACACCAACTTGGTTCATTAGTTCAAAGAGCTGTTCTATTCATGTGTTTAAAGAGCAAGGTTATTTTTAAGTGTGCCCATTACACCTGAAAAAGGCAAGCCCTCTTTTGTCTCCCTCTTGTACAGCAGTTTCTCATCACACCAGTGTTTTTCCGCACCTTTCCCTGCTATCAGAAAAAAATTTAAAATCAAGCACCAGGCAAGACAGCTCTCACTGGCCACCTCTTTTGCTCTTTTTTCAATGTGTGGCCCAACCATAAATGTGTAATTTCACAAATAATGCCTAACCTCCACAAATGCAGAATATTTCACAGCCTTTTCAGTGTGGCTGCTAACAGATTTACCACCTCCATCTATTACTCAGTTTTACACTTACTATTACACTTAAGATTAATCCAATTTGTCATACATTGAGAAGAAGACCATGTTGAGGCTTTTCCCCAGAAATTAAACTTCCAGCAGCATGCAAAAGAAAGCAAGGTACAAATACACCTGATAAGGACCCTGCTATCTGCTCCAGAGAGCCAGGCACGGGCATCCACCACATTCCAGCATCCATATGGCTCAAGGGGAGACCAAAAGCCCTTACAAAGGCACCACAAACCTCATTTGGTCTTCATGCTCAGCCTGGCAAACATGGGTTTGTTTTCCTCATGAGCTTTTCCTTCTGCACTTAAAACATGCAGGAAATGCTGCAGTGCCTCTGCAACCAGGATGCTCCTTACACCAGAATCGTGAAACCCACAGCCAGGATCATTGTATCCCACAAAGAGGTAGAGGTTGTGGCCACCATTCCCAGTCCAACCTCCCCTCTTCGGCACTTATGTGTATTGTTTCAGGTTAATGAGCCTTTAAATCATTGCTTTCAAGAGTCTGCAGTTTTCAAAAAATAAGATGGGATCTTATTTTTGGTTTTATATTTCGGGAAGGAGAAGGAGGGAGGCTCTGATATTGCCAAAATAAAAAAAAAAAAATTAAAAAAAGGTCCAACAAAGTAAAAAAAAAAATTGCATATCAATATCAGTAGCTTGATCCAGCATTTTATTTTATTTGTATATAGTGACAACATTCAGGTGAGAATAATAATAAAGTACTAAGTGTCACAGGCCCAAAACTAATGTTTTTTAGGTAAAAAGCATTTACAAAGAGAAATCGGCATCACAATTTCATTCATGCTCAAATGTGAGGAAATGAGTTGGCACAATTGACAACTCCATCTTTTTGACATATTTGTAATTTGCTTTAAAAAAGTAATGCAAACACGAAGTAAAAATGTTCAACATAGAGGATAAAGAAACACACGGTCAATGTCTCCCACTCCCCGCAGCTGGAGGTGACACATTCCCTCAAACACGGTATTTATCTTGGCATTTCTAAATTATTCAGTGTTATTACTATTTTTTTCCTAAAGACATGCCAAGGTATTACTTTCCAAATTACTGGTCTCTATTCTTAGTTACCTGTAATTTCCATCACCCGTGCAAGTCAGGGCAGTCATGTGGAACTAAAGGCTGAAGCGTGAGGGACTGGTTGCTCATGAACCCCATGGCCTTGAGGGTGCCATGGCTCCAGGAATCCTCCAAGAACACACCGTGAGAGCTGCTGCCCATATGAAAGGAGCTGATATCAGAGAGAGGGGAAGGAAAGCCAAGTCATGGGGCTGCCACTTCTCAGGGATTGTCCAGGAAAAGAGGTGAGTGAGGGGTTCTGGACATTGACTGACCAATGCCCACACTCTCTCACCACCCCAATGAGCAGGTTGTATGAGGAATTCACCACCTTGCACACGGCTAAGGCCTCTGCAGAACATATTGCTTAAACAAGTGACAATCATTTGGCACTTGCAAGAAATTTGGCCAAGCCCTGTTAGAAGATGCTGTTTGGAATCATGTTGATGCGTCATCCCCTTGCCATGGTATTTTTAGAGATATGTGATTTCTAGCCCTTTCCAGGGTAGAAAAAAATCCCACTTTGGCCATGATGGGCACATGTCAAGGAAAAGCAGCCATGTAGGCACCATTGTATTATGAATATGTAGCAAGTGCTGGCTTACTTTTGCTGCAAAACAGAGGGAGCAGACACACAGAACATTTGGATCCAGATCTTCTTCCTTCAGGTACCGACTTCAAACACTTTGCAACAGCTAAAGCAGCACAAGGACTCCACATTCAGTTCTGAACTTCTCCCTAACCTTTGTGGTGGCATTAGCATAAGGCAAGGAGACATATTTTGACTCCCATCTGTGCAAATCTTCCCCGCGCTGCAGAATCAACATTCTGTCAACCAATTATTTTATGCTGTATCACAGCACCGGGGTAGGGGGGAGAGATGAGGGGGAATCATCACACCTACAATCAAAAGAGCAAGGTTTTGCAACATAGCATGTACTAAAGATGTCTGTCTTAAGTCAAACTAGCAGCCATATTTTATTCAAGAAGCATGTAAACAAATCTGGCACATTCATTATAAAAAAAAATTGTGTACCTAGCATGTTCATCACATTTCAGATATTCCATTCCTCCCTCCCCACTGAGCTCCATGGAGACAAGTCAATCACAGTTAACCATCTGGTAATCCTTAGCCCAGGCTGTGCAGCTGCTACCTACCATTTTTAATCAGGGCTATGTCTTCCATTCATGCTAAATAGGAGGCATGAACAGCTGCTTGGCCAACACTTTCAAGCAAGCTCTCTCTCTCTCTCTCTTTAGTATTCCTGGCTTCTCTTCCTTTCAGCTTTACATTTTGCCCATGTTTTACGAGCATTCATTTTAAAAAAAAAGTAATAGTGAAACAAGAGGAAAACGCTTCTGATCATTAAATCTTTAGAGGGTGTATCTGCTCTAAACAAGGTCCTGGGGGACACAGAGTGCAATCACAGTCTCTGATTTTAGAAAGTAAAAACCAGCATGTCCATGGAAATACACTGTTTTGGGGTTTTTTTTACCTACAGAGCACTGCAGAAAGGTTCTGTTCAAACTCCATTGCACATTTCAGGTAAAGAAGTTTCAAGTATGTGACAGGTAAAATAAATTTAAATTAAGAATATAAGGATTAATCTTTAAAATGGGTGCAGTAATTCCCTATCTTACAGGAAAGGTTTCCTGTTGGCTTCCCTGTATCCCAGCACCCAAGCAGAAACCTTCCTGCCTCCTGGAGATGAAGGGGAAAAGGGCACATGCCAAAAGCTTGTTATCCAAAATCACCACCCAATCAGGCTGTCTCACCTCCTTTGCTCAGATTCAGAGGAGACGCTCCTCTGTGAACCACATCTTAAGCTTCTCCCATCATCCAAAACCCTTCAGGTTTATTTTTGTAGGAAATCCAACTGTTATGGCAACCAAATCTTTTCCAGAGATCTAAATAGTGTAGCATCAACACGACAGTATCCCAGCTGCAACTGCTCCAGAAAGCAGCACGGATCCTGCCCAGGTGATGGGTACCAGCCCAGCTGCACGCTGGGCACACACACACAGTCCCTCCTTCTCTCCCTTGGATGCATCCAGAGCCATGGCTGCAAACATCTTACCACAATAATGTGAAAAAAAGATCAACTTTTATCCATTGCCAGTGACAGATTTGCTGTAAAGTCAGGGAGATGGTCATGGCAATCTGTGGTGATGCCACCTAGTAGGAATGACTCAGAGAGAATCAGAACCCAGCCCAGCAGGATTTCCACATATGGATTTTTCAGGTGCAGACACTTAGGTGTTAGTTGAGCCTATTTGTTTAGGCCAACTCCTCCAGCATAGGTGCTTCTCTAAAACATGTCTTTGCATTTGATTTTCCCGAAATCCTCCTTCAACCACAAGATGTGTTACCTATATTGGCCTTTTAAGGAGAGTGGAATCTTGGGGTATGGAAATCACCCATACACCATGCAACAGCAACAGTCACAATTTATACTCCCAGAGCATTAGTGTTGTAACACTGCAGAACATTGTTACTTGCTCAGCCTACCAAGACAAAACCAACATGGTCATACTGAAAATAATAATAACAATACTAATAATAGACAAAATGCTATATCCGTTAGAAAACACTGTCTTTATTCATGACGTGTCACTTGAGAGGTAAAACTCTTACATGGGTTAATCAATTAGTTTGCCTTAACAGAAGATAAACAGAAGACATTTTCAGTACTGAACAGTGCATAATAGTTAATGCAATCATGTATCCCTTCGAGCCCACCATGAATTCAGCATTTAACTTCCAAGAGTTTGCCACAAGTAAAAAAATAGAGAAATAAGTTAGATGACAGGATGGTGTTTCATCTTGCAGAGGGAAAATTCCTCCAAAACATAAACATGTCAGGGCAAATTTTAAGAGAAAATAAAAAAAGTCTAGAACTGTGGTAGAAGGACTCTGTGAAAAAATAGCTCTAGGATAATAAGTGCCATCAAATCGATAAGGTTCACTTCTCTTTATGGCCTTTATGCATTCATACACAGAAAATTACTGCAAACATTCTGCTTTAACGGCATTTTAGTATTTCATCGGGGATAAAAACAGTCTTTGCTGTATCTAAATGTGCAGATTCACTTCAGTTCTTACATCAATCAGTCTAGATTGGAAGAATAAAATATGAACACTATGTTAGCCCTTTTGAGAAGACTTCTTTCAACCAAAAATATCCTCCTCATGAGTGATGGACCAATGTATGTACATCTCTAGGCAATGATCAGGCTGAGAGCAGGGAAAATGGGGCAAGAGAGGTGTGCAAAGAAGATAATCAGCCAGTGAAAAGCACGAGTATGGATGATTCCTTGACTGGAATAATAATGCATAATACAGCAGAACAGTATTCTGCCAAAACAACCAAACTAAACTGGAAACATGTGCTGTACATATTAAACTGGCCCTTGCTGCCTTCTGCTTGTAGGTCAGTATTCCCAGTCCACAAATTCTGTGTATGTTCTCTGATAACCTCTGATGCACTCCCCCCACTTGTGCATCCCTTCATAGAAGTGAATAAAATTTAAATTTAGGATAGAAAACACAGTAAAAGCCAATCACAAATTTGCATACACTGACAACAGGCACCAGCAAACTAGAGGAGCATTAGAAACCATGAGAGCCAACCCATTTTATGGTACTTGCTCTGATTGTGCCAGCTGCTCTATGGACAACACTGAGAACAACAACGCTTTTCCAGAAGTGATGATGCACAGAAACTCAGGCTCAGCATCTCTTACACAAACTACCACATGCCAAAAAAGTGCAGAAAACACCTCCTGTGACTGAAGAGAAGGTCAAAAGATGTCCTCAGTCACTATAATGCTACAAAGTTGTAAAAAGCCCAGCTTTGCAGTCAAATACTCTTACAAATTATCCTAAGCAGCAATGCCCATGCTGTAGCCAGTGGTTGCTATTTCTGGCAGAAAAGCTCATTCTCTGATGACACTGCTGCTACAAAGGGACCATCTTTTCTGGTGAGAAACCACTTCCCTGAGCCTTTGATTTCACTGTTACAAAATGAGGCAACTTTACCCCTTCCCCAAGCTCATGGCTCTTAAACCCCTCGATAGGCAAGTGAAACCAGTGAAGTACCATTAATCCTCACAGCAATTAATTCAGTATGGGGCAAGCCCTGGACAGACACACATCCACTACTGAAAACACTCAGAATGGCTTCACGCTTCCACACAGGCATAAAATGTGCAAATCTATCTCAGATTTTAAAAAGTCCAATGTGCAAACAGGAGACATGCTGGGATGCTGAGCACAAAACCCATGCAATTAAGGGCTTGGACTTAAAAATTGGAAGGGTTTGGATTTAATAATTCAATCACATGAGGGGGTTTGTCATAAAATAACACCTTCTCTTTGGAAAAAATCCCATTTTTACAGAACATGTTCACAATAAGGAATGCAGTCTTCCTTAGATTTACTCCTGAGTAAAAACCAACTTGGAATCTTTGCTGGTTGAGACAAAACCAAATCAAACCTGCCAGATGTGAACTATAGTAACAGTGGTGGTGATGATTTTGAGTTTGTTTCTTCCCCTCCCCACTAAGTATACTAGTTATGAAACAGAGAGTGAAAGGCCTGAAAGTGAATTTCAGCATCTTCAAGTAAGAAAACAGAATGAACTAGAAATCTGGAAAAATAACTTGTGACTAATATGCAGATTTTATCAGCTTGTGGATCGGAAGCCACAGTTTGCTGGAAGTTGTCTTCTTTTTTTGCTAATTTGCCTCAGATGAAAAAGGCACTTGTGTTCTCTCTAAGTGAATGCTTTGCCTCAGTGCCTTTTGCATCATATGCTCAAGTTAGCAGTTACTATTGATAGAATGGGAAAGAATTACAATTCTTAAGATTTCATAAAAATTCTTCTTAAGCCTAAATGCTGTGGAATTTAATTTATAATTCAGATATTTGCACTCAAACATCAGTTCTGGAACCTTTCGATGCAACATAGATGGAATTTAATTTAAATAAAGGCTGCAGCGGTGTGTGTTCCGGCTGTGGCCCCACCAGAGCCTGCACACAGGCATGAAAGCTGGTGATGACCATAACACAGTGGAAGTGTTCAGGCTATTTTAGGCCAAATGTCCAGTGGGACACGTGAAAACTGCTAATTTGGAAGAAGACAGACATGTGACTTCAGAGAGAGAAGAGAAATGTGCTCTGTGGTCGTTAGCTGAAACCCTGGGAGTATCTGTGTGAGGAGCAGAGAGAATTGGCTTAGCAAGAGGGCAGAGACCATTCCTCACAAGTGAAGGATGACCACACTCTTCATCTCAAGTATTTCTTGAACCCACTAGCTAAGGTATGGGGAGCTGAAATCATCAATCATAGCCTACAAAAGGGGCAAAACCTGTATCACAGTATTAGTTCCTGCAGGACTCTCAACCACAGGTTTCTGCAAGGATCAAACCCCTTGGTTTCCTCCAGAAAACCCCAAACAGACACAAAAACCCCCAAGCCTGGAGAGCATCTCAGAGGGTCTGTGACAGCAGGGACAGATCCCTACCCCAGGTGTCAGTGCAGCACTGGGAGACTGAGGGAGAAAAAGTGCAGGAGATGGTGAATCTGGAACTAGCTCTGTTCCTGCCCTTCCTCCCCTCTGAGTCTGCAGCCACACCACAGGAGATGAGATGTACAACAGGGAAAGTGTAGATAGGGCATTACACTGCCCATTTCTCTGTGTCTCTTTCTACTGCTCTGATCTTAGAATTTTTCCAGGCTTTTCAACCAGAAAATGCTAACTATGCCAAACTTTGATCCTATCAGTATAAACACAGAATATAACTGATTTCCATGTTCTTAGGCATGCAATACACTAGAGGCACCACAACTGGGAAGTATATGCATCTAGCCATAGGAATGCCTTTGTTACACTCCAGGACTGTAACTATGAATTAGACCTGGAAACAAAATATCCATATCCTAGGCTTTTTTCTAAAGCACCATGCTATGGATAGAGGCAGATACACGAGCTCACGCAATCTCTTAGACAAAGTGACTAAAGCTATCAAAACATGTATGACCGGGTAAGCAATGTGATACTGTCACTCAGTTAACAACACCACAAATGAGAATGTAACACAGAAAATGTATCCCTGAGGAGTGTGAACATAAGTTAACTCCTTGATGCTCTTCACAATCCATTATCAGCTACAGAAGGCAGGCCATAATATCCAAATCGCCAGCATCAAAGACAAAAGACACGATACGCATCCATAATCAATTTTAGTTATAACAATCACCTTGCAAATGGATCAGGAACTAATTGGATCAATAAGTGAATTCCCATCAAGTGCAATGAGCTGCACGTTCAGCAGGGTAAGTTATACCTTCCTATGGCTACAGAAAGAGAGTTTGTTCTCAGCATTATTAGGACAAGATCACTTTTAAATTGGCTGGAGCTGCAGATCCCAGCACTGCCAGCCCTTTGTGTCCCAAAGGCTCACTGCAAAGGGCAAGCTCTCAGAGTGGCTGCAGAGAGCCTACGTACCCACCGCAGCGGTCTTCATTATAATCGGTATTTGAAGCATAAAACATTCAACAACAGGATATTTTAACTCCTAAAACCAGTCAATTATGTTTGCTGAATTAGACTGTGTGACTGAGTTGGTAAGTGCAATGAAGGAATAAGAGTGAAACAAAAGCCCTGTTTAAAATAGGTCGCTCCTTTAGAAAATTTTGTAATTACACACTGCAAATACATTTGCATGTTCAATGAGTAGTACAGCTTTCTTGCGATGAGAAAGCCTAAAAGAGCTTAATCAAAGCCTAGCTTATCAGTAAAGGCTAATTGGCTTCCATAGTGCATCATCCAGCAGAATCTAGCATTAGTGCAAGCTTCGCCAACCATTAGTTGGCAGAAAATCCCAATTTATTTTGATAACAGAGGTCTTACCTCCAGGGGTTTCCAAGACCACATAATCAGGTGGTGCATCAGTGGCCCGTCCCATGCCCTCCAGTCAGCATCACCCAGTTAATCAACTCGACAGCCAGGAAAGATGGGAACTGACCATGATGCAAAGTAATTTGGGAAGGAAGAAAGGTACAAGGGTGATACATAATGAGTTGGAATCTTTGTCTTTTAAGAAAGAGTGCAAAACAGAAACTAATTAATAAACCGCCACAAGTAAAGCAACCCAAAAATGCAAAATAATGATGGACTGAAGTTTTCCCTACAGCAAGTTGTCATCTCAGTTTGTGAACTGTAAGGCTGATTTCCCCAGTGCCATGCAAAGAAACAGCCCTTTTTTCTTTTATTTAGACTTCATATTTTAGCTTCTCAGTCTTCTTTACACTAAGTTGGGTTTGCAGGCGAGGAATAAACTTAACCCTTCTATTGCTACACATGATCTGACTGTGCAAAAATGTGGAATTATTCTAGGGAAGCACATCTTAGTGCTTCCAGACTTGGATTTCCACCAAGATGACACATGACAACAAATGACAACATCTACAGAAAGTCAGACTTACGGCGGGTGGGGGTTAAACACATTTTATGTAAAGATGAATTTATTCATATAACACTTCATCTGAAATCATCTTACATCTGTGCCACAACTTGAAATTGTATAGTAGAAAGTATCACGAGATATTATTGGCCTGGTGCAAACCAACAGCAAGGAGCTAGAACCAGAATTTATTGCCATACCAAACCTTCTGTCCAGGAAATATTTACATTTCAATTCAGTGACTAATTCAAGGGTGAAGAATCAAGTCCCACCGGGATCACCTGTAATCATCTTGTGGCTGTGTGCCACCAGGTCACAGCAAAATGTCATCTTCTTCAAGTCTCACATAGCTATCAAAAAGGCAACAAGACAGCTCTGTAAGCATTATACTCATCAATATAGCACTTAATTGCTGAGAACCTGAGCTAATTAGCACTGCTCCACTGACAGCACTGCATTAGGATCCAACCCATCCCCTCCACATGGCACTGCCTGGTGTTGAGAAGGTCCCCACCTCTCATCCAGCACCAGCCAACTGGGTGGTATTGGGGATAACACAAGGCTCATGCCCCAATTGCATTTGTCATTCAAATCACCCAACTACAAAACTCAACTACAACGGTTAAACACAAGCAAAACAATCTAATTTTGTGCTTCAGAAGATCAACCAAAAGTCCCCTCACCGTCAGTAAATCCAAGAGCCAGACCTGGGCGATTAGGACCGTGTGTTTCCTAGGTGATAAGCCTTTCATTTTTCTGGAAGACATTTGAAATAGAGCATAGGAAGATTAATCCTCCCCAGAGAAGGGAAAGTTCACTGACTAATTTCTCTTGCATTTAGATGTAATAATTAGACATATTGATTCTTCTGCTTTGTTCCTTACCATTATAATGAAATAATTAAGACAAGTTCAAGGAAATATTTGAAAGCTCATTTCACATTGTCTCTTCAAACATGGGCCACCTAACTTACGTGCACGCTCAAAGGGAAAAGCAAAGGCAGGCTCTCACCTTATTTATCTCTGTTATTCATCAGGCATCAACTTCAGGCAGCAAAGTGCTGCCTCAGGCTCCACTCCATTTGCTGCCTATCATGGCCATGAACAGCAACACAAATGAGATCCATCTGGTGCGACCAGGACACACATTGCTCTGCTAAGCTCTCACAGCAGCTCATTATCAAGGGAGACTGGAGAGAGGCTGACCCACTCCAAGAGTTATGAAGAAAACAGAGGCAATGTTTGTAATTCCCCTTGTAGAGTCTCGTGGTAGCATCCTTACAAAATACTATGCAAATGTTATTTCCAGTTCAAATGTTTAGGTTTAATATTCTTGGAAGATAATGCTGAACTGTCTAAACTGAAGAGTACGCATGATCTCCACTCTCTCAGACAGCAGCAGGACCAGGTTTTTCAAATACAGGTATGAAATTATTCATGAAGGGTTCAATCTTTGCACCCACAGGGAAAAAATGACCCCCTGAAATAAGCGGTTTGAGGTGTCCCTGATGGTTTTCAGAGATGTACAGCTAGGGTAAATGGATCAGGGTCAGAACTCTGTGCATTGTGCACATCTGCATGGATACTCAAGGAGAGCAGAAACTGGAACAACTATTAGAAGGATGAATGAAGACATTAAATGTAAAAAGTTATGAGAAAAGCCACTTAAATTGAAAAGGATTTTCTCATGTCTAATTCAACATTACTAATTCAACAGTTGATAAGAGTTCTCTGATCTCTCCAGCATGTCTCAGATTTAAATAATTTTCAGCCTTTTTGTATTAAATAGCCTTTCAAATATTAATCTTGTAAAAACACAGGGAAATGCATACACATTTTAAAACTTGCTTGCTTCAAATATACCACTAAGCCAAATGATAAAAAATCATGGTCTCCCAGCCCCTGAGGGGCAAAGCCAATGACTGATAAGAAAGAGATCACTCCCCTAAAAGCATGAAGATATGCTGTCCTGAAATATGACACCAGATGTGTTAGATGTGGATGAGCATTTAGGTCCAAAGTGAGCACTGAACTTTCCAGAAGTGAGGCATTTACTGCAGACTGTTATCACTGGAGTATCCTGACCCAAGAAGTGAAGTCACAGCATTCTCCACCTTCTCTTCACGTAAAACTCAGCCAGACCCTGAGGACTGATGCAGCTCTGGCAGAGTACTAGCTGTTAACATTTAATAGGCGTCTCCTGTATCCAGTGGTCACCCTGACAGCAGGAAACCAACGTTTATGATTGAACACTTCAAACGGAATTCTTAGATGTGGCTACCTCTCTACAGGAGGAAACATCTGAAGAATGTGTTTTTCTGATATTTTTACTCCCTGAGAAATGAAGGGTGTTTTCTGTATGACTCATATCCATGTTTTTCACTTGCGATATTTTTAAACTGAGATCCAGCACTGATTGAAGTGCAAAAAGTATGACTTTTCTCCTGTCCTACCCTGAAGGGCCCTTCAGCCAGGGACAGGTGACAGTAGGAACTAGGAATGGGTCATGTCCAGGTTTATGATGTGGACACAAAGCCTAAAAGAAATACTTTGGAATTTAGGAATGTCAGCCATATGTGAAAGCTAAAAGGTTTAATGATGAAGAAGTACATAGACCCATTTCCTATGAGAATGGCATGTATATTTGAAAACAAGCAGATAAACCCACCCACAATAAGGGCCCCTTTCTCTTCCCTTCAGCCAAAAGTATCTTTACAGTGCAGATGAGAGCTAAATTTAAAAAAACAGTAATTAATCAAGTACACAATTCAAGGAGATATTCTCATGACAAGTGATCCAATGCATATTGTTTACATGAATTTCCTCTCGCTGCACATTCCTTCCCAAATTCAGAGGCTTATATGAGGGCATCATGGAGAAACCCCTGCCTGTGGTAGCTGCACACAGACTGTGCGGGTCTGAATTGTCCAGGCCTCAAAGAGTCAAAAGATGCAGAAAAAAATCACAATGAATAATGATAAAAGGGTTTCAATGCTTTGAAACTGCTCCCCAGAGTCCATCTTCTCTTTCAGCTTGGAGAAGGCTGAAGGGCTCCTTGCTGGAGCAATGCTCACCATGAAATCTTGTTGGCTGGGCTAAAATGTCTTTAACATCAGGCCAATGTAAAAGCTGCCTTTCTTTAAATACAGTTTAGTTTCTTTAAAGCATCATTTGAGAGACCTAAATGCCAGCCTCAAGCCTAGACACAACTAACTGTTCAATTGAAAATCATGGGCAAGATTTTGCTCTGGGCAGGAGGAGTTTGATAATGGTTTTGCAAAACATTTTTTTATGCAGGAACAAGAAAGAAGAGGAAGGTTGAGGCAGAAGAACCACACAGTCAGTCAGAACAACAATAAAACCTGGAAACTTGAGAAATTATAAGAGAGGGGCTTCTGCCCAGCCAGGGGGAAGAGGGCTGCAGACTGTGTTGCTCATGGGACACACAAGCACACCAGGCTCCTCTGTACTGCCAGTTTGAATAAACAGGAGTGAATCACCAAAACATCTGAAGCAACTTCTTCTTTTAAAAGAATAACCTGCAAAGCACTGAAAACCTGGCTAATGATTAAGATCAAAAGGGGTAACATCAACAAAGAAACCCATTCAGTCTACACAAAAATGTCTCCAGCTCTCCAAGCAACAGGGAATACGATGTTTTCTTTGCAGTAGCCCAGAACTGTAGAAGATACAGAGTTTAAATACATTTCCATTCAGATAAGTTATCTCTTCCCCTCCCCACCAGCAGCTTTTAAAAGATGCATCTTGAACTTACAGCACTGGAGGGTTTTTTCTTCTCAAGATTTTTAATTCACTGGCAACATAAAGACCTTTAGCAATTTACAGTGTGAAGAGCACTTTCTCTTCAGATTGCCCTGCTTTGAGTCAGTTTGTACATTACGGTTACTTCATTACTTACATTGCATTACACAGGGGCAGACGAAGCAGCCTGCACATCTCTTGCAGCAGATGTGCCCCGGGGCTGGCACGAGCCAGATAAATAATAAATTCCCAGGGCCCCACATCAGGAGCAGAGACTGGGCTGCTTTACCCCAACTGCCCCTCTGCAGTGCTGAGCCAGATAACCCACCTCTTACCCTCCTGCTAGCTTGAAAATGGGGTAAATTGGAGATATACTGCAAAGGAGGCAGCCACATCATCTGGCTACACTAATCAAGGTGTTGCAATTAGCAAAATTAAAAAAAAAACAAACAGAAAACAAACCAACCAATGAAAGAAATCAACAAAACAAAAAACCCCAAACCTGTGGGAGACATCCAAATTCTGTTGAACTATGAAAGGAACACTAGAAGAACCAGAACATATTCCTTCCTGCCTCTTGCCACGATGGCCTCAGCTATTTGTCCTCCTGTGAGTCAGAGGGATGCAAGCCAGACTCCTCAAACCTTGACACCATGCTCCCTCATGTAGTTTTGGTGACAGTTGCACCAGGGGTTGAGTCATAAATTTCAGGTTTAGCAATCGTGACCAAGCAATGCACAAAGCTTTTACCCCGTTACTCAGTTTTTGCCTAACAAAATGGCATCTGGTCCAGAAAATCTTTAGACACATTCAAAGCATAATGTTCCCACAGCTTGTTGCCTAATTCCTGACTGCTGCTTCTGCGAGATGCCTCTTTTCCATGAGCCCTTTCTATCTCTACATGCTACACATTGGCTTCAAACATCACAGACAATATAGGTGGTAAAAACCAGAATAGACTGCAAGAACCTCACTTTCCTCTTTGAAGGCACCTGTGCTTTCTTGGTAGGGTAGTGAGCTGATGCAATTGCAGGAGGCCAGTCTATAGGGAATACGTGTGCACTATACGTGGCACGTTGAATCTGATTTCACTGCATACCACCATATGGAACAGAATCTCAGCGGCATCAAACGTTTACCTAAACTCCATTAATGTCTTCTGCAAGCCAATATTTATAGCATACACACCAGTAGCTGCTGTCAGAGTGTGTATAAATGTTAAACTGAACTGTTAAAGAAACATAATGACAGATGTAGAGATGCTGAAGAGTGCAATCTATTCTAATTTATGATAATTTATTTCCATCATCTGGAGCCCTATTCAGAAGAGAAAGCTGAATGCATCCCAAAGCGCATCACGGGGTGGAGTTTAAAAATCCCCAGGAAAAAAAAAAAACAACAAAAACTCTTTTAAATGAAGCAAGAGTACTCTTGTCCTAACACCCAGGACATGCTTAGCAATCTCTCTGTGCAGAAGCAATACAGATGTGAGGTACTCAAGTCCTGCCTCCTGGCAGCCCAGTGACATGCAGGTTTTTAAAGCAAGTTGTGAATAGCTGGGAACTGTTTGTCCCGTGAGAGATGTCTGATCATTGCTGAGTCACTACTTTTGGGGGACTAAACTGCGTAATGAACATTTATGAGCTCTGTCAGAGCCTCTCCAGCTGCATGAACAACCAACACTGCTGCACCCACGGGTGGCCAGAACTAATGAGCACATAAACAAAGAGATGGAAAACTTTTTTTAGAAATGAGTGACCTATGCCATGGTGAGCTATGGCAGAAAGAGCTTTTCTGTTTCATTAATCAGCAGCACAGTCTATGCTGGATCAGTTCTGCCATGAGATCCAAACCCCGCCTCATTCTACTGTTGCTGTTGTTCTGCTGTGAAAACCAGGATGAAGAGGATGGAAAAAAAAGGGAGGGGGAAATAGCAGTGACAGTACTTGGTGACAGCACTCGGTTCCCACAGTGGGGACCACCACTTGGCTGCAGAGGACCGCAGGCAAGGATCTCATTTTCATGGCATCACCCCTCCCTGGGAAGCGCCGTAATGCGCGTGGCGGCGGCAGGAGGCTTTCTGCCCCGTGGCACAGCCAGTGTCCCCTGCATATGTCGGCCCGCCATGAAGCCAGCTCCTGCTGCCTGCCAGGGCCTCACAATCTGGACAGGCACAGATTTTGTGCTGGAACAGGCGCCCTCTCTGCAGAGCTGCCTGCCACGAGTGACAGGCTGCCACGGCAGCAGCGGGACCGCGCGCAGCCCATGGAGCCAACGCAGCAAAACAAGGAAGCTTAGGAATGCTGATTCTCTGCTAAGTGGACTGTGATGCCTCAGTGCAGCTCCGGAAAACTCCACCTTTGGCGCCAAAAAAGGGCAAGGCACACAGTATACACATAGATTACAACACCAGCTTGCGCACATTGACATAGAAGTCAGATTACAATTGTCCACCAAAACAATTTTCTAAATTTTAGATGCACTGTCTTGTTCAAAAAAAGTTGTCATATCTCAAAAAATGTTGACTCTTCTTTGCAAATCCCATTGCTAAGGGCTTGCAGCATCTACCCTGGAAGCATCACTGCTGTGCCATCAAGGTGTTTGGGTTGGCCCCTCATACTGCCCCTGCTCTGGAAATCAGGTGCCACAGCCAGACTACACCATTCCAATGGGCAGCAAGGCCACCATCATCAATTCCTCCAGAAAGAGTTAGCCTGGCCCATCACAGCAGGCTGTGCAGAGGAGAAGGAGAATATGACCTGACCACCATTTTTGTACTGAATATTTCTTTACAGAAATATTTGCTGCTGAAATGTTGTAGTTTCTGGCACAAATATTTCTTCATTCATGATCTCACCGCGATGCTGGATTTCCAAGAAAATTTACATTAAAATTTATCTTTCCCCCAAGGAAATGAAATTTCTTTTCCCAAATCAGCTCTACCAATGACTCTTTTTGATGTAGCAATGACAGATTCTTCTCTGACGTCTTAGGTACAGCCCAAATCACAAAGAATAAATATTCCACATGATCCTCAATCATCTGCCCCAGCCTATAATCCATGAGGAAACTCTCTCTAATACCATTCCTTGCCATGAACACACTGCATGCTTCCAGTTCACTTCTCTCCTCCTGCCAACACAGAAGCCCAGCCACAAACACCACAGGGGAAACAACGTGTAACCATGTCTTATTTGAAGACTTTTCCACACACTTAGAAATGGGCTGTGTTGGGGCTGCTTGGCTGCACAGAAAGGCAGCTGCTGCCAAACACTCCCAAACCAGGCACTTGGCCGAGACCAATCGATGGATGTGCCCAGTCAACATCATACAGCGTTGCTTCTGCTCTCTGACTGAAGAATCAAAGTTTATTAATTATTCCACTTGAAATTAAAACTGTTTTGCAATAAAATCTCCACTTTTGGCCTCAACCCTCTCAGTGAGTAAATCCATCAAGGAAACTCTTCTCGCAGCACCGTTCACAGAAGTAGATTAAAAAGAGGGAGACAAAATGTTCGGAGAGAAGCTCTGCTGAGCCATACTCGTGAGTAATCTCACTGTCCACATGCCTGTGGTCACCAGTTGGAAAAGGCAGCTTGCAATGTGCTCGGTACTTGGCAGTGTGCAGCTTTTGCACTTTTATCCTTCCTCAAATGCATCCTTGTGTCTGCATGCAAGATTAGAACAAAACGCTGCTACGACACAACAGCACACACCACGTATATCAGCTTGCTGAGATCAAAGGCACACAGCAGCAAAGAATTTAATTAAAATGTTAAAATTAAACAGGAAGGCATCCATTGTTTAATTTTTTGGCAGGCGTGCTCTTTCAAACCGGGACCTAATTCCATTCCAGCATGCTGACTGCCCTTGGAGATGGCAATCAGGAGAGCTCTGCCGGATTTATCGGCTGCTGGATTCGGCGGTGGGGGAATCCCACGCTTGCTTTGGCTTTCAGGCACAGTCCCTAAAAAAGCACTTGGAGAAACGGCTCAACTTCAAAGGATAATTATTGCAATATACATATTCTGCAGTAATAAGCCAATTTTCTGTCTCAAACCTAAGCCCACTGGGCTGTGCATGAGATACCCCCCTGTTGGGACTGTAATGGGGAATGATACCCACAGGGGTGTGACCTTGCCATAGTCAACTGCTTCAAGCCACCCCTCTCTCCATACAAAGGCTGTTTTAAATGGGGAACAAAACTGATACAGAGCAATAAGTTTTTGTGTGCAACACGGCCTCTGCATGGGAGGAGCAGGGGTAAGCAAAGATGTGGTTTGAGACTCACACACAGATGGGGGACTTGTTTGATTTTGCTTCAAGCATACCTCCAGCACACAGCCAGGGAGAAGATTTTCTGAAAACAGTTCAAGTAAGGCTCAAGTTTGCTTGTTAAATAACTGTAAGATATTTCCTGGCATCCTGAGGTATTTTGATTTGAATGCTTGAGGCAGCCATAGGCCCTAATAGGGCCCACTTCAGGGAGGCTGAACCAAGAAGCCAGTTGTCTCCTTGGTTTTTGGGAACCTAGCAAGGAAGATTTTGCTACTTCTATAGTATTATTTGGGACATCACAGAGGCTTTTCACCTAATATTATGAAGATCATCAAATGCAGTGTCAAACATGGAGTTCCAATACAAACACCCAACATGCATGTGACAAAGGATTTGAACTGAGGTTTATCACTTCAAGCCAAAGACACTTTGGATTTGCATCACCTGAGAAATTCCACATGTGGGCAGAGCATTAACATCAGGAAAAGGGAAGACTAAGGACTGACACAATAAACTTCTCTTTGAAATTCAAAAGGTTACTGAAGAGGTGTTACTATAAATTACTTCCTGATGTATCAATGATCTTGCCCATGTTGGGCAACAATTCTTTTTGAAATCTTCTGGGCAGACTTTCACCCTCAATACTTCAGGTTTTTGAGTACTTCTAGCAAATATTCAGTACAGGCTGTTTGCAGCAGGCTCTGGTATTTCTCATAGAATAAAGATCAAGTTGACAGGTCGGGACTTTTGCAAGAGAGCCAAATCAGATTTATTTCTGACAGCGGGTCTGGGACTGTACACCTCTCATCTCAAAATATATAACACTTCATTGAAATCTTCCTGCTTCAGCGTTTCTGCTGCTTCCTTAACATGGGGAAACAGGAGACTACGCTCCCAATGTACATCTTAGTGATCAGGATGCTTACTGGGCTCTTCTTATCAGAGGCATTTCCAATCCCCCAGCAAAAGCCCTCTGTGTAGGGTGTCATGGTTTCTGATCACTCTGAAAACATCCTCACTAACTTCTGCCTTGTGCTGTCCCTGACAAACGGGGGCTGGGACATCTGCACCAGGACTTATCCAGGAACAGGAGCCCACAGAGCTCCCCCCAGCGTTTATCCCAACCTCCAGGAAGAAGCACTTTCTGCTCCCCACAACATTAGCCCAGTAGCTCCCACAGGCTCTGCCTCCAACACAGCCTTCTCCCAGATGCTAAGGCATTTTGGAAAAGGTACAGACAGAACAGCTTGCTCAGGAAACACATTTATCTACCCACCAGAACATCACAAACAAAGGATAGGTAAAACAGTAAAGGGCAATGAGCATATTACTTCAGCCTATTCTGACCCATTTTCCTGGATCTTGCATTTACCCCATTGCTTTAAGGACCAAATTTGGCATTATTCTTGTGAGACCTTTCTGCTTTGCTCTCCACACTGAGGTCCATAACATTTGCTTCATGCCACAGATGGCTGCTCATCTGGAAAACCCCCTCTCCTGAGGGGCCACATCAGTCTAATCCTCTGCTGATCCTTCTCCCCTAGCAGCATTATGAAAATATTCCACCGCGGCGGTACCCGAGCTGTCCGACACAAGACTCCCTGTTCCATCTCATCACAACCAACTTCAGAGCCTGACCCACAAGAGTTCTCACCTCACTGTCCATTCCAGCTTCGGTCTGAGCACTTTGCAAATGCAAGCAAACACTATATGCAAAAATCTTCTGGTGCATGTGCTCACGGATGTGCACAGGCTGCTAATGAGGGAACACCTAATATTTCTTGTTTATACAAAATGTCCTTAGAGAATACTTCCTTACTTAAATGAACGTTGTACACCAAAGCCTTTCAATGCCATAAATAGTACAGTTATAATAATTGGAATCCCTACCATTTTATGAGATTTAAGCTTTTCCTTAAGAATGGGAAACACTATAAGCTTTTCTAACCAAGTGAAGTCTTCTGAATGGGAAAACACTGCTTCCAAAGACAAACCTGAGAAGTCTCTACCATGGCCAGAAGATAAAACTGCTCAAATTAAAGCAAAACCTTACAGTTTGCCTATATTCAGTATTCTTTTGCTTTTGCCAAAAAGCAAGCAAGCTGTCACCTTAGCAACTATGTCACACTTTGCAGCACATATGCCACTTTGAACAAACACCTTAAATGCAGCACCTCCACACTGTATGTTCCTTTCTATAATGTTCTTAACAGCACTCTGTAGATCCCCCCGAGAGTCAAATCCATGAAGACCCCTCTGGCAGTTGCTGGGCTGGACAGACAGACAGACAGCTAAGTGCTGTTTTCCACACTGCACCCCAGGACCATACTAAGGCAGAACCACTTTTATTTGGTGCCCAAGGGGAAAGCTGAACTTGCACAGGTGCCACCAGCAGCCCTGTGCAGAGCCCAGCGTTACCTGCTTTCTGCCTCTCCCCTTCCCCTGTGTCAGGAGAAGGTTCTCTCCCCTGGAGCAGAGTGGAGAACTTCAGTAAGCGACCAGGACGACTCCTGCCCCTTGGGATCACACAGAGTGCCATGAATCCTGGTTAAGCCAGAGACCAGAGCATCCAAATGATGGAAGGGTTTTATTAGAAGCACCTCCAAGCCTGTCCTCCCCTGACTGCAACATCTGAATCCAGAGATGTCAACATGCAGGGCTTTTACCCGGGGCTCCAATTATGCAGATGCTGATTTACAGGAGTGATGACTGAAACATTGCCCTCATAAAAATTGTCAAGGAGACTTTAACTGTGTTTGTCTAATGGCAGAACCCTCTATCTCCACACATCTTCTTGCTAGTTTGAAAGTCAGATCATTTTTGTTCCTCTTGTCATAGAAACCTGGTTTGCATATATAATCAAATTTAGCATTAATGAGTCTCTTTCCTCATCTTCTATTCCTAATGCTTCAAACAGCCACACTTGGATAATGGCAGCCATCAAAATGGCTTACCATGAGACTTTACCAGTTTCACTCAGGTATTTCCACAGCAGCAGCACATAACTCCAAAAAGTCCTTCCTCCTGGAGCCCTGTCTCTCAACCATATGTGCTAATTCTACATAACTATTTTATACCAGGTCGAACTCTGGGCTGCTTAAGAGTCACCAGGATTTAAATTAATTGTTAGGCAACCTTTTAAAATAAGCTCTTCCACAACCAAAACACAAGCCTAAGTGGAAAATGGTCGGCACTTTCCAGATGAAAGATGTCATTTATTTGCAATGTGGCCAGGCACTGCTGACCTTTTATCTTTCCCTGTACCAGAATTTGTACTATTTTAACAGCAACTTTGATGAGCGCAGTTCTCAGTTTCCAAGAAGATATGCATGCAGATAAACATGCATGTGAACAGCAAAGCAGCCAGCTCTCTGCAGACTGTGTAAATCCATGGGATCACAAGACAGATTTCCTGCTCTTTCACTTGTGTTCTGGCTTTTCAGTCTTTAGAACTTGCATCCTTCTTCCGCTACCTTGATCTAAAACCATATGGTTTATCAAAAGCAGAGGTTTCAGAATCACAAGATTCCCAGAAGTTGCAACTTTCAGACCACAAGGTATAACACCATGTAGGCACTGTTAGTGCTTCTGCTGCCTTTACCCCAGTCCCACCGGCAAAGTTACATATGGCTTTCACATCTGCCTTCAGTCAGACTACAAAAACTTTTCAGTTCCTTCCTATCACACATGACAGAGCCTGATGTCTAATGGCAAAATCCACCTCCCAGGTCTTCCTAATAAAAATAACTTGTCCAGCATAGTTCCCTGCCTGCAGATTACCGATGCCCTGGTGTGTGCTCAGAAGTTGCAGGTGCAAAGCCAAGGACTGGTGAAGCCTGTTGGCTCAGGTCTCTTGGACACTCACATCCCGTTGGTTCACCGTGGCAATTTTTGCCTGTACAGAGCTGCAGTGTATTTTGCATGCATTATGCTAAGCTGCCTATAAGAAATCATCCAATTAATGACAGCTTACAGAGAAGGGTTAGTTACACGGTAATTATCTTTCTAATATTAAAATACCATAGAAATGGATTTACATTTTTTGATTAAGTGGCACGTTTTATTGACCTGACACAACATATACAAGACTTTTGAGGTAGCAACTGGGACCAGGTTTCAAGAACAGCTAAGTATCCCAAGGCAAGCATCAAAGAACTGACAATACATTTTTAACATGTTTGTGTATCTTACACATCAAGATGGATGGTCTGAACACCAAATGCAGAAACTGATCCTGGCATTGTATAAGCAACATCAGCAGGCAGTAAGAAATACTACTTTTTTGAAGGCTTTTCTTTCAATATGAGGGTAGAGAAGATCAAACACTCAACTCTTCCACCCTGCATCCATGGAGCATTAAGCTTCAGCAAGGTTACCCTGCTCCATCACCTAAAGTCTCTGCCCACACCAGAGTAGACAGCAGCCTTCTGGTTAAACAAAAAAACAAACATAAGCAAATGTGATGAAGACTATGAAGCAACTATAAAATATTTCAGGCCCATAATAAACTATGCAGAGCAAACTACTAATCACACATGCTTTCACGCAAGCATTACCTTCTTATTTCTTTTCCATTTATTTTCGGCATCTCAAGATATTTAGGCTTTTCTAGGGTACACTTGAAAACATGCAGCTACTTATGTCCATTCATATGCATGCAAATATAATCCAACAAAAGCACCATGGCCAGATGAGCAATCAGCACTACGACAAAAGACAAGACTTATCATCAGTCTTTCAAGACTCAGATTCCCTTTGCCTCCCAAATACGCATCTGTTTGCAAGGCAAGGGGTGCTAACCCTTTCAGAATCTATACAATCAAAGCAAGCTTGACTCTTGCCAGGCAGGCAGCAGCCTGGCCTTTTTCCTGTCTCACCAGTCAAATGATCACAGTGTGAAGGCAACCAAGCAAAGCAAGGTTAGCTCAGTCCATGTACACTACACACAGATTTTTCAAACCACCTTTGTACAATTTCCACCAGAGATTTGCTGTCCAAAGGCCCTGCAATGCTTTGGAACTCCGTGGCACATCCCATGAAGATACTCATGAGCAGTGATGAACTCCACTCATGCAATGTCTGGAATGTATTTTTTTCTGCACAAGAATTAAAACAATTCCTCAGACACATTTGGGTTCACCGATCACCCTAACGTCCACTTCCAAGTTGTCCTATCAAGAAAACCCACAGTGTCCATGAGATCTGTCCTGCAACATAAATGATTTACATGTGCCCAAATAAAAACAGCACCGGCTTAGACAGAGTTACTGTGTGGCCTTTGTGCCAAAAACATCCCTCTGTTCTGCCCATACCAGACCAGACAGGGCTGCAAGCTGGTGGAGCAGGGAGCTCATTGCAAGGTATTTTAAAACACCAACCTGTAGATAATCATCAAGGCAATCACAGCACCTCCTGACTGGCAAAATGGTGGAGTTTCTACATCCTTGCTATTTATGATGGAATACATGGAAAGGCATTAAGGACAGCGCTGCAGCTCCTGTTACTTCACGTGGAAACAGGACAAATATCAGGTTGCTTTGGGTTTGCAGGAAGAAAGTTGTTTGTGGCAATTCACAGAGGTAATTAAAAACCGCAGCCCAGGGATACAAAGTTTCCATTTCTACAAAAATATATTTGCCGGTAACAACCTGATTACACCAGGTAGTTCCTATACCCACCACACTGCAAGGGCAGAGCCCTGCTTTTCACTTAATTTCCTTTTCTAGGGCTCCAGAGAGGCAGCAACTGCAAAACAAATAGACCAAAAGTGACAAACTTGCTTTGTCTTGCTCACTTTTTGTGGACCCCAGTAAAAACAGTCTAAACACATCAGAGAGTTGCAGGACTGAAATTAATCTAGGGAGACAAATGAACATATTTCTTCTCTTTCATCCTTCCTTATTCATTATTGTCAGGTGCATGGATAAGAGAATCATTTCTCAAGTGAAGTTGTAAGAGTGTTTGTGACATTGCTACTAGTTGTAGTGCCACAGTAGATTATCATGAGAAATCAGCTTCAGAAGAACACTCTTCTCATGCAAAGATCTGTGGAGTAACAGCCAAGGGAATAAAAAGAAGCAAGAACAAATACAGCTTTTAAACAGCTCTTCCCTGCCCCCAGCACATGCCATGAAGCCAGAGTTGACTCAAAGCTGGAAACACCCAGGGCTGACCCAGTACAGCTGTGTGTAGTTTTCCAAGCTCAGATTTGTGATCCACAAACTTTATTGCCAAGGTAGAGTTCAAAAAATGCAACTTCTGCTTACTTGCTGCAAGTCACTCCTTGGACTTTTTTCCTTCTCTTAACCTTTCCTGGGCTTGAGCCAATGTTGCCTCTTAATGGCTTCTAAATGCAATTTCTTGGCTGAAAATAAGATTACAGAGTACATGGGAAATGCAAATGAAAACATATTACAGTGCTGTGAATATTCAAGAATCATTCTTATCTCAGCAGCTTCTCTCTGGGTGTTAGGTGACAGTCAAAGCAGGAGATTGAAGAAGGTCAGATAAGGTCCCTGCTGCTCAAGATAGAGGACCATGATGCCTGAGCCAGACTTCAGGCAAACTGGCATCCGCACACAGATTAATTCTTCAACAGTTACAGTTTCACACCTGAGAAACCTACAGCCACCTCAGTTGCCTCCAGACCTGCAAATGTTTGCACTCACAAACACACAAGTTTCAACAGCATCACTGTACAAGAGGTTTATGAATAAAGACATGCTCACCCCAGAACCACTGTGAGCCAACCCAAACGAGAGCACAAATTCAAGGCTGGACTGCCTGGACCAGCTGAGGACATTTTCAGCCTGCACCACCTCCACCCTACCAGCCTTTCTGAGGAGCCCCCACAGCTCTGCCATCTGTGCTGCAACACCACAGAGCCTCCCCCCAGGCACGAGAGCCACCCAACACCCAGAACTGCTGCGTCACCAGCTGGGCTATGAACTTTATTTCTCTGCAGATGCAATCTAAGACTCAAGTGGAAGGTGTTAAAGGGTGTAATTTGACTGTTCTGACCAAGTGCAACGAGGTCTGCAAGGCTGCCAGGGGACATGGAAGTGGACACAGAATTGGCTGGAGCATTTGGTCTTCTGTTAAAGTTTAAAATTATGATTAGGCTGATAAAAGGAGTTTGAGGGAGAGGTGGACAGTTAGTCAAGACCAGAGATGGTAGGGAGAGGTGGAATAGCAGTTGGGAGGCATGGTAAGAAGAGAAAGAAGATGGGAGCAACAAGATTAATTGAACAGAGATGGAATTTGCGTAATCCAAAAAGCCTTTCAAGTATATTAAAAAAAAAAATCTGAAACATCATACACTAAAATATGCTTAATTCTACTTACACATACATGTCAAAAGGAGAAAAAGTAATTTCTCAGATCATCTCAAATGTTAACACACTCTGCACCCTTGTCCCACATTCCCATATTGCCAAGGACGGGCACACCTTGGCCGTGTCAGAAGAGCTCTCTTTACATACTGTGTGTGCATGTACATGTACACAGACAAGCCATGTGCACTTAAACCAGCCAGAAGAGTTCTACACGTGGCTTCCAACCATGACAAAGGCAGCTTTTGTATTTGGCTGTTGGAAGAAGTTACAGACCCAGGAAACTGCCAGGAGAAGAGTTCCCACTCACTGTCCCTAGGACGTCAATGCACCGACCGGGGCCAACAGCTTCCTTGAGGGCACAGCCCATGCCCACCAGTACAGAGCCCTTTCTGGAAGAGCTTGCTTCCCAATTTCCACCAGACATTGCCTCATCAGGCAGACAGCCAAAAGACCATACTCCCAGTGACTATTTGCCATAGGAATAGCTTTGCTCCCCATTCTTCTGCCCCACGGCGAGCGCTGCAGAGTGGCTGAAGCACCCTCAGATCAGTGGCTGGGGCTCAGCCCCCGGATGTCCTGACTTCTCCTTGAAGCAGGAGCAGCAGCACCATGTGGGTCTGTGGAGCTCTGGGCTAGGAATGAAAGGGACCTCGTCCATCCATCCAGCACTACATGCAGGTGACCCCATTGTGGGGCCACCTCATCCCAGGCCCATGGCTCCACCACATCCTCATCACCCAGCTCCATGGGACCCGGTGCTTCGAGGAGCCCAGCGGGGAAGAGAAGCTGCTGCTGGTGAGCAGACACAGGGTCCGGGGCGAGCAGCTGCCCCCAGCACGCCAAAACACTCCCTGGCAGGCACCCCGCGGCTGAGCTGCGCGCAGCGGGTGCGAACATGTGGATAAACGCACCCGCACGGGGACGCGCCCCCCAAAATACGCGGCTTACATAATTCCCCAGCCAGTCGGCGTTAGGGGAATGTGATTAATCCTCCATGACATGTTCTGAACTTTCCGTTCAGAGAGGCTCTCTGCTCCCGCAGACCTACTGGCGATGGATGTCATTTGACCTGCAGACTTCACTACGAATGAGCATCAGAGCAACACACAGTGACATTGCTCCGCACACCAATTATCTGCCTCCTTCCCCGCTCGGCCCAGAGACAAGTTTGCTAAATGCATAATGAGGATTTTATTTTCCTCGCTTTTCTTTTTTTTTTTTTAATTCGTTTACAGCCAGCACAAGGATGAGGGGGGGCGCACCCACAAACCCAGCCCCCAGCCCGCCCCGCCGGCCACAAGCGCTGTAGGACGCGAGTCTCCAGCCCCGTGTCCCTGTTCCCAGCCCCCGCGTCCCTGTCGCCAGCCCGGCCCAGCTCCCACCTGTTCCGCGGGGCCCGCACTTTGGGGACAGCCCCCCCGACACCCCCCACGCCTCGGACTCACCCACTCGAGCACCCGGAGGAAGGCCAGCGGCTCCTTCACCACGCGGAAAGTGCCCGCGGAGGCGAGCTGCGGGCAGAGAGAGAGACAGACAGAGAGAGAAGGGTCAGCACCGCGCCCGCTCCGCGCTCCCACACCGCGCACCGCCCGCGGGGCTCCGCGTACCTGGTCCACCGCCTCCATGGCGCCGCAGCCCCGCGGAGCGGAGCCGAGCGGCGCGGAGCGGAGCGGAGCCTCCCGCCCGCCAGCCGGGATGCGCGGCGCTGCCCCCGCGCAGGCCGGGCGGAGCAGCCGGGCGGGGCCCGCGCCCCCCGCACCGCCCCGCGGAGCCGCCCCGGCCCCCGCCCGCTGCCCCCGCGGAGCCGCCCCGGCCCCCGGCAGCCGCTCCGGCACTTTTTGGATCGGCGTTAATTTTTTTTTTTTTTTGGTTCCTTTTAATTATTATCATTTTTTTAAAATCAGTATTATTTTTTAATTTAGTATTGCTTTTTAATTAATATTATTTTAAAATATATATATATTTTGGAATTATTATTTCGGGACGGGAAAGAGAAGGAAGACGTCGGGGAAAATAATAAATAAATAAATTTAAAAAAAAAAAAAAAGAAAGAAGAAAACAAACTGCCTCCTCACCGCCCGCACAGAAACTATTCATATTTTAAGGGATGGCACCCACCACCCCCTGTCCTTCCGTCCCCTCTCGCCCTCCCGGGACGAACTCGCCCGCCGCCCCCGCGGCCACAGGGCTGCAGCTCTGCGCTCCCAGCCCTCGCTCCCTCCTGCTTTTCGAGCATTTCCTTGACAGCAGAACAGCGTTTTCTCTCTTGCTGTTGTCCTGGCCTCGTTTCCCAGCAGAGCCTTAATAATTCTAGTACATCTTGGGTGGCACAGCCTGGCAGGAGCAGAGGTTCCCTGTGTACATCCACACTCACTGACAGCGTTTCCAGGTCCTTGTGACATTAAAACATTACAGTGAGGATTTTGTGATGGAGTGAGTTCCTGCCCCAGCAAAGGCTCAGGGTACAAATCCATCACCCCATTTAATAGTAAAACACCAAATAGATTTAGGCCCTGACTCTGCAAACATTTGCATATTCAACTTAACTGCCACCCTGATAACCAGTTGTGCCACCAGAAGGACACCGGTGCTCAAATAGGATTTGGGCTGTAAGTAGGTCAGAGATCTGCCTAAAAAATACCTGAAGCTTTTACGCCCTGTAAGGAATCAGCCATCTGCAAAAGTTTAATAAGTCAATTAGTTTTGCTGAAACTGAATTGCTACCTAAAAAACCCCAAACAAATAAACAAACCAAAACCAAAACAAAACAACAAGATAAATGTATTCTTGGAGTAAACAAGATGCATCAGGGTGAAGATAAATTTGTGAAGTTTTCACTGGAATTTGAGGCAAACAATTTTGTGTCAAAGTCATATATCTGAAACAAACCCACCTGAAGTCTGTGATAGTGGTGGCACTGGGTTCAGATTTTTCTTTAGTTTAAATAATTTCTTTTACCATATCAAACCTATCTTTGAGGCTAGAATTACCATTACATTTAATTTTTTTCGATTTAAAACTGTTGTTTTTATGCCCTGATTTCTTTCTGCCCTAGGAGAAGAAAGCAGGAAAGAAAAAATGGATAATTTTTCCTTACAAAACGATGCCAAGTGTGCTTTTATTTATTTATTTAAATAACAACCTCTAGGAAACACAAAACACTTCTCAGCAATTCCAGTAACTGCCTGCTGGTGGCTCAGTGCCGTGGGAGGCAGTCCCCTCACAGAACCATGAGGGCAGAGCACCCCTAAGCCTCCAAGAGTCACAAGCAGGCAGGGACACGCAATTATCCCTCTGACGTTCATCCAGGACTTCTCTCACTGGTGCAGAGATGCCACACTGCAAGCCACCTGCCTTCAGCTCTCATGCCTGAAGAAGAAATTATCATGCAATATCCTGAGTTGGAAGGGACCCACAAGTATCATTGCCTCCAAATTAGTCCAGTCCCCAAGAGCAGCAGGGTAACCATGCTCATTCCTGCAGAGATTTCCAGCTCTGGTATCTGGTATTCCCACCAACAAAACCCTCGGCTGTGGGAAGTTTCATCACTTGCTGTTTACTGTGACTCTCATGTGCTGTTTCCTTTAATAGGCTTCTTTCATGGAGAGACTTACAGCTGTGGATGTATTGAAGCAGTTCAAAAACCTCCCGAGGGATTCAAAAAAATGCTGAAACATTTAGTAAAGGCATAACTGAGCAGTAGACTAGGGAAGATGTGGAGAATCTTTTTTTCCTTAATTTTATTAGTATTATATTCTGAAAAAAGACATATGCCCCATCTCCATTGACTGCCATGGAGAACTGGAAGTCTAATTCACTAACCCTTTATTAATTACCTCCAATTATAAGCCTGAGATATTAGTAGCACCTAAACTTCAGTTTTCAACAATTGTCAAAGACAGAAAAACAAAAGCAAATATTGCTAAAACCTTCACCACTGCCAGGTCAGGCCTTCTTGCAAACTGGGATGGTTTCCCCATTGTTCTCTAGCTCAGCACACTTGTGGTTTCAGCAGATACCATCTCACTGTATTTCACTTTGGTGCTCTTAAGTGCTCGGCCATCCCTCCTGTGGAGGGCTCAGCTCCTCCTGTGGCTGGAAATCCTTGCAGAACCATGGCAGCAACCTGAGTTTATAGTCTGTGTTCAGTGCCTCTTCTCACCATTATTAACTATTCCAGATGGCTATTAGCATTTGTTCTTTGATATGGCAGTGTGTCTCTGGCTTTCCCAGCTGCTCTCTGTAGACACCATCCCAGTCAGCTCAGAAGTAGGAGCATCTCCCTCCCAGTTCTTGAGCCTCTTAGTACAAACCTTGCTCTGAAAATGATGTTAAAACTCCACACATTTTTGATCCCACGTAATAAAACACACTCTGAAATGTATGTTCAGATTAGCAGAGATGATACATTTGCAATTACTGGCAATACAGCAAGAAGCTGTACCCCAGCAATGCTACATTATATTCACTCTTCTCACACCTGGATGACTGGGCTTGATACACATAAGTCACAAAAAGCCATAGAGGTGCAGTTGCAAGTATCTGTGATAAATGAAAAATAGCCTAGAGAGACCCAAAGTGTTTCATAGGCACAGAACCTCACAATGAGTGTACTTCCTAAAGACAGGAGCCATCCACTCTTTCCTTTCCTTGGAAAGGGTCCAGTAGTGCTGTAGAGGAAACAGCAATGCCAGTCCTGCATCACTGCTGGGGGCCAAAGTCCCCCCACAGGACACTAGTGGAGCTTTAGTGGAAGTCCTAATTTCAGGATTAGCATTTTGTCCAACTACATGCAGTTATTTCTTTCCTGTTTCTAGGAAGCACATGCCCTGATTTTTCACTTGGGTAGAGGGAGGGAAGTTTCCCTGGTTAATGGCAAGTGTAAGAGCTGCATCTGTTAGATGTTGTGCATCAGCAGAAAAAGCCTCAATATGTGCCGACCTCTCAATTTTACCTTGAAAAGGTTTTCTCTCAGGGCTATACCAAAAGACATGTTCAACTTCTCCTGGTCTGCCTAAACCCATGGTAAATAATTTCCTAGTGTCCTCCAAGCACCAGGCCAAGTGAATTCAGGCTTTTGCTTCACACCCATGGACTGCAGACACACTGGATCAATGCAAGCATGGCTGTGCCAGCACCTCTCCAGAGCACATGGCTCTGGGTCAGACTGTGCCTGTGGGAATGGAAAAAACAGCCACTGCAAGACAGGGACACCAACTTCAGGGATGGTAGAGATGCTGCCCCTGTCCAGGGCTGCATCAGGCAGAGCTGTGCCAACCTTGAGGGGCTCTAAAGGACAGTGGGGATTTGTTTTAACTTGGACATCTTTGATTTAAATCTTACTTCCCTCTGCTAATGGGGAAATGGTAAGGGTTGGCCTCCTGTTCTGCTAGGCTGGATATTAAGTGTGAGGCAGGTGTATCTACATACAGGTGTGTGCACACTCACCTACAAAGGGTAAATAGTTCAAAATGCATCTCCCCTTGCATGTGGCAAAGCATGAAGCCTATGACCCGTAGGTCATCCAGGCTGCAGCAGCAAGGACCAGATGGTGGGGTCACCCAGTTTGAAGCGAGTTTGAGGCAACTGGTGATAGCACCAGTGCAATTTTTTTGTGAGCAGTTGGGTGTGGAAATGAGGTCTCGCACACGCGCTAGGATGACCATATGGCACTTAGCACACCAGATTTCCCAGCTCCAGCCAGGCCTCAGTCTCACACTCTACCTGTCACTCTTCTCAAGATCCACACTGTTGAGGGTCAATTCATCCTCTCGGGGTCACCATCAAACTTGCTTGCAATACATTATCCCCAGAAAGGGAGAGCTTGGTGCCATCTCTTGGATCTTTCTGTTGTTTTTAAACCTCCCAGTCATTTTGATTAGGTTACAATATTTTTCCCTGGGGCTGTATTCTGCACCAGGGAGCTTTTTACCTTTTCCCTGGCACAGGAGAGTTCACACCACCATCCCAAAGTCAATTGACAGTTATTTCATCACTTGACTTCATTTGTTTGGTGTATTCACTGTAAAATTTAATAACAGAAGAACAACAAAATAGGAGGCCTCGGGATAGCCAAGAATTGCTTTCCATGTGACCAGGAATCACATATGTCAAACCATGGGAGAGACCAGTCTCTGTCCCTTAGGTCCCAGCCAGCTTCTCTACCACATTTTCCAACACCCATGAGATTCCCCCCTCATTCCATTTTCAAATTCTAGGTCTGCACCTCTACCTATAAATAACCCTTCATAAGCCTAATTTCCAAAGGAACTTCATTTCTCAGTTTTCCCTTGGTGAAGATGATAGGGCCAAGCATGGACATCAATACCCACCCGCGGTATGTTAAGGCCAATAACTGAAATGCCACAGTACTGCAGAATATTCCATCCTTGGAAGCTGAATAAAGTCTGCATACAAGCATGTGCTTGTTTCAGAGAAAAATAGCTTGGAAAAAAATGCACATCTCAATGTGTTGCCAGATAAACAACAAAAAGTCTTCAGGATTCAAATCAGTAGAGCAATGAGGCCATTGCTCATTATTAAGCTAAAGGTACAAAAGTATTTTTGAAAGGAGCTTTGTTGAATCAGCATTTGTTTTGCTAGCAACATGCACAATTTCTTTAAGCAGAGTTATTTTCAGAGTATGGTATGAAAATAATTATGGAGCACTTTCTAAAGGTTCAGTGATTAAGGCAAGAGCAGCCAGCTGTTTGGTTGCACAGCTGATGTTGACCAAAAGTATCATGTCTACAAGTCAAACTGTCTTAATAAGATTTCTAGATCTCACACAAGACTCGCAATTATTTCTCTTCTGGTCTCTAAGAATAGCTGCAGAAATAGTCTCTGGTGTTTCTCTTTGGATTTCAGTTATGTGCCTGTGAAATGAAATTAAAAATCATATTATCTAAAGTCAAGTTTCTTCTAGTCCAAAAGGTTTGCCTGACTTGGTTGCAACCTTACTTCCATGTACAAAAAGCGATCCTGATTTGATTTTAAAAATTAATCAGTCATTTTCTTTTTCCTTCCTAATCCTTCTCTGCCATCCAGTCTTGTCATTTTTGATCCTAGCTTCCAGAGCGCATTGTCTGGCTTTAATCAAAAGCATTCTGTAATTAGGTTCCAGCTAATTTAGCTTAGACTATTTAAAAGGAAAAAAATAACCTCACTTCCTGGTAAAATCCAGCTAAGTTTCAAAGGAGCTGAACAGGGATAGCTTCATTTCATAAACACATTGCTGGTAACAAAATCCTTCCCTTAAAATCATGGGCATATAATTTGTCCTGGGCATTTTGAGGGAAGGATTTTGTACACAAGAACACAAAGAGCACAAATGAGCGTGAGAAGCACCGCTGCAGTCATATTCTGTCTCTCTCCAAAAACCTGGGTCTGGAGCTCTAGAAGGGACACTGTCAGGGCTGGGATCCTTCAAATCCGACCTACTTTTCCATTTCATCCTTTACCAAAGCAAATGTTTAAATGTTAGATTTTTTTTTTTCCTTAAAGGAAGAGGGAAAAATGTCAGTGCACTGGCTCCAAGGAACAGCTGCAGAAGCCTGAGCTGCTCTGGGATAACCACAGAGGAAGGGGCTTGTACTGCACCCTGCATGGAGATGATGCCATCAGGTGTCCCAGCCCCATGAGGGACACGTCCACACATCCATACTGTGCCCTGGCCCAATGCCCGTTTAGGGCACCAGAGCAACAGCCAAACCCTAAACCTGCCTTGCTGCTGTTTTGCAAGAGAAAAATCTCTTTTCAGGGTAAGGAATTAGAGGGTCAGGGTTAGCCAGTGGTGGAGAGGACCTACCTTGCCAGCTCCAGGATTGAAAGAGAAATACCACAAACCCAAACTTCGCTCCTCAATGCTGGTATAAAGCACATGCACACTACTTACATGCTTAGGAAGGGATGAGGCAGGCATACTGCATGCACATCTGTGTATCCCAAAAGGTATCTCCCCTGTTCTTTCCTTTCCAGGGGAGCATTTACTTGCCTCTCTCAGTCTGGATTAAAGCTTTGATAGCACAGTAGGTGCAAATCTCTCAAAACACAAAGGGGAAAAAACAAATTCACCGAAATCCCCAAATTCACATCAGCACAGCCCTGCAAGTTGGAAGGTGTAAGATAGCTAATAAAAATGGAAAGGATAGGAAACATCCCAAACTTCCTGACCCTCCAAGGGTAACCCATCTAACTCCATGTGCACCCGCAGCCTGGAGCTGTAGGAGCTGGTGCCCCATCCCTTCAGAGAGCAACAGCAGCTCCTTCTCCTTAAAACTGCTACTTGCTGGTTTCAGCTCTCACACAAACCATGTGAGAAAAATTCAGTCTCTTCTCCAGCCAGAGAAAATTCAAGCTCACGTCATCCTTTCCAGAGGGTGCCCCAAGCACAGGGCTGCAGATGAGGCCAGGCTGAGAGGCAAAGCATCATCTGGTGTGCAGCCCAGGCAAGGTCACAGCAGCAAGGGGGGATGTTCCAAATCAGATCAAAATACTCAGCAGGTTTCACTGGTGGAAGCCTGGGCATGCAAGGCATTAAAGACAGTGACCCACTTGGATGTTCTTGTAAAAGACACCTAATTAGTATTTGATGGGTGGATAGAAAAGTTCTAAGCACAGCACCAGTTCCTGTCATCTGCAACAAGATTTCAAAAAACTTTTAGGAAATGAGCAGTTCTCTACATCCTGCTTTTGGGCATCAGAAACATAAAATGAACTAGACAAGTGTAAATTATGGGAAAGCAAGAATCTACAGCTCTCAAAATGACTGCCTATAACATCCCTGAACATCAGCCCCCACTCGTGCTCTCCTTGAAGGCAATTCACACATTATCTTTGCTTTCCTCACGCTGACTACAGTTTTCCCAATTGCTTTCTCAGGCTTTGGGGTTGAGCAAGAAACAGTGCTGTAAACCTTCAGGTTTTAAGAAGGTATTTTCTGGATCTAATTGGAAATTTTGCTAACAGTATGAATAGTTTGCCAGTATATGCTAAAGTCAGATTATTAGTAGCACCTCAAAACAGGAGATTTACTAATGTCATAAAGTGAACTTTTTATAACAATAGATAATTTGAAAAGTCAACCAGAGACTTTCCTTTTCAAAACAATTAATATAACAACCTTTTCTCATGCTAAACATCATCTGAATTTCCTTCAGATCTGCAATCTGTCTAAAGCTGTTGCAACAGTCTTGCTGGTTGTTGATGTACTATTTATGGCACTGTTGAGAACACTGAAATCCATTCCCTCCTCCTAGGATTGTGTGTTTTTAAATTTGTGTTTCATCAAATTGGATTGAGGAGGGAAAAAAATTGGTTTTGAGGTTTGTGGAAAAATTAAAAATAAAATTAAAAAAAGGCACTTTTTACTGCCCGCTTCATCAGCCTGTTGAGTTCATTTTTCCTTGTGGTACTGCGTCTTGCAGGGCTCTCAGAGGGAGAGGTGAAGCTCCCCCAGCACAGAACCAGCTCTCCCCAGCCCGAAATGGGCTGCACTGAAGTCCAAGTCCGCACAAAAGAATTCACAGAAGCTTCACAGGTGCCTAAAAAGGTAGAGCAGAGACTGAACCCTCATTACTGGTCAAACCCTGGCCAGGCTCTCCTCTGCCCCAGGGACAGTGTGAAAGGGGAAAGCTCCTCCTCTCAGTTTCCAAAGGAGTCTAATTAATACTCCTGAAGTCATTACTTAAGGGCTGTAAGACACAGAGCTAGCCAGTGTATTATTCCTACTTACCAACCAACACCCAGTTTTCATGAGGATAAATTAGCCTTCACATCGGGTTAGAAACACCCTTTCAGAGTTGTCCAAACACCACCCATCAGTCCTTGAAGCTGCAGAGAAGGTGACTATTTTTTGTTTTGAAGAACTTGAAGCCCACTCCTTTACTGGAAAGAGAAACACCAGGACACCCTGCAGGACAGAGAGCAGGCAGGGACCACTAACAAAAAAACCATAGTGAAAGGGTGTGACCAAACAGAAGAAGCAGCAGGAAAACTGAAGTGGAAAAATGGGGATGGAAACATAATAAAAAGGAATTAAAAAACCCAGAGATATAATCCAAACAGGAATTAAAAAGAAAGCAGGCACAGCCCATCACAAAAATCCCAAATAGCTGCAGTTGATCAGAAGGTAGAAAGGGCTTTGCTGGAGCGAAAGGTTATATTGAGTTTGCTCCTCCCAGAGGCTTTGTTAAGTCAATCAGCAGGGGGTGGGAAAGGCCAGGGGGGCTACTGGATGTTT
Source organism: Manacus candei (assembly GCF_025592945.1). Taxonomy (NCBI): domain Eukaryota; kingdom Metazoa; phylum Chordata; class Aves; order Passeriformes; family Pipridae; genus Manacus; species Manacus candei. The sequence goes on from NW_026138073.1 coordinate 7,392,692, forward strand.
TTTTTAGGTAAATGAGAGTGGTAGGTAGGGCTTTGCATTAGGCAGCAGTGGCTTATGGACAGAGCTATTCCAAAGTCTGGGTAGATCTGCTGAGCGTTTCCTGGTTTAGTCATCTTTATAGCTTTGTGCCTCCTAAGTGAAATAAATTTTCTTTTCTTGCTGAAGGTCATTTTTCTTAGAAATGTCAAAAATCTTGAGTTTTGAGACCTTAAAAAATAGTAGCAGAAGGGAATTCTGCAGCATCTTCTTTCTTTCTGTTCTCCCTCTTGTATGTTATCACCTCTTGTCTCTCTTCCTCAAACTTTGACTTTTGGCTATATTTCCTTCTGCAGTTTTCAGAAACATTTGAAGTCCTTCAAGGACAACTCTTCAGGTGCAGAAGGAGCTGGGGGCTATGGAAGCTCTCACAGAATCAGTCTGGGAGATGGAAAACAAAGGCTTGAGTCTGTGAAATAACCTATCTGGGTGAAATGATAAGCTCAGGCTGTCTGAAAGCATTTGCTAGGTGTAAGGAAGAATGGGAGGCTGGAGAAGGAAATAAAAAAGTTCTTTTCCCCCCAGGCTGTTGTCAGCAAAAGGCGATGTAGTGACATTGTGCCGCTTCTCTCCAAATCTCCCCTGGCAGAAGCAACTTCTAGAGCAGCCTGATCTTTATGAAGGCCGTATGGTTTATTTCAATGACCTGTGTATATCAGACCTTCCCAGAGAAACTGGAGATCTGTGGAGGACCTCCATATGTGCATATACATAGAATCACAGAAGGATTTGGGTTGGAAGAGACCTTAAAGTACATCTCGTTCCACCCCCATGCCATGGGCAGGGACACCTTCCACTAGACCAGGTTGTTCAAAGCCCCATCCAACCTGGCCTTGAACACTTCTAGGGATGGGGAAGTGTATATATATATACCCACCCATATATACTTATGCATATAACTTAGTGGGTGACAGTCCAAGCACTTAAAAGGAGCAGTGACTTCACTGGTAATGTCTCCCCATAGTAGTAGTGTAAGCTATAAGGAACACATGTCACAAAAGGACTAAACCCAGCTGTTCTGGTCTTAAGGAGGGAGTTCAGCAAGTGTGAATAGAAGTACTGGGCCTGACTATTTATGTGTCAGATAACAGCTATGAGCCAGTGGTGTGATATGACTATGAAAAGGTTCAAGTCTCAAGCTCAGTGTCTCTGGCCAGGAACAGCAATTTCCACATACCCGCTGGTCCCTGGTCTAAGAGGATGGAAAGCAGCCCTTGGTTGGTAAGCATCCTTGCACCTCCCTGGGTGGATACCACTGTCATTACAGAAAAAAATGGGCAAATCTAGATGGGGAGTTTGCCACATGGTTCTTCTCTATTCCTTTTCCCCTGACTCTGGCAGCTGTAACTGAGAGCAACCCTTGTGAAACGGTGGTTGCGGGGTGAGAGTTTGGTGCTGGAGTTTTGGTTCAAACCTGCAGCCAAGTCTGGCTGAATCAGTTCCTGACAATGGGGTGCCCTGGGAGGTGTTAAGATCCTCTAATGAAATGTAGTCTGTTTCATGGTTTCTCTCTGAGGCTGGATCTGACAGTGCTGGTAGTGTTTAGACTGAAAGCTCAATTGTGTTTTGACAACAGCTTTTCCTGGTGTGATGGAGAGGAGCATATCCCAAAATCTGTTTTGTTTTGCCCAGGCTTGTGTCTCAGCAGTATTTAATATTCCGGGTTTGGATGATCTATAAATAAAGCAAAAAGCTTGAGTCTCCCTGAGACAGTCTCTTTCCTCTCCTCCTGATTTTAACACAGGCTTTCTGGAAATCCAAAATCCAAATATGTGCTTGAGAAAACTGGAGTGTAGCATCCAGCATGCTCTGCCCCCTAATCCTGCTGCTGCCCCGAGGGAGACCAGGGGCTCAGATTAGGGACAAGCAGTGACCAATGTGACCAGGCTCTTTTGTCTTTGATGGATGGATGAGACACCACATGAAATGAAGAAAAATAAGATTAAAACCTGAGGAATTTGTTAAAACAATTAAATTTTAATCCTAAAATATTAAGGAGATCTTAAGCAAAGTGGATGAGTATATGTGTGTGTACAGGTACCTGAGCCAGTCCGCTCATGCTGAAGGAAAGGATTTAAGAAAATCCATCAGGAGGAGGTAACAGACTGAAGGAGCAAAGGCCAGGACTTCCCCAGCCGAAGGGCTGATCTCCCCCACAATTATTACTCACTGAGTGTTTGATCCCTCAGGCCCAGAACCAGCTACATTTCAGAAGTAGAGATCATGGTAATTGCTGTGAAAAAGTTAATATTAAATGCCTTATTGTGACTTATTGATTTAAAAGCGAAGGCCATATCTACAGTGGCATATTAAACACACTATCAATTTAAATAATTGGATTAATTTAAAAATATCAAGTCAGGTGATTAAAATGCTTTTCAAAAAATATTACATAACACATTCCTTTCCTTTGATGTGAAAACAGGGAGATAGCTCACTTTGTCTAACAGTAAAATCTCTATTGCCACAAACAACCATGTCACTAAATGAAGAATGCATTAAGCCATTGAATGAACAAAGATAGAACAACATTTTTGTGTTTTTAAAGGGTATTTTCCTTTTGATACATCCCTTACCAGTAAAGAAAATTATGTGCACATAACAACAGGAGGAAAATAGATTCTTAGGAAGATTTTCACAGCTCTCAAGCAGGACATCTAGTGCAAAATCTGCTCCATGTGAATATGAGTGCTGCAGGGTTTGGGGATGGCTTAGTTGCCTTTCATCTAATTCTTTTACAGCAACTCAGTTTGTTGTGAGGAAACCCATGATCACTTTTGTTTTGTAAAAGCAAAACATTTAGGTCATGGGGGAAAGCATAAATTGACGACTATTGATAAGCGATAAACATTTCAGCAATATGTGTTAAAGATCACGAGTTCTTTGATTTTAATGCGTTGCTTCTCTGATATTTGAGCTATTTTTTATATCTTTTATAATTTAGATGAAGTATAATTCCGATTCACAAAACAACAGTTCATTCTCAATCCTCATTTGTACAAAAGCCTTTTTACACCTTTTAGGTGAAGCAAAAAGGGATGAAAAATAAGATTCATTTGCTGGCACAACATAAAGAATGCATGAGTGAGAATCAGACCCTTACTTAAAATGTATCAAAAAGAAAAACCTGCCTGTATTCCATGGTGACAGGATAATTTTTGCCTGTAATGGCCTGATTATACGCGTATTTACATGTTAATCTGAACTTGCAAGAAAAAAAGTTCAAAGTGAAAATCAGGGAAGCCTAAATATTTTTATAAATATTTTTTGTTTTGTTTTGTTTTACTGTGCAATTTGTCACAGGGGATATTTTTAGCCAAACTTCCTCTGCGTTGCCATCATAATTCCTTGACATGTCTGGCCGCACGTACCAGTCACCATCTCCATTCCTCCACTGCGTGGACAGAGCTCAAGGGCAGAAGGGGGCTTTCCTCCACTTCTGGTTTTGAAATTCTAAGTGGGTTTGGGATAGCAAAGAGCAAGTGAAAAACCCAGTGTCCAGCTACTGATGAAAGCATTGGGGTGAGAAAGCTGTCACCCAAAGGCTTTAAGTCAATGATACGAGCTCCAGAAAGAAGGACTTTGAAACCGTGAAATGGAGCTGGCGGGTAACTTGCAACCCTTCCCACTGCCCATTCCCAGTGCAGTTTGCTGCTGCAGGCATGGGATGTGTGTCAAGAAGTCGGGGCAAGCCAAAATTCTGCCTGGGAATAATTCATTTAACCAACAGAAATTCCTTTCCTGGCTGCATCCACTCCAGTGTAGCGTAAGGCACTGAAGCCATCCAGCGGTACCCAGTGCCTCCCAGGCTGCCCCGGGGGGCTGCTGGCCTGGGGGATGCTGCAGCACCCACCCAGGGCTGCTCGGTCCTTCAGGGCTGGCAGCATGGAGCAGCTGCAGCTGGTCTCATTCTGATCCCACACGGAGCTAAATCTGGAACAAGTCCTCTGAGATCAGTGGCGCTTCCCTCGCATAAAGCCACTGTTCGGAAGGCAGATTATCCCAGACCAGATGTCACTTTCTGCAGGCGCTGCAGTGCCTGCACGGTGTGGGTATGACTGTCTGCACCTTTCATAGCTCTTATTGGGTCCTTACCCTTACTTTCAGCATGAGGATCCAGCAGGGCTGGCTATCACTTCTTATTTGTCTGCCTTATTTTTTCAGGATCTCAGTTTCATTGTGCATAAGCACAGGCCTGGCACCTTAAAACATGCTTTGCTAAAATAAAGCTCAGACTCTTCACAGTCAAACTTAAGATACACAGGGATCAATAGTTTTTACAATCTTGGGAGCGAAATCTTTCCTTTCATCAAAATAGAGCCTGAAGTTGCTTCTCAAGCCACAACAACCCTAGGAAAATCCCTAAGTATTGTGAGGCTTGTGATTAAACCATGAGGTCTGTCAGCACCGGAGCGTGCAGAACAGCCCTTTTTAATCTCTCAGCCAAAGACAATTGCTGTTTTTCATCTCCCATCCCTAGTGCTGGTGCTGGCCACAGTCTGGCCACATACAAAATTATTTTCTCCTATTGAACAGACCCTTCAGCAGCACCAAACCACCCTGAGTTCCTGGATGCCTTCCAGGAGCATCTCTCTGCCTCTCCCAGAAAGTGTGAGCAAACAAGCCTCATACTGCCCAAAACTGCTATCTGGGCAATTCATCTTTTCTTCCTGAATAAAGGAAAACCTTGCCTGGCTCTGCATGAGCGTATGAGATCCAAAGCTGGCTGTGTTTAACTTGGAGCAAAGTAGAGATGGGGTTTATTGCTTGTATTGGAGAGTAATTTACAGCCTTGGTCATGTGTTGGGAGCTGTAGGAATGGAGGACAAAAATGCTTTTTTTTTGAAAGCTTTGCCAAGAACACCAAGTCCATATTGGATGTTTAGCAGATGTGACATTTGATTTTCTTCAGTTGCTTTTGCCATAGGTAATTGTGTCATTGCTGAGGGAGAAGACATAGTTCTGTAAGAACTTCTGCACAGACCAGAACACACTCATGCAGGAGCACTTGAGTTTCCACAGAAAAACCTCTTCCTAAACATCTGTGCAGTCAGACCCTGTCACGCACATTATAGTGAGGAAAGCAAAAGAGAGAAGGTAATCCAAACATGACTAGATATCATCAAGATTTAGAGATTGCAAATCATTTGCACACAGTTGGTCCCACTCTAATCAGCAGCAGAGCATCTGGACCTCGGTTTTTCGGAGGCTTTGAAGAGCAAAACACCTGTATGTCAAATGAACTTCCTTTTGCTTTGGTTTCAGACATAAAAAGACATTAAAACAACACCAGGGATAGTAAGTGGCTAAAGAATACCTCATTTTTCATTGTATAGACTCCCTAATCACACTATGCATGTGCTTTCTCTGGCACATTTTATAGCTATGGCATGAAAAGCTCTCTTTGGAGCTATTTTGTGCAGGTAGACTAATTCGGGGGAGAGAAAAATTGAGCAGAGGTTTGTGCTCTGCTGTATAGCTGGAGTTTAGGTCTGTGGAGAGATGACAGAGGTCTGTCTAAGCAATGTTCTTTTCCCTGAAAGTTCATACCTGTTGTGCCACCTGAGAGAGGCAACTTTTTCCCATGTTCCTCCAATGCCTGCTGTACCTTGACAATATATAATCTCATAGGGAAAGGAACGGGAACATCTGACATTCTCCTCAGGCATATGTGGTATTTCACAGCAGGAGTTTAAAACCTAGCCATAATATTTTTCTATAACCCAGCATGTAAGTAAAAATTCCCAGTGCTTTTAATTACTGGACACTTGAGTGAGGAAACTGCTGCTGATGGGATTAACAGTGGTGCAGGGTAAGTGGCACACAGTGACCCGTGGGGACCTCGGAGCAGTTCCAGGTGCTGATTTCTTCATGGGAGCAAGGCTGTGCAGTGAAGGCTGAGTGTCCAAGGTCCTACTCGTCCTATCAGGGTGATCTGGGCAGTTGTAGCAGCTGATTTCAGCAGGGATGGAACATTGCATGCTGCAGGAGTGTGAGAGCAAGCCCTGAAACTATTGCTGGTGGCAATAGGAGTCCCGTGAATTTCCTGGGGGCAGGGTTGAGTCTCTGGTTCCCTGCATATTTCAAGCCAGATATTGCATCTTCAGGCTGCCACTGAAGGAGACAACCTACGATGTCTCTTGTGCTTATAGATCCAGCAGTATGAAATCTTATCTGATGTGATAATATGCTGCTGGTTGTGGGAGCTGTGGCAGGTCTCCATACGTGACTGAGCAGCTCGGTCGCGCAGCGTAAATGTCAGGCTGCACCAGCCATGGCACTCCTTTGGAATGATTCCGTACGTCATGACACGTAACTATGAAAAACAACCCAGTCATCGCTCATTCGAGATAAATGGTGCAATTGTAGTGATCACATGGAACATACAAGAGCTACCAAAAGGCAGAGCACAAGAGAGCTCACACAGTTCAGGCTCTCTGGCTTTGCTTGGATGGGAGTTACCTGTGTGGTTTGTGCTTCCCAGTGCACAAGGCATGGTTTCAAGCAAGGATAAAAAAAGAACTCTTTGGATGGACTGATGCCTTTGTACTCTGAATTAAAGAATGAGGAATGATAGTGAAAGTGTATATACCCTGAAGCATCAAAAGGAAAAGCAGCATTGATGCTCACCTGAGGCAGGAGGGACAGAGAGCTCTGACCACCACCTCACGCTGTCTGAAGCTGTGGAGCCCCAGAGTATGGTTTGGGTATTTGGATTTTCCTTTCACTCAAAATTTAGGCAATTCCTGGGGCAATGAGTTTCCAAGGGGGTGCAGCAAGGGCTCTGAGATGCAGCACCTTGGAGAGGAGGAAAGCTGCAGCTCACCAACTTCATCCTTCTCAGTGTGTAACCACCAGAGGAAAAATCAGCAGAGGTAAAAAGCCTCTGCAGCCCTAAGCCCCTCATCTTCAGTCAAAACACAATCCAAAGAGATTTTTATTACAGTCAAAAAGAATAAAAAATTATATCAGTGTTGTAAGAAATAAAGAAAAAATTGATAGATGACCCACAGTCGATGATCGGCATCCAACTGATAATCTCACCTGTTACAGAATTTTCAACAGTTACCACCAAATAAAATAACACAAGTACATGAGTGAAAAATGCTTTTTCAAAATCAATCATCTGGGAGGATGCCCAGAACTGGCAGCTGAGGGGCAGTGGAGCTGCCATGCATCAGCAGCTTCTTCCTAAAACTCCCTACTGCCAAGGCACCCCTGGCTATCCTTAGGTAGTTGAATGCCTTAGGGGTTTAACTGTAATTACTGGTCTACAATCTGTGTTCAGGAAAGCTGTGATTATAAGAAGTCTGTAAAGTATTCCTTAGTCCTGTGTTAGGCTGTAGCAGGTAGTTCAGGCTATGCATTACAATTACAGGCATTCCCAGGCTGCTCTTCAAGACTCCTTTTGTGCCTTTTTCCTCCATTTTCCTCTTATGAAATGAAAACTTTTCATGAGTAACAGTTTGAAGTGGAATAACTCACTCCTGGTTCATCACAGAATAACCTGAGCTCGTAACCTCAGAGCAGGGAGAGTTAAGCCTCTGTGTTTAATAAATGTGGCACTTCTTGTTACAATTCTGTGGGTAGAAATATCCTCTCAGAAGCAAAATCTGTATTCCCTCGCAACAATATTCAGCAATCAAGAGTTTGACTAGCTCTTAGTGCTTCCAAAATGGATGGCATAATTAAATGATTTAAAGCCTGCTGTAATCAGGAATGCACAGTCAATGAATATTCAAGCTGTTCTCATTGTTAGGGGTGATAAAGAAACATCTTCTCTTTAGGTGGGTTATTTTTTATTGTCTAAAGAGTCATCCAGAAGATGGTGCCACAGTTCTGCCTGTGAAGTGAATGCCAACCCAGAAGAGAGTCCCTGCACGGATAATAATATTTCATAGAAATTTAATAGCAAACTTATTTTCAAGGGCAGTTCAGAGCTCCAAACCCGACATTTAGTCTGTGTTAAGGCTCTTATTGAAAACTAGGGCAACGTATCTTCATCGCTTTTGCTCTGTGTCACTCCAGGCAAGGTCAGCCAGCACAGCAAGCAGGAGAAAACCCATCCCATCTCCCCATTCCCTTCTGAAAAAGAGACAAATCTTTGGGTATTTGTCAAACTGCTCATTCTAGATAGCAGCTAGACATCAAAAATGATAAATAAGATGAGTTGAAAATAAGGCTTGTGCTGGATTCTTTATGAGGCTTCTGTGGTAACAGGAAGTGCAGCATAAATAGAGTCTGTAGCTGTTTCTGTTGGTTAAGGAAGGACAGCATTTCTAAGGCTCTGTGTCACTGAAGAAAATGATGATGTCAAGCCTGTAGATCCTTATAATCAGATTAAATAATCTGATTTCCATTTCACAAAGCTTTGCACTAACATAGAAGGAAAAAATGAAAACTGAGATTGGTATGAAGCAAGATCTTTGCTCCTACCAAAAGCAGGCATTTAATTTTTTCTTCCATTACAATTTTCTGTTGTCTGAGGTCTCTTCTCTGTAGCTCAAGCAATTTGTCATCCGATTAGTCTGATGAAGCATAGAGAAGTCATTTGAACTGTAAATTTTCTGCAGGCAAAATAAAATGCAAACAAGAAGAGCTTCCTGTGCCTGCCAAAGTGATGATACTCAGAATACAAATAAGAAAAAGCCATGCTGACAGCATAAGCTATTTTTACATTCTGTCACTGGCTCCCGGGCATGGCAGTTTGAACAGGACCGCATCTGTATTCCCAAACCCATATAAACCATGTAGTCTTAAGTGAAGTTCATGTCTTACAGAATAGTTGTTTAATCACAGTGAAAGGATACATTGCAGGAAGGATGAATCATGATGTTGATTCACACTCAAGCTGTACGTTTACTGTTTGGATCCACCCGGACAGAACAGCTACAGAGAGGAGGGTTTCCTGCCGCTGACAGGAGACGTGCAGCGCCGTGCAGGAGGAGCCAGCAGGGACTTCTGTGCTGACAGCAGGAGCTGACGACACTTCACATCACAGTTCAGCCCTGGCATTTTTAGAAGCCTACATCAAGACCTGGCTTGTTGTGGTGGTTGGGCATGGCCACACAGGCATGTTCAGGACATGTGTCCTCTGCCACCCTCCCGTGGTGACGCTCCATCCTCCCCAGGATGGCAGGGTTCATCATCTAAGGGTTACCTCCAGGGCAAAAGATTGCCATAGGACAGCCCTCGCTCAGATGACAGGGATGGGGAGGGATGCTTGGCTGGGAACATAATTTCCCACAGCCTTAGCATCTCTCAGCCTCACCCTCACGTGGCTCCTTTCTGAAAAGCAGCTGTGGCCTCACTCCCTTATATAAAATCTAAGGCATTTAGAAAACACAAACACTTTTTCAGCACTCTTATGCTGCTGAATTATTGTACAGAACTACGTCATGTACTCATTACCTGCCAGGGTGCACTTAACAACTCTGGCTAATTGCAATAACATCTTGCTCTTACACAGTTTGCCATTGCTGGACCTCAAAGCCTTTTGGGAGGGGAGTGGCATTAGCAACAGGCAGGGTTTCCCACAGCAAGTGGAGCTGAAAGGAGCACTAATAGGACTGTAGCTAACAAATGAACCGTGCAGTGACACAGAGGTCTTGATCCTGCAAGTTCTTCCAAAATAATCCTCTGGAAAATGTTATTGGAGTGATAGGAGACTTTTGTGATGCAAAGGAACTGCTGCATATGAATTTCTCTACTTTCTCTAGATAAGCATCAAAGGGGTACTTCTGCCAAGCCAGGGATTATTTTATTATCCAAGCACTATTTATTCACCACACTGCAATATTAATTAAGTAATTCTCACCTGCTGAATTAGAAAATTACTCTGATCTCTACAACAAACTATTTTGCAAAGCCAGGACCTTGCCTTGGTTTGCACAGACATTCCCACAGCACTTTGCACTTCAGGGAACCATCCTCTACCTCAGCAGAACTCAGGGCATCTTCCTTTTGAGGCGTGAGTTAAACTGAGGGGTATTAACCAAGCCTGCCATCAAACTTATGAGTTCTTCTCCTAATCAGTAATAGTGGCTGAGGGCTTTGCTTCTCCCCTCGCCATCCCCAGCATTTGCTTGGCTGACTGCTCAGCAGCTGCTTGGGCCATGTGGTTCTCTGGCAACTGCGTGATGCTCCCTCACTTGAGTGGCACCACCGGCCACGTCGTGAAGGGATGATTGATAATCTGATCAGAGCCACGACTGTGTTCCCACCCACACTCGCTGCCAGTCCCTTTCAAGAGCGAGACGCCTCGCTGCCATGCTCTGCTTCTGATGAGAGAGCACAGCAAAACACACAGCGGGACGAGTCCATCAGGCTTTTTACAGCTTTGGACAGGCCTGACTAGGACTGTATCCTGACTTTGCCTCTGAGCAGCTGAGTATGTTCAGGGATGCTTCCAGTGCATTCCAAAAACCAGGAGCTCTCTGGCAAACTGCCTCCCACACTGGATGCTCAGGGTGACTATCAGCCTGTATATAAAAGACTATAAAAAGCCTTGCCTGGTGAGGAGATGTGCCCTGTGTCCTGGGTGAGTGACCCAAACCTGGGGCCTCTTCAATGTCAGTGCTCTTCCAGGCCCCAGAAACCTTGTCGAAAGAAGATGAGGTGGATAATTCCCATGCACCCTTCCATTTTGAGAAAATGGGGCTTTTTGGTAGGAAAGACGTTAATCAACAGATTTTTTAAAAATTATTTTATTTTAACTTTTTATCAGCCATTTCTCTTCAGGAGGAGGTGAGTCTGGGAGTTAGGCAGACCCTTGCTGGTGCTAGGGACTGGAAGATCCTGTGTTAGGAAATGTTAGTGTTGTGGTGACTTAGGCAGCAGCACAGTGAGGGCTTGTGGGAGAGCTCTGGACTGTAAATCCACTTGCTGAAATCCACCTTACTCAGGTTTGAAAGAAAGGAGGGGGGGAGAATAATACCCAGAAAAATAATACCAATACTTTTGCCTTTTTCATTAGGACTTCACCCTGCAGGAGAAAAAAAACGAAGGCAGAGCTAATGTCATGGATAAAATTGAAGCCCAAACCTGATTTTCACGCTCTATTTATTACAGCAGATCAGAGGTTTTGTGTGAGATACTTGGAAATGTAAAGAACAGTGAGTTTGTTAGAGCAAAGCAGCAGTTGCATATTTTCTCCTGCCTCAACACAAAACTCAGCTGTTTTCTCAGCCTGAACTCGGTCCTTGTCCAAAAAGTGACATTAGGAATGAAGTTCCTTGATGCTGGCTGGGAATCTGACCCCAAATGCTTTACACAAGCCCAGTCAGCTGTGGCTGGGCTGGAGAGCAGTCGCTTTCCCCTGCGCTGGAGGGAGGGTGGCTCTCCCTGGGTGCCGCAAGAGGTGTTACCTCTTCAGGTGGTGCTGGTGCCAGTGCCACGCTCTCCAGCAGTGAGGACACTGGGGAACATCCTGGATCACCTGGAGCCCCCCTGGCTGGATGGGGATGCCATGAGCATCAGGCACCTGCTAGTGCAGGAGCTGCCTGTGGGCACTTTGTGGGCAGGTGTTGTGGCAGTGCAGGAGGGAAGTACTCAGTCCCAGCACCCTCTGATCACCTTCCCTCATCACCCAAAAATAGGGGCCCTGCTGCCCCCCTCCACACAAGTGCTTTCCCCAGTGATGCTACTGCTTTTTGGCTGCTATTTCAGATGTGTGGTAACTTACTGGTGTAGCAGTTAGGAGCACACATCCGCTCATTTTCTCTTTCTGGGATCCAGCTGGGTGCCTTGGGGGCGTTAGAAATCCTCTAACATGAAATTAAACCAAAAATCCCAGCTCCCAGTGAGAGGGCTGTGTTTCTAGCCCAGGCTTTGTCTTTCAGGGAAAATGGCCTCACTTAGCAAGTTATCTGTGAGAGCATGTAGGCTGTGTGCCAGGAACACTATCAGCCTGCTATGGGCTGTGTGCTGAATTACTCACTATTCAGTGACCTTTCAGCAGATTATTGGAATTATATTGAATTGCAATGGAGGATGCTGGAGCCTCTGTTTCTTTCAGGCCTGCCCTCTGCTCTCTGATATATTTCTGAGCTTCCAGCACAAGCTATTGAATCCAAGGCAATGGGAACAGTTCTAGTTGGGTGGCTGACATGATGTCTTTCCATGTGTGTGATCCATCAGAAAAGTTGTGCTCTGAATCCAAAAGCAGCAGGACTGTCATTATCAGTATCCAACAAAAGCAAGACTTTTGGATTATGGAAGCAGAGGTGCAGGTTTTACTTGTGGGATACCTCATGCTGAAGTAGGTGCAAATGAGCTGATCTTTTCTTCAGGGATCTGTATTCACTTGCATAGAAGAAGTAGGGTTTATATTGATATTTCCTTAAATGAACATAACAGAAGTGAGGAGGAGAGAAAATAATTAACAGATGCAATCACAGAATTGCTTTCAAAGCTCTTCACAGGTACTAGAGAAGGAAAGTACCTGATTGATGGGAAGAGTTTGAGTATGCTGATGGTAATTACAAATGGCCTCAGGTTGGTTGAACTTGAACTGGGGATCTCTAGATGGAGATGGACCTGCTTTCCCAGCTGTACAGGCCCCTTCTAGCAATGCCAGTGCCATTTCATTTTTGATGGATCAGCATAAAGAGGAGGGAATGCAGCTTGTGAGCCACAGCAAGGGCTGCTGGAAACTTTCTCCTGTACAAGAATCTTGCAGATTTTCTCATGGCTTTCTACCCAAGGAAGATTTCTTGGGTGTATTTGAAACAGAGCTGAGCTGGGATGCAGGGACTTAACAGCAGAGCCTGTTCTCTGATCTACCCTATCTGTGTAGGCAGCAATAGAAATCAGGACATCCAGTTTGTCAACTCTGTGTCAATTCATTACATGCCCCAGGATTCGTAACCCTGGACAACACTCCCGTGCCAGTAACAGCATCATTTATACCCATTTACTGCTGTGACAATGTTCAAGTGCTGAAATACACACTGGAGGTTTCTAAGCCTGTGTTCATGTGATGGGTAGTACATCTAATAATCCCAAATTCATTTTGTAATGGGAAAACTGTGTTTGGAAGGTTGCACTTGTGTCTCTGCCTACACTGTGCTGGGGTGAGCGTCAGGGAAAGGGACAGCCTCAGCTGGAGCTAAAACCAACCATGCTGCCTTTCACCAAAACTGTATGATTTGTAACCCCCCCCCCCGCAAGACATAGGGTAGTTGTACACTCATCTGTGTGAGCACAGACACACACTGTAATCTTAGCTACGTTTCTAAGCACTACACTAAGTAATTGCACATATGTTACACTAAAGCCCCAGAAACCTGATAACACTTCCAGTGAAGAACAGCTATTATAAATAGTGGTACTTGGGAAAAAACCCCCAAATTAGTACATATATTAACTGAATTTACTATTGCAAAGCAAGTGAGCATTCCTAGGCTTCCCGTTTAGCAAGTGTAACCATTTTAATCGGAGATGGTACAAATGGCCAGCACCCTTTTCATTTGGCAAAGAGCATAATTCTGACTATGGCAGGGCAATAGGAAAACATGTAAATATTTAATCCTAAGGTACAAACAGTTTAGTTGCGTTTTCCTGCAATTTGCTGAGCTGCCACTTGATGGGGCCGAACGTCTCCTTTTGCGACAGGAACTGCGCTCTTGCCGGGCCGGGGATGCACTGGCGGCGCTGGGCAGAGGCCGGGGGCGATGCGGTGGTGATGGTGGTACCCAACCTCCGTCCTTCGGAATCCATCATCATACTGGGAGTCCGTCACTCCTTACGAAATCTCACTGTGCTTCCTTTGCCTCCTCCTGCGCTAATTCATGGCTGCATATATAATTTCTCTCTAAACCCTTCTGCTTTGCCCAAGGAAAAAGTGGTACCCATCCCACAGCTAATGGCAAAGGGCTGGAACAGAGCATCTGGCTCTTTTCTACGGGTCAAATGGCTTCACAAAATGCACATACATGGAGCTGACTTCCCTGAAGAAGCCAGGGGGAATTCTTTTACTAATTTTACTTGCTGAGTACGCCTAAAAGCTTTCATGAAAGCCTTGCCAGTATATCAAGGGAAGTTATCTTCCCCCTCCCCTCAGTGCACCTGATGTAAAACATCCAGTTTGGGCTCCTCCAGTTGAAAAGAGATGCGGAAAAATAGTAGAGGGACTCTTGGAGAGCTGATAAGATAGCAAGGGACTGGGGTATATGGTGAGGGGCAATGTACTGGAACACCATAGCTTGTAGATATCTGTCCTGGGGCTGCTGCTGACAGGAACTGTTGTGCCCTGCTCCTTTCTGGCTAAATCAAACCTGTGGAGTTGCAGGATATCAGCTGAGCTGATCACCAGCCAGCCACTTGTATGGCCTTAGGTGTTTTAGAACTAATATAAAGAAAGCTGTGAGTGTCAAGGATGAATGAGGAAAACAGCATCTTTTCATTACAGCATCAGGCTAGAGATGGTAAAGGGGCTGTTTCCCACACAGGAACCCAGCCTTGAGCCTGTTTCATGTATTCACAGCCTTTGCAAACAGTGCATTCTAATGAAATTTAGCAAGGAAAGAAAGCTTGAGGCATTTTCACCACAGAGAAGATCTGACCACTGGGGAATAAATATGGGACATAATTTAGTAGAATCAAAGCACCTGGTAATGCACTAAATGAGCACTTCTGCTGTAAGTCAAGGGCTTATTATTTGGAAATGATTGTTCTCCATTTATCTGTTGCTAACAGGCTGAGATACATGAAGTATTGATGAGGGAAATGAGAACCAAGGATGTAGCAGAAGAGAGCTTCTTCTAATGCTAAGATGGATCTGGTGAGCTCTGATCTTAAACAAAGACGTCCTGAGTGGGAGTATTGAGATGCTGGGGGTATATGAGAAAGGTCTGTAAGAGCTCAGCTGCTTTCACTAAACAAAACCAAGGCTGTGTGCAGTGTCTGAGGGAAGCACCTCACCCAGCAACCCCAGCCATAAGCAGCACAGTGCCCACAGGACCTGCTCAGCTCCCAGCACAGCTCTTTGCCTCAGCAGGTGCTGTGGCTGGGGACAGGCAGCATGGCACAGCAGGGCACAGAATGGCATTTTACCTCTCCTTGTGTTACCGAGCACAACTCTGAGCGATGCTGAGACCTGAAGGCTTTGCTGGTTCTGGGGCTGAGTGTCCAACAGGGCGGCACCTGGCAGTTTGCCAGCACTGGGGAGGAGGGATGAGCTGGAAATTAGGATAACTGGCAGCAATAAGCAGTTGTAGATTAAGTTCAAAGGAGCAATATTTGGTTGATTAACTTTCTGGGACAGTGAGATTGGTGCAGCTGAAGGGGCAGAGCAAGTGCCTCCTTCAGACCCCTCAACTCCATCCCCAGGTGATGGGACACCATCGAGCCTGCAGGTGCCCATTGTGTTGGCAGCTGAGATCATCACTTTGTTCTGTGCCTCCCTCCCTTCATATTATGGGGCTGAGAGGGAAAAGCCTCTGCAGAGGGGTGAGCACGGCCATGTGTTCACATCCAGCTACAAGAGCAGTGCCTGGGGGCTCCCAGAAGCCAAAGTGCCTGTGATGGTAACGCTGGCTCTGCTCCTTCCTCCTCACACTCCTCCTCCTCCTCACTGTGCAGGCAGCTTTCATTGGCTGGGTGGTGCCTCAGGAGCAAGGGGGATGCAGGGAGCCCAAGAGTAAGGACGGATGGTGCTGCCAGCAGAGCAGGAGAGGCTCTTATCAGTGCAATGCAGCACCCAGTCATACATATTCATTTCATCCCCAGTCATTTTGATTTTCTCTGGGTTTGAGAGAGCTAGCAGGGGGTTCCCCCTTTGAAAGAAAGACTTAATAATATTTTTTTTCATTCCCTCTTCCAAATTGCCTCAGAAACAAAGGATTTTTCTACATATTTTACATACACAGTGATTTGCTCGGTACCATATCCAACGCTGACCTGAAAATTAACACATTTTTGAAAGGGAACTGTTTCTGATCATGTCATTCCAATGAAGGGCCACTGGGTGCCCGGTCATTGAATGAGTCCCAGGTCTCTGACTAGCTTATAATGCTTTGGTGGAAGCAAAAGGGAGTGTCTCTATGTGGGAGACCTTAATGAGAACATCTCAGGCACCTTCACAGCACCTTCCATCAATGGGAACTTGGAGTGTTTCAGAGTGTTTAATGAAAAAGGCTGTATTATCATCCATATCTTAACTAAATATGTAGAAATCATTAATTATATAGAAACCTCAAAAAATTTCAGCACCCATAGAAGTTTCTATGAGCCCCGCTGCACCCCTGTCACTGACTCTGCCAGTGCTAGCAGGCTCCATTAGTTATCTGCAACTCCTTTTTTAAAATGTTCCTAAAATGCCCATCAGATCCTATGGCTCAGAAAGCCCAAGAAACTTCAGACAGAAGCACTCAACAGCAGGTTTGGAAAGCAAAAGAAAAGAGCACCAAATTTGGCTGTTTCTCCAAGTGCCTCGATAGGGTACAGCTCTTGGGTGGTCACTCCTCCTCCTCAGGTCAAGCTAACACACAGCTGGAGAAGTTCTTTGTTGGGTGCCCTGTAAGGGCAGAAAATGGCAGCACAAGAGAGCACATTCCCAAGTGCCTGGCATGATGTGTAAACTGTGCTTTGAAAGACTTGGCACCTTGGTCAGGGAGATATTAGTTATGGCCAGTGCCACTAAAGCCCCCACTTGCTGGTGCCAAGTTGTGGGCAGGTGCAATGCCAACCACATCAGGGCAGCCCTGTGGCTGATGCCAGTGAGGGGTTTACTGTCAGCTTGACATGGGGGTCTTCTTTTGAAGTGCCTGTGCTAATTAGCTGAATATCAAAGCCTGTATTCTGAGGCACATTTATCATAATATTGGATATGTTGGATATTTGTTAGGTACTCTGTCACCTGCAGTACTGCACCATTGATTTCAACAGCAGTTGAGCATAAAATAACAGCGGAATATTTTTAGAACCTTCTATACAAGCACCATTCAAATATCTGATCATTGTCCAACTATTTGTAGCAACACTGTGCTGAGTTTAACAAAATGAGAGGTTCACGCACTAATGCAGTGACAGCTTGTACAAACTTTCCTTCCCCAAGCCTATGGTATGCTGTGCTTTCAGGGCTTTGAGAGTCTCATACAAGAATGTATTTTTTTTTCTGACTATTTTAATGAAGCATCACCAAAAAAGTCAAGACAACACGAGCACATACCTGCTTTAAGCACTGCTTGAATCTGTTGGTTAATCAATAGTGTGCATATAAAAATAGCACCAGCATGACCTATTTCTCAAATTCTTTTTGGTTTGTGTTTCCTCCTGCTCCCTCATCTGTCAGGAACCACTTCCTGACACTTGTCAGAGCTTTGGAGCAGGTCCCTTGTTACTCTTTGAGAGTATAGTGCAGTGAAAGCCTACTTGTACTCAGAGAGAAAAAAAACCCAACTCTTTTCACAAAAACCTGCCAAAATTTCCAAGAAAACTCTCTTGGCCAGAATAGATTCATACCTTGGTTCAGAGAAGGCAGTTTTGGTTTCAAGACAAGGTGTTTAATTTGCCCCAGTTGAGTGAGTACATGCTCCTCTTCCTGTAGCTAGGGATGATGCACGAGACAGGGATATGGGAATGGCTCTGCATCAGAACACTGCAGAGGTGTCCTGCACATATCTCCAGAAAAGCCAGTATTGCGCTTCTTCTGTTTGTTTTTTTTTTTTTTTTGTAGGAGATTGCTGTCGTCATGGGAAGCATTGCTACCAAACAGTTTCTTGTGCCTGCCTTGCACAAATCCCTTTCAAAGAGACCTCTCTTTAGCTCTGACAGGGAAATGAGGATCAGGGGACTTCTGAAGAGTTGACATGATTTCCCTCTCTGAAGCAAAGCAAAATTTAAAACAAAGGGGAAATTCTTTGACCTTAAGGAGGCTGCCTTGATTTTAAACACTGATTTGTTAGTGGGAAGTAGAAAGAGTCTGAAGCTGGAAGGTGAGAGGTTCTTTCTGCCTTACATCCGCAAACTAATTTTTTTTTTTTTTGCTCACCAGAAAGTAGACGCAATAGGAAGGGTCAGGAAATCCAGATTTGGTTCAATTATGCCCTCTGCTGCTACAGGGCTGAAACAGGGTCCAGTATCATTCAGAGTAACAGCATGAAGCTTCTGATTTGAAAGCTCTCCTTTGGCTTAGAGGCTTGAAGTGCTAATTAAAACCCTTTTCACTTAGAAGACTTTTCTGGCTCTCTTACATTCTCTTTCATCCACCTAAAAAGTGATGATCCTTCATTACATCAACATTATGCAAGAGGTATCACTTGACTGCTTTGCTCAGCCTGAGAGCAACTGCTGCTGCCATTCGTATTGGCAAAGAGACTAGTCCAAGCCATGATGCATTAGTGAGGGCCATCAGCGAAATTCTTGCATAATTTATTTGAAGAAGTGAAGGAGAGTAGCTGAAGACGAGAGGGAAAAGAAGTGCCAAGGCTTTTATCTGGCAGAAGGGCTCTGCTCTGACAGTCCTGACAAATTTTCAGCCAAAACCACATTTTGAACTTCGTTCACTCAAGAAACACATCTACTCCTCTCAGAGCTCAACTTCTTTGTAGAATTTTAATTTATTTGAATTTTGATGTATTTATTGCTGTATGCAGGTGTTCAGCAAGCATCAGTGGAGAGTTTCACAGGAAAATAGCTGTTATGCAATATCCCACATTCAGGTATGGTTGGGCTCTTCAACACTACAGAGCAACATATAATGTTGCAAAAGTACACATGTCAAGGGAAAGAGGAACTCCACATTTCACCTGTGATTTCTCTGCCTCTGGCTTTTCAAGGCCCTCTGAACACTTGGTTCTTTGTAGGCTGTCATCGCTCTCCAAAGTATGTAAAGTTGTTTAACTCATTGCTATCTCTCTCTTGACAGATCTCAACACCAGCAAGTTTTCTTATGAAACATTACAGTACAAAGAGAAGACAACTCAGAAATACTGAAATACCACCCTTAAAACCCACGGGGATTTAGGAAGACAAATGGATAGACAGTCATGGCGCTACAATGAGCCCCAACCATATGAGCTGTGACATGTGAAAGACAACTGAAGGGAAAATAGGGAAGAGACATTAAAAACACTCTGAAAAATTATGACGATGTCTGAGATAGTGAGAGTCTCTTGGAAGGATAATAAAAAGGAAATATATGATAATAAAAGGTGGAAGACAGAAGCAGTTTGCCCATTGCTGCTGGCACTGCTGAGCTGTGAGAGACGGACGAGAATTATCCCCAGCCCGTGTAATGCTTGGGCACTCAGAGCTTTGACAAACTGACGGCCAAGAGTGCAGGTCAGAGCAGAAGTTTATGCAACACGGGGACACACAGCAGTGACTTTCAAACCCAAGGAGACTTTGGAGCCTGTCATTGGCTTCTAGGAGAGACATTACCCCTTAACTGGATGATTGCACTTGACATGACTTGGATGTGACAGCTTGGCTGAATCTTGAAATGGCTGATACAATGGGTGCAGCTGGGAACATATCTGAGAAGAAAGGGAGAAAAGATAATTATGTCATCGAGTCATCTCAGTATTTTACACTTAATAAACATCTTAGAAGGTTCCTGCTCTTACTTGTTTTCAGGAAATGCCTTTAGGAGAAGGACAGATCAAATATGACAGTAGGTGAAGAGGTCTTTTTCTAGCATTGATTCAGCAGCATAGGAAGCCCCTTGGAGCCCAAGATGTGTTAAGAGGTGCAGGGGAGTGATTTAGCTCATGAAAATTGTGGGTTTAACCAGAGAGCAGTTACAGAGAGATGCAGATGAAACTGGGAGCAGTCTGGCATTAGGCAAGATCCAGGCTGTGCCCTCCCCTGTCCCCTCACACAAGGACATGCACACATGGAGCTGCTGCCAGTACAGCTCTGTGATGCGCTCCCACTCCCACTCCTCAATCCTGCAGAGTGATCAGGAGGAGACAGCCCAGGTCTGCAAAATTAATAGACAATCAGGGTGGGATCGGGTGGTGTTTCTCATAGAAGAAGCAGAGAATGTGCTAAAAAAAAAATAAACAGCTATAATGAATTGCACCTCTCCCTCCCGTGGTTTCATGCAGCTGGTCAGATGCAGTTTCAGTGCCAGCAATAAGCTTCCCACTTCCAGTGGCTGGCAGACAGGTCTGGGTGGCTGGAGTTGGGGATACAGCCACTAAGTCTGTTGGTGCTGCTTCTGGCAGGTGTCAGACGCTGCTGAAATCTGAGAAACTGAATGCACAGGTGGAAGTGGGAGCAAAGCAAAAGTGGTCAGGAGATGCCCCGGGAAAGCAAAGGCTTCTTGTGCAAGGAGCTTGATGACTATGGGCTTTGATTGCCTTTGCATGTTGCTTGCTGGGTGCTGAGGTGAGGAGGAATGACTGTGGTGGTGGGGAGTGTAGCCTCAGAGTCCCCAAGGTGCCAGGGACACCCCTGAATCAGGGGATGATGAACTGAGGTCATGACTTCCTTTGTTTGATTCTGGGTACATTTTCCCATATAAAGCTGATTCCTTCTCACCTTCCCAGGGTGGAGGAAGTTTGTCCCAGCCACCGTCAGGCAGCAGGAGTCATGCCTGGGGTCTCCCCGGGGAGATGCAGGAAGCTCCATAGGGATGTTTTATGCATTATCCACCACAGACATCAGCTCAGACACAGCCCAGGCTCCAGACATTGTGATCCTCTGACCTGCTTGGGGACCTCAGTTTTTCTCTGGCTCCTACCCATCAGGAGGCAGAGATGGGCTGAGAGGGTTGTTTCCTGGCATGACCTGTTTCTGAAGTCTGGGAACTGGAGGGGAATGTGATGATGCTGGTGAGGGTGGCCACAAGCAGCACAGTGCACAGAAAAGTGCCACATGGTCACCTTCTGCATCATCCCAGAGGCTACACAGAGACCCACAGGCCATCATGGTGCTAGAGACTACTGTCAGCTTGGGGAGCAGCCCTCATCTGGTGCTCATGATTAACTAAGCTGCACTGCATTATAAAAAGCATTTCATTTATGTTGGTGTTTCTTGTATCTCTCTGCTTTTCCCCCTCAAAGTCCTTTTTTTACGCTTCATATTCCTAGAAATTACAATGGAGAAATAGCTGCTATTTATGAATGGACAGTGCTTTCAAATTAGTTTTGAAAAATGACCATTAGATCCATGATATTTAAAGAATTCTGCAGTTACATCAGGTGATTGAAATGTACAGGCCTCTCCTCAGACCTGCTCTGTGCTCCCTTTTCCCAACAGCCTGTGAAAGAGCCAAGATGGTCTTTAATGTCTGTAGAAAGATTACACAGGCCCTTCACAAGTCTGCAGGTGAAAATGAGCCCATTTCACCTGAAAGTCTGAGAGGATGCTCACTCTCAGTTTTCAAGCTGAGATAGCCAGCATTAAAGTACTTCAGAAACCCAGGATACAGCAGATTCATCGTGATCTGCAGGAGAAGACAAAATGTCTTCCAGAGGCTGATTTTCACTGCCCAGCTCTGTCTGAGTTCACATCTTCCTGGGAGATAGAATTTGGGTCCCTGAAGGGGATAGGCACAAGATCACTGTTCTAGTGGTGCTCTCAGGTTTGCACAGCCTGCACCTCCCTGCTGGCAGCTGCCACATCCCCAAAAGCAGCAATTTCTGGCTGCTTATCATCTCTGCCTTAATCACCCAGCGACATGAGAGGCATTATTAATATCCATGCACCCAGATGGCTCCCAGCCGCCATCCCTGGCTCTCTGTTGAAGCTGCTTGCTCAGACCAACTGGCTGCACTGGGCATTATCTCAGAGACACTAGAGAACCAGGAAGACACATCAGACACTTTCCAGCAGTAAATGCCCAGGCCCCAAGCTGCCGAAATCCAGGCAAGCACTGCCCTTCCCAGAAATAATCTTTGATCGAGGCTTTAAGCACAATAATTACTGAAAAACAGGGATTTTTATTCTAGAAGCACATTTCGAGTGTGATTCAGACTCTCTCTCTTCTGATTCATATTTTTTCTTTTTCTGAAAAAGAAAAGTGAGGGAGCAGGGTGTGGGAGGGTTGATGTCATGTCACAAGGGCCGGGCTATGGGACACTGCTCCATGTCCTTGCCCTGAGCCTGGCAGGCAGCCTGTCTCCCAGACGAGATGCCCATCTGATGAACCACACGTCTCTCTGTCTACTCAAGGCAATACAGTGAGTCTCACAACGGGCAAAGCTGAGCAGATGGGGAATCTTACATCATTTGAATTCCAGGAGAAATATAAGGTTAGCTCTGCCTTATAACATGCAAACTTCATTCTCTTTAATGTCCCAGACAGTACTTGTGAGCAAGGGATGCTTTGGCAGCACCCTGGATTCAAAATCTCTTTGTTCTCACAGTTAGCTTTGTTAAACAGTTGGCCCTAGTTTCTGATCAGATGTACAGTTTGCAAACTATTTTATCAGTAGCTGTATTTATTTTGCCAGAACTCCTGTTGCAATTTTCAAACCACTTGTAAAACTTGTGAAGCAGAGCTCTGCACTCCAAAGATGTGACCCACCCTTTTATTAGGTGCTTCTTCTTCTGAATCATCAGGTCTGCCAGCTTTTGAAAGTCTCTTTGTATTTTACTTTATGGATTCCAGGACTTCCTAGTTACAGTATCTGATCTCATATTTCAAGCTCTACTACACACACAGCTCTTAATGCAACAGTTGACATCTGGACCCACCTTAATGTTGCTCTGATGGTTTCCTGTCTCTTCCTGCCCTGCTTTGAAAACAGCAAGACTACAGATAACCGGGTACTTTCCCAATTGACAGTTGACATCTCCTTTCCCTGTTTCTTTGCCTTGGATCAATTTGTTTGCTGGTCTTATCTGTACTGTTAATTGTCTAATGGGCTCTTATGACAATCAAGATCCCATTTTGATGGTACTTTTCGGTGATTCTTAGGATTAGGACACAGGTGCAAGTGCTGATTGTGGGTGAAGCCCATCCTCTTGCATCTTTGCCACTTCTGTCCCCACTGCAGCTGCCAACGCTGGCCTTGGCTCAGCAGGAGCTGGTACACACAGGTTGGACAGGGCTTTGAGCAACTCAGTCTAGTCGAAGGTGTCCCAGCCCATGCCAGAGGGGTTGGAATAGATGGTCTGAAAGGTCCCTTCCAACACAAGCCATTCTATGATTCTGTGATCCACCTAAGGCAGAATCAAGTGTGCCATATCTAAACATGCTTCATGTCATTTTCTTGGGATAGAAAATATAAAAGGTCTTCAGGACAGATGGATTTTAAAGATAAAGCCACCATTGCAGAAGATGCTAATATAGCTGAAGAGTATAACCTCCTTCAAAAATTACAGGTTTTTTTGATTGATCTTTAGTTTTAAAATATATTTGAGGAGGAGGGACCATCTATTTTGGAAAGGGCCAGAACTTCCATCCCAAAAAACCATGTACATCAGAAAAATATACAGAAAGCATGGGAAGATACATAATGCACCAAAACACCTCATATTTTTTTTAAATATCTGCATTTAGACACTACACTTCTGTAAATGACTTGCCTTTCAATTTTCATTTCCATAACCTATGCACAACACATATTACAAAAAAAGGGAAATATTGGAGACTTTAGATAAAGGATCTTAGTACTTTTTTTCCGCACAGATGAAAACACTCTGACCTGGACCTGCTCATTCAATATAACAAGTCCACAAGGGAGGAGACTCCTGCCCCTCTAGGGATGAGCAGCTGCTTGGAGGCAGAGCCAGGCAGCTCCACAGTGGTGCTGGTGGGCTGAGGTGTGTAGGCAGCAGTGCTCAGCCCTGCCTGAAGTGCAGATCACACCTCTCTTCTCCCACCACATGTCAGAGCCAGGGCTTTGCAGATATTTCAGTGTTTCTGAGGACCGTACAAAATATTTCCAGGCCTTGTCCAGCCCTTAGTCCAGATCATAAAATTACAAGCACTTGTTTTACAAACTTTTTAAAGAAGTATCTTAAAATCTGTCTGCAGCATCCCGTCATTAGATATAATTAACGAGAATGCTGGGCACAGGGGTAACTGCTCAGATCAAAGCTGCAGCAATTTATTTTTTCTGTTGCAAACAGCAGCCATCTCCAGAGCTCCCTCGAGTTGCTTCATCTTTATTAAATAGGTAGAGCTTTGGCTGCTGAGATTTGATAAATCGAGGGCCAAGTTGTGGGCCGAGGTGTAAGCGTGTATCTCCAAACATTCAGTCAACCACTAATATAATGAAAGGAGGGTTGATAATTATAGAAACCCAGTACATTAACTGGCAGAACATTTATGGCCAAGAACAACACACAAGCTTATATTCCCTCTGGCTGAGAAGGTAAATTGCATTTTCAAGTTATGACAAACTTGACATTTGTTATTATCTATTATTATATTATTTATCTCCTTTAAAGTATCATTTAGAGATCTCAGCTGTGGCCAGAGTCTAACCATGCTCTGAAAAGGTTATATTTTAAGACCCTGACATTCAGGATAATATTTCCTGCAATCTTGGTTCTGTCAAGACAGAAGTTAAGCTAATTGGGAAAATGTCCATCTGAGTGTATGGAGGAGTGTGAAATGCAAATGTGAAGATTCCAGGTATATGTTAGGCAGCATCCTTCCTAATATGCATCTCAAGTACTTGCAGAAGGCCTCCCTGTGAGGTCTCCAGGGTGTGCTGGGCAGCAGGGTTCTCCCCACACCATGGTGAGCAGTAGGGGCACAGCTGGGTGCTGGATGTGTGTCTGCTCTGACCACCTGTGTACAGCCTGGCACATGGAACAGCCTGGCCAAGGACTGGAGCAAAACTGGGTCCCACCTGTACATTGTGTACCACTCTTGTACCCTCAAAGCCAGGCAGGTGGAGACAAAGCAGCCCCCCCACACTGACTGTGAGTTGGGGCTGCACATCCCTGCTTTGTCTGTGCACCAGGCCCTAGAGGAAAGGCAACCCTTCCCCTGCCTCTGCCAGGCCTTCCCTCTGTGTTTCAGCATCTCTCTGCCTGCAAGTGCCTTTCTGCATGCTGGACCAGCCATCTCCAACCCATTAGTCCTCATCAGCATGTGCCACCATAATTAACAAATGTGATTAAGAAGTGCAGATGTGCTGGTGTTGCACCTTGTCACTATGGCAGCACTTTCTTTTCTCACTTGGTATTATGAGTTAATAATTAAAGCTTTATATTTTTAGCAGCTTCATGTAATTTAGATCCAATTTGTCATGGCATTCCCTGATGTTCTCTTCGTCCTCATGATACCAAACACAGGCTGCTGCCACACCAATCAGTAGTGATTTTGTTCTTAATTACTGCGTCTTAAAATAACAATTAGGTTTTAAATTATATTGTATAAAAACAAACTTACGTTGAATATACTTTCCCGGCTAATAGGAGTGAATGAACAAGAAATTTATCCCCCTGATTTCTGGTTTTACAAGGGTTTTGTAAGTTCTTTTCATAGAACCACAGAACAACCCAGGTGAGGGCATCTTCATAGATCATCTGGTCCAACCATTATAAAAATAAATTGGTCCCAACCTGTTACAATATTTTGCTTTGCAGACAGTACACGGATATAGGGAAAAAATTATTTAAATAAATAAGCTGAGGTCCTACTTGGTTGGATAACTGTACATTAGAACAGGAAATTATGAGAGTTTGGGGGCTCTAATTTAAGACACGTCTTTAGGGACAGTGAACTGAAGTGAATAAAACAAACTGGGTAGCAAGGAGCTCCAGAATGCTGCTTCACCTGAACTTAAAAATACAGCGATTATTGCACTGGCCAGGAAACACTGGGCTGCAGAAAATGCGTAGCTCACTACCAGCAGAAAAGTCAGGTGCAGTATAATATTTCAGCCTAATTTATTTATGGGTAGGTACATTCATGAACAAGTATTAGTGTATTAGAAGGCCACAGTGAATTAGGTAAGGAAGCCTTCCAAGCTTCAGAAATCAACTTTTGCTGCAGCAATAACCATTTCTGAGGAAAAAAACCAGCAGCCCTAATGGTACAAGGGGCTGCTGTGGATCAGTCACTTAGCACAAGCCTGCACTCTGTCTTTTTGTCAGATATGAGTCCCCTCTCCCCTCAGGTTGCACTCCAGACAAAGCGGTTTATTATCTCCTGCAGACTGATTAAAACAGATGACAGAGCACTGCACAGGACCTTGTGGTCCTTAACCTGAACTTAATTATGGATGGCCTCAGAGTACAGCTCAGCCTCTCTTGTGGCAAATATTTGCAATCAAATACCAAAATCAGCCCCTTTCCAGCCAGGTCTGCACATTGCAGCCATATTTTTATACTATCTATCAGCTCAACCAGCACCAGCCTTCATCTCCAGCTGCCCTGGTCTAGTACAATTTAATTACAGCGTAAGCCCAGGTTGCCCATGAGGTGTCAGGTAGCTTCATGAATGAAGAATTAGGGGAAAAGGTCCCTTCTCCTGCAAGTGTATCCTTTTGAAAACCCAGGATGAACCGAAATGCTTGTACTTTTACCAGTTTTAAACCATACCATCAACATCTGGCTTGTTTTGTGGAAGTGCAGTGGCTCGTTTCACCATGTGGATTAGTGAAAGACTCCATTTATTATCATTACATCAGTAATGTACCTCATCCATGCTCTCTGCTAATAGTTCCAGCAATTATCCCAGGATGAGCTGCTTGCTCGGGACAGAAGGAGTTTTGTGGGTGTACAAACCATTTGGGACCTTGAGACACCTCGGGGACCCACAGCCTGTGGGGTGGGGATTGAAGCTTCATCAGCAAAGGTAACTGTGGCTCTTTGACATACAAAATAACTTCTGTATTAGCACATACCCTGCAATCTCATGTAAAATCCAGTATAAGCTCATGGATAAGCATAGCTGCAATTTAGTGTAAACTTATCTAGTAAAGTGTACCAGGATCATTTTGCTGTGGTTGTTTTTTAACCCTGTGTGCACATTTCTGGTTTATTTTGTCATCAAGGGGAGTTTAGTTTATGAGCTGGTTTTGTCATTCCTCATGGCCATGATGATTCTGGACTCACATCAAGGGTCTGTACCTCACCGTTGCTCCCCCTCCACCACTGACCAAGTCTCCTCCGTTCAAGAAAGACATGTAGACAAAAGGAGAACATCCTGTGTGGCTTAGCTCTGTACCCACACAGTGCTTTTAATGCACTGGATTTTAGAAACAACCAAGCTGGCTTAACCTTCATCCCCATTTATCAGGATTCCAAATCTTCAATATGTAAAAGTGATGATACAGGGGTCAGGTGAGGTGCCTGGGCTGTGTGGCTCCGGGGCCAGGAGCTGGTGCCTGAAAACCCATGGAGTCACTAGGCTTGGGACACCTACACTCCTAATTCCAGAGATCAGTGACAGCAGTCTTTAGGAAGCATCTGAGCAGCTGCCCAATCCACCTTGCACAGAGGAAGGGAGAAAATCCAGGCTCTATCTGTCTCTGGTGGCACTGCCCTCTGTGACAGTACCATGACTAAGGATTCAATCTTACATAAAATTTTTGAAGTGCAACTAAACGCCTTTCCCCACTCCTTTTTGTATAGAAACCACACAGTGCATCAGCTTGGGCTTCACGGCTTTTGTCCCCTCCCCAGAAGGGCACAGAGCCAAAAAGGCAGTGAGATCCACCATGGTCTTTGGGACGTGCTCAAATATGGTGAGTTTTGGAGGGGCAATTGGGACTGGGAGGGGAGATAGGACAGGGCAGGGCTCTGATGGGTGCAGGACTGGGCTCATCACTGCACTGAGTTGTGGTAGCTGCTGCAAAGGCTCCATTAAAAGGCACTGCCTAGTTCTTGGTCTACCCCTTTCATTTGAGGCTGTTATTCCTTTGTTCTCAGCTAACATTGTTCTAAATACTGTGTTTTGCAGGGGCTTTTTATGAAACTCCTTCAGAACCTACTTTGAGTTTTAAATAACCTTATTAGTAACACATTAATGATAGTTAGCCTTCCTACATATGATTTGTCTTCAAGGTCTTGCTCCAACTTTAGGTAATCTTCACAGTGGTTGTGAGAGGCGGATGCTCAGTGCAGCATTTTGAGAAAATTCTGTTAAAGATGGACATGATGCAGCAAAAATTGGTTGATTCTTAGGCCTGGCATTTGCTCAGTCTTTACTTGCACCAGCACTATTCTCTTCATTTCAGCCTATCAGAAGCTCTTTTGAGTAACATGACATAATGAAGCAGGCAAGAACAAGATAAAAGTTCAGGAGAGCATTTCCAAGATCCCACAGGCTCCAAAATATTTGAGAATGTGACTAAGCCCTGAACAGGTGAAAAAACTGAGCATTTCCTTTGGCTATTTGTTCTTTCAAAGGTCCCTTGCTAAGTCCTAGACTAAAGCACATTCCTTGTTTGTGGGATGTACTCAGACGTATTGCACATAAATCTTCCCTGGCCACCTCTGAGCTGAACACCAGGTCTTGCCAGACTCTGTGCTCTTTTGGAAAGATGTTAGAAAACATCCAGAGGAAAGGAACTGCTATATTTTGCTCTTGTGCCATCACTGCAGTTAGGTCTGAGTAATTCCCTGAGCAGTCAAAAATCCCTTTGCTGTTGGGTTTTTGGAAAGCATTTGGTAAAGCATTTGATATGTTACCGTAAGTTTTAGCCTAGAGACGAGATTGAATGTCAAGCCGAAAAGGATTCTATATGTAATTAATTATTGATATAACTAGACATCATATCAGCACATTTTACACAGCTGTAGGACCTGAGCCTCACAAAGGAGTACTTGAATGGGAAAGAAGTGAGAGGAAGAGCTCCCCTGAGCTTGGTGCTGGTTGATTGGGTTCTCCAGGTTGAAACATCAGGTTATCTATTAACCAAAAAAAGGACTTTTTTATGTTTCTATTGCAAAGAAAGAAACCTCAGTTTTGTGTATTTTCTGTATACCCTGCCTCAGGGCATGGGCTGAGCTTAGGAAAGATTTAAATCTGGGGGAGCTCATCTTTCCAAATTGGTGTTAAGGTATTGACATCCGCCCACAGCAGTGAGCCGGCTTTCCTCCGCGCCTGTATTTCATTTGAATTCCCTCGAGGTGAAACTTAGATAAGAAATAATAAGCTTCATGATTCATTGCTGCTTGTGTGTGGAGGAGAAAATACCAATGCAATGGCACCATGTAGCCTACCAAAAGCAGCGAGGACCTGGGGCTCCTGGGAGCATCTGCCTGAACCAGCTGCAATGGGAAGGACAGACCAACCTTCCTGTTGCTCATCCAAGACTTTGTGATGACTCTTACTAACAAAAAATCCTTACTGCATCTTTAAATGCTTCTCTCAGGGAGGTGGGCACAACACAGGAGCAGCCAGTACTTGCTACAAATGCAGAAGCATTTGGGATTTTCCTACCTTTTACTTGATCAATTCACATCCATTTTAATTCTTCTAATCTCCTCCTGGTACTTTGCCACCCTCTACTGTGGGAGTTGGACCTCAGTATGACTCAGCCTGTACTTGCAGGGCAGGAAATCAGTGGACGAAGTGATTCCCATTGTGAAGAGCCAGGAATTTGTTCTCCATCCCCTGACATTTTCCAAGTTTTTATCCAAATGAAAATGTTTTTGGCTTGTCAAGCTGAAAGCAGAAGTCAGCTCAGGGCAAGAGAGTTAATACATTTTCACTAAAAATAAATCCTTCTGAAAAGATCTTTTCATGGAGAAGACTGAGGTGATATTACATGGACTTGAAAGATGAAAGTTGTTTCAAAATGAAAATCAAGGTTGCACTTTGTTCAAACACAGTATTGCAGCATCTACAAACCTATCTTGCCATTATTTTTGCTGGATAAGCTTTTTACTGCAGGTTTCAATTTGGCTGAATCAGTTGAAGAAAATCCCAAGATGATTTAGGCAGTCTTTGTCTCAGTAAGTTTAACAAGAGATTGAGTTAGCGGACAAACTGGGAGGGGACATATGTGAGGGTGCCTTGTCTGGGCCTCTGGGAACTTGGCCCACTCACACTTCTAAAGCTGACTGTTCCACTCTGTGGCATTTGTCATGAATTGAAGAGTTAACTCAAAAGAAGGGAACCTGATGCTTTGCAATTCAGCTACTTGAAGACATTTGTGCCTGCAGGATTCACACTCATGTCCATCGAGGCTAGCATTGCCCCTATCATGGACATGGGATGTACCCCATCCCTTGGTATGGCAGTTGCTCTCCCAGACTGCTCAGTGCCTGGAAAGCAGGAGGCTGTGCAAGCCAAAGGTGACCACCCTGCTAA
This sequence comes from Manacus candei, assembly GCF_025592945.1. Taxonomy (NCBI): domain Eukaryota; kingdom Metazoa; phylum Chordata; class Aves; order Passeriformes; family Pipridae; genus Manacus; species Manacus candei. The sequence goes on from NW_026138073.1 coordinate 7,422,903, forward strand.
TTTATGGGTTGATTTCTGCAGGCAGGTCTGTGATATACCTTCAGAAAGGCTTATACTCGATGCGTCACTGTGCTTAAAAGCAGAATATGGCACCATGACTCATTCCATAAAAACTCGTCAGTCCTAAACACAAAGATGTGCTTAAAATTGTTTGCTGGAAAGTTTATTTCCCTGCTCACAGAGCTGAGCAAATGTCACTGCACTGCATAACCCTTCCACTGTTTTGTGCATTCAGTTTTTCCTCACTTTGGTCTGCTGGTAAATTCAAATGGAAAATACCTGCAGGAGATGCAGCAATTTTAGTTGTGCCATGGAGTGTCGAGTGCATTGGAAGGCTGACCTCTGAGATTTCCAGTAATATCAATGAATTGGCCCTCTTTGAAAGCCCTATTAGCTCTGCATTCTCACTCTTGAGGAGCTGTTTGAGTGGTTTCTGCAAAATGACAATTACAGCCCCCCATAGGGCTTGATGCAAACAGGCAGATACCTTGTGAGACTGCTTTTGTTGTAGTCAAACATCTCAATGGCTGTTTACAAAGATGGGTTAACACCGAGGATTTCTAGAAATTGGAAAAAAGTGGCATTTGTTTGTTTAACAAAGGAGAGCAAAGATACAACCATTCACCTTGAGGTATTAACTCACAGCTTCTACCCAAATGAGTCAGGACCTGTCTGTCCCACCACCACTCTGGGGGGCACCTGAGAACCTCTGGGAAACAAGAAGAGTTGCCATCCTCTCAGAGCATGACATGGACATGCTGGGAAGGAGTGTGTACCTCTCTGGTGCTCAGCAGAGTTAAGTGTGTCCAAGATCCATGTCAAAACCTCCCTCCCTGTGCACAGTGAAAGCCAAGCACCTGATGCTCTGACTCTCCAGGATCAACAAGGAGAGGGATGGAGGCAGATGTCCATCACTTCCGCACGCTTCTGCTGGAAGCATCGCCCAAGGACCTCATGTCCCACCAGAAACTGCAGAGCCACTGTCAGCCTGCTCGAGGCAGAAAACCCAGGGAGACTCTGTGGGAGAGAGATTGCTTTGAGACAGGCATAGAGGAAACAACATTAATTCAAAGAGAAAATGAAATTAAACAGAAAATTTGAAATGCGGGAGATTGTTGGCTGTCTCACCAGGAAATTACTGTCCCTTAATGCAGTTAAGTAGCCAGACCCCAGGGCAGCTGGGCAGATCGCCCAGAGCACAGCACAGTTTGCAAAGAGGGATGCTCTGGATGAGTCCAAGCACTGAAAGGGGCAACATGGGTGAGCACAGTTGGACAGTGACTTGTTGAATGCTTAGAGGTGGCAGACACCTCCACAGCATCAGATCTGTCTCCTTCCATTCGTTTGGTGTGAGGGGGCTAATGGTCAGCACAGCAGGTGACAGTCTCTGCACAGCCCCGGGAGGGTCTGACACATGTGGTCCCTTTTATCCTGAGGTATCTCCCTGCAATCCTCCTTGAGCCTGGATGTAGTCAAGGTTGTCTCTGAACAAGCTTCAGACACAAAATCAGGATGGCTCCCCCTCTGCAAACACATCTCAGCAGTGCCCATCCTCACCTTCTTTGCTATCAGATGCCTTCCCTGTTTCTTGCTCCAACTGGCACTTTCAGGACCATTGACTGGTGATCATCATGTGTTTTCTCCTGTGCCATCTCTCTGGGGAAGGGGCTGCAAATGAGCTTTTCTTAACCCAAGGAGCTGTCACAAGGCAGCACTCTTCACTAATGCCTTGCCAGTTCATCCTCCTCCATCTCCCCACAGGCAGAAGGCACCATCTAACCCAAACCTTGTCCTGACCTTCTTGAAGGTCTGTGTCTGTCCAACCCTTCGGCACTCCACCAGTTTTAGCTTTGAAATCACGCAATGAGGTACAGCTGCTGAAAGAGAAGGGCTTTCCTTATTTTTCCCTTGTAAGGCTGAAAATGTTGCAGGTAATGGAAAGAGGGCATGAAAAGGCCTCTGAGTGAAAGTAAACAATAAAGAGAAATAAATGGATATAAAAAAGAGTTAACTTTGTTCATTCCAATTTACAGCAGAGTCCAAGCTCAGAAAATCTCCGAGAACAGAGTGGATTAGTGATAACCCTCAGGAACACAGAATAAAGCATATAATTGAGAAAGGTGTCATCTTCTTCACAGCTGGAGAACAGAATAGAGTTAACTCAGCTGGTAAAAAATGTCAGCTGAAATATCTCCTCCTTTTCATCTGTTGATTGTTTTTTGATGCGTATTTCCTATTAGAAACAGCAGGTAAAGTTGGTAAAGGTCTTCCAGCAGGTTCCAAGCTTTCCGTAATGCTTGAACATATCTCACCAGTTTAGAGCTACATATTTCTGCTAATAATCCCTCTTCAATACTAATTTAAACACAAATTCCAGAAACTGAAACTGATTAGATATTTCTGTACATGAGTGCTGAAGATCTGAGAACTTGCATAGCATATATTGTAGTATGAGAAATAGCAGCAACCTGGTAATACTAACTGCTTACTAAACATAATGGAAATGAGCAGAGAGCACTGAATACTTAACACAGCTCCTCTGGAAGAGTTAAAGACCGTCTTAAAACTGTGGGTAAGGATGTAAGGACTTGGCAGCTTCTTCTAAATGAGGTAAAGCAAAAGATGTTAAATTTTGCATTTCAAGACCCAGAGAAGTCAGATGAAAACATCATCAAAAGAAAGCCCTAAGTGTCAAGATTCCCTGTTTTCTGTCTTTTGCCTGTTCACAGGCAAAATATATCTTCCTCCCAGCCTTATGTTTGGTGGAAATTCGGATTTATCATACCTTTTGCTGAGTTCATGTTGAAAGGCAATTAGTGAAAGAGCTTGAGCAGAGGCCATCAATATTGCGATGCTTGATTAAAAAACCCATCTGGAGCTGGCAGTGAACTAGTCTGCTATTGGCAGGGGTTATTTAGTGCATCCCTGTTCCTCTGTGAAACTCTCCATTTCCTCCATTATCACAGGGTGAGATCCCTGTGAGCAGAAACTTGGGAGATGATTTAAAAAGTGAATATGAAATTATGTGAAACCGTGACACTGGTCAAACAAATCAGTCCTAGGGGCTGCTGGCTCCCTGGACTTTTGCACAACAGATCCAACTGAGGGCCTTCAGGATCCACTGAGGTTTAGCTGCTTATCATGAGAGTTCAAGGGTGAAGTCCCTTGACTCCTATGTTGTAACCCAGGAAGTGTAATTATGTAAACAGGACAAGACCTAAGGAGAGGTAACATCTTGGTCAACATCATTTCTAAGAGCTGGGAAAAGAGACAACACGAGCTCTTTTTCAGCTCTGAAATCTTACCAATGTAGGGCTGTGTGGGCTGAGCACTGCAAAGAGAATAAAAGTAGAAACAAAATCTATCTTAAATGAGCCTTTATTCCCACATTATTCTTCTACCGAGTCCAGTTTTACTTTGGAGTTATATCTTGAGCTCAGAAAGGGTTGCAGCTCTGAAAGCATGGCTCCTTGTTCCAGTTGGACCACCTGCTCCTGTTAAGAGACTGCCTCTGCTTACTGCCTACCTCCTTATCACAGTTTTGCATGTATGGAGAAATCTAAAATCCCTTGCCCCATTCCTCTTGATGGGAATTTCGTACCTGGTGAAAGGGAAGTTAAGTCATGCCTGAGGCACATGAGAACACACCACTTGTGGCTAGAGAATAGAGGCACAGGCTGGCCAGGAGTTCTGCCCGGCGTTATTCACAACGGCCAAGGGCAAAGATGGGAATTTAGTGTATTTTTCCAAAGTCTGCCATTTGGATTTTTGTATGCCATCCTCATGTGGATTGTAGTTCTCACTAGTAATTTGGGATGTTGCATGCTCATTCTCTCTGGTCCTTCTTTTTCCTGTTGTAGGTGTGGGAGAAAAGCCACGGTGAAACTTCCCTGACTGCAACTTGAAGCACCAGTTTAATAACATTACACAGGGCTGGGAGATCACTTGATCTCTATGTTTCCCAGCCAAAACAATAGTGTAGGGGGGTGTTGGTCAGCAATTTAAAAGGTCAGACAAGAGCAAAAGGTCTGTTTCCCCTGGCAGGGAGTTATTAGTGACTGAATAGTTCTACGACTGAGGAGGAAGAGGAGAAAAGGGGGAAAATAAGGTGAATAAAATAAGTTAGACACAGCGGGTGCAGTCTCATTGGTACTGGTTTGAGATGCGTTTCCCATTTTCATTCAAAACAATGGATTCCAAAGAAAGCTACTCCCAAGAGTGAAGCCCTTCAAAGCTGAAATGTGCTATCTTGGGTGAATCACTGAGTCATTAACAAAGGAAACCAGCTTGATTGCTTATTTTTAAACCTGCTTTTCTCAGACTCCTCTGGAAGTGGAATTTCACAGCTCCCACAGCCTAGGCTTTGCTTGCTGTCCATAACTGCCTGCCTAGCAGAGTTGTGGAGCATCACCTGGATCACCTTCCTGTGCTCAGGCACTCAGAAGGGGCCACATTACCATTCAGAGCTGTATATGGGCTATTTTGTATCAGTACTAGGGCATTATTATGTCCTTTCCAGCTCAAGCTGGTACACTTCCTTTCAAGGTTCAGAACAAGAAGACAGAGGATTGTGGAAAAAAAAACCTCCTTCAATCATTGGTAGGACAAAACACTTGGATTTGTTCCAATACTTGGACACAGATTTAGCTCCAGCATAACAGGGCATGGCTACAGTTCAAGTCACTCAGCTTGGATGCAGGATGCCATCATTCCTAGAGACTTCAGGATCGACTCTGCTTCTTTGGCCTTTATATATATATCAGAGCCTGATATACGGTGACTGCACCTCCATGCTCCTGCATTTCTGTGCTGGTTTGGATTGGACCTTTAGCTGTGCTGGGAGAAAAATCAAATGTTTCCACCTTGGGAACCCATCAGAGGTGAGATGGCTCAGCCAGACACACCAACATGGGAATCAAATCCTGATGCCATGAGACCGTCTCCCGAGGAAGGGACTGGAGCACACACACTACAAGGGCTGTTTAATAATAGATCTGAGACGACAGCACAGGATGTCATGTGGGGGGAACTTCTGCACTGAAAAATGATGGAAAGAGAACTGGCTAAACCTATTCCTCACCATCTGTTATTAAAGCATCTCTGTTTTGCCAAGATCCTTCAGTTATCTGCAGAAGATTCCCCACAATGCTGTTTTTCTCTCCTTGAGAGTTCTGAAGATCCTGTAGGGCTTAAAATCTGTCTGGACCCTTCTGCTTTTGCTCAAGTAATTAAAAAAACATTGTAGTAGGAGCTCTGTACCAAGCCAGGGAGTTGGTCCTGATGCCCAAGGACGCTGAAATGTGGCATTTTTTGTGCCACAGGTGAGGGCACTAATATGTTGAAGGAATGCAAAATGTGAGTTAAAATAAATAGATTTGAGTTAACATTTTAACTGGAAAATGAATATTTGTTTTCACCTTTAATCAAATCACTCTTAGGCCATTGGGTCCTGTACATCCCATGTTGGTTTCTGAACTCAGATGTCAAAACATTTCCTATGCTCCCTTCAGCTTCTACTTTCAGTTTTCTTTTGTTTTCATTGACTGTCCTCATGTTTTTCATTAGTAACAGGTGGCCCTGTTTGCAACCTTCAGAGATCCCATGGGAGTTTGTTAACAGAGGCTGAGGTACAAACAAGCAGAAATTCAGTACATGGAAGGTGCATCATGAAACCTCTCTGAATCAGACTCTCCCCAGCAGTTTGGGTGAGTGATGCCACCTCCCATCAGACACACCAATGACCCTGCATAACTTTTTCTTCCTCATAAGAAAATACATATAAATAACACTGCAATAGGGTGAAGTTGAACAGGACAATAGACAAAAAAGCAGAAATTATTGAAATGCAACTGGACAGGTTGCCAGGATGATATTACAGAGCTGGCAATGGAAACAGCTTATGATCGAAATCAGTTGCAAAGTATTGGTCACACTGGATTTTCATTAGTCTAATGGCCATGACTAAAATGCAGTCAGATTTATCAATCAGAAATCCCTTTAGCTGCCCTTATTTTGTGAAGCACTAATGCTCAAGACTATTTCAAAACAAAAAAGACATTACTCATAAAGCGTATGTCATTTAAATATAGAAATTTCTTCAGATCTTTACACAGAAATTAGCTAGTTAATTTCAGAAGTATTATTTGAACAATTTATTTTAATTAAAATATTTTTTTTAAAGATCAACAAGCTACTTCAGCCATATTGCATTTGCAGCAATGAGGGTATAATTTTGAAAACCCCTGGGATTACTCCTAGGACTATTTGAGAGAGCATAGATCTGACATTTCCTTTTTGGGGTCATTGACTGTCTAATTTTCTTGATTTGCTTATTTTATAAGGCAAATTTCCTCCCTCTACCTCTGCTGATGTTTATTATTTTAAAATTATTGGGGTATCTACCCGTACTACCCATACTGGTAACACAATTTTTTCTTCCCTATTGCAAAAAGGTTTCTACCAGCTTACCTTTTTGCTCGTATTGCATGTCAATCACAGTCAGGGAGCTGTGAGTATCACACATTAACAAAGAGCCCTGGGTGAAAGCCCCCAAAAGCCACCTTAAGAGTTGAGTCTGGCTCTGAGTCTTGGCAAGATGTTCTGGGTTTGAAAACTTGATCTAACAGCTTCGCAGCTGAACCAGTGAATGTGGCAATCACTAGGGATACTGATGAGGTTTTCAGCTCTGAAGAAAATCCTGAGGCTTGTTTTCATTCTAAATGGGAAAAAAAACCCCAAAACAAAACAAAAACACAACCAGCAATTTTCCTGTAAACATGGGTTTTGGTTTTATTTGGTTTGGGAACATGGGACCATTTCTTTTCATTAATACTGGATCATGTAGTTCTGATACAGCACTGATTTCTGTTCCAATAACATGAAAACAGCTGTAGTCTAGTACTTATCTTATTATCACAGCTAATATTCTACTATATCAAAGTCCAGGTGAAACAGCTCCGAGCCATTATGAAATAAAATATTTTGACACAATAGAGAAGTGACTAAGTCAAAATGACTCACTTCAGACTTCGAAACTTCATCCAAAGCCACTCTCCTTTGAAAGACAATTTCTAATCAGAAACCAGCTACTTTGGAATTGTGTTTGCTTGTTACTTATTACTATAAAATCCCAGCCTTTTTGGCAACCGCAGCCCAGAGGAAGGAAGCCGCATTCCCAAACTCTTTCTTCTCCCACATCTGCTGTGGAGAAAACAAGCCCTGAGCTGAGGAAGTGGATAAATCGTGGTTGGTGGTTCAGTAGCTGCAGCTCCTGCACAGGGATGGGGCTGCTGGCCCAAGGGCCTGAGCCAGCGCCGGGTCTGCTTCAGGACTACAGACACCATCCCACAGAATTCAGCTGTGTGATGGAGGTGAGAGAGCTTGGAAAATAATAATGAGGTTCAATCTAATTGAAAAGATTTTCTTTACCTTTGGAAAGGTTCACGTCCCAGCTCAGCCCATGACCTTCAAGATCTGCGGTGGAAAGTCCAACGGCTCTGACGATCATTACGTAAATTATCCTCCCTGAATGCAGAATAATCACCACAGTTAATACACTTCACTAGTTAAATTTACCTTATTGTATTTTACACAGCCCTATTTACACTTTAAGACCCAATTTGTTCCTGTCTATTAGAATACATATTGATTTTTTCAGTTTTAGCACTCTGCAGAGCCTCTTGCAGGACTATTTACAACAAAGAGAAAGCCCAGCTGCCCTGGAATATGCTCTGTGAAGTTGAACCTGAAGTACTGAATTTTATAATAGTTATTAAAAGCCAGAATAACATAGAAAATGGTATGCAAAGAGCCAGCAGCCAGTCTATACGTTGATGGTTCGTTTTCTAAGAATTCATGTAAGGGATTTATTAAATATTTCAATGTCCTGCAGAAGGATAAGGGGTGATTCCCTGTCTTTGAACCCCTAAAAGTGATGCAGCAGTGTACCAGGGGTGCACTGAAAGAAAGTGACTTTCAAGCTGTAATTTGAGGCAGTGCTTTCACATGCTGTACTTGCTCACTGCCATTAATTATTAATTTGCCTTCAAACGGGAGATTTGGAACTGAAACATGCTAAAAAATTCAAGGTTTTTTAACCCAAACATCAGTTTAAAACAGAATTAATGTTTTTAGAATTTAATAAGTAAACTTCACCACAGTCTTACCCAAATTCTTGAAGCAAAGACTACACTTTGTCCAAGAAACAACACCTAACTTACTTTTATCCTAATTTTGTTCCCAGTCAAACTGAAAATTAAATGCTTGGAAATAACAGTGTGATTATTAAGGAGAAGTATCCACCTATTGCTATGCTTCCTTCTGGGATTTTCTAGTGTTTTAGTCTTTCGCATGCAGCAAAAATTACCTTTTGGATAGTAACCTTACTCATATTAAAATCTCAGCACAAGATGTATGTCAAAGGGTAAATTCCAGCTGAAAAGAACAGGGAGGGGGAGAAGAATAAAATAGGGGAAAATATGACATTTTGTCAATTTTAAAAATACAAAGTTTTTGGACACTTAGAGCATTTTCTCTTAACACTTTCAAACCTCTATCAGGTGCTTCATTTGAAAGAACAGCTTTTATTTTCTTCTAAAATCTGACCTGAATTTTTAATGAAAGAAAATCATTGAATTGTTTGCAGTGAATCAGAGCTTTTCATTCCAAAGCAAACAAAAAGTTTCAGGTGTACTCAAGCATTTTTTTTCTTTAATTGTTTCATCTAATTGTAATTGTTCTCATTTTGGTTAAACCTGAATTATTTTGCCCTTGGGGAAAAGAATGCATTAGTCTCCCACTTCCACCTGCAGGGTTTCAGAGGAGGCACATGGCAACTGCACTTGTTCTCTGAGGGAAAAGATAAGATGTGATGATGAGGGAAAGGATAAGATGTGATGATGAGTTAAAATTAGAGATCTGCCTGGGAATAACAGAGTCAACAGACTACATTGCAGCAGACATTGCTAGTCCCTCCACTTTTCTCATTAGCTGTTTAATCCTGTGACTATTAGAGGCTGTGCAATGACATCTCTTTTTAAATCTTTAATTTTAAGCAACCCAGATTCCTCAGGGTACCCCTGAGACTGGGACTGTGCGAGACCTGTGCCCCCTTCCTTGAAGGTCCTTTAGTCTGGATCCTGGTGTCCAGCCAGCCCATGCCATGGGTGCTCACTGAGTCATGTTGTAGACATTGTCAGGCACCATTCAAAGGCAGAAATAGCAGTTAAAATGCAGATATTGGGATATATGTAACTGATTGAGATTTTTGTATCAGCATATGGCACCAAATTCTTCTTTAGAATACAGTAACAGCCCCATTTGACTATATTAGAAGATATATTTGCATACTTAAGGGCAGTATTCAGCACACATTATGGTTTCTATGGAAATACATGTTTTTATTTGCTTAGTATGTGAAATATAATGGCAGACATTGCAAAATCCACACCACAGCCTTGTACTATACATGGCACAGTGACTGTGTAATCCCGTGGAAAGCTTTGTTATGTGATATAAGGACTCCATGGTGTTCACCATTTAATTTGACTCCAAGGAAGCACAGAGGCCTAATGAGCCCCTGGACAGCTGAATGCTTAGAGTTTCTATTGTGCAGCTATTCCTTTCCCTAAATAGTAAAGATTTGCATATGTACATAAGTTCTATTCAGAAATGGCTTGCAATTTTCCTAATAAAATATGATGATCCTTGCCTCAACCTTTTTACAATTTTAACATAACATGAGATATGGAAAATAAACATAAAACAAGAAAGATGACCAGAAGGAAGAGATGATATTTTATCTGACAAATGAATTTCATAGGCCAGCAATCCATGGGTATCACACCTCAGAAAAAAACACACATTGTTGTGTGCAATTCAAATCTCTCTGTAGGCTGACATTGGCAATGACCAAGGCAAAATTCCTATTGAAATTCACAATATTAATATGGATTTAAAATAATTCTGTTGCAAAGCACAGAAGAAGATGGCGATTCATGTCCATAATCAGTACGGAAACTCAGCTTTCTAGAGGGTATAAAAATGCCTGAGTGGGGACAACCCACAGAACCTACTTTGCTAAATGAAAGTGGAATTGGGAAAAAAGAGACATATTCTGAAGGATCCTGCCTGTAAAAATAAATCCCTTGTAGGAAGCTGCACTGACAGAAAAAACAAAATTGTCACAGATGACTCTTCCACACTGTCAACACTAAAAAGTACTTGGAAAAAGGAAACCTCAGTTCAGCTCCTAACCCTTCTCTGGAAATAGCAGTCACAGTAAATTTTAATCTCTGTGCCGATTGCATGGGAGAAAGCAAAAGCAAGAACCTTTTCCAAAGCTGTTACAAAGCTTGAAAAAGCAACAAGGTTTCCTCATCAGTTTTAAACTTTCTGCTTCTGCCATCGTGCAGGTCAAACCCTTGGAGGTGCTGCTTCTGCTGAGCTGCCTGTTCCTAGGGATAAACCAATAAACAGTGGCAAGGACAACACCGTGGTGTGCCCGAAGCAGGACTGAGCCCTGCATGTCCTGTCTGAGCCGGAGGAGTGAACTTTACATTGCAAAATCGTCCAGTTTTTATTCATAGACATTGTGAGCAAAAATAATAGGAGATTTAGGCCCTCAAAATTATCAGTCCATTTTTTTTTACTGTTTTTTGGGGAGGGGATTGATCATTTTGCACAAATTCCCTGATGCTACCAGCAGACTCAGTGCCTTCTTCAAAACACCATTGGTTGTGGGGTGGCAAGTTGTCCCAGAGGCTTGCCATGGCCTCCTTCCCAAAGAAGGAAGTATCACAAATATGATGCCAAAAAATTTTTAGACTTTCCCTTGCTACCACCCTCAGTCACATCAGACCACGGGGTGTTACATGCCCAAGCAGGAGTGGCCCATGAGTCCCCTTCTGTCCCACCCACAGTGCCCTGCAGCACTGCCTTAAATATAGCAATGAGCTGCAAAAAACATTCTGAAGATCAAGTAACTATGACAAAAATTCCTTCCCAGACCATTTCAGACGAAAAAGAAAAAAGAGGACAGTTTTGGATAACCTCAGAGTGTGGGGTGCTGGCTTTCTCGCACCCATCACTGTGATGGAAACTGTTCCTATATCGGTTTTTATCATACAAATTTCTGCTAGTTCTGGGGATGAACTAATCACATGATTGAGAACTTGAGAAAGACTTAAAAATAAATCCCTGTGTACATTTGCCTATAAGACTTTAAAATGTCCCCGAAGTTTTACCTGGAGAAAGTCCGAGCAAGCCATCATGTGGAGACAAGGTAATGACCGCTCTGGTCTTCATTCCTGCCTCCTTAGTCTGTGTGCCCAGCCGTGTCCAGAATACAGCAGCACACATCAAGCCTCAGCACAACAAAACTTCTGAGAACATTTCACTCTAAGTAGGCATTTAAATCTTACATTAGTATCAGTGGGACATAGGCAGCTGCTTAAACACTTCATTGAATGGGAACAGACTTAAGCAGGCACTTACCCGCTTTGCTCCATCAAGACATAAACTAGCTGTGAAGCAAATCAATGAATTTTTCCTTTCTATATGCACATGCATAAAACATAGACCCGGGCTGAGCGCTAAATCAGAGCGTACTTTCTCCCCCAGTCTAAGTAAATTCTTGTTTGCTCCGCACTCGGTTCCCACCAGATATTTTTCATTTCTGCTCTACTAACAGGCACATCAGGCTCAGTTTTGGTATTTTTAATCGAGTTACTCTGAGGGGTATGATGGAGCACATTCTGCATGTGGTGCATAGAGAAATAGGTGCACGGGGCCCATTAACAACAACACCAGTTTGCCATAGCAGGTCTAATGAAACAACACAGGTGGAGAAATTAGAATCATTAATCTGTCTCTAGATCCAAACTTTTATCAGTCTGAAAAGGAAGGTCACTGAATTACGAAGCTTTCAGAAGTGCATCCAGCTAATAACAATAAATTAGCTCTCCCTCATCTGTTTCCCAGCCTGCCTGTTTTGGTGGGTACACACAGAAGCACCTACTAGCTTTGCTGTGGCTGAGGCTTTGTCAGCATTACCATTATTAAATCCTGTTTTCAGAGTTTTTATAACTTGCCTGTGAAAATTTACTCTAGGCTCAGAGTTGACATTTAAAGTGTCAGCTAAGAAGAGATTAATTCTTGAAGTGTATTTTTGAATGCGTAGAGCTAGGGTTTTTTAAAGTTGCATGAAAAAAAAAAGGAATTGGAAGTTGACACATTGCAATGCTTTTCGTAGTAACAAATATTTTCAACCCTCCAAGGAAAGTTCTAGTTTTGTTTTTATTTAAGGCATAGACTTTGATCTTGCTCCTCAAGGGCTTGGCCAAAACCAGCTCATTCACTTCAGATGAGCCATTCTTGGGAGGTAGAAACTGGTCTGACATGACAGATTTCAAGAGGGAATGCTCCACATGGACTGTAGCTCAATCTTCTTATGCAGCAAAACCCGTGCAGAAGATGCTCCATGCAACTAGCAGGGTTCAGAAGGCTCCAGTACACACTGCCCAGCTCTGTCCATGGCAGGAGGGAGATGGGAGCCCTATGGGCATCAGACTGCAGGTAAAAGCCTTCAAGAGGTTGATGTCGGGGATCTGTGCTTTCACAAGGATCCAGGAGCAAAGAGCAGCTACAAACCAGTCTCCTTGAGCTAGCAGTATGTGTTGTCTCTGCTCTTAAGCTGAGATCTAACCCTATGAAGCATCTGTGTTAACATTTCTTACTATGGATCTCTGGTCCCCACATGCACTTTTATTCAGTATAAAATCAGGGATCTCAAATAAAATTTCTTCTGAGGCACCAGCAGTTAATATTTCTGACTAAGGCAGGCAGGTCCTTCAAGCATTCAGTTGATACTACATGCTCTAAGACAAGTATTCCTTTTCCTGTACATCATTACCAAAGCCTGGGTGGTCAGACACTGCTCCTGCTCCCACAAGTGGTTTGTACACTGGTGGCCTTAAATCAAGGAGAAGGTTCCTCTGCAAACTGTGCAGCTTCATAAGACCCTTCTGCTCACGCAGCACCTCAGACACTGTGACCCTGCTCCTGGTGCCTGCAGGACGACCCTTGTTCACTGACACCATCCCCTGTCTTTCACTGTCCTTGTGATGCATCCTGGACTCTCATGACATGCTTGCTGGGTATGTGTCTGCTTTCCAACATTATCTTCCTGCCCCAAATTCTTCTCTAATGGTTTTCCCTGATGTGAATGTAAATCCACCCTGTACCTGCTCTTTATGAGAAGCCCCCATGCCTCCCACACTAGTGTACTCATTTTGTGTCATACAGTTGCTCAGGAATGAACTAATTTAGCCAAGGCCAATTTGAATGACAAACTAAGTTTTTCTCTAGTGGGCATTTAAACTTTAAAAAAAAGCAGAGTGATTGTAAAGACAGTTTAGAGCCAAGTGTCTGGCAGGCATTGCATTTGTCACTAGGGAGACAAGGGCCATCAATCTAACTAAATTGCTGTGTCTATATGAAATTCTTGGCAATAATCAGGCAGTGGAAAAAAACAGAAAACAAGCACAAATTGTAGGCTTTGCACCCTTAGCCTTGCAGGAGGGAAAATGGGAAATTTCTTGTTGTGCCTTTCCCTCTGCCATTTTGGGCTGCGCGCTGCTGGCACTGACGGACATGTGCCACCCACCCAGGCAGCACAGAGGCAGGAACATTGTTCCTGGCCAACTGGCTGCAAGAGAGCCAGGAGGAACCTTTCCAGAGCCCGTCAGGGATGGCATTGCTTGGTAGCAGGGCAGCAGCCACAAAGGCCAGGAGTCCATTTGCAAAACTGTGGCGCACTCCCCCAGAAAGGTACAGTCCCACTCCAGAGAGCTTCCTGCCCTAACAGAGTGGGAAGGCAAGGCAGGAGGCAGGACAGAGGAGCTGATCCAGGTTTCTTGAGCTGCAGCTACGAATAACTGCTTGTCTTACAGATCCTAGGAAATGTGCAGCTCTCTGCCTTCCTCTTCCAAGCGATCTTTCTTGGTAAGACATTGTGGACCCAACTGCCAGCTGTTTCCAGTCAAAACAACTCCATTAATTCTTTCCCACTGCCTGCCCAGGCAGAGGCTCAGGAAAGCTAGTCCATGATGGTGAGCATAGCGTGCTCACCTCAGTGCACCAGAACTAGTGTGTGCAAGTTGCACAATGATTATGAGGGTTAGGTGTTTATATCCCTCTGCCTGATAACAAAACCATCCCTCTTCCCCAAACAGTGCTATCAGCACCCTGACTAAATCCCATGGTCTTACATTTGCCCAATACTTCCCTCTGCTGTGATGGACTTTGTCAGTGGACCAGCTCATGGCAGAGGTTTTATTGCAAAATGCCCCTGTCACTGGGAATATGCAACCAGATCACCCAGGCACTCTCCACACCAGAGACAGTCAGATACTTTGGTAAAGCCTGTTTGTAGCAAGGTTTCCATACATACTTTTCAGTAACCCAGTGCTAGATTACTTTGCAATAGCAATATACTGTCTCTGTCCATATTTACTGGGCAGGCTGCTCCCAGAGGGGTCAGAGCAGTCCTGTCGCTGATGCAGAGTGGCTGCAGAGTCCTGTGGGAGTGTGCAACGCTGAGGTGTTCTCCGAATTAGATTTTATGGATGGCTCGTGGAGTATGGTTCCTGACTGCTTCTGCCTCCTATTCCCTTGCCTTGTCGAATATTGGAATGCAATTTCATTTCAGTCAGGCCTGTTCAGCTTCTACGCATTTTCTTTCTCTTTTCTCCTTGTCCCAAGTCCTCAAAGAGATTAGATCAGGGTTACTTTGAACATTATTCGGAGAAATCCAGCCTTTGTCCAGCCTTCTGCTTCTGCTTTATGTCCCATCCCCATCCTCTCCCTCAAACTGCCAATCTGATTTGTAAGTGATATCAATAGTTTCCCTATACTTACTTTGTAAATCATACTCCCTTTGTGGCACACTGTCAAACGCTTCCCTGAAATCATGATAGATGATGTCCTCTATTACATACTTATCTAGTAATGCACCAATGTACTCAGAGAATTCAAACACATTTGTCAGGCAGATGCCTTCCTGCATGAATGCAGCAGTCACTCAGAAAGTCCTGGTGATATCTTCTCCAAGCTTGGAGGGCATCAATCCTGCTGCAGATTTGCTCTGATTCTGGTGTCTGTTATGCATAATTTCATGAGGCTCCACTTTTTAGATGATGAGAAAACAAACAAGAAGAGGTACTTGGAAGGACAGAATTCTTTAAAAAGAAAACAAGGACAAATGCTCAGGTGCCAAATGCTGATTTTCCTATTCCCAGCAGAGACGAATTACCACTCCTGTCACCCAAACAGGCCTTTTCATCCAGAAAATCTGTACGTGATCATCTTCCCAGCACTAGTGACAATGTGTTTCCCAGAAAGTGTGCAACACCTGCAAGCATGAAATGTCAGTAATGTGGTGTGAAAAGCCCCTGCAGTGCTCTGGGCTGGACCTCAGGCCCCCAGGAGATCCTGGTGCCAAGGAGCCCCATCAGCCACCAGCAGGCAAGTGGTTAAGAAAAGCATCTCCAAGATGACAAACAGCAGAGCTGGAAAACCTCAAAAGCCCTGCAATATGTAGGCTGGCATATGCTGGCTTCTCATATGGTTGGTTGGGTTACACTGTGAGTGATGATGCATTCACATGTAGAAGTCACTGTAGACATTAGAAGTGCCATCTGCATCCTTGTGTGACAACTGTCCCTTGTCAGAGCCTATCCCACATGTACTTCCTGAAACTACCCATGTCACTTACGTAGTCATTGCTCCCTGGAAACACTTGCCCTAACTGTTTTGGAAATTTAAGCAGAAATTTAGTCCTGCCATGTTTTTCTTCTTTTCCCTAGTAGTGGAAGCAGACTTGACCCACTCGCAGATATCATAATTTGGATCCAATATTTTGCAAATCCTGAAGTATATTAAAAAATAACTTCCAGTGTCCCATTTCTCATCTGCCAGGCCCACTTTCATTTCATCAGCTGGTTGGTTTAGCTGATTAGGTAGAAAGAGGTCAAAGAAAATCAAAGCAGTATATTCAGCGTAGCTTCCTTGGAGACCTTCGTTGATGCTTAGCAGAAGGAAGGATTGCATCCTGTCTTCCAGAGAGGGGAATTGCAGCCATCTCCCTCCCAGCTGCGGGAGAAGGGCACAGTGGAGATGTCTCCAGGATGTGTCCTCCAGGATGGCTTTTGGTGGTGAACAGCAGCACCTCTCAGAGCATGTTGTGCCTGCAGACACATTGAGCTCCTGGATATGCCAGAAGATGGAGGGATTTGTGCTTCACCTGTCTGATGAGTCTTGCTGCCTACTGAAAGCACAAGGCAGAAGAGACATATGGTAGTGCAGACCACACCGACTGCCTGTCACACCCTGCATTATTTTTATTTGAAGCAAATAGACACATATTGGGCTCTCCAACCTGCTGGGAAAGGTGTGCTGCTCACATTCACGGTGCTTACAGAAACTTTCTGAAACAACTCTTAGCATGCAGCTCAGCCTACTTGAAAGAGTATCAGCCAGATCAACCAGGTACACGTGGGACATGCCCAGCCTGCAAGCTACCCATTATTTTTTATGTGTTTTGCCTGGGAGTCATTGTCAAAGAAAAAAAAAAAAAAAACAAAACCAAAAACAAAACCAAAGATGTGACCTGGACTGGCTACACTAAACCTAAAGGGACTTTTAGAACAAACCTGCACATCGTCCTGGTATAAATAACTGCTCCAAGGGTGGGCCAGGAGCGTTTGATGACACTGCTAAGGCTGGCACGTGTCTTCAACATCATCTCTCATACTTTCGTCTGAGGTGGATTATCCTCAGCTGTAAGGAGCAAAAAAGGAAAATGCTCTCTCAGAATGCTCCTCTGTGAATCCCTAAGGCTCCTGTGGGGTCCAGTCCAAGGACAGCATCCCACTGGTGGGAGGTGGATGGATGCTCTGGCTGTCCCAGGAAAGCAGCTGAACTCCCACAGCTCAGACACTGCTGCTTGCTGGCTGCCCCCAATGTTCTGCCTTCTCCATATGCTTTGCAGACACCAAAGGTGGGAGCAAATTAATGTATGGAACGGGTAGTTTCACATAGCTTCTGGGAGCAGTTGGTTTGGGAACAAAAGAGTATTTTAATGACAGATTACAAATTAAATTTTAATGGCAAACAAATGGTGAGCATTGTCTCTGCATCAGCAGTCTCACAAACAGGCTTTTGACCCTGTAGATAAATGGGGGTTGATCCTCTGCATTAAACCAGCTAATCACCAGGGACCAACTCTGTGTTTTATACCTCCTTCCCACAGGGGAGCACCATCTCCATTGTCCAGATGGATGTCACACTCCTCTGATGGGCAGGGTATCCTTGGATAAGTGTACATATTATATTAACTCTCATCAAGTGACAGAAACAATAAGAGTAATTAAACAAAGAGGTCTAACGGGAATTTTCATTTTCTCTCTTCTAAATGATGATGGATGTCAGTGAAGGATATGTGGAAGAGAATACTTGAGTGAGCTCCCTATGCTGTGTCTATTGTTATGAACAGTCTTGAGTTCACAGAAAGTTTATCTGATATAAAGCACAGAACTTAGTGGGACCAACCAACGAGACCAAACGTGTCTTCAACTTTTCACTACTTGCAGTGAGAACATTCCATCTCCCCGTCTTTCTGCATCCGATTGATTTCCTGTCCTCAGGCATCTGTCTCTATTATTTACAACCCAAGGGAAAGCAATATTAAGAAGCAGTTTCATTACCTGTGTCCAGTGCAATACTGAGCCTGGATTTTCAAAAGCAGGGCTTTTGGCTCAGGAGTGTGAGTGGGTGTTTACTGAAATAATTTCGGTGTAGGGTTTTAAAACTGAGTGTTGAACTTTCTTTGCAAAAAGTTGTCTCCTCCTTGCCAAAAGAAATTCACTTCCACAAATTCGTTAAAGCTTACAACATATCTATTTATTTTAACTTGGCAATTTTTAGCATACAAAGGTATATTATCTCACCGGTGGATCAAGGGCCTGAATAGATATTTTGGTGACATCTCAGTTATTGTCATCTCATTCTAGTGACCTTGCAAAAATCAAATGCAATACTCCATTTCCTCCAAGAAAAATCCAAGCTGGTGATTCTCTGATGGCCAAGTAACCACTGAGGAGGGCCGTGACAAGGAGGGCACTGAAGATATTGTCGTGGCAGAAGGACTGAGCTAAGCAAGGCATTGGAGTAAAGATAACAGTCAGGTACAAAATTGATGGCAAAGCTGATTAGTTACAGAGGAGATGTGTGCAGGAACTTATAAGCAATGAAAATGAATTCAGAATGTGAAATGTAGACAGTCTATTTCCAAACTGGCATGAAAAGATTACCTTCACTATGAGTAAAGGCAACACATTCCTACACCCAGGCAGAAACCTCAATGGCAGAAATGGCTCGAGTTCAGAGAAAAGCAAAGATGAGAACAGAAAACATGGACTCTAAAAGAAGACAACAATGTGAAGTGCCAGATGAAGTGTTCAACAGAACTGCAATACATACCAGAAAGCTTGTTACATGAGGGATTAGCCCACTTAAAGTCAATCAGATTGAAGAATTCCACATTGCCAGGGCTGAGTGTGGGGTAGAGTAGCTAAATGAGCCTGTGAGGCTGAATATCACCATAACAATTGTATATGTTTCACAGAAATCTCAGAGAATTGGTGAGGAAAGCTAAGATGTGCATAACTTAGCAATGCCCTGATCTTAACCACAGAAGATCTTCACTTCAATGATTCATCAAAACCCCTCTAGACAGCTACAAAATATGAAACTTTAAACAATTTTCACCATCACTGCTGCCATTAGCATAGAAAATTTAAAGCAAAGGTTAGTCATTCGTTCAGACGTGGGCAAGAGCCTGCCTGGTACGTGGTGCAGCGCAGGGACCACCATATGCTGAGGTTCCTTGAGACAAGGTATTTCCACTGAGATCTTTTCATTTTCAGAAGAACCCAACAAAACCTGACATGCACAGGATTTGGGAGAGCAAGGATAAGTCTGTCTATCCAAGCTTAGGCGCTTAAAATACCTTTCACGTGGTGGGTTGTGGCCTGGGATGCTGGAGTGGGATTTAGCATGCATGAAAGAGCCATCTATTCCAAGTTAAAAACATGAGGCAATAATGCTAAAAATCTCATAAATCCTAGATGAAGTGAACATTTTGGAAATAGCAGATTTTACTCAGCAATGGCAATCTCCTCTTTCATTCTTCTTCTGCTTGGAACAATTGCCATTCAACACTGAGCAAAGCCATTGCCCTTATCTCCCAGGCAAAGGCTTCTAGATGTTAATCTCAGCACACTGCTCTGTTCCTCTTGTCATGTGGCTCCAAGCCATCAACAAGCTTTCAACCAACTCCAGTAGTTTTCCATCACTTTTTTCAATGCTTGCTTAACTGCAAAACCTTCCTTCCCTACTCCTTTCTAAGTTTTTGTTCTGGGAAGCAAGTGCTTCTGGTGTGACTCACTCTGCAAATAACTTACCTGCTTTCTGCTGTCCTGACTCAGCCAGGTCACTGCAGCATGGCAATCACCAGGCAGTGATGGAGGGGCTCATCCATCATCCCTGGCTCTTCACTTGCAACACGCAGGGTCCTGCAGAGAGCCCAGGGAGCTCATCCCTCTTGCACATCACCAGGCTCTATTCTTCCTCAAGTATTCTCTCCTTGTGACATATTATGACAATTCTGTGCTGAATAGTAAGTGCACCAAGTTTAATAACCATTGAACAGCTCATAAAATTTTAAACAAAGTCATGAGCTGGCAGTGGGGCAGCTTTGGCTGGATTTAATACCTCAACCCAAGAAAGCTAATTTGCAATTATCTGTCTAAAACACCCCTATGGCTGGGTTTGCTACAGCCGCTGAGCATGCTGCTACTTCTGATGACTGTTCAGAGCACCTCTGCACTCTGGTTTTGGGCTGACATCCCTTTTTTATTCAAGCTTCTCCCAGTCCAGCCTGCTGATGTCAAGAAAACCTCCTTGAACCAATTCAAATCACTGACTGAGACTAATGGGAAGCCAGTGCTGCCAGCAGAGAGCTGCAGGGATATGCTGCCTGGTGGCAGTGCCGTTTCTGTACCTCACTGTACTCAGGAGCAGGAAGCTGGGACATATCTGGGGTGGCAGGCAACAGCAGCCATGGGGGCAGCTGGGGCTGTGGCATGTGCAGAGATTGCCCCCAAGCCACAGCCCTTCTGCAGGTCCCTGAGGCCAATGAATATCTTGTCACTCATCCACTCTCCAACAGAGACCAGTTCCAGTCCCTTAGGAAAGGGGACTCACACCCAGTCAAGGCTCTTGCTGCTGTTATGGAAGTGACACCCAGCCTCAGAGGCTGCAGGGCAGAAAAACATCCTCTAAATCCATTCAGCAAATAATACTGTTTGTATAAAAGGGTATATTTTTAAACTTTCTTGGACTTTCACGCTGTAGATCTGTGCTTGATGTGCTATAGGTATGTGCATTGTGTGCTACAGGTGTGTGCATGTTCATCTTCTTTCAGACCATCTCCTCATAATCCCCTGGTAACTCTTGGTGGCAAGAGAAGCCTGCTCTCAAGAAAGGCTTTCCTTGAGGTGCAGACCTGTAGAACAGGCAGTGTTGATTTTGCTGGCTCTGCAACTGTTTGTGTTAATTGGGCACTGTGCCCAGGGGATTGGAAAGGTAGAGAGGCACACAGATCAGCTAAAAACATCTCTCATCTGACAAGTCTGAGATGTACTATTAATGCAACATAACAAGAGGAGGAAGGTGATGAGGGCTGAAGGGGAAGGCAAGTTGGTCAGAGAAAATATCATCTCCTTCCCTTCCTTCTTGAACTCGAGCAGCTCCCCTGCCCTTTTGGCCCCCTCGTTTGTACTGTGGGGATGACAATTATTCATTACTGTTACCTTTAGCACAAGGGGGAAGGTGAATGGAAGATGTCCTAAAAGCCCTATCTGGATTCCTGCAACTGGAAGGAAATGGTGGGGTTCTTGCAGAGATTTAAGAAGGAAGAAGTTGAGAGTCTGAAGAGGAACTCTACTCAGCTTCCAGGGCTTCATCTGCAAACTATGAGGAGGTGAGCCTTGGAGGACTCTAATGCAGTGCTCTTTCTTTTTCATCTCTCAGTTGCCCATGAGAAACACTCAAGGTCATACCTAAAATCTCAAGCAATACAGACGAAAAATCGGTTTTGTGGCAGAGTTATGGACTGATCTTTAAGGTCTTAGTGACAGTAATGGTTTCAACAGTAATATTTATAAAAGCCTTTAATTCCCCCTTTATCTTGTGACATAAATCATAAGCACCTTTATGGTGGGTCCTATTTCTTTTGTGTTTGGAAAGCACTGAAGAAATTTTAATAGGGACATGACTAATCATTTGCTAATCACTTATCTCTTGACAAATTCCTAGTGACACAGCAAGAGTTATAAACATCTGTGCCCCATGAATACCCTTACTAAATAAGTTTTATAAAAGATTATATTCAATTTTTCTCAATACATTATATAAGATTTCCATAGGGAAATAAAACCATATTCCGAACAGTCCGTGAAGCAAGGCAGCTCACTTGCAAATGTGCTGCATGAAAGATGATGCAGGAGGATGAGGAAAAGAAGAAAGGAATTGCTTGAGGAGTGTGTTTTGCCTACTTACATCTTCACAAGCCTCAGAGTAGTCTAATAGCCTGACCCAGAACCGAGTCTGGTTTGACAGCAATATATCTAAAGGAATTTGTGTGCTTAAACAGCATGGATTTCAGGGGGATTTGAGCAGCTAAAGGCACAGGAGCCCATGTCCCAAAGTGCACAAACACCCCCTTGTACATCTGCATGCCCATGTGGTGCCCCAGCCCTGTGCTGGGTGTGCTCAGTGCCTGGACCAGGGTCTGGCAGTGCCCCCCAAGCCCCTAGGCAGATGTCCCTCATTACTTGTGGGGCTCATGGGCTGCACAGCCACAATGTGTGGGTGCCACGGGGAGATGCACAAGGAGCCATCACAGACTGTCCACTTCTTCACATGTAAAAGTTGCAATCACAAAAGGTCATTTGTCTCATTTACCGAATAAAGTTCATAGAAAATCATCTTTGCCTGAGGAGGGCAAGGATGGATAACGATGATTCTTTTCATTTTGATGTTGGGAGACCACTGGTTCCCTTAGGGTAACTCACAGCAGGAACCCAGACCAAAAAGGAGAGAGGTCCAGTTGTTGATTCAGTAGTTTTTGTGTTATTTTTTTTCTATGTTAAACAGAATGTTTTCTTTGGAAGCTCTATTCTTTTTATACTGAATAACAGCTTAGCAGCACTGCACTCCTCCAAGAAAAGCAGTATTGACAGCTCTATTTTTAAGTCTCAGACCAACAGGCTGGTAGGAGCCTATGAGCAAGGTAAACCTTTGTGGGGAAGTCAAACCACTGAAATGTACATCACACTACTTGAACATGTCATCTGTGATCAGAAAAGCCCAAGATTTTGGGAGGATATTAACTAGACAGTTGACAAAATTATTTACCTTTCACGAAAAGTACAATTTCACTCTAACTTTGCAAGTGTGATGTCATATGCATGATATTATGACAGGAAAAATGGAAGAGGGAAAAAAAATTATTTTTTATTTCTAATTACTCAAAACTAGACGAGAAACTCTGAGAATCCTGTATGCAGCTGGCACGAGCTGCCCTGTTTACAAGCTGACGGGACACACCTGGGGCCTTGGGACAAAAGGGGGTTGCCCATGGGAGAAGGACCCTTCCATACAATTTCTGGACAATTCCACGTGTATTCAAAAAGATTATAAATGCTCAGTTTTATTTCTAAAGGCAGTGTTTGCATCTTGTATTCCAAGCTCCTTTAAAACTGACAGCAGAAATGAATACTTGCTGTGTGTAATGACTTCGACTGTTTCCCCCATCAAGCAAGGGTATCAGGAGCACTATTAAACAAAACTGTTTCCAGAATTGCTTGTTTAAATTTGTGATAAACTATCAGAGCTGAAAAGATGTAGAAGAAAAGCACACACCTGGACTTTGCCAAGTCAGATAATGAAATGAAAATTTTAAGAAAGGCCATATTCCCAAAGAGGGGTAGAAAAGACTTCAGGCCTTGAATACAGCTTAGGAAAAGAGGAAGGATGGAGGTGATGTTTCTCTACTGTTACACTGGAGAATACACCACTGGGGTATAAAAACCCTTTCAATGGAGCACTAAAAAGATGGTCTGTAAAGCTTCACAAAGAGCAGGGTGATGGCAGTGGCAGAGGCTGGAGGCAGTGTTGGAAGGAAGTCGGAAATCCCTCAAGCCCTGAGGTTTGCAGCTGCCCTCGCTCTGCATTGCTGGGATTTAATCTCCTGCAGTCCCCACCTCTGCCCCATCCATCCCTGCACCACCCACCGACCAAACAGCCCATCGTGGCCATCAACCATCTTGTCTCGTGGTGTTTATGCCTTTTCCAAATGAAACTGCAGTAGACATTTTGTCCCTGGGAATATTATGTCAGCTGAGTCATTCCCCAAGTAACTGCAGGAAAGGTCAGCCATGCACCAGCTCTCCCCTGGTACGATCACAGGAGCTCTTGATCAAGTGCAGTGTGCTGCATATCATATACAGTGGCCAGTCACTTCGGGGATATTTGCTGCCAAATGACCATGGTCTTGCAACTCAATTTAAAATAAGTTAAAAATTAATGTGTCCATAGATGCTAAGTGAGACAAACTGTACAGATTTGACATGCCTGTATGTTCCTGGCAGGGGCCTTGTGCTGTCAGATAGTGCCTGTGGTGTCTCTGGTCAAAAACCTTTTCATGCTCGCAAAAATCTTGGCAACAAACTCCCTGCCTCCAACTAGCTAAAGTCCAGAGACCTGATGTTTAAACAGTAAGGATAAATGGGAGGTAAGCACATTTTGTTAATTTTTAGTGTATCCAAATTTTTATTTATCTTGCTTCTAGTGTTATCTTTTGTTAGCCAGCATGTCACAAGTGAAAAGATAGTACAGAATAAAGCAGCTTTAATGGGATGTGTGTGCTGCTGGCTGAAATACTACTGTTCATATGGGCAGTCTGGACTTGTACTGCTCTTAAAACCAGCCACACTTGAACACCCTTGGAACTGGGAAGAGAACAGGCAGAGATGGGAGTTGCTCTGATTTCTGCAATGTTTGGGTTTGGTTCAATTCAATTTCTCTGATGTTCGGTTTTAAACTTTTTCCAACAAGCATTTAATTTCCCTATCAATTTCTCCAAAGAGCCTTCTGGTCCTCTCCTCCTATTTTCCCAGAAATTTCACCCTCCCATTTTTGTGTGGAACTGGATATTCTGTACACTGGTGCATTACTATTAACAGGCAGCACTTGAACCTCACAGGTCCCATTCATGCCACACCCAAGGATCGGGCCAGTGCAAGCTCAGGCCCTCTCCCACTTCAGGGACCCCTCCTGCAGCTTGGCTCGAGGTCCAGAATATCCAGTTGGTTTGGCAAAGCAATTCTCTCCATTTCCAACCTAACTCTGATTGATTTTGAGTTTCTTTTACCTCTGGTGGATAATATGAATCCAAAAATGCCTGGCCTTAGAAAGCAGTAAGACAAGTTTGTAATGCCTAGAAAAATGAGTGTCTGTTTAAGTAGCTACAGACAAATTTCTCCTAAAACTAAGTCTCATAAGTCCTTGTTGGAAGCTCATCAGAGCCATTCCTGGTCATGCCAACTCCCTCTGCTGTTGGGAAAGGTCTCTTTGTTGGTTTGAACAGATTCTGGATGAGCACCAGACACTAATATTGCCACTGTTTCCATACTCACATACAGTGATACAGATATTGTCCAAGGAACAGAAAGGACAAGACCACTCTGAGCAACACAGCAAAGGTGAGTGGGGTTTCCACTTTTCCATTTTCTGTTCTGGGGGGGGCAGTGCCACGGCCAGGCTGACAAGTTGCTTAGAGTAATTTGATTAAAAAAAAACCAGTTTCAAGCAAGTCCTCTGTAGCTTTGCATCCCAAGTTACTAAGAAGGGACACTGGCAAACCATTCACTTACTCTCCTTCTGGTTATGAAAAAGTAGGGACAGAGAATTTGATCTTGGGAACGGTAAGTATTGCCAAGTCACATTTTCAGGCTTGTCCTGTGCAGAGCCAGGAACTGAACTCAATGCTCCTTATGGAGCATTTATGAAACATATTATGATTCTGCTGTCTCTAGATCTCTCCTCCCCTTGCACGCAGTACTTTACTGAGGGGGAATCATAGGGTAAATCTACAAGATAATTCAAATTGTTATTGAAGGGCATATCAAGAGCAGTTGATGGCCAAAGTGAAACAAGTGCTGTCATACAAAGGAGCATCTAAAGTCATTATGATAAGGGCAGTTATCCCTGACCTATTTAAATGTTTCTGGCCTCAGGCAGCAAAGCTTCAGAAGAAATGAAATGCATAACAATACCCGAATGAGATTCACCTCTGCAATGCTAAATGTGCTTCAGAGTGGGAATTATATGTAATTCTAATATAATCACATTATCTCAAGCATATGGTATATTGAAAAGAAATCCAACAACTTTATTATACACACCAGCAATCAATGCTAGGATAAAAAACTACGTATATGTAGATAGAGTTATTCCTGATATTTCTCTCAATTTTATCTTTTCTATCTTATTCTTGAGACATAGCAGCTTGTGAATATGTTGTTTTTCATGGATAAACCCTGATGTTTAACATCCCACTTCAGATGAAAGGGAAAAATAAATAAAAGGATAGTCTGAAATTAAACCCAACAGTGTGAATGCTCTAGGTCTGAAAGACCACAAGTGGGGCTTCTGTCTCTCCCAGCAGCTGTGGCATCTTCAGAACTGGTGATATAGTGAGCAGCAGAGGGACCCTTCC
Organism: Manacus candei; assembly: GCF_025592945.1. Lineage (NCBI taxonomy): Eukaryota > Metazoa > Chordata > Aves > Passeriformes > Pipridae > Manacus > Manacus candei. The sequence continues at coordinate 7,448,803 of NW_026138073.1, forward strand.
ATCCAAAGAGTCAGAGGGATATTTTTGAAAATTGATATCTAAATTTTAGATCCTAAACTGATGTCAAGGCTTCTGAATATTAAATTACCATAAGGGATGCAAGTAGCAACCAGCAGAGCAGATTTTCGCCAGCTGACTGATTACTGCCCCAAGGATCTGTGCATGTAGATACCATATATTCACTGCTGCAGGTATTTCAGTGTGTGGCTATGTGATTATTGGTGGTTTGTGGGTCCAGACTAAATGTCAAACAGTTATGGAGCGTTCCCATGTCATCCACAATCCATGAGTCCAGGTCTTTAACGTGAAGATGCTTAAAATATACATTTAATATATATTAAAGGGTGAGTTTGTGTGCATCTTAGGTTGTATTATTCCCCCTGACACCTCACCCCTTGTCCCTCAGCTCCTGAGGTGCAGTAACTGCCAGTGTGCTCTTAGCTCAAAGAAAATATGAGATGAAAAGACATTATTGTAACCTCTGTGCAAGAGGTCTAACACTGACTCACCAAAATTGTGTTTTAAACTGCAAAGTTTTGGAAGTCTTGTCATGCTTCAGTCAAGTGGCCCAAAACAGAGCAGGCACTTACTCAGAACTGGATAAACCTCAATATTGAATAATGGCTGAGATTTAGGGAAAACATCTCCCCAAGGGAATACTGTACTCATCCCCTGGATGAAGAAGAGCTTACAGCTACAGAAATGACTTCTGCTCCCAGCACTGGATCTCCAATCTGGCCGTGTGCCTCTGCAGGGCAGGGGTGAGTCACCCCCTGTGCCACTAAAAAACAGGCATTTCTGTACACACAGATGATGTCCAGACCACTGTGTATGTTTACTCATTTCTTCATTCCTGGCTTAGGATGGGGCTTGAGAAACACAGTGAGAAAAGTTTTTCTTTTGTAGATGTCCTGCTGGCAAGGAGAAATCTTGTTTGAGCTTTTGTATCCGATTTTTCAAATTTCAGATTAAAGTTAGAGCTGAGCACGAAGTATGTGTTTTGATTACACATAATCATAATTATACATATATTTCCTGGAATAAATATGCATAAATTCCCTGGAAATAAGTCTTCCCAAATAAAACTGTTCCTGGGAATGGACGAGTTTTGCTGAATTCCTTAGCTCAAAATAGAGGAAAAAGTCTCTGAAACTATCCAACTGTTCTGGTGCTAATGTTTATCATGCATTACAAAATCCTGCACTTCACCTTTCAAGCTTCAACTGTAAAGTTGGTTATAGAAATAAAAATTTGAATAATGGTTGATACTGAAATGGAGTGCTTTCAATAATCTAAATTAATAACCCAAACAGTTTGCCTAGTTTCACCAATAATTATGTCCAGGTTTTGGCATTTAGTCCCAAGGTTTGCAATTACATTTATTTAATGTATATATATATACAAAATTACAGATACATAAATATATGCGTATAAATATACATAAATATATATGTATATGTATTTATATGTATATATATGTGTGTTTGTGTGCATGCATCTGTGTGTAAATATGCATCTACATATACATATAAAAGTGCTCCTTGAGCAGATGCAGTCTCCTGAAGAAACACTTGGATGCAAATCTGGATCCTGATGCCATGCCCACATCTCACAGGGTGCAGCTGTGAAGACAAGGTGACAATTCCACTGCTGATCCCCACAGAGATGCTCCTGTTCCGAGTAAGGGAACAAGGGCTCCAGGCTGGGATTGATATACAAGAGCTCCCAGACATTTAACTCTGAGCCCACAGTGACTGGGGTATGTTCAGGAAATGAAATGGTACAGAAACAATGCATCTGGGTTAAATAAAAATGCTTACACTTAATGAGCCTCATCTTTTTCTGCGAGATAGGAGAGAAGGAACACAAGCAGTGTGTTTATCATGCTGAAGGCATTGCAGGCTTTGACAGGAATGGAAATGAGAGGAAGAGAGGAAAAAAGGATGGAGGTAGGGGAACAATACCCAGAATAGGGAACAGCTTGCCAGTTTCCTCTGAGGGTAACAGGAGAAGAGAGAGATTTTCATTAATGAATAACTGGCATTCCTCTACTTTTCAATTTTAACAAACCTTCTAATGATAATTGCAGACTTTCTGTATTTATAGAGACCCAGTGTGTCTGTAGACAATAGCCTCATCTACCCAGTCCTTTCTTCTGCCGCTACACAAATTCAGCCATTATCTTTCCTGACCTTCATTAAAATATGAAAGGAGATAAGCAATATATAGTGATGTTGTTTCCCAGTAGTAGGAGGGGGGGATCAGAATTAACTCAGACTAAGGAGAGCCAAAAGAAAGTCTGAAGAAAGCATTAGAAAGCAAGGTAGGCAGAGCTGTGCTCACACAAATTCCTGCTGTCAGCACTGGCTTATGCTTACGGGAATGATCAAAGCTGGAAAAAAATGAGAAAGGACTATAACCCACAAGGTTAATGCTCCAGGAAAGGAGACACACCACCCTCAGGGATCCCGTCTGCAATGGTCATGCTCATCCAGGCAGGATTCCCATATAATCCTTTTCTTCGGTCTTCAACAAACACCTTGGTAAGATAAAAGGCTGAACATTCTAAACCTCCTGTGCTCAGCAGAATTAAAGTGCCTCCTGCTTAGATTTATGGAGCAAGAAAGGGTACAAGTTCCAGATTTCAGCTCAAAGGACCATAGCAGATGCCCATCACAACACGCTTAGCTGATGCATGAGCCAAATCATGCTTTGGAGAAGGTGCACATTCCTGGTTGTATTAAACTCTTTCCAAACTTTCATTAAAAGAGATTTAAAAAAAACACATTTTCCCTCCATTCTTAGGTAATTTCCTTTAGTGTCTTGATATTGGAGAGTTCAAAAAAAGGTTAAGAAAATTTATTTTAAGGAATTTCTCACAACAATTGGTATCCTCATGTACTTTCAGATGCCACAGACTCACAAAATTACTAGGATCCACAGAGTAAAAAGTCTTATACCCAAATTGTCTGTCAGTCTTGTATGTCCACTGGCACACCATAAAGTTTTCTGTGGATCCTGGATATACTCTCCAAAGCTCAGGCTCCTGGCTGTCTCAAGATTGTAAACCAGAGCAGCCATCATTAAAAGGCACTTTAATCTTTCTTGGCTGTAATTTTTATACTGCAAAAAGCATTTAGACGGTCAATTTGCATTAAAATAACTCATCCAAAATATGGCACTTACAGCCTTGGAGCCGTAAGGGAAATTCACTGCAGCTGATGAGCACTGGGAGAAACATATCTAGGGACGTCATCTCTATATACAGCTACCTTAAGGATCCACTGCTTTTTTTTGGTTTGGCTGTTGTTGTTGTTGTGATTTTATTTTTTTACTGTTCTGTGATAAAGCCAAAACCACGTCCTGGCTCCAGCCAGATATCTCCAAATCTTCCCCTTTCTGTTTACCTAAAGCAGCCTCCCTGCCTTCTAAAGCATAAATCATGGTTCTGGAGAGAAGGCACCCAAAAACATCGCCGTAACATTTGAAACATCAAATACTTCGCTTACGTTGTAAAATCTGTGAAAATAAAGGGAAAGAGCTTACCATCAACTTTCTATGTGCTTACAGAATAACTACAGTATTTTTCAGTAGCAGGGAAGGCTCAGAGGCAGTTTCTCTCTCTATGAAGCAGTAACATGAATAATTTCCTACAGGTCATGTCCTATAGCATAGAAACTGCTTTTCTAGCTCAGACGTGTAAATATTTTCATGTTCCCTGGGTGATCCTACCCATATATCGCTGTTCCTTTTGGAGTGCTGAGTATTTACTGCTGATACCTTGGGAAAAATGTGCAGTGAATGATGAGGAGAACCCGTTTGGTGGAGGGGAATGGGAGGCAGGGGGGAAAACTGCCCTGTTTTGCTGAAGAGCCTCTGGATTCTGACAGCGTCACATGCACTGCAGCAGAGCTGAGGCAGAGCCTCACATCCTCCAAAGGAGCTGTAGAGTTTGCTTTGCAGTCAGTCACCGTGTGCCACGCTCCGGTGACGTCGTCCATCACCTGCCCTTCAACAAGGTTATCTAATGATAATGCTTTTATTGATATCCCTAATGGTCACGGGAGAGGACGTTTGGTGGCAATTCTTCAAGAATTGGTTAAAAATAGCAACGGAGCTACAAGCTAGGCAGGAAGGCTGTAAGAGATCTTACAGGGAATTGCTAATCCACATCTGCAGTTTCATTTCTCAGCCTTTGGCGTCTGAAGTGTTGTTCCTTTCCCATGAGTTTATAAACAACTGCACAGTGAAAGATTTGATGTTCAAGCTAAGGAAGTCATGGGACAAGGGGAAAACTAAACTGCAGAAATTACCATGTATTTTCTACTTTCTGCAAATCACAAGAATTTCCAGAATTATTTTTTCTGTTCAATTTTGCCTTTCTCAGAAGTTGTGAGTGCTTCCAAGCTAGTTGGCATTTCCATTTTTATTTAGCATTTGTCCACTTCGTCATTTTTCATGTCTTCTTTGCATTTTAATAACGTTACCAGAGGAGGCTCTTTAAAATGAAAAGTAACTCATGTTCTTTCTTCATTAAGACAAAAGGAACCCGAGCACAGAAACTGAATGCGTTATTAAGGGATGACATTTCTGAGCAGAGAATAATGATCCTTGTGGCTGTGGCTTGCTCTCATCAGAGGAAAGCTGTTCACTGTTGCCAGTTCACTACAGCTATAATCCAAAAATTTCTGACCCCATGGATCACTCAGCAAGCACATATTGCTGTTCATTGTCTTGTCCTTAGGGGGAAGGGGTTCCTTTTCTTCCTCCTTGGCTTCCTACACCCCTCCAAAGGTACCCGTGGTGGGTACAGAGAGAGCACTGGGGAAGGGTGGACACCAGATACAAAAGCAGGTACACCTGTTTGAATGCTCAGTTCATATGACAGTTGTTGGTTGGTGACTTTGTTTTATATGAATTTAAATGTGTGAAAAGCTGTTTTTCTTGCAGTAGTTTTGTACAGTGATGTGCTGAGGTACCCTGGGCTGAGAGCAAATGTCCAGATAACAGGGTGAATGCAAGTGCTTATGTCATCTGAAAAGAGCAGAATGTTTTCAAAGAGTATGAGTGTGCCACAGTGCAGCACTGCTCCTTAGCCTGCCAGGGGCAAGGTGGAGGCAACAGCAGTTGTTTCCCTGCCTGTACTGCTGGTCTGAATCCAAAAAACCTCAGGCAGAAGATTTCAGCCTTTGCTTTCTGCTTCCTCCATGCTGCCCACAAGTGCCCGTGGGCATTAGGCTGGGTGCTGTGGCTCTGAGCAAACCCTGCCAGCTTGCCAGTAGCACTGTGTCCCTCATCCGGTGGGGCTGGGAGGCTCAAGCCCCCCCACATTATCCCCTGTTTGGCTGCCTGAGCCCTGCTAAAAATAACATTTTGGCTCAGAAAAGCAGCAACGAGCAACATTTCCTCTTCCCGCTGCAAGATGAAAAACACCCTTCCATCCTCTCTATCTGCTGCACCATTATTTTTTAATTGCTAAGTGATTTCTTTTTCTTTCTATGTATTTTCCTTCCTTTGCTGCTTCGTGCCAGGCTTCTGGATTGTAATGTTACACAACCACCGCCAGCCGTCTGCCTCAGGGCGGCTCACCGCAACCCAGATGTGTCACATGAAAGGAGAAGTTGGGCTTATGACACTCGGAAATGCTTTTGCCTACTTCTTAAAAAAAAAAAAAAAAGCCTTCCCAGCTTCATCTTAACAGTAGAGCTCAGAGTAATCCCTGCACAGGATTCTGAGCTGCTGAATGAAAATTATTCTTGTTGCTGTTTCATGTTGCTTTTCTAACAAGATTTAAGTAATTGGGGAGTAAGTTGAAAACTACAGCACTCATAAGACTGAGGCATCACTGCAGCCCACCCCAACCCCAGTGCCAGTCACCAGGACTTGATCAGTTATAAATTGCTCAGAGTCATTGATCTAAACAGATCTCTGTCAAAGTCCCTATCAAAACATTTGCAGGGCTTGATCCATCTTTTCTCATACAAGACAGAGCTCTAATTATGGCACTGAGTATGGCAACCCATTCCCGTGTCCAAAGGAAACTAGAATTAATACTGAGAAAATACCGGTCGTTCTGGCATGTGTATCCCAAGGCACTCAGCAATTCAGGCACTAGATATATAGTGCAATGAATAATCCAGGAAAAAATAACCCCTGATGTTAATGCAAGAGCAAAAGAAATGTCAGCATACACTGCTACAAGAGCCAATAAAATGATGTCAGGCTCAAACTTATTTGAAATCAATGAGTCTTTCCATAGATACAGTGAATAGTCTTTGAATCAGACCACGAATGAATCTCTGTGGCAATCCTGAGAGATGTCAGAAATACCTTTGCTAAGGAGAACATTAGAAGAAAAATACATCCAGTTTCAAAATACCTTCCCATGATTAGCTCTTCATGCCACTTTACAATGCAAACAAGTAGTTTTTCTCTTCAGTAGGTATTCGGCCTAGTTAAAGTTACAAATTACTTTAAAGGAAATTATGTCATCACAAACTCCAGCTCTGCATCTCACTGTAAGTGATTTCTCATCCTAAATAATGACTTCTGATCCTGTTAGCCTGTGAGTGTAACAGGCAGACCATACCCTTAGGGCAGATCTCCTTAAAACAAATAAAATCCAAAGAAGGTCCATCTTTATTATGTGGTAGGGGAATCTCTGCATGCACAGCAAAAATTACTGGTTTAAATGACCATGGATGGTACTACAATTCAGGTCATATTCAGATCTGTTCACTGGTGACATCTGCAGTGCAGATAAGAATGACTGGCAATTATTTCTTTCATGTAATTGGATTATCAGCAAATATATTCTTTCAGCTTCTTATTTTCTGATATCTTAATCAGTGGTGTCATCGCGAATTTGCATGCACAGAAACACTTTTCTATTCTGTTCAGTTTCTTGAAGAGAAAAAATTCCTTGAGCCTCTCAAGCTGCCAGTAAGCAGAAGATCTCTAATCATGGCCTCTGATTTATTGCCCTGCAAAATGTAACTCCCAGTCTTATTGCTCCATCCGTTTCCTGAGGATCAAGGCAAGACGACTACAGTTGACAGGCAGAGAGAAAAGCTCTGAAGCCACCAGGCACAAAGGTGACACACAGATTGTGCCTGTGATCTGACATCCATCTTTCAGTCCATTATGAAATTCTTCTGCTTCACTTTGCTCTCAGGACCAGGGGACACAGAGCACATGACAAAAATGGAAGAGAACTTAATTTCTACCAGGGTATGGGATACCAGGGCAACCCTACAGGCTTGTGATTTTAAAAAATACTTTGGACAGAAGAAATAACCCTCCTTCGAGCACTTTCAGCCTCTGACTTAGTGCTTGGCTACTCCAACAAGAGAATGGAAAAATAACCAGTGTATGAAATGTGTCTATCAGTATCATTTATGTTTCTGGAAAAATTTGTGAATAAATTGGCTGGAATAATCTTAAATTCTGTAGTCCTGGCACACATTATGACATGTCATGGTTGACCTTACCCAGAGGTATGCAAGCCTCTTCAGAGCTTTGCCATTAATTTCAGGATGAGAATGATAAAGAAGAAGAGTAGGATGAGTCCCACTCCCTCCCCACAGCCCTGACTCATACACTTGGCTCCCTCAGCCAGAATGGAGAGGTGCTACCCAAAGAGCATGGTTTTTTAAGTGGTGGGTGTTCAGCGTGAGGCTCTGGTGCGTGGTCAGGTCAGCCGTGCTCCACAGGGTACAGCACATCAGCCTTCCCCACACACAGGCTTCACTGGAGGTAGTTTACTTCCCATTTTCAGAGAGCTGAGGGGGTCTGTGTGAACAGTGACGGGGACCCAGCCAATCTGCCTCTGGTAGCAGAAGGCTGGTGCTGGCAATCCCAGCAGGACCAAAACTGGGAGAGATAACGCATGGGCATGGCAGGATGCCTGTCAGCACTGCTGTGGCAAGGGGCTCTCCAGCCACTGCACTACGTCTAGGACTCAGTCCAAGAGCTCCAGGAATCAGAAAATCAGCCAGACGTGATTGTGAAACGTTTTCTGACACTCCCTGGCAATAATTCAGTGGTGTCCCCTTCACTCTGCACCATCAGCTCTCAAGGGTTCTCTTTTTACTCCTTGAAGAGCTAGAAAAATGTGTTGCATCATGTCACTGGGGAGTTCAGGGAAAGCTGGAGTATTAATTAGACTGCCCTGCAGTTTAACCAATCACTGCTCCAGGCTTGGGATGGAAATACAGCAATTAATCTTTTCTCCCTTGGTTTTTTTTTTTCTTCCCATCCGAAGATAACCATTTGAGTATCCCTTGTTAGCAGAAGAATAATCTTGCAATTACCATTTTACCATTATCTACAGGTTTACAATGCACCCATCAGTGACTGCAGAGTCTGTATTACAAAACCAGCCCTGTGATTAGGCCAGCTAAGGAAGGGCTGGGATTAAAAAACTGTGTGAGAGAAGGGAGAAGAGAGTGCCATTTGACTTTAAACCTGAGACAATTCATGACTCAGTGAAATCTCATTGACTTTACTTATTGGTGTTTAAATCAGAGCAGTGTTAAAGAAAATCTTTGTCCCAAGATTCATCCAAAATGAGCGAAGAGCCCAAGCCATACAGTGACATACTGGCTAACACATCTACTTAATCACCATTCCTGCAGCTTTAGTCCTGCAGGAAGCCCTTTACATCTGTGTGGATTTCATGGGAGTTTTTGCATTCTTCATTCCCATTTTCTCTGGGGAGCTGTGGTTAGACAATCTTCTCCACATCAGCCATAAGGATTGCTGGCACTGAAGGGCTCTGGGAAGAACTCCTGACTATGCCAGAGGCTTACATGTGTCCTTTATTTATGGAGAAGACAGGTGCTCAGCTGGCCCCACGCCAGCACTGCTGTACTCCAGGGCCGTGATGAATCTGCAGTCACTTACGAAGTTCAGTAGCCAGTTTATTTGTGCTGCCATGCTAATGTGTTGTCTTGACACCACCACAATATGTTTGTGATTACTTCTATGGAAAAAGCAGAGTGAGTGATAATTCAAAGGAAGAATTATTTTAGGTTTGGCACCTTCCACCCATGCAATTTCCAGCTGCTCAGCAGATTAATATTTTGCATTTTATCCATCTACAGATACCATTGTATCCAGGGGTAAATGCTTTGAAAGTCCTTGCAGACCTAAGCTGGCTGAAAGACTTTAAATAATGTAAAGCCCTTAAAGAACAAAGAGTTCATTATGTAGTTTCAAAACTGTTCATTTATTTGTAACCAGGCCCTTAAAGAAAAATCTGTCACAGTACACTCAAATATATCACTGCCTGAGCAGCCCTTACAGGGGAGGGATTTTGTTTCCCTTTCAATATCGCATCAGGAAAACAATCTTGAGCAACCCATAAATGCAACAAGATTTCTAAGTGCTCTCAACAGATTGAAATTCGGAAATGGAAACCGAAAAAATGAGAAATATAATTATTGTAATGCATAATTCACATTTGATTTTACTTTTTGAGGCATTGTTTGTGTCTGGGATAAACAGCATACTTCAGCTATTTATTTACAATGTAAACATTTACAAACTCAAAACACACAAATCAGGCTGTTGTTATTGCCTTGTCTTTAACATCTGATTACTTCAGGGGGTGTTTTGCTCCATGTATGAAGCAAAGCTGATGTCTATTCTAGCTTGCCTGTTCACCTTCCTAGTCCCAGCTTTTGCTGTAACACCCATTCCTTTAACAGGAAAAGGCCCAACTCACCCTACAGCTCTGAAAAATTGCTATGATGTGTTTCCCTGGGTCCTGTGTGCCTTTGTCCACATCAGCCTAGTGAGTCAGAGGTGTGCAGGGATTACCTTCTAACACATTTATTCAGTTTAATACAATTTTGTGTCAAACACACCAAAAAAATGGGTCAGAATCTGCTTACTGCCATGAATTTCTGAAAGCATCTGGTATGGCAAAATGTCAGAACTTGGATACAGGTAACAGATGCTGAGCTAGAATGGTCAATAAACACAGAGATCCTGCCACAGCGTTCAGGATTTGGGACACACCTGCGGCTGAGGTAGCTCAGGCAGTTGCCTTGATGGCCCCACACTCCCCAAGGAGCACAAGTCCAAAAGTTCCCAGTTCTAGAGACAGCACAGATTGGGCTCTAATAGTTTATAATTTATTTGTAATTTTCTTACTCCAAGAAGCCATTAGTTGTTCATTAGGCTATCCGGTTTCTTTGGAATTCTGTCATCTATTAGGCACTTCTCTGGATTAATATTTATCATTATTGCTGTGTTTACTATCCTTCTAATGGTTATTGATATTGTTGTGCTTATTTTCTGTGTGATGAACTTCAGTTTATTAGTTTTTTGGGTAGGACTAGGCAAGATCTAGAAAGAAATGACTGTAAGCTGCAGATTATTCAAATGTTGTCCACCTTATGCTGTGCCTTTGAGGGTCTCAGTGTGGGGCTGAGAAAGTCATGCCCTAAGATCAGCTTATGGCAGCCAGGACAGGACCATGAGGAGTCACCAGAAGGGATGACATAAACTCTGCCCATGGTGCAGAGGGCAAAGTATCCCACTTTGCACAGACGATGAGAACCAAGGTCACTAAAGGGCATTCTCAGACCATCCCTGGGACCAGGCTCCTTTGAAAGATTTCACCAGCATTTAGCCAGTTCAGCAGCTGAAATGCAGCATGGAGATGCCCATCCACACCTGCCTTTTGACAGCTATTCCCACCTGCTCTTTAACAGCTGAACTACAGCACATCGCACCCAGGTTGCTGATCAATTAACTCCCCATAATTGATTCTTGGCTCTTCCCCTCAATGCTGTTTCAGCCAAACCTGCTACAGAGCCCAGGATGCTGAACTAAATGAAGTCTGGCTGCTGACATGGCACCGTGTAGCAGCTTGGCCAGCACAGCTGGGAAATGACACCACTGAATGGGACTGCTACATCTTTTTACTTTTACTTACTCAGCAAGAGGAATGGTTATCAGTCTCAGCTCACCTGGGCATTCCTCTATGTCTGCAGCCACAGCTCAGAGCAGTTTCCAAGCATCCCAGCTGATGGCAACTTCCAGCTCAAGCAGGTTCTGTGCCTGAGACAGAACCAGGGACCAGGGACCACCTTATGATCGGGGTGAGCAGTCGTGGGTGCCTCACCCAGGGTGCATCCTGTGTCTGGACACAACTCACAGGATGACCAGCAAGGGTGTTGGAGATCAGGTTTAGGAAACGGAGCATGATGGTTCATGTCTTAGCCTACAAGGTCCCTCACTTGCATGTGTTTTTTTCTATACCTAGAGTTAGTTTCAATTACGGGATCTTGTTCTGAGCTCAACATTTGCCTGGTTTTCCCTATGAAAAGAAACATTACCTAGGAATCCTCCACTGTGGATCCCAGATTAATTGCAATGGCTAGTGGTATGAGCTAACTAATAGCATATTAAACTGGGAGCCCATCAGGCCACTATCTCACTTAAGTACCTTTTTTTAGTCTTGTCTAAGGCTTACCTTCACTGGTTTGGAGCTTTTTTTGGAATACAAAACATATCAACAATAGGAAAGACATGGGGGAAAAAAAGAGAGGAAGACAATTCATCCAGGAGATAGTAAGTTCATAACAGCAACTTTCCTTTTTAACTGTTCCCTACTGTGAAAGACTTATATCTTTTGATATATCCTGATGTCAAATATCAAGGCAACACGCTAAAGACTATTCATTATTACCTCATGTATCTGTGTCTTATGAAAATTTAAAAATATCTGTATTCTTAATTGTTCTACAGGAAGATATTTTCTTAAATGCTGAGTCCTCATTACAACCCATTGATACCAAGGGAAGTCCTCCTTGCAAGAGGGGAGGATAAAATCACCCCGTGGTCTCAAATTACAAAAAATGCCTTTGATTTTCTGGTCTTCACTGCCATAAATCATCTTGACAGTGTCACTCAAACTCATTGAAAGATAGGTCAAGCAAAACATTAACCAGCAAATTAAATTTCATTATGAGGTGATTGACAGAACTGAGCTCTGCCATTTGTCCTCTTTTTGCCCTATTTACCATCTTTACCAGATGGACAGAGCTTGTTTTTGTGCTCTTTGCTGGATTATTTGAATGGCCATGGTATATCACACAAGGGTAGAATTCACTGAACATTTTGGTGGGCTTTTCTTTTTTATTTTTTCCTACCATGTAAGGAAAAGAGATGCTTGAAAAATTTCAGGTCAGAACATGAGGTGTGAGTCCTCAACTTTCTAGAACAGTCAAAATGTTCTGTTTTCCCTGGCTTTCAGCTCTGGGCTGCTGCTTTCAGCCCACTGCAGACTCAGGTACGTGCTAGCCAGGTTGGTTATCCATAGCTTGTGCTCAAACACGTGTGTGCCATTTGTACTATATTTGTATCTTCTCCATCATCAATACATGGAAGAATAAATAGATCTGTCAGTTAATTTCAGAGTAGAAGACATTTTGTTCTAGCACCTCTCCTTCCTTAAGGCAATTAGAACAGGTATATTATTTTTATTCAGTGTTCGAGGTTACAAGACAAATTAAAATAACAGCACGTTCCAAATGAGATTTCAATATGTGAACTGGGTTTGTTTAATTTTATTTCTGTGACTGGGATATTAAATTGAATTGACTAGTCACATATTTCACGGGGCAGTGAATTATTCACAGGAAAGTTTGAATTGCAATTAATTTAGCCTTCTGCAAACCCCCAAACTGTTGTTTTCATGGATCATGACTCAGGGTCTGGAGAGCTGCCCAGAGAACCAGCTTTGGGTCTCCTGGGCTGGATGTCTGCAACGTTCAGCACTTGAGGGTCCAGGGCTCATGCAAGTATGACCACCTGATGCAAAGCTGAGGTGGGGTATTCCCAAAGGTATTCCCAAAGCCTGTGTCACGCAGTTACTGGGGCTGGTTAGAGTTTGGCTGAATAAAAACTCCCAAATAGTATCCTGTGTACCAACATGTTCTCAGTGCTTTCAGCAGTAATGAGAACTGGAGTTAAAAGCAGCAGATGCTCAGCTCTGCTGAAAATTAAAGAGATTTTATCCTCCACCCAGACAGTCCAGTACAAAACAACTCCTTGCTGTAACAGAGACAGATTTCAGTCTTTTTAGAGAAGGCCAAACCCCTCCTGCTCCGTGCTTGTTACATCCCACTCCAGCTTTCCCCTGCACCGTCAGCGTTGCTAGACCCTCCGGTTCTGGTGTGTACATAGGAAAGCAAAAAATAAAGCAGTCAATTTCTGCAGCTCCAATTTTAGCAGTATTTTCACAGTTACTATTGTGCCAGAGCTCCACATGACACAAAGAAATCTAGTAGGTCAGCAGCTTGAAAATAAAGTCTAATTTTATATTTAGGCAAGTTATATAAGCATTTGCTAATTAAGAAAAGTGTTTGCCTATCTTTCTCCCAGAAGAGAAAAACACACACAGTACTTGAAAGGTCCCTTAAAGTTAAAACCAGAATTGCTCAGAATTGCCCTTTCTATAGAAGATCTCTAAGAAATTTTCACAGGCCACATCAATATTTAAAAATAAAATCAAGTGTTATGTTTGAAAACATAGTGAGAAATGTGTTGGGTTTTAAGTAGCACAAGATGATAATGTTAGCACCTCCGCTAACAAAATCTCTGAAGCACTTGAAAGGACCCAATTAAATTAACAGGGACTTTTTGTTTTCTGCATTTTGTGCTGTAAAAGCAATTTGACTGTCCTTGGCTGGTGATTTCAATGAAGCCGAACCAGTAACCAATTTGCCAGCTAGAAAGGGGCAGTAAACACTTTAAAAGGCCTGCGGTTTTAACTCTACATGAATAATTAGTGGAATTGCTTTTGGAAAATGTGCTAAATTCTGTGATGCATCTTCAGTCAATGGGGGAAAATACTGCTCATGACAGCGAGATATCTGCTCCCCAGCTGGAGGCTGGAGTGCCAGACTTCACATTACTCAGCATGGCAGGATTGGAAAGGTGCAAGACAGAAATCTCCTTTTTATTTGTGAGGGATCAACCCAGACAGAGAGAGAGGGACGATCACGGGGTGGCTGAACAGAGTAAGCAGGGGGCTGCATTTTTGTTCTCAGTGGTTGTGCAGCTGCCGTGTCATTACATTTAATAGTAAAGCTGAATTTATAGATTATAAAGAACCAAGTGTTAGTTTACGAATGATTAACCTATCAATTTTACATCAGAGTTTAACAACTCAAAACCTTTTTTAAAATCCTAGTTAACAGTTACCTATATTGCAGACTATTGATGGGCTTTAATAACCATCAATACCATGCACTTGCTGCCTGGCTGTGCTTTCAGCTACGGGATTTAGCTTCGAGCTACAGGGTGAGTAACATGCCCAGTGAGCCCGCTTTCATCTGATATCAGTATCTCCCTTAACTGGAGATCTTCATTAGCTGTCTGCTCATCGCAAAACATTGGCAGAGGTTGCTGAAAGTTTCCTTCTGCAAAGGCCCTGTGAAGCAGGACAGGTTGTCTTTCTAGTTCAGTGGTTTTGTTGCTTGCAGGCTTGGCTGAGTGAAAACATCACTCTCCTCCTCCCTTTGTACCCCTGCTATCATTAGGGACTTTCAAACACTTGCACCATTCCTGACAAATCTGTCTGCCTTCACGAGTTACAGATTTCTGTCTTTCCTCGAGGTTTCTGGGTTCATTTAATTAATCGTCTTTGTTCCAGTTTTGTTCTGCTTGATAATTAAGTCAGTTTATTCTGACCAGCTTTCTTCAAACACAGAGAATTCATATATATGAAGGAGAGCTCTCAGTAGTGAGGAAAGGAAGTTGCTGACTGCTTTGGCTATGTTGCCAGCAGTGAAAAATGTAGTTTCTGACTGACTTGCAGGTACCCTTTAGGAGTGATCAACTAAGGAAAAACTGTTAAAACAGTTCTTCCCAGACCTTTATTTCAACTAACTCAAATTTTCTATTTACGTGACTTTACTAGAAGTAACTGATATTATTATTATACCTTCCCCTTCTTCAGAAAGAAAAACTACTTTTTCCAGAAAATCTGGAATTTTCTCATCCCTCCAGTCTGCTTGGCCTTTTCTTCTCCAAGAGATCCTCAGTCTCTGCCACCTTATATCTGTGGAGCTGATTTCCCCTCCCGGAGCTCAGAGATCGTGAACTTATCTTCCTTCATCTGAAAATGAAATTTTCACAACAAACTACTCACAATAAACAGACCTCAGTATCTGAAAGAATATTACTGATAACTCTCTCCTGTTGCTGTGTTACTGCTATCAGAGTCTAACAACAATTTTATGGGGATCCTTCATTAATGCAAACCTTTTCTATATTTTGCTGGCTGAAGTGAGGTTTAAAATGAGTCTGAACTATAGCTAATCTTCTCCTGAGGTCCCCAGACCTACTGCAGCACTCCTCATTGGAATGCACTCTGCGTCCACCACTTAATTTCCTAACCAGATGAAGCACGATGGTTTCTGGCCTGCCTGGCTCTGGAGCTCTCACTGCAATAGCAGCCTGGGTATTAAAAAAAGACAAATACCTCTGAGATCCTTGTCAGTCTAATACATTCTTACTAGAACTAATAAAACATACATAGTTTAATAGATGAAGACTTACTCATTCTCTGAAAAATATCTTGGTGGGAGTGATGATAAAACCATTCATATTCTCCTGTTTTGTGCTTAGCATTATTTGTTTAGCTGTGAATCACCTCCAGTGCCAAATAGGGGACAGGAAAAAGCTGGTATGGCTCTTGCAGGCAAAAGCTTTAGCTGAATTTGTAAAGGTTCTCTGTGGTTCATGGTTTTCTGGGAAGTACTTGTATTACTGTCGTTTTTACCGATGCTGAGTACATGGAAAACATGAGCAATAATAGGCATCACATCGGGTCTGTTAAAATGAATTTCAATCCATGGTTCCCACGATGACAAAGAGAATTTGTGATGAAGACCTCTGATTACAGTGAGAAATTCCGTCCTTAGGAAAGTGGAGAATTAATAATATTCAGAGAAACTCCACAGATTTAAACCCATGGTGATATAAATCACTGGACAGGGTTGCAGATCCTGAAGATGCCATGTCTGTTCTGACTGCTGCAGCTGGGAGGGGGAGATCTGAAGGGAAGAAGCAGGTCAGAGAGCTTCAAGCTAGCAGGCACAGCTAAATCTATCAGGGTTTGTGAATCAGAGCAGGGTTCATGACCTAAACCCTAAAGGAATATCACCAACAGCTGGGATGTGGCAAGTGAGTCTGCATTCCTTTTCCCTTGCCATGGGCAGCCTGGTAGATTAGTCTACAATTAGAACTGAAGATGTGACACCAGCCCATGATGAGGAAATGAAGCAGGCTAGGAAGTAACTTGAATATTCTCTTGTGCAAAAAAAAAGTTTTATATTTAATTATTTACAATATACCTCCTTTCTCCCTCCCCTTCTTACTTTTTCTATTCTTAAAGTTGTTCTTCATTAAATAGACATAAAATCCTGCTCTTCATAAAAACCTTAACACCTGTTCATACAAATTGTAATGTTTTTCAGCCCTGAAGATGGAAAGTTCATATTCCATGCTTTGTAGTGCTTTATAACACCAAGGTGGCTTGATGAATCTCTGTACCATGGAGTAAAACTGAAATCAAACCAGACTGCAGTCAGGAAATTACACCCAGTGAAAAGGTAGTTGTTCGGCAGGAGTTAAGTAAATTACCACCACAGTTTGTGCTTCTTTCTGTAAAGGAGGTAAGCTACCAGGATCCCCATGCACAGACACACCAGCAGCGTGGCACCAGCCTAACAACACAGCAGGGATGTGTTTGTACTGGGTGTTAATTAGGGAGAAGAGTCCAGTCCTGCTGCGCTGAGTGGGTGGGGACACAGGACACGCTGTGCTGGATGCTGCTGTGCTGGTGCTCATTACAGAGATGATGTGGGTAGGGGAACAAGTGCTTTCCTCCCACCCAGCTGTGCACAGAGAGGTTTGGCTTCACAAGGAGCTGGAGGAAGGTGGTCTGTACTCCCAGCTGGGCTCAGCCCAGCTCGCAGCACTCCATGAACCTCATGGATGATCCATCATCCACTCTGGTTTGACCCTTCAGGCTTTAGGAGCATGGTTTTCAGGTCATTGCTGGCAGTAAGATGCAGAGTGTGTTCAGACACACTGAGGATGGCTGTGCCATGTTGGGCATCAGGCACCTGCCCAGTGGGAGCATGTGGGAGGTGGGACGGAACAGGGAAAATGACATCTGCAGCCCTTTACTCTTCCTGGTAAATTCTGGGATCCATCACTGCCATCCTCACTCCACTGGAGCTCCTCCACCCGAGCAAGGCTGGAAAAACCCCAAAAAGCTACAGTCACTGGAGATTGGAAAATACTTTTTTTTTTTTTAAGAAGATTCATTGCCATAGTCCAGATTGTGGTAGAAGATGGTGGCAGCATTTCTGGATGATTAACATGACTTCTTGCACGTTTCTGACGAGCAGAAAGCCCAAGTCTGTCATACAAGAACTGCTTTAAATTCACAAATTCATCAAAAATTGTTTGATGTTTATATTTGGAGAGGCAGAGCACTAAGTACTTTATTTCAATGGGGAAACTAAGTTTACATTCAGGTATTTCAATGATAAAAATATTTTATTATACAATATGATTAAATTTTTATTTATGAAGCTCTTGCTTCACCATTTCATCACTTCTTTTACCTCTTTCATAATCCAAGCTCTCTTCTCATATTCCTCTGGGAAATTTGGTTTTTTTTTAAAAAAAAAGCAAACAGGGAAAACTCTTTAAAAAGCATTCTGCCTCCATTTCTTTGACTCTTACCTGTAACTGATATAAACAGAGATATAATTAGACATTAAAAAGTCAACACATTAAGCTTCTTAATTAATTATGATTTGCCTATTGAGTTAATGTCCTTGTAAGTTATTCTGCAGGAGACGTGATTGCTTTTTCCAGACATAATTGCATTGTCTATCCTATAGAGGCTTTCCATAGAGTTCTGTAAAGCTGAAGGTACTTGTTAACCTTGTTAATTGCAATAACAACCCATGCACAAAGTAGGCATTTGCATTGTCCTTTCTTGCTCACAACTTCTGTATTTGTAGGCAATTTACAAAATCTCACAAACTGCCCATTTGCATCTCAGGCATTTTTTTTTTTCTAAAAAAAACATTGGCTCTAAATGTCTTAAAATCAGGTAGATAGACTTATGTATCAGACTCCATAACAGATACCATTTGTATCTCACATTTTTAGGTGCAGTATCTTGGCTCTGACGTTTTCATAAATCAGGGCATAAGTTAGAGGAGTTATATCACAGCTACCTGTAGCTGTCTGAAAGCAGCACTACTGGATTTTAAGCTATTTCCCAATGCCACAGGAAATAACCGGGCTTGATTATCATCTTTTAGAGGACAGCAATATTCCCTGGGAGCATACACACAGCATCCATCAATGAAGACTACAAATTAACAGGGTACATATTGCTGCTACCTGATATTGCACAGGGTTTTGCAATGAGTGATTAACTTTAAATAGCTTGATAATCAAGAGCAAATGATGAGGGAGTGGGGCTGTGATGTTGGATCAGGTAACTTTCCTTTTCAGGGCACTAGAGGTTAAGTGCCCCAATAGTCTTCTCTTGACCATGCTGTGCTCACAGAAGGCTGGGTGGAGGAGCAGAGTAAGGAGACAGCACTCAGGCGTGGGGGAACTGTCCCTTAAGGCTCCTCTTTTGGTGTTCTCCATCTCCTCGTGCTGGGCTGCAGAAGCTGCACCTCAGTCATGGCTCATATAAAAGGAGAATCCTCTGCCAAGTTTTCAAGATACTCATCCTTTCAACTTTTGAGCAGTGGATTTATGTTGTTCCTGAAAACCAGCAACTGTCAGGTATGTGCTCCACCAGGGTCTGGAACCATGCAGGGCCTGATGGCAGGGCTCCTGGCACTGTTCAGCGGGAAGATCTGCTCCAACCCAGCTGCTATTTCCACATGGGAGTTCACATACAGTCCGATTGTACTTGCTACTTAACAGGGAATTCATTGTCTTTAATCCAGCTGTCTGGATGTCTTTATATGGTGGGTCTTTGAATACCTCACAGGGAAGGAAATTCCCACTTGTTCCTTGCTGAATTGGGTGGTGCAGGCAAATTCAAGTGACTGCTTTCCCATAATCAAGGATTCATCTCCCAGACAAAGCACAACTGTAGCCCATGGCATTGTTCTATAGCAATATCTGTTACCATTTGAAGTCCCCTCTGTGTTCTCTACTATGCTTTTTGTTTCTCTTCTTTTCAGAATACATAGTTTAGAGATGAGAAACTTTAGAAAATTTCTCATTGAAATTCTCTTTATTTCACCTTTCCCCCTCCTCACTTCCAAGATCGTGTAGGTTTGCTGAACCCTTTGCTTCTTCCAGCTGATCCCTTCTGCCTCCACAGTGTTATCTTAGAAGGAAAATCCTCCTCCTCACATCCTCCTCCTCTTTCCTTGCAATGTTCAGAAACCACAGTCGTGGGCAGGACTCATTGTGCTGAGGTTTGTGGGCACTTTCTGTGGTCTGAGTTATTTCTGAAACTAATTAACTTGTCAGCTCTTTTTGACAGGATTTGTTAGTTGCCTGCTTACAGAAAACAAACAGAAAAAGCTTTGAACCTTTAAAGAGAACTTGAACTGGGGCTCAAGCCCAGGTAACTCCCCTACTGCAGTTTGGAACCTCCCCACCTTCCCCCCACACTGTGGATCATCAGCTCTTCTTTGGCACCTGCTTTCTCTCAAATTGCTGTGCAAGACGTGCAAATGTTATTTTCCTTTCTGCTGCCAGTTCTTTTCTCCACATCATTTACTACTTCAAATAGCACTTTGAAAAAGGAACTCTGATGTCTGCTTTCAGATGAGAAATGACAATCCCTGGGTAACCTGTTCAAGCACATTGATGGGGAAGCTGTAATTTCAGGATGGCATCTTTCCCTCTACAGTCATGAGATTTATTGCAGATGAATGGAACAACTGAGAAGTAATTTCTTAGACACAAGTTTCAATAGATACGCAAGGAAATGCCCTTATAGTCCATTGAGGAGGCATATTAGATGTAATTTGTGCAAGTGCTGCCATAGCAGTGTATCTGCCTTCCTCCTAGCATGAAAAGATACCTTCACAAGTGTATTTTTCCAGGAAATCTCAAAGGGTTATTTTATTTGGTTTTGTAAGATCTTGTATTTCACTTCTTTAAGTTATATTACTATGTTCAAAATCACTCTTTTTTAGGCTATGTGTATTTACATGCCTTTAGATATGATTATAGACACCCCTCTGCAAAGGAAGGAATGCCATTCCTGCTGTCTTCCTGCAGCAGGGTATTCAGGGGAAACCAGACAACTGGAAACTAAGCCTAAAGGTGTAATGATGCCAGAAGAGGTGGAAAGCTGTTGTGAGCGTGTGGGCACCCACGAGGGCTGTTGTGCAGCACATCCAACCAGCAGCATACACGGTGCCAGTTTTCAATTCAACCTTTCCCTAACTTTTCACCTGGGTCTAAGTCCTTTCAAATATGCCAAAAGAAGCTCTCAACAAAGAAATTGTGCCCAAAGAGCATGCAGGTTACTTTGCTGTTTAAAAATACAGATTGTCTCTTAAGAGGCCATGATCAGCCAGTTGATTTTGTTGAAGAGCTGATTGTCACAGAGATAAAGCTCTGTGGCACACAGGATGCAATGGAAGTGCTGGCAGCCCGTGAACATAGTGCCATTTATGCCAGAGTTACGATAAACACTGAAAAACACTTCCAGTTATTTTAATTTACTTTTTCTCTGCATCCCTGAACTCTGATCACTTGCAAATTGAAGTGCTCTTAAAAACTTTAAGTACTCCATTAATTTTAAATTGCTCTAAACTCTGCAAGCCCAGAAACCCAAAAAGCACTCTTGAAAATCTGAAGTGCTACAATTACTTTGAATCACTCCAAATATGTGGGTTCAAAATCCATTTTATGTGTTTATTTTTTTCACGTTTATATTTTCCCTTGCAGTGCAACAAACAGAGCAGAGATGTAACATCTTCAGCCCACTAGGAAAAAATCACATCCCTCTAAGAACAAGTCTTTGTCCAAATTGTTAAAATAAAGAAGGAGCAACTCACTTGGCTTCCAGATTATGGAAGCTGAAGTGACTCTTGTTCATGTACAAGCAGCAGAAAGCTTTCCATGAGAAAGAGCAGCACTGAAAGCAGAAGTTAGTTTGAGATGAGCACCTCAAGGGATTGCCCAGAGCATTGGGCTGGCTGCTGGGCTGGCTGGAAACTATATGTATTCCTTACCACTTATGTATCAGACCACCCCTTCTTTAGAGCTGGGACTCCACCCAAGACTCTCTGCCATGCACATCAGGCCCCTGGGCTGGTCTGGCAGAGCACAGCCCTGTGCTCTCCTCCACCCCCGGGGAGCTGTGTGCTCCGCAAACTCCTGCTCCCTTAGCACAGCAAGGGCGGCGGTCGGGAGGATCCTGCAGATAAGCTGCTTTCAGCTAATGCCTAATCAAAAGGAAATACCCTTTTGTCAAGGTGTGGGAGGAGCAGCACGGCGCTGCCTTCGCTGGGGACAAGTCACACTGTGATCTTCAGCTGCTGGAGGAGACTTAGGGATGACTAATATGTAATAAAGCAGCACAACAGGTTTGGCCCCCTGGTGAAGCCTTTGATTTCACTGGCAGATGCTGACAGATGAAACTAAGAAATGCTTCACATGCTCAGGTATAGCTGCCTGAAAACCATCACAAATAGAAACTTTAAACAGACTTTTCCTTGGAAATAGGATGTGAAATAATAGCTATGGTAGAAAGCTTTTAGGGATCTCTGTTAAATCGTTTGTTTCACATTTGTTTTCCCAGAGTTTTTTAAAGTAATGTTTATCACCAAATAAATAATTCAGCATATTTAAAAAATATAAATAAAATATCTGATCATTACTTCCACAAAACAGTATCAAATATTTAGGTTTTTCTGCTGTCTGAAGTCGGTATTTCTATCATAGGATTGTGGCCTCCCATGTGGCTGAACAATGCAACACTTTCATCTTCAGTCAGAATAACCATCATACTTCTGCAACCTTCCCTGTCATGGGTAAATCTGCTGATTAAAGGCTCTCTATTTTAGGCTCTGATCTCTCTGTTATGTTCAGCTGAGGGGGGAAAAGAAATTTAAAAAAATCGAAAGACAATTTTTCATCTCTCTGGAAAGATTTTCACTTTGAGAGCTCAACATCCTTGGTTGCCTTTGGCATAGCCCTAATTCCATGAATACATGACTTTGAGCCTGCGTGGGCTGCAGTGTCCCCATGACTGTGACCAGGAAGGATGTGCTATCAGAGGACTCTGGGGCACCCTGCGTGGAATGGCAGGAACCTACCGAAATGCCTTGTAAACAGCGGGTTTGTTTGCCAGGACTAGTGGCAGTCCCAGCTGGCTCTGGGGTATGGAGGCTCAGTGTATTCCATGGGGACACTGTCCTGGCTCCCCATCCCCACCAGTGCCTCGCTGTGCAGGTAGCACAGCACATCCCCAGCGAGGTAAGAGCATAGGCAGCTGGGTCGGTGCAATGTTTTTCATCACTGCTCCCTCCGTATTAATTCTGTATTATCAGAAAGCCCACAAGTGATTAATAATGGCTCTAATTGCCTTTATTCTCCTCCACCCTCCCCCTGACAGATGGACCTGCTGAGATCTGCCTCTGCTGATAACCACGTGTTTGTTCCAAGACAGTGAACATGTCACCTCTGCACGGATCTCGTCCCCTCACTGCCCAGCTCTGTGCCGGCACCTGGCATGAGACCTGCTTGGAGGAAAACATATCCTAAAGATCTTTAGCCATCATAACCTACTAGAAAGAAAAATAACTGAATATCCATCATTACTGTATGGAAGCCAAATGACTGAAAATTTTTTACATGTGCCAGCTATTAAGTGATGTGTGATGAGGTGTTTCAGCAGTTCATGGAGGAGATGAAACTACTCTATGAAACAGGGGGGGAAGGGGAAAGAGAGAAGAATCTGTGTACACCAAACTGAGCCCTCTCCATGAGATGAGACACTGGTTTTGTTGCACTGAAGTAACTGCTAAAAAAGAAAACCGTTGGACTTGATGTTGGAATAAAATAGAGGCCTTGGTTCAATAGATAGAACCCTGATAGTAGTGGCTGCAGTCTCCAGCTGTGCCATTGCTCTAACAAAAGATCCTGTTTTCCGGTGCAAAGCCTGATGAAAACATTTCCACCACGAGCGGATCCACCTCAGCACTCAGGAGCATGCTGCTGTGGCCAGCAGCCTCCCACTGCGCAGTGTTTCAGAAATAATTGTCTCAGGCTTCCCTGTATTAGCCCTTTAGACATTTCATACCTAATTACCCATCTTCAGACCCAGACCTCTCTCTCAGAAGCCGATCTCCTGGGTACAGCTCCACCACATCCTCATTCTTGCCAAGCACAAGTGCCACAATCTCTTTCAGCACTGACCTTACCTATAACTAAAAGAAAATGTGTGCGGTTTCATCATGTTCTGCTAAGCAGGACACCTGCCCTTGCATCAGGGACCTTTACTTTCCACTGCTCACTGCTTGCCCTAGCACTGGTCAGTGGTCAGCCAGATCTGATGTGATTTTATGTAGTTTTTCCCAGGTAATCAGTAGAACATTGCCTGCCTAGAGATCAAGGGGTGATTTCTGCGGAGATTCCACTTGAAACATACTCACATTGACCGGTCTGGGAGAGGTAATTCTTGAGCTCATATTTCATTCACTTTGTGTGCTGTGTTGATTTTGTACTGAACTGGCTTCTTGAACGTTACATTGTGGAATATCAAGTCAAATATTTTACAGAAGCTTAAATCAACACTATTTCCTTTATTAAGCAAAATTTTAATCTCATTATAAAAAAAAAATCCGGTTAGTTTTAGAAGATCTATTCCTGTTGATGGGCATTAATGATATTATTCCTTCTTATTTTTTAACTTCTGTGGTTTTTTCTGATTTTATGGGATCCATTATCTCTCCAGGATCAAAGATCAGCAGGCCTATCAATATTCAAACCATTCAACTTTCCCTTAAGTAGCAGCTTTTCTTCTGTTGTAATTTTTCCGGTACTACATGATCTCTGCAAAATCAGCATTAGCCAGAAAAAACAGTAAGTTCTCTTCAAAACACCTCTGTGCAAATTATTTACACTGCTGATTCGAGGATGCTGAGCTGTTGTAACTATTGCTTGCTACCCCCTGAACTTCTGCTATTATGCAAATTGTTGTATCATCATCATCTGGCGGGAATGCATCATTTGTGGTGGGTTTTCTCCCTAGGTTCAGAATAGAGATATTAATTCATTAAGAACATTTGCCTTTCTGCATAATTATTGTTATTTCTATAATTTCAATTTGGAAATAGTCCAAAGACATTGTTTGATTTCTCTTCATCCCTAATATATTTTAAAGACTTTTCCTTACTGCTTTTTTTCTCTGTAGCTGCAGCCTGTCTCTTGTATTCTTTTCCTTCCCTCATCTAATTTACCCAACTTCTAATTTCCAAATTACACTAATTGCAACATTCCCTTTTTCTGTTTGTTTTCCATTTGGATGCAAACATTGCTCCTTTCATTGTTTCTCTGAGACACGTTCAATTTCTGTAACCATCTCAGAGATCCTTTGTCAGCAGAGAGATTGGGGCTTTCAGAGGCTTTCTCTGCAGTAGTCTACAAAGGTATTTGTGTATTTTCTGAGTTCTGTTTCACAGTTTGCCCTGGTGCACAATTGTTTTGCTTTGAGAAACTGATTTTTCCAACATACCAAGTGAATGTGTGACTAGCAGGGTTTTTTCTACCTTTCCATGAGTTATGATCAATAGTTGATCTTTGGCCCATGGAGGAATGGCTACATTTCTACCCTGGAGTTAATTCCTCTTTACTGAGAGCAAATAATGTCTCATTGGATCCCACTTGTTTTTGTATTAGAAATAAACTCTAGAGCTCCACAGGTGCTGACAAGTGAACAGAAAGGCCTGAGCTCGGCCAGCCCTCCCTAGGCACTTTCTCACTTCACCTTATCAGAGGAGCACCCTGAGCTGCACGTTTGCTGGGCTGGGCAAATAAGTGCATTCACATGAGCAGCAGCTTATTACTCAAAAAGAGATGCCTCAAACAGTTTCTCATTACTGGGGTAATCAGGTCAGGGTTTTCTGATTTTGCTTTTTCTGCATGGGGTTAATTGTTAATTGATGAGCATTTTCTGCTGGTCAGGCAGCACGTTTTCTCAATTATTTCTGTTTCAGTCTTTAGGTAACAGAACTAGATTATCAGAGGCCGTCCTAGAGCCATTTTTAAGGATATGAGTCTGGTCAAGCTGCTACTGTCACAGCAATGCAATGTCCTCAGTTGCAGGATTTTGAAAGAGGAAAAAATGTTGACATGAAACTCTTGATCCAAGTGATGATGTGGTGGTGTGTTGTTTTCCTTGAAGAAGTGTTCACCTCCTTGGTGGCTCTACCAAAAAATTACTGAGTTGATTAAGGAAAGCTGGCAGCCCTTATGGTGCTTGGATGGGTGTCCTGGAGCTGCTGCCTTCCCTGGGTTATCTAGGGTTGCAGATCTGTGCTAGGAATTTGCATTTCAAATGAGATAGAAAGTAGTGCCACACAAACAAACACAGGATCATGGTTGGCCTAATCTATCCAGTTATCCATCAGGTCAGGTTGATATCAGACAAAATACAATTACTGCACGAGTGTCAACTCTGACTGCTCACATCAAAATTATTACAGAAAGTCACTTATTTACCTAAGAAAAAAACCCACAACAGAATCTGTTTCAAGTTCACTTTAATGTTAGACACACAAAAAAAATTCTGTTAGGACAAAACCTTGCTACCATCTTCCTTATTTTGTACACCAGTCCATGCATTTCCCAACTACTGAGCTTCTCAGGAATGCTGCTTTTCTCTACTTACTCCAAGCTGACCACAGCTTGCTCTAAGTCAGCAGTGTTGAGCGAGCTGAGCTCTCTGCAGTGACCCACTGCCAGGTGACAGGATGCTCATGGTCCCCTGGAGCAGCGAAGAAGCCACATTTCCAAAGCACATGGCACTCTGTGCATCTGCAGTATCAAGGTTCCTTCCTAACAGGCTCTTATAGGAAGACATTTACTGGACATTTGCATTCTCAAGATGATATCAGGATCTAAAATTTTCTTCTCTACAGAGAAGAAGTAATTGAACAGCATCTCCAGGAGCCCACTCACAAGGATGACCTCTATATACACAGCAAAATTGATCAAATGCACACTGACTTCCCTGCAGTTTCAGCAAGGCCAGTAGGTCAATCACATTAATATCAGATACTCTGTTTTATTGGAGATTTCTTGCAGAAATAAATGTCAGCATGGCTGCAGTCCAGAAATGTAAAGATTCACTGGAGAAGTCAAACATAAGTGGTCTTACCTTGAGTTTGACAAAGTTTCTTCCATTGATATCTCTCCCTAGGCACCTCCAGCTATGGATACAGTATAGGACATGCTCTATGGTTAGGAGAAATGTTAGGATAGAGTGTCTTATCATGACAGAGAAGCACTGAAATTCAGTCCTTTTTGGGTGCAATACATCTCTCCTGACACTGGAGATTTTATTATGAACATCTCCATCTCCATTAGTGGCATGGGCTCCTTTCAGAGCTAAAGAGACAAATCAAGACTGCTAAGGCAGGAACTATCCCTCACATTGAAGGTACCTATCATAAAAGGAGATTGACCATAGCCTGAAAAAACTTGTTGTGCTGCCATCTCTGCAGAAGATGGTCCTTGTTTGTAAGGAACCCATGTTTTTGGTGATAGATGGCTTGAAGGATACTTGCAGCAGAGCTCACAGAAAGGACATGGCCTTCCACTCCTTTTCCTTTCGCAGTCTCCTGTCTGCAGCTCAGTTCTCCTGCTTCCTCCATCACTTCCCTGCCCTGAAACAGTGCCTGTGCCATGACTGGTCTCACTACAGCTTTACCATTGTGGCCACATGGGCTGGAGCCCTGGAAGAAGAAGAGCTTGGGGGTTTCTTCTGCTCTGTTTTATTGCCCCAAAACAGCCCATAGCCTTGCCTTCCATACCGCCTGCAAATTCCAAAACCTCCAGATTTTTAGGTTTGCGGTGCAGTATATTAACAACACATAACACATTCAAATGCATAACCTCAAATATCAGAGTGTTATAGAATAAGGTGGAAATCGAAGGGAAAGAAAAGGTGAGTGCTTCAGTGGTTCTGTCTTCTTCTGCCCCAGCACTGCACAGGCAGTGGGACACCGAGTCTGTGCAACCCATCAAAAAGCTCAAGGACCTGTTGAAGCTGGTGAAATGACCAAGACACCAATCTACGAGCACAGGGATGTTTGTATGACTGGCAACTGCTTGCTAAATTTCATGTTTTGTTTACTCATATTCACCCTTGTTAGATTAAATTAGGTCTCAAAACATTTTGAAAATGTTGGACAAATGCCATATATGATTAAGGAAAGATTCATTATCTGTGTAGCATTATTAAATTTGTATCTTATGCCCTTTTTAGTACCATTTTTTCCTAAGTTAATTACCCAAAGCTTTTCGGCACCAAGAACACTAATAGAACCTCTAATGGGCTGCAATCAAGGAATCCGTTGTTAAAATAGAAAAGGGCTTGGATTTATGTTTAAAGGCAAAAAATTGAAGAGTAATACCAGATCTTTGAAGAGTATATATTGTATTTGCATTTTCAGAGGCTGGCTCATTCCCTGATTATGGTGTCTCCTGCTTACTCTTACAGAAGGGGCAAACGTCTGTAAGAGAGAGGCTTGCCCAAGTCCCTGCAGTACCTGTAAATCGCGGGCTACAGCAATTGCTTTTTTTTCCTGCCTGTGAGTCTCAGAAAGGTTTGTGGTCTCAGCTGTTTCCATGGCTGTTCAAGTGCCAAGTTGCCATTTCGAACATCGTCCTGTGTCCAGCTCTGGGCAGCTGAGCCAGGCAAGGTATGGCCGGCTGTGTACGAGGGATTTGCGGGCACGAAGAGAACATATAAAAAGCACATTTCCTCAAAAAACATTCTCCCTATGGCAGTGATTTTGGGAAGGATTTTCCAGGAAGTCTGCTACTACCTGCCCTCCTTGGTGCAGGGACAATGCTCTGTTGATGGGAACAGGAGCAGCAGCTCCTCAGCCATGAATTACCATGGGAAATTAGGCAGCAAGAGGCAATCCAGTAATGGATGCTGTGACATATGCCCTCAGGAGGGTTTGATCAACTGCAGCAATATTTACCTAGTCATCCACTTTCTGTTTCAGAGGAAAAAAGGGCAGCAAACATTAAGGAAAGTGGCCCTGTGAGAGCTTTCTCTCTCTCCCATCTACAACTGTAAGATTTTTAACAGATGAAGGACAGTAAGAAGGCTAGAAATAAACATGACACCTTTATTGGTTTGGATATTTTTAGACAGAGAAACACACTATCTCATATGTAGGAAATATTAAAGAAAGGTGGTTTTGCACTGCTGTAGAGCTTTCCATAAAACAGTGCAAGGAAGCCAGGCAAGCGTTTGATGAACAACCCTGAGCTTAGCATCTCTGGTACTCTGGTCTAATTTATTGCTGCTTAAGAAGTGTCTTGACCAGATTCCGCACAAGCTGATGCAGGGGAAGTGCATGATGCTGTCACCTAGCAGAAAATGGCACAATGAAATGGGAGTCAAACCCAGACAAAAGGCTAAAAAGATGGCACAAAATGTTTAATAAAGACAATACTTAGTCAGCTGTGTAGATATACCAGCTTTTCCTTCACTGCAGCTTTGCAAAGGGACTGGGCATCCTGAAGTAAGGTACTGCTGAAGTACAGGCATGGTCAATGAGGAATCACTGGATGAGATTCAGGTTTAGAGGCTGCAGTCAGCCTCAAAAATCTATTCTCATCACTTGTGGCTAAAAAACATTAGTTGTGTCCTTTGATTTCAGCTTGGGCAGTGTCACTGCAGGGCAGGGCAGGTTGGGCATCTTCCTCCCTGTCTGCAGGGAGGTGTTCCTGCCTACCTGCCCCTGGTGGAGCAGCCCTCTGGGGTTTGTCCTTATCGTCTGTGGCAAGACACCTTCATGCAGTCACAGGACTGCACAGAATGGCAGTGGGATCCTGCAGGGAAAGGCACAGCACAAAGCCTGCCCAGAGACAGCTTGCCCGGGTGACACAAGTGCTGGTTCCTGCAATGACTGGGGAGTCAGCAGGCAGTTTTTTGTAGTCATAGCTATTCCCAGTGAAGAGTTCTTTACCTCCTACTGTGCTCCAAGCTACAGGATTAAATGGATATTAGCCTTTTTCCAGCTGTTTGAAATCTAGTGAGCAATGTTGCTTTGCTTCTCCCCTCTGCCACTGCTTGCCTCCCTAGGGGGAATATTTTGGCTGTTTTCCCGTCTGAAGATGTGTTTGGAAGTTTGGATTAGTCCAGGGACCAAATTGTCTCTTTCATTCTCATTGCAAACAGCACTAGAGTTATTTGGCTTCATAGTTATTTCCATTTCCACATATTTGTTGCAAAACACCACCTTGCCCTTTGCAGTGGTTCTAACCCTCCTGTGGCCAATCCTCCTCAGCATGAGCTGTTGCTTGTGGTTTTCACATTGTGTTTTTGCCAGCCATGCTTCCACAAGTAATCACAGATGCTAGCTGGCCCTCCATGTGCTGGCTGGGCACCGAACAGAGGCTGGAGCTGTTTTATGTTATCCAAAAACCTGCCAGGGAGGCACACAGACTTTGTCCCTCTGCCCTACACACAGTAAAACGGCTGCAGTAAATCAGCTTGCCAGAGATTATGCCAGTGAGGCAAATAAAGCAACGAGTGTTCAAACAGAGTTTCAGCCCTGCACTTTAAAACCTGCTGTTTAGAAGAAATAGGGTCTGTCTTAATCAGCACAATCCTGTCAGAGAAATAAACCCTGGATCTACAAAACTGCTAAGTTTAGGACTTGTCCTAAAGGCGTGTGATTGATTGATACACAGAGGGTAAAGAGGCTCCAGGGCAGAGGAGCTCCCACCAAGGCTGACAGGGAGCTGGTGGGTGTTCTGGAAACTCAGCAACTCTGTGGCTGTGCCCTTGTACGCAGAGCATGTGCAGCCCTTGAGGCAATGCCAGGTGGGGAGAGATGCATTTGATATCAGGGCTTTGCAGGTATCACAGACCAGCTGCTGCAAAACACCTGCTGAAACAGAATTTTTCTGCAGGACAAGCCATGCCTTGGCTGAGGGTGGTGGTAGAAGCAGCTCAGCAAGTCCACAGTCTGAAAAATTACATCCTATGACAATGACTACCTGATATGCTGATAAACAGGACCTTTTCTGTTCTGTGTAATATCTCTGCAAATGATGTTCAGTTCAGAGCATCACCCAAGACCAAGGCAGTAAGATGTTCCTGTGAATCACAGAAACCATGATACAGAAGAAATATATTTATTAAGTGATCTGACCATTTTTGTAATTTATTTAAAAGTAATAGTGTCCTAGGATCATTACAAAAAGCATAATCTTTTTTAGTAATGGGTGCTAAGGCAGTTCTATAGCAATTTCACTGTTATTATCATCTTAACCAACACATATGTGTAGAAATATTCATTTGTGTGTGAATATATATATACAGTGCTTTATATCATTCCAGAATCAAGTTTCTTAGTGAAGGAGAACGTTTTGGATCTAACCTGAAAGATACTGATTGCCACAAAAATACTTGTGTAGTAATGGGAAATGCAAATGCCGCACAAATGCTTGGAAGAGATCCAAACTGACGCTTTTAAAACCTACATCAAACCTTCCTGTTCTGTGGCTGCTGCTGTGTGATATCATGTACAGAGATGTCAAATTACTTGGAGGACTGAAATCTGTGCAACTCAGCACCTTTCCTATCAGCAAATTAGAGAATCAAAGTGCAATCAAACTATTAGAGGAGGTTCCCATGGTGTAAAGAGGCATATTTCCACTGCATTAATATGCTTCTAAGGGACAAATTCACCCAGCAGTTGCTTTACCAGCTTGTAAAATATGCAGCACAAGCAGAGCCCCAGACTTCTCACTCCTGAGGAAAATTGCTTTCTTGGTGCAAACTTTGGGAGCTTTATCAGTCTGCAATTTTATGGCTGTATTTCTCCATGAGACTGGGTCAGCTGTGTCTCATTTGGGTGAGAATACCCCCTACCAGAGCAGGTGGTTGCAAAGGGGTGTTTAAAAGACAGAGCTTTCTGGTTTGTCTTGCCTGAGAAGACAGAGCCTGTAGTGGGAAGGGTGAGGTAGCAGAAGGACTGTGCCATCAGTCAGACTCCTGTGTCAGCCCCTCGTCCAAGCTGGCTGCCTGCAGCAAATGAAGAGGAAAAAGTCAAGCACTGCTCTTCACTGACTTTCCAAAGCCATCCCAGGTGTCCTGAATGCAGCAGCCCCCATGGTGAAACTGCAGCCACAGGCTTCTCCAGGTTTATGTTGCAGTGCTCTGGTGCTGCACCTCTAATTCATCCATTACAATGTGTGTGTAGCTGAAAAATTGAAATATTGGGGATTCCAAGCAAAAGGCATAAAGCTTTTCTTTTTTTTTTTTTTAATCTGTTTTGTCCAGATTAAGCCTTTTTGTCTTTTCAACAAACTTGGCAAGGAATTGGTTAAAAGCAACTTTCAACCCTTCTGGATTTGTGGGAGCCTAAAACTTTCCCAGGGGATCTCTTCAGGAATTTCATGGTGAACCTGACAGTGATATTGTCCATCTGAGGAATTAAAACATTCCTTTGGAGTGACCAGAGAAAAGTCAACCAAAAATAAAAGTCAACTTTTTTTGAGGAAAAGTCAACCAAATCCATCAGTTCCTGAGGAGCTCAGGAGAGGATCCAAGAGACCTTTTCCCAGTGAGTCTCAGAGCATCAAGATGATCACCAACGTTTCCAAAATAACCATAGGAGAAACAGCCCCTTTCTAGGTGTGTGGGTTTTCAGTTTGAGTAAATCCCCCAATACTTACCTCTGCGAACTCTTTTGCTCCTGCCAGCCCTGGCCAAGCTTCTGTATGGGAATGTTATTTCATCCTATCTGATGGCAACAGCAAACTCCTTATAAGCAGCATCAAGTCAACTTTCCAAGAGTGGGCCAGTCCTTTGCTGAACTAATAGCAGAAGAGTTTCAAAGTGTGAACCATGACCATGCCACCAGTAAGGACACTCTGCTACCCCTGAGCAGGATCGCTGGGAAGCACACAAACAACCGGCTGGTATTTGTTTCAAATTGTTGATATGTAAGCAGGGAACATGCTGTGCATTTAAATCACTTTCACACTAAATTTGGAACAGAAATCATTAAATATTTATTCTGTGCCTAAAATACTGCTCAAGCGTCCTACTTACTGATATTACATATTAATTCACATAGATTTTGCAGTACTGATAATACATTTATTTTAAAATGGTGACTCTGAGGCTTTCATCATGATTGGGTTGTTTAATAAAAAGAGAGATTCATGGCCCCAGAGGAATCCCATCTAGACACTTCTGTAAACCTGGGGAAATGGCTCGTGCAAAGGGAAACTCAAGGGTTCATAATTACCAGGAAAAAAGCACTAGCTGGAAGTTTTTAGTGATGTGTTGAAGACCAGTAACATCAGCTCTTCCAGAATAAAAACACTTCAAAGCCTAGAAGAAATTAGGAGTTATTTCCTTAGCAGTGGGAGTACTGTACATTCGGAGAAGCAATCACACAGCTAGAGCATAATTGCTACAAATCGATTGCTACCTTCTCCAGGTGCTTCCCTGAAATATGAGGACCAGTTTAAAACCAACCACAAGAAACTTAAAAATAGGCAAATAGATGCACCTTGGCTTGCAGTGACCCCAGGGATGGCAGTCAGGCACTGAATGGCAGGAGCAATCCAGCCCAGGTTTTGTAGGAGCCCTGCGTGCGCTGGAATAAATCAGCTGCAATTATTTCCAAGCTCTGGGTGAGCAGAGTAGGGTGCATTTGATAAATTGCTCGTGGTCCTCCTATCTGCAATAAGCTTCAGTCATTTTTAATTATAGACACCTCAAATCTGGGAGCCAGTGCTGATTAGGCAGCAAAATATTGCTACAATCCTCTCAATAGTGTTTGGAAAAGGATTTATGTGCTGAACCTGACATGGATGTGATGCTGACAGTCTGGCCAGAAAGTGGAGATAAACAGCTTGCTTGTGGATTTTGCTGAGTAGCTGCAGACATCGAGTCTAGTGTCTTTCAGGGCCTGCTGGATCAGGATAATTTGGTGTTATTTATTTTCACACCTGGTATAATAAACCCAAGGAAGAGGCTGGAAAGACCAGAACCAGCATCAGGACCAAGTGAATCCTCAGTGGTGAGCAGGTTCTGCCCAAGCCCATGGAGGAAAACAGGGTGCACATATCATGTTTCCCACCACTCCTGCCTTGTGTCACCAAAGAAGGCCATTCAACCACTCCCCCTCTTCCTCTGCCCTGATGTGCCTCTCACAGTGTAGCCCCACTTCTTTCCCTGCAGCGTTTGCTCTCCCAGTGCCTCGGAGCAGCAGGCGCACATCAGCAGGCGCACATCATGAGCATCAGCCTCAAGGCACAGGAGGCACCAAAGCCTATGTGCTGGCTGTCTTCTTCCCAAAGAAGGACTGTGGGAGGCAGAGGGTTGGAAAGCAGCAGCATTGCCTGGGCTGCTTCAAACCCAGCCACCAGCACCCCACACACAGCCGCAGCATGTCTAAATGCAGTTACAGGGTGGAATAAGCACTCCTGCCTCAGCACACAGGGCTATTTCTGTCTCCAGAACCTGGATGCTGTGGGAGCTCTCATTTCCCTGCAGATGCTAATCAGGTCTCGAGAGCAGCACCCAGCACCTGCAAACAAGGGAGAGGGAAAATGATGGCTCAACCGACTTTTTCAAGGGACTGAAAAGCCTTCCCAAAGCACTTTCAAATACAGTATCCAGAAATAGATTAGGAGGTGACCTCATTGCGAGCCCCAGTTTCCCGGTGGTGCAGGTGGAGTGGGGAACTCCGTCTCTGCTGACAGGAAGGCTCTGCCAGCAGGCATTTACGACTGAACAGGACACAGATAACCAGTCCCATCGTGGAGGAAAGTGACTCTCAACTGGCTGAAGCTGCCCTTTGAGGTGGCCGTTTGGTGATGGAAGGAAATTTGCTTGCCCAGGTGGTATTTCAGAGAGCCCTGTGCTGTAAATATTAGGTGTCCAGGGCAGGGAGGAGGCTGAGCACTGGTAAGAGTGCTCAGCACTCTGGCAGTGAGGAGCAAACCAATGCATCCGTGTGGAGATTGACACTTGCAGAGTACGTTTTCAATATCATTATTGAATAGTTAACGTTAAGATGACTCACAGAACAATTTCAGCATGGGGAAACAAAGGTAACGAGGACTTTCAATAACACAATGCCTGCTTGGGGCATAATGACAATGGATTGGTTTTGCTCCCGTGATCAGCACTTAACCAGTACTCCTCATCCACCAGGAACTCTCAAACACGCTTCCCTGGGAAATTCTGATTGGCAAGGGGTGCACTGACATGTATGCTGACATTATTTAGCACTTCACAGTTAGGAAATTAAAACCATAATAACAGCCTAATTAACAGTAGGGAGTTCAAAGTCCTGTTGGAGATATAGATTTTACAGAATTGTTAATCCAAGAAAAAATGCAGTGCATGCTTAACCTTGTTGCCAGATATTAATTGCGATCTCAGTTTTCCCTTTAATTTCCATCTCTTTTTAGGTTGCCAAGATATTTACCTTTATGGCAGGAAAGTAGCTCCCATGAAGTCCCACCCATTGTCCTTCACAACTACGTCCTTTTCGTTCCATTAGCCAAACTTCTGACAGCATCCACATACAGAGTTCAAAAAGTGAACTCAAAAAGTGAATATAATGTCAGGTTTGATATATTTAAAAAGAAAAGCTGCATCTCTTTTTAAGCCAGTTGACAGTAAACACCCACAATATAAACCAGAAGCACAGCTAAATGCACGAAACTGATACAGTAACATAGCTGCTTCACACCCATCTGAGATGGACACCAGTGTCTGATGCATGCTGCTATACTGCATTTACTCCTCGTATGCTTGTACAGTTACAAGGGTTATGGCTGATTTTTTGGAAGAAATCCTGATCCTCCGTGTTTGTTACAATAGATAAAACACTGTTCTGGTGTCACCTTGGGGGGTTCACACCTTGCGGTGCCTCTGTCGGGGCGTCCCAGGGCTGCTTTGGGGGGTGGGGGAAAACCCACACTGGATTTCTGCCAGAGTACGGAATGGAGGAAAACCTGGAATGGATTTCTGCTGGAGTACAGAATGGGAGAAAACCTGGACTGTATTTTTCTGGAGTATGGAATGGGAGAAAACCCAGACTGGATTTTTCCAGAGTACGGAATGGGGGAAAACCCAGACTGGATTTAAAAAAGAAATGAAGGATTAGGCTCAATGATCTCAGAGGTCCTTTCCAACCCGGCTGATTCTATGATAAGAGAACTGCTGAGCTGCAGCAGTGGCACCCCGGCTCTTGCACCATCCATAGCCGCAGTGGCTGGGTGCCCTGTGGTGCCTCCCTTCCCCATCCCACGCTTCCCTGATGTCGAGGGGTTAAGTGAGGCCAGCAGTTCTGGCTGACCCCTGCTTTGCTCCTGGCACAGCCCTGATGCAGCCAGGATCCCAATGTAAATATTAGCTGAGTGTGCGTGAACAGGTGAAAGGAGCACCAGTTTAAGCCACTCCACTTGGGAGACACAGCAATCTATATAATGCTGTTACCAAGAAACAAGGATTGTTTTCTGTGCTATTTAAGAAACAGGGAAACAAATGGAGCCTAGGACACACCAGGTTTTCTATTATCAATCTGTAAATGAGTGTTATTACCAAGTTGTAGTGTTTTCCAGTGTCACTCTGCAGCCGGACTCTATTCATGGCTGAATCAAAGAACGTGTCACTCAAACCTGCCCACTCACACACTCCTGTTATCCAGTTCTTTAATCTGCCCTGCTGCAAGCTGCAAACTGTCCAGCCCCTCACAGCATGTGCCCAAGGACATGGCAGCAAGTCCTCAGGAGCAGGTACCATTTACTTGGCACTACCTGTTGCACAGCCTAAGCCAGGCTGGCCCTCAGCAGCTTCCCTGCTTCCTCTTTCAGTTGCTGCTGAAATTTCTCATCTACATGAACTGTAATACATTTTTAAGTAGACTCTTTGCCTCTTACTTTGCCTCTTTTTCCCCTTCCATTGTCACCTGATGCTGCACAAAATTGAGACTTGTATTGCAAATCTGCTTTTCCAAAACAAGAGGTACAGCCGAGCAAACACTTATTTCCCATTTTGATGGCACACTGCCAAAGGGCTGGGTTTGTGGTAGGCAACGGCCAGAAGAACAAATGATCACAGATGTTGGACTCTTACACACACTAAGATCAGCAGACAGCAGTGTGATTTCTGGGTGACTGGCGCCGGGTGACACCATGCCCATCTCTACATCACCTGAAATCAGGAGCTGCTCTGCAGTCAGTCTCAAATTGAGGGTCAATCCTAGCTGGGGTCTCTCCACACCCCTCCAGTGTTTTCTGCCATTGGTGCACATAGATTTTATAAAGGCGCTAATTGCTTCCAGCTTTCATAAATATTCTATTTTAGACCTTTAACCAGGACTTATAAAATAGAGGGAAGGTTTGTTTTTCATGCAAATGTGACCCTCCCTGAAGGAGATATTCAGTTAAACTCTCCTTAATGGCTGCTTTAAGTGGAATTTACTCTTTCTGAGGGTTTCTTCCAAACCTTGGGTCCTGCCTGCACAGACAGTGCCACAGCACCCTATGCCACATACACAGGCACTCCCTCCCCAAAGCCAGGGCCTCTGCTTCAGCTCTGCTTTTCTTTACAGTCATTTCCACAAATCATTATCTACGCTGATTTTCCCTGCCTAATGGGAATAAATGGAGAGGGATACAAATGCTACAGCAGTGATTTTTTCTAATATTGACAGATTCTTCCCTCTGACACTGTGCAAAATGGAAACAAATTTGAAACATTTCACGAAATACTTTTACTATTCTTCAGCCGACTCTGCTTCCAATACCTGAGGCCACCTGGTATCTCCTTTACGCAGCTGCAGTGGCTCCAGGCAGGAGAGGTGAGAAGTGTTTCGCCCTCTGCAGGGATGGGTGTGTGTGTGTTTGCTGCTTCTTGTTTGTTGTGAACAGGAGCAGGCACGGAGGTGGAGTATTCCCATATGGTGTGTATTGCCTCTTATTGGAACCTGCAAGAGAGCTGGCAATGCAGGTACTTGGGATCTCATGTAGTAATTATTCTTGAAAGTGTTCTAGGAGATGCAATTAATTCGCAATGCTGGGAACAAATATGTAGGGGCAGATTTTTAAAACCTCCCGGAGCCTGTTCCAAAGTGATAAGCTAGAAAGGACCGTGGATTTTGAAGCTATGTTGCATCTTGAAAATGAACTACCCAACATTAGGCATCCTTTTGACCCAATGAGCCTTTGTTTTAATATCCTGAGCAAACAGCAATATACACCCATACAACATCAAAAATTACTTAGCTAATGCTCTTATTTGTCTACATTTACCCACTCATGATGGGTAATTACACAATTACGCACCATGAAATATTACCACTGGAAGTTAGGCACACATAATTTTCATGATCGCTCCACTAGCGCTGCTTCCCTTCCTGCAGGATGCTGGACAGGCTGCTTTGCAAAAAGATGCAAACAACTGTAAGTTAGAGATGTTTTAGAGGGATCTGGATACATCTCTCAGGACAGAAATGGCATTTGGAAACAGAAAGCAAGAGGCCTGAGAACTTTTTACCTTGTTCTTTCTTTTACTCAGCAAAAAGCATGAATGTTTCAACTGTACATTCAGATGTAACCACTGGGAACACATGGTTGTGTGAATTAAGGAAGGAAAGTGTTGATCACATTGAGGGCAATGTGTCCCTGCTTCTCTGGACCAGCAGAACTTCCAGATGAACCTTGACTAATCCTTGCCTGGATATTCAGTCAGGCCCTTTCAAACATAACCAAGTTCAAAGTTCTCCAGTGAGCCAAATCTCACCCACTAAAGGATAAATATAATTCTGAAAGCTCCTAAAGAAGAACATGTGGAGTTTTGGTGGTTGTATTTATTTCGCATCAATTAATTTAAGGAATCTTTTCTGACAATCTGTCAGAAAACTCAATCTGTCTCTATAGATAGATACACGATGTCTGTGATGTTCCTACCAGCAAAAGCTGCTTCTGTCATCCCCAGTAGCTTTCCTCTAGCAAATTCACTTCTGCAGAGTTACCTAAACAGCTCAGAGCAATCACCACAGAAAGAAAACCTCTCATAAAAAATGGTCCAATTTTCCTCTGATCATCTTAGAAAGTTTTGTTGCTGCATTGTCTGGGAGAGGGAAGACAGAGAACTGCAGCTTCTGAACATCTGCCTCCTCAACTGTGAGGGAGAGCATCTGCAGCCTCATGTCACAGAAAGAATTTTTTCCATTCTTCAGTACAATAAATGGCATTTCTTTCTTGAAACCCCAAAGACCTTTGTCTTCTCTGTTGTGTGATCACCTATAGGTAATATTCTAAACGCTGATGTAATTGATTCACATTTTTTTCTGCCTTCACAGTTGGTACAACCGGACTCAGGACAATGAGTTTTTCTGATGTATAAAATGAAAATGGCATCAATTAAAAAAAAAATTCCTGAAAAAAATAAGAGAACTTTGCTGAGAAAGAGACCTTTGAGATATCCCATCACCCCTGTGGTAGTCATCCTTATATTAGCCATCTTAGGGGCCAGGCAAAACGGAACTAGCAGGTCCTGTACAACCTGTCCCCATAGCAAGGTACTGGCACCACAACTACACAACTTGGGTGAGGAGAGTTATTTGCCTCACAGCAATGGTATCATGGTGCTTCTATTTGTTGGTCTGGGGAGACAATAAATAAGGAGGCATGAAGTGAAATCATACTAAGTAAGGATGAGAGGGGCCAAAAACCCTTTTCCTAACCTCAGTTTGGACTAGCTTCTGTATCTCAGCACCCCACCCTGTGTCCTTTCCTTTCCCTGGCTCATGGGAAGATGCAGATATAGGAAAACACCCTGTGCTGCCAGCTGTCCTCGCATCCTGCCCTGTAGCCAGCACTGTCACTTGCACAGCAAGCTGCCTGCCAGCACCAGCACCATGTGCTCAGTTCATGCTGGGGTGGTTTCTGCCGGCTTCCATCAGCCCCTGAGTTGGACTGACCATTCTGGCAGCAGCACTTGAGAAACTGGGCAATAAAGCACTGCCTCTGGAAGTGGTCTCAGAGGAAAGCAGTAGCTGGGCAGACCAAGCTGTGGCTGTTACATCTTTAGACCAGTTTTTAGACCCTGCGGTGCTAAGGGGTGCAAGGTTCCAAAGCCCAGCCTTGACAAGCAGGATTCCCTATGGGAAGCACATGGAAAACTTTGTTTGCAGGAACTTGACAATTTTGCTCTTCCACACAGAGAGTTCAGCATCCTCAGAACTTCCCACATTGCTGGAAGGACACACCATGACATAGTGACGTGCAGAAGGGCACAGCTCTAGCAGGTAAGACTAATGGAATTGGAGAAAGCCATTTTTCCCTCTTTACACAATTTTTTTAGCCACTTCTCATGGCTTTCGGAAATGCAGGGCCCTGAAGTTTTTCCGGACTCATCTGCTACACTGAGCTTTTAATTAGAAGTAGGAAAGGAGCTCAGAAAGCCCAGCTGATGTGAAAATGCTGGAACACATCGTCTGAAGCAGCACCCATCTCCTCTCCTGCAAGCTATTCTCACAGCCCCATTACCAGGTGTTGATGTTTACTTATCTTCCCCAAACATTTATTAACATGAATTAACAGGTGACAGGTATTTTGACATTTACAAAAGAAGCACTGCTAATTGAGTAGAAAAAACCCAAACCTTGAAAACACCCACCCACCACAAATACACACATACGTGCAAATGAAGCCTCATTCAGATCTGAAAATCACCAAAAACTAAACCATTGAGCACACACGACATCTTCACTGATTCATCCCTCAGGGTGGCTCCTGAAGTCCTCAGTTTACTCCAGGTAATCTTCAAAGCAGAACACCACGATATCATTACATGTGTAATAGTTAGTGACTTGGTGAAATATTTATCAGCAGTATTGCTTTTTGATTAAGAGTTTCAGCTACGTTGAGGTGCAAGAAGAGCTGCTGAGAAAATGCTGAGAGCGTCAGGTCTGCAGGATATGCGTGGCTCAGGCAGCTGTGGGGACTCAGCAATGTCTGTGTGGGGCTGTGGGGACACCACGGGCATAGCAGTGCCTGTGCGGGGACATTGAGAGCACAGCAGTGTCTGTGCGGGGCTGTGGAGATGCTCAGGGACAGCGGTGTCCGTGGGGACATTGAGGACACAGTGGTGCCTGTGTGGGGTTGCGGGGACATCATGAGTGCAGCAGTGCCTATGTGGGGCTGTGCGGACACCACGGGCTCTGGGGACACTGAGGGGCACTGGTGTCCGTGGGGACACTGAGGACACGGCGGTGCCCGCGTGTGGCTGTGGGGACGCCACGGGAGCAGCAGTGTCTGTGCGGGGCTCTGCGGACACCGAGAGCACAGCAGTGTTTGTGCGGGGCAGTGGAGACACAGAGGGACACTGGTCTCTGTGGGTACACCGAGGGACACCGGTGTCAGCAGGACACCGAGGGCACGGCGGTGCCCGTGCGTGGCCGCGGGGACACGGCGCTCACGCCACGCCGGCGGCGCGGCCCCCACCGGGCATGCGCGGGGGCCGCCCGGCGCTCGCTCCCCTCGCCCCGCGCGTGCAGCACCACGGTCAGCGCCCGCGCGCACGGGGCGGGGCGGCGCGGGGGCGCGCGCGGGCGCGGCGGCGCGCGCGGAGCCGGAGCCGGAGCCGGAGCC
The DNA here is from genome assembly GCF_025592945.1 of Manacus candei. Classification (NCBI taxonomy): domain Eukaryota; kingdom Metazoa; phylum Chordata; class Aves; order Passeriformes; family Pipridae; genus Manacus; species Manacus candei. The sequence continues at coordinate 7,489,723 of NW_026138073.1, forward strand.
GGGCGCGGGCAGAGCCGCGGCGAGCGGAGCCAGCGCAGCCCAGAGCCCGCCCGGCCCCGGCCGAGCCCAGCCGCCGCCGCGATGCTGGACCCGTCGTCCAGCGAGGAGGAGTCGGAGGAGCTGGTGGAGGAGGAGAGCGGCAAGGAGCCGCTGGCGCCCGCCGCGGCGCGGCTCTCGCCCAGCCGCCCCGGCGAGGGCCCGGGTGGCGGCGGCGGTGGCGGCGGTGCCGGCGGCGGTGGGAGCGCCGGGGGGCTGCAGCCCGGCGGGCGCGGCAGCGGCGCGGCGCGGCCCGCCAGCCCCAGCCCCTCGGTGGCCAGCGAGAAGGAGAAGGACGAGCTGGAGCGGCTGCAGCGGGAGGAGGAGGAGAGGAAAAAGAAGCTGCAGCTCTACGTCTTCGTCATGCGCTGCATCGCCTACCCCTTCAACGCCAAGCAGCCCACCGACATGGCCCGCCGGCAGCAGAAGGTACCAGCCCTGCCCTGCCCTTCCCTGCCCGGCGCTGACCTCCCGGCCAGGCCCGGCCTCCTGTCCCCATCACCCACCCCTGGCTGCTCCCTGCCTGCCCCTGTCCTCCTACCCTCGCCACCCACCCACCTGCCTGCCCCCTGCTTGCATGCCCACAGCTTACCTATTGCGCTGCCCGCTCCCCTGAATACCCCTGCCTGCATTCCCTGCCTGTCCTCCTGCTCCCCAGGCCTGCAGCCGCCCGGGCACCCCAAGGGCACTCCCGGCACAGGGCACCTTGGGCCCGCGTGTTGGGGTTTGCTGGCAGCAGCCCTGTCCCGGGGCTCAGGGGAGCCCTCTGACCCTTTGCCACCCTCCGTGCTGCTCCCCGACGTGGCCTCCAGCACGGAGCCTGCACGGTGACATAGGACACTGCTCCTAGTTACGCAACGTTGGGATTTGGGAAGTTTGGGATGTTGGTCGTCTAAAGGTTGTTGAAAGGAGAGAGGTGTGTTAGATTGCTGGAAAACACCAGGTGCGTCTCATTGCCTCCTGCAAAGGGACTCCACAACTCCATGCTTACTGCAAAGTTTGCTTAACTGGGAGTGCCGGCACTGACTTGGGGAGTTGCCGAGTCTCATTTAAACTTCTTGCAAGTGTTTGTGTGCAGTGAGCTCCTTGACACTGGCCTCTCAGCAAAATGGGGCAGCAGAGGTTTGCCATGAAGTCCCTGCCACAATCCTGACTCTTCCTCCCCAAGTGCGTCACCGCGGCAGGGCCGTGTGCTGCTCCAGGCGGAGGCTGGGCAGGAACACTTCACCTGGGCTCCCCATCCCAAGGAGCTGCCTCGGAGCTTGTTTCTCCTCTAAGGCACAAACTCATGGGCCAGGACAGAAATTTAAGTTTCTCTGAGATGTGAACACAGGCATCTTCCAGTCAAATGCAGCCAACTTTTTTCCTGTGGCAGCCAGAGCTGGGTCTGTGATGGGATGTAGCAATCTGGAACAGCTGGCTGATTTTTTTTTCACCATTTTCAGTTGAGTTTCTTAGACTGCAGTTTTAGCCTTGATACTGTTCTGTGTTCACAAATGACCTTTACAATTCAGGCAGACTCCTGGTTGTATTGATGCAAACGACATTCAGTTCTGCTACACCACAGCACTATTATTAGTCATTGCAACATACGGAGGTAGGAAAGTGTATCCGTACTGTCTCATGTAGTTTAAAGGCAATATAGGACAATCTGGTGTTGCTGGAAGGCTGAATGATCTTCTTTTGTTTGCTGAGCAAAGGGCATAGCTGAAATTATAGCTAGGTTTCGAGATGCTTTTATTTATTTATTTTTGCATTTTCAATATTGTGAATTTCCAAAGTTGTTTTGGCTTTTGTTTCCTGTGTAACTTCTTTCTGTTAGAGAAAGATTGTGAAATGTAACTAATTGTTAGTTTTGCAGAAACAAAAACAAACAAACAAGCCCTGCAACTCACGTGAAATTGAACCAAAATTGACAAGTAGTTTATCCGAAGGAGCAGGCAGCATCTTGTGGTCCAGAGAAGAGTGGCTGGGAAGAAGGACAGTTCATAGTCCCTGAAATCAAAAAAGTGCATTGTGAAAGGACAGAAAGAGGGGAGGAAAAGGGGGTGAATAAAGTGCAAGTGAAACAAAAAAATGAGGAGTAATGACAACTGGCAGCAATACTCAAGGACACGGAGAAGTTATGCACGATCTCCGGAGAAATAATCCATCCTCTGTGAAATGAAGAATGTAGGGAAACATGTCTGGCTTATTTATACAGATAGCTAAAATAGGTGTGTCTTGGGGGCTGACCGTCTCCCCTCAAACTTAGCAGTGAGATGGAACTGGGAAAGTTAAATTTGACGTGACAACACATGTCAAATTGAATTCACCCTTTTAAAGGTGAAATCATTCTGGTTTTTTGTCTTCTGTATATCCTTATATTCAGTTTTCATGCTGGGAATAAATCCTTGCCCTTATTCCTTAGCCAAGGCTCCTACTGAAGTCAATTAAAGGACTGCCAGAGCCTGCAGTTTGTTGCTGGACTTATGTCCTCTGTTTTCTGTATGCATCCCTCTGGGAAAGACCATCCTTCCTTCTCTGGCTGCAGGGTGACCAGAGAGTGAACGTATGGGACTCCTTCTCTCTTGGCTACTGAACTTCAGCCTCAGTGTTTTAGTTGGGCTTTTAGTAATGATGGAAATACCAGGCGCTCAAGACTCATCAGAGTCATGCAAATGCATTTTGCTCCTTAGGGAAAAGGTGGGAGAAAACTGGGTTTTGGTCCTGCTCTAATGGGAGCTGCTGTCTCAGTTTTTGCTCATCAGCAGAGCAGGAATAAACTGCTTCCTTTTCCATTTGTCTCTCCATCCTCACAGTCTGCTGTTTACCAGGGAAGTGTTTCATCCTGGGAGAAATGGGGAGCGGAAAACCGCCAGTCCCCAGGCTGGTGTGCAGGACCGTGCTCCCTCCTCTCTTGATGGTGCTGGATGGAGAGGCTGTGGAGGGAGCTGCTGGATCCACATGTGGGCACTCTGGAGATGCGAGGGCCTGACCCTGCATATCTGCCCACTGGAGTCGCTGCAGGACATCTGGGAAGCCCCACTGAGGCTCTGACAAGGCAAGGGGACCAGCCAGGCTTCACAGTGGGCTGCTCAGACCCCACACCCATGTCAGGGAGGTGCCACACAGCCACCTCAGAGGTGTTTGGGCAGATCTGTGTGGTGGTGAGGGCTGGTGACCTGTCCCCAGCCATGCTCAGCAGGTCCTGACCAGTGCTGGAAAGAGGAGGATGAGGTCTGGCTTCGCCTGGCTCACAGCTCTTCCCTGTAGCACGGGAGATGCTGCCACCCCCAAGCACAGCTCAGGCAGGGGACTGTGGCCTTGCAGGTGAGGCAGTGAGGCTGTTGCCCCGCAGAGTGGTTTCCTGGCTGGCTTACCTGATAAGAGCCAGCCCATACCTGCAGGAGGACCGCAGCTGAGATGGGCTGTGTTTCAGGCAGCCCCTGCCCAGGCTCCCAGAGCCCAGGGCTGCTTCTGTAGCTTCATCTTCTTCTTTGCAATTTTCTCAGATAAGAAAGCAATTGATTTTATTGCAGTCACAGCACTGAAGTTCTTGCCTGGGCTGAGGATCCCTGCAGTGCCTCCCCTGAGGTGTGTAATCCTCCCTCCTTGATCCTGCAGCACTGCTGTCTCAGAACTGGCTGGTACCTGGAGCCCCAGGGAGCTGCATGTTACCGTGGTGCAAATGCACCGGCACCGCGGGTACTGGTTATGTGTCTGCACGCCTGTGTGCAGTGCTGGGGAGCTGGAACATGCAGCCTGGTGTTCTGCAGCACTCAGAAACCACCTTGGAATAAGGGGAAGTGTGTAGTTAAGGTAGTGTTGCAACAGAAAGGTTTGACATGCCGTTTGATAAATGATAATGTATGAGGGTGAAGCGAACAGTGGCAAAGTTTGAATGGATGGCGTAGCTGCGTATATACAGCACGTGGGCATGACAGCGTTGTTTGTTTACACCAGCAACAAACTCAGTTTTGGATTTCCAGATAAATTTGAACAGATGCCACTCAGAGCTGGTATTTTTCCAATCTTGACACCCCAGAAATTTCAGCAACAGAGAAAAAATTGTTTTCTAGATCAGCGTGTTCAATTCTACACCTCTGCTTCAGGTTTATCTTAATGTTTATGTGGTAAAGCTTCACTTGAGTAACTACACATCTGTGATGTCTATCTGTAAGTTCTTTTATTTGCATCTCACTACCACTGTTTCCCAAGGGAAAAGAAAAAAGGCTTATTAGATACTTTCCTGTGCTGTCTTACTTACTTAGGGTCCTTTTATAAGCCACCGCTGAATTCCAGGCACATTTGACAGGTGGATAGTGGTCTGCAAGACACTTGTCCCTGAAAAGCTAGGTGAGAATAGGGAGATCCATTTTTATCTCCTATGCCAGGTGGGAGGAAGGTAGCAGTGTGTGGGCAGCCCTTACTAGACACTGGGGAATCTGAACAAGAGACTTACTTAATGTGGGAAAAAACCTCCCATAAGACCTTACAATATTGCTGGACATGGAAGGCTCCAGCCTTGCAATGCAGCTCAGGAAGAAAGTGGCTTTGCCAGCTCTGTTGCTCTCAGAACAAAGTGTTTTATTACCGCAGATGGCACTTAGCTTGGTAATTGCTTGCCCAGGATGTATTTAGTCTTTTCTCTAGCTCATGCTGACTTGTTGGAAGTAGAGTTGAGACAACCAGCCGTGCTCGGTGCCTCTTCCCACTTGATCCCAACTGTCTGAAGCCTTTGGGAGGAGAGCTCAGCCGGCAGCCTGGGGATGTCAGACAAGATGTGTGTCTGTAGTGGTGCAGACCAAGCATCCTTGGATGTGGGTTGTACCTCTTGCTAAATACCTCCAAAGCACAGCAGCCAAAAGGCACAGCGCAACCTAGGAATAGCGTAAATGGAGAGATCGTCTCCAGATTATTGCCAGCCCCATGAAAACACTCGTTGGGAAAGGGGCAGCAGGAAGAACTTGTTAGGAGATAAAATGTGGAGAGCACATTAGGTTAGACATCACTGCAGTCGTGATTGCCATTGCCTGTTTTCCTCCCTCCTTGCAGAACAAGGGTGCAGGCAGGCGGGAGAGTAAATCAGTTCCCAGTGGGATAAATGTGGGATGAAAAAAGTTCCAGCTTAGTTGCAGATTACCAGAGCTACTCCTGGGAGAAGTGGTTTGTGATTTGGGTCCTGGTGTAAGCCTGTGGGATGACGTCTGGTGCATTAGCAAAATTCTCAGTCAAATTCAGCGAAGTGCTTAAGCTTGTGCTTTGCTGAATGGTGTGATTGATTTAAGCGCAGTGCTTAATGCAGAACAGGTGTGAGGGGTCAGACTGTTAAATTGGTTACAATGCACCTTAAATTATCAAATTTCTGCCATTTCAGCATGCACACAGATGCTACCACAGTTAGGAACGTAGTAAAGCTAGTGCAGCCTTCCAAATAATCGCATACTTCTTCCCTGTCACAGGCTGGGTTGTTAGTTTCATGCCATATTTACACAAGTTCTCTCTTAAAATCACCAACACATTGCTCTTCTGGGACAGACATTGACTCAGGTGGTGTTGGGACGTGTTTTAGCAGCTTTCTGCTGGAGGAACTTGATTTTATGGTCAGATTCTGCTCTGCTGGCCTCGAGAAATGCTTGGAGGTGTGGTTTTCTAGCTCTGCAGGGGAGGAGAGGTAAAAACGGTGCTCTGTGTGTTTTCTCTCTGTTCCTCTGTTGCTCTCTAGTGCTGTTTAAGGAGGAGATGCAGGTCTCAAGCGTGAGCTGGACCTCATGGACAGCTCTGTAGTTGTAGCGAAGCTTGCAAGATAATTACTAGTGTTATGCCTATAAAAACCTGAAAGAGTAGTTAGGGGATGACTTTGCCACGTAGGTGGCTCAGTGTGGGCATAGGCCACTGTGACCATCAAATGAGAGCTGTGTGTGTGGCTGGGCTCTCAGCTGGGGCTGTCCTTGGGTCAGCTTTGTGCCAGCCCCAAAGCGAAGACAAGCCTGTTTTCAGAGCATCATTGTGGGGAGGAAGGTCTGGCACATCTGAGATGCTGTGCTCCTTAGCAGTGTGAAGTGCAGAATGTGATTACTGTGCTCAAATCGCCTGGATTCTGCAGAAAATGGTTATTTTCAGTCAAAACACTTATAATTTATTTTGCCAGTGCCTTATCTTAATTTAATTCTGGAGATATTAAATATTTGTCATACTTTGGCTATTTATATACTTGCAGCTTATTGGATTGTGAAGCAGGTAATTAAATAGGCTGTGAGCTTGGTCTTTGGCTGTTGTGAAACTTTGCAGTTCTTGATCCATAGCCTGACATTTCAGTTATTCTGGGTGGCACCTCTTGGGCTAGAGATATTGTGAACTAAGAGTGGAGAAGACTTATCTGATTGTGCAGCTCCAACCCCTGCTAAAGCCCGTCATTTCCAAAAGGTATTATTTATGGCCTTGCTTTGCATAGTCTAGACACTCTCCCCGAAGCACTTTGCCTTTTGCACAACTTGTAATTCCTTCTGCTGAGTGGTGAGTCACTTGTTCTCGTTCACCTAAGTGGGAATTGGTCGGCAAGTCATTTCCCTATGCAATTTTTTGTTAGCTGGAGAAGTATTTACTTAGTTTGTAGTGTGGTTTAGCAGTAGGAGCCCAGCCATCACAACTCTGCTAGGAGCACTGTGTGCATACAAACCCCTTAGAGCTACTGCCAGTGCTTTAGTCCAGGGTGGTACAAAGTAAACATCCTATTTCTATTTAATTATGTAAACTTGATCAGTATGTTAAGACCAGTCAATATCGTATGATCAGTAAAGCTGCTGCTTGGATGGTGTTGATGTGAATCCAGCTAAAGACCTCAGCAGTGCCAGGGTTTCACCCACAGAGTGATCTCTAGGAATCACATATATTTTAGTGTGTCTTTGAAAGTTAAGACTAGTTAAAACAGTAGAGTTCCCTTAAAACAGCAGACAAGAGGACATTCCCTGGTGGTGAGCAGCTCCTCTCTGTTTGTCATCCAGGAGAACAGCCGGCTCCTCAGAGGAGGAGTTTGATAGGTGGCCCCTCAGAGGTTTTCTCTTTCTGGAAATAGAACAGGGTGAGGTCCAAGGGAAGGTGGCACCTTGCTCCCCAGCTCTTTTGGAGCGTGGTGCAGCCATGGCAGAACAGGCGGAGTTGTCTCCTTACCTTTGGCTGCTCCTCACTCAGGTGGTACCACCAGCTCCCAGTGGGTCAGAATTGGGTTACCCTTCTCATAGGGTGATCCTTGTGGTTCAGCAGCAGGTCCAGCTGCATCTTCGTGAGGTGGGAGAGAGGAAATGCAAGAGATGGCAGGTTCCTGGGGAGTTCTCCTGTGTCATTACCTTGTAGGTACTGACAAAAGTACACAGAGCGTCTTAACCTGGTGCCTGTTTAGGAAGGAGTTATTTGTGGGTACAGGATATTTGGGATATTTCACCTGGGTTTTCCTCTGAATCGGGTGGGCTTCATTCTTAAAACCAGACATAAGAACAGTTTCTGAGTGTTGGATGTTAACCTTTCGAAATTGTTGTTTGAAAAGGTGCTTTTAGTGATAATATTTGGTATTGTTTGTCTGTGATTCAGGCTGATAAAGTCAGACATTTTCTAGAATTTAAACACCTGAGTCAAAATGTCATGCAAATATTTATTCAACTTGAGGGAAGCAATGCCATGTTTGTAGTTGTCATAGTTCAAAACCTGCCTGTCTACTTCACAGCAAGGCTGAGAGCTTGGACTTTTATTAGTGTCAGGTATATAGTGACCCTTGTCGGTGTCTCCCCATACCCAAATGTTAATATTTGATGAAGAAATTAATGAAATCTAGATTTAATCATGGTTTTTCCTAGCCCAAAGAATGGGGGTTTTTTTGATGATGGTGCTGCAGTGTTTATCCTTGGGGACTGGAGATGCAATGTACAGATCTCAAAGGAACCCCACTGACTTTGGTAGGACTTTGGGCTGATGCCACAATGAATTTGTACAAATACCCTGGCAAACAGGGCTGCCCACTGATGGTCCCGCAGTGGCCTTTTGTGATCTTATGTGCTAAATTAGGGTAACATTCACACAAGGGAAGAGTGCTCTTTGACTTCCTAAAATTATGAGTCTTCAAGTCTGGCTTTGTCTGTAAACCTCCTGCAGACTCCCTCCTTGGGGTGGGATTTAGATCCACACTTGATTTAGTATGAGCACCACATATGAACTTGATCTGATCCTGCACGAGCATGGAGCAGAGTGACCCTGTCCCTGCAAATCCATCACTCACTGTCTTCAGATAGGGGAAGAATCTTGGGGGGAAAAAATTCAATAAAGGTTTTGGCAGTGGAAAAGAAGTACTTGCTTTGGATGTTGTTGTTGCCTAATGCACTTCTGCAGGAGAAAGGAGCCCTGTATCCAGAGCAGCTGCAGCACCGTGGTGTGTGCAGACACAGTTCAGTCCCTTGGAACAAGGCTAAAAGGGGGTGGTTTGGCTCCCAGTCGCCTGTCTGGTACAGGGGAGGAAGGTAGTAGGGAGGAAAGGCTGTTCTCCAGGCTCACACCACGAGGAAGTACTGATAGAAGAAGCTATTTGTTAAGAAATGTCTTACTGAAACCATCTCACACGTTGGCTTGTGAAGAGCATCAGTGATGTCTGCACTAGCTTTTGAGTTTGATCCCGAGCACCCACTGAGCTGGAGAGGATGGCACAGGGAGTTTGCAGATTCTGTAAGTTTGTAGCAACCACTGGTGTCTGTTAGTTGCAAGGTGTGTTTGCAATCCATAAGGTGTGCGGGGCGTGCTGACTCCTGCAGGATGTGATTCTCCCTTTCCTAGGGAATTAATTTTGTTATCAGGCCAGATGATGCTACGTTGGCATTGCCCTGAGGTACAGAAGCCTGTGTGGTGGAGTGCAGGATTTTACCATCTTAAACACCCCAACATGTAGCCACAGCCCACGGTGCTTCCCCACCTCCATAACACAGGGGAGCAGCCCCTTGCTTTCCTTGGAGCCTTTCAAAGAGAGGTGGTAATTTCCCTTTGTTGGCAGGGATGCAGGTGTGCGTGCACGAGGGTTGTTTTGGAGCCTGGGTATCACAGCTGACATACAGACTCCAGCTGGGACAGGAGGGTACAAGCTGCCTGGCTGGTGGCACCCCGGTGAGATAAAGAGACTTGGGTTTGATATTTGGCTGTCAGAGAGAAGATAAACTGATGCTTCTAAATACAGCAGCATGCTCATAGGACTGAGATGAGGTGGGTGCCTTCTTGTTGAAGTAACATTGCATTTCCAGCTGGTGCTTTGCTTGGAAACAGACTCTTATACCCAAGAAGAGATTTGGGGGACCCCTGTCCAGCCTGTTGGCCAAGTAAACTTAAATACTGCAAAGACACTTTGGGAAGAGGTTTCTGAGCTCACAGGCCAGCCTTGACATGTGGCTGGTGCAGGCAGCTGTGAAAGGGAGAAGCTTCTCCAGGAGCAGCCAACCAGATGCAGCCTGTCTCCCCTCAGGTGTCCCTGTTTGATGGGTGGGGGCTGGGAAGGAAGGGGCATTCAGGAGTTATACTGAGTGATTTGGGAGCAATCAGGTGAAGCCATGCAGAAGTTTCTGTTGGACTGCTGCTGGTGCTGTCAGGGGCTGTAGCTTTTGCAAGGAGGGGGTTTCACTTTGCCTGGTGTGCTGTTGAGGTCAGCTGGTCCCACACCTCAGCAGCAGAGGATTTAGGCAGCTGGAAGGTGATACGGGTGTCCCACAAGCAGAACATCAAACGAAGGCGGTTTTCCTCTAAGATGCCAAACACTCTTTCCTAATTCAGGAAGAGGGCACAAATGCTTTGCATATTGCACGTGCCCAAGTTTGCTTTTCTTGCCTCCACCCCTAGATTTCCCTCCCTCCCAGCAAACTGCTCCCATTCTTCTTGCAACCAGAGATGACAGACTCATCGCTGCCTCAGAAGGAAGCTAATGGGGTGACGCAGCCGGAGCCAGCTGCTTTGCTACCTGCATGGTGACAGTGCAAGGATGAAGGAAGGACACAGCCAGCCCTTCTTCAGCCATGGGTGACGCTGTGTGACCTGACAGCGGTGCCTGCTGCAAAAACCAGCTCCGTGCCTCCCACCCGTGGCTCTGCAGACCACCCTCTGCCAGCGAGACCTCCAGGCAGGAGCCATCTGCTGCTGTTATCTGGGGACGTGCATCTGTCTGAGCTGCACGGGGTTGGGTTTTGGTGCATAGCCAAGAGCTAGTTGGAGTTAGAACTGCAGAGACTTTGTGTGTGCTCAGTCATTCGCGAGGGCAGAGCAGCTCTTGAGCGTGAATCGATGTCGATGCTCTGCGACGGGAAGGAACAGGGATTTGGGAAGGGCACCAGGCCTGTCTGAGGGAGTTTGGAGTTGGGAACTGGCAGCTTTGCTCCCTCCTTTTATCAGCTCCCTTTATCAGTTTGGTGCTTCAGTCTGCAAACTTTCCTCCTCTGGAAAGGTATCTGTGAAGGAGCTGGGGCAGTGAGGAGGGATTGCTGACAGATTCCAGGTGTGGCTGTGTTTTCCTCTTCCATCTCCCACTTGCTCTGTGGCAGGTATGACCCACAGCCATGCAGGGATGGTGGAGAATAATACTTTCCTAGCCTCTAGCTATCTCAGGAGAGAACTGGTGTCCTCAAAAGACTCAAGTTGATCATGCAATGGTGGTTTATTTTGGCCAAGGCTCTGCCTGCTTGTTGGTGGGCTCCTGGATTTCAGTAGTACCTTCTGCTCTTAAAGATGTTGGCCAGAATGCTGCAAAGACCCTTCCCCTGCCTTCAGCTGGGGTCTTGTGATGTTTTTCTGCTCCGAGGGCTATTTCTTCCCCAGAATCTCTCACAAAACATTCCCCCACAGCCGTGTGCCCAGCAGAAAGAGCGGCAGCCAGTGCATTTGTTCTAGCCTAACTGGCAAAGGGAGGGAAGGAAGGACAGGGAATGGCATCAGAGAGCCTGTTCTTTAAACAGTGAGCTGGCTGCTTGCACCAGCTACCATGAGCCTGCACACTGAGACAGGGGCATCCCCTCAAGGGTTCCACCAGCCTGGGGAGGAGGGAAAGTGTCTGCAGAGCAGAGCGAGCACGTCTGAGGCACAGGTAGGGAACAGAAGGAGCATGCTGGTGGCATGATGGAGGATGGGAGAAGTGAGTTTGGCATTTGAATTCCACTTTTAAACCTCTGATTTTGCTTGTCATTAAGTGCTGTTACAAGTGCATGTGCTTGTACAAGGGTCATAAGCTAAGCAGGATGTGATCTTCATGGGTGTTGTTAGAAGGTTTCTCCATCAGTAGTGGCAGCCACTGAAGTGCTCAGATTCCAGTGCCATATAAATTGCTGACTGGTATAAAATGGATGTTTCTTCCTAAGGCTGTGTTGCATCTCTGCTGCTTAACTTTTATTTGGAGTTCCTCAAACACCAGCCTCTAAAGCCTCTGTGACAAAGCTCCTGCTTGGTGCATATCTCATGCAGCAGGATGTGAGTGATAGAAATTCCTCCTGTAATTTCATCTCTCTGTAAACTCCCTTCTCTCAGCTTCTGTCACACACCAGAATATTCCTTTCTGTGCAGAAGTCACCCCAAAAGTGAATCAGATCCTGCTGAGCAGTACAGTCTTCCCACCACCTATTTATAGTGTGTGCAATTACCCTCCATGCATCTTGGAACTCTAATTGCCTTTTTATTGCTGTTTAGCAGTGTGTTAAAGGTTTTTGAATGCTCATGCCTTGTTTTCTCATTAGCTCTATTTATTCCTCCTTTGGCTCCCTTTCTCAACCTCATCAAATTTAGCATCTTCTTGCCTTCAGGGCCTTGGGCAGCTCTACTACTTCTGACTTCTCCCATGTCCTGTCTTGCGTTGCTGCTCCAGATGCTTCGTGTTCCTCAGTCTCGCTCTGACGTGCTGTTGGGACCCATCTCCTGGAAGGAGCTCTGTGCCTGCTGTGATGCCCTGCCAGTGATCCCTTTGCTGGGCAGGGTGGCTCAGAGAAGGTGTCTCTAAGGCAACTGCCTTCCATCAGGCAGGGCTGGTTAGCATAGTGATGCTGCCCAGGCAATTAGGGGCAAGTACATGATTTCAAAATGGGAAGCAATGGTCAGGAGTCTGGGAAGCAGCTGGTAATAGGGACTGGGAGTTGGTAAGCCAGGTAGGAGGCAGGTGTTGTGTCTTGGGATCCCCTGCATGGGTTTGTTTTGCCAGAGTGGCCCAGGAGCTGCTGTATCACCAGTGGTACCCACGTGATATGGCCCCTCTCTAAAGCCACAGTCTGTTGGGCTGGGGGCATGTACAACTGGTATCACTGGGATGGCTTTTTTTAGTGTTTTATGTGTATCCTGTACCTATTTTCACCTGATGGCCATGACAGCATGGGGTTGGACAGCACCTGGTACTCTGAGTGGGTCACTGGGAGCAAGCAATAGCCTGCATTTGCCTCATATAGTCTCTGAGTGCAAAGTCCTGTTCAATGTTATTTTCTTTATGTTTTCACCTTGTTGTGTGGCATTTCCATAGCTCAAATTAATTTAATTATCCCTCGAGGTGTTTGCTTGCTCACAGTTGTCCTAGACTTTATTGCCCTCCTCTTGTGTATTGAGGAGCCCACACAAATCTTAATCATCAGTAAATGTAATCACAGTGCTTGATGTTTGTTCTTCCAAGTCCATACTGTATACAATGAATGAAACTGGTCTTAATACCCATCTGTGCCTCCCTTTCAGCACCTGTTATGTTCCAACATGCTTCCTTGCTGCGTATGGCCCTGCCATTCAGTCCTAACAGCATTTGTATTGACCAGAGAAATTAATGTTTTATGTAAAATTCTATCAAAAGCTTTCTCACCTTATAGGTAATTTATTGCCAGAGCAACCTCAGTTGCAACCTCAGCACATCTGCTAAATGTGCTGTCTGCTCAGGGAGGACTTGGGGACCAGGCTGAGTTCAGTAGCCTGCGGTGTCTGCAGGTTGTGGGCTGAGGACAGGCGAGTGCTTTGCGCTGCCAGCCAGCATCCCTGCCTGCAGCCTGTGTCTGCCTGTGACACGGTGGCACTTGTGACATGGGCTGTGCAGTGCTGCTCTAGGCTGGCATCCTCACCAACCTCACTCTGCCTGAGTGTGGGGGTTCATTAGTCAACAAGAAAATTACTGAAGTGAAACAGGGCCTGGAGCTCTCTGGTCTCAGAGGGAGTTTGCTGTTTCAGATTCCTTGTGAAAGGTGAAAGCAGAGGCAGAGCTTGGCAGTTTGGGCACTGGCTGGAGGCTTGGGTCTGCGCCAGGTTACAGGCTCCCTGTTTGCTCCTTCACAAGCTCTCACAATTATCCAGATCTTTCTCAAGCTGCCGTCAATGAGAAGGTGATGAAAATATTTCTCCTTCCTCTGTGGAGCACTGGAGGATGGTGAGAGCTTCTGAGATGCTGAGTTAATTGCTTAGTGCAGGATGCAGGTCCCTGGGACTGCTGAGGCTGGACCTGGTGAGAATATCCGTGCTGTAGCTCAGACACACAGAGACACTGAGCGCCCAGGGGTTGTCCCTTCCGTGACTTGCTGTGTCCTCCAAGCAGCTTCTACAGCTGCTCCCTCTTAAAATAAGACAGTTAATAGTCTTGCATAATTCATGGTTATGAGTTGTACACATTTGATGTTTAATTTACACACATGGGGCTTCTTATAGTTCTTACCTATTTTGTGCACAATAGCTGTGCACCCTCTCCTCCTGTTTGCATTTGGGCAGGTGGACAGCAGGCTGCCTGGTGTTTCCATAGGCAGGGCAGTGCATGGCTTGTTGGCAGCTCTCTCTGTCATCTCCTGAGCTTGTCACGGGTGCTGCCATCCTTCAGGACAGCACAGCAGGGAGACTTGCTCTGTAATGCAGAAGCAGGGCAGGAAAATCTCCATCCTTATTGCACCACTTTTCTCTTTCCTTTGAATGCTCTCAAAACCCAACTGCTGTATGAAAGGAAGGCAGCCTGGAGTGCTGAGCCTGGCTTTGCATTGCTGGGAGTCTGCAAAGCAAGGCTCTGCTCCAGACAGGCTCTCTCAGGATGCATATGCATGTGCTCCATATGCATGTGCTCCATATGCATGTGCTCCGGCTGCCCTTGCTTAGGGCGCTCTTGATGCAAACTGTGACCTCCAGATATTTGTGCTGTGGTGATGCTTAAGGCTCGCAGGGACAATCAAAATGAGACTAACAGGAGATGGGCATTTAAACTAGTGTAGCAGTTCAGCTGCCCCCTGTTAAAGCCCATGTGAGCAGGAATAGAGTAAGACCTCTGATTCTTTCCTATCAGCCAAAGGCATAAGATCCGATGGCCAGCCAGAAGCATATTCAGTGGCCAGCCAGAAGCATCTGACTTGCTGTTTAGTTGCTGCAGGTCTGGGAGGGAGTTACAGATGCTCCAGTAGTGTGGCAAATCATCTCCATTTATCTTGTGCTGTTATGCCTCAATGATGTCAGGTGGTCTCTTTACATATATTCAGGCTAAGCAAATCACAGTAGTTTTCCTATTAAAATTTAATGATGAAAGATCACACTTATAAGCTATTTCTTTTCTTTTTTTCTCTAACCAGTTGTTTCATTTCTGTATAACCCTCATGCTAATGGTAATAATCTTTCCTTGCTGTGACTCAGGAGAACAGATGTGCCTTTTGAACTCATTTTTTTTACCTAGACAGAATCTTTGTGGTTTGGTTTTTTTACAGCTCTGATTACTTGCTTTGCAATGCTCTGACCTATATTCAAGGTGAAACTTGTGATAAATACTTGTTCTGGGAGAGGAACAACTATGTTTTTGAGAAGATTAAGGCCTGTCAGGCAGCAAGTCTCATTTCAATTAGACGTCAAAATGCAAATCCTCCAGACTTCAGAGTATGTCAAGGTGAGAGTAGAAAGGACTTTAATCCATTCTGAGATTGAGTTGAAGTCCTCAAGCACTTTAATTGTTCTTGGTTAGTTACACTGGCTAGGAATGCTGTGGGAGTAAGTCACAATTGTGTAAGGAAACCCTTCAATAATATTTTTTTGTCAAATGTTAAAAGGCTTGCTGACTATGTGTAGCTCATAGGACTGTCATCCCTCAAATCATAGAAATATGACTGAAAGTTGCAGCTGTAATGACAACTCCCCTGATTTTAATGTCCCAATTATTATTGGGCTTTGGGGTAAATCTGCTTTTTCTGTGGGAGAATCTTATAAACCAGACACATTCTCAAAGTAAATAAAAATAATCCAGCAAAGGCAGGTGCACTATGGGTGCTATGGCTGGACCTCCCCAGATGACCTGTGGGACCAGCCAGCCCTGTGTCACCGACCCTGGTTTCTGTCCTGGCCAAGAGCCAGGATTGCTGTGGGACCTCATAGCAGGATGGGAGGGGACGGGAGCAGCACCCAGGGCTGGTGGCAGCTCCACTGGATGTCTGGTGGCTCAGATGGGGCACTAATGCTGAGCAGAGCCACAGCCCTGAGCTGAACTTTAGCATCACTAGATAGGAGGATTGGGGGTTTTCCCCATGACAGTGGTGCTTTTGGAAGAGATGGCACCTGGAGCTGAGAGTACAGCTTGCCAAAGCAGAAAGGAGCATGCCAGCCCCAGGACTTCAGGGGCTGGAGGAGGGAATTGCTCACATGGATGCTTAGTATAGAGTGGGTAAGTGCTTGGGAGGCTTTTCTTCCTGTTGCTAGCTTTGAAAGGGTGAATGAGATCTTGGGTATTGGAAGGACTGAAATATTGTTTTACTTTCTGCTTGAAGAGATAGACTCAGTTCTACAAAATGTAAATGAAGTTTCTACTCTTAATTCTCATTTACTTGTATCTGCTTCTCCTTCTGGCTGCTTAGCAAACAGTAACAAAAAAATTGGGGGTGAGAACCAGCAAAAAACAACTTGTCCCTGTTGAAACCATGTGCACAAGGTTGTAGCTGTTTATGTAGCAAATCTCACAGGACTCAAAAAATGTCCTTGATGTCATCTTGTGCGATTTATCAGAGGTGTTTATGGAATCACAGCACTACTTTGCACCAGAGATTGCAGCCATACATTGTGGTTGTACATTGTGCATCTCTTTGTACCCAGCTTGGATGACTAGGATTTGTAGATATAAGGCACAGAAGCTTAATAAAAAAATTACAAAAATGCAAATGATACAGCTATTTTGTTTAGAAAACAATTATGGTATTGTGTAGACTTTGCAGTAGAAAAACTTCTGTAGACAGAGAAATTCTATAAAATGTCCATGTTCTTGGGAGCTGGAGAGCGTTCACAGCCACCTCACATCACCCCATTACTGAGGGAGCCGAGCAGCCAGTGAGTCCCCCATGGCTGGCAGATCTCCCTGTGGGGCTCGGGCTGTTTTTGCAAGGCTGATCTGGGCATTGCTCTTGGGAGTTGCTGGGTGTTGGTGACCCAGCTGAGGTGGGAAGGGCTACAGGGCTGCAGAGGCAAGGAAACAATCTCAGCATCATGCGGGCTGCTGCTGAATCACTGTTTACGCTCTTTCTGTACCTGCTGACTCGATGCATGGAAATAGGGTATCTCTATTTTTAGTTCTTACCTTGTGCATTCATGCACATGCACGCTGAAATTAGAGTTTTTGTGATGGGAACAGTTTCTTACCTAGACAGGGAGGTATTTCAGAGTTGTGGCACAGTAACGATTCCTGATTTCTTTCCTTCCTAAAATCATCTGCACAAGGAGAGTGTGGGGAAGAGCTGCTTGCTTTGTATGGTAGTAAAGTAGCAGTTGAGAGCTGCCTCTCCAATCGATGGCATCCAGCCGTGGTCCCGTCCTGCTGCCTTTCTGGCACCAGAGTTGCAGCTGCCAAATTTTATTCCATATCCTGCTGCCTTCCTTTACCCTGTCCTTTAGAGCTCATTTGGTACCTAAATATGATTTATCAACTGTTGCAGCAGGACCAGGGTGTTTTGGTTTGTCGCTGTCAGCTTTTACTCATCTGTGATTTATTTTGCCCATGTTGATGCTAATGGAGCAATATTGAGCTCTATCAGCAGAGTAGGTCCCAAGATGAACCCAGCACATTTGTGTTGGCAGGAGTTGTGTGTTGGCTGTTACCTGCTGCTGCATTAATTGTACTGTGAAAACAGGCACCACTTTTGCATACGAGCTGGGATGTTGAGGTGAGATACAGCAGTGACTCGTCGGCACCAAAAACTCATGTTGTTCTCATTGGGGCCAAGATCTGGTTTATTTTGTTAACACTGCACGGAGCCAGAGTGCAAAGGTGGTTGCTGGTGGAACATTCCAGTGAAAACAAGGCTTTCTCATCCTAGCGTGTTAGGATTGACAATGGCATTTTGGGAAGAGAAGTGCTCTGCTTTTACATGGCTCTGTCATCCATGTGGCAGCAACTTTGTGATGCTGTTTGTCCTCACCTGCTGCGTCTTCAGAACCTGGCTGGGATTCCCCGTAGCTGATGAGATTATTTGACTCCGTGGTAGTATTCAGAAGATGTGTTTCCTCCCCAGTGCCCTCCTGGTGCACAGGACACTGATCCCTGCCACCAGAAAGCTTGGGATTGGGTGCTGCTGCTCAAATGAATGAAATGGCATGTATGGTGACAGCAAACTGGTCTGAATCCCCTTCCTGTACAGGGAACGTGACAAAAGGCTCATTCAGGATTCCTACCTTACAGTCACGTGTCCAAAACCTTAATGCCATACTTGCACCCATGGGGTTCTTCCAATTGCTCTCTTGGGTTTGCTGTCAGGAGAAGGTGGCAGGGGAGATGCTGCTGCTCCTGAATGCTGGGTGAGGTTTGGCATTGGCTGGTGGGAATTGTGGCTTTGACCCCAAGGTCTCTGTATCTTCGGTTTCTGCGAAGTCTGGTTGCTAAACTGCCTTCTCCCAGCAGGTCTCACGTCCTACACCACTTGCAGCAGACCCTACAGCAGCCTTACTTTCCTTACCCAGCTTGTTCAGAGTCTCAACAAGTGTTGAGACTAGTGTTGCCTCCAAATCCAGATCCATTTCTTAAATAACCACTAAGTGTGCTGTGAGAGTTAGGTCTGGCCAGTGAGAATGACTTAGGCATTCTCATATTCACTCTGGTCCAGTGATGCCTGATGTCTTTTGGCTCCTTTCATGCCCTTCATCATTACAGGGCCTTGGCACCTGCACCCAGGGGAGTGTGGTGTCCTTGAGAAACCCTCGCTGGGCCAGTTTCTCTCTTTGTTTCGGGTATATCAGGAATGTAGCAGTCATCTTCTTCACTGCAGAATAACTTTCTGACTCTGGAGCCACACGTGGAGCTGCTGCACATTCACACACATTCACGGTGTGAAAAACCTGCTGAATTGTTTTGAAGCATCACAGCAGGAAAGAGCTTTATTTCTCATGCTCCATCATTTATGTCAGCCCGACTTGTGAGCTGTTTGCCAGACATACCTATGCAGGTGTAAATACATTGGCTTCCCACGGGTGTGTTTTCTGCCTGTTTGTGACTGCCCTGTGGAGGGGCATCACCAGTCCGTGCTGGAAAACTCCTGTGGCAAAAGAGGGGAGAAAGGGTGGAGAAGAGCCGAGCAGAGGTGGGAGGAAGGTGCTTGTCTTGAAGTACAGTGTTTGCTTCTGCCTCAGCTCCCTACGGAGGGCCTTTGGACTGTGCCTGGACACTTCCCCCAGGAGGTGGGAATAAGGTAGAGCAAGGGCTACTGAAGCGAAGCTGTTTAGAACAGATCCACAGTGCCTCTGTGTTTTGGGGGAGAAACACTGAAGGTGTCAGCACTTAATGTCCTTTTTTTCTGGACCTCAAATTGAAATACAAATCTTTTCTCTGCAAAGATGTTTAAAGCTAAGCCTTATGAGGCTGAAACAGTGTGCAAGGAGCTCCAGCTGTCCCCACGGCTTCAATTTTCAGGATTATTCAGAGAATTGCAAATTAGAAGGGTGCTGAAACCAGTTGCCTTGAGCTTTGGTGGAAACGTATTTGATGGTATGTGGTATCTTGCAGATAAATTCCCAGGCCTTATCCCTCATCGGTGGTACTTTTCCATCACTGATGCTATCAGTGGCCAGAGCTCTCTGCTTGGCTTATAGCCACTCCTATTTAAGGCTCAAGGGGAAGAGAGGCTGAGCACAACCTGTGCAGAGAAGGTACTCCCAAATCAGTGCTGGGCTCTGGCTCTTTCCCCACCGTGCCCAATGGCAGTGACTGTGCTGGGGATGCTCTGCTGCTCGGCACAGCGTACGTGATGCCTCGTCAGACAACTGTGCAGAGGGCTCGAGGGTCAATACCTCGTTATAGCAAAGCCATGTGTCTGCCTTGCCTTTTTGCTCTCTAATTGCCACCTCTCTGCTTCCTATCTGCATCCAGTAAGCAAGCTGCTGGGATAGTTAATTACTCTTCTGGGCTGAGTGCTGTATTATAGTCCGTTCTGTCAATACTAATTGTTTTATAGAAATATGAAGTATCTCTTTCCCTTCCCTCCAAGGACTTTGAGGTGCAGTGTGGGCTTTAATGATATCATTTGCTCTTCTGTCCAGTGTGAGTGGGAAAATATCATCTCCCATTTGCAATGGGCGCTTAGGGTTATCTGTTGGAGAGCTGCAAGGACTCTGCTTTTGGGGTCTGTTCCTGTGCCTTTCCAAAAAAGATTTTTCCATGCCCTGATACCTTTACTGCTGTGTATTTATAGCTAATCAATTGCAGCCCAAGAGCAGAGCAATGATTATCATTTGTCCTGGTGAATCCAGGCAATCCTTCCTTGCACTGTTCCCTTCCTGGGTAGGAGTTCCTTGTTTTTGCTTTTCAACTTTTAGTTTAATAAATAGGTTGTGCAAAAGAATAAGTAACTAAGCAGAGGTTGTAGGTGGGCATCTCCTGAGAGTGCACACAGTAGCATGTAAGGATAGCACATAAGGAAAATGCCCCTTTTCTGGCATGAAAATTGTCAGGCCTTGCTGTTCAGTTGTATCTCCACTTGCTTGCACTGGCTCAGGTGGTCAAGGTGTGCATCCACTGGTGATGGCTCTTTGCAGGGGGATTTATCATTTTGTATGTGTTTTTATTGCTCTGGAGTAAACACCAGATAAACCCACATTCATTCATAATTAAATAAAAGTATATTTAAATGTGCCCCATGTGTACTGAGCTTCAGGTGATGCAGTGTTTGTAGTGACTAATGTTTTGGGGCTGTACTTTGGTTCTCTTTGCCTCACTGGAGGTTTCACTGTTAGCTTTTGTCGTTAGCAGTATTGCACAGAGCAGGATGAACTCCCAGGTGAGCACCTGGGATCTGTTCTAGCTGTCACGCAGAGAGGAAATACAGAGCAAGCAAGAGCTCAGTGCCTGGCTGTGGGAAAGGCCCGGCCACCGGGATGCTCCAGATCTCATCCTGATTGCTTTGTGTACGTACAACTTCCTGCAGAAGCCTCAAAAATGAGAAACGGATGTGCCTGAGGTGCTGGTGTGATTTTAACAGAGATGGGGAGGGTTTGTTGGCAGAAGGATGGTTGTCAAACTCACATTCCCCGGTGGGATGGGGAGGATGAGAAGTGTTTTAGCCCTTTCCTGTGTGGCACCTTCTGCTTGGCCCGTTGCTCAGCACAGCTGCAGGTGCACACCTTGGCACTTAGATCAGGGCTTCATCTGCTCTCAGCACTGGGCAAAAGGCAGATAGCTGGATGCAAGGGTTAATAGTATTCTGCTGTCTTCCCAGGGGATTCACGGAGCAGAACCATACTTAATTAGACTTGCTTTCATACTTAATTAGAGTTGCTTTCAGAAAACACTGCAACTTCTGGTGCTATGAATGCTTTTCAATGGCAAACATAGGAGGGCAAACAGCATAGAGGTATTGCAGACCCACAGGGCCAGAAATACTCAGTCTGAGAACTGGGAGGCAGGAGTGCTGACCCGTGAGTTGAATGGCGCAGAACGACTGCTGGTTTGTCCCACAGGCATGGCACAGTGCTGGGCTGCTGGACATCCTCAGTGCATCCTTGTCAGGCTGAGGAATCCGTGTTGAAAGTCTGAAACTGCTGTACACAGGGTGAGATTACATGGCTGTCAGTGCAAGCTGTGAACTGGGACATGACACAGCTTTGTCTCTGGAGGAGCATTTTTTTGCATATCATGTGGGATTTATAAACAAAACTTACTCCAATTTGGGCTGAGCATTTCCTTTATTCTATTAAAATATGGTGGGGGTGGGAAGAAATGAGCTTTTTAGACTTGGCCTCTGTCTTCTTTATCTTTGTTGAGCTTTGGGTGTTTTTGTAACCAGTTCTGTGACTTTAAAATGTATCTCAGCTTCAAACCTGCTTCATCAGGGTCTCGAGAAAGCCTGTGCTGGTGTGGTGTCCTTGCTGTTGTATCACCCAGGCTTGTGGAAGGCTGCATGTAAGTCTTCTGAAGGCAGTTTTCTGATTCTCAGCCACAAATGTGATTATGGTTACATTAGGGAATGGAAGCATGAGAAGCCGGGTTGTTGCATTAAAGGTCAAGATCAGTTGATTTTTAATCCTTTGACAGCAGCAGCCTCCTGTCTGGTACACCTGCAACTTCATGTGTGTCTGCCAAGGCATAGGCAGTAGCTTAGAGATGAGGCACCAAGCTTTGCTTCTGGGACTTCTCTGGGGATAAAAGGCAGGAATGTCTTGGCTCTCAGTTTAAGACAGGAGCCTGGAGCTCCTGTTGCTCAGTGGGACCCAACTCTGCTGCTTTGTGCCTGCTGTCAGTGGGAACTGGGGAGCCCCAGCACTCCCCAGTTCCCCAGTGTGTGCAGCTGGATTCTGGGTGGGAGCAGTGGCATCTCACTGTTTGGACCACAGGCTTCAGCAGGAGTGGGGCCAGTTTTCAGGCCTGGTTGGGCCCTGTGGCATGAGGACATGTGTTTGGGGAGGGTGTGGATCCTGGGTTCCAAGGTGAGTGAGCTCCCATGCACATACTCAGGGATGTGCAGCGACTCAGGATGCCACCAACGATGCCATTGGCTTAATATTCATCTCCTGTGTTTACAAATCTTGGCATGAGCTGCAGATTCTTCTGTTAGTATTTTGGGACGATTTCCTTCAATTCCTGATTAAAATGCATGTGTTTTTCCTCGTTTAAAAATATCATCTGTATCAAAAAGCTAATGATCACAATACCTGGCTTCCTTTTCCCCAACAAAGATGACAGCAGTGATATAAATCATTATGTTGCTGATTGTAAAATTGCTACCTTCAGGCACATCTTTATTTTAGGGTTGGATTTTTTGGCTGCCACAATCTACAAGAGAAAGACAGTTGGAAATTTTCTCCTGTAATATGTAGTTTTCACAACTCTCGAGTCTTTTTTATCAAGTCAAGCTACTTTGGCTGCCAGGCTGGAAAGAGCAGAAGATTAAAGTGCCTTTTTTGGTTTTTTTTTCAGACGTGCAGCTGTGCATATAAGTATATTGTGGTTTTCCTGACGTAAGATAAAGTCATAAAGATTTCCTGGTGGGCTTTTGCATTGCTCTGCTATTGTGGTCCTTGCTGCAGTAGACAGTGAATATCCTTTCCTTGGGACTTTTTGCTTGTCTGTTTTACCTTCCTCCAGTTCCTGGTGTGGTTGTTGTAGGACCACAGACCTTCCCAGCACTGAGATGCAGCAGCTCCAACAGGGCTGGCATGTGCAGGGTCCTGCTGAGAATTTGGATTTTAGTTGTTAGTTTTTGAAGTGAAATCTCCATGGGATTTTAATGCAGCATGATATGAAAACGCTAAGGATTGTTTGTTTTGTTGACGTTTTTTCCCTTTTTTCTTTTTTTTCCCTTCCACCTATGTGGGGAGACATAAATACCTGTCTAAGAGAATCAGGAGCTGCAGAGAGTATCAGAAATGCCACCACCATCTGACCACCTCCCAAACGGCCGAGCTTTGTGCTCAGGGAATGACGACAGCAAGCCCTATCAAGGGTACAGCTTGTATTTAATTCTGCGTTACAATCCCTTTAATCTAGGATTATATCCAGTTGTTTTCTTCATGCAGGCTGTATGCTGTCAGATAAAAGCAATAGCAGCTGGGAGAAGAAAAATTGCTTCAAACAGGGGCAGAAAACCTTGAGTATCTGCAGATGCTTTTATCAGAGGCATGAACCTGTCTCACAAAAACTGTCCAGGCAGGTGCAAGGGCTGACAGGACCCTCCAGCTCTGATAGATGAAGACCCTGGGAAGACAACTGGTTGCAAATGAAACAGTAATTGCTTTCCCCTCACTGAATGAAATCTTCTCTGAGGCGATTACACAGATTAAAGCTTCCCACTGCAATGTACCAGAATAAATATAGCCTGTGCCTCTTGCGGGGGCTGCTGCAGAGCAGCATCGGCAGCGGGATGCCTCCTGCGAGGGATGGCAGGGCAGCTGGAGTCAAGAGTAGAAATCCTGTAAAAATAGGGCTGGAAGGACCTCAGGCTGTCTGAACGTCTTCCTCCCTTGAAGCTGGATTGAGCATGCCCAGGTCATTCTTGGTGGTATTTATCCAGCTGGTCCCAATGGGGATGTGGGGATATGAGTTCCTGGGCCACCTCCTCCTGTGCATCTGCATCCCTACTGGGACAGGACTTTTTCTCCAGTATCCCTGGCTTCTTTGCTGTAAAGCATACCTTTAATTTCTTGTCATGGACACAAGGAACAAATTATTTTCTTTTTTTCAGTAGATTTTTCCATACTTTGAGGAGTCTTGTCCTCGATGCCTCTTGCACCCCAAAGAAGCTCTGCGGTTTCCACAGCCCTGCCCCAGGCTCACATTTCTTCTCTGGGGCTTCCTGGGTGGTCAGTGCCACCAGGGTGCCCCTTCTCTGCACTGGGCAAGTGCCTTAGTGCAGTCCCAGCCATTCACTTTACGTGTTAAGTCATTACCCAAAACAACAGGTGCGTTTTACCAACTTGATAATTGGTAGTAGATGCTACTTTGACCAAGGGGCCATGCCTACGCAAAATTGTTTTCCTTGCTTATCACAGCGTGATTTAACTACCTGGCACTGTTAGTGTTGTTTGATTAGGTTGTGTGCTATATAATTTCAAGTACAGTGTGTGTATGGTAGTTGCATAACACAAATTAAAAGTCTCTGAAATACAGGAGCCGTACATGTGAGAGTCATAGAGATCCTTTTCCACTCTAATTAGCTCCTTTCTAGAAGAAAAGAAAAAAGCATCAAAAAATGTAGCTCACTTCAGTGTGTAGTAGAAGGTAATGCCTTGTGTGGGCTTGGGCAGTGCCACATGGCAGAATATCATGCTGAGTGGTACAAAGCTGTGTCTTTTCCCTGCAGCAGTGTGCTCATGTGAAGAATCTGGCTTTTCCTAAGGTGTTTGGCAAACCTGACATGGGCAAGCACAAGCACAGTGGGAGAGGGGGTGCCATCTCCTTCCCCTGCACCCAGCTTGTCCAGATCCTATTGGCATGAGCTTGGGCTCCCCTTCCAGAGCTCAGCATCAGTCCCTGCCCAAGGGAAACAGACTTGTGTCCTTGGCACAGCCCTGTGAAGGGGACTGCTCCTGGCTCTCATGGCTTATCATGTGAAATTATTCGAGTTACGAGTACCTTGGGGCTAGGGCTGCTGGGGTTTTTTCCTATTTTCACTCTGCACCAAATGGTACAGAGAAGCTACGAAATTCTGGTTATCAGCAGCAAAAATAAACCCTGGAGCTGACCTGGGTGCAAACAGGATAAGGCAGGTGCCTGGGAAGCATAGGCTGCTGCAGAGGCATTTGTAACCAAAGGGATTTGAGTGAGCTGTGGGCGAGTACTCAGTAGTGCTTTGAATTGTGACAGTGATCTCAGCACCATCACCTCCTATCAAATGAATCAGCAGGAAAAAAGTCTTTCTCTGGCCCAGGGCTAGTTAGTTCAATTAAAGGTCTGTTGCTCTTGCCAGCAGTTCAGACAGAATTTGATGTAGTCAGCGAAGTTGGTTGTTTAAATGATGTAATGTTGTTATGCCTATTTTTCCTCGAGTCTAAATTTCTGTGGCGTAAGTAACAGGATGAAATGATCTGTTGTCTGCAGAGAGCTGATGAGAAATGAGTGGTGGAGGTGGTGGGTAGGCACTTCAAACTGCAGGGGATCTGCTGTGAGACCTGATGGTTTTGCTGCAAATTGCAAGGACCAGGGCTGTGTCAGTGACTTGCCTCGTGTGGCATGTTCGATGAACAGCCACCACCAGCTCAGCATCTGCTTATTAAATTGTTTTGAAGAAAATAACCTTGACATCTAGTTTATCCACTCTCAAAGGACCGTGATTTGTTTCTGTCTTTTTCTCTAAAGAATAAAAGTCTATATTTATGTCTTGGGGATGAATTTTCTCTAGGCTTTTGCTTATCCAAAAAAGTCTCAATGACTTGAAGAGATGGTTGTAATGATGGACTTTTGCCTCTGAACTGCTGGACTCTAATGGGGAATGCAAATTAGTACATTTAAAGTGGGATTTGTTTCTGTAAAGGTGCAATGATTGTATAACTGCTATCTGCTAAAAAGCAGTGAAAATAAAACCAACTATCTTTCTCTTGGTGTAATTTGCAAGGAAAAACAATACTGAAATATCACTCTGAATCAGAGATAGGCATAGCTGAACCCCAGGCTTTTCATGTGGTGCTGTGCTTGAGCAAGCTTTTTTAACTTTTTTGATTAAAATATTTGCTTTGGAGATCCTGAGATTCAAGGGGTCTGAAAACCACAGGGATGGCTGTGGGAAGCAGGAACCTGAGTGAGTAGATTGCATACAAAGGAGTTTTCAGGCTACTCCCAAGAAGATGTTTGCATACATTTAGCTAGGAAGCACTAATACTTCTTTCTGGTTGCTTGTTTCAGAGTCGTGCAAGTGAAACTATAGCTATAGCCAAAAAAACCCCCAAAACAACAGCTCCTGGTTTTAAGCCTCTTCCATACATGTAGTTTCATCTTTTGTTTCTTCTTATATCATCTTCTGATCCCAAGCCCTTCTTTTTCCAAACCTATACTTTCTCATGAACTGTCTTGTTTCTGCTGGGGTTAGAAATGGTGCTCTGTGCCCCATCCCAAGGGCCTTGTTGGTTGTTGACAGTAGCTGTTCCTGGAGTAGCTGCAAGAAGTGCTGCAGTGGCCACCTGGTTCCTTCAAGTTTGCTCCTGAGGGCTGTAACCAAGTGCCACGTGGACAATGGACTGGGGGTTGGCTTGTGCCATTGCTGGCCCTTGGCACTGCTCTGGCTCCAGTGCCCCAGGCCTTCTTGGGGGCCTGTTGAGCCTGAGCCCTAGATGTTTTCTCATGCTCACAACCATGATCATTTGCCTGGTACAGCTGCTGGGACTGACTTAATGCAGTTCTGTACTCATCAAAGGTGGTCATCGAGATTAGAGGCTTTTTGGCTTCTTGGCTGCTGCTTCTGTCAGTAGTTCCTATTAACACTAATGGAAATCACACTCTAGCATCAGCAGCACAGCACTCTCTATGCTGTGCTCTGCTGTCTGACAGGAATGGGATTGTGGAGGTAATTCCTTCTGCATCACACAGAGATTTTGCTGCAAGGGGTCTTGCTGTCACTTCATACATACTGTGCCAGCTTAATGTTCTGTTATTCTCTTCCTTGGGAAGAGGCCGTAAAGCTGAAGAGTGTGGTGGGGGTTAATGCTGGTTCTGCAGACACCAAGAATAAGGGAATAAAAGTCTTCTTTTGAATTCCAGCCTTTGACACAGTGCTTCAGAGGGTTTCCCTGTGGCCCTCCGTAGCTACAGAGAATGTTGCTCTCTCTTCAGCAGCAGCCCCCGAGCAGAGAATGCAGCATGTGTCACCCACCCAAATGTCAGCCTGTAGGCAAAGAGGATTTGTACACAGCTTAGCAGAGAGCTCAGCTGCCAGACCCATTCAGAAGTCTCCCTGGTCTCCCAAACAGGCTGGTGGGTGCCTTGCTCTTACTGACTCATGTTGGGCAGGCACTGGGTTGCTCAAGATAAGCATCTTTATTCTATCATGCTCTTGCTGCATAAGTCTGTTTGCTGTTAGCCTGCAATGTAGCAAAGGCATCTGTCTTTCTGTGTTGTTTTTTTTCTGATACTATCTTCAGTTTCTTTTCTTCTCTATGGTATCTGGATGAATTGGGATTTGTTTTGCTTGTTTAAATTGCATTTCTGTAAAAAATATCTAAGGAATTAATCACAACACTCAAAAACAGGATGTGGTTTGAAAAGAAGTGGTCACAGTTAAAAAGATTAAAGGAAATAAAACATTTTATTTGCCCCCTGAATTTAAGGGGACCTTTAGTGTAACCTGGAGACAGCATGGAGAGAGAAATGAGATTGCAAAGACAGACATGCATCAGCCAGCAAGAGTGACTTGTGCCCAACAGTTCTGCATTTGGGCTTGGGGAGCTTTGCTCCTACCAAAGACTTGGACTTTCATGTCAGTGACAGGGAGAGTATCTTCTCCAGGTCTGGAGCTGTCCCTTTGTTTCCCGATGGGCAGGGATGCTAAAGTTCTCGAGTGACTTCTGTTGCCAACTTCTCTGTTATTTCTTTCCAAGATTTCCTCTGGGGGGGAATTTGGTGCTGATTTTGTTTGCCACAGCATGCATAATCTCCGGCTTTCCAAACCCTCAGTCAGGATTTCAGCTGGAACCTGGCAGCTCTCTCTGCTGCGTGGGTCAAGCCAAGTGCTGAAGCCTGGCTGAGAATGAGTTGGAGGTGGAACAAAGTTTCCCACCAGTTTGTCCTTCTCCTGTCAGTGTGGGCAGGATACTTGAACACTCAAGAAACCATTGTGATAGGTCCCTGAAGTTTGGAAACTGCAGACGAGGAGAGGCTGAATGGCAAAGTAACGTTGGCATCCCTGGAGAAAGCCCTGCCAGTGGAACCAAGGGGGACAGGCTTGTGTGTGCTGCTTTCTGGCACTTCCACTTCATGCACGCCCCAGTGTGCATGAAGCTTTCGGGACAAAACCTGCTCGGTGACAGTTCAACCTGGTCCCCTCTTCTTCCTTTTGAGGCCAGAAGAGTTGCACGAGCACGCGAAGCTGGTGCTGTGGGTTCTGGCATCACCTGCCTTCACCAGCGTGCCCCAAGGGCTCCCTGCCCACGTCACAGCGTGCCTTCTTCCTTGTCCAGCTGCCAGGGAAGCTCACTGCCGATATCCCAGAGGGATGGGAAGGCATTTGTCTCCGAGACAGCCATCAATCAGGGCCACCCCCTCCCAAGCAGGCTGTGTGGGTCCCTTCTGCAATGTGTGTTGGTGCCGTGTGCTCAGGGAGAGACCATCGCTGACTGGGCTGGTTCTAGCCCAGCAATCAGCACCAGGAGCAAAATTCCAAGCTCTTCTTACTCAAATATCTTGGGGCATTTTCAGGTGAAAGATTGGATTCCCACGACCCCAGTTCTGCAGCTTTTATTTAAGCAATGTTTATGATTAGTGTTTTTCTTTCCAGTTTCTGCAGGTACCAGTTATCTCTGTACTTCAGCGTAGGCTGAGGCTTCTAATAGGAATGTTTGAGTTTTAAAAAAAAGAAAAAAAGGCAATCCATGCTGTAGGCTGAGGTGTGCTGGAGTCGCTGGGACTGTCTGTGCATATACAGCATAGCATGGGATCTGTTTTGTGGGATCAGAGCACACAGAGTTCATGGTCCAGCTGCCACCGAGCTCCTGGATCTGCCACCTGCACAGACCTGCTCTCAGGACATAGCCTGTTCCTCGTGCTTGTTCGTAGGAGGAAAATGAGAGTAATGATTCAATGCATTGTGCTCATTTTGGGAGCCTATGTTCCCCCTTTTTGCGATTTTTCACTCTTAGGGTTTCAGTGAGTTCTTCCAGGGCTCCTAGGAGCAGAAGGGAAGCACCAGGATAGAGGACTCTGTGGGCAAATGTTAGCTCAGCTGCCTTTTATGAAGAATAATTTTGTCTTTTCCTCTTTCTGTATGCCCACATGTTTTTCTGCTCCTACAAACACTCCTCTGAAATTACATGCTTCAGTTCTGCAGTAACTGTGCTGCTTTTTGTGGGGGTTTCAACTTGTACTCTCACTCTGTAGACAAACTCATTACCAGATGTAGCAACAGACAGTTCTTCCTTCCTGCCCTTTAGGACTGTATTCTGCCATCTCTGTGCACAACCTCATCTCCCTCCTCCTGGGCTTTTTCAACCAGAGTAAGGTAGCATAAGAGACATAGGAAATCTGGATTTTGGGCTTGAACAACATATTCTGGGGGTGTGTTGAAAAGGATATGTGCTCCATGTGTTACATCCCCTTCTACTGCAGGTCACTTTTCTTGTAGCATCAGCTTGCAATTCTTCTGCACAACCCACAACAAGTGAGGAATAGAGATGTCTCATCTGATGGGAAGGGTCAGCAGGCTCTGACCCTCCCAGCAGAAATGCACAGAACTCATAACTCA
This sequence comes from Manacus candei, assembly GCF_025592945.1. NCBI lineage: Eukaryota > Metazoa > Chordata > Aves > Passeriformes > Pipridae > Manacus > Manacus candei. The sequence continues at coordinate 7,519,074 of NW_026138073.1, forward strand.
CTCAAAGCCTTTAAAATTATCCTGCCTCAAGCCCAAAGAAGAAAAATTACTCTTTCTTCTTTTTGAGACAGCCTGCCATATACTTCATTTCACAGGAATCCTTAAAACAGCTTTCCTAGCCTTAAATGAGAGTTTTTACTGTGTAGGCATGTGTTTTGGGAAAGGATCTTTATGTAGGGCCATATACAACTGCTGTGTTGAACACTGCCAACATGTAACTTTAGATAGTTAATGTATAATATTGGTACCAAACTTGCTCTTTCTGGGTTTGTTAGAAAAGCTGGATGTTTTGAACCTTGGACCAAGAAAGGCACCACAAGCCATCAGAGGCACAAAAAAGTGCTTTATTTAGCTGTTTGTTTGGGGTTTTTTTCCATCCAGGTTAACAGTTCTGTCTGTACCTCCAGGCTGATGGGGAGGTGAGTTGGACCACACCAGATGTGGCTGCATTTGCACCCTGTGCCAGGGAGCCAGCAGGAGAGATTTGTGCAGTTGGGTGGGGCTGAGTGGCTAGTACTGGGTCACAGAAAGCAGCTTTGGGGGATATTATTTAGCGCTAATTAAACTTGGCAGGAGGTGAAAGGCAAAAGACAGCCAGCATGCCAGCTGGGGGCACCAAGAGCAGCGGGCTGGTCCCTCAGGGAGCTGGGATGTCCCTCTTGCCCCTGCCAGATGCCCCCAGGGATGATTCAAGCACACACTGGTTATGGCATTGCTTCCTCCACTCCACTGTGGGGTTTGCTATGGGGAAGGTCCCAGTGCCAAACCCTGCACAGCCTGGACACCTCACTCTGGAGATCCCTGTCCTTCCACTGGTTCCCCAGCAGATCTCGCTGGGCTGCAAGGCTTGGACTGATCAGTGCAGACTCCAGAGCCCAGGAAATGGCCTTTCCCTTATCCTGAAAACCATTATTGAACTTCACGCCTAATTTCATGCAAGCAGCTAATTGTCCTCTTTGCTTATGCCAGTGTGGGACCTGCCCACACTGCACACAGGCTGCGTGTGCACCGTGATTTCCCTAGCTGGGTTTGGACAGTTTATGTTTACAGCCCAAAGCTGAGAAAAGGTCACTGCTTCCTCCAGCCTGCCCTGCCAAGTGAATGTGCTCCAAGCCTGGAAATCTGTGGACTTGCTTGAGCAAATATACTCCTGAGGGAATGTCCCCATCGGAGTCTCGTCCACTCTGGGTGATGCCTCAGGTCATTTGCAAGTTTTGCCCCTCTTTTTCAGCCTCCTGACATAAACTATGTCTGAAGACTAGGGCTGTGGGGGAAAAATTGGATAGTTTTAACAGTACCTTTCCTTAAAATAAGTAATAGTAAATCCCCCCCAGTGGAATGATGTTATTGCAGGTGATGTTCCCTGATGTCTTTGAAGGAGCAGGCAGATGTTCTCAGCTGTTCCAGGTACATACCAGCCACCCTGCGAATGTGTATTCCCGTGTCACTGCCTGGCAGTCGGCATGGAAAGTTGAAATGCTCTGTTTTCTTGCAGTAGTTTGTTGCCTCAGAACAAACTACCTTTTACCAAACTTTTTCTTCCAGCTCCAAACAACATGCCCTTGTAAAATCTGAGATTACTCACTTTAGCAGGAAATGTGAGGAGGAGGAGGAGGTGCACTACACTTTCACACCTTTTCTCATTTTTCTATCTAGAAACAAACTCTGTTCTGGCTTGACTGATTGATTGAACCTTTTTCAAGTGCTATCTGAAAGAGACAGCTTCTCTTTTACTGGATCAGAGATGCGTTTGGCTCTTAAACAGATTTTCTTAAAATTTGGAGTGTTTTCTTTCTTTTTGTTTGTTTCCTGGAAATCATGGTGTATGCACAGAATAAGGGAAAATCTCAAACGCGACAGGTTGTACTTAGTCAGAGCCCTGGTGTGCAATAGGTCATGTCTCTTGACGGGCTGCTTTGAAAATGTGCTTTCTTTGGAAAAGAAATACTGCTCAGACCTGTATCTGCTTCCCCTTCCGCTCCACCAGCCCAGTTTCACGTTGATTTAGGCAGCAGCCCTCTGGTTTGGGGGCTGGTGGTGTCCCCAGCTCTTGGGGAGTGGCAGTGGATGTGTGCGGGGTGCCCATGGCAGGGCTCACTGTTTCAGCCTGGTCTGCCTGGAAGCTTCCCTCCACTTCTTGCTATCTTGCTTGTTCCCATCAAAGATATTCCCTCCCCTGCTGGCTTTGCCAGGCTGAAACTAGTGCTTTCACAGAGGCTGGGACACACCAGGAGTCCTTGAGCCTCCATTCGTCTGCCACTTTAGCTCAGTAAGAACTGTTTTTAAAATAGCTTGTGACATGGAGGAGAGGCAGAGTTTGATAATGAAAATGGTACAAAAATAACTTCAGTGATGGTGCATGTGCTGCTTTAAAAAAAAAAAAAAGTAGAGACAAGACTGGGTTTCTTGTTTGGACATCTGAAGTGTTGGTAGGAGATGTTTAGCTCTCGTCGTTCAATGTTTTCAAGTCAGCATGAGCTGCTGTATACATTAACCAGGAAGGATGATTAGCTTCTGTACTATGTAATGTCTGCCTGGAGTAGGAACACAGAAATGGAAATAGTTCAAATAGTTATTTAAAAGTGTCTCTCTAAAAGTAGCTTGCTTTTCTTCTTGGATACCCACCATCTGAGTCTGTGAGGTGCTCTCAGTCCTCTCAATCTTTTCATGTGTGTAGCCACTTCTGGAGAGAAGTGCTGTTATTCTCCCTCACAAGCAGGAGATGCAACACAAAGGAATCAGATGACTGGGCTGTTGGAGAGCGAGGACTTGCCTGGGTCCTGGGACACTGCCTCCTCTGTGGGGGACCCACCAGCATAGACCACTTTGTGTTCCCACCCTGTCCCTCACTCACATTTGTGGATCAGTTAGCTTATGCGTATTTAGCTGTCTTTAGGCTGTGCCTGGGATCTCCAAACATAGGATATATCAGGCCTTTCCCAGCCTCTAAATTAGTCCAAGAATGGAGACTCTCAGGTAGTATCAGCAGCAATATGGGTTACTTATCTTCAGAGTGCTAAACTGTCCAAATAACACTGGGCTGGATGGTGGGAAGAGGTCCTGTGCTGTTAATTGCTCCTCAGGAGGGGCTGGCAGGGTATCCCTCATCAAGGGGACTCTCACTATATTGATGAGTAGTGTAAAACCATTGACTTATATACAATTCTTTCCTTTGGGTACCTGGGCATTGTTTGGGAATGCTCCTTTGTAGCACTTGTAGGAAACTTTACACAAAATGTTTTTATTATTAAACAAATACAGTATCAACTATCTATTGCAGATGATTGAATGAGAGATTTTAGATGCCTGTCTTGGTGACAGAGCAGAAGACTTTAGGCTTTGCAGCCACTAGGCAATAAATGTGCAGCATCCATACCCCAAACTGACTTTTTTACTTTCCTTGTCTGTCAGGCTGTGAACATCCAAGTTCTGGAAGTTGTCCTCAATATTCTGAAATAAATATGAATTCTACTAGGTTCATAGCCCAGCCTGTTCCTAACTTTTCCAAAGGATACCACATGGGTGTGTCAAGGAAAAGGACCTGTGATGTCCTGCAGCTCCCCACCATTGCCTTCCACTGCAGCACACTGTGGTCTTGCAGCATGACAGTGTGCAAGGTAGTGTCTCAGTAGCTGCGTCACATCAACACTCACAGGCTTGAACAGACCATGTGTTGGTTTCCATCCAAGAGAAAAAGAGAAGGAGTGAAAATGTTATTTTCCAAGACTGCCTGTACAGCCCCAGAGGAAAAGGAGAATGTTCCTTTGATCCTCTTTCCCAAGTTAAGTGTTTTCTGAGGTCCCAGAGCAGCAATGGACTGTACGTACCACAGGTACTGCACTGCTGGAATAAAAGGGCAAGCCAAGCAATTTCTGTTGCATTTACAACAGAGTTCCTATGCCAGTCATAGCAAACGTGTCTCAACCTGCCCTTCTGGCCAGGCCCTTGCTAGCAGAGTTTGCTGGAGGATGCTGTGTAAGGGATTGTGCTAGTGGCCCTCAAGACTTGAGGTTAATTAGACAGGGGCTGGCACTGGGAGGGAGAAAGGAAGGGCTGGAGAGAGGAGGAGGAGAGAATCCAGCTGCAGAGTCCAGCCTGGAGGAGACCTCAGGGGAGTAAAGGGATTTGTTTCCTGCCTTTAGGGCACCCAGAGGGGCACCCAGTGTTGGCAGGCTTTGCTTGTCACTCCTGCCCATCCTAGACAGCCTCCATTCTATCTGTCTCCTGGTTTTATTTCCTAGTTGTATTTCTGCTGCTATTTTTATGGGTTTGTTTTTTCTGTTTTATTAACAGAGCAGCTGCACTTTTACCACAGGCAGAATGACACTGGGCTTTCTACTAAAGCTGCCACATCACAGTGATGTGTTTTACCCAGCAGAGCTCACCAGGCGAGGTTTCCGGCACAGCAGAAGTCACCAGTGAGGTTTCTTAGAGCAGGAATCACCCCTCAGCCCATCCTCAGTCACTGGCCTAGTATTTCATCATTGCTATTTCTTGCTTCTGTTTTGTGCTGGCTTCTCTATTCTTCTGAGATCAAAGTCATATTTTTATTAATCAGGGAAAAAAATAGGGGCCTGTATCTGTTTGATCATACACAGAAAGATACCCAGCAGGGCTGGCTTAGTCCGTTGGATCTGTTGGAAAACTCACTTTGCTAATGGCTTGCTTAGGTAAAATAAGATCAAAGTTGGGAGAAGTTCCAGGTTTTCTGTGCTCTTGTCAGGTGGCTCCATCTTGGGGTTACTCACTTGCACATCAGCTGCAGAGGAGGGACCAGCCAGGAGGAGAGAGACACACAGCACAAGGAAACTTGTAGACAGAAACAGAAGTCCCTGATTGGAACCACAGCAGAGCAACCTGGTCTAGTGGAAGGTATCCCTGCCCATAGCAGAGGGGTTGGAACTAGATGATCTTTAAGGTCCCTCCCAACCCAAACCATTCTGTGATTTTATGATACTAATGGAAAAGAGGACCCTTTGCAGCGGGGAGAAGCCGGGTTGGCATGTGAGTGTTAGATGGACACACCTGGTACAAACAGAGGTATCAAGTGAAGCAGGCAGTGGCAAGGTGTCTTTTGATATGTCTACATCTAGGCTTGCCCTGTGGTGCCAGGTTGCAAGAGGAATGTGTAGCTTGGAAAGCACAAGGGGAAAGTCAGCATGGCAAGGCCCAGTCCCAAATCCTGGCTTTGCTTTCCTTTTTTAGAATGGTGCATCACAGCATTTCAGAAAGTAGGAGCAACCTTAATAATGTTTTAGGTCTTTCATGTAGGTCAAAGAAGTGTGCCTAGCTGGCAGAGTGAATCATAGAAAAGAAATATACTCAGCGTTTCAGAGGATAAAAAAGCACATTCACGTATTTCAGAGAGAGCAACTCGGAGCCTGTGCTTTGTCTCTTCGATAAATCTGCTACTGGATATAGTCTGGGACAGTGGGAAGAGCAGATCTGCTCTGCTTGATCTAGAGCCTCTGTGCTTGCCGCTGGCTTAACCAAAGGGATTGATGTTTTACCTTCCCATTACTTACCCAGCAATACTTGAGCCTCTTTAAAGAAGAAATGTTCCAGCAAGTGCCAAAATCATTTAACACTCACTGGTCATGCTGAAAGCTGCTGGAATTTGCTTATAATAACAGAAGTAGTGAGAGGTCCTGGCAGAGATTGGAGCTGGTGCTGAGGTGGAGCACAGCTGGGTGGTAGCTCTGTGGCTGGGCTGGGGAAGGGCCTTCCTTCCTCTGCAGGCAGCTCTGGTGGTTTTTCTCACCCCTTTGATCATGTTGCTGATGCAAATGTTTACCCTTAGGTCAGGAAACATTATTCTTGTATTCTCGGGCTGCCTGAGTGAAAGGTTGGTTCAGTCTCTGACCTCCAAATCAGTGCTAGGCTGGTGAGTAGGGACCCAGGAACTGTCTGCATTATTTGTGCCCAAATTCAGCCTTATCTCTGAGCACAGGGCAGGTGGCTCTGTAGGAGTGTTGCTCCTGAAGGATCCTCATTGCTCTGACCCATCCTCAACACTGCAGTTGGGCTGAGCAGGCAGGACATGAGCTGCTGCAGACAGAAGGGGTTGTGTGTGCCCTTGGCTGCCCCGTGAGTGTAAACGCAGGCACGATGATGGCACAGTCATTTTCTCTGCAAAAAATCAACTGGGCATCTCTTCTGGGAGAGGAGAGAGTGTTACTGGGCTGGTGGCCGGAGCTGTGACTTTTTCTTTGGTGGCTGGGGAGAGTTGCCCAGAACTGGCAGTTAATGCTGGTTGGGGATGTGAGCACTGAAAAGCCGGCAGCGTTCAGCTGTTTGCAGAGCAGCCACGTCTGCCCAGGAGAGTTTGTAGTTAAAAGCTGGGGGGGTGAGTCACCCCTGCTGTGGTCCTCTCTCTTGCAGGGGGGGAAGCAACATCGTCACAGGGAAAACCTGATGCATTTTCCCAGTGCAAGATAACCTGACAGGGATTTTTCTAGCCTCATGCCTGTTGCTGGGGTCTCTGGCCTCTCTCCCAAGGCCAGTGCTCAGCTGCTCTGGCCCCTCCACACCTCCACATCGTCCCTTCCACATCGTCCCTGTTGTGTATGATTTTCTGACTGTGCAAGCAGCGATGATGAGGGGTACTCATTCGGTTGGTTTAGCTTTTTCCTAAATCACCTGATGCTGAGGAGTAGTAAAATATTTATTAGATGTTACGAAACCAAACTCAGAGCAACAGAACAGTGACTCGTTAAATATTCCTTCTTTCCTTCCTGCAGTGGTCCCTGAGCAGCAGGTGCCCCAAAGAGAAAGCTCAGTGCTGCTCTTGGTTGTTTGCTCCTGGGCTCTCTGGATGAAAGGCAGAGGTGCTTCCCCTGGGAAGTAGGTGACCTGCTGAAGTGATTCCTTGAAGACATGGGTGATGCTGATGGGCTGAGCCATCAGGACCAGCGTGCAGTGTTGCAGTAGATCCTCACATCCTGGCTGCAGGACAGACCCTTCCAGTGGGATGCACAGGGTGCAAGGGCACCATGAGATATCAGTGCATCGAAACTCAGTCCTCGACCAGAGGTGTTCAAGTGTGGCTGTACAGGGGGTCAGCTCTCTACTGCAGGGGTGCCTTTCACTTGACCTCCTTCTATAGCATCCGGATCTGCAATTCCAGCAGTTGTCACAATGATGGGCATGCCTTTATTAGCTGATCTGAGTACCTGTACAGCTGTGGATGGGTTATTCTGCAGCCTGCCACTGACAAATTCAGCAATCTACAATCTAGAATGGTTTCTCCTTCCAAATCTGTTGGATATGGTGCTGCCGTAGCATAATGCAAGGGACTTCTGGAGGTCTCTGGCTCAATTTCCTTGCTCAATTCAGGGCTCCCTCCCAAACTAGATAACTTTCATGCAGTCAGGTTGTGGAAATTTGCAAGACTGGAGATGCCACAGCCTCTGGGCCCATCTCAGTGCTGTATTTATTCCTGCATGTTCAGACTCAGCAAAGCATTCTGGAGAGAGGGTGGATTAGTGAGTGTATAACTTCTTTCAGGGAACTTTTCTGTGGCAAACATCTCCTCTTTGCAATGCTTGTGCTTCTCTGGTATAGGCAAAGGAGGCTGGAGACGATGCACAGAGATGTGCCAGCTGTTCACTGGCTGGGACAACTCTGGAGAAGGTGGCGTGTTTCCATGCATTCAGGTTTGGATTTGGCTCCGAGTCAGGTTGAGTGTGTGTAAAAATAACATGGAGTAAGAAAGCTGCTGGCTCATTTGTGCTGAGGAGGCTGGTGTGCCGTTTGCTGAGATCTGCATCAAGCGAATTCAGTCAGTTGCCTCTGTGACTTGGTTGTGACCAGTGGTTCTCCAGTCAGTTTCTGAGTCACTAGATTGTGCTGGGCATACGTTTTCTCCTAAAAAAAGTTAGAGCAAGAAGGCAGGAATCATTTGAGTGTGCAGACCTAGTCACTGGTGAGCTCTTCCCCGCACTTTAGTCCGTAATGAAGAAGACATCTGCCACGCTTCTTATAAAAAGCCATGCAGTCCACTGGGGATGCCAGCCCAAAGCTCCATGCCTGATATGTGTGCCAGGAGTTCATCAGTACTGCCTCAATTGATTACATTTGTTAATATACATGTGTATATCTGGCAACTAAATACTGCCATGCTTTAGACAGGTAAAGGCTGGGAAACACTTTGCTGCATAAGCACACCGCAACATTAACTTGGGAGTTCACTTGGGTCCAGAGTCACTGTGTTCTGTGGTCCCTATTGAATGCAGAAATGACTGTTAGTTCTTTAATGGCTGTCACACGTGGAAAGTAGTTGTGGGGAAGTCAGAGAGGTTTGGAAAAGTGACGGAAGGTGAATTGAATAAACCTCTTCCATCCACCACAGTGTTCCTGCTTACTCCCAGCTCTCCTCTCCTGTGCGGTGGCATCTGGATTTGTGTTTGCATGAGGGGCAGCGAGGCTCTGCCCCCACCATCCTCACACCTGCTGGGCTTGCAGCCTAACAAGGTTTCACCTCCTGCCACAGCTGGTGCAATGGCTGTGATGTTGTACTGATGTGCTCCCAAGGGAAAGTAATTCTGTTGTTTTCCGCTATTTGTGAGCACACTACAGCAGGTAACTGAGAAGTGGTTTGTATTGACCCCTTAGTGGCCTTACTGTATCTGCAGAAGCTGTTGGCTTGCTTTATATGGATTTCTAGCTGATCATTGCTGCCTCTAATAGCGAGAGAGAAAATAACACCCCTGCGTTTAAAGCACTTAAGCTTCCAGTTGAGTGTTCAGGGCACGTGGTTTTTTAAGCCTGTGGCTGGATCGGTGGCATCGCTTGGCCCTGCCTCAGGGCTCTGGAGTGTGATGCTGGGGCTGAGGCTGCTCCCCTGTCCTGCTTCAGCCTCTGCTGGGAGATGCTATCTCCTGGCTGCCCCAGGAGTGTTGCTGGGATTCGGCAGCAATGCCTGTGGTGCCTGACAGGGAAGGGAGGAGGCATAAAATGGGAGGTGGAGCACGTTGGGGCACATTTTACTGACCTGGAGGTCTGGTCTCCTCCCTTCTGGTGCTGCCTTTCTGCACCTGGCATGTGCTGCTGTGCTGCAGAAGCTAAATTCGATATGAATGCAGTTTGATTTTGGCTCAGATTGATTGACTGCCTCCCTGGTAGCATCCATATCAATGACACACAGATCAATACACCAGTGCTGTTTCATGGTCTGATGGGATGGGAGACTGAAGGTCCCATTAGCTGAGGACTGGACTGTGCTGCAGCCTGATGTGATCAGAGAGGATCTCTTTTTCCCTGGATAGGGAAAATACTGGCATAGAGCTTGGCTGAGGAGGAGGCAACTGCCACTCCAGTAGAGACAAATCTGATGATTCATTTCCACAGCCCCCAGGGGCTTGCGTGTGAGCTGCGTATTGGGAATTTCTAGGAATTTCAAGGAGCATCATTTGTTTTGAAGGTAGCCCATTCAATACTGAGGAAGGAGCATAAAATACTGCTGCTAGATAGCATTATAGTAATTGAACAAACAAGGACTTCTGGAGGTTGTCCTAAGAAAAAACCTGGGCACAAAAAAAAAAAGTAAATATGCCATGCATGTTGTTAAAATCCGAAATGAAAAGCCTCTTGGCTGAGAGTATCTGTGCTCTTAGTATGTCTTTCCTTGCGCCTCAGCACCCTGATTTCAAGGTCACCTGTAGTTTTCCTCTTTCTTTCCTTGGTTTCTTATGGCCTCTGTTGCCCTGTCATTTCTGCCTGACATTCATGATGTTTGCTAATACAAAATCATCAATACATTTAATTAACATCTTACTTTTCTCTTCTTCCAGATAATTAAATGCTTAATAAAAACAGACCTAGTGCCTTCCCACAGGTGTCTCCCACTTGATCACTGCATTGTCTCTGGCTCCTCTTATTGCTGACCCAGTTTTCTTTTCAATTCCATCAGCTCAGATAGGTTTGGAGCCTGCTTTATGTCTCATATTGTGCCTGTTGCCGAAGGGCTCGGGATATCTAGGGTGCTGTTGGCAAACACCACAAAGGGGCTTAGGTGCCTGACACGGCAGATAGACTCTTAGGGCCAAACATTAGATCCCGCCAGCCTGAAAACCATGAGCTTTTGGCAGTGCTTTTCCACTGGGCATATTGCCAAAGGCTTAGCTGGATCAGGTTAGGGGACAGTCCTTACTCCAGCCCTGTGATGCTGAGCCTTGTTGCATGTGTCAGACCCTCTGAAGTCTGGGCTGTGGTTTTGGGGGTGGGAATGACTCGTCTTTCCAGCACCCACAGGGGTGGTGAAGGCTGTTCCATGTTTTCTGAAGCAGAGCATATTGAGTCTCACTTTATGTCACTTTGATGAACACCTCTCCATAAGCACCAGGATAAACTAATCCCAGATTATCACATCAAATTGCTATTGCTCACTAACCCCTCTCAGCATGGTGTTCCAGAATTAATTACCAGTATTCATGATGTTCGTTACCACAGTCCCGCATAGCACATTTTGTAGATGTAGTGATATTTATCATTGCATTTTCCAAGTGGTCCCGCTCCTGCTTTTTATCACTAGCTGTGTTTACCAGGCTTCATTATGCCCTAGTTGTTTGAATCTCTGCAGTTTTTGATACTTTATTCAAAGCCATTTAGACACTTAGAGCCATTAATGTTATCTTTCTCTTCCATTCTAATGGGCTGGTTTCTTCTGCTTGCATACGAGTGAGGAAAAGGCACTCTTCTCTAGACCTTTTGGTCTCTAGTCCTAATTCTTACTGCCCTCTTTTTCCTTTAAGTTTGTAGTTGCCATATATACATCTTGTTTGCTTCCTTCTGCCTAATCCTCAAACTTGAAGTAGCCCCATGGTAAACCAGGCACAGCTACATTTAAATCCCTGTAGCCCTTCAGCATGAGTGTTATCTGCATTTTAAGATGTTAGGCTGGCATTTTTGGTACATGATTTATGCACCTGCTGTGACTTTGCTCTGTAAGCTGCAGAGGTGGGGGTTTAGCTATGCCTGTTTTTAAACTGACAGATAAATTGGGAAAGTAGTGGCATGTTTTCTTATAAGGCTGGAATAAACCCTTGTAAACTTCCTATTGATGTCATTGTGACAAAATTAGAACTGTCTTGTAAGTTATACCAGCTGTATGATGGACAGAAACTGTTTTGAGCAGCAAAGAGACAGCAAAGTCCTTGCTAGGATAAGGACAACAGGTTTACCCTCCTCACATGATTTTTTTGACATTAAATTCTTTCACCACTGCTCCTGACTGGTGTTTTATATATGACAAGCCAAAAGAAAGAAATAAGCAAGGACAAAAAAAAAAACCCAACAAGCAAGGAAGAACCAAGGCCCCAGAGTGCTGATGAGTGCCACCTTCAGCAGCCAACTCACAAGGCTTCCTGTTCTGAATGAAACCTCAGCTTCTGAAGGGCAGGGGAAGCTGAGTGGGGAAGGGGCTGCCCCGAAACAGGCTCTTCCAAGCACACACACAGCAGTTTGCTTGTGAATTGGGTATGCCTGAAGTTGTGAAAGTCTTGTGTGCGTTTTGTGGTGGCAGAGTTGTTTAGAAATGATGTTCAGGGTGACTTCAGGTGCTCATGATGCCTAAATGAACTTACCAGGGTGCAAAATGCATGTGTGTTTGTATCCGTGTGTGGCTGCTGTCCTCAAAGGAGAGCAGAAATACTCATCATAAGCACCCCAATAAAATCCTGCAGAACAATTAGTGGTTTTTTTCCTCGTACATAAACCTTTTTTGACTAATTTTATCCTTTTGGCATGTTTTACAGATAAGCAAGCAGCAGCTCCAGACGATCAAAGATCGTTTCCAGGCCTTTCTCAATGGAGAAACCCAGATTGTGGCAGACGAAGCATTTATAAATGCTGTCCAGAGCTACTATGAGGTAAGGAGAGACAATGTAATATTCGTACAGAACCCTGTTCTTATCCCTATTCACAGATGTGGTTGAATTCTGATTTAATAGATTGTTCATTTTCAAGCAGCACAAAGCTAAGACAAGTGCAAGGTATCTTCTGTCTGATGTCTGGTACATCACAAGATTTGGGAGGTTCAGAGTTTGAACATAAACCACAGAGCAACCGTGGCAAACCCTACATCATGGTGTATCCTGTAGCTCTGATTATAGGGAAGACCACCCTTCCTTTAAGCTGAAAAATATCCTCCTGATACTTTTAAACAGTGTACTCTAAAGCAGTGAATATGGCACAATATAAAATCGATGTCACATGCTCCCCATGAAAAATATCAGGAGAAATCTGGGCAGCACATTCAGTTCTGGAGGAAGCTCTTGCATTGTGTTCCAATTGACTTTGGGATTTTCAGTGAGAGTCGTGTCTTTTCTCTTTGGCATGACAAGTGCTGTAAAGCAAAGGGGGAGGGAGGAGGATGTGCATCTACAAAACTAGATGATACCAAAGAACGTGAAGCATCATTCATAATTGTGCAAAAGAATAATTATGCATGTCTGTCTTTTTGCACCTCTTTGTATGCAACCCATAATGCTGCCTTTTATATCTCTTCTCAGAAGGAAAGAGCTTCTGTTTTTGAAGGAAATTGGTGCTTGTGATTTGTATGAGGAGTGTTGCTTGTGTTTTTTTTTTTTTTTGCTAGCCTTTCTGCAAACCATTTCTTTCTCCCTAGAGCTATTCTGTCATAACAGGTGAAGATTTTGAATTGCCTACATAAAATATTTCTTGGGAAGTGGGATCTAAGAGGGGACCAAAATCTGATACTAGAACTGAGGAGAATTTTTACTCTATAAGAAATGACAGCAGCTGCTTCTGTGTAAGGAAAGCAAAAATTATCTGTGGATTAACTCTGTTAAACCAGCCTAATAGTTACTGCTCCATCATTTTCTGTACAGGAAGGAAGCTGAGAGTCATTTACATCTTTTATCAGAAAAGAAATTGCCAAGGGATCATCACAACTTCAGTGAACAGATGCTCTCAAAGAAAGTTTTCAAGATGGCATGAGCTGTGTTTTAGGATGCAAGAGCAGCATAATCTGTTCAGATAAGACTATTGGGCAGGAAAGGGAAACTGCTTAAAAACAGGCAAAGTCCGTCTCTGTTTCATTGATGTGTCTGGCCAAAAGTGTGTCCTGATCAACTCCAGAAGTTCTGTGCTATATAATTGCCCCAAGTGATCAAACTTTAAAAGAGCAGTTGACCAGCACTAGATGTGTGCAAACCCATATATGCAATTTAACTGAACCCTGCACTGGCTGTCTTGCTTAAAACAGGCCACATGAAGTGTAATGCATCCCTCTGTGTTCTTTAGCACAACTACTTTTTTCTTCTTTTTAGCTGTTGGTCTCCTTTAACTTATGGCCCTGTGCTTTCGGCTTGTGTGCAGCTGGAGCTTGGCTGTGTGGCTGTTCCTTGGCAGCAGCTGCAGTGGTACAAGGCAAAGTCTCACTGCTGAAAACCTCTGCCCCTCTCAGTGCCTGAGCAGTGTTCCCTGCTGAGAGTGTTCTCCCTCCCTTCTCTGCAGAGAGGTGCTCCCCTTGGTTGATCCAAGGCACAGTCGCAGCAGATCCTGCTGATCTCAGCTCCTGCAGATCTCAGTTTTGTGCAATTAACTGTCTCTTGCATAGGCATTATCTCAAAATCAGCCTTTAGGTTCTGACTTATAAAGCTGCATGATGGCTTGGAAAATATTTACACTTCTTTGTTCTTTCTCAGCTGAAACTGGCCATCTCTGTGCAGGACATGGATGGTGTTTCTAAGGGGTCCACTTACCAACAGTGCAGAATAAGTTCATTACCTAGGGAATGATTGGAGTTTTTTTCTGTCACATAAAGGTGACATTGCAAGTCAGAAATTCATTTCCTGTTGCCCTGAGTATGTTTGCATGACCTCATTCTGCTGTTAATTCTGCTGTCAGGGCTTAAGTGTGTGCTGTCAGTCTTAGACTAGTTCACAGGCTACTATCAAATTAAAAAATTGAGTGATCTGCTGCTGCTCTGCAAAGCACTGCTTTGCCTGCAGGAATGCTGCAGATCGTGTGTGTGTGAGACAGGCCCAGCACACTCCAACACACTCCAGGGGAGCTTTTCTCAGGTCCTTTTACTTCTAACGAGTAAAGCTTTGTCTATCAACCAGCATGTTCTGCAGCAGTTGCTTCTGTGGGTATTATGGAAATGCTTCATTAGACCCATTTCCACTCTGCTGTGGGCAGACAGAGACAGAGCCACACATGACATGGGGGGCTATTCTATGGACATGGCAGGAATTGCCTGACCCAGCTCCCAGAGGTCAGTTCTCTTCTGCGTGTTGGTGTGTGCACCCACACTAGGATTTTGTTCCAGCTATTCTTGACTCCTGGCAGCCCTACTGGGTAGTCCTACAGCCAGGCGATTCACCTGGTATTTTCTAAAGAGAGCAGCTTGCTCTGCAGGATGAAACACATTTTTTATCTTTTTTTATCTTCCTATTTCATGGTCTTTTTCTTCTGCTTTGTATCTGACTGGCACTCCCCCTGTGCCTGTCTCCTCTGTGCCAGCTGCAGCCATCCTTTCATCTGCTGGCTGCTGCTCCACACCCAGGGAGGATAAATCAGGGCTGAGGGGATACAGGGAGCCAGATCCTACTGCTTACAGTGCCATCGTCCCTCTGGTGTGGGTGAGGACCATGGGATAACAACAGCCACTGGTGCTGGCAGGTGTGTGAAGTCATTAGCACTGTCACACAGGGTGAGGCCCAGGCTCCTGGGGCAGATGAGGGGACATGGGAGCCCAGGATATTGCAGTGGGGCTGTTCACTGTGACCTCCCACCATTTCCTCCAGTCAGTGTGCTGCTGATTTCCTCAGCTGCAACAGGAGCTTGGTTCTTGATAGCTTTCACCTATTACTTGAAAGCACCTGCACACACACCTGGGATGTCATCACTCCTGTTTAAGCTCTGCAAGGAAACAAAGTGCATGCTGGGTGTCATTTCAGCATGCATTGAAGAGTCTGTTGGTGGCATCCTGCCTGTCTGGTCTGCAGGGAGTGCTCCCCAGCACGGTGATATTGGAAGGAAACAGCCTGGCTCTTCCTCATCAGCATTTTTGGGCTGGTCCTTGAGCAAAACCCACTACTACTGCTGATAGATGCCTGTGCTATAAAGCATCTGGGAACTTGGAGTGCCATGTTGCTGAGTGGTATAAAAAAAATAAATCTATTGTGTCCTTAGGTCATCCACAAGCTCTTTAATTATTGAGAGCTGACAGATACACCCCTGTGCTGGTACAACTTCTTTGCCGGCTGCTGCATTCATCAGTTCTCAGCATTATTAATAAAACAGAAGTTTTCTTACTGGCCATCGATTGCTTTCCTGTGTTCAGGCCTTGGGAGAGAAGAACCAACACAATTTCTCCTACCCCTCTCACCCTTCAGCTCTGCATTGCTCCCAGGACATCTCCTGGTCTGTGGGAGTCTGTTACATTTTGACCCTCCTGCTGCTTTTTCAATGGGAAGAACATTTTTATCAAATACCTTCTCCCTCTCTCCCTCCCTCCTGCTTTCAGTGCCCTGCACCTCTGCAAAGCCTTCCCAGGCAGCCTCAAGCTGTGCTGAACTGTCCTGTGCTTCCACAGAGGTGGAGCAGGAAAAGATTTGGGCTTGTCCACTATGGCCATGATACCTTTTAGTGATCTGAGCTGCCTTGGTGTTTTCCCCTTGGTTTGTAAAGATCAGTGCATTTGTCCTTTCCTGGGGTGTTTTAACTCTTGCTATACTGCTTGCCCAGGTTGGAAAAGGGAGAAGTGAGGGGACACATGTTATTTACCTGAAGGCAACATTAAATTAATTATTACAGTGCCATTCTTGTGACAGCAGGACAGTCTGCAAAGATCTCCTCTGGTGTAGTAGAATTAAGATGTAAGCCTTGTCCTTGCATGGTCAGAGGTTTCCCAGGGACCTGGCTACCAGGGTAAATGCAGTGCAGGGCTGTTGGCTTGAGTAGGATGACTCTGCTCCCTCTAACAGGGCAGAACTTGTTTAGGTAAATGTAGTTGTGCAAGAACTTCTTTATTAAAACATTTGAGAGAAAAAAATATAATTCTGCTTTCCCGAAGGGCATTTATGTATCTGGTGAGTTGCGACCACAACATCACATCAAGTCCTAATTGCATCAAAATGTTTCATTTTAGTGGATGCAAAGCAGAAGCTTCACCTGATTTCATTACGCTTCCCAAAGTGCAGCTGAAACCTCGGTTGATCTGGCAACATGTGGTGGTTGAGTGAGGAGTTGGAAAGTACCCTGGCAGCCAATAAGCAGCTTCTCAGCAGTGAAACCACATTTTATGGTACTTAAAGGGGATTTATTTTTTTTTAACTGACGCAATCTGGTCACCCTTTTTTTGCAGGTATTCCTGAAAAGTGACCGTGTTGCCAGGATGGTGCAGAGTGGAGGGTGCTCAGCAAATGACTCCCGGGAGGTCTTCAAGAAGCACATCGAGAAGAGAGTGCGCAGCCTGCCAGAAATTGATGGCCTGAGCAAGGAGACGGTCCTGAGCTCTTGGATGGCAAAGTTTGATGCTATTTACCGTGGGGAAGAGGATCCTCGGAAGCAGCAGGCCAGGATGACGGCGAGCGCTGCCTCGGAGCTCATCCTCAGCAAGGAGCAGCTCTACGAGATGTTCCAGAACATTTTGGGGATCAAGAAATTTGAGCATCAACTCCTGTATAATGCATGTCAGGTAAGGTGGGAATGGAAAAGCGTTTCTTGGGGGAAGGCTTGCCAATGGGAAATACTGGCGTTATTGAACTGGAAACTTTGGGGCTGACCAGACTGATTTTGAGAGAACTTCCACCAGGGAAAGGGGTTTTGGTTCATGGTGGGATTTCTGCACTGCTAATTTTGTTCTGGGTGTCCAAGTGGGCCTCTCTCTTGTTTTCTCATGAAATTCCATGGGATTGCTGAGATGGGAAAATTTTATTCCTCAGCTCTATGTCTGGGTGGGCAGGTCTTTGATGGTACCTAAGTGGGCCATTTGGCTGTGACTTGTTTACCTTTCCTCTGTCATATCACCAGTCTGAATGACAGAGGTACTTTCTTACAGCCTGCAATAATTTATCAGTACTTAGAGCCAGGAGCCCCTGGGGTGGGTGGCTTATGCAAACTTGCTCATTGAGGTTGTACGTTAAATAGAGGAGGCTCCGTGATCCCTCTAGTCCTGTGCTGGAAGGAAAGAGCATCCCAAACACCCATGACCTCACAGTGGCTCTGCTTGTACTTGAAAACCTTTCCCATTTCTCTCTTTCTCCCCCAGTAAGAGCCAGTTCCCCAGAGTTGCAGAGCTGAGACTCTGCAGTGCTTGCTTGTGTTTCCAGCAGCTTTTGCTGAGGCTGTTGGTGTCTGTCCAGGCTGTTGGTGACCCAGATTACAGTCCCCTGCTATGGGATATAAATATCACAGGCGGGATAGAGGATGTCAGAATCACAGAGAGAGTAAGGTAATGCTGTGGAAAGTTTTCGGAGGAGGAGCAGACCTCAGTCTCTTCCCTGTAATACAGGGCTTCAACTTCTTATTGAAATTAATACATTTGAGACCAATTCTGTCTGTCTTCTGTCTAGACATTTCCAATTCTTTTTAAGACACAGAGAATTATGTTTGATCTGTTTTTTCTCCTGTAAAGAGCTTAGTTAGCTTGCATTTTGTTCTTCATCTCAGAACTTTAATGGCAGAATAGGGAGAGGATAATAAATGTCGCTGAGTAATGTGTCTTCATAGCAAAAAGCCAACAGCAATAACTGCATTGGACCTCATAAATTGTGTTTACAAACCAGATTTTGTACCTCTATCCTCTGCTGGAGGGCTTCTTTAAAATCAGAACCATGTTTTCAGTGATATATTGAGAGCTGAGTCAGTTCTGCAGTGTTTTGGGTTTTTTTAACTTAAACCAGGTCCAACCCTGTGTCTCTCATCCTCCCTTGATCTGTGCTCAGCTAAGGACTAGGGTGGCTTTGCGTGAGCATGTGTGTGATCCCAACCTCTTGCTTTGTGGTTCCCACTGATGCAGAAAACACTATTTGAACATAGCTGCCCTGCTTTGTGGATGATCTCTGCTTGTGAGAGCCTTTCTGGCTTACACTGTGAACCCAGAGGCTGCTTCCTACGAATTGCCCTGTTGCATCAAGCAACCTTTTTCCTGCAGTAGGTCCTAGTTTTACTCTGAAAGTGAAGGATTTAATTCTAGGTCTCTTCTAATACTTGGAGGCAGTAAACCTGTAATTTAAGCTTTTACAGAAAGACATAATTTCTGTTGAAAGCGAGTATTAGCATGGGAGTTACTCTGTTTTTAATACCTGGATAGCGAGGATTAGCTATGCAGAAAGGAAAGCCCTTTGTAAAAGAAAGCTCAGAAAGCTGCAAGGCCAGCAGTCATCCAGATGTTTGGTGTTTTCCTGGGATACAGTGTGAGTGATTACAGTGCCATGGTGCCAGCACAGTGGGGTGGGACCCTGCCCCACGTGGAACAGGTCACTGCTGCTCCTTCTCCCTCTCCCATTAGGTGCTGCAGGGAAGGCAGCAGAGAGCACATGGGAAAACTGCAGGCTTTGCTGTGAGGACCCTTAATTTGGTGCTACCTGTGGTCATGTAATCTGGGCTATACCAGAGGGGTCTCTGGACCTCTCCGGCCACCAACAGCCCTTGGGGGAGCAGCAGCAGCCACTTCGTACTTCTGTCTTGCCATGAAGCACCGAAATTGCAGTTGACCTCTCCTCCTTCCTGCATGGTCTCAGTCATTGCTTGCAGCCAGTCTATTGTAGGGTATAAGGAAAACCTGTCAACCTGTAAATGTTTGTGTTTGCTTAGCTTGTATGGGGAGTTCCTGGCAGAAGCCAAAGGTGCATGCCACTTGGCCAGTGTGTTTTCTGCAGCAGAGCTGCAGGGGAGAGCAGAGAATCATGAGCAGTGAGCAATGATTCGGGTGTTAGCTCCTTTTCCCTTTGCATCTTTCCATGAACGCTTTCTCCTGTCTCTCATGATGAAGTATGGGCAGCTGGGTGGGAGAGGACCTAGGCCACCTGGAGGGGAGGAATGGCTCCCAGCTTTGCATGTACAGGTGTGCAGGTGGCAGGACTGGGATGTGCTTCTGCAGGACTTCTTCCAGCTGCTCGCTCCCCTCCACCTCACTTTGCATTTTCGTAAGTTTTCACTTGCCACATCTGTCTCCCTGTGCTTGACAAGCTGTCCTCTTCTGTACCACCTCTGTCCTGACATCAGCAGTGAGCTCCCTCCCCGGCAGGGCTCTGCAGACACCTCCCAGCCTGCGCTTGCAGCTGTACTTGCATCACAGAGCACACCCACTGGGCTCTGGGGCACTGGCTCCATAACCCCTAAAAATGGTCAGTTATTTCCAACGTGCTGTTGTGTTTCAGACTGGATTGTGTCTGGGTCAGAGTCAGCCTAAGCAGGGCTCGTTTGCCTCCCCATGAAGACATACTGACTGTTGGTCAGAGTTAATTCGAACTACAACTTAAACCTTTTTCTTAATAATTCAATTAAAGCTTCTGTCTCCTGTTTTGTAATAACAAAAATATTTTACATATTCTGTTTGTGAATAAGGAAAACTATCTGGATTTTCCTGGGTGAGCTGAAATTGCAGTATTCCCAGAAATGCCATGCAGGCACAAGTTGTGCACACGCGGGTGATTGATGCATTTGCTTTCCTCTCTCGGGCAGCTCCTGCCAGAGCCCACCACGGACCCTGGCTCGGCAGCCTGTCATGGTGCTGGCCACAGGCTGTACACTGGCACTGAGCAAACCTCCCAAACAAACCTGGGGGCAAGCATGAGCTTCCCAGCAGTGGTTTGGCATGGTAAAAGCGACACTTATTTTTGACCCATGGCTTGTCTGCCATGCATGGGCTTGGGAAGCAAAACCTTTTCCCTGGCAGGCTGTCTGAATGCCATCACTCCTTCCAGAGTGGCAGCACTGTGCTGTTCATGCAGTTTATCAGTCAGTCACCTGTGCTTAGAAAAGCAAAATGTCCATTGTCTCCTCTGGTTGCTCCTGCAGAGCAGAGGGGCTGACTGGCCTGATATGCTCTTCCTTGCCTTGGTGTGTAGGGTGAAACTGCCCTGTAGGCTGTGCTAGGAGGGAGGGGGTGAGAAGGCTTTGCCTGGTTATTTTCCTCTGAAAGCATGACCAGGAATGGTGCTGAAAGCCCCAAACACTCCTTGAATTTCTCCTGTGTTCTGGAAGCAGATGCTTTTCTCTATTTGGCCTTCTGTTACATCACACTAATTGCATAATGGTTGCATCACTGGGACGGCATTTCCATTCACCTCTGAGATAATATTTTGTTTGTGCAGAAGGAGGATGATTTCTAAAGAGATTTTTATTTTTAATACAATATCCCCAGGTGGTGTGAGATAAGTGTATTCTTAATGCGATAGCAGTGATATAGCAGGATCTGAGATTGCAACAGAGCAAAAGGGATTGATGCAGTTGGAAATGCTTTCAGGAAACAAAGATGGGAAGTGGTGTTGTAGCAGAATGGTTGTGAAGATAACAGTGTTGTTAAGCACAGTCTCTGACTAGAACATTTTAAATAATACACAGAGTCTTGTGCTTTTTGCATAACACACGCCACGTGGCTTGGTGTTTCTGCTCCACTGGAGTCAGTGTGGGAATTGAGTATCTCTGGCTCCAGCATGGAGCTCTTCTGATGTGCGAGAGGTGTTGTGGAGGGACAAATATGTTCCAGTCTTGGCTTCCTGGTCCCAAACCTGTTGGCAAGGCTTGAGTTTAGCTCTTCTGCTTGGTAATTAGCTTGTGGTTGTGGAAGAGTCATAGAGGAACTACTTTTTGTAAGTGATGTACAATTCGAAACTTGGGTCTTTGCTGCAGTTGGCTTTTCCTTGGGCACAAACCCTGTATTTCCCACTGACCTTCGTGACAGCTGAATTGCTGCAGCATCTCTGAAAATCAGGCTGTTGTGTTCTCCCTGTCTTGTTCTTTCCCAGCCGTAGGGCAGTGATTTACTTTTCTATCTCAAGCTGTTGAAAGTCATTTTTAGCTACAGTGAGAAGAGCAGGAGCCAGTACAGTGCTGTTCAGTTAATCCAGCAGCAGGAGCAGATGTCCAGACCATGTCTGTGATGAGCTGCACACTTCCATCCTCCCCCTCTGGAGGAAGCGTGGAATTCTGGGCTCTCCCTGCAGAACTGTCTGATCTCTCAGGCTTCACAATCAGACTTTCTCTTCTTTCCTGAGCCTGAAGTGCCCCATACACTGTAGCATGCCTGTTAAATGTGCAAAATACCTGTGCTAAGCATAATTCCCTTAGATTTTAGATTTGAAAGCAAGTAACTAAATATAGGCATCTCAGACCTGCTGAGGGATACTAATAAATGCTCATGGTTTTTCAGCATCTATTCCAGTCCCTCCATATAGAAGGGAAAACATCAGAGAAGTGGCATGTGTGAGTGGGCTGCAACCCACACCAGGTCCCATCGCTGTCTGGCGGCTATTTCATGTTAAGGCATAAAAACCATTCACCAGTGCAGTTGGAATTGTTTTGCAAGTATTGGGGGCCTGTGATTTTAGCTAGGAAACATTTCAACCCAAATTTTGTCAACCAGAGCTGGCTTAAAACTAGAATTCACTGTTTTGACATTTATTTTTGCAGCTGAATTAGGACACTGCGTCCAAAGGCTGACACTTCTCACAAAGCAGAAAGTTCCCCTGCCAAAAAAAATTCAGTTTCAGAAGTGTTAGCAGAAAAGATATTTAGGATTTCTGTCCTGACTCGACTGCTTGATTTTAGCTCCAGTCAGTATTGGGGATGATTTGCTGAGGTGGTGTCTCGCCTTCTGCCCCTCTCTCATCTCTGCAGTTCACGTGGTTCTACCAAACTTCATTTCTCCACTCGCTGTGTTCTGTTGAACCCCCTCAAACGCCTGACGTGCGACAGTCATGTGCCTGCCCCACGTTGATCACACACCCTACATGTGCCAATCACATGGCATGAGCTGACTTTGCTGACTTAGCTGAAAGTTGCAGTCATCTCCACAAATACCCCTCATAAACCCTCTCCCGTCACAGAGATGCTGCGGTGGTACTTGGAAGCTGCAGCCCAGGTTTGGGGCAGGAAGTCCTGTGAGGCACTGTGACAGTTCTGATGGTGAGATGAAGGTTAAGGTCACCTCAGGATAAATGTTTGGTAAAAAAGTGTGTATCCTCCCCAAATCAAGTATTTCATTTAGTTTGTTGTGATGAAGAATTCGCAGCCATGCCTTGCAATGAGCATTGAGCCCAGGATCGTGCACAGCGTGGAGTTACCTGTGCACATCTCTGTCCTTTCAATTCAGAGACTCAGGAGTTTGGTATCAGATCCCTCCCATCTGCTCCCTTTTCATCATCTTTAAAGAACACAAAGCAATTCCTTTTTATTCTAGCTGCTTCTTGAAGCTCAGTGCCTGTGAAACGTTCATCTGCGGTTCTGGGCACTTGAGCACTAATGCTGGTTGTAGTGACCCCTCTACAAGGGCAGGAGGTTTGCTTGGATCCTGGAGCCCCTGCAAATGGCCCATCACAGGGACTGTGGTGTTGATCTGGGGCTGCTGCGAGGCAGCAGACAAGGACCAAGAAGCCTCCACGAGCTCCTCTCTCCAGGGCTGGATACCTGTGGTAAGGACAAGCAGCAGCTTTGGCCAGCACTGCTGTCCCCCTTGCAAATCCCCAGGGCATCAGCCAGACCCCTTAGCTTTTTTTCCCCTCTTTCACTATTTTAGTTGTTCCACCTATTTCCACACTCTGAGTGCCATCCTCCCCCACCCCCTTAAAACAAAGCCACCACCAATAAAAATGGGCGAAAGTGGTTTCAAGATGATCAAAAGCCTCAAAAGCCATAAAGCATCATGCTCTGTTTTCAGTAATTCAGTGTTTATTTCCATGGAAACAGCAATGGCAGCCCGGAGCCTTCTGCAGGGTTGTAATTACTCCTGTAGCAGCCAGCAGCAGCCACAGCATCTCCCAGAGACAGCCGTGATGTAGCGCCCGATGGGAAACTGAGAAAGGAAAA
The DNA here is from genome assembly GCF_025592945.1 of Manacus candei. Lineage (NCBI taxonomy): Eukaryota > Metazoa > Chordata > Aves > Passeriformes > Pipridae > Manacus > Manacus candei. Next base: position 7,542,075 of record NW_026138073.1, read on the forward strand.
AACGTTGGGAAGTGAATGAAATTTTCCCTCTCATAATAACACAACATAGATACACGTGTTCCTTTGGGGAGGAGGAGGAATTGCTCAGGGTGCAATGTTTGAACAAAGATGTTGGCACGGGAGGGAGGTGAAACTGAGGAGGTGGCACAGTGTCAGGGATGGGGTGAGCGTGATGTCTGTCTCTGCTGGACCCTCCACTGCCAGCCACATCCTTTGGGAGAGGTTTGCTGATGGAGGTACAGAGTGGTCCCCTAATTGTCCCCATTGGTCCTGTGTGGTGCAGAAATGCTGACCCTGCATATGATGCATTGTTTAGTGTCTCTATAATTAGGAGCAGGAGAGGTGGTTGAGATGGGACATATGTCAGCTCCAGCATCCAGTGAGAGCTGCAGGGAAGAGCTCAGCCGGTTGGGGGGGGACAAGGCACTGAGCAGGGTGGCCCTGCCAGCAGTGTGCCACAGTGCTGCTGCCTTCTGGGGAGGACAGTGCAGTGATCACTCTCTGCCAGGGTGGTACCTTCGTCCCTGAGCCATCATCACCCAGTATCTGATTTGCACAGATACATATGGACCTATGTATGCATCCATTAGCTGTAGGATCAGCTTATGTTCTGTGCTGTTATGGACTTAGAGAGCAATCTTGGCCCCTGTAATTAAATTTAAAGCAAATTAGCTCTTCTATTAAACAAAATAAATCTGATGTAGCCTAATGCTGTATTCTCTAGCTATGGCTGATCAATCGCTCCTGCAAAGAGCAGGCAAATGCTGCTGAGCAGATGGTCTTGGCTGAGGCATGGTCAATTAAACTAATTAAAGATGCTTTCATTTAATCAGAGGGTGTTTTAACCCTGTTAGCTGCCAGTTGGGGTGTATGTTTTCGTGCACTAGGAACTTCCAGTTCTGGCCCTACTGTGGACTTCTTCTGGATTTTAGTCCCTTTACAGAAACCAGGCCAGAGTGTACATCCAAAGAGTAGAGAAATTATAATGTCATGCAACAACAGTGAAGAATTGCAGAGGAAAAGTCAGTTGTTTTCTTCTAACACTAACCAGAGATGTTTATTAGCCTGAAGAACTCTTCTGCACTGAATCCTTCCCACGCTACCTCCTGTCAGCCTTCCCTCTGGGATTAGGGGTGTGGATGCCTCTCTGCAGCCTAGCCAAATGTCACTTGTTCCACCAAAACAAGCAGTGGCTTGTCATGGTATATTATTCAAGGGATAGCAAATGGTTTCAGCATCCAGACAGGTTCTCTAGTGAAGGAACAACCTCTTATTTCAGCACTCTGCTGCCATGGTTTGATTCCTCTTCTTATCGATTCTGTAGTGAAATTCATGTTGAGTTGCAAGCTCATTGATGTGCATTAAACATGCGCCGGGATCTAGTAGACAGAAGCCTGTTGGTTGGGGCATTTAGCCCCAAACGTTTTGGCTGATGGGAGCCCCTCTTCCTAGGGGTTCTGGAGATGAATTTAATTCATTATTTGCTGCAGGAATACATGGGGACTCCTCAGAGCTGAAGCCCTATTTTAGGATTCTGTGCTTTGTCACAACTGGGCACCCATCCCTTAATTCCAATCTGCTGTGCTGCTCCCCTGCCCCCACTGTAAGGGGTGACACCACTTGCCAGCGAGGTAAGAGCGACCAAGAGAACTCATTAGTCTCATGGAAGAGCATGTCAAATGATCTCAAGAAGCAGCAGTAGAGCAAACCAGAGCATCCAGACCATTATTGACCCCCTGGCTTGCCTGCACTGAGGGGCTGCAGCACACCAGGACCCCTGTCCTCTGCGTTTTCAGCAGCTTAAACAAATTAAAGTAGAAATAGTTGTGCTTTATCCAGAGGCCACAGCACAACATCATGCCTGAGGCCAGATCTATCCTGCTCCAGCAATATGGATCACTGCAGATACATTAGGCCTAAAGTCAGGATGATTTTCAAGATGTTCATCCTTTGTGAAATGTAAAAACCAGTTTTTACCCTTGTCTAATTACCAAGGGGTTTTTGTGGTGCAGTATCAGCTGAACGCTACTTGTTGTCTGTATGGACTGAATAATTTCTGCAGTCTAAGGTTTAAATTACCATCAGGATATCTCTTCAGTTTTATTTTTGTTTCAATTGGCCCATGAATACTTTTCATCATCTGCGTTCATGCTGCAAAGGAATGCATAAAAAATAACCATGGTTACCTTATAAAATATAATATCAGTGACTTGACATTTCCAATCTACCTTAACCCCTTTATTTAAGGACTGGTAATTCTCTTCTTTCACGGAAAATATAGTTGTAGGCATGACTTTTCCACTGCTTAGCCAGATGTTTGGGGTTTTTTCCACTGAATCAGAAGCCACTGTATGTAAAAATCAGTTTCTCAGCATGGACTGTGTCTTATTAGGAAAGGAAAATGTCGCTCCTCCTGTTTGTCTTTGCCTCAACCAGAGATGATGAGCAGAAGACATGACAAAGAAATGACCCCACTGGCCCCCTTTGGAGAAAGTAGTCTTGTTTTTTCTCTGAGCAGCATTTGTTCCCTTCAGTACATGTTCCTGTCAATCAACCCAGGAGGCCTTGGGAGACAGAAGGGGTGTTATCCAGACCTCTCTCTCTTTAAGCAAGGAACTGCTAGCTGCAAAAGAACCCATATGTGATGCTTATCTTAAGGAAGGCTGGAATACTTAATAAGACATAACTGGTGCATGACCCTGCACTATGTTAATGCCTCTCTTTCTCTTCCTTTTAACTGGAAACACAATGCAGCTGCTAGAATTTGATTTTATGTGTAGGTCTTTAAATCTAATTTGAATTCCACACGAAAATCTCAATGCTTTGCAGCACTTCAACCCTCACTCTTGTATTTTATCACTGAAATCCTGTTGCTTTCCTGGGGAACTTTTTGTGCCTATCTCATGAGCAATATGGAAAGATACAGTTGTAGTTGCACATAGCAGGGGTTATACATGGTCATGCTGGATTGTGCCAGAACTCCAGGGTCTTCATTTCAACACACAGTGTCTTGTCAGAGAAGTTGGACTGGTTTCCACTGAGCTTTGCTAGCCTCAGGTTACACACCATTCTTTCAGTTTTCTTTTTATCGTGTTAAATAGAGAGATCATTCTTCAGACATACATCATCCACTAAGGGAATATTTTGGAAGTTCTATATTAATATTTTACTAGGTTTTCTCTAATCTTATTTCTGAAAGATGTGGTTTCCTCAAGTCTGCTTCTACCCCTTTGCAATCCATACTGTGTTCAGATTTCCAGTGAAGAGAATTATTAAAAAAAAAAAAAAAGATGTTATTTACCAGTCTTTTCCTCCATTCCTTACATTTTTTTCAGACTACCAGTGTTCTATGTAACTTGACAAACGCTTTATGCCACAGTTTGGGATGCAATAGACAGCATCATTTTAATTCAGAAGAAACTTTATGAGTCGGATCGATCAGGCCATAGAAAGTATTTCATGAATATAAAATACAGCTGGGTTAATCTTACAAATTTTATCCAAAAAGTACTAGATTAATAAGAGAATAGGTATATTTCTTGAAAGAAATGAGGTGACAAGAATTGTCTTCAAAAGGATATCAAAGTAGGCACATATTTGTTGCTACTGAGCTGACTATAAATTGGCAAATGATCAACAAAGTAGATTTCATGCATTTCAAAGGCTCAGCCTCAATATCCCTAACTTATGTAAGCTGCTCCTTACCTCTATTTCAGTGCTGAGTTTTCATATTCAATATACTACATTTTTTCTGGAACATCTGATTCTACTCATGTTTTGTGAGAAATTAGAGTGCAAGTTCAATAGGGAATTGGATGCAAGATAACTTCAAATACAGCCTCTCATGTATTTAAAAGGCAGCTATAGTAGCTTAAATTTATGTAAAAGCCATGCTGGTCTCCATAGCACAGACTTTGTTGTATAATGCAGGGCACAGTGATGTTTCCTAACAAGAGTGATCTGTGCACATCTGTGCATGTGTTTTTCAAGTGCTGTATCCAGCCTTTGGTCCAGTTCTTTTGTCTCTAACATAGAGAACAGTAAGATGGGGAGGTGGCAGTAAGATGGCACAATATTATTTGTCATGACTTTGCCATGAAGCCTTTGTAGAAACGTCATTCTAATGAAAGCGAGAAAACGATTGCAGCCCCTGTTTAATGAAGTGTAACAACCAGAGTGCCTTGAGATTAAGGGCAGTACTGAGATGAAATTCCCCACTGAATATGGAAAGACTTAGAAGGTATGGGAGAGCGGCTCATGTCAGCCAGCTCATGTCAGATGTGAGGGACATGGGTGTTTTGCTGTAGATTTGAAGACCACAGATGTTAAACATTGATAGCTGTGACAGGGAAGTGAGCAGACTTTCCCAACAGGTCTGGATGTGAACCCTGAGTGCTGGTGGCCCAGGATAGCATGGTGTGAGATGGACGTTGGAATCTGAACCCTGTTGTGCCCCAACCACAGCCAGGTTCCAGTGCCTTGTGGGCTCCTGGGCATTGGTGGAACCAGGCTGCCTGCTTTTGTGTTCATGCTTGAGCCTTAAGCATTCCTTAGATGTGCAGAGGAGGGTACAGCTAAAATTATAGGCATTTACCACAATAAATGAGAACAAAGAGCAGATGCATAATTTTGCTGTCCTCTTCTATATGTGCTGCCCGGGGAATGATGTTTGCAGTGAAAGAAAAGTGCTGGGAGGAAGCAGGCACAGTGACAGACAGTGACCACAGGGAAGCCTCCCAGACTTCACCCAACACCCTGCTGAGTTTTGGTTAAAATACCTACTCATTCTTGCAGGTTCTGGGATGTCTCCTAAGCTTGTTTCTGCGTCTTGACTGATTGCTCTTTCTGTGTCTTGACTGATTGCTGCCTGTGCTTACAGCACCAATATCACAGATGTCCAGTCGTCATTAGTCCACAGGAAGGGAAACTGGGCAAAGTCTATATTGAAGGTATTTTGCTCCAGGTATCAACATAAAAAAGTAAAACGTAGGACACAGCAAAATATTGGGTCATCAACAAAGCTGGGAGATCTTGGAATCTAATACAGATTGCAGTACAATGCTGGAGGGAGGCATCGAGTGCAAGGCTTTACTCCTTGGCTGTTCTTCAGCAGAAGGAGCATCAGTTGAGAGTTCCCTTGTTCCCAGGCTGAGGACCATGAGCTGTTGGCTTTTGTGGAGGGGTTTCCTAAACATAGCTATCTTCTTTTGTGACCTAGTTAAGCCTAGAGTTGACTGGGAGAAAGTCTTTTGGGTAGTTTAAATTATAAAATTCTAATAGTTGAGTAATTAAAAGGTCTCTTATTTCTTCTCGACACCAGTCATTTATCCTGCTGATATTTCTGCCAGTTTGTTGGAGAGCTCATGTTGTGCAACACTGGTGAAATGAGCTGCAGGCATGTGTTTGGCTGCTATTACCAGGAGTCTTGTTGTGTGCCCTTGTGTGGAACTGAGACCAGGACTGACAAAATAGCTGCGAAACAGGGATGTGGTTTCATAGAGAAATAATTGACACAATAATTTTATCAAATCATGTGATGGTGTTAGGTTATGATAAGAATGTCATTTGCCAAGCACAGCACTTTATTTTGTATTTTAAAAGCACATTAAAAACCAGTGCTCTCTATTTCTGATACAGAACAGTCTGTCAGCAACAGTTCCTCATCACTGTACCCACAATCTCCTTGTGGCTTGAAGTCATTCCCTACCCATGAATATCTAAACTCTCACTATTTACACAGGCAGACAGTCATAAGACAAGAGGGTACAATTTTAAACTAAAAGAGAAGAGATTTAGATTAGCTATTACAAGGAAATTCTTCATAGTGAGGGTGGTGAGCCACTGGCACAGGTTGCCCAGAGAAGCTATGGATGACAGGTTGGATATTCAAGGCCAGATTGGATGGGGCCTAGAGCAACCTGGTCTAGTGGAAGGTGTCCCTGCCCATGGCAGGGGGTTGGAATGAGATGATTTTTAAGGTCCCTTCCAAGTGACACCATTCTATGATTCTGTATTTCTATGAAAAATGTAAAATATCAAGCAGCCTGTTCATTCACCTTCTAACTTGACTATTCATTGACCTTTCTGCTTGTGGATTTTTTCTTTATTTACCTTTTTTTCTCCCTAATAGTGGATTTTGGGTCAGAACAGTTGTGTTCAGATGGTTAAGTATCCATTGAATGCAAGGAAGCTGAAGGAGCTGTGGCTGCCACTGTCAAAATGATTCCAAAATAACTTTGTGGATGAGAGTGACTGTCAGATCAGACGAGAGCAGTGTGGTTTGGGTCTGCTTGCTTGGGGCAAACAGAGTTAGAGAGGATAATACCAGTTAGATTAATAGACGAGCAATGCACTCTTAAGAACTGTCTTATATGCTGTCAGAGATCCATCATGAAAGTTACAGTGGCCCCTCATGAGTGTGCAGCAGCAGCAGTATTTGGGAAAGGGTCTGTTCCCAACTGCGTTTCTTGTAACATCTGCAGTATTTGGGATGAGGAACGCGTGGTTTCTTTGTGGCTGGTACAACAGCTTTCTTCTGGGAAGTCCCTGCTAAGAGCACAGTCCTTAGCAAGCAAGAGGAGAGAACTGGACATGGGTTTTGCTGCTGGTTTGGCTAATTGATGAGGTGCTCTTCTCCCCAGGGGCACCATCTGCAGTCCTGCTGCTCCCGCAGCACCGCCTGGTTGGTGCCAGGAGGTGACTCTGTGCCTTTCACGTGCAGTTTTTTGCCCAGCTGTGTAACTCCTGATCTCCTTTATTACCACTTAACACAGGCAAACATTCGGGGTCACTGCTTGGCCAATTTGTTCCGCCTTTATGTATAGAGATTGCAAAACAGCTGAGGATGTCTGGCAGCCAGTAGAAGTTTTATTTCTGTGCATGAAAATAGCCATAGATACATTCAATGAGATAATTGGGATCATTAAACTTTCCTATAGTAATGCCAGTTGCAATTTCATCCCTGTATGGCTAAAAACATAAGCACCATCAATGAACAAAAAAAATAATAATATCTATTTCTATCCTAAATATAGCAGAAGGAGCATTGGCATTGTAACATCAAAATATGAGCCTGATCTGAGCTTTGTCATTAGTGATCTTATGAAGACCTGGTGTGCTTCAAAATAAGAGTGATTTTTCTGGATGACAACAATCAGAATAAGTTTTGTTTAGGCCAGATCAGTGGTTATCACCATCACATGAAGCACCATGTGAAGCACTGCAAGTCAGGAACCCCCCCTGGTATCTCTGTCTTACGTTTTGTCTCATCTGCAGTCAGGGTAGCAACAGAGCATGGGATGATGGAGGGAAGGGCAGTGCAGTGTGCAAGGACAGGAGAGCAGGCACATCTGTCTCCCTAAGGCTTCATGCCATACCAGCAGGCCGCAGCAGAAGGGAATCTCTCTCTCTCTCTCCACCGTTGCGTGAAATTACTCAGTGCCAGATATCAGTCAAAAGTAAATCTCTCCTGTTCAAAGACAGAGAGTTCGTAGGAATCATTAATAACAAAACTCCCTCTGTGCAGAGGCTGCTGGGGAAGGGTGTGCCAGAGCACTGGGGAGCAGAGGAAAAGAAAAATAGGTCAAATAAAGTCCTGCTGAAAAAGGAGTAAATGCTCATTGATAGTATGAAATCGGATGTAACTGAAATCAACAGGGATGAACTCTGTTGGACATGAATTGGCCTGTGCCATGCGATCCTCACAGAAGGGAAGAGCAGGGCTGGTACAGCAGCTGACAGAGAGTAACAGCAAGGGATGGGCTCAGAAAAATTCACCAAGCAAAACAGAGTTCAGCATGGAATGGGAATGTCATTAGCTGTCTGCTGCAAGGCTGTCTACAGGCTGCAATGATTCCTGCCTTAATGTTGAGCAAACCCCATCTCTCTGGTCTGACGGTAGTGATTTGTGTGGAAAGCTTTTCCAATTGCCTTGGGATGTGCTGGAAAACCCTCCTGGCTGCCTCTCCTGAGGAGGACTTGTGGACAGGGTTGAAATGGATATGGGGCCACTTTGCTACAGTGGTTTGCCTGCTCTGTTTTCCAGCATCTGAAATAACTGTGCTACCCCTGCTTTTCTCAGGATGCAAGCCTTTAACCTCCAAGAGAACCTCTAGCAAACTTGAGAGGAAGATCAACTCCTTTTTTTATCCTTGCCCCCCTTTTCTTCTTCCTTTTTTTCTGCTTCAAAAGAGGCTCTGGAGAGGACTTACAGGGAAAACAAGCAAGGAGGAAGTATGAGCTGTCATAAATAATGTTAAAACAAGAGTTAGACTTGCAGTAAAGTAACAAGGCACCTGAGAAAGTGGTGACAGAGTTGTGAAAGTTTTCAAAGTGCTTGTGTCTGATTGATGCCTTGAGGGCATCAGCTGAGGGTTCTCAGGGCATGTGTATAAGCAAGGAGAACAGGATACAGCCACAGCCTCAGTGGGCGCGCTGAGGTCTTCAGCTGTGGTGCCAAGACATGTGAAGGTTTGGCTCTTGTAGGAAATCATGAAAGAAGAGCTGAACTCTGGGCTTTGTTTGCATGGAACCATGAGGAACTTAGGGCCACAGATAGAATGAAGACTGAAAGACTGAGCAGTGCAGTGGAAGCACATGTATCTCTAAAGACAGAGTGAAGGGGAAGAGTGGTGAAGAAGGAGTAGAGATGAGGAGGATGTTTTGGGATCTGGTGAGAGTAAATTAGGGACTTGTGATGCTGAGCAGACCAGAGAGGATGTGACATTTAGAGAAACCTCTGAAAAGACAATGAGGACAGTTGTGCATAAGTCTGGACTCAGGGACAGAACTGTAGCTGCAACATCTACTCAGGTCTTGGCTAAATAAGCAGAGGAACCCTGGGAAACATTGTGGGAAACCGTTGTCCTTCTATAGGGCAGCAAAAAACCCCTCCCTGTTATCCAGATCTGGGATCTGCACTATAAAAATGCGTTGGAAAGGTCTTGGGAGTCATGTGGCAGGATTAGGAAGGTCTAACAGTTTGGTTTACCTGGGAACATGGCCCGAGTAATTTGTCTGTTTGCAGATGTACTGGAACAATGTTTAACCGTGCATGTACAGGCAGTAAAACTGGGATCAAAGCAGTTGCTGTTGGCTGCTTCTGACAGTCAGGGCTGGGAGAGCTGGGCAAAGGTTGTGGCAGCTTTTCTGTTTCCTGAAGGATACACCTGATGGTTTTCTATCAGATAATCTTTAGTCTGAATGGAGGGTCTGGCCTTAACATAGCAACTGTAGGCTGAATTTTACTAGGGGTGTACAGGACATTGCACAGGAAGGGGCTAATGGTTCATTTGGGGCTGGGAGGCCATCAGCCTCCCATGGCTGGGCAGATTTTGGACACCGTGAAAGTGTTATTGCTGAATATAGAATCAAAATAGATCAATTATTTAACTGAACTTTGTCTAGGCTGGTTATTTCATTTTAGTCTGCAGTGGAAGTTGTGATGGGTTCTAAAAAGAGCCCTGGAGCCAGACGGATTGGAACTGTTTCCTGGCCACCTGCAGCCAGAAACCTTTGCTATGGAAATGCCTGGGTTAGGAAGCAGGGCTGGGATGCACAGAGCGCTCAGTGCTGCTCGGCAGTGAGGATGAGGTGATGGCAGATGAGGGGACACTGCTTTGCCAGATGAAGTTTGTTACAAATTTCCATCTGCTCAGAAACAGAAGCTATAAGGTTTGTGCTGAACAAGTAATTATTTGTTATACATTTTTAAATATGAAATCTAGTCCAAACGGCAAATATTTTTAGCGTGTGTCATTGTGCAGTGAAGAAAGCTGCCAGCAGCATAAACCAGAATAATGTTGTGTGGTGATTGAGCTGGGATGGGATTTTCTGCTTTGCCCATTTTCCCCTCCCCACGCCTGGGTGCTCATTCTTTCAACTGGGCTCCTGCTCACAGGAGGCAGCATCTTGCAGAGCCGGCTGCTTTGCCACCCCCTCCATTCATCTTACCTGTAATGGAAAGCACACATCTGGCACAGGTGGGAGGTGTTTGGCTGGGTGTGAAAACAGCCCTGGAAAAATGGAACAGGATTGCTGGTTTTTCTCCCAATGATATATGGAAGAGGCAATCTCACATCTCTTGGCTTTCAGCAAATGCATCCTGCGGGATGAACGTGCATGTGGTTTATAATGTAGGAAGATTTGGGATGAATGAAGCATTTTTCAGATTTTTGAGGAACTGATTGAATTGTTTCAGCAATGTTTTATCCTCTACTCTAAATTTCCCTAAAAAGTAGTGAAAGAATGGATTTAAGGTGCATCTGAGCATTTTAGAAACAGAACAGCTTATATTTTTAAGATAGTGGAAAATGTAGTTAGGAAACCTGTATGAAAATGAGTTCTTTTTGAGGGGTAGGATCTGTTGTGGATTTTGCTCAGTCTGTAAGCCAAATGATTCAGTTATTCCCTGAGCTTTCATGTAAGGTGACGGTGTGATCCTCAGGCAATCCCCTTGCACCTGCAAAGCAGCACAGGCAGGTATCCAGAGCGTTTCCCAGCTGTTCCAATTCCCAGCAAGAGTTTCCTCCGTTTCCTCCACCTTTCTTAAGACTTCTCACAGCATTTGAGCCATCAGTCCTGTCAGAGTCTGCTTTACCCTCTTGTCTTTCCCTATAACTCCAGCCGGAGGGTGAGAGGGATGCACAGAGTCGCAGCTGGGGCAACAGTCCAACCCCATGGGTGGTGGTACACATACATGATTTTTTTCCAGTGCCCTGAGCACTGCTGTCCTTCCCTTAATTTCCATAGATCTGTTCAATTAAGTAACAGAGGGGAAGGGTTTCAGCTGTAGGTTCCATAGGTGTATATTCCCGTGGGATTATAGCTGGTAGCATCTGGTGGTACCTTCATTTGCAGTAAGAGGGGGACTCTAACAGCACCATTTGACCCGATTACAGAGCAGAATGCAAAAAAAAAGCTAAATTCTGTGTGAGTGCTTCTAGAGTGGCTTTTCTCTTTAATCTTTGTTGGTGTTCTTCCCTAATTTCTGAAAAGAACCGCAGTAGTTGTCTGAGAGGAGCAGGTACTGATGCTGCAGACCCACAGTCATGGTTGCACTCTGGCTCACATCTGGATTCCAGATGTATATTCTGCACTACTCTCTTGCAGGTCTTTTGTACATATGAAGTGTATTGCCATCAATGAAAGCTCAAAGGGAGGGCTGAGGGCAGACACAGATGAAATGGGATCAGAGAGCAGGTTATCACCTTATTTTTGCAGCACAGTCTGCCATTCCAAAAGCACCAAGGGACCTCAACAATAGCAGTGAATGTAAAACCATACTCTCTGAGTGTCCAGTATATTTTCCCTAACTCTGTAAGCGAAAGCCTCCTGCCCTGGTAACAATTTCAAAGGAAAGAGGTCATGCCTTGATGAATGTAGTTTGAAATACCACATTTCCTCTAAAAGCAGGAGATGACGGTGCTTCTCGCAGAGGAGCTGTCTGGCAGATACACTGTGCATCTACAGTGAAGCCTGACCCGCCACCCAGTCCATGTCCCATCTTTAAATACATCATCTTTTGTTCATGGGACTCTGCTGCAGAGGACTGTGCCATCTCTCCTGGCATCCCAACCCTCTCCTTCAGGCTGCCCTTCCAGGGTTCATGGGTGGTGGGTGCTGCTCCCTTTTCTCCAGCTGTGTTGCATCCTGGCACACGCCAAAGCTGAGGTAGTCCAGGATTGGGATGGAGGTGTTGGGAAACTAGTGTTTTATTTTGATTTAAATACAAAGAATGATTAGTAAAACAATGTGAAAAAGAGCTCTCCACCCTATGAAGATGGAAGAGCTCTGGCTGGAGGCTCCATCCCTGCTGAGTTCTAGGAAGAGATAAATAAGAGGCAGTGGGCGAAGCTTGGAGGGGGACTGGGGGAAAGCTGGTGTTCATGCTGTCATGAGCACAGTGTGAGACCCTCAGAGTGACAGTGATCTCTTTCTGCCCTGGTGCCCCCATACACAGGATGTTGGGGTCCATGTCACACACAGCCTCTGCAGAGAGCCTGGGAGGGAGCTGCGTGGGGTGCAGGCAGTGCAAAATGCTCCACAGCGAGCTGGCTCCATTCGCCATCTCGTGGTGAGGGCTGGCTGGGGCTGAGGTGTGCTGGGACAGCCTCAGCCGGGGGTGGGGGGCAGGTGGACACCTGGGAGGTGGGGGGCAGACAGACACCTCATCCTTCCTCTCTGGCTGGAACAGGCTGTGGGCAAAGAGCTCTCCTGCACCTACTGGGACAGCAGAGCAGGTTGAAAGATTCACACAATAATATTCCACACGGAGAAGGCTGTTAATGACAGGGGATGTGATTGACTGCCTTTTTCTGTTGCTGCTGTATTAGCTCTATTTAAATTAGCTCACATTAACTGCAGTTATATTTAACATTGTCTGTCTGCATGGCTGAATTTTTAGATTGTTAATTTTCAATTGCAAATCGCTTAATTATGTCTGAACTTTTTATAAATATTTGTAACATGAGTTAATATTTTCTATTACATGCAATACACGGCCTGGAAAAAACTAATTGCTCTTAGTGCTGCACACTGGGTCTGGCAGGAGCCCCCGAAGCCTTGATGCTCTCTTATCAGAAGGCTGTTGCCTTCACAGCTTATGTGTCAGAAACTGAGGTCTGTAGCCGGTGCTCTGTGTGTGTTATGGTCAGGAAAGCCATTAGGATTCATTTGGCTCCCTGACAAGAAGAAAAGGAAATGTTTATTGCCTGCAGCATGGTAACATGGTGAAGACTGACGGCTCATGACTCTACATGTGTGTATTAGTGCTGCACTCCTGCAGCCTGCCCTGGACATCAATATAAAAGGTGGAAGGTGGTGGCTCTAAGACTAGGAGAAATTTTAAACTGTAGTATTTTTAGGGTCTTTGAACCCCAGGGCCCCAAAAGCTCATCCCTGTTCACATAGGGGAATACCCACTGCCCATCCTCCCCTACCCAGGCAGGGCTGCATGTAGCCTGGGCTCAGCAGATATGGATATTTGCCTTGATGAATCTCCTGCAGGGTTTATGTGAAGGGTGGGAGACTGAACATCTCAGCTTGTATCTGCCTGGCTCATGGCTGCAGCTCTTCTGCTCACGGATGTGCTGAGCGAGAGTCCCCAGCGCAGGGAGGTGGAGTGGCCTCCCTGGCAGCTCTGAGGGCTGATCCCCAGCCATGTCTGCCATGAGCCTGTTCTGCAGAGCAGCTTCTAGCTGGGGTGGCAGCTTCCAACATCAAGAGGGGAGGGAAGCACAAAGCACCCTGTAAACCTTGGTGGGTGGTTGCTGTTGGGATGTATTTCCCCAGGGAGCAGCGCCCTGTCCTCAGGGTGCACCCACAGCCTGTGCTGGCACAGGTCTAGCTGGAGTCTGTGAGCATTGCCCAGGCAGTGGGAGGGGTGTCAGGGGTCAGTCAGGACCGGGCCCAAATTCAAGGCGGGATGGTGCAATCCCAGCCTGTAACCCAGCTTCACAGCAGCCATGATTTGAGCTGGTTAGAGCAAGGCTAGGGCAGGCCCGGGAGCAGCAGTGCTGTGCTCTGTGCAGAGGGAGCTGGGCTGTCCAACCGTGTTGCAGGAGCTGCTGCTGCCAGGCTGAAGCATCTTCTGTAATTGTTATAGTATCTGTACACATAAATTATTTATTATATATTTAATGTGGACACATAACAGCATTTTCCATATTGCATAGATGGCTTGCTGGGCAGACTGTCCTCACCAGTAAGGGGACAAGGGTGGTGTACCCCGTGGGAGGACTTGCCCCATCTGCTAAGCTCTCCCTCCACATGGTACCTTGTGCTGTATTCTTCCTTCTCATCTTAGGGACTCAGTGCTCCTAAAAGCATTACATTTTTGCTCCCTGTGTTTGTTTCTTCGTAGCCTTTTCTGCTTTTCTGTGTCTGCTTCAGTTCTTCTCACATCGTTGATCCTTAATGCAGGTGCCAGAGCATCTCACAAGGGTTTTGTGCGGGGTTAGATCCCACATGACAGCTCACAGCTCCACGTGGCCCTTCTCAGAGATGCCATACATCCATTTTGTGCCACTGGTTCTTCAGGAGCAGAATAGGTCCTGTTGGTGGGGATCAGACAGTAAAAGAGGAGGTGGATGTTCCCAGTCAGCGAAACTAAGATTCTAATCCATATTCCTCGTGGGGTTTTTTCCTGTTATTGGATGTTAATTATCTAAAAAAGAAGTGACTTTTCTGAAATGCATTGATATATTTGATAGGATTGGTATGACTAAGGGTACTGCTTCTGTTCAAAACCAGGAGATTCCCCCTGAGGTAAACTTCTCTGAAACCTTTGAATGACTCAGAGCCCAGCTGTCTGGGCACTGCTCTAAGAAAAGCAAGGAAGTGACCTTTTAATTAGCATAATATAGTAATTTAGCATAATAATAGTGATTACTTATTAATCATTAATAGTTGTTCTTATGTAATGATGAAAAGGCCTTACAGATGTGTTGTTTCTGCTCTGGATTTTGATAAATCGATGCTAATTAGTGAAGGTACAAACCAGAGGGACTGAAATAACTGGATCTACCATGGAAGGCAGTTCCCTTCCAGTTCTCCATTGCTGTAGGGAAAGGGGTCTGATGGTGACCTACACAGTCACTGCTGGAGAAGTGTGGTCCTAGTCACGAGTGAGATCAGCAGCTTTAGCTCCCTTAGGACACTGTCCACTGGGAACATGTAGTGACTTCTTTGCATGCTGAGGATTTGCTGCCTAGAGGCTTAGTTCTCCTAACTGTTTTCTCCCTGACCTCACAGGAAAGTTTACTGCGTCAAACCAGTGTGAAAGGCATCATCCTGTTTAGGAGATCGATCTCTTTAAGTCTCTGGCTGTGATAAATCTAAACTTCACAAATATCAAAATGCACTGCAATGAGCAGCACTGCAATTTTTGCTGTTTTAGTCCTTGAAAAAGTGGGAGCCATAACCTTCCCTCTACATTCCCTTTCCCCATTTTCTACTGGTAGCCTGTTGTTTGGCATATAAGGGAACCAAAACCTTGCTGTTCATGGCCTGTCTCTGCTTTGTCAGTTCTTTGCTTAGAGCTTTCTGCAGAAAAACTATTATTGCATAGACACCATTGGAGATGTTCCCACATTTTATTCCATTACTTTTAATCCTGCGGAGTGTCAAGAAAGTGGAGCTTTGCTGGACTAGGTCCTCATGCAACTTGCTTTAGCTCCAAAAGCCAAAGCCCATTTTGAATTACATGGTGAGTATGTCTACCAATAAGCTTTTAATCAAAGATGAGGATTTAAGGATGTGTAGACCATTCTTCCATAATGACTAGGATGAATTAATTGAGAGTAATTCTAGCTGTAAAACTTACTTGGAACTCAGTAGTAGTTTATTGCCCTGTTTAGGAAATTCAGGTGATTCTTTTCCCATTAACTCATGTGAAATTCAGCATATGATAAGCTGTAAGGAAACACAGGCAAGCTAAATGTAGTGGTCTACCTCAGGCAGCATCAACCAGCCAGTGCTCCAGTTTCTTTGGTGGTGCCACAGCTCAGCATATGCTGCCCGCACGCCTTCAAGCATCCTTATGCAATGCCATAAGAAGAGGGTATTAAGGCATGCTCAGAGGTCAGAGCCTCTGGACAGCTTTAGTTTTCAATCCCTTTCAGTGTCGTACACCTCTCACGGATGATCTTGCAGAGGGATTTGCAGGGTTCAAAAGTTCTCTGGCCACAGATGGGAAGGACGTGTCTTTCAAGTGGATGTGCTTTGCCATCCCTTTTCTTAACAGCTTGCAAAACGTTTGCAAAGGCAGGCAGCGCTTTTCCTTCCCCTTCCTGTTTTGCTGAATCTGTTTTTTCATTTTCTTTGATTTATCATTGCACATAAATCTGGAGGTATCTTTGCACAACCTCCTAGAAAGCTGCATGCTGGGTTTGCTTGTCTCAGCTTTCTTCAGCCCTGCAGTGCAGCCTTGCAAACCTGCAGAGGGGGTGTGGTGGTAGGCAGGTGATGGCACAGGGAGATGTCCTCTTTTCCTGCACAGGATCCATGCCTAGCACCTGTCTGCTCTTGCCACGACACCAGCAGCTGCTGATTGATCCATCAGTGCTCTGCAGATGAGCTGTAGCTCCCAGTACCCATGGGTGCTGCTGTCTGCAAGGAGGGCATGAGAAACCTCTGCCTGCACAAGCCACCAGTCCTGCTCTGAAATATGCTGGAAATCAGCTCAGTTTGTGGGATAAACAGATATCCAAAAGGATCGTAGTGAATTTGAGGGTGGATCTCTTGACCTCGCCTAGTGAAGCAGACACAGTCCCAGTGTCTGCAGGCAGATGTGATGGGTGGGAACCTGCACAGCCCAGGCAACTGCTGAGGCACAGAGATTTATTGCAACATTCTAAGATTCACACGGGGGCAAGGAAAGGCTGCTCTACATCCCAGGGAATATTTTCACTGACAAATCTACCGAAACCCTAAAGTTTGTGGACCATGAAATGAGATTTCTCTTTAAGAGAGAAGAAGGGAAGCATCAGCCCTTACTGAATTATCCAAGTCCTTTCTACTGTTTTAAATCACCCTCCCAGGACTCCCTGAGTGCTCTCTCACAGCAGCAGTCGTTCATTAGATAATCCAGGAGTTTGCCAGGATAGTGGGAGCAGGTACACATCCACAGCAAACAGCTGACTGTGCAACTGCAAATGGAAGCAACTGAATTCCTGCAGTATGGCCCATTTCACCTATACATGAACAAAATGGTGTGAGCTTCTCTCCAGGGGAGGGGGTTTGTCACTTTTGGGGGTGCTAGAGCCCTGGAGCTGTGTGAGGAGCTGACAGGGGCTCACAGGAGGAAAACCAAAAAGTTTGGTGAGGTAATATGTGCAGATTGTAATTCCTTGAATTAAGGAGAATTGTGCTAGAAAAATTCTGCATGACTCTGAACCTAAAGGGCTGATTTGGAGAGGTCTGACTGGCCAGAGGAGAGGTGGCCTTAAGCATCCCTGTTGTGCAGTGGCATTGGGAGATCAGTCCCTGAGATGTGCAGGGATCATACAGCATTGCAGTCCTGAGAGCTGATGGAGAGATGTTCTGCTGGTCCCTCCAGGTCTCCCAAAATCCTGTCTTGAACTGCATGAGTGATAGTTGCTGAATCCATGGTTGGACTGTGCTGATGCTGCTGGTTTTGCTGATGTGGGGAGGTGCCTGACATAGTGAAGCTGTCCTTGCTCTCATTTCAGATCCCAAGGCAGCCAGTGGTCTGGGGCTTGCACTTTGCTGCTTGGAGGGTTAGCAAGTTACCCAGGACATTAGTGACTTACCCTTCCAAGGCAGGTTAGCACTGGTCACATTCCCAATTTAAAGGGAGATCGGAATCCCACCTGTGGTTGAAGAACATGTGAATGTTCAGATCCTCCTGAAGCTTCCTGCTTCAGACTCCTGGGAAGAGGTTGGGGCCTTGAGTGCCAGACTGCCACCTTCCCGCTGCCCTTTGCCACTCATAGAGAGGAATATTTACTGTTGGTGGGAAAATGATGCTACAGAGCAGTCCGTGACATTGGCATGGAGTGTGGCTCAGGAAGCTGTGTGCCACACGGTACCACTCTGTCCTGTTTCATGGCACTTTATCTCCTAAAACAGCAGTTATGTGCTAAGAAATTGCTTCCCTGCAATGAGTCACTTTGGGGGCCACATGTTTTTCAGTTGGAGCACTCCATGATGCCAATGCCACAAGTTGTGAGTACTCCTGGAGTGACAGATTAATTATTAATTGATGTGGCTTATGAATTTTTCAGTGTTTTCTCACACTGCATCACAAAGGGAAACCACCTTTTACGAGACAAAGATCTCTCTTAAAGCCCTACATCAAAGCTGCAAAATTGTCACCCATATTGTGATCTTGTTCAGCCTTCACATGAACATGTTTGCTTTGAAATACTTAATCAACCATTTGCTGAGCTACAGAGCTCCCAGAATGTCAAAGGATGAGCTGCCTTGAAACTTTCTCTTTGAGGCTTTTGGCACCTATAACCATGTATGACAGATGCTGCACCATTTATTTTGGGAGGACTTAAGCCAGGCTTAGGAAGGACATGAGCATGTCACAGCATTTGTCTTTGTCCTCCAGGGACTTATTTTCCTCCCAGGTAAAATCATTCACAAAGTGGGTGCATGGTGGTGTGCTGGACACAGGGATAGAGAAGATTAGTGCTGAGAGTATCCCCAGCCAGAACAGTTCCTGCTCAGCAGCAGCCCACCTGCACCTGCCTCCAGTTGTGTGGCCATTCCCTGGTGCCAGTGCTGCCGTGGAGGAAAACCAGCACAGGCAGTGGCTGAGGATTTCTTGGACACCTGGACTAAATGCTTTCCTTTCCAGAAGGTGAAGAGCCAGATGTGTTTCTGTTCCCAATGCAGCGCAAAACAGGTTAGTGCCACTCAGTGTTTGCGCTGCCAGAGCATTTAAGTTGTGGTTTTCCAGAATCCCACTGCAAATGGCTGGTCCTCTGTAGAAGCACATGACACAGATGGGTGACTGGGTTCACCACCATGTTGTAACCCTTGTCAAGAGAGGGGAAATGCTTCCAGAGCAGCCCTAGTTATGCATCAGGAATGGGGATGTTGTGACACTTGCTGTCTTTGCTGGGAAACAGGGATCAGCATTAGCAGTGACTGACAGGGAGGGATTACATTGTTAAATGGTCCCAGTGGTTTCTGGCTGGGGCTGATGGCAATTATACCAACAATATCTGTCACATACACAGCATAAATGCCAGGCATTGAAGGTTGTATCTGTATGTTGCATCCTGTCACTGTAAATCCTAACAATGTTATTTCCAGCAGTGCTGAGCTCAGAGCGTGGGTGTAGCTCCCATGTCGTGTTTCACTCACTTGTGTCTGTTGGGATCATGTCCCATCAATCCATGTTTGGTGGCATGGCCAGATCCACTCTGCTCTTATTTACTGGCCAAGTGCTGTGTACAGTGTGTCACTTGTGCCACCAGCACGGTCCCCAGGCTGGATGTGTTGGCCCCAGCTGCAGCCCTCTGACAGCATGAGAGCTGTGCTCTGCTCAGTCCCCAGGCAGGTGGGTGGATCTGAGGTGTGAATCTGAGCAGAACTACTTTGGCCATAACAAAGAAGGAAAGAGGAGGGCAGCCTGCACTACTCCAACATCACTTTTGGGACCAGGGCTGCAACTGTAAACGATCAGGCTGTGATAAACTGTGATAAACTGAAGTTGGAGCTTTTAATATATAACACTTGATTTCCAAAAACATGGGGGTTTAAAGTAATACTGTAACCCTCTTCATGTCCTTGTACTGCCTTTGGCATTTCCTGGGGCGAATGGAAGTGAGCCTGGCCTCTAGACTTTTACTACAAGGCTCAGGCTGGCTTATGTGTGGGAGGTCTCTGACCCAGCAGTCAAACAGTTTAGGTGTGGGTTTAGTGGGTGCCTATGCATCTTGCTGTAGATATTATGACCTTATTAGGTTGATTGGTTTGAATCTGCTTCTGCCTTTCAAAGGTGTAGGGGGATTATCTCCTATTCCTCTGGGATAACATGAAGAAAATTCTCTCAGTGAGTTTTGTTTCGGGGGGGTGAAAGCAGAGGGTTGCTGCTGCAGGCCAGCATCTGGTTCTTACTGGCAATGAAAATTGTCAAACTCACATGATGAACATTTTAAACCCGTTTCTTTCATTTACTCATGCCCACTAAAAATTATTCCTTATTAACAGTTTGTATGTAAAAAAACCTTCTTCTGCAAGGCCTTCTTCGTGTAGTTGAACCCTCACAGGAGGTTAAAGTAGACACCTACCATGCAGCACCTGCAGTGATGGGCTGGCTGTGATGCCAGTCAGTTTTGGGTTCCACTCAGAACTTCATCTACATTTTTTTTTTTTTTTTTTTTGCTTTAGCAACTGTTCCACCAACGTCGATAATCTCTGCAGGGCAGGCAGAGAGAAATAATGTCATATTCGGGTAGACATATGAAAACATCTAATTTACCAGCAGGCAGTTGGGTAATGATCAGTTGAGAATTGCAAATTATGTACGTCGTGTATTTGTGGCACACTGCTGAAAAAAAGCCCAGTGCATATGACTAATCATATATATACTGAAATTTATAATACTTTTCACATTTAATTGACTGGGGCAACCTTATTATTTATATCTTTGCTTTATTCATAGCACACCCATAACATAGTCATAATGCAGAACAAAACTTAATTCAGTTTCTCTTGACTTTGTAAATCATTTATGTATTTGGCTGTCAAGTATTTGAATATAAAGTGGGCACACATGTGGCAGATAATAAATAGCTGATTCTCTAGTTAAGGAATTGGGAGTTTAATGGTGTTATGGTCTGTGTTGCCTTACTTGGATGTTTGGTCTTGCTTAGATGGCATGCCTCACATTTGCCCCTTGCCTTATTTCACAAGCAAAGTATATTTTATGGGCACCAACATTATTCTCTTAATGGCCCTGTATAGTGTTATGACTGTGTAAAATGTACTCGACTTGCTTTGGTGGCAGCAGGAGCCTTTCCCAGGCACAGGAGGAGACAGTGGCTGAACTGTTGGGCTGCTGCTCTCAGTCACCAAGAGATCTGCTGGAAGGTGCCAGGAGGACAGGCAGGGGCTGCCTCATTAGTACTGTTCTGTAGACAACAAGAAGAAAATATTATTTTGGCTACTACAGGCTGTGACTGCTTTCCCAAAGATCAGTTTTTGCCATGGAGCCATCATGCCGAGTCAAAAATACAGCCTGGAAAGATTTTTTGTTTCTTTTAAATACTGGATTACTTGGCTTGGCATCACTACTTAATCTTGGGAAGCGCAGCCCTGGAAAGCAATACCTTACCCACTCAACCACAGCCACAGAGGCTGCCTGGGGTGCTTGTTACCTCCTAAGAAAAATAATCTTCTGCAGTCAGATCTTTCATTGACACCTGTAGCATCACTGGAAAACATCTGCAAAATCAAGATAGTGCAGAAAGCATGAGGCAGTTTGCTGGCTCCTTATCATACCACAGAACCAACTCTCCTCCACAGCAGCATCCTCGATTTCTAAATTTAGCGCCTGAGTTATTTTGGGTAGTGTGTGATTAACCTCAATTACTGTAGCTCAGATGGAATTCAAATAATGCCCCTTCTTTCAGAGTTGCAAAGAAGTGGAAATCTGGGACTGTGCATTTCCTACCCTTAATGAAGCAGCTCTGACAGCTGCTTGCACACTGATGCAGGATAGTTGCGAGGTGCACTTGTTCACAGAGAAATTAATGGAGGCAGCTTGTCCCAAAAGGTGGTGGTGCTCCATGTCTCTCTGCTAGCTTTGGGATCAGGAATATAAAGATGAAAGGTTGTGTGGTACAGCTGGTGTGAATGAAACCACTGAAGCTTCAGTGGATTTGTATCATAGTCAGGACACTTTGTAGTTTTCCTGAATTAAAACAGTAATGAAGACATTCAAAAGCTAATCAGAAATACACTTTCCTTCAATCTCAGCCAAAGTCAATGTTGTCTCTCTGGAAAATCATACGAGGTGAAGCAGTGTGCCAATAAACACCTGCACGTGTGCAGGTCTGCACGAGCGTGTGTGGGAGAGGGGAGGTGCAGGATGCACAGGCAGAAGGCCAAGGAGGTGCTGTGGAAAGTGGTGGGCTGGGGGAAAAGTGTTGTGTTTCAACCCATCCAGGGGCCACCAACGGCCGAGCCCATTGTTCATCAGGCTGATAATCAGAACTTGCTGTAGCTGTAACTTTCCAGACTGCACTGCACCAACTGAGCCTTTCTTGTGTCAAGCAGTTTGTCTCCAGAGAAGGATGAAGCCCAGGGAGGTGATTATTACAACCCCAAGCCAGCAAACAAAGCTCATTTGCACGTAGCAGTCGATGGGAGAGCTGACCCACAGCGGCTTGTGGCAATTGCTTTTGCTGGGAGCCAGAAGGAGCTGATAGTTTGAAAACAAAGGCAGCATTTGGGGGGGTAGCCAGCCCTCCCGCCTGAAGTCACATTGACTCAAGGAGATGAACTAAACCAGTAAGGTTTTGCATCAGGCTGAGCTTGGGTTTGTGCCTCGTGGGTGGAGCACTGCCATGACCACCCCGCTGACCATGTGTCTAGCCTTGTGCCATGGCCAAAATGACCCCAAAGCAGTCTAAAGAGCAGTGAGAATCTTGAAAACAGCTATAAAATTGCCACCTCATTATAGCAGTTGTCGGATTGATTTTGTGCGTTTTTGCTGTTCTGTGATTTCATGCCTGTGTATTCCCACTAAAAATAACAGACCTGCTCCAAGTCCTACCAATAGGAAACTGTTTGCAGCAGTCACTGTACCTCTTCCACCTGTACTGTAATCACTTACTTAACTGGCAGAAACAACATTTTACCCTCAGAAGACATTTCAGAGCTGGGCAGATGCCGAACACTGAACCACAGGACTGTGGGCAGTGCATTGCAAAAAACACCCCAAAAATACCCCCACAAAATCTCTGCTGAAGTCTGCAGGAAAACTGATGGCATGAATTAGGTGGTAGCACAGGGATGAAGCAATATGGAGGAAAAGAGAAAGAAAATAAGCAAATGCTATTGCTGTGCATTTCTGCCAAGCTGCCTTATGTTTTTTCTGGGCCAGAGGTGTTTGGCTTGGTGATCTGGAGCTGCCAAGCGTCCTGCCCCAGCACAGGGTGCTGTGGCTTCTCAAGAGCCAGTGAAGTGATACCTCTGGAGGGCACCCCGCTTTCCAGGGTTTCAAGTAGTCACCATCAGAGTTTGCTGCGAGGCTGGATCACAGGGCAAAGTGGGTGTAAGATCTCAGGGTGAGGATGCTCAGCCCCAGGAGGCAGCTGGGCAGGTACCAAAACTGTCTGTCTTGGTGCTCACTGATGGTGAGCATCGTGGGCGTCCTTGGGGGGGGCTTCTGTTCAGGAAGGTGGCCCATCACCACTCCCTCTATGCTATACTTCACTGATAATGTAGTGCAGGTGGTAAGCTGGAAGAACTGAACTGCTCGTAAAGGTGCTGCATTGGTTAATTTTTTGCTTTTTGTTTTTATACAGCTGGACAACCCAGATGAGCAAGCAGCACAGATCAGGCGTGAGTTGGATGGACGTCTCCAAATGGCAGAGCAAATTGCCAAGGTAAAAAAAATTCTGCTGTTATTAATAAGCTTTTCATATATAAGTAGTTTGATGCAACCTCCAGGTTCTGTCATTCTCTTATGGGTTTTTCCTCCCAGTAATCACCATATAAAAATTACCAGGTTTTTAACTATAAACAAAACAACAAGTACAGCTGAAGCTGTTGTGATGTGCGTTCCTTGGAATGTCCTGATGAGCTGGGACAGGTTGGGTTCCTGCAAAATCCCTTACACATCCTCACCAGTGACAAAGATATTGTCAGACTCTGTCAAATTTCTGCATTGGGCAATAAGGTGTGTGATGGCATGTACAAAGGAGACAGAAATTGCCCTGAAGGGATTTGTACCTTTTGCTGGGCTGCTGGGAGCCACAGTTTCCTCCCTGTAGGTAGATACTGCCTCAGTAAAGGTACTTCATATGTGTTGTCCCAAACAAGTTCTCACTATGCATGAAAGCAGTCAGGCCAGCACTGCACCCTGCAGGCACTGCTGCTGTTTGGAGCAGCAGGCACAGGACCTCCAAAGAGTTTTGGTAACCAAGCACCTGGCTAAGATGCCTAGAGACCCTTCTGTAAGGAGCTGTCTCCCTAGGAGTAAATCACACCCTCACACAGTGCAGATTTGTGTGGCCTCTGATGGACCACAGATGGAGGGGGTTCTGTTGACATCAGTAAAGCCAAGATTTTATCCTTGCCTCTAATTAGATGCTCTGATAAAGCCCTAAAGGGGCTGAAGTCATTGGGAATGATCTATCTGGCCATTCTTGATAATCAAGAAACCATTACTAGAAGGAAAAGAAAAAGGTCTAATCAGAGAGGCAAGCTCAGTCTAGGGGCCTGCCTTTCAGCAGCAGCTCTCCCAGCACTGACCTGTGCCCAAATCGGGATTTTTCATAAGAAAGGTAATATCAGAGCTGTTTGCAGCCACACTGATATCCCTGGGTATGAAAAGCAGAGCACATTCATTTATGATCAGGCATTAGCAAGAGTGCTGTTGGTGCCTGCACAGCTCCTCCTCATTAACACTTCTGTTAAACAGCTGCTGCTGTTGCATCTTCAGGGACATAGGCTCTGGTTTTCCCCACTTCACTGATAAAATTACTGAGGTGGCCAAGGATGACATGGCCAAATGGTGGTGCAGCAAAACAGCAAACCGACTGCAGCTCTTTTGTTCAGCATTTGGCCCTTTGCCATTTTATTCCTGTCAAGAAAACCTACAGTACTCGTTTGCAGTGAAATGTAGGCCCCTGTGCAGAGCATGGCTGTTCCGGTTCTGAGATGGGTAGCCAGGCTCTGAGTGCCAGAATGAGATTGCCTGGTTTTGTTGTTTCATTTTCTCTTTATGGCATGTGGGACAACAATATGCATGATTCAGTAGCAGCCAGCAGAAGCTGCAGCTTCATGAATTATTTTTTGCAAAAGAGAATTTGCCATTTCCATTCTTCCCCTAAGGATGCTGAAAACAAACTATGACACTGCTGGCCCTGCGAGAGACAGTCAGGGGAAACTGCTCAACACAACCTGACATATCCCTGTGCAGAATTCAACCTTCAAAATACAACTGTGCAGCTTGGAGGGTGGTTTCGAGTAAAAGGAACTTACCTGTGATCCAGTTGGCAGCTACTGATATTAAATCTCCTTCATGGTACTGCTGCAGGCCTTCTCTCCGTTATGTCAGGTCCCACCAGCATCTGCCTATGAGAAACCTTGTTCTTTCAGACCCATGAATACCGTCTTTTGGAGGCATCCAAATGACCTTTTGAATCCTTCTCTGTATCCTCCTTTCTGGGCAAGGCTGCTTTCCCTCTAGCAGAGGGCAGGTTCACAATTCAACTCAGTGAAAGGATAGCATTTCCAATTTTATCTCCAATTTGCAGCTTTTAATACAGATTTGCTGCACAGGGAGGCTTACAGTGCTCGTGAAACCAGCCCTGAGGTGGCTGTCTTGGAGATTCCATGCTCGAGGCAAATTAATGCCTCGCTAATAAGTTAAGAAATTCGCACTAGGACATTTGCATTTCAGAGGCATCAAAGGCTGTGGAGTCTAACGGGACTTTAGCATTGCAGTGTTGCAGAACCAGTGGCTCTGCACGCCCTCGTCTGACCTGTTGTGTGACCTTGAACGGTGACTGTGCATGCCAGCCTTCCTGCCCCTGGATACAGGGCACAGCTCTGGGTCTTTTTGCCTTCCTGTGTGCCCAGGAGAGTGCAGCTCAGCACAGCACTAGGGCAGCATTAGGCAGGGTCCCCCACTGAGCCTGACTCAATCAAAGCACATAAGCCCAGCCTTGGAGCCAGGCGGCTTGAGGATCACACTCAAAGTCAAGCAGATGTTTTAAAGCTGAACCTGGACAGGCTTTTCATTCTGCGTGTTGTACTTTTCCGGCAACCAAATAGAGCAGCAGTACAACTGAGAGCTTAGTGATGCCAAGGCAGACATGTATTTCTCTGCAGTAGCAAGTGCTCTGCTGTCCTGGGGTGCCTTTTCCCCCACCCAGTCACCTGGCCTCAAGGACAAGGAGGAGCGCGTGTAGGGGCAACTAAATGAGACCTTGTGATGAGACCAGAGTGATATATCTGTCTGGGGCTGGGCCACTCTGCTCCAGCTTGTTGGACTGGTCATTTCTTGCAGTCTCTTAACTCTGCTTCTCTCTATGCTTGTCTCCATTCCTGATCCTCTCTCTGCTCAAAGTACACGTGGAGGTGACTAACACCCAATCTTGCTGTTATCTGCATTTCTTATAGTGCCTTACTCGAGACTTTCCCCAACTTTATCTCCAATCCAGTGGGTAACTAGAGACTACACCTGCATCTCTGCATTTCCATCATCAGTCAAATAGTCTCAGTTAAACTGTTTTCTGTCACTTTAGACATTTTAGCCTTAATATGAGATCTTGCTGGTGGCACACAGTGAAATGTCTCAGTCTTGCTGCACTTCTGAAGAGGTTTGTGGAGGGAGTGCCAAAATTGAAGTCCCTGGAGAGATGGATGGCAGCATGGTAAAAAAGCAATAATGTCTGAACATCATTGCTTCAGCAGTAGTTCTCAAAATCCACAAAACAGTTACTTTTTTTTTTTCCTAAGGGTGACTTGCAACTTATACAATGCATAGACAATAAAGCAGACTGATTAGGTAGTTTATCTTGCACCAGGTCTAATTTACATGAGGGAATTGCTTCCCAAGATTGAGACTGGAAACAGATGACTATATTTTAACTGCTTGGTGCTAGTGCTGCTGTGAACTGTGCTTGTAAGGAGGACTGATGCAAAAACTGGTGCAGTGGAGTACTTTTTCAGCAACTTGGTGACAGTCTTCTAGAAGAAACATGACCTTGTTTTCTTTTCTAGCATACATTTTACAAACAGCTTTTTACAATATTATGAATTGCTACCAAGATACTTTGCACGTCAGCTTCACATTCCCTGGCTGCAGATGCTGCCTCGCTGTCACACACCATGCACAGTCTCTCGTAACCCACTGAGAGACACTCGAATCCTGAGCAGATTCAGGGCATGGGAAGAGTTGTCAGAAGACAGGGCTCAGACCAGTGATGGGCAGAAGTTCAAAGCTGAGAACATGCATTGGGGAACATCATGTTTTTCTCTCACCGTCAGCTTTGGTTTTAATCTTTAAAGTTCCTGTTGACAACAAGCAGCACTGTAATGAAAGGTTGTTGTCTTGGAGGGAAATTCAGGCCCTGGCAAGTAGTGGGAAGGGTGTTTTACCCCTTCTTCCAGTTGGGACCACATGTTACTGCCCACACATTGCTGGTTTTCCCTCTTTGGGCTCCTTTCATACCTAGAAAACTGATGGAGCGACTGCTCAGAAGTGTTTTAAAAAGAACTGGTGCATTTGGGAGACTGGAAGACAAGTCCCATACTGTCAACATCCTTTGAATCCTTAGTAAATTGCTGTCAGTCACAAAGTTCAGCTGAGAGTTGACCTGGTGTGTTTGTAATTGTGAATACATACATATGAAAAAATCCATTTGCTGATAGAAAAATCAATGAAATGCAAGTCCATGCAACAAACAGGAAAGTTGGACAAGTACCAAGTAGTAAGTAGTAATTCTACGGAAACTAATAATGTTTCTACATTACCCAGGGAGAAGCTGTAATTTGTCATCTGGTTTGTGGGAGTTCCCTGCTAGCAAACCTCTGCAGATACTCATGGGGGATTCTTCCAGTGCAACAAGTGGCTGCCAATTGTCACAGCCATTCTTTCTGTTGTGTTTGTTTCCAAATCCAAGGAACGCAAGTTTCCCAAGTTTGTGTCCAAAGAAATGGAGAACATGTACATTGAGGAGCTGAAGTCCTCTGTCAATCTCCTGATGGCAAACCTGGAGAGCATGCCTGTGTCTAAAGGAGGCTCCGAGTTCAAGCTGCAGAAGCTGAAACGTAGCCACAACACCTCAATAATTGACATGGGAGAAGAAAATGAGAACCAGCTTTCCAAGTCAGACGTGGTGTTGTCGTTCTCCCTGGAGGTAAGTTTCACACACACCACAGGGTGCAGAGTTCGTGGGAGTAAAAATCACAGCAGCCAAGTTCTGCTCCCTTCAAACTTCAGTTAGTTGAAGCAAGGTGAGTAGAAATCACTTTCTGATCTCCATGAGGAACAGCTCCTCCCTGGTTACTGGAAGCTTTGCCTGTGGTCAAATGTTGTGTCCTTTCGGGTGTCTCACCATCTTGTTGGAACAAACTGTGTGATATATGCTGTCTGGCATTTGCTGCTGAGGTATATCAGATGGCTCAGAAATCTACATCATTAACTGACCTCCTCATGCAGTTTGTTACTGAGTGTACCCCAGTAAACCTGAGCCTGTACTGTCCCCCAAAACCAATACAATAATGCAACACTGTAAATGTCATTGTGTTTAATTATTGCCAGTTAGAGGGGTCGCTGTATTTCGCTGCAAGAATTGCTTCCTCTTTGAAGAATTGTTGAAAATTTCTGGGGTTTGAATGCACCAAACAGATTGGCTTGCAGTTTGTGTGGAAATACTGTGCTGTGCTGACTTGCTCTTTGCTCTGTGTTGAACACTGACTTTCTGCTCTGTCGAGCAGTTTGTCTGTGCAGCCCAGGGGAAGGCAGGATGCTGTGGGACCTCCATTACCTCTGACACAGGCTGCCTCAGTCCTGGAACAGTGTTGCTCAGGAGCTGTTTTCAGCCAACTCAGTTGTTTTGTGCAAACATATTTGTGGTCTATTTGCAGGCATATTTACTTCAAGGAGTCATCAGCTCACCCATACAGAGTTGTGGTTGTCTGTCAATGAGTGGGTTTATGTTACATTGTCAAAACAACTACTAGGATAGAGTCAAAAATGTAGGATGCAGAAAAATCAGAAAATTCTATTTTTGTGTAGTTTCTTGTTTATTTTGCTTCCTAAATGGGAAGCAAATGGGAAGCATTTTTATACATATCATGCCAGTGCAAAACTTAATGACACTGCTTGTCCAGTCTCAGAGTTTAACTCACTAGATGTCTGAAACTTTCTTTATAGTATTCAGTTCAGTCTTATTTAGAAATAGGGCTGTGAACCCAGAGATCGTGCCTTCAGGAGCAGCATTAAACAAAGCCTGACTTCCAAGCATTCCTGTTGGGGGAGCAGGGAACTATCACAAAGCAATAAACCTCCCTGTTGCAGAAGCCTGTGCATCGTGTACAGCCGTGTGTGAAGGGACTTGCCCTTACAACAGAGCGTCTACAATGCTTTGCTCCAGCTGAACCCCATCTGGTGGGAAGCCAAAGCTCAGTGAAGCACTGACTTCAGGAGCAGGCAGGTCTGGGCACCGCTCAGTGCTGAAAACTCTTGCTGCAAGAGAGCTTTTACTGAAAATGTGCACTCATTAGAGGGTTTGTGGAGCTCTGTGTGCCAGCGAGGGGATCTTCAGCTCAAGCCAGATCAGAAGACCTGAGGAGAACAATTTTAAACCCCTGTGTATATACTTCATAGATATCTGTGTTAAAACACGAACAGAAACTCCCCCGGTGCTTCTTGTAGAAAAGTTTAAGGTATGTAGTTAATGGGATTAATCACCTTTAAAAAAAGAAAAAAGGGTAATTACCTGCAAGAAACTAAGATGATGATTTCTTAATAAGAAAGGTTTCTTATAAGAAAGATGGAGAAAGATTTTTTTTTTTTTTTTTTTTTTTACCAGGACTGTAGAGTGACAGGACAAGGGGTAACAGTTTTAAACTGAAAAAGGGTAGATCTGGATTGAATATAAGAAAATGTGAGGGTGGTGAGACACAGGAACAGGGAACAACTAGGGCAAAGATGCTTTTTCCTTGGAAATGTTTGAGGTCAGGTTGGATGGGGCTCTGAGCAACCTGATCTACTGAAAGATGTCCCTGCCACGATGTGGGAATTGGACTAGATGATCTTCAGAGGTCAACCCCAAACTGTTGTGTGATTACTCTTATTGTTGTCTTGGCTGAGTAGTTGTTTGGTTTTTTTTCTGGATTACACATCTTTAGGCACTTCTAGGTGGGGCAGGACCACGTCTGTGAAGTCCATCTCCTGAAGCTTGGTACAGCCCTGGGCACCCAAAGGTTTCAACAAGCCCATGTGCAGGCAGAGGGAGTCCTGATCTCCACACAGACCTCGCTGGCTGCAACTCAGCCTGGGCAGTGCCACTGTCCCAGCCCACCTGCCACCATGAACAACCAGCAGCACATGAAGGCCCCCAGCACTGGCTGGGTCAGGAGCCACAGCAAGGTCTGAAGGAGGCTGCTTCTCTTACATTTCTCTTTCTCTCCCGGCAGGTTGTCATCATGGAGGTGCAGGGTCTGAAGTCGCTGGCCCCCAACCGTATCGTGTACTGCACCATGGAAGTGGAAGGTGGGGAGAAACTGCAGACTGACCAGGCTGAAGCCTCAAAGCCAACGTAAGTCTTGCTTTGCTTTTTTCTCTCTCCACCATGCTGTCCTCTCCCCCATCTCTATGCTGCTGAGTCGCTGCAGATAGCTCTGCCTCCTGCATGGTGAGGCCAGAGGGGACTGAGAAGCAGAGGAGAAATGTGGCCTTCCACGTATGCACAGCATCGTCCTGCAGCTAAGAATGGCACATAAGCCCTGATTGAGAAAAAGAGGTGTTAATGAGAGGCTTACGTCTCATGTAGCCATAGAGAGATAAATTTGGGCCTGTACGTAAAGACTTTGCTAAATAGGGATGGAGTTAAGCATGTGCTTAGATAAATACTTGTCTGAGTGTCCATCTGAACTGGTGCCATCAGGTGTAGGTACATTATCTCATCCTCACTGTCTGGGTTTTGGTAGTCCTACGAGAAAGGAAACAGCTGACAGGGACACACTCTGGCAGCTACAACCAGAGGTGAGAGAGAGGAGCTGGGAAAAGCTTCAAGTCACTCAGTTAAAGCTTTATCAGAGGCCTCTCTGACCCAATCCCATTCAAGGGCAGGGTCTTGTTCTGTCCTCTTTGATCTGGTCCCCAAATCCCCACTTTTGTCTTGCCCAGATGTTGTGAAACGCCTGCAAGTAGTGATTGATCTTGGTTAATTTGGAAGGAGAAAATGATGAATGGCTTATTTCCATTCCAATTTGTAGGATTAGTTAGCTTGAAGCATTATGGATTTGAGGCAGTTTTTCTCTGGATCACTGCAGAGATTCCACCCTTAAATTTAATTCTTGATGCACATCCTCACAGTGGAGAATTGCCAAGGTGGTATGAAGCCTCCTCCAGGAGTAGGGAGCAGTGCAGGAGGGGATTGCTTTTGGGATATTCCCCCTCTGTTTCCATATCCCATTCCCTCCAAATGGCCAGTTCTTAGTGGTTTTCCAGGAGCTTCCCAAGCTGGTGGAAGGAAAGCTGGAACTGCCTGGCTGCATTACATGGGAATGCACAAGCACTGCGGGCAGACACTCGGGAGAGAGCAGAGCTGAGGGCAGACTGCCCTCCCTCCATTGCTGTCCTCTCATAGAGGCACAGAAACTGCTGATGCCTTGTGCCCTGCACTGCACCAGAGCAGCAGGAATCTGCACTAAGTGGTTTAAAAACAATATTCCCAATCAGGGAAAGTGCTGCAGCCTGGCTTACTTTTCAAAATGCTTCAAAAAATCTCCTTCAGAGAAGGAAGGAAGAGAGCTGTGCTTGGAACAAAATTTCCATAAGAACTTACAATTTCACTATTTTAGGTATTTTTATTGCTTCAGCAGAGAAAGTTAGGCTCTATCTGGGGGAAATTACTACTATCAGTACTGAAAAGCACACTTCTGGGTTACATGTGCTTGTTTAGATTGGTCTGTTCATCCCACTTTTGCTCAAAGGGTCTGTCCTTCCTTGCACAAGCCTTCTTGCTGCCAGATGTAGGACCATTTCTGCAAGAATTGTTTTTAAAATAAGGGCTGCAGGAGTCAGCTCTTCAATTGAGTGGGTCTTTTTATCATCATGAAATGTACAATGTCTGGGCATGAAGCCATCAGCCTTCAGGAAAATGCAACCAACACTGAATGCTGCAGTGTGATACGAGTTATGCAAGTCCATCACACTCATCCTCTCTCTGCTCTGGCTTCCTGTAGAGGTGTGAGCCAGGTGTGATGTCTTCTGGATGGCTCCAGCACTTGGAAAATGCTTATGGAAATGCCTTAGGAAGGGAATGGGTTTGACAGTTGTGTTGCTTGAGGGTCCTGGGACATTCTAATTCCAAAACCAAAGACCAACCAAGCAGAGGCTCTGGGATAACATTCACAGAAACCAGAGGCCACCACAGAAAGCTTGTCCTTTTTTCCTCTCTGCATTAGAGGTGTTTCTTTCACCTTGCTTCCTCTTGCAGACACAGCACCACAGACACAGGAAACCAAAGTCCAATGAAAGCAATTTACTGCACTTAATTCTCCTCTTGAGAAGAGCAGGAAAGAGAGAATGACCCAGATGTGACATGTTTGTCATGTTGCTTAATACAAGACTTGAAGGCCCTCAGGTACTCCGGTGATGAGGGCAGTGATAGAAACATCTCAGAGAAGTTTTTGGTGCATTTTTGAGCAGTGCTGCCTTAGAGACAGATAATGTATGGCCAGGCAAAACAACCTTCTGGGGTGTCAGTTTAGATGCTCATTGAGGTCATTCACACCATGTTTGTTTGTGTACTTTTTATAATAAACAAACCACTCCTTGATAAAGGAAGCAGCTCAGCAAAGGCATGAGGTACTGCTCACTGCCCAGCATCCCAGGATTTGCATGCTTTGGCAGGGGATGCTGCCTGGCCTGGGGGTGAGTAGCTTATATTTGAACAGTAGGATTCACTGGAAGACTTCCCTTTTCTATGACAGCCTTGTCATAGGGTGTCCTGGGGTGGAGGGTGATACGGGACCACTCGAGCCGGTAGGACATCTTTTCACCTAACTCGTGGAGTTGGTCACTGTATTCTCAAGTGTCCTTGAAATACCAGCCCTCAGCTAAAACACCCAAGTCACAGCAGTGGCAGTGGCTGCTCTTCAGCTCAGTGCCATGCCAGGGGTGCTAACCTTGGCTCCACACCACTAATGGGGAAAGGTGATTCCCTGGCCAGGAGCGGATTTCCAAAAGCACTGGTCTAGGTCTGTGAGAGATTCTCCTTTCATCTTCCCTGGTGGAAAACCAGCAGTTTTTGACAAAAAGATGTTTGAAGGCATCTTAGTGACTTTGGAGCTGTTTGCAGATCTTGAGAGAGGCAGGGCAGTAGCAGAGTTAGCAGCCAAGTGATCAGATGAGTCATGTGCGAAGAGTGTGGCTCTTGGGACAGCAGTAAATACTGGCCTTCTATTTCTTCTCAGGCTCTGTGCTGGATTGCTGACATTTTAAGCCCAATCCCTTCATGTGAGGATTATCTGCCTCAGTGTGATGGCACAGTTCTAGAGAAAGTCAGACCTGAAATGGTAAGGTTTATTTCAGGTCGGGTTTGCAGTGTATTATTGGTAGTGCTTTTAATAAGTTGTGTAAGAAAAAGCCTTTGTGTATTATGTCCTAACCCGCAGATGCCTCTGAAAAATATCCCAAATCCCAACATGAGCAGGATTTTACTGCTTTTCACACTGGAACTGTATTCTTACAGATGGTTGAGGGGTTTATACCCCCCTTTCCCTGCATGCTGGCCTGAGGTCTGCTGTCTGCATGTCTCCAAAATGCCCTTCCAGGAGCTGTGGTAGTAGTGCTGCCATTTGCACAGCCTGAAAACAGGGTTGCTGAGGGGTTTGGGAATAGCACAAAAGATGCAGCCACAACACCCCTGTTCTACAGCCTCTAAAGAGGCTGATGGATATATTTAGAGTAACCCATGCTTGTAGCAGTGCTCATCAGCTGTACCAGTGTTTCAGCATCTTCTATAACCTTTCTCTGATGTAAGCAGAACAAAAGAAAACAAAGAGACCCAAACAACAGCAAGGTCCTACGTGCCTTGTAAATAAATGCTGTGTATTCACCTGGACCTATTTTGGCACACAGATAAGTCTCATTCTCCCTTGATGCACAGTAGTGAAAATCATGTGTCCCTGCATTGACCTCAGCTGAACCATTTGGGGTAAAAGCAGTAAATAACTGGTGGGGGAAGAATCTGGCCATCCTGTCTGTGCATTTTAGCACAGCCAAGAAGGGACAGAGGTGTGGGCTGTCTTTATTTTGGAAGTGTCTTTATTTTGAGGTTGAGCACCTTCAACCCTAGTGCAGGGGTTGTGCAGTGGCTCAGAGAATAGGTGGGAATGAAGATTGTTGTTTTTGAAGGAGAAAAGACAAATCATCATTGCTTGGGGTTTTTTCCATGTACTTGGGGTTTCTTCAGCATGTACTGTATGGCAGTGCTGGAGAGAGGGCACTCAATGAGTCTCATCTGACTCTATATCACATCTTATGTTGTTTGTCATGACCAAGGGCTTGGGCCTTTCCAGAAATTCACTCTGATGATAAAGTAATGTCTTTGGTAAACTTCTAAACCTCTCCCATCTCCTTTCTCTTACCCACTGCCCTAGGAGACAGGAGTGCCTTGTTTTATCTCTGTGCTTGTTCTGATCCTGCTCCCTGATTTGTTTCAAGGTGCTGTGACAGCTCAGCTGTTTATCTCTGCTTTGACAGGCTGCACCAGATCTCCATCCTTATCCTTCAGCCAGGGGTTTTGTTTCAGATTGGCGTGCCATGTCCATCAGAGCCCGCTGCCTGACTGTAAAGAGGGACTGGAAGTGCACAGCATCCTTCCTCAGTGCCGTTCGGTCACCCTCTCCTTCTGGGAGATGGGCACTGAGCGGCAAAGGGAGAAGCCCTGCAGGAAGGGAGGCTGGCAAACAGGGATCTTTTCTCTGTCTGCAGAAGGGGAAAATCTGGTCTTTTCATTCAGGAATCCCCCGTCTCAGGCCCTGGAGTGTGAAGTGCTGCCGTTGGCTTTGCACAGATAGGAGCACGATAAAAACGTTTTGTTGCAGTCAGTGTTTTGCTGCCAAAATTAGTTGGGGATGCCCTGCACACTCCCCTGTGGTAAAATGAGAAAAGTCCTTCTGAGATGTATAAATTACAAATAAATATTCTGTGTGCTGTAGAACTAATTTAACTCCACTGAACTGAAGGGGTTTAAACTGATGTGAGTGAGAGCAGAGTTTAGCCCATAATTCATGTTATGTATCTCCCAGTACAGCTGTTGGTGCTGTGCCTGGCAGGGCTGTTCCAGATAAGGCAAAGCTTAGGCACAAGAACTGAGTGGCTGCAGGTTTTAAGCAGGCATTCATATTTAGGTTTACAAGCTTAGCTAAGCCCTGTGTAAGCAAAATTCACGATGCTGGGTGAAAAACAAAGCAAAAGGAAATTTTAGGAAGTAGCTGCTTTTTTTTCCTTTTTTTCCCCTTTCCTTCCTCTTCTAATTGGCTTCAGCATTAAATATAAGCTGTGTTAATTACCCATACCAATTGGCTTGCCTTTCCAGTTGCATGATTTCATTTCACAGCTGTGCAGATGTTTGCAGCTCTTTCTCCTTAGGAAACCTCCAGGAGACTTAGGAATGTGTTAAGGCCAGTGACTGAGCCCTGGGTACAGGTAACATCAGACACCATCACTTCTGAGGTGCAGTCCTCGTCCCTGGAGTGAGTCTCTGAGCACAGGGTCAGTCTGCCCTAGGGCATCTGTTGGAGAAAGGTCTTCCAGGAGAGATTTTCAGCTTTGCTCTCTGTGAGTTAAGTGATGCTGCTGGTGACAATGACAGGGACAGGAACAGGATCTTCAGGGCAGTTGTTTTTAGCCCTCTGTCTGAGGCTGAAAGATACAAAGTGGTGTCCAAATCCCTGATAAACGATTTCTTCACTGACAGCTCTTTAGCATGCCCAGGAGACAGTTTTCCAATGAGACTGTGCCTGACTTTGCACCTGGAGGGTTCTGCTGTTAGCTCGGTCTGACCTGCTCTTCAAATCCCCTTTTGTGTGTGTGACAGTATTTCCATAATGCTCCTGAGATTTATGCTGTGACGTTCCCTTTTCTGAAAATGGAGGCTGTGGACAAGTCATTAAGCACAGCAAAAACTGCACTAAAAAGTTATTACCCAGATGCAAGCGTGTGATCTATTATGGGAAGTCTTCATGCAAGTGATTTAATACCTTTTTTAATTAGGAATTCAGAACCTCTTCTGATGCTTACTCATAGCTGCTCTGCAGGAATGGTTCTTACCTTGTGGGGACAAAAATTTTGCTTTAGATTAAGTGGCTAAGTTTTTCCCCAGAGTAAAGGTAGACCCCACAGGATTCCCTTACTCTGACTGTCACCCAGACAGCCACACTGCTGTGAGCAGCCTCCTGGACAGTTGTGGAATACTCTGCTGGGACTGTGGATGGTGATCCTGCTCCCAAAGGTCTCATGTGCAGTCCCTCCTCTCCTGTATTTTACACTAGAAGCTGTGTTGAAGAATAATGAAGGCTTGTTTCTGTGGACTTACCTCTTGTAGTTGGTTTTGCTGGTATCAAGTAAGTGCAAGCCTTGGCTGTGTTTTCCCTGACCTTTAGAGCCCACAGAGCACTGCTTTCACATGGATTCTCTGGTGTCTAGTAAGGGTTGAGCTCATGCACCTTCTCTTTCACAGATGAATGTCTCTCTTTTCTCGCCAGCTGTCTAATTTCTTGAGTGTTTCTATGCACTTGGGAATTATGTATTCCTGTGATAGCACATACATTCAAATTTAAGTATTCCAGAAGGTGTGATGATGCCCAAGGCAATTTTCATCGACACCCGTCTGCTTCATCACTCCTATTCATGCAACCTTAAGATGGGATAGTAGAGACCAAAAGGACATTGAAATGAGATTGAGATTCAGTGAGCTGAAACAGTGCTAAATTAAGAGAAGGACTGCAAAATGCAAGTCCCGGGATACATTTAGTCATCTTGTTTATTGCTCATGGTTGCTGTTTTTTAAAAATAATTAAGCCATGCCTTAGTGCAGATTCTGCACGTCATTTGCCAAGGGAAAGGCAAGGAGCGAGACATGTGAAAGGGCCCAGTTGTTGGTTTATTTATTAAGTGCTGTGTACAAGTAATGCACATTATCATTTAATGAGAGGTGCTGCTATTGCTGGTTGCAAAGCAGCGTAGGGAGATAGAGAACATGCTTTAAAGGATTGGTACTGTGCCTGCTCCTGTCTGGACAGTGATTTCTCAACGTTTTAGGTGTTCTTTCTGTGAAATGAAGGTAGAGAGGCCTGTTGGCTTTGTGAATGGGCTAAATCTCCCAACAAACCACAGCACTAAGTCTGAAAGTACTTAAAGGGAGCAACGTCCTCTTGTCACTGCATGCTGATGGAGAGAGGAGCTGGATGGGCATCACCTGCTGGAATTGTCCACTCATCCCCACTGAAACAGGAGATTCTAGGATGCCTTTACTTCTAGCTGTCAGAAGTTAGGCAAGGCAAATGTTATCCCAAGTATCTGGCTGGATTTGGGCTTTCTGTCTTGGATTCTGTCTTAGAAAAATATAGGACAGGAAAAATGTAAGTGGTGATGCAACAACAAGAGATGGTCTCGAATATCTTGTTCGTCTCTTTAGCTGATTTTGGAAAGGCACCTGGTGCTGTTTTCTGCTCTGTTTACATTTAGGAAATATTTCATTGCTTTCCTCTCCTGAATTTTATAAAGGAAGGTGTAGACTATGTTGGCACAAACCAGTAACCTGTATTTTCAGGCAGAGGATTTCTTTCTCCTTTTTCATGGTCTCTGCTTGTGAGATACTGAGTTTCTGTGAAGCTGGCAGGGCTTGGCCTTACTAAGTCCAAACCATGACCAGGCCTTAACCAGCGGCAGTCCTCTGCAGTTTGGTTTTCTTTCAGGGTGACAAGACTTGAGAGAAGTGATTAACCACTGAATTTAATTGTTCTGTGGAATGAGCAGCTCTGGGGCTGGTTCAGTGGAGCATATTTGACCAAAAGAAACTTTAATTAGCCTGTGGATGTCATTGCAAGACATTGCATTATGCAAGAAGTGTCACAGCCACAGACAGTAAATGCACACAGATGCATTTTGTGACTTAAACTCTTAACTTGTGCTGTATCCAAAGCAGATACACTGATGGAGCACATACAGTAGGCAGCCCTTGTAAAACCAATTATTCCTTCAGTTCAGACCTCCCAGTGAAACGATGCTGGGCTTTCATTTCCGTTTCCTCCTGCTGAGCTTTTCTTCTCTAATTGTGAAAGTATTAGGGAAGAGCACAGAGCATTTGAAAAACAGTCATCAAATCATGGAAAGTAATCACACTACTTGTTTTCCCTGTTAATACCCCAAAGATTTTGGTGAATGGCATTGCCAGAATTTCTCACCCAAACCGACCGTGGGATTTGTGCAGTAGAGCCCAGCCAGGGCTGCAGCAGCCCAGGAGGGGTATGTGGTCCTGGGCACAGGAGGTGTGTTGGGCTGGGTGCAGGCATGGCACAGGGACATCTCTGGGGCAGGAATGCCATCTCGTGGCCGTAAATAGCTATAATGTGATTAAATCCACCTCCCCTCCCTACTTCCTTCATGACACTTCCCCACTGTATCAGTCACTCTCAGGAAACACAAATCAAACTCCATATTTTCTGTATAGCAGAGATCATCCTTTTTTGGGTTCCTAAAGCTGTGCTGTCGGCCTCAGCAGCTCCTCTTGGCTGCAGTGCCCTGTGCTGGCACTGGAACGGGGTCTGTGGAGACTGTGTGTGAGCCACAAGCAGATCAAGTGCAGACCTTTGCAGGCTTTGCTTTGCTGCAGTCTCTGTCAGCTTTACCCTATTCCTTCTGCACTTTGCACGCTCAGGCACAGATGTGATGCTCTCCAAGACATATTTCTCTCTCAGCCGGCAGTGTAGTGCTGCCGGAGCCAGTTTGAGGATGTGGGAGTTGCAGCTCTTGGAGGGAGAGGTGGTGCCTTTTATCAGCTGTCTGGTACTGCTGGCTGCATGATGTTAAGCAGAATGGTGTCTGTGTGGGTGACATACATTGTGTCTCAGAGCCATGAGAACAGAAAATGGGCAGTCGATGAAATGCTGGACGTTGGAACTCAGCTGCTGTCCTTAGGGAATGTGCTGCCTCTGCTCACCTTTTGGATAACACCATAGTGCTTTCTGCAGTGGTGTTTTTGGGTAAATAAACACCCTTTTTGTAAGCAAAATATTTACCAATGGTGCTCTTTTCTTAGAAGAGGGAATGCTATATGCTCAGCAGGAATTAGGATGTCATGGGAAATAATGGATTCACTCAGAGCACCCTTGGGTTATCCCATCAGAGCAGGCATCAGTACTCCATGCAGAGACATGGCCCTGCTCAGCATTCCATAGCTCCAGGGAAGGCAGGTACAGCTGCCTCTGCTGGCCAGTGCCAGGGAGATGCTGACTTGTCGCTCACCTGCATGGGAGCAGCATCAGTGAAAGCAGAGTTTGAATCGTTACGAAGTCTGTGCAGCAAAGTCTAGGAGGAATCAAATCTATTTGTGCTGTCACTCCCACTTCAGCTCAGCTTGTTCCGAGGGGATGGGACTGAAAGGCTGTTCTGGCAGCAGAAAGGGAGGAGAGGAAACAAATGTAAACAGAAATAGGCTGCATTGTCAATCTGTGTCTGATGTCTTTGGTTATCCTGTTTTGAAGGTGAGTAAACACATCAAACTTTTACTGTAGGAGGAATCCCAGAGGAGGCTCAGCAGCTCTTGGGAATCAAGACGTATTATGGATGCAAACCGTTCTTAATCCATTTCTAGAGGCACAACGGAAAGGTGCCTTTCTTAGCACCTGAATTGTATTTCCTAGCCCAGGTCATCTTTGCATGAGCAGAAACATAGAAAGTTCTCTGCATCTATATGTATTCTTTGAGATTTTAATTGCACCCGCAGCAGTTACCTCCAGCATCCCTCTTTAGAAGTGAAGACTGGGACCCTTTTAGGTGAGGCATCATTTCATCTGCTTGCTAAATTGGGATAAGGCAAATTAAGGCCTAACTCTACTGACTATTAAATAGATCTCTCTTTATTGTAATAACAGGAGCCCAAAGCAGGTGACTTGGGTGCTTGTACATGATAGTACAGTCCCCTAAATTTGTGATTTTCCACAGTTGTGATTGGTCTCTTTTTTCAGTACCTTCTGACAGCTGAAGATCAAATCCTTTCCTCAGAGCCATAGATCCATTTGAGGCTCTCTACAGCATGTGAAATCCAAACTCAGTCCCAAAAAACCCACCAAATGGATTAAATAGCTTGGTATTTTGCCAATGGATGGCTGTGGTTGGTGGGAGGAACCAACACCTCCCTTGCTTCATCTGCAGCAAGTGCTTCCTGCTTTGTTTGGTGTCTTTACTCACCACCTTGTTTTGTTTCTGACTAAATAACCTTTTTATCTTTCAATATTTATGCTGTATTGCCCACTGGGTTATGTTTCTAGAAGAATTCAGCTGACCTCAATTGAGGTTTGTAGCTCTACTGCAGTAAGCTGCCAACGAGTTTGTAGCTATCCCCAATCCAGCATCCCCAAACTAGCAGTGATTTATTGCACTCTCCCACTGAAACAGAGTTGTGTGTGGAGCTGCACTCCACAGGTCTCTAGCTGTGTGACCCCAGCCTGTGGGTTTTCTTGCAGAGCCTAAAATTCTGAATTCTTCTATGCTTTTGGGTTTTTTCAAATCCCTAAGACACAAACGAAAAACATATTATCCATTGCCATTACCCATGAGAGTTGCAAAGAGTACATATTTTCCCAGAGGCCTTGGGATGCCCTACTTCTGTTTCTTACGGCTTTGTGACCCAGCTGGTGCAGGTGTGAGCCTGCCTCTGCCACGTGTCATGGACACATCCGTGCTGCCGCGTCCCTGCCAGTTTGGTGCCTCACCAGCACTGCTCCCAAAAAGGAGCGAGCTGTCTGCTCTCCCAGCACCTGCTTGTGAAAGGTCAGCACATGGGCTGTCTAGTTTATGGTGTTCCTAGAAGTTCCCAACTGTTCTTTTCATTTTTAAAAATGGATGTTTTCATCCCGGTGGGATTAATGCCATCCCTGCATCAGGTTTTGCTGTTGAGCTAAGTCTGTGTGCACTCGATTATAATGAACTGCAGCCTCAGAGTATGGGCAAGGGAAGTTCAAAAAGATCACAGGTAATGGTGGTGGTCAGCCTCTAATTGATGTTTTTGAATGGCTGGTATATGTAAAGCATTAGAGAATATAGCAAAAAGCTTTCCTGTGTGCTTCTTCATGTACTGTTAAACATGTTTTAAGACCATTTATTTTCCTCCTTGCTTGTGTCTCTAGAAACATGTAAAAAAGAAATACACCTTACCATTACATTAGAGGAAAAGGTGCACTACTCCATCAGCTGCATGAAGGTAGGTTAGCTCAGTGCCTGGCATGCTTCTGCTATAACTCTGTTTTTCCCAGTGCTCAAGCTGTGGGCATACATGATTTATGGCCTAAGATTTAAGGATGTTTCCTGCAAAGATCTCTTCTGGGAGGAAAGGAGTGTGCTAAAGAAATAAAGCCGTCATTTGCTAGACAGGATTTCTGGAAGAACTAAGTTGAGACTGTGTGTAGGATTTCAGTCTCCCAGCAATGAAGCGGGATGGGAACATTCCATCGTCAGAGCAGGATCCAGTTCCGGCAGGCACCGTGGCCAGGCACTGCAGTAAGCTGAAAAACCAAGGCTGGGTTAAAAGCATCACACCACGTGAAGCAGTCACTAAGCAAAAGGTGACTTTGCTGACCTGTATTTCCTCAAAGCACAGGCAGTGTCTGTCAGACTGATGTCTGTGCCACCCTTGCGATGAGCTTCCCTTTACCAGCTGGCTCAGTTTGGGGACCAAACCATAAATACACCAGGAGG
Source organism: Manacus candei (assembly GCF_025592945.1). NCBI lineage: Eukaryota > Metazoa > Chordata > Aves > Passeriformes > Pipridae > Manacus > Manacus candei. Next base: position 7,583,449 of record NW_026138073.1, read on the forward strand.
GACACAGACATGCTGGTGTGAGTGCCAGGAGGGACAAGATGAGGAATGAGGATGAAGAGAAGTGCGTGACTCTCCTGCCAGTACCAGCAGTGCACAGGGAGGGAGGCAACCAGACCAACTGGTCTTGTTCTCATGGGATCCCACTCTGGCAGCAGAGAAGAGCGAGTGAGGTTAAGCTGGCCTTGCAAATATTGTCCAAGACATGGTCACATTTATTAAAGGCCTTTCAGCTGGACCTACATGCCCCTGCACACAGCCAGCTGGCTGTGCAGGAGGGTAGGGGATGCTGCTGCAGGTTTCAGTGGCTGTGCCCCTGCAGGGATGGAAGCAGCTGCTTGCTGTGTTCTGCCTTCCCAAGGACATGTTCCTGGCCTGGGAGGGGACAGGCACTGCTGCTGAGTCGATTAGACTGGAAAAACTATACCAAGCAGGTGCAAATCTGACCAACATTTAGGAATGTTATTCTGCAAGACTTTTTTACTTAAGTGGTGAATTTGTGGGAACAAGGCAGAAGGGCATCATCTTCAGCAGAGACCATCTGTCCCAGGAGACTGCTGTGTGCATTGACTGTAGTGCACACCTGGAGTGAACCCACTGAGGGAAGAGTGTAGCTCTCCTTTAGGAAACATTTTTACTTTCATTTTCTGATTTTTTCACTTTTGTTTCATGCAAACTGGCAACCAAACCCATTTCAATAAATATATCTGGAGAGGGATAAAAGGTATCCTCTGGCAGTTTTGAAGCCCATGAGAACTGGTCATGGATCATGTTTAAAAGTCAACCCTGTGGAAAGCACATGGCTTTCCAGCTGCTCTTGTGTTAGCCCACTGACAGGCTGAGCTGATTAGCAGGGCTGGTTCATGGCCCAGCAATATAACCCAGTTGTACTTGTTCTTTATTTATAGAAATCACAGGCCTCAGTGTTCTGGCTACATCAAGTTACAAGAGCAATGATGGAAGAAGAGTGATGTTTCAAATTAGGCAAGAGTTAAGCAGACTTGCTGGAGACCACAGTATACAAATGAAGAAAATTTAATGCATTTTCCTGGGTATTAAATGTGTATGTTCACTTTTAGGAAGGTCATGGGTGCTAAAATTTCCTGTGGAGGAACTTACATGCTAAAGTTGAACAGAAATTACTAAGTCAGTGTCTCTAAAGGACAGCTGAGAAAGTTAAGGATTAGGCCACATAAGTGGGATATCATGGAGAAAAGCAGCTGGAGTCAGAGAACCTCCTGCCTGCTTTCATGTGATACATGAGTGCAGTCAGGACTCAAGCAGGGATGCTTACGGGATTTTGCTCAAACCTTATTCATATCCCAAGTAGTATGATAATCACACATTGTAACATAGCAGCCCCATGGTGTTTTAATGCTTTTGTCTTTTTAGCTATGTGGTAATTTAATTTTGTAGTTGCTGTGTCTGCATTTCAGTAGCCCTTAGAGGCCACAGCCAAAGATCAGCATGTAAAGCACTGCAGTTCCATAGGATGAAGACAGTTGTTTCTGCAGGAAAGGGTAAGAGCTTGGTGTGGCATCAGCAGACTAGTTGGTCTTACCAATTTTGGCCAGAAGTTCAGAAGGGCTGAGTAGCATCAAGCTGAAGGTTTGCCAGATCAGCAGCATGTCACTTGAGACAGCTGACAGCAGCTTGGTCAGAGCAGTCTGGCACCTGCATTGGCAATGGCATCACTGTCCCTCATGTGGCAGGGAGGACAGTGCTTGTGAGAGCTCCCAAATGTTCCTGAAATCAGACAGGTGAGCCCATCCTTCAGGTGCTTCGTGTTAAATGAGCCCATTGAGGTAATGGGAAACAAGAGCTGACCTTTGTTCCTTGTTATCCACTCATATCCTCTGGATATGTGTCATTTTATGTTTCATTCAGGAAAAATTCTCAGCGCTTTGGGCTCTTTGGTCAGTAACTGTGATGGCACCTCTAGGTGAATCTGTAGACACAAAGGCCACAGAGATGATCTCCTTATTTTGCTTGTAAAAGGGCCAACATTTGTCAAATTAGTACCTCTTTGCAGCCAGAAGAGTTTAGCTGCTCATCCTAAGTTTGATGCCTAAGCAGAAACCCTGGAGACACAAGCAGATCCCAGTGATACCACTGGAACAGCAGAGATGCCATAAACAGGTCGGTGATTCTAGTAAAGTCCCTGTGCACAGCAGCATTTCTTGATCAGTTCCAGGCTTTGGAATGCACTGGGCAGTAAGAAATGCTGGGCTGAGGGGTTCAGGTGGGATTCAGGTAGTTGATATGGTCTTGACTGAAAAAGTACTCTCAGGATTTTTCTGCTTGTGTGCTTCTTTTTTTGTGACATGTGTATATACACAAACATATATATATATATATATATATGTGTGCATGTAAATCTCTTTTTGGCCAGAATGACATTTATTTGTCCTCATTTGCAAAAGTTTTATTGCTTTGGAGCATCAGCACAAACTCTGTGATAGGGTACAAGATAGCATGGCTACTTTGTGAGATTTGTCCAGAATGAGTCCCAAGGCACTTTCCCAACAAATGAACTCCTGCAGTGATAACCTGCTTAGCGATTAAATATGGAAATTAAACCACTACATTGTTAGTCCCTCAGAAGATCCTAATACCTAGCTACCATCCAGAGCTAATTTTCTCAACAATAACGTAATACACAGCCCAGATAAACTGGGTACTTAGATTGAATACAAATGATATTTCAGTGACATGAATTATGGCCTTATGCTGAACATCACTATGGCAACTAATGACATCACCACAGGCTCCAACCAGCACAAAACCCAACTTCTGATGGTCTCCATTGGCTGGTGCAGATCTTTTCAGGGCTTTTGGGGGTATGAATGTGTCAGCGCCACAGTGTTGTCAAGGGTTTGCTATGTATGTTTACTGTCATTTGAAACATTTATTCCCTTTGTGGTTAATGTTGTTCTCATGAAGGAAACCTAATGAAAATTACTGTTTGTATTTGGTTAGTAACATTTGTTGATAACATATGGTCTGGGAATGCTTCAGCAAATAAGAGCTTTTTAATAGTAAACAGCGATATGAGTTCTATAAAGCAGATGCTGTCAAAGTACACAGCGTAAGGTTGGATATTTTCTTACTTTTGCCTCTTACCCAAAGCAAGATTATCTCCCTGCTTTCCCTCCTGGTGACGACGCAGTTTTTTAAGAGAGAAAACATAACCTGTGACCTAAACCGTGATTAGAAAATAAAGTTGTTTCTTGGTTCTTATGCTTAAAACAGTTATTACGTAGCTGATGGCTCACACATGAAAAAGATATATTATAGAGGACTTGACTGGACCTGTGGTGCTGTAGGTAATTTATGCCAAAGCTCTGCTCTCTGGCACTGGTGGCAGTTTGATGCATCATCATAAAAGATGAAACGTGGATCAGTGGCACCAGGAGAGAAAACTTTAGAGCAGAGCTGATAAAGAAGCTGAGTTTGTTAATCAGCTCTTCACTGAACATGCTCATCTGCTGAGCTCAGTTGGACAAGATTTGCTCAATGGAGAGCAAAGCATAAATTGATACTTCTGGAGCACAGAATGTGTCTTTAATAGAGTGAGGGCAAATAGAAGTTGTTAGTGAGGTATGGCATAATCTCTCATCTGACTTGCAGCACTCTGGGTTGCAGTGTGTGTTCCACCACATCACTCACAGGTGTTGCTCATAACACCGTCCTGGCAGGGTCCCCCATGTTCTTTGTGCACTTGGACAACTTGTGACTGCAGAAGCTCTTTCCTTTAGCGACATGCATGTCTAGAGGGCATTTTCACACACCGTGGGTCATTCTGCCTCCATAACACTCCTTTCCAAGCCATGCAATGACTCATGGAGTACAAATAGTAGGCGGTGGTCTCAGTTCATTGTGTGGTTGTAGAGGTTTCATCTTCCTGGCCACTACCATCCCATCCACAAGGAGCTGGTGTCCTGCTCCACAGCTCCAGCAAACTAGGATTACTCCAGACATAACAGCTTGAATTTAAACTGGGCCTGGGCTGATACTTGGAAGAGGACCTAGGTTAAATTACAGTTTCTTCAAAAAAACCCAAACCTCGCTATCAGTCTGGAAAGTAGAGGTTAATTGGCCACGAGAAGAACAGAGGCCTGAATGATTACAGACATCCCGGGTGCAGATGTCTTCAGTCCTCAGCTTCTCTTGTGACTGCACAGGCTGGCACTGCAGGAGACATATTGTTCTTTCTAATAAGAAAGTTCTCTTAAATTTGTTTTCATGCTGCTCCCAAATGCTCTTTTTTTCCCCCTCAAGAATCATCATGGGTTTTCCAAACATCTGTCCCACATTTCCCAAGGAAGATAATTAATGCCTTTGTCACTCACACAACCCAACCACTTCAGCTTGTGTCAGACAGGACATTTTGGATTAACCATTGCACACCCAAGCGGTGTTAGTGCTGACCTGCAGCTGAGCTGAACATCTCTCTTGTCTTTCTTTTCACAGCTGGGGCACCCAGGGAGACTTCACGACAACCCACGCGCTTCCTGCAGTGAAGGTGAAGCTGTTCACGGAGAGCACAGGAGTGCTGGCTCTGGAGGACAAAGAGCTTGGGAGGGTAAGGCGATTTTGAGTTTAATAATGTTTCCTTCTGGCCCTGCTTTTCTAGAGAAATCTCTCCTGTACGGAAATATCTTTGGAGCACAACATGCTCTGCTTTTTTGCCAAGCTTCAGGAGGGGGGAAGAAAGCAAGCTCTGCACTGCTGGAAAGGAGTGCATCTCGCATGCTGTCTTTGTTGTGAGTTTTTAATGGCAGCATTTCAGCTGGCTGTGCCTGCTCTGAGCAAAGGCAGAGGATCTTGTGTGTGATATTGGCAGTCCGGAAAGCCTTAGAAGTTGCTTACGGAAATGGACATTCCTGAGGCAGAAAAGGGGATTATGCTGAAGCAAAAAGAGGGGATTTAAGTTTGGCAAGGGAGTGTTAAGCTGCTCTCCTATCTGCTGAGCAGCCGGTGCACAGTCTGAGCTTTTGAAAGCACTGACTGCAGTACTCACTGCAAAAGGTTTGGAACCCTGGGTTCCCTGGGGATGGTGGTCAAACTGGTGGCTTCTGTGGGGCTGGACTGGGGAGTAAAACATGGGGTTTCATTGCTCCCCTCAATAGTGTTATAGCAAAGAGCTCAGATTCGCAGGTTACTGGCCACAGAGCAAACCTTCCCACCCCATCTCTGCCCCGCGCCTGTGGCCCCTAAACCAGTGCCCTGGGACTGGTGGCCCTTCGTCGCTACAGCCCACAGCTCCAGAATATCTGTGGCTTTGGGGCATTTCAGTTGTCTCCATGGATTTTTTCCAGCTGTATAATTTGTGTTGGCCTCAGGCATAAGTGACAGCAAACTCCCTGTTATGCCTTCCTCAGCTTCTCAGGCTGAGAGATCAGAATGTTAAAGACCCCATGAAAATCAGTTCAGGGTAAGAGGGCTCAACACGACCTGGAACAACCTGGGCTCTGTCTGCCCATCTCTGCAGCACACCTTGCTCACCACTCTGTCTACATGGCTATGTCCAAGAAATCCATGGCCAGGAAAGCCACTGATCCTGTGGCAAGCCCAAGTGCAATATTTCCAATTATGGACTAACCTGTTGGGATGTTTCTTGCTACCTCCATGGCTACTTGTGTCTTGACACAAGAGAGTCTGTCTATACAACAACATTTTGCCTAATTAACATGGGTTTATATTAATTCTGTTCATAAAAATGCCAAACATTCTTCCAGGTCCTAGTGAGCTGTTGGTTTAATTTATAACTTTATAGCGCAGAGCAGTGCATGCAGTGTTGTCTCATGTAATCCATGTTCACTTCAACTGTTTGTGTTTTCACATTTCTGTAGCATCCTTTGTTCTTCTCTTTTAAGAGTGTCACAGCCCCTTCAGGCTTTCCTCATCCACACCTTGACCCTTCCCGTTATCCTGTCCTCCTCCTTTTTTTGACAAGGAGGATGACCCCAGTAGGCTGCAATACTCCAGCTGAAGACCTACAGTTGTTTTTGCTGCACAGCATCATAATATTTTCAGGATTATTTTCAAAACCTCCTACTTCAAACAGCCTGGCACCCTGCCTTTATCCGCTGTGGCATGCTGAGCAGAGCTTTTCACCCAGCCAGCCACGATGCCATTCAGGGATTTTCTCCTGAGTGGTTACACCCGGTGCAGACCCACTTGCTTTGTAAGTCTTGTTTCCACTGGCAGCCATGAACATTGCTGACTTTGCTGGTCTCGGGAAGCAATTAACTGTGCATGTTGTTCTGAGAAAGATGTCAGGCCCCAAAGCAACCCCCCTTGCCCTGAAATGCTGATGAGCAAGCCCTACCAATACGCTTTCATTCCTGGTCCAGCAGGAAAACATCCCTCAGCTCTGAGTTTCTGTGGGCCAGAGGACATGGGCCAGCAGTGGCAAGTGTGGGGAGCTGGCAGTGACTCCCCCTGGCCCGTGGCCACCAGTGCTTTCAGTCAGCCAAACTTCAAAGGGATGCTCAGTGTGCCCGGAGCGGCCGAGAGATGACGCGTGTCTGCTCAGGCTGCATCAAGATTTCTTCTTTAATGTAACAATGAAACCGGGAACGTGTTAAGCCCCTGGTTTAGCTGTTGGAGTGGGCAGGAACCTGTCTGCATGGAGAGAGAAGGGAAGCAGGTTTTATACACAAAACACCCCTGCTCAGGCGCCCTTTGAGCAGTGGCTTTGTGCTCTGCCAGGCGGGTACAATGCCCACTTTCTATTGCGAGCGTTAAATTGGCAACCGGCCGCCAATCCTCAGCTCGCCACTTTTATCCAAAGGAGCTGAAAAATGCTCCCAAGCCTTACAGCCTGCTGGATGGGCAGCTAAAGGCATGGGAATACATCCTGGCCCTATTGAAGCCAGTGGCAGGGCTCCCATGGATTTCAGCCATGCCAATACTTCATCTACTGAGAGGAAGGAGGGGAAGAGCTGTGAATTACAACACCACTGAGGAAAGTTTATGTGCCTTTTGATGAAAAAGAGTTAGAAATCAAAGTGGAGAGCATTCCAAAGACCTTGAGTGGCTGCTGCCTCGCTAAGAGGTGCGGTTTAGCTCAAGTGTATGTGCTTGCATGACCTGCCTTTAAGTGGGATTCCTTGGATACTGCTCAGTTTGGGTCCATAATGTTTCCAAAACCCCCCACCCCGTATGGAGAACTCGCTTCTCATCTTCAGGATTTGCTTAAATGTATTTTTTTCCAAGAGTGATGCAGTACAGACTGGTTATGCTCAGTTATCTATGTGACTAATATCAGCTTCAGATTCCTGCCAGAGAAAGCAATTCAATAAAAGAAGTGATAAATAACATTAATGAATAAGGGTGAACTTGAGAATCTACTGATATTTACCTCAGGCTTTAGAGGAGGCAATAAAGTAAGTTTTAGAGTTATTCATCAGAGGGTAATAGTGTCAAGGATATTTTAGTGGAAAACAGCCCTTAGGTTGTTGCATCAGCAGTAAAGTTGAAGAGCAGAGGAATACAAGATTATAGTCTGGGCAGAAGCTTGGCAGGAGCATGGACAAAGCATGAGCAAGGAATGAGTGATGGCAGCACATCATTTAACGAGGATGAACACTGCCATTTGTAAAACAATTGGCATGCATAATGGTTGATGGATTTAAAGGAGATTCATCTCACTACATAGGAGCGGAAACTTGAATGAATTTGTGCCAGGCAAAGTCACCTCTGAGAGTGAAAGACCTCTGAGAGTGAAAGCATCAGAAGGACAATAGGTGGAGGAGGAAGAAGGTTAGACCACCTAAAAGGACACATATGAAAACACCAGAAGAAGATGGTCGGTGTGGTTTAGTTCTGGGAGAATACTCTGTACCTTACTCTCTGAGAGAGCTGCTCAGCTTAGCAGTGGTGATGAATGAGTGAGAAAAGCACAGCTATGATCAGGAAAGATTATTCACCTCTTGCAGCCTTTCAGTTACTTTGAGCCAAGCACTTGCACTGGTATTCATCTGCAGTGGTGTTGCACTGATGTGCCCCTGCTGGAGACCCTCCCATAATTTCCTCACTGCAGATTTGATTTGCTGTCATAGCACAGTCAGACACAGCAGCCTGTCTGTTGCCTACTTTATCCAGTCATCGCAGTAAATAATCAAGCCAGCTTTCTCACAACTTGATAATAGCAGTAGATGAACCATTGTAGGTAGAGGTTTTTGAGCCCTGAAAACAGCACACCTCATGTGGGAGGTATCAGGGAGGCTGGAGGTTGTCCAGGTTGTACAAGTCTGAAAGTGGGCGATTGCAGTGGGCAATCTCAGCAAAAAAACTTGTCGCTGCTTTGCTAATCACATCAGTCCACCATCATGTCTAGACTGATTTACCTGGACAGTTGCAAATTCGTTTACCACAATCTTTCCATAAATGACAGGAGATGATAATGAGGTTCTGTCTGCACAGCTCCATGAGCTGATAGAGGAACCAAAGAATACATGACCTAATTCCAAAATAATAAGATGTACTTTAAGAAAGCAGTAAAAAGCTGTCCATCCTCACTGATGTGAATAGACATATCCAGACTGACTTTTAGGTCAAAAATAGCTCATCTGATGTGTTCCTGTTCCCCATTAAACCCCGTTTTGTGAATAATATTTCTCTTTAACATTGCTGGTTTTAATTCTTACAGGTTGTTCTCCATCCTACTCCTAATAGCCCAAAGCAGTCAGAGTGGCACAAAATGACTGTTTCCAAAAACTGCCCAGATCAAGACCTGAAGATCAAGCTTGCCGTGCGAATGGATAAGCCTCAGAACATGAAGCACTCTGGGTAAACACTTGTCTCCGTCTGAACTCATTTTGTTTTGAGTGTGCATTAGGAAATTTCTCTTTTTTTTAAGATTCTGAAAGAGAAACTCTTTTTCTCAAGTTCACAGGAGGTGAAAGAGAAAGATAAATATAAAAATGGCATTAGTTCAGTCCTTTTTAGTGCACTTTCCATATTCTTAGCATAGTCTTTTTTAATCCGAATGAGCTAAACAGTTTAAATTTTAAACAGTATTCATCAGGAAATTGCTAGTTATGCTTTTCCCTGTGAAGAAATAATAGGTGAACTGCCCAACTCTCTTGCTGAGAATAATATAATTTTCTAAGTTAGTCTTTGTTTTCTTGTATTGGCTGCTCAGAACCACACGTGCAATGCATGTTCTGCTTGAAATAAACCCCAGTGTGGTCACCATTATTTATACTGAGAAATACAACACAATTAAATAGCAGTTGCCTGGAGCAGGACTAATGATCTGGAAGGTTAAAAGAGAAACCTCTTCCCTCCAGGAGTCAGTGTGAGAGTCTCTGGGACCATAGAGGTCCCTGACTGCTTCTACCTTCGTACAGTTACAAAGATCATCCTTGGGAAGGTCTAGCTAAGGCCATTGGCAAGGCTTCCCTCTCTTTGTTCTTCAGAGCTCAGGATGTGAAAAAAACTGAAAATGTTCAGGAAAGTCATTGTTTGGATTAACTCTTTCTCCAGTATGTTTTTGGTGCTATGAAAATGACGTCATTTCATTTTTATTTTCATAGCATTTTGTTAGATTCAATCCATTAGTTGTGGTTTAGATCCCTCATCCTCTTTAATTCTTCTTCATCCTGTCTTCTCTGCTGATGAGATCAGAACCAATAGCCATGTGTGAAGCTTAATTTTTCCACTATGATCACAGACACCAAAAGTCAGAGAAGACAGATTCCCTGTCCTGCTTGTTTCCTTGACTGCACATGACAGCAGGGCCATTCTCAAGCTTTCTTCAACTAACATTTGATTTGTATAATGCTGCTTAAAACTTTGAGGTTTGTAACATCAGCTTGCTGCCAGAACTGAGGTTGTCTTTCTATTGATATTAGCAGCAATAGCAAAAAGGACAATTATTACCCTATTCTTGGACTAGCCAAGGACTCAGTGCCCACATCAGCATCACTTGGAATTTTGTGGCTTAAACGTTCATCAAGAGTATGCTGGATCTCTTCTGGTATAAGGAACCCCTACCATAACCAAAATGAAGTGTTTTTCTATTTCTTGAGCCAGAAAAAAAGTAATTTAATGATACATAAAACATATTAATGCTGAATAATATCCTTGTGTTTATTATTAGCGTGGTGCTGCCACTAGTTTTGCCATTGTCTGTGTCACAGTGGCCACTTCATCATAGAGATTAAATGCTTATTTTGACATTAATTTTAAAAGTTAATTCTTCCTTTCTAGAAAACAGTAAATTCACTCCTGCTGAGAAATTATTCAGTTTGCTTGAATAATCTGTAGCAAATCAATTTCTAGGAATTCAGCTGTTCAATAAAGTGTCCTGTTTAGTCAGTCCAGTGGATACTGGGATCCTGAGCAGTGGGTTTGATGTAGAAAGTATCCCTCTGTTTGGCAGCTCCCCTCAGCCAAATGGTTTTGTGAAGTCTTAAATTAACATTAGGGATTTCTCTCCCTTAATTCTTCCGTTGCAAATGTAGTCTTTGCCCATCTCACCATGTTGTATCTATTCCCTGGCATCAAAGTGCTTCAAATTATGAGCAAGTTGAGAAAGACAAAGGGAAAGAGAGAATTAATACTGTGTAATGTCGAGTCTTTAGAAGCTTTTTGTGTCACTTTCTTTACAGGATATTTGTTCAGGCTAGAAATAAACACATTTGTGAATGCTGCTGGGCTTGAGAGTCTTGTAATTAGTCCTGCTCATGCAATAACTTCATTTTCTAGGTGTAAAGAAAATACACTGAAAAACAAGAGAACAACAGATAGTTACTTGTGTAATGAATTCACCTGTTCTTTTCTCCTAGGTATTTATGGGCCATTGGAAAAAATGTTTGGAAGAGATGGAAGAAACGATTCTTTGTCCTGGTCCAGGTAACAGATGTAACTAGAAGTGATCTTAAATCACAACATGAAATATTTAAGTCATTCCTCTGGTGATTTTTGGTGCCTTGTGATTGATGCTGAGCTGTGGTTCTCTGTAGGGTGTGTGTTAAGTCATGGATTTTTTTCTAAGCATATACACGTTCTCAAGGATATCCCAGCTGTGAGTTTCCAGATGCTCCTGAATGCTTGATGAAATGGTGATTCAATTTTAGTGAGGAATTAATGAGGTGAGGAGGAAGCTCAGTCTGTCTTGGCTGGAGGTTCTTGGGTGTAGATGCTCTTTTCTGAGCCTCCAGGTTAAATTTGGAGCCCGCTCAAATCTACAGAAGTTTCATCACTGGCTACATCAGTCAGCATATTGTTCTTGATGTTTATCTTGCCTTCACATTTATTATTGCTTCTCATTGTCTACAGCTCTCATTGATCATTTTGCAGTGTCTTCCTTTTCTCCTTTTTTCTTTCTTTCACTTTCTGCCCCCCCCAGTTTCAGTAGACCTGTGTATTTGACCATGATTAAGAATTTCAAGGAAACAGATAGATGTCCTCTGTGACCTAAAAAGATCTGATCAATACTTTGTGTGTTAGATCTTCCCTCACCTTCCAGTGGCAGCTGAAACCACTGCGTGTGGCCCCAGTGTGAGTGATCCATCTCACACCAACCTGAGAAAGCCACGGAGTCCTCTTGGGTCCATCTCTCTCTTCATTCTCTCTAGACTCCCAGGCTATGTTGTCTCCAACTGTGAGATATAAAAACTTTGTACAGAGTCCTGTATGAAAGCAACACAGAAATGCTCTGATGAAATAACATGGGATCCAACTGAGATCTTGTGCCAGCACAGACCTAAAGTGATCAAGTCAAAGGGTGAAATCCTGCTGCTACTGAAGCAGATGGCAGGTCTGCTGCAGAGGAGCAGGGATTTCACCTCTATGTAAGAACAGAGATGGTGTAAACCAGGTGCACCTGGCTCCACAGGTGGCATGGAGCGTGCTTGTGTGCTGGCTGTCCTGTGCTGGTAAGGGCAGGAGTCCAGGCAGTCCATCTTCACCTTACACAGCTGGCTTCTCTGGTCCTAAATCACCTACTGTAAACTGGCTAGTTTGGTTTGTGTTAATTATTGCTCCAAGTTCAGCTGTCTCAGTAGGAAACTTAATTGCATTCATTCCCCATTTGTCCATCACTGCTGGCTTCCATAGCACTAAATTGTGGGGCAGATAAGAAAACCCATCCTTGGGAAGTAAAGGGGATTTATGATATGCGTGACCCAAATAAGTAGGAGGCTATTTGGAGAGACCTGTTGAGTACCTAGTCCAATAAACAAATGTGATCAGCAGGGACAGGTTAAGTGCTCATTTTGGACTCCACATGGGGTCAAAATGGCCACAGAGATGGGCAAGTTAGTGTAGAGCAGCCACAGGAGATGCCTTCATCCCTCTTTCCTTTTGGGGACATTATGCACTGACCCTGTTCTTTGGCAGAGACTGAAGGATTGCTTTGCTCTGTATGTTTCCTTTATTATGTTCTGAAATGAAGTTAGAAGTGCTGTGGCAGTCTGTGATTACCTGTAGAGCAACCGGTATTGCTTTTCCCTGAAAGACAATTCAGTCCTTTTAGATCAAGTTCTCAATTTTTTTTTCCTGTGAACAAGGATTCTCCAAAGCAGAGAATCATCTTTCCTGACACGGTTTCTCCCATAAGTAAATCTGTTGACATTCTTCTGTGCAAGGGTTTGCAGGTTTGGATGTGGGTTCCCTTGTCTCTCTTAAGGAGCCTTTCCTTTGACCATTCAGTGTGGTTGCATTTGCTTCTCTAGTTTTCAGCTGCTATATATTCTTCAGCTTGCTGTGGAATCGAAGCTCTCAGAGTTATTCCATGTTTTCTCATGTTACTAGGTCTGTATTCGTCAGTTGGCATATCAGAGCAGAATTTGGCCAGAAAAGCAATTCATTTGAATAAGATGAGCAGACTTTTGCCCCCAGAGAGTCTCTCTAGCCCACCTCAGAAATTCCAGCTGCCACTGCAGCTTCTCTGTTATGTTACCGTTTGCTCAACATTTGGTGCAATGTAAAGTGTTCTGCCGTACATCAAATATAAACAAGAAACACTCTCTATGCAGTCCCTCAGATGTAGTTTGAGCATATTGAACATGTCAGCAGGCAATAAAGATGGAATAAAAATACTTTGCTGTCCGTATGTTTGTCATTTGCTTTTCATGCAATGCAAAGGATGGGTGCTGATACGAGCAGGGATTGGCAGTAAAGGTGTTGATGTCCAGGATGCTCTGAACTCTGCTAAACCACAGACAGAAAATAACCCCCACAGGAAGGTGAGCTGGCTCTGTTATGTAGAGAATGGACAAGGAGCAGCCCCTCTTTCAGGAGCTTGCTCATCCACACCAGGCTCCTGCCTGCAGCAGAGCTGAGACATGGAGTCCAAAGCATAAAGTCCCTTTGGGATATAATGGTCTGGTCAGTCCATGACAGTGCCAGGAGGTCAAGGCTATACATTTGGATGAATAACTGAATATTTTATTTCTGATCCCTTGTCTCTGTCCTTTACCTGTAGCATCTTCTGTTGCAGCCCTGTCTCCTCTCTGCTTGCTTTGCAGAGTAACCTCCTCCTCCTCCTGATCTTATGCCCTCTCCTACCCCTCTCTCCCTGTTTCAAATGGACACAGCCTCGATACCTTCAGTGCTATTGGGTGGTACCACTCTGCCTTTTGGTACCAGCAGTTAGGAAATTCGTGGTAATAAATACTTAAACTCTTCATAACCATTTAAACAAGGCACAAAGGTGCCAAACTGCATGGGCGGCACCAGGGAGGAAGGTGTTGATGGCAGTTTGTCTCTTTTGTGTCAGCGATGCCTCGCCGGCATGAACGGAGGCTTTGCGCGCGTATGGAGGAAAAGGAGCTCTGCTGGGAGCGCTTCCACTGCTACTTGGCTTGTGTAAGCCCTGGGGAGAAGGGGAAAGGAGCAGTAAGTGCCTTGTAATTTGGGTGGAATAATCCCTCGCACCTTCTGTGTCTGTGTAACTGCAAGGGTTATACAGGAGTGGAGTGATTTGTTTGGGTATAGTGGGTGTGAGCAGTTCCTTTGTGCCATTTCTAGACCTGAGCCTCACCTCTCCAGCACCTGCCTTGCTGGGTGGACTTGGCTCAACCCCTCGGGGAAGGTTTACAGCATGACATGGTTGGCAGAGCTGGTGTGTGTGCTCCTCCAGCACGAATCCATGCATTAAGAGGGGTTAGTTTTCCAAATGAATCGCAGTCCTCTCTGCATGCTGCCCACCCTTCTCGTAGACACCCTTCGAGATGAGCAGCAGAAGAGCAGAATACTGATTAGATGTAAATTACATGGCAGAGACTCGTTACTTGCCTAATTTTAAATCCTGAGATATGCAGTGTGAAAGTGATGGCAGAATATGGCCCTGAGCTTGGATGGAAATGGTCGGCAGCATCACAAGTGAGGAAAATGCTTCGTAAAGGCAACCGTAATGCCAGTGGCAGTGGTAAGCAAAAGCAATGGAGCTATTTAGGGCAAAGTTCTCCATGACTGGTTAGGAAAGAAAATGTACATCCATTGTGGATGTTTTAAGTGTTCCCTGAGTTGCTGTATCAGCTGCCTGAGCACAGCATACAAATTTCAACCAGTTTGCCAGTTAGACCCTTGATCATGCAAAGGCTAGGATTTTTGATAGCTGACAGAGCTTATATTAATTCTTTGCAAGGTCTAACGTGCTGTACTGGCAACAACACCATGGCTGGTTCTGGTGGGTTTGCTGGCTTTGCGATAGAAATTTCTTATAATGATTCTTAAGGGCAAGTGAATTAATTACACTGAGATTTCAGACTGAATCTGTTCTTCTCTTGTCATAACCCCATTTCTGTGCTCTGGCAGCATATGGGAAGTAACACTCCATGGTACCTGGATGACATGTCTGCTGTGTAGCTTGAAGCAGTTTTCAGCTGATTGTGTCTGATGGTGTTTGCAGAATGTTGTTGGAACCAGATCAACTCTCTACAGATTAAAACCAGTTGCAGTGTCTACGCCTGGATCTATTGTTCTAGTGACAGACCCCTAAACTCAGTATAATTTAGACTAACAGTGACAGTTCATGCTTTTAGCAAAACTCAGCTGAGTCGGGTTAAATTGAAATGAAGTAAGTGTTCGGTAACTCTGAATAACCACCAGAATTTGAAAATAGTTCAGCAGAATTGCAGTGTTGCACACCAGCAGTCCTAGACTGTGGTCCTCAAGCCAAGGTAAATGACCCATTGACTGGTCCCCATAATCATATTAAATCATGTTTTCTGTTAGACCCTTGCTGAAAACTAGGCATAGGTAGTGATTCTTGAGAAATCTTGAGTATGATGATACTTACAAAATGTCTGGAAACTGCTGGTTAAACAGATGCCACAGCCTGTTACATCTGCCTGTGATAGGTCCTGCACATCCCATCCATGCTCACGTGGGACACCTTCCCACCACGCAGCCCTACCCCAGGAGAGCACCCACACCTGCTTGAAGAAAGAAGTTGAGACAACTGCTATGTGCAATTTTTTAGAGCTGAATGGATGTGCTGAGATGTGAAATCTATGTTGTTTTCACTTTTTTTTTCTTTAAGCTGGATCATTTCCTCTGCTCATTTGTGTCAGGAAAGGGCTCGGGAGGCAACATACAGCTGCAACCAGAGGACAAGAGTCTGCCATCAAAGTGTAAAGCTGTATTACAGCTGGCAGTATCTTCGCACGGTTTCTCTCCCTTGGGACAAAATGCATGCTGTTAATCTAGGAAAGGTCCATTTAAGAATTTAACCCAAGTAGGGCGGCGTTGTGTCAACAGTGAGAAAGGGGGAGGCGAATGACTGAGCTCAGAGTGTGAGGCATGACAATTAACAGGTTTGAGCAGGATCCTGGGGAAAGCAGTGCTCGCTAGAGCAGGAGTCTCTGCTGGAGAAACAAGGACGAAGTCAGGACTGGTTAATGCATATCTACTGTATTTATTAATCAGTTGGATTATATAGCTGGTGACAGAATATGGTCAAGTGCCAAGAAAGTCAGATTTAATTTAGCAGCCTGGGAATACTGAACTTTGGCATTTGTCTCCCGCTCTCTTCTTCCCCTTTCCTGAATTTCTTTGTCTCTTTCTCTTTTCCCCCACTTCCTTTTCCTTATGTTCTTTTGTCTCAAATTATTTCTCAAAGCATTTTCCCTCTTTTGTAATGAACCAGCCAGGACTGCCTTGGATTAGTTCCCTTCTTTTAGTTTCGCTCAGTTCAGCTTCCTTAGATGCTCCTTTTCTGGCCCTCATCGAGTCCCTGGATGAAATCCCAGCTGCTTTGAGAGTTTGTCCCTCACTGGGCAGAGATTTTTCCTCTGTCTTCCTTCAGTTTCCTCTCTGTATCTGTGTTTTTTCCAATTACTCAAACCATTCATCTTGCCCGTCCCATCTGCTCGCTCGCTCTCATACTCAGCTATGGTTCAGTGTGAACTCAGCAGGCTGTAAGATTAATTTGTGCTATTAACTGTTTCACTTGTCTGGCCACTTCTGAGCTTCTACATAAAGGAGGCTCTGTAAAGCACAACATTTTAGAGGACTGATGAAAGGCAACTGCAATCTCCACTTGACCCTACAGTGCTGTTCAGCAGTGAAGCATAACCATGACATACCGAGTCTTCTAGAATCTCATTTTCTTGGGTTTTGCTTTACCACTGTTTGTAAATGGAAGGAGCCACATTGCACCAGTAGCCATGGCACCAGCTTCTCTCTGACCCCAAGCAGTAAATGCTTTGGGCAGCAGGATAGGGCACACAGGCTGGTTAGCCAGTCCTTGAAGTCAGTATCTTGAGTTGTTGAGGTGCAGGCACTCTGCTTGGCACAGTTGGCACCTCTTCCAGAGGCCATCAATAGCCGTGTCCTCCTTCCAGCCTGATCCTAGCCTGCTCGTGCCAGCAGGCTCTGCAGCATTCCTGAGCTTGGGCTTTGCCCTTGAGCTATGTGAGTAGAGAAAGAAATATGAGGTGAACACAGGTGAGCCCTGGCTTACTACATGTTATAGACCAACTTGAAGGTTTGTCTTAGAGGTCTCTTCTACTAACAGTGTAGGGCATCTTCTTTAAAGGAAATCATGTGCATGCTAACAGGAGAGACCTCTGTCCCAGGATGGCTCCACCAGAGCCTACAGTCTACATCTGCCTTTTATGACCTTTAACATGAGAAGTACAAGCTCTGAGCATTACTGCTGTGTTGGTATGGTTGGCTATTTGATAGGGATGAAGAGTATTTTCTGGGTTCAAATAGGAGCGGAATTACTTTTATATGAAGAAGAGCCTGAAGTTCAGACCTTGTGTTCAGGGTCAGAGAAGCAGCAGCTGAACTACTGAATGAATTTTACCTGTTGCTGTAGAGCGTAGAGGAGAAGCAAAAAAAAACATTAGTGGTATTAATGTTTTCAATCAACATCAGCGTAATTAGCACTTATTTCAGGAATTGAATTTATCATGCAGTCTCTGAAGTTCTGGCTGTCTAACGCAGGGAAATCAAATCCTTACCTCTCAGATGAGATCTCCAGGAGTTTCTCATTAATCAAGTACGTTCCAAAGTTTCTCCAGGAGATGGCAGCAGTATACTGCAAGTACAACTGAATGAACACTGCAGGAGTCTGAATGTTGTGCTGTGGGGCACTGGGTTATTTTTAGGTTTCTTCTTGTTAATCTTTTTAATTTTTGTGTTGCCGGTACGATGGTAGGCATGCAAAGTTCAGAGCATGGAATATGCACTGGTGTGCTCCTGCTATTGGTCTGTTACTTGTCAATCTTTCGTCAGTGCTGGTAGTTTTAAGGAGGATGCAAGATGCTTAAAGCATCACTTTTAGTCTTACTCCCACAAATGTGTTAATGATAGGGTTTATTCTTAGGTGGCTCTTGGAGCTGTTCCTGGAGGAAGGCACGGTGCAGGCAGGGCTGCTGGAGCAGGCTGGCAGTGAGCAGAAACCCATAGAGGGCAGCAATAAACCGAGCGGCGGCTGGGAGACACTGTGCCAGTAGATGGGTCTCCCGACTTAGATAAATTACATTTTATTAGTGATAGATGTCACCAAAATAAGGGCTGCATGTGTCTTTGTAGCCGAGAGATTTGGCTGGAGTTAGAGGGCAAAACCCTCAGCCCAGCCATGCTCCCACCTTTCAGGATGTCTCCCAACTTCCAAAAAATGACAAGCACGACTCTTTGCCACCCACTAGAGTTTAAAAGTTTCCTCCAGAGGTCAAGAAAATGTCCAGACGAATAAAATTACGTCAGGCATCCAGGATGTGACACAACCTTAACAAAGTCATTTGAAATCATTTGACAGTAAATTTCCCCGTGAGTTCCTAGCCTGGGGCACGGAGAATCCTCTCCTCTCCTCCTCCCTGGACGAGCCTCTCGCCGACCATCCAGATCGCAGCACGCCGAGTACACGCGGGGTCTTGATGCGGCCTGATGGGCTCCTAAAGGCGATTCGGGAGCCTGGCAGAGCCCCCGCAGCTGAGTCGGCTTCCGTCAAGAGCCTGACATTGAATGTATCGTGTCATGCAGATGGTACCTCAGAGGAGTGAGAGCTGCCATTTACAGCACTGATGACAACAACTGCCGAGATCAGTGGGATCTTAAGATTGCTTTAATATGACTGGCACCTAGCAATTTAGCTCACATTGTTTGTGACAGGGTGTCACTCTTGCACTTGTCTGGGGATGAATGATAGAGGGTTATAAACCGTGGAGCTTCCTCTTTTGGAGGAAATTAAACCGCTGTATGTACTGATGTGGAGAATTAGATGCCTGCTGCAGCAGGGTGCGTAAAGAGAGGTATTTGCAGAAGCCTGGTAAAAAGTTTAGTCTGTCTCATATGGGCAATGACCGTCAAAATTACCCCACCACCCCCAGCCCCTGCAAACGTGCTGTCAGCGCGCAGCGTTTGTAAGCGCTTTGGATTGCCTTGTGCTGACCACACGGTGCCATCTTAGCTTTGTGATTTCCTTCAGGTTAGCCAATATACATTTGCTATGTGCAGCTACCGGGAGAAAAAAGCTGAACCTCAAGAGCTGCTGCAGCTCGACGGATACACTGTGGACTACACGGACCCACAGCCAGGTACGGGGCTGACGGGTCCCTCTGCGCCCGCGGGTGCTTGGCTCACCACACGTGCAGCTCCCCAACAGGAGTCTTCTCTCTCTCTCTCTCTCCCTGCCTGCAGCTGAACTGTGATCAGCATTATTCTAAATATGTTTGTGTTTATACTGATCATTAGCTATGCATGACTTTACTATAAATAGATCCAAGGAACTGTGCTAAGAGTTGCACCAGAGGAGAGAAAGACTCGTCTCTTCTGGGGAGCCTAAGTGAATTAAACGTGTAAATCCCAATGAAATTTGATTGTGAACTGAATGCTCAAACTCAGTAGTGATTCTAACCTGTGCCTTCAGCTTATATTCCCTAAATTAAAGATTAACAGCTGTGCCTGTCTTTATTGTAGAAAATATTTATGGGACCAAGCCAGCAGTTTTGCTTGCCCCATTCTCTCTCTGATGGATATCAGCATGTGGAAGGGGCAGGGACAAAAAGGGCTGGTACTTGGAGGTACCTGTTGAATGGTGAGACCCTTCTCCAAATGGAAGAGGGTCCAAGTAGACTTTTATTTCAGCGGGGCAACACACTGGGTGTGGTGATCCTCCCCATGCCCTGGATAAGGGTATCCCCAGAGGAGACGAAGAAAGGCACGGTAGGTTGGTTGTCAAGACCTTTATTCCAGGTTAACGGTCATGTTATGGAGATGGGAAGATGTGTGCCAAATCAGGGAAAAGGCAGAAATAAGGGCATCATCCAAGCACCTTTTGTGCACTGTAAGCACTGATGCATTTGGTCTAATGGGGAACCTCCCACCACATCCCTTCAAAACCCATTTTTAATTGGGCTCCAGTGCTGCAACTCACATGGGACCTGCACAGATGGGGCTGTAGGTGAGAGAAGCAATTAATCCAAGAGTGTCAGGGCATGTTTTAGTAATCGGAGTACAGGATGGTGGGCTGTCTTTCAGGTGAGTTTGATGCAAGGGAGGGGACTGAGCTGGGAGCAGCATGGAGCTGGCTGAGGTGACACCCAAGCAGTGGTGGGGTGGGCAGCTGGGGAGATCCCCTAGCTGACCTCAAAGTCTGTGAAACTGCATTGTCACTTCCTTTCCTGCCAGGTTTGGATGGCGGCAGAACGTTCTTCAACGCTGTGAAGGAAGGAGACACAGTGATTTTTGCAAGTGACGATGAACAGGACCGTATCCTGTGGGTCCAAGCCATGTACCGAGCCACCGGCCAGTCTCACAAAC
Organism: Manacus candei; assembly: GCF_025592945.1. NCBI lineage: Eukaryota > Metazoa > Chordata > Aves > Passeriformes > Pipridae > Manacus > Manacus candei. Next base: position 7,603,681 of record NW_026138073.1, read on the forward strand.
CTGTACCGCCTACCCAAGTGCAAAAGCTAAATGCTAAAGGAGGAAATGTACCCCAGATAGATGCCCCAATCTCTCAATTTTGTAAGTAAATAAGTTCTCCTAGAAAGCAGAAGTCTTTGATGGAAAGATTTTCTGCACTGATCAATATTCGCGCACATGTTTCTGATTTCAAAATGAAATGTTTTTTCATTATCGTTAAGCTGCTTTTTACATCAGTAGATCCAGAAGCAGTTAACCTGTGTGTTTAGCACAACCAAACCCAAGAAACAATATTCCTTGGGGAACTTGTCAATGGGTATTTTAAAGTGCAATACTTGATGGAGGAGAGAGACTGGGATCTGAGAGCCTGAGACCCAGCTTGCTTTTCACAGACACGCGTCTTACCCCCACACAATAAACTGCACACCCAGATCAGAGTGATTCATTAGTGCCATTAGCTGTCTATCAAATGCATCACGTGCCCAGAACTACAGGTGCAAATCTTGCAAGTATGAAATGCACACACAAAAAGAGGTCTCCTGTTGAATATTCAACTGTAGGAAAACATATGGTATTTTTAACAGGTTGCTTTGCAGGCCAGTTAGATGTGAATTTAGAGCAATCATCTTTTAAGTTGTAGCTATGCTGCATGTCCTGTGCAGTTATACCCAGTTTGCTTCATTTGAAATTTAGAGCAATTTCTTTTGTCTTGCAAATGTAATTTGATTATAAACCACACAAATGCCTCCTCACTCATTTTTCTTGAAGGTCTCAATCACACGTCTGCAGCCCCTTTGTTATGTAACATACAGCAGTTCTTGTTAGCTTCAGCAAAAATTAAGAATTATATCATTAAATATAAGTAAGGAAAAGTGGTAAATCTTAAAGAATTCTCCTAATTAAAGCAGATTTTAACATTTTAAAATAGTCTTTCTAAAGCAGTTATGGAGTATATTGTTACAAGGAACTCAGAAAATCTGCCCTTTGCTTGTCAATAGCATTTATATTTGTCTTTTATATTTGTTTGACTTTTTCATGTTGGTGTTTATAGAAAACAATAGTGCAAGACATACAGCTATACAACCAATGTTACAGCAGAAAACCTCTGCTTGATGCTTTTTAATTTTTTGTACTCTCCACATGCCTGCATACTTTGGCCTCCCTTCTGTCTTGCGTTGCTGCTGCTGTGAGTGAGATGTAGTGTGATGCAGCGCGGTAAACCTGCAGTGAGTGTTTCAATTTCAGTGGCCCTCATCCTCCTCATCCCAGTCAGGTCACTGACTTTGGGAGTGTAAGGTGTAAAGAACTGGGGTTGGGAAGGAAGGGCGCCTCTCAGAAAGTCAAAATGGGAGGTAGGAATTGGCCTCTTGTAAGTGGGACATTTACTGGCTGTAATTAGCCTCTAGCCTGGTTGAGTTGTGCTGACCTGAGACTGCATCCCAGAGATTTTATGTCCCTCTGCCCAGAGTGTTTAATCAAAGAATTCTTGGAAATAGCAGGCATGGGTCCTTCTACTGCTGCTTTTTTACATGCTGAAAGCCTTCAAAGCCTAGCAAAGGAGAGCAGCAGAGGGATGCTGCTTGTGGCTCCCTTTCTTAACAAGTGATGCTGAAGGATGCTCGTAGCTGTGTGGTTGGTGCACAGAGGATACACTCCTGCTTATCCCAGCATGATTCCTGTGGAGTAAGATGAGAACAGAGAACATCAAACTAGGGAAGCACCTTTCCCTTCAGTCGTTTCCCATCCCTGCAGACATCAGGCCTGGAGAATTTTTTCTGCTGGGTAGATTCCTGATGTTTACAGAGTTTTCACTTTGTCGCACCAATATGTTGGTGGGCAAAGGTAAGGCTTGTGTTCCCAAACACATCGTAGTAGCTGTAGCAAAATCTGCCAGGAATTTGAGGAGGAAAAGGGAATGCCCAGGGCTGTGGACATTTGAGTGTGATGTCTCCATGTACAGCCAAGCGCTGTGTGCATGGGAGAGCTGAACCCTTCTGCTTAAGAGTACCTCTGGTGGAGAAGGGGCATCTTGCTTGTCCTAGCCCTTGACAGGAAGCAGGGAGGTCAGTAGCTGAGCCCAGGAGTCCTCTCTGCAGCCCACAGCCCACAGCCCAGCACATCCATCAGAGCCTTGTGCTGCTCATAGTCCTGCAGACTCTATCAGCCCGACTGTGCTCAGAGCTAGAGAAATGCCACAGGTCTGACCTTGTTTTTCCATCTCACTTGCCTGCCAGGAGGCAGGGATCCTTCATCCTTGTTTCTGGTGAAAACAGCCAAGATTTCACTCCCTGGTTCCTCCAGGGTATCCTAGGGGGTCAGGATCTGACCTCAGTTTCTCTCACTTGTTCTCATGCTAATGCCAGCTCCAAATCTGGATCATTTTGCTTTTTATAACACCACCACCCTCTTTCCACCCACGATGTATTTTTCGAGAAGCTGGACGGCTTCAGGCTCCCCTTTTTGCTGCAAGCAGTGGGAAACCCTCTTGGTTGTGTTGTGCCAAAGCCTGGAAGAGAGAAACTGGTCTGCTCATCAGTCCATCAGTTTGATGATGACTTGCTACCTCAGCATCCTCTGGGCTAGTGTGTTTTGACCTTGGTCTTCCTTCCTCCTCCTCCTCCTTTGAATCTAGATTCCTCTGACAGGTTTTTGTGCACATCCTACAAGAGGAGTAGGGCAACATGCCATAGTACACCTTCATCTCAACAGCAAAGGCTGCTCATTTTTCATACTTCAATGTCTGTACATGGCAATGCTCATTGCAAAAGTCATTGGGTGCAGCAGTTAAATAATCCAGAGCAGGAGTGAACCATGCATGCTATGATGGCTTGTCGGGACTCTTAAATGCACAAATACATATCTCAGCTCCTTCAGTCTTGAAATTCAAACATATCAAGTATTGCATTTTTAAAAGGGTCTTGGTTTGTTATTGGGTTTTTTCGGCTTGGGTATTTTGGTTTGGGGTTTGTTTTTCTTTTTTTTTTTTTTTTTTTTTTGCCTGCAGAAAGGTAAGGACTTTTGCGAAACATTTTATTCTTGTACATTTATCTTTATACCTGTCATTTTTTTTTGTGCTTATTAGAGGCTATGGTGAATGAGGATGTGCAAAGAAGTAAATGTTAAGCCATTTGACGAGTAACTGTTGTTACAGCTTTCATGTCGTAGCAGTCCAAGACGGCTCATGCGCATGCATGCACACGCAGACAAAATCCAGCCCTCCACGCCTGGCATGGAGCTGTCTGTCACACAGAAACTTGGGAAGGACATATCTTGCTCTTTGGGAAACTTGGGAGAAATAGTGAATTCACTTGGTTCCCCCCTCTTTTGATTTAGTAGATACAAAGATAGAGCAGCATTCAAATTCTCATCCACAGTTTGATGGCAGCGCTTGAGTTGGAAGCAATCAGACAGCTCCGAACCAGGGTGGAGTTTATTTTATTTGCTATTTAAGTACTGAAAAAAAAAATAGATCCTGCTATTCATTAATTTTTGTATGACTCTACAATTCCTTTTATGTGGGTGAACAATACCTGTTAAAGTGAAAAGTTTTGCTTTTTTTTGTTTTGCTACAATTTCAAAGAAAAACTCCATTCACGCAAAGCTGTGCTTTTCTCCAGTGTTCGCATTATAAAAGAAAAAAACCCAAACTGTTCTTGTTTACTGTTGAAACCATGCACAGTATTATAGTCAATAATGCTGCCAATACATATTACACCTTTTGGCAATATTTAAGCTTCATAAAAGTGGTCACTTGTCTGAAAGCGCCAATCTTTGTTTGTTCTGTGTTAGTGATGCATCAAACAAAATTCCCAAACATGCTCAACGTTCTTTTTTTTCCGAAACCCTTTTCTTTTTAACATGAAAGATTGGTCCGTACTTGTTTTATGTATCACTTGTGGTTATATTTAATTTTTTAATGTCTGTTTATATTTAATAACTGTTAATCACACCATATACAAAGAGTTGGTTGTTTTGAGAATTTGTGATGATTTGTTCCCCCATAATAAGTAGCGAGGTTTATTGAGCTGCTTAAGAAATTTTCAGCTATAAGTGGTTTTCTTTTTGGTTGGTTTGATTTTCTTTAAGTTTCTTTTTCATTCTTTGCTTGAACCCAAATATTTAGCTCCTAGGTTAGGGTTCCTGTCTGCTTTCCTGAGCCTTGTTGCTAGTCTTTATGTTATTCTGGTTTGTTCCTTCTTACCCTGCTAACTTCTAGCTGGACTCAAGGGTAAGTGCTTCCCTGTAGCTAGCACAGCTCAGATAATCAGGCTAGATTATCTGACGTATGCAATGTGCTTTTTTTTTTTCTCTTAAATCTTTCTCATGTTTAGATTTTGTAGTACAAACTTTCCATGTTATTTTCCTGAATTGAGGTTTGAAATGTAAGTTTCCATACTGAAATTGGGATGCATGTGATGTTTGCATAATTGCCTTCTCTCCCTGGCTTTCACATTGGCATCAAGTGATCCTCTTAGTAAAGCCAATCATTAACATTTCTATTTTTCATTCCAAGATGTAAATATTAATTAACATCACAATAAAACTGTAAATAATACCTTCTTTTGTTTCATGGAATTTACATCTAGTTGACTGCTTCCTGCCTGAAAACAGATCATTTTGCACTCTGACAATATCCTTTCTCTCCGTGCCGATGATTAGCTTGGTGCAGCGCACCAGAGTGCGGGGCTAACCATGGACACCTCAGGGTGTAGCAAGGTAGGGCAGGAGACCCCAAGAGACCTAGACAAGGTGCAGGACTCCAGAGGAGACCCCCAAAAACCCCTCCACGCATGCCCTGTGAAAACAAGCCTGAGTCATCGAGGTTTGATAGTTCCCTCTCCCATAAACTCATTAGGGGATGATTTCAGCAGCAAGTGGCAGCTCTCTGGGTCACCCCAGATTTGGAGATGCTGGCCCACTCAGACCTAAATGCATTTGTCATGGAGGGGTGCTGCTGTTCCCCCAAATTATCATAAATTAATCTTTTAGCATGGGTCTCAGTCACCAATCAAAGCCATGCTTGTCAAAGCACAAGCCAGGGGGATTGCTATTTTACCTTTTCCCACTGGAATACATACTCTGAAAAATATAAAAGCCCAAACTTGTGCTGTAAGACAGCTTCTCCTCAGTCTTTGTTCAGTCCTAAGTACACCCAGTACAAATCCTTTATTGGTGTTAAAAGCTTCTTCTCTAATATCTGGTGAGTGCCTGCTTTCCTTAGGAGGGAATAGCATCAGTGGGTCATGAGAGCTGGCAAATATGTATCTGGAGTATCTGAATGCAATTATGAGAAGGAACAGGCGGTGTCATCCCTCCTGGCCATCAAACAAGACTCCTTTTTTCCTTCTTGCTCCTTTTGTTTCTTCTTTCTTCTTTTTTTCCTATGTGTGAGTATGTGCGTGTGTGTACAAATATCCCCCTGGGTATAGCAGGCAGAATTCCTTCTCAGCAGACACTTTCTTTTTTCTTTCTTTATTTTGTTTTCTAAATGTTTGGATTTCCAAAGAGGATTCTTATCAGACTTTACCTCAAAAAAATGCACAAAAGTTTAATTTGAATGAAATACAGATTTTTGCCACTTTGAAAGAAAGAAAGAAAGAGTGAATGAATGAATGAACTTGATTTTGGCAACATTACATGTATTTGCACTACTATGCATTGCTATCCTATTAGATTATTAGTTTTGTGCTTTAATTGCTTTATTTTTTTTTTAGATAGTTAGAGATATCATGAGAACGCTGCTGTGTCTTCTGTATTGTCAACTTGCAGATGCTTCATTGCAGGAATGCAGAATTAAAATGTTAAATCAGTTCTCACGTAATTTGCATGAATTTAAAACTAGCCTGTAAATCACTTCTACGTGCTTTAAGAAGCCTGGGACTCTAACTTATGAAATACAAATTCACGGGTTTCTGCAGTCATCCAATTCAAAATATTTTTAAATAGTTATAAAAATGCTGTGAAACAATGTTTTGTACTCTAAATAGTTGTTCTAAAACTGTGTTTTTGACTTGCCACACAAGGAATTATGTAAGTTCATACTACAAATTCTTATTCATTTAATGACCAAGCATTAGATAACTTAGATTGCAGTTCAGTGCCTGGTGTGTCTGGTGATTTACAGGAACATTCATAATAATTTATTAAAATTGTAACTCAAGCAGAAAAGAATTTGTTTACAGCAGGGGAAAAAGCCATAAACCACAGAAATAAACAGGCAATTAAATTTAAAACTATCTTCTAACATGGAATAATATGGAAGGGAAAAGAAAGAGCTCTTTGCTCTGCAGCTGAGAGGCGAGTTGAGGCTGCTGCAGCGGCCGCAGCTCTGCGCAGGAAGGAGGTTTGGGGAGGAGGTTTGCAGAGCCCTGTGCACACACACACACACACACACACATAGCACTTCTCAGAGGTGGCAATGTCGCAGTGCGTGGCGAGGAGGGGACTTGCTAAGTCACCAGCCAGCACTGCCAGCAGCTCACTCACAATCCACCTGGCAATTTCCTGGTGCAGGGGCTTAGTTTCTCCCCCCCAGAACACTGGTGTTTGCTGGTGAAGCCTCTTGCTCCACACAGCCGGACAAAATGAGGCTCTCAGGCACTTCCCTGGGTGTTTCTGTAGCGAGTCACAGTCCAAGTGTGTCCGTGAGCTCTCATATAGTGGTGAGAACACGAGGGGACCCCGCTGCCCCTGGGAGTGGGCGGTGGGTCGCGGTGGGCACACAGTCACCCACCACCGCGGTGCATTCCGGCACCGCGCAGCCTGGAAAACTTCTCCTGCTTTGCCCAGCCAGGCCAGTGAGGAGTTTTCTAGAAATATCTGTAAATGAATAGCTGCCATCAATCATTGTCATTCCTTTATTTCATGTCTCCTGATGAGGTTGACTAGTGTCATTGTTTGTTACTGTCCAAACCACATCTTCATTCTTGTAATGTCAAGCAGATATGACAAGCACACATTTTCCAGATGAGTAAGATACAAAGTCACCTTTTAATTTACAGTTGTTTGATTTTTTGTTTGTTTGTTGGAATTTTATTGGTTATTTTTATAAGCAAAAGCGTTGTAAAATTTACTGGATGTTCAGTTGCCTTTGATACTAAAACAAAGTCACTCATTATCGAAAAGAAATAAATCTGGAGTAAGAAATTCTTACAATAAAATGGCTACCTAAAGCCTTTTATAACAAGAATTCTTTTATGGAGCTTGTCCCCCACTATTAACTTCACAGCTCTCAAAGCAAAATCTGCCAAAATTATTGCTGGAGCAAAAGAAATGCAGAGGGCAGGGAAATACATTTTTAAAAAAGAATGAAAGATTTGACCATTTTGTCTCTTCCTTTTTAAATAACAGTTAGATATAGAGAAATACAGCCCTCAGAGAACCAAACAGTGGGACAGTCCTTTGGTTTTCATTATTCTTGTTGTTGAAATCTTTGTGTTCCTGACACTGGTAGATTTTTAAGACTGATTTCAAACACTTGTAGGAAGGGGTTGTGTGACAGGGGGTTAGTTAATGAAGTCAGCGTAAAATGCAAACTGGATAAAAACGAACAAAATAAACCTGGCAGTATTAAAAGAAGGCAGTAATGTAGAGACCAAGTGTGATACAAAAGGCCAAAGTCTGCAGTTTTCCAGAAGAAAGGTTCGTGGAGCCTGTGCTGCCCATGTCCCTCCTCTGGCAGCCTCCCTCCCGAGACCACCATCAAACACCTTTCAGCTGCAGTTGTGTGGAGCTTGTCTAAATATGTAAGATAACTTTTGTGGGCCTGCAGCAGCATTTTGGCTGGAGCCCCGAACAAAGAAGCACTAGCGAGCTTGGCACGGCACCTTGGGAAGGGATTGCAAATTACTGGAGCATCATATAACTTTCTTTCTTTGGTTTCTCCTTCCTTTTTAGCTAGAATAACAGAGCGGGGTCAAAAAAGCAGCCGTATTTGACTGAAACAATTAATTTAAAGTACTTACAAATTGGCTGTACAGTTTGGGTGTGAATATTAGCCATTCTCGTTTTGTACTTTGTTTAAGATCACATGCAAACTGTACAGGCCATTTTGAAAGAAGGTAAATTAGACGTAAACTTATTTCAAATGCAGATGTTGGCATTATTTTAAATTGCAGATATGTGTCTGAAGTGGGGTAATAATATATTTAGATCTGTTCTTTTTTTGTTTGTGTATTGCCTAGGAAGTTTAATGTTTTGAGAAAATTCGATTCCTGAATTTCATTTTTAAAAATGAGTCCATTGGAAAAATCAAAATTCAAAAAGAAACTGTAAGGTGCATGGGGTGCTTATTTAGAATAATTAAGGGAAGATGAATTTAGTGTAGGATTGACCTCTTTAACCTGCTCCTAGTTATTTTTAAGAATTTTGGCCCAGAGCAGCATCTGGCCCAGAGTTGATATTCCATTTGAAAGAAATACACATTTGTATTACCATTCTTCACAGGCATCTCTAGTTCACATCACACCAGCTGTATCCCCTGGGTGGGCAACATGCACCCACCCAGCCCTGCATCTCTGCTGATGCAAAATGGTTTGGCGGTGCAAGAGCTGCGGCACTGGGCTTTGCAGGAAGAGCTGCAGCTGCTCATCCTCCTTCCCATGGCAGAAATCCACATTTTAAACCACTGACTGAGCGTAAGTCATGTGGATCATGCTTTTCTGGTCACTTGAGCTCACGCAGTGCCATGTCTGATGTCTCTCTTTTCATGTGGTTGTTCCGAGGTGGAGAGCTTTGGGGGAAATGGGCTTTTGAGCAGGCACCCAACGGGATGCTCAGTAAGGTGTGGCTTCAAAGTGATTAATGAAAGTAAAATTGTCCCTGATTATGGACAGTTGTGAAGGACATTTAATCACTGTGTCTGTTCTCACACTTGGCAGGGAACTGTCTGTGCCCCTGCCTTGGGCAGGGAGATTGTAAAAAGCTCAGCCAGACCCTCAGCTCGGTGGAAGCCAGCGGCGCTTCGGTCGGTTCCCACCAACCAAAGGTCTGCTCTGTGCCCACCTTGATCAGAGAACATAACGTGGGGAAAAGCTTATTAGTCTGGAGTAAAAAATATTCATTTCAAACATGCTTTCTAGCACATATGCTCAAAAAAGTTCACCAGCTAAAGGGCTAGAGGACTCTTCAAATTTCCAGCTGATTTACTCGGCTCTCGGAGCCTCGTTGGCTGAGCAGGAGGATTGACAGTGTATCAGGGCTTCTAATTGAAAAGTAATAAAATCTCTGAGCAAAGCTGGCAAATGAAGGCCTCCAGCCAATTTGTCAGCTTGCAGTCAACTCCGAGGAGCCGGGCAGAGCAGCAAACCATTAAAAATAGTCTGATAATAGCTGTTAAAACATTTTGCAGGCACTAGGGATGGAATCGAGAACAGCACAGCCGAACTCTTTGGGACTGAATGCAATCAAATCCATCTTGGCCAGAAGGGACAGAGAGGAGAGGGCAGAAAGCTGTCAAAACAGACAGGAGCCAACCCATGCCACAAGCCCCAGGCCTGGGTGGGCTTCACATCCCATACCCAAGGGTGCTGGACAGGTGCCCTGGAGGTGATGCGCTCCTCAGGGAAGTTGTCCCCGTCCCCCGAGCCAGCCCTTGTGCTGCCACCTCACTCGGCACCATCAGGAGCTTCTTCTGTCCCTGTGCTGAATGCACAGAGCTGCTGGCAGAGACAGAGGGGGGAATTTGGGACCGGGGAGGGAGGTGACATGGGGGGCAGCAGGGCCCAGCACATAGAGTGAAACAGGGGAGCAGACCCTCAAAAATTAACCAGCTGTAGGAAAAACGTCAGTGTTTATTCAGCAGGGTTTTAGCGAGGAAAATTGCCAGCTACAGCTGAATTAAGTATTCCTAGCAGCTAATTGAAATGTTACATGTTTTAATTTGTCTGATTTCTTTCCAGTGGGTGATGTTATTTATATAGTTTGTATATAGATAATGACAGACTATACAGAAAATGTAAAGATTGCTTCCAATGATCAGTAATGATCATTGAGAGCACTGACATGAGCGAGGTATTTAGAAAGACATGCCATCCTTCACAGCTAAATATTGAATAGTAAAACATATATAAAAGAACATTCGCACTCTCATTTAAAGCTCTTTTGATTTACTTGAATTTTTTTTTAATTAAGGATTTTGTGGGTTTTTTTCTGGTAAAGAGGGATTTTGTTTTAAAACAAATACAGTTACCATATACTCCTATTGCGGAAAACTGCATTTTTGTGTCCTTTCAGCCACATTGTTTCAAGGCCACCCAGTTCCCGTAGGAGGCTATAAACAGGGGAAGGATTTAAATCCTATTTTCTTTGTCAAGGATTTGGCAAGAACCCATATAGTAGGAAGCTGAGCACAGACAAAACCGAGTGAAAGGTGTCCTTTAATTCCCCAGCCGCTGGAAGAACAAAACCTGCTCCCAGCAGGGTCCCGGCTGGCCGCACCCAGGCCGGTTTGGCGGCTTCATTTCGACTGCTGAATTCGGTGTATTTTTAGTTAACCATGTTGAGATTAATTAATTAGCCCCTAGGAGTTAGTGCCCGTAAATGTCACCCAAAGCAGAGAAGTGTGAATACGTTGAGGCTGTTAATTCACCCAAAAATGGCAGCTCGTAATCCAGGCAGAGGAAATTCAGTCTCTCCGTCGGGATGACTGGCAGCTCCGGCGCCCTGTCGGGTTACTGCCTCTGTGACAACAAACTACATATCAATTTAACTTCTTAGCAATGCTTAAAAGAGCATCTTTTTATTTCAGTGAGGTAGCATTTAAAGTTGCCATTAGGAAAAAAAATTGCCGTGGGGAAGACAAACATTGGCATTTGGATAAAGAACAACGTAACTGGTCTGATACCTAGAGAACATAGCAAATGTAGAGAAAAATGCTACAGCTGTAACTTCATTAGAATGGCAGAATCTATTACAGTTAACCACAGCTATCTAAATAGGAGCTAATTTACTTATGTGAGCCAAAATTCTGTTAACTCATAGCCTATTGTAAGATACAGAGTGAATTCTTGGGTTTGTGTTCTGGTTTTAAGTACAGAATAAATGCACTATAATGAGCAGTTGACAAGATGTTAATTCTAAAATCTTTTGCCTAAATGCAATAATATAGTCCATAACTGATGCAAGTTGACAATGGGAGGTGAAGTGTACTATGTAGCCTGCAAAGAGAAAACTTAATGGCAATGGAGGGAAGAGGAGATATTTAGCTTTCATGCTTCATACTGTATATTTTTCTCTGTTGTATTTGTCAACTAAAATGTCTTATATCTCTCTAAATGGTGTCTTTCTCTATATGTATAAATGAACAGATGCAGATAGAGCTCAAAAGCATGGCATGGATGAATTTATCTCTTCCAATCCCTGTAACTTTGACCACGCTTCACTCTTTGAGATGGTTCAGCGCCTCACTTTGGACCACAGACTTAATGATTCCTATTCTTGTCTGGCAAGTATATTCTTTGGTCTCTAGTGATATAAACATCAAGCAGCAAAGTCAAAGCTAGTGTGAGTGGGGGCTAATTCCCCTGTTGCTGGAAGATTGACTTCTGTTTACACCAGGTTTGAATTTGGCCCAGAGGTGTTTTCTTTTGAGAGGCTGCCTGCAGTGAATTGACTGCTGTTCTTCTCCAGTCGCACTGTCTTTATCGTTTCTGTTTGCAATGCTTAAAATGTTTCTTCCTGCAAAGACAAACTCCAGTGTGGGGATGTGAAGTAGAGAGCAGTGTTTTGCAGCCTCCTGCACTGCCTTCCAGAGTCTTCTGGATGAAAGAACAGGGGAGAGATGACAGTCTGATACCACCTCCCATGTCAGTGGAGTCCCACCAGGAATAACCGTGGCCCACCTTTATGTCTCTTTATGAGCAGGGATCCCAAGCAGGTAACAGATGGTACTATGTGGATAACTGCAGTGATGCTGCAGTCTGTCCACACTCCCTTAGTCGCATGCCCATCCTGAGCACTCCCATGAGCAGCAGTTGCAGCTCTCAGCCCACTGTAGGACAGTGGCAGGAGATGCTCCAGGACAGCTTGTAGCCTTTGGCTGGAGTGCAGTGCTTGGGGGCTCTTGGGTACTGTAAGGGTTTAAATTACAAATAACTGATAACAACACAACTTGAGCAATTAATTTTTAGGAGTTTCAGTGAGGAGGATGAAAAGGCTCTTAATTTTGAGAAAACAATAGGATGAATCCTTTCTAGGGGGGTCTGAAATGGAGAACCTGTCCTGAACATGGCATGGGACAGATCCTGACCTGCTGCCCTCCTAGAGTTGCACAGAACCCTCCATTCTGGGGTGTCATGGTGGGCTCCTTCACTAGAAGGACCACCCCATGCCAAGAGCCTTCATCTTTACCAGCTGTGCAGTCTTGGAGCTGGGACTCTCAAGTGTCTTGCTGTTACAAGAGCAACCTGGGAGCACAGCTGAGCAGCTGGCAATGAGGCTGTTGGTCTCAAATCCTGTCCTCCACGTCCCCCCCCACCACGGTGCTTCTCTCACTACCCCACACCTTGCACCGCACACGAGGACCAATCTCTGAGAGGCTCAGAATCAGTAAATGCCATTAGTGGTAGTGAGTTGTCACCTCCCTGAGGAAAGGAAGGGCTAGGAGGAACTGTTGTGGACGTCCCCTGAGGTAAGGATGGGGTGGGAGAAGGCTGCACTTTACCTGCAGATACCCAAGTGGTACAAGTAGGCTTGGTGGGAGCATTGTCAGACCTGCAGCAGGTTCCTCACCGGTTCCATCGAGGTCTTTGCTCTGGCAGGCAGTGACATTGGCATGCAGCTTCTGCTCCCCACGCATGGCTGACCCTAGGAAGACCATCCCCATCCATGCATGTCTGAGAGGTTGGCTTGCTGCTGGTTTGTCTCTGTGCAATCTCGGGCCTGGTGAGAGAGCTGTGGTTGTTGAATTAAACCCGTGGAGAGGTGCGAGGCCATCACTGAAAACAATTAACACTGTTTTTCTTCAAGAAACCCACCAACCGCACTTCTGCTCGTTATGGAGATGTTTAGGCCTTTGATAGAAGCTGCTGGAGCAGTGGAGCTCCCCTCAGCACCAAGTCATGCCTCTTGGGAGCGGAACATCACCAATTAACCAATTAACTTGATCTTCTTTCAAATCACCCATTGCAGTGTTGTAAGGAAGAGAATAATGGCCTGTGTTCACCTATGCTTGGATTTCACATGCTTCTTTACTTGCTTTACCGTGGTTTTGTCCTGATTATGGTGTAAAAAAAAAACAGACTGACCTCAAAATTTGAGTTTAACTGCAAAGAGCTCCCAGTGTTCTTACTGTACCATTGGGATGTTGGTGATAGCACTGCGTTGACTTGGCTGGAGGAGCTGTGAGCCCGTGGTAAGCCTGCTCTGTCCACTCTGTGTGCTGCTGGGCAGTTCTTATTCTCCCTACAGGACATTCCATGCAAGGTCCCACGGAGTTTTGCCTCGTCACACCTCTTCTTTTCAAACGTGGACCTGGAGGTGCCAGGGAAGACTTACCCAGACACAGAGGATAACTCAGCATCACTTCCTTTCTGTGGAACCAGGTTAAACAACGCAATTGTGAGCCCACTCATGGGCTGAGCCAGGCATCCCTAGGAAAACAAACAGCCTGGCTGACTCAGCCACAGCAGAAGTGATGTTTACTGGCAGAGAGCTCAGTGTTGGGAAAGGGGAAGAGCGCTTTCTGCAGAGCTTGCTGAGGGCTCCTGCCTGTCATCCACAAACTGGTAGCGGAGTCACGCTCAGGGCTCTTCCTGGACTATTGGGATGAGCATTCAGCTGTTCCAGCATGGTATGGACCCCACACATGGGGTCTTCACTCCTTTCACTTGGACATGTATGCTGTTTCTGAGACTGCCCTTCAGCTCTTCCCAAGTCTTCCCAACCCACTGCCAGCATCCAGCTCATACAGCTGGGTCCGTGCTGGAGCTGTACTGACCATGATGTGTCAGCATTCGTGGAATTCCCATTATATGGCACAGCATGTACTGATGGAAAGTCTTCAGAGTGCCCAACCTAGCCAAGATATGTGAAGGAGTCAGATTAAGAGGTCCATGAAGCAGGCCACCAAGATTAAATTCTCTTGGACTTCCTGTGGTAAAGGCAAAATTTAGCTAATGAAATGTGAAAATTTTCCCTCAAAAATTCTGGTTTTCTCAAAATTTGCATTTACCTTTAGGAAGCTGGTCCATGTTTCACCAGCCCTGACCAATCCTTGCTTTTCCCAGCTCCAAAGCTCCCATGGCACTCCCTGCTGGTGCCTTAGACACATTTTCCTGTATTGGAGCAGTTCAGCTTGTTGAAAACAGTCAGTGGAGCTCCCTGTGCTCTGCGCCCTTTCTCCATTGTCCCCTCCAGGTTTCCTAATTCCATTGGAGACATCTGTGAGGCCACGTTGCACTATACCTCTCTGCAATGGGGACAGACACCCCATGTGTCATCACTGTCAGCTGCGTTTGCCAGGCTGGCTGGGTGTCAGCTGGTTGGGCCAGGCAAATCTTCATCAAGAGCCAGGATCTGCCTGAAGATTTGGGAGATCTGTCTGAACACCACCTTTCATCAAACCTTAGGAGTTTTTCTGGGGCTGTGGTGAGCAGCATTTACTGCTCCCTTGGAGCCCCATTCAGCAGCAGGTGTTTTATTTCCTACCTCTTCCTGCAAATGAAGACTGCTTGGTTCTGTTGGGCTCTGGGTCTCTCCACCCACATTCTGCTGCCTGTGGTCTAATGAGGTCTGAGGCTCACCACTGAACCTCTGAGCTTTCGCTCACACTTCCCCTCCTTGCACCATGGCAGCAACCCTGAGTGTTTGCCCCTGTCCCTTGTCTCTTCCTGAGGACCAGCATCCAGTTCAGGGGAGCAGTGTGGGTTGCTCTGGATCACTGGATCCAGCCTCTGCTTCCTTCACTTTAAACTCTGGGCTTAATACTTGACTCCAGTGAAATCAGTGCCAGCCTTCCCGTCAGTGTCAGTAGGGCCAAGATTTCACCCTGTAGGGAGAAATGAGTCCTTTGTATGCATTAGGTGAATATAACAGTTTCAGCTGCACTTCTACCCCCATAACCAAACATAGACATCTTTCTATTGCAGAGCAATCACGACATTTCTATATTTTTTCCGTGCCACATAACCAAAGACTTTCGTGAAGAGAGACAAGGTGAAGAGATCATCCAAGGATGTAACAAACAGGCAACATAAAGAACTCCTGAATCAAGCATAATGCCACCAACCAAAAAGCAGACAAAATGCCATTAAGAGTGGTGAAGGCAAATATACCCCTCCCAAAAAATAGCCTTCCAGAGGGCTGTCCCATCTGCATTGTTCTGTGTCTTCATTTTGAAATGTGCACTTCCAGTGATCCCAGCACTGTAGCTACTCCCTATATCTATCATTTTCCCCTCATTATTTTAATTCTTTTCTCAATCTGTTTTGGAGTTGGCCCAATAAGGATGAGCAAATCCTTCTCTATGTCTTTGAGCTCTTAATTGATATTTCTTCAACTCTTTTCAAAGCAGCTATTTTGGCATCTAGAAAAGATTTGGTGTCATCTGAGTGGTAGAAAATATATTTTAATCTTTCACAGCAGTGTTGTTTCTAAGATGTAGCATTTGGGGTAACAGATGGGGTGGCAAAGAAGTTGCCTATAGGGGCAGTGCTCTGCCTCAACTACTCTCCCGCCCGCTGCAGGAACTTTTCAATTAAACGATGAAAGATTTTGCAGCTTGATGCATTCCAGAGCTGCGTCTTAGCAATTGTTTAGCACCCAAATTTCCATGTAAATATTGACGGTTTTGCAGCATTTTGAAAAGCAATCTACGAGATTATTCTTGTTCTCATTAGCGCCGTTCCCAAAGGCAGAGGCACGTTCCGCTTCGGCTGTCCCAGGATGTTCACTGGAGCCATCCCCTCGCAGGGAAGGGCGTCCTCCTTGGGAGTCCGGACACTGCACTGCACTGCAAGCCGTGTGTCAGCAGGCCCTCAGGACTGACAGACAGAAATAGTCTGAGGTTTCTGGATGTGTAAAGAAACCGTGCTCTTGAGCAGAGCTCCCCTTGCTTCAGTGCCGAGGAGGTGGGCAATGTCAGAGCATGTCGCCAGTGGCACAAAATAAGGATCACGGGAAACATCCCTTTCTGATACTGCAGAGCTGCCTTTCTCTGTCTGCAGGACGTTCCTACCTGCCAGATGCAAGAGTCATTGTTCAGTGTAATCCTCCATACTCTTCCCCCACATCAGTCTTCTTGCTCCTGGCCCAATGTACAATCCCATCCCCAAAACTGTTTCGCACTGTTTAAATAACCAAACCTTTGTCATCTCTTAAAGGTGTCTTTTTTTTTCCTCTTCTTTTTGCTAGGCACTGTCATGAACTGGCCTAACTTTTCAGCATTTAAGTGACATTTCCCTTTAATGGTAGCATAATATGTTTTTGTTAACAGTTGCACTGAGTATATGCTGTGTTTGAGTGATGATGTTCAGACTGTATTGTTTGAGTGACCTCTCTCCTTTTTCCTTAACATAGCCTTAGGTTTGTATTCCTTTTATTAGAACAGTTGACCACTACACCTCCAAATCTGATAGCCTTTGTATTTAATAACTTATATTTAAAATCAAGTCTCTTTATTTCTAAACAGGGCTGGTTTAGTCCTGGCCAGGTCTTTGTGCTAGATGAGTATTGTGCACGTAATGGAGTGAGAGGCTGTCACAGACATCTCTGCTACCTCAGAGATTTGCTAGAGCGCGCAGAAAACGGAGCTATGATTGACCCCACCTTACTTCACTACAGTTTTGCCTTTTGTGCATCACATGTTCATGGCAACAGGTAAGGAATTCTTCTTAGCTAGCAGCATCCTGCCAGCAAGGGATGACTTTGTCAAATATAGGTTTCCTTGGATAATGCACAACAGTCCCCAATTTGTTTTCACAGTGGATGTTTGGCAGCAGCACTTCTAGTGGCATAGTCGGTTTGTTTGTTTGTTTCGTCGCTTGTTTAATGTAAGCAGTAAAAATGCACACAGAGGATCCAGAAATGAAGGGTTTTAACTTTCTTGCCCAGGCACCTGCTAGATGCAGTTCTGGACAAGATAAAGTTGAAGTACATGTGACTGTTGCAGGTTGAATAGATACAAGTAAATGATACACTGTGCTGATTTAATTGTTGTGAGAGAGGATCTGACAAATTGCAGCAGTGAAATTTTCAGCACTATCAAACTTCAGTGTTCAAAAGGGCTTTAAGCCCTTGGGCACCCATGTCTCATTTAAAGTCCACATGACATCAGTGCAGAAATTGCTTAGACATAACTGAAAATTTTATCTTGCACTGTTTCAAAGCAGTTTCAGTTTCAGAAGAAGCCAGTTCCTTTCTCTTAAATGTGGAAAACCTTTGATGGGAGGAACTGGAGCTGTGCTTTTTCCCTCTGTTTATTTTGCTGACAGCTGTAGTATCTATTGCAACTTCTTTTTCTGCTTTTTTTTCTGTTAAGTTGTATTATATACTTTGAGATATCACTGTGTATCCTGCATATGCTGCTGGTATAAAATAATTAGGTGTTTTCATAAATGCTCTGGTAAATACCACCCCGAATTACGACATGCACTGCCCAGGTTTCACATTGCAAGGCTGCCACTTGCTTTTGCAGTTACTTTCATACATCTTGTCATGGAAACCAAGTTTTTGATTCCTTAGTTTCTTTTTTAGTTCTGACTTTCCTTTGCTCATCCGTTCTTTCTTTGCCAATTGTGATATGATTTCAGTTGTTTCCTTTCAGCTTAATTTCCTTTTGTTTTATTTTGAGTTTTTTCATGCTTTGTTCTTGTTTCTTTCACTTTTGCTGCTGGTCTTGCCCCCCACATTTCAATCACTCCCCCAAGAGAACTCATGGCAGAATTACTTGGTGGGTCACAGCCAAGTGCAGACGGTGAGGGGGGCAAAGCATCTCAGGCCCCTGCTGCTGAGACGGAGACAAAAAAGGATTCCAAAAAGGAGTCCAAAAAAAAGAAAGAGCCCAAATCCCAGCCGAATCCAGAGCCAAAAAGGTAAGCAAAAGCATGCAGTGCACAGGAGTGTGTTGCAGAGGGCACTGGGGGCTCCTTGGTCACTGAGCACACTGGGCAGTTTGCATCCCCACAGCTCAGGGAGGCTTACTGTGGCTCTGGCATTTGGGTCATACACTCTCCTGGGAGCTGGATGGAGTTTGGGCACCCAAGTCCCATAGGGGGTCAGGACCTTGAACTTTTTAGGCATGTGTAAACATGTGAGATAGCTCACATGACGTGTAGGGGATGGGACCAGGCAGCGAAACTGGCTGCCCCATTGCCCTTTGTCATCTCAGCTGGTGTGGGAACAGGACCTGGCTCAAAGCCCATTTAGCCCATAACAGAGAGAAGGTCAGATACCAGTCACAGGTCCCCCATGTACCTTTGCACAGGGTCCAGCACAGCCAGAACTGAAGCCTCCTTTTCATCAGGGTTGGTGGCGGGAGGTATCTGACAGTACTGGCCAAGGTGACAACCTGCCATTCCCTCCCCATGGGGCTGGAGAGTTGTGGGCTCAGGAAACGTCATGCTTTAAAACTCATGTGGTATGTAGACCCCAGTCTAATGCTGTAAAGCTGTCCAGGGCTGTGTGTGGCTGCTGCACTGTGCTGGGAGCTGCTGGGCACGGCCAGAGGGGAAACTCGGCCATGGACGGGCTATTCCAGTCACTGAAATAGTCACATTCCATTTAAAATATTCCAAGAAAGAAGTGAGGTGTCTTGCTATGACTTAGCTGTCTTTAGCTGATGCTTGACTTCACATCAGAAGGTTGAAGGTTCATATTCCTTCTTGGTCACTGCTGTCTCTCTGTTGCCTGGGGATTTCAGGAGGCTCTGTGTGGGAACTGCAGGGCTGTGGCATTGCACGTTGCCACCAAGGGCAGGCTCTGGGTAGCACCCAGCAGTTCGGTGCAGAGACCGCGGGGTGCAGCGTCTGGCTTCTGCTATCAGAAGGTCACAGAAAGGGACCACAGGGGGTCTGAGAGAACACATGACTCCGTATCTCTTGTGTCTACTATAAGAAATGTGAATATCTGAGCGGAAGAGTCACGATTTCTTTTCAGAGAGCTGTTGAGGCCACATGCGTGGTGCGTTTGCGAGCTGGCTGGCAGAGAGCGATCGAAAGCCGGTGTTTACCCGCGCAGTCCTTCCTGGCAGTTGCGACGTGTGTAAAGCCGCGTTCGCTTCAGCTACGTCCCTTCCTCCCACCTGCTGTGTCCATACATTGCTTGTTGCCTTATAGCTGGCCCTGCTCTCCCCAGGAAACCTATAGCTCATGGCAGAGCTCAAAGCTTTCCATGTAAAATTTGTCAAGGTGGCACACCTGCCCCAAGACCCAGCACGGCATTCAGCAGAACATCTTGGAGTGACCATGCATTGCATTGTTGTTGGGATGCACAGTTGTCTGGGAAAGATTGAGTTGCGAGACATTCTTCTGTTTAACAGAGGCTTCTTTTTCTGTCGAAATGGAAAAAGTGTTGATTTTCTTTACAAAAAAAAAGTTCCTTCACTTTTAGACAGTAAAAACCCCGAACGGGTGGTTTAGCTTTCCCCAGGACGAGGTTGGCTGTCAGTCAGAATATGCCACCCAGTAATGAAGGTCGAGAAGGGAGATAATTTCATGTGGCTATCAATCTCCTGTATTAGCAGCAGACAGTGATGGAGCTGAGGTGGGCTGTCTGTTTGTATCGTGTTTGCATAAGGTCAGGCAGTGAGACAACAGTCGCTCGCAGTCAGCGGGGAAGTGCAGGCGGGCTGCGGTGCGGGCGCTGAGGACAGCCTGGAGGTCAAGGCTGACAGGATGACAGGCGTCAGCGTGGGCACGATGCCTCCTCGCCCGTCCGACCCCCGCCTCGGCAGCACGGCCGCTGCACCACAGCCGGGACAGGGGCAGGACGGCTGCTGGTGGAAAAGCACCTCCAGCTTGGAGCTGACCCTGCGGCCGCAGCAGGTGAAATGGTCAAAACGGGATTTTGGGGGCATTTTGTAGCCCTGTTGCTTTATATGTCAGAGTTTGGTCTCCCCCTCCTTTGGGCTCATGTTGCTTATTCAGAGCCCTGACATGCTCTCTCTGTACCAAGGCTGTAAATCACTGCTGTTTGCGTGACAGTCCCCTTAATTTTTTATTTTAATTTCATCTTTTTTCCAAGTAAAAATCGGGTTAAATGTAAGTTACTTGTCCTAAGTTTCACCTCTTGCAGACACCTGACTATGTGAGGTCAGGTTGTCAGGAAGGCAGGGATCAACAAGAGAAATATCCACATGGTTTGCTGTTCCCCAGGTACTTGCTCTTCACTAAGACTGAGGAACTCGATGCTTTTTAACTGTTGTGATCACTAGTGAGTTGGTAACGGAGTCTTGTCCACTGGGTATGACTGGATGCCTTTTGTAAAGTCCTACCATTATGAAAGATGGTGTGATTTCTGATATATTTACTTAGGTGACAGGTGAGAAAGGCACAGTGTTATCCAGTCATCCGACAACATACATTGTGTCTTTGTTGATGTCTCTGCATTTCGTATCACCACTATAATACTGAGGTTGTTGCTTTCCTTTGTCAGTAGTTCTTAAAAACTAGCAAAGGCAAGAGCAGGAATGGTTTTGAGAAGACATTGTAATTTGAGGTAAAATTGTGGAAGGTTTTACATGGCCACTGAGGTCTTTCCCTGCCTTCTCTTTCCATGTTTTCGCTGTCCTCATGTCGGAGAGCTATGACTACTGCCAGCATTGTTTGACACACAGAGAAGGGATGTGTCAGAGGAGCTTTGCTGCTTCCCTGTCTGTACATGGGAGAGCTATTGCAGAGCAGAAAGTTGAGCTCAGCTTTTCCAGGTCAAAAGCTAGTGCCTAAACCTTGAGCAGTGGTTCCTGCCCCTTGCAGTCGCTTTCAGGAGTGGCCTTGTTTCTCTTGTGCATTTTTTTGATTTAGGCATATAATAATATTGTTTTTCAACTTTGAAGTTGGCACCGTAAAAGACTCTTTTTGTGCTTGTTAATCCCAAACTTCTAAAAATAAGACTTAAAATATTGATCGTGTGCATGCTTAGTATTAGCAGACATGGAGCTTATCAAAATCAGGGTGCTGGACTGAATCCTCTCCAGTCTAGTAACAACTGAACTGAACACCATAATTTTCTGCAAGTTGCAAGTTCAATGACGATTTACCCAAGGTCCAGGCAGCTCTGTTAATTGATTTGGTATATTAGTGACTTCCCTTTCTTCTGTAAACTGTATTTTATGGCCTCGAGCTTGTTTTCAAGAAGTAGCTCTTTCATTAGCTAATGGTAACATTTCATTAGTGTTTTTACAGCAGAAATAATGCGAGTGTCATAAACCTTGAGGAATTGAAAACTGCATGACATACCTCTAATTTTTTCCATTGTATTCTAATTGCATATCTGGCTGTTTCACATAAAGGCAAGGTTTCTACACAGCCAGTTGAAACAAAAGAAATCCGGGATTGTTTTGGTCCCTTCAGTAGTAAATATGTGAACATTTTATCATGATACTTTCGTGTGCTTCCCTAGGACTTTGTGTTGAGTTTCCAGGTCTCATTCAGATGCACTGCCTTGGCTGCAGGGAGGCAGGTTGGATCTGGCAGGGTGTGATGCCATACCCTTTCTTTGGGTGCCAGCTCCATGTCCCATCCAGCCCCGTGATGAGTCCATGGTGACACAGCACACGCTACGACTGTCTGTCGGATGGGATCCGGCGCCTGTGCTGAAGGGCAGTGGGTTGCCAGCCACCAACAGATCACCAGCTCCACGGCTGACGTGATTCATTACAATGGGTGTAGGATGGCAGGGCTCAGAAACCATCCGGTGCAGCCGCGGTGCGTCAGGGGTGCAGATCGCACATGAGAAGCGATGAGCCGTGACTTGGCTCAGTGCTGCGGTGGTGGAGGAGAGCCCGAGCGAAATGAAGGCAGGAGTTGGGAGATGAAATGGCTCCCATGCTCGGCAGCATCTCACTGGGGAAGCACCCAGGAGCTCTGGGACGAACAAAGGGCTCCCGACCGGCATTTCCTGCGCCGTGTGAATCCCCAGAAGGAAAAGGGAACCGGGGAAAATTGACGTTTGCTGAATACACTTTTTTCCTGGGGGTCTAGACAGGTGGGCTCTTTCAGGTCCAATTTGCTGGGGGAGATGTGGGAGGCAGCAGGCAGGCAGCTGTGATCCTGCCCACATCCCCAGAGCTCTGCCCCGTGCAACCGGTGGGACTTTGCGCAGGCAAGTCTTCCTGCGAGGGATCCTGAGAAAGCCTATCCTGACACATGCCGTCCAAGGCACTAATCATTGATGTTTACTGTATAGCTCATATGTGCTGCACCTGGCAACCAGCAAGGGAGCTGAAGGCAGCACGTGTTTTATATTTGAGTTGTTACTTAAAAAATCAAATTATTTGCATCAGTTTTTGACATTGTTTTTTTTCCCTTGGCTCTGCATGCCAGGGCTCACAGTGCGTGCAAAGATCTGTTTGCTACGTGTAAGCAATATTTTCCCCAGTAAAAAAAAAAGTGTAGACAAGTTAAACATAAAAGGTGTAAAAGATGATATGTCTTTTCATTTAGAAGCCGCCATGGTATTTCATAGAGGCTTATGTCAAAGAGATGAACGTGCTGGAGCTATACTGTATATTTATAATTGCATACAAATGCATGCTATTGCTTCATATATTAGTCTTTGTTAAAAAATCATTTTGATATATTTGTTTTAGCAGCATAACTAGCCCTGGGGGCACTGGGTATAATTAGAAAAGGGCATGGGGGGAGGCGGGACTTGTAGAATAAAGCAGTGGCCTTAGGATCACAGGTCCTAATTATAATTTATAATTAACACTGGAATTTGCACAAACCATCTAAGCTAAACAAGGACTATCATTTTTGCTGTTTAAATTGCAACCCTTTTTTTTTAATATCACCACCTGCTTTGTTGATGTTGTTGTTTTTGTGGCTTAAAACTTAAAAACATGGAGGGATTAGGAAAGTGGCATTTAAAACTTTTCATATGAAATATTTACAGTGGGAATTTACTAGTTTAGAGCCAACACAGTGAATCTGCAGCAGAAGGAGTGATCTGAAACTTGTTTACTTATAATTAAAAATCTCGTTAGTTATTTTTCTTGCCTTTTTTGCCCTTCTGCTTCCCTCTCTGCCCACAACTTCTGCCGTACACCTCAAGTATCCATGAGCAGGAGCTATAGAGAATTGGATGGAATTGTGTCTCCACACAGATGGAGACATTAATGTTGTTTGTCAACCTGAATTCATAGACCCAAACCCGTTTTGCCCCTCATGTGTTTGTATATACCATGTACATCAAAAACTTTTTTTTCCCACCCCTTTGCTTTCCTCTCACTTCTCATCACTGCTTCAGCGCAGTAGTGATGTGTTTGTGGACTGTGTGTGAGAACACGAGTTCCTGCAGCTGTGTTTTAGGTGTCCTTGCTGCAGAGATGCTGTTTGCTGGAGGAGTCAGTGCTTCTGTCCATGAGATCAAACAGCAAGTATCAAAGCTGAGCTGGAGACCTTTGCTGAAAACAAAATTGCCAGTAAGCATCAGAACGAGCTGGTGCGACTTGAGCTTCTCTTGGGGATTTTTTTTCAGCCCCATCAACCATGTACTGGAATTGTCTCTAGCACAGAAGCGAATCTTAAATTATAGCAATGCTAAGCTATATTCCCTTTGTGTTCTTGCAAAAAGGAAAATAAATATGTTCCCTCAGAAAGATTACATTTTCAAAGTATATTTGACTTGAATATTTAATTAGGTTTCAAAATTATCGAGCTAATAAATTAAGTGCAAGGCTTTGGGTAGTGTTTTTCCAGTTCTATCTATATCCTGCATTTGTCACTAATTAGTGAGTTCCTAATGCTTCAGCTTCTGGGAAGATGAGCAACAAAGATTAACATAACTAGTAAATCTGAAGATGTGCAGCTGGGTTATAGTATTTGAAATTTGACAAAAACATCGGAAGTATTATTATTTGTGACATGGCTCAAGATGGGGGATTGTGAGGAAAGCAAAGATGACAGAACTGGTGCTAACCACTGTGACAACAACTTGAAAAGCAGCCGACATGACATCTTTCCTATCATGCTGCCGAAAATGTCAACTTTGTGAAGGACAGTGAGAAAATGGTTTGCCGAAAATTTGAAAGGTAGACTCAAGAGATGCTCATCATGTCAGATGCAATATAGTCCACAGCTGGGTGAGAAAGGGAGTCCTTGCCACGGTGATGGCTCTCACTTGGCAGGCCCTTCCAGACATCCACGCTGCTCCAAAAATGGCTACAGCTGACCTGTAGATTGTCTCAAGTTTGCATGATACACGAGAGCAGCATGTGTTTACACTGCACAGCACACCCTGCATGGAGGGAGCAGTGGCTGGAGCCGCTGGGTTTGTGTCCTCCCGGCTCACACAGATCCCAAGGACGGCAAAGACAAGGGGTTAAGCCTCCATGGTCTACACGCGGCTTGGTGGTTTGTTTGCCATCCCTTGGGGTGCTGTGACTTGAGCAAGAGATGCGTTGGCCAGGGGCTTTGTCACCAGAGCCCACCCCTCATCTTCATGTGGGTCGGTGATGCTTCCAGAGCCACCACTGCCCAGCCGTGGCACGGCTGATGCTGCCACGTCAGCCCATCCCTGGTGTCCACCACGAGTCGTTACAAGGCGAGCGCTTCGAATACAGTGAGAAGCTGAGACTCCTGTGAAAGGGCTGTGACCCAACCCGAGCTGTCAGATCCGGCCATTAAATCTCACCAGTTGAGGTTATTGACCCAGCAAAGGGTAACACAATTTTCCAGTCCCTCAGCAAATCACTGCCAGGGCAGGCAGCTTTCCCTCCCTCGTTTGTCAGTGCTGAGACAATTAACCCAGTGACACTCTGAGCTGTTGTGGGTACAGGGGGAGGACCGAATGCCAAAAGTCAAAGAACTCTGCCCCTTAATGTACGGCATTTATTGTAGTCTGCCTTGAATTATCTCTCTCTGCTTGGGAGCAAACCAGGCGCTGTGCGGTGCACAGCATCACAAAAGGCATGGACATCTCTATCTGAATATTAAATATTTTATGGAACTTTGGAATAAATTATATTAAGCATGTTAAGACATTAATTTTTGCTCGTAATCTAATTTGGTTTTTTTGTGGCTTGCTCATTTCTTCAAAATAACTAGTACTAATTAGGTACTAATGAGACCAGATCCATACTTCCAAAATTGTTTATGAAATGTGTTCCCCAGCTGAGACATTTTATCCAAGTTTCAACCTAAATCTTTTCTCCTATTTTTTTCCTTAATACACAAATGAATTTGGCAAATAATCAAAGATTCTGATTAAATGCTGTTTAACTTTAAATACATGCCCTGGTATTCAAGTCTTTTTCTGTGTCCATGTTGCAAGTTTTATTTAATGTATATTTAGCTATAAAATTTTGCAGTAAATATCATGTACGGTTTGCAAGTTCCTCTTCCCAAATGTTTTAATGGTTTATTCACCTGTGTTGGAATATCAGAGTTCATATTTATGATACTAAGAGCTTACGAAATGCGGGGTCAGGGAGAAGTGATGGCACAGATTTTATAGCTTTTAAATTTTTATAGCTTTTTTTTTTTTTTTTTTTTAAGTTTAGGGCCTTTGATTCTTTAAGAGGAAAATAAAGCCAACCAATTAACCCCTGACAGGAGGTTCATTAGAAGCTTTGTAATCCCTTGCCAAGTCTTTTGTAAAGCCAAACCAGTCTAGTACTGCGGATTTATGCAGCTTAAGCTGAACACTGGAGGAGGCCTTTAAGTAAGAACATTGTTCAATTTTAAGACATCTTACATTACCTAAAGAGTGCCTGTGCCAGCAGAGTTGCCCAGGAGTACACAAATCCATAGACTTTGCTCTCTGCAATGGGAAGCAGTGCCAATGATTGTCTGTCTGGCAATGGATGGATTACACTTGCTCTTGCCTGGGATGCTGCTGCGCCACGGATTTTGCCATGTGGGTGTGGGGGAGAAGGAGGGGATTGCTGTTCTCTGCTCCCGGGTGGGTTGGCATCAGCAGAGGTACAGGGTGGAAGAGCACAGGGACCACCACATCATCCAGCCCCAGGAGAGCCTCGGCAGGGACTGCCTGCACACTGTGCTCTGTGAAACATGCGAAACACCCCAAGGCAGCAGGACCTGGGTGTCTCTCTACACACTCCTGTGCACTCCTGAAATACAGGATCATCAAATAGTCTGAGAAAATCTGTGCTAAATTGTATAATGTGCTTGTTTTTGTAAGTTAAAATTAAATTACCAAAAAGGCACTGCATTTTCAATGCAAAATGCATGTCACTCTCTGGGCACATTTCGGCAGAATATATTGAAGATGGTTCACTTCAAGAAATTAATATAGTGGGGTGATTCAGCGGTTAAGAAGAAGTGCAGAATCTTCTATTCTGTTTATATATATGTCTTGTTGTTGATATTCTTTTATACTGTGAATTGTGTTAAATTAGTAGCTGAATTTTTCTGCAGAAATTCAGTCTCTGTTTTGCCGGCAATGGGCCCAATCCTGCAGCGAGAGCTGGCATTGCACTCCGTACATATACCTGTATTTACGGGGAAATCTGCTTTTCCCAACTTATCTAATAAGGAAAATAAAGGGGAAGGGGGGGCTTCCACATCTAGATTATCACTCTGAGAGAGGATATTTGTTTATTTTTGATACCTTGGCAGCAGTTCTGCTGCAACCACCCATGTCTCGGCATGGCACTTCCCCTGTCCAGAAGTTGATGGACATGACTTCCCCATGTCTCGCAGTTGATGAAGTCCCTTTTGGAAAAGGCAGTGTGCAGTGGGGATGAGGTACCAGGGTGCTGAGGTGGAACCCAAATCACTGTGACATTTCTCTTCCAGGCCTGACGGGATAGGGACTGTGACCGTGGACGAGAAAGAGCGCTTTGAAGAGATCAAGGAGCGGCTTCGTGTGCTTCTGGAGAACCAGATCACGCATTTCAGGTAAAGGCAGAGAGCCCAGGCTGGATGTGAGAGGACTGATTTCCTCCCAGCTCCCTCCCATAAGCAGCAAAACCAAAAGGCAGGTTCTGAATGCATACAGGAATTTTGCATAAGTGACACAGACCTACACAGGGCAGTGCAGCATGTTTATAGCTGGAGTGTGATTTTAAATATATATCCTTTAAAGGATATCTCAAACCATCTTGCTCTCATAGGCATGGTAAAGCTGTGGATTTTTTCTAAAATATAACAACAAAAAAATCCCTTATCCTCTTATATCTCTGTTCCTCTCAGTTATTACCCACTTACTTTCCCTTCTCCCTGGTATTGACAGGCAGGGCTTTCTGCAAGGATGTCACAGTATGGGAAGGATGGATGCTCCCCCACAAAAAGGGATGAATGACTCCCACTACACCGGTCAGGTCAGGCAGATTGTGCACGGTCACACACAGATCAGCAATGTGAGTTACCTACAGCCTGGTGCATCTCCAGATCTCCAGCTGGAAGTTAATGTCCTTTCCAGAGAAGCTTTTTCCCCCCATTTTTACAAGAAGATGCTATTTATCTCTTTCCTAGGAGATATAAAAACTCTCCAGGTGACACCCAGATTTAAGAAACTGCTGCAACTATCAGCTTACAACTAAGCTATATTCTGTTTTGCTGCCTTAGTGTCCCCAGCAAACCCTTTCAGAAAGTTACTCTGTAGAAAGACTGCTCATTCCAGGCAGATGGACTAGGGAATTTCTTGGGCATATTTAGGAAAGCATCTTTATAGCTCAGGAAAGGCTTGTTCACATGCACCTGGTCTGGTATTGACATGATATGTTTTTTCTAGGTACTGCTTTCCATTTGGCCGTCCCGAGGGTGCACTGAAAGCCACTCTGTCGCTGCTGGAAAGGGTAAGCATAAAACCAGCAGAGAGTCATTCAAATTACCTTTATTCATGTACCTTTCCATCTAGAAGAGCTTGAGGAGCTGTTGGCTTTGCATAGGACATACAGTTAATAATAGTTAACATTGAAGTGTGGGTATTTAGGTGTCTCTCCTGCTTCTGCTTGAAGGCAGGTGTGTAGCCTGGCCACTAAGGGCAGCACAGCCTGTGTCTGTGTTGATATGTGAGGGTGGAGGATCTCCCTGGAAAGGAGCCACACCACAGATCCTTGTCAGCGATGCCTGGCTGCTGCCCAGTGAAATTCTTGTCTTCAGACAGACTTGTTCCCCCTGGATCTATGAAACCTGCTCACCATCATGCTCCCCATCCCTATTCCAGCCTTCCCGCTGCTCTGACATCCTTCTCACCTCTGCTAACCTGCCGTATGGCCAAGCTCAGACCCAAACCCAAGTCAGTGAGCAGAGCCTGGGAAGAGTAAAATATCGCCTGGCACTGGGCAAGCTGTTATGGATCTTAATGTCATGCCCTAAAAAATCATCAGCACAGATGTCAGGGCGTACCATAGGGTGCAGATACAGAAGGGGAATAATACAGGAGGGGTAGGTCCCACGTCTTAGGCTGGCCAAGGTGACCTTTTAGCAGGTCCTGCCTATTGTACACATGCCTCGAGAGCCACACAGCACTAGCATAGGGATATGGATGGATGTGCTGGGCTTGGAGAAAAGCAGTTCCGTGTGCCCGATGCCACAACAAATCAGATTTTCTTGTGTCAAGGTTCTGATGAAAGACATAGTTACTCCGGTCCCTCAAGAGGAGGTAAAAACAGTCATCCGTAAATGCTTGGAGCAAGCAGCTCTAGTCAATTATACTCGACTATCAGAGTATGCCAAAATTGAAGGTAAGGCTCTTTCTTTGCGAAATTACAATTTTTCTTATGTTTCTAGGTGGCAACTGTGGCTGGGAGCTATTTAAAAGAAGCTCATTTGCTATTTATTCTCTTGTCAATAAAACTGTTGTGATTCAGAATAATTTTTGTGGTGTTGGCTTCAGAAGCAGTTAAGAATGGAAGCTATGCAAAACGTTTCTTTTTCTGGAAAAGAGAGAGGAAACAGTTAACAAGAACTGCAGCTTTTTTTCTGTGATCGTTAGTGCATTTGGCCAGTGGTGTAGTATTCAGACTCACAGTCGTGGTTTTAAAAAACAAATTGAGAAATACTTGGGATGTCATCTTTGCAGCTGAAGGTATAGTGCAACTAATTGCTTGTGACAGCTCAGGAAACGAATGAAAAATAAAAAGCTGAAAAACTGTTTAAATGTATGTTTAATTGTTTGTAGCCAATTTAAAATGTCTTTTTTTTCTGGGAGTATTTCATTGTCTTTGCAGTTTGCTTAACAGTCATTGATCAGCGATCCCATACTTGCATCAGATTTCTTTCTTGTCACTCTAAATCTGGCATAGCTGATATTATTGACCTTTTAAGTTATGGGAGAATAATAACCAGTGACCAGAGACACATGTAGCCATCAAAAAGACATTTTAAAGTTTGCTGGAGGATATGTGTTACTGAAGCTCTGCGATACAGTCGTTCTTTACATGTTTTCAGTTTATGTTGGTACCCTGTTGGCTGCTGTTCCCAAGTTGAAACTCCCACCCAACTTTTTCCAAGTTCCCAATTGCTTAAACCTGTGTGTTCCAGATGAATGGTATGTTCTGCTCTACACTCTGGGTTTCTGTCATGTGTGATGTGAAGCTTTCCCACAGCCAAGATTATTGTTGTATGCCTATAGGACAATATTGAGAGGAGGAAAAAAAACCCCTAAAACTCCCTCTGATTTGTTCTTAGTTCTTGTTTACATGAAAAATTGGGTTGTTATTATATGGCAAATTGTCCAGGTTCTGTACATGACATGTCCTCTCTTTTTCCATTTTTTTTTTCTGTCTAATGATGCAAATTGTGTACCAGTGGTAATGAATTCATTGTTATGCATCCAGCGAGAAACACTTAAGAATTGGGCACTAAAAGGATGTTTATCAACTCTTGACTTGGTAATGAGTGACAAAAATAGAGAAGGAACGAAGGTTTCATAAGCACTGTATTATCAGGCAATTTATCAAAGTACTCAACTTCACAGGATATTTTAATTGGTGTATTCTGTAAAATGCAATGTTTAAATATACTTGACAAGGATGGAGGACTGAGAATCAAAAGCAGCTTTTCTGTTGATGGATGCTTTCTACCCAGGGCTGGCTCCCTTAGGTTCTCTGTGTAAATATCACTAACTCGTTGGTAAGATTTGCTCTCTTCTTTCAGATAAATCTATGCAAAAACAAACTTTATGATCTGTAAGTAAAAATGCATTCATTTCCAAAGTAGAACAGTTAGTGTGTACTTTTCCTTTTGTGCCTCAATTCTTCTTGGTTGTGTTAATTATCTGCCCTCTTTTTTGCACTGTGACTTTTAGGTCTGGGAATACTTTGAAGCAACAAACCTATTTTTTTTCCAGCTGCCTTTTCAGGGAAATAGTTCATTCCACACTATCTGCTCTCTTCTGCTTTTCTCCTCCTTTATCTGTGATTGGCCACAGCCACTTTTTGATGCTATTTCTACAAAAGTGGTTGTAACACCAATTTCCAAGCATGCTGGGATTGTTAATTCGAACAACCCAACATCCGCCAGCTGCATGCATCAGGTTTTCTCTCATGAGCATAGTCCACTAGATGTTCTAATGCTTCCTTAGAAGAGCAAAGGCCACGTTTCTCTTGGTGAGACACGTTCCTGCACGCCGTACATGGCTTTGAAATCTTGCTTTTGAAAGCTGACATTTGAATAGCCACATGTTGAAGGGACTTTTGTCAGAGATGAAGAACCAAATCAGTGGCAGCAATGCTTGAGGCTATGCTTATGAAGAAATACCTGTGAAAGCCTTAGATACTGAAGGCTGAAATCCTTAGTATCTTGGAGCCTTAAACCAATGAAATTCTATTTCCCTCTATTCATGATGTTTTGATCATTATATTCTGCAAACAGTTCAGAGCAAACCTTTAGAGTCATGGTCACAGCCTCTCTTGTGACTCATGGGCATGCTGAATGGTTAATCCAGTAGATCTCAAATTTTAACCCTCCTTTTTTTTCTTTTATTTTTTTTCCTTCTTTTTATCCTGTATGTTTCCCAAAATACTCTGTGGCTACTTTCCTTTTAACCTGATATGAAGTTTTCCTCTGACCTATAGCCTATAACCTCTTTACTTCTGACCTAAGCCTCTTGCATGCCCAAATCCTCTTTTATAGGGAAAAAGAGAGAAATGTATGAGCATCCTGTCTTCTGCTTGGCCTCTCAAGTGATGGATTTAACCATTCGTGAGTACCTACCACCCTCCTCTCCATGCTGTCCTCGCTCTCTCTGTTCTCATTACCTCAAGAAAGTCCAGATCCAAACCAACTCACTCTCCTTGCTTCAAGTCTTTTAGCATTGGCTTGTCTGTTGCTTCTGTCTGTGAAACCCAGTGTGAGAAGTCCAGTC
This sequence comes from Manacus candei, assembly GCF_025592945.1. Lineage (NCBI taxonomy): Eukaryota > Metazoa > Chordata > Aves > Passeriformes > Pipridae > Manacus > Manacus candei. The sequence continues at coordinate 7,635,091 of NW_026138073.1, forward strand.
ACTTTTTATCAGCCTAAACCAGGTTAGACAATTAACCCATCTGTTTGTGACAAACTCAGACCGTCTGTAAGTTTTTTCAGTTCTTCTTTATGTCCGTGACCTGAATGCATTTTTACTTTGCTTCTGTGTAACCCCAATTTGTAAAGTGCTTGTCACTGGTACACAATCAAAAGGTAGCAGCTACATCGGGGAGAAGTGAGCTAGAGGTCAGATAAAGGACACTTGGAAAAAGCCATCCCTTTGCCTGCGTATAAGATCTTCACCCAATCCTGTGTTTAAGATCGTTTAAGGCTGTCCTTTCTCTGTACATCAGATCTTAATGTCTCCTGTCTGTTAGCTCTCGAGCGGAAGGATGCACTTTACTTGCTCTCCTCCTCGATTTTTTTACTTACTCCTTTGCACCGAGCTCTGGAGGGGACATCCCGACCCCGCTGTCACTCGGAGATCCCCTCTGTGTCCTCAGAGCTCGCCCTCTCTGGTTTTCTATTTGTGCAGCGTTTTCTCTCACCTCCGTGAAAGGAGCCTCCTTTGGTAACCCCACGCTTGGGGGGTGGGGGGCGAGACGGGGCGACTTTTCTTCTTTTCAAATGTCATATATCACGCATAACTGGGGGGCTGTGCGGTCCACTTGCTCATTAATCCTGCATATCTGTTCTTGTTTCTCTCTTTTCTCTCCTTGTTGCTTTCTCTCTTTCATATAGAGAATCAAAAGGACGCAGGTGAACAATTGTATATGCATTATAAATTGTTAGGACTGTTGAGTTATATTTATTTTGTTTTCTATTTTCATAGCTCCTTAAGATATGTACTCCTTCAGGCTGAAAATGGAGATGCATTGATACTTAAGGAGTTAATTTGTGCTGTCTACATAATCTCCTTTTCCTCCTTCCATAGACTAGAGTGTAGATTAGAAGTACCCTATAGATTAGAAGTACCCCATAGAGATGTAGTATCTTCTTAGGAGACAGTTGTAGAGGAGAATCTAGTCTTTGTAAAGAGAAAGTTTCTTGTTTTCCAAAAGAACTGCAGCTCATTTTGGGTGAAAAAATGTTGGTGATTTGGCCATTAATTTTCCACACCTAACAAACACATTTATAACTAAACTAACGTTCATTTTTGGTTTCCATACCTTCTGTTTTATGCCCTTATGAGAGGACTGGGTTTTTCTTTATTTCTATTTTTTTGTTAGTGTGTAACAAACAATCCAGTGGGACAGAAGTTGTGTTTGTCTCTCGTTTATAACCTGTGGTGACATGTAACAAGGCAAAGGCTCAGCTCAAGTGCCCGTCTCTGCAGAAGGGATGGTGGAGCTCTGCAGCCCCTGGTCTTGTTTCTGTTGTATCCCAGAGTCCTAGTTCCAAAGTCCTTGAAACCTGAACTGTTCATTATTTTTGTGAGTAGATTGTTCTGTTTTGTGGAAAAAAAAAAAAAAGGATCAGGTTGATTTCAGCTCTGTTTGCAAAGGGAAATTGCTTCAGAAGAGCAGTACAAGAAGCTGGGCCAGGTTCTGGCTTCCCCAGACCTCCTCATCTCAAATTTGGCCCATAATCTATTGCATGACATTAAAATTAATTGTGAATAAAAATCAATATTTAGAAAATGGAAAATAATTTTTCCTCGCAGCTATAAAAGGTGCAAATAAACAAAGAGCAAATAGAACAATCCCAATTATTACCATTAACTGCAGCAGTTAAAGTGAGCACAGGCTGTTGTGCATTAAGCACAGTAAATGCACTAAGCATCATTCTAGCTGCAATGGCCCATTGCATGCCTACAGTTTAGAAATTCAGAAGGATATTCCTACAGCCCACTTCATTTAAAAATAAACTTGCTTCTTCTCTATGCTTGGAGCGAGTGACAGGGCACAAGGAGTTGTGACTCTGCTGCTTTGTGCCCACAAATCTCCCTTTGTCTTACATGAAAAATTTTCAGGCAAGGTCAGCAGGACTCAACTTGAAACCAGTTCCTCAGCTTAAGTGGAGTCAAAAGTGACTGGGGTTTGGCCTGACTTTTTATTTATTTTGCCAGAAGCAAGAATAAAAATAAGATACTGAAAACAACTTCTTAAACACACAAATGTCACCCTTTGATGTCCTTTCTCCTGAGTAGTGTGTAGTCTCTTACCATGCTTTAAAATTTTGAAATAGAACATTAAACAGGAAACTATGTTAAAAGAATTAAAATTAATTGCTTGCTTTAATTATTGATTAGACAAAACTACTAACAGATTAATAAGTGTAACCTTTTAATAAGTGTTTGTCTATTTATATAAGTCGGGAATCCACAATTCCTTTGGAAGAGAATAACTTCTCCGTCCCTTGTGCACAGGGTTTGTGAAATGTGCTGCACTGTGTTGGAGTGCTGTGGCACTCCCTTGAACACGAGTGCAACCTTGCACTGGTGGAGTTGGGTACAGGCAGCTCTAGAGATGGTGCCAACCAAGGCAATAGTTGTAAGCTTGACAATTGATTGGTTTGATGTAAGACTGGTTTGGTTTTTTTTTTAGTTTTCAGACCAAATATTTCTCATATTGCAGTTTGGGTTTGGTCTCTGTAAAGAGAGGCTTCTCGTGGTAGTGCTGAGTTGGTGCACACAGATGAGAAACAAAGATAGGTCTCGCCTCGGGGTGGCAGAGCACTGGGATGTCTCCTGGAAAACAGAGGGACCCACTGAACTCCTATTGCACTGTCACCAAGGGAAATCATCTACTCTATCCAAACATGTCAGGTTTTTTGCTTCTCTGGCAGCCACTCCATCCCCTTGCAAGGAAGCAGGGCTCCCGAGACACCACATCTCACCACACTGGTGAGCACTGTCCTCCCAGGACGGACTGACGGGGAAGCCAGACTTCCCCTGAAAACACACCCGGTGGTGATGCCAGGGTGGGTGTGAGGCTGAAACCCAGTCAGGGTGGGGGGCAGTGCTGCCCACGGAGCAGTGAGGGGCAGCTGCAGTGGCCGTGCAGAAGCAGGCATCTCCCAGGTGCCTGCGCCGGGCTGGGGACCCGGGCGCACCCCCAGGAGAGGGACTGAGCACAGTCTTGGGCTGCATCAGCCCCAGCTGGCACCAGCCATGGAGCATCTTGCACGTACAGTCGCTCCAGCAGGCGTGGAAGGCGTCCTCCGCTGAGGAAGCAGGAGCAGGAGAGGTTGGTTTGAGACTAGAGCGATACAGCAGGTTGTTAAGGAACAGTGGTATTTTTCAAGGCGCTCGCACTGGCCCTTGTCACAGTCCCATGCTCACTTTACGTCACTCGCCTTCCCTATTTCTGGATCCCAGCCTGGGAAGCTCTGTGCTTATATTCGTAACTCTCAGCTGAGGAGCTGAGCTGCCTGACGATTAATCAGGTCCGAGACAAGGAGAGGTCCTGTATGATTTGTCAGCCCAGCCCCTGCTGGGCAATCCCTCCAGCATTTTTGGTGAACCCCAAAGCTTAAAAAGAACATAAAATTATATTCCTCACATAAATACAGATGCAAAATGTATGGAAACATCCATCTTTTTATGTGAGGGTATAGGCTGAAGTCATTAATAAATCCTACACTTTCACTCAGACATGACAACCTGTATCCATGTGCTGCTGAAATGCTGCTTTATTTGTTTCATTCCTTGAAGTGGCATTCAGTTGTGTTTAATGAAGAATCGTTATGTAGCTTCTGAGATTTCCTCTTGCCCTTTCAAAGGCAGTGTTTAGAGCAGTACAAAGTTATTACAAGAGGTTCAGAAATCCGAACATCTACATTCTGACATTATGTTTCTACAAGTCTCTCACCAGCTGTGGAGGAACTTGCTACCTGGGGCATGACACACAGTTCAGATAGGCACAAATTCTTCACTAGATTCAGTAATGATCAGAAAATCAGGAGATCAGTTCACTTGGCAGTATGTTGAGGTTTTGAGGTGAACTGGAGTCTCTTGCTGAGTTGAAAAAAAACCATTTTTTTCATGATTTTTTTTCTTGCCTTTAAGATAACACATCTAATTTTGAAAGAAAGAATATTGTTACTGAAATCCCTTTCAGATATGCAAATTCATTTTATGAATATAATAAAAGGCTGTTTTGCCTTGTCCATTATGGCTAAGTCCATTATTCTTTACAATTGTCTTGATAACAGCAGCTTTTTATATCATTTTGATGATTGGCTTGCAAAAGAATGCACATATAACACTTAGATACTAAGGCCGTTGGCAAGGGTCATATAGTTTTAGTTATTCCAAGGAAATCCTTAAATCAGTAGCTACAAAAATACAAATTATAAAAAATACAAAAAGTCAATAATACTCTTCTATTGCAAGTGTGATTCTTACTATGGTTGATGTAACCCATGTAGCAGAAGTCATAGTGCTGAGTGAAAAACATGTAGTTTGAAAATCTTTCAGTCTGTAAATTCACACACAATGAATTGTGTGCAATAACACACCCAAAGTAGCACAGATTTAACAATGTACCTGTTATACTCATTGCAGGCTGAAGCTTATTTCAAGCACAAACCCAGAATTTGCCAAGTAATTTGAGCTTCTGCAAGTATTTTATTCGCCAGTATCACAGAGAAGCATAAAAACCTTTGGCAGAAATTTGTCCAGGAAAGCACTTTGTCAGGTTGTTGGTAAGGAAGAAGCTGCTCCTGCCTCTGATTTCAGTGATGAAGGTGTTTAAATCCTACCCATCTGACACACATGAGGAGCAAATACAAGAGCATTTCTGATACTAAACTGGCTGTGGTGAGGGATTAGAGAGGAAAAGGACAGGGAAAAAAGAAAAGCCAAAGTGAAACAAAACCTACCACACACACTGCAGCTCTTCACTAGCAAGTACCATAAAACCCATCCAGCCTTACATGTCTCCCTCTTTCCGAGCGGGAGCTGAGCCACCCCTGAAAGGTGGAGTCCCTCAAAGGGACCTCACGTGCCATCTTGAGGACCTGGACCCAGAGAAGCACATAAACTCCATAGGGCATGGCAGTCACAGCCCCATTTCTGTCTAAATTCACAGAGGAAATTAATCTTTTTCCTTAGCCAGACCTTAATCTTTTAAATTTTCTTGCCATAAAGAGACAACAAAGAAAAGCATGGGTTGGGACTCACAGGGTGTTCAGTGCCCCCAGGAACAGAGAGAACTTTTCTCCTTTCGCTCCAGGTGGTTTTGCAGCCGTAGTGCAAGAGCCTTGAATTTGGGTCTGAAAAATTGGAATTAAACAAAAGAGCTGAATATTTGTGCAGATTGGGCCAGATCAGAATTATATCAAGAGTTTGTTGCTTATCCTGCTGCAATGCCTTGTGGAAGCTTGTTTCCAAGAGCGGGTGGTGGCAGGGGGATGCCAGGAGCAGGGGAAGGTGCTTGGGGGGGTCTCACAGAAGTGAGAGCCACCCCGGGGCACTGTGCTGACAACTGCACAGCGGGAGCCTCCTCCAAGCTGTTCTGTACGCTCTGCACTAGCGACTCGTGAAGATGCTGCTGCATCTCTTGCTTTTTCCTCCTCCTCCTTCTCTGTTAATGACTTTTCCCTAGGACAGAAAACACTTGCACTAGTCAGGCCCATTCAACACTCTGGAGTCTGCATGTCCATGAAGTCTGTTTTTTGATGGGTAGCTGTTGGGGGTGCAGGGGCTGGACTCACATTTAAGGATGCTTGAGGGTTGCAATGCTGAGGTGTGCAATGAGTTGCAATTCTGGGATGGGGGCAGTATTAAGAGGAACTCTCTTTGACACCCCCAACTTTGGCACCCAACAGGCTCCCCTGGGTGGTGAGGGTTTCCCAGCCCACTATTGTCACATGCAGATGGGAGGAGATGTGCAATCCCCTCTGCCCACCACCGTCCCTTCCCATCCAGGGACCTTGGCACAAACTGCTCTCCATAGTGAAGGGCAGTAAAATATTCTTTCTACATCTACATGTCAAGCTCAGGAGTCATTAGTGAGTAGCAAATTGAATTCTTGCTTATGTTTTAAATTAGAGTGAAAGTCATTAGGCCAATGCCCAAAAAGCAGTTATTTTTGTCACTTGAGGCTGAGAGGTTTAGTTCTGGGGACAAAGCCACTCTTGGTAAACATTGAACAAAGATCAGGATTACTCCAGAGATGGATGAATAGATTTGCTTTTCCTGTTACAAGAAAACAAGGAAAAATAAAAAAGCCAGAAACCAGTAGCTTAAATCTGAGAGTCTGAATTAATCATTACACAGCTTCAAAGGCTAAAAATATGTATGTGTGTGTGTGCACGCACGTGTGCGCTGTATGTGTGTTTATGTGTGTGTGTGTATATCCACATGTACTGAGAGGGGCACCAACCTAACTCACGCTCCTTAATGGTTTACTCGAGTATTCTTTATTATACTTTGATAAGTGTTATAATTCTGTGAGAATTAAAAGCAATCAGAAATCTCCTTTGCACAAGCCAACCGATTCTTTTTCCCCCCGCTGGAAAATGCAAGCGAAATGGCAAGGACTTTTGGCAATAGAATGTCCAGATAAATATGCCAGATTCCTTGCAAATGGCATGATTAAAAATAGTCACAATGCTGCTAAAAACTGTTATTAAAAGGAATAGAAACTATTGTGTTAATATATTCACAGTATATAATTTATTCTCTGGGTGTATGTAAAAGGAAAGGCTATTTTCTTTGAATTTTTCCTATGCTGATATTGTAAACTATATGACAGATGGGTCAAGTCCTGATTGCAGTATTCTAACATTTGGAATAGCAAGTAACATATTTGATAGAGCTGGCAAGTTTTTATATATGATTCAACCCAGAATATAAAAGCCACTAGAATTCCAAGTTGAAAATAATTAAATGAGCTGGAAACGATCAGGAACCACACATTTTTAAGTGACAGATTTTTTTACATGTTTAAATTGCACAAGAATATTTTATAGCTCCCTTTAACCAACAGTGACGTTTAAATCTAAAATGTGTAATTGATATTTGCAAAGCAATTAATTCCTGTGGCTCATTATTCTATTGCTAAATGTACCTAAGCATTGGGGCGCTGACTTCAAGTCATCTTTTTTAGTTCACCTTTTCTGAATTCCAGAGTTTTAACTGAATTAACCCATTTCAGTTTCCTCATGGGACTGCATGAAGTGCAGTTTCATACTTGCATTGAATTTTTAGCTTTCTGATTGCACGGTACCGCAGGATGTTCGAATCTGCCGATTTCTAGAGTACGTGTTGTTAAATGGTGTCATTACCGTGCAATACTTCAAATACCAATGAGCAAAAAACCCAGCAGCTTATTCCATTTGTATTTGATCATTTCTGCTTATGTTCCTTTCGAAGTTTCCATCTTTTTGTCACTGTTTATGAAGTCATTTGTCTCTTTACTTTTGGCGTCTCTCTCCGTCATGCACAACAGCCCGTCCGCCCAAGCCTAAGCCACCGGCTGGGCCACCACCATCATCTCCTCAAACGCAGACTAACATGATAGATCATATGCTCAAAGGCATGGCCAAACAGCCGCCAAGTACTGTAATAGCCTTCCTTTCTTTTATTCAGTGGTTTTCTAGTCTAGCAGCCGCTTCTGTAGCAGTAGAAAGCTAGTTCTCATGTGCAGCTTTACACAAAATACCTAGCGCGATGTGGTAGGTTTTAGAGATTTAGAGGTAGCATTTATTTCAAAATGTCCACATTTTTTTGTCTAGCAATGTCTGACATATGCAACATTTTCAAATATCAACGTCAGCACAAAATAACATTGTTGTTGCATAACATTTTGCATGAAAACTATAAATATGTATGAGCTTTACATGATGTTGGATGAAATGTTTGATAAGTATATCGTATACGTTTCATGTAACTGTCAGTGCTCCAGCTATCTTAGCAGAATATTCTGATGTATAGTAACTTAACCAGGGAAATATTTAAAATAAGAAGGAAAAAAATTAAGATTGACATCTGCTGGCTGCCAAAGTTGTATAAGCATCAATATTTTCTTTAAAGACAGCATCTCTGAGCAGTTGTTCTTATTAACACTTTTGTCTTTTAGTTATATTTGAGAGCAGATCAGTGTTGCAAATGAGAATGGGTCTGATGCTGCTCTGATCAATGGAAAACCTTCCCCTTGGCTTCAGAGGTGCAGAAACAATCAGATCTTACTAAGGGACCTGTCTTTGAGCTCCTTTTGCAAAAGAAAGCAGTTTCTACTTGTAGCTGGTGAAGTGCTGGATTGAATAGGACAAAGACTAAGGAGTTAATCAGGAGCTCTGCAATTTCAGTATTTGCCCAATACATAATATTAAGGGGAGCCTGGATTTTTTTTTTCCACTGATACAAGAAACAAAAGGAAAACTGGATAAGAGACTCCCAGGGCCCCTATCTGTGACATACACCAGCAAAAGTGTAGAGTTCATTTGCATGGTGAACTAGCAAAAATACAGCATGTGTGGAAGGCTGGAGAGAGATGCCTAGCCAGCACCTCGCCTGTTGTCAGGACCCAGGCTTCCAGCTTAGCTGGGATCCTTTGGAAATCCCAGGGTGATTCCCAGTAGTGGCACTTCAGTACCTGCAGTGCTAGCAGTTTGCTGTGCCGGGGTCATGCAGTCTGCTCTACACTGCTCATTACAGATTGAATTGGTCATTTGGGGTTTTGGTGCTTCACTCATTTATGAGTTCTGTGGGTTTGATATCATGGAGAGGCCAAAATTCATGTTGGTGCAGAGGTGTGAACTGGCTGTGTAGTGCAAGGCTTCTCTTCGCCCTCACTGCATTAGAGAGCCAGCACTGGGACCTGGTTGTTAACTGGAGACACATGCCTATGGTCTGTGTGGTGACCTGGATCCCCAGGGAGCAGGTCTCCCACTCCAATTCTCCTCCAGGCAACCATCCCAAGGAGACTTTCCACACCCCAGGGCAGTGAGCTGCAGGATCAGCTCACAGAAACCTTCTTGGCTGCACTCAGCCAGCTCTGCAGAAGCTGTTGTTTAAGGAAAATGTGATTATTTTCTTTTTCTCTACATTATTTCTAGTGAAATACTCTTAAGTGTTCCATATTGTTAGCACCTCAGATTTTTAATGTGTTATTAATAATATAAATCACCTGGAAGAATACAGTTTAATTATTTTTTAGAGTTTTCAGAAAACGCTGCAAAATAACTCAGCATAGCTGAACACCAAGCTCCAGGATTTAAACTCTTTGGTTTGTTTTCCGGGGTTTTTGTTGTAAAGTTGCATCCCTTTTCCCATATAAATCTTACCTATGAACATGGGATTTACCACTTTCCACTCCCTCCAGCATGCATAACTCCTGACCCTTGTGGAGTTAAATCCTGGAGCAGGGCAGACCTGCAAGTTTTGCTTTCAGTAGCAGGTGACATTTAAATTGCTTGAGAGACAATTTATTACAAGTACAGACAGATTTGTTTGAATTGATCTTCTTAAAAGAATTTTAAAATAATACAGACACGATTCCTATAATAGCATCATCTACATCGAAGGATACGTGTTTTTCATATATTAGTGGCCAGATGCTGTCTTTGGAGAATGTGATGTTCTTATTTGAGCTAATAAAGTGCCACCATAAAGCAAAACAACTCTGACAGTATTGTGAAATTTGGAGCTGGAGCACTGTATTTTCATAGTATAATAACGAATGTGGCTTTCTGGTTTGCTCAGTACTAATTATATAAGCATTTAACATATGCATGAAAAGATCTTTAAAGCTGTAGAATATTATGGGATTTTATTTTTTTTAACCTCTAAAATAACTTACTGTTCGTCTAGCTTTTCACCCTGCTTCCCTTTTAACTTGAGTTCTTGTACTACAGAGAATGTAGGCCGGTTAGTCACACCAGCTAAAAAGTTAGAAGATACAATACGTCTGGCAGAGTTGGTAATTGAAGTCCTACAGCAAAATGAAGAGCACCACGCAGAGGTGAGCAGCGGCGCCCGGCGAGGTCGTGTCCCCCAGGTCTTCAGCAAGCTCCGGTGGGAGCCTTGTATGTTTGGGTGATGTCTTCCCAAATGGTGCTGGGTTCTCTTCTTTAAAAGCCAAAAGTATTCTTAAGTAACGGTGCTCGAGTACAATGAAGGCAAAGTACAGTTCAGGAGGAGTGTGTTTTCAGAGGGGAGGGAGGGCTAAAGGAGGAATTAATTAAGTTGTACTCTCCTCAATGTCAGTCTGCAGCCTTTCCAACAGCACTGGAGCTGAATCTGGCCAAATAATTCACCACCAACTACATACAAGAGCAAACCTGTCCACTTTCCAGAAAGGTTGTATTTCCAAATAATAACCTGTGTGTGTGCCTCCAGCCAGCATGAGCAGAGTCCCTGCAGCAGCTCCTGCTGTCCGGAGGGAAGCAAGGAAAATGACAACAAAACAGGACAATTCTCCTTTCTGTCCCTTTCTGAGCATTCAGGTTTCCCTGGGCCCCTACAGTACATGATTAACTCACCTGGTTTCCTGTTGGCCTCTTCTGTCTTGGCTTATTGGGAATACTTCAATTACTAGTCATGGAGGTTAGGATGAATTGTGTGTGCTCAGTTACTCATTATTTGGGTTATCTAAGGCCTAATGCCACTCTTAACTTTTCAAAGCACTTTGACAGGAAAAGTTCATGTTTTAAAACCACTGAAACCATGTCATAGTCATGTATAGACCAGAAAATCGTGAGGCTTGATCCTGGAAACACTTGATCTCACAGGCAGCTGGCATGGCTGGCTGTAGTCCTGCTCTCAGCACGTCAGGACATTTCTGCCCAAGCAGGTGATGTTGCATATCCATGTAAGTATTTGCAGGATTGAGCCCTGAGTTCTCTGTAAATCTGGTGCTCTTGAATGCCTATTGAGAAGGGAATAATTTTAAAATTCAGAGGGAATGGTTAATTGTTTATGATTGTAGTTATTGTAACACTCATTCACTATTTTCTCTTTTCCTTCCCGTCAATATATATATATATCTATATATACTCACTATATTTTGCATTAAGAGCATTTGATAAATAATTTCACAATCACCTAGAAATCATTCCGGTGTGTATTAAATTTGCAGTATAATTTTACTTATTGATAAATACACAACAATCCACAAAACCCAACTAATGCCTGACTGCATATTTAAATTTCCTCCCTGTTTTTCTACTGTTCATTCAATCTTGGATGATCCTGGCAGGGGAAAGAGGTATGTGACTAAACTGAATGAAACGAGTCACTCCTGTCATATTCCGTGCATGCCCTCTCAGTGCCATGTTTCCTACTGGGATTTTACCCGGGTTGCCCTCGCTTCTGTAACTTTGACCGAGGAATGTAACAGCAACTTCGAGTCGGCTGCTTGCAGGGCTGGTAGCCTGACACAGGAGGGTAAATGTGGCATAGCAGTCCAGTCCATGCATGCAGCAGTGGGTATATTTTACGAGCGCTGCAGTTACATCCCAACACAACCCTACCTGCCTGGACTCGCTCCTCAGCCTGTTGTTACCTGTCGTTTGCATTCACCTGATCTCTAGTACACTGTGGTGGAGATGGACTAAGTACTACACGAGTGCCTAGAATGGTAGTGGTCTTCTTCTGGTTTTGTCTGTATGTGCATTGTACTGGATATACAGTATTTATATGTAGAGAGAGAATATATGGGGTGAAGAGTGAAATAAAACTCATTTTTACAAAAGCAAGGGGTGCTCAAGAGCACTGCACTTGTGCACAAACTGTTTTATTCCACTCCTCACCAGCACAGGCTGGATATACAACTGGCTGGGAAGAAGCTGTTTTTTAAAACACAGGTTATTTTAAAAAGAGTAGAGTTCTGAAGGAAGTGGTTACAGGACCGGTCGTGCTCAGCCAGCCTCACTGCCGAGATCACCAGGAGGAAGGCTCAGAACTGTTCTCCAGCATCTTTTGTGTCACAAGGTTTTGATTAGAGACAGAAGGTTAATGCCAACATGGATAGGAGGCATATCCCGGTCCCTTGTTCTGAACAGTGACCTGGAAGGGTGAAATCCATCTCTCTCCAGAGCCCGGCACACTGTCGGTGCGTTATTGGATCCCTGTCCTGAGGGTGGCTGTGGCATTTCAGCAGTGCACAGGCAGTTGGCCAGCTCTCTGCACACTTTGAATTGCACCCAAGGAAGAGAGAGAAGAGGCTGGGTGGTTTATCACTGATTTTTATTATGCGTTGTAGCCGTGTTATGCTGTCACAGTGCAATGAGAATTGCTGAGGCATTGCACTTCTTTTTTTTTTTTCTCCCGAACAATTCCAGGTGACTTTTTTTTTACATGTGGAAAATGTTTGACCTACTAGGTGCAACTCTTTGGTCTACTTTGGATATTTAGCAGAAAATTAAGTTGCACTGCTTACTGAAGAAATGCCTTATTTTACTGAAAAACAGCAGTTTTGCACTTAAAACATGCCCCATTTTCCCTACGTGGACATCCAGGCAGATTCCTTAATGAGAACGCAGAAAATAATGCTCTGAGCATGGAGAATGTTCAAAAATCATTACAAGAGGAGTACTGTGTCTAGTCAGTTGGGTTTGCCTTACTCATGAGAAGGAAGCAACCCAGCACAGGCAGAAATGCAGCAGAACCCGTGTGCCTATGTCTGTAATCTGGGAGCGGGAGGTCTCTGTCATTGTGTCATCTCTCCCATCAGATGTCTCCTAGCTCCTTTTCCCTTCCTCTAGATGACTGATGACAAATGCCAGAGACAATGCCATTCACCTATTTTTGAACTTGTGTTTTCTCTCTCTATGTATACATATGTGTATATGTATATATGTATCTTAACTCCTTGAGGTCATACATATATACATGTGTATCCATGTGTAAAATATACAATAATAGGTGTGTTTGGCTAGAAGCACACTTTTTTTTTTCCTCCTTTACATTGTGATTTAAACAAAACAGGTAAGTAGATGGTAAATAAATGCAATGTTACCATCTTGAAGGAGATTTTCTAAGTATGTCGTTATCTCTCCCACCGCAGGAAGGTCCTGCTCACTGAAACTAGGGAGGAGGTTGAGGATTCTGGCATAAGTTAGAGACTTACAGAACTGAAATTTGACTTTTCCAGCAAAAGGAGAAACTGTTACTGGTTTGGGCATTTTTTTTTTTCACCAATGATCACATGCTTTTCTTTGTAATTTCTTTTTTAAAATAGCTTTCCCCCCCTTTTTTTGTGGAAGCAGGTTTTTATTGCAGGACTCTGAAGTGTTTATGTTGGTATTTGTTACAGAAGATATTCTTTGGCCTCCTCTCTTTTCCTTCCCCCCAAAATCCCGGTTGCCGTTGGTCCTTCGTACCGATCGCTCAGTGCCCACAGACCTGTGGGCAGTGTCTGGTGGTGACACCATAGCAGGCTCTGGGCAGGCAGAGGCACAGCCAGAGGAACCACATCAGAGCGAGAACAGCCCCAGCACCCTCCTTGAAAACCACAGCCAAGCTTTGCTAACCTAAGAGGACCCTCCCATTGCTAAGCACAGCTCCTTTCCCACCTGCTTTGGGGAGAAGGTTGGAGCGGGCATCGGGACCAGACTTGTGTCATGACGTTTTTGTTTCCTGTGTGGTCTCACAGTTTGATGCCTCCTGATGTGGCACTTGCAGGAATTCAGCCCTGTGCTTGGTTGGACACCAGCACCAAATGTGGGAGAAGAGCTGAAGAGCACCGCCCTCAGTGCTTAGCCCTGTGGACTCACTGCATCAACTCTGCAGATGCCCAAGGCCACCACCACTGCGACCACTGAGCCTGCTGAGCACCCCCTCAACAGTGCTGAGCAGCTTCATCTATGGGGCTGGGGACAGTTTGCAGACAAAGGAGTCTGCTGTAGCTGCCTTGTCCCCATGCCATGACCACAGGGACACTCACCTCCTGGTGTTGCTGCTCTGGGCACGGGCAAGCACTGAAGCTGTGCCTTCATGGTACAGCCCACCTTGTCCACATCATCACCCCCATGACTGGGCAGGCCCAATCTAAGATTAGATTGGGATTTAGGTGGTTGTTGTGGTTATTTTGCATCTGAGAAGTCTGGACAAAACAGGAAAAATTAAAGGGGTCCATGGCAGTAACCTGGTTTGGGGGTGCTGCCCCCTCCCCATGGCCAAGTGAACCAGCAGCTGGAGTTGTGCTTTGCACATCAGTGCAGTTCTTCATCAGCAAATCAAAACTGAACCCTGAGAGAGTGAAAGCCCATTCTGCTTATTCATGTCTGATAAAATCTGCAAAAAATGCCCCTGCCTGGCTGGCAGTTCCTCTTCAAACTAATTCCTCTGTTCCCAATCTCTTCTGTTTCATCTCCACTCTTGTGCCTATGCTAGAAATTTCTTTTTCTCACAGAGTGCCACAAAGTTATTCCTTAGATCCTTCAAGTCGCTGAGTAATTTCCCGTCACTTCAAAATGACAGCACATGGTCCTATCTACAGCACTTCTCATATTGCATGTTCCCAGCCAGAAGTGGCTTCTGAACACGCATGCATGCGTCCGCAGCATTCACATCTGAGCCATGTATGATGTGAATGTCACCTCAGAGAACCCGCACAGCCAATTCTAAGGACCCATGTGCATGAGAATGAGTTACTTCACTGATATTTTTTGGTTTTCAAGTTTAGACAATTTTTTCCTGCCTCTGTGAAAATATAGGCTTGCCGTAGATATTTTTGTTTTTTCACCTTGGCATGTTGATAGTAGAGCTTTGTAATGAGTTCCTAATCAGTAGCATCATGAAGGTGGTAGTGTGTTTCTATGGGCGTGTATAGCTAACCATGTAAAATGAACAGTGCTGTAATACTTTTACTGGTCATGTTTGAAATATCTTTAAAGGAGAGTGTGAGTGATTCAGGACAGATTTTAATGTCTCAGGCTTGTAGTTTTTCAAGACAAATGGAAGTAGCAAATCCAAGTAAAATTTAAACTGTTGAAAAACACAGCAGAAGACCCACAAGCACAGTGAAGAAACTCCCAAATTCCTATACTTTAGAATAAGAATTAGTTGATTTTTTTCTTATAATTAGCATCATTAAAGATTAATGAAGTTGTTTATTGTAAATTGAACAGATGAAACCTTCTTTGCCATGTTATAGCTGCGTGCCTTTACAGTGGAGCTCTGAACAGATCCTTTACAAGAAACCTTTTATCTTAGAATAGCAGTGCCTAATTCTGGGATTAGTATGACCCATGCAGGCTAGCACTCCAAAGCACTGTTCTCTTTACAATAAAGGTAGTTTCCATGGGATGCACTTTTTAAAATTTTTTTTTGGAGATAACGTGGCCTGACATCTTTCTCTGTGCTTTCTTAGAACTAACACACTTCTTTATTATCTTTTTCTACCAACTCTGAAGGCCTTTGCTTGGTGGTCAGACCTAATGGTTGAGCATGCGGAGACCTTCCTGTCACTGTTTGCAGTGGATATGGATGCTGCGTTAGAGGTGCAACCCCCAGACACCTGGGACAGCTTTCCGCTCTTTCAGCTCATAAACGATTCCCTCCGTAGTGACTGTATGTATTGTATTTTGATCATTTCCTTTTCAGTGGGCGGCTCAGGTTACTGATAGTACTTTCAGCCCCTCCGTACTGCAAAGAGAACTGAGATGAGTAGAGGTTTACAGTACATACTCTCGATTTTGTTCCATTGCCACTAGAAAAAAAAACACACAGACACCCCTTAAATGAAATGCCTCAGTCGAAGGTGAGAAGCTGAACTTTTATTTTGCTTCTTCTTCTCAAGTCTCTTGGTAATGGCTGCCTGATAAGCAGGAAATTAGGTACTCTATCTTGTTGTTGTTAAATGTCTGTATTGTTTTATATATGTGTACTGCATTTATTTAGCATGAAGTAAACCAGTCCCTGCTTTAACATTCTATTGAAGGGAGGAAAATATTAAAGTAAATGGAAGCAGGAGTAATTCAGAAGAAGAGTACTTCGTGAAATAAGACTCTTCTCTAAAGCACGTGGGCCTATGCCTTAAAAACCTGTGTGAGGATTTGGTGCTTGCCCGGGTGCTCCAACCGCTCCCCAGGGAGCTGGTGGCAGAATTGGCATTGCCTTCAGCCAGGTCCCAGACCAGGGCCCCAATTAGTTTTCTAAGACCACATGAAAAAATCCAGGGACCAATCCTCAGAGAGCAAGTTCCAGCGTCATGGTAGCAAGTAAAGAAATGATTTTCCCACCTGCTAAAACCGTAATGTTTGCCATGCTGTATTTCTTACACCTGTTTTATTCACAGGAAGTAATAATGTATTTGTAAGTGTGACATTAATGGAAAAGAAGATTCATTGTCTGTTTATTTGTTTGGAGTAAGAAGTCATTCCTGCTGTCTGTGTTGTGAACATTGGTGCCTGATGCCAGCTCCTGTTGTGTTCTTGAAGTTTTCCTGTTTGCTGACGAATTTGTTGTGTGATGAAGTACCACACTGTGGTTTGTTACAGAGGTTTTAGTAACTGTAGTGTCTTACTATACTTTTATTTATCTATTCTAGATAATTTGTGCAATGGAAAATTCCACAAACACCTCCAAGACCTGTTTGCTCCACTTGTTGTTAGATATGTCGATCTGATGGAGTCCTCAATTGCACAGTCAATTCACAGGGGCTTTGAGCGGGAGTCATGGGAACCAGTAAAGTAAGGAAACCTCCTTTGATACAATTGGAATTTGGGTGCAAATGGATGGAGATTCATACAGAGATGAATTAGCAAACATTAGACTGGACACGCAGAAAGCGCTTTAGATTTTCTAGTGTAATGCTAAAAATAGAAGGCCTGATCTCTTCAGCATTTTCAGGCTAACGAGGGAAATGTTATTGGTTTTTTGAAATGCGTTGCTGCCTCAGTTTGAACCGTGTGCCTTTGGACAGGGAAGCATGAAAATGGGAAAACCTTCTTAGCTAACATGGCTTTTTGGATCCCATTCTAAAAGGCCTTTTCCAGTGCTGCTTTTGAACTCGAGTAGCTCCTTTTCAGAACAAAAAAAAACTCGCTTCACTGTGTTCAGTCCAGCCCTATAACCTGTGTGAGTCATTGCTGTACTTATTCTTCCCAAAACTCATTTTTTTCCACCCACCCCATGGGGGGATAGTGCAGCGTGTGCCTCTCGTATCAGCCCCATGGCTGATGGCTGCACTTGTCCCATGTCCAGGGCAGCTTTGCCTGTCCCAGCTGCCTTGCCTGTAGAATTCGACGTGCAGAAACCAAAGTGAGTCAAGCAGACTCATTTCTTACATTTGGAAAGCTAGGAGTTCACCAGCAAGAAACTGGGAGCCTGAGAAAAACCCAAATTGAACTCAAGAGCTGGCGAATGATAAAAATGTGACATGTGCTTTGGATTACTGTTGTTATTTCACAGGTTTTGAAGCATTGCTGAACCCTGTCATGCTTGCTCTATAAAGCCAAGTCAGATCCTACAAAGGAAAATAACTGAGTTTTCCTTCTAATAAAGGTATTAAAATAGAAAGATTGACCCTTTGCAAGCAACATGAGTCTGGCAGTGCCTCAAACCAGGAACTGGGACCAAGTGACCTCTGGAGAGACTCTTTTCCTTGCTTTTTTTGTGATTCTCTAGGCAAAGTGAAGTGGCACTGCACTCTCAGAGGTTGCTGTATAAAAGAACGTGTGGTCTTTCAGGGCTTTTCACACCAAATATGTTCCGTTTACAAGGAAAAGAGATTTTGTTCAGCAGCCAGCCTCCCATATGCAACCTGGAGTCTGAGTACCCAGGTTTTTTCCTTTCTTTCTTGTGCATCCTCAGCATCCGTAAGGATTCTGCCTGCCAAATCCCAGACTTTTTCTTGACACCTGATCATCCCCTCTGTTTTGAGTGGGGTTAAGTGGCTGGCATTCAGGAGCCTCTCTCACTTTCCATTTGCTGTCTTTGGTCTGCAGGCTAACAGGATTAAAAATCCTAAAAAATCTTGTTTCAAATAAGCAGATGTGACCCAGAAAACATACAAGAAATAGATCTTTCGAGTAGGAGAATGCCATTTTTACAGCCACTCCTTCAAGCAGAATTGCACTCCGAAGTTAGCATTAACTTCAGTTTGAGAGCTCTGCTTTAGTAATGAATGTGTTTGTATTTCCTTGTCTGTTATGAAACAGAGGCAGTTAATCCTGTGTGCTTGTCCACCTGGGTCAAGCACTCAATAAACAATTAATTTTGCTTTTTTCTTTTATCAGAAGCTGTCATCATTTTGGTGTTTAATTACTTTAGGGGCTTACCTGTAGATGCCCATATGTACTTCGATGTGATGCTTGCCTGTGAAAATGCTTTGTCCCTGGGTATGCCATCACCTCTCATTTCAAAGTTATCTTTGATAGTTATAAAAGATCTTTTCTTAGTTCTCTTGTGATGGTTCTTTCCTTCTGGAGTTCCAGTTAGAGTACTCTGAACATTGCATTTCCAAGCAAAAGCCCAGGATTGACTCTTTCTCTTACAGGCTTGGGTATTTAAAAGATTTCTTCCATCAGGAAAGTGGGTGCTTTCCACAAGAAGCTTCTGTCCATCTGGTGAAAAGATGCACTATGTTTTTTTTTTCACTAGTTCATATTTTGTTCTTGTGTCTCGCACACAAAAGTGCGAGTTGCAAATGCTGGCTCAATGTGATGTGACCCGGTGAAGGAAGGCTCCAGTGAGTGCCAGAGGGTGGCACATACAGTGCAAAAGAAAAGAGGAGTGTCATTCCTAGGATCTTATGACACTTTTGATGTTCTGTTCAGAACTAAATGTTAAGGCATCTTCATCTTTTGCCTCCTGGGCAGACCACCTGCTCCTCTTTGTCTGATCGACAGGGAACTTGCAGAGAAACTCAGGTTAGAGACTTAGTTTGTTTGATTTGCCCTCCTGTGTCTACTGTCTTCTTCTCCTTCCACATGTCCATACTACAGCACAGTTGAATTTTTGGCCATAGATTGTCAAATACTTTGGACCAGCCAATTCCCATCCAAATTATGACCTTCTATTGCCACCTCTTCAGAAAAGCTTTTTGGAAATCGGGAACACTGTAGTATGTTCTCCCAGAGCTTTCCTCTGCTTTGAAGAAAGACCTTCAGGTTGGCCAGCAAAGGCAAACCATCATGGCTGTCTGTTCCACCAAGCTTCTTGTCCTGCTTAGGATCTCTACAGTGCATTGTGAGAAGGAAATCTCATTATCTCCTGTTAACCAAGAAATTATTCCACAGCAGAGTCTTTTGAAAGGGTTTCTCTATGCTCATGCTTGCAATCAAGGCTGAAATATGTAGCCCTCCATAACCTGACCAGATGGCAGTTTGCAAGCATGTATTTCTTCTATTTTCATTGCCGAATATTCTGCACCTTATGCTCTGAGGAGTTAGGTACAGAAATCACTAACAGCGAGAGAGATACTGTTAAGTACTGAAAAAGTGGGGGGAAAAAAGCATGGATGTAATGTGCCTATGAGGGCTATGTAATCTGCCTCTGCAGAGCTGCTGAGTTTGCAGGGGGTCCGTGCCCTATAGCTAGAGCAGCTGGTGTGCTCGTATGAATCCACGGAGAGAAATGTGGAACACTTGTCCTTCGCACAGTCATCCAAGTTTGCAGGATACAGAGTAGGTCTGTTCTCTGGTGAGTTGAGAGGTCTTGGAAAAGTAGGGTTTGCAATGGGTTTTTTTTTTTCATTCTAGCTTCTAAGAGAACACTGATTTATATCGCAGCCAACAGACACGTATGTGTGTGTGTGTGTCTCTGTGTGTGTGTCTGTGTTGAAAGATCTTTTTGAGCAAATGCTAAAGCTGGTGCAATGACAACCAGTTTCAATGGCTTGACTAAGATGTTACTCATTGACCCAGGGCTGTCTCTAACGCACTGTGGTCCTGGCTTTAGCATCTTTTAATTGCTCACTAACCCTTTGCAAACTACTTATAAATGTATCATTAATATAAATGTCAGAATTCGAACAATAGGATTATATTAATCACTTTATAAGGTTGTACAACTACAAAATGCCTGTGGAAAATGTTTCCCCTTAAAAGAAGCACCGTTGTAGTGAAAGTGAGTATTTTTGTTACTATTCTGGGTGTCAGTCACAGGAAGAGCACAGATTTGACTGCCTACTTCACTATCAAGCTCTTTGCTTCACATCAAGGCTTTTGTGAAAAGATTTGCTCTTGAGCATTTGCTCAGCCTCAGCAGTGAGGTTTTAAGTGTTTATAGGGATGGAAGAGACAGGCGTTTGCATCTTCCCTCACTAAATCGTTTCAGGCATCCCGTAGGAACTGAGCATTTAAGTATGGCCAAGAGTCTCATTTAGCTCTATTCTGAACCCAGGAGACAGCTCAGTAAAAATGCTGTGATTTTTTCTGCCCTCCTTTCATTACTAGGGCAGCTCTACAGGAGCAGCCCCGGTGCCTTTGGACGTGTTCTGTGTGATCGGTGCTGCAGTACCGTGTGAGCGCTGGGATGTTGTCCAGGGGGACGTTGCCAGTCTGTTTGCACTGAGAATTTCCCAGCAGACAGTACAGGTGAAAGCCATTTTCACAGCTAACAGACACAAACGGGGCTGAAGCAGAAGAAGCCAAGAAAACAAGCGGTACAGCTCCAGAGCGTGCGTCTTTTATCAAACATATCAGGATCCAGTCCTGAAGCTGAGTCGTCTTAAATCAGACAGCCCTCATCTTGTTGATGCAAATGCCCACATTCCCTGCCTGATGGCTGAGGTTATATTTAGCCATCTATATTAAATAGGCATGGCTGGCTTCTAGAAACGGTTTCTCATCTTGGACCTGTAGTTTTATGGTCTGAGCAACTGCAGGCTTTATGGAACATTTGTTGGTAATATTAATCATTTTTTACAGGTCTCACTGCAACTGTTAGTCAGATAATTAGATCGGTTGAACCTGCAAAACTGTGCATGTCAATTCAGGAGAATATTTTTTAAATTAGTAACTGTATGTTAACATAATATACTCCATTATTTTGCTGTTTTGTTTTGTTTTAAGAGTACTAACTTATTCTTGCAACATATTCTTGCATCAGCAAAATAATGTGTTGTATAAAAGAAATATGTTTCCGTGTGAATATAGTATACTGTTTACTCTAGAAGTCATATTTTATTAATACAGTGTTTTTATTAATATAACACTGTCACTTCTTGAATTTTAATATTAAAACCAAAGGTCCTCTGATTTATGTATTTACCATCTGGCTAAGTTATTTAAGTTGCTTTTCCTTATACATTTATATGTTGTCCACCTCTTGCTATTTCTTTATTCATTCCGTATCAGTATCTAACCACATGCACTGCCAGTTCTGAAGATTTAACACTCTCTCAATCACTATGGAGTCTGTGTCTCATTCAATAGTCATATCATCTTATCAGCAGATATAGTATGAATGGAAACAATGGGCATCTTTGTGATGGTAGTGAATTCTCCTGTCTGCTTATTGCCTGACAAAGACGACAAACAAGATAGCAGGAAATCAAATCTTCTAAGAAATATATAAGAAAAAAAAATAAGAACATAGTTGGTTTTTTTTTTACTAGAAGAATACTTTGATTTGTGATTTTTCTCCCCAACAAGGGATTTTATTCACAAAGGGAGAATAAGAATGAAGTGTATTCCCTAGTACTTGCCACCAATGACAGGCTGAGCTCTTGCAGAGGTGTGGTTCACATCGTCTGTTGCATTAGGAAACATTCATTCAGTGCAGCCAGCTCAGTTTCCATTACTTTGGGGTTTGATCCATAAAACTTGCAGTAAGAAATGAAGTTCAAAATGTGGCTCAGGAAGATTGCTAAGATTTGAATATGCCTTGAAAGACATAGTGTATAATTTGATAGTTTCCTAACAGTCCATATTATGCTGCCTGTACAGTAACTAATTTAATCCAGGGGAATGGGAGAGGCCTCCAGAGGTGGCATATCCTGATGCAGTGACTGAGACCAGGGAAGTTTGGATGCTGAAGCAGTGTACATCAATAGAAAAGCTTTCAGTAGCTTCAGCAGTGCAGAGTGAAGCTGAAATCCTGAAGTCCTGATTCCATTTTCACTGAGCCCAAGTAACGATCCAGTGAAAACAGTGTCAAAATATCTAGTTTTGTTCCTCTTATGGGACTGTAAAACCACCTATGGGTTGTGTACCACTGGGCCATACAGCATTACTGGGTGAAGGCAGAAACAAGACATTCCTTGGAAACTGGCCCCTCTTCTGTGAGCCAGGGGACATGGGAGTTGGGTAATTGAGTTCTATCTTTTGCTGATTCCCAAATACCATTAGTTTTTATTTTGCACGTAAAACATAAGCTGTGATGAGATACCCATTAAAACAGATTTAGACCAATTATAACATTTAGAGACCTAGCACACTGAAATATGTCAGGGTGGCCTCCAGACTTTGGGCATGAGGTGCTGTTACACACAGGTTGTCTTAGGGGAGAATGTTACATTAAATCAAGACACTCACCCACTTTTGCATAACAGTTGCACATCTGAAAATACTCATTGAAGTCATGATGCCCAAGTACACATGCTTCATAAATTAACCTTTGAATGTCTTAATCACCTCATGGCCCATTTCCAGCCAAGAAACAGTCACATACCAGTCCTGGATTTATTTATAAAGTGCAGTTTATTCACAGTGCACATATGAGGGCTGGGCAACCTGCAGGACCCATTTTTTTCACACCCGGGAACGCAAGGGAGGATCAGGGCACAGTCTTCACTGAGGAAGAACCTTGTAGTTCACTGTTTCATCACTCCAGATTAGCCCTTCTTTGTTACTTATAGGGCCTAAGACAAAGAGAGGTTTTGCAGAGAGAGCCTGACTCCTCTGAATTCAGTGGCAAGATCTATTCATTATTTCAATTCCTAATTCTTTAGCAGATCTCTTAGTTTAGCTCTTTCATCCAACCTAAGTGTGTAAGAACTGAAACTTTTACTTACAAGAGAGATTTTTTGAAAGAAAGGCTGCTCTCAGCACTTTGAAATGGTATCAGGACTTGAAGGTGGAGTTATTTTCATGGATGTTTGAATACTTTTTTAATTTGCTACTTTGTGATTCTTCTTTCCATTCTGGTTTGTTTTGGGGGTTTTTTTAGGAACTTGATTTTTATTGCAGACTGCAAACATAGTACACTTAAGCTTCCATACTCATGCTTCTTTCTGAAATGTTTTGCTTTAGTTTTTTAACTGTCCTTGTGCTGTGAACTTTGCAGATTTGTTTCTGAGTGTCATGTGCTTCTGCTACATCGGCATTGTCACTGTTATGGTATTTTTTCTTTCTGTCTGTTTCTTCCACAGGAGTTTAACAAGTAATCTGCCCAATGTGAATCTACCAAATGTGAATCTCCCTAAAGTACCAAATCTACCAGTTAACATCCCACTAGGCATCCCACAAATGCCTAGCTTTTCTGCACCGTCATGGATGGCTGCTATTTATGATTCTGAGTGTGTATTCAGTTCAAATTAGATCTCATTTAAATTTAAAGTAATCTTGGCATGGATATGTATTGTTTGTTTCTGTGCATTACATAAAACTTTAAAGAGTGATACAGTTAATTAGACGTTTTCTGAATGAGACACTAGTGAATTTCTGGCATGTGTATTTTGAGGGTTTTTTTGTATAAATCTTGAAAATTTGTCCCAACTCCCACTGAGAGTTTGAGCAAGTATCTTGCTGTACAAAATAGCTGTCAACAATGGGCCATGGTTTGAACAACATACAAACCACCGAACTTACAATGTGACATTATGTGTCTCAGCAAAGAGTTTTGTCCAAAAGAGATGAACCAATTTCAGTGCCAGTCAACCAATTTCTGTGGACCAGATGTAGATCTAAAAGTGAATTTTGTTTAATGCAAGCTCTGCATTTCCCAGATTATTTTTGTCTTGATTTTGATGAAGCAATCTAAGAAAGAGCAGTACCCTGCAACAGTTTTTATTCGTGTTGGGGGAGGCCCCAGAGAGTAATTAAAGCTCCATAGCCATCATTGCTGCCTAAATAATGCCATGACCAACTAAAGAAAGATATTTCAATGTGAGCTTCAGATCATGGCTTAGAAAACCAGGCACAGTGCCAAAGCAGTCAGTCTGTAGGAGCCTTTTGTTCTGTGCTCCCACCTCCCTGTCCAAGTGTCCCAGGGTGCGTGTGTGGAGCTCAGAGGGAACATACCACAAATCCTCAGCACAGATTAGGCAAGTTCTCTTCTTATAGGAGATTTCCCTTAAAAGTCCCATCACTGAGCAGTGTGGAGGGTGGTACACAGTGGGCTCAACCCAAATCTTGTCATTTGAGATGAACATCCCAACATGGACATACGTCTTGTCAATCCTCCTCCTAAATTCCTAGAGCGTTGTTTAGGGTTGGCATAGGGTGTTCTCAGCCAGCACTGTGGTGCTTTTCCTCTACCCTCTCACTTAAGAGATAAAACTGAAGAACCCCCCAAGCCCCCCCCCTTCAGTGTTACTGAAGCACCTGCAATTACATCTACACCTGGAGTCCACCAGAACATTTCTGTCATTAACCTGGCGCAGGCGGGATTGCAGAGCACTGGTAACAAATCAAAGTAAACCAAACACTGATGTGAGATTTTTTTTAATACATTTTAAAAGCTTTTAAAACATTAGCATGGTTGTTTACGTTTCAAAGCCATACAACTCATATTCATGCTAAGATAGCTATATTAAAGGCTAGCTTAGGCAGTTGTCTGTAAAGAGTACATGAAAGTTTTAATCTTTCTCTGTGCATGCTTTGTGGTATTGCCCTTGAAAAGATAAGAATCATGTAATGACAGAAAATTGGATAATTCCTCTGAAAACGCTTGAGAATCAATGGTATACTGCAAGCTGCCTGCGTGATTAGAGTAATTGTGGTGCTTACAAGCAAAATAAGAACAGTGCATTTTGTAAATTAATATACTATATTGTTTACTTGGATGGAGCCCTAATCAAAAGTGAGAAAAAGACTGAGAATAATACTTTTAAAATTTTGAAACCAAATGGATGTCAGAATATTGCTGTTGTAGTAAATACCAATTACTTTATTTGTACACATTTAATCACTTAAAATGTAAATTTATGCAGTTCAAAAACTGGGTTTAGACTGTTAAAGCTGATTTACACCTAAGCACAGGTTTGAACCAGGCACAACTGAAAACTGGTGGTAGATGAACATGTAAGACTGTTGTACAAACCTGTCCCCTGGCTAAAGGAAATGCCTGATTCTTTATCTTTTCATCTCCCTGGTTTCCTTTTTCTCACCCTTCCCCTCCATCAAGGACATGTTACCTGTTGCTTAGTGTCAGATACGTTTCTCCTACAACCGAGACGATTCTTTATCTCGTTGACTGTAAGCCCAGGACCCCACAGGACCCCTTTGGCATGTTGGGACTACAGTTCTCACCTGGCAGTAGCCCTGTTTGCATTAGCTCCGAGCTCCTCTAGCATTAACTCAATGCAGCTGGCATCTGTCACAATAGAAACACCCTCCCTCATCTGTTTCTATAGATGATGTCAGCACAAGTGGTAATGCATGGTGTGTTAAATATCTTATAAATTACTGTGTTAGCATTAGTGGTATGCGAGGAGGGGGTTGAAACTCTTGAAGCTCCCTTGGTAATTGTTCTGGAGAAGAGAAAAAAAAAAAAGTGAGGGAGAAGGAGAGAGGGAGAGAAAAGGGTTATGGATGCATAAATTTCTCTGCACAAACAGAGCGCAATCCAGTTCTGTATTTTTATTCTGTAAGTGGAGGTTTGAGATATAATTATACTGTGAAAAGAGCTGGTGTATCTACACACTGCAGGACCAAAGACTTCCATCTGGGCAGGACTATGGGTACAAGAATATGTGCTTGGAAGAGAAATTAAGAGTTTTGTGGCTGACCAAAGTTGTTGCAAAATAAATTTTAAAAGAATGGAAATTCATTGTCCTGTAACTGCCTTTGCAAGAAAAGGGTGCAGCAGTCAATCCTGCCAAAACTCCTGGATATGAGCTGCCTAGTGCCCTTAGCTCAATTTACTTACCCCAGTTTTTTTTCAGCTGTTCAAGAGATAAAGTGTGTCCTCGCTCACCACTTGTTAGCACTGTCCCTTACCTGGAAACAGGGCCTCAGTGGGGGGACAAGGCAAACTCGAGATATAATTTGGAGGGAGGAGAATTGCATGAAACCCTAAATCTTAATAACTGCATACAGCCTAGTATGACAGTTATTATCGATCAAGGATTTTCTCCCACAATTTCTGGCCTTAATTCTTAATAATCACATATGTTAATGTGGTTATTAACTAAGGCTGATTTTTACCATACTTCCCGTTAATATGTGTAACTCGATGTTGTCTTACTCATCTGGTCTGGAAAGTTTTGTGGGTGATGACAGCAAGGTAGATTAGGCAACTGTATGGTAAAACTCAAAATCCTGATGGTGGAGATGGCCAGCGTTGTCCTGTGTATGAAAATACTGTCTGCCCTACATTTGTTGCAGGAATGGTCTCCACATCAGGTTGCAAAGAGCCTGATACCACTTCTGACTTTTGTTCTCGTTTTGCCCTGCCAGCAACGGATCAGGCACCTCGGAAGATATGTTCTGGAAACTTGATGCCCTGCAGACCTTCATTCGGGATTTGCACTGGCCTGAGGAGGAGTTTGGAAAACACTTAGAGCAGCGCTTGAAGCTTATGGCGAGTGACATGATTGAGTCCTGTGTGAAAAGGTGCGTGCCCATGAGCGAGCCAGCCGTGTTTCTCACAGCAGCTCACAGGATGCAATGGGTTTTTATGTCTTATTGTCAAGGAAATTTCATTTCAGCCACCATTTATTAGTGACCCCAGCCCAGCTCGGCCCAGCAGAGATGCGGTGGAAAGCCTGTTCCACCCTAAAAAGTGGAATTCACCCCATTGCCTGTGAATTATGGACTCTTCCAAGCTAGCACTTCTCTGTTGAGACTTTAGAGAGTGCCTTTTCACAGTAAGACAATAAATCACCCGTTTTTTCAAGCTTTTTACATAGTTCTTATTTGCAGTGCTACACATGCAGTCAAGCCTTTGTAAATGCAGTTTGGTGTGATGATCTTGAGTGCTGAAGGCATAGCCCCGAGAAAGATCCCAGCACTCACCTAAAAAACACAGATCCATGACAAAAAAACAAGAAAAAAATTATCAGAAAAAGGAGATAGTATCTTGGCACACAGGTTTCACATCTGCTGCTGATTGAGAAAAGCTATTGTATTATCAGCCACATTATAGGATAGTCACCTGCAGGTCTTCCAAAACAGAGATTTCTTTAAAAACCTTCTAGACATACTGGCAGCTGTCATTTTGAAAGCAAAATATTGAGGTTAAATTTCCAACCTCTCCACAGCAATTTATATCCATTGGTATCAGAGGTGATGAGACAAGAAGAAAAAATGGACTATGTATTTCATTGTGCAGAAATGCATAGACAGAGAGATCAACCAGAGGAAAAATGCATGTCAAGTACAGCTGGTACATGCTAGTATTAGCTGCAGTGTGTGATGTGGCTGTTCTATACCACAGTTTCCTGGCCACTCTGTCAGTGTGAGTGTGGCATTTATTATCTGTTCCTCACAGCTTGGATGTGCAGTGTCACCACAGAGGAAGGCACATTCAGTCCTTGGGATGCAGGCAGGAAGACAGGCAATGAGACTTGCTCTCTCACCATCCTGGAATAAACCCCAGTGCATTTAAAGTGCAGTGAGATGATGTCTTTGACATTGAGCAAGTCTCCCTCTATTGCAGCAGCTCATCCTTGGTCACTGAGCTTCAGTTCTCCTCCAGTTGTCAGACTGTTCTTTAGGAGCAAACTCAGTGCTGGAACTTTGCTCTCTGCTCTGCCGCAGCATCACAAGCAAAACTCTTACTTTCTTTTTTGGTTTTTTGGGGTTTTTTGGTTGGTTGATTTTTGTTTGGTTTTTTTATTATTATTTTTGGTTTATTTTTTCTTTAATTGTAACCAAAGCCCCTTGGTTCCAGTTATAGCTGCAATGGTTTGTAGAAATCAAACCAGGTTAGCTCAGCTGAGGTAACTGGGAAAAATAAGCAAATTTCTAGGTACATCTGAAGAAGGGTTTGAGTGCTTGGAAGCCAGGGTTGGTTTTTTTTTCTAATTGCCTCAACCTTTCTACAAATGTGTTGCCCCCCTGTAAAAACCTGGCCCAGCTTGTACTGGTATGACTATAAATAATGGTTCTGAGCACAAGTAAGTAGGAACATGCTCCTTTCTGCAAGGCGATGGAAAATCCCAAGTCTCCTTAGGTCCTTTCAGTAATTACCAAGATTCTAGTCCCCGAGTCCAGGCTAAATCTGGCACTGGTAATTAAATCAGTTCAAATGCCACTGCTGATGTAAACCAATATGCTGCCTTCCCTATTTATATCACCTGCAAACAGGGCCTGGCTAAGGTTTCTTTAGCAATTTCAGTTTGACACAACATTTTTCTTCGCGTCTGTCTCTGAACTGTTGAATCCATGGAGGAGCCACCCCGCTTTCCGCACTTGGTTGTATTTCGGGGCTGTCAGGAAAGCAGACCTTGCAAGGAAGGCCTGTTAACTAATAAATCCAGGCAAGGAGGACCTATGTACAAACTCAGATCTGATCCCGAGAACGGGAGCTTCACATTTGTAAATGAGTTTTCATTTGCATAACCCTTGGGGGATCATCCAAGTTCAGAGTTATGCCTGAGCTGTAGCTGATATTATTTGTTATTTCTAAATTGAAGCTCCTATGTTAATTTGTTGGCAGATTCTGTCTGATGTGATAATTGTTCTGTGTTAGGTTAGATTACTGAACTACCTCTGGAATATGCAGAGGGGCTCCAAAGAAAGGCAAGACAATGCCCACCACACTGCAGAGCATTCCCATGTTAGAGTCACAAATGCCTTGGTATTCAAAATATGACACGGGATCAGATTCTGTAGTCTTTGGCCCAACAAAGCTCTTGGTGTATCACTGTATCAGTTTGTAACTGCCAGAGATGTCAAATTTGTGCTCAGTGAGACCTCAGGAGAGCAGCGAGGTGTGGGCTTGTGCGGTGCATGTGCGTGTGCTCATACTGAAAAGACAATTAGTAATCTATGAACTTATAAGACAGTTAGGAACTTAGCAAGCAAATACCATCATGGAGACCTAAAAATGCAATGGTCTGGCAATGTCCTTTCAGTCAAGTGATGAAGGAGTTTCTGTTATTTGTAGTTGATATCAGGAAGCAATAGGAGCTTCCTCTAGTGTGGCAGGCTGTGGTTATAAACCAGCTAATGCAACCAAATTATAGATGTATATTGACACTGCTGTTTGTAACATCATCACACTGTTTATCAAGCATGAGAAAGTCATAGTTTCCCTGAAACCATTGCACACTTTATAAATAGAGTGTATTCTGGAAAGTGGGTTTCTTTTTAAACTGGAAAATAATTTCTAGTAAAAGCACATTTGTAGCAATTGCACTATGGAACTCCCAGCAGCATTCGGCTTTCTGGCTTCTCAGACTCTTCTCAGAATTGTTTCACGTTATTATTATTGGCTTCAGAATGTTTAAAAGCTACTGACACATCTTTTTCTACTTTCCTTCACAGAACGAGGATTGCATTTGAAGTAAAACTGCAGAAAACCAGCCGATCAACAGATTTCCGAGTCCCTCAGTCAATATGCACCATGTTTAATGTCATGGTGGATGCCAAAGCTCAGTCAACAAAGCTTTGCAGTATGGAAATGGGCCAAGAGGTAAAAATGAAGGTTCTTCCTTTCACAGCTTTTAAAAGCAATGTCATGAAATTTCCTATCTCCTGTTGTGCTCGTTTCAGAGACGTTGTATCGGTTGTGGATTTAGTCTTCCATAGAGAGTGTGCAGATGAATGTACAGGGGGTTGCTCTCAAATCTAATGAATAGAAACATTCGGAATCCCTGTCACTTAGGAGTGGCTTTTTGCAAGGACTGTGGTATGCATACGGTATCTCTCAAGCTTGGTTGATGCATGATGACCATATATATTGAGTCATTAACTGCACCTTGGAGCCAGGTGTCGGCAACACACTTTCTGTGTATGAGTGTGTTCTGTAGACAAACATAAGGAAAACAGAAGTGCCAAGTTGTTGCTGTGATGCTTGTAAGGAAAAACAAAACCCCACCAAAATAAAGAAATAACTTCCAAAAGTAGATTGAAATTCCAGCTGCTTTGATTTCCTTTTGAGTACTGGCTATAATCAGCACATCACTGATCATTCTGGATTTCCGGGTTCTTAATGACTCAAGTTTCCAAACAACAAATCTGTTTTAATGAATTGCTGATTTTTATTTTCTACTGAAGCCATAGTTGCAGGTTGAAGTTTCTGTGAATTGATCTATGAACTAGAAAGAAATGGTAAATTGAAGTAGATTTAATGCATCATAATGACCATTTTGCTCCAGTGGCTTCAAGCCAAATTAAATATTCATATACCAGTCTAGAATAAATTCACAAATACTCTTTGGCTCTCCTATCCTGCTGCTTGTCAGCATTTCCTAGATAAGCCTTTTCACTACAGCTTTCCATGGTCAGATTTTGCAGTGAATCATTGCAAGTTGTTCCTGTGGTTTTTTTAGTTGTTCACTTCACTTCGTTCCTCCGAAAGAATTTCCTCCAAAGGCCGCTGGATGCAGCAGGGCTCCTTGCCCTGATGTCAGTGGTGTTTGGATCAGATCCAGCTGTTCTTTCTATTTTTCTCATACATATTTCAGTTTTGACATTTTATTTGTGACAGTCACCTTGCAAGAGATTTCATACTGCCCGTCATCAGGTTCTTCCCTTGTCCCCCAGGTCAGCTGGGGCAGATCTTGAGTGGGTTGTTGTTGTCCGAGCCTGGACATGAACTTCTCTACCATTTTCTGTACCATATTCATACCCATTTATCTCCCTAAATCCCTCAGTCTGCAGGTGCTGCAGCATCTACCTTGGCAGTGCCCCGTCAGCTGGGATGGTCCGTGTTTGTGATGCTCCCCACTGCAAACCAGCATCAAACCCTTATATTAGCACAGTCCCTGAGAACAGGGAGATTTTGGAGATCAAGCAAGCTGATATCATGACAGAGGAAGCTTATTGCATTTATAAAACTGTCAGGTTAAGTATTCAGATGTCACAAGACCTGTAACAGGAGCTGTGCCAGGGTATTGTGTGTCCGGGCACTCGCTGCTTCTTTCCATAACTACTTGTGATGCTCTCTGCTTGCCACAATTTCCTCCAAATTCTGAGCATCAGTCACAGTGTACACTGAGCCTGACTCAGGCTGCAGGTGAGAGGGGAGCAGGCGGTTGTTTCTCGGCTGTTCTGGGCTGCAGTGGAGATTCAGCTGCAAATCTGCCTGTGCTGCTTCCAGAAGGTGTTTGGTACAGCAGCTCAGAGACAGACGAACTCCTGTGGCAAGCAGCAGTTTCTGGGGCACAAGGTTTTTAGCAGATAGCTGAACTAATAGACCTGTAAAGCAGATGTAAATTATCGGTGCGTAAGGTACCATTTAGGGCTTCAGTATTTTATACACCTTCCCTTTTCCTTTTCTTTCTTTTAATGAGTGTTACTACCTCCCCCTCCATTCGCTCGTACCACTCCGTTTTTTGGCTACCTCCATCTCCTCTTCTTGAAGCTGTCTAAACCTGTGTGCTGAGATGGGCAGGCTGAGGAGCGTAAAAGTTTGGATCCTGGACCATTACAGCCCAGGAGGGGAGGACAAAAGGCCACCCTGCCTATTGCAGTCCCCAGAGGAAATGATGAGACAGTCAGATAGGTAGCAGAGAGACGGGCACCCAAGTTTCCAGCTTGTATCTTCCTCTGTAATTTGGAGAGCTGGGTCTGTGCCTCACTGAGTCCCTCTGTCCCGCTGTCTCTGGTGTGTGGCAGTCGCACAGCTCGGCAAGGGCTGCTGGCAACTCCACCAGGGAGGGAGAGAAGGGAGGGAGGGTCAGAAAAACTCGCTGACAGAACCATCCATTGGTGCTGCAGCCATCATGTGGCTCCTCCAGTCCATGGTCCCTGTGCAGACAGTTCAACAGGAGCAAAAAGGGCTCACATTGCCCACGACAATCTTCAGGCAGGGCTGTTTGCCCAGGTCTAACTGGAGAAGACATTTTTATTAGAAACAAACCACTGATTTTTCTGACAGTTCTAGATGTACGTGGGCAGAGACTCTCTCAATACCTTACTTGACCTCACTCTGCAGCTTCCCTCCCACCCCAAAGGCCTTCCACACTACCTTCAGCCACACTCACTTTAGCAGATACTTGAGTGCATTTTGCGAGCATTACCCTGTGAAACAAACACCCATCATTTCATTCCATTTCCTTGTCTCTAAAGGCAGCTGTTAAAACATTTGGTAAACATACTTTACCATCTTAAATATTTATTTTTCCTCTGAATTTTTAATACATCTAAGGGGATAAATGTATGTATTAAATGTTTCTCAGTTGGTCTAGTATGTTTCTATTTAATATCTAAGGTCAGATGGTCCTTAGAGAAATACAACGTACACACAATCTGTTACATGACAAGGCAAGATACTCATCACATAAAGTCAAGTTGAATCATTGTAGTGCACTGATTATGGATTGTAATAATTGAGCTAATAGAAAGCTGTGATGAAGTCGATCCAGAGCGGGGGCTACGCTGGGGAAAGCAAACCAGCTCTGCGATCTTTAACCTTGAGCATTTTCACAAGGAATGTAGAAGGAGCTGTTTAGAATTGCTGGTTTACGAGCCAGGCGTCTGTAAGCAGCACCAGGCGCTCGCTTTCCAAACCGCCGCCTTCTCCGACCCCGTCCTGGCCGAGGCTCGCCTTCCTGAGGTGGAGCTGGGGCTGCAGCACAGGGAGCACAGGGTGCACATGGCTGTGGCTGCCCGGGGCAGGACCCTGAGCCTCACAGGCCCTGTCCTGCATGGTCACTGGCCCTGGCACCGGGGCTGACTCCACCCTGGAAGTTGTGGCTGCGATGGGAATGAGCGCTCAGAGTCCTGCAACACCGCCTTGGTGCATGCCCAGGCTCCTTTCCTGCTCTCAGAGCAGCAGTTTTATTCCATCAGGGCTTTTATTTGCTTTATAAACAAGCTTTTGATTGAACATGCATCAGTCGGTGCATTTCACAGTGGATTGCTTTGCACACAGCTAGCCATGTTTGAGTTCAAGCTCATGACTTACTTGATGAAAGCCATTAGCTAAACGCTTGGTTGCAAGGTCTTACATACACAGAAAATGCAGTTGCAGAAGGAAGCTGTCGTGGGGCAGACACCCCAATATACACACAGCCCCTCCTCCATCTCTCCTAGGAAGTCCTGGCTGTGTCTGCCAAGGACATCAGCATCTTCTCCCTGTACCCAGCTCTTACAGGTCCCTGTCACCTCACAGCTGCATTGCAGCTGTGCTGGGAGCAGCCAGGTCAATCTGGGAGCTGATAAGGGCTAGCTCTGCATTAAACAGATTAATCATAACTATGATCCCATAAGGGACTGGTATATGTCTTGACCTGCAAAGCAGGACATGGGAATGGGAAGTGCCAATGCAAAAATCACCTGCTTGTTCGTGTATGTTTTCCCTGTACGTGGGCCCAGCAGATCGCAGCCTGTGGCGTGGTGGTGCCAGCTTGTCCTCCTGCCCAGGTGAGGCTCTGAGTGCCCCCAGCCAGGCCTTGGGCTGGGACGTGCTGTGCCACGTCCCCCTGCCCTGCCCCTGCCGCAGGGGTCCCCCCAGCACAACCATCCCGGTGAGGGGTGTGCGGCTGCCCCGATGCCGAACCCTGCCTGTCAACAGCCGGGTCCCTTCCGCTTGGGAGCAAAATAAAACCATAACAGAGTGCCAGCAGTCAGCTACAATCCGGCCCCTTCCCACTGTTTTACTGCCTGCAAATCCTACAGGTAGCGATCTCTGGTATTTCAGCGAAAGGAGGTTTTGATCACATTTCATTTCCCATTGCTTATTGTTTCTGTGCATGATGCTGCTGTTCTCATACGTCTCTTTTTTTAAAAGATTTTGGTTTATTTATTGTTTATCTTCATATGTTCTTTTTCCTGTCTTTTGCACTTTCCTCTTTATTTCTGTCCCCAATCATCTGAAAAGTTTGCAAAAGAGTGGGTAAGTGTGTCCTACTTTTATTTTCTTTCTCCCAAATTCCTGTATTAATGTTACTGCCATAGAAAAAAATCCCCAAACCGCAGAGCAGTTCAGAGAGAACCCATCAGACACTGAGACCAGCAGCTAGCATTTGTAAAGCCCTCGCAGTCTTCCTTCCCAAAGTCTGATTAGTATTTAAAGCAGATTTGTCTCTTTCAATGTGATTTGATGTTAACATTTTAAAACAATATTAATGCCAAGTGGTAATGAATATAGTGACTAGCACCAGTGCTTGAAATGTTTGACTGAAAAATCAAATGTTTTGTGTTGGAAAGCAGTCATAATCAGTATTTTCTCAGTCCATTGAAAATAAGAATATACTGTATGTTTTCACTAATTAAATCTTGTATTGGAAACAGGTCTTTTCTAAATTAGTAGAAGACTGTATTTTAGTACCTATTCTAGCCATATTGCAGCTGATTGCATCAGAGCTCCCAAGCTAAGCAAGGTTTGGCATGTGCAGAAATTGGGTTGAAGACTCAGAAGCGCTGATGCTGCAGGCACAGGCGTTGGTCAGCCAGTGCTGAGCTACTGCCACGGGATCTGCCAGCACCCAGGGCTTGGGGATACACTGCCTGCTGGCTTTTGCATGGGACAAAAAAGCTCGTTGTGGTTTGTTGGGTGGTTTTTAACTCTGTCTTACACAGTCACTGAGCAAAGCATTTAAACAAGTGCTTAATTTGAGCCGTGTGCCTGCTGAACACAGTGTAACACGGGTTCAGCTGCTTTGCTGCAGTGGGTGGGGAGGGTGCAACTCCGGGGGAGTGGTTGAGGCCACTGCAAGCTCCCCTGGAGCAGCAGGTCCTCCCCACTCCCCTGCCGAGGGCTGGGTGGTTTGTGGTGCCCTGGGAAAGGGCTGCCTGTTCCCCTCCAGCAGCAGATATATCTCATTGTCCAGTGCAGTCCATGTGCCAGATGGACAGGACAATGCCCACGGAAGTGGAGAAAAGGGACTTGGGGGTCTCTAGGAGCACTAGGTGCTGGTGCTCACAGGGATGGCAGAGCCTCCCCTCCGACACCCCCGTGTGGCTCCCGGAGCTGTGGGCACACAGAAGAGGGCAGGGTTTGCCCATGCTTCACAAACAGATATAGGATTCTCCTGAATTCAAGGTCTCTCCTACAAGTGTCAGTGGTCACTGGTCACTGCAGTGGGGCCCAGAGTAATAAACTGCATAATTCTTCAGTTTAATACTGCGTGTTGTGGCTTACCAAGGGAAGAGGCTGACAAGGGTAGAGCTGTTGGCTGTGATCAATGCTAATATTTTCCTCCCCCTCTCCTTTTATTTTTCTTTAGCACCAGTACCATTCAAAAATAGATGAACTAATTGAGGAAACCGTCAAAGAAATGATAACACTCCTAGTGGCAAAGGTAACCTTCGGCTTCAGGTGAAGTGATTCACTGTTAACATTGCATTTTTAATATGTGCGTTTCCATTAAAATGTGACACATTAAGATGTTGAATTGGCTTCTTGTTTCTCACAGGCAAGATCATACATCTCCCAGTCCTTTCATGGTGACTCTTTGATGATTAGGAACTGCGTGAGATGTAATGCACTGCTGGCAGGGTTGCCATACTGGGCCAGAAGTGGTTTTAAGGAATGGGTGTTATGTTAATGGGGTAGCACCCCATGGTCAGCATCACCCCACAGCACTGGGGGTAGCTGTAGTCAGGGGGTGGCACTGCTAAATGCTGCTGCAGAGCCGTTGGGGTGGCACGCAGAGGTGGCCACCACTCCTACACATGAGGTTGTGCGGACAAAATAGCTCATCTTGTGCAAGATCACCATATGCTCTCCTAAGAAATTAATTTAGAGGTGACAGTAGTGGGAAATACATTCCAAAATGTCAGGTTTAATTGTTTGGAAATTGTTTTTCGTCAGAGTCAGCTCCTCTAGCTCAGCTGCCAGCATTCCCCTTGGGTGGTTGTGTAGGTCTGGTGTACTGTGCTAACACGGAGGGGAATTGGTATGTAGGGAGAAAGATGGTGGGGTGTGTTTTCCTTTAGTTTCAAACTTTCTGAGAACAAGTCATCCCTATTATACAGTGGAGACCTTTAAACATAATCCACCAACATATGCCAGTTTGATTCTTCTGCAAGAATACCCAGCTAGCTGCGTGTTTGACACGGCATACTGGGAGCAAGAACCACCGCCTTCCCCATCCAGACAGGCTCTGCTGGCTTCCCCACACACTGCACCCACGTCCTGTCCCCAGCATCACCCAGGACACAGAAGGGTGATTCCCACCCAGCAAGAGGTGCACCACTAGCGTCCAAAAAGCAGCGCTCCTTTTTCCCCACTCCCCAGCCTGCTGTGCTCGGGGACGGGTGGTCTGTTGCTTTGTCAATGCTGAGAGCTCCACTGGCTTCTTTGAAGCTGATGCTGACTTTTACACCTTTGTTCAATTATTAAAAATAATTGCAGTATTTTTTGTCTTCATAGTTTGTCACCATTTTGGAAGGAGTCTTGGCCAAACTGTCTAGATACGATGAAGGAACTTTGTTTTCTTCTTTCCTGTCATTTACTGTAAGTACAGACTACAGTTTCCTTTCTTTTTCTTTCTTTTTCTTTTTTTTGTGAGTTGTAGTCTGCCCTCCCAGGACTAGATCAGCTACATAATAATTCTGCCATTCTGTGATGTTTGATCACTGTAACCCCCATATGAATATACAAACAACCTGTATGCAGACATACAGTACATAAACACCCAAGATGCACAAAGTAAAGCCATTTCCAGTCATCATTCATCTTGGTGGAGTTTATTCTGCAGAGGATAGGTATGGAGATGAAAAAAAAATCATCACACTGTACATGCAATTTTCCTAACTAAAGAATTTGCTTCATTGCCACTTTGCATGACAAGTGTGTTTCTCTCAGTCTTCTGGACATAACAGTGACCATCTTAAGTAGTAAACAGCAAAGGAAATCTAGGGATTGTTTTTATGTTTCTAAAAGAGAACAAGGTAGAGGAAATGCCATGAGGTCATGCAGCAAAAGGTGCTTCTAATGACACATTTAATTTCTCCCTAACATTGCAGAACCAGTCCACAGCTCACCACAAATTTCCTAGCAAGGTACAGGACCAGACCAATACCTGTGCAAAACTAGCCGGAGTATCCAGCAAGAGTTTAACAATCTTAGCTGTATTCCAGAAAAGTGTTGTGATAGCTTCTTAGGACAAACACATGGCAGCTGATTTCCAAAGGTCTTCTAAAAATGCATGCCAGAAAGTTTACAAGAGAGTCTCTGTGCAACTATGGCTTCACTCCTCTCAGCTCACAGACAGGTGTGCCCCCAAACACCTGTGTCTGGGATGGTTGGAAAGTTGGGTTCACATTTCATTCTCCGGACCTGCTGCCCCCACATGCAGGCAGAGACCGGGCAGGAGGCAGAAGGCACTGCTCTGAAAACTGGCAAGGCTTTCCAAAATCTTATTTTGGAGTTGTCTCAGTTACTTGAAATTGTCTGTTGTTTGCTGCTCATGGGCCCTTTTGCTGAGTTTGAGGCAATTTTGAATTGAGGTGGTTGTAGGAAGACTTAACCAGCAGAAGCAAGAAACTGCTGGTGGGCAGCTGTGTGCACACAGTCTGGCAGCTTATCTGAACCACCCTATGGTTCAAACTAAGCATTCTGCCTTTTCAGGTGTGCTGGAGGCACTTTGTTCTTCCGAGAAGGGAGGAAGGGAGGGTATCTCATTCACTGCCCCACAGTGCAGCTCTTTTCCCTGGATAACCCCTGTGTGATTACAGTCACAAGGCTGTGCACATTCCTGCTTGAGCAGATGCAGAGGGTGGCTTGGGGTGAATACCTGGATACCTTCCCTCGTTCCAGTGCTGTGGAGGGTTAGGAAATTCTTGTGTGCCAGCAGCAGAGGATGTGGAGGCGGCAGCTTTCCAGGCATCGGAAGTACCAGCATCAGCCCGCATAGACAGTGTAATGTGCAGCCCTTCCTTATCCATGAATCCAAGCTGTTCCTCGGTTGATGCTGCACTGCTCCCACCACATCCTACTGTTTACGCTGCCGAGTGCTGCTCCCTTTGATTGCTGAGCAAACCCTCTGGCTGCACCTGGGCTCTGGGCTCCTGTCAGGAGCCAGCACATCGGAGCATGGGGTTCAAACATCCTCTCTGCTGCTCCTCAGACAGTCACTCACAGTTAACTGCCCCAGCAGCAGCAAAACTGTGGCTGTCCCACTCCAATGGCCCCACAGCCTCTGAATGCAGTCCCAAAACCTTGATTTTCTGAGTTTCCAGCCAGAAAGGGGTGTATATTCAAATAGTTGCTGTGCATGGTGTGTGCATGCCTCCAGGAAAGTGCTGAGCCCTCGCCCACATCCAAGAGGCTGGGCGCACTGCGGAGGAGCAGGATTGCTCCTTCCTGGGAAAGGGATGTCTCTCGCTTTGGCCTGAGTGTTTGCTGGGATTCACTGGGAGAGGAGGCTGAGGAACAGCCCTGACCCCTTTGGCACTGGGCTTAGCAAGTCTCCTCTCCCTGCAGTAGTAATGTGACTTGCTGTGTTTAGTCTTTGCAATGGTAAATACAGAATCTCTCTCTTGTTACAGCATGCTTGCACCACCTCCCACGTTTTCCCTGTCTGAACAAATACAACAAAGTGTGATGGTCCAAGCCGCTGAGCTCCAGAAAGCATTAGTCTCCCACCCCCTTCCACCGACTTCTTTCATCGCGTGTTTTCCAGGCGCTCTGCAAGTGACATGTACTCGGGGGTCTTGTGACAGACAGTTTTATCACCTAGTAGGATATCCTCATTTCCAATTCTTGCCTCGAAATTCAAGATAAAATTAATGCATCTGTTGTCCTAATAAATTCTCACTAGCCACTTCTCCTTGCAGAGCACTTTGAGAGGAAAACACCCTTCTAAATTTGGCCAGACTTTTTTTTTTTTTCTGTTTGTTGATACATTTAAGTGCATCTTGGTGGCAGCAGCCCAGGCCCTGGCTGGGCGTCTGCATGTACAGATCCACTGTGTCACAGGAATGCCAGCTGCTAAAATTCCCTGTAATCTGGATGGCCTCTGTAGGCAGAGCATTGCACCTATGGTAATTATAACCAAAGATTCCATGTTACCCGAGGGAGACAGAAGTAAAAGATCTTATTTTTGTTCTGCACAAAATTTGTATGGTAAACTGAGACGTTTCATGGCAAAGTCACATACTTTGCGAAAAACGGCAGCCTAGCAAAAATCACACAACATCCGGCAGTTTGGAAATTTCACTAAATGTAGCCAAATCTGAGTTTAAAGAAAAACAAGTAATTATTCTGATTAAAGGGGAGTGGGCAGGAGAAGCAGCTCAGTTTTTTTGTGGGTGGAGGGAGGAGATCGCAGGAAGCTGAGTTATTCTTGTCGCCTCTTGGCTTTGGAGAAGGTAGTTTAAAACAGTGGCGCTAAGCTGGACCCAAGAGTGCAAATCTGCACTCAGATAGCAGGTTTGCCACTGCCTCACTTCATGCACTGCATGGTATTTGAAGGTACAGGTGCATGGCACAGTGCAGCCTTGAGCGTGGACCCCAGCTTGAATTCTGCGGGCTTTCAGGCCACATCATTTTCCAAGCTTTCCTCCTGTCATTTGGCTTCGCTGCTTGGACAAACTGCTGGTTTGGTGCTCGCATGGGCAGCCCTGCCTGTGGCTGCTCCACACCAGTGCAGGTGTGCCATGACTGCCTGCTCCTCTGGAGATGAAGCCATTGGATGGGCTCCAGCTACCTTCACTCACGGAGGCTGGGGCTCCTCAGCTCCCACTCCGCAGGAGCAAGCGATAGCGCTTCGCTACCTCCCGAGAAAGTTGTGGGGATGAGTGTAGTGAAAGGGTGAGGTGTCCAGACAGCTGGCTGGAAACAGGAATAACTGGAGACAAGTCTTCGCTGAGAGCAAGGGCTTGGTGCTGATTTTGTTACCTCCTTCATAAACTCCGTGCTGGGACGTGCCCCGTCCCCCTCCGGCAGCAGACCCCGGGTCTCACCGCGGCAGCAGGCGCTCAGTGCCCTCCTCCTGCCCTTCCCTCTGTTCTTGCCCCCCGGCTCGGCAGCCCGGGCGCTGCCAATACTTGCAGCGTTCACCTCGGCAATTACCACCAGTCTGGTCTTTTGTATCGCCTCATTGTGCTTAATTATGCACCCCCCACACACACCATATGAGTGCTTCCACCCACTCTCACATTCTGTCTCACACATACATTCATTCTCTCATTCGGGACACATAATTTATTCATCCCAAGATGCAACTGTGTGCGTGTTATATTTAGGCTGTTTTAATGGTAGCTTTAGAAATATTTAAAAGCAGGTGAGCTTTTACACCCAAACAAAGATGGCCGGCAACGCTTACCCTAATTAAAAGCAGAAGTGTTGTGGAAAATCCCAGCCATACTCTTTCTAGACACGGTGCCTTATGCTACAGTGGGAAAAAGGTCTCTGTGGCCAGCTGGGCACTGCTCAGTTGGAAGAGTTGGCCCTGACGTCGGGGCCACCCCGCCTCCCGTGCCTGCACCCTGCTGCATGGCAAACCACAAAGTACATCTGGGGTCTTACAGCTCCCACCAACTTGTGAGGACACCACAGACTGCAATGTCCACCTCTGATACCCCCAGTTGAATAGTGTCTTTTTAAAAGGGGGGGGAAATCATGGAAAAAATTATTTAGTTGTTCAGGGTCTGGGAAGCAGAAGAGCTTTGGGGCACTTCAGTGTAGCGTGGAATGAGCACAGTGCCCCAACATGGTCTGTGAGCTCCTGTCAGCATCAGAGCCAGCAAAAAGGGAAAAAATAATCATTTTTTGTTTGAATTGATGTGAGGGAAGAACTGCAAGACCTCTCTGAAAATTCTCAGCCTAACAGAGCATCACAGTTTGGATTGGAAGAGACCTCAAAAATCATCTAGTTGAAACCCTCCTGCCGTGGGCAGGGACACCTTCCACTAGACCAGGTTGCTCCAAGCCCCATCCAACCTTGCCCTGACAATGTCCCTGGCTGCAGCCTGCACAGCTGGGGGAAGCACACCATGAGCAGGACAATGGGAAGAGGGCAAAATGAGGGTCCTTCGGGTGCTTTCTTGTGTCTTGGTGCAGGCCCCTGCCAGCCTCACTATACCGTAATGCTCCCAGTGCCAGGGAAGTTCCCAAAATCCCCAGCTCCTGACAGGAGAGACATGCACTGCCTTGGGAGGCACGTGGCACCAGGTGGAGAGCGAGGCCTCCAAAGAAAATAACGATGTCTACTTATGAACCCCGTCTTCCCCCGCTCACTGAAGTAGAAGAGGGAGAAGCACAACTCCCACACTATCATCTGTTGCTATTAGAGCTTTAGCAGCAGTAAAGTTACCTCTCAAAAAAAAAAAAAAAAACACAACAAAAAAACCCCATGACAACAAAAATACCACCCTTTTAGACAGGAAAGTTAGTTTTATCACTCTTTTCAACCTTCTCAGAATTACATTGTCCCAAGTCTTGGCTGGGCAAGGTCTAAGAGATATTTAAAGAAAAAAAAGAAAAGACCTGAGAAGTTACTAATGGTGTAAACTGTCTTCTTGTTCCTTTTACAGGTGAAGGCTGCTTCCAAATACGTGGATGTACCCGTAAGCACAATTTAAACAACTTCTGTCATAGTAATTTGCATCGTGCTTTGGTTTATGGCATGTGTAGCAACCCACATTATGCATTAGCAGCCAAGACTGAACCATGGGCCTTCACATTTCTAACATTTGAACTGGAAACAATATCTCCATGAAGTTAATAATGAGCAGTTACCCTCTTATGGAGACCTATGAGGCTGTTTAGGCAATAATTTGCAGATGGTGTCAAAAAGGTACCATATTTATGCAATTGGCTTGAATCACATTTAAAAAAAATGGGAGCAGTACATTCTGTTAATTCTTCATCTGGACTTGTACAAATACAGTATAATTTCCAAACAAAAAGGTCCAGACATGTTAGAACTGAGCCAACACACATCTAACACATTAGCTAATCTATTTTATTTTTGTTCTTCTAATTGTTGGTTTATTTTACTCTTTCAGAAAATGACTTTTTTATTACTTTGGGGAAATGGTGATGAGCTAGCAACATGTGTTTGGGAAATTGTTAATGAAAATAATTTTTTCCATTTTTCTGTAATTGGTATAGGAAAACTGTACATGATCTCCTCTAATTAGACCTTGATTCATAAGGAAAAGAGCCCTTAACGTTCTTAGACAGAGCACTTAAGTTGCCAGAAATTTACATTTAAATTAAGTTGAAGTGTAATATATGAATGTTGGCTGGAATAAGGGGTTACTGTAACATTTACAGGCAGAGAGATCCTGAGCAATTGCAAATTAAAAAAGATAAGATCTTAATATACCACACCAGTTCCTGCATCCAGTTAGACTGGACAGTGGAAATCTAGAATAACTCAGTTGAGTTTCATGACCTGCATGTATAATGTATGTATATTTAATGTGGATGGACTGCTCTACATGCTCTCATATGACAACATGATAAATTTATCAGACAACTTGGACCACATCATCTGCATTTGTGTTTCCATCCCTTTAGTCCAAGATAAACCTTGCCTACAAAATTATCATATTTTGAGCCCAGCATGGAAAAAACAAACTCTTGAACAGTAAGAGGTGTCACCTGGTTTAAAATACCTCAGATGCAGAGACTGGCATCCTGGAGTAATAGAAACAAGATATTTACAGCACTGGGAAGAAAAACTAAGAATTTATTTCTTGCCTTAAAAAATGTGGAGATCCTTCAGTTGAAATTCCTAGTTGTTTGAGTGCATCTTTAAATACTTAGTCATCAGAAATTTGAGCACAGAACAGTAAGTAACTTCTAGAGCAAAGCATGGTCTTCTCTGAGGCCTCTGTGTTCCTGGGAAGTAAAGCACCTTCAAGGAAGTGGTCTCAGTAAAACACTGTGTAACCCTTTCAAGCTTTTCCAAAAGCATTGTACCTGGGACACCTTTGTGAAGTCAGCAGCAGGAGGAGTGGAGTCTGCTCCCATCCTCAGAGCCAGAGAGATGCTCCAGTTCTTTGTGTAAAACAGAGCAGAAATCATTCATCTGAGCGATTTTTTGCCTGTTTCCCCACCTCCCCCTGGAAACGAAGCCACATTACAATGGCTTCCTTGACAGCCTCAGTCTTTTTAATGAAATCAACCACCAGCCCCACACAGCATCCAAACCTGTGTGGAGGCCACCCTATGGTTCACAAGCCACTGCCTTTCCAGGGCAAGGAGAAAGAAAAACCTGTTTGACTAGAGGACAGAGGGGAAATCCTCATATCAAATAGAAAACCATTACTTAAATCTCATTCCAGAAATGTTGTTGCAATTGTCTGGGTACAAACCAATCCATCTACTGCCCTCTTGGAATGGGCACAATCGGCAGACTGAAAATTGCTTGAAAGTGTAACACTTGACTACTGCCACATTTGTGTTGTCCTCATTGTTTTTCAAATTAATACCTTGTCATTGTTGCAGTAGGTGTTAAGAAATGTCACTGCCTCCCCAAGGGCCAAGCACTGGCCCTTTGCTTGATAATTGTTTGCTTTGTATTAAAAAACTTCCTTCCTACTGTTTTCCAAACTGTCCTCATTTTCACCCTGGAAATTACACAGATGTGTTAACTAACTTCAATTTACAGTGGCTGACAATCGTATCTTGCAGAGAAATGATACTCTGTGATCTGAGGTAAATCACAGTAATGGAAACTAATGACACTAGTTATTAACAAACTTACAATGTGCTATGGAAATTTAATATTTTGTGGCAGCTCTTGTAATGACTCGTGTTACCGTATTTTAATGGGTTTCCTTTGAGGTAAGTTTGAATCCAATGTATCAAGGAATGTGAACTCAGAGAGGATTTTTTTGAAAGTATTTTTACATCCACCTGCTTCAGTTCTCATTTTCTTTAAAGGACTGCTGTTATCCCCAAAACCTCGGGTGCTTGTAGGTTACTCTTTAAAATCAGTTGAATTCTGCAGAGAGCTGTAGAGATGCGCCAGCACAGATGTCCTACACTTTAGCAGCAGCTTAAACATTCCTATAGACATACACTCTCTGACTTACCATTTACCCAATTTAATCTTAAAAGCAGCACTAAGTTTGAGGTAAAGTCAGGGTTATAAACACCAGAAGAAAGGTGATTTTGGAACGCCTCCTGCAACACCAGCTGCTTGCTGCACACATCCTCACACCGTAGAAGAAGCAGCAAGACCTCAGCTCTGGCTGTTTGCTCTCTGCTTTAAGAAACCATAGGGCTTTTGCAGAGAAGATGACACAAGAAAACAACAAATCCCCAGCCCATCTTGCAGGTTCACTCAGTAGGTTGACAGCACCAAAGGTAGTAAGACACTTCTCAGCATCAGTATGTTGAGGAAGAGCTTTATTCCTCTGACCACCTGCACCCTAGGCAAGAGAAGAGAAATGTCTGTGCATGATCCTGTGCTGCACGTGGTATTTTGCTGGGCACAGGGCACAAAGCAGCAGGACTCAGTGTCCATCAGGTAAGGAAAGGGCAAACTGCAGGAGGACAGCAGGAGATGGAGGAGAAGGAAAAGCAGCGACGAGGCTACACAGAGGAGCTGCCCCCTGCGTCGCTATTCATGTTTTTCTCTCTCTCTCTTCTTCTCTCCTCCATGCAGAAGCCAGGAATGGATGTTGCTGATGCCTATGTGACATTTGTCCGCCACTCTCAGGAT
The DNA here is from genome assembly GCF_025592945.1 of Manacus candei. Lineage (NCBI taxonomy): Eukaryota > Metazoa > Chordata > Aves > Passeriformes > Pipridae > Manacus > Manacus candei. Next base: position 7,679,795 of record NW_026138073.1, read on the forward strand.
GTCCTGCGTGATAAGGTCAATGAGGAGATGTATATAGAAAGGTTATTTGATGTAAGTAAATGCCTTCTCCTCCTTGGACACCAAGCAGGAGAGACCCAAAATGTGACAAAATAAGACAGGAGGATAAGTCACATTTTGAGAAAATTTATTGGTTATAGCTTTAAAAAATAAATAAATCTTTCCTTTCTTTCTGACTAAGGCTCGTATCTGCTCTCTGCCTGCTTTAAATCTCTACTCTAGTCTACTGTGTCTTAGTCTGTCTGTGTGTGGATTTTAAGGGAACAGCATCTTCTAAGAGAGCTCTTTATTATGTTTAAGCTTGTGGAAAATCTCTCTGTAGCAGAACATCTCAGTCATTGTTCTCACTGTTAAAATTTGAGCCTTTTTTTGGCAGTAGCATTTGCTAAGGGCCATCTCTTCTGCACATTTTGCATTGTTTCATTGACAAGCACTCCAAACTGACAGCAAATTAAGCATACTAAATTTTAATTTTAAAAGCTAATCAAAACAGAGCTAATTAGGAATGGACTTTGGTATTGCAGGAGGATCATAATGTATCTGACACCAAAGGTAAATTTGAGACATGGTCTCCTTAATGAAGATGGCGTGGTAGGAACTGACCCATATGATCACAGCTAATTTTCTGTTGAATAAGATAAATTCATTGGACTGTGAGAGAACAGTGATCTGTGATGCCCATTTGTTTTGGGTTTGAATGCTTGTTAACAGTATCTCTGTTTCTGTTGCTCTTGTTGCGTTTACAGCCTTTCTGTCCTTGAAGGTTTTCTGTTGACAGCCAGCCTGTAGCATTAGTGTTTCAGTCTCTCGAGGGTATTTGTCCATATCTCAATTTCTGTTTGAAGCCGCTTCTGTCCCTACTGTCCTTTCTTCCATTTCTCAGCAATGCCATTTCTCAGTCTTCCAGCTCTGGAACTCTTAACAACCTTCCTTGCTTTCCTTACTCGCTCTTTTGCTTCCTCAGTGTTCAGGAAGAGCTGCTTTTTCCCCAGCCAACCTCCTCCTTCACTCGATACCTCTCTTTCTGCGCATTACCTGTCCCTTAGAAACCTCTTCCTCCTTTACAATTCCCACTCTTTCTTTCCCCCATAACTTGCTGGATTAAAATGGAACTTATCTCTCATGTCAAATGTTTTATCACATTATATCAAGTGGCATGAATTAGAGTCAAATAATCTTACTGTGTACATCTACTAGCATGACCCATATCCACTGAGAATGCCTCATTCATGCACGGAGCACAGCAGTGCTCGCTCCGGGGAGAGTTTGCAGCGCAAGCACCAGACGCAAATCACCCATCAAGCAGGCATGGGGAGAAAAAACAAAACATAAAACAAAAGACTGTCGCTTCCATCTGCAGCGGGCCTGCGAGTGCATTGCTCGTTTGTGTTGAAATTTATTCCACGAGCAGCTAAATTTCCAGAGCTCATCTGGACTGTTCTTTTCAATGCCCACACTGCCTTTTCCCTCATCCTTTCCCTATGATTCACAGTTGGTGTGTTTGTACCCTTTGGGCCATTATTTCCAATTTTCAAAAGGCTGTAATTAACACAAATATTGATTTCAGTTTGATCCACTCGTATTTGGTTTTACGAAGCCGTATTTTTGTTTTAAACAAATTAACAGTTGACATGAAAAAAAAAAAAAAGAGCAGCTCTCTTGGTGGAAAGCAAAAAGCGCAAAACCTTTCTTTCCCTTCCTGCTCTCCTCAAGTCTCCCTGGTCCATGTGGAATTAAATAATCAAGGGTAGTGTTTTTACATTGCTCTGCCTGTTTTGACCCACACTGGCTGAAGGTGGGACTTGCAGCATGCGGGAGCTGTTCCCATTCCTTTTCCCATTCATGTTCCCATACCTGTTGCCATCCGTGTTCCCCACACCAGTGGGGTGGCGTTGGGACCCGATGCCATTGGCATGTTCGCATGTGTCTGGCGTCCGTGTGCGCCCGCGGGCGGGACGAGCTGCGGGGCTGCTGCTTCACGAGGAGGGAGTGGGGTGTGCCAAGCCCTGGTCACCCGAAAATTGGAACTGTGTGTGGAGTGGCTGTGTATCGTCTTTGACAGGTTGCATCTGAAGGAGCTGGTTGCTCCTGTGGTCAGCTCCCATCATGGCTGAGGTGCTCCTGGTGGGTCAGTAGAAGCAGGTTTATGAGTACATGGGGTTCACCAGAGCCCAGACCCCATTTAAATTGGTGCTGTGTTCACCCATGTTTGGGTAAGGACAGGAGCAAATGCTTAACTCTCTTGTCCTGAGCTCAGACACAGCCCTGCAGCCCTTTGCCCTTCTCACCTAACTCAGCAAAGCACCACAGCCGTGGGGTCTTTAAGATTCTTTGGTTATATTTTCCAAGGACATTTCAGGTACTAACAACCTTTTTAATATGAAAGAGAAGGGGAATAATCAAAAATGGTATTTATGATGTTGAGTTAGAGTTGGACCTGATTTTGTTCACTCTTCCCCCAGTGTGGCAGGGGAGCAATCCTCTTAGCTGCAGAATTTTTTCAGGCAATGAGATTATTAACGCTTTCGAGGCTGGCTCCTCCTCTGGCTTAGTGCAGCAGTGCTGGCTTACCCCAGCCAAAGCTCAGTCCAGTTTAGGGTGTTGTATAATGATAGGTGCAGCAGTGGCAGTAAACAGCTTAAACCTTCCTGCAGGCAGGTCTTCTGTGCCCAGTGGGGTCACACTGGAGACACTCGTAGGCTGGGGCTACATCCCCTTTCTGCGCAGTCCTGAGCAGTGCAGGAGCAGAGGTGCACAGGACAAGGTTGTCTGTCATATGTTCTGTGGGGTTTGAGCTCTCACGGGATATTTCTAATCCCCACACTTCTGTGCAATCCTGCCCTGTGCTTCCATTTATTCCCCCTTTGTTTCCTTCCCAGAGTAGAGGCTGCAGAGTGTGTTATGTCCCCACAGAAGCTGGGTTAATATGTCTTTTCTTGGCATTTGCCATGATTTCTTAGCTCAGAAACCATCTCTCTTCCCCTGCACTGCCTGCCCTGCTCACACCTGCAGAAAAGGGCTCTGCTCTTTGGGAGATACTGGTGTTTATGGAAGATTATTGTCATATTTCTGTGTGGCCTATGTGTTAATCCTCTTAATTCTGCAAATTAGTCAGGGTGGGGTTCCCCCCCCCGCCCCGAAATAGAGTCATCTTAATTTTAAAAATCTGTATTCTTGGGATCATTGAATGAACAGATTGATTGTGGAGTTCTGCTGGTAATCAAAACCTAACTAGCTTTTTGGCAGTGCTGTTTACTGCAGAGTAACATGACTTATTTACTTGGCCTGGCTCACTAATTTGATAACATTTAAAGCTAAAACACTGTAATAGGGCCCGTTGGTAGAGAGCAATGGTAACAGAAGAGTTTCAGAATAGCATCGTAGCATCCCCTCCCAGCGTTCCTGTGCTTCAGGATTTAAACCCTGTGATACTTTGTACACAATGCAGAAGGATCACAAACTCTGTGTAGTGCCTGATAGAAAGTAAAATTTTAACACTTTCTCCCCAGAAAGGGGGCAGAGTTGATGTGCAGAATGGCACTGTTTATAGGAACAATGAGGCAGAAGCAGGTGGGTGTATCTTAAACATGGAAAAATATCTTCAGAGTGATCTTGAGTCTTCTGACCTGTCCTGCAAAATTCAGGCCCCCTTTGTCTCAGGTCACTCATAGGAATTTCATAGGATCAGAGTTTATAAATCTGAAGGCAGTGGGAGTTTTACTTGTAAGGGTTGTGCCCTTTGGTGGGATTTATTTATAGATCTGTGTATTTGTATATATCTTTACACACACCCTTAGATACTCACAGTAGAGGTTTCAACCCATCAGAACATATGTGATCCAGAAAGTCTATGATTGACTACTAGGTTGTGTGAATGCCAACCCTTTCTTCCTCATAAATTGGTAAACACTAATGTAAAACATAGGGAGACTGTTTCCTCCCCAGCCACACCGAGTAACACGTACACAAAAGGCTACTGAACACTGAGTGAGCTCCCCGAGATCTGCAAATTCCAGCATCCTGATGCAGTCCCTAAATAGCGCAGATGGCATTTTTGTCTCTGATGATTAATTCAATATCTTACCGAAAAAAACAAAAACATGCTTTTGATATGAGAGATCAAAACACCAAGAGAAGCTCCTAAGATTGCGAGGACCTAAAAAAAAAAAATTAATTTATTTTTTTCCTCCTTGTACTTCTTGAAGACACCAGCCTGAGTAGAAGATAAGGATTAAAACAGATGTGCTTAGTGCTAGTTCATCTGCTTAAATCTAGCAGTCTCTGAGATCAGTGATTAAAAAGCCATCTCTAACTTTGATGAAATCCACTGCAATGGTAATTCTGTGTCTCTGATCGCTGTCTTATGGGCCTCATGTCTGCCTAAACCGGACATAGAAAACATTTCACTGGAGATGATACATGGATTATATGGGTCAATTATACACTTAATCTGCCTTCTGGGGATTAAGTGTGCATAGATTGACCCCGCGTATTTGGCTTGTCCTTGGCAGTTATCAGATCAGGAAGGTTGCCTTTACCAAAAAGTCTGGTAAGAACTTAATCACGCAGTGATACAGCCCACCGAGGTGGCAGCAGCCACCGTGCTTTTTGCAGAAGGCTGTTCTACCACTTCACTGTCACTGTGAGTGTTCAGCTCCCTCGGTCTGTGTCACAGCCGCGATACCAGACGGAGTATTTTCTCCTGAAATGAGAAGCGAGCCCGCTCTTCCCTGCAAGACGGAGATGGCTTTTAGTCTTGGTGGCAGGGTGGGACCAGCAGGGTCCAGGGAGCGCAGTGGAGAGACCAGGGTTTGCTCTGCTCTGTGCTGTCCTTGGTGCAGAGGAACAGTCACCCCAGGTCCACTTCCACCAGCAAAGGAGAATCCATGGCTCATCAGCTAGAGGAGCCAACATCTCCTTCCCACCACCTTCGGGGAGGCACAAGCCCTTGGCTGAGACTCCAACACCAAGTTCCATCCTTCAGGATCAGCCCGGTTGGGTTTTTAGGAAGCCCCAGTGATATCCCAAGGCTGACGTTGCATCTGGTGGATTTTGATGGATTTCCTTCCCTCAGCCAGGAGCCCAGCAGGAGTGCAGGGCCTGAAGATACAGTGCAGGACTGTCCTCATGTTTTCAAAACCCTTGCTGGTGACTGACTTCTCAATATCATAATGAGTAATAACACTGTGTGAGTCTCAGACTTCAGCAAAATCCTTATGCAAATTTCCAGGAGCCTGAGTGAGTACTTGTCACTGGTTTACTGCAGGATCCACAGGCAGCTCAGCATATGTCTCAGTACCTACAAATTTGGAGCCTGATATCACACCTGAGTATATTGAAAAAATACAAAACACAGCTAGATCGGTTAACTCAGCAAGACCTCTGCAGACACTGAAGCATTAGCTTAGTCTTAAAATCAAAGCTTTTGCCCTCAGCAGGGTTACCCACTTGAATTTTGGCAGCTCCTTCAAGGCATGCTTGCAGGATCATGGCATTTCTTGCCAGAGCACAAGCCTTGCGTGGCACAATCAAATGCCAGAAGAGAGCCCTTCTCACCCTCCCTTCTCCTCCTCGAACTCAAAAGCCTGGTCGTGAGTCAGTGGAGCTACTCACTGTGAGTTAGAATTACTCACAGGAGGACGGGTTGCAGGATCAGGGGAAGAACGGATATCAGGCTGTGCGCCGGGCTCCCATCTCGTATCTGCTTGTAGCCGCACTCACCGCTCTCTCTTAGACAGACAACAACCTGTTTCCCTCCTACGCAGCAAGACTGCTCATTAGGGCACTAACTCTCTCCCACTCCCATCCTGATATGGCCTCCACGGAGCTATTTCTTCTGCGTTGTTTTTTGCTTTTCTTTTTTTTTTTCCTCTTCCCCCCTCCCGAGTGAGTTGTGAAATGAAGACAATTAGGCAGATTGATCTTGAGGAAGTGCAGCTTGCTTTTCCCTCCCTGTGCATCTTTGGAGGAGCCAGAGCCACGCAGCTTTCGCTGCCCTTGGCTGGCTCAGCAGGGATCGGACCCAGACCTGGAACTGATGCAACAGCAGGGACCTTTGCTGGTTAAAAAAATAAAATTGTGATGGCAATTATTAGTATATCTTCTAGGGGGCAAATTATCCTTGTTCTGAGGGGGCATGGAGTGCACTGTCCTTCTGCAGCCTCTTTTTCTCCCCATGTGCCCTCTTGGAGCCACACAGGAGCAGAGAAAGGAGCTTAGCATGGACACTGCTCCTCATCCTGTTATACTCCCATCCATGAACTTCACACGGCTCCAAGCATGCACTGGCATGTGGCCTCCCTCCTCCCTGGCTTCCCCTCAGCAAGGCTTCTTTTCTGAAGTGCTCATCTAAGTAGGCTCCATTTAATTTATTTTAGGGAGAGTCTTAATAAAATAAGTCCTAGATCTGTCACTGGATTTTACATGCTTGTAAGGGGTTTTTTTCCCTCCTAAATGTCTTTATCAGAACAGCTTTTCATGTTCCAGTAGACATTTGGTTGAAGACAGTTAATTTGATTTCTTTTCCAGAGGAGATTTTCCATTAATCATTCTAAGAAGGCAGACTGATTGCTCTGTTACGTTAAGGTCAGCATAGGCTTGCTAACATCATCCGCACCGTGCTTTTGAGCGTCAGAGATTTGTGTTTTGGGGCCAGCCCTGAGTGAAAGATCATTTTATTTCCTGGTAGACGTGAGTGGCCAAGGAGGTTTTGGGGAAGAGGGAGCATGACATCCTCCATCCAGAGAGAGCCTTTTTCTGAGCAGCCTCTCTGCTCCCTGACCAGGCGCTCTCTGCACATTTATAACTGTGTAAGAGTTACACAGTGCCCTCCGAGCTGGAGCTGCCTTCCAGCTTCCTTTAAGAAGCCGTAGCTAACTGGGGCTCCAGTCCTGTGGGTCATCGGGGAGGAGAGCTTGGAGGAGCGGGTGTTGCTCGTGAACCCCAGCCCACGCGGGTCCCAGCTGCGTCCGGGGGTGCGCGGGGCGTGGGAAGGGCCGGGATTTGGGATGCGCGCAGGTGTGCGGGGCTGACCCCGCAGCCCGCGGGGCACGGCTGCGGCGGGGCCGAGCCCCCGCTGCCGGCGGCTTTGCTCCCTCCCTGCGGGCTCTGCAAAGGGCCTTTGCCCAAAGAAACTCGCACAGGGGTGAGCCAGCGGCCCCTGCGCGGACAATGACGAATTGTCTGATTTCCAGCAGCGCCTTCAATCCCTCTTTTCCTTTTCTCCCCCTGCAGCCCAGCCCCACACAATTGCTGCCGCTGCCTGCGCCAGCCAGCGGTGCGTGCCGGATTAGCCGTCCCAGGTCACTTCGTTTCTCTTGATCTGCAGCTCTTTCCTTTCCCAGTGCTCCCTTAAACCTCGCCCTGGATGTATGATATCAGCATTCAAAAATGCTTAGCAGGACTCAGGCAGGGAGCGCGCTGCATCCGGTGTGTAACCCCAGGAATGATACCAGGGGAGCTGCTCCCTCCTGCACTCAGGACTGAGGTATCCAGGCAGCCCATAGCTACTCTGGTTTTGAATTTGAAGGCTATGAAAGAGGCTGAGGTTTATCGAGTCCCACTTTGTGACAGCTTCCAGTTCAAGCTGATAACAGGTGGAATGGAAGTATTCTCTAGCAGGCATTGCTGTATTGCATCTTATTGAGCAGCTCTGCAGCCAGTTCTGCCATTGCTGCCTCGCACTAACAGGGCCCTGGAATCGGGACAGAAAAATAGCAGCACTTTGTGTGGATATTGTATTTTACTAGGCTGCTTTATATAGAAACTCAGATTTTAACATGGCAGCTTCATTTCTTTTTTGAAAAATGGAAATAAGCAGAGAATATTTTATAGGTTAAAAAAAGTATTTCAGAACAAGCATCCATACAGGAGTGGTTCTGTGTGTGCGCGTGCCTTCAGAGGTTTTTATGCAGAGGCTCTTTCATTTAGGAAAAGCGAGGTCTGCAAAATCCTGCAAAGCAGTAGGGCTTTTTGGGTTTAATTTGGCAGTTCCCACTGAGTGCTGTGCACTTTGCTGAGCTGTATCTGCAGTGAAGGAGAGAGGGCCCAGCACCCAGAGCTCACCTGAGCTGTACCCAGGTGCTAAGGACTCAACCCTGTGTGTGCAGGGACATGGGATGCTCCATGCCAGCACAGCCTGGAAAGGCAGAGTCTTCCAGCTCAGGGGTGCACGTAGCCAGGACAGGCTTTACCTGTTACCCGAAAGGCAACGTTTTCTGGAGATGTATAACTTGGTGTGTAAACAGGATTGGGGCTGTGCAGTCTCAGAGGGGAAAGGAGGCACCCGCTGAGGTGCTCAGCCTGCAAACCTAGCAGGTTTAAGTATGGGATGTCCCTGGTTTGAGGACATTGTGGATGAGAGAGAAGCTGGAGGTGCTGCCAGAACCAGTGGCAGTGGGCTTCCTTCCCAGATCACCGTGAGCACTGGCTCCGACATCCCTCCTGCACCCTGCCACGGATCAGTAGCTGTTTGCACATGGGTCTCCCTCACAGGTTTCTCTGCCTGCTGCCCTCTGTCCAGCCCTGACCAGCGTGTGGCTCAGGGCTCAGAGTGTAGCAGCACGTGGCTGGTTTGGATTCAGAGATGGTCTGTGCATGATCTGGCACCGGTGTTTGCTCACAGCAAACCTGACTGAGACCAGGGCATCCGCAGCTGTAGGAGGCAGTAACCGTTTCCATGAGATCCTTTCCTGGGGATAAGGCTCAGGGAGTCATTGGTACGTCCACCCATCACCTCTGCCAGGGGTGTGAGTGTGTGGCTCTTGGCTAGGCAGAGACTGGTGTCTGGCTGTCAGAGCAGACCACCCGGACGTACAACTCAGGAGCACCTGAATAAGTACAAGACAGATCCCCAGCAGATTTGTTCCTCCCCCAGTGAAGGAGCAGTACCATTGCAGGTCCATCTCTGGCTGGGTCCCTGCCATGGGAAGCCTTTGCTGGTGTGATGAGAGCACATGGATCCCTTGCAAAGCCACTGAGGGGTGGTGTAAACAAACCTGCACCCACCACAGCAGGTGGAGTTGCAGCTGCACAGAACACGTGTAGGTGTTACAGGTCTGTGCAGCACCGAGAGTGGGGGGTGTTAGGGATGAGCTTCCTGGGCGTGTGTGTTTGCTGGAGACCTTAGCCCCACTGACACAAAAGATGCTGATCCTCCTTGTCCTCTCCGAGAAGGAATAAAATCACTCTGGGTTAAGAGCAGAGAGAGATCTGCAGCAAGGAGCGTGCAGGATGGGCTGTACCCCTTTGGAGGGCAGGGAATTTGTGTGTTTCCACCAGCACACGATGTACCCACTGGGACCCCTGTGCCTCCCTCCCATTAACACCTGTGGCACCGACCTGCCGAGCCCTGCTGGGTCCAACTTCCAGCCAATTAAGGGTGACACAGCAGCCTGAGCACACCCTGATGCTGAGATCCCCAAACAGTGGGTGATCTCAGGTGCCATATGTACTGCAAAAAGCGTGCAGCACCTCCACACGCCGGGGTCTGCGCTGCTGCCTTCGCTCTGGATGCTCTTCCCTGCTGGAAGGCAGAGCTCTTACGCGATTCAGAGTTGTTTTGGGGTTTATTTTTAGGAAGAGGGGAAAAAAAATAATGTAATTCGGTGATGCCATTTGCATCCTAGACAGGTGATGAGTCGCTCTGGCTAGCAGCTTAACCCTATTAGGCAACTTTGGGACTGTGACTTTATTAAATAATAATACAAATTATTTTAATATCAAGACTCTGACTTTGTAACCTCCTTGTATAGCTACATTGTCAACGAGAATGAAATTTCGTGGTTAAGGAATATAAAATAGAGTAAAAGGCATCCAGAAATCACAGCTCTGGGGTGGATGTGTAAGAACACGCTGTGTGTACTTGCAGTGATAGCATTATAGTGGTAAAAAAAAAAATCCCAGGAAAAAAACCTGCAGCCGTTTACCTCAGTAATAGCTCAGTGCAAGTGTGACCTGGGAGAATCGAAACAGTTTCACGAGGCTTTGATAGAATAAAATCATAACTTTTATTAAAAAAAAAAAAAAAAGACCCTGAGGTTTCAGGGGATTTTTATCAAATTGCTAGCACTTTGCCAGATCTCTAGAATTTAATGTGGACTTTCCTAGAGAGGTTTAATTCGGAATATGAAGGTCATGTTGCCTGCTGTGAGGACAGCTCACCCAGAGCCCTGCCGAACACGGCTGGCGGAGGGTTCGCTTGTACGGGCGAGGGGAAGACGTGGAGTCCAGTTTGGCAAAGGGGTCACGGATCCCAAACACTGTGGGTTTGGGCGCACTGTTCCTGAACACACCAACCCAAAGACCCTGCAGAGAAGTTAAATTAGCACGCTGCAATCTGTTACCATAACTTAGGTTTATTTTCTGAAAGATACTTTCCCAAGGGTGTGAATCTGGGGGGGGGAATTACTTTTCTAACAGCAAACTGAGGGCTGCCTGAAGCCCTCCCGGTGCTCTGCCCTTGTGTGCTCCGTAGAGCTACACCAACAGACCTGCTTTTGATGCTGGCTTTTGCATACCTAACTTAAAGAATTTTGTGCAATAGAAAAGCTGCTTAATGACCGGACAGCGTTATTATCTGGCGTGCGGCGGCGTAGCAGGACAATAACTATTTATTTACTCTTTGTGGATAATGTTCTGTTATTTTCTAGTCTTTGGCAATAGCAAGAGAGCATCTGATATATACAATATTGGTGTGTATCCAATTGTTTGTGAACATCCCAAGTTTTGAAACATGGTTGTGAGAGAGGAATATAAGCTTAAGCTTGAAAGGCTAAAAAGCAGAAAGCCCCACACGCAAATGCTATTATGCACTTAATGAGGCAGGGTTTAAAAAAAAAAAAATCAGCCACACAAGTTGGTTTTATCAAAGAAAATGTATAAATAACAACCAGTGATTCAAAGTGCCTCACAAAGGGAAAAGCAGGGACGGGAAGCTAGCACTTCACTTGTGGCATTCAGATAATAGTATTTACTACACTAATCTTTTGGGCTTAGCAATTGACAATCAATATATTATTATCAACAAGCGTTAACGCAAACAAAAAGCTTCTATTTCTTTTTTAACCGTGTTTCCCTAAGTCCCTTAAATTTAATTAAAACCGGACAGCTCTCCTTCTAGTACAAATTAGAGTTAAAATCATATTAAATATTTGCTCTACGGGAAAACAAAAGTGTCAGCTTGTGCTACCAGGTTTGGCTGCTTCTTTTTTCCTTCTTCTTTTTTTTTTTTTTTTTTTTTTTTTTTTACACACAGAGGGGAAAAAAAAAAATACCAGCTACTCGAAGTTAAAATAAAGTCTCTCTCCCTCCCTCCCCGTCTCCCAAGACTACTGTCTATAACATGTTGTTCCTTATAGAAAGTGGGATATGGTGGCATTTGCTTGATTAACTTGCTCGACAAAAGTGACAGCTGCTGTGGGTGCATGTAGCTAAGCTGCACAGCGCAGTTCCGCCTTTGTACATCTGTCAGCAAAAAAGGAGGAATAAAGAGTGAAAAGAGACAAATTGGTCCCAAAAGGCAATCCATTCAACTCAGGAGGTTTGCTCTATTCAAGCACTCGCTGGGAATCTCAAGTGCTAGGTAGCTTATTCAATTTCATTCATTCTTTAGAATGAGCCCACAAGTGTTTAATTTCTTATTCTGTTGAATAAAAGGGGGAGCTTTTTTTTTTTATTGGAAGCATTAATTGTAAGACTAGCTGATCAATGCCTGCGATATTAACTCATTGCTTATTTTATGGTTAGCTCTGTGCTCCAAGAGCCTCAGCCACTAAACTTCATTTCTCTAACGTGGGCAATATCACACTGATTTCTCTGCTTCTGGAAAACCCAGGCACTCAACAGTGCACTTGATCCCCTGAGCCTTGGCCCCTGCCCGGCTTGGGGGAATGGTCCAAATCCTTGACAGGTGTAAATCCAAAGAGTCGCTGGGTCATTATTGATGCCACCCATGGCTGCGGCCGGGACACAACCGAGCCAGATGCTCTTTGCCTGGGGGTTCAGCCCTGAGCCCACTGCAGGTTTGGCCCTCTGTGCTGGAGGAGGGCTTGTAGCTCCAAATGCTGAGCTGCATTTGGGTGGCTCTTTGGTCCCTGGGGAAGGGCACAGGAGGGGGAGTCCATCAGCAGGGCTCTGAGGAGTAATACCCGGTGCAGTGGATGGATTTTGTTGAGTAGTGGGAAGAAAAGATGATGAATGTGTGGGATGTGGTTTGCTGCATGGGTAGTTGTCTGCCTGCCATCCAGAAAACTTATGCTTTCATGGGAGAGATGCCTCTTTCTTCTTCATTGTGTGGCAGAAGGTCCATCCCTGTCTCCTCATTGACACTGGGGACCAGAATGATGTGATGATGTGTGTGCCTGAGGGCCAGTGGCTCTTTGCCCACCACAACTCTGCCATGTCCTGCTCCAGGGCCACCACCATGTATCTTAAGCTTTTCAGATACATTTGTGTCACCAAGGCCCTGTCCCTGCTCTTCCCCCCCTCTCCTGGCTGTGGGTCAGCCTCGGGCACAGCACATCTTTTGCAGCAAGACAAAACCCAGGTTTCCAGAACAGCCTGAGAAATAGCTGGGGCTCAGCTCTGGCAGCCTGGTGGAGACTTCAGTAGCACTGGCTGGGAGCAGAGCAAGAGGCACGCTCCATCCCACCACTGCTTATCCACATCCAGCACCCTGTCAGAACTGGCCTTTTTAGGAGGCTCTCAAACTGGGATCTCAGATGCTGCCATGTACATTTGGACTTCTGAGAACATCTCTTTATTTTTGGTAAACAAGAATAGGAATTGCACTGGTCTCTATGCTTCATGTTACCCGTTTTTACTAAGTTTTTGGAACTGCCTGGGATCAACAGCGAAAGAAACATTGGGGAAAGGTGGAGAGGAGCACTTTGGTGGCCACAGAAGACTGAAGGGACAAGAGTGATCCTTCCATGACTGCCAAGGAGCAACCTGGCCTTTGGGCTGCAGCAAATTCTGGTGTACAATGCTGGCTGTGCTTACAGGGCACTCTGGGGGTGAAGGCAGGAGTGCAGGCAGCACCCAGGCTCTGCTCCCCTCCTCCAAGCAAGTCTTCCCACAACGCTGGGAGCTGTGTGCATAAGGCTGGTTCCCGGACAACACATCCCTGTGCTGCTGCATCCGTACCTTCCCTGTGGAGAGGACACCTGCCAAGGGGAGGTGGCTGCCCTGAATGCATGTGACAACACCAAAGACCCAGTTTGATCTCAGAGGCACCCTGGATGGGGATGGACACAGCTCTGTGGCCTGTCACCTACTGTCAGCAGTTGTAAATCAGCACAGCCCCACTGTGCCTTCCACCAGCTGAGCTTCTGGCCCTTTGGATGGGGACACAAATGCCAGAAACAGACTTGGTAAATTTTTTAATTTTTTTTTTTTTTTCCTGGCTGATCAAGTCACTTTGAGTGAGGGCTGTTGCCTGAGAGCAGGTTCAGTTTTCCATTGGTAAATAAGACTCACATTCAGCCCTTTCCTCTCTCCCTTCCTGCCTCTGTGGTCCCCTCACTCCACGCTGGTCGACTCGGGGATGCTGCGGAGGCGGCCGCCCAGCATCCAGTCCCTCATCTTTGAAACACCTTGAATTCAAGGGTTCATTTCAAAGCTGCCTTTCAGCATTTCAAAACAAGCCCATGTCCCGGACAAAGAGAGGGAGCCAGCCGGCGTTCGGAGCCTCCTTGTGCAGTGTGTGTCACAGTTTTAAATAGATTTGCCCTGCTTGGATTGGTTCTGGTTGGAAAGCGAGTACTGAAATGAGAGGTCATAGGGGAGAGTTACTATGGTAATTGAGTAGTATCACCAGTAGTTTTGCTCTTATGAGCATTAAAGCACATAATAATAGACAAACAACAGTGGTTAAAGCAAGCAGGTAGGATTACTATGTTCTTTTGTCAGAAGTATATAATGTCTTGTAGTCAGTTTTAAAGACTTCTCAACCCCCAAATCCACCCAGCAGTCACCTGCTGAGTAATTTTGTATGCCTAATCTCTAGCCCTTAACTACAAGCTTTCTGCTAATTTGAGGCAAATGGGTATTTTTGACACTAAATAGGGCAGTAAAGAATCCCTGACCTAGAAAAACTCCATTCCAAGGCACTGAGAGCAGAAAAATATTCTTTCAGCATCCTTGTGAGACCTTTGGAATGACATAAAATAGCTTTGACTAAACTGTGCTGCAGCCTTCGATTAATGGTTTGCAGAAACTTGCTGAACATCCCTACTACAACTTCCCCCATAAAACTTGTCACTTCAGATTGCCATCAGCCACCACAACAATAATCATTTCATGCCTATTGCTAATTGCAAGCACAGCTGAGGCTCAGCGGGGTGCTCTTGCACAGTCCCAGGCCTTTATACCAGCCTCAATCTGTTGTATGGCACTTGTTCACACACAAAAAAACTACCAGTAAAGGCAGAAAGAGGCAGAGTCACAGGTTCCTTGTAATCCCTCTGCTACCCTGCTGACAACCCAGCCCTATAAGCATTCCTGGTTTTGTCCCACTCTTTACAAAAGCTGAAGTGACCTTAAGCTACTAGTATGTAAGCTTTTGAATGAAGAATACAGCTCCTTCAGGTGCCTTAAGAAGCAGTGTTGCATCTGGCTTACGAGATTCTGTTTGCAGCACCCCTGGAGTGAGCTGTGGCTTCCTGTAACATGTAAAATATGAGTGTGAACTCAAGGTTCATGGCAAGGAACAGGAGGTCATGCTTCCATTCAGCTCACACCAAAGAAGACGGGGGTTTGCAGATGTTCCTGGGTATGTGTAATGACACCACCTCCCAGAAAGCGCAGGAGCCCAGCATAGGGCTGATTTTTGATAAAATGTGCCACACTCAGTGTGTTAGTTGCAGATTAATTCATATCAATTTCTGAAATTTATGTATTCAGAGACAAACTTGCTATTTCAGCAACTTATTGATCATGCTTTTGCATTCAAAAAAAAAGACAGGGGAACAAGGAAGCTTAATGCTTGAGCTGGCTGGGATGTTGGATGGACAGTCATGGAAGTCCACCCCTTGGCATGCTCCAGCTCCTCTACTGCCCATCCTGGAGCATCCCAGCCAGCCCATGGCCTACCTGATCTACCCAGGCTGGCACCCAACAATGAGGGTCACTGTGACATAGAGGAGAACTGGAAAACTAGCTTGAAAGAGAGACTGAATTCCTGGCCATGCAGTTACATCTGTTTGCTGTGCCTGGGCTCTGAGAGCACCCAAAGAGTATCTGCATTTCCTCTGCTGTGAGCTGGGTCATGGTGCAGCAGGCTTGTCTCTGCCAGAGACCTGCTCCCTTCCCTACTGACATCTGAGTGGATGTGTGGTATCCACCATGCATCCACCAGGATGCAGCCTCCACAGCCTTTCCTCATGCTGTGCCCCCAGGCTGAGTGTGTTTTCCTCCAGGTGACACACAGGGATGCCAATTTGCACTGGTAATGTGTGTGTGCCACGGTGGGTTATCCGTGGGGTTTGGTCCATAACCATCAATGAGGTCTACTCGTTCTTTACAACCAGGTGTGAGGAGTTCTCAGAAAATACATTTACAGAATTTATTTTGGTGTGCCCATGCCACAGCTGTGCTGGGGCTCCAGAAATGTGCCTGAAATGTGTTGCAGCCCCATGGCAAGGCCCCAGAGTTCAGTATTTGGGCTGTGACCTCTGCATCTCATCTATGGGAACAAGCCATAAGGCTGGAGCTAGATCCCCAAGGAACCCTGTGTCCCTGGCATGTACCCCACTGCCCTGGAGGGAATGGCAGACCCCCCCAGGGAGAGCGAGGTGGCCCCTGTCCCCACAGGACCACTCTGTGCTCTTTTGTCTGAGATGATCACATTTCTGTTCAGGAGCATTTGGCTTTGTTTTTGTTTTTTTAATAATATAATCATATGCAAATGTTATCTTCTTTGGTAGGTTAGTCATGAATCAGAGGGCTTGTGCGTCTTATAGCACATCAACACTAGTGATAGCTAAAGGGAACATTTAATTTATGGGCTAACTTATTTTTATGAATATGCAGGGCTTAAATTCAGCAGTTGGTGTGTGCTCTATGAAGTGACGTGACGGTTTTGTGTATCAAGATCAATGAATTAGACTTTGTCTTTTTCTCATAAAGCAGAAAGTCTTTGGAGTAACTTGGCTTTGAGAAAAGAGAGCTCCTTTCATGCAGCCGAGCAATGTGCCTGGCTGAGCCCTTGTCAGCCAGTGCTCAAGAGGAGAAGGGTGTGATTCAGATTTGGCTCCGAGGAGTTTGCATCTCCCCAGAATCCAGCATGTTGAAGTGCCTACCCAGAAACACAGAGAAATGTTTTGCTTGCTCTGAAGGTCTCATAGCAGCAAAGCCACCTTGCCATAACCCCGGGGCAGAGGTTATAATTTCTGTTTGGGATCTGCACAGCTGTGTAGGCGTGTGTGGCGTGGGACAGACAGAAACGGCGGGACCTGCCCCTGCTGGGGACGTCTCATCTCATGAGGAGGTGACATAAACACCCAGCAGATCGTTGTGTGGAAGACGGGAGGCGGCAGTGGAAGGGCGAGGGCGTGCACGTGTAACATACGGTCGCTCCGTTCCCCCTGGGTTTTGATTTAAAGAGGCGGCAGAAGGAGGCGTTGGGGTGACCTGGGCATCCGTGTGCCAGCGCAGCCCCAGATCACAACTGGCGTCACCCAAGAGCATGGCTCAGTTAAGCACACTGATGGCAGAAAAGCAGCATTATGAACGTTAATGATTCCTGTTTTGCCCACGTGGACCTGCAGCATTTCAAGGCACCTCAGGCAGATCCCCCAGTGGTAGCAGTTGCTCTGTGCCACCACCGGTTGACTGCTGGCTGTCCTGGGTTGAAGCACTGAGGGGTCTCTGGGGATATTGAGAGATGCTCTGACCCCCCAGACTAGTCTGAGCAATTGAAAGGTATGAAGCCCCACCAGATCTTCATGTCTCCTGTGCTGGTCAGGCCCACGCCATTTAACCAAGGTGCTTCACTCACAGTTCAACCCCATCTGACATCAGGACCTCAAGTGACAGCTGACAGTGCCTGAGCTTGACTTCGGTTGTGGCAAGAGCTCCTGCTTGCCAGCCTCCATTAGTTTCATCCAAGCTCTTGCCAGCTTTCCATCGTGGAGATGAAGGGTCAGCAGAATCACTGCCAGAAGTTGCACAAGGTGTAAGCATTGAGCAAGAGGTTACCATGTGCCATTTCTTTGGTGGCTTTTCTGCCTCTTTATTTCCTCCTGGTGTAGAAATAGAAGTATGGGAACATCTTTGTTGAAGTCAGGGGGAAAACTCTTCCCTGTGCAGCATGTCTAACCTCTGCTCTCTATTCCTGGTGAAGGGTGGTAGCTCCCATGTGTGTTACCATACAGTTCAGTGATGTGCTTTGAGCCCACATTTCTGTGATGCTGGGCTGGTTTAGCTTAGACTCATTTGTTTGCTTTGGTGAGCCTTTTCCCAGCTTGTGGTTGCCAATGTTGAAGGGTGGAGGGCAACAAATCACAATTACAGCATGTTCAGTTGTCTCCATTCACCTGCTGAACCAGCAGCTTCTACAACCAGTGGAATGAGAGCATGTTTCTGTGTCAGGGACTCCCACCCAAAGGTGCAGTGCGGGAGGTAGTAATACCTGCATTGAACTGATGTGAGGTTTCAGGCTCATTGGGAAGGAACTGCATCCCACACTAACCTGGATGGTGCTCGATCAGGATTTTCATAAACTGGTCTGGTGGGGTTTCTTGAGTATTTTTAACTGTTTCTAGATTAATTGCAGCTGGTCTGCAGTAAAGGTTTTGATCTCTGTGTGTAAGAGAGATCACGAGAAGGGTGCGACTGCGCATACAGAGGCGTGATGAGTTTCTGTCTGCAGCCCGCTTTGTAACCAACCCTTGTGCTGAGAGCCATGGGGAGGTTTCTGTGATTCCCCCCCTCCCAGCCCCTGCTTTTCCTTCTCTCAAGGGCTCACTGCTCATCTGTGTGGCGTCAGACGTGCCATGTCAGCCCTGCGTGAGCAGGGCGCTGATCCACAGCCCACCGGAGACTTCCTGCGCTGCGGGAACGGCAGGCTGCTGCCACACTGCTGCAAGCCTTTTTCACAGACAAGCAGCAAAATTTTCAGCCCCTGGAGGGGCCCTGTGAGTTCAGCAGCTTGAAACAAGCTCATTTCTTTGCTGCTTTTCCATTTTTCATAATTGTGAGGGTGAAACCAAAGGGTTTCCCACACAGCCTGGACAGGCACCCGTAGGTGCTTTACACCAGCATTCTGCCCCCCAGCCAAACCTTGCCCCACACGAGCCTCCCCTCTGCTCACCCTCAGGGAACCAGACTCGCCCTGTGGCTGTTTGTGGTTGAATTTGAAGATGGTAAGTAGCTTGAGAGTGGGACTGACACACTTAAAGGCAGGGTTGTGCTCTCACTGTGGGGGGGAAACAGGTTAAAACGTGGCTTGAGCCAAATGCACACCACCGCTGGCAAGTCCCATCAATGGCAAAATCAGATTACAAAATCTTGCAGCATTACTGGTGGTCTCTTATTAAGCTTGCTGTTAATATTATAAAAATTCGAAAGCTCATGCATGGAAATTCTGTGTAAAAGCAGATGCCTGTCTCCCCTCTAAGTGTGTGGCTGGCTGGTGGGGAAGGTCGGTGTCATGGGGTGTTGGGGGCAGCCCTGACGTGGTTGCTGGAGAAGTCCTGTCTCTCTTGCAGCAATGGTACACCAGCTCGATGAATGTCGTCTGCACCTGGCTGACAGACCGCATGGACCTGCAGCTCCACATCTACCAACTGAAAACTCTCATTAGGATAGTAAAGGTAATCACCCCGTGTGTTTGCCCCTTGCTGCTGGGAGGAGCGTGTGTGTGTCTGCATGTGTGGCATGTTGTCTTAGGCAGACTGTCACCCGCAAATAAATTAAGCCTTTCATTAAAATTCTTTTTAAAAATTCAGATAGTTGTGTCTAGGGCAGGTAGCGCGCAAAATTGAAATGCATAGCGATGCAAAATACAGGTGTGCAGGTAAGAACAAAGTAACTCCTTTCATTAAAAAAAAACCTCTCTTGTTATTTGACCCTACCTGTAAAGTGCATGCACTGAAATTAGCCTTTCTGGGGACAAACCTGCTGATCACACCGATGAACTCCAGTGTTAAAATGGGTTAAATCAATGCAAAAGTTTTTAACACTGTTTTACTAGAAACATTTAAGCCCAACTGTGGCTTGTGACTATTGTCAGAATTCAAATGAGAGATTGTTCTCATAATTAGTTGAAGTTGTTTCTTTTACAATGACTGTATATAATCAACTCTAAGAGATCATAAAGGTGAGATAACATACCCTGAAAGTAGCATTTTTTTTTCCTTAAGGGCACGTGTATGTGTATATGTGTGTGTGCATGCCTTGGACTAATGATAATTATTTCAGTGTGAAATCACAGTGGTTTACATGAAATAATAAGATCACAGAAGGGGGTAAATATATTTTTGATCATTTTAGGTTCTATCTAAGGCTTTTTGGTCTAGTATTTTATAATGTTTATGGTCTTGTGTGCAGTGAACACATTGAAGGCATGAATAAATTAAAACTGAGATGTATTAAATGTGCTTTTCATAACTGAAAACAACAGGCACAGACAAATTATTTCTACTTGTCAGCTAGCTGAGGAAAGCTTTCTTCCTTGTGCTTTATTTATACCAATATTACGTTCAGAAGCAGCTACAACAAACCCAAGGACTTTCTGAAATAGCAGAACAGTAAATAGTTTCCACACAGAGCACAGAGCAGAATTAAATGAACAACGAGACCAGAGTTTTTATCTCACAGAGTCGAAAAGTTTATAAACATAAATTCAAATGAGAGATGTTAATTGTAATAACAAGGGAAATACGGGAACCATGGAACTGCAACTCCAATTTGAGGTGAAAAAAGAGAGATTTAAGAAACACGTGCCGTGTGCTTATATTTATACTTCAATAATTTCCTCCAGTATCCCGGACTTAGTTCATTTAATCCCTATACTGTAGGTAGGATTGTTTAATACGGAGCATTCCGGGAACGTGTAATCACGTCGGCGGTTATGGGCGATCAGTGTTCTGCTGCATGAGGGAAAATAAATGACTTCACAGGCAGGATGAATGCAGCCAGGAGCAAGGGAAGTTAGCTGGAGCAGAGCCCTTATCTCTTGTTTGATGTCTTTTTAGACCCCAGCCTCCCTGATGCAAAGCTGCCCTGAGCAGTCCCGCACGTCCCTGCTTTGAAGCCACCCAGCCCGGCCACCCCGCAAGCCCACAAAGGCAGGGCTGGAGTTGCAGAGCTGTAAATTTTTTTGCCCAAGGCACCCTAAAGGAACCTCTGCCATGGCAAAGTGGTGGCCAGTGCATTGTCTGGGGTGATGCAAAATGTCCCTGGGGCTGGGATTTCTCTGGCATCACAGCCTCTTCCATTAGCGGCCCCAAGCCCCCGGCACAGGGGCACAGGCTGGCCCCTGAGGCAAAGCAGGGGAGCTGGTGTTGGCCCTGACCTCTCCCTGTTGTCTCCTTCCTCTGTGCCTCTCCCTGCTTTAGAAAACATACCGGGATTTCCGATTGCAAGGCGTGCTGGACTCCACCTTGAACAGCAAAACCTACGAGACGATCCGGAACCGGCTGACGGTAGAGGAGGCGACGGCGTCGGTCAGCGAAGGCGGAGGGCTCCAGGGGATCACCATGAAGGACAGCGATGAGGAAGATGAAGAGGACGACTAGGGAGGCTGGGGGTCGCCTGGTATCCGTGCATGTACCTCGTCTGTAACTCAGTTAGCCACATTAGGAATTTTTATGTCAGCTCTCAATGCCCATGAGAAGTTTACCAATACAAATGCCATGTTAGCTGTGTGGTAATAAGATTAGCACCTCTCTTTGATTCATCAGTTTCCTAATTTCATATCTCTATGTTCATAAGCAATATGGAGCACCATTGTTTAATACTGTTAATGGAAAAACTACATAGAAAACATGCTAGGTGTGTCCCTGTTATTAAAGTTTAAACAATGCTTCATTAATGTACTGTATATACATTGATGGTAAATTGTTGTGAAGATGAGTGACTCGAGTCCTTTCATTTCTTTGTTTCTCTTCTGTGGATGCCAACTGCTTAAAATTAATAAAAAAACAGCTTTGTTTTTAAAAGAAGAACCAGGCAATTACAAATGATTTTTTGTTCTCTCTGTTCATTTGAAAACCAGAAAACAAACAAACCCAGACAGCCGTTTGAATCATTCTGCATCCTTGTTAATGTACCAGGCTCTTCCCTCCAATATGCAGTTAACTCCATAGAGGCTACATCCCAGAGGATTAGTCATTCTAATTGCCACACCAGATTAATCCTATCATTATGGATATATCATGCCACATTACAACTCCAAAGCAGTTGTTTTATGTTGACATTTGCTCCTCTAAATGTTACATTTTTGTTTAAATTTCAAATAACTGTGTATGTACAAAGACAACTTTAATTACAATCTTAGACTATACAAATGTGTTTATAATAATATATTGAATATTTATTTCAGTAGATTGTTACCATAATTTACAATTCCTCTGTTTCACAATGGTTTTTATATATGTCATGTACATTGCATTTTGACCAGTAACTGCATGTCCATCAGTCCCTCCTCCAGAGCTTTTACTTTCTGTGTAAAATAGTGATCCATTTTGCTTTTTTTGCCTTATACAAGCCGACAGTTGTAAAAGTGTGAGAACTGTGGCTTCTCAATAAATAACTATTCAGATGTCCTAATAATAAATTATGGAGTCTTTTTATGTCTGCCTTAGGAAAAAAAAAAAAAAAACAAGACAAGCTGAGATGTAAGAGCCCCCACCTCAGAATAAAGGAATTTTCTTTTCTCATGGGTGTTTTTTAGTTTATTAATTAAGAAGATGGTTTCCTGATTTGCTCCCCAAGGTCAGGGTGGGACTACACTGCCTGCTCCCCAGGTACAAGGGCATTTCTGCAATCACCTCCACAGTCGTGTCCATTGCTATCTGCACTCTACATCCTGTGATTTGTCCCTGGACATCTAATTGCTCTTGTTCAGCCCCTATTTTTACATGGCCATCAGCCTTGCCCAACACTTACCTTCCTCCAAAAGGCCTCATTTTGTATTTTAATTTCTCCCAAAGCAGCCAGTTGCAGCAGCACTTACACACACAGGGCAGGGGCAGACCCTGAGCTGAAATTAAATAACAGCCTGGTTTGATGGAAAACGTTTAATGGAAACACACTTGAAGTGGTTGCTCAGAGAAGTTGTGAATGCCCCCTCCCTGGAAGTGTTCAAGGCCAGGTTGGATGGGGCTTTGAGCAACCTGGTCTAGTGGAAGGAGTCCCTGCCCATGGTAGGGGGGTTGGAATGAGATGATATTTAACATCCCTTCCAACTAAAACCACTCTATCATTCTCTGTTAGGTTGAGTTTTCTGAGAGGTTTTGCAGTCCCTCCCTCCCATCAGCCAGTTCAAACCAGAAATGCTTCCTGGTTGCCCAGGTCTCAGTCATTTGAGTCATTTGAGAGAGAAGCAGAAGAGCTGATGTCCTTTATGCCCAAGCACAACATCCTGTTGCCAGCCTGGGGAACCAGGACAAATGTCCACCATCCACAAATAAAAGACAGACAAATGTTGGAAAACCTTCCTACCTGGACAATCCTGATTGACATAATGAACCATTAAACTAAACCAACTTCCAGTGTCCAAAAGCCATGAGACACTCCCTGGATGTATGGGAGGAGACTGGGACCTCTGGAACTGCCTGTGAAGGGGGTGCTGAGTCCCACACTGGGCTGGGATAATTATGGAGCCTGGAGCATATTCACCTGCAGTGCTGGATGTTTGGGTCCCTCCCCCCTGTGACAGAGTTTAGCACCTTGCTGTGGAGGTGCTCTGCAGCCCCACCTGGATGGGCACACCCTGCACAAGCAGCACCCACCTTCCCCGGTGTCCTGCACACACCACCCTCCTGGGAACAGGGGCATTAACAGGGGCTTCACTTCAGGAGTGGGCAGTGGACATGCACATTTAACACCACTGATGTGTTGAGAAGCCATTTGATACATGAGGGTAGACAAGTTTTGAACTCTTGACTGTAGCCCAGCAGACCCCTTCTTGATTTTTGTCTTGCTCCATGCTGCTGATAGAGGGAAGCATTGCCAGGAAGGCCACCTCTGAGGACTTAGGCAGGAACATGGCTTTGTGGCCAGTGACACAGGAAGCTTTTCCCCCTGCTTACCCACCCTCCATCTGTGCAACTACTTGGTCCTAAATCCCCAGAGGAAATGAGTGTTTAAGTCATACTGAGTCTATCAAAACAAGCTCAGGTGCCTCTGCAGGTCTGTCACTGGGATGCATAAAAAACCCATCCATATCTTGACCTCATTTTGCTTGGAGTCTTCAATCCCACCTTGAAGCCCTCACAAGACTTGCCTGACAAAACCAATCTCACAAGACATAAAGCAATGGACATAAATCCTTCTCTCTAGGAGGCTGAGATCCATTTGAGACTCACACACATACTGATGCATGTGTGTGCTCGTGCCCTCTTCATCCTGTCCTTCAGCTGTCCCAGATATTTATGTGAAGGACAACAAGAGGAGGAACTTGGAAAGCCTTACTGGGTTGGCCACCAGGCTGGTAGCAAAGAGCACTGAGGGACACGCAGATTTGTAGCTCCGCTCTCAGGCAGGCAGAGCAGAGCTGGAGAAACAGCTTGATTCTGCTCTTGGAATGGCTCCTTTTTTTTTTTTTTTTAACCATAAAATATTTATTGGGTAAAAACACAGCCCACTTCCACCTGCCACCTTTCAAAATAGTGAGCCCTGCTCAGTTTTTTGAATGAGAGTGTGGGCGCAGCCTTCAGGAGATGCTCCTTGGCTGTGCATCGCTAACGCACGTCGGTACTTCCCTGGAACGGCGGTGATGGACACCCTCAACTGAGTTCCTCTGTCATGAGCAGCGACCCTATGGCCTGTGACAGCTTTTTGCATGTCCTCAAATCCCAATAAAGCACCTCGGAGATTCCAAAACAACCCAGAGGCTACACATCCAGAACAAGGAAGCATTAACCAGCTTGCTACTTTTAAGGAGTTTGGACCCAAATGATGAGCTTCAAGTTACATACTTTAGTGGGAGCAGGAAGAAGATCTCACGTACAAGCAGTGCTGCAAAGCAGGATTTAACCTCCCACTCCAGAGCCTGCAGCCTGTGGCTGAGCAAAGGAGAGCTCTGCATCCTGATCCCCACTGCCTTTAACCCTGCACAGGGTTATGTGGATTGGCAGCCCAACCCTGTCCTAAATGGCTTCTGTACCGTGGCACCAGGAGCAGGACGGACCACCTTGGGTTAATCCTGCAGAAATGTCAAATTTAAAATGGTTTGGTTTTGTCTGAAAATCCGAGTTTAAAACCCTGCTGGCCACAGACTACAGCTTGGACAGGGCTCAGGCTCCTGTAGAGTAAAGCTCGGGCAGCAAAGGGCTTGCGGATGGATGGGAGCTCTGGCAAAGCCAGACAAGGAATGCAAAGAGCTGCTGCTGGTTCACTTCAACCCATTGCTGCGACAGAACAAGCTCCAACAGTCAAAGGACTTTCTGCCAGTACAACTGCACCTAGATGAAGAATCTGCCAGTACAGTTATGTCAATCAGTTTTGGGGAAAGAGGAAAATTTCATTCCTCTGCCAGCAAAATTTTAAATGATAGATCAGGCCAAAACTTCTCTCATATTTACAGGGAAGTCCAGCGAAAATATCCTTTTTTTGACAGACTTACTTAAAAGCATGTGGCATGGAGACTGAAAATGCTATCAACTATTTGACTGACAAGTGTCAGCAGCTGTTCATCCAATTTGTTTTATATTTCAGCAACTAACAGATTCTTTCCCCTCTGCTGTAATGCATGTCTTCTGGCCCATAGGCATCTTGGAAATTGCTTTTCTGCCTCTCTAGTGACCAAAACGTCAAAAATATTAGAAGACAATTTGTGTTCAGAAGCATAAACAGGCACATAGCAAAGCAAAGATGATTTTGTCAATGTTCAGGCTGTGTTCTTTTTTAAAAAGTCACAGCAAACCTAAGGCAAAAATTACTTCTTTAAGCTTTAAAAAGAAAAAGCTAAAGAAAACAAAGCACACAATAAATCAGCACAGGTTAAAACATCAACTACCAAGGGGAAAAGCAGTTGTCTAATGGCCAACCAAAACACAGCAGAGCTGTATGTTAACCTCTGCACTTTGGCTGTGAAGTTCATGGCTCTGCACTATTGCCACTGTCACCAGTGTTTGTTCAAAAACCTGCTCCATGGTTCAGGATTCAACAGAGTCACTGCTGCATCAAGCCAAGCCCAGCTAGGAGAGTCCCTTGAGCCATTCACAAAACCCAGCCTTCTTCATCTTAGGTCTAACACTGCTTTCAGAAACTCCTTCATCCTTGACTGTATATAAGTTACAATTATTGCAGTTTCACCCATTCTGAACTTGCTGGACTAAAAAACCTGTGCAACATCTCTCTCTGGTGAGCTGCATTCAGCCATAGTACCTTTAATCAAGCACATTTAGGCTCTTGGGCTAAACCTGAAGTGGTATTTTCCTCAGCCTTTCTAAAAAGATACATATTCCATTTCAATTTGTAAATCTGCATTTGTTATAACTGTGCAGAATATGGGAGAAAAAAAGTGCAGAGATTATATGCAATCTGCCAGCAGAGTTGTGTGCCATGAGGAAAATGCCTCACAGGTCAAAACAAAGAAAAACACTGAGCAACAAATTAGTTGCAGGCAGTAGCTAATATGGAGATCAAAAGATTAAAATCAACATACAACGATGAAATCACTGGAATAATAGGAGCACTTAAGAAGATTAAGTCAATAACAGAGTCCAGTACTACAAAAATAAGATTTTGATTATACTGTAAAATTTTATATTGGAAGAGCAAAAGCAATTACAACCACGACATGCTTCACTCTCCCCGCCTTAGACCATCTTGGCTCATTTCCTATGCAAGGAATACAGTTGTTGAAATAAACAGAAATGTTATGACTCAAGTGCTCGATTCAAAAACAAACCAGGTGGTCAGATCAGATTGGGGACTGTCAAGATGGGGTCTGTAAAATGAGGACTTGTTGCAGATCCGGGAGGATACGACAGCTGGGGGGAACAAAGGCCACACCGTTTAGGACTGCTTTCGGCACAGAGAGCTCCACAAGCAGCTGATCTCGGGGCTGTCCCAGGCTGTCAGCTGGAGAGGAGAAGCACACACTGGAAGGGAGGTAGGAGGAGATTAATAGCTCAAAGACTTAAAGTGAATGTGGTGGTGAACTCTGATGATGGGGAAGGTATTTTTCTATCCAGCTAAATCAGCAGGGATTGCAGGTTCGGTTTTACATCAGAGGCGGAGCACACGGCAGCCTCCAAACCATCTGGACCCTCACGTCAGGGACAGGAACAAGTCCTGTATCCATATTCACCAGTTCTGGGGGTCACTCAGTAGCTCAGCCCAATGGGGATGGGAAGGAAGACCCACTGAATGGCAGCTGATGCTCACCATGGCAGATCTACCCTTGGTCATCTGCTTGGTGTGCAAGTAGGAACTGATGAGCTAATCCCTCCAACATACACTGGCCATAGCCATGGGACACCAGCCTCATCCATGGACTGTGGGGCCAAAGTCCTAGAGTTCCCCAGGGAGAAACCTCCCCTGGTGAGGTCCTCTGCACCCAAGAAGTCTCAAAGCCCTTGGTGGGTTCTGCAATGCTCTCTGTTTTGTGAGGAAGAACCAAAGCAGCTCCTCTGCTCCCTAGAGCCAATGACTCACCTGGTCTTTTCTCTCAATTGGCTTTCCAGCATGATTAACTCCAGCCCCACTCCCACCCCAAAAATCACAGGCAAGGTTCATAATTAAATCAAATAAATAAATAGCTATTTTTGCATAATTTGTGGGTATTCTTCAATATCTGGAAATACTTGGGTTGTGCACTGAATATTTTTCATTGAATAACAAGGTATGGATTTTTAGTTCGGGCTCTCATTGTTAGAGGGATTTTTAGTGGTTCTTCTAGATCATGTCTTCTGGGGTGAAATCAGCCCTTTTCTTGTGCTCAAATAGCTCAGCAGCAGTTTCACCAGTCAATCTGGGAGTCTTGCCAGGCTCTCTCTGACTTAGCCACCACCACCACCAGGGACAGGGATGCTGCAGTCCAGCCGGTCCCACATGCCCCGGGGGAAGGAGGTAAGGTGCTGCCACCTCCGTACCAGTCCAGCCCTGCAGCCGATGGGGACATCTGTGACAACAGTTCAAACAAGGGCAAATACAAATCTCAGACTATGTAACATGTGGCACAGCCACAAAGGCTGGACAACACCGAGTGAGGATGGAGTGGCAAAAAGACACAGTGGAAAAATTGGCTTTGGAAAGATTCTTTCTCTGTTCGGTTTTCTTCATTGAAAAAGCAAGAAATTTGGAAAATGAGATGTTTTTCTATCTCATTAAGGGAAGAATAATTCAAAACACGTGGAGTTTGTCCCACTTACTTTTTTGGCCATCCTTTTTCGAAGCAAAAAAAGGAAGGAATAGGAACACAAAACTGAAGTGGGCTTCTACCCATTTTCACTGCTTTTTGCTCCTTTTTCTGAAACGTTTTCAGTAGGAAAGTGAGAACAAGGCCATCCCCCCATTATATTCTCCTTCTCTACTTCCTCCCACCTTTTCTCCTAAATAGAAAATAAGGGGAAAAACACCCTACAAAACCAGAAAAATTTAAAAGCTCCCACTCTTTCAAAACAAAAAAGTACAACATTTCAAAACATTAGGAAGGAGCATCTTTCAGTTTCAGCGTTCAGAAATGAGACGCAGCATTGCTCCATTACTGCAGCGCGAGGGACGACTATTTCCGACAGTAAGGAAGGAGATCAGCAGCTCACCTGCTCAACAATTTCCTCCTTGCCTTACTGGCCAGGTTGACTTGGGACACGGTGTAGATTCCACGAACTCCTCGCCTGCCTCCCGGGCCAGACCAGTCTCACACCAGGAACTAGATTTCCCTCATGATGTCTCTCTCCACTCCTCACAGGCAGGCAGGCAGCGTTTTTGGGGCATAAAGCCTGGCTGGGATCGAGCCGTTAGTTACCATTCCTGTTGACAGGCAAACTAGAATAGGCTCTGGCTCACTTTCTCCGAGCTGCGGAAGGAGGAATGAGCCGGGAAAAGAGTTCATTCAATTGCTTCTGTTTGGCAGCTCTGCAGGACTCTCCGCAAAGACAGAAAGAGATGTGGCAAGTAAGGAGTTGCCATTTTTAGAATTACATAAGCCAGTTTGATTGCCATCGAGGCACTCTGTGCAGCTCCTGCCACGGTGCCCTGCCGGTTGCTCTGCAGTGGGACTAGATTTCAAACAGCTTTAGAAGCAGGTCAGATACCAGCTCTTAAAATTGGACTCAGGTTGAAAATATCAATGTTATTCTTGCATAACTGACAATGTTGAACAGCATAACCATGCAAGGACTCTGGGACAGTTTGTTTCCAAAATCCCACTGACCACACTTGCTCTGGGAGCTGTGCAGTGCTCCAAAAACTACTTCCCCAGTAAAGAAAAATAAATCTAAAAATAAAATTAAAAAAAAAATTAAAATTATCTGTCTACAGATACGCAGTAATGTGTACATAACTCAGTGAAAGAGATAAAACAATAGTCTGGAGGGACTCGATGCCTCTGCTCCAGCCAAGGTGGCCTTGCCTTGCACTGCCCCTGCCCCGGTCGTGGCATTCCCCATTGGGTGACAGGGCAGCAGGATCCTGCAGGATGAGATGGACTGCTCATAGGGACTGAGGCATTGGCACTGCTCCTGTTACACAAGGTATCATGGTTTCAAAGGAATAACGGGAAGCAGTCACATGGGTAACAACCCTCACTTCACCCCAGCCCCAAACTTTGCTATCCTGACTTCCCTATTCGTTGCTCCCTAATTTGTCCAAGCAATGTCTGTCTTTGACCACTGCAAACCAAACTCCAGCCAAACACCTTGGGACCATCCCTGGGTTGACCCTTCGAGGTAGTAATTTCTGCCTTGCACTGAGACAGTCCCAAACCCAGAAAAGTGGGGCCAGGGCCGGGCAGCACCACAGCCCAGCCTGACCCAGGGCCGCTCTGCCACACCTCACACCAGCCACAAAGCTGCAAAAACACATAAAAAGCTGCCACCCCCCAGCTGACAAAGACAGCCCCATTGCCTGGGCTGGTGGCTTGGCTGGTAGTTCATCACCTTCTGCTATTAAAAAAGGGGGGGAGAAAAAGGGGAAAAAAGTATTTAGAAAAATACATATATAAAGCAAAGCAGCATAGAAATCAAAGCCACCATTTCGGAGAGATTGAAGCATAATGCTAATAACTTTCGGCAGCTTCCACTGTGGAGTTTAAGCAGCTGCCAAGTTAAATAACTAGGAGGATCCTAAGTTGTCTTCCAGTGGACCAGAAATGCCCAGCGCCGACTGCCCGGGCAGGGACGGCCCGACGGGCACGGGAAGCCGGGCCGGGCCTGCGGGGCCCTGCGCTCCTGCCCACCCGGGACCCACCCGGGACACGTCCCCGGGAGCCCCTCGCTGAGCAGGTCTGGCTGTCGAGGGGCAAAAGGGGAACCCCCGCCGGTTTTCGATGTCAGCGGCCAGGGAGCTTTTGGGGCTGGGGCTGCCGGGCGCGTACAGGACCCTCCGAGGGGAGCGGAGGCTAGAGAAGCCCCGGGTGACCCTGTGTGTCCCGCGTGGGGCCGGCCCGGCCCGACCGGACACCGCACTCGTTTTTCTGGGGAGGCAGCAGCGCAAAAATCACCGTAGGAGCGATCGCGTCCGCATCAGGAGCGGCTTTGCGGCGTGCACCCTTCCTGGGAAAAATCCGCAAACCATTTCTCCCTCCAGACGTCGGGGGTGAAGGATTAAAACCCCACAGGACAACAGCCTCCACGGGAAAGGCAGAACGCCCTGCCGAGCCGGGATCCCGCAGCCCACCCGACGTGCGGCAGCTCCTGCCTCCCAAAGCCGGGGTGGGCCGCTCGGCCCCCCCAGACCCACCCGCTCCGAGGGGCTCGGCGGTGGGCAGGCGGCAGGGCCGGGGCAGGCGAGGGGGCTGGGGCAGCTGTCTCAAAGTCAGTCAGTTGTAATATGCTCGCCGGAACAGCAGAAGTCGAATCGATAGAGACGGCCTCCAGCTGTGCCTAAACCTGCGATTTCAATTAAAATACTGAGCTCCGATGCCGGGGTCTTAGCTGGGATCTCAAAGCCCTGATGCACAAGGCATGCGGTACCCGGTTCCCCACCGGCCGGGAGGCAGCGGCATGGCCCGAGCCGGTGCCCGGCTCCGGGATGCACGGGGGCTTCTCCGGGATGCAGGATGGAGGCGGCCCCGGGGCTGCACTCGGGGTTCCCCCGTCCCTCCTCGCCCCTAGGAGCCCTGAGGCCTACAGGCCCCTCTGCCCCGAGCAGGGCGGTGGGTGCGGAGCGGCGAGCCGGCAGCCTTTCCCTCGTCCAGAAATGGAGGGAGGGAAAGAGGGAGAGAGCCGGTCCATCAAACACCCCGGCAAGGATGAGGGTGGCGCGGGGAAGCTGGCAGCAAGCTCTCAGCCCCGGCTCCGCAGCCCTCTTTTATCCTGCCCGAAATCATCTCGTTTACAGAAAATATTTGTTTGCACTATTAGTTGGTACTGGAGTTAATTACTCAACGTGTGAGCGGGGAGTAATATGGATAAAAGCAGCCCCAGTGTTTATTGTGTGGGTGAGCTGTTTGAGCGGTGCTTGAATAAACTGCAATTAGGGTTAGATAGAGATTAATTAACATGTGAGTGGCAAGGTGTAAAATAGTTCCCAACCCTCCACTCAGTATAATCTGCAGGCGAGGAAAAGAAGTTTGTGGAGGCTAATTAAATACTTTGCTAAAGCCGGCGAGCCCCGGGAGCGAGCGGAGCCCAGCCCAGCCGCCGCCTGCCCGCTCCCTCTGCCCGGAGGAGGCGCGGGCAGGGCGGGCAGCGCGGCGCGGCTCCCCGGGGTTCCCACGGGCTCTCCCGCAGCCCAGCCACCGGACGCGGCTTGTGTGGCTCTTCGCGGTCCCGTCCCACCCTCTGCCCCAGACGCGGGACGGTTCCCTCGCTCCCGTGAACGCTGACCCGACAGATCCGGGCAGGCGGGATGGAGCGGGCAGGGCTGGGGGGATGCCAACACCTGATGCTCCAGACGAGGTGTCCCCCCGGGGCAAGGCGCTCCCCTCCGCCCGCAGGCAGCCCGGGGCGGCCGCCGCTTTCAAAGTTTGTTTCTGGAGCGTGTTGTGGTTCGCAGGTGAAAAAGCCTGTCTGCAAACAGCCGCCGGCGAGCTGCCCCGGCGGGGAGAGGAGGCGCGGCTTTGTCAGCGCCGCACAAAACCCCCGAATTCCTCCAAACTTTCTTAGGCGTGCGAGGGAGGCGGAAAAAAATATATATTGGGGCCTTTTCATTGCTTGCTTTACCTCTGGCCAGGCTCAGTCTAAACCCTTCGCTCCCCCCTCTCCCCCGGATAATCCTCCCCTTTATTTTAGAAACACACAAAACCAGGTTCCACGCAGCGCTATAGTGGCTACAAGTGAAAGAGAATTGAGCGCCCTGAATCGCTGGGGGAAAATTGGTTCGGCTGAATAGCCCCAGCAAGGGACAGGGCGGCTAATCAGGGCCAGGGAGGTGCTGCCGGGCCCCCCCAAACAGGTGGACGCGGGACTCTCTCA
The DNA here is from genome assembly GCF_025592945.1 of Manacus candei. NCBI lineage: Eukaryota > Metazoa > Chordata > Aves > Passeriformes > Pipridae > Manacus > Manacus candei. Next base: position 7,711,564 of record NW_026138073.1, read on the forward strand.
ATTACCGCGTCCTCGCATCTGAGGTTTCTGCAAATCCTTCCCTCCCGCATCACGACGTTTTAATTAAAGAGAGGAAGGAAAGAAACCCCGGCATCCAGGCGCTATAATGTATCGTCGCCTATTTGGGGGGGAGGGGGGAGGAAAAGGAAAGGCGGGGGGCACGACAAGGGCTAGAAGGACGAGGGAGAGCCGCCCGGGTGCCCCGCCGGGGCAGCGGGCATCTTTCGGGGGTGACAATTTGCAGAACTCCCGTTCGCTGAACACTGGTCTTTTTTTTTTTTTTTTTTTTAAAGCAGCGAAATCCAGTCCTGGACTCAACTCCCTCCACATTTATTTAAGGCTAATCACCAGCTACCCTGTGAGGGGAGAGGGGTGGAATTAAACTTAGTTTAATTAACATTAATACACTGTCCTAATTAATGGGTTGGCTATTAATTTATACATGCTGGGGAGGCTCGCAGATAAGTGACAATTTATTAATTATCTTCCAGCTCGGTTGCAACGGAGCTGATTGCAGATGGGTTGCCAAAATAACTCGAGCATGGTTGCGTGGTAGTTGCTTTAGAAAAAAAAAATCATTCTCCCCCTTCTTTAAAAAAAAAAAAAAAGGAAGAAGAAGAAGAAGAAAAAAAAATCCTCACGCTCACTCGGAGTGGCTCTTCTAACCCCAGCAAGAACTGGAGCACTCTTTTCCACCCAACTTGTGAATCGCACTTGCCTTCTAATTTGCCACATGCAAAACGATTCCTCTGCTTTGCAAGTTGCTTTTTAAGAAGGGAGAGAGAGAGGAAAAAACCCAGCTCGCACACGAGCGATTTGTGCGTCTTAAACTGGAAGGAAATTGTGCGTGGAGAGGGGGGGCTCGTCTTCCTCTCTCTGCCCCAACCCACCGTGCTCCAGCCCGGCGCCTCGGCTCGGGGAAGATCCATGGTGGCATCCCCATGTCATTCTGCTCAAAGTGACTTCATGTGATGTCAGCTTTAAATGTACGAGACCGCGATCTGACGCTCAGGAAGATGTTTGCTATCAAAATGTGACTGTGGCCACACTGCGCTGCTTGGATGAGTCTCGCCGGCGCTGGGCAAAGGTAAGTGGTCCCAAGGCGAGTCCCGCCGCCCCTCGCCGTGCCCCCCGCCCCTGCTCCTGCATTTCCCGGACCGTGGCCATCGGTGGGGCTGGGCTGGGTGGCATTGGGCTGGAGGAGGCTTTTCTTTTTCTTTCCTTTTTTTTTTTTTTAATACTAACAAGGTCTAGCTTGCATGTTACTTTAGCGTGTTCCGCTTAATGAGCAGTAATCTGGTACCCTACGTGCCATTGTTCTTGGATATGTTCATTTGAATGTAAATAGGGAGGGGGTGCCGGTGGGGGGTGGGGTGGGGGGAGAACAAGGTGCTTATTAAATTGATTTGTCTCCTGGCTTTTCTGGAATGCAGAGCCGAGAGCGGGAGCGAGTCGCTGCTCACACCAAGTTCCCGCACGGCGGAGCGACATGGCGAGCCCGGGGTCGCTGGAGACGGTCATGCCTTCCTCCTGCCCCCGGCACGACGGCAGGGCCGCCGCCGCTAACCCCTCCAAGACCCTGGCCTTCTCCATCGAGCGGATCATGGCCAAGACGTCGGAGCCCAAGCCAGCCTTCGAGCAGCGGCACAGCGGGCCGGGGCCGGAGCCGGGCAAGAAGCCGCTGAGCCTGTGCTCGCCCCTGCCCTGCGTGATCCCTATCCCGCCGCTGGGCTACGAGCTGCCCTCCAAGACTCTCAACTACTCGGAGCTGTGGAAGAGCAGCCTGCGGGGCGGCGCGGGGCTCTGCAAAGCCAACTGCGGCGTCTGCTGCAAGGCAGAGCTCGCCCTGGGCCAGCCCAGCGGCCGGCTCATCAAGCCGCAGGTCATCCACCAGGCAGGGGCCGTGCCGGCCGCCCCCCGCTCCCTCTACTACTTCAACTACCTGGACGCCGCGTACCACCCGGCCGACCTCCTGCACGGACAGCTCTTCCCCGCCGGCCTGCTGGGCGCCCCGCCGCCGGGGGGGCTCTCGGCCCACCAGAAGCTTTTCCTGCTGGAGAATGCCAAGCTGGCGGGGCTGGCGGCCGAGAAGCTGCCGCCGCCGCCGCCCTTCTCCCACAAGGAGCGGCTGCCGGGACACCTGGATCAGGTGATGAAGGAGGCGGCGGCGGCGGAGCGCGGCGGCCCCCCCAAGGGCCACGGCAAGATGGGGGGCGGCGGCGGCGGGGCGGCGGAGGGCAAGCCCAAAAACTTTACCTGCGAGGTCTGCGGCAAGGTAAGGGGGGCGCCGGCACGGGGTGGGGGGCCGGGGGCGGCCGGCGGCGGGGCCGTGCCTGACCTCGCCTTCCCGGCGCTTCCCCGCAGGTGTTCAACGCGCACTACAACCTCACCCGCCACATGCCGGTGCACACGGGGGCCCGGCCCTTCGTCTGCAAGGTCTGCGGGAAGGGCTTCCGCCAGGCCAGCACCCTGTGCCGGCACAAAATCATCCACACCCAGGTAGGTGGGGGGCAGCCGGGGTGCGGGAGGCGGCGGCCCCCCCTGCTCTCCGCGCAGCCCCCACTGACGGGCCTCTCGCCCCCCTGTGCAGGAGAAACCCCACAAGTGCAACCAGTGCGGAAAAGCGTTCAACAGGAGCTCCACGCTCAACACCCACATCCGCATCCACGCCGGCTACAAACCCTTCGTCTGCGAGTTCTGCGGCAAGGGCTTCCACCAGAAAGGTGAGCTGAGGCGGGCCGGGCCGGGGCCCTCGCCCATCATTAGCGGGGATTAAACGCGGCGAGCCCGGCCCGGTTGGGGGAAGCGAGGGGCGCAGGCAGAGCCGCCGCCGCCGATCCCAATTACTTCCCCTCTAAGCCGGGCCGCATCGCCGGGCACTGCTGACGGTTCTCCCTAAATGCTTTTTAAATGAGAGGTGCCGGGCCTTGGTCCTAATCCAGAGCCCTCCGTTTGCCGCGGGTCAGCGGGCTGACCCTGCCTCTCATTTGTGCCGTGCCAGTTGCGCGCTGCTCCGCGCTGACGCGGACCGAGTTTGACAAGTGGGACGGGGGTGCGGGGGGAGACACTTCCTAATGCCCCCCTTACCTGTGCACCGTGCGGCCAGGGCACCCTCGGGTAAACCCTTTTTCCACCTTTTTCCTCCTTCGCAGGCAACTACAAGAACCACAAGCTGACCCACAGCGGAGAGAAGCAGTACAAGTGCACCATTTGCAACAAAGCCTTCCACCAGATCTATAACTTGACTTTCCACATGCACACCCACAACGACAAGAAGCCCTTTACGTGTGTCACTTGCGGGAAAGGATTTTGCAGAAACTTTGATTTAAAGAAGCACGTCCGAAAGTTGCACGACAGCGTCTCCAGCGCTCCTCCGCCGCGGGACCCTGGGCGCAGCGGGCAGAGCTAAGGGCCCGGCGCGCCGCCCCAATCGGACCTTCTCCACCAGGCCAGCACTATTTATCCAAACCAGCCTTCGCTTCTCTGTCTTTTCCCCAGCGAGCTCAGCCGCCGGTAGCAAGCGACCCCGAGCCGCAGTTGTACATAAGAGGAATCTTATTTAACGGCGCGTTGCGCCGCCGGAGCGGGCCAGGAGGGGCCGGGCTGGCCGCCCCCCGCGCCAGGACAGCGCTCTTTATACGTGTCTGTAAATCTCCATTTTAAATGTACGCTCGAATAAGTGAGGAATATATATCTATATCTATCATGGGACAATAAACCGGCCCTTCGCAGGTGTCTCATTTCCCACCTCGGCCCCGGCCCGAGCGGGGACCGGGCTGCACGGCGCTGTCCCCCGCGTGAACGCGGCGTGCGGGAGCTGCGGGAGTCGGGCCCTGCCGCTCCAGGGCCCGCCGAAAGCCGCGGGCATCGCAGGAAGCAAAACCAGGGCGGGAGGGAGCCGGGCGGCTTCAGAGGGCTGCAGCCGCCCCCCGGAACGGGGGCAGCGCCGGTGCGGGACCCCCGGCCGGCAGCGCGAACGGCGGCTCGGAGTTTCCCAGAGCTGCTTTCCGGGGTCGGTTCATTACGGCGTGTTTAAGCCGCTCCTGAATGACTATCTTTCCTTGCATGCAGATAAAATGATCTCACGCTTGCTTTCCGAGTAATGACCCAAATTAAGAGAGAAAACACAGACCCTTCAAACCGCATTACATTAATCTAATCACTCCCAGCAGGCCTCAGAAACTCTTTTTGATCAGAATATGGATAATCAAGCACTTGGATTACACTAAATATTCCCTTCTCATCTCCCCCCCTCCCTCACTTTTAATACGCAAGTGTCTATTCTGGCCACGTCGTTAGGAACAATATTATTCTAGCGGAGAAAGGAGATTGAGGCGGCCGGGCGTGTGCGTGCTGCTCGGGCCGGGCTTGCCAATGAAGAGGGGAACGAGACAGGCACCGAAATGCCCGGGGACGGCGTAATGGGGAGCTCACCTTTCTCCGCTTAATTGAGTGGTTAAATAGTAGGAGGCGAGGACGAGCACAGCTCGCCGCCGAGCGCAGGAACGGGAGGCGACCCCTCGCTCCGGGTTTCTGGATCATTATTCGGCTGCGATGTTCCGCGCTCCCCGAGGAGCGGGCTGGGGGCTGGGGCCAGGGCTGGCGGACCCCGTGCTCCCGCTGGAGGGATGGGGCGATTTCAGAGTTTCTTGGGGTTTGCATTTTCCAGTGTCAGAAGTAGCGTTTTGATGGTTTGAGGGGCGGAAAAGGATGTCCAATTACCCTGGCAGTGGGGAAAGATCGTGACAAAAATCTGTTAAAATATTTTGGGAGAGTTTTAGATTAAAAAGAAATCAAAAAAAAAAAAAAAAAAAAAAAGAAGAGGAAAAATGCAAACCCCGTCGCCGTTAAGTCACCGCTCTGGACACCCTGTCGGGGGAAAGGGTCCCGCAAGCGAAGGGGCTGCAGCTCAAGCCTTTGCAGGCGGGAGCCGAGCCCGGCTCTCCCGACGCCGCGACAGACGGGGCGGGACAGCCCACGGGCCGGGGACAGAAGGGGGGGACCCCTTTCTCTGAGAGGACAGTGTATGGGGGGAGGCCACGGCAGGACAAGGTTCCGGAGGAGGGGAGCGGGGCGTGCGCATCCCGAGGGGCGGCTACGGAGCCGGTGCCGCTGTCAGGTCCGGGGGAAGCTCTGCTTCCTCCGCACCTCGGGCCGCGGGAAAAGGTCTGGGCTGCCAGTCGGGAGCCGAAAGCGGGAGCCAGGCGCGGCTACAGGCCCCACAGACAGCGCGCAGGCTGCTTCCTCAGCTCCCCTGATGGGCGAGAGCAGTGCGAAACCCGCTCCCGGGAAGGGAATTAAGGAAGCGCGTTCTTATCGCATTTTTATAAAAAGCGGCGTTGTTTACAGAGCCGTCTGTGAGGGGGGGAGGAAGTCATTCCCGTCACGGTTAAGGGCATCCTCGGGGCACCCTGCAGGGCCGTATCGGCCGCCGCTGGGTGGGCTTGGTTACCTGCCCCCCCCCCCGGGTGGCGGCGGGCAGCCCTGCCCGGGCCGGCTGTCGCTCCGGCTTCCCCCCGACCTCGGACGCACCGGGAAGGGGCCGCGGCAGCGCGCTCGCCACCGGCCGGCCCCTGCCCCCCCCGGGATCTCGCCCGGATCCTGGCACATACAAGCCGCAGATCGCGGGGGAGGGGCGGCTCTGTCAGACACACACACGCCAGAGACTCCAATTATCTTCTCCCTCACAAGATGTTTCTGCTGTCCACGACTGCTCACACTTCGGCACTCTTGCCAGCAAGCCTCAATAATAACACAAAAACCCGCACAAAAAAAAAAAACTCTCCCGGCGCCACAGCCGCGCACACAACAGATTGAGCGGTGCCGGTGCCTCGGGGGGAGGGTTAGAGGTGCCTCCGCGCAGAGAGGGACGTGCCAGCACCGCCGGGCTTCCCCCCTCGGCCCGCCCGGCCCGGCCCGGCGCCTCCCCGGCACCGGGCGGCTCCCCGGCGCGTCCCGGCACCGCGCCGGGCACCGGGAAGCGACCAACCTACAAGGCAGCTGCGTTGCCCTTTTCCCTGCACTCCGCTCTCCAAACGTCTGAGCAACCAGTTTGCTGCTAGAAACATGTTAATTGCCAACGGAGCTCATTAAGGCATGCACATGCAAAACACAGCGAGGGAGATTAAATGGACAAAAGCGCAATAATGAACTGTCAAAAATCGGACCCATCTACACGACCAGGAGCACTCAAGAATGAGGCATTTAGAGGCAACAAAGGATTGTCTGGGACAGGAAGAAAGGACGACCTAGACTTTTGTTTAGTCAACACAATTGATTACAAATGAGAGATTAACAGGATAGCTTCAGAGTTTTTTTGAAGGAGGCAGAAGAGAAAAGTCCAATTAAGTGCACCGAATGTTAACTACATTGATTTCCACGGCCAGCGCTAGAGAAATTCTCATTAAACCATCCCTGGCGATCCCTTTTGGAAAGTAATTTGTCTCCCTGATGGAGCAGAGAAAGGGAGCCGTGTAAAGAGAAAGAAGCGCTAGTTCTTGGCACAATGAGCTTAGGAGACACACTGGAAAGAGCCAAAGGGGGAGTTAATGAGCATCTGACAAGCCGCTTGGACCCGGGCCTGGAGAGCAGCGATGAAAAGATGGAATTGGCCAACAACTATTCTTTATATCAAACATAAAAAGGCCAATCTGAAACAGGGCTGCTCAAAGCTGGTGGGGAAGAAAAGAAAGGCCCCCACTGGGGGGTGGAGTGGAGGGCTCAACTGCCCCATTGGGACGGGGGAAAAAATGCATTGGCATGTCCCTCTCCCGAGCGAGCGGAGCTGCCGGCCCTCGGCACCACCCCCGGGCCAGGCACGGCCGAGAGGTCCCGGCAGCCCCGGCCCCAGCTGCAAACACCCCCGGCCCAGGGCTTTGCACAGCCCCGAACCGCCCCACGCCAGCCCAGCTGGGTACAGTTTTAAGAGGTTGTCCCGCGGAGGGACATCACCGGTCAGCCCAAATCACTGCGGCCCGGCTTTCCTCGAAACCCGCCTCCCTCCTCCCTGGGGATGCATTCTCCCGACCCTCCCGCTGTCCCGGGCCGCGGCCCCCCCGGGGGACCGGGCACCGCGGAGCGCAGCGCAAGGCAACGCGCCTCGTGTAGACACGGCTCGCTCGGAGGCTCTTAAATCAGATTAGAGCTCGTTAATAACAATTTTGGCTTAAGTCTGTATTGACTTAGGTTTAGGAATGGCTTAGCACTTTCGCTTAAGTCAACACTAGGGCTAAATTGACACATGCCTTTCCCAACCCGCCGCGTCCCCAAGGACGCCCAATTTCTTGCAGGACTTGTCCGTCTCTCGCTTTAAGCAGTTTTACCGAAGTATTTGCGTTATTTTTAAGCGAGCCCACTGGGCCTCGAGCGTGCCGGCCCACCCCCGCGAGAGTCCGCTCCAGGGACGGGTTTCAGGGCCTCGCCCTCCCACGGCTGGGGTGCGGGCACTGCTGTCCTGGCTCTCGGTGTTCTCACTGCCGGCCCTTGCTGTCCTTCCTTCCCCAGCCCTCACGGCGTGGCCTCTGCCAACTCCCTAACACCTCCTGCGTCTTTCCTCAGGCCGTCCCTACCTGTTCAGATTTGGACCCTGGATACCCCCGGAGAGTCGGGGCTGTGCTGCCACCCAAAGCCGTGCTCTGCAGAGAGAGGAAAGGGCCGGAGGAAGATGCCCCTGCAACCGAGGGACAGACGGCACAGCAGGTCCCGGCGTAGGCATCGCCCTTCGGTCAGCACGGACAGCGGCCACGGCGAGGGCTATCGGCTGCCCGGCCGCATTGGACCCCTTGGGCAGCCTCCTGCGGACGGGATGGTGAAGGGCAGCGAGGCCCTGGGGCTGTGCAGGCAGAGGGGGTCACTGGCAGGCCATGGCTGCGGGACAGGCACCCACCCCCCGGGCTGGGGTGCTGGTGGGGGGCTGCTGGGTGACACACTCACCCCATGTCCTTCCTCTCCTGAGGGCTTCTGCAGGCAGACCTTGCACCATGGCCAGCTTTGCCCTAAATATTTGCCTTCCTACTCTCCCCACCTTCTCCACAGCCACGGTGCTGTGCTAACCAACACCATCACCACAGGGCCTTAGGGAAAAAAAACATAAAAAGGGAGCAAAAACGCTCTTACCAGTTTGTTTCTACCACCTGCCCTGACTCTCTAGGTGACCCTTCCCCACCTTTTATAACCCTACTCCTACTGCTAACCCTGCCTGGCCCACAGCCTCCTCACGTTATTTGTATTTATCTCATTGATTTATTGCAATTGCTTAATTGATTCAATCATGGGCAACATGTGCCCTCAATGAAAAATTAAAAAAAAAAAAAAAAAGAGGAAAAGGGTGCATTTGGAACTTCTGTGCTCTCCATTTTACAACGGGCTGCCCCTCCTCATCAGGTGTTGGAGCTGCAGCTGGGCCATGTGGCCTTTCAGTGTGGGTGCTTCAAGTCACCAGTGCTCTTAAAATCTGCTTTAAAGTGACTCTGGGACTAAGAGCGTGTTTAGTCACCAAAACGCTTTATGATCCCCAGCGGAGACAGACACGTAGTGCAGAAAAGGGGTCTGCTCCCGGAATTCTGAGTGTATAAGCCCAAACCAACATAAAACTTGACTTCTACAAATATTTGCCTCTTTGCCATCTTCTCCATTTGCAGAAGAAGCAGGCTGACGAGTAACTTTAAAAGAAATCTGGTCCGGGGGCAAAAGTACTCCCAGTTGACAGGACAGGGGCTGGGCATCTCGCTGGACCCGCTTCACCTCTCCCGGCTCCCTGCCGAGCATTTCGGAGCACCTCCGGCCCCATCCGGGCCTCCTCAGGCCGTGGGCCACAGCAGTGGGTGGGGGGAGGCGGCAGCCCCTGTCCCACCCCCCCGGGCTGACCTGCCAGCGGCGGCCGGGAGCAAAACCCTGTCCCAAACAACGGGGATGGGCGCTTTGAACCACTTGGGAGACCGAGGCCACGAGAGCCAGGTACTTCCCCAAATCAGCGCTGCTGCCTCGCTGCAATGGGCACAATTGTCCTTTGGAGGGCTAAGGCGTTTAAATAGCAGAGAGCACCTGAGTCCTCCCGCAGCCGCGTTCCCGAGGTCCTGTTAACTGTCTGATACTCCTTCTACTGTCTTCCTCGCTGCTGCCAGTTGCCAAGATATTTCACATAAATAGAAGCTTTCTGATTTATAATCAGCCTCTTCCTTCTGATTCATTATGTTAATGAATTGAGATATTACCAACATTGGATTATCGCATCACTCAATGAATCCAGCAAGAGAAAGCTGATTATAGAGGAAAAAGCCAAGTGTACTCGGAAACTTGATACAAAGAAATGTCCGAGAAATAGCGCAAAGCGGCTGCAGTAGTTTAAGCGCCTTCTAAACACCGTTCCCAGATGACGGGGAGCTGCCACACTCTGGGTCACATACACAAACCTTTTCCCAAGAGGTTTACGGATACGTTTTTCATCGTTATGGGTATTATTACGAACACTTCCAAGGAATCAAACCCTCTGCCCAGAGCTTTCCTGGGAATCTCGGCGCCTTTGAGTGAGGGAGAACACACACAACAGGCTCCCCGTTCCCTCTCCCAGCGCACCGTTCCCGGTAACGCGCAGTCCCTGCGCCCCGACACGACCGACCGCCGTCCGTCTGTCCTCCCCCGCACCACAGCGAGCGCATTTCACACCGGGCAACCACCAAGCAATGGGTTTGGGGTGTTTCTTTTGTCTCCTTTCTCCCTTTCCCACAGCCGCTGGGCTCGGGGTTTCCCGGCTCGGAGCAGCGCTGCCCCTCGGGCAGAGCCCGCACCGCCGGGGCGCGGGGCGCGCAGGTTCGACCGCGCCGAACAAAGCTGCGGGCATGTGCTCCACTTGGGCACATCATCCTCCGGAAGCTTTTACTGAGCAACAGTCAGAGCTCCGCGAAATGAAGCTACTGGGAACACACGCGAACTAAACGGGTAAAGAAAGGCAAGTCTGAATATCAAAATTACATTTCCCAACACCGCAGTGAGACAGGTACTTATTTACTGCAGCTTCAAGCTACGTAATTAGTCAAGAAGACTGTAATTTACTTAAAGAAAGGCAAATTTTTCCTATTATTAATTTGCAATAGATTTGTAAAATAATCTTACAGCAGCTGGCTCTGCTTGAATCTGTTTCAAAAGTGTGATGTAAATACCGTCTCACACTATTTTGTTGCCTATTAGGGCTTTCTGGTAGGTGATACGACTGAGAGTGAGGAGAAAGAACACCACACATTTATTTTTAAGATCATCATCACTAGCGATAAAACTTATGGGAGAAGTGAGCATACTTCCTATCTGTATGCGTTAAAAACAGACGTATTCAAAGTAAGTAAAATGTAAAAGATACAACTGGAAGGCTCCATACACAGCGGGTACAACTTAGCGCATTTTCAAGAGCTGTTTCAACTGTGTTTAAAAGGAGTAGCAAATTCCCAAATTAAATCACGCTATTTATAGCTAAGACAAAGAGCTTCACACAGCAGGAGGATGTACTAAAGAACCGTTTTCCCCCACCTGTTTCCTTTGCAAGAGCTTAAGTCTCTCTATCTACATCTTCCTAGTAATCGCATATCTGAAGTAATTTAGCTCAGTTATTGTAAAACAATAGGAGGGGTGCCAATAATCGATCTGGGATTCATTAAACTTGGATTTTTCAGCAGTAAACTTCTGAGATTCTAATCTTCACTCAGCAGATTAGAATTTCATATCAGAGTCACAGGAAAATAAACACTATACCTGAACAAAGTATTTATCACTGGCCTACTTGCTGTTCACACACTTGGCTACCACAGGCACCAACTTACATCCAACTCATACATGTAATATAACACCGAGATCCAGGAGGCAGTGACTACAGGATCAAAGCTTTATTTCAACTATAACACAGTATATCCATGGATTATAATCCTTGAGCAAACAGAATATCATAGTAATGAAGACCTTAGCATTACAAATATGTTAAAACAGCTTGCATTTGGGGTGATATTTAAGGTCAAGTTGTATCTGAACACAACTATTAAAATATTATGAAAATTACCATTATGGAGTAAATAATATTTTCTTTCAGATATAACCTCTAAAAGTACATTCCATTTCAAATTTGGTTTTCTTATTTTTCAGTACCAACAAACTCAAACTGAGCATCTCTATCCCCAACCTGCTCTATGTGAATAAAAAAGACAGAAATGACAGCCTAAAATTTAGCTCCCAGCTCCTATGAAAACATGACCCTGAATAAATACAACCTAGATACCATAGTATCAAATATCATTTGTCCAAACCAACTTATTATTTCAAATGTACTCCCAAATTAAATTAATAGTCTTGAGGAAGATTGTGCAGAGTAAGAAATTTCTTATCCTAGGGAAAACTAACATGCCTTCTGCTCCTGCCCCCACAGCCAGAATAACTGAGAAAGTAAAAAGCTTGGGAATGTGATGGCAGAGGTGACAAGATGGGTGAACAGGCTGTGCTCCTGGGTTAGCATTGGGGCTACTCATCTGTGCATAAACCTAAAAAAGGATGATTAATTATTTCTTCTTGCAAGATACTCAAAGATGAACTTACAGACAGGCAAAACCTTTGGGTTTTCTCACTGCTCTTCTCTCAATTGCTGTTCCCCACCCACCAAAAAAGCACCAGAAGCAACAGGCTCTTAGGACCACTGCAGCATATATATATAATATATTTTAACATAATAGGGTAAGTAGCAAGTCAAGACTGCAGAGTAACAAGTTAGAGTTTTTTAAGGGAAAAACATTTAGTCAGGATGGCTAGGAAATTACAGAAGATATCTATGATGTAATATCTATATTTTATATTTATATATATATAAAAGTTTGGGAAAGGATGTGATAACTACATAGAATTGATATGTTTAAGGTAATAGCCTTGACTTGGTGTAGAACACCCATTCAGGATGTCATATAAGGCCAGTATTGAATCACATCAGTATCAATCAGTTTGGGGGAATTTAAAAATTTTTTTTTAAACACACTAAAGTTTCTCATTTGCTTTCTCAAATCTGTACCTATAGAAAGGCGAGCAGCAAGCTAGCTCAGCTGTAGTAAACTAAACTTAACAAATTAGGTAGAACAGGAGATGCCATATAATTATGTTCCCTGACACTGTGTGCCCTGAGGTCTGTGCCAAATCAGGAGACACTCACTCCTGTACCTTAATGTCCCTACTGTGTCCCCCCTGCCCCTACTGCTGTGCTGTTTCACAGTCACAGGCAATTGCATTCATTTGTTTCAGACCACAGGCCAACACCAAGGCCCTTGTTTCTGAGAGCAGTCACCTACAAACATTCCTGCTTTTAATGTTTCTCTTCAATTTTTACTTTTCTGGACACCTTCCTATACAGCTTTCCTTGCACTTGTTGTCCTAGTGCTTCTTAAGTTATGCTGCAGGAAAAATTAAACTCCTTCTTTGAAGATAATTTCATTTTAATCTCATACACGCTATGTGAACACCCAACTGCAGCATGGAAACTACTCTAATCCTGCTTGCAGGTGCCTTTCCCTGCACGCTGCCAAATCCTCATCCATCCAGCTGCCATGCCCTCAATGTCCACACACTTAGCTCTCCTTCCAGGGGAATTCACAAGGGGCAAGGAGATAGTGAGTATCTGCATTGTGTCCCAGTGGTGAGGCGGAGTCAAAAGAGATAAAGACCCAGATTATTCCTATGTATAAAGTACTTAGGGGCCAGATTTTAGTTTAAGTGATTTCCCTCTGGATGCAAAGACCGGGATGAATCCCAGTCTTTGTTAGTGACTAACTGCTCACCCATCCCTTCAATCTGGGCATCATGTGTAATAGCTTTTCCCTTCTTGTCTGCTCAACTGGCTCCAAGTATTTGCTTTTTAAATGTGAGCTCTATTACTGTAAGATCCATCCACATTCCCGCTAAATCAGATTGAGAATCACATTGTGAGCTTACAGAAGAAAATATTACCAAGTTGTCTTTGTGACAGAACACTGAGTAGGTATAAAATTGCAATAGTCTCTATGCCAGGTTTTTTTTAAGATCTCAGCTTGTAAGATGAAAGCCTAATTTGATATTTTTGTAGTTATATAACAGTTCTAATATTTTGTGACATTTTGTATTGTGACACTATAGATGAAATTGTCATCGGACTGACACCCTTTACTGTTTATTCCTTAATTACAACTGTTAACAACACTGCAGAGAAGCGTGCTAATCTGCCATCACATATTATGAAAACAACGTTATTGTTACAAACACCAACACCCACTCAACAGGATAATTCTAAGATGGCAGTTTCTGTAAAAACTTATCAGTTTAATGGACACTTCAATAGAAAAAGTTTTAAATGAACTCTTAATATTCCTGTGGAAAACATACAAAAATTTTATATCGCAGCTGAAGTTTTGATTTTATTGTGTCAGTGATTTTTCATGCAACACAGAGTTGTATATATTTAACCAGTAGTTTATATCTCTGTAGCATGGAGATGCATAGACAGTTAACTAGTAGCTTAGTAAAATTTGTAATAATTTCATTTTCATATCCTCAGACACTGGCAGAGATAAATTTTTTTTCTCCTGCTTCCAGGTTGGGGTGGAATTATATTGTTGGATATGAGATTAAATTTTAACAGTATATTGACTCGAGTACAGGTTCTTAATAATAAGAAAAAAATAGTATTTTCTAGGCTTCTTTTGCTTGGGAAGGATTCAGTTTCTGCAGACCACATCACACACCTGGAAGGATCTTCGACTGAACTGATACTGAAGTTCTGTATTGTGAATTTTTCATATCAAGTGAGCCCACTGCACAATTAAAACTCACCAATACTACACCTCTGTAGGAGGAAGCTGAGCAGCTGTTCAATGTCTGAAATGAAATTATTAGCTCCTCAACTTCTATATATGCTTTGTTCTTGGACAGCCACTTCCACCTACCTTTCAGTTTGCTTCTCCCAAACTTTTCATGTCTAAGAAAAAGTTCTCACTTGTAGATTATATCAACAGAATGAAAATAGCATTAAGGGCATCCTCAAAGTAGCGAAAAGCCCTGGAGATTTGTTTCCCTACCCCTTAGACAGGAAATACAACGTAGGCAGAAGGAGGTTGGGAAAAGCAGCAGTGGTTACTGGAGTGAGGGGCAGAAGTGATGAAAGTGGCAATGACAAAAATCAGGGAAAACAGGATATGGAAATTCAAGGTTGTTCCTTCCACCGTTGCTCTCATGAAGGTTTTTACAGATTCTTGGTGCTAAACCAAGGCTACTCTGATGCACACAGCCTGCCTTTCCTCCTAATGGTAAATTCCTGCTCTCTCCCTCATCCACGAACAGGCATGCAGCACAGATGACTGAAGTGAAGAAGGATAATGCAAGAATCTGTCTTTACTTATCGCACTTACATGTAGAAGCAGAGGATTAAAAATAACCTAAAACTCTTCTCATACTGAAAAAGCAATTGCCTTGGTGGAAATCTGTACACCAGTGTTTCTCACTCTTGATCCTAAAAGCCCCTTTGAGGATCGCTCCTCTAATACAGAAAAAAAATAAGGAATTGTACACAATGTAACAATGGAATCAAATTATCCAATACAGTTAATTTTAATTTAAATTATTTACATTTCAATTTACTGGCATGATATTCTGTTGCCCGATCTGGATGATCTTCTCTGCTTAAGTAATAAATTACAAAACAAAATGCAACTAGAATGTTTATTTTTGTGAGTCTTCTTCTGAGTAGTTTATGTTCTGCTTTGTAGCTTTCATTTTCTTAAAGCCAATAGGAACTTCTGCTCTTCCTAAAAGAAATTCTTCCCACTTGGGAAGAGATTCTTTTATTGATGCCCAATAGAGAGTCTGAGAAAGATATAAGAAAAAATAAACTTAATTTCAAAATCTGTGTCAGCCTGTTTAAAACAATATATAGATATGCAAAACATTATTAAATCTTACTTTATGAGTGAAGCAATTCAGAAAACAATAATGTACTTACACATGAAATTTCAGATTTCTAGAATGATACGAAATATCAGCCTGGAAAGATTTCATTCTGCAGCGTGAACTGTGAAGTGACTGAATGTGCCCTCTTGTGGTAAGCAACAGATTAGTTTAGACCCTCACAGTACCTTTAATAAACTATTTTTCATGATAATATACTTTTCCTGAAACAGCTTTTATATTTAAGTATGTAATTAGTGGAATTTAATTTTTAAGTGGAAAAAAACCCGGTTTAATATTAGAAATGAAAAGTGCACATTTACCAACGTAAACTGATTATGCTAGAAGAGTCTGCAGTACTATAATTCTAAATATTTGAGTAAAATTTTAGATGTGATAACTCGCTGATGAAGTTATAATCCCCAGTATTTGGACCAACAAATAAAAAAAAAAAATCTGTATACTTAGCTTGCAGTCTAGGAAAACCACTGTGGATCATCTAACCCTTCCTCCTGCATTATGCTGTGCCTCTGAGTAATGAATTTAACTTATTATTTATCTGTGGAATTCATCATTCATCATTTTTGTATTGGTATCCTAAGAATAACTTTGTTGTCTGCAGGATTTTCAGGAAAATTTCAAGTGCTGTGTATTATCTTTTTTCCCCCCAAAATAATGTGATTGAAGAACCGTATTAAGCCAACACCTTAATCCATCCACCAATGAAAGTATTTTTAGTCATTGATGTCCATTCAGAAAAAAGTAATTTTGTAGTAGAGAACAGTTATGGTACATATGTAGTGAGCCTTTTTATTTTACTTAATTATGTAATGTGGGAGAAACGTAGCCCAAAACTGAACATCTCCCTGCAGGGTATTAGATTCCTGGCTAATCATTTTGATCCTTGCATGTGGCTCAGATATAACTGTGGCTCTTGCAGATTTACAAAAATATTTTCTTCAACAGATTTACTCAAAGAATCTTTTTTGACAAGCATATGTGCTGTCACACAAAACTACTCCGACTTAGCAAGCTGGGGATCCATTATAGCCATAACTTTCAGAGTATATTAATACAGACACATATATGGCTGAGTGAAATATGCTCAGAAGTGTTTTGGAACAAAGCACGCACAAGAATTTTGTACCATGAAAGAAAGTTTTCTTTTTCCACTATTTATAGCACTCCTCTCTAGAAGTATAAAAAAAAAAAAAAAAAAAAAGCTGAAATAGGATCTTCTCCTCCAAATAGTAACTCTGCTCTCTCTAAAATTTCACCGCTGCTGCAGAGTGCAGACATTCTGCAGCCAGAGCAATCGCTCAGCAGTCTCCCATTTGTGAGGACTTGGCTTTACATGGTGCAAGCAGCTCAACACCCAACACAGGACACAGGGAGCAGCAGTCCAAAACTGACCCAGAAAACCCTAGCTGGTGTCTCAAAAGTCCTCAAGGAGTCTAGAACTACTTCCAAACACAGTAAAAATAGGTTCACTGTTACTAGCTTGGCATCTTTCTTAGCATCAATCAAGATGTATAGGTATCCAGGAAAAAAAAAAAAGTACCTTTATGCCTAAAAATGTCTAAAAATAAGCATAATAAAAAAGCCATAGTCACAGCAGGCTGTTTACAAAATGCAATGACAGATAAAAACTTTTAACAGTAACCAGAACAAGAATTGATGCTTCTCATTTAAGTAATAGCCTAAGCATGACAACACTTGCCCAGCAGGTGTGAAGCTAAGGCACAATACACCTCTTTTCACAGCTGACAGTGCTAAAAACGTACCTTTGCCCTTCCCTGACAGTGCCCCAGCACCCAAACCTGTGTGGGACTCTGTGCTGCTGTGCCTGTGAGGACTAAATCACCACGCAACGCAAAACCCACAAACCGTTGGTGCAAGAAACACAAGTGGGAATCTGGCTGCTCAAACTTTTTATATTCAAATAATGTTTACAGTCTCCAGGTTGAGAAGCAAAAATAGAGTGTTCCTGCAGCAGCAGTACTTTTTGTAAGCTTCCATATAACCACAAAATAACTGAAGTGAAATTTCCTCTGTTCATGCTGATAAACTGTTGACCCTGAAATGTAAAGATGACAATCTGTGGCAAACTGAAAATGGGATGACCATATAAAACAAACTAAATTACTCTAACATAATAAACACAGTAATCCTCTGATATTCACAATATTAATTTTTTTATATTTGACTTCATTTTAAAATAGAATTTTGTATAGATCTGAAAGATGATAAATATTTCCACCAGAATGCTCCAGAATCTAGGGACCTTGCCCCAGAATTTAGGTTCAGCTTGCTACACAGTACACAGGCCTTTGGCTATACCAGTCACTGGATTTTAAAATCAATTATTTTCACTTTAAGAACATGCTTCAGGGGAAAAAAACCCCAACAAAATATTTGGTAAACAGCAAATAAAAAGACAGAGTTCTAGGACTTACTTCTAACTTAACAGTTTCAGGATGTGGAAGTAAACACACTCTTTCTTGCAGCCTTTTTTCTGCTGCTTCTATATCCTAAAACACAGGCAAAGTATATTTTTAAAACAAATGCTGGGAATTTTAAAAGGAAAATAGACATTCACATAAAGGCATTTCACTTAATAAACCCATTAAATCTAAAAAGCATTCAAATAATCACACTGAAGTTCAAATCTTTGTTTAGGCATTCTGAAATCCAACTTATACTAGTTAGACTAACACCCTACAGCTGGTAAATATGTTTGCTGTACCTTTTTCATACAAGAGTACATTTCAGGACCATGTAGGACTGTTGCTGTAAAAGACTGTTATTCTCTCTGGACACCAGGGTAAATCAGTTAAATTCTGTTCTATAAAACTTAAGGAAATAGAGGGGAAGAGAACATCTTTTTCTGTGCTACAAGAAGACTGAAGTATGTATTCTAGCTACTGTAACTGTAAAGTAACTAGGCAAATTATGTGCAAGATCTTTACTTCTCAAGACAAAGATGACTTGCTAATATGCATGCATAACATGTGCACAAAAATGTAGAGCTGCAGCAAGCTGTTCACCAGACAAACTTGGATGACAATGCACCTCACATAGCTTTCTTACAAAAAAATCAGTATTTGGGTTTCTGTATGTCCAGTGGATGTGTGTTGGATTCACAAAGGCCTATATACATTTTTTTTAAAAAAAAAAGAAGCAACCAAAAAACCAACAGCAACAAACAAATCAAAGCATGCCCCCAAACTCACCGCCCTCCCCCTTTAAAGTTCTGACCCGTTCTTGTGGGCTTAGTTCCATACCCAAACATTGAAGAGATTGAGTTGTGGGCAGATGAAGAGAGACAGAAAGGGACGTGGGAGTGGGGTGTGAAGAAGCCAAAGCTGAACAGAGTGGAGGGGGAAAGAAAGTATAGCAGATGGCAGAGTTGGGAGCAGAGAGCGGGTGTGAAGAGTACAACAGAAAAACTAAATGAGAGAGGAAATTCCCCAAAGGGACTTCCCAAATATTCACCACCACTGCTGCTGAAAGGAAGAGTGAGATTCTGGAGGAGCATATCCACAAGAGAGACCAAACATGATTACTCGTATTGAATAATAGCCAGTCTGAATACTTCAATAAGTACACAGCGCTCAACTCAGGTTTAGTTTGAAAAATATGACTCAAATTCAGTGAGTATGATTAATAAAAGCAAAAAAAACAAGCCTTACTGTTAGTTGAAGTTCAGCTTAGTGACAGATACAGTCAGTTCATTCAATTTACAGTGTTTGTCTTATTTCATGAATTCCTTTTACAATGACTGTATTCTCTTGTACATGATAACAAACCTAATCCAACCAAAACTGTTCTCCCTTTTCTACAGCAAAATCCATACTGCTGTAGGAAGTTAAAGGATGTTTGAGAAAAATCTGAGACCCAGTTTGCCCTATCCAAATCCTCAGAAGCAGCAAGTAGCTGTCCCTTTTCAGGTGAGAAAAGACTAATGGAATAAACATAAAGGGAGAACAAGAGCAATGATAGAAGCCATTTGAAATCACGATGTCAAAATAACAGAGGCCAACACAAACTTAAGTAACTTAAGCAAGGAATTTCTCTGCTGCACCACCAACAGCAGCAAATGTAGCTCGTGTTAGAATAGCTCAGGCCAAGTCTGGAGAATTTATCACCACACTGGAAAAAGGATCAATCAGCAACGTTCACCTCATTCTTCCATAGGATTTTCCTCCTTTCTGATTCCTGCTTCCTAATTACTGTAGGAATTTCAGCAGGAAGGAAGACCATCAATCATTATTTCTTTATATACTCAGCCAAGTCATTGGAATGTTCATGGTGATAGGAAATGAGTGTCTTTCAGGCAAGAAAGGAGACAGCAGTTGTGCATATATGTTTAGAAGAGAAGGTCACTTTGGCATAGCCTAGATATTGGACATGTCTTTTTGTTGCTCACTCCAGTTTGTATGTTGTGCAGTCTATTGTCATTCAGAATACTGATTTAATGACAGACAGTGAAAGAAATTTTTGCTGGAAGGTGTAGTATGCTTTAGAAAATAACTGTAACTACTGAAAGATTAGATGGCACTTCTTGTGTGTCTACAGAACTGGTAAGCTTTGTAGGAAAAATAAATCCCTGTCATCAATATAAAAATAAATACATCAGCAATATAAACTTCTTTGGAAAAAAACCCAGCAAATCAAATATGTCACAGTACTGAAAAAAAGAGAGCATCTTACAGTGCTTCCCCTAAAACCACAAGGACTGGAACAAAAACAATTCAAGACCCTTCCCCAGAGGTAAAATGGAATGCATGACACATGCATTGCTTTTAGGGGACCAAATTCAGCTGTCACTTATATTGATATCAGTCTGGCAGAATCCCACTTAAATAATTCTGGAATTACATGCCTGGGAAGGAAAGCAAATTTGCTCTAAATTACCTTCCCAATACTAATTACTATACAGCATATTCTTTCTTTTCTATTTCATGTTACAAGCTGTTGCAAAGTAATACATATTTCTAAACACAAGAAATATCACTGAGAAACAAATGTCATAAATTAGATTACAAATACTAGTCTAATTTCTGCTTTTATTACGACAACATTATATAAGCACCAAATGATACAGATTTCCCCAAATCTGCAGCCTCCCTCTAAAGACATCAAGGAAAATACTCTGATAATTATGTTAAAACGCTGAACAAGTGCTTATAATGTCAAAATCTCAATTAAAAAAAGGTTAGTTCCTTGCTTACTACTGATTAGAATTTAATCTTGAAATCTTTCCTGTGCATAAATACCAACTAGCACAGAGAAAGACAAATGCCTTTTGCTACGATCTATTACTGAAAACAACTGATTTTGCTTACATGCAGAAAACCAGAAATGCAAATAAAAAAATAACACTTCGTCATGTCCATGTATTTTTGAGTAGGCCAAATCAACAACTCTCCACATGGTAACTGTGAAATGTACAGTGCCTGGTATCAGGAACAATATTCTGAAGCTGGCACATTAATCAGTCTTGTTTTCAAGCTTCTCATATATTATGGTGCATAGATTTTTTTTTTCCTGTTTTCTTCTGTTATCAAAAAGCATCTGCAGGAGTGCATGCTTGTTAAAACTAGTATAAAATTAATAGATTTAAACTGATTTATGCTACTTTATCCTGCAACAGAATTTGTTTTGATACATATGTTTTTGCTTTTTTTCTGTACAAACACCAACATTTTTGACACTTGAAAGGAACAATTTTGAGGATGTGACAGAAGACGGCAAATATCTGTTTAACTGCAGAAATATTTACACTCTGTATATGTCTGAGCTATTGTTAACATTTCCAATACAATAAAGCTTTCATCATGGAAAAACACACTCAGCATTTATTGCGTTTGCCTGCACGTGTAAACTGAGAATGCATTTATAAATGCAAATAATTTATAAAATACTGTATTTATGAAGTAAAAATCTAATGTAAAATGCATGTGGAAAATGGGATCATAATGGCTGAAATTACTAAATTGATGGAGTAGGAGTTATGGAAAAAAAAATCCAAACCATTTACTTCTCCCTAGTGAAGCACCTGCATTATCCATACCCAATACAGGGGGGATTGATTGCCCCAGCCTGGAATGCACCAGTTTGCCAGTCCAAGCTGCAAAATCTTCCTTGTCACAGAATAGTTAAGAAGGCATCCCTGTCTAACTGTTTCACCTTGTCTACCCCTCCCTGAATATAACTTCCATTTAAATACAAAGAGGGCCTTCAACAGAATTATACCCACCCAAAATCTGAACATTTTAAACCTGAACCAGGCTCTGCATGAAGAAGCAAAGGATTTTGGGTGACACAAATTAATCTTGTGATCATCTAGAGTAAAATTTACTTTTTCAGTAAACACAATATATACAATATGGACCCTCAGTAAAAATGAGTATAAAGAAAATGCATAGGAAGTTCAGTTTTCTGCTACTTCCTGAAAAACCAACAAACATTTTTCAAATGCATCATATCAGTGGCCAAGTGCATCTCTTCTAACTCAGATGCCTAAGCCTGGGGTTCCAGAGGAGGCTTTTAGCATTCCAGTCCCTGCCATCAAACCTGGATCTTTTCAATTACCCATTCTCCAGTGTCTGCTGAATTTCTCTAGGAAACACAAACCTCACCTAAATGACAAGAGGTATGCGGAACAGCTGTGAACAATATAATAATGGTGTCACCTCTAGGAAGAACCAGAAACACCAAACACTACTTTCACAGACTTGCAGGTAAGATTCCTGCAGTCACTCTACACCTATTTAAAGAAAAACACCAAACTGAAAATCTCTTCTACAACTTAATGAAACTAAGGTGGGAGAGCAGTTCCTCCCCTGGACCAAAAGCACTATAGCCTGGTCAGCCCCTCTTTCCAAACATACCCCCATGTCTTGAATCGAAGCGTAGAGAGGCTGTGAGTCCTGTCAGACCCCTAAGCTCTCTCAGGCAGACATGTACTAGCATGTGTTGCATCTCCACGTACTTTAAAAAACATAAAAATATATAGTAGCAGCTTCCACTACGAGACTTTTATAAGAAGGGCATGGGAAATAGGTAGTGATGCCATCAGATAATAAAGACTTGTCATTTAATACTTTTTGGTCGAGTTCCAGAAGAGGGAACTGTACAGAGGAGAATTCAAATGACAACTATACAGCAAACACTTTTTTTTTTTTCTAATTATCTAAGCTACATAACCATGACATTTCGATGCGGTCCCTGGTAGTTGCAGAAACTTACATTTAAAAGTGCTGCATTCCTTTTATGAGCTGCATCAGCTGCTTGAGTTTGCCATGTCTTTTTAGTCTTTTTGTCTCCTAGATAAGTCTCCATCTGCTGTAGCAGCTCTGATCTCTGAGACAGTCTACAAAGGAAAACATTTTGCTAAGTGGGTAGAACATTTTGCTCAGGAGCTAGAAAATAACCTTTTTACCTTACCCAGTTTTCTCAAAACTATGGGGCTAATTAAGCCGGCTGCAGGGTGGGTGTGCTGGAGGAGGGAAAAGGTACAGGCAGGCATCACCTGCTGCGCTTGTATGAAGCTATAACGTTGTAACCAGCAGCCCTCATATGCTAAGGTGCTTAGAAACACTGAATCTCCCAGAACAGGAAAGACAGGGTGGGTTGGGGTGACTTGATCGGTACGGCTTTTGCTCATTGGCACGTACTGGTTGTTACAAGAAAAACAGACTTTTCTGAATCATTACTGGTTTTGCATCACAATCTGAGTTTACAGGGCAACAAAGAAGCAATTCTATAACTGAGGCGCTGAGTGAGAAAATCCAATTACCTTCCCCAAATAGGAATTTAACAGTGACAGGAGGTTAACAATGGAGATCTTAAACCAGTACCACCATTGGAAGTCAAAAAACTCATCAACCTAGATACCCTTAACGGCAGGCAAGGATGCTAATTCCAATGGTTCATGAAGGAAGGGTGCCACCTCCTGGAACTCCAGCCCCTTGCAGAGCTCGGATTCACGGGCACCGAGGGTCATGTGCAGGGAGGGAGGTCTCACACGACCCCAGCACAAACTGCTGCGAGGTAGAACACAACTACTTACATCTCCTCATGTCTTCGAGCAAGGTGAACCTCCTGAGCCAAATAGGATGACATTTTCAGCTGTTTGCCCTGGTTTTGTCACCCTACAAAAGGAAAATCAAGTGAAATTAAAACCTTCCAAAGAGAGACATCAACATACACTTTTCAGTATTAAACAATTCTGGTTAAAAAGTTGCACACATTATATTTATATGTCAGCTATCTACACAAAACCTGCCACAAGACATCGCTACATTATGCTTTGAATACATTCACACTACTAATGTTCACAATATGTTTTAGGAAAATCCTACCGCATTCTAATAATTTATGAGAGAATTAAAATTTTACTTTTGAGTTTCAGATTCAGCATTAAGTTTTCTCAAGTATCAGATGCTTACAACTGCACACAAACTCTGTGCTTGCAAAAACTGTGTATTACTGTTTACAGTACTGATTTCTGGCTTTTGTCATGTTACACTGAACACAAAGTTACTTGTAAATATGATTTTTAACTACTTCTCACAGATACAGTGAGACAGATATGGAGTATCTCACAGATACTCTTTATGTACAGGCATGATTAAACTAAGTAACTTGATTAACTAAGTAACTTAAGCTAATAAACTTAAGCAAAATTAAAATTTTGCAAATTAAGCAAAAACTTCTGAGCTCACGTTTTCAGCACTGTAACTCGGTACATGAAAGAGTACACAGTTTAAATAGTTTACATCTTACTGGTTCTTTTTTCTTATCCATTAAGGGGATCAAGTGCCCCCTTATGCAAATAAAGATCCTACGGCACTTTTCAGAAGGGTGAAAGTGTTTTACAGCCTATTGTTTTTTCGTTTCAGAAGTGATTGTGTCGTTGTCACATCAAATAAAATTAAATAATTTATCACGCGTTCGTAAGATTAAGGGGCGTGAGAGCTGAAAGATCTCATCAAGGTAAAGACAACGTTGGGAAAGGCCTCTCTGTCAAGAGTCACACTGCGACCAGTTATTTACACATGGCCTCTGCTGAAGTTGGGGTGCACCTTCTAGGGATGCGTGCTTTACCACACTCCGAAAACACTTCTGTCCACCTGGCCTGTTGATAAAATGCTCCCCCTTCGCTCGCTCCTTCCCTCGGCCGGGGCACGTCGTGCTGTTCGCGCCGTATCAGCTCATCAGCAACACCTTTAGTGGCCACAGGAGAAAACAGAGCACGGGCAGCGCCGCCGCACGCACCTCGTGCCTTTAGGGGCGCCCACAGCTCACAACGGGAGCGACAAAGCAGCACCAGCCCGAGCACCCCCGCCCACAGCACCGCGGGGAAACCGCTCCAACCGCAGCTGCCCCGGGCGGCTGCCAAGGCCGGAGGCAGCCCGGGATGAGCCCCCACGGGCAGCTCCCGGCTCGTCAGCAGCCCCGGGAGGCCCCTGGGGCCGAGGGCGGCGGGACAGGACGTGACGGGATGGGACAGGACCCTTCGGTCCCGGGGCCGCTCCCCCTCAGGCCGCGGCCCCGACAGGCAGGGAGCGACGCGCACCGCCTGAGCCCTACCACTGGGGAAGGGGGTGTCAGGATTTACGATCCGTCGGAATGCACCACCCCTCAGGATCGAGGAAGGAGAAGTCAGGCGATAAATAAGTAATTAAATACATAAACAAACCAGGTCGTTTACCTTTAGCCTCTCCGGCTTCCAAAAGAAAGACGACGACCCGCCATGGTCTCCGGGACGCCTTAAAACAACCCCCCGCCCCCCCCGGGCTGCCATGGAGACGGCCGGAAAGGTGGGGCCGAGCCGTCGGCTCGGTGGGCGGGGTCGGGCGGGGTCGAGACCCGCCTTCGCCCCGGGGATTGGAGGAGCGGGACGGCGCCGGGCCAATCAGGGCCGGGCCCGGGAGCGCTGAGGCGCGGGCGGGCGGTGGCGGTGGCGGCGCTCGCCCCTCACGGAGCCCGCGGGTCGCGGAGCCTCACGGGCCTTGCTCAGGGTCGTTTGCTTTTAGAACAACTGCTCCGTCCCCGGACAAGGCACACAGCTTTCCATGTCCGGCCCGGGGAGTGCGCCCGGAGCGCCAGCCCGGTTCTCCATGTGGTTTCCAAACCCTCTGGTGTGATCCTGCCCCCGTGTGTCGGAGCTGAATTCCTTCCCGGCTCCAGTATTGGAGAGTTGCTGAGGCGACTCCAGTCCTTTATAGTCAAACTTACATCCAAATGTACTTCAAATAAAAAAGCACAACTAGGCCACCTTTTTTTTTTAATCAATGTTTTGTCCTTAGCAGTAAACATAAACCAAAATATTCCGAGCCAGATAAAGCTGAAAGATAATTTTTTTCTTCATTTCATTGGTGTCCGATTGATTTTTGCATATTTGCAGCTTTTACACATTTGCAGCTGCAGACAATTTCTAAAAGCTGCTCTGAAAATGCTTGTGTTCCCTAAATATTTTCTTTCTGATCCTAGTTTAAGATGACTCATCACAAGCCTTTTTACTGCAGATCAGAAGTTTTTTCTTGGGACTATTCATCTCTGTATTTTCTATTTTTTCCCATTCTCTGATTTTACATTTCTGCAACAAATTAATATTAAGTCACTTCATGACATAAATACAAGTTCTTTCGTGTACTTGTCAACTTACCCATGCTTATTGCAGCAGTCAGGATAAATAGTACTTAAAAACTTACTTTAATTTTTTTTTACCATTGTGATTTAAAAACAAGACTTTCCAATAAATGACAGGGAGACATAGGAGTCAGTCCTCGTTTCTAATGGTGTGGAAAGCTAACGGTTACGGTCTCGATAAATTTAACAGAAAGCCCAAGTGTTTTGCATATTCCACTTTGAGCTATGCCAGCTCCCTGTAATGGCCGTGATCTTTCTTTCTTGTAGCATTTAATGAATTTCAGGAAGAATAGAGACAAATTGAAGTTTGGTTTACATAAACCATTATGGATGCCATTTGTGGAGAGAATGCAAAGAGCATTTTAGTTAAGTTACAGATACTATCAATTGTTCGGTGTCGCGGAAACAGAGACAGGAGGGAAGCCGTAATTTCTGCCTTATATGACAGTGGGTGAAGTTCGTAGCTAATGAGCTATAAACTCTTATTTTAACCTAGATCAGTTCTGGACTTGTCAAGAATACAAACTTCAAAATTATTGAAAAAAAATAGTGCTACTGACAGCCAGAAATCCCCATGTTCTGGTTTGGGATGGGGTAGAGTTAATTTTCTTCACAGCTGGTCTGGGTCTGTGTTTTGGATTTGTGCTGGACACTGTTGATAGTTCAGGGATGTTTTTATTACTGCTGGTCACGGCTTACATGGAGTTGAGGACTTTTCTGCTTCCACTCCATCTTGTGGGGGTGCACAAGGAGTTGGGAGGAGACACAGCTGGGACAGCTGGTCCCAACTGACCCAAGGGATATTCCAGACCATCTAGTGTCATGGTCAGTGCATAGACCTGGGGGAAGAAGTCATGTACATGGAGAAAGGCATTCTCCTGCAGATCTGAACGCACTGGCACCTCACTGCACTGTGTTCTACTGTTAAATGTGTGTCATATCACGTGTGTCTCCCCCCCTCAGTTTCCAGTTATTTCGTGCATCTTACAGAAAAAAACCACCTTTAATAATACTTATAAAAAGCCTTTTTTCCACCCTGATACTGTCTTCATTACTTCATAACTTCTTCTATCCTTATGTGAATTTACTGTTGGATCATTGCTACAAAAATTTGAAAAACTGGATACCTGCCAGTGGGACCCTGAGACCTGTATTTACCGCCCAGTTGTGCTCATACGACCACGTGTGCATTTTGTAGTTCCTCTTCTGCTTGGTCACAGCCTGCAGTAGAAGTGTAGGCATGAGATTGCGTACTCCATGAGCACTTAACTATGGATTAAGGACTTAATGTTAGCACTGAAATGGTAGGATTGTGACCCTACGTTTTTCCGAACCCTGCAATTTGATTTTGCTCTGAAAATTTAGAGGGGTTTCTGAGCGAAATTGGTGAATTGTGACACTAGGTGGCACTTAAATACAGCTAACAAACATTTTTGTCTCTTTCAACACACACAAACAGTCAAACACATTCTGTTCTAACATGCAGTTAATTATATCCTCCAAATGATGTCTTGGATTGATATTACTAAACAAACATGTATAAAATGTAATTACCGACAAGTGAAATAAATACTGTGGGCTTATAATTGCAAGATATGTTTTTTGCTTGTAATATGCTACACACCTGTGCGTAGTTTATATAGATAGTATTTTATTTTGTCATTTTTACTAACATTTAGGATGGCACAATTTAGCTTTATGTGCGTTTAGTTACTGCTACAAATTTTTGCCATATGTCAGTTTTTAAAAAAGGAAATGTTTTTATGTACTGGGATTGCAAGACATGAGTATTTCAAAGGGAAAACTGTAAGAAAGGAGTTTTGTTATATGAAACCGCTTAAAACTTTTTTAAAGGAATGCATATATTTTAGGGTTTTTTGCTTTGCTTTCCTCTTCTTTTTGTCTTCCCTTACCTTTTGGAGGTACACCTCTGTGGTGGTTTGGGGTAGGCCTTCCTTGGTGACCAGTTGCAAAAGTGTGCAAGGAAACGTCCTCCCAGAGCAGGAGCGAGCTAATAAAGAATCAAACACAGAAAGTTAAGAAATGGACTTCTAATTCCTTTTTCCCCTCACATTCCAATATTCAGAGAGCTGCTTTCAAACTTCCTGTTGGCAGGTCCCTCACCATTCCCTCTTCTGCGTTATGAATAGTTGGCTCCTCTGTGGTAGTAAGGTTAGAGCTGAGATGAAGCTCATAAATGCTAGGAAAACTCAACAATACATTCCTGTATTTGCTTTTTTTTTTTTTTTTTTTTTTTTTTTTGTGGCTAAAGGTGTATATTTGTTGTGGGAAGGACTGGTGCACAGGTAGAAGTCACAGGTTGTTGGAAAGAATTTGCCAATGCATTACTGTGTGCTAAGTCAAGCTAAAGTGAATAATCTGTGCTTGTTGGAATTGCCCCCGGACATCAGGAGACCTGTTTCAGGTGAACCAGAACCCAAACAGCAGACTGGGATGGGCTCAGCATCCATCCGCTGGTGCAAAAATAGTTGTCCAAACTAGAGACAGCTGGGCCAAGTTCAGAAACAGAGTTGGAAGACCTGTGTGAAGAGCAAGAACTGAGAGCTGTGAGGACACAGAGGTGATGGAACTTCAGCTGGTTTGTGTGCCTGCCAAAGTGTGGTATAAAACTGTGCATCAGGCCAGGCCAGACTCTGTCCAATGTCAAAAGAAAAAAGTAATGTTCTTGATAAAACGATGTAAGGAAGAAAATATTTTTTTTATGTTTCAAGTAGAGATAAAAACCTGATAAATAGGACAAAGCTAAGAAAATCAGTATTCAAGTGCAGATTTTTTTTTCTTTTGAGAAAGCTCCTTTAAGGTTCTGGAAATACAAGCTAGCCTGGACAATTCTTCAGCCAGTTTACTAATGCACGCACTCAGTCTTGTCAAGGGGATACACGCCCCAACAGGGTATGTTGTCTCCATCAGTAGTTTCTATGGTATAGCTACTTCTTTTTGAAGAGTTCAAGAAAATAATTTAGCCCTTAAGTTATGATATTAACTCTTCTCTTTAAAAAAAAGTTAAAAGAAGTCTATAGGTCTTGACTGACTTTAACAGACATACAGGTAGTAGAATGTTTTACAACTAATTAGAATAACTTTACAGTAATTAGCTTGAATCTAATTGCTTCTCAGCATGTTAGGACAGTAAATTACAGCTTTATTTCAAACAACTCCTGTTGTCAGTTTTCCCTAAACTCCACACAGGAAACCAAATAAAAACAAACACTTGGAGAACCACCATTCTCAGTTCCTGTTTGAAGTGGGTCGAATGGAGGTACTTAGCTTTGATCTTACAAGCAGCACTTCCCTACGCATGTAGGCTGCATCTTTTCTCCCCAGCACACAGAGAGCAAGGTCCTCCTGAGAGCAAAAGAGGGTGAACAAGAGGGACAGAAATACACCTTTTGGCTCCTAAGGCAGAGAGTCATGTCTGATGGTTTATACATGGGAAGGCTGATTTTCCCAGACTACCTCTGTAATCAATGCAAAGAGATCAGCTCTCCTTGACCTCAATGTAGGCACTAGGCTGAACATTTGGACTTGCTCTGAAGGACCAGAGGTGTCGTTCTCTACAAGCTATGTAGGGAGCTTTGAGAAACTGCCTTCCTCAGATTGGTGCCTGTAATTATGTACCTGATCAGTGTCTGACCATCTGCTTCAAAACCATCCACAGCTTATGTCTTTCACACCCTACTGGAGGTTCATTGGAGTTCCTCAAGGCTGACCTTGCCTGCTGCACAGACAGAAAGTCTGTCAGCTTTGGTCTGGTTTGAGATTCCTATTTGAAACCGTAGCAAATTCACTGAGGAGCAGGTTGGTGCCTGCTGATTTCATGTGGATCCAACCACATGCAGGTACTGCTGGTTATTTAAATAGTCCGAGTTCCCAAAATATTTCGAATGAACTGGACTATTCAACTTTGTGCCCGCTCTTACTCCAGGTTGATGATAGACACCATCTTCAGTTTCAGGACGTTTGCATTGGGTATACAAGTCACCCTATAACTTTTAGACACTGTAAGGAAGTGATGCTATTGCCATCTGGTCTTACATTAAGATTGTCTTATGCTGTAATGATGATACATCTACAGCAGCAAAAAGTACTTTGAATTTTAATATGTGCGTTTATGCGACTGTCAAGATACCTGATATTAATAGCTTGACTTTTACTGTAAGCAGAGGTAGAATAACACCACCTTCACAGTTCTGGCACAGTTTCCTTAACAGCTGAATTCTCAGCCCATCGTTTCTGGTTTTTTGTCATACAAACCTCAGGAGCAATGTTTTATTTTTTATTTCAGTTTAGATTTTGAATGCTTTTATTATGAGTTTCTTCAATTCCCGAGAGAAATTAGAGAAGCAACAATGCTTCACTTATTGCATAACATCAACATTTACTGACAATAAAAATAACTGAACTTGCACAAGAAGCCAGTTTCTAATAAACCCTTTTACTAGGTTGTTGTTATGAGGCTTGAGCTTTTCAATTTTTTAAAAAAGACACTTTTTAAAGAAAGGTCAGTCAATCTTTTTAGAAGGATTTAATAAATGACTTTTCCCCCCTTACTGAATTTAGTCTTTTGTTGAATTGTTTCCGTTCCTATTAAAGCTTCACAAAAATGTACCTTCTATTATATTTCTTCTAATAGGTTTCTCAGCCTTATAACTATAATAAATTTGTCAGTCTAGCTTCGCTGAACACTGGACTTGAAAATCCTACCACAACAGATTAGAAATATAACCATTTCTAAACCCTTTCAAGAAGTTTTACCCTTTCTTTCAACACATTTTATGTACTCAGCAATTCAGTGAAAATAACCTTTCAGAGTCATTCTTTAAACTCTCTTTCTTGGTGATAGCACAGTCGAGTCATTTGATCAGTCAGTCAGAAAGCCTGAGTTCTGTTCCCGTCTCTGCCAGGATGGATTCATAGTCTGAACCAACTCGTTGAAAGCCAACGTTTTCTTAAGTGTTCATTCAGAGGAAATGACCAACTTGACCCACATAGGACTTGATTTTCAGAGCAGCTGAGTGCTCAGACCTGCAATTTCAATAATTTTGAGCAGTGCCCTTAGCCCTGTGGGGGGGGGGGGAAGTCTAGTGGCATCTTGTTTGGACATCAGAAATGAAAACTCTCAGAATTAGCTTTTATAGACAATTTTAAAAGATATGCAAATATCTTTTCTCTCTTTTCTTTGCCTAATCTCTTTCCTCTATTTTGCTTCTAGGAAATTTGGTTGTTGGTTTTGGCTTTCTTTTTTTTTTTTTAAGCAAAGAAGTTACATTTTTTAGAAACATAAAATACTGTTTTAATAAACAATTCTCTTGAGGAAAGAGTTTTGAAGTTTGAATGGATTAATGTAAGGAGAATAAAACAATAAGTTTAGAACATTAATAACCATTCTAAAAGCAGGGAAGCAAGCAGCGTGATCACATAAATCTAAGAAAAGCAAATAGAATCTAAATATCTCAAACTCTGTGTCACAAAATGAACCAACTTTTTTTTATAACACTATGTAAAGTAGAAGCAGCAATGTGTCATATTTGCTTTGTATGGATGAATGG
Organism: Manacus candei; assembly: GCF_025592945.1. Classification (NCBI taxonomy): domain Eukaryota; kingdom Metazoa; phylum Chordata; class Aves; order Passeriformes; family Pipridae; genus Manacus; species Manacus candei. The sequence continues at coordinate 7,742,727 of NW_026138073.1, forward strand.
ATGAAGCAGAGAGAAGCAGGGGTTATCTAAGTAATATAAAAGTGTAATTAATGAATACATCCCAGGGACACAAATAATCTGCACTAATTCCAAATTACAGCACATATTTTATCCTTCAATTTACCCCCCACCCTTCAAATTTACCCTTTAATCAGCAAATGGAGAAAAGGTGGATTAGCTCTCCCCTCTTTTCTTGTGAGAGAATTGTTCAGGGATATCCTTGCAAGCCTGTCATGGGTCATTCTACTTATTTGACCAGCTGTGATGATTCTGGTGTGTTTCTGGTCACCTGAGTTCAAGAAAAATGAAGAGGTATAGAAAAAGCTTTTAGGATGATCAAGATAGTGGAGCAAGCTTGTTTTGTGAGAAAAGATTAAAATGTTTGGCTTATTTATCAAAACAGAAGCAGGAAGAGTATCTGATTGTTTTCTACTAACACGTGACAGTGTTATCATCAGTGAAAATATCTTTTAAAGCAAAAAGATAGTGCTAGCAGAAGAACAAATGGATGTAATCCAGCTGTGTCCCTGCCCATGGCAGGGGGGCTGGAACTAGATGACCTTTAAGGTCCCTTCCAACCCATACCATTCTATGATTCTATAATGAACAAACCTTCTATTGAACAGAGAACTTTTAGGAAAGTACTTAAGCAGGTGAACTTCTAGGGCAGCCTCCTAGACAGAATAGAGGGGGAGGAAGAGCAAGAAAATGGGGCCATTTTAACACAGACCTTCATCCGTTTGTGACGCGCAGTCTGAGCCGTGGCTTTCCGGTGACCTTCAGAGGGAAGCCTGACTTGCAGAGCCTTTCCAAAGACAAGTCTTTCTAGCAGGCATGTTCTGCTGAGCAGTGCTGGTGAAGTGCCAAAATTCCATCACCAGCGCCAGTATTGTTATCAGCTGCTAGTCGTCACTGAGAGAAAACTTGGAAATTAAAGCTCCAAGTCACCTGCTGCTCGGTGCCTCTGGCTATGCAGAATTGCAGAGGGAAAACCTGTAATAAACCACATAATGCACAACTTGTGCAGTCTGCTGGGCTCTGCCTGCCAAGCCAGCCCGAGCAGTTGACACCAGTGCTCTGCAGCATTGCTACACCATTCAGGCATTGGAAGGAGAATGTTTTGAACACAGTATCTCTGTGTTTTTAACACAAGATCTTCCTGCCTGTGTAGGCTTCCTAATGTAACCTTGTATTTCCTGTGATCTCCCTACGAGCTTTACATTACAAAGTCCTACATGGCATTATTTGTAGTTGGATGTTTGAACCTATTTCATAGCTTAAGGCACACAAAGGCAGGTGAATTTAAATTTTAACTTTCAAGTTAGTTTTCAAACACTGTCAGTTTAAATATTAAAATAACAGCAAGTTCTAAAAACATTCTCAGATTTTCTTGCCCAATTGACTGTCTTTGGCATTACTGAACCAGACTCTATTTGTGATCAGAGTTATGGACAGCACTATGGAGCCCAGGCTTTAAAATAACTCCGTAAAAATGTCAGTGCTACCATTGACGTGAAAAGGGTCAGCGCTTGCTTTTCTGTCATTTATGTTTCAGCCTAGTAATAACATAGTAAAGGAGATTTTCTTTGGAAAGGTGAAGCAGTGAGAAATATGAGAAAATAAATACATTCCAAGGAATGAGAAAATTACTTTCCTTAGAGAGTATCATTTATATTCTTCATTAAACTGTATCACTGAATGATATCAGTCGATGGTTAGCTGTTTAGCTTCTGAAAATAGACATGACTGGCAAAAGCTGTAGAGTTACAGCAGTTTATATAATTTTTTAAAAGATAATGTTTTTCTATTTAAATGAGGCTTATGTGGTCATACTCTGTGTTTGTGTATGTAGCTGTGCACACATGTGTGCACTAATCTCTATTTTCAGTAATTTTTGAAGCTGACCCATTGCAGCCAAATTTAACACCAAGGTTACTTGTCCCAAAGACATCACAGTTCTAATAGTTGGGGTTTTTTTAATAGATGGCTATTCAGAGAAAAAGAAAGGTTACCATTTGCAAGATGTCAGAGGGTCCATGTAGGTTTTTTTCCTACCAACTCAATTCTATAGAAAACCAGGCTCCTTGGTTCTGTTATTCATAGAGCTGCTTATATACTTAGAATTTTTCTGTATTTAAAGCAAGTGAAATGAAACCAGTTTATATAAGCAATCAAACGATCTGTTGCTAAAATATGACTGCTGTATAAATCAAGCCACTACTGAGATGCTCTAAATTTCCTCTCTGGAAATGGCTCTCTGTAATTGGCTAATCTCTCAAAATAATTTGTGATACCTTTTTACACATTGTGCCAACTGGAATAATCAAACAGGGCTGATTAAAAGTATGCTTCCCCAGTTCTATTTGAAAAACATAGTCCATAAGTTTTATGTACTTTTAATTGTTTTATATTGTTACAGACTCTGAGAAGGGACTTCTGTCTCTGCACCAGAGGACACATAAGCAAGAGTAGAAATGGTTGTTAATCTCTGTTTGTGTGTGAGAGAATGTGGGTGTTACCTGTAAGAAAGATCATGAAAGCATCCATGGCTAAATCCCACACGGCATGCTGAAGGTAGCAAGGTATGTCACCACAAGGTGCTGAAGGTACCTCCCAAAAATGTAATCTCTGGCAGTAAACAATCCTTTTTCAATTTAACATTAGTATTATTTATTAAGCACTTTTGGATGTGCGTATCTCCCTCTGTAGATATAGCACAGAATTAGGAGTAACATTCATTTAGAATCAGGGACCAGTTCAGGAAAAGAAACTGCAGCAATTCATTCTGAAAGGGAACTGAGTATTTTTTAAAAAATAAAGAGCCAGTAAATTTGGGAAGTTGGAATTATACAGGTCAGGAACTGTTCAGTCACTGAGGCTTTCTAGAGATACACTGTGAAAGAGAATCAAAGTGAATCAGTAAAGAGAAATTTTAAAAGATTTTAGGTCTACTCCATTACTTCTGTCTCACCAGCTGACAGCTCTTTTCCTTGTGCCTTCAGCCTTAGCCAGTGGGGTGGTAGGAGTGGAGAAGAGCACACACCCCCAACCAGATACCCACACCAATACCCCCACCCATGCTGACCAGAAGCTGCAGCTGGTCATCCTCTTGGTCATTCCACACCATCTCACACTGGTGTCCACATGTGTGATAAAGGAATATATTGCCCTTGCTTTTCCTCCCTTTTTGTGTTCTGCATCATACCAAACCAAGGGAAACCTTAAAGGCTAACAGCCACCAGTACAGTGTACAGCAGGGTGTACTTGGGACCACACCTTAGGCAGCCTCTGGCCAGGCAATCCCTATTCCTCCATGGGAGTCTGCAGAGCCAAGTCTGTGACCCCAGGCTTTGTGGCAGTGTCAGGAGCAGCTCTCACCACGCACTTGAACCAGCAGCTACTGCAGGATTTGCTCCTCTCAGCTAAGAGAGCCTTAATTGCTTCTGTTTAGAATAGAGAAGAAAGGACATACCCATCTAAGGAATGTGCTCTCCACCCTGTTTTGCCCCCCTGTCTTGTTCTTCCATGCTGATGTACTTACACCACACAACCAGTCTCAGTGTTCTTGTCTCAGCCCAATAAATAACTCTGTATAAAGAGTTACCTTCTAACAAACTGTGTTTGCAAAGCCCACACAAGTTCTGAGAAAAAGGGAGGTTTTCTTTTCCCCTGTAGTTTATTGAGAGTTCTTTCTTTGTGTGGTCTCATCATATATGCTTGCAAGACTATAAGGGAATATAGCTCTTGCAAGGCTGGAAAGTTATGACAACATACGCCTTCCTTCTCATCATGTACCTGTGTTTAGATTTCATTCATTTGCTCATAAAAAAGCAATTGGATTAGTTTTAGAAAATGACTCAGCATGATATGGGGGTGAGGAGGAAGAGAGACAGTGAAAGATCTCACAAGCCTGAGATTTACAAAAAATGTGAACTATTTGTTTACTGTGAGTAAAAATTTTAAAAGGCAGTTAGATCACTGCTACTTTATAGGCCAAAATATATGTCAAAAATCAGATTAATCTCAGTGGAAACACTAAGTTAGAAATGGCATAATTCGTTGTGAACTGTCAAAATGTTCTGCAAAACATCATTTGTAGCTATAGAAAAACAAGGCACACTTCATAGGACTGCTTCAGAAAGAACCATCCTTTTGCAGTCAGGGTGCAGGATTGTGATCTGTTTGCCATGACACCACTGCTGTTCCAGACAGATCTTTCCAACAAAACACAGGCTGAAAAATCTTTATTACTGGGAGTGTAGGAATATTCAGGCTATATCCTGTTTTTAAGAAGGGACCAATAAAGGATACCCAGGGAAAGTGATAGAGAGCCACAGACATTAATTCTTACCAGGCTTTGACAGTCTGTAGACCAGGCACATTCTGAACCAGAGATCATATCCACACCCTTGTGTTTATTCCTCAGCTTAAACTCCTTCGTGTAAATGTCTGAGGATAAGGTAAAGAGCACCATACATAAATAAAGAGCCAACCTGTCTCTTTATTATGCATCCACACACTGCTGCTGCTGGTGCACATGGGTCCACAGCTAAAGTCCCAGGATACTACTACAACAGCATAATTACTATTCATCATAAATATCTTTGTCAGAAGACTGAAATAGGTCTGCCTAAAATTGCTCAGGAAAATATGCAGTAGTGTTGAAAGCCAAGAGATTTAGTGATAAGGTGACAGAAAAATCTTGGCTCTGCTAAAGCCAAACTGAACTTTGCCCGTGGCTTCTGTAAAGCCCAGATTTTTGCCTTGAGAGTCTGCCCAGACCAGCTGCTCTTCCTGGATGTCCTGAGAGCATCTCCTGCCTGAAGGGGCTTCAAGGAAAGGTGTGCTGTCATGAATTCAGAAAAATGGATTTTAACAAGCATGTGTGCACCATGGATGACTATACTACTTTTTTTGTGAAGAACTTACTCTTTCCACCTTTGTCATTCATTCTCAGAAAGCCAGATACTGCAGCTGAGCACTCATGGCTGTCAATGTTCTGATGCCACCTTGTGAGGGAGGACTGGCAGAAAATATTCAGGTGGAGAGGATTTTGTAAAAAAAAGAAGTTGGCTTTCCATTTAGATAGCACTGGAAAGTGACTGTTGTGAAATATTAAAGACTTAAGCATACACATACAAATCAGGAAAAGAACCACTGGCAGTCCTTTGGGAATTTCTTCAGCCATTTAAATGCAAATACTTGTGCCTTGTAGGTTTTAGTACTTTAAGTTGTGACCATTTTAGTGAAAGAAATGTATGAAGAACATGGCATAGATGGGAAGCGTCGTTTAGTGTACTGGTGAAACTGTATCTTCAGGCACTAGACAACTCTTGTGAAAGGAGGATTGAAGGCACCAACTCAGAGATGGGGGTGAGAGCAGAGATGTCCATTGCCGTGGCCTCACCACAGCGCTCAGACCCACAAAGTTGTGCACGGCTCTGCTCACTCTGAAGGCTGTTAACGAACTCTTGGTCCTATTCCCAAATCTGTCCATACCAATATAACAGCAAGAGCTGAGCTTCTGCTACAGGCATCAGTTGCCATGTGGGAAAATGCAACACATGGATTATTGATAACCATGTTCTAGGAAGAAGTGGAGCCCTCCAGAATATCAACAGTGTATGATAAAATCTAAACGAGGAACGCATAATGAAGCCAGGATTAGCTGCATAGAGAAACTTTTTAGTGCCCATGTCCTGCCTGTTTGGGCTGTAATCTGTTGCAGTTCATGTTACAGTTTATAATGAGGTTAGTTTATAAATTATTAATAGATAATATGAGCATCTAGCAGATAAAGATAACGAGGGTTACAAGCTCATCAGCAGATAATGCTCTATTGCAGTAGTAATCAACCTGCTGAACTCTGTAATCACCTATAACAACTGACACTTATTTGTGAAAATATCTATTAATTCCTATTAAATATAAAAGGAAGTTTAATACAAAACATGGCAGTAATGGGCATATGTGTGAGGTCCCTTTTTAATACTGTTTTGTCTATAAGCACTTGCTTATGCTCAACAAGATCCTTCTGTAAATAGGAAATGTGTCAGCTGGAACTCACGTGTGAGGAGAGAGAGATGTATTTTTCCTCCACTGTCATGTTATTGAGAAGCTCAGGTTTTGGGCTGGGCAGAGGCAAGGATGGTGTCATGAAGAAAGGGTTTGTTAAAGCACACAGCATGGAACAGCTGTGTAACCTGGTTGGGTTATGTGGAATGATTCTTCTGAAGTCAGCCCTGCCAACAGCTATTCTGTTTCAACCAAGTGACATTCCCCAACTGTAGGGGCAGAGCTGGGCATACAGGGAGAGCAGTGGCCTCCTGTGCCAGCCTGGTCACTAAGTACCTTGTACCCACCTTGGATCTCAGGTTCTTGTGGATATCAGAGAAAGACTTTGGGGTTTGTGTGCTTTACACAAAACTCCTAATTGCAGGAAGGCCAAAATTCCGCTCTTCCGGAGTTAATTACTTTCTAAATCACTTCAAGTCTGGGACTCAAAACAGTGCTTGTGGGCTACAGAGTAAGCTGTAATAGTTGTAATGACATGGTGTGAAACAGAACATCATCCTGCTTTACACAAGGTGAAAATAAATTTTGTAAATCCAGCAAGTAAAAATAATAAAAAAAATCTGCTGCCATTCAGGTCAGGAAGACTGTGATGACCCCAGTGCTGCAGAGGTGCCACTCTAGAGGGGGTGTGGATTTAGTGAAACAATTTTCCAAACCCTGTGTGGAGGAGCTGACTATGTAACTTTACATCTATGTCTATACTCATCTCCTATGAGAAGCTGAACTACAAGGATGCTTCCTGCTCTGCACTCTGCCTGGGACAGACAGACCCTTAGCTATGTGGATGCATCCTACCTGTAGTGGAATAACTGTAGGTCTTTCTCCATATTGCTTTGCAGAAGTACCTTGTATCCTTCACTGGAAAGTGAAGTCAACAAAGGAATGGATAGGAAGGATTTTAGTGAATAAATTGGCTTATCTTCTGATATTATAGCAGTAGATGAAATTAAACAGAAAAATCCCATAACTCACAAAACCCAAAACAAACCTCTTCCCCCAAACAACAGCATTTTCAGTCATTATACTGGCAATAACATGCAACAATAGGATTATGATGCCTGCAAATGTACCACATTGAAATAAAATTATTTTAAAAGGCAAGAACAATGGCATCATCAGGTAGCTTTCTCTCAGGGTGGAAAATAGCTTTAATAACTTTATTGATGGAACTAGCATAAAAATATAAAGGTTCTCCTTTTCCCCCAATACAGCAGTGATTGTGTTAAAAGCAAGACCTCGGGGTCTAGAGGGCTCTTTTGGTGCTCTCAGCCTATGAAAAACAAGGGCTGTGGCATGCAGCTGAAAATCAGCAATGCAGAGTGTTGAAATCTCATTCAGAGATGGGTGTATTTCAGAGTACAGAACCAAACGGGAATATTCATTATATGGAAAGCTAATGCATCATGCTGCCTAGGAAGGATGTTGAGAGGTGGCACAGGAAAATCAATAAAAATTGAAGTCTCTGTAAGTGCAGGCAAAATGTGGAATAAGAGCTCCAAAAGGCAAAGAATCCAATTGCCGAAGTTAATATTACGTTTTTGGGACTTACTAAGAAGGAAATTACATAATGGGACTTTGCTCTCTATTTTGGGAAGGGACCACTGTATGGTCTGAGGAAGAAAAGAGTGCAAGACATGACTGAGTGCAGAAAATTTGGGTAGGGGTGACTGTGTGCTCAGAAGACATTAGCCCTGCTCAGGGTTGTTCATTGCTGAGGCTGCCATTAAGTGCCTGGTAATAACAAATATCTGGCACCCAAAGTGGTGGGTTTTATGCTATTTGTGAGAAAATGTACCTTCCTCATCTGATGCAAAGTATGGGGATGCAGCTGCCTCAAAACAATTTTGTGAACAAACTGGAAACCACCTGGATCAGCAGCTTGTGCCACATGTCTGTGACTTTGTGACCATTTGCAAAACTGACTTATCATACTGTGGCCTTTCTCCCAGCTACATGAAGTGACAGGGGCATAAAACCAGAAAGAAATAAGGGCACAAAAAGTGGGGGTGTACTAATATCTCTTATTTGCCAACTTCAGTGTAATTTGAACCGCTTTATGACATTTATTTTAAATCACCATGTTCTTTTTGCTTGTCGTTTTGGAGCTTGTTCTTTTTCTTTTTGTCCTACCTTTTATGTGAAAAACTCCAACATAATATCTTTTTTGGCATTTACATACTTAATCTTCCCAGTTCCTGTGGATACCAGCACATCGAGGTGTTTCAGAAACTATTAAAGCTGATGAATCAGAGACCAGCTGATGAATCTTGACTGGAAGGTGCTGATCCCTGGCTGATCAGGTACCCATGACTCAAGATGGAGAATCTGGGGGGGAATTTTGGCAAATGGAGAAAACTGTGTTTTGACAGGGCTCTGCTCATCTAACCAAGTTAGTTTAAATCAGTTATTCTTCCTAACACACACTGCTTGGAGGTCAGTAGTGTTTCTGAAGTCCATATGGGATCTATAGCCTGAGAGTAACGAGCCACCTGCATCCTTTTTATTTCAGAAAAGAAGAAAAGAAAATAGGGAAAAAGAAAAAAGAGCAAAGATTTACTTATGGCCAATTTCACAGGCTGCAATCAATATACAGGTCACTAGGAGACTTTCAGGCAAAGGCATAACATATGTCTAACAGGCTCAAAGTAAGAGGCTATCTAGAAAATTGGATTTAAGTTATAAGGAAGCTTATTTAAAGCACTAAAATTCAGCAGGCAGAGCCTTTCATAACCTAAGGTACTGAACCATTAAGAGTTTTTATGATTCCACCCCACTCCAATAATGATGTTTTTCAGCTTGCAGTCTAGTATTCCTTGCTAGTTGCTGTGTGATAACCATTCTATACGTAGATAAATAGTCACCTTTTATTCCATGTCATCTATTTTTACAAAACTACCTGTATTAGAGCTACAAGCCAACAGCTTGTTTTAGTCACAGTCACAGTGTATTCAGATTCATGAATGAATTAAAATTTAATTTAAATGACATTAAAAGATATTTTAAATTAAAACTACCAATTAAAATCAGAATGTTCATCTCATGATTGGACTCAGGGTTTGTCCAACAGTTCTGACACTGAGGCAATAACATTGAAGATAATGATTTGAGCTTGTTACAAAAAGTTCCTAAAGAGTGAAGTACCACCTGGAGAGTGGTGCTAATGGTCCCATCAGCCTGCATGTAATCAAGGCCTCAATTTATTGTTTTTTCTGTGGTTTTCTATTCTTCTTGATTGTCTGCTGATGAAACCTGATAAGTACCTTGTTACAGAAAAATGCTCATTTATCTCGTATATGCAAGACACTCCCATTCCATCCTATGTGTGCACCACATAGGAACCCCCTAGCAGAGAAGAAACAGCCAGGCTTTGTTGAAGAGATCATAATTTTCCTCCCATGCACTGGCTGAGAGAACACTAAAGATCTCATTTTATCCTGCAATCAACCTCAACAGCTCTCCCCTGGCTTTTCCTTCCCAGCAAGGAACTGAAGGGGATCACAGCCTTCCCCCTCACAGAAAGAAGGGGCCTGGGGCATCTCAGAGCTCTGGGGCTGACCTACAGAACTTGGTGTCAGAGGGGGCTGGGGATCTGTGTGATGCATGGCTGAGAAGCCACTGGTTCTCTATTAGGATGGGAAAATATTTTTAAAGAGTCTGTACTAGATTTCTTCAGTATCCAGGCTTTATTTGGAGGTTCCCTCTGTTGCCTCAGTGTCTCATTCCCCCAGGTCTGGCCTGTGAGGGCTCGTGTGACACCAGCTCACAAGTCTGCCTGTTTCCTTCTGTACACAGATGGTACCTATGACCTTGTCAGCAGTGCAGTTAATGGAGTAGTACCAAAAGTAACGTTCAGCCATCTCAAATCCATCCTAGGCTGGAAAATGTATGAAAAATTGAGTGCTCGGCTCACTCCTGCAGGCACCGTGCCCTGATGGACCCAGAGAAACCTGGGACCCACAGACCCTAAACGGTGTAGAAAAGCATCTACTTTACACAGCATCCTGTGCAGTCCGAGCCTGCTGGCCCTCATCTTGCAGATGGGGCATCATTTTAGAACTTAAAAAACCAGCAAAACAGCTGGTGGAGGGTTGTGCCACATTCCCTTCTATCAAGTCTCGGGCTTCCAGCCAATAATACCATCCTTCCAAGGCAAAAGACACATACCTTCTGCCTTTCTTCTGATGTTGACCCAGAAACTCTTTCAGCAGCTTTTTAGACAAAGGAACAAAGTACTGGGACATAGGACCAACAGAGTTTGAATTTGGGAGTGACAGAAACGCTGAGCTATGCAGAAAGAGTGGCTCACGGACACAGAGGCAGGGAAATGTGAAATATTGGAAACGGCTCCCCTAAGAGACATGGAACTGAAATGTAGAATCTTTTCAAAATTCAAAACCATAACATAAAACACCAGTGAAGCAGACGTCAAGTCCTAAACAAGGATTTCAAGACATAAGGAAGATAACAAGTTTAGAAAAGAAAAGTGAGCCCAGTGACTGTCAGATTAATTGAACAGTGTCAGGAAAGATTGCTTTGTGAAGTGTTGCTTCTTAAAGCATTACAAAGTCGGAAAGACATCAGAAACATTGATTGGCAGCAAAGGGGAAACAGAAATCACCAGTGATCAATAAGGCAGCTGCCAGCAGGGGGGGATGACACGTCAGTGCAGGAAGCACTTTGTGGAGCTTCAAGTGGCTAAGTAATAGGACTGGGACAAACCATTGATCAAAAGTATTTTTATGTTGTAAAAGGTCTTGAAAATACACCTTCTGGCATTTGAATCCATTTAATAAGAATGCTGCTATTATTTGTGCCTGCTTAGCATGACTGCTAGCAGCCTCTGGAAGGCTTAAAGGCTAAACTCGTTAGCTCTTTATTACAGAAGAAGTTGGGATCTCCTGATACCACCAATTAATTCAGGCATATTGTTAGAAGTGGGAAGTGCTGGTAAATCATATCTCTGTTGCCAAAGTATCACTTACTGCATCTTTCCACTCTATACGAGTCTCAGCCAGGCCTCTTCCCCATGCATTTCCAAGCACGGAATCCAAGTACTTTCTCCAAGGCTTTCCCTTTTCTCTTGTCCTCTGCTCCTGCCTCTGTTGCTCACCAAAGCGGCTCCTGGGGACCAGGGCCTCCTGGAACAAATGCTGCATGACCTTTGCAGTGTTGGGAGCTGCTGTTGAGCTCAGCTCAGGACAGGGGTGTGTTAGGGAACGTCCTCCCTGCATCCTGCAGGGAGCTCTGCCCTGTCTGTGGTCAGTGCACATGATGACATGGCTGGCAGCAGGAGGGGGCTCACCTCAGAGCTGCTGCTGTCTACTGAAAATGCCATTTTTCATTAAGGGGGCTGCCTTGGAGTGTCTTGATTTTTATAGCTGCTACAGAGATATTTTTTGTTGTTCCATCACTGCCTCAGGTCATGTTTCCACTGCCTGACCCCCACCTTCCTCGTGGCTGTTCAAGTTCTGTTTTTTGTCAGATATAGGAAGAGAATTACACCCTTCCTTCAGGATTGGTGATTTCAGTACCAGGATATAAGCCCCACAGCCTCTCCTCTGCTTCTGACTCTTCCAGGCCCTCTCTCTCCAGCATCTCACTAGGCAATGTCCCAGTTCCTCCTGTCTTTACTCAGAGGATTTCCAGCTCACTAACCATTCCTGTTGCTCTCCTTTTGCCTGTCTTCAGTGGGGTTACATTTTTTCCCTGTGTGGTCCTCCTTCCCAAAAAGAGACAGTTTTAACCCTGCTGTGAGTAGGCTGGGAGGTGTCCTTACCTGGTCCCAGGGTAGACTTGCCAGACCTGTACTTGTCCAACTTGCAGCAGGTGGGGTTGGCTTGTGTTCAGCTTGCCATCAGCTCCATCCTTCAGGAGCTTCCTGGACAAGAAGGATTTAAGCAGCTCTTTTCCCATATTGTTGTTATGAAGGACCATGTACCCACCTACCTGGGCCTGCAGAGGCTGCTGTCTTCTCCATGGAGGGGGAGCAGCCAAGCTGAGTGGAGGAGCCTTCCCTGGTGCCTGCTCCTGGTCTGGAAGATGTACAGAGGGCACTGGGCTCTGCTGGTGCTGGAGCATCCCCCCGAGCAGGCCTGGCAGGCTGGGAAGCAGCTCCCCGCCACTCATTCATGAGGCATCAGGACCTGCCGGTGGGATGGTGTTGAGCTGCTACTGGAGTGCAACATGAGGAAACACCCTGGAGCAAGGGCTGGAGGGAGCACACTATAAAATGGGGGGGCTTGATAGGGGTCATCAGGCTGTGCTGCAGTGTCTCAGTGATCACAGTCCCCATCCAGTGCCCCAGGCTCCGTCTTTCTCCCTGTCAACCAGAATGTGGAACTTACAGGTGAGAATGCAGCAACACAAAAGGCAGCAGATGGAGTGTATTGATTTTAACCAGCAATTTTACATCAACAAACCATTCCAGTTATGGATGTTGTTTGTCCATGTGCAGGTGCTGCTCCAGAGGCTGCGTGCTGCTGGGTTTCTGAGGGCTCTGCCAGCCTGGGCAGTTGCTGTGCCAGCAGCAGATTGCAACGAGAATCTGTCCACAAACCCGAGTGGCTTTCCCACAAGAACAACAGGAAAGGTAACGCAGCACTGAGCACAGAACCAGCACAGGAGGCAGCGTGTGGAGCTGCCGAGGTTTTGTTGCAGAACATGGAGCACCGACGGCGTCGTGTGCGCTTCAGTGACAGCTCTTGGCTAGAGCGGCAGGGAGGTGTGACTGCTAATCCACTCCATGGGGAATATTTGCTGCTTTCTCTCTAGGATTTGGAACATCTGTCCCCCCCCTCCCAGCCTGCCTGACATGGGAATGAGTACTTTTGCTTTTCCTACCGCAGCACTGGGGTTAGTTGAGCTGTGAGTTATCACAGTGAATCAGGGGACGGTGGCTTGGTGGAAGCCCCTGTTCCTCTAGGCAGGCACTTGCTGGCAAACCAGGGTTGGAGCTAAGGAAGGGCACGCCAAAGGAGCTCACAGGAAAGCTCAGGCTCTGAGGCCCTGTTCAGAATGAAGACAGTCCTCCTTCCAAAAGGGATTTGGATGGGTCACAGCCGTCTAGGGAGGAGCAGTGGTGGAGAGGGAAGGGGTTACTGGAAGCTCTCTAATAGTTGGAGGCAATTAAGAAAGGAACAGTGATTTCCACTGTCACCAAGAGACTGTTCCCAGCTGAGTACTGCTTGGAAATTTGAGATCTAATTAAAGCAGGCCTTGGATCTCATCATTCTTCCTGCACGCCTGGGACAATGAAATACTGACTCCTGCATCTGTTCTGTATGTGTACCCGATGCAAATAAGGAAGAAGTCTGTAAATACATCAAAAACCATACTTTATTTTATGTATAGCAATACAATTTACATATTAAATAACACTATAATAGAATGATTTGATATAGTTTAACATAACAAAAAGAAGATTCTTCAAGTTACAAAAAACCCCCAAACAAAAAACAAAAATGAACAAAAAATCTCCCTCAAAATACTCCCTCCCACCCTCTCCCCAAACCAAACACCACATTTTTATTTTTTTTTCTGAATGGATCAATGAGACAAACGTATCCAGTGACTGGCTAAGTCTAATTCCTATTGCACACACTGACAATGGAATCCAAAAAAAATATCCAACTTTCACAATCACTGCCCCAAAGAAATGACATGTGTGGAAATCTTTTTTGGAGTGTGATGATGGTGTCTCACTACCTCGATACACAGAAGGTTTGTGTTCACATAGCCACCACAGAACTAGGAAGGAGGTGAAACTAGAAAAAAATTAGCTTTATATGAAAATATAAAATTCTATGATTATATACCATAGATACAAAGTTCCCAGAAGATGCTTATCCAAGCAACAAAATATTTACAGTTTTAATGACTTTGCTATTTTAAAAATGAAGGAAAAGAAAATAGGAGTACACATGAATGCTTCAGTCTCTAGAAACAATGGCTGCTTGCTAGTCTCAAATGTTCTAACAAAACAAAAAAAGTCACTACCCCAAATGTTGGAGAGTTGTGACATTGTATAAAATTGACTATCTCCTCTTTTGGAGACGTTTATTCTTAAAACTCAAGACATTTTTCTTGAAATTAATTATCCTCTGTAGAAAATGCTTCCCTTTGCAAATAGTTAACAAAAACACTAAAAACAGTTTAACAGCTAAGACAAAGTAGAGGCCAAATCTCTTCATTACAGTTCCTCTTTTTCTTTATTTTTGCATTCCTTCTCCTTTGATAAGTAAAGCCAATGTAGTTCACATTGTTAGAATGGCAACAAAGAGAAGAAGAGCAAAGGGGTAACAGTGAATTACATCTGAAAAAAAAATTAAAAAAAAAGAGAAAAAGAAAAAGAAGAAAAGCAATGCAGTGGATTAACAAATAGGCATTTTCCCTTCATATAAAAATTCACTGGCACCATTTGAATATAAATTTCAGAACGCAAGATCTGATGTCAGAAGACATGAATTTGAGAAAGACTGCTAAATCTTTAAGACAACTACATTTTAATTTTTTTTTTTTTAAATTAAGTTGGTTTTGTTTTGCTGAGAATTAGTAGTATGTATCTTTGGTAGAATTGATATCTATACTTTTTAGCTTTTAAATAAAATATCTTAAAAGAAAGATTAATGAGAAGGCAGTTGTGCTGTGTCATAAAGATTCTTCTCCTAATGTTCCAATGTATAACTCTGGGTTCAAACAATTTGAGCAGTCAGAAACTGGAAAAACAACTGAAATTTTTCAGATCCTGTAAATGGCTCTGCTGACCTAGAACAGACCAGACCCGCAGTACAGAAACAGTCACTCACAAGAAATAGTTTAAGGGGTTTGGATTTTTCTTTTTTCCTGTTCCTAAATTAGTGTTTGGAAACAGACACTGAAATACTAAGGACAAATGCTGTTTAAAATGAATGCTCCTTAGACCTTGGTCCCGCAGAAGAATCAGTGCTCAGCCTGCACATCTGAGCAGTCCCACCGGCTCTGCCAGACCTTCCTACAGGCACCAAGCTCACATACAGGAGTGTTTGCAGGATGGGGCATTCAGCTGAGACTGACACCCATTTTAGAGGCTAAGATGGTACAGCAGCTTTCCAAGCATTCCCTCTTGGAAAGCTTGGCTGCTCTTACTCAGCACCGTTTATGTCTCTCACGGTCTGCGGGCACAGTACACATGCAAGGAATGGTATTTTCTAAATGCAGACACACATGCACACGTGTGCTTCAGTCCTTCCATATTTCTCAGGGCTGGTGCTGAGGACCATGGGGATATACTCAGGTTCTCTTAATTTGCAAACCTGCACATCACCTCTGATGCTTGAAAGACATCCTGACTGAATGCCAAGAGGTGGGTACAGAGGGGGGGTGTTGATGTGCCAAAAGCAAGGTTGGGATGCACAGAGCAAGACACTTGTGGGAACATCAGCAGATCTCATGAGTGCCCATCTCCCAGCAGACACTCCCTCCTTCTGCCACTCAGTCCAGGGAAAGGTGCAAATCCATGTAAGAGAGCAGAGCTACAGCTGCTTACAGTAGGGTAGATTTGGCTCTTTGTGCACTTAATCCTGACCTTCACAAGCAATTTCTAGCTTCACCCACTTCAAGCCTCATGCATCACTACCATCTATTGGCTACCTGACTGTCAGCACAGCACTTAACACACAGCTCCAGCCTCCTTACAAAAAAAAAAAAATCTATGGAGAACTCATAGAACACCAGTGTACATTATTTCCCCATGGATTAAACCCCAAGCAAAAGTATTTCAGGTGTCAAAAAATGCCAATGCAAATGCATGGATTTCCAAAGCATCTACCAAAGTTCAACCCCCGCAGCCTTCATTCATTGATGTTTAAAACTTGTGAGAAGGTAAGGGATTAAACCAAGGGTATTCAGACAGTGTGTCACGAACCACAGTTATCTTCCATCATGCCAGTGAAATGAAAAGTAATCAGCTGAAAGTACTGAACAAATCCAACCCTCTTGATGCCTGCAGTAATCTTCGTGTCACTTAGCTCTTGTCAGGGTTTGAATTCTTAACTTCTCCCTACACCTCCCCAGGAACTTAAATACTTCAGATTGAACTGATCCAACTCATCAGTCCCTTTGTGCTACCAGCTGGAATTTCCTGGGGCCAGGTTGATTAGTGGGGGTGCAGGGGGGTTTCCCAGCCTCTAATGCTGATGCCCACTGGCCAACAGACCACTCAGCAAAACCTTCCAGACTTTGCAGGCAGCAGCACTTGAAAACTTACCTAAACAATTCTGTTACTGGGGTGTAGTGACTGTAGAGCCAGTCCTACCTCCTACCAGACATTAACTGACTCCCTTCTCCATGCCAGGCTATCCCAGTGCAAAGGGGATGCAAACTACAACCTTTTGAAACATTCTGCACATTTTTTATCTGGACTAGCTGTTGCTGGACATGAGATTTCCTTACTGAAACCACGGGCTTATTATCCTGTTCAGCATTAACAGTTATTGGGATCACTTGTATGGAGAGAGATTCAACAAATGGAGAAGTGAAAGGTTGCTGATGAGTTCTTGAATACTGTGGTGTTGAATTAATTGAGTAGGAAATCTTTCTTTCATTGAAGACAAAAGGCCAGATTTTAGCACATACCAGTTTGCATATCTCCTCTGCTCTCAGTAAGGTCGTATCAGTTTGCATCGTGAGAGGTCCTGAACCAAAATGCCTACTCTCCATATCCTTTTAAGCAGTTTGCTTTCAGCTTCCTTGTGAGTGAAAATACACAGAACTCTGTCAAATGTCTGTATTTCAGCAAGACTGGACTGGCAGAAATTAATAGGTTTACATTTAAATGAAAACAATAGGCTGTATTAAATGAAAAAAAATATGCTGTAACATTTTGACAAGTCCTGAAAAATTACAATGCACGTTTTGTGCAGCTGAAATTTAGAAGTAAAGAAAATAATGCTACATATAAAGGATAGTGCCTTTAACCGTCCACCAAATGTCAGGATGGCTGAAATCACATATTTCTTTTTCCAGGCAGATTCAATAACCCCTCCTCCCTACTCAGCCGAGCTATGAAGGACACGATTAACTTCAATTTTAAGGAGAATTAAGCATGTGCTTACTTCTTTTGTTAAACAGGGATGGACCTTGTTGAATTATGACCAATACAAAGGAAGAAGGAGCCAGTTGGGATGTATACTTAAATGCTCCAAACAATAATTCAATTATTTATATAATCTGGGGAAAACCATTTCATTGGTGTGGGAGGGAAAACACAATAAGCTAGGTTTGTGCTAAAGAATTAGTCTGGCAAAAAAAAAGAGGGAGAATGTAACTTTATAGGTAGTTTTTTTATTAGTTTGCTTCACCAGTAAATATGGATCAGTACTTTATGTTTTAGCACTAAAGTATGAAAATTACACACCTGTAAAAATGGCATCTAACAGTTATGAAATTAAGAAACGCCTGTCATCATGTAACATACCATTAGGTGTGAGGTCATATTCAAGAAATAGTAAGGAAATTAGATGTGTTTAAAATATTGAATAGCTTAGTAATGTAAAATATTGCTACCTTTAATATATCTGAAAACAGGTCTGATTTTGGGTTGTAGTAGATTTCTCACTGTATTGGCTCTGATGAGAATAAAACCAAAATACTTTCCCATCACAGGGTTGGTTATAAACCAAAATCAGCATTTTTCTGATTACATGGGGAAACTTTGAAATTGTAAATTCAAAACCTATCACTGTGTCCCAAATATGAATTGCATCTAATTTATAATTATATTGTATGTAACATATATTCCATGTGAAGCAAGTCTCAGGCCTGTAAGTGTACAAAATAGCAATTTGAAACAATACAGAAATAATTGTTTCAGCTCCACAAGGCTTCACTGTAGCTAATAATCACCTGCCACGTTTTGTCAAGAAAGGATGAACACTGCTCATCCACTCCATGGAATGCAGAACACCATTACCAAAACTGTGACATGATCATTAAATAATAAATATGGTATGAAGGGGTACAGTATCTGTTGTAGAAAGAATCCATCTGGCCTAGCATTCAAGATTTAGGATTCGAGGGTCACTGTAGTTAGCAAAACTTCACTGCATTTAAACAAAACAGAAAAAAGCGTATGTTTGTTGTCATGGAATGTCACATCAGGGCTTGTCTTGTATTAGAGTATTATAGGCAGTAACACTGATCATATAGTGCAAACTAGATAAAATTGCGTTTCACTGTGTGAAATAAACAGAGGTGCAAATGCTCAGTAGGATACCATTAAGACATAAAATGGCAAAAAATAAATATCAAAACTTTTATCAGTGTAAAAAAGTAATTGGGTTATTGTATAACCTAGAGTCTGGCAAAAAAGGCCTCAAAAAAGTTCACTCAGTCTTCAGAAGTTCTACAAATTAAGTGCCTTTTCAGGTTTCCAATTAGACAAGAGACTCCATGCTTTCTGCGGGATCAGATTCGTCACTGGCCATCACAGCACCATTTTTGTCCAGTGTCATGGGACCATTTCCATTTTCTTTAGTGCTGACCAAGCTTAGCATTGCCTTATAAAGAAACTGGTACTGTTCCTGGAAAAGAAAGGACAAGTTATTTCAATCCTTTAAGGTGTACATAAATGAGCGACACTTTAAATTTGGCATTTCCAGGGAAGGTCATGGATATTTGTTACCAGAAGCACACATGGAGCAAAGAAATAGACTTAGAGCAATTATCTCTGTTAATCTAGTTTTACCTTGTCAACCCAAATTCCAGTTTTGGGTAGATTATATGGTTTCTGATGTATTATTAAGTGCTACAGGAGGGCAGGACAAACACCTGAGGCCACAGCTCAGCCTCAGGTTGGTCCCTGGGCAGCAGAACCTTGTACCATACACACTGAGCCAAGGAGGCTGCTCTTGCTGGACACCCAGTGAAGAGCCTTATCTCCCTGGAGCTCCACCTGCTCTGCTGCATCCCTTCAGACCACAACATGCCAGGTTTAAACAGCACAGCATAGCTCACAGGGCTGGTAGGGGGATGATGATAAGTCAAAAGGTTCTTCTCTGCTAGGACTGCCTTATGGTGCCCCCCTCCAATGTATGAGAAATAAGTTTAACTGCAAATCAGAGACTTACAGTGTGGGTATGAGGTTTATAAAAAATGACAACTACACAAAAAAGTCCAAATGCAAATTCTGCTCGGTAGCAGATGCTGTAGGGCTTGATAACATACACGATCTGTGTTTTAGTGCATGCTTTTGGTCTCAGATGAAAACCTTGTAAGCTATCTATTTATATTCCATTTAAAGACTTACAATGTCTGTAAATACTCCAGGCCGCATAAGATTTATCATCTTTGCCACCTGGAAAACATCGACAGCATTTTCATTCTCCAGCTGCTGGGACAGAGTGGTAAGGGCACATAGCGTTCCTGCTGACACAGCTCCATACCTGGAAAACCACACCAGAATGATGAGTTACTCAAGAAACACACCTGGGTGCAGACACAGGGTCATGAAAATGTTGTTACAGTCTTATCTGATTATTGCAGTTCATCTTTGTATCTATTAAATGCCTGTTTTGTAGTGGTTAATTTTTAGTCATTTTGATTTATAGAAGAAATTTGATGGTACACCAAGTCATCTCAGGATATCTGTACTATTCAACACAAAGAACTGTATCAGCAGCAGAAAGTGAGCCATTTCAAAATACCCAGCCTGGAGACTGTAACACCGAAATCAGTTCTCACACGCCACGTGTACTGAGAGCATCTGCATTACAGTTGAGCGTATTTTAAATTCATTAGTGGGAGCTCAAGCAAAACATAAACCATTAGAAAGAAATGAGACTTTTCCTCTTCCTCCACATCTGACAATTACAGCAAAATAGCACGGCTGTGAGGTGCTCACAAGTAAATGGGGCACATCTCAAAGTCTTCCTTAGGTCTGATTCATCGGCAAGAGGCAACATCCCTGAGCCAGGCACCCAAGAGACATTATGGATTCTGAAGAGTTGAGCTGTGCTGTCATGTAATAAGAACCTGAGCAGTGGTTATTTCGTGAGGAGCACAACTCAGTGTGTCCTTGAGAGGTCAGGTGAAAATCTCAGTGCTGTAAATCTGGGGGTGTGCTTGTGCTGTATGTGCAGGTGGGAGCCACAGCATAAAGGATCCTACACAACTGCTTCTGAGGAGCCTCCACTCTACTCTGCTCTCCCAGTACTCAGGAGACTGAAATTCTGTCCTGGCTCTGCTGTGGGTCTGCTCTGTGACTTTGAGAAAATCTGTGTCTAAATGTCCCCACTGGTAAAAGGGCATCGGTGCTGCCCTGCTCTCTAAACTGTTTGGAGAGCTGTACGTGAAAATGGAAATGATGAGCAAGGGCTGCCATACCATCTTGTATCACAGGATTACTACTAGGATGTTTTACAGCATTCCTGTGGAAATCAAGACATCTACTGACTTAATTTCATATGATTTTTGCAAATTCAGCTTGCCTAGAAATGGGAAACAACAGATCTGCTATGTTGCAGGTGAAGTCTGTAAAAGAAGCAGCAGCACCATCCAGATGGCTATGACAGGTCATCTGTAGGGACAGTGGACAAAGTGCCCAGTGCATGTGCCCGACAGGACACAACTAAATGTCTCTGAGGGTATAATGGCCTCATTTTTATTTGGGCTGGTTATCTCCAGTTCCCAACAATCTGAAGACTTTTCCTGTGGAAAATTATGCCGCAGATCTTTATCTAGTTGCCTACACATGGGAAGTTATATTTAAAAATCTTGACAACTGTCTCAAGTTGGAATTTCTGAACTTTTTAAAATGTTATCAAGTTCATCCCACCATGTACTTCCTAAATACCACATGCATTTATTATTTGCAAATTCATATATTTGGAATTAATCTGCAGTTGTAATTATTAGTGGATTATGTGATATAGTTGTTGCATGTAGCAAAGGGAAATTTTCATTTTCAGCTACATTTGCTTAGGCTCCAATGAAAAGCAGAATCCACATTATGTATTAGGCATAAAAATAAAATCATTGAATATGAAAAATAAACCAAAAAAGCAATTTACAGAAGGAATGACTCAGCACTGTTAGGAATACGATTTTGATTTTCTTTTTTTTTCATTTAGCATGAAATGCCCAAATCAATAATGGTATTAATTTTGTAAAACATAATCTTAAATACTGCAAGAGTAGCAAAACCTCACTTCAGACTACCCAAAGCATGAATATTAAAACCAGCCTGGAATTAATCAGTGCTGGCAAAAGGCAACAGAGCTTACACTGTACATTAGCAAGGCAGGAGGTTGTGGGAGAAAAACTACTTGCTGCATCCCAAGGCACCATTTTCAGGAGTCAGTTGGGAAAAACCTGTTGCAGCAGGGAAAGCAGGGAAAGCTGTTTCAGCATCAGTGGATACCAGTGGTGTCCACACCCCAGCACAGCAGCTGGTCTGACCACTGAAACACCAGAGTGTGGTAGTAATGTTTTTGCAAAGAAGGGGAAGATTCCCCAAACCCTCCCACTAATTCTGCTTTGTGGCAATGACAGAAAGTCTAATGGGCTGTAGAGCAAAGGGGCTGCAGGTATAGCAGGTGTTTGCACTCAGTGTTTGCTCTAAGGACAGCACAAGCAGTTTCAGAAATTAGGCCTCCTTGAGATTTTAAGGACAGAATGACTCCAGGAAGTGCTCTGCCCATCAGGAAACAGTCCCTCCAAAGAGATCCTGTTAGACCCAGCCTCCAGCCTCACTATAATGGTATTTTGCAGCTCCATAATGCGTGCAAGTAATAATATGCAATGCAATATTTAGCACCCTTTATAATTGGGTGTTCAAGCGTAGCTGGCAGGACAATGCTCACAAAAGAGGCAAGTGTTGGGGCACGCTGGCCCCATGTTAGCAGGCTCCCTCCCTCCCACTTGGCACCATATGGGCCCCTTGGAGTGTTTTTGGGGAAGCAGAAGGAATAAAAATAAATCTTCTCTCAGAAAACGTAGGCCCTTTGTCACAAGATACTTCTGCTGCTCATCCTGAGACACAGCTGAGCTGAGCTTGTTCTGGCACATTAAACTTGAGCTGTTAGACAGGAGCTCAGGCTGTTTTGAAACTAGTTACCATAAGCCCATATTGGGCTGCTTAGAGTCTTATCTAAACCAGGGCTCTACTGGGTTCTGAAACAAGTTTTAGGATTTGTTTGGGATACTTCCAGGTGCAGAAGAACCCAAAATGCTTCCAAAGCAAACAGCCTCACTTCCTGAGTCCACCTAAGGTTATGACCAACATAAAAACTATGTTAAGAAAAATGTATTTGGCCTCAGGTGCCAACTGAAAACTCATCTCTGGAAGTTTTAATATTCTTATCCTGTTCCCTAGACCACTAAACTCCATCTGCTCCATGCAGGAATGGACATCACTCCTAAGAAGTGTCTTGTAGCTGAGTAACATCTTGTACAATCTACACATAAATGAGAGAAAAGTGATGACATACTCATCATGAACTATGGTGGGGCCATCCCTTGTTAAGGCCTCTTCCTTGATTACATTGATAAGTTCAAAGGTACTGCTTATGGGAGCGTCTGGGTTTGGCCATTTGGGGCACTGAAAGTGGCGGACTTCCAGAACGTAGTCATCCTGCAATGACAAACCAGCCTGGGCATTAGCTTCTTTCACTCCACACTCATCCACTCCAGGGAGAAAGAGGGAAGAGCCTCATTACACACTGAAGAGAAACTTTCTTCTTCCAAACAGGTTATATAGAAAGAGGACAGACACACAGCTCCAACATTTCTGCAACAGTGAACACCCTAAAATAATGCAAACTTAACAAAATGTTTAATTGATACAGATTTTGTATTTGAGTTCAGGGCTTATATCAAACCTCTCTGAGAGCCCTTATAGTTCAAAAGTCAAACAAGAGCAACCAAAGAATTAAAATTTAAAAGGGTTTGAAAAGTAATGGTTTGCAGCAAAGTCCAGCTGCAATTCAGATAGCAAACTAGAAGCACGTTTATAGTTCAAAGAAATGTGTTTACATTTTTATGTTTAGTTAAGACCTCTGGACAAATTATAAATGATGCATTTTATAAGCAGAAATAGGACAACACACCTTGGTGTACTTTACAAAAAGTAATTCAATCTATTTTGGTTTCTCATTTTGAAATCACACGTCTTCACTTTGAAGTAAGACAAACTTACTACAATCTTACTAGCTAAAGGAATCTGCCTGGAGGTAAAGGATGTAAGAGGGAGAAGAATTCAGTGAGAATCCCTTTCCTCTGAGAACAACATGCATGCACATGCATTTACAAGTAATCCTTTTCAAAACTGTTTCTGAACTATTCTCCTTCCTCATTTAAATGCCATCAGTAAAATTTTGGTGAAAAGCAAAGACCCACATTCGGAGGCTTATTTTACCTGGGTAGCTTCAAGGATAAAGTCATGGATGATAATTTGCTCTTCGTTAGAGAGGCACAGTCTGTCTTTGCTGATAAGGGTCACAGTAAAGGCCTCACAGTTCATGGATTCCTCGCGACTTGGCCAGTACACAAACTCATCTTCTGCCTGGAGAAATGAAACAACACGTTATTGGAGCCTTTCAGATACCTTGTGTGCAACTGAAAAATCCAGTGGATCAAAAAATTGGTTTGATAAACAGAGATGATCAGGAGCTGACCTTTACAAGCCATTTCCGTCTAAAACAAATTTACTGTTACAGTAGGCAGGAAGCCTGCCAGATCCTCCCTTTGTGTGTCCAAACAGGTAACATCTGCTTTTTAATTGGTTTCATAGGGAAATAGTTATCTTAGCTCATTCATACTTAACCTTTATATTGTATCCCAGGCTTTATTGCCTCCTGTCTACAGTTTTGCTTGAAAGTCAGATATTTGTTTAGAAAAAACTCATTGACCTTTAAAAACTAATGAAATTATTTTTAATTTGTGTTTATTGTAGTCTAATCCAAAACTCAAGCTCTGTGGATCAGGTCTAGGTAGAAGACTGATGGGATACTTATGTAGGGCTTGAATTTTTAGGAGCAAGTGGAGGAGTGAAGAGGAAGGAAGAAACGCAAATATTCTTAGCCTTGAAAAAAAACATTGGCTTAACTTAATGGAAGTTCTCCAGCAAAACACCTCTACTGAAGGGACACTGTAAAATCTCAGCGAGACTGTGAAGGGTGGAAGAAGCTCAGTGCTGAAGAAGTCTGAATGACAGGATGTAGGTAACATCCTGTCAAAGCTGTTCTTTAAAAAATAACTGTGAATTCCTAATTTGCTGCAGAGAGAGGAAATTATGGTCTGTCACCACATAAATGCAAAGTCTGTTTCTACTCCTGGCTTCAGAGGTCTATGTCCCTGCAGCACAAGCACAGAAGCTGCTCTGGTTGCATGCACAGAGCACGCCTGTGTCTCTGGACAACCCGTCTTTCACTCGTGAGAAAACATGAGCTCTGAACCCACGTCATCCCGCTGTGGCCACGCACATGCCTCTAAAACCAGGTGTATTTCTGTGGGTCCAGAGCTTTGGTGCACGTGACATGCAAGATACTGTTGAGATTTGGGCCGTCAAGGTTTATTCTGTAAATGTGACATAAGGCATAAGTCCTCTGAGTGCCTTGACAATTCTGCCCTCAGTAAGCAGAGGCACTGGGAAGCAGAGTAATATCGCTGAGCGCCAGGGAAGGGACCTGTCCTGCCACCTGACAGGTCTTCACACAGCAGGTACTTTGCATTATTGTGTTGTCCTTTGGCATTACAGATTCAGCACCTGTTTTAGTCCCGTGCCACTCCTCCTTGCCAGCCAACGCATCCCACACTGACCACTGAGCTGACACTGGGATGCTGCTGCCTCGCTGGCCAGCCTCCACCCCGGGAATGCCACTCCTTCACCTGGTGAAAGCAGGGATGTGGCCAAACCCAGCCTTTAATCACTACAGTTCTGCAGAGCAATTTCATATATACATGGAGACAAGATCAGCTTCTTCATTTCCACCTGACACACTTTTATTTCATTAGTGCTTTCCGATTCGATCGGATTTCTCTGAACGCTCCTTGCCTCGCAGTGCCTGCAATCCCTTTCATTGCCCTGCACACAAGCAACATATTGACTGCTGCCTCTTTAGTAGCCCCTCATGACTGCTATTTTCCTGCTATAATGAAGGTGGTTTCTCTTCCACTTTCAGCTACAATTGTCTATTCACCTCAGTGATGCGTGCATGAAAAAGCTAATCGTTTAGCTCTTAATCCTTTTCAACACGCCCTCTTGAGACGTGCTGGTAAATCTGGAAGTAGTGATTAGCACTTCACCTGTGTCTCCTTATTCTCTCTGTCTCTGTCTGATGCATTATTTCCACTTAAATTAACATACGTGTTTGCTTTTTACTTTCATTAAATATAGCATTTGTAGCCTTCCACAACCATAATCTTGCATGGCCTGAGGCTTAAGCCCACGGGCAAACAAGCAATTACCTACTGTCCCTGCCTCCATTTCTGCTCCTCTCAAAGTCCTTACCCATAACTCCAGCCTCTCAGCGCCCTCAGTGCCTTGCATCCTGCCTCAGGAGCATCACAGAGGTTGCAAGCTGCCTGTGAGCAGTGAGGTCCCTCCAGCCCAGGATGTCTTTCCCAGGGGTGAGTGCAGAAGGAGACAGCAAAAGAACATGTCCCACATCTTGGAACTCATCTTTTTGTAACAAGCTTATGGCAAAGTCTGAGAAGGTGGCTCAAAAAGTGGCTTTGCTTTCAACCAGAGCGCAGCCACAGCAGGTACCCAAGTGACCCTGTGCTGTGCCCAGCTGGAAGGGACACGGGCAACTCACCAGGCTCTGGTTGTCCGGCAGCATGACAATGATCTGTGCATTGTGATCCCAGATCATTCGCCAGAAATCTTTAGTCGTATGTGGCAGTGGATGTTGTGTTATGATGAACTCATTACTCCTGTAGTAGCCCTTTTGCAGCAAAACAAACACACAGTTACTTACTGCCTTCAATACTTTTAAAGCATTAATTTCATCTTTGGGGGACACATATTGCCCTATCTCATTGTATTCCCCAGTATTTTTATACGGACTATAATTAACTCCATTTCCATTCTGCAGAGTCCTTATTGTCTTAATTTACTCTAAATCCCAGCGTTTATTTGACTGTATCTCATGGAAATACACATCCCATCTAAATGCATCTTGTAATTAATTTTTTAGGCAAGAATCTTTAATAAAGCACGGTTAATAGCTTTACATTATGGGGAAGGTGTTAAAATCTCATCTGTTAATACATAGCCATTACATACAGAATTAAGACAATTATAGGCATCTGGTATTTAGCACCTTAGAATTGATTTTACTTTGTAATTAGGTGTTGGCTTCCTCACCATGATATAAGAGGCATTAATGTAATCTGTTCCCTTCATTCCAGGCAGCGGTGCCAAGCCCACTCTAGCACGCTCAGCTATAACATAAAAAAAACAACATAGAGGAAAAAAAAAAAAAGAAAAAAGATCAAAGTCTGGTCATGGCACAATGCAGAAAGTAAGAATTTCTCAGCTGTTAACAAACCAAACAGTGTGCAGCTCCCATCTCCCGCAGGAGCAGGCCAGCACTTTAACTGCGTTAAAGCACTGCCTGCTAACACAGGATATAAAAGAGAATGTTGCACAATATTCCCACAAGGACAAAGTAATTTCAGGAATCAAATTTTACTATAGCAAAGATTTTCACAGCAGGCTGAATTACCAAATAACAGTATATGCAGTGATAACAGGGGATTTCAGGTAATTCCTGACTGTAGTGTTCCATTTGTCTCCAGCAGCACACAAACCCAGCTGATTTATTTTGTTTTCCCTACCACTCGGCAGCATTGCCATCATTCACGAGGTGAGAGAACCTCCAGAGACAAACCCCTTCCCTAATGGGGAACCACCCAGCAGTGTGTGTGTGCTCTTCAGCAGATCCACACTCCTCTGTGTTTAAAGGCTGAGTTCAACATCATCCTCAAACCCTGTGACAGGCCCCCAAAGCCCAACTGAAATCATTGCAGCTGCATGACCCAAAGGGCAAAGCCATACAGATTATTTCTGCCCCGTTTACATCTGTTTCTAAGATATATTCTGATGACTTCTGCTTTTATTAACAAACTTCATGATGGACTGTATCTGTGCCACTGTTCCTTTGTGCTGGCTCGGCCATCATCTGTCCTCTGTCCTGTACTGTGGTAATGTCATGGGGATGATGTGTCCGTGCTTGGTCTGGTGCAAATTCATACTGCTTGACAGCCACGCACAGATTCCATATTAATGACTGTGAAACTGTCCCCAGGCACTAAATACCCTCAAATCTGGGGCGGCTCACACAGAGAAATTGAGTGCAGTAGCTGAATTACAAACAACTTGTGCCAATCACTCTGGGAGATCTCACCGGAGCTGGGAGCGGTATCAAAGTAATCTCTCAGTATTCCATAGATTTATCCCCTACCTAATTATTCAAATTCTTAAGCACTTCAAATTAACATTTCACTTGGACAGTATATCTGGCTGACACTGCAACTATTTCCTTTTGTTCAGTTTCATCAGGGTAATACCAAAAGACAAGACAGCTTGGACTGAACAAAAGATTACATTTCCCCTTCCTAGTGGCTATGCCTTTTCATGCATAACACCAGGAGAATTCAGTACAAAAAGTTATGCTAGGCAAGTAATCAAACTGAAGATGTGATCTTACACGGCACGACTGATGAGTTCCTGTTCTTCTCTTTGTTGCAGTCTTTCTGAGCACTGAAGCATTCCACGTATTTTGCATTACACTGTGTAACCAGCTGAAAGAGAATAAAGTAGTAAGTCAGTCCTCAGAGCACACTAAATGAAGAGAGGAGGTTTCTTTGCCAACTCCTGTGAAGATGCATTAGTAGAAGAATAAACTGCATTGTTAAACTTGTTTAAAGTACTCAAGATGCCAATGGAAATAATCCTTTTCATACAACATGTTTAATGAATAAAAAGATCTCTGCAGCTCTCAGCTTCGAAACATCCTGAAAATGAAGTTCCATCAAAATGTATTTTTACAGAGCACTATGTTTCGTTATCTTTGAGAATATATTTCAAAGACTTGCAGATATGTTCAGTCAGAAGCAGGTCTCAAGGAAGAAAAGCTAGCAAAATAGAACAACAGAACTTTTATGGTTTGTTTTTTTTTTTCACTCCTCTAAAATAAAAGCCAGATCATTCCTGCAGAATGTCTTTTCCTGCCAGGCCTTTGGGGAACCCACTACACTGCCATCTGAGAGAAATGCATATATATATATATATAAAAATATATGCATATATATATGTGAGAGCCACAGTTTGGAGGAAGACTTCCAGCCAAGCTAACCACTGACTCGGGAACATCCAAGCTCTCTTGGGAACAGGTTGACCAGCAGCACAGTCCAAACCAGGGTCCATGTCCCTCTTCTCATCTCTGACTGAAGAGTGTTATCACTGATTTCCAGCAGCATAGCTAAGACTGTAGAGGACTGAACTTCTCAAGTTGTGCTAATCAAGTGTTTTGGTTTGGTTCCTTAGCCATGACAACTGACAGTGAAGACAGGCCATACAAAAGACAGCAGGAACATTAGGTCCCTCTGCATGGCAGTGATAAACCTTACCTTGAACTGTTTTTCTAGTCGTGTCTTCCCTCCAATGCCAGGTATGAGGATGCTGTTAACATAACTATGTAGCTGGTTTGCAGACACTTCAGTCTCCTTCCCAAGGATGGCTTCCAACAAGGCATCATGAATAAAAATGTACTGCTCCTAGAAAAATATCAGCATGTCAGGCAGGCACCTAGAATAACCTAAACAGCTGGTTTTGACTGAGGGGTAGAGCACACTAAAGGAAATGGTGTGCAAAACAAGCTGTCCATGCAAATACCACCAAATCCAGAATAAACATCTATAAACATAGCACAGCTATGAATGAGTCTAAAGCAAAATCTGAAGTTTCTGGTTTAAAAAAAGAGACATTCCAGTGCAAAAAAATGCCAGTAATGCATTCAATTTTTACAGGGATGTAACTGGAAAAATCTATTTTCTTTTTAATTACAACATAAAAATGGACATGACTTTAAATTCAACCCTGCTGCATTTTTTACCTCTGTCTGGACGAGGTAGTTGCGCTGTGTCCTGATATGTTTCAGGAAACCCAGGACATTAACTGTGCTTTTGTCTTTTATTTGTTGCAGCATACTGTCTATCACAATGTAGGTACCAGTCCTGCCAACACCAGCACTACAGAAAACATAAGAGAAACCCATGTAATACAGTTAGATGAAAACAAATGTAGACTTAACACCAGAACAGAATTAAGCAAATATTCCTGTTCACAGACATTCATTTTCCTGCTAGCTTCAACCACTAAAGTTTCACAGCAAAATATTTTGGTTTTCTGGGAATATTACCAGGCATATATTTCCTCCCTTCTGTGGTGCAGGATGAGGCTGCCATCATCCTGGACTTCACACTCTGGCTGTTCACACTTGGCTCCTGTCAACAACTGCTGCTGTTACTGGAGTTGGCTGGAAGAAGCCATATGCCAAGCTGCTGCTATCCTGGACTGTCAAGGTCACTCCAGGCCGTGAAGAGTGAGGAGCATTCCAGTGGAACTGGAAATGCAAGTGGTACCAGCACTGTGGGAAGGCATGAGAAGGGGCTGATACTTGCAGGACTCCTTTGCAAGGGAGGAGAGTGGTCCTGGGCCCAACAGAGAGGGGAGCTCTTCAGAAAGTCTCAATTTCTGCTCAGGAAGGAGCTGTAACCTCCATCATCCTCTCCCCTTCGCTGTGGTGCTGTGCAGCCCCCTCACACACAGTGATGAAGACCACATCCCTGAACTAATTTATCTACTGATCTATTGTTCTGGCTGCAAGTGCTGGTGAGTGTGGATGTGGTTCTGTGGCAGTGCCATGCCCAGGTGTCCATGTGTTCATGTGGTTGGTTCCCAGCAGAGGTGATCCTGTCCTGTCCATGCCCTGAATGGACAGGTTACAAACAAGCTTCAACCAAGGAACTTCACAACCACACCAGTTTGGCAGCCTAGTGTTGTGGCATTAGCAAAACCCTGTGTCAATGGGGAAGCTTTTGCATTGGAGCTGTCTTAAGATGTAGGCAAAGCAAGGTCATGTACCTGCACCCCAAGGGGCTGGCACACTCCTGCTGTGTTAGTAACTTATGATGTTGCTGTTAGCTGGCATGAAAGAGCACACAGTGTGCACTAGGTGTGCCTGCCTTGAGGTGTTTAGTCGCAGCCATCATACCTGCAGTGCACCACCACTGGTCCCATGTCCGGGGTCCTGGCTGCAGAGGATCTCCTGACGAAGGTGAGCACGGGCAGCGCGTACTCGGGCACACCCATGTCGGGCCACTGCGTGTAGTGATACTGAATAACCGTTCTCTCGTTCTGCCGCCCCTTGGGGTTTCCTTTCTGACCCTGTGTGCCAAGTGTGCGCAGAGAGAAGGAGGAGATGAGGGAAAAGAAGCACAGAAATATGATCAGTCCTTCTGGCTTGCTCAGCTGAGAAAGTGGTGGACTCTGACAGAAGAAATCTTCTGCAGCTCTGCCTCCTGCTAGGTGGAGACAGAGTTCAAGGAAAAATACATATGGGAGCAGGTAATAACAGCAATAACTGTGACACCAAAGCAGCAGTGAACTAGAGAAAAACAAATACAGGCTGAACCTTTCACCAGGATCCTTGTAATCCTGGCTTTGCTTACTTATTTCCCACCCACCTGCTCCTTCGAGTCGCCTAAGCAAACCCCGGGTTTTGCTCTGGTGTGCCTTGCATCCCACAGATGCCGTAAGGCACCTGGATGAGAGCTCACCTTTTTCATCTTCGTGTTCCTGACGGTGAAGCGGCGCAGGGTGTAGCAGGCGTGGACGTTTGTGCTCTTCAGCGTGACGATGATGTTGCCGTACTCCTCGCTGTTCTCTGTCGGCCAGTACTGATCGCATTTCCTCTGAACAAAGACACAGTCAGGTGGGTTGGCTGAGGGTCTGAGCTGCTGCTTTGTGTTTGTGTTTAGAGCTTTTTAAAAAAAGTAAAATAATGGCGAGCTATGTACCCCTCTGTTATGTTCGTTATGTATTATGCATCAATATGTATCAACCCAAGCCATTTAAAAACAAATTCTGCCCAGGTGATTTACAGAGGTGTTAAGGAGCAACTGCTAACAAACTAGAAAATCTCTTACTCTTCCTTTTTCAACAAGGTTTGTGATCATGACAATGATTCCAGTATTTTGTTCCCAAATCATCCTCCAGAAATCTTCAAAGGTAGACTTTAAAGGTCCCTGGGTAGCAATGTAGGCTTTTGCTTTGTTGTAACCCTTCAAAGAAAACCATAATGCCAAGTGAGATGAAAGCAATATCGTGGCAGACATATTAATATTTTAAAAGTAACAAAGAAAGGTGCTTTTCTTATTCAGAATAGCGAGGAATTCATAGCAAAATTATCAGGTGAAGTTGGAAAACACAATCACTCCACAAATGGCAATACTTCCTCCTTGTGGAAGAATTCAATGGTAGAGAAGATAAAAACAATTAAAGCAACTTACATCGACATAATTAGCATTAATGTAGTCACTGTGCTTAGAATCTTTCCCCGGTAAAGGCCTTAGCTTCACCCTGCTGTGATCATCTGCAGGATAAAAAACAGAGCAGAGAAGCATTAGGGAAACACACTGCAGAACTGCAGGCAAACATCCCATTTCCTGGGTATTGAGGTAGCCCCTACTAATACACAGAAGAGATCGGCCTTGGATTGGAATCAAGAGGGATATGGGAGCATCTGTTCTTGGTCACCTGCTCATGGTAGCAGGTTGTCAGTCTTCACATCCTTAAAAGTACATGGTTCATGCTGGAACAGCTTCTCTTTTAGGAATACTGGAGCCTCAGGAGCACAACTCTAGGATCACCCACATCACACAGAGTGGTTCAGAGAGCCAGGGCACCCCACGGAGCTGTAACGCCGAACAGAGACACCGGCGCGGCTCCGGCAGGCAAAGCTGCTTCTGCTTGGCTCATCATCCTCCCTCAGTGCTGGGCTCAGACACCTCTACTGGCTCTGGGAGATGAGTGAATGTCCTCACTTCCTCACCACCATCATCACACCACTAGGACAGACTTGAGGTCATGATATGTAGCTCCTCTTTTTGTTTTGCCCAAACGCTTCACTTCGTCTTAAAGCAGAAAGAAATCACAGTCCTTCTGCTCCTAGATGGAGGCATTGGGCTGGGTGCTACTTCCCACTCATGCAGAGATGAGACACATCAGCCAACTTTAAGCATGAATACTGTGGTTTCAGTTCCCTTCCTTGAGGACCAGCAGAGAGAGACTTTCCTCCAGGGACAATCCAGAGGACTGGGGTGCCTGCTCCAGTTCTCCTCCAATGGCACATCTCTATGCCTAGAGGGACCAGATATCCATGTCTAAAATGACAGCTGGGACAAGCTCAAGGAATGCCCTTGCCCAAGGCCACAGAGCAAGCCTTTCACAGGTCTGGGAATTAATCCTCAGCCGACACCTTGATTACTTATGAGAATCTGTTAGAGACATGTATTTCCTTCCTGTGCCATCAAAAACATTCGGGATTTATTGCAATGTTTATGAACATTGTGAACTTTCTACCAGTGGCTCTCCATTTCTGTTCTTAAACCACAGTGACTGCTGCATCTGTGATCCATGCCACATCAGAGAACAACAGGGAAAAAGTTACTGCATTTCCATCCCAGACATGCAATAATTTGCATTCTAGAGCAGAGCCCAGATTTGCAGTTCTCAGAGGGATACAGGCAAAGCCTGCTCTGTGCTACAAAGATCACTGTTTGTCCAAGTCCTACACACAGCTGAGGCAGTTTGAAATACAGCAGATACACTCTGCAAGATTTAGCACCTCTGGGATTGTAAGGTAATCCCAGGAATCATCAGTAAAACCTTTTGCTCCACCATGCACTTCCCTTAGGCCAGTTTTCAGGCATTAGCAGGCAGAAGAGCTCTGATCATCAACTGATCCCAGTTATTCCTCCACAAAATTTCATACCAAACTGCTACTTCTAAAACTACGCTTGGACCATGAAACTGCAAAACATTTCAAAACTAAAGATGGAGTGAAATCCTGGCTCCAGAGAAGCTGTCAAAAAATCTAATGCCTTTAGGGGAGAAATGACCTCCCAGCCACACTTTCACATGTTTATTAATGACTGTGTAATAATGTAACCTGGAGCCACCTGCCTGTCCCAGTCACACACAGACATACTGTGAGAGGAGAGTGTCTTTTTGGGTTGATTCATTATGCTTAGGCCAGTGCTTACTTACAGGCCAGGATGTTGATGTATCTGTTCTTGTGCTTGTTGTCGGGGTGGTTGGAATGCTCTGCAGTGATGTTCATGTCGGCCGTACAGCGCTGCACCTCCTAGGCACAAAAATTATTCAAATGGAAAGTCTGGCAGTCCAAAAAAAATTGAGCTGTCTTTTTTTATTTCTGCAACAGCTTACACAAACAACATTTAAAATATCAGTATCTTAACTGCTGGGTTAAACACAAAGCCTTTCAGCAGTGTCCTGTTTACCATGGTTTGCTCACACTGAGCCCTGTGAGTTGTCCCTGGTGCACAGTTATTCTCCTCTCTGCAGACCTGGGGACAGATGCTCTTTGAGCACCCTGAGGGCCGACTGTCCCCTCTGACCACCAGTCCACCCCCTCCTGCACTGCATCTCCTGCACCTCCCTTGGGGAGGGAAGAGAGGGTCCCTCAAAGGCAAGAGTGGCCAGTGCAGTGTAAGAAACTAAACATAAAAAACATTTCAACAGAAGACTTTTGACTGTTGGACAACTCATCTGCTCATAACCTCTCAAAACGGGGTTTCTGACATTTACGTTTGGCACTGACCTTTTATTAGTTCTCTGCAGAGAGATGCCTTTTGTAAAATATAAATAAAATAGATCTCTGAAGATAACAGCGAGTGCTTAAATATCACTGCTTGGACACTGATTAACTGCCCACAATATAGTGAAAATCATAAAAGGTTGTATCCGTGTATATATACATTTACAAAGCAGAGAGCAGACAGGCTTGCCAAGGTGTTTATGAAACCAGAGATGCAGATTTCTGTCTGGTTGAGGCTGTAGGTTAGATACCTAATTCCCATCGATTTTTTTAGTCCTCAACCCACCTCTTACTGTGTTCAACAACAGAGTACAGGGCTATTGAAATGGGGTGATGGAGGGTCTTTTCTCTGACTTTAGAGAGAAGCAGCCATTCCCTTTGGCCAGACCATCCTAGAGAGTTACACACTTCAGAGATTGTCTCATAAACTGAATCACTCGTGTGATTCCATCTCCAAGATACCATTTTTGGTATCAATTTAACCACAGTATTCCTGAAAAAGTGGCCCCCTTTTTTATCACTAGCATAAATATTCTTCATGTAAAGACACCTTTTTGGGGAAGAAAAAAAAAAATCAATATTTGGAGTTTACAAAGTTGTGGAAGAAAATATATTTATTCAAGTCTTTTGTGAGTCCCAGAAATTGCACCAAACAGAACCGATTTCCCCTAAGGATATGTGAGGAAGTGTCAAATTACTTTGTACTTCAGACTTTAAAAATAACAGCACAGAACCTGAGAGGGAAAGTCATTAGGAGCTCACAGCTGCTACAAAGATCACGAGCTAAGTGACAAAGAAAAATTATCACGAGAAATGCTATACAAATAGCAGATGTAAGAGTTCAGCATTATGCAGACATTTCACAAAGGACTTGTATAGCAATTTTGATATCTTCCCCAACATTTACATTTTAAAAGTGCAAAGTATACTAAAACCTTGAACGTTTTATAGCTTTTATATCCACGTGACACTCCCAAATAACAATTGCTTCTCTCTGTCTTCCCCGACCCTCCGTAGGGAGAAACATACTGTGCTCAAGGAGATAAGCTGAGAAAAGACAAAGAGGAATCAAGCAAAACTCTCAGCTGGCCCTAATAGAATTTTCATAGTTCCATTTCTATCACAAATAAAAAAACCCCATATTAAAGTGTGCGCTTCCCCTAATTCTGCCTGTCAGCTCCAGTAAGAAAGGGACTTCTGATTACACAATGGGCAGGATCAGTTCAGCCTAGGACATAATTGGAAAAGCAGCAATATTTACATGTTAGGTTGATTTTATGTAATTTTGTTTTGCCTGTTTTTGCATTTAGAAATCATACATCACTGCTGTACTATTACAGGTCGCTCCTAAAAAATACCCTCCCTGCTTCTGAAAAACCTCACATCAAACCCTACATCCCTGTATCACTACAAAATTCTTTTTAGGAGTTATTGGCATTGAAAAATTTATGCCAAATGCTGTAGAATTTAATATAGATTAATCCAATAAGGTTCTGTGGAGAATACTCTGAAAAGTTATAGAATTTAATAGGGAATTACCTCCCTGCTAAGGATTTTTTTCTGACAGTTTAAATACTACATAGTAAATGTATCATTTTCTATTAAATTCTATAGGATTTTTCCATAAGGGAATTGTTGGTGAGGTTAATCATTTTAATTAACCTTTTTATGTTGATAGTGACTGTTTCCTCAACTGTACATGTTCCCAGCTGGCCAATATAAAGTTAATAGAACAGGAAGATTAAGCTAAGACGGTGAAAAACACAGCAATGGAAAAGGAGGTCTGACTCTGTGAGAGCTGATGATCTGAAAACAGCTTTTCTTAACACACAGCATTCTAAATGGCTTTTAATACTCTGGGAAGCTGCTGTAATGGTGGATTTCTATGTCTGCACACTGCAAAAGCACATCAAAAGGAGACTGTGGAAGAAAAGCTTCCCCCTTGCCAATATGCCTCCATTATTTTTGTCTTTTTTTAAAAGTCTTCAGCCCTCCCCTCCAGTCCAGGGCACAGCCAAGGCTCTGGGACATTGCAGCAGTCCAATAAGAAGGGGTTTGAGGACATCCTCCAGCTCCACGCTGGCCACTGACAGTGTTTGGCTGTGCAGGATGGAGAGATGGGGTTGAGAGCAAAGTGTGACTCTCCATGCTCTCCTACTCTCCTGGGTTCATCTCTCCAAATTATAACCACAAATTACTAAACCACAGCTCCTCCCACCAGACAGTAAGGCACAAGTTAACATTCCTCTGTTATTAAAGCTGAGCTGGTTGCCTTTCATCAATGCACAAAATGCTGCAAGAAGACAAGACTAGTTGCTGCCTGTTACCTGTGCCTCTGTTCAGAGTATTATTTGCCCCTTGGCAGAAGAGGACAGCCTGTGCTAATAAATAACACCCTGGAGAAAGTCCCCAAAAGTCACCATCTTAATTTTGCCATTTTTCTACATTTACGTATATCACATATTTACTTTCCCAGAATTTTCTATGGCATATACAATGAACACCATAGGATTTCTAAACCTTACTGCCTACCGAGTCCTTCATTTGCACTTAAAACATCACCATGATTGCATTATTGTTACCACCTACCTTTATAGGCAGGTCACTAGGTCAAGGCTGATCCCAGGCTGCTCACTGCAGCCAAAACAAATTCCTCTCACAATTAGCACCAAATTGCTACTGGCACCTTGGAGTAGGACAGATAGTGTCCATATCACCACATCCATAATTCATCCATAAACTTCTCAGCTCTAGAATATTTCCTCTGGCTTTCCTTAATCCTGCTTGGTCTCTTACACTGATCTTAATGGCAGCTGGCTTGCACACTGTTGCTTCTCATGTTTAACTTCGCAGAACACATTACTGTCCCAGGATGAATGAATACAGGCTCTTATTCTGTCCTTTCAACTTATCATTGACAACCCAAGAAACCAAAGTACATGGTTTCAATTGACCGTTAGTTACTGTAAAAAGTGTTCTAGTCTATGCTATTATGGCTAATTTACCTTTTAATTATATTGTCCATGCTAATGCTAATTGGAATTTGATACACCCAGGTTTAACGACCCATTTTAATTGCCTTTCTGAAACAAGTTACAGATTAGTTTCTTCTAAACTTCAAAGAATTTCCATTTAAGTGTAAAATCAAACTGCTCCAGTGTCTTGCTGGCAATATAAGGTTCTGAGCAAGAATTTTTGCTACAGTGACTGAGCAGGAACTCGGTCTCTTGATTCGGCCTTACACAGCAGCGCTGCTGTTGTTTCCCATTACTTCAGGCTGATGTCCTGGCAGGGGCTGAACTGTGAAAGCCTATGAATAGCAATGAGGAGGAATCACGAACAAAGAAAGGATCCTAATCTGAGGGACTAAATCAGAGAAGATCCACAGCTCTGCTTTGATATTAATGTGATATTTTTCAGCATGAAAGCGGCTAGTTCATCCACCCCTAAAATCAGTTTTGATCTATTATTTTAATCCCAAATTACAGGAATTCTGTGGTAGTGCTCTTGCTGTTTGTTTTATCACAGCAAACATGAAGACAGCATACCAACAGAGACTGCAGATAGTATTTGAAGATATCTCACAGGAACAGTGTAGATTTCTGTGATAATTTAGCCCTAGTATAAACTCTCTGACAGCACTCAAGAGAGAGGTGAGCTGGGGACAGCCTAGAAAGAAGGTGAAAATAAACAAACCAAAAGGACTCAGCACAGGAATAACATAAAGAGATAGCTTAAAATTCCTGTAAATGCATAAAAGAGGAGAGGACGGTGGAGGACTGTTTGCTTGTGGTATCCTGCCCTTCATTAGGCAGGGAAGTGCCAGAGTCTGACCAAAACCTTGCATTGCCCATGCAATGGCTCCTCCAAGCAGGACTTCCAGGCAGAAACCTTGGGAATGGCTGTGGTACTGTGATTAGTAACAGAAAGCCCAGATATCTTAATTTCTTTTATTGCTTCTCTTCAACTTTATCTCTTAATTCACAATGCCCATTTTTGAGGGCAGGTGAAGCGATGAGACAAGAATTGAGAACTCCAGGAAAGCCCTATTCTGCAGCAATCCTTCCTCCTCCAGCTTCACAGTGCTGCTTCCCTCTGGTTTCAGTACAGCAACGTACAGGCTGAGAACACCTTCAACTAGGGCAATTTTGGGCCAGGGTTATAAACTATTCCCAATGCAGTATTGCCTGCTAGCAGCATGCTTTTGAAATGGCATCCTTCTACTGCCAAATTCCTTGGTGTAGATGCAGCTGGAAGCATATGTCTGGTGTGAGCTGTGTCTAATCTGTAAGGGATGTCAGTATAACTACACGGGGTTTTTAGTGTCTCAAGAAATGTGCAAAGTGCAGCGTTATCTGCCTTCAATGCAGCCCTTTGCTAGAAAATAACATTCTGAGGTCATTGGTTAAAAAGAGCCAGTGACCCTTGTCCTGACCAGCAGCAACCATGAGAATAACTGCTAGCAAATCCCTGCCACATTGCTGAAAATACAGATTTATGTTATTTTCTTACATTTCGGGACATTTAGAAGAAGGTGTCGCTGGAGTATAAAGATATTTTCAATTTATGTGATGAGGGAGCTAGACAGCCTGCCTCCAAGTTCAGCGAGCCTGTTCAGACTCCAAATTGGCAATGAATCATTACACTCACACGGCCACGGGCAGGAGAGGTCTGTGGAGATTGCATTCACCCACTCTAATCGCTCCCGCAGCAGCACTGACTGACCCGCCCCAGAATTACGGAGGAGGGAAATAAAATCGTCTGATCTCAAAAATCCAAATACTGCATTAAACTATAAAAACTCACAGTTAGCTTTGGGGATGGAAGGTGATTTCTTGGCTTAGTGTTCCTTTCTTAGAGCAAGAGGACATGATTACTCAAAAAAACTTACTGTGTTATTGCAGTAACTGGCCAGGGGGAGGGAAATGAAAAGCTTTACTGTGGGAGGCTGCACTTCACACTGTTTTTAATACAGGAATTTGGAGGGCACATGTCCTATATAGTCAGGCTATCAGTGGAATTGAGGATGACAAATGTGAGATCAGTTCTTAAAATGGGATCCGGAAGGGGTTTCAGGCGCTGCAGCCCACTACATCTGATTCTCTGTGGGACAAACTGCTAGACACTGTAATAGAAGCCAGTAGAGCTGGGGAGAGGTCCCTGAAAAAGTCTGTAGACCATCTAGGAGAGAGTAGCATATCAATTTTCAAAATGTGTGAAAGGGCCTCTCAGAAAATATTACTTAAAAAACTGATCTGTCTTGGCGCAAAAAGAAAACTCACCTTGT
Source organism: Manacus candei (assembly GCF_025592945.1). Classification (NCBI taxonomy): domain Eukaryota; kingdom Metazoa; phylum Chordata; class Aves; order Passeriformes; family Pipridae; genus Manacus; species Manacus candei. Next base: position 7,781,970 of record NW_026138073.1, read on the forward strand.
GCACTAACAGGTGAGAGATAGGTCTCACCCATCCAGGCATTTTCAGTGTTCAGCTTTCACTGGTGGGACCTTACAGGACCTAACCTATTCATAAATGGGCTGCAGAGGAGACAAAGTGTGTTTACAATACAAAATTATTCAGGGTAATTAGAACAAAAGCTGTTTGTGAAGGGAAGCAGAACCATCTCCCAAAACTGAGTGGCCGAGTGATAAAATGGCAACTGCAATCCAATGTTGATAAAGGCAAAGTGATGTACTTGGGAAAAACAACCCTAACTAACTACACATACTGACAGGTTCCCAATTTGCTATTGCCATTCAGTGATGAGACCTTGGGGTCGCAGCTGATGGTTTTCTGGAGGTGCCAGCTGAGTGCTCAGCAGTTGTTAAAAACCAAACAGTATGTTAGGAGGAAGGAAAGTAATGGAAAACCAAATGGAAAACATCACTGTGCTCCTGCAGAACTCAGCAGTAAAGCGACTCATTAAATACTGTGCACAGTTTTGGCCTTTCCGTCTTGAAAAGGATATGGTAAAGGAAGAAAAAAAGGCACAGAGGGAACAAGTGGTCATAAGTCTGGAATGGCTTCCTCCAACAAACCAAGTGAACAGTTCAGACTTCTTCAGATTTGAAAATGGATTATTAAGGGGGAATATGGAGGCGGACAGATTCATGTGAGGCATTTAAGTAAACAGGGATGTACTTTGTAATGCAAAAACTAGAAAGCATCAAGAGAAGTTATTAGGCATAAGGTAAAAGCAAAAGGAAGTCTGTTCTTGCAGAATAAATTGTAGAATTCATTGCCATGAGACACTTTGGACACCAGAAGCCTAAAAGGGTTCAAGAGACAATTAGAAATTTATGGAAGAAAGGTCTGTCAAAGACTGTTAAACGTAATGATGCCAAGAAAATCTCTGGCTAGACAAGGAGTAGATATAATCTCTGGCTCAGGAAGCCCCTCAATCTCTGTTCAGTCTTGCCCTCAAACCCCGCCTCAGTGCTGCCCTGTAAAAATGTGGTACCTCATCCTGTATGCCATAGCAAGACAATGCTGGAGCTACCTGAGAGCAAGCCAAAAACCTTCCCTGAACTTTTTTCACTCTAGTACTGAACAAATTCCAAGGTTGAATACAAAGAACTATGTCAGAGACCAGCACTGGTGGTGCAGGATCATGGACTTTATTTTAAAAAGCTATTTGTTGTTCAGTATTAAATTGGGTCCTATATTTCTAATTTATATCAAAAATTGAAACTTCACGGGACTCAAAGGAAATCTTAACAATATTGTATATACAAGAAATCCCAGCTATCACCAGACAATAAAGCTGGCTACTTGCACTATGATTACCCAAAGGGAATAAGGATTCATTTTAGATGTACTTTCCAAGGAAAGATTTGTGAGTTCAAAGTCCTTTTTTCCTCTGCACATAAAACGCTTCCTAAGCACATTCACAAAATATTTAGCTGTAATTACAGCTCAATTTAAGAGGAGGAGGGAGTATTCACACAATTTACTTTCAAAGGAATCTTCTTCATGTAAAACCCAACTCAATACAGCCCACAACACACTGCCAAAAACACAGGAAGATACTTACACCAAAATCCAGCAACAAACAAATGGAGGATGTTCACCCTTCTAATCAGGCAGAGTATGTTTGTGCCTAACTTAGTCTTTTCCTTTTGCAACTTCTACCTTAAACCTCCTCTCACGGAAATTTCTGAAGAGATTTTTGATCCTTTTGTCCTTTAACAAAAATCTCATGCACTGCCTACCTCTGGGGAGATTTATTTATTCTGTAATATTGATCACATTTTTTTCAGCATCTCCTTGCCATCCTCTTCTCTCTTCCTTTTAGATGTAAAAAGCAGATTTTTTGTAAAAAGCCTGTATGACTGCAGAATCCATTGCCTCTTTTCAGAAGTTTCCCAGGCATGAAGGCATGATATGGCTGTGGTACTTTCCATGCAAGGCTAGCAGTCCTATAACAATGGATTTCCTATTTCATCTGGAATCTTATTGTTTCTCCACAAAACATTAGCTAAGTCCTCACTGTAGCTGGCAGATACAACTCCAGCACATGGACCAAGGCTGGATCTGACCATATGTGAGAAGTTACAACCCCAGCCACTTCAGCAGCCGCTGTGTAAACGTGACCTCGGGCTCTGCCAGCCCTCAGCCACTCTCAAAACTGGGATTCTGATCTCTGAGTCAGTCTGGGCACTTGAGAAACATTTTACCTAAAGGCTCAGTGAGAGATCCAGCGTTTCAAATCAGACCCATGAGGCATCAGCAGGGCAGAACATCAGCAGTGAAGGGGAGTTGGACGGTTTATCCCAGACAGAGGTCGCCTTGTTCCTATTCCTCCTTACTCTAGGAGGAGATTTCATTTACTCTTTAGGAAGCCGAGATCTCAACTAGGGAGAAATACATCTAGAGCAGCTATACTGACTTCAAAGCAGATGCTTCAAGTTTTAAGCCAGCACGGAGAATAGAATCTGGCACACGCAGTGCAGTCGGAGGAGTTTAACTTCCCTTCGGAGGGGACCCTGTGCTCCCCAGAACAGGAGTAATTGGCCAAAGCTCTCCTCCACTGGCTGCCACAGCACGGCACTCGCAGCAGGGAACTCCAGGAGGAAAGTAAAAAAATAAGGCTATTAGAGCAGTGTTTTTCTTCGCTAAAACACAGGCGGAAGGTGTCCAACATTTGTTAATAGCAGTGATTTTGCGACAGCTGAAGCAAAGCCTGCTTAAAGCCAGACCAAGTTTACAGATGTGTTGCTGATTATTTTGAATAATTAAGTGGTGTAAAACCCAGCTGTGATGAATAGCACTGGGGTCGCAATTCATAAATAATTGAGAAGAGTGAGTCGCATTTGATCATCCTGATCAAATTCTACTCTCTGGAGAATAAATGTTTGTCCTGAATACCATCAACATTGTTAAATGCCTCAATATTCCTGCTCAGCCATCCAGCCAGCAGTCAATTGAACTAAATCACTTTAACACCTTACACATTTGCCTTCCTCATGAATACAAAATGTTTCTAACTTACACAACGTTTTTTGGGCATCAGACAAAGCAGCCACTCTTTATAGACAGTAACCAAACAGCAACAATAAACGTTTTAAATGATCCCATTAAAAACAATTCCTGCATACAGTCTTGTCTTTACACTGCAGTAAGCAAAGAAGCTGTAGATATAAGGCCACCTATTTTGGTTCACTGCCTTGTTTGTAAGCACAGCTGCCTCTCTGATTCACATGCAGCACGCAAACACAGCTCCTTTTCCTGCTGGGGAAGCCAGTAGAGCAGCTCCCTGTAATTTCCTGGGGCTCCTCCTGCTTCTCAGTACTTCCAAAAGTTCAGCAGTGACTGCAATTAGACTGAGTGAAGGAAAAGCCTGACTCCACAGCCTGTCCTCATGCTGCTTGGTGTTTACCATGCTTGCATAATATGGATTTGATAACCGAGAGGTGGAAAACTACTTTCACTTCACTGGAATTGCCTCCAAATGATAGCAGATTTATAGGTCAAAATCTGTCCTACACAGGCAAAAAGATGCAAATTTTAAAATAGTCACATTATGTAACTACCACCAACTAAATCCCAAATCTTTTCTCCTTGGTTTTACTGGAACCAGATAACCAACGACTTCAATAGCAAACTTTCCTGAACAGAGCATGAACAAGGACTCAAGGAACTGACCCACAGTTTGGGTTTTCATACAAGACCAAATTCTACAACTTTTACTCATTGTAAGCACTATTTTACTACTTTTGAACTTTTCAGTGTGACTAAGAGGAACAAATTCCGGACCAAGAAGAGTAAAATAATCTGCACATTTTAAGAAAAACCGAGAATTAAAAACAGCTGTTTGTATCTTTATGTTGTTTCTGGGGGCTTGCAGACAGCTTTTCCTATTTAATAAAAACTTAGGAGGATTCTCCCTTAAAGGCACCAAACCTGTGGTGGTTAGAAAGCATCTGAAAATGTCCAGTCCCACATTGCTCATAGCTGTTAGCAAATTGGTATTATCCTGTTTCTTCTGATACATTTGAGCACTGCATTTACCTGACATGACAGCCTCACACAGATGTCGCACGGTCCCCAATTATTAATACACAATTAACTTTAGGAAAACAACATTTTACTGGTGGATCATTAAATCGTACCTCAAAGTCTTCTGAGAACCCATGCTGGTTATTAGAATACAGCTCACTGATGTGTTTAACAAACTGCTTGACTGGAATTGCTTCCATATCATCTGTAGGAAAAAAACAGAGAGATATTCAGAGTTGTTCTTTGTCTCATACATAAAACTTCAGGGGAGGAAGTCTTCACTTGATAGTGCTCAGATCTGAGTTCCCAGGGGCAGAGCTGGTTCAATACACAGTAATAGAAATCTTGATGAATCTGGCCAATTCTGAGGTAAACATTTTATATTGTATTTCCAATTCTAAGCACCACAGTTACGAATACTGAGAGCCTGTTCCCTGGGATGTTAATTTACAAAGTCCAATTGAAGTTCAAGGATCATTTAGCTCTTCCTCACACTCTGAAGATGGCTGTGCATGGGATGTAGAGGCCTCCTCTCCTTCCATATTGTGTAAAAAGAACAGAAGAGAACCAATTTATGAAAGCAGAATTGACAATTACTCTCAGTAAGTCTTTACCAGACTGAGCAGACACACAAGCCTTTCTCACCAAAGTTATTACCTTTTTCCCTTTTACACAATGATGTAGAATCCAATTGGACTTATCATGGAACCGCTTCTGAGCAAACGAACAGGCAAACACAACAGCCACACTAATTTGAGTTCTCTCTCATGCCAGACACTATTCATAACACTAAATATGTATTCCACTGGACCATTTGTTCTTGCTCAGCACAGTGCAAATTCTACCCAATATACCAATAAATCACCCACAGAAACTTTCTTAAAGAAGTCAAAAGCTTTAACGGAATTAAAGACAAACAAGACTGTTTCGAGCACCTGGGACCCTGGGCAGATTCTAATAAAGCTGAGGTGTAGGATGGCTGCCTTACTTATCTATTTCTCTATTTCTCTCTCTCTCTCAAAAAAAGGCCTAGATATTTTTACAGCCACCACTGCAGTTGGTAAAAACACTGTGCTTGCCAAGATTCACCAGTTAATATTTTCAGTCTGGCATTTAGAAAATGCAAATCGCTATACAACTGTGATTACTTTCAGCATGTGAAATAATCTATTGCCTGATGGTTACTATTGTCTGATTGCATGATTTTATGGCAATACTCTCGTATTTATATATTCCATTTAATATTCTTCTGAAGATTGCATCCAGTTTATGTTTACTCCAAGTAATTCAGTGGTGTATTTTTGCTCCCATTTAGCAGCCATATGGTTTGGTGCTACAGCTGCATTATAATCTGGATTCTTTTCCTTTTAAACATCTACATTATGATAGAAAAAATCCAAATATTTCTACAGATACTTAGCAAAATTTAACGATAAATAAATAGATGTGACATTTACTGTATTCAGAGTGAAAGATCTTTGGCAGCTAAAACCTCTAAGCTGTCACATACGCTTTTCTTAGCAAAGGGTATGAAGATCTGTATGTGTAAATGAGGTTCTAGTTTGGCAAGAATTTTATAGATCCCTGACAATCTGATTTCTTTCCAGCTGATGGCAGTTAATATTGACCATGTCATTACTTCTCTCCTTTATTTTATCAGGTAACACTCTAAGGTGACTTTTTGCATCTATTGACATTTTCAGATCTCAATCAGCTTTCTTCTATTTTATTTACAAGGGCCGATTGTTAAGGATATGTTTGCAATCTGGTCACCTCACAGTACAGTAATGCTACTTTAATTAACCACATGCTCGTTTACTGAATAATACAGAATTCAAAAGATTTGACAAGTGTATGCTTCTCTTAGCAAAAAGCTGCAGCCTGCAGAAATGCTGGCATTTAAAAATATTTAAGTGATAACATTTATTCTATGTAATATTGAGAATATCATCATCTCATAACAACATTTGTATTAATATTTTTGCAGCCAAGACACTTGAATTGAATGATCTATAGCAACTGAATTCAATAGTGAGAATCTGTAAAACTATTTCCTCTCCTGAAAAGTAACCCGTACATCCTAGATTTCCTTGAAAATAGCTTGTGCTATGATAGCAATTTCATATAGTCTCACAAGAAAAGTTCCATAGTTATAATTTTATTTTTCTTTGCATAGTCTAGCTCAACTGAGACCAACCGAGATCAAGGATTCACTGCAGAAGACCAGTGTGTCCAATTTAGTTTTGCAGAAGGCAGAATTTAATTTTAATTGTGATCTGTGAGCCAAAAAATACATTAGAGATAACGTGCTCTCCAGTCCATTGAATTCTCACCAATTTCAAGGATGGGTCTGCACCAGAGATCCATGGCAAAGTATGGTTAATTTTCTTTTTATCATTGTCACTGCATGGTGGCAGTGTGTTTCCACCTTTACAGCCACTGCTACTTCACTTTCACTTCTCCTTTAGCATTTCTTTTCCCTTTTTCCTCTTCTGCATTTTCATTCCTATGCTGTCCAGGAGCCTTAAACCCAATACAGTTTCCACCCTATTTGATAACATGGGCAACAATTGCATGTTAAATAAACTAAATAGGAAATACTGTTGACATATGAGCTCACTGGGTGAGGGGGAAATGGAAGTTGCCCATAAACCCAGGAAAACCATGTTGCAGCAAACGTAATTATTACATATTAGGAAGATAAAAATCAGAACCGTGAACGTTAGAAACTCAAAAAATCATTTATGGTTTCCAGTTTTCAAACTGGTGGGATAACATAGTCCTACGGACTGTGACTGGGACAGGCACAGTCCTGAGGGGATGGGCAGGGTGGTAGGACAAGAAAGCAGTTGCAAATGAGATACAGCCTTTTACATTAACCAACAGAAATGGAGAGTGTTAAAGTAATTTGGGCCTGCATTTTCCTATTCACAACATCCAACTCCAAACTCCCACCCAGATACACAAATTACCTTAGCTGGCTCCATGCATGCTTAGCCATAGGCAACTTGCCAGATCTCTGGTAAAATATGTGCTAACATCCTCAGCACTCTGGAATGGTATCTGCTCTGATTGTATCTGAAGATGGCTGTGACCTTCTCCAAGAAAACCAAGAGATGTAGCCAGATGCACAGAATCTGCTTTTCCTTGCACTATCGTCAGCCCAAAGGCTTTGGCTAAGCCTTCTTTCCATCTTAAAGTAAACAGACTTCAATGACTATAATTCTTTTAGTCGATTGAAGAGATTAATAGAATCCTATAAAGGCTAATTAGCAGCTCCCCGTAGTTCTGCCCATATTCCCTTTTGCACCATATACTTTTTTCCAGAAAGAAGATGGAGTGACATTTGATATTGTCAGTGTGATCCTTACATTCTGCAAGACCTACACATTATTCAAAGTGAAGAGGGAGATGTTTTAATAACATACCTTCACCTCTAACACTGCAGATATAATTACAGTTCTGTCTAGCTTGGGTTTAGCCATCTGTTTTATCAGTGTCAATAAAGTGATTCTGGATTTACTTCCCTATGAAATATGAGCTGAGTCTGGCACCATAATAATGTACTAACCCTTTGTGTTAAAGAGAGAAAGAATTATTCTTAGATGGACAGGGACAAAGAGCTCCAGAACTGCGTATATATTTATCATTATTATAAACAACATGAATTTTAGTAATATTTATATAATCAGATACTACTGAAACTGATAGGTGGGGGAATATGTTTAATTATTGTGCTAGATATTTAACATGGTTGTGGAGTTCCCATCTTCACTTGCTGGTCCAAGACAAGTACCTGAGAGGAGTGTCAAATAAACCCAAAGGGTATCACAGTGCAGCTCATTCGTTGCCACAAAGAGACAATGCCAAGAAGAAAGTCATGTTTGTTTAAAAAAATGATATGTAGAGAAAAACCTTCACTAGTACTTTCTTTTTTAAGAAATGGCAATTGCCAATGCAGAATACTTAGTACATTCCCTCATAAGACAGCCACCTTCAAAAGAAGCCTGAAGTGTATAAAAGCAATAAAGTTCGAACAGGGTTACATTTTAAGTTCGGATAATTAGTAATCCTACCAGGAAGGATTTTCCCATAGCTCCCACTTAATAGGCTGCCTTTGTAATGTTAGAGCAATAGGGGCCAATTTCAAAAGAAAAATAGGATATCCTATCAGAAATGACATTTCCACATAATAGGGCCTCAGATTCATTTTGATTCATTTATAGCCTGAGAGCTCACCGGATAGTTTAGTGGCATTGTATTGGAATAGATGAGTTTGGGTCAGGAATTAATCCAAAAGGTCAAACCCGAAGTGCTTCCTCATATTACCTTCATTTAGTTTGGAGTTTTGGTGTTTCTGAACGCCAGATGTTTGACACATATGGCAAAATCTTGGTAAGAAAATTCTCCATGCCTTTCATTCTGCTTGTAAATGCTTGTTTTTCAGCAATTATCTTACCCAGCCTACTAAATGCAATATAATCCTTGCCTCTTACACCTTATTCTTAATGTGAAATGCGTGATTTTGTTGGTTTGTTAGTTGCTGCACTTAGTCTCTCATTTACAAAGCCACCTGGATTCATGTGCCATAGCTGCCACGTGCCTTGGCCCATCTGCTCCAACAGCAGCCACTTACTGCACTGCTCAGCAGGCCTGTGCCACCCCTGCATCTCAGCAGCACTTCCATCAATTCTCAGCATGCTCTTCACAGCTGGCTTCAGCCAGAGGACAAGGGGATTCTCCCACTCCCCTCTCTCTGCCCTGCAGGGCTGAGCAGTGAACTGAATCGGCCTGCTGATCTGGCTGAGGACTATAAGAAAGGATTAATTCATTTGTGGGGAAGGGGAAGAAGGATTAGTTGTCAGTGGGGTAGATGAGTTGATCCTACTCATTAGGATGAAGAATAGTGAAGTGATAGGGAAATTGCCCTTTCTGAGGGCAGCACAAACCTAACTCGGCTTATGACGACATGAAACCAGTGACATTGTTAGCGACATTAATCCTGGAGAATCCACTTCCAACAGCATGTTTTTGCAGTTCTCATTTTCTGCAAAAAAAGTTTTCCCAAAATATCTACTGATAGGATCGTAGCAGGACTGGATTTGACGTTTTAACGCACTGAAATATAACATATCTGAAAAATGCTTTCCTCTATCCATAGCAAACAAGCACCTTTCTGTTCCCAGCAGCACTCAACCCTGGGATGTCAATCTTTCACCCTCTTACCCTCCACTGCTGGAGAGAACATGGAATGCAATCACTGGATTTTTGAAAAGATATTTGCTTATTGTTGAACACATTCCGTGAGGTTCACGGGTTTTACCTTTTTAAAAAGAGGCATGGAAAAATTCTGCAAGCAGCTGAAATACCTGGCGTCAATATTTAGGCTACATATTACTTAAAACTGAGTTTAGGAGCCATTCCATAAGCTACAATAGCCAGAGCGAAGGCTGCAGAGCTATGGTAGAAGTACCCATGTGGAGTGTGATTACAACAGATTCACTTCCACAATGAGCAATGGGGCACTCGTAGCTCAGATTTAAACAGGGGCTGTGCAGCTGCACCACATGAGTGCACACAACACATGGTACCACACGGGGATGTAAAGCCCAAATTCACCTGTATTTGGTCTGTCTCTAGCAGAGTGGCTGATCATAAAGAACACTGAAAGGATTAATAGCACATCCTTGGGCAAAATTCTGCCCCAGTAGAGGTTACTGAAACATGCTTATCAATTCCACTAAGGTCACGTGTCCACCTCTGGAGAGAAGTTTAGACAAAACCACATAAACCTACAGACTGAGCATACACTCCAAAGTGCACATGAGGACCAGAAACATCCCACGTTGCTCAAATTTTGGCACTGATTGAATTTGAAATGTCTGAACAGGCATCTCCATAGCCAGATCCTGCCCTAACTCACAGGAATACTGGACTCCACGAGTAATTCCACACGTAAAACAGGGTGGTGCCCAGCTTTCTTCAAACTATTCTAGATTTAATGCATTTAAATTATACACATTTATATTGTCAGTCTTTAACTCTGCAGTATACTGGCCTTCCTTGCATAACTATTTAACATAAGAATGCAACTGAAGCCATTGTATTTAATTTGGAATAATTAATCTTTCCGACTGATCACATTATTTGCTGTATAAAAAATGGCCGGAAATATGAGAACAGATTTGTTTGTATAACATGAGTATCAATTAATTTATGATAAAGTCATTAAAAAACGTTACTATGGAGAAGGTGTCTGCTTTCTGTGGAGATCATATCTGCACAAATACTAAAAAGGCAATACAGTAGGTTTCATTCTAGGAGATCAAACTACCTGCTGAAGACCTCTAAGGCACTGGCATCCTCCTGAAGTCACTGACCTCAATAACTAAGACAAATTATAAATTAAAATAAATTAAGATGAATAAGAAATCATTAAAAGTTGATTACTGGGGGCACTATTCCTCATTAATGCTCACAGTTTCGTAATCATTTGTTTATGAAGTATTGTTTTTTATAAAAAACACCTTTTGAAGTGAAAAGGTATAGAAAACACTTTGAATACATTTGAAAGTCATGGAAAGATGGGCATGTTGAAAGAAAAACAGGTGTCCTTTCAGCAAGATAATTGCTATCTATTTGTTATAATCAAGTCAAATGAACACAAGGGCAGGTTTCTGATAAAGGGGTGACACCTGAAAAAGCAGAATATGAAAAATCACCTGTGTAATTCTGTAGCTACATTCATCTCTCTTGCTTCAAGACTTAATCTACTACAATGCTATTAGCCATGTGTCAGTCAGGAATATAAAGATGTTAATGATAAAATTTTATATGTGTCAAAATAAGAGCTCAGTTTAAATCTGCTTGTACAAATCTTAGATTAGGTTATCATTAATTATAAATGTAATAGCAATACACTTCTTCCCTTTAAGCAAAAAACCAATTTCAGTCCAAGAGAATGAAATAATGTGAATTTTCCCTTACCACAGACATTAAACACGATCTTATTTGGTATTGTCTGCTAAGGAACACAATTTTAATCTCACACATTTCCATCTGCAGGTTCCAGTCATGCCATCAATTACACACACCCTTTACATTTGAGCACACGGATGTTCATCTTCAGGGTTCTGCCCCCCAATGTGACAGCTTTTAGAAAAGGATCTATCCACATTTCACATGGCCACCATAAAAACATGTTGTTTTGTGATGCCTCAATTAAAAGCACCATGATTAGATATCATACCATAAATTCTTCAGTGTACTGCAGGAGCAGGGTTGGTAGCAGAGCAAAAGGAAGGTGGATGTTCCCTAAAATACCTTGATACTTTCTTGGCTTCAGAGGATGGCTGTGTTTGCAATATTGCATTCATGAATTTAATTGAAGCTGAAGATGGGTACAATTCACAATATGGTGCTGGAACATAAATCCGCAGGGAGCAGAAAGCAGAAATAAAGTCTTAAACAGCTGAAGAGCACTACCTCTGTGCTCAGTGAAGAGCTTCATGCCCTTGAGAAATAAGTCCTCAGCTGCAGTCAGTGCTGTTGCCTGTACCTCGCCAGTCTCTAGCAAGGCTCACTGTGCTCATTGCACTGTCACTGTCATAGCCACAGGCATGTCCTGCTCTCTGCTCTTTAGCTCTGGGGATGCAACTTAAGAAAGCCACATCTTAGCAGAAAACAGTAAGATACCAAGCCTGTGTTGGGAACCCGCAGCTTCCTTGTCAAATGAGATATCTCATTACAGTCTCTTAATAGAAACAGTTTGTCACAGGGTGGATGCTACCAGAACATATCAGAAGTGCAGGGGTTGAGCCTGTAAATAACACATCGTTTGACCACTGACATTCATCAGGAAAGGTTCAAGGCAACCATGGTTATTGAAGAGCTAAGAATCAATAACATGGACTCAGGATGGGACTCCTTCTTGTAACCATGGGAAGACAAAGGGAAACAAAGGAGGGTCATGGCTTTCACACCCTCACTTGACTGCATGAGATGGTCAAAACACCTTACCACTGCAATGAAATATGCCACTACACTATTTCGTAGGCTCGTGCACCCCCAACTGAGGCATTTTTGAAGAAGCATGAGAGAGTTTCTCCATCAGATTCTGCCACTAGTTATTTTAAAAACATTATTAATAAACTCCAGGACTAGTTAAAAGATTAATTTATTGCCATTTAAACCTAAAACTGAATGCACTTGTGATCCAAGAACTGGGAAATGTTCCTTAGTCTTGTAGTCTAGACATAGCTGAAATGATTGGAATCACTTCTGAGAAATTTTACTTATACTAAAAATATAAGATGTGAAAGACTTTGGAAAAATATGCTAAATGAATCAGTTGCATTAGCCAGCCGTTGTGTTTTTCATGGTCCATGTTTCTCTGGATTGTGGCCAAAACTACACTGAGTTTTGAGCTTTGCCATTGGGTCAAGTCTCAACTATCTCTGTACTGATCTCACAAGCCCTACTGACATCAGTGCCACAGCATCCGCTGTGCCCATGGGCTGGGCAAGGAACTAGTAAAGCCACAGCAAGAGGAAGAACAATGCTCCTTCCAGGAGCAGGAAAACTCTGAGACAAAGGAGAGGAAGAAAGTAGAAGTGGAATTCGTGCTTGTTCCACTGTTGGATATCATCTAAGTTGCACAGAGGTGCATGTCTGCGCTGCTGTCATGGAGCAGGTCTTGAGATGACAAGAAAGGAAAACTGCTAAAGGATGTGTTTTGGTTTTCAGTGTTGCAACACAGGTCTTGCTACACAGGTCTGCAGCTATGTTGCTGCTGTTGTTGTTACTTATCTAAGTCTACTGGAAAGGGTCAAGTCCAGAAAGATCCAGAAAGTCAGTCCCAGCAATGGAAAAGACTGAACAAAGAGAAGCAGGGGCAGGTTTGCTGACTGAGATCTTTCCAAGACCAAATGTTTTAGTGAAGAGATCCAGGAAAAGATGATGTAGATGTGGCGAAAATTAACTGAGGCATGGAGGCTAAGAGAGAAGATATGGAGAAATAATTTTGTTGGGCTTAATGGCAGGGGAGTTTTCAGAAATCTGCCATTGATTACAGATGCATTACTGTCAGGTGTGAGGCTTATGCGAGTTGAGATTTATGTCTCAGATGTAATATCCAGTGGGTGACTCAGTTAATAACTCCTTTGTCCTGTGCTTCTCTGGATCAAGCAGTGCAGATAATTATGAATAATGATAATGATTTGGATCTCAGAGGGAATTTGCACAGATAGGCACACACCTATGGGTGATGTGGCTTCATGCACAATAATTAAGTACGTATGCCAAGGGAAGTGAAATAGAAAATGGGTAAAATCATTCCTTTTGGAGAAGGTTTTTTTTTTTAGATTTTGCACCTGAAAAGTTGTACTGTGTGCATATGTCAGGTAGCTGGCAGATTAATTTAGAGTTCACAGACCTGAGAAAACAGAGGGTTTGCATAAACAAGAGCAGGACGGGGTGCAGAAATAAACACAAACGCTACCTCTGATCATGCCAACATGTCATGGAGCAGAGTGGTGGAACGCAGAGACACCATTGCTGCCTCTGAAACCTCTTGAGTTGCGTCAGGACGTCGCTGTGCCTGGTTCCCAGACACCTGGCAGAGCCACCCCATACCTGGGCCAGGACCAGCCAACCCAAACCCACTCAGTTTCCTCTACCTGGCAGCTCCCTGCGTGCTGTAGATGGGCCTTGGTAAATGTGTTGAACATCTTCAGCCACACTGTTCTAAACTGCCATCAGTGTGGCTGCTTGCTCATACCCGAGGGTGGAGGTTGGTCCACTGAACTGTAGGAGGTAGAGGCACGTTCCTACAGGAGTCTAGTCAAATTTCTCACGTAAGGATGGGGTTTCACAAGCTAACAGGGCTACTTCAAAAACCTTGTTTCTGTGAAAATGCCACTTAAATTTTGCTTCTAGAATCAACATGGCAAGTAAGACTTTCTCACACTCTCTGGCAGCTTCCAGAGGAAAAGTTCATAGGCTTATCATTTCATCAGTTGCCATCAGTTCAAAGGAGAATTTTGTCATTTCATGTTTTTAAGGCATTTCAGTGGGCTGTCTATGTGGGAGCAGCAGCTGACGTCAAGGAAGACTGTCATTCAGCTACAGGTATATGGGGGAAAACAGCCCTCTTCTACATCTCCAAACAAGGAAAATGCCTAGGAGAGCTTCAAGATCTTTCCAGGCATTATCCTGCATCTTTGGAAAAAGCCAACATAACTGGAATTTATCTCTACTATCTTTGAGCCTCATTATGGACTCCTTGTATAGGTAGTAGTTAATACACAGAGCGAGGCACTTCCAGAGGGTGATTTGGCTTTTGGTGACCTGAACAGCTTTACTGTCAGTGCCAAGATCTTCGAATTCATCAGTTCATTCTCTCTTAAGATTTTCTGGGCATGATTCAGCTTCAGATTAAGGCCCCTCCATTTGGATGTCTGTATGCAGGTGTCTGTATGACCACTATATCCACAAAAATGTTGTCATTAGACTGGGAATTCGAGGGTTGGATTCACCTTTGCATACAATTAGATTAAACTTCTTTCTAGGGTCCAGTTCTTGATGTGCCTTAGAGCTCATCAGCAATCCTTGCAGTTTTTTTAACAACAAAGCTTCACAAGGTGTCCTGCAGCACTTGCTCATGGGGTGCCTTAACCTGCAGTGCCCCTTATCAGGGGTGAGCAGCTCTTTCTTAGCATTACCAAGTCTGAGCAGACCACAGAGTGCACTGCAGTGACACCACCATCATGTCAGTCCCAGAGCTGCTGTGGTCAACAACTTGGCTTGCTCTAGTCACGGGAAGATGTCCCAAAAAGGCACTGTTCCGTGCCCAGTCACCTGGTTTTATGTGCCAGAACAGCTGCTGGAGAAGCCCTGGTGCATGTGCTGGCCTTACAGTCCCTGCTATCTGCACAGTTTTAATGGAACTACTTCTTAAAATTCATATGAATGCAGTCCAATCTTAATGGACTGACCATCAAAATATCTCTGTGCAGCAGGGAAGAACCACTGTCTCAACAACATACACTGCAGCAGGAGAAGATGGAGCTTTCTGCTGATTCATTTATCTAAGAAAAACTTGTCTCAATTACAGCACAAATACTCTATGTTGGCCAAAGAGGCTTCTCTCTGAGGGGAGAACTTCCCTCCTGCCAGTGCCTTGTGTTTATAATCTCCTGGGTTTTGACACTGCTCTCTGCACAGAGCCCAGCTTGGCCCCCCCTGCTTCCCCACAAGCTCCAAGGAGGCATCACACGAGAGCAGGCATGGTGGGACCATTACACTGACAGCCACAGGCAGCCCCAACAGGGAGTTGTTCCTCTTGGTTTCACCATAGAAAGAATGGAGTTCTCCAGCTATTTAAGTACTTTTGTGAAAACTCACTGCAGGTGTTCTAAGACCAAAACCTGTCACCTTCTGTTACCCTAAAGGAGAGTAAGAAGGATGCCTTCTTGCTAAGGACGTGAGGTGGCCAGGACATACATTTTAGTCTGCCACAGAAAGGAGAGGAAACGAGAGCTTGTTCTCTTCATTTTCAGTGGCACACCATCAGACTGCAAGGCAAACTGCTTTCTGTAGGAATGTAATAGCTGACCTTTCATACTAGTTCCCATGGGTACTTTGAAAGACTCTTTCTAGAAATAAGTCACACATCTACTGAATGAAACCAAGGAAAATATAACTGTACTCTTTCACTTTTCTAGGAGGCACATTTCTTCAGTGTCTCAGAAAAGTCTTCGAATGTTTTTTTGGCAAAATGAACCTATTTAACTGCAGATTGAACCCCAGGCCAATGACACAAATTACAGAATATGACAAGGAAACTTAAAACACTTTCCAGCAACAAGTATGAGCCTTTGACAGACTGAGGTCAGTACAACATTTTGGGTATCTTAATTTTGCATGTGAGACTGACCATCATCGAACAAGGCACTGGCTGCAAAGGCCACAGTAACACCAAGCTGCTCTCTGTCATCACGGCTTCAAGGCAGCTGCATCCTGCACTTAATAATTCCCAGGGGAAATGCCTTGTGAAGAGAGAATAGCACTAAACTCTGCTTCCAGCTTCATTCTCAGTCTAGCTGAGAGGAGAATTTGACCTTTGGTAACTTGATTAATACCAAATTAACAGATGGCTTTGGACTTTCCTTGAGATTGTTTGCTCATCCCTGTGTCTCGCTGTCCTCCCTGAGACCCCCAGACACCACCTCTGCATACACAAAGTGGGAGCAAGGGCCACAGTCTCGAGAGAGCAGTGGAGCTGCATATCCCTCCTCCACAACCTGCCCTGACAGAGCAGCTGGTTTCACCCTGGATGCAATGCCTTGGTGTTTTTAAGAAGTGTTACTCATGTTTTTGACATTTTACAAAGGTTATTCTGAAATTTCTATTAAAACAACGTGGGAGAGGTGCCTGTGGAAAAATACAGCATTGGCACTGAGAGCCCCATTGCAAAGCACATTAAATTAAATGAAGCAGCACCGATACAAAAAATTTCTACCAAAACCCCATGATTTATCACAAGCATAACCTTCTCTTCTTTGTGTAATTAAAACAGACTTCAAGTAGTACAAACACAGGAGATTAAGCCCGTCTTACCTGGAATAGGTATAATGGGAATACTTTCATTGGGGACCACACGGGGGGAACTGCTGTCCTCCACATAGAAATGAGCAGTCTGGAAACACTTTCTGTTAAAGGAGAAAGAAAAAAAAAATACACCCAGAGTGTGAAAAACTGCCTCTGAAAAAAAACAGACAAAAACTTTTGTACGTGTTCTGCTTCTCCATTTCTGCTCCATACTTTCAGATGTTATAGTTTTAAAACATTGATGCATGAAAATATATGTGCATTTTCTACAATTACAAACCTAATTCCAGATTCTGGTGTGCTCTAATTCACTGACATCTGACATCCACCCATCATAAATGCCTCTATATATTATTGCTAAGCACTATAGAATATGAATTATACTCATAAAAGTTAGTGGCTGCAAAACAGGTTTCAAATACATCATTCAGAAAGAAACTCTGCACACAAAAAACATATTCAGCAAACAGTTCAAGCCCAAATCTACCTGAGACACTCGCATTTCCAGGGAAAATACACTTACTGTAAAAGTTTCTGCTGTGTAACAGCCAGCAGACAGTAATACAGCATCCGTAACTGCTTCATATCATGATGCTCTGCTATGAAAGTTATTCTTCAAACATTAAGGTTTTTTATTTGTAACACTAAAGCCATATAACCCTCCTCCTGAAAACTTGTATTACATATGCTTCTCCTGAAAAATGCAATAGACACTTAGCTTGGGCCCGAGGACTCATCTCTGAAAAGGCCTATAAGGAAGAGCAGAACTTAAATCCACCTGACTCATTTTTACCTGTATTTAATGCAAAGCAGAGAGCACAAGCTGGTCATCACAGAAAAGGTACTGAGCAGAGTAACATCAAGAGATCCAGGGAGACTCTGCATGGTGATGTTAACTGAGGCAGGGTTTTCCAACACCAGCGTCACTGCTCATTGCTGACTTAATGAGCTGCTTGAGGCTGGAACTGAATATTTAATGAGTCTTGCTTGGTATGAGCAGCTATTGTGGGCAGGAGAAGGGTCTGCTCTCATCTGTCCGGTGCTAAACAATAGCTTCCCATTTCAGAAAGATCCCCCTCATTGCCACCCTTCAGCTGCTCCTCAACACCTGGGCAAAGTTTGCAGGAGGCCTGGTGAGCTGTGCTTTTGCCAAGTTGCTGGTTCCCTTGCTCAAACATATTTGCACGTAGTGGCTTCTGAGTTCCTGCCTTGCAGTCTGGGGCTCTGCAACTCGGGCATTGTGCTCCCCATAGAGAGCCCATGGGCAGACTTTGTCAAAGTAATTTGTGCTCCCTTTGTTTCCAACATCCATACATGCTGGGGGTGGTGGGGGGGAATGGCACTGAAAACCAAACCATCTCTTAGGCGAAACCAGAACCTAAAATAATCCCAGGTCCTTGCTTTCCATGCATCTGTACTTTCTACTGCACAGGCACAGAGCTTTATAACACAAGCACAAGCTATGGCAGCACAAGTACAACTTAAGACAATACAGAAGCAGGAGAGAGTGGATTTCACAGCATGGAGTCACTGTCTGGGAGCAGCTTTCTATTTTCAGGCATGATGTCTTGCATTGTGCTGAAGTTATTTATTTAGTGAGTATACTCACTAAATAGACTCACATATTCTTTTCCTAAGAAACACCATAAGGTGAATTCACACATGAGGATGCAAGATGTGCAATAGTCTCACAGCATTTAAAAACCTCAGTTGAACTCCCCCCACCCCGCCACTTGCTCTGTTCTCATTTTTTTTTTGGCAGCCTTTATTTTGGACAATGCACACCCTGGGGGCACACAGCAGAATAAATCAGTCACACATAAAGAAGAAACTATGAATATGAAACAGGCAAAATGTTCCTGATTTTGATGTATTTGGGGCTCTTTCCCTTGAGTCAATACTACAGAAACCCTTGAATGGCTTCTCCTGGTAATGAAGGCCTTAAAAAGGTGTTTGATAAAAACCCAGACCTTTACACAGGGATTTACAGGACTTTTTTAAAGCTGATGATACTGAAGAAAAGCAATTATTTTCTGTTAATTTGTTATTTTATACTCTGAGAGGCTCTGATAGGCTGGCATTATGGTTTTATACACAGTCATAAGATGGCTTTTTCTTAATAGCCTCGAAACATGTAATTGTGTCAGATAATCTCATTGGGTGATATTTTAAGGTCCACGATAGCGATAGCTGAATACCCAGCCCAGTGCAACTGCTGAGCACAATGTTGGAAGAACAATGTATTAAATGAATATTTCACATAGTAAAGTTTGCTACAATCATTAATGTCATTAAAAATTCTGTGTTTTAGTCCTGGAAGACTTTCTGTAGCTGTTTTGCAAAGGCAGTCACAATGGAATTTGACTAAAGGTTTTCTCAAGTCACAAACATCACACTAAAATACACTCTCATCTGATGTAAATACCTACATAATGCAGCATGTTCATTACTTCACAATAGTGGATACTGGCACATAAGGTGAAGACATGCTTCTCAAACTGTTTTTCCCCACTTGCTCGTAATTGCTGTACATATTCCAAGTTTAGCCTCTCCAGGTGAGGTCACTACACACAGGCCATCTCATCCCTGTCCCAGTGACTCCTCCTATGTCTCTGGGACCATACAAGCTCAAACTTGAGAGCAGGATGAAGTGGATCAAGCTTTAAAGGACCTTTTGCAGATTTAATGAACTAGCTGGATCAATTTTCCAGCAAGTTCTGCTTATTGGGTCTGTTTCCTACTCTTGCATCTTTCCTCTGTGCAGCACCAGGAGGGAGCACAAATCTCAGGGTGCCAGGCAGATGACTCCAGTTTGGATAATGTCCATTTTTCCTAAATGAGGAAACATCAGGGCCTAAGAAGAGCTTTTGCAAACTCATGTCTAATGTGTAGTAATAAATACTGGTATCTGGTATCAAGGCTACTGAGAGGCATTTCAGACAATTCAGTATCTTCCTCCTCCCCCAGTTTAGGATGCTGCTTTCTATCCCTTGGCATTTCCTCTACCCATTACCTTTCCCTCCAGATACAAACCTTAAGTGGTAGCAGTTGCTAAGGCTACAAGAGGCTGCAGTAAATCTAAGTGTGTATATCAGGAGGGCTGGATAAAGGAAAAGTATCAGAGTAGGAAATTGCTTGTTTCGAGCCACTGGAGACACAGCCTAGGAGGGAGGGGGGAGTGGATGCAGGGCTAGACAAGGTGCGAATCTACATCTATTTTCACATGAACACTTCAGCCTGTAACTTTTAACCCCAGTGTGTACACGTGGGCAGGTGTTTGCACCTGTGTGCCCACTTGCTCAGTCAGCAGAAAAAAGTACCAGATTTTTTTTTCCTAATAGAAGCAGACCTTAGTGAATGCACAACTAGGATTTGTCATGACATAAATGATTATTAAAATCTTAAAAACTGAAGCACTGATTTTAGAATAATTATTGTATTTCTGCAGCACTGGTTGAGGAAAAGAAAATCACAACCTTGATTTCACTTCCAAAAGACTTTGGGGAGCGCACATCTTTTCTGTGAAATACCAAAGAGTCTGTTGTCTCTGAAATATGCCTGTGAGCAGTGAAGCACACCGTTTTCTCTAGCCCCATATGTTTTTTTGGCTCCCTTTCCCTGGGGTACAATAACTGTGCGAGATTGTGGTGATCAGACACACGGTTGTCACATATGGACCCAAATGCAGAAAGTAAAACACTGCGAGATTAGCATCTCCCCAGAGAAGGAGGAGAGGCAGGGGTTGGAACGCAAAGACAATGCGAGGGAGAGCATCCTCTGCCCAGAATCCTTTTGCAGAGATACTCGCTGTGAGTTACTAATGCAAACTAACAGGATGTAAAGTCCAGAGCAGCAGCACCTTGTTACCAAGATGAAAGCACAAAAATATGCCAAGAGATGGTCTTGATTAGCTTGTTCCATCTCTGCTGAGCAAAATACCAGATTACCTTCCTAATCTGAAGTAGAGATGCCTTGTGAGATTTTTGACACTCAAACTAGGTTTCCCTTGGTTATTAGTTACTAAAGTTCAAGCAGTTTCTTCTTTATACTCCTCTAAAATCAAAAGGGAGAGAACTAGATCACATAGTGGCCTGAAAGCATGGAAGCATTTTACTTTCATGTAGAAGACAGTTCCTCAGTGTTTAGTTAGTGTTGCCTCCAATAGAAACACACAGCACACCACAGTCGATGGGAGTGCTGGGAATTGCTCTGAGGGCAGTGTCTGGCCTTTACTCCTCCATACTGGGTCTAGTGCAGGCAACATCCCCTGATCTGCAATGACAGGCGTGGGATCCGCAGTGCTCCAGAGCAGCTGAGGCTGGGAGAGGAGGAGCAAGGGATTATTGCAGAAGGGCAAGTGGCCACCTCTGCAGTGGCCAGCTGGAACCACCAGGGCAGTGGCTGAACAGAGGAAAAATCAAGGGGGAATGCTTCATGTTCTGGGGACACCCAAGAGCCATGCCCTGCTTCACATGCTGAAGTGACCAGCCCATTCATTGCTCCTCGTTCACTACAGACCTTCTCCTTCTTCCAGGTGTTTATGTTGGCTGGAGCAGTGTGTATTCCCTCTTCAAGGCCAGCCAGATTTATACTACTTTATTTCTGTAAGAGCATCTAGGAGCTCTAGGCTCTACGTTTCTTGCAACTACTCTCTTCTTGGGTCATTACCTTCTAAAGCATGACCAATTCAGGGGCAGATGGCTTGAAAGGGTCCTGGAGGCCTATTCACTACTGTCAGAGCAGGGCAAACCTTGTCCTTCAGGTACCCTTCCTCCAGAAACAGCCTCCCACAGACAGAACCTCTGCAGAATGTACATTTATTAACAAAGAGACAAGTAGTCCCTGAAGCCACCCAACTTACACAGACAGTCCTTAGCTGTGGGGAGAACAGGCAAAATCGAATCCGTAAGAGATCTTTAAACTAGGTTGGACAGGACATGGCTTAATCTTTATCAAATGCAACCTGGATACAGGCATTCATTCACCATGCTCCTCCATCACAGAGTGTCTGCAAGTAACTCCCAAACAAAGATGCAAAGACAGGAAATGATCCCCTTTTACTACCTCTGTACATTCATTCTCACTTTCAATAGAACAAAAGCTGCTTCAGATTCTCCTTGAACTGTTTTGCATCTTTTCCAGGAGACACAATTAAGATTGGTTTCTGCTGGCACCAAAAACAAAGTATGTATGCAGTCAAGTGTACTAGTAACACATGGCTCTGCACTTTAAACTAGCTTCACTATTCCTTGGCAAGCATTTGTCACTGTCAGAATTGGCAATGACTCCTCAGAAAAGAGCACAGACTACGGAACAACAGAAGTGCTGCAAATCATGACCATGTCACCAGCAGAGCAGTGGATGGGAGCCTGGACAACAGCTGTCTGCAGTCTGCACTGCTCTAGCTGGGGTCATCAGTCACTGATTTTTATGAGCAATAAAACTGACTCAAGCGTTAAGAAGAAAAAGAGGAGAGAAAACCACACGAAAAAAGCTGATCTTATGAATATGAATAAGTGACCAGCATGGAGCTGTGATATTACAGTCATTGTATCAGAGGGGCATCTGCATCTACTCTTTTTTTGGCCAGAAAATGGCTTATATTGCCCCAATTTTCTACAATTATTTTCTTTCCCAAGTCTTAACACTCAATGATCAGAATTCAAAAGCCAAGTTACAAAAGAACCTCTGCCATGCTGGAGCTGTAAGGCAGTGAATGCTGACTGAACTGGAGCTACTGGAGGATATACAAGGCAGGATTGCATAAAACCCAGGAGAATAAAGGAAAGCTGAAAAAGGAGCAAAATTTCCCTACAATAATGCTGATTTTCCTGCAGATCCCTCCTGAAGGTGATTCACCTTCTCCCTACAAAGCAATTTCTGCCTTTAACATTCTTGAGTAGTGCTAAGCATCACACAGATATGGTAACTGGAGAGGTCTACATGGTACATGGGTAGGTTTCAGAAGTGCATGGCATGCCAAGTCCTTGGCATCTTTTCCTGGACAGAATGGTGAAAAGTAGAGTGTCCCTTTCAGGGGACTTCCTCTGGGTAAGGAGAAGTGTTTTTTCACATCAGTGAGTTGTCGCACAACCACAGAGTTCCACAAAAGGTTCCAAACGCTAATCACCAGTCCAACCACATATCCTGCAGTATTATAGGGAAATAAGGACAGGAAAAAAACTGGGGAAAGGTTGATGGGAAAAAAAAGAAGGTGGACAGAACTTCGGGACAGTATTTGTGCTGAAGAACACACCGCTAGTAAAACTGTTCATCTGAAAAACTAATCTGCAAACAAGACTAGGGATTTCTCACACAGAACGATAGCTAATTTAATATTTATGGCCTAAATTTGCCAGCTGACTACACAGCTCTCCATAAAATTAAAAATCCTCTTCCCTCGATCCTTTGAGATCCTATCCTGCACCAGAGCCCAGACACCCATTTACATCACATATGGTATTGAACTCAGGCATTATACAAGTCATCATAATTTTTAGAAGGGTATTCAAATAATTAAACAGTTAAGAAATTACAACATAGCCCCAGATGAGCAGCCTTCAAGTCCTCCCCCTTCATCAGCTGTGAGACCAGAGAGCTCTCAGGTGGCCAGTGCAGAAATACACTTAGAAAGCTCTTTAATTGCGAATCATAAGTGGATAAGTCTTAGTTTAACTTAGCACAAACATTTTCCACACTTCCTTGTCCCATCTTCCTGGTGTTCCTGGAGAACAGTGAAGGTGATGGTGAAACCTTATTTGTGATGACACTTAGCCCTGTGACACTTGGTAGCTAATTACTCTCCTGGTGACCTCTGACAGGTCTAGAGGCACCAGACCTTCCCCTCCTGCTTTAATCAATACTCACAACAGCTGTCTTGGATACACTCAGCAATTTTACAGATGACTGAATGAGTTTACTCATCAGTATTTTCTACTGCAAGAGAACAAGCTCCCTGGTTATATGCATTACTACTCCAAACTTCAATGTCTTCAGACAAAAATGGGGTAGACAAACCTATAGGAGGTATCTTAAAATGGTTTAAAAATTAGGTACAGTTTTAAAAACCAAAGGGAAGCCTGACGTATTCATTTTCTTCTCCCTAAGCCAACTATTTATGTAATGCAACATTCATAACAAAGGCTAGAAAATCACAGAGGAAAACAAAGATATGCCTTTTCCAATCAAATAATACCTTAGGCAGTTTCTATAAAATGTGTACTGTCAATGCCCCAACCATCATGTAATATTAAAAAGGAACCTTAAAAATTTCTCACAGGAGGTAGCTGGATTTAGGCAGGTGAAGAGTTGTTCTGTAATCACAAGAGCTACAGCAATCAATGAAGATTGCCTCTTACTAGAGAGGAGCCTTTACTAGCACGTCCAAGAACTCAAAATTGGGCATACTTGATATTATCATTTCAGGACATGAATTCCCTTTGGCATGATGTATCTTAGGAAAGGAAAGAATAAAAACACAAAGTGTAATTCATCTGGATTGGAAATAGTGTTATAGGAAAATCAAAACAGAGATGATCCAGCCCAGGAGGGGATAGCATAAACAGAGAGACAGCAGTCTCTCTTTGGAATATTCACCTGAATGTCCCTAATTACTCCCACCAAATTACTCTCAAAATGGAAGAGCTCTGCTCTTTCCTTTGCAAAAATATTCTTTCAATCCTCCAAATCATCAGGATGTTGAATTGACAGACGTTTTAGGTATCTCCAGCTGCAGCCTAGGATCTAAGATTAACACAAAAATCTGCTAAAAATTTAGACACAGCTTTTTCCTCTGTTTTAATGGCCCTGCCATCTTCAGGCAGAAATGCCAATTTGTTAAATGTAATGAAATACTCAATGGGAAGCTCCATCTTTCTCAACACACATGTCCACATGCACCTGGACTAAAGCTGCATGGGAGAACTAGGAAGATTTCCCAACACTGCTGGATGTAATTCATGTTTACCTTATTTGGGGCCAAGATAAAATATTAAAAGTGTGATTATTTCCTTTCTTTCTTAATCACTGTGTATTTGGAGGGTGGGCTTTTTTCATTGGCCATTTCAACAAGAAATAGCTATGTAAAAATTTTTGTGGTCTCTCTGCTAACTGTTTAAAACACAATTAGAAATGGCATTACATCTCTGGAAGCACAGCACAAAGGAAAAGAAATGAGCAGCTGGTGCCAAGAGCAGAGAAGCAAATCATTTAGTACCTGGTAGATAATGAGAACACTGAAAATACACTACTTAATGCTAGTGCTCTGACAGGGCTATGTACATCACCTCATCACGCTAATACAGACAGACCGGGTGGCAGCCAGCTGGTCCTTCCTCCCCACCCATTTCCCTGAAAGCAAAGATTTGTAAGCCGCCAAATAATAAACCTGGACAGAAGTCTTGAGGATCATTAATCTCGCTATCAATCAACCCATTTGGAGATTTGCTTCTTGCTGTCGCTGCTGCTAATCTGGTACTGACTCGAGAGCTCTGGGGAAGCCTGGAGTATGTGTGTCTGAGGAATTGCTTTAATGAGTTTCTTGCATTCAAAGGTTAACAAATGTGACAAGGAAACACAACTGTGGGGACAATAAACTGCCATCCACTGAACCAAACCACTGAGAAATACCACGCTGTGTATTCTGCTGTGGTATGTGGAACACAACCCCAACGAGCTCTGGAAAAATCCCCGAGTCGGATGCCAGGAGATGTGCAGGCACTCCTTTTCTGCTGGGATAACTACCCTGGGCACAGCTCTGCACTGCTCTGCACTAACAGAGCTGTGCTGCAGAGAAGTAAAGCTGTATTTGCTGAAGTGGGGCTCTGGTTAAGTCGAGCAGTCAGTGTGGTGGGAACAAATCCACTGGGCTCTCTTCACCAGACACCACAGACCCACGGCAATTAATGTATCACAATAAAAAGCCCCTGCATCAGTAGGACCCTTCCAGTAGCAGTTGCATTAAACTGCTGTATTTTCTGTGAGAACGTTTCTAAAAAAATAAATAGCATCAACAACAACAATATAAACAAATCCCGAGATAATTAAACTACAAGAAAAATCTTATTAATACCAAAAAAGCAGACAGCAGCATTAAGCATACACAGGCATAATAAAGAAGCACAGAAAATAAAAACAACATATGTTTTAAACTACCATCTCCACAGACCAAATAAGCCATAAGAAAAAATCTAGAGTTATAAGCAAGTAATGGAGGTAGAATCCACCACACCATGAGGCAGAGGAGACTAGAGGGATGATCCTGACAGTGCGTGAAATGAAGTGAGGAAGAGTTCCTTTTTCAAAATATTTATTAAAAAAGGACACTTTGAAGTTTCACGCCCATAACCCATTCAAAGCTTCTTGAACTTTAGTGCCAAGGAAATACACATTTCTTACACAAAAAGGATTCGAAGTATGAGGCATATCAAAAAAATTACCACAATGTCTATTAGCAGGCGCCCAATTATATAAAAGAGTCAAGAATTGAAAAATCATAAAGTAACAGACATAGAAGAGATTTTGCTTTTAAAAAATCAGTTGAAATTATTTTGAAAATTAGAAACAGAAAACTAGAGACTGCTTTCATCCTCATGACAAACTCTTTTTCAGTAAGTATGCACTCAGGCAAAAAAACTTTGCTTTCCTGTTGTTTTAATCAGTGTGTGGAAACAGCTGCTAATCACAGGAGCAGAACATTTTGATATAAAAGTTCATTGCAGATAAGCAAAACGGGAGAAATTCAGTCAACCCACGTTAATTATTAGAGCCCTTAACACCAGATACAGTTTAATATATTTTCTATTTATGGACCGTTCTCTTTATTTGATCTACTTTAATCTACCTTTTATTAAGCTCTTTATAACCTTTCACTGTAGGTTATAAATGATAAATGTGGAACTGGGGAAAAGGAGAGAAAAAAGCCCACAAGAACTGCAGTTCACATCTTAGGAAGAACACATGAATGCCTCCTAAAGTATGAAGAAACGTGCCTGGATCCAGCAGACACTTGCTCAGAAGGAGACACGTAATTAAACACACGCTCTTGGCTCTGCATTTCCTTTCCTTGAAGCTCATGAAGGTACGTGGCTGCACAGGCACACACACTGTCCTCGAGGAACGTAGATCTCCTGGGTGAACTGTTCAGCCCTGACACCTCTGGCAAGTCACATCCATTTTCCTCCTGCTGTATTCATGCATTTCATTTCCCTGCTCTGATGCGATCTGTGGTGCTGCTTTGGCTGCCATCAGTGCAGCAATCAGACTGTGAGCTTGGCAGGAGGAAAGACAGCAGCCATCACCATGTCCAGGTGTGCAGGTGAGGGGAGATTCCAGTGGGGACTAAAGCCCTGCTGTCAAGTCCACCCAAAATATTTTCATCTCTGCTCATAGCTGGGAACGGTAGTAACAAGTTCTTGTTTTATTCTAGTGCTTTAATTCAGGGAGTTTTGTGAGCTAAAAATGTTTAAAAGGCAGACTAAACAGCAGAGTATTTTGCCACTATTTCTGGTAGTTTTGTCCCAGACATTTGGTTTCAGATCTGTGATTTCCTGTCGAGAACACACAAGTGTGAAATACTTGTTGATCCGTTTATTCATTTGCCTCCTGGCTGATCGTAGCCATTTTGACAGAATGGATAAATTGACTTGCTCCTTGTTGTTTTTTTTTTTTTTTTCCACATGCTTCTCCATCAGCCTGGAAGCACTGCCCCAGCTATCACTCCTACACCCTCACTTTACATCCTGTGCCCTCCTTTTAGAGGCTTTCTGAGCTAATTTCACACAATATCCAGGTTGTCTGAAATGCAACAAACAAACTCTTGTTATGGCAGCTTCTGCAACTCCATCTGCCAGATGAAAACAATACATAATATTTAGAGAAATTATTTTTGAATAGTTCAAACCCAATGCATACTTTACATCACTTGTTATACACAAGATATATCTGTGACAACTGCACTTGGTTACTCGAGGCAGGATGTAACTATTTATCTACAGCACATCTCAGCAAATCATCTATTTTTCCAAGTCATGAACAAACACTGCAATTTGGAAAGGGAACAAATCTTGATATTCTCATTGAGGAAATGGCAAAGGTAACAGCTTCAAGTGATCAGGCAAAACCCTGTAACATCAGCACAAGATTTTCAATGCAAAGTAATTTCATCAGGCTAACAAATGAGTCACTTTTCTCCAACAGACGTGTAGCAGAACACAGTGCATTTAATTGATGTGCCCTTTTATTGCAAAACATACTGTCTCCCTCCGGTTTGACTGGAGCAATGGGATGCAGCATTGCCAGGAAAAAGCTGAATAATGCAGACTTGGCACCACATAGTAACTAAATGTTGATTCATGGAAATTATGAGACGTTCAAGGGGACAGGTCCCAGGCTCCAAATTATGCTCCACTCTTGTATTGCCCCCATGTGATTATAGCAAGTTTGCTTAGAATTTGCTGCTCACTCTTCTAATTGGATTCCTGCAAAGGGCAGTTTGCTGTGCCATGAGCTTGTCACTTTATATTCTGCTTTAACTCCAAACCACTCAATTAATATTAAATTCCATTTATTATAAAAGCATTTGTTTCTACCCATACAGTGCTATCAGCAGCCATCTCATTAATATTCATTTCCACAAAATAGCCCACTGATGTTAAGATCTCAGACACAGCTAGTAACTTTAAAAGGGGAAAATATGTGAAGCCAGGAAGGTCAAAACAGAACATGAGCTGTAACAGAAAACACCCAACCCATATGAATTTAATTCCTCTTTTGCAGAAAGCTCAGTAAATACAAAAAAGTTGTTAGAGAACAATGACAATGTCAGAGTTAATCCAGTCACCAGAACAAAAAGAGGAGTGAGGTTGCCAATACATCTCTCTCTGGGATGGGCAGTTGCTGTATCTGGTACACCAAGGGAAAAAAATGCTGGAAGAAGGAATAGAATGGAAATGTTCATCCCATGCCTAATCTCCCCATTAGCTGAGCTGCCTACTTTCCAGGCTTATAAAAAAAACCAAACCAAACCAAAACCAGAAAACTGAGAACTGTGGATAACCTTAAGCCCTGGGCTAAGGTTAGTTTAAAGCCCCTTCTCCTCAGCATGATTCTCTGTGCTCATCACACATGGAATTAGCACAGCCTGTCCCAGCATGAGAGTGCAGAAGCCCCACTGGACCCCATGCTCACTGTCCACAGAGTGATGGAGCAGTGGGCTGAAGGTGGTTTAAGTGTTTAAAAAAAATCTGATGTAAAGCTCAGGGATTCTCTTGCAAACCTTCAGTACCAGGAAGCATTGCTAGGGAAAGAGAGGATATCCAAGTGCAAGCTCAGATGCTATAGACAGCACTGCCACTCACCACAATCACAGTCTGACTAAAACACAGACTTATTTCCCCATGGGCCCAGCTGCAGCTTGGGTTATCTCCAAAGCTCATGAAATGGGAGCATTTCTTCTCTGCTCAGCAGTGTCCAGCTGCTTCTCATGCAGAATGCTCCTCAGAGTGAGATTATACATTCAGACATGGTGAGACGAAGTAGCTGCTGACAATGTCTATCAAATACAGTGATTTCTTCTCTTCTGCTCTCTTATTCTGTGCACCTCAAATAAAACTATGCTGCAGGGACAACAGGTAGTAGTGGTCTCCACCTATACCTTTAAACTATACAACAGGGAACTTGTTCCATGTAGCTCTGTGGCTAACAAAAACAGGGAACGTTGAACTCTAACCTTCTGCTACCACAAGGAGCTAAACTGATTCCCTACTGTACATCAGTGCTGCTTTTGTAAAGGTCCAGGCTCTGCAAAAAAACAGATGGAACCTAAACTGTCAAGCCTTTCCTCACAGAGATGCCATATAAAATCTTTCTTCTTCCCAATAACTTTTTATTAATCAGAGCACACATGGAAACTCCCTGGGTGGCACCACTCAGGGTTTACCCTCTCAACATAAAACCTTTTGAACTTATCACCTCGAGGTTACGACTGGGATAACAATGCTTTTATACCTAGAATTAAAGAGATGAATTGACAGAGCCTGGTAAATCACTATGCAACAGCAGACCCCTAACTCCAATACTGTTTGCTGCCCCTCTTCTTCCCACAGATTGTTCCCACATTTGCTACAGCGTCTGGCTCAGAAAACCAGAGAAAGGTTACACTGCTGCAACCTTGGTGCTTTTGCTTTCAGGGCTACTCTCCTTGCAGAACTTGAAGCACAGGAATATCTGGAAGGCAGCAACACCAAGCCTACAGGCTCCTGCTCTGACAGCCAAATACACTCCAGAGAGCTGCAGAGCCCACGTAGGTTCCCCATCCTTGTCTCCACCACTGGGTTATATGGAACAGAAGATTCCTGATCATCCATTTTCTTAAAGCTGTTTGTGTGAGGACCTGAGTCAAATTATTCTTTCTCCCCCAAAGAGCTGAACTGGCATTTTTACCATCAAGACTGTGAAGCAGTTGTGAAGTGCCCAACCATTTCTGAAGAGCCATCAGGGAGCTGGTGCCAGCTCCTTATTCACAGGTGACAATCATTACCATAAGCAGAAGAAAAAGGCTTCTGCCCTCCTGACTGCAGCCAAGTGCTCCACAGGAGTTGGCTTTGCAGTGATAAATGTCACATTTACAATGGAGTTTGCAACACAGAAGTCCATAATTTGCTTTCCCAGGGACCTGTGCTTGATTATCAGGAGAGTAACATTCACTGAAGTCTAATGAATAGAATTAACACATCATTTAAACAGGGACTAATATGTATGCAAATGAGAAAAAGTTAAAAATAAGAGTTCAAGCCATAATTTCAGAAAATGTAGACTGCATCCTTATGAAATATGAATGTTTCAATTCACCTCATATCTTTACATCTATGTTAACTGCTTTGCATGTGAACAATAGGGTGCATCAAGCCCATTTTGATTTTTATATTTGAACTTGGACTTATAAAATGGCTTATATTGAAACATGAATAATATATATGCTAATTAAAGACTGCATTTAATGACATAAATAAAAATGAAGACTGACACAGGCTAATTTCCATTTGCAAATTTCCTAATGACTACATTTTCCTTTAGAAAGCAGAAATTTTAATTCCATAGTCTCAGGAAAAAAAAAAGAGAATACCTTCTTAGCTCAAATTGTTTTAAAAATCTTTTCATCTTTTTTATTCTTTAGGATTGATCTCCACAGAGATGAAATTGCTTTGCCTAGATAGATTCAGTATTAAATAGCACCCAAGTCAAACTATGGTGATTTGTGCATGCAAATGGTGTGATTTAATTATTAATTAAGACTAGATTTTTTTCTAATAAGGAATTATTGTTGATAAATATAAAGTTTATACATTCTTCAATATCACAAACATGTCCACAGTAACTCTGACAGATGTAAACCAAGTAAATGTCCTTGATGCTCAATAGGCTGTTAATCATTCTCTGCCTTCCCCTTCCTGGTCCCCAAAATTAGACAGCAAGGGCAGAGGACAATTGTGTAGTTATAGGGAGACCAGGTATTAGCAGAAAACATGACTTCAACTTCTGTCATGCAAAGCCTACAGAAAAGCTTGCTGAAGAATAAACAGATTGCAGGAAAAGCCCTTCTAAGTTAAAAGGCTTGTTTCTACCTATAACAGCAAGGAAGGTGGTGAAAAATCAGTTCATTCAAATGAGTATGAAGCCTGTAATGACATCAGAACCAGGAGAATCTTTTTTTCCTGTTGTGTAAATGTTGGTTCTGTGGATAAGAAGCCCAGACTCAACCTTAACTGACAAAACCAGCATTTGCAGTTTGCTTTTCCGACTCTGCAAATCCAACCCATTTACTCCCTGATTGAAATAGCACCTGAATGCTTCAAAAATAAGGAGCTGTATGATTGGGAGGAGACAAACCGTTCTGGTACATTTATGTCCCGAGCTTTTATTAAAAAGCAAAACAAAATTAAAATAATATGGAAGGTATGAGGACTGTCTCTTCCTAACATTCACTGGGAACTTCCAGCAAGGGGTTCAGGAGATGCCATTCCTCTCCCTGCTTTGCAGAGGGCTGTGCTCTCACTCCCATTCAAACCCCACATTTACACCAAATATCCACCACCAGGGGAAAACTCCATTTCCTATCTCCAGTCACTACTAGTGAGGGATTTGCCAACACTGAGGAGCCCCTGGATCATCAGCCTCATGCCTATGCAAAAGGAAAGACATCCCTTTACACGTGACTTGGAGAAACCCCCATCCACAGGGATTCACCATCCCAGCCTCAAGTCCAATGCAGTGCTGTGCATTGCTGTGTGTAAGTTTTCCCTAAATTGCACGGGTTTTAAGGACAGTAAAATGAAGTCCACCACTGTTTGCTATTGTTTTACTAGTCTGCAGATTCCCAGTATTTATCCAAGCAGTTAAGACTGCTGAATTGATTTAATATTCTTACCCTATAATTTTACACTCAGACCACATTCTGCTGTGAAATAGCTGGTGCTAATGTTAGTCCAAATGCTGCTGTGGGACTTAGGACAGCACAGGGCCCTTCAATAGCTATATTTTATGGTTACAAGGAGAGAGAAAAAATATAATTTATCTGGTTGCTGTGGTTAATTCACAGTTTCACAGCAGAGGTATACTGTTCCCTCAGGGTACATCTAGTTGTATTATAGGATATTTCATTCAGTTTGTCCGAGACATTCCTCTAGCTCTGAACCTATCAACTTATGAGAGCGAAACTACTCCAGAGATACCTGTATACACTTTAACACATACTCTTACATACTAAGGATATTAGAAAATATATTAACTAGCAACAGATCAATAGAAAACATAAACTAGCAACAGATCAAATGACAACAAGTAAACAAATTGTTTCTTTGAACTGAGAAGGGGAACAGAAAAAGAATGCATCCATTTTCTTAAGAAAGAGTCTTTTTTTCTTTTGTAAAGTGATTTAATTTCACAAAAGGCATTTGTGAAATTTGTTTATCTTTTAAAATACCTCTCAGATCTTTAAAAGTCAGAGCTCAAAAATTTTAAAGTTGTATACCAGTTTCCTGTACAGTAGCTTACAAAACAATTAATAGATGATTACGAGAAGCCAGTGGTATCCTCCAGCCTGGCATCCTCTGCCACTGTAGTTATGAAAAAAGCCACACTCCTCATAGCACACTATTTCTCAGCACCTACCAACCTGTTCTTAGTGGAGCTTAATTAGAATATTTTGATATTTAAAACTTATTCAAACTTATGAATTATAAACCACTACCTTTAATCCAGTAACTGCACAGATAAAATGTTGCTCTTTTTTTTTTTTCCAGATCTCACCATTACACCAGCACTGGGGAAGGTATTTCCAGAAAAAATATGTCTGCAATTAATCCATTTAATTAGTTCCACAGAAACGAAACACAAAGATCAATTGCAGCCGTGCTGCAGATCCCTCCTTGCCTGACCTCAGCTGCCCTTGCCTGTTCTCCTCTGCTCTCTCTGCAGAAGAAAGTATTTCTGTAAATGTTGGGAAAATTTGGCTACACCACTAAACAAAGTAGGGATGAGAGGTGTCAACAGCAGTTTTCCAACTTGCTGCCAATACTTTTGCGCAAACTCCAGCTCCTTAGGGGTGGGCCTGTGGGCAAAGCACAGCACCAACGTCTCAGCTCCTATGGGACACGTCTTTTAACAAACTAAAAATAAAAAGTGTACTTTTTGGTTTTGGGAGTTTTCAAGGTCACCAAGATGATATTTTGAATTCTAGTCTTCCACACCTGAAGCACGTATTCTCCTGTTGTTTGGCTCATGATTGCATGCTTGACATTATCTTTTAAAATAAAGGTGATGCTGATCTGGGCTCCCACTGAGTTCAATGGCCACATCCATAAAAGTGCCTGCAGAAAGATGTTTACACAACTGACCCACATGCTACAAACACTTTTAGAGTAAGAGTTCTCATTTAAAGGCACTGTTAAAATAATCACAATCCAGCAGGCACCAGGATTGCCAGCGCTGAGATGGGTGGTTTCACAGCTGTGAAATTTTGGTTCTTCAAACAATCACCACTCTCTATCTCCTGTGCATGAAAATACATCCAGTCTCTCCAGGGATGTCTTGATTCAGCCACCCTGGGTGTTTAGTCAAAGGATCTTTGCCTCAGAGTGGCACTCACTGCTGCCAACGGGGCAATACTGACAGGAGCAGTTTGGATGGTGCCTTAGCTAACACGCAATGGGGGCAACAAACTGCAGCTACACCAACCCCATCTCCTCTGTTTTGTTTTTAAACTGCAAATCATTGTTGTACTCTTAACTCTTCCCTACTTTTAGGCTCCCTGCT
This sequence comes from Manacus candei, assembly GCF_025592945.1. NCBI lineage: Eukaryota > Metazoa > Chordata > Aves > Passeriformes > Pipridae > Manacus > Manacus candei. Next base: position 7,815,949 of record NW_026138073.1, read on the forward strand.
GTAGGAGAACAGATGGAACAAAACTCCAAACAGATTTTTTTCCACCAACCTGTGGGTCTCCTGACACAGTTGTCCTCTGCAAGCTGCCTTTGCAGTTTCTTTCCTGCCCAGTTGTATCTTCCTTTCACTCTCTCCAAAGCTAGTACCCTCCCTTGCTCCCCCCCCAAATCTTAGACGTGCTCTTTTATCAGCTTCACATTATCCACTTCAAACATGATGCATTTAAACTGTGTATTTCAAATGCTTTTTCAGGCTCTAGCCTGTGATTTACAGGACAATTTATCACACTGCACCATCTCTCCTCTTTTTCTACACTTACATGTGTCCTTTAAAACTCCCCCCGCAGAGTTGTGGAGAACAGGCCTGGAAGCTCCTGTGCAGGATCAGACTCCTGTGGTGCTCCTGACTGGAGCTGCTTAACTTTGTTTTGGAACCTAGAAGTGATGGAAAATTCTATAGGCCACTACTTTATTGTCTTTCCTATCATGAAGCTGTCTCTAATGCCTAACCTAAATTTCCCTCTTGCTGCAATTAAAGCCAAAGGCCCCTCATTCCCAGCACAACGGGTCCATAAGGTCACGTATTCCTTGCAGACCCCTTTCACGTACTAGAGCACCTCCCTTCCCTCTCTGCTAACAGCCCTGCCTGCCCACCTGATCCAACAATCTTCCCTGTAGAAAAGGTATATCATATAAAACCAACCAGAGTCCTCTCTTATTTACACCTGGAGATACACCAGGCTGCTATAAACCTGGATTTGCTTTTCACTGACAGGACAGCTGAGAGGAGAACACTTGATTCTTGAAATTCAGACGAAGGCTGGGCATATGTGACACAGGAAGAAGTTGGCTTCAAATACCTGTATTTGCAACTGTTATGGCAATTGCATATCCTTGAGAGATCCTCTAAGATGCTGCAGGTTCTTCAGTCACCTGAACTCAAATTTACAAGGGCAAGGTCTGATGGAGCTGACAGAAGTTATTCAGAAGTTAACACTCTTGTTAACATCAGTGGGATGGCTCAGGTTTAAACCTGAAGCAAAATCTAGACTGTCCTAATCTTGGAAGGGGACATTCCTGGGTCAGAACGTGCTTACTGATTTTTGATTTTGCTCCTGATGTTCTATAATTAGTATTAAAAGTACTGTTTTCTGAGCTTTCTCAACATCCTGATAGTTCTGGAAATCACCACTGATCTGCATTTAAGCTTCTCCAAGTTCTTTTCCCTTTCCAAGACAAAATACATTGGTTTGTAAAGCAGCAACTCACTACCAGCCTCACCAGAGAGGAAAGGGGAATCTGGCAGAATTCTGGTTTGCGATAAAAGTGAAACTAGCGTTAATTAAAAAAGAGTAAAAGTAACAGGCATATAATGAGAGAACATGCCCCCTTCCACAGTCAAGCTCTTAACAGATCATCCAGCATGCTTAAAAAGCAACTTTCCATCTGCAAATCTGTCTCTCTCTCTTTTTTATCTAATGAGCATGAGTTAGTCTGTTCAAAAGCCCAAATGGGCATCTCGGGGCCAATTCAGCAGCAGGGGGTCCGTTACTATAACAACTGACAACTCCTGTGATTTCAAAAAGGCCCTGAAGTAGCCATTTGGGAAATGGTTATGAGCAAGCAGTCGGGAAGGGATGGCTGCGGGTGCAGGTCCTGAGCTCCCCTGCCTCAGCCTTTCCAGCAGGGAGCCAACCCCATGTCCCACCACCCTTGGGAACAGCCAGGCTCTGCTCCCTGCAAGAGGAGACGGTAAAACCTCATGATCCGACAACGGGAGGAACAGCAGTGAATCACCAGGATTTGGTCTGAGTGGATCTACCTGTGGGCTCTGCCCCTTGCCCCAGGCTGTATGTTGCTGGATGAAAGAGCACAGATTCCGTCAGAGGAGTTTTCATATTGATTTTCCTCGTAATTGAAGAATGATGAGCGCTCAAAGTACGATACCAACAGATAGAACAAGCAAGTGGCAGCTGCCCTAAGCTTCGGGCTTGAAAGTGAGCTGCCTGAGTCAGCACAAAGGATGAGCTCAGTTCCCTGTGTGGGATAAGAGGGAGCTGATCACAGGCCTGCTCTCTTTTAATGAAAATGAACAGCACTTTGAGAGACAGAACACAAAAGGGCCCAAGATTCAGTACCTTTACCTCTGGCACTGTCAAAATCACATAAAACTTGGATCTTCTGCAATAAGAGCTGAAGTGCTTTTCCTGCATTGTCTGGGTTGAGACAGGGACATCAGAAGACTCTGAATCAGGCTGGGCTGCACCCCACTTGCAAGCCAGTGATCTGCCCTGTTTCCATCCACCTGAGGCTGTTTGTCATTATGGGGGACTAGATGTGGCCATTCCCAGAGGAAAACAAAGGCATGCCCTGTTCAGTATGAGCAGGGCACATCTGGGCACTAAAAATGAGACTGAAGCTGGAAGAAGTTTCAGGTATGCCACTCACCTCCATGTTTCTCCTCGTGTCCCTGTGGTGTTGCCCGTTTTCGGCTTAGGAGGTCTCTGGCCCTTGTTGGTTAATTCTCTTCTCTGTCTGTGATGACACGAGTTGTGCTCTGGGGCACAGCCATCCCTAAGCTGAGCACAAGCACCTTGACATGATCCTCAGGCATCACTGAGGGTAGTGTCGGAGTGAACATCCCCATCCATCCTCTTCATTCCTGCCTCGTGCTGGTCCCTCAGTTTGGCTGGTCCAGCTCTGTCTGGTTACTACACGAACCAGACTGGGAGCTAACCTGGTTTAAATCAGGACACAAAAGCCCCTCTCTTCTTTTTTTTTTTTACCATGGATTGTTTCACAATCCAGCTCCTCACACAGTTGTACAAACATTTGCATTGGGGTCACAGAGGGCAGAGCAAGAGCAGGAACAGAGGATGCAACAGGAACTGCTGCTGCTGAATAAATACTCATGCAACTGCACCCGAGGCATTCTTAAAATTAACACCCAGGGTCTCAGATAATGTTACCACCTAGCATCCTCCATGAGTGAGAAATGAGCAGAGTCACAGATATTTCAGAGTAAGCTGAAAGAAGCTTTTATCATTGTAAGCAAACAATTTTACAATGGTCTGTAAATTTGCAATGTTCCTTTTCCAATCAGTACAGTAGATGAACAACACATTGTGTACTCATAAAATAAAACCTAGAGATAGGTTCGAATAACAATTTCAGCACTTTTTACAACCTGCTACAGGCACAAGTTATTTTTTTCCCCCCAATTAAGTTTTAACACTGTCTTAGCTAAGGAGCTGTGCAAGTTCCCTGGAATTTAACATCAAAAGGTAGTTTTCCAAGGTATGGTTACTAGAAATGGTAAATACAAGAGTTCTTTGGCTTATGTTGAAGCTTTCATTTCTATATTACAAGTTGATTTACAAATATGGCTGACCAACCTTCTTCAGTGCTATTTTACCAGTGTCAGAAAACTCAGATGCTGAAATATTGAACACCTGAGCTTGCTCCCAGTGAGGTCTTTGCCACTGAGTTCAACAACAATACTCTCCACCCGTAAATGACTTGGCCCCGGGTCACACAGAAAATCAATGACTGAGTCAGAAAAAGAACCTGCATCTCCTGGTGCTCAATGTAATTTCTTCTGCACAGAAAGGCACTGCCAGAGAAGCACAAGGCTCTGTCACAGGATGTGTCCCAAGGATTCTGTTCAATTTGACAGGATGCTTAACGGAAACCTAAGAAAACTCTTACTGTCTACTAAATTCTACAGGGTTTTGCCTAAGGAAAATTAAAGACATCTTTTTCCCAAGCTGTCTCGTATACATGCATGACTATAAAACAAGCAACGCAAGCTTGCTTGCTCTTTGAAAGGCAGCAGCTGTGTTGTTCCAAAAATCCCTCCTGAATGTAAACATATTAGCACTGTATAAACAGCTTGATTTAATAAGAAATGCAATACAATATTCCCGCTTTGTCTTTAGGATCACAATGTTGATGGTGGCAATAATTCAAGGTGAATTATGGTATCTGCTTAAAAGAAAGAAAAAGAAAACTCTCCAGCTATAGTCATGAATTAATTTCTTCCTCTTAGCTGAAAATGAGAAATGGCTATAATTTAGTTCCCATTTAAAAGTTGCTGTTGGCTAAACTCTAAAATCTTAATTGCTTCTTAATATTCTCTGCTTATTTTTTTCCTTTGAAACCATAGTCTGTAGGACTGTAGTGTTTAGATTAAAAATCAGAATGGAAAACAAACAGTGGAAGGTCACCACTCCCACCTAAAATATGTTTTTTCCCCCCCAAAATGACAGAACTTATTGTGTATGAAAGTATTTCAGTTGATTTCCCAGCTCTAGTCACCCTCCTGCACTTCTGTGAAAAAGAAAGTGACACTGACCCTGGGTTTACCCTGAAGTGTCAATACTCAGGACTTGTTCAATTGGCAACAGAATGTAGTGGAAGTTCTAGAAAAGACATGTTTCAAGCCATATTACGGCTCAGCATACTATAGGAACTTGCCTTGTTGCAAAAAACCTGAAGTCACACTCAATCCCTAAATAGTTTGGAGGTCACTACCAAACACACTCTGCAGTTCTCGGAGCTCGCAGAAAAGGCTGTGAGAGTAACAGTGGCAAAGACTTAAGACAACCCAAGTCAAATTTTAAACTGACCTTGAAGAACTGCAGAAAGATCTCATGATAGTGAGTCTGGGTATAAAATCACAGATGCAAAACAAATGCCCAGAAATGCAAGAATAATGTGCTTGGGAAACTGTACCTCTCAATGCCCACATTTTAACGGGCTCTAGATGAGCTAGCAGGGCTCCAGCAAAGATCCTAAAATCCCAGTGAACAGCTCTCGAGAATACTCAGTGGTTGTCCCTATAGCACACAATTTCAGGAACTGATATGCAAGAAAAGGAAGCAGAAAAAGTACCACTGTGCCACTGCGGAAGCGAATGGTGAATCCATATGGTGAGTAAAACAAGGATCTGGTCTCCTCATCTTTTCTGTCTGCTAAGACTCAAATTCTCAACTAGATGCTAAAAGAAATCAGTTTCAAGCACTAGAGGTCCTGGGAGCAACAGTCCCCCTCATCATGCCCGTGACAGCTCAAGGATCAGCCAGGCCAGCTTTTCCTCAAGAGGAATCAAAGATGCACAGAAGCCAACTGAAACTACAGCTGTCATTGTCCCTCCTGCCCACGGAGCCCAACTGCCACCCGGCCCCAGCGGATCTGAAGGCTCCTGGTCACCCTGTGATTGTGCTCTCCTCATTTTTTTGGGATAAAAGGCACCGCAATTTTTGCAGCTTCATTATGCTGACCTAGTTTATTTTCCACTCTACCAACTTAAAAATCACACATCCCTCTTTGCACAGCAGTGCCATTAAAAGTACTGAATTCAGGAAACTTTAGTAGAAAGGTAATTCAGAGCTGCTGCTTGCCGGCAAGTTCCCATCCCTTTTCATTACTGAGATGGCCACCATGTGAAAAAGATGGAAGTGACCCTTTCTCTTCAACATCAGTCATATTCTTTCACCATTTGTCCAAGATCCACATGGAAAAGGAACTGAGAACAGCAAATTACCTCTGCAAAAGTAGTCTCGTTCAGAAACAGCACAGATCATTTCCAAATATATTCAATTACAAGGAGTCTCTAATGAACACAGCATGGAAGCTCAACAGATAAAAAAAGGAAAAGCTTCATCAAACAATGACTGTTTCCTATCACTCTCCTGTTCAAATAAAGGGAACAGAAAATGAAGCTTTCTTACAGCAAGTCATCTTCGCAAAAATTATTTCTTTGCTGTATCATGGAATGAGCTACAAGGAGTCCAAACAGAGATAAATTCTTTGCCAAACCTTCACAAGAAACTTCCCTAACTCCTTATTTTGATCCCTGGATAATAGGGCACTGATGCGAGGGAAACAAGCAGAAGGCTTCTCTCTGCTTCATTGTTCTGCTTATGTCACCTCTGGTCTCAAATCATCTAATTCCACAAATGCTCAAAAATGCGAAAGTGAAAATATCATTTGTTTTACCCTCAAAATGTTTTGCCAAAGGGTAACTATGTCTCTTCTGCTTTTTCTAGTTCTCTGGGTTTTATTTTGTAATGCTTTTTCTCACACCAAAACAAAGAACTGCTGTGCAAGAAAAGGCCCTGTGGTCCAGCATGTCTGTCCCCTTGAGGGTTATCCTTTCATCAAGTGTTTCTCTGCTGTGCACTTCAATACCATGTTTCCCTTACTGAAATATCTGTCTCAAACTCGTTTTCATGCCATTTGCTTTGATGGCGTTATTTAGCAAATTATTCCATATGTTGTTGCCCATTACATTTTAAGCTAAGTATTTCTTCCTGAAAACCCAAATTACTGTTCCTTTCAAACTTCTAAATTAGATTCTGCAGTGTTTGTGAATTGTTTTTTTCCTTACTTTAAAACACTAACAGAGATAAACATTTTATTTTTTCCCAAGGAAAGGCAATCACCCTGCAAAGGGCACATGAAATGCTGTGTTGCCGCTCCAGTGACATGGTTTGCACAATGCAAAATGTTACTGTGGACAATCTGTGTTCTAGTTGCTTGTTGATTTATCCTAAAACACATCTTTACTTTTTCAACACACTCCCTGTATTTGTTAAAAGTCCTCAGAACTAAGAAGGTAGATACACTTTACTTTGAAGCTAGTACACATGTGCTCTCAAGTTTGTTTATTGTTTCTCAATTTGTCGCTTTATATTTATGAAAAAGCTTTGACTGCTACGTGACATTATTTTCATTCTATACTAATTTTTAATCTCCACCTTTTTTAGTATCAATTTTTTGAAAATAAACTGATCTACTGCTCTCAGTGGTATTAATTAGAAACTCACAGTTTTACCAAAGCCGCTGATGAATGTTAACTATTGATGCATGCTATGGAGAGCAGATAAACAATTATTGTCCATATGCAAAAATAACACATTACTGGAAAAGTAATTTGGTTTCAGCTAAAGTCTTTGTTCCCTTATCTTCCTTGATTTATGTGTGTGTTGGCTATTACAAAGCAAATAAAAAGTTTATGAGGTGGATGGTTAGGAATTTTGAAGATAAAAGTATTTAACTTTAATCAGCATACCTTAATTTTACTAGACTAATATTATGATCTATAACAGAAACTAATGTTTATCAAAAGTTAGTCTCTAACTGTTGGTCACTAAGCCAGTACATTCCAACTTTAATATCTTCTCAGGGATGGCACTGTTGAGCACATTAAACACTAATTTTGCAATTATTTCTCTCGATCCATTAGTGAAATTGCAAAGAAATGGAAATGTTTTGCAAACAGTGAGAGGTACCAACATTCCTCTAGATAATAGCTGTTAGCACTGCATTTCAAAACGTTTTCTCTGTAGAAGAGCATTTTGTATCAACACGAGCTAAAAATCACAAACCCCTCATTACAGTGCTTCAGGATATACCATCTCCTTCCAGGGCTTGCCTGGTGTGAATGTGACCAAGTTTAGTCTTTCAAATGAAGAAAATACATATTGAAACACAGCATACTACAAGGGGATCTTCAGAACCTTTTTACTTTCAGCTTGTGCTCACGTATCAGTGCAATTTTATTCAGTGTCTTACTGCAAGGATGTTAATTATTTGCAAATGTTAATAGAAATTATTTTCACAAGGCTATTGTCATCTATTTATTAATTATTTCAAATGTTCTCAGCCTCAATAATTTGACCAATTAATTGTCAGTGAAATGAGTACACTGAAAAATGGCTTGGTACTTTTAAAATTGATTCTGCAAATATAATGATCAATGGGATGGTATTTCTCATCAAAGCTACTTTCCTGTGTCCCACATAATCAAATAATTCCTAAATACCTTGTATGTGACTAATCCCTGGTTAATTTTAACTTCCAGACAAATGAGGTGTCTTTGGCTTCTGGTTCTGACTTAAGCAGGTGCTGCAGGTTTTAATTTACTCTAAATCAAATGGAGATGGATTTGTTGATGCTAATCCTAATCTCCACCATTGAAGCAATGTCCACTGGTGTGAGGCAATCTTTACTTTCAAGACCTTGCAGGCAACACTTCTGAACACCTCACCAATGCTAAAGAACTCTGACTCAGAGCATCCCTATGGAATGTGAAACAAGCTTAGTCCCCGTTCTTGAAGTGCAATCAAAGGAAGGAAAGAACTGCTTAAGATTACACAGGAGGTCTGTGGTAAAGACACCCATGGAACCAAGGCCAGTCTCACTGGGCTTTTCTGCCACAACCGCTTTTCCTGAAGGCCAAGAAAGAGATAACTTTTTACAGCTATTTTGGAGGGACTAATTGTCAAAATATTTGTCACCATTACAGCTGGCTCTACCATTGCTGGAGCCCTACCAAGCCCATTTTCATGACACAAAAATCAATACTTAAGGCAGCTGAACAGTTATCCAACAAAGCTGTTCTAGCACCCAGAGAGTTATCTAATGCATCTAGCACCATAACTTCTAATAAAATAAAAACCGCAGGGCCACATTAAAAACACCACCTGAAATGTGTTTTAAATCATAATCAGTTTCCAATGATAAGGAAACAGGCTCACCTCCAGTAGACAAGCACAGCGATGAGGAGAATGAGGCACACGAAGGTCAGTGCTGAGACCACAATGAGTGGGATGATCCATTCCATTTTACCAGGAGAAGGTCTTGTGGCCATGCTGGAGCTGTTCTTGCCAGCTGTGTGTTAAACAGATAACAAAACCAATCACTGACTGGAAAAAAGAATTACTGTACAGAAAAACGTGTAAACAAAACAAATAGCTTATCCATTTTACATGGTATGAGTAAACAGAGCAGAGATCCTCTAACTGCAGGGTGGGACTCCATTTGTCTTCAGTCTGAGACATGAGAGCACAGAAGTATGGTGTTTATTGCCACATATGGCTTGGATTTTACTACTGCCTGTAATTACGGTCTCATAGACACTTTTAGGACTCTTTTGTGCAAGCACCTATTATCAGATGTGGAGTACCCCACTGAGCCATTTCACCACGGTAACTAAGTAAACGCTGTGCTCCGTCATCAGTGTTTGCAGATAAATGCACTCTGTTTCTCAATACTACAGGACAGCCCTGTTTGCAAAGCTCAGTGTAATACTTTGCTTCAGAAATAAATTTCTTGGTAACTATCTTAAAATAAAAAATCCTCAACATGTTGGGTGTCATGTCACATCATTTGCAGAATTGTCACAATCTGGTGGGTTACTGCATACGAAAGCACTTTTTAGCATATGGATTGTCAAGATGGGTGGATGAATGAATGAATAGGATGTGTTGTAACCGACAGAAGAAATCATTATGCCACAGCTTTTGAACGAAATTAAAGTTCGTTCGTCAATATCCTGAGATCTGGCCGAGTAACTCTGCTTCACTTCTTGCATGACATCTCATTAAAATGATTGTATCATATAGAAGATGAATATCTAGAGCTTCTGCAAGTACTGGAGACAATGAGCATAGACGCTGTACCAATGTATTTCAAAAGACACCTAATTTGTGCAAATCTGTGTAGACTTGATGAATAAATTGGTTTAGACAGAATGATAGAAGAAAAATACAGAAGAGGATTCTCTATCTTATTCCTGTTTCCTAACAAACAGGCAGTATCTGATCAATACCTGCCAACAGGACATAATGTCAAAGGATTAGTATAAACAGCTTCAGATTTTGAGGATTGAAACATGCACACTTGACTTCTACTTTTAGCCTATGTGAGTCTTTCCTCACCAACGTGATTCCTTGCCCTTGTTCAGTATTGCATTATCATATCTTCTGAAACTGCTGCAAATCCTACCAGAAGAACGTAATTGCCTTTTCACCATAGGCAGGCAAAACACAGATAATTGGAAGTCACCAGATGTCACATAATATGAAGTCATACTCTATTTTAATAGCATTTAGATTATACTCCTCGGTAGGCAGGAGTAAAATTCAACTAACGTGGAAGTAAAGGTTAATTGTAAATGCTTTTGCCTGACTGCTGAAAACAGAGCAAGGCTGCAGGCTGCTGCAAGCCCAGCAAGAAATCTTTCTAGTTTTAAGAACTAGGCTGATAGAGGTAATGCCCTTTAGCAGGCAGCCTAAATGAGGTGCTAATAAGAGGGGTGTTTGGGAGAACTGAACGCACACTTTGATTGAACATCTCTGATTTCCTTAACCAGAAGGAGTAAGGAAAAAATCAACCCCAAAATTAAAGTAAAGGCTTATTCTCTGTATTTGCCAAACTTACAAAATCATAAGTCTTGAGGCATCAGTTTTTACCAGTGCATTTCAAATCATTTATCAGCACAAAAAAGTAAGCCTGTGAGGTAAGTCTTACTAATCAGAATGATAAAAGGGACAAGGCAAAAAAACCATGCAATGTAATAAAACTTCATAGGAGAGCCAAGTAGTCCCATCACCTTACGTCCATTAGGGTGTTGCTTCAGTTCTCTCCAAGGACAGTACTCTGTTTAGTTTCACCTCCACATCTTTCAACACAAAAACATATGTTTCTGTTTGCATGGGAAGAAAATTAAATTCCATTGTAAGCACAGCATGGGCTGGAGTCCCAATGCACACTATTAAATTCTGCAGTGTTCACGATGCTCCTCTTACTCAGTCTGCTGTGGAGAACACACTTATCTGCCCCTGCCAACTCCCAGTACCACAGATGTGAGGATAAGAAAGTGCTCAGTATACTGAGTGCCAGAAGAGTAAATGCAATTCCTGCATGCTGATGGCTGGCCCTGAAATTCCAGTTGGGAATGCCCAAGCAGTGATGTGCTTCAGAAAAAAAGACACAGTTCCTGTGCTGGCTTTGAAGAAAAAGTCTTAGGTGTTTTCCACTGCTTAAATAATGTGTTGAGAGAGCTTAAACAAACAGCATATCCTTGTAATGGTGCCCACCATAAGCTGTACTTGCTGGTGGTGGTGGTAAGCTTAAAAAATGGACTAGGAAACTCCATTTTTGCTAAGAAATGTAAACAGTTTCCAGTGGCATATGCCTTCGTTGAATTAATTCAGTTTGCCTTTTACTGGCTTGGAATTCATCCCAGTAGGAAGGAATAAAAATTATTACAGCATATCTGTTTCGGGAGGTCCCACATGATACAAGCCCTGGCACTGCTAAATCTACTCCTGCGTCTGGAAAAATCCGTAACTTCTGTGAACCACCCGCTCAGCAGTTCCACCCAGGCACTGGATGGATGAGCCCTGGCACAGGGAGTATTGGATGGCGTCAGGCAGTGAGGGAAGCTCTGGCAGTGCAACTCTTGCACAAAGGTCAAGGTAAGAAAGAGGCTCCTACCACTTGTGAAATGTACTTTTTTTCCTGTGAATTCTTGGTAATTGGTTCCTGAGAAAAGAAACATGTTTATTTCCCTTAAGTAACACTGCTTGCTATAATAAGCAACCATAGCTGTACTATATAACCTATCTACTTTTATCATTCCTCATCATTGCACAAACTGCCAGGACAAAGTTCTGTTTGTTGTACCATTACAGATACCATTAACCAAAGCAAAACCCTGCTGCTGAACTGCCTCAGACCACATGGCCTCTTAAAAGACAGTCAACTTCCTCATCTTTCCTTTGAGTAAATGAATTTATAGACTTATACAAAGGTATTAATTAATTTTGAAAAATAGTATTTGCCATATTATTAAATGATAAAAATGCAAAATCATGTTTTTTAAAAATGCATTACCTTTGATACAAGTTCATGTCACTGTGCAGCTATTTCTTCCCTATTTCTTTAAATGCATCCCTGCAGTGTTCACAATTACAGGCTGTGCACAGCTAAACATGGCTTTTCACTGCTTTGTAAACAAATGCCAATCATATTTAATCCTATATCTGAAACTCATAGTTTGCAGACATCAAATAATTCACTTTTATTTTCAAGCCATTCTGCTGTTTTCTCCTGTAAGTTGCCATGTAAATCTCTGAAGATATTTAAAAGCTGTCTGGATGCAATCCTGAGAACGTGCTCCCTTCTTGAGCAGTGAGGCTGGACTAGCTGACTTCAGTGGTCTCTCCCAACCTTATCCATTCTGTGATCCTGTGTGCAAATGGCTCAAGCGCTACATGAAAATACAGCTTAATAATCCTTGCTGTGTATGGAGAAGAAGGAATTACACAGATGTTTAATTATCTTAATGAGGTTATTCCCAAAAGGCTTTTGTAACCTCAGACCTGGCAAAGACTGCTCTAAAAACCAAAATTCAGTCTCTGTTAAAGGCATACACCAGGCTTGAAATTTAACCCTGCACACCATCTCTGTCTCTACAAAGCCCCCCTTGTGGGAGGAACTCAGAAGAAGTGGGTGACACTGAAGAATGGGAGGATCTGGCTGAAATTTGGATGAAGAGCCAAACCCACGTTTCTGTTCTCAGATCCAAGTCACCACTCAGGCAAAAGCCCCAACTGGACAGCTGTTAGCCCACAACAGCCCAGTTTTTATCTTCTGTCAAAAACAAAGGATCTGTTTAACTGTCCGGCACAACCAACCAAAATTCCGTGGGATTGTATCTTCTCTAGCCTGATGAAACTGAATCATCCAGCTTTTCATTTTTTTCCCTCGCTTTTTTTTTTCTTTCCTCCCCCCCCCCCCCGCCCCCTTTCTTGGTAGAGTATCATTCTAATTGCTGTTTTTCTAATTTTAAGGTTTCAGAGTCACGGACAATGCTGAGCAGCTGTGTGTGTAACAGTTGCAGATCAAAGGTACAATTAGTCTAATGTGGGCACCAAAACAGAGAAAAGGATGATCAGGAAAATGAAAGAGGAGAATGCAAGCAAGCGTTCGGCGACAGAAGAAAATCATCAGCCTTGGCTGATACCACCAGACAAGAAGAGGCCAATGCCATTTGGAAAATAATGACACGGCCTCAGGAGAGGTGTGTGTATGTGCATGTGAAATAAGCACTAAAAGAAAATGAGCCTTGCTGTACTAATTGGCCTTGCACTTTCCCTGTAATTTCTCATGAGTTCCCTGTTCTCCTCTAATCATCCACACTCATGAGTACTTCCCCATTTAGTTATCTCCTTACAACTGCTAATTTGATGCTATATAATTAATTTTACAAGTGTACATTGTTATGAAACAATTTTCTACTCTTTAAAATGATTAAACTTTCTATTCACAAAAACAGTTTTGAAACCTTGACAGCTTTTTAAAACCTGCTTTCTGGGACAAAAAATGCATCCAAAAATGTTTCCACCCTCACAATGAGACACAGTAAACTGCAGGGGTGCTTTCAGCTCACTTTGGAAGTGGTCTTGACACTCTTAACTGTCCTGATGCTCAGAAATCCTTTCAGACACTTCTGGCAATGCCCTCTTGGCTTCACTTGTCTTGATTTCAGGTTTACCTTGTTATGGAAAACCTTTAAGGCCATTTCTCATAGACAAGGTCTTGCTATGGCTGCAGTTTCAGCTGGCAGGAGTTAGGTCAGGTCTGTCTGTATGAATTGAAAATTTCCATACTACTGTGAAAAACAGTTAAGCTGAATCAGCTAGTCTTAGGCTTTGTGCTAGTCTAATTCACCAGCCTGTGTCTTTGGTAACCTAGATCAAGCCTGGAATAGAGCTCCTTCTCCTGCATTGCCAAGTGTCTTCTCACAGGGGCAGCACTCCCAACAGGCCAGGCAGGCCGTATTTGGACACATCTAGTAAAATATTTGGGCAAATTCCAGGCTAGTCAGACCTCACCTATCAAAGCCTGGTGGCTCAAGATAAAAAGAAAAGAAGGACTTGCCGGAAGAGACTTTGAAGGTACAAAGAGATTCGGACTGAAAGGCTCCATTCCAAAGCCAATAACACCTCAAAATGTTCTCACTAAAAATTAGCCTTTCCCAATGTCTGGACAGGGACTCACCAAGTTTGTGATCAACCTAAATTTTTCCACCTGGAGGTCATGGACAGGGAATGAGCCCCTACTACAAGAAACTGGCACAAATGGGCCCTTCTTCATCTCTGAATAGCCATTCCCAGCCCTTTTGCTGTTGAGTATCCTTTTCAGGACACTGAGGGATCTGGGACAGGCTTGTCTGGGAAGCTGAAAAAATGGTGCAGCTCCTTCTCCTCATCTCAGGTAGGTCGCCAGAGGTTTAATTATGATTTAACTAAGGTTAATTTGGAGGAAACAGGCAACTCTCACTTATCTTCTTGCCATCTAACATGTGCTGATAATTTCAGATATAGTTTCCTACATATGGAAGCCACTTTTTTAAAACGCAGTAATCATACTAAGTTATCCTCCCTCCATATATAGGTACAGAAAACCTAATTTGCAGGGTACTTTCAAAACTGATTGTCTTTGTTGTAGTCTTCAGGCACAGTGACTTCAAGCCATCAAGCCTGGAAGTGAGCAGAGCTCTAAAAGAGGCTGTCTAGTAGGAGGCAAAGCTGTACTGAACCACTTTCAATAATAGTTCTCTGCGTGCTAAAAAGAGACAGACTAAGGGGATACAATTCACAATAACTAGTAAGTATTTCTTAGCAATATTAAAAATATTTCCCCGTCTCATTGATTTTAATATTTTTATCTTCACTATGGAATTGTTAACAATCTCTTTGTCACAAGCTAAGAATTAAGGCAAACTACTCGTCTTTTTTTCCAATTTTTTAGGCTGAGAACAAGCCATGAGGCCCGTTGTAGGTCTTATATAAGAGACATTGTACTTGGGCCATACAAGAAACTGGCACATGAGAAATAAGGAAGCCAAAGGCAGGAAGAACTATTTCAGAAGCAGGTTTACCCAGGCAGATTGAATTGCTGGGCTTTGAACCTAACTGGTGCTGAATGCTTACTCCTAACATGGCAAAGTTCCCTCCTTCCTGACAGAAAGGTGATTAGGGCAAGTGGCAGGTTGAAAGCTTCCTGACAGGCATCTCAGACCATGTTCAGTGGGAGCACTGGACTTTGAAGATTTCCAGCTGAGGAGTAAGAAAAACAGCATTGTATTTTAAAAATATCAGCACAATTTGGGTGCAAGTTTCTTGTCTTGCATTGTTAATCTGATCTCTTGCAGAACAGTTATGATTCACAGCGTTAGAGTCAGGTCAGCATTTCTGTAACAAATGTTATTAAAGATTGGATTTAGCTTTGTTTTTTAAATTGGTTCCGAGCTATAACTGAGTGCACAATGTCTGCATTTTTGTGGTTATCAGTGTAGGGAAAAATAAATATGCAAGGTTTTTTCACAGTACTCTAGAGCAGCTTTGATGGAAAAAGAAAATTACAAAACACTCCAAGATTACCAAAATAAACAATAAAGTAAAAAACCCCACCCCAAACAAAAAAAAGCACACTATCTTATAAATGCTGTGGTAATACACATAATCACTCATATAAACTCGTCACCATATCTAAATCCCAGTACTTACTCTGCAAATAAATCCACACATATGTACTCCATTTGCTCCTTGCTGTTTTCCTCACCAGTGCCTGGAGCTCCCTGAGCAGAAACATGTGTGGACATTCCACACATTGGTAGCACCATGAGATACCTGTTTGCATAGGCCTGTGCAGCAAACCCCGTCCACACTGGGCTTGGTGCACATGCAGATCACCTGGGCAGGCCTCCAAAAGGTTGTATTTGCTGTGTATATACTGTGGAGTTGGTACATACACCCAGAGCTGGTGTGTACAGGAGCACTGGTAATTCTCATCAGGACAAAATATGTGAACTCTGCCTGGCTAAGATTTGTCCTTCCCACAGGAAAAAAAAGAAGGTAACTCCAGTGCAGAAGGTGCCTTGTTTTGGAAGATCAAAGCATGTAGGTTTTGTGATGAGAAATAAAGCAGCAATGTTCCCATATTTGGGAGAATATCTCAAAGCCCAATCAGGGAGAATCCTGCAGATAAAATAAATTAGCTTGCAGCATATATAGCAAACTTCCCACGAAACACCAGTTTGGCACAGCAGCCAATCTTCCAAATTAATTTCACAGCTATGGTTCACTGCATTTCTCTCCTTTTTTCTTTTAAACAAAATTCTTGATGCAGCATGTTGGGAGTTAACATTTTTGCAAATTTTCTCTTGTGGTAAGTTACAAGGACCATGATTCTGTCCTAATAAAAGAAAAGGATGTTCCTTCCCCCTCTGCTCCCCACCAGTAACAATTTGAGGATTGAGTCCTGTGACAACCTGCCCACTGGATGAAGTCAAGCACCACAGAAATGTTGTATCTCCTGGAAATCAGTAAGGAATTTAGATTGTATCATTTTCCAACACTCTTAGGTTGGTAAAACCAGCTTTCCCTGGAGGTCACTCACCTGGATTAATGGTAATGAATTTGTTATCTGAGGGGTATTCCTCTGGAAACCTGTCCTCCTTTGGAGGAGGTTTTCTTGTAGTCTCTGGTCTTCTTGGGATCTTGCCCGGGTACAGTTCATCGGTGAACGCTGGTGGCACTTGGGTGGAAGGGAGCGGCTGGGGCTGAGTGTTGGCTTCATCCAAACTCTCCTCCTTGGGACCTCCAGCCGCAGGGGCAACGTTTTGGTTTGGCTCTTCACCCGATATGGTTTTATTTCCTTCTTCCTCAGCAGTCCGGTTGGGGGAAGCCACGGCCACGCTGGGCTCTGTGCTATTGCGCGCCTCCGCGGCTGCTGTCGCCCTGTCTCTCTCCTTCTTTTCAGCATCCTTTTCTTCCTCTTCCTCGTGCTCCCGCTCCCCATCCTCACTTTCACTCTTTTCATCCTTCTCCCCCTCCTCAGCTCCCTCGCCATCCTTGGTCAGTGCCGAGTCCCGCTCTGGCCCCGGGGAGGCGGCGGCGGCCTCGGTGGTGGCCACCACGGGCCGTCCCGCCTGTTTGCTGGGGGCGGCCGCCGTGGGCAGCCGGGTGGGCCAGACGCTGCTGGGGAAGGAGGAGATGCCACCACTGCTGAAGCCCAGCCCTGCCAGCAAGGTGCTGGTCACCACTGAGGCCACGGTGGCCTGGCTGCCACTGGAGGAAGGCCCCATCCCTGTGGCCATGGACACGAAGGAGAAGGGGAGCCCCGAGGAGGTCCAGGTGGAGGAGCCAGAGCTGATGGGAGCCATGTCAGCTGAGGAGGCAGGAGATGCCGTGGGCTTGAGGAGGTCACCAGCAGCAGAGGGGAAGAAAACACAGCAGAGAGCATCAGCAGGGGCCCAACATCCTACCTGGGGTCATTTTTCTTTTGCATTTCCCTCCCTTTCAACACATGTGCCATTCTGGTTGCTGTTCTCTTAAAGCCAAAGACTCCCACCAGCTGGATGCAGGGCTGAGCCAGGACAGGACAAGCCACAGAGCTACCAGCAAACCACGAAGGGAAGAAACCTCCCTGAATTCACCACACCATCATCAAAACCCTCTTTATCCTTATCTTTGTTTTACATCGGGACCTTCTCCACCCACGTCACCGTTGACTTGTGAGTAACGTTTCCTCTCGGGGTGAGGAGAATGTAAAGGAGTTTAATGAGTTTAGCTGCATTACTCACAGTGCTTTAATCCTCAGAATACAGAAGTTTAAAAATACAGTATTACATAAGGGCTGTCTCAAAATAATGGCTGTGCTGCCAACGCGAGCATTCGTGCCTGGTGGGTCTGTTCTGACAAGGAACTCTGGCTCTTCCCACACACATTGTGAGGCCCTCCAATGGTACTATTTTTATTTCATTAATTTACCCATCAGCATTATTCTCCTAAGGACTGGTGCTGCAGTGAGGCATCACTCTCATTAGAAAAGACCAGCAGCATGGCCAGCTGGGCAGTCATGAAGCACTTGGAGAGCATCAGGAGCCCTTCAGCAAGCCACCACTACCTCTGCCAGGACCACCAGGCTGCGACACTCATGTATAGACTCAGTTTTCTACAACCACAGGACTCCCCCTGGTCACCACCAGCAACCCAAAGCCAGGCCTGACACTGCCCACTTCCCTCAGGGAGTTGAGAGGAACCAGAGAATGAGCTGTAGACTATGCATCCTCTGCACCCTGCCACTGTTATTCTAATGTCAACCCACAGCACACATGCTTGCATGCAGGTCTCTGTGCACACATGTGTGCTCTACTGGAAACAAAACCCCTTGGTATATACATAAAGAACAAAAACTCGGTCTATACATAAGGACCTAGTCATTCCCCTTCCTGAATCACATGTGGAAAAAGACACTCAAGTGAACTGACTAAACACAAGGAATAATTCTCTGGAAGAGCTGAGCCAGCAGTTCTGCCTGGACCTGCCCACCCTCTCTGATTTACTGAAAAATGTCTCACATTACACAATTCATGACTGGGAGGACCAGTAGCTGGAAAGGTACACATCAGATGAGTACAAACAAGGGTTAAATAGGTGCTACTGAACATTTTTTAAAAAAGTAAAATGTTTCTTTTTGAAACTGAAATGTATAACTTCAAAGTATTTCTGCATCTCTCTGCAATTCCCAGGTTCAGTCAGGCCATGTAATTGAAATGCTGCAGCAAACCAAGAAAGGCTGCTTTCTCACGTTATTTTTGACCAGCTGCAATCACAGAGAACCTGAGATCTCAGATGAAAAGCCGTGCTTTAGAGATTTCAAGCCAAAACTTTAAATAAGCATCTAAACTTTCAGATACTTATCAATGTGAATCCCTCCGGCACTGTGAGATTTGCTTTTCACTGGCATGAACAGTCTCAAAGCTGGACTGAGTATTAAAATTTGACAGCAGATTTTATATGTCTAGAATACCTCTATACATCATTAAATAAACATTAATCATTCAAATGCAAGCTTTGTATGTGTTATTTGCTTACTAGGGAGCATATCAAACTGGAAAAGAATAAAACCGGAAGCAATGTACTTAGAGTAAATTCAATAGTATGAATCCAGTCCATAAATTTGACTGAACAATTCAGTACACCGAATGCCAAGAAATTTAGGTTATGGATAGTTTATGTTAAATAAACTAATAAGATGCTTTCAAAACTGAAACAGCGTATTCCAGTTTTACTGTAAATGTACCAACATTTCTGATTCTGGAACACAAAAGTTACCTTATGAATTAAAATTCAAATAAAGAGATTGTTGAGGCTTTATTCACACAATAACAGGTATCCTTAGAGCACTGGAAGAGTAAAGATGTTGTGTGTGAGGCCTTATTCCTGGTGCATATACTTCTGGTCATACAATTAATAAAAGAAATTAAATTTATTTTCACAGTTATCATTAAGATTACAAATCCCATCTAAATGGGTTGAATATAGATTTGGAAAGATTTTTTTAAACTCGATTCTTCAGTAGTCAAAGCCCCTCAGAGCATGAAGCTAGAAAACCAAACCCCTTGAAATATTTCATATTGGAAATATATTGTATGTTATAAATCCTTCTGTGGTGGGTCTGAACACCCCCCTCCCCAGGAAAGCTGGGTCCTGCCGCAGATTTCCAACACCGTGCTGCCACCTGGTGGGAATGTCCCCAAATCCCAGCTCCCCAAATCCACGACTTACCACTCCTGTCTTCACAATTCTGGTCCCCTCGAAAATTCGAGTGGTGTTAGCTGAGGGAGGAAGAAGAGCAGCATGTCAGCAGGTTGGGAAGGGAGGCAATGATACAACTGCCGAGCAATTGCTGAACACACTGCTGCAAAATATGGATGCAGGTCTCAGTTTGGAGCAAAAGCAACTCAGTTCATTTGGCATTACTCACCTTACTTTGTACATGTGCCTAAAGACAGACTTGCATGACTTTAATTCAGGCCCAGCAGTGCCAGTTTAAGTGCACTGTCAGAAAACACACTCTGTCCTTCAATCTCAAACTGGATGAAACACCCTGACTTACACGGGAAGCGAGAGTAGCTGATGATAATAGTTTTTTCTGTCCTTATTATTTATTGCTATATATCTCAACTACAACCATGATCAAGCTCTGAATAATGTTTTGAAAGCTCATGTGGATTAATTTTCTAGATCTTGGGTACTGCCAGAGATTAGAACAGCAGATCCTTTTTGGGGACACATGGAAGGAATCACATCATCTACTCCCATTGCAGATGCATGAATCACTTCCACTGCTTTGAACACTGGGCTAGAACTGGGCTAGAGTGCCCCAAGAATATTCAACAAAGCTGTCAGTAATGACTTACTCCTAACTGTGATTAAACAGGTATCATGGTCAAATTTCAAAGAATTTTTCCATTCTTTCACCTGCTGAAAGAGGTCATAATCAGCAACATACCAGTTTCTGACTTCTGCCTGGCACTTACAGTCAAATCCAAAACACTGTGCTGAGGTACTAAGAACAGAGAGCTATATATGAGATGTGGGTTGGATAGGACACTTCTTGCCTGACCCCTGCTGTCCCTGCAATGCTGATAACACTGTGGCAGGACACTGCCACAGAAGCAAACTGTGTCCACAGCTTCATATCCTTCAGATACTACATGCTAACAGAGTAGGATTAACTCAGCCCACCCCCAATTTTCCAAAAATGACACAGAAAAACGTTGCTATTATTTTGTTCCCTATACAAGATCTTAAAGATTTAAATGTTTAACTCTCCGCTTGTTTTATTCTTCTGTTGCCCATTACAGGATTTATGTATCCGTAAGCTGGAGTGGGAGGGAATGCTCTCAGCAGAGGTAAATTTTGCCCTACTTAGTAAAAAATGTACTAATAAATTCCCAGGAAGGAGCAAAACTTCAGCACTTAAAAAAGCTCTAAAAACTTCAAGTTCTTCTACCAAATCTCAGCACTACCAGATTTCTCCAATAAACTTAAAAGGAAATTCATGACAAAGGACAGCTTAGCATCGAGTACTTTTGATTTCCTTTAAATATGTATGTTTTGGAAATCACTGAGGTTGTATGCATGGTAAAACCTGAGTGTCTCCACGTGTGGTTGTCAAGGTAGGACTGATCTCCTTTCCTCTTTACATAAAACAGACACCGATCAGACTCACATTCTGCTATAGCTGTGCCTCTGATGTATAAGCAGTCTCTGATGAATTTGTTTGAGAAAACTAGTACCAAGAAAAGCTCTGAATTCTCCTAAAACCTGACAAACCCTGCCAGCAGAGAGGTGTAGAAAAACCCTCATCACCAGAAATGCGATTCAGATTAAGTCACTGGCCACTAATCTGAAATTAGTATTGTCTACATGCACTCAAACATCTTCTGAAATCATTTCACACCATATTGCACTGTGAAAAGAAAATATTAAACAAACAATTGTTTAATATAAAAATAGGTATGTGGTTTTGTTACCTTGAAAGAGCATAGTCTGGCTAAAGTCACTACGCATTTCATTTCGGCAAACTGCTTGAACTCTGAACAGATAAAGGATGTCAGGTGAGACATGGCTAATGATGGCCTTCTGTTTAAAAAAAATAGATATTATTCAGTTTTTTACCCCCACAGTACTGTCCACGATCAGTTTGAAATATATAAAGCATTGTGCTAACACAGGACATTTATGCCATGTAAGACAAACTATATTTCTAAACAGAAATATTCACTCGTCCCCTGGGAGAGGGCAAGGCCCAAGGCCAAAGGGATGCACCCAGACTCTGCCCAAGAAGTAAATGAACATGTCCCACATCTATTCTCATGACAATCTTCATGCCTGAAAGTCTCTGCTTTCCTCAGAAAAACTTAAAGTTCAAATCATTTAACCTTACAGGAATTAAATAAGATTTTTATAGGTGGAGATCCATGTCCCAAACATGGGATAAGCCCAGAAAAGTCACTGCATGTTCAAACTGACTTTATTTTGCAACAAACTGGCTATGGCAATTTGATGCTGGTGTACTGTCCAACATGATGGCTCAGCACCCTGGGCTGGGATATCCCTGCTTACTCCTAGATCTGAGAGACTGCTCTGATGCTTTCCAGAAACTCTTCTGTATTGCCTTAGTTCACAGTCACATCGGTTCACAGCAGTAGCTGTGTGGGTCACTTGAAATACCCGTGATGTCCTTAGCTAAACACTGCCTAGCTCTGATTCAAGATGGGACAGCCCAACTGTATCTGCCAGAGCACTAAAAACAAATTGCACTTTCCTCTAAAAAAGGGTTTCCTTCTTCTCTTGCCCCTAAAACAGACTAAGCTGTCATTGCTTTCTTAACCTCCGAGTTCTGCTGAACAGCACAGGGTCTCACTGCAATTTATTTCCAAGCTATCACTCCATCACATCCCCTGCACTTTTAATTATTTCTTTTATATAAAACAGGATGCTTTCATGGTGCAAACCTCATTTTTGCTGATTAAGGTTTTCCTCCTTATACCTGATTAAAAAAAAAATCTCCCTTAAGAGTGTGAAATTATGGCAAGAGAGAGGTTACAATACATCATAACCTTGGGTGTCTTTCAATAGGTTCCTTTCTGATTTTGTGAGGCAGATCGTTCCCTAATGTGACCCAGATAACAATGTCTAGTGGGGAAATTGAAAATATAAATGGAAATGAAGTAAAAGAATCTTCATCTAAGGGAATAAGAGAAGTATTATTGTATAACTGATTGAATGGGCCCAGAGGACTGTGTATTTGAAAAAAAAATGGTAACAGTCATTAGGAATAACAGTGTGCTGCTGCATTTTTCATGTGCATATACAATTACTGATTTCATTATTCTAGAGGCTTTCTTTGATTAACAATAAATGGAGGCCTTTCAAACCTGAATATGTCACTTTGATTTTATATGCAGAGAATGTTAAGGACCAGTACAATACTTGCTTCCACTTAGACAAGAATGACAAGCAGATGAAATCCTAAATGGAGGAGATAGAGCAGTGTTTCCATCTGTGCTGGAACTGTCTTGCTCTTCCCTCTTTTTCTCATGCTGCCAGATGTAGGCAGTGCTTGTACAGGGACACTCCACAATAATCTTCTAGCCCTGACTATGCATTCCTGCCTCTGGCAGCCCTTACTGCCAGAAACTGCTCCAAAGACTGCAAGGGGCTATGCACAGTAAAAAGCCTGAGCCCAGGAACAGATTTTGGGGGGACTGGACTTTTAATGCAAAAATCTGTAATATTCAGAGCCTAAACATTTCCCGAGCCAGCTGCTTCTCAGCAACAATATATGAAAAAGTGTCTGCAGATTTAGTCCTTTATCCACTCACACAAACTATAAATACACAGTCCAGTGTTTGGGGTAGCCTGTTCAGCAACGTTCAACTAATGCTGAACATTTAAATAGCAATTCATTGTGAGTCAAACACTAGCCTGTCTATAAGGCAACAACTGCTTTCCTCCTCTACCTCCTTCTACCAAGAAAATAGCAATATAAGGATAGCTTGATACATATGTCTGGGTTTGATGCTGTGCTTTTACCAGGTCCTTGTCACTGTCCTTGGTGAAAGTCTTCTCCTTTTCATCTTCATTTTTAGCCCAGCTATATGAGATCATGTAGTTCATGATCGGAGGGTGGTAGATGGTTTCTGGTTGGTTCCAGGTTACCAGTAATGCCGTCCTGTTCACGGGCTGCACTTTCATGTTCACTGGAGGAGTACTGCAAGCTGAAACACAGAAGGAAAAAAGATGAAACTCTCCTAAATAACCAAGAGAAAACAAACAGGAAGAACTGTGCCTCCCCCTAAGAGCCAGGTTTTTTTCTTTAATGCCCTTGCCTACAGTAACAGCTTAGACTGCAATCCACTGAGACCATGGGATTTAATACCACCTGCAGATGCTTTCTGCTCTCCTGAGTAAAGTGAGTGAGAGAATCCATTCTCTGCAGGCAGGTTGCTTAGTTCTCGACTTATTTTCAGTCCTGACATTGTACACACACTTTAACTTCGTGACTTAAGAGCTCTACACTGGAACATTAAGAAGTCCAGTCGACCTGATCCACAGCTTCCCTCATCCATGCCCTCATCCACGCACTCCTGCTGTAAGGGGTTAATACCCCAGTGTACTCTGCTGGCCCTGGAAAGAGTTGAAACCTCTGAAAATGTAACACTATTGGGTCAGTAATTATTTTCCTCTTAACCCAGTACATTTTTACACATGACAGAAGTTATTTAATACTCTTCTTTCTATGTATTTTCCTTCACAGATGCTCAACTGTTTGCCAGTAATGTATTGCTAGCACAGGAAAGAGTGGTTCTTGATGGCCTTGGTCGTCTCCTCCTAGCAGAGGAGGAACTCCCAGCCAGCCTCTGAAAGCCCTGCCTTCCTAACCCTGCCTACAGTGGGAAGACACAAGTCACTTCTCACCCACACTTAAGTTAGTGGGGTCATCAACATCGGAACAGCTTAACCAGTGGGAAAAACACAGCTTGCAGCAGCACCAAACCCAAGACTTCTGCAGGGGAGACCAAGCCCAGGTGCAAACCCAGCCCATTCACTCAAGGAGTGGGGTGTGCACAATCCCCTCACAGCTGCTGAAACAAAAACCACTTTTCAAGGTGTTGCCATGGAAGGGCCGGGTGGGGATGCACAACACTAGATGGCACTCACATGCTATGGGAAAAATACATCATCCCCTTCCCAGCTATAAAGAGTTGAGATTTTTTTTCCAAGCTTTAAAAATCACATTTAAAATACCCAATTCAGGGCAGATTCTCACATTCTTTTTCCCAATATAAACTCTGAACCCAGAAAAAAATCACTTGCAATGATACCTAAACACATGTGCCGTGGCAAAGGAAATGATCTCTTCTGCCAGGGAAAGGCAAAGTGTCACCCAGCCCATCAGGCTGACACTGTTTGCAGAATTATTTTTCCCAATGCGACTTTTCCATTTCAAGCCAACACACTGAGCTTGTTTGCACTCTGCAGGTATTTGACTGCGTGTATATTTGGCCATTATTTCACTTCTAAAGAGTCCTGGCAGCACTGAAGGGGAGAAATGTCTATTCCTATGCCTGGACTTGCAGGTTGGTCATGTAGCTCTGCTGTTACATTACTGAAACAGCTACAGTTCTTAAATAAAAATGATTAAATGCTTTAAACACCAATACTACTAGTACAATAGAAAAATATCTGTGAAATGCATTTGTGCACTTACAGCTCACATTTGTAGCCAGCCTGAAACAGACAATGAAAATTGCAGAAATACTCTTTGGAAAGGAAAGATCTTTGATGTTTGCTCTTGCCATGAGGGGTGACAATCCTGCAGTTCTGCAGTAGATCCTTCTGCTCAACTGAGAAGGATGATCCAGCAAAGCAAACAAGCCCTACAGTACCTCAAACTGTTGAGAAAACCTTTATGAGTTTCTATTTACACAGAGTTGAAGGGATCAAGACAGCATTCTGCTGTCAATGCCACAAAGCCAGAAGCCAGACCATGGTCTGCTGCCTGCAGACACCTTCCCTCTGGCTCCCTCCTGGTCTCTGCAGGGAGCCCACAGAGCCAGGATGCTGCAGAGCACAGTGTGAAGGTGGCCAGGACCTGGACAAGAGGGCACAGTTGAAAGCAGTTGCTGTTATCACTATTCAGAGAGCTTCCTGATCCTTGGTATGCCTCTCCATGCTCACCTCTTTCCACTGAGATAGTCAGATCAATTCTCACTGACATCACTGTTTATTGATAACTGCACCAATAAATCATAACTGCCCCCTTTGACGCCCTTTGTCATCACAGAATTACACTTCAAAATGCCAGGCCAGCCTTTATCGCTCCACCTAATCAAATCCCATCAGTGATAGGAGCCTGGGTGAAGGACTACCCAGATCTAAAACCCTTATCCAGTCCTTGTCCTCCAGGAGGACATGCAGAGATTTATATATTTAAAGTAATCATGCAACAAATTGTTTTAGAAATAATTCAAGCAGGTAACCTTCCCGGGAGACAGAGAGATCTACCTTAATTGCAATAGCCCTCTGAACGATGGCTGGGCGGCTGATTTGCAGACAAGGACCCCAAGCCACTCGAGGGAGAGGGGGCTGTCACATGCCACTGGCTTTGATGCCATTTGGAATAGCTCGTGCCAGTCAGAGAAGAGAAGTGGGTATTTCCCAAGGGTAAACAGGAGACTCACAAACTCAGAGTTGAGAGACCCTCCCTGACCCTGCACCCTGATCCAAGAGGGTCATAGGCACTTCTAAGCACCTGAGTGATCCCAATGACTTCACTGAGGTCAAGCCTCATTCACAGCCAGCTAAAATGAGGCTGAATTTACAATATTGCTATTTCACAGTAAATATTACAAAATTTTCATGACTTAGTATGACTTTGTTCAAATTACTGCCAGGCACTTGATGTAATTAAGTAATAACCGACCTGCTCTGTTCAGCCACATTTTTTTTAACAGCTTATGAATGGGCAGAAAAGAAATCTTTTTTTTTTTTAAATGAAACATATGGTTTTATTAATTTAACCAAACCTGCTTAGGACACAATGGAATAAAAAAACATTTGATCCAGTAATTCAATTTGATGATTTAATTAAAGTGATACATAGTAACAAAGTCAACGTCTGAAAGGCAAGGAAAAAAGTGTAATGATTTGACCATCTATAAAACAACTAGCATTTCCCAGAGATCTAATTTTCCTTTCCATACTCTCTGTGCCTTGGATTTTTGAAAGATTAAAAGAATCACAGACTTCCTGCTTTCTTTTTTTTTTTTAGAAGCTAAAGGACCTCTACTGATTTTGCAAAATATGCAGCTAAAGGACAGATAGAAATGGAGGAAGAGGTTGGGGCAGGGAGGGGGAAGCTTAATCAGGACACACTAAAGAGAAACACAAGCTTTTCTTTTAATTTCCTTTTTTTTTTTTTTATAAAACCAGGCTTAATAAGCAAAAAAACCCCTGTGAATTCATGATTGCTTGAGAAAAAAAAAGAGAACCAAACTCAACAACCAGCATCATTTCACACTAAAATAGCATCTCAGCTAATTTTAGAAAAAATATTACTAATGCTTTCTTCTAAATTCATATCCTAAGGGAGAACAAAATATTGTAGGGGACTTCAGGATATCTTTCTGTGGTGTAGTGAAATCCTGAGCAGATACCTGAACTGGCTCTGCACAGGCCTATAGCAGGATATCAAAGACAATATATCCAGGGCTAGCAGACCCCCAAGCCAAGACTTTGGGACCACAGGGTCACATCTCGAAGGCACTAAACATGCGAATGCCTCACTGCAGGCAGTGAGACATGCCCTGGACCTCTTGCAGTGAAAAAACCCACGTCACCTTCCTGTCAGAGATGACCTGAACTGGGAGAACCTGGCAAACAAGCTGGCTCTTACATTATGGAAAAGTCCTGCAGAGGCGGGACGGTTGTGCGGGTGCATCTGGAGGAAGCCCTCTGACCTGACAAAGTGCAGCCTCAGTGGCTCTTCCAGCTGCTGGCCATGTGTGGGGCTGCCCAGGAGCTCTGCAGATCAGCCCACTGGGGAAGGCAGGGAGCAAGCCAGCACTTTGGCCAGCCTCATCTTCCAGGGCTCACTCAAGCCTGGAGAAAACCTGTTTGCCACTGGCAGACAAACGCAGCATGCTAATACAGCCCTAAGCACTGGGCAGGCCAGCCATACAGCAGAGAATTATTTTCTTCATGTTAAAAACATTCCAATGGGCTGGAACAAACAAAATTAATTTAACAACTCTGCATTCATCTCTCCCATAATTTGATTTGTATGTTGTATTTGGCTACGTAACCTCCATGAGGCTTTCCTAACTGAAGCCTGATAAAGCTTAATCCAAAAGCTCCTGGCAGCTCCATTTCAGAGAGTTGAAAGACAAAAAGGGAGCTTATTGTTTTGCAAAACTTAATTGCTGATATTAAGACACACCCATGAACGCAGAAAGGGCACGTAAGAGAATATTCCAGCTTTTTTTGTTAGTATTATTCTTTAAAAGCAGTCTACATTTCTCCTGCAAAGAGAGAAATGCAAAACCAGCCAAACTTCCTGGGTTTCATCATGCTTTCTGCATATCCTACCTGTGGTTATGAAAAGAGTTATTTAGGGAAACTTTGAGAGAGTGCAAAAGCTGTATAGTTGGTTATTGCCTGTATACCTCCTCCCCGTAAAACAGGTGCCTCATATGATGAATCCAGTTGCACTGGGCTCAGCGGGATTTATAAAAACCTCTAAAAATGCTCTAAGTTAGCTCTTCCATGCATAAAAATGCCACCACTTTAAAGGCAGTTATTTCTAGCTGTGCTCTGCCCTCCTTTGGAAAATCCCACTCTCCCTCCCGCTGAATGTCTCAGCAATGCAAAACTGCCGTTCCTCTCCTTGGTGCCGTGGGATACACGTTGTGTGATGAAGCCCTGACAATTTTTGGCACAGAAAAGCAACATGCCAGTGAAGTCCTGAATTGCTCATTGCGAGATGGACATGGATCTTCTAAGGCAATTCCTACGTGGAGGGAAGAAACACCGGCATCAGGATGTGCCCAGAGCATGTTACTGGCTCGGGGCTGCTCAGTGGTAGGTAAGAGACTGGGACAAGGGTCTTGCTCTGGGAGGCAGCTCCTGGCCATAAGGTGAGTGAGGCCTCACTTCTTTTTCTCACTGATCTGGATGTACATGGGATGAGTGGCAGGGAACAGTGTTTGTCTCTCACAAAGGAAGAGCACAGAGGAAGGTAGATGGGGTATTTCTTCCGACACACTCAGGAGAAGAGAAAGAGAGGTCAGTATGGGGGTTTCATGCCTTTCTTCCCTAAAAGGGCAAACAAGTTGGTGGCCAAGCTCTTCAGGGAGAGAGTCTTTCCCCTCCCTCTGCCCCAGCCCTTGGAGGGAGCTGGAAAGGCCAGTCCTGCAGGACACATGGACCACTTGCTTCTGTAATGAGCAGCAAGTCAGCCACAAGTATTCCAGCTGATTTCAGAGAGGTCTGAAAACTGTGATCGATGCCTGTGCTATTGCCAAAACACTGCACCAAGTTCACTCAGCCCTGTCACCCTCAGGTACCTGACTGCAGACAAGAAAAAAGCAATGCCACCAACAGAGATGAGAAGTACTCTCAAATATGTACATATACACAAACATATATCTATTCTTTCTCCTTATTAGATCCTCAAAACTTCAAATAAACCCTGCAATGCAAAAACATGGGTTATGCTGCAATGAGAAAGCTCATGCTTGCTTTCAGTGCCATGGTAAGGGAAGGGATGCAGGGCCAGATTGAGCTACCTTGAACTGGTGTGTCTCAGTGGAGGTGCTTGGGAAGAGACTGATCCATAACAAACAACAGCATGCTTTGGGCTGTTGGATTCAATCCTGGAGTTCAGTGAGGGCTTTGCTCCCAAAGGATAACAAATAGACTACGAGGATCATATGCAGAGACAACACAGACTTTAATATATCTGAAAGTGCTAAGAGGCATACTTGCAACATTTCCCCCCTTCTCTTTTTACTAAATGTTTGCAGTTTTTTTGCTTTGCTTCAGTGTACATTGTTGACTTCTCAGAGTGCTTATAAATGACATTATTAATATATAAAGATAATTACTTTAAAGAGAAGCATACATTTTTTCTTTACCTTTGCCTGCACTTTGCCAGCAGGCATTGGCAGGCTCCTGAGCATGCTGTACACACAAATATTTGTGTTGATCTACTTCAATCCACAGGCAGAATGTAGCTAGGAGACAGACTATTTATCTTCCCTGCTCTTAACTTTCACTATGCTTCAAACAGACAGGGCTGTTTCTTGAGGTGTGAGGGACACCAACATACTCTGCACTTGTTTTATGAGCCCGGTGAAATAACCTCATGGGCAAAGGAGCACATGGGACCCTTCTGACAGAGGGGCTCTGGGCAAGCTGGGTTTTTTCCCCCTCTGTTGTTGGCCCGTTTCTCTAAGTGGACACACAACCACCATTTGGATTAATACCTGTATGGGTTTTTTTGTAGCACCTGAGTTTCCATGGCATCACAGCAACAGAACCTGTTTTACTGAAAGGCAAGGACTGTGTGTTTTACTACACTGTGTTTGAGTCCAAATATTTCATATATTTCACAAATACTGTTTCTACAGCTGTGGCTTGAGTCCTCAGCGGGTGCAGATCAGCCTTGCACCATCAGATGCCACACTGGGCTGAACTGACGTCTGACAAGGATCTGCCCTGCAAGTTTTGTGTTTATATTGCACACATGCACACAGGAGGTGACTTGTGTTTAAAATGTACACTTGTGTCCTTATTTGTACAGTGTGCCTGTGCAACACGTGTGATCACGTTCAGTGGCACAACCTGCATCAAAAGGGAGAAAGGAGGATTTGCTGCCAGAAGGACACAGACTTGTCAAGGTTAGTCAAGCTGACCTTTCCAATATTCTGGTGAGGTATTTTTGGACTGGGGAGCACAAGAAGGACAATCCAATAGAGTGGGTAGAGCATCTCAATACATGTCCATGGGATGCCCAAAATAAGACCAAGAAAGCAGCTTTCCTTTCATAGTTTCTGGAGGCTTTTTTGAACACAAAGGATGAGCTGCAGGTGCTCATGGTTCAAATTAAAGTGAGTACTTCTGTGGGCAAACAGCTGGACCAGCAGGTGGGCAGTGCAGAAAGGAATTCCCTCCAGGTGTAAATGGAATAAATCATCAAGCTCCCTTACAAGTACTTAGCTCTTCCAGCTTTAGTGGCAGCTGTGAGCCCAAATCACACTTTCACACTGAATTTCTCTTGCTCTGTTGGTTTGGACCCTTTTTAGTCTCTAAAGAAGTGTAAGTGATTATTTATTGCTTATTAATAAATCTGTTGTTTAGTTGTCCACTACATTCAGGCACAGACACATGTGCTGTTCACATTACAACCACACAGAAGTTACTACAGGTGCAAATAGAACCCTGCAGAACAGAACTACTGCGAGGGGAAGCACGAAACCTATGTCAGGTATATGTATCACATCTTTTTGCATCTGACTCCCCCTTAAAATGGGTCAGTTTTTTTACTGAAAAGCTTTGTGTTCCACCTGACTGACCTGAAACTCCCTGGAAGGCAGCAGCCGTTCTTTCCTGCTTTTGCATGATGTTCTCCAAGACAGCTGCACACACCAGGACACCGCGTTGCAGAGCAAGACGTGGATGAGGTGGAAGGGATGAAATATGCAGAAAGAGGACACTGATTTCTGCCTAAAACGTGCTTTCAGCAGGCACCTGAGGTGCACATCAAAAGAGACTCCTGCAGCTACAGGTGAGTACATTTACTTGGAGCACTGGGGCACAGCAGCAGCTGGGCAGGTCTGTAGTGCAAAGATGCAGGGCAAGCAATTAGCAGGACAGTGTTACCACCTTCAAGCATGACCTTTCACACCAAGCCAGGCTGCTACACGAACAGAAATCCTCGTAATGAGACATTGATACATCTGCACCAGCACCCTGCAGTAGGGTGAGGACCTGATTAAAGGGGGATGGAATTGGGAAAGCATAATCTTCATAAAAAAGGAAATCAAAAAGCAAATAGAAAAAGTCCAGTTATCCAAGGAAAGTGGGAAGGGGTTGTTAATCTATGGAGAAATCTTCCAAGACTCTTCCAAAGGACAAGAAGAATCAACTCTAATGGTAAACATACCATAAATTAATTAAAAAAGGTTCTTGCTGATTTTAATTTGCCCTAAGATATTTAAAGAAAGCAAATAGCTAAATTTTGCTTTAGCCATCCTGGGTGAAATTTTCAATAATGTATAATTTAAAATTTACATTCACTATGTTGTTGTTTTGGTTATATTACACCTATTACTACACTGTATTTTGTAGTAATTTAGGTTTGACTAAAATATATTCTGCAAGAGTAGAACTTTTCTGCCTAACACTCTTTTTGGACTCCCAGAGAGACCCCGAGGGCATGAAGAGACTGCAGAGTTGTTTTGAGAGAGTTCTTATAAAACATGGGCATTTAGAAAGCAAAAACAAATTACTGAGAGTAATAACAGAGGCTATAAATGAGACAAATAACTTGTTCTCATTCAGAAACACTACTGCCAATGCTTTAAATTATCTGCCTCAAAGTGATGATGTCAGTGCACTGAATCTCCAGGACTTTGGATGCTGCTGCGTGGGAGGTGCACTCCAACGCTGTGCAGAAAAGGCAATACCTTGGCAGGTGGCTGTAGTTTCACTTCTGACATCAGGAGCCATGAAATAGTGAGTAAGAACTAAACTGCTTTGCTTGAGCAGTGCAGTTCCTTTGGCTGCAGGTCGATGGCCTGAGCCATGTCTCCAACACAAAGCATGCAGGAGGGAAAATCCAAATATCTTCTATCCATGTTTTAGTAGGATTAAGTTAAAAGGACTTCCAAACTGTGTATAACAAAAAGAACAGTAAGGAAAATTGGCACCTGGGCACTACTAGAGAAATGTCCCAGCTGTTAATTTAGAGTCCAAAGCTAAGTTTTACTGGAGTGAATTTATGACTGCTCATTATTTAACTTAGTCTAGGATCATAATTACAGATGGTACTCTAAGGCGAAATCCCACTGATGGGAAACAGCATCATTTGAGACTCCAGCAAAGAGTAATCAGACACCTTTGGGGAAGTAATCAGGCATCTGTGAAAGAAAACTCTGATGTCAAGAGCCCCTCACATGGGATGCTTGTTTAAGTGTTGTAAGGCTTGCAGCACGTTTAATGAGACAGAAAGGTTAAAGGTGGGTTGCGTTTTTTTTAAGTGTAAAAAAAAAAACCATAAAGAGAAAGAAATAACATTTGATGCAATCAGCAGCAAAATAAAACAGGCAAGTACTGTTGCACATGCAGTACTTCCTGAAACAAGGAAATGAAACACCTTTTCTTCCTGAGTTTCCACACCTACACATTTACTGAAGCAGGTTATGTTTTGTAAATACACCTCTGCATGATGGGACAACAACATGTGAAAATAGTAAATTTCATGCAGACTTAGAGCGTTGAACTGGATGGACTTTCATGTAAGAATTCTGTTTATTTGCCCCTGAAGAGCAACATACACTATCAAAGCTGTAAATAATTAGCAATCCCTCTAGCAGAGCTGCTTGAAAGCAGCCCAGGAGCTGCAGGAGCACAATATATGATGTAACAGAGCAACACAGTCCTGAGCCACAGAGGACAGGCCAGAGGAGAAAGGATGCAATTTTAACAGAGCTGACCATGTGCAAAAAGTCAAACACTACCACTGTCACTGATACTTACAGTATCAGTTTAATATTTTACAAAGCATTCCTTGTTTAGTATGTCTGTACAGAGAACCTCTAACTTTCCAAAACTTTACATAAATCAGTACTGTAACCCGGGTGAGCCCTCTTGTTAAATTTTACAGGCCTGATGATCTGCCTGATTTAACAGCAGGATCCAAGAGCATGATCCACTGTATACCTGGGATCTCTGAAAGTTTCATCTTCTTAAGAAATATCATTGTATGATGCTTTATTATCAATCCACCAGTTGCTACATAGCTTAACAGCATTTAACCTGAATGGTATATTTCTGAAATAAGATCTTTAAAGATCATCTGTATGGCTTCTTGAAATAGCTGCAGGGTCAACTTAAGAATTAAGCTCAGCTCATGGGCTCTGATTCAGCAAAGATCCTATGCATATGCTTTTATTCCAGGAATACAAGCAGCCCTCAAGAGAACTGTTTTAAATCAGCTTTTGCCAACAGGAGGAAGGAATGAGATAATGGCATCAAGGAAAACTCTTCTTGCTAAACTTGACACAAAAGAAAATCTGGAGTTTTCACTTCTAAGTGAAAAATTAGTGCTATTCCAAATTAGCTAAAGTATTTTTTCACCATCTTGTATTCTGATGATTGAAAACATTGCCCTTCTCTTCATTGCCTTTTTAAAGTTTAAAAAAAGAGGAGGGAGAGGAGAGTAACTGTGAAACAAAAGGCTGGTAACGTTCATATTGCTTTACAAACTGGATCCAAATGCACTGACAGTTCTGGTTGACCTAAAATAGCCTTTCTCAGAAGACATTTTGTTTACCAAATGCCACCACTTTCAGGGTTTTGGTAAGGAAATAGTCAGAGGACTGACATAAAGTGAGAAATAGTTTTTCTCCAGTGTATCTGCAGGTTATGCTACTGGTCACAGCTTTGTGACCTGAGATAGCTTTGATAGCTGGAAGAAAAGACATTCCTGTTTGCTGCCAAACTGTTCAGGATAGCATGTTTGCCAGTGGACAACTGCAGAGCTGCATCACTTGGTGCTGATCTGAAATTCCCTATTGACTAGGGAATTCTGAAAATTATTCTGAACGTTATGCAAATTGTTCTGGGCACATTTTCCTCCAAAATAAGAAAGGCTTACATAATGAACACTACACTGTTTTCCAGATTAGCAACACTGCCCACTGACTTAATAGAGTGTGACAGAGGAAACAAATTGCAAAAATTCACACCGACAAACAAACCCAAACTTCCCCTCCAGAGCCGAAGACCATCACAAACCACATCACCTTGCAGCAAGTAAAAGACACATTTTCGTGACCTTGCCTTTACGACACACGAATCAAGAACAGGGAGGGCAGACAAGAGCCAACATGTGACAGCCAGTGGTCACATTGCTTAATGCAATGTGGAAAGCACTGAGGTGCAACCATGAGGTATGCAAAAGAATCTGCATAAAATAAATTTGTTATGCTAACCCTATACTCTTACACTTGCATGCTAGACCGTCTGGCTGGAAAGCACTCCGTGCACTTGGCTCCTCAGTACTTTTGCATGAATGACACTATATAAAGAGGTACTGTATTTACTAGCTGAATAAACAATAGGTTTTGCTTTCACTCAAGTATTATGACTCCAACTCATTTCATTTATATGTCAGTAGTTCAGAATGTGCAGTGGACCAGGCACATCATCACTGTTCACCTTTGTCAAAGAAGGGGCCAGAAACATCCACGTTGTTATATCTCTGGAACAGCTATATCTCATCCCTGTAACCTTTGGAGGATATACTACAATCCATTTTGTGTTAGCAACACTGCAGCAACCTATTTATTTATAAGTTCATGAAAAAAATGCACCTATTTTCAGTGTCCCCTGGTGTGCACACAACCCAGAAAGTGACAAGCTGACAGAGCTGGTATAGAATGACTGGCTGCCCAGCCATTAGCCTCCTATAGCAAAAGCTCAAGCGAAAAAGAAATCACTGACTCCAGCACCATCCCTGCCATTAGATGGCATGCTGGATGTTGTCAGACCACGGGAAATTCATGTCCCCCACCTGAGGGTCTCTCTTGAGCATGTTGTAAGCTCAAATTCCCAGGCAGGCATTACGGTACTTGGACATGATGGGAGAGGACTCAGAGAGAACCTGCCCAGGAAACCAGTCCCCAAGCATGGCAGGTGTCAAGTACCCCAGCACCAAGCTATCTAAACATGGACTAGTGGTTGTGCAGCTTCCTTGCCCCTGTGGACTGGCTCACATCATGTTAACTAAGCCATGTGTGCTTGGTTCTTAGAGATCCAAGTCAAGGTGAATCTTTCCAGTTATTCAAGTGCTCCTTTGGTCTCGACGCTTCCAAATTCAATATCAGCCCATTAACTACAGACCTTAGTGTTTGTAATGCCCTGACAAAATTGTGGGTTTCAGTTATTTACTATGGTGCTGAAAATCACCCAAAGCATCTTTATAATCTTAAAAATGATCCAGTGAGGTGAGGAATATGCAGGCATGTGGCCAAAGCAGTAAAATCCTCTTGAATATTGCACCACATGAACCAGAGGTACCTTGGCTGCACTCAAAATAAAAACCAGTCAGTTTTGTCACTTTTAACATAATGTAATCCATTAACTTTCATCACTGTTCTGGGTAAATAATATGTACGGAGGATATAACTGAAGAAATTGCAGACACATGTTGCTGTTACAACACTGATTGGAAACTGCAGCCCAGAGCATCCGAGCGTAGCAGGATTTCTGCATTCCCAAGATCTTCTCACTTCTGATGTAAATTCTCTGTCCCAAGGCTGCCTTTAACGCACACGAGGTTTGTGTACGTGTATATTATATATATATCTCTATATAAAAATAAGCACGCTCACAGAATAATGAGCCCTAAGAAATTCACTCTCCCAGCACTCTCTTGGGAGGGTGAGGTTGCTGAATGCAGCTGTTTTCATGATTCACGTCCTCTAAAATCTACACTTTCTGTGCCTGGCCAGGTGAAAATGCCAGGTACGAAAGGGAAGCTTGTAAATCTGCTTAGCTGTTTCCTTCTGGCAAACTGCCCCTCTCTTCTTTACCTCTACCCAGAACTGGTTAATCACCAAGCACTTCGCAAGACTGAAGACCGGGAAGTACATGTCGTTCCTCCTGCCTATAAATAACACCAGTCAATAAAATAAAGGCAAATAAAGGTAGTAAACGATATTTATTTCTAGTCTTATTTTATCCAGTGCACGTTTCTCTCAGAATTTCTGATGTGCTCCTCTAGCCAGGGCTGTCTGTGCCAATGCGACTGCAACCTCCCTCCCACCCCCCTCCATCCAGCTCATTATCCGGTGTCTGACAGAAGCAAACGCCAGCTGCTCTACAAAAAGGCACATGAAACGCTTCAGCAAGACATTAGAAAATCACCTGCCTATAAGGAAGGTTTTTTTTTTTTCCTCCTGTCACCACTACCAACACACTGATACAAACGTTGAATTAAAAGGTCGACAGTTCTTCAAAAGTCTTGTTACTGTAGAAATGAATTCCATAACCACATCTGGATACTCTATTTCCATTCAAACACCCAATGCGTCAGTGCTAAGGGGGCTGAATTTTTACCTTTGACCTTGTACCTCCGTGTTTCCTTTTTGTCCGGCATCTTAAAGGCCCTACAGCCAGTTGGACATCATCAGTTTGAGACTTACATATCCTGTGGCTTTGAGACTTGTATATTCTAGGGCTTTATGGCCATGGCACCTTGTGACAGCGAGTTTTACAGCTAATTGCAGCATAAGCAGGATGAGTTAATTTATTCATACATACCAACAAGGAATGCCAGCATAACCCGCATTATTTCATTGGTAGCTCACAGCTGTCCTCAACACCATTTGACGACAAAGTAGACAAAAAAAATTCTCCTATTAACCAAGTGTAAAATTCTTAAGCATAAGTCTACCTTTGGAAGCTTCTGTGCCGAGTGGATTTTCCAAGAGGTCTGTCATATCTTGGTTCCAAGCATCCTTCACAGCAGACTTGGATACCTTCCTGTTGTTCAGGCTTTGCTGTGGTCGGAAGTTATTCCTCAGGTACTCCACGGACTTCACATGGTCTTGCTGTTCAGTAGTGAAGATGGAGTAGAATGCCTCCAGCTGATCGTAGCCATCATGGCAGGGGAGAGAAAGGACGTTGATTAGGAAAACAATGTGGTGAAATCTGGGTGGCTGATAAGACAGTAAAATGGGAGGAAGTAAAATGTTGATGCCAAGACTGATAAACCACATGGGAAGTCAGACTGCCCACTGAAATCTCTGCCAACCTCCTTATCTCAGCAAAGGGCTTATCCTGCCCGACATGGGAGAAGGCCTTCTAGCAACCTGTGGACGTCTGTCATGGACAAGGAAACATTTGCCCTTAGACCCCTTGTCTGGAAGGATTTTGTGTGTGACACAGCCCTGCCAAACCCTCCTCACTGCTGGCACCGTCTCGTTTCACGGTATCGCGTCAAAAAGTGCTTCCAGATCATTCCACCCCAAGAGCTTTCTCCTGGACAAGGCAATGCTGCCTTATCTCCAAATACCTCACGAAGTTTAGCTGCCAGGCTAAGCTTCACAGACAGCTCGTGCAGCACTTTCAGGCACAGCTAGCATATACTCCTCTGGGAATAAGTTTCTTCTATTGGATTCAGATCTGAGCTATTTATAAGAAAACATATTAGCCTGTAAGAAAGAACTGTAATTGGAAAACTTTTCTGTTACTTCGTATCTTAGTATTTCTTAGAAAAAAAAATTCTAGCAAACTAAGATGAAAATATTCTCAGCTGATGTTTTTCTCACAGCTATCAAGGTCGGTATAGCATTTACTATTACCTTGTTATCATTCAGGTCAAGAATTAGAATTGGTTATGTTGCTGCTGGAAAGACTGAGCA
Organism: Manacus candei; assembly: GCF_025592945.1. Taxonomy (NCBI): domain Eukaryota; kingdom Metazoa; phylum Chordata; class Aves; order Passeriformes; family Pipridae; genus Manacus; species Manacus candei. Next base: position 7,853,818 of record NW_026138073.1, read on the forward strand.
AGACAGAGCAGAGAAGGAATCAGTCCTGATAGTGTTTGCATCGCATCAGTTACACATATTGATAGCATGGATTTTGGGAGCACAGAATCTGGCCCAGGACTTCAAAAAGGGACTTGAGTTACACATATAGCTTAATGACAGGTCACTCTGAAAACGACACCCTTTTCATTAAGTGTGTCTGCTCTAAAAGCTGTGGAGAAGCACGTGAGCCCTGAAACTTAAAAACTCGGAAGAATGTGAAAACCATTTCCTAATTATTAGCAGGAGCCCCTCAAAAGCACTGAAGGGCTAAAAAGGGGTAAAGGCACTATTAACTTACACTTTTGTATTGAGAAAATAACCCCCAACAGGTGATCCTGATATGCCCTTCTGTAAAAGCACAACTCAAAACTCATGCTTATTTACATACCTGTTGCACTTCATGCACTAGAGAAGCAGTTTTGATGAAGCCAGCTAACAGGGTTTAAGGTGACTTTATAAAAGCTCAAGAACTTGGGTAGAAACTGCTTCTCTGAAGTCAAGTCTCTAGGCTCAGACATCTATGACATTAATTGAATTTTTAAACTTTCAGAGAGAACTTTTTAAATATTTTCTTCTGCCATGCTACCTTAGGGAGGTATAATTGCATTTTAACAACTGCCAATTCAAACATGATTTTTAACCTTCCCTTTTTTATGTGTTGAAGTATATATAAGTAATTTCAACCTCACTTTCACTATAAAAATATTATCTACGACAAATGAGAAACTAATTTATCCATAGCTGCCAGAAAAAAAAATATTATAAGATCTGCAGTCAAGGAGCTACATTCATGCTCTTCAAGGAGTACAAGAGCTCATGTTCAGAAGAAGAAATTAAAAGCTCTTGTAAGACTACTGGTGATACAGGGAAACCTGATCTAAAACTCTGAGTCATGCAATTACAAACCATTAAAGCCTGATGTGTAGCTTTCTAAGGGTTGGATATACAAATGGCAATTAAAAATACTGAAACTGTTATAAGCACAATGAGATACTCTGAGCTATGCATTACGAGAGATAATGCCATGCTTTGGGTCATTGAATGCACTTAGCTTTACAATGCATCTGCAGGGTGACACAGCTTGTACTGTTTTGTTGTCTAATTATAAGGAAAGATGATGATGATGGAGGACTGAGAATAAAACAGAGAAGCCTCCACAAATGGACCACTTCAGTACTGCCCTTTTTACAGCAAGGTATTTTGCACAAAAGCAAGGATTTAATTGGAACAGCAACAAAGCTTAAACAATATCACTTTCCTCCCCTGGGATTACAGGCTGCTTTACGGGGTTTGTGATAAAGAAGGTTAAACTATGGCAATGGATTATGTCGCACTGTTTCTGTTAGAGGAAAAAATAATAATCATAGCAGTGGCAGGGTGGCAGGCTCTTAAAATACACACAACTCAAGCTGCCAGGGGGGAAAGAATACTATTATTTATTCCACATGTGTTGTAGTATCAATGAAAGTCTGTCTACACACAGAATTCCCAGCCCTTCAACCACACACACATGCACAGAGCAGCACAACGCCGAATTTTAAAGGCTTAAGTTGGCACTGTTACTGCTGTACAGCACGGGAAAGGAGCTAAGCCAGGATAAAGTACCTTTATACTGACGGCCATAATTGGTATTTACCAGTTTATTTGCATTTGTTAAAAAAGAAAAAAGAAGTCATGACCCACCTGATGCACTCACAGGGTATAAAACTGAGTGTGGGCCAGGCCTCGCAGCCACCAAATAATAAACAGTAAACTTATTGATGTAGTGAAAAGCTACAAGGGATTGCAAGTATCCTGCAGGCAAGGACAGAATTCAAAATGATCTCGACAATCCGAGAAATAGCCTGAAAAAAACAAAGGGTCCGATTCAAACGGGACCATGTGCAGAGTCCCAGGCTCCAGCCAGAACTGGGGGCTGCCTGGGGGCACGATGTGCTCAGCACTGCCAGAGAGCTCCAGGGGAAGCCTCCAGCAAAAGGGTTCCTGCTGACCAGGAGCTGAACATGGGCAGTACCGTCATGTTTTTGTGAAACAGGCAAGATAACACCAAGACAGGTGGCTGGAGACATAGATCCTGCCATGTCCCTCAGCCCCTGGAGGGCCCCAGTTGAAGCACTGTGACACAGCCTGTCAAAAAAAAGATGAAAGAGTCTACGGGAGAAGCGATGTGATCTAGAAAACACTGGAGCAGGAGCATGGCAATTGCCTTCTATACTTATGAACCTCTGAGCACAGTATCTGTCAGTCAGGATCACCCAGTGAACTGTCCATTTGTGCTTCACAGAATTAGTGTATGTAAAAAGTTTGTTTTCAGTGGCTTATGCCAGATAAATAAAAGGCAAGACTAACTCCAGCAGGTTGACTTTCTAAAGACAACAGTCTTACAGTGCCAAAATGCACTGAACTGGTAAACATTTGACTCCATCTAGCCATTGCTTTATCGGGAGCATTCTTCAAACTCCAGACATTGTGTCTATTTGCATTAAAAGCTGCTATGTGCTAATTTTAAAGATTTGTGCACCAGCTCTCAGAGCACATAATGGCAGCTTTACTGTGTTATAAAAACAGTTAAGCATGGAGAATTAATGGAAAGATGTCTTTTCTAACGTAATTAGTTCAAATTACTAAATCTGAGCAGAACTGAAATCGCTCACTTTACTTTGAAAAGAAAGTTTCAATTAAAAAGAATAAAAAGGAACTCCATGTAAATATTTATACCATAGCTTAATTTAATCTTAGCAAAAACAATACCAAATAAATCACTGAAAGGAAACTGGGTTTCATGTTGTACTGTCTTCTCGAGACTGATGGCTCATGTTCAGAAACAATATTGCTTAAGAGAATAAAAAAAAAAAATCACCGACACTTCCTTTTTTGTCAACAGAAATATTTGTGTTCTCAAAATTAAACCGGCGGGTTTTGAAAATGCCGTCTTAAGGAGGGCAAATCAAGAGATGGACCTCACTAACAGAATAAACACACCTGATGGTAAGAAATGGGAACAGGCTTCCGGAAAACGATCCACTCCACGATCTCGCTGCACGGAGGAGTAGTCAGGGAACCTGTGTAGCGGTAGTAGCTCCCCAGCGAAGTTGGCAGAAGTTCCCTCAGCACAAAGGGATCCAGAAAGGTCTCCTTCTCTGTGGGAAGATTGACAAGCAGAATTACACTTTTTTTTTATGTGTCTTTAAAACAGACATCACACTGCTAGGCAGCCTAACAAGGTGTAATGGCAACAACATATTTTATCATACATGTAGTGAAAGATGGGAACACCCTACCAGAAAGGCTCTATAAGAGCTGATGCGTGGATTATTAAAAGAGCAGCCAAAATGTTAGTCAGTCCCACACCGAACACACACCCTCCTGTTTTGAATGTGTGCAGGTGTGAAATGCACTTGCTATCCCACTGGTTTATGCTAGCACAGACATAATACTGTATTCAATGGTTTCAGCACTCAGTATGTGGCTCTTCAGTTTGATGGCAGTAAGGGTTCACCAGGCCCCAGTAGGACACAGCCAGGCCCCAGTGGTCCTGCTTGCTGCTGCCCGACCAAAGAGCATCAGGCAGTGTATCCATCCCACCTCTGCCACTGGAGGATGCAGGAGCAGGGTCAAACCCTCAGTGGGTTGCTGAGATGGAGGAGGCAGAGCCATGCTGCTCAGCCAAACTTCTCTGGGAGCTTCCAGGTGGATGAGCTGAGGAGCAGGGATACAGGGCAGCTGGGCACACCTGAAGCTCAACATGGTGCTCAAAGCAACATCCACCCAGTGCTCACTCAGGACTGCCTGCACCCAGCCACACAGGCATTGCCAGGGTGCTGCCAGATACAGTCACCACAGCACCAGGAATATGTTTCAGAGGTAAAACTGCTGCCTCTTCTCTGAAATCCAAGAAACTCCTTCCTAGAGTCCAACAGTCTCAGGGACAAAACCTTTCCTCTGAGAAGCTCCCTGGACAGCTTGAAATGCAGATCTAAGCACTGGAAGCATTTACCTTCAAGTAACAATGACAAGCCGGTAATATTTAACACTGCGAAGAAAAATAAATAAACAAAAGAAGGGAACAGCTGCAGGCAAGACAATTTCCCTGCCATCCCTGAGCATTTATCCTCTGCAATTTATGTTGACTCACAGGCTGAAGCGCCCTCTCAGCCTGTGCAAAGGTGCTCACTGCCTCCAGGCATGCTGACATGCCAGGCTCTACATCTCTATTCCTCACTTTCGATATTCTGTGTGCCTCCAACAGGAGCCCACATTTGGGTAAAGGGAACTCTTCTGTCTCATCACAGCTGCTAAGCAAACCCACCAGCCCCCCTCCCCGCCCCAACAAAGTGGAGAAGCAGGTAGGCTGGTGACTGACACACACATCTTCCAAAAAGGATGAAGTCTGCAGAATTCACTTCCCCAGCATCCCACAGTTCTTTAGAAGTCTTGATCAAATCAGGAGTTGCCTATACCTCTGAGCAGCAGTCTGATAATCAGGGATTTTTTTCCTCCACTGCTCCTGCAAAGTGCCAATGATACATGCACTTCAGATATCTTCTATTTTCTGCATAGTATCAACAGGTGTGCAATGTTTTCATAGCCTTTAGCATTCCAAAATATGAGTAATTCTATTAAAGTCAAGGCAATACTGCAATTTCTTCATTAACAACTCCTTTCCTCCTAATCCAAGTAGATTTCAACCACTTCTGCATCTCCAAAAAGGAAACAAACAAATAATAAACCACAATTTTTCCTCATCATAACATACCTCTAGGGGGAAAAAAAAGTGCTTAAATAATAAATACTAAAATATATATGATTGGCCAAAGTTCAAAGAGATTCTAATCAAGAAGTCATAATCACAGCAAAAGGTCGTATTTAATTTGATTGGCTCATTTTTATGCAGGAAAACTTGGTTAGAAGAAGTACAAACTCAGTCACAGGACTTGATTTCCAAGTGCAGCACGCACACCTCGACACCAGCTTTCTGTTTCAGAAGCTGCATCTCTCTGTGTGGGAGCTGAGCACACAGTGGCCACGATGAATCCAAAAGAGCATCTGAACATGTGAACATCCTCTTTGCATTAACGGAAAATGACTGTACATGAAACAGACGGGAGGCAGAGGCACATTTTGAAAAGTGCTCTCCTCTTGAGCTTAAGAAAAAAAATGTTTCAGTTAAAATTAGCAATTTAACTATTTTAAACTTTTGTAATCTTTTATTTAGACTGATGGAATCACTTAAGATGCTGGATAAACACGGTGAGAAACCACGAATATGGAGCACCCCTTTGTCAAAGGATGGCAGGAGAAGGAAGCTCATTTTACACTTTCAAGGATTTTTGTGCCATATGCTGACAATATTATATTTTAATAATTAATTGTTCATCAAAGGAAAAGATGAAGAACAGGGATGCCAAATTCAAAGTTATTCAAATTGCAAAAATGAATAATGCATAACTTTTATATTAAATACACACTGTATTAAGTAGTCTACATTTCATCCAACTCTGTCTTTCATTTTTAAACATTTTGAACTACAATATGAATAATCAACTAAGGGAAGCTTATTTAGACAGAGAAATACCTTATTTGAATGCAAACTGGAAGTATCCGACTACGATTAATTTTTCGTTATCAATTAGGGAGGGTTTTTTCCTAAGCATTTAAAAAGTCATCGACAACTGTGAAAAAGAGTATTTCTTGAGGAAAAAGTAGCTTTGCTAATACAGAGTTTAAGTAGGGCAGGGTGTACTCGATCTAATTTTCCATGGCTACAAGCAATGCTCTAAGTTTTCATTAATGAATTCCAAGGATTAAAATAAAAAAATACATATAATTGGATTAAATTACTACTAAAATAGATGATAATCAATTGATTATGCTTTAATAACTTAACACTTTTGAAAACAGATCATTCATTTATATCGCTGCCATCTAGATGCATGGTGCAGAGTTTTAGAAATCAGAGTCACAAAGAGATCTTCACATAAAGCTTAAAGAGACTTAGAAATTCAGAAGTCTACCTGCCATATCCTTCAAGAGCATACAGAAACCATAAATGTCATGAAGTTAAGTTCCTAAGAGCTTGAGATAGTTTCAAAAATGAGATTTTGAAGTCATGTCACTCTAAAAATTTCAACCTTAAATCTTTTATTGCTGTTGGTAAAACTGTAAGGAGAATAATTTCCAGGCTAAGCAACAGCATTCACTGGATATCACAGAAGTATTTCATATGCATATTCACACACACATATGTGTGTGTACGTATATATATATATAATTTCTACTAAATGAGAAAGAACAAGGTTGGAAATTAATAACAAACCTTTCTTCACTGTCTTTTATGACCAGCTCCTGTTTCCACTTACAGTGCTTGGGGTGGGCACAAACTGTGCCCAGAAGGCTGCGAACAGACTGAGCGGGGAGAGGAATTTCTAGGAGGGAGAAAGTGGACAAGGCTGGAAACCATGATTGACAAGACAGCATTTGCAGACAGGTACTAGGAAATAACTAGCAGGCAAAAGCAATAAAAGACACCAAAGTCAACATGTGCTCACCTGCAAATACCTGTGAACCTCTGCAATCAATGCTGCAAAACCAATCCATGAGCCACCTACTCATTCTCACACACAAACCAGAGCCCTGCACCAAAGTGGTCTCTTCTGCTGCTCCTTGTCCTACTCTCATCTCAGCATCTGAGCACCCAAGCAGACATATAACCAACCAGAAAAGCAGAGCCCCAGAGACAGAGACCCTGAAGACAGGCCCTCCAACTAGGGAGCATTCCTCTGGGAAAGAACAATGAACCTGCTGTCACCAGTCCCAAGTGATGCAGCAAAGAGCAGCATCCACAACATCCACTGAGATGCTCCACTAATGCAGACAATCCTATCCACAGGTAACAAACAGCAATGCTTTGTTTACAGCACCAATGCTTGGGAAAATGTGTTCACTCTAATATCCCCAAAGGTAAAAATAGCAAGCACCACAGATTTGCCATTGACCATTAAGACAATGAATGTGACATTTAAACTAGAGTGTTCCACAGCATAAAAGGACAATATTGTATTTCAACTCTTACATTCACAAAAAACAATTAACAGAGCCAGATGGTAACATATTTGACCTTCTGATACAACATTCATATCTACTTCTTGGTCCTTCTCCCACAACAGCAGTGTGAAAAGTCACACCCAGTATATTCTTTGTTCAGGCTGAGAAATCCCCCCGGTGTTTGCGTGGGACAAAGGGCCATTTTCTGTACAACCCACCCCAAAGGCAGAGCAATTGCAGGCATGCTTTAGAAGGCTGACTTATTTACACTCCTTGTCAAGTCATCACCACTAGAATGAACTAATAAATTGTGCACAATAATTTTCTGAGCAGAGGAAAAATATCAGATCTTAAACCAGATATCAGTAGTGGATCTTCACCAACTACTGCAGTTTTCACAAGCTGATGCCACCAAATATTATACTTCAAGAGCCATCAGTGGAACATTTTGCCTTCAAGGACTGACTTGCTAGAAATAGATTCTGTAAATTGCTGGATAAAGATAGACCTGAATTTTTAACCAAATCACTGTAGAGCAAGAGGCTTCTTGAGATATGCAGGTAAACAGCACACAACTATCTGTGATCAAAATCCTTTTAAATCTAACAGGAACTTGGATTGGACATCACAAGAAAATAACTATATGCCAAGTCCATTTATATCTCATGGAATGCTTTGGGACTTTCATCGTGCTTTTCTGTAAGAAAACAGGAACTTGGCTGCATTGAAAACAATATCTTAAAATGAGCTTATTTCCAAAATTAACGTATGTGCAGTGCCTGATAGGTGGAAACGTTACCCAGTTACACTTTGAATAACTGAAATCTGCAATACCAATATGAAGAGCTTTGAAAGTCTCCCAAATTTGTTAAACAATGTTACTGCCAATTTCATTTTCACAATGAGCCAAGACATTCTAAAGCTTCTGCATTCAAACATTTAAAAAGCAAACACACAAAAATAGTCAAAAGGACACCGTGTCGCACACCCGCTGAGCCAGAACTCCCCAGATAAAGCAGGATGCACAGCACAGCCAAGGGCCAGACTCATGGGGGAGATTTCAAAGATGAGATTACAAATATTATATATTACTTTAACTGAAAAGATCAGCAGATGAGTGCTTGCTGTGTGAATCTCAGAGGAAGAGCAGCTTCTGACAGTCCTCTGTACTCAGGGTAATTCTTGTCATTTATTGTGCAATTATTTTTCTCACTTTTATTTAGTTTTTTAAAAAACAGAGCCTCTGCTGAGCAATGTAAGAAACTGTAAGGACACAGAAAGAACAGCATGGCAGGGAGGAGGGGAATGAGATAATAACACAGTCCTGCAGACTAATTTAATCTGAGACAACCAGTGAGTGGTACAAAAAAACAGGAGGAAAGAATTAAAAAAGCAAGTCTCTTATTCACAAAAAAAAGCATTTCTGTGCCAGGTGTTGGTTCCGGGCTTAATTTTTCTTACTCCCTCACTTAAAACAGCTTAGGAAGAAAAGGTTTAAACTTTAAAGGTTTAACTCTTTAAAGAAGTAAAATGTAATTCAGAACCTTTAATGCTTAAGCCGTGGTGATGCAGAGCAGGTGTTGCCATTCTAGACTTGGATGAGTCTTCCCCAGGTTTCACAAAACCTAACCTGAGGCAGAGGTACATGTGGAAGTACATGAGGCTGGAGAGGCATGGAAACTAAGAAATACAGAATGGGCACCAGTGATAGCAGGAAAAAGAAACTATAAGAAGGAGTTTAGAGAAGAGGATTCCCTGCAAAAAACTGGACCCTGGCAGAGGTTAAAGTGAAGCAGAAGTGCCCAGAGGACCGTGGGCTGTTCGTGTCTGCTCCAGCAGAAGCAGAGCAAAACCACACATCCTCAGACTTCTCCACCTCTCCTTTCTCAGCACCTGTTCTCAAAACCCACCAGCAAAGCACCCAGCTCCTACTCCCTGCAGATGCTCTGTTCACCTTCAGCATCAACCTTAATTCTTAACTTTTAGCAATTGCAATCTTCTTTTTGTTAGTTTGAATTAGTTTTTCTGTGCAATATATTAATTCTCTGTCAGCTCGCTGGTCTTTACTCAGCCATGACCAGCACTGCTTTCCCCAGAGCAGACAGCTGAAGGACCAGAGATTTCCAACACTTCCATCATGTATTCCTTTAAATGATACAGACCCCTGCAGCTGTGCACAGAACTGCCCTATATAAAGGTGTGAACTTATCACCTCTGCTCTCATCTTCATTTCCCACTTCCCTCCTCCTCCCCTTTGCTCCACAGCAATTGTGTCCTGGTCCCTTTCACACAGTTAGTCTGACTGTGAACACAAGAACAGATCAGAAAACAAAAGAATATATCCAGATCATCCCTGAGGAAAAAGAAATGCTCCTCCATGTTTCCTTCCCAGTTTAACTCACCGCGCTGCTCTCCCTTTGATGGCCCTTCTTGTTCCAAATTGGGGTTCTGCTTTCTTCAAAGTTTTACTTTCAAACATGAGAACCCACGGTATCACATCTCACTCTCACCCCTCTCCCTCACCTTTCTTCTCTACAACCCCCGGATTTTTGGTGCAGAAGGCAAACAGCTTGTCAGGTGGTGTTATGGCTAAAGTTAAAAACAAAAGAAAAAACCTGTCATGGTGCTAATGGTGTTTTCTTGTTATTATGCTTTCTGGTGTGATAGATCCACAGGACAACTAACACCGTCTAGATTGCTTCTTTCTTAGTGCTGGTTTATTTTAACAGGTTATTCACTGATTTTTCACCTAGGACAACTGGAGAGATGTGAACATATTTATTCTCCATCCTTTTTCATTATTAGAGCAATTCTATTTCTGCTGTATTTTGGTAGGGTGTTCCCAGCAGGCCCTGAAACTTTTGTGGTCACTTGCCTGAACACTTCTTGCCCACCTCGAGGGAGATCCAAGGCTACACTCTGCTCCATGCTGAGTTTCAGTTATGGCTTTTTAATAATATAAAAGCAGAAGAAAAAAGGGAAGACTTTTTTCCACATTCTCTTTTAAATAAACAAAGGTTCCTCTTCTCCCCTCACCCCACCTCACGTTCACAAACAAGCAACAGATGCCATCAATTCACTTTGTACCTGGGCTTTTGATCTGGCAGCACTTTGATTTTCAGTGCTCACTTTTGACAAGGAAGGGAATGAGAGCCCCATTTTTGTGACATTAATAGAGCCTTTTCTGCTGTGGTAATTTATTTGTGCTCTGCTAATAATTTTCTGCTGATCTGTGTAGATTCTTGATGTCAGCCACAGAGAACAGGACAGAATGACAAAACATGGTTTTCATCACCCTGAAAGATTTTCCAGGGGCCTGGGGTAGTGTGGGCTGCTGTTCCCTCTGACACCCTTTGCCTGCACAGTAAAACAGGTCTGTGGTCCTGTGCAGAGCACCCATGCCCAGGCTAGGAGAGGGCAAATGCACACAACCTCCAGCACTGGGTGCTGTCCCCAGGACTGACATCAAGGAAGAAGACTCATTTTAATGCTTTGCAGGCAGCTGGTAAGAACAAGGAAAAGGCTTCTCTAAGAGGCTTACATACAAAATGGTACCAAAAAGGTCAAATCAAAGGCAGCAAAGGTGGGAAAAGCAATGTTTCTGTGCAATAGCTCCATCCTGCCAGGTGCTCCTCTGAGACCCTGCTGAAGCATTTGGCAGACAAAAGCTTTAGTAGCCATTTTAATGCAAATCAACTATACACATAACCTGGTATTTCACAGTCCCCTATTCCCACAAGGGCACAGTCATTCTTTTTGAGGCCTCATGAGCCTCCTCAGCCCTTGCACAAGACCAGCTCCTTCCTGCCCCATGCTCCTCAGCTTCACAAGGAAGGACAAGGAGCAGTGAGGGGCTCAGGGCAGGTCATCCAGCCGAGCACATTGGCAGCAAAACAGAGGCAGAACAGTCTGATTTGCAGCACAAAGACTGCCTCACATGTGGCATACGCACAGCCAGGCACTAGTGACTTTATTACCTAATGGTCCAATGTCAGCTAATGACATGAATCATTCTACCAGCACCAGCATTGCTGGAGACCCTTCCCACCAGCTTTCATGATAAGAAAAGCATTTGAAGAGGAGCTGAAAAAGACCCCCAGCAATCAGAGCTGAAAGACACTGGCAAGTCAGCATCAGAAAATTCATATCCCACCTGCCCATACCCCACCCTTTCTCCAGAGAGGGTTGCCTGCTCCCAGCTGTCAGTCCCGGGCGGGCTCCGTGGCAGACGCACTCGCCGCGTGCTCCGCGGCAGGGAAAGCAGGAGTGAGAATAGCGGGCACCTGGCTGGCGGGAGGTGTGACAAATCCTTGGCAGAGCACAAAACTGAGAGCAGTTTTAAAATCAGCAACAAGCATCTGACAGCTCTTACAAGAGCCTCCTCAGCGTTCCTGTGCCATTACAATGCTCTCCGAGGGCGGATGCGGGAGTTGGGGACTGTTGACCATGTGGGAACATACTGTTCAGCAGGAAGACACGGGGCAAACCCCAAAGCATTATCACTGATCCAGACACTGTTAGGTAGTTTGGTATACCATGGTTTTCCTTCCAGCTAAGGAACATTTTATGGTTGCTCATGTAAAATTAAGCCTAACGTGGCATTAAGATTCTGCAAAATTATGCCTGGAGACGAGGAAACAAAGTGAACTAAGTAGCGACTAAGCCTGTATTGATTTTTATATGTGTGTGTCTCTATCATTACTACTAAGCTGTTGACACTGTGAAGGGCACAATTATTTATGTTCCATCAAATTAGTGAGTAATTCAAATCCTTGACAAAATCTCAAGCAAGAATTGCTTTCACTTCTACAGAAAGTTCTTCTGACTCCGGAATTGTTCACTTACCCTTGGAAGGGCACTGTAAGAATACAAGAACTTCACAGAAAAAAAGATGAAAAGCTATGCAAGAAAAATTCAAACATAGCTCATACACTCATGAGTACCATCCCTACATCTATCTGAAGGGCATCAGATCTGTCACCCTTATGGGGACAGCGTGGGAGCCTTACACAGAGCAGAGTCCCCATGTAGGACCAGGCCTTATAATAAATGAAGAAATGAGGACAATGATGAGTGTTTGTGTGGGTGTGTGATTTCCTCTTTGAACACTCAGTGATTGCGAGGAATGAGTGACTGTTCAGCACAACTGAAGAAGGATGCTCTGCCAGTTGGAGGGAGAGGAAATCTTGTGGAGATGAGGCACATGGGAGGACTAAAGCTGGAAGGCTGGTGATCTCTCCAGCCACCACAGGATATGTGACTATTGTCTAATTTGAAAGCAAGGTAGTTACTTCAATTCATATGTCTTCTTGATTTTTACATTATAGGCAAGTGCCTCTGTATTGTGACAACCACCTAAAACTAACATGGGCATGGAAATGTTATAAAATGCAAAGAAACTTAAGGTTTTAATTTTGCTTCCTTTTGTTGGATCCCTGCTTGATCCAACCACTCTATCAAAAAACCACAAGAGTTTTCCACTGTATATCAGCCAAAAAGTCCATGTTGCCTTAGGGTCCCAGTTGAATGCAGCCAAATGGAAGGCAGGAAGAAGTTTTTCAGATAAATTCATAAAAATGTGCTCATGTAAGATGTAAGTAAATCACATCAAGAAAAATGCAAGCGTCTGGAATAAAAACTCACATCTTGACTATTATTCTATATAATAACATTAAAAGAGGGATATGATATGAAAATTCTTCACTGAAGCATTCCATCAATATTTAAGTTAAAGAGAACGATCTCTTTGAACAACTGCTTTGCAGGAGGAAATTCCTTTACTCTAGCCACCAAAGGAGCCTTAGAAAAGGCCTTTAATCAGGGCCTTTGAAACAGGAAGGAAAGCATGATTTTCCTCTTTTTCTTCCTTAATGTTTTGAAAAGGAAACAAGCTATTGAAATATATCAAGCGATTTCCTTTACTTGAAACATGAGCAGACTTCTGTGCATTGTGCGCAAAACAAAAATAAATGCCTTTCATCCACTCAGATTTTCTGCGGGTAGACAGCACCGAGATGGACTGATCATTATGTGGTTAGGGAATCACAGCCTCGGGACCGAGTCACATCCTACCCAAACAATTATTTTTGGGAATGGGATAATCCTCTTAGGAGACACTGCTGTGATTATCCACAAGTGGCTGTTTTGGCTGCGGAGCGAGAAGCAAGAGAGGGAGCAGAAAAGCCCGATGAGATGGTTAAAACACCGTCACACTTGCAGAGGTTTATTTACCTGAAATAGAAAGCAGGTAAAAAAACTAAAAAGAGATCCTAGTCCAGTTAAATGGCAGCTTGGCTGCAGAGTCAAATGATTTAGCCACTGAAGAATCCTTGCAGCCCAACTTGTCCTTGTTTCGCTTTTGTGAGCCTGTTTTGTTACCCAGTGGGAGCGAGGTAATAACACCTATTTTTGTGGAAAACAACACCAGTTTTTCAGATAGGTGTGTTGTTTTTATTTCATGGCAGAACACTGCAATTTATAAACAGCAAAACCTAAGGAAAATTCTCTAAATGAAGGACTTTATGGTACGTTATCATTTAACCCATTTTTTACTTGTTCAGATTTATTGGCCTTCCCAGTTGCAATGTTAAATGATACTGAAAGTAGAACAATTAATCCAAAATCCTATTTGTTTTAATCCAAGAGTGTCAACTAGTTTTAGGTTTGCAGTCAAGAGAAAAAAACTGTCTGTTAAGCTCTACAGCACTAGCTAATGTCTAAAGACAATCCTCGGAAAAGGTGCAAAGATGTTTTATCACAGCACTATAGATGGGATGGAGATTTATTATTGTACCAAGCACCATTCCAGCAGATGCCTTTTGAATTACAATGAGATTATTAAAACTTTACAAATCATTATATTAAAACCTGACAAGAGTACTTTGGGAACCAGAGCATCTTGATGTCATTGCTGATGATGCATTACCTGTGGTAAGGCTTCAGGAAAATTCCTAAGTAAAAAATTGGTTATAAAAGTATAAAATATATTAATATTTATTTCAGTACCTGCTATAAGTTCAAGGATAATAGGTATATGCATCAGAACAGCTGAATGATCGTATTTATGTCAGCATTAGAAAGATGTTCATCTGCTGCAAAGTTTAATTAATTTTCATAGATAGTTAATTTTCTGTTTCATTATCAGCTCCCTAAATTTGAAAGACAAATAATTTATAAACAAATAGAAACTTCAGAGAGGAGTATTTTTAGAGCAAACAGAAGATAAATAACAGAGTGAAGCATCCACGCTGCCTTCGAAGTACTAATATGAATGATATATTGCAGCAGGTTTTGATTGATAACTTATGCATTCTAGAGCACTGACTGAAAAGAAACAAATTGTTTACTGTTAACCCCAAACCATTTTCAGGTAACAAATGACTCTGATCTTTACCAATCAAATAATGGCTGTGATGCCCTTAAACATCAGTGAATGAGGAATGTGTAGGCTCACTGTGTCCTTCCAGGGGTGACCTGATCCCGTAAGGACAATATTCATGCCCTTCTCCCCTTCCCAGCAAGAAGAAAGTTTAAACAGCTACTTACCATGATGTACGACGCCCTTCAACCCATGGATAATGGGATCCAGTGCTGAATTGTCCCTCTGACTGACCTACATGCAAAGGATACAGGATTGGTTACATCTACTCTGGTATCAGGCAGAACAGTCTCAGTTTAATCTTCTAAAGAGAAAAAAAAAGATGTTATCTAACTATCTGCTTAGTTCTCACATTTACAATGGATCTTCACCAAATGCCGAAGATACATGGTGTAATAAAATAAAGTGAGGAAGGTTAAATCAAAAGAAAGTGTCCTTTGAATTCTGTAAAACATTAGCCACATTTTCAGCCCTGCAAAGCCTAAAAACACAGAGCTGATTTTTCTCCATCTACTTCTGCTTTCATAGAGGAAAACGGCTGTGATAAACAGAAGTTATCTTGGACCAGTTCATTCCTTACTGATATGGCCATAAATCTGGGGCTGCCACTGCAGCCAGTGAAGCTGGACCCTTTTCAGCCCTAATGGAGCTGGGCTTTGGCATCTCATCACTATTCATATTTTTAAGTTTATTTAATTTAGTGTCACTTGGACAAAAGAAAGGGAAAAAAGCTTTGTGAGAGGATATAGAAAAAATCACCAGTTTTTGACAATGTAATTGCCTGCAGTGCCAGACCAAAACCTGCAGCATTCCTTCTATCACCCAGCCCACATCTTCTGCAACGGTGAGATCCAGACCAGAGAGAGGAGGGGAAGGCAGCAGGAAGGATTAACCCTGTTGAGCTCCACAACTTCCAAATTAAACCCATCACTTCAGTCCCTTACTTGCACACAGCCAAGGAATTTACAACCAATAATGCTTTTTTTTTTTTTTTTTAACCTTTTGCCTCTTCAGAGGTATTGAAGGAATAACTCACAATTTCTGGGAACATGTTCCATTACTTAAGTTACTTGCCAATTTACTTTTGGGAGATAAATACTGGCATGTATCTCATTCATGGGGTACATTTCTCTCTTTTTTCCCCACCAGTCAGCTTCAGAACCTGAGCAGTGTTGATCGTTTCCGGATGGACTGCTCCCAATGGGCAACACATCAAATGCAAAAGAGTTCCTCTGTATTTTACTGCCTGCTGATGACCTCAATGTCGTGAGGAATAGCAGAGTTTAATCACATTATGTCTGTGTATCAATATATTCAGAAAGGAGTAGAGACAAAAGAAGAAAACCCTGAGAAGGAACCTTGTGCCCAACAGGGAACACACTGTTGCATGAAGCACAGAACCAGCTTGGAGCTTACTCTTAGGAAGAGGACATAATTGACAACAGGACATCCAAAAAATGTGTTATAATAAAAATATCACAAATTTAATGGTCAGACAAGAAAACTGGAATCAACTGCCCAAGTTTCACAACCATATCCCTTCTCATCCTTCCTCCCCATGACTAATTAGGAATCTTAGAAACCTCATTATCTTCTTAGCCAACTTCATTGAGATAAACCACAACAAGCCACCTTTCTTTTTTCTTTTTATTTGGCCTTTGAACTACTGTGCTGTGTTCCGGATGCATTTTTGTGCACTTCTCTAAAGACAAAATGGTTTGGTGTTGCAAATGGAAATTGAAAATCCTTCCCCATCACAATACTCCAGAACTTGCAACGATTAGCTAGGGTAAGAAATGCAATAAAATTATGAAAGGAGAAAAAGCAGCTTTGAAATATATACAGCTTAGATGTCACTGGACATAATACTATTAGCCCTGAAGGCTGTAAGCTCCTTGAAGCATGAACTTTTATATGCCCAAAGGGGTGCTCCGTGCACTTTGGATCCTGTATAAATAATAATCACAGCACAGTGGACCCGAAGACTCACTTGTAAGTTCTGTCTGCCATCTGACAAGTCAACAACAAACACTAAAAACAGAGAGCCTGTTACGTGACACATTCCTGCACCTTCTCCATTCATCCAGGTTTCACCAAAAAAAAAAAATCCAATTAAAAAAAAAATCATTAAAATGCTACCAGCAATTAAGTACAGGAACATAAGAAAACCTTGCACTGGACTTAAACAATGTTTTATTTATTGCTGCCTAACCATAAGCAGTAAAGAGTTTTATTTTGTTTACATTGGTTTTATTTCTGGTGACAGCTGCAATCAGTTTGAAGAAAGCAAATAGACAGAAAGAATCCTAAAGGTTAGAACTCTTCCTTCTGGGACTTTGTGTCAAAGCAGATCAATCCTTAACCTCAGTCCTGGCAGCGCCCCTTTAATCTGCTGAGGTGGTACGACTGTATAGATGCACACAGTCTTTTTGATAGCACATTCTGCAAATATGCTGTGTTCTTCAATAGCATGAAATCAACAGGCACGTTATTTCTTTGGGGGCTGGAGAGTAAATGCTCCATGCATCTGTAATCATGTTTTCTCCAAGGGTATAAGGAGTGGAATCTCATGTTTCCTTAAAAATCACTTTCAAACAAGTATCACTTGCAGAGATGTTAGTTCAGACCTGTATGGGATATAGTTTTATTTTCCTTTCGGATGCTTTCCCTCTTTTTTCCCTATACTCTGACATGGTTCCCTCACACTTCACTACAACTGTTTCAGGATCTTAGCAAGACTATTAGAAAAGCACCTAAAAGTTTTCTCATTTTGTGGAAGGGTTCAGATTTCAGAATAAAAGTTTTCTTATATCTTTTTCTTCTTCAAATTCTTAAAAAAAAAAACCAAACCAAAAAACCCACCTTGAATTTCCTCTCTCTTTTTTTCGCACATCTCTGTATCCTTTTTCTGGCTGTGTTCACAGAGAAAAGGAGGTTTCTGAAACCCAAAATGTCAAGTTCTATCCCCGTTGCTGTATGACTCTGGTTTAACTGGCCTGCAGCTACCATGCTGGTAGAGATCACAGATTCACCCATACAAGAATCCTGTCTCTGACAACAGTTGATACTCAAAAGAAAGGAAGGGTAAAAAATAGCTGAAGGAAAAAAAGGACAAAAATCTCCAGAATAAGAAGTGTCCTTCTGACCTGCTTTATGATTCCATGTCATGAAGCTTGAGCTTATATCCTTCTGCAAACTGCTTTTATCTTTCTTTGTTATATAATATGTGTTACAGCAGTGTATTTTTATTATCTTATGAATATATCCCAAAGCAAAACAGCAATGAATTCTTCATATTGATTTTACATGCCATGTTTCTGCTGATGCCTTGGCTACAGAGTAAGAGAAAGATCATACAACTGCAACTGGGTCTTGGCACTTTAGCTTCACCCAACAAACACCTGCCAAAGCTGGGCAAAGTTTTTCTTTTCCTGTGAGAGAAGAGTCATGCGTTTTCCCCTCCTCCTTCAAGACCCTAGCACAGAAGAAACACCACGAATGGCAACTTCTCAAGCACAGGAATTTCAGGCACAAACACAAACCTGTGATGCTGCTGGCCACGAGCTTGCTGCATGGTGAGTATTAACAGACAGACGGAAAAGCATCCTGAAACTGCCCTAGAATACCCACAGTACCACTACTACAAATGTTGTTTCCTGAACAAGATGCTTTTGTTCAAGACTGACTAACACTCTATAGGTCTGAAGAAAACAGATTAAATAACGCTTGTGTGCATCATTCACAATTGAAAAATGCCTGTTAATCCTCCTCAGCACAAATAAACAGGTAACTACCACGCTAAGCACAACGGAAAAACAAACACAGAGATAGCACTAAGCAGTTTCCTGTGCTAACAGAGCTCTCACCATAGGGTAAATATGGCATGAACATGACATGAAGAAGCAAAATCTCTTTGTTTATTGCACCCTTTGGTGACTTCGATACCTGGTGCACACGTCATTGTGAATAGAACAAATGGTTTGATGTTAATGCAACGAACAAAATGAACATTTGCAATACAGGAAAAGGCAAGGCACAAGTGACTCCATTCTGCAGTCATAAACTAGAAATGTTTTTCACATGAAGTCATGGTGGAAATCATTACTCTACAGGTTAGACTTACTTACAGCTCCCCCATCTGATCCAGGGAATGAGAAATGATTCCTTCCTCAGTGAACAAGGTTGATCAAGCCATGAATTCTATTGACAACAGTGTTAACACATCTTAGCAGCACAACCTGTTGTCCCCTTGCTTGAAAGTGCTGTTTTTACAGTTCTAGCCCCGAGGGCAGACCAGGGAGCTCAGCACCTTCTCAGGATAACGTTATTAATGCTCCAAAGAGGACAGTTCCAGTGAAAAAGCAGAGAAGGAGTGCAAGGAGGACACACAGCACCTCAGCCAGGCTGTCCATACCAGTATGGGCATCAAGCCACAGCATGTGAAAACAGACTGTACTGGGTAAGGTAGTACTCTATGGAAAGTCCCTGTGTTACAGCAGGACTAAGCTCAGTGTGTCCTAAAGAGTTAAAACGCCCAAACCAGTTCTCATTCTCTATCACTCATTGTATATTAAATAGCTAAAGCTCTCTGTTCATCTGATTATTTTATAGGACAAACTCAGAACCTCCTGAAGACCCTGATTTCTCAAAACTCAGCAGAGTTGTAAAGTGTTAAAATTTGTATCATATGCTATATAATTTAAGCCACATGCTAAAGTCATGTAACTAATCCATGACCTGTCTTTCTGCTGGAAACAGTTCTATAAAGCAATAAAAAAAGGTCTCTGGCAAAAATACCGAGCTTGCAATGCTTATTTCAGAAACAGTAACAAATAAAAACAGGGGAACCCCCAAATACACACTGAAGCAGTTGGAGAGGCCACCCAGCAACACCAGACTTTACTTACAAGACCCCTGCCCAAAGGGTCAGACTCCCCTCCCCTTCCCCATTGCTCCAGGCAGCATCCCTGAAAACCAGGTTATCCTTCCACCAGCCTACACAAGAAAGGCTCAGGAAAACACCACAAGGCTCTCTAATGATCACTGGTACCAGCCACCTTGTGAGAAGTAGATGAATATTAACTGCTTGAACAGCTCAGGAGTAAGGAATACACTTCCCTTTTAAAAATATGTTTAGATATGTTGGGTGGAAAAAAAGGGTGTGGGGAAAAAAGAACTGAAGAAAACCCACGTATTTGTGTTGATACGAAATACAAATTTCTTTTTCATTTCCACCTTAAAAAAAATCTGGCATTTAGACATTAAACTGTCATAAATTTGCAGCAACTGCTTTCAAGCTCGTTAAATGGGCTCATAGACAGTATTGCAAAGCATCTCAAAGTGAAGGAGAATGCCATAGTCGGCTATATTGAAAGGTGAAATGACATGCATTTTGTTCAAGGCAGAGGAAAATGAATGGCAACAATTTTGTGATACAGTACCTGAGCCTTTCCCCTCCGAATAGTGATATAATTTACTTTTCTCTCCCACTGCAACATTTGGCCCTTGACTTGGAAACTAAATCTTCAATCTATCAAGCCTTACCCATCTGCTAAGTAAAATGGCCAAGACAATCTGCATGCCTTGAATTCGAGATAGCCAGCTGCTCCCAGAGTGCTGTGGCATTAACATCCAGAGACCATCCTCTCGTGCTGTAAAGGACGGTGTCTGCCAAGGATGAATGACTACATACTTAACCGTGGCAGCTGAAGCCAGTGACAGTGGCTGACGCAGAGAGATGCCAATGTGTCAAACTCTACTTTCAATTACAATGGTGAAAGTCAGGGGTAATATTCCCCCAGTCGTGCACCTTCAGCTGCCATACAGCTTGTGGTAAAGACACGCGACTCACCAGCCAAATACCCAGGTCTCCAAACACTCTGTACAAACAACTAAGAATAAAAAGAAAACTATTATAAATTAACTATGTTGCATAGATTAAATTGTCCTGTAGTGTTTCAGGACAATCAACATGGTTAAACAATTTATTCTTTTATCAGCTTAGTGGTGTTGGACAGATGCCAGTCCTCAATCTCTACAGGAAAGGACCTGATTTTCACTGGCTTAGAACAGAAATTAGAAGAATCCCATTAATGTGAACCTTGTGTCATACAATATATATTTTAATAACACAGTAATAGGATTTCAAAGAATCCAAGATAATTACCATAAAAAGAAACATTTTTTTTCTCAGTAAAGGGAAAGTACTAGGGATAGTGCTTGTGAAACTCTCCAAATTCATGTCTTTGGGTCCAAATAATTTCAGGGTTAGATATCCCTGCTCCTAACCCCTCTGAACAACAATCCTTTATCCCGCATTGGGCTGCAGCACTGGGAAAGGACACACATCCTGGCTTTGTGGTTCCCACCCTTCTACTCTGCACTATGCCCATTGTCTCACCTCTCACTTCTCTCCCTTTTGAAGTCCACATTGTAAAATCTGCTTGTGGATAAATATCTCATTTCTTAAACATTACTGAATAA
The DNA here is from genome assembly GCF_025592945.1 of Manacus candei. Taxonomy (NCBI): domain Eukaryota; kingdom Metazoa; phylum Chordata; class Aves; order Passeriformes; family Pipridae; genus Manacus; species Manacus candei. Next base: position 7,874,744 of record NW_026138073.1, read on the forward strand.
AAGGAAGTGAAATATTTCAGCCGGATCTGGAATGTGGATGAACAGATATGAAAAGTTTACATGTGCTTTGCTTTGAAATAAAGTAGGAAATACTTATCTGGACCTTTTCAGGAGAACTGATGGGTGAGAAGGGATACTGGTTGACACTACAGCACACTGAGATAGCTGTGCAGCCAAGAAAATGCCTACAAAGCTCCTGACATAATCATAATCTAGATTTGGTGCTCTAAGTTTTTCACCTTCACAAGCACTAAATGATCCAAGAATGATATATTCCTGCTCCTCCACAGATGATATTTTCTTCCATCTCCCCCATATAAGCTATAATTGCACATCTCTCGTTTGAGTCGATGCAAAAGGACAAATCTGGCCAAGAGCCTGCAGCCTGACAGAGGTGAGCTGGGAGGCAGAAGGCATTTGCTGTGTAATGAATGGACTGCCCAAAGTAAGTATCTGGCAGAATATATTTGTAAGGGAAAACAAGAAATGGAAACAGCCCCCTTAATACTTCAAGTTGCTGCTCGTGTGTAAAATCAGAGAGAATAACAGGTACCCAGGCAAAATGTGACACTGAACCTTATGCTGGCACACGCACTATTTCACACAGATACTACCATGACCTTTGGTTTTTTGAAAATGTGCATTAGAGCTGATTTTGCCTTTGCCTACGGCAACTGGTTTCAGGTTCAGTGATTTGAAGGCAAACTCTGTTGAGTTAAATCTGGGTTTTGGCCTTCAGGTGTTAATAATCCTGCTATGAATGAAAATATACCGAAGTCACAGAGGTGCATACGCTGGAGGAGGGGTGTTCCTAAATGTCTCATTCACTATCTTGTTTGGGGGGGGGGGAGAAGTTAATGAGTCTTCCAATGATTATTTTAAATAGAGTAATGGGTGTGCATTGATCCTTCTAGCTAATTCCACTTTGAATAATACATCATTCTGACTGAAAGCTTGCTAGTGATGTATTAACTTCATATTTCACTACAGCTTTGGAGGGTATCTACACTGAGATATTAAGTAACAGTGCCAAAGAGGAAGCTGCACTTTTTCCTTTACTGTTTTAAAGTCCAAAATGGTTTTAAAAGCTATTGAACTGACTTTGGGGTCAGGTGTTCTGGCTGTCCCTCATCTTTGGTTGAGTGCGATGCCGCTGCTTGCAACCTCTCCTCTCAGCCTTTAACTCACCCCCTCCATCACAGCTTCTGGACCTGAGTTAGTTACAGACATCCCGGGACAAGCATGGGACAAACTAGGTTATTGATCAGCAACTTCTCCTTTCATTATGTCCAGTAGAGATGCTTGAAAACACAAGCAGCATAAATACCCTCTTTTACACTAAAGGTTGGCTGAAATATCCGTGTCACAAGAAGAGCAAAGGGACGGCACTGGCACCACAGAAGAACAGACAACAGAACCTGCACTGGCGTGTTGGTGCAATGTGCTAATACAGGACACTGTCTCAAAAAAACCAAGACTGAGAAACTCAGAGGTAGAGTTAAGTCTGCTTAATAACTCAGCTCAGAGTACTCTGTGTCCGTGCACACTGAGTTTCTTTGTTAGCAGACAGAAACATTGATCGTGCATCGTACACCTGCTGGCAGCGACTGATCAGATCACCGGGCTGAGGAAGACTCTGTAGCTTCCCCTCCACAGCCTTACCTCCGTTCACCACCACAAGATTTGCAACCAGCAGGATGGTAAGAAACAGCCAGCAATGTATTTTCCTTTCTTTTTGTAAGGCACTTGTTTGCCCAAACTTTGACTCTCTCCATTGCTAAGTTAAGAATTAATTTCCCCAAAGCATTCTTGCACGAATGCAGCTAATTTACTGCAAGTGAATAGCAGATTCAATTAACAAATTATTGAAAGATCTTAATACGCATATATCTAAGGAAAAACAAAAGATATGTGCAGCCCAAAAGCACAATCTGATTAGGAGCAATAGAATATCTCAGATACAAAGCTCTGTAAAAGACAAAAATGTAATTGCAACACAGAGGAGAGGCAGCTTCAGTGGTAGCTTCTCAAAGCTGGGAAAGCTTGATTGATAGACTTTATCATCTGCAGCTGCGCAAAAAAGGGCTAGAGGAGCTGCAAGTTTATTTAAAGCAATTTCAGTGCACTGAGCCTACTTGTTCTCCTTTGAGAAAATAATATGATTTCTTCACAGAGCATGTAGTATACTTATTTAAGCAGCAGTGTGCAAGATCTTTCAATCCTACCAGCAGTTCAGCTGGAAAAATGACACATCAGGGGGTAACATTTTATCAGGATGGAGGCTATTTTATAAAAACTGCCATCAGTTATAAACTGTTCTCACCATCTGAGTAAAAAAAAAAAAAAAGGGGGGGTGTGGAGGGAGGAAAGGAGTTGGGTCTCTCTTAGACTTTTCAAAATTTGCTCACTTTACTGGATTTTTTAGGTAAAAATAACCATTTTGACCTAAGTTGGGAGGAAACGAAAAAAAATATAATGAGCACTACAGCCAGATCATCCTACAACACCCACTCCTTGATGTACACCTTCACACATTTGGAGAGGCTAAACTCAAAACTGTGAAACCACAAATGGAAGTTAGCTCTCATTTTCATCTGCTCCTGGCTTGAATTTGGTACAGAAGTGTGCAACTGAGAAAAAAATATCTTCAGCTATTCTTTTTTTTTTCTCTTCTTTTTTTTTTTTTTTTTTTTAAACAGTGAAATCTGGTGGCTAAACAAGCAAATGTGCTGGGCAAAATGCAAAGGGTGGAAGGGAACAGCTCAGATGGACATCTGGAACTCCAGCATTTTGCAGGGGTTTAATTTAAACGTGCCAGCTAAGCTTGCCTGGGATGCAGCAGAGATTTCCAGCCTTTCCCTCTCTTCCAGCCAACACAAAGGATTTTGGTGAGAGAGGTCACATCAATCACTCCCTTAAAATGAAGAAAAGGAATTGTCTCAGCTTCCCAACATCTTTCATTCATTCTACATGAAAAGTCCTCATTTTTTTCTCTCCCAGCACTGCCCTGGGCTCCCTCCAGCCCAGCAGTACAGATGACTCAAGCCGGCATCTATGAGTCACAAACACAAAGGATGCAGAAATGTCAATTAAGTTACACAGTCACTTCCCTAATGACAACCACACCTCAGTTCACAATTAAATTAGAAATCCAGGGAAAACAAATTGTTGTAGGGCAGATTTTTTTTTTTTAATCTCATGCTTCGAAAAATCAAATTCTAACACAGTTTGTTTGCCATTTCTTTTACTTCATTTTTAAGGAGGTTGGTGTGAGCTGATCTCCCAAAACTGCAGCAGGAATTTTTGCAACACTAAATTCCCCATGTGTAATGCAGCAGTCATGGGCTGGGAGGGCTCTCGGGCTTCCAGGCATCTTTGTGGTACAGAAACACAGCATTAAACCAGTGTTGTTCATTAACAGCTTTCCAGCACAAAAGGACAACTATGATACATTTTTGCATTTGTAATTTTCTTTCAAGCAAGTTCTTCCATTTTTACTTATCTTTTGTAAATGTTCAGTGTCATTTAATTTCTTGCAGATGTGTGCAGCTTTGCAAAATGCTATGAACTCGCATAATTCAGTGCTCACAGTACCTAAGGCAGAAAGCACCAACTAATCCTCAGACTCTCCTCACTTCTGCCTCCGCTCTCATGTCTGAGTTGCCTCCCTCTTCCATCACCCACCTGCCACATCCTCCTCATTCTCTTCCCACCCAGTGAGCTGTTTCTGTCTCCTCCAACATTACAGCATCCTTCCTTCCCAAACTGTTCCACTTACCCCCTTGAGCACCCTTGCACAACTCTCCAACCTCATCCTCTCCATACCTCCTGCTTTCCCAAGGAAGTCCCTGTGCCCTTCCACCCCCCTGGATGGTCTTCATGGAGACAGGAGAAAGAAGTAGCTCTGGCTACCCAGGATGGTGAGTGGGTTTGTCCAGGGCAAACCTGGATGCCAGCAGAGAGGGTGCCAAGGATAGCAGCTGCAGGATTGCCAAGGATTTCAGAGCCAGTGGGCTTCCAGTGTGGGTGCACCAGGAGCCCCATCTTTGAGCCAGGGTGGGTACCAGCCGTGGGGCAGTTGCAGCAGTAGAGCTCCAAGAAACAGGTAAGATGGACAGGCCGTCCATCTTAATCTCCTTTAAGCCACTGAATTAAGAGTGGCAGGATGTGGCCTACAATTTTTTTCTCAGCTGCTTCTAAACTGTTCAAGTTCCTGGAGCAACAAAAGTACAGCTCACCCCCACCTATTTCACCTGGTGTAACACTACACACAACAGTGAGGATCACATCAAGATGTTTATTTTTCACTGGGTTAGCATGACCCAACAACTCACTCAGTTCCTTACAAAAACACTTCAACAACTATCATAGCTATATAGTTTAAAGGAAATGTGGAAATTTTTGCAGAAAAACAGCACTTAGAACACAAGTGCATTAAAAGCCTGGGAAACATTCAGTTTGTGGCAGCAGTTTCTTCCTCTCGAAATACAAAGAAACACAAAAACTAACATGACATGTATGCTTGTTTCAAGATGTTCTACATTTCAGCAGTGGCAAAGTGAACGCTATTCAATCACTATGAGTAGGTGACAGTCTTAAAGCCACAGAACTCCTCAGGACACTCTAGCCTTCATGCCTCTGCTCCACGGGCTTCTTACAGCTTTCCGGTGCTCCTGTGGAGCATGACCCATCTATGGAGGGGGTTTTCAAGCCCTGTCTCTGGTCAGGAAGCCCTCCTCCTACACAGGATCTAACTTCAAAATTGACGGAATCTCAAAACCTCAGGGAAAGGTATGAGAGAAAGAATAAAATACAACTGAACAAGATTTAAAACAAAACTTAAAACACGGTTAGAACAAAAGGTGCTCTTTGAACAAGTCTAGCCTGACCCAGAACAGTGAAGATGCTTCCTGCAGGTGGGTGTACACAGGAATACTCTCAGGAAGAGTCTTCCATCTCTCCTCTCCTCCTCTCTGAATCTGCTCACCAGAGAACCTGGCTATTAATTTGAGGTGTTTCCTTATTCTTTTTTCTTCCTTCTCCCACCCCAGCACTTTAACTCCTGGGTGTCCAGAGATCATGCACGCTGGTTATGATCTGATCACAAATTCTGTGGCAGTCAGCTGGACCGTCCAGGCTCCTGGCACGTGTTTTGCCATGACCCCAGTTTTGGTACCCACCTCTAGAAAAGTTTTGAAGTTTTGTATCTCTCTTCTTAAGACCTGGCAGGTTGCATGGTCTTTTGATATCACCACCTTCATATAACCACCTGTGACTGACACCACAACCCACACTTGGTTTTTCCCTGCCAACAGCCTGAGCTGGTATGGAGTGAGCTAAAAAGCCAGTGCTCTGTGAGGGCAATTCACAGAGGGCTGGCACAGAGGGACATGTTCACTGCCAGGCTGCACAGGCAATCCCTCCCGAAATGCCTGAGACCAAACACAGCCTGAATTCCAGCCCAGTGTTACATGCATATGAGGAGCACTGCTGGCTGCTTTGAGGATAAGAGGTTTTCCAGAGCTAAGGGCAGCAAGTACCACTGCCCAAGGAAGGAATAAAAAAAATCTCCTCCCTTTAGGGGCAGACACTAATTATATGGCTCAGATGCAATGCAAGCAGTAACGAAGGAAGAAAGAGGGCATTTCCTCAAAGGCAGGCATAGGCTGGGCACTCAGGACACAAATGCAGCATTAAAAAAAATTGCTTCTGACACAAGAACAGCTGACAGAGATAATCTCCACAGCTCAGCACCAATTTATACAATCTTTCAACAACTCCATTAGACAGGTGTGGTAGCAGCCAGCTGTACTGCATGCACAGACCAAAGCTTCTCTAGTGCCCAGATGGCTCTGCAGCACACCAAGGTAGTGCCACCTGCCCAGGCATCACCCTCATCTACCACCACTATCTGTCCACAGAGAGGTATCGGTATCAACTTGAGGGGTAGTGCAGAGCTGGTCTAGGTAATGGGTGAGTTCAGACTCCAAAATGATGGATGTTCCCATCCACAACACAGTGACTCCCAAACAGCTCTACCCAGACAGGTTCAAAAGCCAGCTTTACTTTTGGCCTTTAATTCTTTGCCCAAGTTATAAGCAGAGACAAGTCAAGCCATAAGGCGGGGTGGGGTGCATGCTATTAGGGAAGGTAAGCTTATTAGCTCAAATGTAATAAATCTCTGTAGATATCTGGAATAGCAGAAGGCAACAGTTTGCTTAGCCATATAACTGGTAATGAGTTGGCAAGAGGAGAGCATTTCAAAGCGTTAACCTAAAGCTTAATTTGACCAGTATGCACTTTGGGAGAGCACTTAATAAGACTGGTTCACCCAAGATGGGGAACTATCTGTCTGCTCATGCCTTCCATGAAATGCAGCAGGATATAAAAAAGTGTGATTTTAGCAGTTTAGAATACAAAATGCAGGGAAAAAAAATCTTTGAAAAGTGATTGATGCAGTCTAATCATGTTTCACACAAGAGCATTTCAAATTATGTTAGATATTTTTATAGGATCTAGATATGATAAAAAAGGTTTGCCAGGTGGCAAGGTAGGCAGGGGGGAGGAAGGAGTAAGAAAATAATTTTATGTTGACTGCTTCTAATACACAGGCATGTGGATAATGCCATACAAACCACGGATAAAATGCATCAAAAAAAATTGCTAGCTTAGCTGTTAGGGTTATGGAGCTTTGCTTTCTAATCAACGCTTACCCATATAGCTTTTTTTAAATATTGATCTGGTAAGCATGATCCCAAGGGAAAATAAATATCAAAAGGGGTGATTTAATTCAATCATCCTGATTCCTGCATAACATGATCCTATTTCTTCAAAAACCCAGAAAGCAGTAACTTAAGTGAAGCTTATAGATCAGCTAATATATTTACAACCTTAAAATAACATGAGACACACTATAAAATATACTGAGATCCAAAGTTAATCTCTTTTAGCAATATTCTTGCAGCAAGTAAAGATGAATTTTATGGTGAAAAAATCCATTTTATCAGGAGCAAGACTGAGCTTTCTAATAACTGAGCTACTTTCTAATGTGGCATATCATTTTCCTTTACTTATAAAGACGAGTTTGCAAAATCTCCAGTTAGGCTTCATTTGATACAGTAGAGATGTTGCAAAACCAATACCCTCTTTCAGAAAGTCTCTTTGCTCTTGATAATGACCACATTACAATGCATTTTTGATGCACAGAAATGGTACTGTTACAATCAGCAGCTAAACACTTGTTCTGATGGTGTCAGCCAGGCAGCTTTTCCTTGGCTTCTCAGAGCTGTGAAACAGTTGCAAATACCATAAGCTCATAGGAAAAATCCTGCTCCATCAAAACTCACTGTTCAGAGGTGCTGAACAGATTTAAGCAATCTTTATTTAACACATATTCTGATTTTCAGCATAGGATAAAATGGTGATTGGCATTCTTGACTCTCGTCTATCTCCAGGAGAGTGTAAAAAGCACATTCCAGCTTCTATGCTGGTTTTGTTCTGGGAACTCTGATACAAGCACAGCTGAACTTAAAGCAAAGGGAGGTTTAATATTACTCAAACCAGGACCATTGAGCTCATTTCAGACTCATCACCTCAGTCAAATTAGCGTGCTCCTCAGTGAATCCCAGATGAGAAAGATACATCTGAAAGCTACTATAAAGTTATGCTGTAAAAGTGTTCCCAGGTTTACACACCCTCATTTCCACACCACAAACTTGAAGATTTCTGATTTAGACTCACAGGAGGTAAAACATCAGATATAAAGATTGCTCTGGGCAAGCCGCCATCTCGGCTGCAGAATTATTTTGGGGGGCGATGTGCCATCAGCATTATCAGCTAAACCATCAGCCATACATACAAATATCTGCCTCTGTACAAAGACGTCAAGAAGGGACCAGACTAGACTCTGATTTACTTTCATTGCCTTTCTTTGACCTCTGGAAAGAAAACCACAGGCTCAGAAAACCCTCAATAATAATCTCTGCCACAACTGTCCTGCAGCACAGAAACTACAGACGACAAAAACCAGCAACAACTCAATCCGATGGCAGTAACCTGTAACACTGGATTTACAGTAATTTAGGATAGATTATAATTAAATTACTGAGGGAAATTTTCCTGCACACCTGCTCTGCATCATGGGTAATGTTTAGGAATTATACAAGAAACCACACATGTATCACTGGTAATAACTGGGGTGGTGCCTACATGGACATGCCAACCTGACACCAATCCATGCTGATGACACCCCTGGAAGGGGTGGGCAGCACCCCCTGCTCCCAAACACTCCTCTTCCCTCCCTTGCATGCTTGCATGCTTTCTCATCACATCCAATCTGGGAAAAACACTGACATTTCAGCTGGATCTGTTCTGTGACTTGACTAAGGATGGATGGTGTGGGCAGTGCAGACAAAGACACAATTAGGATGACTACATAACCACCTCACTGATTGTACAAAAATGACACGTTCCATTTATTTGTACAATTTGAGCTGTAAGTGATTCTTACATCTCACAGCAGCCTATTAACAGAAAGAGACTTTGTGAATGGAGTATCCGGGTAAACACTTCAAACAAACACATCAATTATGCATAGTCGGCACACTTTTTCTACCTTAGGGATCAAACTGAAACAAGACTAAAGAATTATGTTTTATTTGTATTAAAAATGTATTAGCTACTGTCCGAGAAGGTTTTCTAGAACATTTGGTATGCTACCCAGGAAATTCTGTCTGAAGCTTGTATTGTTTATTATTGCCAATACCAGGAGAAACCTGGCACTGTTATATCTGAGAACTACAGTAATAATTCTTCAGGCAGAACAGCTTATATTTAACAAGAATAACTTTTTCATCTCAGCCAGAAGATCTAAAGGGAAAGGAAGCCCCAATTTTACCCATCTATTTTATATATTCAGACTTTACAACCAATCTTTTTTTTATGGCACAAAGTGAAACTAGGCAATCATTTATGAATAGATCCTGTGCTCACCTTCACTCAAACTGTGCCATAACACTAACTGGTAACCAGAGACATATGAAGACTGTGCAGTTTCATTGAAGATACAGAGAGTGAAAAAAGGTGTAATTTTTCTAAGGGGTACACAAATTCTGAGCAAAATCCTGAAGAACAGGGCAACACGTGAACTGGAGAACTGGAGTTTCCTGTTTGAAATGCTAGATTTTTCCATCTATGTCCCATGAATGTGAGCCACATGTAATATATTTGATTAAGCCTCTGAGAGACAAATGGGTATGAGTACTGGATGACTACAGAGCCTGTTCTTTTTTTTTTTTTTTTAAGAAAAAAGAAATCAAATGAATTTTAAAAATAGGTGGGTGGACAGACATAAAAAACTACCTTCATGGAATCCAGGCTGGATGTTTAACAACTGGGAGAAAACAGAGACTCACCAGAGGCAGCTGCTTTGTCTGGGAGAAAGGAAAGAAGATGAACGCACAGCTTTACATCTCCTTTGATTCTGTAACTAAGATCAATTCTAGAAAACTCTCTGAAGACTTGGACAGCAAGAAATAGGTGCTTTATTTACAACTTCTCTCTTCCTCTCTTTCTTCTAAATAAAAAGCTCAAGTCAAAATGCACCATATTTGGAGCATGTAAGAAGGATGGGGACAAAGCAATCTTTGCTATCACAGAGAAAAGTTACTTGCAGCAAGGAAGCCACATTTGATGGGCTTCTCAATGCTCAGAGACACAAGAGAGACTCCACAAGGAGTTCTTGTCCCTTCCCTAGAGCAGACAACAGGTGAGGAATGAAGCCTGCCTGAGATCTGGGGGTCCCTCCACTTTTTCCCTGCTGTCACTGCACTCAGCTCTAGGTCTGCAGTGGGATGCTTGACCAAGTCACCAAGTCATGCATCAACAATGCACAACAGAAAGCAAAATGAAAAAAGTACTACTGTAGTTAGGGAACGAATTGGTTTTCTAGTGTAATGGTTATAATCAGTAGATTTCCTGAGTATCAATCTTCCTGAACCACAGAAGGGGTGACATTACAGACTGACAACTGTAATTTTTACATATTAGACATCTAAGTGTCATTTTCAGGAGTTTGGTAATGAAAACTCCACATGACATTTTTCTATAAATTTAAAAAATCTCATGGCATGGCTACAAAAGGGGGGGGTTGTTTTTGTTTTTGTTTTTTTTTTTAAGGCAGGGTATTTTTAAATCAGAGAGAAGTAAATTACTGTGTTCAAGATGCTGACATTAGACACTATAAATATTCCTAAACTGACTCCACTTTCGAACATCAAGGGTGAGAGAAAGGAAAGAGAGGCAAAATACATGAATGTGTGCTGATCAAGCTTCTAGGGCAAGTTATTAAAATAAAAACACTGAAATGTAAGGGGACAATTACAAGAATTAATGCTAACAAACTGGTATGCAATTTAATGAAGCAAGTTAATAATGGCATCCCACTTGGGATTAATTGCAATACATTAATCAATTAAGAATCATTGAGAAAGCGAAAAAACTGCAGGTCAAAAACATTTACAATGCTGTAAACTGAAAGATAGTGATCCTGACATTCAAATGCACATTAAACTAGAAGAGCACAGAGATCTATTCCCCATGCAGTGCACACAACCAGCTCTCATTAATGGTTACAACAGATAGCTCAAGACATTGAGGAGAGACCCCATAAAATATACAGAGAGTGTTTTTCAAATTTGTAGCATTGCACAGCTTTGAAGTCCAAGTCCCCTCAACAGCAAGAAAGTTTGCAGTTCTTTCCCAGCATCAACAATTGTGATGTTTCCACTAAAGAAATCTGAGCAAAGGACTGTGATTTATCACAAAAAGCAGAAGTCACTTGTCAAGCCCCATTGTTAGCCGCCCTCCCTCCTGCTGCATCCAAACCAGAGAGGCGATGGCACAACTTGAGTTGTGGTCTCAGACTGAGCAGTTAAAAAAGCATTTACAGTGCATTTGGGAAAAAAAAAAAAATCTAATTCTAATTTTTACCTTCAATTAGATTTTTTTCAGACACTTTGGAAGTTCCTTTCTGTAGTTATGTCTGACATTAAAAACAAAATAAAAGCCAAAGACTCTTTGTGCATTCTGGTATTTCGCTCTGCACTGTAAAAAGAACTGCATGGCACCACTGTCTGTACAGCTCATATCCTTTAAAACTCAATCTAACAAAAAGGCTTTAATTGAAAGTACTGCATTTTAGAGGTCATCTGACAACATCAGGCTTTCTGCTTTATTGGAAAATATCAGGAATGAGTTCATAGAGCTGAAGAAGGGAAAGGAAGACGATTCCTTGGGCACTGAAGAAGATAAGTGCACATAAGGTAGATTATCCTTCTACACTGCACAGTCAGCCTGTGGATAGAAAAGTTTCAACACAGCAGGTTGCAGCCATCATGATCTAGAGACTGCAAATGCCTCTTGGCAGAACACAGGCAAGCAGAAGCGGAACGATGTGTTTGCTTCCAGGAACGATCTGTTTCAGCCGCCCTGTCAGCCTGTGCCTCCGAATCCAGCCCACCTTTCGCTCACACATTCGTACCTCCTTCCTCCAAGCACGCTTGCTCAGGATGTTCAGGCTGCTGTGTGAACACTTCTGCTCTTAGCACTCACAGATTTAGCCACGTGTTCCTTCTCATGATAAGCCACGACAAGCGTGCAGCCGTGTGAACGGGGGCCCGAACCCACAGCACCCTGCACATCAACAGAAACTTGGCTTGTGTTTGCATGGGATTTGACATGAGGCATTACCAGGAGCCCAGGCTCTCCATAGTGACCCCAGCAGCAAAAGTGTGTATCAGTGCTGCTGTCAATGGACAGAAAGTTTGGAGAACTGAGGATTATTTGGTAAAAAAAACCCCACAGTGAAAGGGCCAGTGTTTCTTCAGTGCAATTCAGCTCACTAGCAAAGCCCTCATTTCTTGAGCCCAGCAGCACTGAGTGATGAACATCACCGGGCTCACAGCCCTGACACCTTCCCTGTGCTCTCCAAATTGCTCATGGGTTTTGCTCAGTGAGGTCCCAGGGTTCACCCCTGCAGTCTGGCCCTTCCTTACCTGCTTCTCTGCTCTGACACAAGTGATGATCTTCAAGAAAGGGATGCAGCTCTGCCCATCTCACAACTGCATCACCCTCCACAGCTAAAAACCTTTTGAAGTTTCTCTAGTAAACTCAAGATTTCATCAGAGATTGTTTGTTAAGTGCTCCTGAAAATCAGCCCACTCATTTATGTACTGAAATAAAGGATGAAGCACCTTATTACAAGAAACCTTAGTTTTTTTAAAGAATCTCTGCCGTAAACAGCAATTTTACTATTAAACATGACCAATTTGGGCAATGGTAGGGATCAGAATAAAGTTAAAGTCTCACTGTTAAGCACTTGAAACTCAATAAGCACCAAAATTGAAACTGGAGATATATAGATATATATTTTACTCACAGAGCTATTCCCCATCTGTTCTCCCTTTCCTTTCTTATTTTACATAAAATATTCAAAAATATTCCTATTTCCCAAAGAAACTTTCAACATAAGTTGAAATAAAAATCAGATTTTTGGGCTTAGTTAAAAAAATATTTTTGTTTTCTTTAATGGAAAGGGTAGAATATATTTTTTAGAAACAGACAGTTTCCATCAATTTTTATCTTCTACACAAACCCACCTCCAATCAAAATGGTTTCAGTGCAAGTATTTTGCTCAGCATGAATGCTTGTTGTTAGGTACCTAAACTTGCACGTTTTGGCTAAACAAATCACCTCTGGAGGCTGTTCCATGCCATTCACATACTGAACTCAATTAAAATCTAATTTTAGAAACTCTCAAAATTTTGTATTTAAGTTCTCCACAATGTAAAATCACTTTCGAAAAATTTATATCCACTTATTCACTGGAAAATTAGGAGAACTGTTTTCTGCTCCAGAGATGGTTCATATGTTACTATACAGCATTACAGGTATTGTACAAGGTGAGAAAAATGTACTCTCAGTGCTGTACTGGCCATATCTACCTACTCTGACTGTGTCTTTATATGTCAGGGTAGCCACTTTGTACCTCTGTGCTTTATTCCTTTATACTATTCTTCAACCACTTAAAGGCTCTTGTACTGCTTTTATTAGTAACAACTAATGGTTTTAAACAACTGCAACATTTCAAAATGCCGAGAAAACTGGACTTAGTGAGGAAGGACACATTTAAAACTGCTTTGCTTGTCTTCACTTACATGGAGAGTTAATAGTATATAGGATTGAATAAGCAGCCTTCCATGTTATGAAGATAATAAAAATATAGCTGTACTAATACATAAATAACACTGCTAATCAATAATAACAGTTTTATTATTCATAAGCAACTATTAATAAAACACCATGGGTTCTAATGTAACCACTGAAAAAATTAATACTGTAATTTAATTTTAAGGTCTTTACATCTATCTGAAGTCTATTAAAATAAATGAAAAGTCTCTCAATGACTCTAGATGATGCCCTGCATGTTAATGATGCCACATGTTATTTTAAGTACTGCAAATCACCTCTAAGATATTGCCTAAACACTGGAGCACCGATTATACTTCATGTAGGTGGGTATAATGTTCCAAGAGAAGTGCACACCTCTTTCTCCATTCCCATTGTCAAAATCAAGCTACTTTTGCTCAGACTTTCAAAAAGCACTATAGCGAGGGAGAGATGGGATTAGGGAATTTCCAGGAATTGAGATGGGGACATGGGATCCTCGTCTCCTGACTGACATGGTTTTCTCAACACCTACCGTATTTAAGGCACTTATTCACTGAATTTATTTGGTTACGATGGTAGACACATGAAACAGTTAATGAAAGGGAAGAAGAGGGAAGAAAAAGGTTTCTAAGAGAAATTAAAAGCTGAATTCTGTTGTTTGAGAAATACACATTAAAAAAAGCATATTTGTGCCAAATATTCAACAGCTTTGATGGTGTTCCACCAATTTATTCTGTGATCAGCTCATTTAGGTCCCCGGGAAAAGTTACTGATCTCCTTGAAGAAGCACACCAAGAACTACTATCAAAAAATCTCACAAAAACCAAGGCCACAATTACTCATTTTACTGAAGAACAAATCTCTGCGTACATGAGTTGGAACTAAATATAAAGATATTTACACACAAATAACACACACATAGATCTAAAAGTTAGAAGGGCTATACAGTATTTTCCCCACAACCTTACAAAAGTGTCAGCATTGGAAAAGAAAATTAAGAATGGCAACCCAGTAAAAGACCTGTAAACCCCTTGATTTTTACCCCATATACTTTTGAAAATACTGCTAGTTGCACATTTGCTGCCAAGTACCTAATTACCTTTAAAAATCTAGCTCTGCACTGCTAAAGCTCTTGAGTGATCGAGGTATCAACATCACTCATCATTATGGAGCTAATTTTAATGATGAAAGCATTGCTAAAAGTTATTTTAAAATTCATTTTTACTTTAACTTCTTTAGAGATGATTTGTTTGAGTACCTGAGACACAGTAACTAATCACTGATGGTTTTCTTTGCAAATATAAAATAGATTTATATGCCCTCCCTGTAGGAAAAAGAATTCCATCACCTCCTCCTGAATTTCTGAGCTATCGAATATTTGATGAGTGCTTAGGGAATCAGTATTGTGTCTTTTCACAGCAGCAATCAAGGAATGAAGTATTCTCTGTCATAATGAATCTACTGCAGGACTAAAAGATGAATATTTCAAATGCAAAAGCAATATGTTTGTTTTGAACACATTTAAGTTTGGCTTTAATAAAGCAAGTAGTGAAGTGTGCAATGAATTATATTGTTAGATGGTTAAAACAGAGCCATGCAATATGTCTGAATGCATTTAATCCAAGTAACTACTCATTTTAAATGTGACTTATAAATATGTATTACATGTATATAGACGGATGGATGACTCAGGAACCATGAGAGATCTGGGCCTTGCCTTCCACTCCTGGTTTGCTTCAAAACCAGCTCAGCCTGACAATTAACCAAGGCCCGGAGCCAGAACATCATTAACCACAAGCTGAATGTTACGTGGGCTGAAACCGAGCACGTGCACCAACTATTCAAGTTAGGATCATTTAAATAAAGCCTGAGGTGCCTGCCTGGGCTGGGACCTGCCACGTGTGTTCCAGCAGATGGTGGGTCCCAGTGTGCAGCCACTGGCACATTTAAGATGCCCCCAAAGCAATGAGCCCCTCAGCTGGGTCTGTCACTGTGGTGGTACCATTTCTGCAGACCCAGAAGCCTTTACTGCAAACCACAAAGATGCTGTTGGCAGGGGGTCATGGGCATGACTAGTTAAATATCTCCCACTAGCACCAGCTTCACTTTGAGAGACACCACATAACCCCAGTATGGAAAGGAATGGCCACAATGTGTTCTCCTGAAAAACCTGTCAGAAGGCAAGGAGAAATCACAGGCATTCTCTCATTTGTCTCCAGAGAACTTTGATTTTCGTTAAAATAACAAGTGAGTTCTCTTTAACAACAAAGAAAAATCCACTTTCAGAGCCCGGTTAGAGATTTCAGGCCAGCTCATCTCATTTGCAAATTGAGAATACCTGCTAGAGTCCCCACAGTGCTATTTTGTGTGAGACCCTCTCAGAGTCTATCCACAATGAGATATAGAGATGAGCAGTTATAGCAGTTTGTATTTGCAAGAATTGTTTCCTAAGTTCAACTAATTTTTTTTTTTAATCAGGTCAACTGCCCTGCAGCACACAAACAGAAACAGAATTTATCAACACAGCTTACAATGAAAGCAATGAGAAGCACAGATTTAGTTTGCATTTACAAAAAAGTTCCAAGTGCTTCAGTTATACCTGTTCAGAACTAATGTACTTTACCTGGAAATTGCCCCTGAAATAATGAATTCAATAAGGAAAATTTTTATATGGTCCAAGTTAAATTATTTAAAAAGGAAGAAAGAGGGTTCTTAATTATTTAATGTTTCACCAATAATTATATAGTTCAGTATAATGTTCACTCACCAGAGAATCTGATTTTCAAAGGAACATTTGTGAACATCAGTCAAACAAAAAACACCTGCCAGACTATAAACTCAGTTGGTGCAGTACACATTCATTCCAACATAGCATTACTGCATTAGCAAAAATCCAAGTCTTGACTTAATGGCAAATCTATCCAATAATTGATGTTAAAATATTTACATAGGAAAGCAGGCATGATTCAGTTTTTTAATGCATTTGTAAAAAACAGTATGGCCTCTCGTGCTACAATTTTTTACAACTAAGTTCTAGGTAAATGAGTTTGAGATGGGACTACAGCTCTGGAAAACTGAAAGCTATAAAATTAGTACTTGAGTAATCTAAACTGCCAATCAAAATGTGACCATGGACATCTTAGAGACATTTCATTCAAAAGTCACTAAGAATTAGTTTTAAAAGACAGCTTTAAATTAGCTCCATGGAATACTAGCCATGGTATGCTTATCCATGTGGAGCCCTGGGGAGCAAGGCTCAGGGAACACCAAGTATTTCTGAATAAAAAGGTTTTTCCAAGTTGTGGATCACCAGCTCCAGCACACAATACACAGCTGAGGGAGCTAAAAGAGCACCTTAGGCAAACAAAGTACAGATGTACAAAGGATTATCATCACCCATTGATAACCCTACGTACAACTCAGGCTCAAACTCTGGAAAACCCTCATGATGACCAAAACAGTAGTTGTCATCTTGATGTCCTTAGAGTTAACTTACACAGGCCAGAATTCAGCACATGCCCTTCCAGACTGGGGACTCTGGGCTCTACAAATCTTCCTTGACTGTTCTCTGTCTTGGAGGAAAGCTACCCAGAAGGAAAACCTGATACACTCACAAGTTTAACTGCACAGCATTGATTTCTCATTTCAACCCAAAGGCAAAAAAACAAAACCAAAACCAAAAAATACCAAAAGAAGAAACCCATTTCCTTTCTGCCGCAAAACAGGTTGTCCCTGGGTCACTTTGCCAAAGAATTACCTTAGCCCCACTCTCTGGAAAAGATCAGAGACTGTTTATCAGTAATGGTTTCAGATTGCATGGCTCCTGGAGCAGAGGAGCCCAGCTGCACCATCATCCAGACTTTACAGCCTCATGTCCTGCGGCCTGCAGGGCTGGAAATGATGAGAAGTATAGATTTCTGCTTCCCTGAAGGGACCGCAACACTCAGTTGTGGTCTTGAAGAGCCTGAGGTCTCCTACAATCAAAGATTTTTTTTTTAACAGCATTACAGATTATTTTAAGTTATTTGTAGTGAGTTAATGGCTCCCTTGGAATTGTGCAAAGTGGGACTTGCAGTACGTGCAGCACCTGGCTTTGCAGGTGGGGAATACGAAACACAGTCCCACTACAATTTTAAGATACTCTAAAACCAGGATTTAGGGAATAAATGTCACATACAGACTAGGCAATGGTGTGACATGGGGCAGTGCTTCACATGGCCAATGTGAGGCACATCAGGGTAATTTAGCAATTAAATTCCAGACAGATGATGCCACAACACGTGTTGCACACCACGGCACAACGCAGGCTCCTGACATAGCACACACACATAACCCACAGCTCTTCACTGTGGTACAAACCAGCCTTTGGCTGTTCTGTTTCTAAACTTCTGTCTCATATGGTCAAATTCAATTTGCCCAAAGCTTCCCATATCACATCAAGATTAAGAAGTCTGGGGAATCATCATGGTATGCCACTGCAAATTATCGCATCTCCACCAACTTTGCCCTAACATGAAATGCCACAGGAGTGCTCAGAATCCAACAGTGATGAATTTAACATGCCTCCTTCCACTAGCCTGATGTCAGCAGAGTTACAGCAATTTATGCAATACAAGGATCTGTCCTTTTCTCCTTATCAAAGCATTTGATCAAAATCAGTGACATGGAAAAAGACAACCTTACTTAATTTGAGCAGCAGAGTCAGGCTTGTCACTCTAACATCATAAGAAAAAGGGAGGTATTTACATATGGGTACTTGCATATTCCTTTTTATCTGGCTTCACAAAGATAACAGCAAGATCACTTTCTTCCTCAGTAAAAACTAGTGTGAAACCTCACAGAGAATCAGCATTTTCTCTTGCTCTTCCCTCTCTCCTTTTCTCTCTTTTGAAAAGCCAGACCTTAAGATATTTCAAATCTTCATTAGCCGTTTCTCTGCCTGTGACTGCCTGGTGGTATGGAGTAGCTCCACCTCTCTCCATTCAATTCACCCTCGAGTCAGAAAGGTAAAAATCCTGTTTCTGATGCAACGTGACAAAAAGCTCACCCTGCTAACAGCACTGTCACATGGCTCACACGCCAGCCATGGCAAGCAGCAGTCCCTGCCCCACACCACAGTTCTGGAGCGTTTTGAACCATAAATGAGCTCCCCCAGCAGCCCCACTCTCAGGATGCATTTTAAAAAAGTGGATGCATAAATTCACTCATTTGGAAACCTGGTCTGTTCAAGAACTTGTTACTATGACAATTTAGAAGAAGCTGCTACAGATAAGATTGATGAAACTTATTGATTAATTTTCTCTCCAGCTATGTTTGAATTTTAAGTTTTCCCTAAACAGAACCAGTTGGTGTTGGTTTGTTAGTATTCCAGGAACTGCAGCAATGTGCTTCAGCAGTGAAGGAAGTTCCGTGATAAATGTGTTCTCCAATCTGCATCTGTAGAGCAGCTATAAAATCAGAACAATTCATGCAAAATTTTTCATTATGTTTTTAAATATACTTATTTACATTTTAAATCACACATAGACAATATGAAATATCTTTCACTTAGACAGGTGGGAACAAGAAAACAGATGCATCCATTAAGCTTGAAACAATTCAATGAATTAAATAGTACTCGGTGAACGCTTTGGTTTATGGATATAGCCTTTGTTTAAACTTACTTGAAAAAACACAGCCATGGCTCCTACTACCCTGTTTTCTAGAACTGCTGTTCCAAAACTGTCAAAGTCATCGGGATTGTAGAAGTAAATCTGCATCTGTAAAAATTAAAACCAACAAAAAAATCACATTAGTGTTGATTCATACAGTTTTCAAATGAGGTAATGCACACACATTGTATGTAAAGCCAGTGTTATGAACCTGAGAAAAAGGAATTCTGCTGAACAATGCTGTTTAACCAGCATCTTGATTAATAGCATGACTGCTCTACTGGGACAGTAAGCAGGGAACAGAGTCAATGCAATGCATTTTAATACCAAACCCAAGGATAAACAGAATGGTCAGTCTGTTTAGATGGTAAACTTTGTGCTTTCTGCCAGCATCTCTTCATTTCTTTGCCCATTGCAGGCTCATCTCCTGCTCTGTTAAATGTGCTAAACATATTTATCTCAGAAACCATAGAGAATTTTGAAAAGGATTTCAACGTTTAGAGTTATTCCTTTACTCCTAAAGCAATTTGTAAGATAAAAGTCTGTCTCCGTAGCAATGCATTTTTATGAGCCTCTGATATTCAGGTCTACCAGTTAGGGGTCAGACTTTTCCCTGTCTTCAGTTAAATTTCATGACTTTTATTTCCAAAGCGTTAGTACTCTGCAAGAAGTACGAGACAAACCCAGATATTTTGATGTCATTTTCAGATGAATAATAAATATTAATAATTAGACAAACCCCAAGTAAAAGAGGGTGAGAACAATGATTACCCCAAACTAGAAAATGCTGGAGTTACACAAATAGAGAAACAAGAAACAGTTTCCTCCATACACTCTTGCTAGTGACCAATCCCACTCCTATATACACACTTGCCATGAATAAGGGCAACCTACAGAGGCCCATGGGTGGTCCTGCTCTTAATTTCTTGCATGGTTCTTGTTCCACTTCCCACAGTAGCTGAGCTCCCACTTCTGCCAGCCATCCAAACACTGCTGCTTCTCCAGTAGCTGTTCAACCCCTCCATTCCCAGAGAAACCCCTAGTGTTAGTCCATCTGCATCAGCCATGACTTGCTCCAAAGGGTCTGGCTTACATCCAAAAAAAGCAATGCTCCCTTCTCAACATTACACTGTGCAGGTGTGTACAGTCACAGGACAAATTCAGTATTGGTAATATTTGTTATGTGTGTGCCCTACACAATACAAATGAAAACCACGTGCCTGATGGTGACAGCCAAGCACAAGAACTGGATTTTGCAGCAGTTGCTCCTGGGGCTATGCAGGGAACCTCCCGCATGGATTCCACGATCCAAACCAGTGCTGGCTGGCTGATGTGTAGGCTCCCTTGTGCACACTGATGCAAGTAAAAAAATAAATCTGTTTCTGGCTATGAAATGGGAATGGACCCACCAGGATTCTCTGCCACTGGCCCCTTGCCTGAGCCCTGTGCACTCACTCCTGCTTCTCTGCTGCCCATCCCCTGTTACCCAACCTTTTCACAGCATCACTAGGTGAGAGGAGACACCCACACAGCCCACAGTTTAAGGGAGAAGAAGGTCTAGCTGAGACTGTCCGTGCATCCCAACACACTGCCACTCTGACCATCATTCCCTCCTGCAAGTCCTTCTGCAGGAAAATACTCTGCTGGACTCAAACACTAGTTTGGGTTTTTCCAAGATAGAGTTGTATGACAAATCCTCCTGTATCCACAAATGCAAGTATTTTCCCCATATTGTGTATATGCCAGATGAGAGTATACCCTTTTATCTTGCTCAGATATATTCCTACTCACATTTACTGATTCCCAGGCTTCTGACAGGATATATTGCCTGTAATGGATAGGTGCTTTGCTAGTATCATACAGATAATAAAACATCATCATTCAGGGAGAAAGCCAAGATGAAGATCAGAGCCTTCAGAGGTAGAGGTACTTTTTTCAGCAGGAGGATGAAGTAAGAGCACACTCCAAATGGCCCACAGAAAAAAAAAAGAAAAAATTTGCACTCACACTAGCTTCATAAAATTTGAAAGCAATTTTCTTCCCCTGTTTTGGCCTTCTTATTTCCAGAGTTCTCACAGCACACACAGAGGTGCTGGTGATATCTCACAAAGTTGGTGGTACCTCTAGATTCCGACAACTCATGCTTTGAACAAATGCAGATCAAGGTACAGGCATTCATTGATGCAGAAATTAGAACCAATTTGTTTCAGGTAGAGTTGCTTAAACTTCAGTTTAGCCAGCACAGATCAAAGCTGAGAAAACATAAATTACATTTTACTCCTGTTTAAAATAAAGTCTAAAATTATGTATACCTTACATAAAACACTTCACTATATAGTCCTCACAGGAGTTTATGAAGAAAAGCATCACTGAGTGAATTCAGCATATGCCAAAATCATTTTGGATCAATTTTGCTCACGGCATTTTAAGGAAATTAATTTTTACAATACACTTTTGGATAGCAGTGCAAAGGGCTTTGGTAAAAAATAGTGCTTTATTCAGATCCCTCGTCTCAGCAGTGCAATCTCACAGACTAATCAAGAACCACACTCTGCCTTGATTACCATACACATTGGAACATTTTACCACTGCTCCCTGGTGTTTTTCCAGAGAGTGTGGTTCCTCTCTCTGCATCCATCACGTCAAGGGGAACTGTCTTGTATGAAAAATTATCGTCATCTGTCATACAGTAGCTTCCTTATGTGTTCATACAGCTAGAAGGAACATTTTAGGAGTAGAGTCTCTGAGGAATTGCTATTATATAATTTACACACGCATACACTGCAAAGCAAATGCAAAAAAGACAGTAAAGTTTCACTCTCAAAGCCTCACAGTTCAGGCTGCTCATTAAACCACACCTGGACACTGCTGAGCATTAGTATTATGACAATTTTCTAATTATGTGATCACATATTGTTCTCTTCCATAATACAGTCTCATCTGTTTTCCCCAATTTAAAATAAAATGCAAATGTATCAAATGTATTTTTGTTCCTTTATACATAATATACATAATATTGAATACATTTATCAGCAGATAGTTAATTTAATATTTTCTATGGGTGGGATAACTTTCTTTATGTACAAAGCGGGAATAAGACAGTTAACTGTAAAATTAATTTCACTGCATAGTTAAGTGGCCTAAACATGCTAGAAAATTTTCATTATTACTCCTTATTATATAATTAGTATATACAATATATGGTGCACTTTGCATATAAATGACTTCTGCTGTCTCTGCCTGGGACATACAAAGCCGTAGCACAGAATGCAACAAAGAGGCTTTTAAGCTAAAGAAAATTTGGATCCTATTATGATTTGCTATTTGCAAAATGCAGAATGGAGCATCATCCAGGCTTGCACGTCCAGCCTGAATTGTGGCCCTGCCTGATTTCAGCACCACAAACCATAATTTCTGTACATTTTTGCATGTGATTTCACAATAGCTTCTATTTCCCAAAATTAAAAAAAATCAAAAAATTTAGAGGCTGTGAGAATCCCACAGTAATGGGAAAGCCTGAAATACCCTTCATAGTTTCTATAATGCGACACTACCTGTCTGCAGTCAGAATACTCTGTTCCACATATCCATGCTGACAGTGTTCCAAACAGCCTTCCCTGTGGCACAGGTCCCAGAGGGCACGAGCATCCTGTCCTCTGTGGTACAATATATTAGATTTATAAGACTTTCACATCCATCCCCACTATAACCAACAAGGCTGGGAAAGGCTTACATGGGCTTCCTTAATCTCGGATGTGGAACACAGCAGTGTGCTAGCATGTACCTTGTAAAGATCTATTATAAAAACCATGTAGTGTCCAAGCAACTAGAAATTTTCCGTATTTTGATAAAACTAAGCTGAGACAAACTGTCCCTAGTGACACAAAGGCACTTTTCTTGCAGGAAGACTCTCCATCCTAAAATGCTATCAACTACTGCAGCTACAGAGCTTTACCAAGGCAGGGAGAGAGCAAGAGTTTGCTTTTAATGGAAAAACTTCATGCTTTGACACTCTTCACACTATAAAAGAATTGTTTTCAAACTTGAGAGAGATTTGCTGTACAGCACAGATTAAGCCTTGGAAAAAACCTTACTGAGGGCCAAATCTTCAGACTGTTACAAGTGCCTTAAAACAGAGGATTAGAGAGAAAGCCATAACCCAGGAGATAATTGCCAGTCATCCTAAGGAAACATGTCATGTTTTCTAGTGTCTGCTGTCCAGGAAAATCCAGTGCCCAACCATTACAGTTTCCAAGCACTCCAGGCCTATTTCCAGCTCACAACACACAAGTGAGTACATCACATACACGTGGGTAATTCTCCAGCCTGGAGAGTCTTTCCCTCCAAACTCCTACCCTCCACTATGACCTGGGGGCAGGCAACCCCCTCCTCCCCAGGAAAATCTATTCTCTGCAGAAACACCTTTCTTCAACTGTGTTCTTCCAACCTCTGCAGAAATCTGGTGTATCCCAGACTTGGCAAAATGTCGGGCCCTGCTCTGTGCTTAGATTTTAATGCCGAACTGGGCTGCCACCACGCTGATGTTGTAAGGACAGGCTGTCCAAAATGTGCGTGTGTATTACTGAGAAATACTGCCCACCAGAGACCAGTTCTGATTTTATTAAGTACAATTACCTCTGAATGACTAAACCCTCGTTATGAAATGTCACTGGCTTGCAAAACCTGAGCCTGCTTCCAGTGAATGGCTTCCCCCCGCCACCAACTCACAAATAAAAGGCTCCATCTCTCTGCTCAGTTGCTCCTCCTCTGCTTGGCACGACACACATCCAGACAGAAATCACCATTCCCATGCATGACATCTCTTTGCTCTCATTACCCCACTACAAAGACACAAAGTTTACATCCAATACAGACTATCATGGCCAAACTCATTCAGCACTTATGAGAGAAAAGCCACAATGAGCGTTTGATAGATCCCAGAAGATGTGAGTGAGTTCAAAGCCATTCTAAGAGACTGGAAACCAAGTAAGTACATTTTCCATAGACAGATGCCAAGTATTTTAAAAATAAATAATTGAGACTTTTAAATTGGGCTGCTATCACCCTGTGCAACCTCCTACAGCAGATTTCTCTTTAGATTAAAAAATGAACAAAGGCTCATTGTGCTGTCACAGATGTGGAGTACAGAATATTCAATAGTATCAGGAATTCTGGTGCAAGGGAAAAGATCATCGGAATTAGCTTTCCGCTCGTTTCCTTCCAGCAATCCAAGGACTACCATGCAATTTGAAGCATGGTAAAAAAGCATAAAAAAATAAAAGGTTTTATAGGCCAGCCAATTTTTTGATGAATCAGGCAGCAAGACGCAGAGGCAACAGCGATGTGGTTTATTATGTACTGCTTTAGAGACTGAGAGTATTTTCAGAAGAGCAGAACACCCAGGCATTGCAGGTAGACTGCAAATCCCTGCAGAGTGGTGAACCAAAAATTTTGAAATGTTTGCTTTAAACGATGGAGTTAAGCACTGAATATACTAATTCTTAATCAGTGCCTTTGCTGCTTACATTGTGAGAATAAATTATTCTCAGTCGCTTTTACAACTGGATTTAAATCCTCTCACACAACAATAAATTCTGTGCTAAGATTATGAATCATACATGATTTTTCTTAATTGAAAGCTCGTATGTAACTTACTTCTGCTTTAAATATGTGCATAGATTTCCAGTGAACTGGATGATGTGATCCATTTGGCTGGAATAAAAATTTTCTACAGACATAATGTAATCTTCACTGCAGCACTAAAAATTCAGAATAACTGTCCTGCAGTCTGTGTGTTTACTGGAGTGTGAGATGTACACTGGGGCAATAAAATCTGATGTTTGACTTCTCATTATATTCTCTTTAAAAAACCCATGAAACTTATCATTTATAACATATTCAAAATCTGCTTAGAAAAGGCGGAGGGAAGAGCGAATCGTGATGTTTTCCAGTTCTCCTACTAGAGCCTGATGTAATAACACAGAGTATATTGCATTCTTTTGAAAAGATAAAGTTGAACAGGAGCAGATAATGGCATGTTTTTCCTGCCTAGTCTATTATTCATCAGTGAATTTTTAACTATAGTTAGGCAGGTACAGAGATGTATTCTGAATGTCATAACTTAGTATTTTACAGTGCCTAAAAGTGTGCTGGGTAAAATTGCAAAACAAAGAGTCAGACAGGGACTTTGCCCTAATGTAATCGCAACTTGATAATGAATACAATGCTAGGTTGAAAAAAATGAAAGGAGCTGAAACAACAGGAAGAGCAAAGATCATGCAAGTGAAATACCAGAACTTAACTCAATTTAGATGATCCCTTAGAAGTATGGTAAATTTCCCTTTCATCTTTTTTAATAGTAAGCTTTAATTCTTGCTTTGTTGTCTGCAAACAACACAGTAGGTGTATCTATGGTATAAATTGAGACTAAGCAATTTCATAGTCATATTCAACCTGAAAGTTGACAGTTGTGGAACGTTCTGCCCCTAAGTCTGAACAGCATTTAAACCTGTGAGTGGTCCAGTGACAGCTCAGTAGGAACAGAGAGGAAACACGGTGCTCACAGCATTGCCCTGGGCTTCAGTACATTGTTGGATTGTGGCCATATCACTCAGTATCTTGGGTGTTAAGTCCTGAATGTTAAGAGAAAAGGGCATTGGTAAGCCAGAAACTTCCCTGATTTCTTCTGCCAGAAATAAATACCCCTTAGGCCTGCTCCCATCCCAAACAAGAAAATTCATCTCATGTGTACTCAGTGAGTCATTACACAATGAAGGCAGATTTGATGCTAAAAAGCTGCATGTTGCATTCATTTGTATTTCTGTAATATGAAAATAACGGTGTCAGTGTTTATGCTTTCCTTAACATGAAACTTTCTTGCAATTGCTTTGTACTCCAAGTAACAGCCATATGATTCACCATGAAATGAAGTCTGGAAAATCGTTTTGGATAAATGGAACCATAAATTCAATAGAATTTCCATGACAACATAGATTGCAACACTCCGCCACAAGTAAAATGTTATAAATCATTCAAAACCAACAAAAAATCTGCAGTAAGTCTTCTCTTTCACAACACACAAGACCCCTGAATTATGGAGCTGTGGTTATTACCTCCCAATGCAGTGCCTCTTCTTTCTGATCCTCCTCCGTGTTACAAGTGTTGTTTCACATTTGACCTCCTTCCAAACACAGGAAATTATAACACTAACACTTTAATACCAAGATGTAAACAAGAACGGAAGCATAATGAGCAGGAGGCTTTTTTGAACCTTTCCTTCTCATCTTCTAAGAATGTTTAAAATATCTCCATCCTGTGGTAATTATACCTGTGTATCCAGATACATCACAGCATCTTGTTAGACACACAAATTTAGGAGGCTCTTTTTCTGGAAACGTGGGTGGTAAGTGTACAATAGGGTGCTCAGTTA
Organism: Manacus candei; assembly: GCF_025592945.1. Lineage (NCBI taxonomy): Eukaryota > Metazoa > Chordata > Aves > Passeriformes > Pipridae > Manacus > Manacus candei. The sequence continues at coordinate 7,901,051 of NW_026138073.1, forward strand.
GCTTGTAAAAGGGATGTGAACCACATGTCCAAGGAATGGAAGAGATCCAAGGAGAGAAGGAGATAAAAATAAAAAAAGGATAAAGGATTGCACCACACAGTGTTGCTCATTTGTACCTCTCTATAAGAGGGTTTCTTACATATGGTATTTCAGTTAAAGTCCAAGGAACTGGAATGATGTGATTCCAGGAGAATCTTCACTGCAATTTTAAAATCACCATGGCTGTTGCCTTCAGGTCTGTGAGAAAAACCTTGAAAATGCAAAGCTCTTTCCCTCCTGAAAAGATTAAGAAGCCGATCAAAACAAAGGAGAGATAAATAGTTCAGTATTCTGATTTTTGGGTAGAGGTACCAAATCAAGTCTTTTGGTGACTTGAGAAGTTGAAACCTATTAGTCCTTGGACTGCAAAGACTACCAGAGAGTTTCTGCTATCTTGCATTGATCACTGCCCATTTCTGAGCCTTGTTTCCTCATATAAACTAAATGGTCATTGTCCATCCCTCCCTAACTAGACGTTTCATGAAGAAAAACATGAAAAAATAGAAATAAATGGAAAGAGTGACACACAGTTGAAAATTATGGGAAATAAAGTACCATTTGGAGTGCTGTTGGAAAAACCCACAATTTTGTGTCCATTTGCTTGATATTGCAATAAGAATAGTCACACAGGTACCTCATGGAGACAGTATGCTGCCTCCTTAATACCAGTACCAACTTCTAACCAGCTCATAACTGACATAAGAAGATGTCACGAGAAGCTGTTTGTGCTTCATCCCTGAAGTGTTCAAGGCCAGGTTGGATGGGACTGTGGGCAACCTGATCTAGTGGAAGGTGTCCCTGCCCATGGCAGGGGGTTTGGTACTAGATGATCTTTGAGGTCTCTTCCAATCCAACCTGTTCCACGAGAGAGCTGATGTCGCAGGAGTTCAGTGCAGACAATTACTGCAAGGCGCTGCTCTGCACGCGCGAGGGCACCTTCCCAGGCTCTGGGAGGTCAGATGGTCTTTCACTGGTCTTTAGTTCCTCTACCAGACTCTGACTCTGCCAGAGACTTCGTGGTTTATTTATCGAGTAGTTCTGAGTCTCACCCCCAGTGGCTTTGTCTAATGGCGGCATATTCCAAGTAAGAGAGCAGAAACACGCAATGCTGAGACAAACTTGGCTTTCTAAGGTTGTCCAAATGGAAAAATTAGAGGCAATACTTAGCTGCTGGCATGGTTGAAAATCTGAAACGGGCAATTTAGAAAGTGGCTAAGCACCAAATGACACAGCAACTAAGACAAGCCGGATGGACTAACTATATGAACAGAATAGCTCTGAACTCCACCCAAAAGTGGCTGTTTCAGATGTCTTCTTCATCTGTTTCCCGTGGCCTTTCTGCAAGGAGAACTACACTACTGAAGAGTTTTAAACTTCAGAATACCCAAACTGTCCATACTTCAGCTCATCTTTCAAGCATCCATTTACATTTTCAAACATCAAGAAGTGCTGCTAGAATGGAGAGAACTGGATTTCCTACCAAACACATTCCAGTGCTCTTCAGGGAAAAGAAAGGAGCTGCACTTGAAGAGTAAACCCTACAAAAGCACACTTTGCCTTGCATGTGTGATTAATACAATTTCATATCCTGTTCACTTTAAAGATGCACTAACACAAGTATTCATTCCTCTGAGAGTTCATATCTTAGTGCAAATTATTCTTTTTGTACTGTGGAATTCAAAATGTTCTGTGTGTGGTTTTTTCCACTGTTTTTGTTGTTGGGTTTTTTTCTTTCTTTCTTTTTTTCTTTCTTTTTTTTTTTTTTTTTTAAAGGGAGAAGGCAAGGTCTTCCATGAACTTCCAAATGCCTCAGAACAAATTTTGAGGTATTTACAGTTTCATTGCATCTCTGGATTCAAAGTTATGCAGCAGATGGGGTACGTTTTCAGTAGTGTTTTGCTGGGCAAAAGGCCATTCCTATCTCTGAGGGGATGTGAAATCTTTCAGGCTGTACACTTCCAGAGTTATTTTTATTTATGAACTGTGAAGTATATGGACAGTTACAGCAGAACCAGTCCATTACAAGAGCGTACTTGGAGGGTAAAAATAATATGGGCTTTCCCATATTTTGCAGAATACACATCCATCTCAGGTTGCACTATAATGCCAAAGGCAGAGCAAGCAGGGCACTCAGCATCAGAGGTCTCAGCAGCTATTTGCAGATTCCTGGAGGAAGGGACAGCACTAGTTCTGCCACAGCCATCCCGTTTGAACACGAGAAGGATTTTTCTAATGCAGCTGCTTAATATTGGTGTTTTACTTCAAAATTCTCAAAAGGGTTTAATATGCAAGGACTGAGTACACTATATCCTTTCTAAAACTCAGGATCTCCTGAAAATACCTCAAATTGAAATCCTTCCCCACCATGGGCTGCCTACCCAAATTCCCCAGTCTCTTGGAAAACCTTATATGTAATACCTCCATATTCTGTTTCTAATTTTCTAGGTTTCTTTACCCTTAGCCTCTAACTGTTTTACGAGAAGAAAGTGAAGTCTGCACACATCTGAAGTGCAGTGTTAAGAAATTTGTAAACTTCTCATCTTAGTGACCTTTTATACAGACACATGCATACAGAAATACACCACCTTAATGGCACCAGTGTGTTTAGGACATGATTCTGTATTTACACTAACAAATCAGAAAGAACTACAGCACAGCAAGAAGTAAAATATTGAGGTAAGCAGTAAAACTGACGGAAAGGTAAAAGTGCTAGAAATTCTGTAGTCTTTTAAAGTTAAAACCTTGTCCACTGTCACATCTGCAAACACATTTTGTAATGGTCCTTTGCTAAATGTCATAGTTATTCTTCCATGTCTATGAAACAGAAAACCAACTCTGATTCTCAGCCCCTCCCACACTCATACCTCTCTGCAGATGCCATGTTGAGAGTCCCCTGGTGCATCTGACTCTGCTGTTCTCTTGTGGCATCACCTTATATAATATGATTAAAACAACCTCTCAGGCCCGTTGACATTGAAAGAAAAGCTTGTAGAACTATTCTGAGTCCCGATTAACACAACAGTGCCACCAGATCAGCATTTGAGTCAAAATTTCACAGGCTGTGGTTCAGTACAGCTTTCAGTACACACTCCCGGGGGAGGCACGCCCAGTTGTGTCCCTGCTCAGCCAGGCCCTGCACCAGTTTCCCTCGACTCTGCATCTTAATAATAGAAACGATTCTCAAGCCCAAGAGTCACATTTCCACTCTGGCTCACACCTGTGTATTCCCCGAAAGCACTTCTTCTGCCTCAGCACCTCACATTTGCACAATTCACCTGGGTAAAGGACACCAGAGAAGTTCTGGTTCTCAGTATGACAGCCACTGGCTTTTCTCCAGTCTCTCGGTGTCTCTGGCTCCAGAGGGGCCCAACCAATCTAATTCTTGCTCAAGCCACTGCTGTCACCGCCATCCCCAGACACTTGCATTGTGACAGCAACCACGAATGGAAACTGGAAACACTAAAAATGGTGCAGCCTCTCCCCATTACACAGCGTGGAGAGCCAGGGCTGGGCTGTGGTGGGTGGGGAGGTACCACCTGCCACACGAAACCACACCATGGTACGTGTTACTGGTACTTTCGCCTCTCCTGGCTGTTCTGTCACAGCACGAAACGCCTCAATGGAACTTCTGAAATATGGGAGTTGCACAAGTAAAGTCTTTATCATAAATCTGATAATTAACCTGCATAACTAATTTTCCTCCTGGAGGCAGGCATAGGTTGGAATAAATAGTCTATTCAATACCTACTGAGAGACGACTTCTATATTTCATGTTTACTTTAAACAAGTATAAAAACCTCGGGACAAAGGGCCTCAAAGAGTCAAATTCCTTGCAGTTTCAACAGAGCGCCCTGAATAATACATAAAGCAGCTATGCTCTTATCCCTAAAACCACAGGTGTGAACCAGATGTCATGCTTATCTTCTCTTGAGATTACAGCAAACAATCACACGCCTTCGGAATATAAAGTAAGCTTTGGATGGAGGAACTTGAAATATATTAAAAGTGTGGCACTGAAGTTAAAAATTCAAATATTAACCTACAAATCACGGATTCATTTAAGAGTCTGTTTATAGTCTATGTCCTGTAAAAGTTGTATTTCTTTTATTTAACCTTTTCATAAGAAGATATATTATGAATCACAAATCTGAGATAAAACTACTTGCATAAATCTCAGTCGTGGTCAGCAAGGTATTGCCAAACAGATTGTTCAAATATACCACCATCTATTTAAAATACACCATGGCTCAAGGAACAGAATTAAAGTTAAAGCCTTGATTTAAATTTTAAACTTTCCTATTATTGTAGTAAAGGTTTAGAAAAAGGTGAGCATATGCTGCTCTCAAATATTGAAAGGAGATTAAACCCAGAAAGGAATCTCAAAGAGAATTTTAAAGTTAACAGTATATAGTAACAAGACATGGTCCAAATGTGTTCTAACCATCCAGCCTTGATCATAACCAGTCACCTAAGAGTGCACAGCCAGTGGATATTCCCAAATGTCCAGTTTCAAAAAAAACCCCTATTTCCTCACTCAACCTGCGAAACATCCTACCCCAGCATATTTCAAAGGTCACACTCCTATCGCAGTATTTCTTCTTTTAAATTAGGTCCAGGCATTGCCTCCTGACTCCTGTGTCAACACCTCAGGAGCAGCAGTGCTTGCTGCAGAAGGTTCATGTCCAATTTCAGGGGTTTTTTTAGCTTTCCTCCTCCACCTTGGCTAGCTTTGTTCTTTAATCCAGCATTCTGGTTTCCTTCCACAGGATCCCCTGTCAAACACACACACTCCAAAGGCTGTCAGCAGCTAATGCTAACGCTTCACTAAGAGAAGTCTTCCAGGTCAATTTATGACAGAAATATTGCAGGCTTGTAATTAGAGCCCTACATGAGAAAGTCTGTGTTTACTCAATAATCTCCATTTTCACTTAACAGAAGCATGCATCTCACTCTCCTTGCTGTCAAGAAAAGGCAGTGATGTGACCTGAATCCAACAGCTGTAATGTCATCTGCTTGATCTTGAGGGAGTTGAACTACCCTGTTCATATAATAGTATTCACCAGTGACCCAGAGCCTCATCCTGCCTTCCAGCAGCAGGGCCTGTGACTCCAGGGGAAAAAGCATCCAACATCTTGGTTCACTCACATTAATAAAAAAGAGTATGAAAAGTCATAGATTAAGGTGTTAACATGACCCTGTCTGTGAGGCTGAAAAGTCAAATGTGGTTTTAGTTGAGAGCACAAACCTAGGCTGCTCAGTTCCGTGGCAACAAAAATGATTCAAACATCTTTACAACTGTTTAATAAAGATATAGGATAAAAGTTGAGAACAGTACAGAAAAATAAGGAATTTAAAATATAAACAATCAAGTCTCCTAGCTTCACCATATGCCTTATCCCCACCTCCGTTAGCAAATGGGTTTTCCTTGCAAGAACAATCTAGGGATAGTATTAAATGTGGTGAAAAACATTCTCCTTCAGAAAAACAGGTGAGATGGGCTACAGCCAGTTCTGCAGTCCAGTCCTAATTTCTGCAGAATAAAAACATGTAACGGCAAAAAGAGAAGAAGTGCACAGACAGATAACTCAGCTTCTGTGACTGATACTTGCAACTTCATTACTGTGAAAAGCAGGCAGTAAAAGGGGCTGTTATCAGCCACTCCAACACCTGGTAACTCCTGTCAGGTGGCACAGGACACAGCTTTTCCCTGCCTTGCCAGGCACAGGATCACAGCAGTGTTGTGAAAGAGAATGTGTCTGGGCTCACTGTGCCAGGCTTGTATTTCACAGACAGAGGAAAGAGATAGGAAGGAAAAGAACAGAGATGGGGGAAGAAAAGGACAAACAAAGAAGACACAGCGTACCTCTCACACCAAAGGGCTGCTCAAGATTTAGCAGAAGTCAGTGGCAGCTCTGGTAGCTGCCCACACTGCTGCTCTGATCAGTTCAAAACACATTCAGGATCATGACGGGCTTCCCAGAACACCCAGTGGTTGGTGTGTTGGTATTACAGGGTCCTGAGATGTCAGGAGATGGTGGCATTACGAGCACTGCAGTTTGTCTCCTTCCCTTCATCAATAAATCAATCATCTGGCCCTTTCACTCTCCAGAGCTTCCTTTGTGCAGCCTCCCAGCCAAGGGCTAACGGTGGCACCAGCGTATCCATCAATTACACCCACCAGTCATTCACAAAACACCATTTTTTTCTGCTAATTTCCAACTCCATTCACGTCTCATTTAAGCACACATCTCAGAAGGCATCTTGATGGGTTTGAGATTATTTCAATCTTCCCTCCTTCTGTAGAATTTCTTTACAACACCCCGCACAGACCTTGTCCAGAGCAGCATGGCCGTGTATGTTGTCTGACACTCCAGGCTGCATTAATATATAACCTTGGAGAGCCCTCATAAAAACACTTAGTTCAGCCTACAGGTGCATCAGGCTCTGCATCCTGTCTCAAGTACCAGGCACTAATGGACAGTAAATCAAGACAGTACGTGTTTACATGGACAAACAGCAACTGTCCCCTTCACTGCACCCCTGCAGCTTCCAGCAAGCCTCAGCATCCTTTCTGAGCTGGAAGCTGCACAAGGACCATCCTTTGACTGGTCTGTCCAGAACTCTGTTAAATCCTCGTTCCAACCTGTTTTTACTGCTGACCGCTAGAAAATAATTTCACAGGGTGTTCCACAATTCCCGCACTATGAAACACTGCAGGAGGAGTGTTCCTGAATGTGCACCTTCTGTGCTTCTGGGATCACAACCTCACTTATATTGTAAAGCTTAACAAGTAATATTTATTTAGCTTCTTTGAGATTTCATGGTACTGTGTAATCATGTGTCCAGAGTCACCTTTTCCAAGCCGAGATGTCACAACAACTATTTACTTTTTTTTCTTGTCACTGAAGGTCCTCTATTTTTTCCAACATACTCAGTTTTTTTGAGGATGGGCAATTAGAACCGCTCAAGTCACCTGTACCACAAAGTAAAGATTTTTCCTGTTGATTGCACTCATTTCCTAGTAATTTCTAATATTCCTATTTGCCTTTTTGCTACTGCTGAGCACTGAGCTCACATGTTCAGACAGCTCTCTGTAAGGACTCCAGGAACATTTCCTTGAGTGGCAATAACTAATTTAATGTTCATTACTCTGTGTGCAAACTCAGAGTCTTCTTTTTAACCTAGTTAAACTAGAAAATGAGATTTATATGATCCTGCTTTGCGTGCGTGTCTACACATCACATGTCAGTCCCTTGTAATAATTTTAGAATGCATTGACCAATTTGATCAAAACCTGACTGCTCACTCGGGTTCTTGAAGACTCAAAGACACACATGCAAGTGCCTTTACAGTTAAGTGGCAAAGTTAAAGACGGATCCAATTAATTTCACAAGTATGGATCAAATATTGAAGACTCTCCCTTCACAAAGCACTTCATCATCACACCCGCCATGGGCAGCAGCCACTTCAGCTGCTGCCACGCTCCCTCCAAACTCAGCAGTGGTAAGCTGGGGTTTTTTTGACTTGTGAGCACTTGATTCTTCCACCTGGGGATGTAACAAGTCACAAAACGTACCTACTTTCTTTTGCTCAGTGGGATTGCCACCAGTAGGTGTGGGTTTCCCATGAGTCACTGAGAAAATACCAGCATTTGAATCTAAGCACACACAATGTTAATAGAAATCCACCATTCTGTTAAATATTGTAATATGGTAACTCTAATCATAAAGCCTCTCAGTATTTAAATACTTCAGGCACTGTAGACATTTATACAACTAGCAGTAGATGAATTTTCAAATAGATACTTCTGAGTAATTATCCTCTTGAGACAGCACCAATTGCTAAATAATGCCTCAGTTTAATAGCACGTAGCTCTTAAGAAATGAACAATTCTGGGGACTATTAAATCTCTCAGAAACGTAACAAAGATGGTGATAAATACCTTACACTCCATTACAGTCCTCATGTGGATGAGGAATAGGATATTTTTTCTCACCTGTTAGCTGGACTTCAAAGAGAACTCCTTAGAAAATGAGGAGGTAGCCCCTCCTGCTCCCTCTAATAAAGCAGGCTATGCAAATTTGTTCTTCTAGACATCAGCAAAGATTCCTTACAAGCAAAATTAGCACTTGGGCTCACAGGGAAAGTTGTCTTAGCAAGACGTACCAGAGGAAGAATAAATGCATGGGATAGCTGAGTGGGAACTCCTGAGAATGCCAAAATCCTTACAGATTAACTGGCAAGGAATAATTGTTCTGTCCCCCCAGAACATCCCTCTGTCATTCCAGGGAAGAACTGCTGAGCAGAAAAGTAGAGAGAACAGAAAGAGTATTCAATCCAAACTTCAGTGAATCAAGGCATGACTATGGAGAGAGTTTTCAGATGAACCTGCTTTTATGTAACACACAAAGCTCTAGAATATCAGGAAAATGCAGACCTCTTGTTCATATAAAATGCTGGACTTAATCCATGCTCCCTAAAGATGTTTTTCCTAAAACTCTGCCTGCTTGCATATTACTTGCCCCTAATAAAAGAGCCTGGGGAAAGAAATTTGCATTCTCTGGTCACCAGAGGTCTGTGAAAAGAAAGATTCACCATGTTGCCCCACAGAAAAAGGTTGCCTTTTTATAGTCAAGAGTAAAAAGATGGAAGCAAAAGGCATAAAAATACTTGTCTCCTCATCCTGACATCCTTTTACCTCTCAGTGGCGTTCAGAAGCCTTTAGAGATGATAAGCTCTCCACAGCAAACCATGTCAGACTGTGTTTACCTTCATGCTAGAGCACGTCTTGGCTTCACTTCAAAAGCAGCCATCAACAGTAAAGGCCATCTCCTCATACGGAGAATGCAGAAGTTAAAATTACTGCAAAAAGCCAATTTGTAGCCACTGATTCTGACTCTGAGTATCAAGTAGTTTCATCATCATTTAACAGTGCGTCATGAAATGCTCCTGTTCCTAATTCCACTTTGAATGACGACTGAAAACAAGATGAAGGATTTGATAACTTGGTGACCAAAAATTTCCATTGTACTTTCCTCCTCATTAGAAAAACTTACCATTAAAAAAAAAGAGAAAGATTAATAAGGAAGTGCCAGATCCTAAGCAATGATTGAGGACTTTACATAAAAAAAGCTCAAAAAGTAAGGACAGCGAAGTATTTTTAGGTGTGCAATAACCCACAGCATTTTAACATATATATATATGTCACTTCAGGTTCAACATGCGATAAATTTCCATTAGTATCTCACTGGCAATTGAAGCCCAGCTGAATACTAAATAAAGCTGCATAGCTAAACCCTGCTGTGGAAAAGAAGGAAGGTCCAAAAACTTGGATAAAAACAGCCTGTGTGTGAGGTTCAATCATGAATACTTCTGTGCCCACTACAGGAAGAGAACCGGAGGGATGGGGCCACCCCAGAGCACACTGTCCCCACATGCTGTAATCACATGTCCTGGACCTGAATGTGGCCTTCACCTTGAGTTGTGAGAGGTCTCTCTCCAAACCTGTATTATACCTTGCTTCAGTTTCTGAGGATCACTAAGTCACCAAGAGAAACAGAAGCAGCAACTTCCTGTGTCTTCTCATCCTCAAATTAACAGAGATTTAATAAATGCATAAGATAATTTTCAGAGCTTTACATGGAAGAGGTGTCTCGAGTCACTGTGCTGAGACCTGCTGGAATGAAGCTCTGGTGAGTTTGTACAGATAAAGTCTCCTTTGAACATTATCTTACAACTCAGTTAATGATGTTTCAATGAGCGAGGATAGGAAGGAAGTCCATGTCCTCAGGGCCCCCCTGAAGGTTCAGACCTGGGATTTTTGTTTCTACAGGTCTTTCCTCAGGTAGTCACACTCCCATCTGTAGATTTGCAAAAGTTGGTAGATGTTCAACAGCCTCTGCACCAAAAAAATCATGCTAATTATACTATGTGATATCAAATTTATTCTTCTAGACAAATGCAATAGCATTCATGGACACATATACCAAGTTCTGCCCCTATTAGATTATCTTTTCAGAACGTAAAGCATTTGTCCAGTGCAACCTGACAAGTGCCAGATGAACGCAATAAATTACAAGCAGAGCAACACAGTCCAATCCATAAGTTTACTTACATTGTCTTAACTGTATCACTTAGATACTCCTTTTTCACCCACATACAGATAAGTTAAAACAGCCCTGTTCTAGACAGGGAAAAATCTTAGAAGGGGGATGCTGAGAATAAAATCAAAGGTCAGTGAGAGTGAGTGCTCCCTGCTGGAGGCTCACTTTGAAGCCACCCATATGTAAACTACTCAGACCTGGAGCAGTTGCTTGTTTGGTGTTTGTACAGGATCAAACCCAACAAACCTGAAGCCTGGTTCAAAAGATGCTACAGTCATAGAAGCCAGCAAACCACAGGACTCCTGTACAGTATTTTGAGCTCAAAGAACCTCAAAAAAAGGTAAGATTCCAAAAACTTGGATTTTCTCTGGCCTATCTAGACATGACATGCAAACATTTCTGGGGAGAGGGTGGTTTAAAGACCTAATGTATAACATAATATAAACTACTGGAGCCGACTTAGGTGAGATTTCCTCCTCCTTCCTTCCACATCACAAACGAATTAGAGTCACATACAAGTCTGAGCTTGTAATCACTATTGTTTTGCTCTTTTCCATGTTAACAGCAGCAAGGCATAAATAAGGATGAACCTTCTTCCACAGTAATATGTCAGGCATTTTACTAAATCCGTGATGTAAAGAAATTTCACCCATTGTTAGATCCTCTTTATCACATGCATGTCCTATCTCACCAACACATAGTTATATGCATATGATTTTAAAAGATTCAGGGTTTCTGCATAAATAAATGCACACATACACCCACAAGCTTAGGGAAACAATAGATTCATTTTCAGCAGGATGCTGTGAAAAACAATGTTTATTTCCCCTAAAATGCGTGAAATTGCAATAACTGATTGTCAGACCACTACAGTCTACTTACAAAACTCTTAAGAAATTTTATCTGTTTGCAAACTAGTCTTGACTGACTTCCAAAGGCCTCTGTTAAGGTCTGTCCCCAGAGAGGATGGAGATAATGCAGGAATCCCACCCTCCACAAGAACAAATCGATATTTTAACATTCTTACTGCAATACTGTTGATCCAGACCTCACAAAGAGCCACCAGGAAAGTGAGATACAGCGTTTTCTGTAATTTTAAACCCATCACAGACCAAGATAAAGCTCTATACCTGTTATTTTGGTTTTTCTTGCCTGTATTTCCCTAGTATATTTCACAGATTGGGCTCCTTGTCAGTCCAGGCTTTTAAAAAAGCAGTGACAGGCAGCGATTTGTTTGACTAGACCTTAACTCCTCAGATTCCACAATTTGGCTTTTCTGGGAGTTATAATTATTGGGGGCAAAGACTGAAATGAAGTTGTCAAGTGACAGTAATGGGCTCTCTTTCTCCCTTCCCCAAGACTGATGCTATTCATTTAGAGCAGGTCTATACACGAGTCCATCTAATCTAATCTGCTGAAACCTCGGTGAGACCTGGCAGTACCTCAACTGGAAAACAGTTCTAAAATTAATAATAAGTCAACCTTTCAGCTTAATGCCTTGGCTATCACAGATACCTAATGGTGCACTTTGCCCAAGTCTCGTATGGACACTGGCAGCAGGAGAGGAAAAAAGACAGGAACTACAGTAGATTCCTCACTGCCACACAAACACGGCCACTTTAAATGTGGAGTTACAGACCAAGCAGACAATTTTATTGCATAATACATTCTGTTTATGTGAGGTTTGATCTCAGTCTTTGCTCATGCAAAAAAAGTCTTGAGACAATCGTGTGGGAGCAAAGGCTCCTTCTCTGCTCTGTGTATACAGATTAAAATGGGCTGAGGCTTGTCCAGGGATGGCAAGACTGAGATGACAGTGAACCACTTCTGAATCCCACTGTTTCCTACTAAGTAGGAAGAAAAGCATGAATATCTTAATTTCTTAAATTTCAATTAATTATAATTCAATTTGGCAAGGCCTAACACAGGAAAATATCTTTACTTTCCCATCTTGTACATTTTTAAATGAATTTGAGACTATATGATTGATGGAAGCTTCCAAGCTTTTAAGAAGTGGATACTATCACACTTTCCTTAGATAAATGATTTCCCCAATGTGAAAATGTTAGTTTTAATGAAATGAAATAGCCTTAATTGGTTGTGATGGGAAGTAAACCCTGAGATAAACATTGCATAAATAATTCACATCCTCCCATCTGGGGAACTTCTTCCTGAAGTGTCTCCAATCTGAAATGCAACACACATCATTTTAGCAGCAACTAAAAAAATGCAGACTTTTTCCAATACACTGCATCTGGAGTGGAGAGCATCTGCTATTCCAGAGCTGAGTGCATATTTTAAGACATAGTTTTGGAAAGATTTTTGATTCTGGACTAGAACATTTTCTCCTAACACAGGTCTTCAACAGAACTGGTGTCCGCTGTAACTGGATCTAACTTTAACTGGATCTGTGGAAATTCACATTTTCCATGATGTTCCAACTGCAATACACCAAACCTTTTCCACTATTTTCACTGACACCATACTGTGCCCAAGGCAGCATCTAAAAGACATTTGGAAATAGAGCTGTGGCATATTTCATACTGGACTATGGTATATGACCCTAATGTTCTTGTATCTGCACTCACTACTTATTCATTTTAAGAGCTGGTCTCCTGTCCAGGAACACCTTCAGGAACAACTTTTCCTCTAAGGATTTGATGCCAAGATCTATTGCTGGCAAAGGCACTCAAGGTGGGCCCCCTTGTAACAGAAGATATATCTGACCACAAACTGTCTGCTGAATTTGTGGCATTTACTGCACCTTGCACAAAACCCAGGGGGAGAACATGGAAGCAGGGAAACCACAAAACTCATTTAGGCTATTTGATGTGATCCTATAAAATTCACCGTGGAAAACATGAGAAACTGTAGCTTCTATGTGCAGATCTTTTGGGTGTTCTGCAAATGAAACCTAATAGCACATCACAAATTATTTTGTTCTGATCACATCTCTTGTTCAGCACAGCTACCAACTTTCCTCGGGGGCCTGAAAGAAATTCTAAAAAGTGAAGTTTTTTTCCAAAGGTATTATTCAGAAAAGATCACAACCTTTGATGAAAATAATGTCGATTTAAAACATGAATATGTAAAACAAAACGCTCCAAAGTGAAAATATACTATCTATATATAACTTTAAAAAAGTACATATATCTTTCAATCAACAATAATATTCTTAAAAACAGCAACTGCCAGTGACACACTTATTTTTCTGCCTATTATACAAAATAAATATAGAAGCATAATGAAAGAATATGTTATGCTTACTTGTGTTCATTGTCACGATTTTTATAGGATCAAATCAAACAGACAATGGAAATGAGTTTTGCAGTTTCACTATGCCTTCTGGTTATCAAGTGATAAGTTCCTAGTTGATGACCATTTTTATTCCCTTTCAATGCAGACTCCAAAATAAGCAATTCTGACCCACAGAATGAAAATTTTAAAAAACAGATTTTCTCCTCTCTCTGCAAAAGCTTACGACGGATCACACTTAGAGAACAGGCTAGGATACAGTTTTCCAGAGGATTCAGAGCATTTCCTTTTTTCAGCAAAGCACAAGACACCCTGGGACTGGATTCAAATGGCAGAGTTTACTAAGGCTGCCTCTACTCGCTCTGAAGTCTGCTAGCTTAAAAGGTTTCTCCTGGCTTGGGTAGCTCTTAAACCTTAAATATGGAGAAGTGCTACTAAATGAGTCACAAATCATTTAACAGGATTCTGCTCTGCTTCCAGACAGGCACGAGCAATGCTTGCAGCTTTTTATACCTATCAAAGAGCATCAGAAAGGTGCTGAGATTTTCCACCCATAGAAGGACTAAGAAAGGAAACAGGGATTTGACATGCCAGGATTTCTGTTGCTTTCTCTTGCTGGAGGGAAAGGCACCCGAAACACCTGAACCTTTCACATGTAGCTCCATGTAATCAGCATCTTGAATTAATTGGTTTTCTCTATTATTTTCATGCAACATGGGAAAGGGGGAAAGACAGAAAAATGTGATTTTCAAACCACAGCAGCGAGTCAGGGTGACTCAGAACAGGTACCAATTAGGAACAGCAAGTAAATGTTTTGAAACCACCTCGATTCCGCGTGGTGACATCTGAGTTAAAACAGCTTGCTGAGAGAGGATGTGCATGAAGCCTCTTTTAAGTTTCTTCATTCTCCAAGTCTAAATCTTTAACGCTCAGAGCAGCTCAACAGTTTCAAAAGAGGAAGAAAAAAAAGAAAGAAAATAAAAAGAAAGCCTTATGCTCAAAGTAATTTTGCAGAAAATCCCCAAACCACAGAAAAACAATTGCTTAGAACTTACATTTAATGTTAAGGGCTATTCAGGAATTACAAAATGTTTTTTTAAAATGTTTAAACATATAAACAGCAACTGAGAAAGCATTTCTTATTAAGCATTTTTATGGTTACAGCTACTCTGCTGCTGAAAAAGCAACTACTTATAAAAATAAAGCTAATATTTATGGGCACTATAGCTCAGGAAGGGACCTCTTTTATAAGACATTTACTGCAGCAGCCATCGCAGCTGAATCATGTTATTGCACAAAAATGAGGTTTTTTTAAACTCAGGCTAACATTTAACAACTTTAAGTAAATGATAGCATATGAAATTAACTTTCAACAGTACTAAAAACCAGAATAGCAAGGACCAAATCTGTGAGATGCTGATCATCCTCACACAGTGTAAGCGCTTGCTTGCAATGGGGCCAAGAAGTAGGGGAACACTGTGACCACCACAAATGCAGACGTGCAGGTGATTAACAAATTACTGTGCACAGGACACCCTCCCCTTGAGTGGCTGCAACCCTGGCAAGTTCAAAACTCCCCTCTGCACTACTCTCCCCCAGTATCAAGAGCTGCATACAACACATCTTGTTTTACAACCATTGCAGGAAAAAAACATCCCACCATCCCTGTTCCCTAGGAGTTATGTCCTGATGTTTTTCTCCTCTCCTTGGTAACTACTGGCAGCCTCATTTGTGAAAACTTCTGTTCTATAACACTCATTACCGAAAGATCTAATTACAGCAGTAGAGAGTTACCCTTCCAGACCTCCATGGCATGACCTTTAAAGTACAAGCTCAAGGTCATACTTTAATTCACCCAAAGTCCCCAAGATTATTATTTTACAACGTATGCAATAATCAAAGCCACGCTTTAGGATTTGGCAGACAAGCTGTTCTGTCTATCAGAATAACTCACAGATGGTATGTATGTGACACAACATATTCATCATGTTATATTCTTAGTATATGCAATTTTCCTTCTTGCTAAATTTTCCAGCGTTCAGCAAGGGCTCTAAGAAACTGCTGGTGCCTTGGAAGAGATACCCTTCCAGCCTTGTTGTCTTTAAATTAACTGAATAAAGAAAGAATCTAAAGGTTGAAAAAAACTCATTCTCCTGTGTAATTGTAAAACATATTGAATTTGATTTTTTACCTTAGGTACTATTTTTTAACTTCTATTTTGTAGCTCATGTTTACTTTCTACTCTTCACTTCACATATTGTACTTTCTTTTTACTTGATGTGTGCAATATTGTTTTAGCTTTTGCTCTTACTTCTGCTTATTTATGATCTTTTTTTGACCAAAATCTCAGTAAGATTTGCTTTAGGGGCATTTTTTTATCTTTTTTTTCCAGGTAGTTGCATGCATAAGTGAACCATTAAAATTGAATCAGTTCAGTGAATCAAACTGAATGACAACAAACTAAAATGAGCAGAAACATGCCTAAAGCAACAAGCACATTACTTATTTTACTTATTTGTAATGTTGCTTTTTCCCTCTCCTTGAATTCTTCTGATGAAATAAAAAGCCCACATATTTTTTTTTAAGTACTGGGATGAGTTTTCAATCCTGAATGCCACATAGATTTTATACAGGAAAAGGCACAGAGGGAAGATGCACCCACACAAGGTCAGGTTTCGGATGCTGGCCCAGCAGCCTATTTTAGAGCTCATCATCTGGAGGAGTAAACCACCGAGCACGGCCAAGAGTTCACGAAAATAAACTTTCTGCTCCCAATTTCTCTTGCTTCTGTTACATCTGTCTGTCATTTACTCCCACTTTTCCTGTGTTTTAGAGCCTCCAGAACAAAAGTCACCTCTACCACTGATCTCTGTTTCGTACAGCATTCCTGCTTGAGTTAGTCCTTGTTAAATGAGGACAAGAGTTGAGAGAAAAATAACTCAGAATTAGGTTCTCTGCTTTGGAAAGAGCAAACCAACAGCCAGCAAAGAATGTACCACGCTTTTTGTTAAAGAATGATAAATACCACTGCTGTAGTCAGAATTTTTCAGTGGTTTTCAGTGTTTTAGCTTTTATGTTGAAAGCCAAAACATTAATAAAGCAATTGCAGTAGGAGGCACACAAGTCCATGAATGTCAGTAGCAAGGCTTCACATATGTCACTTTGCAGTAATAAAAGACTTCATATATAGTAATAGCACTGTATGTTACTATTTTTATTTTTTATATAAGGAACTAAGGACAGGAATGCAAGCAAATGAAGGAGAAAAATCAAGGCAATTCCAATTAATCATTTCCCCTAGCGACATTTTAATGCATTATTGTTACAATTATTCTAAAATGTCCTCAAAGGATCATCACACCAGCTTTTCCAGACTTCATTTTTCACCAAGTGATAATTTAATAAGCAACCTTTCTGGAAAGTTTGGATCTCTGAAGGGGCAATACCCATTCATCCCTCTAATTTTGTGGGAAACAGGGCTCCTAGACACACTGCAGTATCAGGTGTGTTATGGTACAAGGCCCTCTTTTCATTTCCTTGTGTTTTCACTGGCCTGAAGTTTTCCTTGATTTGGTTTCTTTCTTATTCACTCCCCGATAACCTTCTTCGAATCCGCATTTTGAGAAACCATCTGAAAATATGGAAAGACAAAATGTACCAGCCAGGCTGCGAGGGGATGGACGAGAGGTGGTGTGGGATTTTTTTAAAGATATAAAGTTACTTTTAATATTTTTTCCATTTTACGGCATATGAGTAAAATAACCTCTTCTGTCTCAGCATAATTAGTTCCCCAGTCCTGGCATGCCTGAGAGCCTCGTGTTGTTTGGGGTGCTGTTTGCCAGGGAACACTTAATATTCTCATCTATCACATGAATCAATAAAACGCAACCCTGTTTTTCACAAGGTGGCAGCATATTAGGAAGAGTCATATGGGCTGAGTTAATTTAAAAGTAATAGACTGAAATTGTCCACATTACTTTTATTGAACTCACAGAGCAGGTCCACTGCTGCTATGAAATCAATCCCATTTCATGGAATCACAGAGCAAGGCCATAAAAGTTACTGGTTTATCTTTAAAAAAAAAAAATAATTAAAGAAAAAATTAAACTTAAGCTCTGATTTTTACTCCCAGAATATAGGCACTTTTTAAAAGGCTCTATTCAAGAAATGAATAGGAGAATTAGAGCTATGCCAGATTGACCATATAGCCATTGGGTTAAATTTATGTTCATCAGGGAATAAATGTCTCCCTGCTGAATACCAAAAGGTCAAAGCCTGAAAATAAACTTCAGGCGCCTTTGACGTGTGAAAGTGAGTAGTGGAGTTCCCATAAATTCCCTTAATCCTCAGTGGAAGGACAGGGCCCCTTCAGAGGCAAATGATCCCAAGAGCTTGGTGACCCTTGGGATGGTGCAAGTCATTACTGAACAAAGAGGAAAACCAGGAAGAAGAGTCCAAAATTAGGGACCTTGCTTTGGTCCACCTACCCGAGCTGGTCCTAAGAGGGCAAAATCCCAGCAATGAATTCTCCCCCAGATCAGGAGGGGTAGGATGCTCAGTGCTCTATCTTTCTGGGGGCCTTTTGCCTGCAGCATTCAGTCAGTCCCCTGCCCCAGCTATGTTCGGGTTTGTTAACACCTTGTACTTATAATGTTCTAATGTTTGGTCCTGAACAGATTTGCACAGCATAGGAAACAGGGGAGGCACAGTGCCAGAGAGGAGTGTGGTGAGCACGGCAGGACAGAAACATCAGCAGGATTTCTGTCAGCAAAGCAGATTTCACCTTTGATAATACCTGTTTTATCATTACTGGACCCATTACAGCAGGCTACCAGGCAGGAAACCTTAACTGCAGGCTACAGTGATGCACTTGCATCCCCACACCATGCCTGGAAATTTTGACCTTTGTTTTCCTAAAAGTTTTGTCCTCAAATTGATAAATTTCCTCAGACATGAAATTAAAATCTTCAGCACCAAAAATATATTTGCGTCCAAGGATACATGTCATTTCTCATATCCTGCTATTTAAATCATTTGACTTTGAGTGAGATATGGGAGAAATTTAAGTTTCAGTACATTTTAGTCTCCATCATGTCAAATTTACAACCCTGGAGTAAATCACACTGCCAAGACAAATGTCTTCACTTAAATCAGATTTGTTGCTTCCTTCCATACTTCAGAATATTAATAAAATTGGAGTTCTAGTTCATAATAATAGTTTCATCCTCACTGTGCCAGGAAAACCACAAGAAGTTCACAGGAACCTTAATTCATCCTCCCCACGCTCACTTTGTTAAGCAATTCCAGGCTCTGGTTTTCAGTAGCTATGTGAACGTGTGTGAATCTGACTCACATTGTTACCAGTGTACCAGCATGCACACAGTCAGTCCAGATACACCAAGATTTGCTTTAAATGTCTTCTCGAAATGCTGTTCTTATCCTCAGTCTTCCTGAAGACTGGAGTCATTAAAAAACAACAAAACAGCTCTCTGAGAAAGGGGCAAAAGCACCTGAAAGCAAGCAAAAATGGCAGGGATGTTTACAGCTCACTGAAATTACCTGAAATTTCTCCCCTTGGTAAAAGAAATTTTAACAATTGGTTTTCTCTGTCATCTTTCCAACACCTCTTACATCTGTGCTCTCAAGAGAATCACGACCCTCTTTCATTTCTACATCTGATGCAGAATTATAGGAGCTGCTACTGGAGGGGATTACAGATCCAGTCCCTCCAGTAAATGCAAAGGAGATGGTTGTTTTATGTTTCCCCATTGCAGCACCACCCCTGGATCCCAATCAGAGGCCAAGGCACGTTGCTTTAGGCTTTATGCAAGGTTAAAAAGCAGACTCCCACAGAGGCACAGAGCACTGAGCCAAGAGTGGCACAGGGGTATAAAGTGCACTTGTGTAACAACAGATCACAGAGCAGAAACCTCAGCACATTAAAGAAAGGACATAATTTCAAGATGTATTTTTGCCCCACCGGTTGGCCAATCACTGTTCTTAAACCTAGATACTAACACAGACGAGGCAAGTGACACAGACCTGGATTTCTAGCACAGAACAAGGAGCAGGAATGCATCGTTCCAACTGCCACCCACCGAAAACCGCTCTGACACGTGTGGCTCCATTTCATAGGGCTTGTCAAGAGCCCTCTGTAATGGGAGGCACATGTCACTGGAATGTTGCTGGGAACTCTGTGTGATTCAAAGCGCTTACTGCAGCATTATTACAGTAATCTTTCAGCATGCTTTTACTCCCCAACCTCTCCCCATTTTAACAAAACAATCCTAAGCCTGTATTAACAACAGGGTTTAATGAAAACCATACATTTCATGATGAGTGTTTGGTCATGCATGGGAGATTTGTTTGGAATCAGGATCACTTCTCTCTAGGAATATGACAGGAGATTAAATCATTAAAAATGTATAGTGTGTAATTAGTTTATCATTGCCAGAATTGCAGGAATATTTTCCAACATAAAACTGATGCCACCAGCAAGAGATCATTTTGAAAGATCAATGTTGCTGAGGTATCAAAAACTAAAGTAATTAGGAGACAGCAGGCACGCTGTTCTCCTCTGTACTTCTTTTTTTCTTTTTCCACAGCCACATGCATGCATATATATATATATAAAAACTATGCAACTACCTCCTTACAAATCCAGCCAGTGAGGGGATGGACACCGTGAGCCACAGAAACACTATTAGCGATTGTCTTAACTGGCATGGTGATGTAAGATTATTCTGAAGCATCACCATCTTCTGAGCCTTGAGGATTTATGCTAACTGCATAATTCTAGGGAAAGCAGTAGAAAGCACCACAAACAGGATCTTGGTATTAGTTAATTATGGCACCGCAATATTTTCACCGGAGGCATTCTAGAAATACACTGCAGTACAGTGATGCTGTTTGTATTGCAATAGTTAAGGTGGTTTCAGACCATAAATTATAAACCTCATTTTTCAGAGTTTATGACAGAGCTATAAAAAAGGAACCAGCCCTAGCCAGTTTTCTTTTATGACATAAAAAAATTAGCTATTTAAAAGCTATACATTTATGCATGAGTTCAATGGTTTCAAATGGTTTTTCTCCTCCCACATTCTCTCGTTTCCAGCATGGACAAAGCCACGGTCATATTTGATGGCCATCCTCCTCTTCCTCCACACTGTGACCCAGCCTCTCAGACAGATTGCCACTTAAAACCAGATTCTTTTGTTTTCTAGGGGGAATTAGCAATCTTATGTGAGTCAGCATCCCTGGACAACTCTTTGTATGTATTTAGTAAGGAAATATTAAAGCTGTCATTTTCAATATGAGGTTCGCAGACCCCTCGGGGACTAATTTAAAGGGGTCTGGAGAAGATAATTAAGAAAAGTCAGTCTACTGTCAGTAGTCTTAAACTCATTGAAAAAGGGTCGACACTTCATCAAGAAAATGTCTGTGAGATTACAAATAAAAAAAAAAAATTAAAAAAAAAATCAAACCTTCACTGAAATGCTAGATTACTATTTTCCAAGGAGAATATGAATTTAAAGCAGCATAGAGGGTTGATGTCAGCTTCCAGTGCAGAGTTTCTTTCAAAAGCAGATGTCAGCCTTATAGGCTCAGAGCTTACGTGCAGCAGTTGTAGGAGCACACGCCAGCAGCCTTCAAATGCCAGCTCCAGCTCCAAATGGACCAGTGAATCCACACCATGCCCACTGCTCCATGGCCAAGGTCACCACCTCTCTGAGCTGTCCCCGAGCCTCCACCTTCTGCTCGTACATACAGACAAGTGGAGGTAAACATGTCACCTCAACACCCTTTTGAACTGAAATTGAGTTACTTTCAGGATCTCAGGTGCACAAACATCCTTAATTTCTATATAACATATATGTATGTACATATAAATGAGAAAGAGTGTAGAGCAAAGTCGCTTAGCAGATATTAGTCACAACTTCTTGAAAGGGGTATGATATTTCTGTTTGAAGCGCACTTTAAGTACTTTAAATTAAGATACCGAAACCTCTTCAACATCATTAACCTGGACTGAAAATAATCAATAAATAATCATTTTGCATGTAAGTATGAAAGGCAAATGTCTGATACATTAATTATGAAACCCCTTGTGTACTAATGGTTGCCATAACCTAGGGGATCGATTCCATTATGGATATTTACACAGTGACCTATTAGGAATACACGGAACTATCATTTTTTACATTGATTATCCATCCTTAAAACAGATAGTAATGTATACTTAAATGCATGGATTGTAAAAATCATTTTTAACCTTTATTACGTATTCTTTGTTGAAAAGGAAATCGTTTGAGCATCATGGTATGAAGGACACAATTTCAATTTATGTCTTAAGAACAGAGGACAATTATGAATGCACATAAGAAAAAAAAAATCTCTGATTTGCAGTAGTTGAATGAGTTACCTAGAACACAAATGTTTCTAATCTGAACCCAAGCAAACAACACAGACATTGCTGGGGAGCCATAAAATAAATACATATTGAACTTTCACAAATTGTATCGCCTTTTGAAAACACCTGAAGCAAAATTCCCCCTCTGAATAGCTCTGGTATAAACCAACGAACTATAATCAGTATGGTTGATGCTGGAGGTAGAATGTTTTAATTTGACAAACCTGTCCTGTGTCAAGTTTCCACAGTAAATAGCAGGGCTACTCGGGAGACAAATCCAGCCACAAGCCACACCAACAGCCTCAAAGTTACATAGAAAGGCACCCAAGGGAGATCACCCCCAGCCACCACCATCTGCACTGGTGCCTGCCTGCCTTTCTGGTGTGGGGCAGGGCCACTGTGTCACTAGGGAAAGGAAAAATCTCTTCTCTATGCTCCAAAGGAGAAAATATCCGTGGGTTACAGAGTCAACTGGGAATGAGCAGCTGGAAATGGGAACAAGGCAGTTATCAAGGCTCTGAGCGAGCCAAAGGCTGCTGCAACACTGACACTCTGTCTAGAGAGGGTGGTGAAATGCTATAGCCCTGCTGAGAGGACATAAACATTCAGACCTGACAATGACAGTCACTGCTATTTGGGCATATCTGGAGAAAATGAAGAGATTTTAACCTGGGACAGCAGCTCCTTTGTAAAAGTGAGGTCTGGTCATCTTCAGATTCATTTTACAGCCAAAGAGGAGAAACAGCTTCTTTTACTTGGCAGTAGCTCTGTGTGGAGCTCTCGCCGGAAGAGAGAAGGAAAAATAAACTAAGGCCTCCTAGTGCATTTAAAACGAGCTGTCACTAGGTTAACCAAGCCCCAAAGAAGGCACGTAGTACCTGCTCTTAGCAAATTCACTTACTGATTATCAAATCAATTTAGCAATTCGGCAAAGTGCCCATCATCCCTCAAGGCTGTCGCCACACCTGTCAACAAAAACCAGGCGCCGACTCCTCTCTTAAGGACATAACATGTGTCAATTTGAAGGTCCTATTCAAATCACAGCTTCCTGCCAGTTCTGATCTCCTCCTCCATCTTTCATGCCATAATCTTCTTAAAACTAACAAAACCCACACTGGTTTTGAAAGTGCTGAATTCTCCACCTGCCAGCGAGGTGGCACAGCGGGGATGGCAGCAGCCCTGCTGTAAAGCACCCGCCAACACCAAGAGGCAGAGGTATCAGTAATTCCTCCCAGGTGCTCAGAGGGCAGCCACTGATCTTTACAGTCTTTATCATACAAAGGATTTTTTGTTGATGTTGCTAGATAAACATGGTCTTCTCCCTTGCTAGTTACAAGGATGCATGGTGCAATCAGGGAAGCAATACTGCCCTGCTGAATGTCTCCTCTCCTTCACAGCAGCGGTCACTGAAATTTCCAGTCCATTCGAATTTGTCCAGTGCCCATGCATTTGGGGGAAGCAGATCTAAATCTCTCCTCATACTTATCTGCACGAGCATTATTTCAAGCATGCACACACTTTTTCTGGGTCCTGGGGTGTGCACCACAATCCCACAAATAGCTCCCCGCAATGCAAAGATGTGTGGACCAGCAAGACACATCAACAAAAAGAAGCAGCATCATGTTTAACCCCGCAACAATTTGGCATTATTAGAGCCTGGGCAGTATCTCAATCTACAAAAGCAAAATCTCAGCTGTGCCCAGCTCCCTCTCCTCTCCTCTCCATAGGGTCAGCAGAGCCAGCATCACAGAAGCTCTAAATTCGAAATAACTCTTGCACAAAACGCCCTGCCATTGTGAACACTGCAAAGCCTCAAACCTGTTCAGCATGAAGCTCCATTTGAGTCTTCTGAGCATCCTTTCTTTTTAAAGCATAAGCAGATTAAGCTCACTGAGCATCTTTCTTCAGCAATCATGGAGATGCATTAAAATACAGTAAATGAAGAAGGCCTGATAAGACTAATGAATGCATTATCTCAAATCCCAGATTGCTATAACTTTACAGAAGTAAAGAAATGAACCTAAGAACAGACTTTAAATACTGTTTCAAGGGTAAAGTATCGATGTATTGATCTTATGAGTGCTATTATCAGATGGCTATCTCTGGGTGTCAGGTGAATCCATTCACTGCTAGAAAGACACACCAGGTTGTCAAGGCCTGACAATTATCCTTGCTAATTATTTCTCTCCTACTGCCCTTTTCCAGTTCTAGCTTCTGACTGCTGCCAAATTATTCCTTGTAGTGTTACCAAAATGTCTTCCACTTCTATCTTGGTTAATTATGATGGGAAAACATCTGAACTAACTCTGCTAATAATGGAGCAATATTATGTCAGAGATCACATGTGGATGTTTTGCTACCTCAAATGTTAAACAGGCCAAAACAATTTGCTAGGATGCTTTCTCTGAAATGAGAGCTTGCTCTTCTTCTACAGAAGACATTAATTTCCTCTGACATGGTCTCACCTTCAAACTCCTCAGAGCTCAGCCCCACATCTGAGCTTTCATATGGTTCATATATATTTCATATTTCTTTTCTTTAAAATGGACCAACACAACAGCTGTTTGAGCTGCAAGAATCCAGAAATTGCTGTTTTCAGTTTCTTGAAATGCTACTTTGCAAGATGCTAATCCTGTACCCTGGAAATACAGCAATTCCCTTCCAGGCTGTGCCCCGTACAGGGACACCCAGCCCAGCAGACACATCCTCAATACCACAAAGGGAATAGGAACAGGAACATTTTATCAGAGGCAACATAAGGAATAGCCATTTTCAGTATTGACCAACTTGGGTCTTGGTCTTGCTACTACAAAACTGTCTGATAAATCACCATATGGTTTGGTGGGAAGGCTAGCAGCCCTTCCAGAAATGGGATGCCAGCAACAACAGCATGTTGCCTCCAGCTTTACTTAGTAAACAGCATGTGCTTCAACATCAGTGACTGATACAACTGAAGGAATCTAATTCTGGGAGTAGATTCCTACAAAGGAAGTATTAGATGAGGTTGAAGAGAAAGACACGACTATGGATTTGAGGATGGGTGGCTCCATTTCTGTTCAGGAAATACTGGGTTTCACTTTTACTCTCTTGAAATTTCATCTTTTGAATGCAGCTCATTAAGTGAGTGCTCACATTCCTGGCTCCCAAACAGAATGAGAGCTCTCAAGTAAAGAATTTCAAATGAATTCTTTTTAAAACCTTCCCGTTATTGCCAATCTCCTATTCTGAGCTGGATGTAATGACATTTCTTTTTCTTAAGGGATATTATGGTCCTGCCTGGAACAAGCCACCTCAAGATTAAATGTGTCACTCAACTCTCAGCAAGCCACCTTCTCCTCAAAGAGCACCAGCCTGCCCTAAGAGGATCTAGACCACAGAGAAAAGAGAATAGAACTTCCCATTCAACCAAGGACGACGAGAAACTTAACAAAAGAGGTTTCCTCTTCTTTTCAAATGAATTTTGTAATTTTGACTACTCATCTGTGGGTAGTTTTGCATTTTAAAAAGTTAAATCTAATACTCTTTGAAAACCCTTGAGTGCTGCATGCAGGCATTGAGTATTGAATTTGTTATCTTATTTGTAGGCACAACCACCCTGAAGGAATGGAAGGGCTTGATGCAGGTATGAAAATCAACTAAAATCACCCTCACAGCAATCTAGTTAAGGTAAAGATCAAACACAAGCAGTATTGCAGTTATGAACTTCAAGACACGGAATGTAGTTAAAGACAAAAATGACAAAATTCAAGAAATTTAATCCATTCATGGCACGATCAAATCCCAAAGATACCTCTCCCTTTCATAACAAATGTGTGATAGATGTTGTACTAATGCAAGTGTTTTATTCTCAAATTACATTCGCCACTCAAG
Organism: Manacus candei; assembly: GCF_025592945.1. Classification (NCBI taxonomy): domain Eukaryota; kingdom Metazoa; phylum Chordata; class Aves; order Passeriformes; family Pipridae; genus Manacus; species Manacus candei. The sequence continues at coordinate 7,926,728 of NW_026138073.1, forward strand.
GTGAGCAAGTTTGCTTCTCCCCCCTTTACATGGGGCCTGAGAGTCTGTTAAAAAGTCAGATTTGCCCCCAATCCCAGAGAATATTGATTCACCCTTAACTTATTAGGGAGATACTCTGTCTTCTTTTCCTGGACAATTAACAGTCCCCTCTGGAGAAACTAATGTTCTTTTGGCAGACCAGGTGCCATTTTCTGTGCTTGAATAAACTATTAACAAACTGTTAGCCCACTACAGGGGGAAAAAGCTCTTTCCCAGCTGGTAATGCTATTTCTAACTATTCAGGCAACTATTCTAACTAACTATTCTAACTAACTATTCTAACTATTCTAACTATTACTATACTAACTATTACTAACTATAACTAACTATTCTAACTAACTATTCTAACTAACTATTCTAACTAACTATTCTAACTATTCAGGCAACTATTCTAACTATTCAGGCAACTATTCTAACTATTCAGGCAAGCCTGAATCTGTATTTCTTACACACATGTAGATCAGGAGCTATGTTTTACAAAAAAACCCTCCTGAATGGTCAATGGCCAACAATAGCCACACTCTCTTTGTAGGATATGCTAACAAAGGTTTTCCTGCCTGGGCAGTGAGCACTGGAGGCAGCTGCAGGCATTTCCGGGAAATATGAGCCCTCTTTGCCTCCTCTCTGAAGCCAGAGGATAAAGGAAAGCCCCCTCTGTAGACAGCCAGACCAGATAGGATAGTGATAGGCATTATTGGGCTTTCGAGGAATGTGCTGAAAAGCCCAACTATTTTGGGAATATAGAATTTTTCTTATTAAGCCAGGTAGCAAAATAGAAAGCAAGAGGACACGTATTCAGGTATACAACTATTTCCCCCAAATTGTTTTATCTCTACAGAAAGACGAGAGCCTCAAAGCATGAGCAAACACGTATGTTTTTCTCTTGTTTTCAACCACTTGATTGTTATTTCATTTCTACCAGGCAGTAAACTCTTGCTGCGTTTTAGATCCTTTTTCAACTTCAGTTAACCTTCCCATCCTGTCTGGAAATACAATGCCTATGAACTGGGGAAATAACAAGGACTACGCTCATATTGCTGCCTGATCTCTTACATCACGTGAAGCTTCATCATAGAAAAAAAAAAAAGGCAATCCATCCCTGCAAAACCTGTGGTTACAGCAGCAGCAGCATTGCTGCATCCTAGAGCAGGAATGCCACTGGGGCAGGTGCTGCACAAACCCAGCAAAGAGACATTCCTTTTCCCAAAAAGCTTTTAAACTCAATATAAGAAACATCAGAGCAATTCAGGTGGGAGGGCAAGAAGGTAAATATGATATTACTGATCATCACAGTCCCAGTGAATGTACAGTCCCAGCTTGCCTTCCTTTAGAATTAAAAAGCCTTTTGGTGACCCACATTATAAAATCAGTTCTAATGAAAACCTTTTTTGGACACACAAATACCCAGACAGCAAGATGTGTCTTCCCTTCTGGTTTACTCAAGTTTTTGGTCATCAACCCTTAGAATGCAGTTCTTTAACATAAGATAAAATGAAACAAAGTTCTGAATAAATGTACTGAGTTTTCTCACTGTGAAAAACATGTCTGACGTAATTTATTCTCTTGGCACAAAATTACAGCAACTGTTTAGAATTCTTCAGTAAATAAAAAAACAAACAAAAACCCTAAAGAACTAAAATGCAATCAGTAAAGTACCAGTATAATAGACAATTTAAATAATTTCCTGCTTGCTGCCTTAAATCATGATTAACATTGGTGAAATCTATTCCCATTGTTTGAGCCTCAGTGAAATGACTTCCATGGGAAATACTGGCCAACAACTACCAACCAGCCCATTAACCATATTAACCATATTTGTTTTGATCTTTTTTTGTGCCAAGGAAACATTATTGCTTCTTAACACATTTGTGCAATGTTTCTTTTCATTCCCCCCAATATTATCTCTCTTTGTTATTTCCAGTGGGCTTATTGGGGTAACATCTCCAGGGGAAGACATCTCAAAGTCCCTGGACTGTTAGACTAGCCCAACAGAAAGGGGTAGTGCTGAGCACTTATCAAGCTTCACGTGCTTCTAACCAACATCCCAGGACCCTTGTGTGGAGCCAACCTGGCACAGTGTGTAGTGCAAACACCCCCTGCTCAGAGCCCACGGTCCAGAGACACTCGAGGGACCTGCTCACCACCCTGTAAGCCTCACATGCCTCATGGCTGTGCACTGGACTCTGAAAATCTGCCTTCTGGTGTCTAAGCTCCCAAACTTCAAAAGCTGTGAGCAGCTCTAGATAACTCAGCCACCTCAGCCTCAAACAGGGAGTCATTTCCACGGAGAGCAATCCATCAGCCCTTTAATAGCTGCAGGAGCAAGCTTTTTCACAGCATTAGTGAAGCCCTCATATCTACCCATACTAAATTACATGGTGCTTCTGTCCAAGATGTATTTGCAAAGAGGGATGCTGAGGTTCAGCTGAGTCCTCACCTCTAACCCAGCTTAGAAAGCCTCCATGCACAGCCTCCCTACCTGCGCTCACCTCTCACCATCACTGCTGGGGAGAGGAGGCTGACATGAACGTGTCAGAGAAGAGATCCTGCTAGAAGGCCCTTTAAGTCTATCAAAGTTCTAGGCTGTTCCTTACAGGGTCAAACAAAGTCACCTCCTCGCAGTGAAACACTTTTCCTTGCAGGAGCCTGCTAGACAGTCTATGGCAGCTACCTAACATGCTGAAGCAGAAGAAATAGCTACCACCTGCTGTCCTCTTCCTTCTCCTCCCGTACTCAAGTAACTATTCTAGAAGAACAGAATTTAGCAAGCTCACACACATATTTCTTCCTTTTTTGTCACACTGAGTGCCCAGAGCAAATGCCAGTAAATCCAGTGGTCTAAGGACCCAGGAAGCTCAGCACACAGAGCTCACCTTTACAGCTGGGGAGAGACAGTCCCATTTTTCTAACTCAGACAATCCCACATCTCAAGTAACAATCCTATTGAATCTGCTACCTTTCATTAAAGTAGCTCTTACAACTCTGTCAAATTCTCCAACCTTTGTATTGATTTTTTTCTCCTATTCAAAATAATTCTCCTTTACAACAAGAGCTGGATGTCAGCCTCTTATCTCTTATTTTCACCCCATCTGATCCTCCTTCTCCTTGTCAGTCTTTCCAGATTCCAATTAATCATGTAGAAAATCAGGGATTTATGTTAAGAAGAATGTACAACTCTTAGTTCATCATTAACACACTATAATTGCAGTGTAGTGCTACTGCCTCTGACCTTTTCAACAAGTCAGTGGAAATCCTTTGGGGAAAGCAGGACATTCCCAGCCAACATGAAAAGAGCTGTATCTGGTTCATGCTACTGGACCATTACTTCAAAATAAAACTCTGAATGCATTTTAACATTTGCAACTTGCTCTAGAAATCACTGGGGCCTGACAGGCAGAAGGAAGATGCAGCCATAAAACCAAACTGCTTTTACATCCCTAAATTTTGTCTGGGTCTCTACATGAATGGTCCCAAGATGCACTAAACCCTCCACTAAACATATTTAATTTCAGACCATCCTCTCCTGTTTCTTCTTAATTATCATGGGACATACACAGAAAAGATCAGCCAGATGGAGACTAAATATTTCACTACTACAAGATGGAGCATTCTGCACTAAAATGGAACCTTGATTACAATAAAGTCATTAATTAAAGTCTCAACTGATTCTCCTGTCAGTATATAGGAGGCACTAAAGACAACTGTGAGGAGACAGTGTACTAGCTACACTAAGGAAAATAAAACAGTAAACCAGATAGCGATAAGATGATGTTTAACTTGCACTACTCACAGTGAAACACGATGGAAACTCAGCCATGTGTTCAATATATCCACCCATTTTATGTTTATAAAATTATGACACACTGATTTCTTGACAACAAGAATCCTGAACAACATTTAAAAGCAGTGAAGAGCAAAAAGGAGTAAAGGCTAGAGACTCCTGGAGTAAAATCTTACTTTACTGGAGATAAGACAGAGATATAGATTTGGCTTTTTAGCATACTGCATGTTTTCAGTACTTTATGGCTATCTGGACCTCTAAAGACCGTGGGAAAAGGGGAGACAGAAGACTGTAAGAAAACAAAAAAAAAACATACTAAGTGCCATTTTCAAGGAAAAATAAAATAATTAAATGTGAAAATGCCCAAGTCATTTCCTTGTCTGAATGATTAAGTCAAGGGTGTTGTAAGAAATGCAGATGGAATAAGCAGAGCATGCTAAATTCCCTGGACACTCCACAGCACAGACAGCAGGAGTATTGAGCTAAATCCTCACTCAGAGATCAGCCCATCTCCCATCAAAGTCACCTGGAGTTCTAAGTATCCCCTTATAAGTCCTTTGAGAGAATTATTACAGTAAAATTACTTTAGACAGTCATAGTCTCCCACTGTGATATATTCCCAATGGTCCTCTTTAGGTCCCTCTATCATTTATTGACCTCTACTTTGCTTCATCCTGCCAGATAGAGGTAAGGAAATTTGAAGAGCAACAGGTAAACAAAATATAAGTAAATTAAACCAATGCTGGCTCTCTGTTGCACAATCAGTCTTTACTGTATGTGAAGTCAACACCAGAGATCTTTGCAAAATTACAATTACTAGATGTGCTGGATGCCAAAAATAATAAACTCAGCTGCAACACAGGGTGTTGGTTCTCTCCTATATACCAAGAGAAGATCCTATGATATGTTCATTTAATGTCATAAAGTGTGTGCAAATCTAAACAGACTCACAACTGCACCAACAGTAAAACTACAGAACAGAAATGGTCCCATTTCTAACATTAAGAAGTAAATATCCCCTTCCATTCACAGGTAGACAGAGGGTTGAACATATCCTATAGGTGATTCCAGGTGTGATAGAAAGTCTTAATATTCAGGATAAAATAATAAAAAAACCCCAAAACCAAACAGTGACTAGTCTCAGCTTATTCCCTGTAGTAGAGGTTTTTGTGCACTGAATACCACACATTTCTTCTACATTAATGACACTGATTGTCATCTGCCTGTGATAATGTAAAACATCAGAATTCAGTGATACAGTGAGAGGTAGGATAGCACACAGCAATTCACTTTGGCGAGGTTACCTGAGCATTCCAATTACAGCAACTAACCGTAGATCTAGACCACACTGAAGTTAGTATGTAGATTCAAAGAGAAAAGGAAGAAAATCAAAGAAGTAGCAAGAACAAAGACACCATTACAACCTGGAAAGTCTTCTGAGAAACACACTTGAAGAACAGAAAGAATTGTTAATGCAAATGATTGTTTTGTAATAATAATTAAGTAAAATGAATCTGTCAACATAATGTAAAAGCTTGTTAATTGACATAAAAGGGTGTCAGTTCTTAATTTTCTGCTGGGATGGCTCGTGCGGTTTTCTGTTGGGGGTTTTTTTTGGATACTTTTTTTTTTAAAATGGAAAAGAACTTGATATTCTCAAAAACATGCATGTTGGTACTTGTGGCTATGAAATCACATTGCTCTTTCAGAAAGCCAAGTTGATGTTCCTACAAGGAATTTGGCCTAGACAATGCAAGTTTGTTCATGTTAGAGTAAAGGGATGAGGTCTTTATGGCATATTGGAGTATGGTCCTTGGAATAAGATCCTCATTTACTAAATAAATTACTGTATAGTACTGTATAATGGTGTTCACATTATAACTGACAATTAGCACCATTAAAGGGAACGCTCATAAACAACCAAAGCTCACATCAAATTAACACAGCCATGATTAAAATCACTCTTCTGATTTCTGCTCTTCACAGAAATAATCAGCATTTTGCATAAAAATTAGTATGAAGCAGCTAAAAAAGAATTACAAAAAATAAAACCACGGTTCTGCTGGGATGGTGGGACTGCACTCCACCAGCACAGCACAGCACAGCAGTGCCACGTCAGTTCCTTGGCTGCTGTGAAATGTTAAGTGTTGGGTTTCCCTCGGAGCAGGGAGCTCGCACGGACCTCGTGCAGCCAGGGCTGGTAACCAGTGCGGTGACACGGGAGATTAAAGTGCTGCAATTACTCCTCTTGGCTCTAATGAGGGGAACCTGGGTTCTCTCCTGGCCTGAGGGAAGCTCATCTTCTTTATTTTAACTTTGTCACTTAGCCACTTAAATGGTTTTCTAGCCTTTGCATGTTCATTTATTCTGCTGCGGCTTCAGAAAGAAAAAGAAAAACCTGAATAATTATAGCAGAGAAGAACAATAACAAAATGCAAAGGAGTCAGCAATTCATTAAAATTTAGAGAATGCAACATTAAAAACTTTTCTTAACTCGGAAAAAAAAAAAAAAGGAGTCAGACTTTTTCTAAACTGGCATGGAGCCCACGTCCTCATTAGGATTCACACTCCACTCACACAGCAATACACTAATGGTATCACTTTAATCTTCAGCATCACAGCACTAGTTCCTGGCCTCAACCAGATGTTGATGCTAAAATGGCAAGAAAGAGGGAAAAAGAAACTTCTTGCCAGCACTGAGCAGGGCTGGCATCAATCTGGATCCTAGCAGGTGGAAGTTTGAAGCACAGGGACACGAATGCTACTTCAGAGACAGCTAGGCTTGTAATGGCTTCATAAGGCTCAAGTATCACTAAGGAAAATCTAATCAATAAATAAGCAATCAAGACCTCTAATGAAAGAATACCATTACATATACCATGGTTTAAAAAGGAATCACAATATGCTACATATGCATAAAAGTACTGCAAGATAATACGCCTTTGATCCAACATGCCTTTAAAGCAGGAAACACAAGGATGTTCTTATATATCTTACCAACTAATTTAACATATAAATCACAAAAAAATATGATCCAGATGGGCTTCAATGAAGGAAACCAATTAACGTAGACAGCCTTACCATCTGACACATTAACTGCAATAATAAAAACCAAACAACATGGTCAAACAATAATGCTCTGTATTATATCTGACATTTCTAATCAGTTTCTGCATCCTCTTCAAGAAGAAAGACTACCAGCAAGCACTTTGTTTTCCAGAGGAAAAAACTTCTAAACTTAATGCGCGCAGAGCTCAGTCTATGGATGAAGCTGATCTGTGTTCCCTTGGGATGTGCTTTGGAACTAATGGGTTTTGCATAGTCCACATCTGGTTGCACGATTAGACATAGAAAATGTTTCCTTTCAGCTGCATCACCACTGTAACTGCGGCAGACATGGAATGCCAATACCTGCACGCTACTTTAAAGCTTTACCTATGCCCATGGGCTCAGAATAAACAGAATGATTTGGGCTTTGATTTCTGTAGGATAGAATTTTGGTTTATCCTTTCTACAGTCTTCCTAGAAACGTCACTTCTCAAATGAAGCACAGTATTTTTGGCACAGACCTCCCAGCATCAGGCAATTAGGATTGCATCAGACAGTTGCAAGCTGCACTACAATTAGCATTACAAATTAAAAGCCTCACCATGTATACATGTACAGTTACTGTTTGAGAGGTGTAATGCCAACTCTGAGAACTGGTTTTGTATGCATTGGCAACAAAGACTCAGTTTCATCACCTTAGACCTACTGGATCCTTCAAAATCCACCCAGGGAAATCCTTTTCAGCACATGATTGAAATTTAGAATTCTTGTGTAGGAGGTAAATAGGATCACAACTGGGAAAGTCTTGGTTTGGAAATTTGTTCTTCCTTTGCAAAAAAGCAAAGGAATGGCTGTGGGAATTCTGCTGATGTCATCATACCAAGGAAGACCAGAGGACAGAGGACCATGTCATTGCCACAAACACAAATCTCTTGGAAAACTATATTTTCCTTATTAGGATTAACACTAAACCTATCTGATACAATTTATTTTGCACAGCATTCATAAACAAGTGACATAACTTCTCAAAGGAAGTCAAGGCAGTTTCCTTTGTTTTTCACCCTCAATTTTAAAGCAGAAAAAATTAGAATTCTAACTAACTGAAAAGAAAAATTAAGAATACTTAAGCCATAGGAAAATTATTTCTTAGGAATTTGCTTATTTCCAAAGTAATCCATTTATCGAGCCAGCATCAAATAGCCTTGGCATCATAAGAAAGGGTTTGTGAATTCTGACACAAACAAGAAGGTCCAGGCTTCTTCACTACCTCCACCCTTGAAATTTCAGAAGAGGAGTTGACTGGCTCTGTAGACTTTCTGAGTGCACCTTCCTGAGGTTTACAAGTACCAGTATTGCCAACTGAGACAGATCGGGCAGCATGACAATGATTGGCCCTTTGCTCCATGTTCTCGGGGTAGCCCCTTCTGAGAAATCACAGCTACATCAAGGAGATGATGTTTGAAAAGCTCAGTAAAAAGAAGATAATATCTCTGTCTCCCAGAAAGTCAACATACAGGTACACAACTGGGAGACAAAAAAATGGGTTTCTAATTCTTGTGTGATGGGGCAGTTTGAGCAGGTAGGTGAAAACCAGAGGTTCTGGTCATGCACCAGAGTCTATTACAACCTCCCTTTGAGCTCTAGAAGCCGCTTTCCACCTCCTGAAATATGTGATTGGCTTTAGCCAACGTGATGAATTCTAGCATGCTGGGGGCTGAATCAAGTTCTTGCCAGACCCAGCTCCCAAGATGACCATTTCTGCCCACGCGTGAGCTTTCTGGGCGCGCACATTCTGAAATGCCACTCTCAGACAGTGCGTATCTGCTTACTGACGGGCAAAGGTGACACCAGATAACATCTGCTTTACCTCACCATGCAAAACCTTGACTATTGAGTCAAAAGTATCAACAGGCTCTGTTGACACAGAAAACACTGCACTGACAACAGAGTCACTTGGGACCATCGGTCTCAAGCCAAGACCCAACCGCATCAGGCTCCCCAGTAGCCCGTGGCCTGGGACTCTCTGGGACATCTGAAGGCCTGTCCCTGCAGCCAGCTGCAGACAGTCACCTGGCCCTGTGCTCCCAACACGGCGGCGTTCCCAGGGCACAGTGCCCGCAGCGGTTCCTCGCTCCCGCCGTGGCAACAGTGCCCTGCTGGGATCGCTGGGCGGCCGTCGGGCTGGGGCTGGCACAGGTCCAGCTGGCTCCAGCACAGCCAGAGCAAACACAGAGCTGCTTGCACGGATCTATGTAGAGATCCTGTTAGTGCAAGGCAAGGGGTGGCACCTGAATCCAGGTAGAGAGAGCGCCGTGAGTTTGTGCAAGGAAGTAATTCCGATGACAAGCATCGATCTCGGCACGATGGCTCCCAAACCGCCGCTATTTGTTTGTAAGCATCGTGGGAAAGGAAAGGTTTGGAGGACAATGAGGTCACTTTGAGGATATTTGTAAGGAGATCCTCCCACACATGGAAAGCTTATGCGAGAAATGAGAAAAGTGGCTGTTTGCAACTTAACCCATGGGACACGAGAGCTGGCAATGTCTGCAAAGCAGAGTTCGGAGCTGACACTGCAAAAGCACATGAGAGATGATAGATAGAGTGCTCCGAGGGCCGGAAGGGGCTGCAAAGTGATATGTTCACTGAAAGAAGCATTGCCCTATTTCACTGTCGCCTCAAACTACAGCAACACGTTCTGGTTTTGTTTTCTCTGAGAACAGAAGCGCACGTCTTTCCACTCACCTCAACGGGGAACCTCTTGCCGTTGATGCTGTGCTCAGAGCCAGCTGATCCGTTGCTCTGACCCCAGTGAAACTCCACTTTCTCTGCCTTGAATCTTCCTGGTAACCCGGCACCACTGACAAAATAATCGTCCTTCAGCAGGATAGCAACTGCACACACAGAACAATGAGGGGAAAACTCTTAGCACAGTTTTTCTGAAGCATTTATGGTTTTTGCTCATTATATCAGAATACTTTTTCTAATGCAAGCAAAATGTCGGGTCATCATTTTCTGCTTTACAGAGATTGGCTCAAAAAAAAAAAGTCTACAACTAATGCTGGCTAATTATGGAAGTGATTATGAAGTTACGCAGACCACAGAAAATCCCGAAGCCTGTATTTCTCAAGGACTTTTTGCCCTCCTTATTGGACTTTGATTAAAATTTAAATGGCAAACTCCATCAAAACCTGTTTAATGTGGTTCCAGAAAGTAACGGCTGACCATGGTCCCTGCCCTTATAAACCACAGAGGGTCTGCAGATCACGAGTTAGGAAAAGAACAGGTCCTCTGTTCTTGGATTTCCTTTATTTTGTTGGTGGGGACCTCTGTGCCCCATCCCACCTCTACTGCTGGACAAGGCGGGTGCTTTCCTTACCCTCCCTGCCCCCCCTCTGTAAAATGGGGAGAGTGACAATAATATTTTTGAGACTCACTCATGAGACATCCTCCATGAGAACTTGGTTTTATTACAGTAACTCTGACATTATTATTACGTGATTCAATAAGGGTCAAAAGGATCCTCTTTGTATTTGCTTTTCACTCCCAAAAGCCTTTGTATTTTATGTAACAATAAAAGCTGTAGGTCCAAATAGAGGGCAAAATCATATGGAGGGAGCTGGTACCTGTTACAGGGGAGGTCTGTGGTCCAACCAAGAACTGACTCCAGCTTTCAAAAAGTTCCTGTCCACTACTCTCACTACAGGATCACCTGTCTTTTCAGCATCTCTTATTTTTAATACACACAATTCCTAAAAATTCCTCCCTACAAAATCCTTTCTTCTCATCCCTCACAAACTGTTGCTTAAAAACAGAACTAAAATTAGAATTTTGTTTCTGTAAAAGCCACTGCAGACTACTGCTTGCTGTGTCTAGAATCCTGTGTTTAAAGATCTGGGGTTGGTTTAGGGATTTTTTTTTAATGGAAACAGCAAAACCCACAGAGGTTTCTCTGTGGTCTCAAGCCAATTGTGTCATTGAAATGGAAACATTAATATAAATCCAATTTTATTATTTAAGACAGAGGAATTTATTTCTGCTGGAAAAAAAAACAACAACAAAAAAAGCTACTTGTGAAATAGAAGTTACTCCTCTATTGGTGACTCAGTGCAGGCTCTGCTGCAGGCCAGGCTTTTTGCCCTCCCATGAGGAGAGACAGTGACATTTTTCCACACAGCTCAACTTTAAACTGTTTATGTCAAAACTATGTAAATGTTAAATTGAATGAGATGTTCAGATGCATCTAAATAGCGCCAGTGAAATCTCCTGACTATTTTCTTCCATCATTTCTGCTTCTTTTGACAATTCCTTTGCATCCAAGTGTTTTCGTGGGAAAGTATGTGATGCAGTCCTGGCTATGGGGTAGTGCCTGTGTCAGCCGCGGTACTACTGGTAGTCACTCTCTTCTTACACCAATTCTGTGAAACGTAAGTGACTGAAAGAACCACTGTTCTCTACCTCCCTTAAAAAATTCTCAATGGGCTCAGCAGTACTTTAATAGTGAAAATCTCATTCAATTATGCATTCCATAGATAAAATTGTAGAAGATGCGGAATACAGGAAAGCAGATTCGCATGCATCTGTTAACAACCTCTGTGGAGATTCAGTTGCATCTAATAAATATTTGATAGTTTCTAAATAATTTATGGCTCTGTCAGGGGTCATTTTACTTGTTTTAGATGAATAATTAAAAGGATAATTAGGAGGATGTACAATCTGAAATGTTCATCTAATTGTTCATTTTACAGTATTTCTTACACTGCTGAGCTGTACAACATGTGTTCCCATCACCTTCCCAGCTTAGCAGCATCCTCTTACTGCCAGTAAGAGTGACCTCTAGTATTCAGAACTGGAATAAAAAAGCATCACCTTACTGGGCTTTGGGAGCCACTACTTTTATCCAAGAATTTCTACAGAGTGGAAGGAATCAACCCCCAAAGCCCACTAATTTAAAATACTGCATAACCCAGTTTCTTTAAGCAGAAGAAGTTTTTAGAAGTTCTCAATGACCTAAAAGGGGCAAAGTGGCAATACGTGTGTAATGCTGGCAGAGGTACTGCTCCCATGGGTGCTCTTCCATGGGGCAGGTTGGGTTTAAAGAAGCCTTGTCAACCTCAGGCCTGGCTGACACTAGCTGACACTTAATTATAACGTGACCCAAATGAAAGCAACTAATGCAAACATAACCACGAAATGTGTGCATACTTTCCAAGTGATCTTTATCACTTAATACTATGGCCAGATACTATAGTGATGAAATCAAACACACATTAGTGCCTTTGCCAATGTAACTGTACACAAAAGCATTTCTAGTTGAGACAGGGGCTAACAAATCCATTTCCATTTCCTGAATGAAACGCTGTTTTCCATATATTGTCTGCCCTTTACCTGATATGGGGCAGGGGGGGAGGGGACACAGAAGAAAGCAGAACAAATCTAAACAGCAATAACCTCTTTACCTTTTAACATTTCAGAGCATAAAAATAACTCATTGTTCTATTCTAAAAAAAAAATGACTAGGTCCTATAGCAATAACAATAACCTAAGTAACACATTTCCTGCCAGTTAACGAGCGTTAAGGTTAAGGGCCTTTGGCTTTGCCTGGGACCCCTGTCTCTTTTAACCAGTCATTAATTGCAGAGAAATGCCCTCTACATCCATCACCATTGCTTAAACAGTTATTTAGTTTACTGTCTCTGCCAGTCTGCAATACGAAGGTCTCATGTGGCCATCTGCTCCAAGACTCTGCTGCCAAAATGTGTCACAATTTATGGCACAGCCTGCCTCTATCTTCTACTCACAAGCCAAAACATCCTACTTGGTTTGCTGCTCTACCACTTACCCCCTTAAAAACTAATCCCAGGCAACTTTCTTCAGAAGGTCAGAAAACCAAGAAAAGGAATGGGACTTGATAAAACAAGGGAGGAGTCAGGAGCTCAGCAGAAGAAACCGGGGCTGACAGCAAGGCAAAAAGAGTCTTCACATTACCAGGAAAAGGCCGTAAGTTACCAAGAAAAGTGACAGTTACTGTTGTTCTGAGAAGCAATAACTTGTCAGCAAAAATCCATACCCCAATGGGTGAGGAAATCAAATATAGCAGCAGTGCTAAAATCACCCAGCAGAGAAGACTGAAGGTTCAGCTTTCACTGCCAACCGTGTGGAGACTGGAAAATGTGCTGGCACGTTTCAGTTCAACAGAACAAGGTTCTGGCTTGTATCAGCACTAGTGTGGGCAGCAGGACCAGGGCAGTGACTGTCCCCTTGTACTCAGTGCTGGTGAGGTCACACCTCAAATCCTGTGTTCACTTTTGGGCCCCTCAGTGCAAGAAGGACATAGAGGTGCTGGAGTGTGTCCAGAGAAGGGCAACAAAGCTGCTGAAGGGTCTGGAACACAGTTTGATGAGGAGAGGCTGAGGGAGCTGAAGGTCTTTAGCCTGCAGAAAAGGAGGTTCAGAAAGGACTTTATTGCCCCCTACAACTACCCGAAAGGAGGTCTTAGCCAGGTGATGGTCAGTCTCTTCTCCCAGGTAACAAGCAATAGGACAAGAGGAAATGACCTCAAGTTGGGCCAGGGGAGGTTTAGATTACATATCAGGAAAAATTTCTTCATCAATATGGTTGTCAAGTCCTGGAACAGGCTGCCCAGGGAAGCAGTGGATTCACCATCCCTGCAGGTATTTAAAGGATTGGTAAATGTGGCACTTGGGACATGGTTTAGTGGTGGGCTTGGCAGTGCTGGGTTAACAACAGGACTCAATGATTTCAGAGGTCTTTCCCAACCTAAATGACTCTATGATTCTAACATGGTTTCCCACTATATGTGCAGCAATGTTACTATTACATGTACAGTATAGCATTAGCACCTTTCTTTGAAGAATAGAACCATCACTTTCTCATGGTATTTCTAATTACGTTTATTGCTGATTACCACAAACAGCCTCTGTGACCATAAGGGCAGGGTTCATACCAAGAATAGATTAACTAAGCACCAAATTTCCATAGCATTCAACCTTGCCTGAACCTCATGTTGCTACAAAGGGCAAAAAAGTCAGGATTTCAAAGCACACAGGAGCATTTCTTAGTAAAGCTGGAAAAAAACCCCCTCAGTAATGCATCAAAACCCCCAGCTATGCTTGGTGGTGGTTTATGTTAACTGGATTTGCTTTGCAGTAAAAGAAAACAGGATCACAGCCTGCCACTCCATTTCATCTGAGGGGCAATAACTCTCAGCTTCTGCTAAGATCCTGAACCACTGGAGCTGGATCTGAAGCATTTGCTGTACTCCAGGTTGTGGCTCAGATCCAAAATCCCCTGGAAGCCATGGGTGTATTCAGGGTCATGCTGCAAACTGCCTGAGCAGGTACATGCCCTGGATTTTGCTAGCAGACCTCTGGCTATGGACACAGTACAGAAAAGCATTATAGAGATGCATGTCAGATGTTAATAAAGATAAAAATATACTTCCAATAAATAAAATTGAATTAATTAGTGGTTTAATCCAATTCCCTAAAAATATTTGACCTTGTCAAATGAAGAGGGTGGCCTTGTAATTTCTGCTTTTTACATTTTTAGAATTAAAGAGTAATCAAATGCATGTGGTTTTGCATATAAATCAACCTTGACCTTTCGGTGAACTGTTTTGGTAAAAATAAGCAGTACTCATGCCTGTTCTTTTTTCTCTAAAAGGCAGAACAGACAGAGCAGAAAAGAATTCAGTTCAGTGAAGAATACTGTGCTATAATCATATCAGAAACACATTAATAAGCCTCCTCTACTCTGAGCAGTTATTGCTCTTTCTTCTCTAAAATCTTCCAATTTCTAAGACTTCCCCTTTTCTTCCTCCCGAGTCCTGCATTTCAGCATTCTTTTGGATTAGATGTTACAGCCTCCCAAAGCTGATAATTCAAGGTTACACCTTGAAACTCTTATACCACCTTTTATTCTGAGGAACAACTGACTACCAGGAGAATTAGTTTATACTGAGAACAAAAAAAAGCAATAAAAAACCACCTTAAAAAAAGCCCCCTTAAAATCAATCTGCAGAACTAGTTCTGCACAGAATGCAGAGGCAGAGGTAGGTGGCTCCTACTGGAAAATTATATAAAAAAAAAAAAAGAGAGCCACAAAACCCAAACAACAGAACGATGAAAAAGGAGGAGGGTGGAACATGGCTTGAATTTTTAATTGACTGCAGGCAGGCTATGGAGACGAGTAGAAGAGAACATACCCGTTTTCCCTGTGTTTTTCATCCAAGTCTTGTTTGAAGACTCATTGTCAAAACCATCAAGCTGCAGTTCTTGATACTCATCTCCAACGTGGGCCAGATGGTCTACGATGTCTATGGGAGACTGGTGAGACCCTCCACACTTCTCGCTGGAAGTAACCCAGTGCTCGGGACCATAGGTACCTGTTAAAAAATACCAATGCCAATTAACATTCCAGTGGCTCAACAGTGCTGGGTAACTCTTAAGTGTGAGGATGAAGCACGTGAACTCCCCAGGTAACTCCACCACAGTTACGCGTCTCTCGTGTGAAAGAGGTTAAGACGTGTAAACTTATGAGGAGATTGAAATCCACTGGCTTTGTGCCGTGCTCCAACTTTGCCTCTGGCACTAATGAACAACGGCCTTTTTTAAAAATTACTATTCTATAAAACTATCTGCAGTTCCCAAGCTCCTCTTGTGCAAGTGTTATCAATTAGCATGGTGCTACAGGAACTCCCCTAAAGCTTCAGCCCTAATATATTACTCTATAGTTTACCTTTTCACAGTGGACAAATAATGTAGGCGCTATCCATTAACTTGTGTTTGTGCAATGCTCCACTTAAATAATATGATCTTTATGAATGATCGCATTTCTTTTAGAGGTTTTGAAGCCAGAAAAGATAAAAAGAAAGAATTAAACTAAATGTAGATTAGTAAATTTAAAGAAAACAACAAAGGAAAAAAATTACTCTGGATGGAGGAACTAAAGAGGACTTCCTGTCAGGAAGACATTAACTTTCTTTTGCTGCTATTCTTACATGACTTTTCTGGTTTCGATGAACAGTCAATTAAAATAATATGGAAAAAAAAAGGTTTGAGACAAAGACCTTGCCATCCACACCACATACCAGCTCCAGATGCACTACAATACTCAGCAGCACACTTAGGAGAATCTCCTACAAATTTCAAATTTTTCTTATGACCTTCCTCCCCAACTTTAAATTGTATTTACAGAGACTAAGAGATTATCTTCCCATGAGCGCAAACAGCATTTTAAGCTCCTGAAATAACAGCACAGAGTTCTTGTAAAGCACTTGTTGCTCACAGTTCTTAAAGTGCTTTCCAGCTGGAAATTGATGGCTGAGAAGGGAAACAATTTGCCGAAGCTCAACTACCAAAACCAAGTTGAACCCTGCTCTCCTGAGACCCTCCCTCCTGAGAAGGGAAACAATTTGCCGAAGCTCAACTACCAAAACCAAGTTGAACCCTGCTCTCCTGAGAACCCTGCTCTCCTGAGTCACACCTGTATCGAACCTCTGAACTACACAGTCAGCAGGTCTGTTCGATAGGCAGACAGCAGTAAATGATGCATCAATGTGCATTTATTAGCCTTGCATCTGAGAAGCACATGTAAATTCAATTAGTGCCATCCAAACCCAGCAGTTGTGAAGGCCAGTTTCTCTGGACCCTGGGTTTTAATCTGTCTGGTTGCAAAATGCAATCATGAGCGAATGCAGGACACTTAATCAATAGCGAGATTTTGTGCTGTACTCATCACACACAAATGCTGTCTGGTCCCCAAGTGACAAGAAGAAAGTGTTTTACTTTCAAGTACAATTAGTCAAAACTGTAACATCCTTTAAAAATCATTTACATCATCTGCCCAGGTTAAAAACCAGTTTCATTTATCTCGTGGTTCAACTTGTATTGTCAGCAAAAGCCACTTCCAGTTAATTTCCCAATGTACCACAACCAAGGAGAAAAGAATTATTAAAAATCTTATGTGGGGGAAACCAAAAGCGTTCTGCTGAAATACTGGTATTTTTCCCAAATCAAGATGCTCTTAGTAATTGGTTTACAGTGAATTAATTGGAAATTCAGATTTACTTTTCATACAACCTTGCATCTTACCCTATGAAATTTGGGAATTTGCTTTAAAATGTTTAGCACTACACATAATCAAATCTGCCAGCTCTTGTGTTTTGGCTTTGTTATAAAAAAGGGGTGAGCTTTTCAAAAGCACTCTGCTCACAGAGGCTATCTCAGTGGTTTCAGCTGTGCATTCAAAAGGAGCTGCAAACTCAGATTTTTCTTTTTTAAGTATTCTGTGTCAATGGGGACTTTTTTTTTTTTGAGTCGGCGGATTTATTTTAACAGGAACTGTAGGGCTCCTTCCGTGCATCTTGCCATAATTTTTCATTTACTTATTTATTTTAAGTATAGCCAGCTCTCAATCTATTTGCAGTGACAACTTCCTTGTCAAAATGAATAAAATAAGCCATAAGGGTAAACAAACAAACCACCATGTTGAATTAAAACCTCAAGTGACTTAGATACCTGGACTGACTTTTGCTGAAAAATAGTTTCTCACAGACCTTTGAAGGCTTATATAGCTTTGTGTCATTTTAAAAAAACATTGTCTGCTTTTTTTTAATTAACTTGACTTGCTTGAATTTATTTCATAGCAATAAATCTCTTCCTATAAATACAGTAGCTTCACTTGCTTATAAATCTATAATTTACCAAAGAAAAGTCTAGCAGTATCTGCTTTCTTCACGTGACAGTATTAGTTTCCTTGTATAAAATGTTTCCAAACTGGTGCTGAATTATTAAAGAAAAAAAATCTAATGCAATTAAATGCTCTCAGCAATTCGAAACCCCAACTTAGTGCTGGTGCTGTGACTCCAAGTCCTGACATCCCAAATTACGGTCAGAAGGCTAAGCTCCGACTTAGAGGTTCAAGGCCTGCTAGTTAAAATCAGCACAGGATCTTATAAACGAAAAGGTTTGCCATTAATTTCTTTCAGAAGTTTTTGATATGTAAATTAGTACATGCAATATGACCTACACCATTATGGCAGCAACTCTAGACAGAAATAGAGGCCACGACCCCAACATCTCCCTTCCCAGCAGCGCAGAATTGGGGCCAACCCAGCTTTAACAATGAGCACAAAAAGGCAAAGGTAGGATGGGGAGGCGACAAGAAAACTTTTGAGTTTTAAACCAAACTAAATTATATCCCCTACCCAGAAAAAAAAAAGCTCAACAACCTATAAAATGTAATCAAGAACAGTGCAGTGGGATTCATTTATTCCTTGGTAGTCATCAGAAGGTTCAGGCCTAACTGCCTGCTCCTTTTCATGGACATTCAAGTGCAGTTTTAATTGAAACTGATCTTCCACTACAGACTTCAAATTAATTCTTCTTCCAAGTGTCTCATGCTCCAGACATCCTTGCTTTGCAAAAAACCCCTATATCATTAGAGGAGGAAATAGAACACTTTTTCCAAGCTTGCAGATATTGATTACCTATTCCTTCCATCAAAGCACAATTGCCATTCTGCACTGTATAAATCTCTTCAGCGTTAGACACTTTATAAAGTACCGAGAATTATATCATTAATCATTTGCAGTTACACCTGTCTTGCTTTATTGAATTCTTTGTTTTTTAGAACTTTAAATAAATGCTTTTAAATAAAAACATGACACTAAATAAAGACTCTGTTTCACTTAAACCTAGTAAAAAAAAAAAAATATCCCCTAATTCTGTGTGTGACATTTACCCATCTGAAACAGAGGAACTTGTGAATTATTTGTATTTCATTTTTCCAACAGTAAGCATGGTGGCTTGAATCAAATAAAATTTTGAATGAATTTGAGCTGGCCTTTTAAGTCTGATAAATAATTTGGTTTCCAAAAGCCCAAACAAGGTAAGAACCCTCACCTGTGTTAATAAATAATACACATTTCCACTGAAGTAGTGGGACAACCTGCAAGCAAACATCAGACAGCCCCGGTCCAGGAGACACCAAGTCCTGGAGATGGAGTATTTGATGTGGGAGCAGTACAGAAAGAGAATAATAACTGATAACATTTGGCATTTTCAGATATTGAAGTCAGCGTCCTGCCTCCAGGAAACCACAGGCTTGGGTCCAACAATGAAGTGCCCACACTGGGGAAGGAGGGATGTATTCATCCCCCAGCTCATGGCAGCAAGAGGAGATGGTGACTGAAGAACTCCTGAGTGATGGGACAGGCCTGGGGGCTAAGGAAAGCAGTAAGGAAAGGGAATTCAGCCTCAGTGATCCCTCTAAGCATTGAAGAGGAGACCACTCTCTCCCAACCCTGCAGGGCATTTTTTCACCACTCCCACTCCGCAGAGTCACAGGACACTTGCTCTGTTCCTGCCTTGGGCTGGTACAAGGACAGAGCATCTCTGGACACTCCATGAGCACCCTCTGGGTTGCAGCCAGGTGCCTGAGGACGTGACCTTACACCTCAGCTTAAATCAGGGACAAAAGGGCCACTGGCTTCCAAGGCATGAAAGCAGAGCTGGGGTCAGGGACCTCAGCAACACTGTGGTGTCTGACACACAAAGCTTCAAACAACACTTAAGGCCAGAGATATTATCACTCAGCCTTGCCTGAAATTACCTGATGCTTCCTAGATTCTTTTCTCATGCAAAATCTTTCTGTCAATTACTGCAGCACCTTTAACAGTTTTTAATACACTGTCTGCTCTTTAAATAGAATCCGAGATTACTTTTTTCCTTCTTTTTACTGTACAAAGCAATGAGCAGTCTTCATTAAAGAAAAACCATTAAAATAATGTATTCTGACAAAATCTAATTAAAGCGTGTATAAAAACTTCCACTTTAAAAAAAAATAAATTATTTTTTCCCCACAATCTTTTGTTTAAAACATCTGTTATTAAAAATACTGGCATTTCCCTGATTTTACATAATTTTCTAATTAATGGATCAGCTACTCTGATACAGACTGGTGTGTAACATATTTGCCTTTACTCAATATCCAGATAGAGATTAACAGACAATTAAACCAGGCAATTTCTGAGTAATATTTGATCATTCATTTACAAGCTGGGAAAGAGGCAGAAATATCAACACTGGGATTTTTTTAATTTCACTTGTTTTCAATGTTTTCACAAAAATCTGACTTTAAATCCCAGACCCGACACGAAAAAATAGGGGTTTACAGTTTGGAAGTTTTCTATTCTTCATTCTTTTTGTTGGTTTTTGGTTTGTTTGGTTGGTTTTTTTAAACAATATTATCTCAGACAAATCTTTGTCTCTATTTGATGCCTCTTAAATTCTCGTTTTTGAATGAAAATGGTAGTAATGATTGCAAAGCAACCAAAACCCCTCACCTCTGTAATTAAAGCAAATTACCTCAGTCACTTCATTGGGACATCCTATCCCATCATCTTAATATGGGAGAAAATCCATCCATGATTATGTGAGAGGCAGATATTTACAAGAGCTGTAAGAAAAGGGATGCTGCAGAAAGGTTTTTATCCCTGATCCCTCTCCAGCTCTACTTTTTTCTCACTGCCCCACAGAAGTTACGCAGACAGAAGTTATCCTCATACACAGACATGATCTGTACCAGAGGCAGCATGTCTCTGGTTCATATAAAGCAGCAAAAGTTCTTTTCTCCCTGGGTTGGAAGGATGTGAGACCAGCTCACCCAAAATAGGGCAAAAGGCCTGCTAAGCAGTGGCTTGGTATCTGCTTGGATGCCAGTAGTGTTTGCTCAAGTATGTAAGTGATGCCAACCAAGCAAGTTATCTCTCCCACAGCCTGCCTTCCTGCTTAAAGCACAAGAAACAAAAACCAGAAAGAATTCAAGTGCTTAAAAGCCAAATCTCACTTGAAAGCCAACGGGGACACCTCTGACACAGAATTTCTAGAAGTATCTGGCTATTTCAGCTGGGACAGTACTGTGCCATTCAGAATAAGCGAGTATAAAAGGGAAAATTCCAGGTTTGTCTTAGGGCAAAATCCAACCAGTTATTAAGAATGGGTGGAAAGAAATAATATTTCCTCTTAAAACAAAAATGTCCCAAGCTTTGCTTGCACAGCTTTAGTTGGGCAGCTTAAATACTTAAAGGACCACAGCAGGTAAGAACCTCTGCAAGTTTTATAGGCTCTGGATAAACAGAAAAGCTTTCCTTTGCACGGACTGGCAGCTGTGACCTGCCCAACCATCTCAGCATTTAGCTGAGGAGCACTACAGATCTGAATCTCTGCCTCTGAGTCTCTGACACACTTGAACTGCTCCATCATGAGCCAAATCTCAAGAAACACCGAAAAGAAATGTCACCACCAGTAAACAAAACTGATTCCTTTTTTTTCACACTGAGAAAGAGCAAGGAAGCAGTGCCCTTGTTCAGCTACAAAGCAATGAACTTCAATAGCAGGTTGGATTTTCTAACAGGAAAAGATTGCTTTAAACAAACAAATATCAGTGAAATTCACTATGGAACTGAATGCAATTTAAGATCCTACAGAAATCTCAGTCTCTGGGGCTTCTCTCTTATCTAGGAACAAAAACCCTGAAACTGTTACTTGATGCCATAAGATCCATCATCACTTTTTGCCATTTAAAAAGGAGCTGTATCAGTAAGTCCAGGAAAGCACTGGAGAAGGTGTTTAAGCCACGTGAGTACTGACAGGAGGCAAGGCACATACTGCAGAACCAGACTGGCTGAAAAATCAGCCTCCCTTTACCCTCTCTTCTCATCTCCAGACCCCTCCTGGGAACAAGAAATAAAGTGAATCCCATAGGATGAAGCCTAAAGACTGCATTTAGATATAAGGCCAAAAAGAATGATTTGAATGACATATCTCTTGCTGAGTGATTTAGCACAAGGCTGCAGAGGTGAAGGCATAAAAATCCCTGAAAGCCTTGATAAAAATCAGTGGCATTTTTCAG
Organism: Manacus candei; assembly: GCF_025592945.1. NCBI lineage: Eukaryota > Metazoa > Chordata > Aves > Passeriformes > Pipridae > Manacus > Manacus candei. Next base: position 7,948,530 of record NW_026138073.1, read on the forward strand.
GGGTCTTCCCATTGCAGAGAAAGTAACCAGGTTGTTGAATTATTATATTAGGGGGAAAAGTTGCTGAAATTATACTGTCTTGCTCTAAAATGATGGCATACCAAAATCAAAGGGATGGAGAAGGAGAGCCTGTAGTTAAGAGTTCACAGTGTTGTTTTGAACAAAAATTTCCTGCCCTGAGGGAAAAGGGCTTTTCATTTTATTATTCTCTGTCATCACTCTGTTTAACATGAGACACTCGTGCTTGCAGAAAATTCCAATTACTGCTTGAAAAATGAGACTGAATTGCAAGAGCAAGATCCTGAAGAGCTTGCTGAGACCCAAATAGGTCTGAGCATCACCCAGTCTGAGAGGTGCGTGCAAGGCACGGGAGAGCTGCGAACACCCAAGGACAGCTTTTTGAGAACTCAAAAAATCTGAAAGAAATTTTCCCCAAGAACAATCTCTGATAAGGGATATCTTAACCAGCAGTTGTTGGAACAAACACAAAACACAGGAAGACAGAACAAAAAGGGTTTGGATTTCGATAACCTCTGAGCAACCACGAGCAGCGGCACCAGAAGCACCGGTGCCACCACACCTACAGAACCACACAGCCATGGGGGGCTGTGGAAGGAAAGTTGATCTTCAGTACTGATTGTGTCAGTGATACTGTCACACTGCCAAAATGTGGCAGATGCAAAGAAAGGCTTTAAATCACGCTGCTAAATATAAACTATCCTATAATGTCTGCAGCTTTTAAACCGAAAGACAGAGTGATATGTGTGCTCTCCTTAAACGTTCATATCCACAGATGCTACAGTTATTGCTGGATTCTTTAACTAGACTTCCTCACCTTCAATTACCTTTGGCGAAGTTTTTAATGCATATTTTCAAAACCTTTGTATTTCCTTACGGTTATACATTAATATCTGTATTACACAGTCATGGACACAGTGTTTTTTAATATATATCTCCACACGCACATCTACAAACTTTCTGCATCATAATTTTGTTCCTCAAAAAAGTACGAAGCTGCCATGAATCTTGTATGAAGTTCCCACTGTACCTGTCAACCTGCCAGAGGCACAAGTGTATGATAAATATCCAACATCAGGAAACGCCAGGACCTTAAGACTAATGCTACAGGAAGCTCACAATAAAATGGAGTAAGTGTAATTACTAAAACAAGCTTTTTCCATAAACATTTCAAGTTTTAGCATTTGTGAGCTGAATAATTTACCACCACACAAAAGTGAAAATGGTACTAAGTTTAGCTGTGCTGGCAAGAAAGTTTGGGTGTCTCACACAATAAACTCTTGATAGACTTGCCTAATGACCTGTTGAGTTTTATAACTAGTATTTCAAAACTATTTATATTGAGCACAGAGCACAACAATATCAATGAAATTATCATGCAGAACTCACTGAGTGGGAGGATAAATTGTGGTATTGAAGGTGCCTGCTGGTGGCAAGTGATTGAGGTAATGTATATCTACATCCTCTGTTTTTTATAATTTTCTACATTTTTAATAAATGTATCTGACATCTCACACCATTCATTTTATAACTGTCAGAGGCCTTTTTAAAACTGCTCACCCTGAGCTGCATATAATAAACGAGGTGATAACTTGCAATATAAGGAAAAAACAGGAGATTAATTTATATGAAGGCACTGTAAATTAACTTCCTTCTATTCCTATACTAGGTTAAGTAAAGCCCCATGAAGGCTACAGACAGACATAAAAATAGATTTTTTCCTAAATGTAATTTTAAAAAGTATAAATCCTAATGGAAATTACAGAATGAAGATGTATTATGAATCAATGCAGTAGCTCAGTGACAGCACTTTGTGTTAGTGGGAGGAAGGCATATATTCCAGTAATGGGTGCCTCGGACAGGGCACGAGTGTCTTGGACAGGTCATGTCCAGGACAACTTCCTCTGTGGAAGGGTCTCTCTCTTTCACTGTCCTTTTTTCCTTCATAGGCAATAGCTGCATAATGATGGACCTTGACAGCAGGAATACTTCTATTGCTGTAGTGCCCTATTACAGCAGAAGGAAGAAGGGCTCCATTCTTCCCTGTACAGAGCAGCAAACAGCTCCTGCCTCAAAAAGCTTACAGCCTAACAATGTAAGACAAGCAACCCAACTTGAAGCATCTCAAATTTGAACAGATGCAGCCCCCTGGGCTAACCCTCCCTTCTCTGTAACACCACGCTTCATGCTCTCTTCTCCAAAGCCATCTTCCAGAGATGGCACTAACACACCAGAAGGGTGATCAACCTCCCCATAAGACAGAAAATAAATGCCAATTCTTCCAGAGAGCAAAGACAAAAGAAGAAATTAGCCTAGTGTTTCACGGAATTAAGCATATGAAAAAGCACAGGCTCATGTAACACTGATGCAAACCATGGTTCCACCTGGGCTACACCAAGGAGAAAGCACAGCATGAATAAAGCTCTGAGCAAATAAAACTGAACAAACAAGAGGAAGAAATTAGACAGGAAACTTTCCCACCCAAGAGTTGTTTGATGCAGATGGAGGCTGGGGGGGCTTCAAGGAGACTTTGTTGATAGAAGAGGAAGGAATAGGATCTGAATTTGGCCTGGTGCTAATTACAACATCCCTTGCCAACACCCAAAGCAGGCAAAAGCAAGGGGGACAAGTAGGCAGCTTGCTGCTTTATGCCTGTGACCTTAACCCCACACTGCAGCTGATAGTCCCCACAGGGGTCAGAGCTGAAACTGGGCAACAGCCTGGGAGCATCTGAGCTGAAACCCTGGGAGAGAGACCTCAGGCTGCAGGAGGACTGAGGCAAAAAGAAAACCTGCAAGAAAAGGCATGATGGGCTCAGGAACCCTTTTATGCTTTTAAACCAGAGATCATGGGTGGTTTGAGGGCTTGACTGGGACCCTGCTGAAGCATCAAAGCTCCTGTGCTGCTGAGCCTGCCCAGTGGCTCAGAGATGAACACTGAACGACAGTGACAGTAATAAGGCATGACATTTACGTCAGGAAATCTCAAATTCCCATCTTGCTTCTCTGTCTCCTTCCTACCACCAGGAGCTACACGCTCCATTTCACTCCCTTCTCTATAAAGGGAGAAGTTCAACTGTCTCATCAGAGTACCTGCAAGGACTGCTCAAAACTTGAGGAGAGCCATAGAGATAAAAAGCCGTGCAAGACTCAACTGTCCCATTAGAGACCCTGTTCTCAGGCTGGCTGCAAATACATTTAAAAAACCCCACAATTCCAATTATTTCTCAAAGCACCACAGACTTGAATCCTACTTTTTCTCACACGTACCCTTAATAGCCTTGATCTCACCAAAGAAACTGCTAACGTAAATGATGCCTCACTGTAACTTAATTACCTCCAATTTGGGTGGGTACAGAACAGAAAGTACCTTTTCTTGATTCCCATCTGTTCCTCATAACTAACCAAAGAAGCCTTCCCCAGAGCTCTGTCTCTGAAAGACAGTATGAAAAAAAAAAAAAAAGGAGGAGGAAAGACAGGAAAAAATTGTATATTTTTATTGAATTTTTGCAGGATGCAAGTTAATAAAACACCTACAGAGAGCACAGAGCAATATAGAAAGGGAATAAAGGGAGGGAGGGCTGATATCAATAAAGCCTATCCAGAGGCACTGGTAGAGTGAAAGTACTCATGATTTCAGAAGAAACTTGCTACAAAAATGATTTTCACTTGTTGCTTTGGCTCAGGTTTAACATTTACAAAAACCAGAAGTGTCCTAAGCAGAGAGTGGATTGAAAAATAAAACCAGGAAGATAAAATTATCTGTTGCTGAAACATGTCACCTTCAGCTTTTCAAAACCCCTTGTTGATCCTAAGCTGACCAGAGACAGCCACCAGACTAGGACCCTACCATTTAATCATATCACAGACAACACTGCAGTCCTCAAAAATCACTCATCACACCTTGACAAACATTGGTTTTGCCATGATATTGCCTTTTTAGGTGAAAATCAACTTTAACCAAACTAAGCTCTTAATGGCATCCCTGTTCCAAGAGCCCTCTCAATCCAGCTGTCCCTTTCAGTAATATGCACCAGCAAAAAAGCTCCTGGGAGACTTTCTGGGAGATTGCCAGCTTTTACTTAACGACACATCGTGAACCCTGGCCTCAACTTCCATTAACATTCAGTCTATGTTTCTACCATTAATTCGAGAGGAATGAATAAGAAGACAATAAGCAGTGATTGTGTCCAGCCTGAGGTACTCCATCAGAAGGCACTGCTTCTGTAGCTGACAGAGAACATTTACAACCAGTTTTCTCATTTTTGCTCTGTATCTGTCATTTCCAGTATGTTATGCTAAACAGCTTTAACTGTTCAGAACCAGCTTTAGTTTTCCAATTAGGAAAGTCCAGAGTTAGGAAAAAACAAACAAACCCACACAAAAAAAACCCAAACAAAGCCAAAAAACAAACAAACCAAAGTCATGGAAAGTACCTAATGTTCCTAAGGTGAATCTTATTCCATTGTACCCATTCTGTCAAGGTAGTAGCCTGTCAGTGCTGGAGGAGGGCACTGGCAGCAGCCCCTTTTAGTCCCACAGCCTTGCCCAGTCAGGACAGGCAGAGTCCCTTTCCACCTGCCAGCACTACCCTGTGGCAGGGAACCTGCACACAAACACCTGAGCAGCTGCTGTGGGGAAAAGGGAAAACCAGCTGCTGCAGAGAGCTGGCAGCAAAGTACTGCTGTGATGGATGGAGCCAGGGTGAGCGCTGCAGGAGATTCACTCCCACAGTACCCGTGGTGCACATTCGAATACAGTTAAACAAAAAAAAAACAAACACAACAAACCAAAACCAAAAAAAACCCAGCTGGGAAAAATGTCCTTTCCTCCAGCACTGCACAAACATTTCGTTTAGGGATGATCACCCCACCCTGCAGCTTGCAGGCTTTGGGATGCAGCTGTTACTGGGATGAATTTTCCCCAGGGCAATGCCCCTTCACCTCACTGCCTGAAGCTCACACAGCTGCCCACTGCCTCCCATGGGAGCATCTTCCTGAACTGCCACCACGGACGCTCCGGAGCAAGGCAGGTGCTGTCACACTGCACTCCCCCCGCTCCTCCCTGCCCGGTGTGAGAAGGCAGCAGCCAGCTCTGAACACACTTCTCTCTGCTGTTTAGTCACAGCAGCGTTTGGGCAGCCCACAGTGACAGATACCATAAAATGGAATCTGGAGTGTATCATTTAACTGTGAAATCTGTAAGATATTGGATTTATATGGTGTCTGCAGAGCACATTAGAAGATCATCATCATCATCATGTCTTTTCAAGACAGCCATAATTATTCAGGCTGTTATTCTATCTCACAGGTGCTTTTGAAAAACTATTCAATATTAGCAAACCCTCACTAAAATCAATGTTTTGGTTGAGGGACTAATCTTCCTATCAGTACACAGCCATACCTGGGCTTATCTACATTACCAATTCCCTGCTGATTGAGCGGATTCATTAACAACACAATCTCTGGTGACTGAAATGAAGTCTCATTCTTCGTATCACCGGTGCCTTGCTGTTTGCTTTTCCTTCACAGTATGCACACAAGTAATTAACTTACTATGCTCCGCTAGCTCCTGACACATTACTTGGCATAGAAAAATTCACCAGCAGGTAGTTAAGCATGCAAAATATTTTCAGTCAAATGAACTTCATAACAAAGCTCTACTTCAGAAAAATGCATCTCTTTCTGATACAATGCTAACTGCCCATACCAACAGGAGGTGTCAAAAAAATACGTAATTTTAACCACTTTTTCTCAATGTATAGGAAGTTTCTTTAGAGGGAAAAACTGGCAAGTAGTAGATGTTCACTGAAAGGATAAGCACGTAGATCAACCTGAGTGGCCCTTGTGAAAGTCTGACGTAACAAGGACAGACACAGGATCCATATGGTATAGAGGAAAATGGGGAAAAAACAAAGTGGAGATTCGCTTCAATGCAGCATTGCTGAGATTACTGGTGTCTGAAAGTAGAGAATAACGGTGCATTTTGACTTTTACATCAAATTCAAAAAAACCCCAAGTAATTTGCTGTTTAAAGCATAGAGTGCTTTTATGCCTGGAGTTCAATGACAGTGAAAACTCCCTAAATAAAAACATGGAATTTATTGTATGCCCCACCTAAAGACTCCACCCAGGAACATGACTTAAAATATTCAAGTCATCTCAGCAATGTCAAGAAATAAAACTAAAGTTACTGCTGTTCTTATCTGTCCATAGGATGAAAGGTTAAGGTACAAAGAGATGGTGAGTTAGCACAGAAGCAGTGAGGGGATACTGGGCTGAGCCCACTGAAGTGACAAGACTGGCACTGACTTCGATAGCACTAGGACTTTTCCCTGAGAATATAAAGATATCAGAGCCTTGTGGGGGGTTCCTCTGATCTGAGCACACCCTAACCTACGATTTTAATCCCCATAGTATTTTTCCAGTACCAAAGGCCAGGTAGCATAGGATCCTCACACCACATTGGTGTAGTCTGGCTGTAGTGCCATACCAAACACTTGCTCTACAGTGTCCTAGTCCTTCCTTTAAACCAAATGTAGCAGAAATTCCAAAATATGTGTAAAAACACTTAAATAAGAGCAGGAACTTGGCTGGATAAAGACCCATTCACAGTATTATTCATCCTAACTTTGACCTTTCATGACAAATTCTTGTTCAGAAATCCCGTGACTGTGTTGACCTAAAACGCTGGAAATTGTGACCTTGGTGTTTTGTTCTACATAAGGAAAAATCCTTCTGAAGTCCTGGAAAACGAAACTGTTCTTTTGCTCAGTTTTGTCCAGAAGACATTTGTTTCTTTCCCCTTCACGTGCCACAAGGCACGTACCCTTGCCAAATTCAGACTGTTGTTTCAATTCATTCGGTCACAGAAGTTGTTCCTTGTGTTCCATCACAGCCATTTTAGCTTGTGACAAAAGAGATAGAGCTGCAGAGGACAGAATTCGCTGTGATTTGTGTATATCATTTGCCTCTAATCTTGCACTGCTTTCAACTCGGCTCATTTAAATATAGCTCCTGTCATACCCATCATTTTCAGTTCACCTGTTATGCAGAACCACACACTCCAACAGAGCAGCCTTCGCTGCACAGTTTGTACAGATTCTCTACTCCAGGCCTGAAATCCTTATTCATTTAAAAACTAGATGTTCCTTAAACAGTATTTCCAGTTGCTTAACCAGCATATTAATGCACAGAATAGAAACTAGATTTTGTTACTTCTGATTTTCATCAAAAATTAACTGTGTCACTTAACCATGGGCATCCTTGATAGTTACTCAGGTCTGTAAACAGTTCACTTAATCAAGGAAACCCTTGTTATATTTCCAGAAGACTGCTGAAACTTGCTCTGTCCCAGGGGAAGGCATCTCAGGTTTTGTTTGGTTTTCCACGCTTACAGTATCAGCACAAAGTAACAGGTTTTCATGCCAGAAGAAACAGTTGGATAACACATACTGACCTGACAGGCATGAGTCATTACACTTCATAAAGTCACCTCTCAGAGTCTTAAAAGCAGTTTTCACCTTGTTCAGAAAGGTATTGAGTGCAGAAGAAATCAAATCTTGAGTAGCCATTGTGTTGGGTTTTTTTTGTTTTGTTTTTTAAAGATTATTTCCATGTTTAATTGCTCTCCAACTTTCAGCCTGCAGGTTACTTCTAATGCCAGCTCACCAGGTTTCCAGCTCAGTCTTTATTGGCCTTCCAGTGGCAGATTGCTAGTGATCTTCAGGAGGTAGCATTTTCCCTTGATGGAGGATGTGGGCTTCTCAAGGGACTCATCCAGACATTTGCAGAGTCTTGATCAGTAAATGCAGCAGGGCTGGACAATTTTTCTCCTCAGGGAAGGTCACACACTGCCCAGATCTACTGTTCAATGAGGAAGTCAGCCAGGCTGGAGATTCAGTGAGAACACTGAACAGACCCAAAGCAGAGCCCTCCACTGCCTCAGTTAGAGCACGTTCCTTGGATGAGAGATGTGTAAAGGAATACTGTCTTTCCTAAGTCACAAAAAGCCAAGTTTTTTTCTTTCAGCTGTGATGGAACTTTTCAATGGATTTGCAGCATCCAAAAAGCAGTGGAGGGGGAAAACAGATAAACAGATCCAACCTAAGTACCACATACAAATATTCAGAAAAGGTTTTTTTTTCCTTTAAGTCAACCCTGAATAGTTTCACCTACAAAAACCCTGATGCCACTTGGCTCACTGTGGGGACAAGATCAATTCCTGCTATGCTAAGCAATGTCATCCCACTGCACTGTAGCACTTGTCTGCATTCCTGTGTTATCTATGATCTTACACTAAAGCCAGGAGTTTTTTGAGGAACAGACTGACTTTCTGGTTTTATTTTGCTCAAAGTAAAATACAAAATAGATTTCAATACATGACTGGAATTTCTTGCCAGTACAAACGTATAGGAATGACTTAGAGTATTCTGAGTATTTTAAAGTAATAGCAGAAGCGTGTTTGAGAACATGGACCAAAATACATAACTAAACACAGCCTTCTTGATTATAGAGTAATTTAATGACTTTATTAAAGCCATAGTTGATGGACTTCAGAGACTGCAATCTTGAGAGACCACAGTCTTGGTCTCATGAGAAGGAATTATGTCCAGCATTTTAAACTAGAAACTTTCCAGGCTCTGTGGTTTCAGAGGAAAATGCGGAAAAAAAAAAAAGTCCAGGAGCCAGAAGGCAAACAAGAACCTTACAATTATTATCTTTTTTCAATCTCCCCTGATTTGTTTTGGTCAGTCTCATTACTTTTGAGCAACTGATCCTGGTAGTACTCCAGAGCACCTGGCTTTATTGACAAATAAGAAACAGAATCGAATGCCAGGGGAAATAACAAAAGAAACCAAACTCATCAATACCAAGAGCTGGGCTAATACACCCAATCCACACAGGCGTCCAAGGGCCAACCACCCTTCAGTGCTCGGCTCAGAGCCACCTACATTGCCTGTATAAGCAAAAGGGTGAAAACCCACAGACTGCTATTTACCTCAGAATGGAGGTGACACCTATACACTTCATACTCTCTAGCAGTAAAGGAGGTGGTAGGGGTTTGTTTAGGTAAGATAGCATTTATTTGGATGTTTTCCAGTCCCTTTTTTAATGACTGTTTTAGAAGCACATATAGCACTCTTATTTCTTCCTTGGTTTGTGATGTGTCCTGTACAAAAGTACCCACTCTTAGAAACAAACCTGTGCACACCTTTGGGTAGAGATTACTTTCTAGAGGGATGGAAGCTCATACAAATAGTAAGATTTTGTGAGAGTGGTTGCACCAATTTATTTTTTTTTTTATGTCTCTTTTTAACTATCAGTGACTCTTAATAGCTGACTTTTACTTCTGGTGTTACTGGTCTTGTCAGGTTTCCAAAACAGCTAAAAAAGCAGGGCTTACTCTGAAGTAAATTTTGGATATAACCACTTTTATCTCCACTAACACAGAGAAGCTAGTAAATCAGTAGTAGAAGTTTATTAATTTAAGAGTTACTGAGACACATCTTATTGATCTTTACTCATACTCAGCCTCCAGAGTTTACCTCACAGCTCCAGTTTATGCCTCGATTAAGTGGTTCAGACAAGCCTTGCATTTTATAGCATGCATATCATGTAGCATAATGCTCCTGGTATGATGACTTGCAAACTAAGCAGTGGATTTATCACCCCAGAATAGACTTCAGTTTTACTCACCCCGGGCAGCCAGCACAAACACTCCTGAGCAAAGCTCACAGCCTGGAGCTCGGCTGTGGGATGGGTGGTGCTAACACAGATCACAGTGGTCTCGTACCCAGCTTTAGCTCACTCGTGTTGTGACACAGTATCAGTTAGCTGGAGATTAATTTCCATTTTCAGCATTCCCATGTTTTTGTGAACATTTCTTTTTATAGGCTCTGATTCAGCAAAGTACTACTTAAGGACATGCTTTACTTTAAATAACTGAATAATCCAATGTCTTTTCAGCAAATGTTTAACTTATTGTGTTAATAGTTCCAGTTCAAGGGCTCCTCATATCTTGGACACTGAGCACTCACTGTGTGCTCTATCCATTGCACAGACATAATATCATTCATGGGCTCCACATTATGCATTTACTTAAGTGCTTTGCTAAACAAGGTCCTAAAGCAAACATGCCACAGTCAGAGTTTATTTAATAATGCTTCTACAAATTCAGTTCTAAACTGCTAAGCATTTTAAAAGAAAAAACTAAGTAACCATCAGATTTACTTTCTTTCATATCTATACCTTGATTTAGCCCTGACTGCAATTGTGGCTACATGGTTCAACAAAGCATTAGGATTACTTTTTCTCAGCCCATTTGAGGAGATGTGTTTGTGCCTTAAATTAAAAAAAAACCAACAAAACAGAACAAAAAAGCCACCCCCCCCCCCAAAAAAAAAAACCAACCAAGAAAAAATATCCTGTGTTAAAACTACCTCTGCAGAGGCTTTTCCCCCAGTCCATAAGTCACACAGAGCTCCTGCACAGGGGCTGCAGCCAGTGGTACATTGGGAAGAGAAAGGGGTCACCTTGGAGAGCTTACCTTTCAATTTACAGCATCCCCAGTCTTACTATGCATTTCATTGCCAAAGTATGATATTTGATTATAAAAATATGACCAAAGTGTTCTGGGGGATCTTTTTATGTGACTTTTTTTTCCCCAGTCAGAAATACTTGGGATAGACTTCCAAGTTCCTCTCCCATAACCACTGCTGCCTTTTTACATGGAAGCTGATGAATTTTCCTCTCATTAGAAGACTCCAGCAACTGTGGCTTAAAGAAAAATACCAAATACTGTGAGACTAACAATAAAACTCCCAGATCTGGCAGTGCTGCCCTACCCCTTTGGGCCATTTCCATTCCAAGTGGCTCCCCACTGAACCACACAATGCAGGGTGCCTTTCTAGTTTGGTAACTACTCCTTCAGTTGTTTCAAAATATGGTCATATAAGTTATTAGAAAAAGGAATGTTAAAAAAAAAAAAAAGACTGCCAAAAGTACAACTTTCTAGAAAGCAAGTTCTCAAAATCTGTTAGAAAAAAGGACAAGGAATGAAATTCACACTTAATAGGCATCTGCCCCCAGAGCAGGACATCTCCCTCACCTGGCATTAAGTCCCATGGTTTCAGATGAAAGTCCCTGCTCCAGCCTTGCAGGTAAAGCAAGTTTATGTTCTAAGGTGACTGGAGAAGCCAAATTAAAGAGGGCAAAAAACATAAACAGAACCAGATGCACCTGAGAACAGAAACTAAAATTGCCTTAAAAGATAAAAGGATTAAGATCTTCTGACCAGTAGCTGTAAAACGTGTAATGAATTTAGACATTTCTTTTCCAAAGGAAGAAAGCTATTTAATGAGATAAGTGTTATTAAGATAGAGCAGAATAACTATAGTGTAAAAAACTGCTCATTAGTTGAATCTTAATTGCTCTTATAGTTGGTGAAGAAGCAGTAATTACTATACTAAAAAAAGATCTGTATTTAGAGATTATTTGCTTTTATGTGTGGAACAAGAATACTACCTTGATACTAACCCAAAATTTAGCCAGAACATATACAGTGTCATCCCATTGGAACTGAACACTGGGAACTACGTAACTCCCTGTGAAAGTAAAAAAGAAGTATTGATTATAGCAAAGAATGCAATTGGAGGTTACTCTGAAACAGGACTTCAGTATTATAGTTATTTATTCCCTGTGGTTTCACTGTTTGCCTGTTTTGTTTATAAATATTTACCAAGTACTATCTTCATAAAATAATTATTATTCAATGTGCACAGTAAAGAGAAGACATTACAGATCTGGCTGTGTGTTTTTCCATTCTAATCTGTAGGACTATTTTAATTCAGTTTCAACACCACGAGTCCTTACAGTTGAACATCCTGACCTTTCTTTGCCAGGTTATGCATGCAAACATTTACAGAAAAGCAGGATCTCTGCTCCTCTGGCTGCCCATCCAACACAGATTCTGCAGGGATCCCCAGTGCCTGTAGGAGAGCTGATGTTCTAGGGACAGTTTGGTGACATTACAGGGGATTACCAGTGACTGCGACATTTTCAACCCCTACAACCCCCTAAATAATTCTTCACGGGGTATTTAAAGAGTCACTTAAAAGGTGGCTTCTTAATAGATACACAAATTAAATCTGAATGCAAGCACTGAGCCAGGAAAGGCTTCCCCCTGAAATGCTCCCTTGAGCAGCTGGACCAAAGTTAAGGGTGAAGGAGTCCATCATTTCCATGCTAATGGTGCTTTTTTGACAGATTTTGCCTTCAAGTGATGAACAGCCTTGTGTTTTGGAGTCTGCATGCACAAGGCAGGCACAGGTCCCTTCTCCCTTGCAGACTTGCAAAGATGCAGGTAAGCTCTACAGACTCATCTCTCAGGCTCTAGCTCTCTCCACCAGGAGCCCAAAGATTCCTTCACACACGTTACAAGGACACAAAGCTTTAACAGCATGCCCCTAACCAGTCCTGTCCCAAACAGTGCCCAAGTTCACTAATGCTAAAAAAGATAAAAGGAATATTTCTTCAGATTTATCATCAGTATCTGGCTGTGAGCAGCAGCACCAACATGAAGTACAACCAATTTGGTGATATATGTATCCCCTCTTTGTCTCATAAATCATGGTTGTAAAACAAATACTGGCAGGACAGCCAAGGTTAGGAACAATGAAAGACTTTTAGGCCAGTTTTTATTTAATTTGATTGTATTTCAAGATAATGATACCCCTTTAACTATGGGAAACATGTTCCATCTGTTCTCCAGAGCCTCTAAGGACTTGCAATTTCCTTCCATGTGCAATTCCAGATGTTACCCAGGACCCTGAAAGGCCCCTACGACCCAGGTTCCTTGTTCTCGCTCCCTCAGCAGCACAGGGGAAGCCCACAACAGCAATGGAGGCCGCACACAGAAAGATTTAAATGAGATTTTAACAGCACAGAGGGTCTTTTGCAAAACCTTGTTCAGTGCAAGAATTCTGGCACTCCAAACCCAAAGGACCAGGGCAGGGTCTTCTAAATGCTGGAGCACCAAGCCCAGATCTACAGCACTCTCTTTTTCTTCAGCAACTGTAACCAGAGTAACCTCACAGACACGGCCCAAGGCTTTGCCCTATGTGGAAATACATAAATATGCTTTTTGGAAGTCTGGAAGGCATGTGAACAATATCTCTCTGAGAGGTTTTTTGGTAACTGACACCACACGAGTAGTTGGTTTTTCTGGGTTTTTTTGTGGTTTTTTTTTTTTTTTTTAAACTTGCCTATACTTTTATCAATTAAAAAAAATTTTCAAGAGAAACAAAACACTGAAGACTTCCTCTGAGATGATATATGAAAACACATAAATATATACATCTTAAACATCATTAAAATATTTTTAATGTAGAATTTTTAATCCCTTCACTGAAAAAAAGAACTCCCAACCTCTAATGTACAGAACTATGAATATTAAATCCTGGAAGATCATTCTGGGATGATTACTAACCCCTTTCTATTGCTCAGGTAAACTTAGGGGAATAATATTTCAAAGAAACAGGTAACTGAAGGGTTATTTGCAATTCTGTTTTTCCAAAGTAGGAAGCTTCCCTAGCTATACTCAGCATCTAAACTTCCAGTCCAAACAAATTCTTTACATCGCTTTCAACTTCATATTGCTTGCATTAATCACACTTATTCCTTCATATTTATAGAAGGTTTTTCTAACAGAATCACCTCTAATAGCACAGCAGATCAAATATTATTCCAAATTTAAATAAAATCTGTTCATCATTATGGTCATTAGCTAATGGTTTTATCTTCCTTTGGGACCATAGTAAACATTAAAATTCAATTTATTTAACATTTATTTCTCATAAAACAAAAAAGGGTATCATTTTCTTGCTACAATAGCAAACTCTTGGGGTCACAAAACTCTCGAGAACCAGGTTTTAGAAAAAAGAAACAAATAAAAAAAACCCACCACACTTTGAAGAATAATGAGGTACTGAAGAAAGGATGCAAACATACACGGAAGCTCTTACATGGGCCATGTGCCTAATCCTGCAGCTACTCATTTTCCTACTGCTGCAAAGGCTGGAGGGTTGGGGGTTTTCAGCCTTTTTGAGTTGTACAGTGAAAAATGGCTCCCAAGGGAGTGCAGAGCCCAGTAATTGTGGATTTAAACCTACTGATAATCGGTTTTCTATGGACTCCTCAAAAAAACCCCCATGGATCCTCAAGGGTCCACAAACCCAAACCTGGACAGGTAACTGCAGATGTACCCTGTGCACGTCCAGTACCACAGAACACCCAGAACACAGACACCAGCACACACACCAGTCCTGATGATGACCACAGCTTTGAAACAGCTGCGTGAAAACCTTTGTTTTCCCAGTGATATATTTGCATCGTTAATCAAGCTCTGAGAAATGCATTCCTTTCACCTAAATTGATTTTCTTTTCAAAGCTCCCTTTGTCAGCTGATTTGCTAAGTGCTAGAGGACTGCACATCTCGCTGACTGGTGCTCCCCTGTGTATTCATTCCCTTCACAGGTTACCCTGCAGAACTACCATGATTTCACTGATTATTTTTCAGTAGGCACTTTGTTAGACTGCTTATAAACATACTGACCTAATTGCTTTTAATTATTCCAGTGGAGTCTGCTTTTACAGTGGCTATTTGCTTCCACACCAAAGGAGAAATACTACTGTGAGAAGCATTGAAAAATCCATAGCCGGGGCTTCTCTCTGAAGCCTAAATCAATCAGAATTTTAATGCACACTGTAAATGTTTATGTGTATGTGTATCTATTGTGCATGTATGCATGCATTATATAGGCCTCTTTTACATCTACACCCATCTGTATATCACATTAGCCAAATGGGGCTAAGAAGACTGCAAACCCATTTAATTCTCAGTTTCAGAGAGAAAGTGTTTTCTTAACAGCTCTGTGAAGGATGCAAGCAAATTTGGTGTTTTCACTTTCATTCCTGGCACATGCTTAGAAAATTATTTAAATCTTAGATATCCACCCAGCCTGTTCATAGCCACATATGTATTTCTGCATATTGCCTGTATTACCAATGCTGCTGGAGACAGACAAAAGGTAGAGATACCCAGAGAGCCACTATCCTTTAGCAGACAAACCACCTTCAAATGCCATAAAACCTGTAGAATATCTCCTGTGAACATTGGCATGGGTTGGACTGTTAATCTAAGTGAATGGCTTTACAAGAAATGTTTCACCAGCAAAGTGAAAAAGATGTGCAGCTCAATAGGGAAATCCACAAAGGACAAAGACAGGAAGAGATGATATATATAAGTCTGTTCCACACATACTCTGGAGTTAACAGCAAGGTAAATTCTCAGTATATTTGGAACTACCTGTTCAGAACTTTTTTTCCTCTTGGTTGGCATTTTTAAACCCAAATATTTTAAAAAAAGTGGCAGGGGGGAGGTGGAAAAACAAAAGAAGCAGAAAAGTGAAAATGAGAGCAGATGGTAGAGGCACCACATAACTTTCTCCTAACTCCTCATTTTGCTCTCCAAGGACTGCACAGTACACACAAGACCACAGGATCTAAAGAGGAAATACCTATGCTGATAACAGCTTGCTGCCCAGAAGATAGCAATATGCTGAAAGCAAGCCTTAAGCTTCCTTCAGATTTGATATTCAAATACCAAAGGAAAATTGGTATTATCCACAAATAGAAATAAGCTCACTTTTGAGAATCTTTTTCAGCCAGAGTTTTGTGAAATGAGCAGCTTGTGTGTTATTCTTAACATTCAGTTTAATATTTTTCAGCAAGGAGAACAAAAAAAGAGGTAGTATGCAGCACTTAAAAACAAACAAACCACAACAAAATAACACCCACAAGATGTCTGCGAAACTGTCCCTCCTGGTATAGAATAAGATAAGGTTGAAACAACCTGCCAATTAAGGTTTTGCAAATCTTTTTCGAAAATGTTTTACAGAATGGTTTGCTTGCAATAAAGCAAATTCTTTTCTTGACAATTACTAAAACATTTTCATAGCATTTCAATTTTTAAATAACATTCTTCTCGTAAGAATCTCCTATTAAAGTTGCAAATAAATAGTTTGGCACAAGACAGTGTTGCCAACTTGACTATTCTATCAGTTACTGTGCCACTGCCAGTGGCTGGATTACCCTGGCATGTAACTTGACATCCTGGAAGAAATTTCCCAAAATTCAACCAGTGTCATTCCACATAATTGTTGTTCAGAAGAGAGGTAAGTCCTGTCAAAAGGGTTTTCACTATTGGTACACCCTGAGAGTTTGGATCCCACCACAGAGCTAGACAGCTCTGTTCAAAGATCAGACATGAAGGTTCCTAACTTCAAGTATCTGTAGTGGAGGGATTTTTTGGGAAGTCAGCTTCCAAAAGTTTTCCAAAATCTCAGACTGGGTACTGAGCATGGCCTGACCCCAATCCACTCACTCACAGTGCAATCCCACAACACTGGAAACATCCTCAAAAGCAGTTTTTTATCAGTTTTTCACTGGAGGTCTTAGCCCTCAATTCTCATATCTGACATAATGCAAGAACACCTGAAGAGAAAACAGTTCCCCTTCACCAGCACTCAGGCTGCAGGAGCATAATTCATATTTAAGATGCAAAACATGCTCTCTCATTAGTGCATCCTTTGGGTCTTAAGCCTTTCAAAATGGCTGTTACTGTTTTACTGATCACTGCCCAGCACTGTAATATATAGTGATCCTTCAGCTTTGAGGAGAGGTATGTGCCAGTCAGGTTTATGAAACCTATAAAACTTTTACTGTGCTTGTAGCATAACCAAGAAGAAAGGAAAAAAAAAGTTATCTGTAAATTTAATTATTCCTGGCTTCTGTTCTTGGAGACACCTCTCCAGGGCACAGTCTAAGATTACTGAATACCACTCAGCTTCCTGGATCAAGGTGATACAAGTTTTTAAAAACCTCAATGGCAATTAATAGAACAATTTCCTTCTGCACATGAGCCTTTCCTAAAAAAGGTGCTATTATTCCCTGATCTCAGCATGAACAGGCAGATTCAGAGGTGGAAGAAAAGCCAACAAATTCTGCAGGGCTGCTTTGCCATGGCTGGCTCTCATCACCATCCACTGCCTCCACTGGCCACTGGAAGACAGTAACTGATGTCTTATTTCAGGAATTTCTTGCAACCCTCTTTCTAAAGAGGGAACAGATGGCTGCCTTTGACTACAATATTTTCACCCTGCTACCAAAACCACCTCCTCCTGATCTGCAATTAGAAACATGGGATTGCTGAATCCCTCTGTCCCACACTGTACCATTCACTTGGAACTTCTTCCTTCCATTTTAAATGTTACTTTATTTTCATCAGAAGACAAAGGTCTTAGGATTTGCCATGGATACACATAAGTTAAGTCTGTGGGGTTTGTTCACATAGAGAGTTTATTTGCTTAAAAAGACCAGTCTGAAAAGGACTCCGACAGATCCAATTCAGACTGGTCTACTCTGCTGAGCATTTTCAGCTAAAATAAAAATTTGAAAAGCCAACATGTTCACTTTGACCAGCCTTTAAATTATATTATTTATTTTTCTGTTTTGAAGAAACACTCATTTTTGCTGTGGAGCTACATTTTGGAAAAGAATTAAGAACAGACTTGAAAGAAATGTTTTGTTCAGCTGAAAAATTTTTGGTTTGTTTTACATTTCAGCATGAATAAATGCTATTCTTCTTTCAGGACCTATCTAATGCTTTTCTCATCTCCAGCCTCCTCTCCCTTATTTTGCTGTTTGGTCACTGTCTCAAAATATGAACTCCCAACAACTACACAGGGAGGATATAATCCCAGCTGTAAAAATTTAGTCCAAAACCAGAGCCAGATAACAGATTAGGTATCTTCATTCAAAAAACAATCCAACAGGCATTATAAGGAACTTGCACAGCTTTGCTACATGGATTATAACGGATTCATTTTAAACAGCCTTAGTGTTTAAAAAAAAGAAAAAAAAATCACAAGGAAAACATCCATTAAAGTCAGGGATTATGAAGGGAAAGCAGAGTAGGAGACCACACATGTATTGTACTCTGAGGATGCAGCTGACACGGTTCTGTCCTCAAGGGCTGCACTTCTTCCCATGGACCAGAGAGCAGCCTCCTCCTACCAGTTATGAAACGCCCAGAGCATTTTCCCCTCATCCCAAATGTGAGTCCCAGCACCAAGAATTATAGGTTTCTGCTATGACAACTCAATATCAGTGAGGGCATCAAGCAATACACAAATTACCAGCTCTACAGTAATTAACAAGTGCAAAATTGCCACCAGCTGCGAAGTTCTCTGTATGTTGGCTTTATGGTGAAACATAAATCATGGTTTCCAATAAAAAAAAAAAACAACCTGAAAGAAATTATTCCGGCACATTGTCTTTCTGTTCCTCACCAACATTACCAATAGTTTGATCTCATTTCCTTAGAAATAATCACCAGGTTATTTAAATATTAACTAGAGGAAAACGTTAACACACTGCTGGGAAAACCAGACAAAACCGACGCCACACCCAGCTAAGCCTCCTGACCTTAAACAATCCTAAACTCTATCAGACCCAAATCAGGATTCTGAATTCTCAGAAATATACTCAGAGGGCAGTGAAATAACCTAGAGCAGCTAATCTGACATGTGGGTAATGTCAAAAGAGGTGGCCCCATTTCTCCCTCCTCCCAGTCCCTGCACATACATCAACAACAGAACCCCTGTACTTGTCTCCTGCCCTTCCAATTTCACAGAGGCATCTACATTCCCTAGGAACAGGGAGGATTTCTGACACTTTATTGCATCAAGAGTCTCATCGTGTGAAATCCTTTTACAACACCAGATTCTGATTCTCACATAAGCTCCTAAGGTATTTTTGCAGATTAATTGAAACTGAATAAATTTCCTTGACATTTTGAGCCCAGGTAATTCATGTGGCAGTTTGCCATCACAGCCGAGCCAGCAGAGCACCACTGAGCTTCCCACCAGCGGTCAGCCAAGGTCTCCAGCCTGGCTGAAGACTACTATTTAAGATTCCCCAAACAGGGAGAGGCTGCAAGGGTAGTCCTGCTCTTAAGGCAGCAGTGATGTTGATGTCCTTCTCCTTAAAGGAAAAAGAAAGAAAAAGTCTGAGGTGCAGGACCAGCAAAGGCAGACTACACAGCTGGTAGACAACTAGGAAGAGAGCCAGAAGACTGCAGCACAAAGGGAGCCTTTCAAAGCTGGGAAGGAGTACCTGGAAATGTGACACTATAATGGGTAATTCCAGAACAGAGGTCTGCTGGGATGAGGTCTGTTTTGGTGGGGAAGCAGCACCATCAAGAATGGGGGAGATGCTGAAGTTCAGGAGGAATTAATCTGTGAACCTATAGGGATTCTTCTCTGCTCTTTGAGTTACACAGAGTGAAACAAAACACACCCAAGTCCTGCTTTTACCTCCATGTTCTATCCCCAAACGAGGAGCCAAGGAGGTTTTGTCGTTCCTTTGGGACCTGCGTTATCATCTGAGCTTTCCACTCTTCCTGCTTATTCTCCAGTGTTGACTGTCTCACACTTATTAGTGCTTATATTTTTCAGTCTCACATAGGTAGCACAATACTGTCAAGTGACTTTGAAGATGGGTGATAAGGCCCTTTTTCACAATAAAAATGCCATGAGGAATTCTCCCTGAGAAGCTTCTGAGATGAATTCTCCATGGTCCAAAGGAAAATATGTTACCTGACAACAGCGCAGCTTGTGCTTGCACGTGTTGTTAGGAAAAGGGAAAGAAATCCCCAAGAAAGAAACAATAACTGCTCATGCCCACAATACCAGTACATACTGATACGAACAACTGCTGCCGCCACCCGAGGCAGGTTCACTGCACAGGAAAAGCACACAGTCCAACGTGTCAGGATGGCACTTCTTCACATTTCAGAGGTTCAAAGGCTCACATAAAACATCGCTACGAATTCACACAAGCAGTCCCTTCGATAGCTAGGTTTTTTTTTTTCCTCACTGAAGATCATTTTTTACTTACTTTCAATGTCCTTGGAGACCAAAGAGTGCAACATAATGTAGTGTTAAGGCTCCAACCTTCAGAAAATCCTGTAGCCTTAGTGCTGGAAAGCTTGTACTTGTACATACTTGCATGCTTGGAGAAGTTACCAGAAAAACTATTATCACCCTCCAAAAAGGGCTCCACATGCAGGAGAGGAGGGAGAGGTGGGGACAGGAGTGCTGAAGTTTGTTTCGGTGACTCCACCTTGTTCATCAGACATATTCAAGCCAGCATATCTTTCTCTCCCGAGTGAAATCTGTTTCTACAATTTTGCCAAAACTTTTATATATGGCAGTGGCCAGCTGGCTGCTTGGAGAGCCATGTGTCAGCGGTCCTGGCGAATGCTTAATGTGTGATATGGATCTGCGCAAACTGCAAGCACTTGGTTTGCAAACATTCCTGTTTTATGCATTTAGAAAGCAGCTAGCAAAAAGAGAGGCTTCTGAAACAAAGTCACACAACATGGCAGACAGCTTATATATTTAGGCAATTCCTCAGTACACAAATATATCATGGTAACTCATCCCTTCTCCCTGACATGCTCTGTCCCCATGGGCTGTAGGTCAACCTGTCCTGTCTCTTCCTGCAGAACACCATCACCACCTCCTTCACTGCCACCTTTGTTCCTACAGAGGCAGGAATTCAATACCATCAAGGTTTATCCAACCAGACAAGATGGGGAAAACCTGTGCACCCTCCTCCCAGCCCTGCTGCATGGCTGGATCCCAGGAGAGGCAATGCCAGCAGATGTGACCACAGGGGAGGCTCCTCCCATACCCCAGCTGACAACACGGTGGCTCCTGGGCTGCTGCAAGAGATCTGCCTGATGAAGGAGACATCCACCCATGCAGGGATCAGCAAGTCAGCCCACACAGCTGTGGGAATCCAAGGGGGAAGCAGTAAAGCAAGACAGAGGCATGCTTTGAATCAATGTATTTTTGGGCTACATACTTCTGACCGTACCATCCCAGAGGAGGTGTGAGAAACAAACCATGTGGGTTTTACAGAAAGAGCAGCAGAAGCTGACTCTATTGAAAGAGGCCTGTGGCTACATTCTCCATGTATATAAAAAGTGCTTGTGAAGTTTAAGGCAAGCCATCTATTTAGGGATTTGTTAATGCATTATCCCATGTGGCCTGTAGGCCTGCGTACAAGAATATATATGGCTTATTGACTAATGTCAGGGAAAATAGACTTCCCACCCTAGATTAAGTTTATCACAATCTCTGCAATCAGCCCAGTGAGCAAAAGCATGGGTGATAGATGAGCCTGCCATGGTCTCCCGAATGCCAGCAGATACCAGCTGACAAGGCACAGGGGGAAGGTAATTCCAAGCTAAGGCTGCTTGAGTGAACAGATCCTCCTCCTAACATACAAGAAACAGGTCTCCCATTGATTTCCTCCATCCTGACAGCTCTTGGCCCTAAAAGCAGTCTCCTCAGCCAAGCCCCAAACTAGAGACCATCCCAGATCAGTATCAGTACCCATGTCTTATCCCTAGAGATGAAGGGGAAGCCAGGCTGGTCTCCACCCCACTGCCAGGACAGGCTCTGCACAGCTGCAAACAGCTGCTTCTGCACTTCAGCGCAGCCATCGTGTCTGGGGGCTAAGGGTGTACAGTCTGAGATGAATTTGGCAGATGTCTTTACTGGAAACAGGCAAGGGGAGCTGGAGTGGAATAAAGCTTCCCTCTCTCCCCACAAGTAGAATCAATTGATTTTAAAATTTTTAATCAAGATATTTCAATGCTTTAGGTCAAAATCGTGTATCAGTTACAAAAGCAAAAGAAAATCACAATGCAAAAGTGAAGTCAGAAGCTTGTTCCAAACACTGCAGTTCCAAATTAAAGATTCCACAATTTCTGCACCATAGTGGTGCTCATTTCTTCTCCTCAATATTTGCAACACAAGAATTCTGATGACACTTCCAGTGAAATTCATAGCTGTTTCCAAATCCACTACAAAAATCAAGTAAAATCTAAAACATAAGAACCTAACAGTAACTATAAGGACACAGATAAGTAGTTCATATAAACTTAACTGTCTAGAGAAGGAAACAGAACACTGTAATAGACATGGAGTCAAAATTAATCTTGATTTAAACAGGAAACCAACATGGGTTAGCAAGTAGGATGAAATGCTGGTGTCCTCCGGGTTATCATTAAGTACTCACTGCAAAGAATCTGCTCTTCCTCAAACTACAATAAAGGATTCCTTTTTCTTTCATTACTTTGCCTGAAAGCTTCTTAGGAGCACCAGCAGTTTGTAAAGATGAAAAACGTGTTTAATCAGTAATTGCAATGGGTTTAGGAACTGCTAATAAATACACAAGGAAGCTCAGAGGGGGAACACTCACTCATCCAAAGCCACTAGTGTCACAAAAGTCAATTCCATACACAGTTGTCAGCCACATGACCAAATTTGTCCCAAATCAATTATCAAACAGAAAATGCAACCAGTTCAAATTTTTAAAACATCCAGCTACAAATGCAGACTTGCAAGGCAAGAGTGTCTAATGCCAAGGTGGGATTTAAGTCTCAAATCTAAACATTTCACTGTTCCCACACAAATTTTTGGCCAACACTGCTACAAAAGCCAACCTGATAAATACATGCAGCACTAAATCCAGCTGTTGTCTCATGAGCAGCTGTAATTCATGATGTTTATGAATTGTACCTATTATGTGACATTCTCAAAGCTGAAAAGTGGAAATACATACAGAAAACCCAAAAGGCAGCTCCTGCAGATTAAAAATGACATTCAGCAACACAGAAGATGGGTCGTTAGAACGGTGAAAATACAAGAATGAGCTACATAATAAAACGGATCAACAGTGGTGACAGAGGCAGTGGGATTACAGCTGTCTGCTCAGCCTCTGCTACATCTGGTTACTGTTATGAGCCCCATGGAAGGAGAAAGGAAGAAAAAAGTCTACATCTGATATGACTGCTTTGCCTGTTTAAGATTCAAAAGCTCCACTGAAAGCTTTCACAAAGCTGAAAGGAGCATGATTTATACAAAAAGCTACAAGCCTTTTACAGTCCATTTTGAGTAGAATGGACATCAGTGCTACCTGCCCTTGGAGAATAGTGTTTCCTATTTTATTTACATTTACTCTACATTATGCTTTTAGAGTAATTTACCAATCCAGCCAATCAATTCAAACTATTTTGCAAGCATTTCAAGTAATTTCTTAGCTCACCCCGTAGGCACTTGCTTGTATGTAATTACAATCATTTTTCTGCAGAGATTTTCTTCATTCAAGTGGCTTTGCCAAGCAACAAGAAACAAAAGAATAACCAGGTCTAAAAATAGTTAGAAAAATGTAGGAATCCCACAACTATATTGAACAGGGTCATCAGGAAGAGAGCAGGAGATAAATGTGTCTCTCCATGTCCTTCATGTCTTTGCTGACAGCCCAAAAATAGTGCTGTTTAATGTTTGATAGGTATGGCTCTATATTATAGCTTAAACTTATTTTTAAAAAAATAATCTATCTTAAAGTCAGCATTTTCAGCTCCTCTGGGGAGACCAGAAATAATCTAGCTTGTTGGTGCTTTTTATCATCTTTCTGTTGCAGGAGAAATTTTAACTATTTCTTTTAAGAAAAAAAGAACATGCCACCAACAAAAAGTGCCTCACACAGAAAAGTATTACAATTGTGCTGATCAAGTATCAGCCAAGTGTGATCTCTTTCCTACATTTTAGCAGATAAGGTGGCATTTGACTTGAATTAACCTGCCTGTTGAGAGGGACACTGCTCCAGACCTGCTGCTCTCACACCTGACCAAGACACTAAAGTACAAAGCCACGGATTTTAACAAGATAAGCCCCAAAAAAGTGGACTAAGGAGAAAGCTGAAAGCTTTGAATCCCAACTATCTCCCAGTGGAAACAAAAGGTACAAATGTGAGCTCCTAGTTGATCCATGACAGTTTTAAGTCCAATGTTTTTCTTAAAAGTAAGAGGTACCATTTCTTCACTGGCAGCTCCCCTCTCTTTACTACTTCCATATTTTTTTTGAGACTGACCTAGTCAAAACCTTGTCAACTAGTAACAGCACAAAGTATCACACATCACCAGCTTTGTCGCCAGTTTTAGGGTTGCCTTAACACAAAAGCAATCAGAGCACTTCTTAAAACTGAATATCCTCTCCCCACCCCACATGTTGACGTGGCCACTAAATCCCACTGGGTAATCTCCAGAATCCATCTGTTCCTTTTGATTCTCATCCTGAGAAGCCTCCCATAGCCCCTGATTATTTCTCAACTTGTCTGAAGAAATATCCTGTCTTCTGGCTTCCCAGACACTTGCTTCACCCCCTTCTCCCCAGAGGTTTGCTGAAAAAGGCAGCTGCAAAGATTATCCACTCCAAAGTCGTGCCCAGGCTCTCTTCAAATCCCTTGAAGGAGCAGACATTTTCTATTTTCGGGCAAAATGTTTAACAGAGGAGAACAAGTGTCTTTCAAAAATCAGTTTCTTCCCATTTTCATCCTGAAAGCAAGATCCAGTTACAGACACCTTTTAAGCAAGCATCTCTTAAAGCATGGTTGGTTAAGAGAAGTAGAAATTAGAATCCTACGCTGACCACATCCAGACTCTCCACCAACATGATGGACTGTGGTTGGGCCAGGTTATAGTAAAGCACTGCCTTATACAGCAAGACACATTAACGGGCTGAGAGGCACCAGGAGCATTCACCAAAGGTCATCACCAAACAGCAGCTGTAAGCATAAAAACAGTGACATTTTCCTAATGGCCACAAAGCATCTAAAATTACAGGAATGCATATCTTCTCCTTTTTCAGGTCAATACAGTCAGCATGTCTGTGCATTTAATGTATCAAACACAGCTGCACAAAACACTCTAAACGCTTTTCATTTAACTCGAGGGCTGTTAAAAGTGGTGGAGGAAAAACACACCTCTTTATTACTTGTGTTGTTGCATAAAATCAAAACATGAACCAAAGCCACAGAGGCCCCAAGTCTTAATTGTTCAGTTGTATTTTGTTATTGCTCTATTTGTAACTTGAAGCCCCCCTGGGATTACAGCTCTGATATTCTTTATAGGTTCCCACCAGCCCTCTACGTGCTCCAGCACCAGTCAAAGGTACCAAGAATGCAAACAGCAAACAGTAGTCCACAGTAGGTTTTATTGTTTCCCTACAATTTCAACATTACTGCTGCTCAAGTTTAATTCCTAGATTTATAGGGATGCCAAAGGGTTAACTTTGCTTGAAATTTTCCTATTTATCGTCATTCATTTCAAATAAAGCAAGTCCTGCAGGAATTTATGATGCCCAAACCTGACAGTCACTGACTGGCTAACAAATCTTTCCTTCAGTTTTCAAAACAGTTTTGTGTTAATCTCTCAGGTCACTATCAAAGACAGTTTAGCATCTAATTTATCACCTTTTGGGCAGAGATCCATACTGAAATATTCACATCCAAACTGTAATTTAGTTCAGTTAATGGTCTTTTCTCAGAGGAACTGGACAATTAAAAACATATGGAAATGGAATAAGCTATTCACTTTTCTACTAAATGTTTGCTCTGTGTCTTGGGAAATAAATTTAGGATGAACAAGCTGAATTCAGTGAATGGATTAAAAGAGAGGAATGGACTGCTGTTATAAATCAGTTGTCCTTTCCCATGCCACATAGTGGTTTTGGGTTTTGCTTTTGTTTTTTTTTAACAGAACATCCTGGCCAACAATGGAGAAAAACCTACAAGAAATTGCAGGTTTACAAAGAATAAGTGTGTTGGTTTTTTTTTAAAGAGGGGGGAATCTCTTTATGCAC
This sequence comes from Manacus candei, assembly GCF_025592945.1. Lineage (NCBI taxonomy): Eukaryota > Metazoa > Chordata > Aves > Passeriformes > Pipridae > Manacus > Manacus candei. The sequence continues at coordinate 7,974,384 of NW_026138073.1, forward strand.
TATAGGCATTTGACATATTTAGGCACGCAGATAAAGTAATCGGAAATGTCAGGTTACACAAGAAAAGCATAAAGGCAAAAATAGTTTAAAATGTGTACACTGGCTTTCATTATAGTGGCAATCAATCACAGATTTTTTGGTAGATCTATGACATTCTATTATGTCTGGAAAATACCATGGTACAGTTGACACCTTTACAGAAACACAAAGCTTGGAAACATACATGGCATTTTAGCAGTGTCTCCTCTTTTTTTTCCTCCCTGAAAAATGCCAGTGTCTGTGTAACAACTCACAAGTGACACAAGTCCCTGCTACACATCCTGCTGAATGTCTCCCATGGGCTTCAGTGGGTGCTGGATAAGTACAGGAAGAGAACATCAATGCCACTGACATTCCAGGAAAAATAATTTGTGGAATTCAGCGTGAATTTGTTCACTTTGTACCTCAAAGTGAGGTACCAAATTTAATACCAGTCTCCTTCCCCACCTTAGATGTATCCCAAAGTGGTAATGTTTCCACTACATTCTCAAGTTGTGCTGGGTCACACACCCGCTCCCTTCTTGGGGATACACCAGCTCTCAGTCACCACGTCTGTGCTTTGCCAGCTTCTTTAGCAATTAAGCCTGCTGAGCACAGGTCTCTCCATCAGCTGTAGGAGACAGACCCAAGGACCTTCCAAGTGAGGAGCACCAGCTGGCAGCGGCAGCTCTGAGGTTACACCTCGTTACAACTGACTGCAGTCACCACTACAGCAAAAAGAAACTGGGAAAAAAATGATGTGATCATGATGTGTTGCTTCTAACACTGCTTTGACCAAAGCAAGGGACAAATTGGTGGCTTCCAGAACTACAGTGATTACAGGTGTGTATGCTGAGCCAAAGCTCTAACACTTCTGGAGCACAGCTATGGCAGGCCAATGTTCTCCAGGGACATGGCAATGGGAACAGACCAGTGTGTGGATTGCACTGAATTTTTCAATTAAAAACAGAAAGTGTAGCCCTTAGCAACAACAGGATAAAAATAAATAATAAAAAAGCCCACACAGGAAGACAGTGGAAGCTACACCCTTGAAATGCCTTTTGATGTTAATGTACTGCAATGAGTCTTAGTGTAATCTGCTTCATGAAATACTGAAAGTAAATAAAAACCAGGAACACAAGCTTATCAACCCCTCCACCTTTCAAGACTACCTAATACCTTCAAGTCTTCCTTCCCACTACACTTTTTTTTTTTATTTTAACCAGTGCCAAAAGGCCCTCAAAATACCCTTTACAATTCTTCTCTTCAAAGAAGAATTGCTGATAAGATCAATTGTGAGATGAGAAACAAAACCCAGGGTGTTGGTTCAGTATGTCCTCTGCTTACTCTATATTTCATAAAGACCAAACGTTTGATGTTAATTTTCTGTGATGCATTTTCCAATAATCCGTGAGTATGAGCTTGAGCACTGACAGAAAGAAGCGCTGTATTTCACAGCCACACAGGAGCAGACAGTTTTAGGATCATTTATTTAATTATGCAAATGCTACTCTTGTGACAACAAGAGACAGACTCAAGCTGAAGCCATACATTGGATAATAAAGTTCATATCCAACTGAAGATTCATTACCTGCTACATCAACTCCAACTACTATCACATTATTATGGCTTACACTACTGTTTAGTTAAAGTTGAGATAACACTTCCAATCTAAACCTTTATTTTTAGGGCAGTTAAAAATAAGTGTTCATTTTGTATGTTTTCTTTAATTGGCTATTCTACGAGAGACTCTGCACGTACAAACTAAAAACAAAACCCAACCACTGCTCTGAAGCTAATCACCGTTGAATAAACAAAGAGGCTTTTTAATCAACCTAAACTTCACTTCTTTCCTGCATTTTACAGCAACGTATACCCAGAAGACACGCAGTGTTTTCTCCAGCTCTCAACAATAGGTATATTAAAAGCAACCACAAAGCACCACCTCAGCAGAAGACTCCTGCATCCCCCGGTGCACACATGATGTAACCAGCACCACACCAACCAGACTCTCCTTGGCCAACACACTGATGAGCAGGGAAGAGAGCAGCAGGTGCTAAATTCATTTTCAAACTAGTGTTCATTCAATCCAACAAACCTTCTACCAGCCTTCCTGGCGCTGTGCCGCAGTCAGGAGAGCAGGAAGGGCTGTGCTACAGGAATGCTGCTCCTCGGTCCTACCTGCTCCTCTCAAGGCCTTATTCTGACTCAAACATAAAGCAAATATTCACACCGTGAAAACTTTCTTTCAGCTCCACAGGGTTCCCAGCAGTAATGAAATAAACCATGACAAGATACCAGGACACAGGGGCAGAGGTGCCTGAGGGCGAGGCCCACCCGTATGGTGGAGCCATCCTAAGCAGTGACTGCTGCTAAAAGGGCTGGACCTTCCTCTCTCATGCACCTACCGCCCCTCCATTGCTCTGGCTGATCCCACAGGGGCCTGAAACTACTTTTTTTTTCTGAGGAGAATTCTTTCTAAAGACATTACAAGGGTTTCAGATGAGCAGAGCCACCACAGCTTCAGGAGAGGTAGCGGTGCGTGGCTGGCCAGAGGACAGAACTGTGCTTTCCAGGGGTGGCACAAGCTTGAGTTGGTTCAGGTGCACCACAGAACGGTGACTCTAAGGTAATTATATTTTAAAATGTTCCTGCTGAACAAAAAAGCTTTTGCATGTAATGGAACACTCCTTTGCAACTGATGGACCAACAAAGGATAGCAGGCATGTTTCAGCCACACTTGGGTGTTTAAGGCTTAAAAGCTAACACACTTCATCTCAGGTACCACATACACCCTGAGACTGGGCAAGAAAACAAGTCCAGCTTCTGCAGTAAAATTAATTTGTCCATATTAACCAGCTATCTCAGGCCATAAATCTTGAGCTGCTTAAATTACAAGATTCGGGGGTATTCTAATATGTGGGCTTGGTGCCTCTTTAATTCAAGTATTAAAATACTACTTTTCAATATGTCACAGTATATAAGTGTCATGCATAAATACTTACACTTGGCTTTTTTAATAGAAGAATTTTATTATCAAAGTGGTTTTGGTGATATGCAGCTATTGCATGCCAAACACTGTGCATGAAATACCTTCTTGGATAGAAGATTAATGTGTTTACTGTTATTCTTTGCACAAATTTCTTTAATGTCACCAAGGAATAAGGAAAAGACTTAAATACAAAGCACCACAAAAATCTATCCCAGTCTACATCTTTCAGGGCCGAGAAAATGTTATTATACTCATGCATGTTTAGATACACAGTCAGATCTAAGGTACATAAATAAGAACCTTTCAACAAGATGAACGACATACAGAACACACATCTGATCTCCCTGCTTGAAAAATGCTCTCACTACTGAACTCCCTTCCCTGCTTGCTGCGAGTGCTCCTGGCCCTGCACAGCTGTATTCAACCCGGCACAACGGCTGCTCAGGATGCAAGAGCCTGATTTCATGAAATCCAAAGGTAAGCAGATCCAAATCTCACCAGAGCTAATGGATTTGGCCCTTATCTCCCCTTGCTAAAGCATCCTGAGTGCCAAGAGACTTAGCTAAGCATTAGGAACCAATATTAGTATTATAATGTAATATTCATGTATTATTCTCTTGTCAGTCTTTTAGCTCATATACAACACTTCAGCACAGGGAGTTGCTCATAGACAGTTTTCCATCTACCTTATTACAGTTTTTATACTGAACACAAGCAAAAATATCTGAATGCCTTAGCTACATCAACTGCTAAAGTTTGATGAAGAAAAGTTATTTTTAACCTGGGACAGTTCCCAAATCAGCTCATTGTGTAGCTCCAAAACTGGCACAAGAGGAGTGCATATGGCTGGGGGAGGAGGGGTAAAAACCATTTATACCCAATTTGTCACCAATAAATACAACCAAAACACCATGTCCTAAAGCAAAGAGACACCAAAGGCCCAGTACAGACACCTAATGGTACAGACATACATCTAGCTGGGACTTCAAGTGCACCTCTAGCTCAGGTGCTGTTTCCAACTAGTCCATGGGATTTAAATGTCTAAATTATTTGGGTGTTTTGTGAATTCCCCTACACACCCTACTGCATATTGTTCAAACTTGGCTTTTGTTGACTTTCTAAGTCTGAGCAAAAGGTCAACAGTAAATTCACAGCATTACATGTGGCTTCCCCAGCCTGTGACGGGAAACTTAGCCCAGGGCCAGCAGGGCCACACCAAATTTCACCCGCCGTAGCAGTGCTCACATCACGGTGCCAGCATTTTAATTTGTCTGCCTCGACATAAAGAAAAATGCTTAGAAAGTTTTACATATGAACAGACAAAAAGATGAAGCACCTCAGGACCCTCTCAAGACTGTAGGCTTCCCATACATCTTGAGATTGAAAGCACAGCTTGCAAGCAAGGGCTGAGCAGGAGCATCCCTCCGTCAGTGTCAGCACAGCACAGCAGACCTGCCAGGCTGGGGGAAGCCACAGGAAGCACAGGCGGCTGTACACTCATCGCTTAAACACTATTTCATCCCAAGGTTCCAACATGATAATAGACTTTATTCTAATTGGATTGTCTGCAATGAGCCAATTTAAGTGCTAAATGCTGCGAATTATTCAGCATGACATAGCAATGCAATGATCTGAGCCACTGCAGGGCAGGAGGCTTCTTGAAAGCTACAGTTCCTGAAGCATAATAAGGAGACACAAGTCTTGCTTGGCATGTCTCCACCAGCCAAATTCATATTGTTTCAGCAGCTGCAGTTTGCCCACTGAGCATTAACTAATGCTCTGACCTAGAACACAACCACTGTCAGCCAGCACACCTGATTAGAAGATGATTTTTCTGAACACACCTTTAAAGTCCACATCACTCTAATTGCTGGCTTTCAAAGAGACTAAGTACCTTCGACACCCTACCTACACTACACAGGCTGTGAAATATTGATCTTACCACAAGCTTTAAAATATTTAACCAACTTGAGTCTGTACCTCCGTCGTCAGGGTAAGAATGTCACATCTATTCACAAAGATTTAAGGGACAGGAAGAGACAGATATTTAAAGCTTTAGATTTTATTCTGGTGCATTTACAGCAGCATGAATTACAAGTGCAAATGAAGGACTCCTGCGTTACCGCTTAGCCCTGGCGCACAGCACACAGGCCAAAAGACAATTATTTTTAGTAACTGTGTGTAAAGTGGTTTTCTACATATATTTCACTGTAAAATGTATTATCTTGTATTAGCAAGGAAGAGAAAGTAAAGCCTAGGGTTCTCTTCTGATTTGAAATCTCAGATAACACCAAGAAGTCACAAAATGGAAAGAAAGAACAAACATATTCCTAACTTTTAATACAACACTATCATTCTCCTGCACAAGAGGCTGTACAGAATTCCCCTGAGACTTGAGGGTTTTAGAGAACTTGAGTTTAGTTCCAGTTAAAGTCCAGACTCCAACAGCAATGCCTACATCGTGGCACTTACAAGGTATGAAGTTTTACAACTTGGTTCTGGTCACCAAACTCTGACTCTGAAACACTCCAGTCCCATAGAGCTGGAGAGAGAAGAGTCTCAGAATATGAGACGTCTTGCCTCTCAGCTGGGCATGCATCTCCTTCAAAACAGTTTAGCAGCACTCATCCTTAGTGGAAATCAACTGCTCAGCTCTGCAAGAATGCTTGTATCCAAGTTATCTGTCCCCACTGATATAAAAATGATGGATTTTAATACCTCCTGTCCAATATCATGCCTGCTTGTCAGTGTGATGGTACGTAGTTAAATCACCAGCATCTAATATGAATACATCATCTGATTTACTGAACAGAAATATTTATTAAAAACTTCTGCCCTAACTTGACTTTGCTTCTTGGCTTCTGGATTTATTAGAATTAACTCCAGTAGACGAGCAGTTTACTGTATTTTATTTTCCCACATATTTTCTAATCCACAGAGGCACAGGAACATTAATTCAGGAATTGGCTGCAATTATTTTTTGCTATTCAGCTAGGGGCAGTAAATGCAAACTGAATTGGCTGCAGTTCAATGTCATTGCATAAGATTTGCTCTATTGTTCCCTTAGATGCAGATGTTAGGGTATAGAATGCTAAATCAAAGTAGAGACAGTGTCATCCCTATGCACTTTCTAATGGGTTCCCACTAGGTTCAGTTTTCTTACTGAAAATTAATTTCCTCTTACCTAAAAACAATCATGGAATTACAGAATTAAGACCACTTCTTCCACCATCAAAATTTATAAAAAGGAAAGAATGCCTCAGCTGTTCATTTTTCATATAAAGCTCAGAGTGCATTGCAAATCGAGGACTGCAAACTTCAAGCACTCACCTTAATCATGAAAGCAGTGAAAATAAGATAAATAAGAAATGTGACATTGCTATTTAAACAATGATTCTTTCTCTTGCAAATGCCAATTCCTTTCACACTGAAAGCACTAGAGAGGCTTGAAAAACGTGTGCGTTAATCAGGATTTCAGCACAATCCTCCAGGTTCTCAAACCAATCATCAAAAAATTCTCTTGCTCTTTGGAAACGCTGAGGGCAACAAAAAATAAGTGGAGGCAGCCTCTCCTTTTCTGCTGTTTGTTCAAGATCATTGTTTTCTGTTTTATAAGAAATGCAGATAACACACTTCCACTGCTGCTTTTTTTTTTTTTTTTTTGGTTTTTGTTGGGAGGGGAGAAGTGGGGTGGAAAGGGAGGTAGATTACCTGCAAATTGGTATTGCTGCTGTTTATCACACAAAAGCCACTTCTCCAAGGAGCAAGCTGTATGGGACAGCACTGGGACTGAACAGATATTATAGATCCTCACTGCTATAAGATGTAACCACAACTGAAAATACTGATTATCTTCCCAAACAGAGCTCCTCTGTAGCTGCAGTAGCCCGAAGAGGGACATTAACACAACACCCCTGAGGGCAGCCAGCCATCTCTTACTCATTTCTGTTTGCTCGTTTTAAATGCTGGGGAAAAATTAAAGGAGGAAATGATGAGATTAAAAAAAAAAAAAAGGCTTTCATTACTTGCCCCTCCCCACAGAAATAAAGATACAAACAAACAGAATCCATCTTTCTTCCCTCTGCTGGGATGCTCCTGACAACAGTTATTATAGCTCCCAGCTGGGAGCTCACTCTTCACTGCCGCCTGAAGACTGTCACAGCCACAGGTTCCTATCAGATTAGCAGAAGTAGGAAAAGATGCTGCCAAAATTGTGTACAGCACACCACACGTACAACCCTTCACATGCTGGCGGAGCACTGCGAGGCAACAGCCCAAGATCCATCCCCAGTGTCAAAAAGCAGCCCATGTAAAGATGAGCACACTCAAGAGATAATGAGTTCCCCAGGGAGGAATCGAACATCCCAGCTTGAAAGAGGTCCGCCAAGAATACGTTGTTATTTACATTCACTTTAAATGTCCAGAGCTCTGCTGCAGGAAGCTGCAATCTCAACCTTCTCAGGCATCAGCTCCCACCCTCCCGAGCCTTTTACTACTTACCTTCAGTGGCTCTTTAATTGCAACGAGCACTCTTGATAAAATTAAAATGTACATTTTAATGGATCAATCCAGCTTTTTAAAATCAAGATTTAAAGCCAAGCACTGCAATTGAGAACCATGGCCAGGCCGCCTGGTCTGATCTTGGTAGCTATTTTCCACTGTAGTAAAGCAAAAGAAAGCTAATGCTTTCAATAAAATGTCATTGGTGCTTTTTACTTAAACAGGAAAAAAAAAAAAAAAAGGCCAAAAATGGGTTTTGAAGGTGGTTGCAGCCTGAGCAGAAGGGAAGGCACCAAGCACCCTGCTCTGTGTCAGGCTGACCTCTTTCCATCAGAGGAGCACCACAGCTGTCCCCTGGACACAGGATCTTTGGACAGTTGCAAAGCACCACCTTGAATTTGGCTGTAAGGACTAGATACCCTTATACTGCAAAAAAATTAATTATTTATCTTGCATGTCCCTAGAAGGTGGCAGGGCACAGCCCATCTCAGGAATCCTGAACTCCTCTTGCAGACTTTTGCAGCTCTGAATTGTGCAGAAAGGGGCTACAGCTGTTCAGAATCTTCTAGCTTAAGTTTAAGCAGAGGGGAGGTTATTGCAGACCATGCACAGAACAGGAAGAAGAGGAGCATCCAAGAGGAAATGACCAAATTCAGTAATTACAAAGCTAGATAAAACTCACGCTAATGAGATTAACTTGTTATGCTATATGAATAAGCTACCTCTTAAGAGTCTGCTTATTATCAGACCATTAGAGGACAGACAATTTTCTGCACGCAACATATTCCATCCCAACAATACATTCAGCAGGTAACAACACAAAGCTGTTGGGTAGAAGCTGCCCTGTGCCCTTTCATGAACTCCTCTTCCCTGTATGATACAAGGGGGTTTCGTTTGTTTACTCAGTTGTTAAGTCTCCAAAAGAAAGTGTTTTCCCTGGGTATCAGCAAAAGAGTATAGCAAAGCATGAGCAGTGCTTCAAGTGGGCAACTACTCTGCAATATGTGCCCAAATTAGCTATGGCAGAACCAAAGGCTTGTGTTTGGGAACAGGGAATAAAGGGAAGAGCAGCAACAGGTCAGACAGCAGCTCACCCCAAGTAAATTTATGGCAGGAACACATAAAATGAAGAAGCTGTGGCCGCCTCATCCTTGGAAGTGTTCAAGGCCAGGCTAGATGGGGCTTGGAGCAACCTGGTCTAGTGGAAGGTGTCTCTGCCCATGGCAGGGGGTTGGAACAACATGATCTTTAAGGTCCCTTCCAACAGAGGCCATTTTATGATTTGATTTCCTGAAAACACCAACAAAAGGGGAGTGATTAAACATCTGCTGCCAGCCCCTACAACCTTTTCTGAGGCCAACTGAGAAGGAAAGAGGTCCACTTTCACTGCTTCCCAAACCCACCCCCTGGTTCCTGTAAGGGCTGTGAACATAGTAAAGCCATTGAGCAGATGACTTTACCTGGATGTTTCCTCGTGCATTCATGCCCTGAGTTCCCAAGAAGCCCTTTTGTTACATACTCCTGGGGACCAAATGTGCTGAAGGTATCTTTTATGAAGATGATTATGCAGATATTAAGAAAAATTTAGCAACCGAGAGAAACTGTAACAGAATACAGAGATAGAGTAACTGAAAAACCAATGCTAAAAAACAATGTTTATTGAATAAATGATAGAGTGACTGAGACCTTAGCTAAACATAACTAAGAAAAATCAGATCAGTGTGTGCTTCCCACATCTTTATGCATTTTGCTTAAGAATCTCTGTTATGTTCTGCATTGCAGAACTCATTCTGACTATGCTTTGCCAACTTCTGCAATGATTCAGAACTTTAGAGATCTAGGATGATTTGTTAAGGGGAAAAAAAATGATTACAACTGTTTATTTGTCTTTAAAGCTCTTAGTCTTGATTTAATGTTACGAGGATGAACAAAAGAAGGAAAACTGTCTTTATTGTTTTATGCACTATTCTGAGAGAAAGTACAAACACCAAGTGTCTTCAAATCTCATATATATTCAAATATTGTATATTCAAGACAATCATAGTGACAAAAATCTATAATCTGAAATTAAAGGGCAATTGTTTTGTCCTTATGTGATGCTTGTGGTTACAGTTTAATGTGGAAAAAACTAATGCAAAGAGATGACAGGCTCCAAAATGTGAATTGGTAATTAAATTTTAATTAAAAATGGAAGCAAGAATAAATCTATACAGCATCAGTTTGCTTTACAGAAAATTAATGTTTAAAAAAATCCCCATCTATTTTGTTAGTAGTACAAGAGCATCAACAAATGCAATCACTAGCTGGTAGGTAGTTGGAAGCAGCATGAAATTCTGCAGTAAACATTTATTCTCACTTGAGATGAAAACCTCCACAAATTCATCCCCTGACCATATTGCTTTCCAATACCGAAGGAAACCTCTCGAAGAACATTAATACATAAATATTTGAGATTTAAATGCCATTGGGTCAAAGGGTTAGTGTAATACAATATTACTGTTACACTTCATGTTATTATCATTATGCTTGGTTTGCATTTTTACAGCATATGAAATCAAATTAGTTTGCTCTTCTGCTAAGTGCACAGTTCCCAGTGACCATTAGTGTGACTCACAGGTCAGGAAGCACCTAGAATTTGGCAAAAATGTGTCTTATTTCCAGAGGCTCCTATTACCTATAAATCTGATTGAAAAGAGTGAAAGGGAGAATAGCGTAACATTTTAAAATTAAGCTACTGCTACCTAAGAAACTTGGAACCATAAAGTTACTTCAAGCTGTTGGATGAAAAATAAAATGTGTTTGAAGCATCAGAACCCTTACAGAAGGAGTGACTCTTACTTACCAGAGCTATGACATTATCTGGCACATTTCCTCGTGAGCTTGCTTTGTGTATCATCTTGAGGACAAAAATGTTGCAGAAATCACAGAAACCTTGCTACAGAAATTTTGGGCAGTTCCTGCTGAGTTCCCTAATGAATAACCACATAAATATAAAAATTCTAATCCAATCTTGTGAATACACCTCATAACTATTCCATCCCTGCCTGATCTTAGCAGATACAATGGTATGACCTCAAAAGGAGTTTAGTATTCCGGTCACACTGATATTGCTAACATTATTTTTATATCAGTATCATTCATTTTTAGGTAGATTAATTATAATAAATATATGCTATATCAACAGACTTTTCATTATGGTCCATTTAACCTCATAAAACGTAATTGATTCCTATTTGCTCTATGTGATCGATGCTTAGTGCTCATTCCTGAGCTGTGTTAGTAAAAGAGACAAGTCAGAGAAGGGCCATCTCTCTGTAGGATAAATAGCATGGTTGATATCCCATGTAGCTCTGATTGTCTGCATAAATATATGTCTGTGCACTTATGGAGAACACAGAAATTAATACTGATGCTTTATTAACTCAAAAATCCCATCCAAGAAACCTATAATTTATAAATCTGTAGTATTTACTAGCTTGAGTTCCAAGGCACATGCACTGGAAGAACTAGACCTCCTATGCTACATAAATAAAAGGAATATTGGTACAATATTCAGCATAAAGAGCTCCCTTCTTTAGCTCACGCTTTTCCTGGTGCTTTGGAAGATCAGCCTAAAAGTAGTTACGACCCCCTGGACTTCAGAGCACGTCACCAAATGCAAGAGGAGAAAGGGACAGGAAGGGAATTGTGTCTGTGTCATATCCTTTGCTACAGACTGCTGTGTTCTCGGTAACTGGAAATCCCAAATTTAATTTATGAATCAAACAATAGTGCCCACTGTTTTACATGGACCTTCAGTGCACAGGCTGCACTGGAAAGCAGTGGGAAGGATCACATGAATCACATGAACCAACTGCGGGATGGGACCCACTCAGACTGCATTAATGAAGTCCTTCCTTCCAGACTGGGATATTTCTGACAGATATTCAGATTCTGGGAAATCAACCCAGCGTTGCAAGATGAGCAATGTAGGAGTTGGTAGATTTGATTCAGGCAAGGCTGAAAGACATTATTTGCATTATCGGGATCATAGTCTAACCCTGACGTATCAAACAAGACATATGGAAACACGTATAAAATTTTTGGGCTTTTCCTGAAGGAATACCACAATGGCACATCCCTTTGGATGCCTCAATTACTCAAGACCATGTATAGAATTCAGCACTTTTGTAACTATTAGTAAATAAGATAATTGTAATGTATATTAATGCAAGTTGCTAGAAGTAGAACTTTCCAAAAATATTTCACCTCTAAGAAATGAGACATTAGCTTCGCATCACTGAAGCTAATTGGATATTCAGCTCACTTCTTTAATAAATGAAGCAAGTTTGAGATGCAAGCCAACTTTAAAAAAAAACAAACCCAAAAAACGCCACCCCAACCCCGCCCCAAACCCCTAAAGACTACTGCTCATAATAGTGGGTAAAGATTTCATAGCCAAGGTCTTAATATTCAAATTTAACTGTAAAAGAAGCTTATTCAGTATTTTCAGAATGAAACATTTAGCAGAGCCAGCTAATTTGTTACTTGGTGCATTGAGTTTTAGTGTGACTGATGGGAACAAAATGAACAAATAGTTGAAAATTTCAGCATTGTATTTCTAAAGGTTGCTTTCCAGAATTTCTTAATTATAGAAAGAGAGGAGGATGTACGTTCCTTGTGCAAACATCTGGAGTGCAGGTTTGTCCTCTGGGCCAATTAAAATCCACTTAATTCAAATCTGAAATAATTTTTAACTTCAACTAACATGAATATGTATTACTAACAAAGATTTCCAGTTAAACAGGTACATCAACCAAATCATTCTTGGTCAGTTTTACCATTGAAAAAAAAGAGTCTCCAGCACATAAAAAACCATATTTAATGTTTCTGAGAAACCATTCATTGAAAGTTCACCTGCCCTGCATTTCTCTTAATGAGTTTATCAATTTTTTAGAACACCCAGGGTATAGTAACATTTAATACTACATACTAAATGTTAACCAAGATTTCAAAGCAATAAAAAAATGCCAAGAGAGAGTTTCAGATTTCAAGATGCCAAGCTTGTCCAGGCAGCTAATCATCTCCTAGCATAAGAAAAACAACAGGAAAAGAGCTACAGCACCAGGGCTTGGTGATTAACTTAACTCTTGCAGGTAAGCGCTTCAGGAGGAAAGTCTAAAGGCACAATTAAGGGATGCTGAAGCAGGATTTCTGAAGAATTCTTGCTGTGAGATGATGCTAGACCCAAAAGCTTTTACTTTCCTCTCCACTAAGGCAGAAGCAATTTCCTTTCATTAGGGACTCTGACGGCCCCTTCGGTCAAGATGAAAGATCTGGGGTTTTTTTCCTGTATGAATCTGACATGCCAATCACCCAGTCAGCTCCATGGAATAACATTTGCTAACTAAGGCACAAATAAGCAGACACAGTTGGCCGACAGCTTTTCAAAGGGGAGCCTGGGCAGAGTCTACAGACAGTCAGTCCACTCCAAACATGACAATGCCTGCATGACCCCTCAGCAAACCTTCCCTACATTTCACAAGTGCTATGGGGCAGGGAATTAGCCACAAACCCTGCTATTTGGAAAGCCTGGGCAGGATTCACTCTCCTAAATTGGGAAGCTAGCATTACTCTAGCAGGATGTAAACGTCAGGTTGATGTCTAGACATCAGAAGAAGAAAAATATTAATTCAATATTTACTTTAATAGCACACTGGCCCTTTATGAATGAGAAACAGCTCTCCACAGTGCCCTTCTGTTATGGCAGCTGTGGCTGCTGTAGGGCATTAGGGCTACAGGACTGAGAGTGCTCACTTCAGTCTGGACACTGAATTACTCTCACTTGCAAGAGGGGCCCAGGACACACACACATGTACTACAGACTCAGACAGCTGCATGAACTCTGCAGGAATGCACTGCACATCTGCGTGTACACTGTGCTCTTAATGACTGAAACATGGATTTTACTGTTTCACTTGAAAATTTGCAGCCTGAAAAGTGGTGTTTCATCAGCATAATGTCTCTATGGGTCATGAAAGGCAACCTCAAAGGTTATAAGGGGTTAGAAATTGTAGGTGTTAGACAAGCGAAAAAAACTAATGACTACTCCTGTCCTCACTGCTCATCTGCTCTTGTCCTTCAAGAAAGTATTTCCTGCCAGCTTCTCAAATCACACTGACCAAAAATTCAATACTGTTGTTTCCGAGATTTTTGCCCCCCCTCTGATTCCTTAGGCAGATAAGCATGTAAGGCACCCCATCTTTCAGCATCAAAAGAAAAGGAGAGCAAAGCCATCAACAGTTTGGGCAATTCCTTCCATTTCCCTCTCTCATCACTGCTATCTTCCATTACTTATCTCGAAAAAGTCACCCAGCTAAAGGACTTGCATCCCTCGCACAAAAGCATTCCCATCCCTCAGAGTCCAAGAACAGTCCCTGCCCCAGAGAGCCCCTTTGCAGCCAGAGACAAGCAGCTCACCAGGGCTCACACTGGCTCTCACATGAGCGCTCATCCCCAGGCACAGCTCAGGGCTTGCCTGGCTTTTCACAGGCTATATTTGAAGTTTCCCACGTCCCGTATCCAGTGGGTGTGGGAACTCACACCAGAGCAGCAGAACTCATCTTCCGGCATCATTTTCCATCTGCACGAGGTCAGAAAGCTGTATACCGGTACATGGGGTCATAAAACTGGATTTTATCAGAATCTGCAGGGATTCACATCTCTATCTGCACACTCTATTTGCCCTAATTGTTGCTTTGACTCAGAGATATTCCAGCATTTGTCAGTTTAAACAAAACTTTTAACACTGTTTGAATGCATCTAAATGCATTCAGAAATGTAATGAAGTCCCACTTCCCCCAAAAGTCTGTGTCTATTGCCCCTAAATAGTTCAGTTGAGGATTTATTTGAATTTATAGGCAGCAACTCAGTCACATATTGCTTTCCTAAATGCCTTATACAAGCAAAAACAGATAACTAAGACATGAGGAGTTCAGCATAATAGCAAACCAATGCTTCATAAACAGCAGTAATTTTCTAAAGCATCTTTTTAAAAGAAGTTTTTAAAATAAAATACAATTTTTCTTCATTAACCGAAGATGATCAAAGCCAAAGTAATGAATTCCCTGAGCTACAGCATTTCTCATGGAGCACTGCTTGGCTATGTCCCCTTTAACTTGCTGCATAGAAGCACCACAGAGGCCAAAACTCGAATTTTAACAAAATGTTGTGTGTGATTTTCTATCAACAAGGCAACATGCTAACCCTCTATCAAAGCCAAGTCCGTTCCTGAAATACAGTCTACATTTTCTAGGCCAAGGGCTTTCATTGAGAAAATGCAAGGTCGTGCACTGTGGTTCAATTTACAAAATTAGCTACAGATCATTATTTGCACTGCATCAAAATTGAGAAAATACGTGATGAGTCACGTCCATGCATTGGAAAGAGAGAGAAAGTCATTGAAAATACTTTAAATTTAACATCTACAAAAAGGAACAAAATATACAACAACATTTTGATTATTTTCCAAGGTCATGATAACTTGCAAATATAAAAGACTTGCGGATTGTGTGGGAAGTTAAATCAAACATTTCATTTTACCAAACTTGCCAAAATCAGCTGTCTTTATGTAACATTTTCCAGTGCTGTTAATTCATGTAAATAAACACATGTTTTTTCTGGGGAGAAAAATTAAGAAGAGGGGGGAAAAAAAGGAAGAAAAAAAAAAAGAAAAAAAAAAAGAAACGACGAAGAAAACAGTCCTAATAACTCAGACAACAGCTTTTAAATTTTAAACACACAGAAGTGTGTTCCACTGAAGCCTTCTTCACCTCTACAACATCATGTCCCTAGGGTATTAAATGCTCTTAATCAACAGTTGTTCATAATGATGTGTCACCTATCAAGATTAGAGTCTGAATGCGAAAACATCTGTTACATTCCTTTGTTAGGAAACTGGCAACATAGTTTTTGAACACATAAAATTTGACTTTTAATTACCCTCTTACACCTTCTGTTCAGCTATTAACCAGCATTAACCCATAAATCCATTTAACACATTACAAACTATAAGTCCTATAATGTTTCCATATGAACTTGATTTGAATCAAGTTATGACTTCTGCTTTTGGGTTGGAAAAAAGTAAGTTGTGCTACCTTAAACGAAACAGCTAAGAGCAGCTGGACACAGGTATTGCACTAAACTTTGACATAGTTTAAGCAGCAACACATCCCAGGAACTTAAATAGCACAGGATAACTTGTCATAGTTTTCTTCAATAATAATGACACCATTTAGAAACATATTCAGCAAGCAAGAAACTAAATTACTATGTACACAAATTAAGAAGTGCTGTATGTTATATCATAGCCCATGTTATTCCCTTTATTTTTAACTGGACTGAGTTCTCTATTCACAATTACAATGATAACAGAGATTACTACACAAAACACTTCTCTTTACCTGCTTGCACAGTGTAATGTTTCATAGAGAGGTCAGGAAAGTGCAATGCCTTAAAAAATAACTTTAAAATCACAAATGTGTACTACAACAACATGAGGTCTTACATGTGAAGCCCTTGGTTTCACATACCTGCCAGGACAGAACCACTCATGTCCCAAACCATAGGACCTTACTCATGACTTGTGTTTGCTGTAGCCCAGGACACATGTGCTGCTCCCAGAATATGGCACAGCACAACACTTTCCCATCATGTCACCATATGTGAGAGCCTTCTTGAAACAAATACATATAAGGACATGAAACCACTCATTTAGACCACAGAGGCACAGTAATGTTTAGATTTATGGGATAAAAATGTTGAAGAAAAAAAAATTACAACAACAAACACTTTGCACAAATATATTATTTTCCATGTTGAAGGGCCAGCTGTAGTAGTTAGGCAGCAGTTACTCCATGCTTTTGAGTGGGACACTGGCCCAGTCCATGCTTGTGAGGGTGCTCACAGCCCAATGATCAAATCAAACCACCTCAGCCTCATTTCCCAGAGAGCAAATTGGGGTCCAGCCTCACCTAAGCTACCCAAGAGAAACACTACTTCAGTCATCTAGGCTTCTTCCAAAACCAAGAAAGAGAAACAAGAACCTAGAAAGAGCATTACCTTAGAAAAAAGGTGTTTGTATAACTTTCTGCTTTTACAGTAACACTCAACCAAAATGAAATCAGCTGCAGTTACTGTAGTTGGCTATTTCAAACTCTGATATGTCCAAGACCTTACACGGGACAGATTTAACCTTGATCTGTCCTAAGCCCACAGATGCATAAGAAGAATGGAAATAAAAATTTATGTCGTTGCTAATGACATTATTCAGCTCAATTCTATCCATTGGCAGCTCCTTGCTGCTCATCAGAAAGCACAGTTCACTGCAATTTCCAGAACTTGCTCCAAGCACCCAATCCTGCAGTGATTTCACAAGAGAAAAACAGCTACATTCCACCATCACTATGAGCCAGCCAGGGAATGCACAAAGGAATTGCCTCATGCAAAAGCTGCTGAAAGGATTGTGATGCTGCAGGGAACACAGAGCCTGCAACAGCCCAAAGGATCTGCCACAAGCTGTGCAGCAAGAAAACCCATAGCATTACAAGCAGGAAATATCTCAAACTTATGCATACCAGGGTTTGTTAGTAACACAAATATGAAAGCCATTTTCATTAGCCTCCACTTACTTTTCCAAAAACTCTCAACGGAAGAAATGACCATTTTTAAATGCTAAAGTGTTGCTGTTAAATTTCTCCCACCAACTACAGCAGCAGTCTAATGCCTGTAGAACTATAGAGACTTTCCATCAAAGCTAAAAAAAGAAAGAATATTATTGTGAGACTATCAAAAGACATAATTTTAAACTGCACTGCAATTATATTTCCAAGCAAAAGGCCAGGAAGCTACTTTTGTATTAAAAATGAAAGCTACATTCCTCTACAGTCACTTGGCTATTCAGAAGTGAGAGGCTACAAAAACAAGGATCAAAATCTTCACATAAGTACACTACTGCTGAAAGAGATGAACATGCTTATGCAGTAGATCTAGACAAGGGGCAAGAGGTGATCAGGTGCTGGACTTCCAGATACAGAAAACAAACAAACAAACAAACGAAATATTTACTGTGAAGAATTTGGAAATAATTTAGCAAAGCATAAAAAGTTCAAGGAATTCGTAACTGGTATTTTTCCCCATTTTTATACTATCTAGGATAATCACTAAGAAGATAAAAAGGCTTTGTATTTAATGTCACATTAGTTCTTACTAGGACACATCTATATCCCAGCACTCTGTGGCTGTTCTCCACATTTCTCTAAGACTGCATCCTCAAGAATTCACAATATCTTTGCTGGAAACAAAATGATTAAAAAGTGTCAGAAAAGAGCAGAGAAGAGGTCTCCAATTTCTGCTGTACCTTCTCTGTCAACCTCTCTGCAGACTCCCATTCCTCTATAAATCTCAACCCTACGTAATCCCTTTCAGAGTTCAGTGGCTCCTGGCCAACACAGTCCACATTACCCAGAGAACACAGCAGATACATTCTTCACCCTCACAATACACTTAAACTTGGGTGCTCGGTAATTTGGCCAAAGGCAGCCTTGCATTTATCCAACTTCTCAAGCAACCTCTTGTCATTTTGGCACAAGCACTTTACAACTCAATTTACAAGAAAAGTGGCAGTTTAGTTCCAGCTGCAAAACTCCAAGAGTAATATTAGGAAAATAAGAACCATATTTCACCTTTTATTGGCAGGGTACACACAGCACTTCATTAGTTTATTTAGCACCCAGGAACTACATGCATATATCGATTGGTGCTTTGATCAAGCTTTCACTTATTTAAAAGAGGCCAGTCCCCCCACAGATCGGTCTTCCAGCACAGACCAAAGGCAGGCATGTAAATAAAGAAATAAAACCCCAGAAAACTCAGAAAAAAAAGAAACAGGCAATCACTTATTTACACTTAATTAAGCATAAACTAACTCCCCTCCTCCTTTGGGAAGGATATAGATAAAATATGAATGGAAATAAAAGAGTGGCTGAGTAAGCACTGCAGTTCAAACAATATTTCACAAGCAAAACAAGTGTGATAAGATTCAGTAGCCTGTGGCAGACGTTTGTTTGAGTGAACAACAAGATCGTATTTTCATACTTTTGGCCATCTCTGTAGTCCGAGGCAAACCGCCAATTCCTACTCCACTGTCAACCCCCAGCCCTAATGGAGATGAAAGGCAAAATACAGCTCTGTTCCAAACTGCATTATTAATTCCAGCAGGGCCACATTCGGGCTGACGGGACTGAGGTCATAATTTAGCCATTAGCACTAGGACCAGCAGGATTTGTCTACCCAGAACTGCAGGACTATGGGCCACATTCTCCCTTTCATGTCTAATCAATATTATATTTTGTGTTGTCTCACTGGGCTAATGGAGGAACAGTCACAGCACTGGTCTGAAGAACGCTTCCAGCGAAAGGCAAAGACAAGATTTTCCTTGTAGACTATCAGTAGTTGCAAACCTCATCCCACTTCTGTTTATCTGCTAGAATCCCTTGGTCACATTAAGCTATGTTTTCTCTCTACAAAGACTCAAAAAGAGTACATAATACCTAAAAAAAAAAATTGTGCTGGCAAGAGCAGCTCTGCCTATACCTCAGGCTTTTCATACCTCCGCAGGCAGCTTCTCGTACCAAAACACATACCCCCTCAAAAATAAAATACTACAACCCAAAATAAGCCCTACTGCAATATAACATAACATTTATGATACAAGTACAATTTATCATG
Organism: Manacus candei; assembly: GCF_025592945.1. Taxonomy (NCBI): domain Eukaryota; kingdom Metazoa; phylum Chordata; class Aves; order Passeriformes; family Pipridae; genus Manacus; species Manacus candei. Next base: position 7,993,660 of record NW_026138073.1, read on the forward strand.
CGATCCTGTAATTTTTTTCCTTGCCTCCAGGCAGCCAGATCTACTGTTGTTTCCCACAGGGAGCAAAAGGCCTGCAAATCCACCCTCTTTGATTTCTTTCTGGACATACATTTACCTTTCCATGTTTTCCAACAACTTTCAGGTGGCCATTAAAAATATGTCTAAATGCAAGCTACTACAAAAGAATTTCCTTCCCCGCTTAAATGGACCTTTCTTGCCAGAATGTCCACTGGAGGTGGGGAGTTTCATGGGACAATCACTTTTATCCATGCATTTGCCATTCAGCCTTGGACATCACTTCTTCTGAGGACCTGAGTGGGCTACGTGTATTGAGCAGGACCAAGGTCACAAAACTCAAGTTTGACACTTCCACAAACTGCAAGATGATACTTGGTAGGATGAAAGCTTTATCTCCTTCACAGCTCAAGTCACAAAGGCTTCAGACTTGACAATTTTCTTTAATTTCCCTCCCCAACCTTTTCAGATCCAATTTGCTTTCACTGGGTTAGTCAGTCTTTAAGCAGGAAGAGCTGAAGATTTTAAGCATCTCTGTATCACTGCTTATTTTAATTTGGTTTTGTTTTCAAAATAACAGTATAGAATGACCAGCATTATCCTGATTTTAAAACTGGCTGCTGTAGTTCACGGTTTTTATCTACTTGACGAAGAGGAAGAGGTCCCTAACTGACAGTTTCCGTGATCTTTAAAAGATAATTTATGGTAGGGTTTTATTAAATGTTGAAATACTGAGTTGAATGCAGTGACCCAGACAAATCTAGAGATTTTAAATTCAGAGCAGCAACTTTATAGATTAAACAGCTGCCTTAAGGCCCCAAATTATTTCAAAATAAATTTTATTGATTTTTTTTCCTCCACATTTTGGAATTAAATGCTACTGTCAGCTCCACATAAGCTCATCTCTGCAAAGGTTTCTCACGTACTAGGAAATCAACTTAAATTAAATTCTAATCCATTTGCATTAAACTGGTGAAAATCGTGATAAATGAGGGTGAATGAACTTGAATGTGTTCCCACTTAATTTGCAACAATACAACTTTCTTTTACCTAAAATAAGCCTATCTTAGGTGGGGTAGCACCAACATTTTAAAATAAATACACATTCATACAGTACACTAAGTTGATGTTTTAAAAAAGGAAACAAAGAGTAGTAACAAATAGACAGGTTTTTCCATGGAAGGAATTTGACACTGAAGGGATTCCCACTGAAGACAGATGCTCAAATCTTAATTTATCTGTGAAAAGGAGCTTAAAAGTTATCTGTGGTTAACTTGAAAATAAACAAGTCTGGTGACCAGCAGCTCTTGCCACCTGTCTTGCACCAAAAACAACTGCAAAGATGTGTATGAGGATCTCACAGCACTGTGCAATAAATAGCAGATGAAATTCAATGACAATCAATGCAGAATCAACACTAATTATATATGGACTTGAAATTAGCTGTTAATATTCAAGGAAGACTTCAGAGTAATCACTTAGACCGGCAGTTCTCTCTGTGTCACCTCCATGTTCCACAGCAGTCTGAAGGCAAACAGAACCCAAGGAATTACTATTAAAGAATTAGAGAAGAGTGAAACACCATCACAGTCATCTTAGGAACTCCCATCCTGAATGCTGAGAGCAGTTCTGCTCGCTCCTCTCAGAAAGGATGTAAAAGAGTGATCAGGAAAGGCATGAAGGACGAGCATGGATATGCAGAGGCTTCTGTTTCAAAAAGGAGAAAAAAATCTGGGCCTGAACAAGAGATGATTCAGGGTGGAGAGAGAAGAACATACTAGCAGCCTTTAAAAATCAGAAATTGAATGGATGAGCTGAACACAGAGCTCATGTTCACACTTTGTGCCAACACAAGCGCTCCAGGGCATCAGGTGGATACTTCTTCCTTTGGCTAATGCAAGAGTTGCCACAGGACATAGCAGAGGCCAGAAATATTAAAATGGTGCAAGAAATCAATTCAATAAATGCTTGAGAGAAAATCCAATCAAGGGGTATTAAAAACAATTATGCAGATACAAGATCTGGCTGAAGAAGCCCCTCAGCCTCACAGTATCACTGTCTGGCAGGGCAGGCCCCAGACACATCAGTAGTCCTTCTTACTGAGTTACCAAAAGTCACAAAATACAGGGCTAAACAGATCTCTAATCTGACCTCTACAGTCTAGTATTTTCCTATGAAAAGCTTTGAAGCTGAGACACGTTTAATTATGGTGCAATGGGATCACACATTAAAAATAGTGATATCCAAAGCTCCATCACCTGCACAGGAATAAGCAGAAAATGTAAAGAGCCACTCTGATGCAATGTATAATTCATGCAAATTTTGCCATCTAAGCTCTTTAAGCTTTTCTTAAATAAACAAATAATTCATCCTCCACATCCTCTGCAGTCAGAAGCTCATACAAATTATGTTGATACCCTGGCAGAGGCTGGAGCCCAGCTGAGCACAGAGTCCCATCGTGTCCTCTGCAAACAGAGGAAGAGACATTTCTTTCCTCACAGAGCCAGCAGTATTAAAAAAACATAGCAGAAAGATCATAGGAGACCAGAAACAGATAAGGCAGCTCTTCCTCCTCCAAACCAGAGCATCAGGAACAGAATTCAGCTTTTCCTGTAATATCTGTGTACTTCTCTCAGACTTTCTCAAAAAGAGACAAGATTGGATCTTTCCACAAGGGCAAACTAAAACTACCTATCTCTAACTTCCACTAATGTGGAAATGCATTCGAGAATCTCATGCAGATAATGTGCTACAACTGAAGAAACATGATCCACAGAAACATGTTTATTTATTTCACATATGGTGTCCACCATGATGGACACCAACAGTAACACTGTTGTATCTTCAGGCAATTTAAATGGAAACCACGTCCAGTAGTCTTGGGCTAGTGCTGTGAAACCTCAAGGGAGAGGAAACACAAGTCAGTACAAGGAAGTACAAGATGTGTACCTAAAGACATTTGGTATAGCTTTCTCAGATTTCAGACTTCAGCACTGTCAGTTATCAACAGAGTAAAAGAAATCTTTCCTTGAGGGGTCTGATTTTTCACTGTTTCTTTATCATAGAATTTCTACTGTCCTGAGACTATCACAAAGCCCACGATAAAGAAACAGACACTGCTTGCTCTATAACTCAAAAAAAAAATCAGACTTCTGAAAGAACAAAATGTCCAAACTCCAGTAAAAAGAATAGGGTCCACAGACATCTCAGTTGGGTTTTGAGAGGTTTTTTTTCCTTCACATCAGCTTGTATTTACATAGCTATCTTACACCTTAAGCAACAGGCAACACAGACAAAGTCCCAGTAGTGTAAACCAGCAAGTGATTCTGCCTCAAACTCTGCAAACACGGCTGGTTTTTGATATTTTTCAAAACATCTTGGTACAACCTTTAACATCTAGCTTCAAACAGTCTAAAGGCAACATGAAGTAGTATTCCAATCTGAAAAAAAACAGAAATATGAGATCTAGCACATTGATGCAGTCTAGCACTGCTTTAATTTCAGTGACAGCATGAATGAGTCACAGGTAATTATCAGGTAACACAAGGAACACAATTGCCTTCAGTCAGCACCATAGTCCCACTGCCAGCTACAAGCAAGAAGTAGTTTTCTGCGATGGGGAAACAACTCAGAGAAGCAGATCAGAGATAACCAGAGCCAAGAATTCATATTAAAATTATGTTCGATATGAGGAAAAATATGAGTGAAAATATTTGATGAAAGGATTTCCTTATTACAAATAAATCAAAATAATATTCACTGTAAGGGTTCCTATTCTCCAAATTAAGAACCACCTTTATTTTGCAATTAGCACAAGCAAAAATGGATATATACTCCTCCTTAGAAAAATATTCTCCTTCACTGCCCAAGGTAGTACTAACTGCACACTGTTTTTGTCCCAGTTTGCTCTGAAAAATCTGCCAGAGTGCAGATCCATTTCTGAGAAAGGTGTGAAGTCCAGCTTCTAGCATCTGATAGAAAGATGCAGCAGTATCTCTTTAAATATTTAGTTTCCTGTCTAAAATTAATACTGGAATATCAAAAAGAAACCTGTGACACCTCCAGTGAACATTCTCTTATACAAGAGCCCCAATTTTAACAACAGAGATCTCAGGAACTACTCTCACTTAATGAGCCTTGGCAGCCATTCAAATTAAACACTCTATTGTGCAAGGAGCTAATTATGCTGAGATTAAACCCAGAGAATGATAGGGACATTTACTGTACTTCTGGCAATTATAAGAGCTCTCAATATTGGAGAATACAGCTTGTATTTCATAATTCTGAAAGATGTCCTTGCTAATCCAATAAAAAATGCATGTGCATGCACACACATACAAGATTAATTAAATTTTAAAAACATTTTTCAACTATTTCCGACACACATACACTCACAAATTATTATTATTAATATTATTTGTTTTGCACTATTTCTCTTTTATCTGAATGTTCATCCTGTATCACACATATTCATTTGTCATATCCTTCACCATTCCTCTGATAGGTAATTAATGTTATCTCTTTCCCTAGGAAATCTAAAGTAATGACAGTAAAATATTTGCTCATTTAGTATTCTAATTAATTTTTACAGTATCTTCCTGGATGGTGCCCCTTGCTTTCCCAGAAAACCAAGTGGTCAGTCATCTTTTTCACTGCTACCCAAAGAATGCATGCAAATATATGGAGTTATCCCTACTTGGTACACGCAGGCAAGAGCACTTCTGAAATATCGGGGGTAAAACCTGTCAGAGGATGATTTCCCATGTTCTGGTCACTAATGTCTACACAGCAGAGGTTTTATTATGGAACATAAAACCCTCTAAGTCCCCGTAAGAGCCTGGAGAGGCTGAAGGCAAGTGAACAGCAACGATCAGACTCTGCTGTAGCTAAAGGCGTTCAGCATCTCACAGGAGCAAACCCTTGAACACACGATGGAAAGCTGGGTAGCAAAATAATGGAACTTGGATTTGCAACGGATTTTGCATCCTGTGGTTAGCTCCACCAGGATCTAATAGCCTGTGTAATCTGATTTAAGGTTCCCTCATCCTGCAGTCAAGGCACAGCAACAGCTGTTTCCCCAGGGGATTCACTGGTATCTAATGAAAGCACAGTCCCTGCAGCCCCGTTCCTTTCGGGGAGAGGCATCAACAGAGCTGTGTTTCTCTACCTTGGCTTTGGTTTTCATGAAACTTGTCAAACTGCAATGTACTGAACACTCCTAACCCTGCTTTTCCTGTCCCATCACATTCCAGAGCCTTGTCAGCAGATGCAAAGATATTTGTGAGGACAGACAGGTGCAGAGAATCATCAGCCTGAGAAATTAAGCCACCTGATCTATACTTCAGGTTGTAAAATTGGTCAAAAGCAATTTTTCAAGTATTCAGGCAAACTGGATCACCTAGCAGAAGGAAGGCAGTCCCTATTACCTTGAGCCAGCAGGGCTCCCTTGAGAGAAACTCTCCAGAAGTGGTGAGGCAAAGCCCTTGTTCCCATGGGCAGCCTTCACACATAAATTCTGCAGTATTTCTTTTTCATATTCTATTCTCTATCAACATATTGTTTTGCTTAAAATGGAAAAAAACAAATGTGAAAGGCCTGGCCTCTCTGGGGCTGATGGGCACAAATCTGGGCACAAATGAGCTGTATTTGCAAGTAATGATTACTGAGACACGTCTCCAGAGGGTTGGAGGCAAAGCAAAGTTGCTATTATTAAATGTAGCTTACCGTAAAACAAAATAAATCAGAGAGAGTTACAGGTAATTATTTGTATGTTGTCACTGGTCAATCAACAGACTGCATTTAAGAATCTGTGATAAAGTGATTTCATAATTAACGGCTCATCACCAGCACTTTTGAAGACAATAGCAGGGCTGAGCTAATTGTTTCAGTAAAAGCAGAAGATAAACAAATTACAAGCGTCAAGAAATAGGTGGCACAGCAATACACTGAAGGAATGCACTTTCTAAGCTTGCACTTTGCTCTGTTCTTTATATAGTTTTGTTTCTGTTGCAAGGCAGGCCCACAGAACACACCCGCTAAATGTCATCCCGTTTATGAGAAACATCCACACTCGGAAGCGCTCAGGAAGAGGTCTCTGCATTCCCCCATGGTGGTATTCTAACATTTCACATTTCACATTTACTGCTGCCTTCCCTCACATCACCTCCTGCCACCCCCTCAGTTCCCGTATTTGTGATGACACAAAGTGCTGGGAACAGAGCAGTGACAGCCAACCCCCGGCAGCACGACCCCAAGTGTGATTCCACTTCCCCTTCCAGCCTGGCTCCCTTACAAGAGCATCAGTAACTACAGAACCAGCATTAAGCCTATTACACTGTGGGACAATCCCCTATTTAAAACTTGTACCTTTTTAATTCTGGAAGAGCCACATCCAAGCGGGTGCAAAGCCTCTGCTGATGCCCCTCCTGCTCTGCCAGCAGCCTTCTCAGAAAGTTTCAGACCCTTTGGCTGCCGTTATAATCCTGATTTTATCAGTATCACCTGGAAAACTCTGGCCACAAAGCTGTCTCAGCTGAATACACAGGTTTTGCTAGTTTGTTCCTTCCAAGGTTTTAAATTACTGCTTTTAAAATGGATGTAAATGAAAACGCATAACTTGATGAAGACAATATCTTAACATGCTGGTTTCATAAAATCTTTGTTACATTTTAAAAAAGGAGAAGATTGCAGAATACCACCACTCTGGAAAACTTTCCTCTCAATTATGTAGTCAAAAGCTTTCAAAAAAGGAATGAATTCGATTAATTAAAAATTTATCCAACTCTTACATGTCACCATTCCCAACAGTTGTTTCTCCTGCCAGGATGCAATATCTGTGTTTGAAAACCTTTATGTAACTGTTGAATTTTTCCATCTAGCTCCAGCAAGCTGATATAATCCAACAACACAGTCTTCTGTGTCCTTGCGCACATATTGGCAGTGAAGTGTGAATGCTGCATGGGAATAGCTTAAAATATTTCTTTAATATTTTATCATAACTTCAGTTGATGTTCATTTGAGTCCCCTCCAATCTCAGGTGTTGGCAGATGGAGTTTTTTCCTTTCAAACAACCAGGAGATGGAATTTTCTGGTTTGTTTTCCCCTACAGCGGATGTTCTCATATCTAAAAATATTTCAGTTATTTTTCTACTCCTCACCTCTTCCTTGGAGATTGACTGCTTACTTGCATAGTATTTTTAAAATAATGATGTTTTATTTTTTTCTCCTTGGATAGACAGACAGGTTCTAGCATTTTTTATTTATATGACTATTACATGTAATTTGATAATTCCCTAGTAAGAGATGGGTAATTCTACTTATATCAATATGTGGGTTGTCAAATAATTTTATTTTTAAAAAAGAAAAATACATTAGGAAAAAAATACCAGATTAGGTAAGAGCCAATATTCTATCAAGGCCATACACCAATAAAACTCATCTCCATCTATTCTCCAGTCTGCCGTAATTGAAGCACAGTTTCCCAGATTAATAGATACAGTATCATTATTTAATCCTCTCCTCGGTGACAGGGTATAATGATCTGATGAACATGCTACTTAATGGACTACCTGAAAGTATTCAAATACCATAGTAATGAGCACAGGCTAGAAAAATATAGAAAATATACTAGAATAGAATGAGAACTGAGAAAGAAATCAGCACATAAGGGACAAGATTTACTCAGGGATGTATGGGGTCTTTCCTTACCCATAAGAATTCCCATTTTAATTCCTTTATTACCACTTTTATTGCTGCAATAGCTTCATGGGAATGCATTGGTATCGTACCAGGAATAATCTAAATTATCTTGCAGAGTAAGGTGGATAACCTCCCACAAATTAATATTAGCTCAGCAACTTGGCAGTTTGTGTATATAAATTACCAAAGATACATGGTGCCTCCCTGTTTCCACATAAATATAATTTAACAAAGATTTATTACCAATATTAAAATGCACACTCACCCTGTAGCAATTATTTATTTGTTTTTAATTTCAAGAGGGCAGAAGTTAATTTGTCAGCCACACAGGTTCCTTGCTCAATAGCTGACTGGTGGGCTCCAAGAGCTCCTACAAGACATCCAGGCCAACCTATCCCGGAGTGACTGGGAAGAAATCAGCTCAACCTTGCAAGGGGAATTACCCAAACTGCTGGGAAGTCAGTCTGTGTTTATGCCAAGGACAAATATTATCAAGGATTTCTTGGTGTTGAAAGTACTGGAGAGGTTTATATACCTCTCCTACAGAGGGACTCAGACTATACAATATTTCCAGTATCCTAGAATTTATATGAATAGGAAGATGTTGGCATCCAGTACTTCATGCAACAACACAGTTCTGTGGAATTCCCTACACAGCCACTCACAACCATTTACTTCAGGATGCCAACCCTCCAAAAAAGCTTGAAGTTACACAGCTTACTGCATAGCACACAGTGAACATAGTCAGACCTGTGTGGATCTTGCCACCTGTCTACACAAGTCAAAATCAGTTTATCCAAAGGAAAAACAAAAACAAACAAAAACCAGCCCACAGACAGAAGGTGCAACTTCTTGTAATGACTGTAAAATGCTGACATAAACCAAACCTCCAAAACTTTACTGTTCTAGAGAGGAAAACACTGAATTACCAACATCTTTACGTCTTAATCAAGTACCATGTTAACTTTGTTTTTAATTACCGATTAGATTAAGACCATCAGGACTGATTTAATATACAAAGAGTGCAGGATTCCTTCAGGGTTTGGTTGTTTCTATGTAAAATTATAAAAGGACATACAAAATAAAGTCTTTACATCTAGACGGTAATCAAAAACAGAAGAGAATTTGTCATAAACATTTTGTAAACAGCAGCTCATATAAAAAGCCATTTTTTTAAACACATGCCCAATTAGATCATCAGTATACATACACACACATGCTGTACCGTGCAGAACTCCTACCCAAGGACTGCTGTGTGTTTTATCTTCCAATTCAACCTCTTCTTACCACATTCTCGATATGTGTCTTGCCTGCCCTCTTAATTTTCACCTCATCTCTTTCCTGCCTAGTAGAATTCATGTGAAGAATGAGCATCTTCACAGGGTTTATTAATAGAATAAAAACATACTTTGAAATTTGGGGTTTTTTTAATTTATTTTAGTAACTAAAACATGTAATTATACTAATTCCCTTGCAAAAAAAAAAAAAAAAAAGGAAAACACAGTGGTTTTCAAATGCTTCACTTATTAAAAATACCGTAATCACTGCTTTACTTAAAGAGTCATTCTGTTAGAAATAAGTGCATTTAATTTATTTTGTAGATAAATAGTCAATGATAAACCACTCAAACATAGCCACGGGTATAAAGTTACAAGAAGCTACTGTCAATAAATATCTATAATGTGACTCAATATGCACAGTCATGCTATTTGCAAACAGAGGGCAGAAATGAAACTGTACAGCTGGCCTGGCATACAATTTACCAAGGATTAATAGCAAATGCTCGATGTTGGATATGTGTGTGACTACACAACTGCCTCATGTGTTCGGTGTCTGCGTTACAAGGTGAAGTTGCAGAAACAGAATAATACAGAAACATAAGATGCATTACCATGACAATCCTTAGGGACATGAAAATTGCTTCCTGTCAGCTCCTGTATTTCGCCAAGTTAAAATAACGATAACCCAAGTTTTATTTCCAATAACAGGTGTAGCCTGAGGGCAACAGTACAAGTTGTGACTTGTGCCTTCCTATCCCGTTTGCCAGTCTCCATGTTGATCTCCATCTGCTTGGCCCTTCCTTTAAGGTTCTCTTTAGACTTTAATTTGTGCCTTTCAGTCAAGTTTCTCACCAGCTGGCAAACAGAGAGTGAAAATTCCAGACACAAACTCATGTGTCCACAGCAGATAACACCAAGCTACTGGTTTGTAAGGAGGCACATTAGCTTGGGGGCTTCACAAACAAATGGTCCTAAATAGGAACTTGCTCCCTAAGACTGAAAGGTGCTGGGAATTGAATTAGCTGAGACAACTTTGCAAACTGTTCCCCAGTTCCTCCATGCCAGGTACACAGTACTGTTGGCACACAGCCACCCTTCGGTGCATCCATCAGCAAAAAGAGCACCCAGAACCCTGGCACAGCTGCTCCTGGAAAGATGACATAAGAACTTGAGAACATGAGAAATGCTCAGACCAACAGTCCATGACTCTGCATCTTTTTTATCTGTGAGACTTCAGCTACATGTGCTAGTTTTCATCCCTCCTCTCATGGATCAAAAGGCCTGAGGTGTCTCCTCTCTGCAGAGCTGTGTTCATGGGAAGTTATTGCCTGCTCCTTTGGAAAGGGGGGCTAAAACATCACCCTGTTTCACACAAGTCACTGAAAACATCACAATGGCACAGCTAACATCAAGGCTAAAATTAAACCAGTGAGAAAAAGACAAGAAATATGTTATTTCCATACAAAGAAAAAAACCCAAACAACCCTATCATTACAGCCTACCGAAGGATCACGTTTCATTCTGAAAAGTTTGAAAACATCAATACATAACAGATGACGTTAAGGTAGCACATTTCATACAACTCTCATCTCACATTTCCCATCTCATAAAAAACGACAGTCTCTATCACAAACTCCTTTTGATCAAAGAACAATGGCTTGAACAAAAAGAGCTTCCAGGGCTGTTTGTCCATACAATTAGAAGACTTATCTCAATTTTCAGTCAGCTGCATTTAATGACCAAACTTGTGTCCCTGTTCAGACAGTTAATAACTCAGATTATCTTTGCAAAAATATTCTGAATGAAAGCTGCTAATGTGTTAACCCACTCTGCGATATTTTATTTAATTGGTAACCCCAGTAGTTTTAGGTATGGCATAAGACCATCCTTTGAGAGACGTGGAGATAATTAGGACTGATTACAGGACGTGAAGAAGTAGGAACAAAGACAGACAAATTATAGTCTAAGAGAAAAAAAAATGGGAGTTTTTTCTGACAATAAAGTTTCTAAACCATGAAGTCACAAAGAAGTGGGAAAAACATATTCTGAATTGTCAAAGACCACGATTTTGTCCAAGAAATATTTTCTGCTGTACAGCTGCATGACTGAGGTGGAGCAGTATCATTTTGTACCTCTATCCAGGACGCTATTTCTTATATTTTATTGACTGGAATTTTATTTCTCTTTACTCATACAGACTTTAAGCACAGCCAAGTTACTGCAATGAGAAAATAAAAGTATAGGCTGCTCTACATGGTTCTGCAGTGTGTAGAGCAGGTGACTCTGAGGCAGACCAGCCATGCTCAATGGCCAAATGGTATGAAATTCTGAGCAATTTAAATTTTGAACAATTTCCAAGAAAGAGTGGGCCAAGACAAACTCCTATATCCACCCTCTAATTTCAGTAGCATTTTTAGAACAACAATCTACTCTGGAAGTCAACCAGAGGATTTGTTCCACTGCGTTAGAATTTAACTATATGCACAGCCTTTTCACATCCCTCAGGGGTGGGCTAAGCTCACTTTGACCTATGTTTGGCTAGGTGAAGAGCATACTTTGTATGCCCTGAGTGTAAGGCAAGGATAATTATTTCTTACAAACACTGTTCTATCCATATTCCTGAGTACCTGCTCTTTTGTTAAGCATTCCTGATCCCTTCTCAACTTCTTACAGGAATAGGTTCTGTTGTAAAGCAAGCAACGTCACAAATAAGCAGAACAAAGAATAAATCCATCTCTAGCCAGCTTCAACATCCTCCAGAGCAACTCAGCAAGAGTGTGTCTATCAGTTGGAGGCCACCACTCCTTCCATACAGGTACAATCTTCCTCCTGCCAAATTAAATTCTCAAGTAGTAACACTTCAGCCAAACTGCAAAAAGGAGAATATCTGGACTTACAATAGATTTGCAGCAGTTTAACCACAGCAGTATGATTAAGACCAATAAACCTGCTGGCATTTTCTTAAATTTGCTCGGCAGCTCCTGTTGAGTTAGCAATGTTACAGGAGTAACACGTTCTAAGGGAATTGCAACAACCCCAAGACTAAGCCAGCAACTAGTTGCCAGGTTCCTCCAGCAAACCTGGGAGAAATTCATGTTTTTAAGGACTATTTCAGAAGAAAAAAGGCAGAAATTTGAAGAAGGTGCATAATCAGCTTGAGGATTTCTTGAGTAAGTCTATCAGCAGCCATCATCCCTCCTCTCCCCTTGTCTGGCTGCTGAACTGAGAATTTTCCTTTCGAGAATCAAACACCAGTGACCTACTTCTGACTTAAGATATCAAAGATATCAGGCACAGTTCATCCACACTACATTGCATTGAACGTGGCCTGAAATGAGAGAGTCTGGGAGAGGAAAAGTAACTTAGGTTTCTAAAGCTGGAATCAAACCAATAAACTTACTCCAGATTTATAGCAGAGTAACTACAAATGAAATTGGAGCATTATCTCTGGTTTTACAGCCAGTGGAGTGGCATAGCAGGTATCAGGCCAGCTGCCACAGACCATATTTGTTAGGGAGGGTTTCTTTCCGTCATAAACCATGTGAACCAATTTCACCAGTCAGAAAATAATTATATGGGTTTGCACACTTCAAAAGCCTGTGGAAAAAATTACACATTGGCTGTCAATTTAGAATTTGGGTCTATTGTTTTACTTTATTTTGCTCAGAGTATAAAGCCATTACATGACTAAAATTAAATAAAACTGTTTCCTTGAGAGCTGTTTAAAATATTCTGATGTATTTGTCTTAGAGCTTCATTAATCCATTTCTAATTCATTCTGCAGGTTTACTCAACAGCTGTGCCTGATGCAACTACAAATCTGGATAAAATTAAGGCTGCTATACCACTAAATCACTTTATTTTCAAAGACTTAACTAAAATCTTCTGCTACTTTAGGTCACAATGACTTACAGGTTATTCCACCTATAGGCAAAAAAAAATATCTTTAGTGTAACATAAGAATAAACACATACAAATACTAGAGGTGAAATTAATTTAGATATCAAGCACAGAAAGTATTCTATCCTATGATCTATGCCCTTTTTTATGCTAGATATCACTTTTCATTTTTAAGCTTCCACATGCAGTATTGAAACAAATCTGAAACTACTATTTTTTTTGTTATTTACTGTATTGTAGCAGCTCTCATAACCTGCAGTTTTTCTTAAAAGAGACTGAATTTCCAAGAACAGAGAAAAGCATCTGTAACTAAGTACTGTTTATGTCAAAGATGATTTCCTGTAACAAACACCCAATCCTCTTTCTGTTTAGCTAAAAATATAATAAAAGAGCCTAGTTACATAACATCTGCTAAATAAAAGGAAATGCTGCCTTTCAAGCATTTTTGGTGAGTCCCAGCACTGCAGTACCTATGACAGAAAATCCCTCTGAGCTCACCACTCAGTAGTGTCTCGGGGTGCAAGCATTCAAGTAACGAGCTAAGGTAGTTCATTATGAATTGTATCTCTGCACCCTTCAGGCTTTGCTGTAGTATTACTGTATGGCAGAGATCCGTTCCAATTTAGGAAATGTTACACTAATTGAGTATGCAGGCACACGCTCTCCCCATCTCTGATTAATTAGCACCACTCTAGCTCTTCACATCAATCTTGTGAAAACCACTGTGACTGATCTTGTCTCACTTGGAGCTGAAAATTACTTTGCCAATAGCATAACATAATACTTTGGTATAAACAACAACAAAAAACAGGGCTCTTAGGTGGCCTCAGGATCGTTCCTTTCATTCTGCACAGCTCTCTGGTGCTTTTGAAGACAAAGGACAGACAAATGCAAGTCAGAAAAATGAAGACAGCACACTGAACGCTCCGTATTTTTACAGAGGTGTCTCTGATCAACAGAGACTATTTTTTGCAACTCCTGGTTTGACAAGACCAATTCAAAGGTCACTTTTGTCTCCACACCCTTCCTTGTGATGAGGAAAAGGTCCATTTAGGAAACCATTCAGGAGCTTGAGGCATTCCAGAGTAATTCCTGGAGGATCACTGCTAAGACTTGACACAGTCAGACTACACAGCATGACCCAGGGCCACTCTGCTGCGCTTCCCTTTCTTAAACTTTGGAAAAAGACTTTCTCTCCCTTGCCCAGCAGCCATTTTGAAGGAACGCAAAGGAACAACATGAATTGCAAAAGGTTTTTTCTCACGTTGTCTTTTGCTCCTGACAAGTCAAATCGTTGAGCCAAGAAATGTCAGCAATACAGAGATGAAGGCTGATGATTTCAGGGAAGAAGCGAAGTTTTCAGGCAGAGTTTCCCTACTGGACCAGGCTGCTTTCATCACGTGTATTGCAACTCCCAGGCTCGCCCAAGGCTGCACAGCTGGCTCTGCGCTCCCAGCCTGCTCCCAGCCCCATTGTTTTACACATTCTGCTTTCTCACCGTCATCAACTCAGATTTCACAGGCCATATTGTCTGCCTCTGAATTCCCTTACTAGTTTTAACCCAGAATTTACTAAGCTCCTCAAGGTTTACGTTTCTGAACAAAACCATAGGGAAGGTTTTGCAGCTAATACCAGCCTTTCCCTAATCTCCTCAAGATCTGCAGCCTTCCACCTGACTGTCCTTCTATTACAGGCTCACGCTCCAAGATACGAAACATAACAAGTCAAGGGAGATGAGATCTACCCCTGTTCTTCCATCACCATACTTTAGCAAAACCACCAGGAATTTCTGCATGTCTCTCTGCCCGGGGAGACAGGGAGGTGCAGCACACCAGTGGGAGCCACAGCAGTCCTCGCTGGGTTGCTTCTGTGCCTGAAAGCCTTGTCCCTCTCCTCAGTCCCGGTGGGAAGCAGCTCATGCTGCTTCAGTTACATCAGGCACAAAGGATGTGCACCCAGACTGCAGTGCTGCAAAAGCAAACAGAGCTCCCTCCCAAGGAGGCGTCAGGATCTCAGTGAGGCTGTCGCTGTGATCCTATTTGTGCTTGTTTTGGCTGCCTCCCTTGCCCAGCGCTCCAAGGAAAAGTCCTATGTTCCTTTTATAGCTGTAGAAACCGGGTGAGAAACAGATTTGCCATTAAGTTGAAACTGAAAAGATTTTAAAACCAGCCATTTCCAGAAGGTTTACAAAGGCTGAGATTTTGAAAGTGTCCTGAGGGAAGCAAAGAACCTCTCAGAAATTAATGGGAATTAAATGTCCAAAACCCATAGGCAATTCTGAAAATCCTATCAAAGTATCTAATACTTCTAATCTGTCAAAGGCACTAACATTTAAAACAAAAGTGATTTTATCACAAGCTAAGAATCAGTTTTCAAGTGAAAGAATTGCAAAATATTAAACCAATTAGTCTGTTTGACAACTTGACATGATTCTTCCCAGATGATGAGAGAAGGCTGCAGCATGGCAGGAAATAGTAAGATCATGACATAAAATGATAAGTAACTTCTAAGAAGTCTCAGAAATCTATAGGTCAGAGCTCAGACCTATGCATGAAGAAATAAGCATTTATTTGTATTTGGCAAGTTTAATGTCTACTATGTTTACTATCTAGGCATAAGATTTATGATCCCCTTAACTACTTG
Organism: Manacus candei; assembly: GCF_025592945.1. Classification (NCBI taxonomy): domain Eukaryota; kingdom Metazoa; phylum Chordata; class Aves; order Passeriformes; family Pipridae; genus Manacus; species Manacus candei. The sequence continues at coordinate 8,009,196 of NW_026138073.1, forward strand.
TTAACCTGCTTTGAAGTGCTTAGGGTTTACAAATTAGTGAAAGCTAATAACTTTTTTTTTGTGCTTCTATCTTCTTTTCTTGTCATCCAGAACAAAGGTCTTGTTCATGCAATATGGATATTTTAATGTAGCGTGTACTAACCTTTCTCAGAGCCTTTTCTCATATAACTAGCTCCAGCAGATTACTCACTCAAGGCAGGGATAGTTGTCAATTTGTGTAAGACAAAGCCATGCCAATGTGAGCGGTAAAAGAAATTTAAATTTAACTATCATTTTACATGGGGGAAAAAACCCCACCACATTTGAAAGCTATAAAAGGTCACATCAGTAAACAACAGGGACTCAGAGACACAACTGCTAAGTGTTCCCTACGCAATAAACACAGCTTCTAAAAGAAATGGAAAAATGGTGACATTAAGAAACACATTTCCTGCTACTTCAGACAGTATGGTGAAATTCAACCTCTCATCCTTATTTGACCTATGAAATTAAGCTATGTGCCTCCCAACCCACACACACACATTTTCATATAGTCAAGGTTTATATGAAAATGCCTCGTTTGCTGTCAGGAGTGACTTGCCTTCAATTGGTTTCATGGGGACGCAAAACAGGATCATCACCAGCCCGGCTCACCAATGAGAAAATGCCAAAGCAGCATTTTACCACAATTCCCCAGACCTCTATTTTCGACTACTCTGACATTGTAAGAAAGAAGATTCAATTAAACAGATTCTTTAGGCTTACTCATCCAGCATTTTATGAACCATCTCACCTCTTATCAGGCTAAACCAGATATTTATTATAACAATAAGGAGATTTCATACTAATGTTTCACATTCACTGAAGCTAGAGATATTAAACAAGATCATTTACCGCTGTCTGCTGCCATTTAAAATGCTGCATTCAGAAAACGTGAGGTGTTCAAAGGTTAATTTGGATTAATGTCAATGGATTTTGCTAACTTCTCCCAGTCCTTGACTCCTGTGCTTCTCTGAGGCCACAGAGGCCCTTCCAGTTCACGTGGAACACAGCTTGGATATGTGGAGATGGAAACAGCTCTTCCTCTACTCCATCCTGTAATGCTCTTGGCCAACCCAATCCACTCAGTCCTTAAAAGCAGCTTCTAAATAGCACCTGGATTTTCAAGACATCCAGGTGGAATAAAGCAGAGGAGACTTCTGGATTTCTGTATAAGCCCCCATCACCTGGACCACCCTGCTGCAGCACAGCACTGCTCCCAGCACACCCAGAGGGGCTCAGCCCAGGACCCATCCCACCTGCTCTGAAGGGTTTATATGGCAGCCACCACTCCCCCTTCCCTGCACTAAGGGAGGATCACACAGCCTTCAGCACAGGCAGTTGCTGTCATTGCCTTGTCCCTGCAGAGGGGAGTCACAAGGTAAGTACTACAGTTCCTGAAACTGTAAGTACCACAGTTCCTGAAAACAAACACACAGAGAACCTATCCCAAGACTGGGTTCAGCAGCTGCCAAACCTGTGCACAAGCCACAGGAAAAGCTCATCTCCCTGCTGCACCAAGGGTTAAAAAACCTAATGCAGTTTAGTCAGCAAACAAAAACCAACATCCCATGAAGGCATGTGGTTCCTGGACACTTAGCTAGCAACCATCCCCAGGCACTAACACAGTACAACCAGGCAGGACCAAGAAACATGTAAAGAAACCCAAGGTAAACTAAAATCTGACTCCAAATAGGGAATGAGCATCTACAAAAAATTAAATACCAAATTTCTTTGTCTCCCCTTCTTCAGAGAAGGGCAGACTAACAATATACAATGGGCCAGATAATGAGAAAGCCAGATGGCTGGATCTTGTGGAATTTGGGAAATGAGAGATGAGAGAAATGTACAGAGAGGGAAGAGCAATAGTATTTTAAGACCATTATGCTGCTGAAGACAAATTTTAACATATTAAAACCATATGCCTTTTCTTCCTAAAACAGTACCAGTTGCTAGGCCCTTGAATATAAATCACGCTATACATGCTTTAAGTACTAGCTTGGCATCTATTGTTATAAAATAGCAAATATCCATGTGATAAGAGGACATTATTTCCATGTAAACCAAATGTTCCCTTTATATTTGCTAAATCTTCTACTTATCTCCTATCAAACAAAAATATCAATGTATAGGCATCCATACTATCATCTGCCCCACGGTATCTTGCTCAGCCTCAGCACTGCAAGCAGGTTGTAGGAAGGATGTTCTTCACCAAAGTCAGCTTCAGGTTAAAAATAAGCTGCACTTCAGTCCCAGAACACAGAACCAGTTTACAATGGTGATTAAGCTGTGTATTTAGTAACAAAGAGACAGAAGTGTTTTTCTGAGTTGACACTTGTAATTAAGTACAAGCTTCTTCCATGGGACACACTCTGGGTCAGGTCAGGCTGCCCGCACAGGAGTGCAAGCTCATCACCAGCACCATTTTATAGCTCACTAAACTAATCATGGCAGAGAGGGACTGAAGGCTCTCCCTGTTCGCTTCCCAGCTGCTGCTGTGAATCCCAACAGAGAGGGAGATTCCTTCAGGAACAAAGGGCACCTCTGCAGACAGCTCTGGTTTCAAAGCCGATTTCATAGACAACAAGCATAGCTGGGGAGGAGGCTGAAGGAGGAAGGAGGGGCAACACACAGGGTTTCTGTTTTGCGGGAAGATCTGCAGCACAGTAGGGTACAGGGAAGAACGCACTTGGCTGCCCAGTGCATAAATTGCTTTGGTGGCTCCTGAAGTGCTTAAACCACGGAAGTGTCCTCAGACAGCAATGCAAATTACACTGGTATGCAAGGGCTGTCCCACTGTGGCAATTGCAGAAGAAATTCATGTTGAAAGCCTCTCCCTGAGCTAGTGAGCAGTGAAAGGAATCTCACTTTTGCAGGGAATGGGAAGTGGAAAGCAGACACTTAAGTCACTTATCTGGTTAAGAGGTAATTCCACAGCACAGAAAACGCAGTACAGATGTGGTAGCTTGGCATTAATATTATTAATGTACTGTGGTCTATATGCCTACATCAGCATTGGTCTTCCATGGGCCAGATGCTCTGCAAACATGCAGGAGGAAAGCTCTGGAACAGTAATGAACTCTGCAGGAGGAAGTGCCAGTGTGAAGCAATCTGTAAGGTATCACTCCTTTAGTCAGTCTTTTAGAAGGCGAGAAATGAATGATGACCTCAGAAAGCATCTAAAACCAAAGCAAAAACAGCTCTGTTTCAAAGCCTTTCCCTTCCCCAGTTTGAAAGAGTATTTTCTTCCCACTCCTGCTGAAATGCCACAGTATAAATCTATGGCAGCAAGACACATGTCTGGCCATCCGGGAAGGTGCCCAGCCAGCACAGCAGCTCAACCACCATATTTTCCAACCCCATATTTTTCATTCTTAACTTAACCATCAGATACTTTCCAATGCCAGAGAGCACTTACTGCCAAAAAGCTATTTTCTGCTTTGTACTCATTGTTCAAATAAACAAGAGAAGGAGAAAAGGAGAGGAAAAAGACCTTAGCATAAGATTCTGGAAATCCAGAAATCAGCAAAAAAATTATATGCTGGTTCTAAAAACATGCATATCTAAACATCATATAACCCATTACAGTCGTGGTGGTGCTGGGGTGTTCTATTTTCTGTTTTAAACTAACAGAAAGCAGTAACTGTCCTTGATTAATCGTCCATGGAATACAATGAACCAAGAACATGCTGGAGGCAAAGTTCAAAAGATTATCTTCTACTTCTCCAGTACTGGTTGTTAGTAAGAAATTTCTGGCTGTATTGGGCCCATCAGATATAGCTAACAGCATAAAACAGAACAATTTCTCCTAAATCTGCAATCCTGAAAATTTTCAATAATAGCATTTTTATCTTAAAAATCATTTACTGCATGTCCTGCAATCTTGACCTCACACTTCATCACTTTGACTAAAATTGCTATAGGAATTTGGTCAAGTGCTGAGTCATGTTATTCTACCATACAGGCTAGGAAAAAGGCGTCACAAAATTATTTATCATCCTGTTGAGCAAAGACAGAAGTTTCAGTCTCTGTCCCTGCCTAGTCACCCATGGTCCTCAACACCCAGAACAGCAAGAAGAAATACAAGGTCCTCTGCCCTTGCGACACCACTCAGATGTCTATGTGTATCAGTGTGCATTATGTGTACTTAGTACTTATTGCTCCTCAAATGGGTTTAGGAATTAGACAGGCATTATTCTTTCTTAGAAGACACTCCATGACTCCATGTGCAAAAATGCTTTGATGTTTTGTAAAGCTGAGGTTACATTTAGTTTGGAAAATTGTGCTTATGTTTAGTTTGCATTCCTGAAATATTTTTATGACCTACACTCACCAGCAGATATGAAATATGAAATGAAATATGAAATGAAAAGACTAAGGAGAAAGTTCAAAACGTTTTAGTGCAACACAACTGTAAATATTCGTCCATTTAATTCCATCCCTTCTTTCCTTAAGGGCTCAGCCTATGATCTCTAACTGAAGATCTGGCCTTCTTTCTAACCTATCCTTGAACCCATTACTCTCAACCCTGAGTTAACACTGGGTGTACTCCCAGGCCCACTCCTTCAAATCTTTTCTGGTAAGGAGTTGGTTGTCTTTGCCCTTCTTGGTAACAAAAAAGCTTGCGAGTTCAAATACCATATGTTCCATAGTGACTTCAAGTTGGACAATGCACTAAATTCATTCACATAAAAAGGGTAAAAGGGTAAAACAACCTATAAATTACTATCATCATCTCAAACCATTAATTGCGGTTAGTAATTTAAAACAGGAATGTTATCTGCTTCCATCTTGAAGAAATTTAGGAGAAGCCATGCTTTCCTGTTATAGGGTGTTGTCCAAAACTGTTCAACAGAAGTCTGCAAAAATAATCTTTCTAGTTCTCTTTGAAAAGCAACGCTTGGAGCTTTTCCCATTAAAAAAGGAAATGGGCTTGTCTGAAGTGCAAAACCTTCATATTCTTCAAAGAATATAAACAACCAAACAACCCAAACCTTTTTTGGGGGAGTCAGGGAAAGAGAAGGGAAGTGCTTATAACATGGGATAACTGGATTTTTATCTTGATGCCGTTAGGAGACTCAAATATGCAGTCTGACTAATAATTGTTTAACTCAGCTTCACTAAAGTAATTAGTTTAATATATAACACAGTTAGATGACAAAGAAGCAGGAATGTTCTGTTTTAAATACAACAATGAAATGAAACTTTCCCAAACAACTCCTCATCTTTAAAGATAAAACTGCTATCTAGGTTTACACTAGCAGAATACAAAACGGTTTCTTGAGATATTCTGGACAGTAACTATGTGTTATAAAGGAGCTGCTAGACAAGAGCCATTTTTTATTTTAAATTACCTCAACCAGTCACCTCTCTGCATTCTAAGGTTTCTCTTGTCGCTAATCATTCTCTGGTTTTAAATGCTCTAGGTGGTTTTCATCATTCTGGTCCTTATCTTCAGGATGCTGCAGCCAGGAATGGAAGATGACCCCAAGTCTGGAAACGGGCCAGCACCCATATGGTCCCAGGGAAACCTGCTGCTCAGGCACTACAGGATTGGTCCATGCACATGGGTGTCTGAGACAGAGGGGATGACACAGTTCTGCCATTCCCAGAACCTGAGGGCTGTGTGTGGTGCAAGGTAAGACTCATGAGCTGTTCTCCCCAGCTCACACTTCCCTCTTCGTTAAGAGAAGATGTACATGTTCTCTGCCAGCCACCCTTTCAGCCAAAGGAAATCCCAACACATTCACACCACCACACAGGAGAGAGCATGCCTTCTGCCATTAAAAAAAATAACAGGAAAATCTGAGCAGAAGGAGACTACCTCTCTAGGGTGTAAAATGACTAAAAGAAAAGCTAATGAGTGCCCAGGAAGAGGGCCAGCCATAGCTGAGAAGTATAATCTGGAACTTGGAATCAGGGGTACTTTTGCTGCCAAACATATGTCATGAGCTGTTCCAATGACTGTCTGTCTGTTCTTCTGTAGAAGCCAGCTAAAAAAAGGCAGTCAGGTCCCTGCAAACATTCTTCCAGTTTTGACCTAAAGACTGCAAAGCGAAGAGATTATTCCATTTGCACAAAGATTGTGCTTGAAGCAGTTTTGAAATTCTAATCTGCTGATGTATTTATAGCTGAAACATGGCTTGCAAATAGGAATTCCAAAACATTTTAGAAGAGTCTTGCAAACAAGGACAATTTCATACATTTCACATGATTTCATAAAGACACAGCACCATAAAAATGAATCGTAAAACCAGTGACAAAGACAACTGATTAGTTCATCTTCTTCATTTCCTGCCACAGCAAAATTTTTCTCCAGAGTATATTTAAAAGCACATTCTAGATCTTAACGAAATTAGCTAACCCTACAACTACGTGCAACATAACAAGAAGTAGTGGTTTCTTGCACCGAAATGGTCTAAAAATTAGGAAAGAAAGAAAGTCAAAGTCCTTCTTGCCATGGATCTGTTTTTGCCACAAAATCCCAAAATGCACAATTCTAGGGTACTGCAGCTGCCAGAAAGTCTGTTCATGTTGCAGAGCCAGCCCATTTCACAAGGTTATGAGAAGCATGACAGAGGACACTGAAACAGCAAAGGACTTTGAAGGACTCCAGTGAATGAGGAGTCTAACATTTTCAGAGAGCAATATACTGAAAATTATTTGTTTTAATGAACTGGTCTGACTTCTGCACTTCACTTCAACCCTGACTCCTACTGGTCACCAAACAGCACTTTAAACAACTCATAAAAATCCCTTGTGTAGGGGTCCTTCCTGACCTCCTGGTCCACAGACGTTACAAGTCCACCTCTTCCACTCTTTGTGTGTCACTGTCTTCTTTCTGGGAGTGAGACAAGGATCTAACACTTTGTGTATTTAATCACTTCACCTGCAAGCTTCTTAACTCATGTTCTTTGATTTGTTTCAACCTCCCCTACACTGCTGTGCAAGATAACATTGTCTGACAAACAGACTGAACAAGGTCTCTGTTCACTAAGGTGATACACAGCAGAGTTCCCCACCTTGCCCTCCAAATATTCCTCTGGGGTGCTCCCCGCCCCACTTTTAGCAGCACCCATAAGATCAATGAAATATGGTTTGTACTCCATAGTTCCTTCCTTAGGCAAAGGATGTAAAGGAAGGAGCCAAGTTCTGTCTGAATCTGAGTCAACAGCAATGCAACTGCTTCACTGAAAGGGAAAAATCACAATGCCAGATATTTTCTCCTCGGTGCATATTTTACAGCACCCTCATACATCTTTATTGAGTTTCCACCAGGCACGGAAATGATTTGGAGTATCCTGGAAATCCTGTAAACAAAGTAGTCCTAACATTTTGGCTCTTGTTGTGACAAAGCAAAGCCAGAAGACAGGCAGCTAAAAGAAGTTAAAGGTATCTAAAAAAGAGGTATGTCTGGGATATTTCTGTTGTCAGCTTTCATTTAAATCCCTAGACACTGTTAAATAGCAGGCAGCATGTGAAAAATACACACAGGATATGGATGTTTTTCCTAAGCATGTAAGGGGTTCACACTCTCTTTCTTAAAAAGAATATTCTTGCTGTCTTTGATGTTGTAAATCTTATTATGTAAAACAGACTGTTGTGTAAAATAAATGATGGCACATGATCCTGCAAGAAGCTTAGTAGCCATAAGTCGTTTTAAAGCCAACAGGAGGAAAGGGCACTCAGCATCAAGCAAATTTCTACTGTGAACTTGTGCTAGACAGTTAGTGAATGAAAAACCTCATGAGAGAATAAAATCTAATGTAAACAGAACTTGCCCAAATCACAAGTCGGAATGCTTGAGAGAAAGCCTGCATGCAGGAAAAATTGCACGGATCTTTGAATCGCTCTTGGAAAAGGAAAGGGCTGAGCTACAAGGAAGACTGCTCCTCTCCAAAACCAATGCAGAAAGAAACCAGCACACCATCAACTTTGCACTGTAATCCTTAGAGACCCAGTGAGAAGACACAGGTCTTGTGAACACGGACCATATGAAGTCACTGCCAAAAGGGGCTCACAAGGTAAGCATCATTCAGCTCCTCCATCAATAACTGTGAAAGATCTTGAACTCCAGATCCATGGATGCCAGCAGCAAAGCTTCCATCAGTGTATGCAGGGCCAGCTTTTAAAGAAAATGCTATATTGCCTGTGAAAACTGATGGACTGATTTCACTCTCAACTGATGCTGAGCTTGGAAGACAAGCTGTTGCATGGTAGCCTTTCCTCCAATGTGCTTATCATGCTCTTCCTCGGAGTCCGGGATTTTTCATGGCGTAAGATTAGTTAATCCTCTAAGTTCTGCCAAAAATTTTTCCTCTATAGAGTCTACAAAGAGGCACAAGGTGCTGTATTAAGAGCTGGAGTAGAGCCATCAATTCATTTGTACTGTCTCCACAGAGCCAGCACTGACAGTGGCTGTCCCCCTTCTGCTGCAGGTAAGCTGTGACCCAATCTGGGAAGAACTACTTCAACAACCTACCAAATTGTCCATCTTTTTTTCTTTCTTCTAACAAGACCCCAGACACTTTCTGAAAGGATAACTATTGTGAGTCTTCACCTTTCAATCTGGGCCACAGCAGGAGACCACGACCCCGCCACAAGCAGCGAGCTGGTATTTACCCTGCTCCATGGAAGCAATGTATGCCAAGCAGATATTTATTTTTAGCCGGCCACTTGGCATAAAAATGGTCACATCATGTTTATTTGCATTTTTAGCTTAATTACCTTTAGCCTCCTGCTATACTTGAGGGAGTTCTAATAAGATGTTAAGAGAGAAGCCATTCCCTACCCACATTGCCTCAGGTTAGTTCAATGCCCCATTAGCCCATCTAATGGTTTCTCATCTGCAAGCTGTGTGTGGGTGTCCTGAAGTCAGTGTAAAGAAAAAAAGCAGAGGCTGAGAGAATGGAACTCATCTTCCTGGATGGTACCTCTGCAATCATGCATGTTTCAGCTATTAACAATATTGTTGATCAGAGTTACCCTAACTAAAATATTAATAGATACCACCTACCCAGAAAGATAAAGAATTTGTAAAATGTAGCTGCTTTGAGAAAAAGTAGAAAACCAAAACAGAATACATCACTTATCTTAGGAGACTACATCTTTCCATGGTGTTTTTACTAGGTGGTAGAAACTATCATGTTTTGTTATTTGAATTCTTACACAGCAACTTCATCACACTGCTCTCAGATACAATAAAGGTACATTTTTTTTTTTCCCCACTGCTTTCAGTAATGGAATCCTTTCTGGTTCTGCTGCGGTAACAGATCCCGTTCTACGGTGCTTATGACCAAGACTAAGCTGCTTATAACTGATATTTCCCACAGAGAATCACAGCAGGAACTGACTTTGTTCCTCATCTATTCTCCTGGCTCTGTGAAATAACTACCCATCCCTACCACCTTCTCACCTTTCACTGTACAGACCAAGTGGGAATAGCAGAAAACATGACATGTTTAATGTTCACTGTCCTATTGTTCAGCAATGAATAACTGAACTTGTGAGCTCAGCTCAGCAAGGAGCAAGGAGGAGGTTCTTTGCTCTGCAGCAGGCAGAGGACTAGAATGTCCTCACTACCAACCACCACAGTGCCAAAAATCAGAGCTGTGCTCTGACTGTTGTCCTACTGCAAGGCTTAAGATGTTATTGCACAGTCCCTCAGCTGGATGTAGGAAATGGCAAGATGGGACAGAAGCCCAGGCCTCAGTGTTCTGGTTCGTGACTTGGCTTGTTAACACAAACATGAATTATTGCTGCCAGTCAGAGCCCACACACTACAGAGAAGCCAAAGACCAGTTCTGCTCCCTTCTACCAGCTCTGGGACAGCAGTGATGGTCTCCAAGAGAGCAGAAGGGGCAACCGTGCCTTCAGCTGCCATGTCCACATTTAGGGAGGATGTCTGGGCAATAATCCACAAGCCAAAACAGCAAAAGCTGTGGTTTCCACTCCCTGCAAACTCTCCAAAACTTCTCCTCTGCAACCCATCTGTGAGAAAGGAAACAGAGATGTGCAGCGGTGAGCAGCATCTTGGCAGAGAACAACTTTCTAAGGACAAGATCCAATGGTATATACATTATCTGTATTCTGACAAGAGTGGCAACACCACCCTGCTTCCTACATTACAACAGGAATATAAGTACATTCCCTTATTTACAAGTTCCCTTGATTTCAAACTATTTTTAAAATAACTATGATCAAGAATGTGGAAGTGCATTTCTGAACCTCTAAAGGTGCTTGCCACGCTTATAATGCATATGTCTTTCCAGACAATTCAGCTCATTTACTAAGGCATTACAAAGGGGAAAAAAAAACACAAAAGCAAACAAGCAGCGACATGGCAGCCCCATGTTCTTTAATTCATCTGAAACAAACCCACTTCCAGAGTTACATATTTAAGCATCACTTGTAGGACCAACCCAATTCATCCACAGGAAACACTTATTAACTGCTGTTAAATGAACAGATTTATAGATTACCAGTTCATTATTTATGCCAGTAGGATGAAAAATAACAATCAAGATGCATTTAACAATCAAGATACATTATTCAAAGTATAATTGCACACATAGGGTGTGACCTTCACTATAAGAGGCACCTTTAACGCCAAGTGGTTTGGGTGTGACAGGCAAGAGAATCACTAAAACCCAGACATTCCAATAAACCAAACCACCAGCAGCATGGCTCCCTCCAGGCAAATAAGTACTTTTCCTGTTATAATCACTTATGGGGAAAGAAACAAAGCATTCACTCAAACCATACCGAGGTTTGAAAATAAATTTTTAATCTTTATCACTCCAAATTACCTCTCCATCCCCCCCCAACACCAGATCTATCAATATAATGCTTTGTGTTCTCCCACAAATCTTGCATGCTACTTTCTCTTGAGTAATTTATGATGAGAGCTAAAAAACATACAGAGTATTGTTTCATGAAAACTATCTCACATACCCTGAGTAACATTAAAACTGCAACATACAAGATTTCTGAGACAAAACCAAGTAATACAAAAATATTCCTGTTCCTTTTTAATTCCCCATTTCTTCTGACTCAGAAGTAAAGGGAATGGTGTAGTAAGATAAACACTTCCTAGACATCAATTCATAATGTTATTTAACTGTTTTGCAGTGGTTTTGAAAACACAAACATATAAATGTTGAAAAGAGAGACTAGTAACATTATCTAATGCTTTTACTGAAAAACAAGTGAAGAACTAATTTCAAATAACAGCTACACAAAGGAAAAGTAAAACAAACATTTAAAAAAAAAACTTCAAAAAAATCAATACTTTTAAGTTTCTCTTTTTTGAACCAGATTTCTTGGATATTTCTGCAGTACTAGCAGTAATACAATTTAACCTTAAATGTTGCAAAAGCAAAAAAAAATTGGGATTTTTTTTCTGACAAGCGGAGGAAAAAGGACTTGGTGGTAGATGGGACAAAAATCCAGGTGGAAACAGTACAATGCTATGGTTTTCTGCAATATGAAGCACAGAGAAGCCATAACAGAAAAATCCCCAGTTTAAATGGATGAATATAAAGCAGCAGACTTGTTGAGGTTGGGTTGGCAGAAATACACGTATATGTAATGAGAGCCAAAATCTGTCTGTTTAGTTTCTGGGAGCTGGTCAGATATTTATGCTAATATAGAACAACCTTGGGTATGTGAATGTCACAGAGACACAGGATGTGTGTGGAGAGTTGAGGTTTTGGATAACCGAGGTAATTTTCAGAGTAATTAACTAATGTCAGGGGACATGACCGTGTTCCAAATAACAGGGAAGGTTAAATAATCGAATGCTGCTGTCTTACCACTTATCTTACTGAATACTGTAAAGGTTTTTATTGAAAAGCTTTTACTGAAAAGGAGTTCAAGATCAAATGAGCAGAGAGACCATTAATTTCACATGCAAAAAGCACTGCTACAAGGTATTTTGTGCCAAACCCCATACTGCTCATCTGCCAGACAACAGAAGAGTGGTTTGTACTTTGAAAAGTGAATTCTTCCCTCTGAAGAATTTACCATGAACCTCTCCCTTCAGGAGCAGGAGCTACAGCAGCACCTACCCAGCTCCCCAAATCCCAGAGCAAGGTGCAAGGCTAAGAGCCCACCAGCTCTGCATCTCCCAAACCAAGGCTCCCTGTGTAACCTCAAGCACTGAATTTGTTGGTCTCGGCCTCATACTGTCCTTCAGACACACCCTGCAGAGTCTGGAACTCGCTGGACCAAGGCTGTAAATGCTATTTAGAATAGCAAAAGCTGTTCAGGAACAAGGTGGGTGATACAGCCTTGCCAACAGGCAGGTAGTACAAAGTTCCCTTTAGTATCTGCTTTAACTCTCACAAATTCAGCCCGGACCTAGCACGCTGCTGCAACTGCAAGCCTGGCCTGGAGGCCACAGTTCTCTCAGTGTCTTTCCAATCCAATGGTCTGTGTTGAAAGAAAAGGGAGTACCTCCTGGGTCATGTTCCTGCACTGGAGAAGACATTCCCATCCGTGGCTTTACTTGTGAAATTTCTCCTGTAGTTTTCAGCTCACTTACATGGCACAGGGTGAACGCTGCAGTCTTCCATCTCTCTCTACTTTTGTTCAGTATTTCTGAAGCATTTGCAGTAATAGCAGCATAACAGCACCAACACCATTGTGCCTATTTTATAAGGCAATAATCCACTTCCCTCCTTGAGATAAACTACTAGAGGGAACAAGAGCTGGGTTATTGGCTTGTAAAACAGTGTGATGATAGTATTATTGTCTAAATTAATGTCATTTAACGCTTTATACCACAGTTGCAGAGGTCCCATCTCAAGCATTAATAATGCATTTTGCTTTTTAACATGTCACAAGGGAAAAGACTGACTTCTGACATCCAGAGATTGCATCAGCAAAACACAACTAATTGGCACAATCTGCAAGAACAAAATAAGAGACCTCAATTGTTCCTAAGAACAGTTCAGTTACTTCACCCTCCCACCCCATCCTAACCTCTCCTCTGCCCTCCCAAATACAATCTTTTTTGTGCTTTACATTATTCATTTCTGGAAAGTATGAGGAGCTAAAAATGTAACTTCTTCAGATACCTTTTCTGTGCTCAAACGTCTGTGCATTAGCTCTCCTGAGCTACCTTGTTCTCATTCATATATTCTACCCCATTTATCAATGTAATAAACCAAAGCTTTACAAAGAAATCACCGAATTAAAAAAAAAAAAAAAAAAAAAGAGACAACAAACCAGGCCCTGCATTGCTAAGACACAGTAAACAAGTGCTTGGCTGATAAATTTGCTTATGACAATATTGGCAGCAATTTGATTCAAATTCCACCAAAGTCAATTTTGAATTATAGCAGCCAGGGGCAAAAAATAACTGCTTTTTTTTAGCTGTTAACCCCATAAAAACTCCTTTTTTGAACCATAACATAAGTCCAGCGTATTTCCCCGGTGGTACAGCTTAAAGCAGTGATCAGTATAAGTGAAGCATGATAAATAGCTACTGCACTACACCCCCATCAGCTGAAGTCTGCACAGGTCTAGCTGTGGAAACAGAAAGGTCATTCATTACTCTGTGTGAACAAACAGACGGCACATTTGTGATAAATAATAGCTATTACAGAGCTACAATACACACTGAGCCTTTCTGCTCCGTGGCTGTGCATGACTTCCCCTGTGTTACTCTTTAAATATAATTATTTAAAATTGGCTTCTGTGATAAAGACCCCCATGCCTCTGTGGACTAAACTCATAAACCCAAGTATGAATACATATGTGTGTGAATATATATATATATATATATATATATATATATATATATATATATATATATATATATATATATATATATATATGTATCTACCCACACAAGTCATTTGTCTCATCTACTAGAAAATAAACAGGATACAAGTGGCATATTTGCCTTTATTTTCACTTCTCTCATCAGTCACAATGTGGATCTTAGGATTGTAATAGAAACAGTAATTAGCAAGCCAACCTCTGGTCCGGAAACGCCCAAGATGTCAGTTCTCACTGATTGCTTTAAAAATCCTTTCAAGCAAGCAAACAACATCACACAAGGTTTTCTTTCCCTCCCACCATGACCAGAAGGGCAAGTTATGTATGGTTTCCACTTGCTGGTCAATCTAATTTCTTATGAGTATGAAAGGCCTTAATATTATTCCAAACCTGGTAAGCACAGCAGGTGCTGAGAGTCATTCTGACACAGGCAACAGAGGGATCATCCTAACTCTCACAATATGAGCAACTGCAAAAGCCATATATTTTAAACTTTTCATCACATTGAGAAACATTGTACTTCCCAAGTGTTCCCAGTAAAATAAAAGGATTATTTTAGACCTTCTTTTGTGAAGTAAATTACTGCCACAGAAAGTTAATATACTAAAATACATTTTCTACTTATCTACCTTTGTCCAGCATCGAGTACAGGGAAGCATCTTCAGTGCCTACTACCTGTTCTCTCTTGCAGGGACACAAATAGAGAAACTCCCCTGTAATTATACCAATTTAATTTACAAATCCACTAGCTGTACTAACCTCTGAACACCCCCCCTTGCTGGGGTTCTGCTATCTGTGCCACAATCTGAGCCTTTTTTGGCAATGCAGGAGTACAGGGCTGATGGACAAGTAACTTCTTTCAAACCATATTTAAAATTTTGAATGATTTTTAGAAGTGTTTAGGATAAAATAATTTTCTTTCACCAACACACCTAGTTGCACCTGTTCAGTCCTGCTTGTACTTAAATCAGCACTGAGTCTAATCTTGCAATCTCCACTGGCTTCCAGCCCTGCAGTGCTGTTTGTTTTGGAGGAGGACAGATCACCCTGACCATGAGGAGCAGCTCCAGCCACACGTGTGCAGGGGAAATTACTGCTCACCCCGTGAATGCAAGGACATGAACGCTTGAGTGCACGAATCTGATCACAGGAAGAGAGTCCGAGCAGAGATGTGCTCCCATATTCAGCAGGAAATTAACTCTCCTGCATTTCCATCCCAGGTCTCTGCTGAATATGCAGCAGCAGCAATTAACTTTTACTGAGGTGGGGAGGGAGGAGAAAAGGGTGAAAGTTTTGAACTTTCACGAAACTTGGACCATTAATCACAATCTGTAAATTCAGATGAAGAGACCACAGAAGCAAATGGTTCCCTGTAAATTTCAGTTCTTCATTTACATGGCAAGCAGAAAACACGGGTCGTAACTCACAGCAACTGGAGTGCAAACTATCAAATTAGCCCAATAGAGTATGTCATTGTGCAGCTTCAGAAATAAACAACAGCCAGCAACGAAGCCTCCTGAAAGTCAGAGATATTCAACTGAGCATACTACACAGTGTGCTAGGATGAGTGTGGTGATTACGGGGAGTAATGACATGAATAGCAAAATGATACAGAGCATTTATTCCAACCATGGAAATCAAGGAAGCCTGCAGCAATTTAAATTTTAGGCTTTACAGCTAAAGGCAAAGCAAGCTCTATAAAAAAAAAAAATTCCTAACACAAAGAAAACCAGAGCTGCTGACTTTCTGATAGATTTATATTTTTCTAGTTCTCTGTGGAAATGGCACAGAAATTTGAAAAGCAATGTTCAATTGCTACATATAACATTTTCTATTTGTATGTAGAAAACACATGTTAGATATCCTGCACGCATATAGCATATCTTCATGTGTGTGTGCCTATGCACACAATGGTACACCACTGGTTTGGTCTCAAAAATATTTATTTTTTTTTTAAGCAAAGAGCATGTTTTTGATCTGCAACTGATGGAAAGGCTTTCCTTTTGTTTCCCTCCCTCCCCCTCCACTGATTCGAGATACCATGGGAGGGGTCATGCTAACAACCTCATTACTTTCTACCCCAAAACAACCCCCCCCAACTCTGTAGGCACTCCCTGGGTGATGGGAAGGTATATTGAAAATTCTCCCACTCTGATTCCTTCAACAAGAACTAAATTTCAGGAAGCTTTGTTTTTCCACACGACAAGATCTGACTGCCTGTCTGGTCCAGGTACTGACAGCAGGATGTTACTCCCTCTAGATCAGATCCTCAGCTGAGAAACCTGGCTTTGTGTGCAGGGGTAAGAAAAGTCAAAATATGGCATTTTCTAGGACATAGGTATTACTGCAGTAAAAGCACAAATTATTTATTGTTCTAGAAATGCCTCTTCCCTCCCACCTTTCTTAAATCAAAATGTAAAAACATCAGGGTTAAAGCAACAAGCATAGGGGCCAAATTATTTTTCACGTGGCCGGTCAGCCAGAAAAGCTTTTACCTGTCAGGAGATTTGAGGACTCCAAAAAAAAAAAAAATAAAAAAATACTATCAATCTCTTTGACATCTGAAAGCTACAGACAAGTTAAACAAAACAAAACCAAAAAACTTCCAAGGTTTGAAAAACTCTTCCACATTATTTAAGAGTAACTAATCTCTGTGCCACCAGCTCTAATGGCAGTCGCACAATTCAGAACAGCTTTCAGGGTCTCTCACCTCAACTATCTCCTTTCTTGTAAATGCCTGATTTATATTTCTTGTCTGGCTGGTCCCTGGAAAGATTCCTCGGAGGCTACAAAGGATCTTCCTCTCATTTGCTTAAAAAAATTATTTGCAGAAGTAATGAGATGCTGTTCTGAGAGTTTCTTTTTGGAAAGCTCTCAGAGGTGCAGTTTAGGGGTCAGAGCTGCAGCCCTGATCCACACTTTGCAATCACACTGATTGCAATAACCTCAGGCACTAAGATGCAGGGAGTAGGCTGGCAGAGCATGGACCTCAGGGTAGGGCTCTCATTTACATTAAGATTATTTTAAACCACTCCCAAAGGGCAAAGAGCAGCATAAATGGCTTCTGTGTGGGAGTAAATTACATGTGTACAAAAGATCAAAACAATGCCAACACAATGCACAGAAAGCAACCCACTTATGCAGAATGTGACATTACTTTAACCTGTACCTTGCTTAAAATTCCTCATAATAGGCCTTTTCTTTTTTTCCAAAGGAACTGTAGACATACTCATGCACAAACCCTTATTTAATGAATGTATTTACTTCATTTTCAAACCTTTGCTAAAAGAGGGAAGCTGACACATCCATATAAATCTTGATGATTTTCTGGATCAAAACAATACTGTTCTAGAAAAGTTCAGTTCAATCATCTTTCAGGATATTGCTGGGCAACACAGCCAGAGGATGTTTATAGACTCCAAAATACTAATTTCATACACAATTTCTACACACTTGGAGTCTTGCAAAGTTTCCAAGCTTTCACGCTTCTTTTAAATATCTGTATTTTCAAGAGCTTGAACCTCTAGTCACGTTCTGCTTTAAAATAAACTGTTAAACACGAGTCCTAATTGAATTACATTTATTCATTGAACTCAGTTTTTAGTTCATGACATAGGCAAAGCTGAGAGGACTGATTCCTCCGGCCCCCAATGCAGAGAAATCCTTCCAAGGATGCACTTTGAGTAGGAGCCCCCTCAGTTCAATGGTATTTACAATCCCCACAAATACCCCTTTATTCAACCACTAAGGATGAGCCAATTTATCCACTTGACAAGCCATGGCCAGAAGGCCCAGGTGAGGCACAGATAATACACTGGGATTAGGTTCTGGGCTATTACTCTCATCTGAATGACACAGTTACAGCAACACGAGCATAGAGTGGAAAAGTTAACAGAGAGACACAAAAAAATCCTGGGTGAAGGTGCATGCCATGAAATTTAAGTGGGTTAAGTTTGCTTATTCCCAAATCCTTTCATTCAACAATCAAAACCTGGAAGAAAGAGGCTTTTTTGTTTGCCATTAGTGGGGCCGGTTTGTTTTAGGAGTAAAATTAATTACACTGAACAACAGTGCCCGACCACGAGCTGGCATACCACCAGCTTTGAATGGTACTCTGAATGGCTTCACACAATCTCCTTTCAGTACAAGTCTCTTGATACTCCTTTTGGAGTTTTTTCACAGATTTCTCTTTTTTTTTTTTTTTAAAGGCCTGAGGATTTAAAAAGTTTGCTATCTCAGTCATCTCTACATGATTTGGGTGAGTCTTTCATTTCCAGTCCTTTTTAGAAATAGATACTACCTAACAGAATCTGGTTACATCTGGAGTGGAATTTGCTGTTTGATCAACTAGAGATGTAGAATAGGGAGGTCTGACAATGGCAAATTGACTTTCTGCTTGGGGTAACTCAAAGTTCAAATTAGCACTGAAAGAAGCTGAAGTAAGGTGCAGAAGCATGGTCTACTGGTTACAGCATGGGCTGGGGAGACAGGACTGCAACACTCAATTCCCAGCCTTGCCAATGACTCACTGAACCTGATTCTACAAAGCACTTGCAAATGCTCAGGATGTGGATAAAAATTACTGCACTCCCTGAAGAACCTCACCAGCTCCAAGCCTGGATGACTTGCATTTGATTTAACTTCTCTGTACCTCAGCCTGTGGTAATGCAGTAATTCATTTCATCTATAACACGATTTGAGATCCCTGAATAAATATGCAATCCCCATAAATATTAATACTTTATTATTAAGTAAGTGCTTCTTGCCTGTAACTGACCTAGTAAGTTCTGAAATATCTGTTGCTGACATCAGTGGTGAAACTTTTAAATTTATATGAAAACCTGTTAGCAAGTTCAAAAGGTATGAAAAATCCACCATTTTGCTCCTTTTACAGCATATTTTACTATACTGATGCAAAACCCTGAAACATCCATTTTCCATGCTGCACTTCTTCTCAAACATTCTCAAGCTTAATTCTAAAAACCCAAGACACAGAAACAGTTCTGGCACTGCAGACCACCGACAACTCTGATGAACAGCCGAATCTGTTGGTGCTCCTTGCTCTGTCCAGCACAACATGATGCCCCAGAATAAAAGGGCAGATGAAATGCTCTGACAGTGTCTTTCACTGCCCTCACTTCATGCGGATTTCCAGAACAGCACAACACACTGGAGCAGCAGCTGGAGGATTGCTGGACACATAACTGCACTTCATAAAATAGCATCTGACCTCCTGCACTCCTAGCACTAGAATGCTCTTAATGAGCTGCAGCCTGGGAATGGCTGGAGATTCCTAAAATAGTCAGTTAATGAAGACTGACATGCCCCAAACCGTGACAGCGAGTGGAGCAGTGAATATGGCAGCGAGCTTGGGATTAATGCAGCACACATGGCCAGGGCTGCTGTCAGAGTTCCAGCACCCTTCCTGAGCTATATGACCTCCATAAAACTAAAACAAACAAACAAAAAAACCCCAGCATGATAAAGTTTATTTCCTAAGTTACTCCTGTGACATTAACAGTTCACATCTAATGACTCACTCAGAGCATCCATGTGTTTACATAACAGCCACTCTCAAGGCATGCTTATTGCCAGAGGTAACCAAGAACCTTTATCTCAGCATCTCTTCCAAGAGGCAGCAGATTTAAACAGTACCAGTGTGATCCTCAATCATAAAGGCAAAAGCAAATAAATAAATGAAAATAATTTAAAAAAATAAATAAATAAAATCAAGGGTCACACAGACATGTACTGCTCAAAACTTTCCACTGAGATTATTACAATTCAAGACACGACAGTGCATAAAAAGAAATACATAATTTTGAAGTACTGCAACTGCACAGTGTGTTACACAAAGTGCTACAACTGCAACAGGCACAGTAGATGAGAGAAAAAGGTCTCTGTTATTAATCAGAATTCATATTTAAGAAACAGTGGTTGTTAAGTAACTCCACTGAATCCTAATCACAACCAGAAAGGTACCAATTATTCTGACTCTTGTTACTATTCATTAATACCACGCTGAAATCTTATTTGTTTTTACAAGCTGGGGTGGGAGATGAAGGAAATCAACTTTGAGGGCGTTGCTTTTTTCAAAGTACCTGAACCAGCTGAACCCTCCGAGATCAGGCAGTCAGGATAAAAACAACAATCCACATTTGACTAATTGGAAGGTCAGGTAAACAAAGCTCCATTATAATAACAAGAAGATACATTCTTCCTTGCAGACTTGCCATTAGCTTTATGCATCTCTTGCCCTGACAACAAATAAAACCTCTGCTGAAATGAAATATTATTATACCATTCCCTACGTATTACTTTCTGAAAGACTTTCCCCCCCTCTAAGATTGACCCAATGCTTAATTAAAGCTACAGAGAGCACCAGAGAAAGACCTAAGGCTCCAAGTCAGCAATGACTAGAAACTGTTAGATCTGATTTTCAGTATCATGATGTTCTCTTATCAGCACAACAACAACAGCAACAAACCTGTGATTATGGTCAAACTGCATTAAAACATTTTCAGGAAGGCTTTTTGGTTTGGATTTTAAGCCTCTGCCATTTTGGAAGGTAACCAAAGTATAATTCTGCTTCCCTTGATTGACAAAGCCTGCTTTACCTTTAATTAAATCTGTGACTGTATGTCACCTTTTTCAGTAATAATAAGGAATTAAAAATTAATTTTCTAGAGGAAGAACACCTTCTCCTTACTGACAAACAGTATAATTTATTTTTTTAAATATATATAGCATGATTAGCTGAGATCATGTATATGGCATTTCCAGAATAAAACTAATCAGTGTTACCATGCACTCCATCACCACTCTATTTGCATTTTTTCCTGGAAGGCTTCCAAAGAAAGAGGAAAATCTGCCCAGGAAGAGGCAAAATGCCCCAAACGTCTCCCCCTGAGAGGGACATCTATCAGAAAACCACATAGCCAGGGCCTGCTAGACCTAAACTCTGACTATTTCCATGAGAGCATCACTGGACATCTTCACCTGCACAGCACATTCAATAAGGGCAGGTTCACCCAGAGCCCTTGCAGCCATGGAGGTCCAAGCAGAGCAGATGGACAGCTCACCCCAGCTCTCAGCCCACCCAACACTGACCCTCTCCCTCCTGGGGATGCATCCCTGGAGTTCACCAACAGTATTGCATAGTGGATCTTCCCCTGAGATGTGGTCTGAGGGCACCATTGGCCCAAATGCATGACAGCAACCAAGGCCATGAGCTGACCACCTTAAAAGAGATGTGGACTTTCAGTAACTCCTCTTCAAGCTTGTGACAGTCAAATGAAACTTGGGAAGGTATTCTGTCCCACATTTTGGAAATGCAGTTGCCAATGTCTGTGATCTTGTGGTTGTGGGGGGATCTTATCAACTTCCATCCAGAAAATGGGGTGGGGGAAATAAAAGTCAATCCTTTCAGGTTTCACAGAAAAGCTAAGGAAATGCCACCCAAAAAGGATCAGAGAAGAACTCAAAAGAAATGGCAGAGGATTATTTTTTCTTCCTTCCCCTCAATAGTGTGGGTTTTAATACCAGTCTCCTGATAGATTGTGCTTTTCAAGGATTAGGGCTCAGAGAACTGCCTGAATCTGAATAATTCCAGCCTGACTGGAGAGATGAGCAAGATACCAGAAACAGAATGGAAAATTTTTAGGCATCTTTCACCTTTATTATGGGATTATCAGGTCTGCAAAAATCCCTCTGCTTCCATAAGTACCTATGGGAATAGACAAGCTAAGGACAGGGCAGGAGACCCTGGTGCTATCTAAACTGTCCCAGAAGGGGAGAACACAAGAAACTTAGTTCTAAAGCAGCAGTGAAGGTCACTTAGCAAACAGTGGGAGGGCTCATGCCTGTGCCTCTGCTTCCACAAGTTCTCTAGAAGACAAATTACTAACTGTGCCAGGCTACACTGCAGCCTCCCAGTGAGCATCTTTGAAGGTAGAATTGCAGGGCTTAGGGAAAAATACTCATCTGCAGGCTCATCACAGAGTGGAATGGGACAAAATTTCGTGCTTCAACCATGTCTTGACAGAAAACATTTCCTCCTACAAGCAATGACAAGCAGTTGTCAAGTGACAAATATGCTCCTGAGGATCAAATGTCAGATTCAAAGGGTGTGAAACAACCCTGACATCAGCTTTAAGTACAGAGTTCCCTAAGGCATGTTCTGGGGGATCTTTTGAGCATTATTTGCTGAAATTTGAAAAAACATACTACTCTGGGAAGCTTTAGAGAGTGCACCAAATACAACTTATACCTGCAAAACTGTTCTCACTGAAGAGCAGCTACATTTCTGCATATCACTAATGGCAGCATTCAAAACCAAACTCATACAAAGTCAATTTTGGTGATTTAAACATTAAGTGCCATTCCTCTTTGTTAAAAGCAGCAGAATAAAGTAACATTTATTAACCTATCCCTGTCATGAGCTATTTTATTGCAGCTCATCACTGCAGGATCTGAGACCTTTTCCACAGAATCAAGTTGCTGCAGAGAAGTGGACAGGAGACTTTAAAAGTATTTCCCCTTTTCAAGTTTCAACTCCATCTGAAATAGAATTGTGTTGATTACAGAATAAGGAAAGGCCTGATGCACTTGCTTTCTTAGTAATGGCAGAAATATTTGAACAGAGAACTTTACAGAAGATGCTGAGCATGGCTGGACTTCAGATTTTCCAACTTTCTTAAGTTTATAAGTAATAAGTTACATATTGAGCTGCCATCATAACCAAGAGGCTCACCTGATAGCTGCAGGGTGCTAAACACATCAAGCTCTAGACTAGTTAAATAAAATTAGTTTATCTGAGAAACTTAGTACTTGGCAGTTGAACAGAAAAAAATATCCTCACATCCATCTCAGAGATAGATAGGAAAAGGGAATAGATAACAGGGAGGAGGACCACACACTGTCTTATAATACATGAACCACGATTCAAAAATACAAAAAGTAAGAGCTAAATTCTTCCTAATTTTAGGATCTTGATGATCTTAAAAAAATTTGCTCATCAACTACAATTACCCTCAAAACTCACTGTGATATAATCCTTTATGCATTCTCGAGTATTATTTTTTTTAGTCCTTCACAGGTTGTCAAATTCTTTATTTCCAGGCATTATGCTAAATTATTCTTTTAATTCCTTGAGAAATGTGAGACACTTTTATTTTGATCTTCAGTGTAAAGTGAAGTCAATACTTGTACTACATCAGAAGTGATATACACATGAATGAAGAAGCTATGAACAGGTAACCAAAATTAAAAACTAATCCACACAACAGGGTAAAAAACCTCAGTTGTGCTCTCCAGCACACACTTATTAATATCTGCTGAACCACCCCGTTCATCAGTCTTCCATGGCAGGTCCTAGCTGTGCTGATCCCACTGAATTCCTCAGTAACATATCACTGTTTGCCAGTGAATCCTAGACATGGTTTATTTGCATCCTAGCAAGGCCAATTATTTGACTCCCTACAAGCACCTTCCATGGGAAGGGTTACCAGTGTGGCACTAAAGATCTGTCCCCATGAGTTACACCGAAGTAAAAGATCCCACCAGCTTTTGAAGGTCCCTGAAATCCAGACTGTGACAGCAGAGCCCTTTGGCATTCAGAACAGTCTCAAAGCAGCAGCAAGTCAAATGTATGTCAGATGTTGCCTAAAAACTAATAATCTGGACTTGCACATCTTGCTTCCTCAAGGAACCAGCCACCACATTTTCCAAAAGATCCAACAGTCCACCTTAATATTCAGTCCAATACACATAATTAAATTCTTGATCTAGTCTCTGGGGTGTCTAACTCATCTACTGAAGCCTTATGATTTACAAACAGGACGTACCAAATGCAGACAGGTTACTAACAGACCAGTTCTGGCAAGTGTTTTTTCCTGAAGATAAGGAGGTTGAGACCCCAGTTTCCACCTCTTCTCTGTGCTGGCAGCTGTCACCCTCAAGCATTGCCTCCAAAAGATGCAGGGTACTGTCTAAATAGATAATAAATCAATCTGATAAGCAACAATGATGAATACTAACTTGTTTCATTACTGAATTAATATGCACATTTGTGCAGCTTAACACACATCCTATCACCATGCCCGAGCTATTTCTGTCAAGTTCAAAATAGAGCAGAGCATCCACTGGTCAGAGAGACATACAGGAGAGAGACAAGCAGCCCCAACACTCACACTACCCATTACCACTCAAGTTAATCTCAGGGTAATAAGGGAAATGGATTCAGATTTCCCGTGGCTCATCTTTCAAACACGTGTGCACGTGCCTAATGCAGTAACACAACTCACACTACCAAGTTCTACAAACACTTGAGCAACTCCAGGATCAAGCTCCCAGTTAGCAACCTGACAAGATGAGATTTTATGCACTAGTTTTCAACATTCCTCCTCTCTGTTCTGCTTCTCTTCTGTAAACTACAATGTTTAATGAACAAACCTATCTCTTCTTTCAGTCAATAGCTCATCACTACAGTGACCTGTTATAAGCAATGAGATTCTTCAAACAGCTACAAGTGTCTTTTTTCAAGAAGTTGGCAGGTTTTGATTTTTGAAATCAAACAATCAGGTCTCTGCATGCAGGAAGGCAGTCAGCAGGTCATTTAATTATTTATCTGCCAGAGGTCTTTTAGGGTGACTCTCGGAATATCTGAGCACCTCCATTTGAGAAAGTATTGATTAAGACAAAGTCATTAACAAGTGAATATGTAACTGCAGGAAGAACCTTGGCAGGTCTGTAACACGCAGGCACTCAAAAGAGCACTAAAGAGTATTTTAAAATACGTAAACAAATCTATTTTTTAAGTATAAGACATCTTAAAATATAAAATTTGTGGTTGGGGTTTTTTTGTGCCTAAAAATTGTGACATAAAACTCCTTAAAGTCAGTCTAGACTAATTGCCAAGTATTATACATTATATGATTAATCAAACTGAGTGTTCTGAAATTTTCCTATGTGTATATGATTAGGTAATGATATTTTTTTCTGTAATTAACTGAAAGCAGTCTGCTTTCTATTTCCTTCAAGGTATTGATGAATTAAATCAAGGGTAGCTTCAAAGATAGATCTGAAATACAAGCTAGGATACTGTTTTTCAGTTTGAAAGATGTGGTTTCTCTAAAGCTGAAAAGCATCTTTAATGTGGCACCACTTAAAGTCAAAGCTCAGAATTGAACCAAGGAAAAGAAAAATGTTCCAAAACGGGAAAAACATCAGGCTTACATTCATGAAAGTATTTAAACACCTAGTTTTTATTTACACATTAGTCGCTCAAATACACAATGGATTTAGATTTCAGAGACCAGATGGGAAGGGGTTGCCAACTTCTTCCAATGAATACGTTTTCATAAACAGTCAAGAAAATGTTGCACTGACTTTTGT
Source organism: Manacus candei (assembly GCF_025592945.1). NCBI lineage: Eukaryota > Metazoa > Chordata > Aves > Passeriformes > Pipridae > Manacus > Manacus candei. The sequence continues at coordinate 8,034,393 of NW_026138073.1, forward strand.
GCAACTATGCATTACATTGGGCTACCTTCTATAAATCCTAACTCATGAACATAAACTCATTTCTTAAGATATCAAGTAAGTGGTGTAACAGTGATCCTTTACTGGTGACAGCATAGCTTTGACTACAGGTCACGAAAAACCAAGAGAAAACACAGGATTCCTAGAAAATGTTGTGGAAACTTGACAACAGGCCAGGTTGAGGCAGAAGAGGAGGTAATGTAAAGGAGAAGCAACTTTTCTGCCCAGATTTCCATCTGCATGAGAAAAGTGTATCAAGACATGCTCAAAAACACAAGTGCTTTGGGAAAATAGTGGCCCTGCTTCTTGCAAAAACTTTGGAGGATATTGCAAGGGTGGAAACTCAGAGTTTACTGAGGCAAAACAAATATTTAATGTGAGGTTGTCTCTATCTTTCACATCTCAAACTTAGCTTTTCTGCTTCTTTCGTGCCAAGTTCACCTCATCTGGCATATGACCTCCACCAGAAGGAACCTGCTAAACTCCCCTCCAGTCTGCCCCAGCAGCATCCACAGATGAAGGACTGGATTCTGTACCATGACCTGTTAAGTCACTGCAGCTCAGGTCAGAAGACAGGCCTGTTTGGAACAGAACTCTCTTCTGTTCCTTCATTTTGTGCTGCAATTTCCTGGCAATCAGTGCTTTTCCCTTCTTTGTTTTAAGCCTTTCCTATTTGAAACGGGGACAGGTAGTGGGTGTGCTACACTTAGGAACCATGTGGGGTACCCACCCATCAGTGGAGAGGCTTTTCATCAGGAACAAATCATAATTACTGTCATATTTTGAAAGATCCTCCCTTTCCACCCTAACAGTTTCCTTTGCAGACAAGGGACATTTTTAAAATGAAGATACATCTCTGAAAGTCATTAAAACTTGCCAGAGCCTTAACTGCCCATGCAGATGCTCCAGGACAAGGTGCAGGACACTGCCTGCACCCACGTTATCTCCTGATGATTTTGCTCATGCTGTCAGTCAACTGATTTACCAGCACATCCTGCAGCCATCTATTTTAGGAAGATGTATTACTGTCTCCTGACACACAGAGGCAGCATATATAAAGGTTAGAGAAGGAGACAAAGTCACCACTGCTGGGCTCCACTGACAGCTTTCTGCTGCATCTTTAGTGGTGGCTGGGTCAGGTACTTAAATCAGTGGTTTTAAATTGTGGTCCGTGGAACACCAATTGCAGAAGGAACATTTGCTGGTTGATGTTCTGAGAAATTGGCTGGCCAAGTAGTGCTGGCTGTCCTTGTTCCCACACATGGATGTGGGATTTATTGCCAAGGCAAAGGCAAAAAGGCATCAGATATTTTCCTAATTATACTCCACATAAAGAGACACTACTGTTGTTTGAAAGAGTGTCATGATATGGCAAATGGCTAATGCCTGGAATATGGGAATTGTGAACTAATACATTCTGTCACTGGGGAAAAGATCACAATTCTTCCTCTTAAATAGTCCAAGCTTCAATTATTTGTACAGGAAAAAAAGGTACATTTCTGACATGCCTAATGGGAAGCTATCATTCTTAATTGAGTTCTGTTTGCTCTATCCTTTGAAAACCACAGGGTTTGCAGAAAGAAAACAAGTTTTTGCGACCATAAACTCCTTCCAAAAGCTGAACTGGGAAATAAAGCAAAGGTTTGAGTAGGATTCTGCTGAGCTGATGTTACACAAGGGCTCATCTGCACTGATGTGCATCAGCAGTGCTCTATTGATCACATTGATTTTACTCAGCTAAAGGTTTGACCCACAGTCTCTGAGGAAGACCTAAAGCTAAACAACCGCTAACTAACTAACACCAAACAATAACTACCAAAGCAATAACTATCTTTAAGAAAATAAGAGGGATCAAAAACAATGACCATTCAATAACAGCAGCACAGGAATAAACAATACACATGCTAACCCATACAGACAGAGCCAAACCAGAAATAGCTCAAAGTGAGAAGAAAATACAATATACCGAGAAAACATCAAAACTCCGAGGGACTAGGGGAGGAAAGAAAAAAAAGTGAAGAGAAGCAAATGGCTAACACTGATCCTGAACCAACACAATTTCATCAGATACTAAAGTACAACATACATCTTCATTATGTTTCTCATTCAAACCAGGAAATCAAGACTAAGGACCACAGTCTTCAAAATCCCTTTTGATACATTTTTTAAACCCCCAAATTACTTCCCATCTATCAAACTTTCTGCCAGTATGACCACCAGCCCTCACAGTTTACAGACATGTCCATACCCTTCTAGGGCTTTAGACTAAGCAGCATCAGTGCCTGTGCCCACCCCTGTGCCCCACATGGCCAACGCTCAGGACTCGTCCAAGCCACGTCCAAGCTCCCAGTACTCATCTTGCAACAACAGCTTTTAGCTTTGTTGTTAATTCACTACTGGTGACTGTGGCCTGAGGAGTTGTTGAATATGGAGCAATTTTGAGAGTTTTTTCTTATACATACACAGGCCAGTTTACATACACCTACAGCATGGATATAATGCGATTGTGGCTCTACGCTTGCATGTAAATTATTATCCTTGCTCCTGCTGACACACAGATGCTACAATCCATGTTGTTATCCAGGGAAAAAAAAAACCACACAAACACCACCCCCCCTCAAAATAACCCTAAACAACTCCCCTAAGGCCCTCCCCATGCTATCTATACTCTATTCACATTTAATCTCTGCATAATACAATAGAATTCCTTACAACACATCTGTACACAGAACCATTTTCTATTAAGACAGTGCCATACATCTTTGTTCTGAGCTGAATAACTGATTTTACCCAAGTTCTATCGCATCTCTTCACCAAAAAAGGCCCATCAGTAGAATCAGCCTGTATTCTATGCTCTGTCAGCATGAAATGACACTGCCGGACACATTTGCTGACCATACAATTATATCTTCAAAAATACTGAGATGAAATGGATGATCAAAGCAGCCTAATGTTCAAACATAAGTTACTCCCTGCTGTTTCGTCTCATTTGGCTTTGGTCAAATTTTACTGTGACTGGGTTCCAGCACAACACTCTTTAATGGGTTGTAGAGGCAGAGGGGATGTCCTGGAGGGTCAGAGAGATGCCCAGCCAGCCTATTCTCTTTCCAGCAGTAGCAACTGAAAGAGATGTTTAGGAAGTGCACAAAAGTGTGCTGGGTAAGGAATGTTAAAATGTGCATCTCTGGCAATTCCCTTTAGCACTTGTTCACGAGTCTCTTCTTTTAGTTAGTACTGTAACTTTTTTTTGAGATACAAATACCTGCACAGAGGTATTTAAGATATAGAACTGCATAGAGCATTTAAGATACAGGGACACCAAGGTTCTATGTGGCAGCAATATAAAGTAAACATACAGATAAGCCTTTCAGAGACCTCCTAGTTTGGCCATACATCACTATCAGGGGATTATAATTATGTATAGAGCATTACTATGCTACAATAACATCCATTAGCTCATGGCTCTGCTGCCACCTCATGATTACCACTGGCACAAAGAACATTAACCAACTAAAGCCCATTGTATCAATCATCTTCACCTTAAGGGGACTCTGAGAGCAGTCTTTAACAGTCCCACAGGACAGCAATGCTGTATATTCTGCCCATGAGCCAGATATTGAGGCATTACCATTAAGGATGGTAGGAGCTCTAAAAGTGCTGTTCCAGTCCATGGTCTCAGTGATCTGGCATTAGAGAGTTCCCAGACAGGCCTTAATATGAGCCTTTAATGAGCAAGTCACAGGTTGTTGTGTCATATCCTACTTGGGGACACTTTAGTTCACGGATCACTAAAGTGAAAGGCAGTAAAGGCAAACTCTCCAGAACTTCTATCAACCAGCCATCCATGCACAAATGCCAGCTCCTTTAACCCTTATAGAAAAATTTAAACCCTTCTATGCTTTTGCTGCCATTTTCTGCTGGTAGAAAGAAACCTGTATTACAAATGAAGCATCCCTTCCCCCCTGTCCTCCTTTAGCCACCAATGGATGACAAGACTGTAAAAATACCATTAATAACTAGCTTGTTCACTGTAATTAACACCTTTGCAGTCTCCTTTCCAGAGAGAAATTGGCACACTTAAAGACGGCTCAGCAAGGTGTTATTTACTTAAGGAAAAAGAAAACATTAAAGCTTTATGTGAAAGAAAATTATCTGTTATCTCTCATGGCTCTCGAATACATTTTACAGCAGTGACTTTCCAGCCTGCGCTTAAAAAAACAGAAAGAACTCTTTAAAAAATCCATTAGGAACTTAAAAGTATTATCTACCACTTTGCTACACTCTCCCTAATGAAACTGCCAACAATAAATTCACAAGATTGTTTTTGAGTTGTTTATTTATTTATTTATTCATTCCTGTGTTGACGACAGAGAGGAAAAGCATCAGCCATACAGGATGTTTTTAATGTCTTGTACACAATGTGAGCCTGTGGGAGTTCACAGCTGTCCCCCCAGGTACAGACAGCCCATTTACAGGGGTGGTAAACCCAGCCTCCACTACGGGAGAGGAGGATGGCATTTGGCATGTGAACATTGCCCTGGTGGGTGGGACATGGTCCTCTACCACTGAGACAATAAGTCTCCACTGCTGTGGGGATCCTCTCTGGACCACCAGAGAGGCACTGAAGAAGCACCCCCAGGCTGGTGACACCAAGGCCCACCTCCTGACTGCACATCAATTCTCTCCCTCTGCTGCAGTTACAGATTAGTTCTGTTTGCAGACAAAGAAGGGAGAAGTCAAAGTAAGGACACTGTTGAATCCATCCAACAGGGCCACATCACACAGATCCCACTGGAGGATGGGCCTTGAACTCTCAATCCTCACAGCAAGTGGGAAAATATATTTCCTTATCCTAAGGGTTTCTTACTTTCAGTTAACTTTTCCCTGTTGGGCCCTCACAGGGCAGACAATTGCCACCTATTGGACCCATCTCTCCTCCTCACCAGCAGGATGCTGAACCTCACAAGCTTAGTTATTCACACAACTTCCACAAGCCCAGGGATGGACACCTGTTGATCATTTCAGATCAAAAGAACATACAGGCAGATGACAACTCCTTAAACATGAGCTTCCAACCGAGGCAACCAAAACATCAGGCCATCCAAAATCACACACACAGCTTTCCCGTGGTTTGCAGTAAAAGCATGTACATCATGGAGAGGCTATGCTGGCAAAACAGGGAGCCTAGGGCAAAGTGTCTGGTTTCTTCCTTCTCTACTAGTCATCAGAATTTGAAAAGGACATTTCAGTAAATCTGTTTCTCTTGTTTTTATTTGAATTCTGTCTTTTCTGTAAAAGAAACAAGCTTTTTAAGACAGAGAGGTCTGTCTATATAAATCCAAAAGATAAACCCCCAGAGACTTATAATTTCAAATGCTGTTTTTAAAGTAGCTGTCTATAACCTTTCTGAAAAGAAAGCACCATCTTACTCTAGTTGTACCTAAGATACAGGACATTAAAATAATTTTTCCAAAATATTCAGACAAATAATGCAATTCCATACTGGTCTTGGTAATGGCATGAAAGCTTAACCCCACCCCCCTTACTGCTGCACAATCACAAGTGACAGGCATTTGATCATTATTGCAACCACCTGTCAAGTATCACAATGAGTTTTCTCCCATTTCGTGAGCTAAAAGGGCTTATAAACTGCAAAACTGTGCAAAATACAAAGTGCATTAAAAAAAATCAATATCTATTTAGATATCCTCTTAAGGAAGCTTACTTTTGATTAATTTTCTTGACTCTTGAGAAATCTGGTAACAGGAACAGAGGAAGAACACTTGTATTTATAAATTGGTTTGTCTAACAAGTTTGAAGATTTTTATTTTTTTTTTCAGCTCTCATTTTGCATATAACTGATTCTCCTCCTTTGCAGAAGATCCTCTGTCATACTTTCATGTAAAAGGTATTCTTTTGAGAGCCAGAAAAAAAAAATAATCTCCTATTCAGGCAGTAGCTTTTACAGACTAACCTTTTTTGTCAAGACAGCAGAAAGGCATTGTGTTTTTAGCCTGGCAATGACCACATTAATATGGTTGGCAATGTATCTGTGGGAATGGTACATAGAGACATGAGATTTCTAAGGAACCTCAAGTCATCTCATGTCCACCAAAAACAAACAAAAAACCAAACACCCAACACCCAACAAAGAAAACCTTTAGCACAAGTTCAACTTTTGCCCTGAATATTTAGAAGCACACCAAGAAGGGGATATCAAGTCCTGAACCCATCATATCCAACTCAAAGCACTACATTTCCTCTCTCTAGTGATTTCAACTCTACAGCTCAGGCCTTTGATTGTGATACCTTTACATGTTACCTTTACAGGCACGTCCTCCTCTTTTTGGAGCAGGACAGTACAAAGGCAGAAGGTTCATCTGGCCAGCAACAGGCTGAATGTTTATCATTAACTGAGGAGCTAAGTCTACTTGGTGAGCAATTCACTGGAGTTTGTATACAAATACTGATTCGGGGATATTTTTCTCCAAGTAAACATTTGCAAATACAACTGCAGTCGATCCTCATTCTTTATCTGGAAATCACAGGATCCAAACTGACCTTGTCCTATAGTCTCATCTTACAGCTCTTTAGGGCAAGGCATATTCTGTTCTTAAAACCAAGGGGGCAGATCATCTTCATTTAAACAACAGGTAACGATTCATGAAATATATCACATCTTTTACTTTGGGATGATAAAGGATAATCAAGATTTTGAACACTGTAAATTGAAAAATTCCCTAGCCAGGCAACACAGCTCAGAGGCAACAGGGAGAGACAGCAGCCAATGAAACAGTATTCAAGAAATCCTTGCCAGCACAAATCTTGTGAAACTTGAAAATGTTAAAAGTTTAAAAATGATTTGTAACACATCCCTGCATGAATTCTTGTTTTTCAGAGCTGGAACAGAATGAATGCTGACCTACATTAGGCTGGTACTTGGTGTTAGTGTATCCGTATTGCATGCATCCTGTTTGATTTTGTCTATACATATTGGAGAGGCAGGAATAATTTTCAGTTCTTAGGACACATTTGCGATTTGAGAACTAAGCCCACTAGAGACAAATCAGGTATTTTCCCCCTTCCCAGTTTGGTGCTTTTTAAAAAAACGAGTCATTAATCTAGTGCACAGAACCAGCTGAAGGATGGTCCAGGTAATTCTACTGTGGCAAGTATTGACAGTGGTTAATGCTTAAACAATACACTTTGCTTTAGTCAGAAGAGACAAATGGTTCATAGCCTATGAATTCTTCCAGGTGCCTCACTCACTCCTGAATTTTCCTACACACTGTCAGTGTAATACCTTGTCTCTTTCTCCCTCAGATATTTGTCAGTGCACAAATGTATTTCTACCCTAGATAATCATGGCAGACAGGGACAACATATTGATATACAGCACTACTTTACACAAAGGTATGAATATTACATTAGCTGAGTTATCACTATAAGTTCTGACCTTCAACTACCCAATTTTAAATTCATTCATTTTCAAACTATTAAACTCTTCTCTGTCACATCACAGAAATCGACACTATGATGGTTTTTCTGACAAAGTTTCAGTCAAAACAAAGTATGATGTATTAGTAGAATTTGTAAAAACGTGTTTGTGCTATTAAAAATCTGGAAGGACTCTGTAGCCTGTGGTCACAGATTGACCCTGAGTAGTCAAGAAAAGAGAAGTGTCATGTGAGTGATCAGTTCCAGTTCTTCTGACCCCTGATTGTGGATCAGAAAGCTTAGCTGTTCTGTCAAAGACAGAAATCTGGGTTCCATTTACTGCTCCTCACTGAAAAATCTCTAATGTGTGGATATTTCTGCTCTCAGGAGTGAGTCCCAAACAACAGAACAAACTAGATTACGAAGAGAGCAAAGAGAAAAGGTTAAATGAAACTTTTTCCCAACACATTACTGGCAAATTGAGGGAGGATCAGGGAGCTGAGAAAAGCCTTCTCCCTCAATTTTCTGCCCTCAAATATTCTAGCAAGTTCCCAAAACTGGTCATGTGTCTCAATGTATTCACTTCTCACCTAGGACAAATTAAAAGGCAGAGAAGTTATTTCTTACAGAAACTGATCCACTCTTCTGGCATTTAGCTAGAAGAGGGTATCTAACCTTTCTGAACTACAACAAATGAATTTAAAGTGAAAAAGCCAAACCAACATCAAAGCTCCCCCAGAGCAACACCAACTGCTTGGGAAGCATTCAGTTCCACTGTCTGCAATGTAAGAGTTAAAGGGGAAAGGAGCAGCAGCATCACCACTTAATACAAGGGGATCTGACAATACAGCACTTAAATACAGCTACACACCCCCTTGGCCTTCCCAGCCCTCCTACCTGTGCAGGCCACTGAAGGTAATTGTATAATAACAGCAGGCTGTCACAGCACTATGGAGACATCCCTAACAGGCCACGCAGGAGGTCTGCATGAACATTTACATGCCACTTAGAGACACTTTTTTGCCAGGCTTTCAAAACATGATTAATACAGCCACCACCTACATCTGTCAAGAGTGTAAACAGTGAAACCCCTAGTAAAAAAAAAAAAAAAAAGAAAATATTGTATGCTATTGGATTGAATTGGAATATGTGGCATAAAATGCTCTGATGAGCATCAGAACAGTACTGACAGATTCACAGAAAATTTTTGCTTCTGTTTCACTTTCAGAAACAAAAGGACTCAAAGATGCAAACTACAGGGAACAAGACAACTGCTTTCAGCAGCTTCTACTAAGGGCTGTAGATCTGATGACCATTTCCCTCAATTCAACAAACAGTGCCTGAAAAGACAGAAATATCTCCACATGGGAACAGAAGCCATTATTTTATCAAATCGATTGCTGCTGAAACCTTTGAGCTCTAAACAAGCCTTAGCTAAAGTCCTATTGGCATTTAGGTTAACAATTATCTTTTTACAAGTTCTGAAGACGTGCTGAGAGTAACAGCACCCCCTGGGTAACAGAGACCTAATTGATGCCAGAAAGACAGGGGATGGGATTCTGGGATGGTACTATTAAAAACAAATCAGTCAATCAGTCTAACTTTGTTCTGAATGACAACCTAAGAAAGGAGATTTCCAGCATTGCCTTGCAAGGAAGGTACCTCATGTGACAGCAACGGGAAATCTTGAAATCCTAGACAGCCCAGTGAAGAAGGGAACCAAAACCAATGGAAACATCAGTCAATTATAAGTATAAAAATAGAGAACATGAACTCAAGGAAGGGATTTCCCTTTAAGAATTCAGGCTCTAGGCACAACAGAGCTCTAGTTTGTCACGTTTATGTGGGTAGTCATTTTAATCAAGCTTTTAGCATATATTTTGCATGTCTGTATTAGAAATATGAATTTTTCCTAACTGCTTCCTGAAAAGCCCTTTTAATTGAGACACTGCCTCCTCTGCAATGTCTTCTTTCAAGAGCCACTGCCCTAGAATTACAGGAATCTAGGCTAAAAAATACTCTTCTACTTAATGTCTCTCCCTAAACAGAGGAATTTCATCTCAACTGAGTAAACAGCAATTCTTGAACTTCAGTGTATGACAATATAAATTTCTTGCTCAGCTGAAGATTTATCAGCTCTTAAAACCACAGAACTGTCTCTCTCAATCTACTCCCTTTTTTTTAGCATCTTCCTCAGACAACACAGCTTCTTCCAATTTTTACAACCTTTTTCTGAGGGGTCTTAATTTATGCCAAGAAAAACACTGTCTGTTAAATGGCACCATTAGACTCACATGATTTCTTGCGGTGCACGTGAAGTTTTTGGTCTCCTGCATACTAAATGATCCTTACAGTGTGAAAGAAATTGGTATAAACAGCTGCTTTATTTTGTGCTCTGATAACTGAGGAAAAACGACCCTCAATGAAGAAGTCATCCTTCGCTTGGGGGAAAGTAAATGGGCAAATAAGCACATGAATAAAATTAGCAGATCAGGCACTGATTTCTTCACCAAGGTGCATGTGGGCTGGAGCAGATGTTTTCACAAGCAGAGCTCTGCCTTTTCTCATGGATTAATGCAAGATAAGGCTCTTCATCTGCCATATTTCAGTGCCCACAAATACTTTGTAGATCAAGAAAGAGGCAGCAGGATGAGGAAACACAGATTCAGATTTCTTTTGGTTTCTGTATTCAGGATGTAGGACGTGTTGACAGCAAGACCAAAACTTCCATCCAGCCACAAAGTCACAAAAAATGGGGCAACAGCCAAGTATCAACCATCAACAGCCTGGTGATGATGTCTGTTTGCAGCTTGATACATAGATTCATAAAGACTTGCAAGAAGTTTTCAGGGTTTAAATAAAAATATGTGGGGAATCACTTCCATGCCTCAGTACACTATACATTCAGTGCTAGTGAGCAAACTGGGAAAGGAGAAAAATGGGAGCACAGAGGAAGGAACAATATGAAATCAAACCTTTACTTTCTTAGGAGACCAAAGATGACAGATAAGGGAGAAAAAGTAGCGTTCTCTTTTCACCTCTTCTGAGCAAAGGGGAACACAAGAAATTAGGAGGACAGACCCAAACTTACCTGAGGACACATAAGAAACATAAAAAACTAGGGGGATAGACACAAACACATCTGCAATACTCTGCTGCCAAGGAAGAATGTTTCTCATAAACATCTAAACCCTTTTTTTTTTCTTTTTGGCATGCCTTGGGTCTGATCCAAAAGCCTGACACAGCCACTAGAAATGGTTATTGGATTAAATTCTTAGACAGCACAGAAAATAGCAGGCTAAAGAATCTTAGCAGACTTTCCAAGAGTATTCATTCATCTCTGGCTTGGGAAAAGCTTGTGAAGTGTCAGACTGAAGGAGAATTTTGCCAGGAAAATCTGGGTTTGAACCACAAGAGCAGCTGCCTGTAACAGCATTGCCCAGAGAGGTATCAAACAGGTGCTAGAACCAAAAAAATGACAAGTAAGCAAAACACTGAAATTGCCTAGTGCCCTGTAAGTAAGTTTCTTCATCATGTGTAACAAAGCAACAACTCAGAGGAACTTCTGAAAGACATAAATGTCAATCCAGCACCCTGCTCAGGCTGACCTTTACAAAAGAGTTTTTCATTTTCACATTTTCCTATTTCTACAGGAACAGAGAACTCCTTTGAAAACCTCCTCCTGGAGACTGCTGGACAAGCGCAAGTCCTGGGAAAAGAATAAAATGGCCCAATAATCCCAGCAGTCATGAATTACCAAATCTGCCCTATTACTTGCAAGCTCTGCTAGTGGTTTGGGCAGGGGGAAATGAAGCCTCTCCCTCCTTGTCCACCCCTGCAGCCATCCCAGTCTCCAGATCCGCTGGGTATCGGCACAGCCGAGCAGTTACACCCCGGGAAGAATCTGCTCCAGCGAGTCCTGTTTCTGCACAATTGGTTGCAAAGGGGGAAACAACGGCAGCTTTCAAAATTCCCATGGCAACAGCTCCTTCTCCCTACAAACTCTGACTCCACTGGCAGCCTGAACACTGCACAAAGCAGCAGCACACAGAGGCAATTCGCAGCCTGCAGTCAGGTACCATTACTTCCATTTAATAAAAAATTCACAAGCACAAACCGCTGACCATGGCTGGAGATGTAACCTTGGACTCAGGCACCTAATCCTTGCTCCAGTATGGATCCTTCTGTGTTCCTATCTTTGCAATAATGGGCTTATCTAAAACGCTGGAAATTAGGTTTTTAAGGTCAGTAGGAGACCTTTAAAAGCCCTCCAAATAGAACTGAGGTCGTGACTACTTGTGGTCATTGACATTACAGCAATTTTTGTAAGTACAGGGATATTAATCCCGGGAGCCTGACAATTTCAATTTCAGTAATGACATTCTGCGCACCTAAAACTTTTAGTGAAGTTTAATATTCTTCACTCCATGTACTGATCTGTTTTGTACTGTTCTTAAGTGTTGTTAAATGGTTCTTTCATTTCACTGTGGAGTTGGCTGACCACACTTCAGCTGTGCATGGAGTGAACTCTGTATATTGCAGCATCATTACTCTCAGGGGATCCTAGGTAGTCTGAAAATGCTGTAATTTGATTTTGGTTTCTTTTTTTTTCTTTAAAGCAACTACATTTTGTAAAAGCAGCCAATTATTTCTCATCCTGGAATGAATACAATAAAAAAATTAATTATGCCATGCTGTGATTAATTGAATTTTAATATGGAAAAGGTCTACTGTAAAAACACCTACTGTATTGGTAACTATGTTACTTGGGTTGAAACAGTAATATTTAAAGAAGCCTGAAGAAGATTACAACAGTATTGTTTCTTCTTTATTTCACGCACAGTTGGACATCAGTGCCCTGACATTATTAAGAGCATATATGCAGTGTAATTCTCATGAACACTTTTACAGAATTATTGATATGAATTAAATTTCATGATGGCTTAAGTGACTGCAAAATTTGAGCTCTGGAATTTATTCCATGCAAGTAGGATTTGAACCAAAATCTGTAGAAATTTTTCCAAATTTAAATGCTTCTGATCCGTAGCAAGGAACATCTCCTCTGAGACGTGTATTTGGCTGAAAAAAAAGGTGTCCTCAGCACAGTTAACAGCATCAGCACGGGCATCTAATCTTTGTATCATGCTAAATATTTTCTTCTTTGAAGTGATAAAAATCCAGCTGTCAAGCATTGCTTGATCTGACCCGACGCCTGGGGAACGCTAATCAAAAGGAAGCCTTATAGGTTCCCCCTACTTAAATCCACCCACCCGAATAAGCACAACTTAGAATTTTTATGAGGTAAAAGAGACTCTGCTGTCACAGCCCGGTGTTAATTGGCACAAAGGTTTGAGAATACCTTCGTTTTACTGAACTGCTTTGATTTCAAGACTTCTGAGCTGAATTTTCCTGCTTCTTTATAATCCTGTCTTAACTATCACTGAGTTTGAAGTGAGAAAGGAGCTTAGACAGATCTATATCGGTGTTCATTCATGCCAGACTGTTGCATTTTCATCTGAAACACAGTCTGAAAAAAATTCCAATTGAGGGCAGGAGTAGCAGGGGGAGCACAGGGAATGCTAATCCCTTGTCCGGCTCTTGTGGGAGCAACAGGTGATTAGTCATTGGCCACTGTGTCAGCAGCCTCTTATTTTCTTCTCTGACTGAAAAAAAAAAAAAAATCCCCCAAAATCATTCTCATCCCTTTGCCATCCATCTCTGGGTACCTGAACCCTCTGCAGGACCATCTCCCAAGACAGTTCCCAACTGCTGTGTGAAGTAGGAAGGTTCAAAATTCAGCAGTGAAATAAACCAAAGACAATAAAAGAAGATGCAGCTTCGGTTTACTTCCATCCCCCACTTTTGCTCCATGTCAGAGTACTTAAAAAAACCTGGATGTCCTCTGTTTTGATCAGGTGAAAACATTATCATCAAGGTATAAAATACAACTCACCACGGGGCTCCACCTCCACTGAAAAACAAAACCCAAGAAAGAAACAGGGGTAGATGCTACAGGCAGGTGTGTGCTTCTGTCTGACAGCAACTGGCTCCAAAAGAAGCGATGAAACCCCAAATTAACATCACACTACAATATGGACATGAGGAAACGTTTTGCAGATTACCTGGAAAACTGCTGGTGATGGACAGAGAAGCACATTTCACGTGTAGCACTCAGTTTCAAGAGTTAACTTGGGTTTTGTGTTTCCATTTTCAGTCACACATAGATATTTTACATTATAAAATTCCCTTTGCAATTAAAAACAAGCTAATGCCACTTCACTCGATCCTCACACCTATCAATGCAAGCTTCAAACCATCTCTAGGATTAAAAATAGAATTTGTAATTTTCATAAAATTACTTCCAGTGGGATTTCATTATTATTTTTTTTAACTTGATGTATCTGATGAAAGGAGTTTAGGGGTCACACTTCATACCATTTATCATCTAGCTTTCATTTAGTTTCAATTTGTTTTTATTTATGCACTGAAAAGGATAGATTTTCTTCCTTTTTATTTTCATAGAACTGCCTTTACTAACAAAAACATAAGATCCTAATTCTGCCAGTCTTGCTTATCAAGAGCCAAGTGTAATAAAATGGCTGTTTGACAAAGATTTTAACAAGGTACCCAAACACAGTCATTTTCATAATCTTACACTCCACTAATACCCTTTCTCCCAATATTTTCTCAAAAACTTATTTAAGCCAAAAAGCCTTGCAAAGATCACCCACATTCTACAACACACAGTACACAAACTCTAATCTTATTTTACATTTTTCTTTGTAAGTATTCATGCAGCTTGCAGTGTCTAGTAAATATTATGTCTTGTCACAGATAACCAGCCATTCAACTAATTGGAGATTTCTATTAAGATTTCTCCTAAATTTTCCCTTCCAGTAGCATTTTTTCATCCTACTTCATCTCCCTGAAAATGAAGTCCTACATTTTCTCTGTATTATCAGTTTCTGTAGGAGATATTGGTATCATTTTGAATTAAACAAGCAAAAAAGCTTTAAGTCTGCAGAATTTATTTATACTGTAAGGTCTTGAAAGTGCCTTCTTAAGCCATTGAAGACAAAACTCTCAATCTTTTTTAATGCTGAGGAATACATATTCTTCTTTTCCATCAATTTGTTTTGCTTTAAGATCCATATTCAGTAAAAAAACCCAAACAACAGGGATGACTGAATATTAGGAGAGGAACTGACTATCAAAGAAGAAACTTAATTTAATTGATAATGCATTTCCTGTATTAAAAAAAAAATCACTATTTAGTTGTTTATCAGAGCATTAAAGCCAGAAAACCTCATTTCACCTTCATACAGCTTTGCTCATGAGTCACCTGTACAAGAAGAAATGAGATCAGGTGAGCATAAACCTAAACAAACACGCTTCCACTGCCTGTCTATCCATTGACTTCCATCCGCCCCAGCAATGTTACATTATACCTCTGTCAATTCTATCAACACTAATTAATCTAACAGTAACCTTCTCCTCAATCCACCCTTCACCATTTTAAAGGTAACCATTATCTCATAAATCAAAACCCTTGTCTGATTGTCCTGGAGGTCCGTATGTAATAAAATTCCACTTATAGAAGCTGCCTGTGGGAGGTGCTTTTTCCTTTATCCATCCTTTTTGTAAGGGGAGATGGACCCAGTTTCTGACAGTTCAATCTGAGTGCTGTTTAAGTCTACAGTCTAACAGTTTCATACGAACCATGGGGAGTTTCAACTCAGGATTTTGGGTTTTTGCCCACCTCCACGAAGAGCAGGCAGTGAAATACTCCTACAGCACATCTTGACGCGGTCCCGCAGCCCAGCCTACCGTAAAACAATCTCTATCAGCATACAGTGGCAGATTGCACAGGTTTAAATCACACCAGGAAGCAGTCAGGACAGGTGGCTGCAAAAATATAGGCTTCCAGGGAGCCAAAACCTGACTTTTTGGAACTGGTTTATTTTAAGAAGTAAGCTTTTCCTGTCAGCCTCCAGGCACGCAGCTCACTTGAGAAACACCTCTCAGAGGCACTGGCTGGCAGGACATAGTCAGATTCTTTCCAGCACTTTAGGTTTATAACCATACAGGAACGGCATTTACAGTTTGCTTGATTAAAAATAATTTCCCCTTCATTTCGTGAGACAACGTCTGTGCATCAAGATAATGGGATCTAGTGTCTAAAAGAAGTCAGCAATAGATCCTCTTGTGAAAGCGAGTCCTGGGGAGAAAGGGCCCAATTATTCAAAAAAGGTCTTTGCAGTAGAAAGTGAACAGTGTAACTGGCTGGAGATCTCTGCCTTGCTATGGATGCTCAAGGAAGAAAGATGTGTACTGGCAAGGAAAATGAGGATTGATGGGAACAGCGAGACCCAAGTCTGTCACCTCCAGCTTCAGCTACACTGAGCTCGGCTGAAGGGACACAGAAAGCAGAACTGCCATGATGGGAAGCAGAGGTGATCTCAGCTGATGCTGCTAAGCACCCTCATCTCAAAAGACACCAGTGAGACACATGTAAAGTCTGACCTGTCTTTACCAGATATAAAACCTCTGAGTAGGGCAAGGGCCTTCTGATGGGGCTATGCAGGTGACACTCAGACTGTACACTGTATGGAGAAAGGATTCCCACACACTGGTTTTCTTCTTCCAGACTTGGCAAAAAAATGCTTCTTTTAACAAGTGCAAGTGTCTGAATGGGTGCTCCCTGCTCCACACCACCCCTGCTCTCCCAGTATGGGTAAGTTTTGCCAGCAGCACATTATCACAGTATTTATTCATGCAAACACTCCACTGCCAAGGGGTCACAGAGGTCAAAATCCCACAGAAATAATGCAAGGCTGTGCCCATACTTGGCCACTGGCATGAGGGCGTGTATTTGCTTTCCCCAGACAAGCCAGAGGATGTTGATAAGGGTACAAGGCTTTTCCAGGGACAATAGAAGATTGTTGGTTTTATTTTTTAAAGGCCTGAACTATACAAAACCTCGAGTGATTTAACAAACAGCAGGTTTCTAGAGCCAAGCAGTGCCCAAAAAATGCTTTTGGATAAAGGTATTGAAGTTCAGTGATTTGCAAAATATGGATAGATTGTTTAACCTGCACTTCTACAACCGAGCTACAAAGTATTTTGGAGCTTAAAATCAAAAACACAAAAAAATCAACAAACACATCCCAAAGCTATTGAAACATCTTATAAAAAAAGCTACGAGAATTGTGAATGCTACAGCATCCTGGCCTTGCCTGCAGAAACACCCCAACTCTTCCACTTGCACAGACCCAACACTAACAGGCAGGTAGCATCCCCCTGCACTGCAGGGATAACCTGCTCCAGCCACCCAGAGCCTCCCCACTCAGAAAATACACAACACACCTGCTGCCTTGGGTGGGTCAGACCAGGGAGCTACACCAGACAGCGTGGGCTGTGTCTTGAAAGGGATGAAGCACACCTACAACCCCTGGTTTTGATTCTAGTCTCTTCTTCCTCAGTTTTCTGGATGGCCCAGGGCAGATAATGGCTTTCTTTTCTCCCTTGTAATCATGGGTGATTAATAACCTCTGGCTTTACAGAAGTGCTACAAGTAAGGACATCTTAGACATTCCCTCAGTGAAGACAAAGTCAAATATAACAAGCCACTGTGAGCTCAGTATGGTTTTTCTAGCCCAGATCCTACATGAAGATTTGATGGTAAGAAATAAGTATTTTTCTTGTGAAAAAGCACTCTGGAAATGGAAGTAATGGATGCATTAAGGATCTTTAAAACAGCATTATTGCTGTATTCTGGGTTAATCAGGCCCATACAATTTGGTACAAAATTAATCATCTACGACTGTAGTAATAAAGTCTCACTTGGAGGCTGCATCTCTGCTTGGCATGGGCCCAGGAATGCACACTATGTCAGACTGCTGAAAAACCATGGGGAAGAAAGAGAAATAGTCATCTTCCCTACCCAAATGCCTCAGGCGTTCTCTCCATCACACCAAACAAGAAGGCACAACATCTCCCATCAAAACTTTGCTGGATTTACTGCAGGTACAAGACATTCTTCTGTGCTCTTTCAGTCATGAGGCAACTAAGAGTTTCATTACAATAATATAGCAAATTCTTGCCACAATTAGCTTTATTTGCTCTTAATTCTTGTTCCCAAAAGGCACACTAGATACCAAAATACATGACTGGTCTAAAATAAAAGATTAACATTTACTGACTGAATAATTTTCTCACTGACAGTGAAACAAATGCAAGCTACATGAAGTTAAACAATAATGACTCTTCTGTAAAACTTCTAATAATAAATATTGGTGCTGTTAATTGCTCTGAATTCCAGCTCAGTTTTAAGTTGTGGTATGGGCAGTTGTAGTATTTTCACCACAAATGCATCACACTCAGACATGCTCTGTTTCCTGTTAATGTCGTCTCTGGCAGAGCTGGGGGCACACACAGACTGGAGGCATCTGCTCCACACTGAACAGGGCACTGCTCCTCCGATCAGGCAGCCAGTGCACAGGGGGGCTGCTGAGACAGAAAAAACACATTTCAGTCTCATGGTGCCTCTCATCCCCTTTCAGCTCTACTGAGGATGCTGGAATGCCCTTGCCTTTGCCTGTCACAAACGTCAGGAACACAAGGCTGCTCTCAGATTTTCATACCGGTAACAAAATGTTTGGAAGCAGAGGAGAGACTACTGATGCCTTTTTCCTTTCTTCTTCTCATCATGAGCAGGACTAGACACAGGCTAGTCCCAGCTCTACACAGTAATTTAAAATCAATATAATCACAGTGAGCTTTGTCACCTCTGCTTCAGCTGAGTAGGTTTTTCATTCGGGTCCCTTGCCATTTTTCTCCCTGAAAATAAGTTCTTCAGTTTCTAGTCTGCCTTGAAATGAAATAAAGCCATTCTTGGCTTCAACACAGCACGTGAGCAGTCTCAAGACATGCAAGACAGAGCAAATTTCCATCATCTGCACATCGCTACAAACACAATGATTTCTATTAAATATTTAGGACTCAAATATTTATATCCAGTCAATTACATTGAGCATTACTTATCCTCCAGGGAATTCTTGCTCTCCCTCAGTGCAGAAGAGAGGACCAAAGTGCATTTCCTACACTTACTAACAACACAGTAACACCTAAGGCTATCAAGAAATTCTTCCCATTAGATACAAAGACCTTGGAAGCAAACATACAAACCTAGCACAAAAAAAAAAATAGAAAGATCTTGCTGTGGGCCAACATAAACAAATGTTCATCTCTGCCCCAAGAAGCTTACAGTGTTCCTAACTCCAGGAGATAGGAAAATGAGCAGGATGGGGGTGGGCACAAAAGAAAAGGTGAACGACGTAGGAGACCTTTTCCACAGCTGTACCTTCACTCTGGAATACAGGCAATTGGCAGGTCTGCCGGGCTACAGAGTAATGCCCCAGAAAAGGAACAGTCATTAGTACCAGAAGATCCCACCACCAGACCATTGCTGTAGGTCCTAGCGGGAGGATTTACAGCTAGAATTTTGTACTGAGGAAATCACCAGCTAGACTTTGTTAATCGTGTTATCATGCTCCGTAATTCATACATCTCTCCTACAGCAAAACCTTTTTATTACAGAATTTCAAAAACCAATACTTGAATTTTAAACTTTAATATGAACTTACATTTTAAAACATTAAATTATCCAGCGAAGCGGACGTGAATGTGAAAAAAGGCCATTTCCTCCATCATTTCATTAAATTTGAAAGTACTTATTTATTTTAATAAGTTGAGATGTCCATATGCCAGGAAATTAACATCAAAGAATGTTAAATATGCCCAGTATCACTTAAAAGCCTATGGAGCATTATGCATTTTCAAAAATAGCATAACTCAGCAAAACTACTTTCCCAGCAGTTACTTTTTATTACAGTTTCCAACAGTACTTTGGGGACAAAAGCTGAAAATGTTTACCCTACTCTGCACTCCCATTTACACCGAAATCATAAGATGCAAGACTGAATGATGTTTGCAACACCACAACACCCTCCCTAATTTAAGGTCTTCTGCTAATGCCAAACAGATGGTTGTTCACCACGCTCTCCTCCCAGGGTTTCTGTGCAGACCTCCTTCACTGGCACTTACGATCAAAGACTGTGGATGGCCTCAAATGGAAAGGTTGGACTTGGACTGTTTCCTATGAACAGTTATACTTCACTTAGCACAACAGGACAGAACTGTGACTAATATTTTGATCACTTGAACCACCCAGACATTCTCCAGCCTTAAGAACCCATCTGCTGAAATTGCAGGGAGCAGAACTTAACTGGCACATGCTCTGAAAAGCTACCCGTGAGAGCTTGCCATCTTGAGTAAGGGCCCACAATGGATTAGCCTACTTTCCTAAGCAAACAGGCTTATGCATTTGAGCTTTCTAATGCATCTGGGCTACCAGCTCCTCTTCCCTTCCCTGCTACTTTCAAACGTGCTGGCTAACTCTGACCAAGTCTGAGAGAAGTGGGTGACCCTACAGAGCCACCAGTTTTGTGATGCACAAGCAACAACACATGGAACAGTGGCAGGGAGTACAACTGAAGGCCATGAAATGACCTCAAGGCTTCTTAGACACTGGAGACTTTTTACAGGAACACGAAGCACTTAGCTGCTCATAGAACTGCACCATTCTGGTGTTTTAACAGCAGAGAAAGGGAAGATCTCAGTACCTTCTCCAGCTCATAGTCTTCACCTCATTACACCCTGCTCCAACTATTGCTGCATTTATCACTGAGCAACCTCTCAGATGACTTGCACAAATTTAAAGTAGAGGTAACTTTACTGTGTTTGTACTGAGAGTAATTAAGTCCTGCAGACATCTGGGGAGCCCTTGTGCAATAGGGTAACTGAACTACATACACTGAGTCCTTCTTTACAAAAGTCACATCCAATTCTCTGCAAACTTATCTTCACAAACCCCCTTCCTCAGAGATCAGCATATGTTAATAGTGTATCATGCAGATAAGTGTCTCAATTTCAAGTCTCTAGCAACAGAAACATAAATTAAAAACATGATCCGAAGTGCCACAGAAGCTTCCAAGTTGGAATCTATCTGAAAAGTTCACGTCACCTCTGGTTAGGAGCAGACTAGCATCTGGCATGTAAAATGGCTTTTCATACCCCAAGGGGCCAGAAAGCTCCGGCAGCAGCCTGAGCTCAGCAGCCTGAGACACACCACCACACCTCAGGAGCAAAATACAGCATGTAAAACTGAACATGAAGTGATCCAAACTCTCCATGACTTCACTGCTGCATTACCTCAGGGTAAATCTTATTTCTGTACTTGGGAAATACAATCACACAAACACAAAGCAAATCACATAATATTCAATTCTTCATTCTGAGCACATCCACTTAGCAATTTGTTCATACAGGAGCTTGACACGTGGGATGGATCCCAGTGCTCAAGGATCAGATGATGTGAAATACAGCAAAAGAGCCCTGGGAGGTTCCAACCCACCACAGCACAAAAGCAAATGTTCAGTATTTAAGGGGCCTTTGTCACTTCAGCTCTAGCTGTGAGTGTATTATGGGGAGTTGGAAGGACATATTTGTTTCACTATTCCAATAAGGAAAGCAACAGAAATGATGGTCCACATGCCAATACTCATCATCTTCAGGCATTCAATTGTGTGGACATTTCCTCTTTTGTTCGTTTCTGAGGAAATTTATACACCAAGACGGTTGAGAAAAATCTCATAAGAGAGTGAGAAATAAAGAACCCCATGTGGAACAGCTCCTCCTGAGCTTTCTGGCAGCTGGACAACTTAGATGTTGGCCTGAATGCTTTAATTTATTTCAAGGTAAAAAAAGCAGCACGGGCCAGTTTCAGAGGCCTCAGTTCAGCTACACTGGGGTGATCTGAGACACAGCACCCAGCCTCCCTGTGCCCTCCCAGTCTGTACAGCTGTGATCACAACATGACCTCACCAGAGACATGGATCTGTGTACATGCCTGCAAGGCTGTAATCCTACAGCAGCATGGAGCCCACATACATGGAGTGAGACTGCATTCAAAGAGAGATGTAGGGGAAGAGGCTTTACTTCAGCCATGGGCAGAATAGACTGGCTTGGGATAAACTCTGCAAGTACTGCTTGGAAGAAAACAGGCAGGATGGAGATGGAGAAAGATAGAAGGCCTAATACTCATGCCAGCTTTCTGGTCAAGTCTTCAGTACTTTTAAAGTAGTTACACATTTCAGAGTTATCTCACTCTACTGAGGGTTCAACCACAAGGACTCCATGAGTCAGCAACACCCACCAGTCCTTACTATGGCAGCTCAAGTTGCTACCTCCGTATTTCTGCATCGAGGACAAAGGGCTTCTAATTCCTCACAAATGAAATCAGCAATCTCACTAACTGTCCTGAAAACATCAACAACCAACAGTTCCACTCACCTCACAACTGGGCAGTGTTAAGAGATGGGAGTGGGTGGGAACACAGACTTAAAAAACATTCATTCAGGGTTCAATTGAATTAAACCCACTTGCTTTCCCAGCTCTACAAAAACACAAGCTTGATACTCAGGTTCTTGGTAGTGCTCAACGTTACTTTCATACCACAGAGAAACATACCTCTTCAATAAATCATTGCAGTGCCAATAGCCTTCCTCAGATAGAGAAAGGCTACAGAGATGACCCTTAAGAGTTCAGAGGACAGTTAGAAACATTTCCAGAAAATCGCTCAAGTGCTGTTTAAAGATGTAATTTATATGCATAGCTCTGCACTCCATTGCAGGATTTCATATTTATTTAATTTGACAGTTAAAAGTGTGCCCATCCAACTCTTTGGGCACATGCAGTCTTTAACAAAATACTGTGTAATTTAAAGCCAAATGTTCTGAGTATTGAGTAGGAAAAGAACGTCTTCTTCCTCAAACCCAACACTGTCCCAACCCTACTGGAAAAAACTGAAAGCATCAAACCGACTTAGAGTTTCAATAAAGCACCAGCACAGGGAGAAGCTGAGTTTGCTGCTGAAGGAAGAATTAAGTTCCACAGCCTGATCACCTCCAGAAGGCCTCCTGTTACCTCAGGAGCTTCACAACAGCTGTGCTACAAGGTGGTCTCCCCCAGGAATAGGCAGTCTCCAAGGTAACCAAGGTCTCTCCAATTAGCATCTGATAAGGTGGGACTTGTGGCCAAAGAGACAGGGCACAGCACTGGGAATAGGACTGAATTTCCCACTCTGCCCTGTGCCACGTTGGGTACAGCAAAGAAGTTACCTAAACTGCCCTGTCCCTCAGGCCCCACCATGAAAACACATTTACCTCAGAGATACTGTAAGAATTAGAACTCCTTCAGCTGCTAAGCACCCACCCTGCAGTGCCAAAGGGTTTAGAGGAGACTCTAATTCCTCCCTTCCCTAATAGGCATGTGACATTTGACACAGAATAAACTCATGGCACCTCCACCCCGATGCAGACACTGCCCCCCTGGCAGCAGACAGCAGCCACCCCAGCTCTGCCTCTGCGAGGGAGCCCAGCGGGGCAGATCCGCTCCTCGGGCTGGCAGGGGCTGCTTCTTCAGGGATCATAATGATTAAAAACTGTAAGTCTTTGATGCCACATTATGCAAGACAGAGACACTTTTGGGGAAAGAGGGGAGATGGGGCAATTCCTGGGGCAGAGACACTGAAAACAAGATTATCTTCTGAACAGTGACTGGAATGACACAAAGAAGCCATCTGATGTCACAAAAATAACAGAAAAAATTCTACATCTACTGCATCAACTGCAGTACTGGTCTTGCTCAGCCATTTCATACAAAGACTCCACTTATATCCTGTAACTAGAATTCTGATTCATTCCTTGATTATTTCATGCTTGGACTATTGCAATAATGTTTGTGCCAAGCTACTTTTTTTCTTTTATCCACACACTATAAGACTATTCAGAGCTTCCCTGCTTGCTTTGTTTCTCACTGAAGTATCCTTGCTGTTCACATACTTTTTGCCTCATTGTTATTCTCCTATATGTGTTCAGTAACACATGAAATCAAGACTGGAACTTCAATGTATTATTGCAATCATTCAAGAACCTCAAGGCAACAGCAGACTCCAACATTCTGAGTATTCTCCAGTTCAAGTTCATTTGCTGAGCTTGTATCAATCACAGCTGCTACCCAAATACTCCATCTTTCTTTTGCATACTTAAAATATGGGCATTTCACATGTTTTTACATCTAAAGAACTTGAAATATTTTATTCTGTTGCTTATTTCAATGCCTAGAGATCAGCTAAATTGACAACTTTTTGCGGCACTTCAGCACACTTTCAGTTTTATGAAACAGTGCACTGCTTGTTGTAATTCCAGAGGTTTTCCACAAATGTCCCAGTGTTCACATTGAACGAAAATGCAACAAAAAGCACAGTACGTTTAAAGAAGTGAGAGGTCTCCCCTCCCCAGCTAAAGCAGCTCTTTGTGCTTCCTCATTTCAGCAGAGCTGTGCCAGAGCTGTGACTGCAGCAGCGAAAAGTAAAAATACTGTGATGCACCATTGGAACAACTGTATCTGAAGCTCAGAAGATTTCATCTAGCATTTGTTGCAGTTATTTTATACTTCTGTGCTGTGCTAAGGAAAAAACTTCCTGAAAGAATGAAAGTTGAGGGAACTGGTTCTTTGCCACTCTTACATTTCAGCCTCCCAAAGCTATTCATCTGCCAATGGCCTATCTGCTCAAAAACAGTAAAGAAAAAATTCAGAGCACTCAAAAATCAGAGATTTGCTTTAATGTATTTAAACCATAAAAAACAATCAAATTCTAGCAAGAACCTTGCCCCCCCAAAAAAAAAAAAAAAAAGGGAATTTCACCATAACCTCATCCAACATTTAAAAATTCAGTCAACCCCTTCATTATAGATTGGACACCAGGATTGACCATGACAGTACGTGGAATAAAGTACTGTAAGCGTGGCACACAAGAAAAGGTGGCAAGAAGAGAGAGTAAACAATATTAATGGTATTCAATAATGAAATCTTTTCTGTGTCTAAGTAGAAACTAAATTACTATCTGAGGTTTCCTTAGCAGATTATTTAGAAACTTGCCAATACACAAACAAAGCAAATGACAAGATTCTCAATCAGAGCTGTGTTCCCCAGCAATATGGCTTAGTAAAAATGATACAGACTACTTGGACTGCTTCTGGCAAGGCTGGCTCTCCTCAGGGGACTGCTAATGTTAAATGCTCAACACAAGCATGATTGTGAATTCCTTACTCACATTAGCTTGTGGCTAGGAAAATATATGCTGTTCTCCGGGATAGAAATGTGAAAACTCATTTCTTCCTTCTCAGAACAAAACCAAAATAAAGTATTTTGTTTTGGTGGCTTCACAAGGCAGAATAGCTAGAGAAGGATAAAAAGCATTCTCCTTGACATCCTCTGAGTAAGGGCACGTTTAGATGCAGATTCTGCAGACACAGATGTGTCTTGTGCACATCTGTAGAGTGTCTTGCTCGTGGACATGAAGACTCATGACCCAGTACCGTCAGAATACAAACAATCAAAATACACAGATGGTAGTTCCTGTTTATTTGGGAAAACACACAGCAGTCGCTTTAGCTGTGCACATTAAAAATCAGGGTTCATGCTTAGACAGTAACAGCAAATTCTCCAGCTATGGTTTTCCATGTTTCTCTTATGAGAGAGTGTAGCATTGATTTCTGGAACAACTGTTACTCTAATAAGATTGCATATGGAAACGAATGCATCGCAGCTGGTTTCAGCAGGGTTCAGTGAAGACTGCCATTCATCTCTGATGAATGCAGATAAAAATATTCAAAGCTCAGTTTACTGATCAGATATTAATGGGAATATTTTTCCTACTTCTCTCAGCTTAGTTCCTCTTTAGAAAGTCAGTTCAAAAGACTGAGTGAGGAAGGGAGCCAGAACCTGCTCATTTTGACAGCCTGCATTTAAGGGAGATGAGTACTCTTACACAGGAACGATGACTGAGCACACAGTATGCCAGAGTTTTGGTCAATATCAAGATTAATTATTCTGAGGGACAGAAAGAGTGAAATACTGACCACGGCAAATAGCCCATTAGTTACCTCTCAGTTCAATAAGTCTTGATGCTTTCCTTACTATGTGCTGATTATTTCCTGTCCAATTCACATTAGCAGCTTATTTAATGAGGACAATCTAAGCAAAGAGAGAAATTCACACATTTACAAAGGACATCACCGAGTTACATTTCATCACAGTTAACACCATTTGCTGTTCTTTCAGGAAATAACCATTACCAATCTTTCCCATTTTAATGCCAGCAATTGCTTTTCAGGAGAACACTCAATTCTTACATTCACTACCAGTTATATTTTAAATAATAGCATCTAAAAGGACAGCAATAACTGCCTAAGTGTTGTAGGACAAAGCATTCACACACCAATAGCGTCCACTAGCTTGACAGCGTGGCCAAAGTTCTTGTTCTTAATGGACTCTTTTCCCCACTCACAAGGTCATCTCTGCTCTTGTGAAGCCTATTTTTCTTCTATTAACTTGTCCTAATGTTCATGGTAGTTGCACAGAATCTTGAGAGAAAGGATTCAACGTTTTAGGAAAAAAAAAAATCAGTAAGGACACGCACAAAGCATTGTAAGTATTGTTAATAATTTCACACAGAAAATGAGACATTAAGGGTACAAAGAGAAAAGAGATGCCTTGAATATACCATAAGATTAAATGGAAAAAAACAACTGTATGCATTTTCTACATAGAGTTCTCTTTACAAAGCCATACTTAGATAAACATGTAAAGAGAAGACATATACATCCTTGACCAGTGTCTGCTTTTTTGTTCTCCGAGAAGCCCAAATGGTTTTGATTACAAGTATTTCTTGAATGAGTCAGCTCACAACGCTGAGGCTGAGCAGCAGAACAGTCATCAAGAGCACAGGGCACACCAACCCCACCAGTGTCAGCTCCTCAGCTGGGAAACTCCGGTGACAAAAGCACCATCGCCCACAACATGCTGCCCCAGGACAGTGCAGCCTCCCATTCCACACCCCTTCATCACACAGATTAATACTGGAAACAATTAGACAGCTCATCTTCCACCTGAAGACTCAAAAAGGAGTTTCCCAATTTGAGTAAGGAGCAAACTTCCCCATTGCTACTTCTGGTTTTCCACAATCTCCTGCAAGGACTGTCACATTATTTTTGCATAATAGCCTTTCAGAAAAGCAGGTATAAGTAGGCACAGGTCCTTCAGAGCTACTGTCACTTAAGGTACAAGCATTAGCATCAGCATCTCTTACTGTAATGTCCTCCTAAAGCCCTGACCCTCCAGCTACTCATTTTTTGGGCTACTGCAAGGCAAACTATGGTCTGCTCAGGTCACCAGCAAAGTGTTCTCAGCATTGACAGATGCAACACTTGACACTGAGAGGCATCCTTAAATGTCTGGCATATTATGCTCTGTGAAGAAGCATATATTACACAAGGGAGGGCTGGTCAAAAAGCCTGGATCTTGTTTCAACTGCATATTTTTGTAGGCTTTTGTTTCAAGTGTTGTTTTGGTTTTTTTGTTTAAAAACCAGCTTAAATATTTACAAAAATATTTCCACAGTGATGAAAAGGCACCTGAACTGCCACCTTCTGTCACTATGATGGGTATTAGAAACATACTGAGTTGTGTGGCAATTACAAGGATGTGCCAAAAATCATTTCAAACCAGTCCATTCAGCAGTTAGCCTAACACAAAAGGTGACTGAAAAGCAAAGGCTGCACTGAAGCACATTCAGGATCCACACCTACTTCTTGCTGTGACTGTGCTGTGCCTGTTCCACAATTCTGTTAACTGCAAGTAATGTGGCCAGTCCCAGTTTAGGAAGTCTTTGGCAAACTGTAAGACACAATCATGGAATAAATACTTTGCCAAAACATACATGAATACACATGCACAGAGAATTCCCCCTAGAAATGTAGTTTGAGCTTCCTGAAAAATCCTAAAAAGAACATCTAGGAGATCTCAGTTTCTGTTCAGTCTTGCAGTTCCTATTTAAAGACAAGTTAGGCTTCTGTTTTCAGTGTCTGCTTACTTCTGAATTTGGTTTAAAGAGCTGTTAGCATAGACTTAACGAAGTTTCTTCTGAAGGGCTGACTGTGTTTCCTGCTATCTTTATGACAGAACCCATTTAAAATGGGCCTTCTTTATTTAATTATCTAGGCTTTATTTTTGCAAGTTTTATCTCTGAACTAGAATAAATGTTATGGTCAGAATTGTGTCTGCAGACAACAGGGTTATTTTATAAGGCTTAAAAATCCTTTCCTGTACAACCAGACAGTGAAATGAGAGCTCTGTGGTGCAGCTTTGTCCAGGGGACATGAGCACAGGGACCTCTAGGTAGGTAGATGCCTTATACAAATGTTATAGATCCGAGGGTTGTTTGACTCCTGATCAATAACTGAAGTTTATCCCCTCTAAACTCTTGTGCCTGAGAGGAGTAATATGACTAGGCAGCACAGGTAATGCTATAGATCACTCCAGAAACCAGAAAAATTCCTGATCTCTGGAGTTTAAACCAGCTTCTGGACCATTCACCCTCCACAAGAGCTTGGAGCAGCAGAAGGGCTTTCTACAGCTTGCAGAGAAATTACTCTAAAAGGACAGTATAGGACAGATATATCCTGTGGAAGATATATATTTGAGGGTTCTCTGCAGCATGGCTGTGCCCTTTTTCCACCCCCAGGCAGGAAAACCACAAGTTGCTGCTTGCTTTCAGACCTCTCCACCCCCACCTCAGGATTTATTACAGAACACTTAAGCCCAAAAATACAAAAGCTCTGCAAGCAGGGCAGGCACAGCCATAAATGCAGAGAGGCCTCTGCTGCTGTAAATCAGTTCTGCTCAATTGAAATCAATACAAAGCCATAGCTCAGCCTAACACAGGCCAGCAGAGACATGGGCACGCTGCTCAGTACTGGGGTTCAACAGAAAGCTGTCCACTGACAAATGTCAGAGCTGTCCTGGCCTTGTTTACTCCCAATGGCAAATTCCACTAGAAGAAACTCCACAGTTACCAGTGCACAGCCCAGCTTAGCCTCCTTCCCTGCCCATAATTGCTGGGGCTGGGCCAGCAGCTGTTGTACAAATAACCAGAGGGGAGCTGGCCTGACCATTTGAGGATAGGGAAGAGAAGCAGCCTACCAGATAATGTCTGTAAAAGAGCTTGGAAACCACTGACACAGGCTAATTGCTTACTGCAGAGTGAAGTTTCCCCTCTCTGTAGGCTCATTTGATGTAAACTTCCTAGTCATGTCCAAAACCCTACCCGCAGGACAAACGCTGTTAGTACATAAACTGCTTAGCCAAGCCCTGCTCAGGGTTCCTGGGAAATATTCTGGGGAATGAGGAAACAGATAACATGATCATCCTCCTCACTGTGCTCAGCTAGAAACAAACATCTGTCTGGCATCTGGGCTCTGCCACCCACCATTTATTCCCATCTTCAACCTAAACACAGAAGCTCAGCATTTTCATTACCTCTGGTCCCCTCAGTGAGCAAATATGGACAAAAGACATCAGATAAGAGAGGCTGAACTGGCTGAAAATCCCTCAAGGAGCTGGAAGGAACCAAGTGATATATAAAATGCCATGACAAAGTAGCAGCCTGTAGAAACATCCATTTGTAATGGAGCACAGGCTTCCTTCCCCACCTAATTGGCTCATCTTGATTTTCTCCCTTTCTCAGGGAGATGGTGGCAATACTGACACTCCTGCAGGACATATGATCAACCCTGGAAAATTCCTTTAGAAATAACCATGTCTTTCCCAACTCTCTACTCACCTCTGCCTTTTCCCTCCTGAACACAGCCCAAATTATTGCCTGCAGCTCAGCATCCACAGTCAGCATATGGTCCTGTCCCTCCTGCTCCCTGGCCCCTGTGTGGGGCTCAGCAGGCCAGAGCTGCTCCTCCTTGCAGGCAGAGACCACAACGTGGCTCAGGAGGACACCAGATCTCCATCCCCTTCCAGGAGGGGCTTGCTCAGATGCAGTACATGTACAACCCACCCCGATGGATCACACAGTACCTGGGATGCTCACACACACCTGCATTGCACCTTTGGTGAAGACCTAGATTCTGCATTTGGAATACTTGGTCTCAAACCACATTCCCCTGGAATGGCAGTTCAAGTCACTCAGTTCCATTTCCTAAAAAAACGGGTTTATACATTTCCTAATTTATGCCTTTTAGCAGCAACAGTGACAAAACAATTCTAATTAGATAGCACTAATCAGGTCAAATGGCACAGGATTGACAGCTGCAAAGTCACTATTTGTTGTCTGAAAAAGATTGACTATTTTCCTTATAGAAGCAGGAGATTTATCAATAGACAAAAGGATGCAGGACTGCAAAAGCTAAAGCATAATTACACAGGACTACACATTTTATTTTGAGCTAGATCTAACAGGATTCATGTGTGGTAATCACTTTTTTGGAGGGTTGAACAAGTGATATTAATCATAAAGGAAGATCATTATAAAAGTAGAATTAGGAAAACTTCACCATGCATAAACTGGTGCGTGGTGAATTTGTGGCTTTTTGTTGCTTCTGTTTGTTTGGGGGCTTTGTTTTTGTTTTTTAAATCAGGACTGGTTAAAACGAAAAAAATCAAAAACTCAAGCAAAGAGTTTTTGACACATATGGTAACAGAATGATTTCACTAGTGTTTTACCTTTTTTAAAATATTTAACTACCTGAAGTTATTATTTCAAATACATTTTCCAGTAACAGAAACAAAATAAAGCTGCCAAGTGGTACTTAATTTATAATATTTTACACAAGACAGCAGATAGGAACAGGCCATCCATTCCAACATACACATTTTTCTTCTATCTGCTTATTTATACTCTTTATGAATTCTGGAGCTGAAAATCTTAAGAAAAGCTATTTTAGGCTGCAGTGTAGAAGTATATCTTGGGGCAATATTTGTCCATTTGATAATCTCAAAGTTTAACAAAAAACTTTGTTGTTTTTCCTACATAACTAAAATGTTTAGATTTATTTTACTTGTGTGACCTCATTTGCAAATGAGATAGCTTGTATTTTGAGATCGAATAGAGAAAATTTGTGTGTATTAATGGAAAAGAACCTCTAAGCTTACCTAAAATCATTCATTTCCAATGAAATAAATGGCCTGTATAAAAGCGAGGCGTTGGCAGTTAAAAAGTAACATTTGCATATTTATCTGGTAACAGTATTCAGACTTCTTAGAAAGCAATATTTTCCCTTCAACTATAACTAGCCCTGCACAACATCCCTCTTGGAAAAGCAACAAATGTTTGAAATGTATCTCAGAGCTTCAAAAAAAGCACACACAAATTCAATATAATGCTTGAAATCTTTACATTTTCCATAGAGTAAACATAGCTATTCACACAATTTCAAGTTGAAGGGTTTTTTAACGACTTCAAATACAGAACTGGAATTTCCTTGAACAAACCAACTGGCAAATCAAAAACATCATTCTGAAGTGCATTTTTATTTGTGGTATTTCAAAACTGTGCAGACACATTAGGTCTTCCATAAGACTTACAAGAGCAGTGGGACAAACAACAAACCAATACCCTACCTTTTCAGCACCACACATCCTGGTGTGGTGCACTGGCAGGTCTCATTGTTGTACATGCACAGAAAAAAATAACTAAAATTTCTAGGGCGGATTGATTTTGGTTTTTTAAAACCTGAATATATATATATATATATATATTTATGGATGCTTACAGTCTTAACACAGTAAGCAAATGGTATGGGAATGTACTGATTGGACGAGGAGAGTAAAGAGAAGTTTGGGGGAGTACACCTGTCCAAGGCAATGTCCAGCGTTCCAGTGTTAAGAAACTAAAAGAAGACTGAGAAAAGGAGCAGAATAATAGGGCAAATCCTTCAGGTAAATGGCAGAAATGCAAGAAGGGAGAGAATGTGCACAGAGGGAGTTTGCAAGGAAGCCAGATGAAAATACACTGTTAAAACTTCTTTAAACTATTTCTGAGCACAGCAGTAATACAAAAAGCAAGTAAACAATTTGATTTTGGAGGACTTTCATGTTTCAGTCCTCTGAAGAAGACAACTCACTCACCCGAGTACGCCCAGTAAGGATCTCCCGAAGCCTTTCGCCTCCGTATCTGCACAGAACTACCATGTCTGTTTTCATGCAGAGAGCCAACATAACCTTCAGTCAGAGCTGGGAAGAAAAGAAGCAGGAATTGTTAAAAAAGTGGTATCTACTCCCTGGAGATTACATTGTGAAACTTAATTCTTTGCTAAGCAGAGACTGCAAACTTGGTATTGCTCAAAAACATTGAACAGGCCTGTTCCTCACCAATGAAAACCCACCATCCAGAGGTGATTCATGGAAGCCAGGACTCACTAATGCCATTATTCTGGTCTGGCACGTTTCTATG
This sequence comes from Manacus candei, assembly GCF_025592945.1. NCBI lineage: Eukaryota > Metazoa > Chordata > Aves > Passeriformes > Pipridae > Manacus > Manacus candei. The sequence goes on from NW_026138073.1 coordinate 8,066,272, forward strand.
CAACTCCAATAATTTCCACAAGGAAATTCTGATATACAGGAACAAACAAGTACCAGCCATGACATACAACCAAGGGAGAGGGCAGGAGTAAAGAACTCTTTGTAAAACTCCACAAGTTAGAAGGTATTAAATTAATCAGCTAAACCAGAAAAGAATCCATCCTACATTCCATCCCAGGATTTTATACCTCAGATAATTTTTATTTTTTCCCTTCTAAAGGAATGCATTGCTTCCATGAGGATGTGGGATATTTGGGCTTTTTATGTGCAAATTTTGCTTATTGTTTCTGTGCATCTGACTGAACCAAACTGGAGGTGTGTGAATTCACAAATGTCAGTAGAAAGTCTGTAAAAAATTCAACTACCTTTCTCAGAGCCCAACTGAAAACTTTTGTGCTATAATAAATGCACACAAACAGAAAAGACCTTATATCAACAGACATGGAATGTGAGGAACAAGCATGCACCGAATGGCTTTATGGAAATTTAAGTCCAACTGCTACCAAACCACTTATTTGATCAGTAAGAAACCAGTTGAATAATTCAAAATAAAACTTCAGAAAACGACGTAAAGCACTGCTACCCAGTCACCAAGCACTGCTTTCCCTTCTATTCCCAGGCCAATTATAGCTGGGCTGAAATGAAGCCTGGAACAGGACTTTATTGAACATCATGCACCAGTTATTCAGTTTGCCTTTCTTTCCTTTTGAAAAAGCTTCTGGGTGACACCCCCTTGCACCACAGTAGCAGAGAACACGCTGAGCCCAAGGCTACCCATGTGTGCTAAACTGCTCTGTGGACAACCTTCCCTCTGCAACGTGGATCATGGATTTCTACAGATTTTTGGAATCCTGAAGTGGTAGGAAAAATCATGCAATTTCAGGAAAGGCAGTACAGGTTTGGCCCTGCCAGATTTTCTCTTGTGTGAGTAAAGGTACTAATTGTGCAATTTGAATGAGTTTTCCAGATTTCTTGGCAACTTTCTAAATGCTAATTCACTCCAAGCTGTGAACTAGAAACACTGGAAACACATCATGCTACCAGTTTTTATAGGCAACACTACCTCACATACCTTATTTTCCTCTTTAAAAATACTAAATTGAACATCTTATTTTCATCCTTTTTTTATTTTTTAATTTATTTTTGTATGTCTACATGGTTGAGAGACAACAGGCACTCATTTCAACAGGAAAGAACAGGTATGGGATGAGAAGACCCAAACACTCTTGGCAAAAAAAAATCTAAGCAAAGATCAGAGACTATGAAAATCCCAAGGAAGAGAACATAGGAATAGCCTAGGTGGATGGCTGGAAAGGCTGTCAGAAAAAAAAAAAAAAAAAAGGACCAATTATTCACTTTAAAAAAATCACACATGCTGAGAAATACATCTAAAGTTCCTCCTTGTTACAAAATCAAAGACAACAGCAGCTTTCTTCTGAGCATTCTCTATACAGAGAAGGATTTTTGTTGCCCAGAAAATCTGAGTCCTTCAGGCAGAAGGAAGGTTGCACACTGCCTCCTCCAAAGAATAAGGTACTCCTGTAGGTATCTTTTCCACAAGCCCTTCTGTGTGCCTTACCCTCCAGAGAAAGAAACTGAGTCTAAACAATCTATATTTGTTGAAGGTACAAATGCTCCGAGCCAGTGCAAAACATCTGAAATTGTAAACACCTTTGCACTTCTAACTGGAACCATCAAAAAGCCTCATGGTAACCATGGCATGGCCATGAATCATACCATTGATTTTCAGTGTCCTCTGTGAGAAAATTAAATTATGCAAATCCAAGCTTTTATGAATGCCTAACTTTAATGTGAAATTAAACATTTGCTTCAGTCAGCATCTTATTTATGCAATTATAAACCTGACATTCTTATGAAAATATACAGTTTTAGTTTTCTGCAAAGACACTTAATAGATTTCTGTACTTATTTATGCCTATGAAAGGTGAAGAGCCATGCTGTACGCAAATTTATTTCCAGCATCAAGGATGTTACAAACCAGGAGGGGAGCTCAAGTATTTTTCAAGAGAACTATGGGAAGTGACTTGCTGGTTATACTGCTAAATACCTTCTGTAGGACTGAAAAAGAAACAAATTGGAACATCTTGTTCTAAATAAAATCCTGCATCATGCTAGACAGCCCAACATTAATGTCAATAGTCCACTTAAAACATGCAGTAATTCAGTAGTCATCAGCAATTTAGAGATTTAGCAACTATGTTTACTGGGTAGCTGCAGAAACTCTGGGAAAAGGATGACAGGTCAAGATCCCTGGCCATGCTGTGAACTGGAAAAGTAATGGTCTGTCTCCTTCAAAAATCCTGACACGACACCACCTTCATCCCTCTGCTGGCTCCGTTCCCCTGCGTTCACAGCACAGCCATGCACTTCATGAGGCCACAAAAACACTCCAAGAGAACACTGTGGGAACAAACAGCTATTGTTGGCAATATCTTATACTGGTAAAGTCATCAGGAAACCATAGACTCAATCTCATGGTGCTTTTGTTCTTTGGTGTCAACTGGGGTCAATGGACTCTCTCACACTCAAGAGGTGCAAGGTACAGAACAGAGCACGCAGTGACTTTTCAGATAAAAGTCTGGAAGAGCCAAAGCATTCAAGTCAAGTTATTTCAAAAAAGGAAGTGCTTCATACATCAAAACCATCCTCTGTTTCAGGTAGAATCGCTATTTTTTTCAGATTTTGGGGGAGGCTGGGGATGTATCTTCTGACCAAAACAAGTTGACACCACGAATGAAAATTTAACAGGCATCTTGGTGTTACTACATCTGCTTCTTTCACTGAAAATACATACAGCTAAAATATTCCGTTCAGCTCCAGCCATTAGAGTGCATTTATCCATTTTTGTAAATGCTCCAATTCCTCAGTTTCAGAAGATCTATGTGCAAATAAGTGACTCAAAATCAACAGACATCTTCCAGTGTTTCTAACACTGGAACAAGTTTTGGAGAAAATATTTAAGTTACGTTTATTAGCACCAATCATTACAGGTTTCCACAATCTTTCTCAGTTGGGAGACAGTTAACAGCTCCCACACAGGGAGCAGCCAAGTGGTTTCCTGCTCCACTCCTGCAGAGCTGGATGCTGGAGAAAAGCCAGCAATTAGACGGGCTCAGCCCGACACGGAGCAAACAGGGGGAGGCTCCTATCTTCTGGGAACCCTGCAAAAGTTGGGGAAGTGGAAATCTGCACAATAGGAGGGGCAGGAACACACTGCAGGAAGGCTCAACATGGAACAGCCAAATTAGAGGGGTGGAACACACACCCACAGAGCAGGAGGCAGAGAAGAGAAGGGGCAGCAGAAGCCCTTGCCCTGCAAGGTCTCATTTGATGCATCACGCCAGTGCTGATGGCAGAGGAGAAATGAATGCCATAATATATGGTCTGAGACGTGCAGATACACGATTAAAAGACAAAGGGACTGATCATACACTCAGATACACAAGCGTGAAATTAAACCCTGAGCAACTCCCCCGGCTGCCGGGGCCGTCCCGGTGCCCGCCAAGCGGAACACCTGCAGCCCGGGGAGCTGTGCTGTGCCTGCCAGCGCCGCTGCCGCAAGGAGGAGAGAGAGGATCCTTCAGAGCTAACATGGAGAAATCTCTTACACACAATTTCATATAATTTTAATGGGTACTGAACGCTACATGATTTCAGATGATGTGGTAAATGAATCAGCCCCTGCCGCAGCTCCGCGGACAGCGAAAGCAATGCAGCGCTGGATATGCCTCAGCATTCTGATCAGCTCCCCATTCACTCTGTCTCAACGTATTAACTTTCCAATAAAAATTATTTGATAAGTGCCCTCAAAGGTACGATAAGGTAATTCCTGCCTGAATACCTTACTGGTGGTTCATGGCTGACATGAAAACACAAAATTTTATCCCCAATCTACTTTAAATATAAAGCTATTACACTATTCAGGGAGATTATACCCTCGGCATTAGTGTTTAAAAGGTATCAAGCCATCAGCTATGAAAGAAAAATCCTTTAAGGTCGATATGTTATGTCTGAATGGTGAAATCATAAGTTATGATGGTAGATTAACTAGATCGTGTGCCAAACTCAGATTCTTTTAAGCTTTCTTTGAAGATGAGGGTTGCACACAAATCTGTTTTCAGCTGTTGCAATTAAAATGGTACAAATTCAAAGGTACACACATTGCCCAGCTCATAATCATTCTGACTTGCCACTTTGGACTGCAGTAGCAGCTGAATCACAGTTTTAGTCCTAGTCCCTAATGTGTACAAACTTGTTAACTGATGTACTTCAGTGTGCTGCTACAAGATAGTCTTTGGAGACAGAGATTTGACTATTGGAGTCTGAAGTAGTGTCACATTATGAAAACACTTAAAGCAAGGGAGTTAAAGAAAATAAGTCTTATTCATGTGTAACAAAAAATTACGAAATCATAAGGAATTCTAGAATTACTTCTGTATCAAATCAATGCCTGCAGAAAAGAAACTTATCAAAACCAAGAAAAGCACTATTTTCTTGAAGTCTGCAGAGCAATGCATTTTAAAAGGGAGTGGGGGGCACGGAAACATTACCTGAAGGGCTTTTGTATCATCTCTTAAACAGAGTTAAAGAGATGAGTGACCCAAGACACTTAGCCATCTGCAAGCCTAAAGCTTCAAGAAAGCCTCACCAGAAAAAAAGCAGCACCTTCATCTAGGTGCACTCACTGTATTTTTAAAGTGCTAAAGAGAAGCAGGTGAGCTGGAGACATTGCAACTCTACTGTAACACATTCTGCTGAAAAGAGTTCAGGCTTCCAGGCAATTTCTTAGAATAAATGTTGCCAAATGGGCCAGAAGGGAAAAAGAAAGAAGGAAGAAAAAACCGATAGATAATAAATTTATAATATTTAACAATTGAAATATTTTGTACAATTAATATAAATAATGGTAAATTCATCTCTCTAGGCTCTTTCATGGTCAAATTCCTAAACATGACTAGGCTATTTGCCTTAAATATTTTACTACCCTTTGACAGCAAATAAATCTAGAAATATTTCAGGCACAGCTAATCCATTTTGATAGTGCATTACTTTTAAACAGACTCTTCAGACGTGGGTCTCCATATTTTGCAGATTATTTCATATCTTGCCAAAGAAGGATGAAAGTTAAAACAACATATGGTGGTCAGAAAGCATCAACAAATTGTATTCTGAATGAGGCTTCATCCTTTGATTATGCTGCAGAGATTTCTTCTGATTATCAGATAAAAGCCAAAATTTATTCTCCTATGAGCACACAGGCAATTTTCACAGCTTTCCATTAATGAAATATGGGACTTAAAAATGACAAGTTTCTCACAACGTAAGTGAAATAACAGATACCCAGATGCTACATCTGTCAAGAGACATATATCCCTTTCCCAGATGACAGTCACCCAGACAGCCTCTTAATTCCTGTACAAGTAGAATCCACAGGTCTATTCCTAAAACTTACGTGGACTTTTCACACCAGTCACTCTCTGCTACTCACGTGCCTGATAGATGATGTGGTAACAGCGCAAATCCTAAGAACAAGAACATAAATGCAGAGCACAGCAGGCCTCTACAGGAACTAACCAGCAGACTGCAATTTGAAGATGAAAAATCGTCCAGGGAGCACCCTGTCAAACTGTGGGGATTAAATTAACTAGCAGAATTAAAAGCCCTTATCCCGAACACGAATACACCAGTCACCAGGTGCATTAACCCTTGGTAACCTGTTGTGTTCAAAGCCAGTGAGTTGAGTGTAATGCAATTTTGTATTATTGCAATGTACCAACACTACTCAAGTCCCTGAGCAGCAGAGCTGGTGTGGACAGGCAACAGAGAAGAGATTTTCATTGCAGGCTTTTCCTTACATTACAAGTGATGGGGTTTAAGGGTGACAAGAAAGTCTCCTGCATCAGAGCCAGCCTTATGCCAAACCAGACCATGGACTGTGATGCCCAGTGCCATTGGCCACTCTCCCATGGAGCAGATGCCCTTCCAAAGAAAAGCAAACCAGACTCCCCAGCTGGGAGTTCCCACAGATCCAGCTCTCAGCCTGCCTGGCTTTGTAAGAGAGATGAGCAAAGCTCATTAGCAAGACAGTAAGGCAACTTCAAGTTGCATTAATGATGTTCCATTAAGGGGACTCAGAAAAAAGAAGCTTGGGAGGCCAGGAAGACACAGATGCTGCTGGTTGATTAGAAAGGGCTTGATTTTGCATTTTCATGGCTTACACTTTGCTGGCATCAGCTGCACAAGATATGACATAGCTGGTAAATTTGGACCTCTGATGTCAACTGGCATCACCTGCAGCACTTCTGCTATAGAAATAAACAGTCAGCCAGATAACAAACAGTGCCAACAACTTCCACCTCAAGATAAAACCACATAAATTAAACCCACTGCATCACTCCTTCCAAGAGGACAGTGCCCTTCAGCACAGCTTCTGCCACAGAACCTGGGCAATACCCTCAGACTAAGGGTTTTTAGACTCTGCCTCATGAACTCCCATCTACCCGTGTGTGAGCAACATATCATGAAAAAAAACCCCACAACAAAGCAGTCTGTTAACTTTTCCCACGAAGAAAGTGCAGAAAAAAATAGCCCAGACAACTGCACTGCTCCTCCAGGAAGGAGGGGCTGCTGTTCATGTCACACTGCAACAGCACGTGATGATGGTGACAGCTGAAGAAATGAAGTCTCAGCACCCCAGCTTCAGAAACACTCATCCCCCAACACTGGGAACTGCAGACACATCAAACCCAGCCTTGTGTAAAACCCTTATCCCACCAAACTGTTCCCTGACACTCCCCACGTGCAGAAATACACTCCATTTACCTTTAAGACAAAGTTTTCAAACAGACTGGTATTCTAGGCATCTGAGCTGAGATACCTTAAAGAAGACTAAAGCACATTATATCCTAAAAACTGGACTCCTTTTAGACACTTCTGATTTTGGTAGACAGACAGAAAAATAATTGGGAGCACCTGAAAACTCTGTAACCTTGAAAACTCTTGGTCTCTGCATCCTTCACAGTCCCTCAGACTTCTGTTAACCATCATTATCTGCATTTCTTAAAAGGAGGAAACCTCATCCTTGTTCATCCTCTCTTCATGCTGTACTTCAGAAAGGTTATGCCACCTCTGAATTTTATTCATAACAATGAGTGATGCAAACACAGAAATAAAACTTCAGAGCACAGGTTCACATGCAAGGCTGACCTCCACAGGAAAGCTGATGCTCTCTCAGCCAGTGCTGACAGAATCACAGCAGATACTAGGGAGAAAACAGATAAACTCAATTATCCAGTACCTAGAGTAACCAGAGTGAACCCAGGCAATGAAAACCCAGGCATGGGGGCAAAATGACTCCTCACACAGTCAGCTCCAATGTCTCTGCACTATCTCCCCAAGGGCAAGCTTCAAGTCAAACTTAGAACTAGCTGAAATCCAGTGTATTTGTGCTGAAGAGACTTGAATTCCTCAGCCCAGACACACTGAGAAGGGGCCAACTTGGTCCCTTCATTCATGGTATGGTTTATCCAGGAAATGTGTAAACCACACATGTATAATGGAGTTTGTACCATGAATTAACAATGGCAAAATAGGGCTTTATTTCACTTCTTGCTTTATTGCAAGTACCCAAACCTTAAGGGTTTTACAGCAGTAAATGCTGTAGCCAGAACCACTTGTCTCACTCTCATTCTCACATAATCAGGTGCTGCAGCACACACAGTGTGCTCTAAATAGCAAATAAGTGTGACCTTAATCAAGTATTTTTTACTTCCAATTCCTTGTTTAATGCAGAATCATACCACTGTCATTTCACTAAACCCAGTAACACTCACAAAAACACACAAACTTATGCAAAATCAGCAGTTCCATCTCTGGGCTCTAGAGATAATTTGCTTGTATCCTCTGCCAGCATTTGTGGTAGTACAGCCTCATTACATTTTCAAAATGGATTCCCCCAAGTACAAGAAGTATCTGGGTAAAAAAAAATATTAGACTCATCCAAATAACCATAGCAAGGACCGTGTGACACAGACCTGCTCTTTGACTTCTGTCCACCCACAGTGCCACCTTGCCAGACACATTCTTGCCTCCCCATAGGTAGTCTACAATTTCATTCACTCCTGCCATCATCCCATTAAAACCACCCTTGCATTCCATCAGCAGAGACAAGCATCTATCTACAACCCAGGGTCTTCTCTGCTAAATTTCAGCAGAGTCCCCAGAGGGGGGCTGTGCTCCTGTGGAAGGGTTCAGTACTGACAGCGTGTGGAGTCCTCACTCCAAGGCACCCCTTCAAACTCACCTGCCTCTAACTCACAAGGAGCAGCAAGCCCAGCATTCATTCAGCAGCAAATGCAGGGCACAGTGCTCATTTCAGGCACACAGAGAACACTGAGGCACTTTATGAAGCCAACAGAGCTGCTCCCGCTGCGTGGCATGAGATCAAACATGTTCCATTATAAAGTCTTCAGAGACAGGGGCTCGTCAGCTAATAAAAATTCCTCATTCTTTATACAAAATGATTTTTTTAACCCGTGTCCTTTGGCCCATTTAACAATTTATTGACTGTGGGAAATAAAGTGAGGCAACATCAATCTCTTCCTGGTTATTTGGTTCAGGCTCTCAAATTAATGCAGAAGGTGGAAAGCTCAATAAAGAACTATTTAAGAAAAGAAAGGAGAAATGCTCTAATCCCACTGTGAGATATCTTCCTCTCAGTTTGCAGTCAGGCCTCGCCACCTACAGCTGCACAATCTCCTGGAGGAAAGATGGAAGAGCATAAACCAGCATTCCCCTGGACTGAGCAAAAATAACTTGAGATTTGTATCACTCTGCACTGAAACAGATCAGTAGTGCCCAGGTAGCCAGATTTAGTGCCTTCAGCATGTGACAGCAATTTCAGCCAGATCCACAAAAATTATTTTGGGATCAAACTTAAAAGCTGAGTAGAACCAAGCAAACAAGCACTCATTTTTATTTGTGTAAAAATGTGGTTAATTTGGCTTATGATCTACAAAACAAGGGGTTTTTCATCTTTTTTATGCTGACAGCTTGCATTACATACAGATTTTGTTGCAAAGGGTTTAATCCACATTTATTTCCCAAAATATAAATCTAAAGTGGAAACTGACATAAATAGAGATTTTTTGTGTGTATGTGTGCTGACTTGAACAAGTTGTTATTCTGGGATATATGCCCCAAAAACGTGACCTACCACCCTGAGAACTCTCTCCTTTCCTTCCAAATAAGTTGCATTGTTCAAAGGGAAAAGACACTATAAATACTACAGAGTTGATCTGTAAACTGAACCAAACTTCCATCTTTGCTTTGCAGTTCACCATTAGTTTTTCACCCAGGTAAGAATTTTTCTGGAGATTTCCCAGCAGGAAGGTCTGGTGCTGTTTAGGATCCAAAACTAATACTTGGTTCCTCGGTCATTTGTCTCTGGAGAATGCAATAAAGACCTTGACACGGAACCTCACACTACAAAGAGCAACAGGACTTCAGCAGCAAGCACAGAAATAAGAGCAGTAACAGAGCTCAGATGAAGTAAATAGACAAATATTGCCAGCAATGGTGCTCCCTTTGTAATGATGCAGTGGTGGTATTCAGCATGGGCTGAGAAGGCACGGCATCAACTGTTCTTTCCATACAACCAATTTAACCATCTGTAGGACAAAGCTAATGCCACACTCTGTAAACGTAAATGATGCTAAACCAAGAGGAGGAGAAGCAAGAATGCCTCAAAAATATTCAGCTGCCTGGCAAGCTCAGCGAAATGGGCTGATGTAAGTGAGACATTCCACTGAAGATAGATGTAAGGCTATGCAGTTGGGGAGAAATAATAATCAGTGCAGGAATGAAGTGAGAGAGTGCTGTTTAGAAAGCAGTAATGCAGAAAGACTTGAGTATTAGGGTGGATAATGAATTAGATGAAAGTTCATGCTGCAATACCACTGCAGAAAAAGGCAATTGCTATCCTGGGGCACATGCACAGAGATACTGGAAGCAATAACTCAGTTTTAGACAGTTTTTGGCAAGGCTGTCACTGCAGTGCCACATGCTGTTTGAGGCCCATTACTCAAAAGAAATAAATTCATTTTTAACAAAAAAATCTAAGACCTGGGGCAAAGGAGGGAGGGATGACAGGGGATGACATATGGAATGAATCAAGGCATCTTTAACATCAACCTTGTGCCCTACTCTGTACTGGCCTGGACAGCCAAGCCACAAGGCTGCTCAGCCCTGCCTGGCCAGGCCTTGGTGTGCTCATGTTCATCCTCTCAAGGCTCCAATGCTCCACTCCACCTTCTACCTCCTTGTTTCACACATCAATTTTCATAACAAGCCTCATAAAGAGCTAGATTTTAGAGCACTCAGAAGTGTTGATCTTCAGGCAAGAAGTGCTCTCACAGCACAAGAGTGAAAGAGGAGGAGATGAAGAGCTCTGCAAAGAACAAAGGGATGCTTTCACCTTGTGGCAGGCCCCGGTGGGAGCTCAAATGAACACAATCATTTAAGCAAGGGGCAGGTTTGAGAGGAGATGCTCAGTGCATACAAGTGCTGGAAACAACACATGATTTGCTTGAGTGCCACTGCAGATCAGCTCTGGCTGAGAGTGGAGACCAGAGCAAAAGGGATCAGCAGGAGAAAGGCACACAGCCTTCCAACCACCCCGAGCAGGTCCCACACTGCCAGGCCAACCAGAGAGAGAACTCAGTCCTGGCATGGGTAGAAGACAGCTGGGGAGCTGCACACTCAACATCCAAACTTTCACTTCCCCCAGAGCACCTCAGGAAGGCTCAGGCACAGAACTCACTCCCTTCCCACTCCAGTCTCAACCACTCTGCAACATTCCCATTTCCAGTGTTACTAATCCTACAGTTATTATAAGCACTTAAATTACTAAAAACCACAAACAAAAGCACTGTGCCTTGAAAGACCGGATGAATCTGGTGTAGAGCCCATAGCCTGACAAATATAATTGTTTTCTTCATGAGGGTTCTTATGATCCTTCAGCCCACCTGCAGGAAACAAGGTTGTTGACTGCTGCAGGTTTCTCACTTCCCAAGCAGATTGTTTGGCTATTTAATTATAATACAGCTTTGTACTTAGTCCCCACTTGACTCAGAAAGCCCCAGAATGGTCCTCAATACCCACAGAAAGTTTAATTACTCAAGAAGATAACTCCCCCCAGGCAAGTTAATTCCAAAGTGTGCACGTGTTCCACAGTTGCTATTTCTGTATTTTATGCTGCTTCTTTGATGTTTTCACTGTGAGCTGTAACAATATTCCATCTCTTGTACAGCCAGTGTCAGTGTTAAAAAACAGATTCATCCTTTTATGCAATACTTACAAGATTTCTTCATGGCAATATCCTATGTTCTAGTTTGTCCACAAAAAGGAGATATTCCTATCAAAACATATTCTCTTTTACTCTAAGCAATTTAAAAATACATTACTATAAGGAAATTACTTTTTAAGTAACAAATGCATGAAATATTGACAGCATATCAGAGCTTGCTCTGTGACAGCATTCATCCTATCCATGTCAGGGATCTGCAAAGCTGCATCTTACAACTATGAAGAACTTCTTTCAATAACACACGGACTATAACAAATGAGTTTTCCTCAAAAAAAAAAACAAAACTCTTCACCATTAAAAATGTTTTTATTGATATTCTTTTTTACATTCACCATACATACCACAGCCTTTGCTAGAGAAATCAGAAGTAAGACTACTCATAAGAAAACCTCATTGTCTTTCTTTTTTTTACCCCCAATTCGTATTTTGTAAACAAGAAGCTCAAAGCAATCGGTTCCAGTCAGGCTTTTCAGCTTTGGATTTAAATCCTTTCATGACTTCTTCAAAAAAACATGTATCAAAATTTCAGGGAGGGGGAGGGAGAGGACTCTTGACATAGTAATTTTGTCTGATGAACAAACTGATGTACTACAAAGATGTACTTCTATATACCCAAGCTACTTGCCAACCAACAACCAAATCAGATTTGAACACAGATTTGAAATAGATATAAAAAATGGTAACAACGATTAGTAAAATATCATCTACTGTATGTGATTAGATTTAAAGCTACAGGAAAAGAAAGACTGGCACATTTGGCAACTGATATGATCCATCTTAACACAGCATATACAAAGATCATCCTTGCTCACATGGAGTGTATCCCTCTGGTTGCTGCACTGCTCTGAAAGGAAATAAAAGATACAAACATGAGATAAGAAGTTCGTTTAAGCAGATCTGCTGAAATACCAAGAACCTGCAAGAAGCTTAACTTCCAACAGAGGGCTCAAGCCATTATCCTATTAAGATGGATACTAGGACTTGCCAGGATTTTGGCACTCCAAAACACAATCACCCAACACCCCAAAAATATCCCAGCAAACGATCCTCATACATTCCTCAATACACAGGACAGAAGCACAGAGTCTGAGGCTTCAAAACTGAACAGCAGCAAGGGACCAGAGTCAGCCTCAGCTGGAATCAGCAACAAGACTGAGCCACAGGGAATGTGAAGGAGGTTGGTGCAATAAACAGGTCCACACTCATAGAGACAGACTTGGAAACCAGACTGACCAGCAAATTGCTCAAGAGACCAGTGAAGATCCTTCAAACTGCTCAGGGATAGAACCCTGGGAGATATGCAGCTGGGGGGATAGAGTAGGAAGGCTATTTCTTAGAAATGCTACATAGAAAGAATGCAAAACGCTCAACACATGGTCTGGGTTGAAGATCACATTCAGGTGGCAGGTCTGGCAGCAGTCAAAAAAATAAACCCTTTTGGGACAGGAACACAATAACAGCCTCTCCTGGCTCCAGGCAGCTGGAACAGAAGGGCAGAAACAGGAATCTGGGACTGCAGAGCAGCACTGCCAGGGCAGACTGGGGACAGGACAACACAAGCAGCAACAGAAGCATCACATGGACTGGTGTTGCACTGACAGCCACGGACTGCTGAAGTTATCGCTGAGTACCTGTCATGATCTGCGATGGCACTGATTATTTCCTTATCAGTGACCCACTCTGTAAGTCTAAATACTACAATAACAACAAAAGCCACAGAGCAGGAGGCCGCTTTGCAATTTTGAGCCACCCCACTGCAGTAGAGCAGTGTTAACTGCAAAGGAACCAGACCCAATTTAGCTGGAAACACTTCATTTGAGAATTTTATTGTAAGTGTAAATTTATTAGAGCCCATTAAGCAACACGTAATCAATAACTCATCATTATTTTCAGTACAGGTAAGGTAAGGAAAAAGGAAAAAGGAATACATCAAGTCAGGAAGAAAGAAATCCTTGAAAGAGCTGCAAGTTCTTAATTGCCATTGAGGTCTAACACAGCTGAGATATTCAGTAGACTCTGCATTCATGCCCCTGAGAATTAGGTAAGTGAGAAGGTGTTACACACACACCATGTAATGCACAGGCAAGAGCCTTGGGTTGATGTAAGTTTATTTGAACTATATAAAAGCCAAGGGACAGTCAAATTGCGATTTAATATAATTTTGTTCCTACTCCACTTACAGACAATGCAGACCATATTTACAGGAGGGAAAGGGGGTGGGAAAAAAAAAGGAATATTTTTAATTTTTTTTTTTTTTACTTTATATATGAATAAATAGTAGAGATTTTTTTAAAAAATAATGATGCCAGAACATGCTCATAAAAGGCTGGCACTATCGGAAATTTGACTTCTTTAAAATATATATACTTTAATTTGCTTTTTAAAAAAATGACTGTGCCCTAGTAAAAAACTGCAATTTCCAGCCAGCTACATTAATATTTCAACTTGGTCAAATTATTATTTTAAAAAAATTTCTAATAATGTAGCACTTGCTGTGTGTCTTTTAATAAGATTACATTTCTATTTATGACGTTATAATACGTTGTATTAAAAACAAAAGAAAGATTACCATGGGAGGAACAGAGATGTCTTCCTTCATTTTAAATTTAATTTAAAGTGGAGGAAAAGGATTTTTCTCTTAAATTAATATTTCCCTTGCAGTGTTATGAATCCCAGCTTGTGCTATTGAATGAGAAGCAGGAATGGAAACTTTATCATTTTTATGCAAACTCAAAGAAAAGGCAAAACTAAACTTCACTAAGCCTCACATATACCTGTAAGCTAGAACTTGCATCTTTGCACAGTCTAAGGGTAAAGGTCCTAAGCCAAGATCCACATTCCTCCTGCTGAAATAGAGCATAACAAGTAGGTTCTGTTGCTCTGTATTATTATACCCATTTTATGGCAGGTGAAGTGCAGAGCAAGGGAGCAGAATCCATCCTCGAATGAGCTGTGCCAGTCAGAGGAGAAGCAAAACACCTGCAGTGCCTGTCCATCCTACTCGCCCTGCCACCTGGAAGGAAGGCATATTTTGCCTACAGTGCCAACAGAGGAAAAGTTCCCATACCTGTTAGATATTTACATTTTCTGATTCTGGAGAACGAGAGCAACAGGAACACACTGGAGCTTAAAGACAATGGCAAGTCTCATCCCCGGGCTCCTATCGTGTCATGGAGGTTTTCTATCCCAGCTGGGTAAAACTGCTGTACAATGTTACCACTGCATTTTGCAAAGGAGGTCAGCATTGGAAAAATAGGTGCAGAGAAGACAAATCATTCCTTGGTATCTGATGGCTATCAGTCAAATCAGAGTTAAAATGCAGGATCAGACCTGAATGTCAGTGGAATATTTCATCCAGAAAGTTGCACAGATTTGTCCTTTTAAAACGTAGGGTGATGAGAGAAGTTCACAGACTGCATTAGTCAGAAAGTGCACTCAGGTATTCAGCCACAGAAAAGACTGGTGGAAGATGTACATGAAATGAAGTGGGTTTGGGTGGCAGAGGTATAACCTCATGCTGGAGAAGCATTTCTGTGTATGCTCGCCATACTGTAAAAGATTATGAGGGTTTCTTCCTTCCATAAGGTTCCATTATAGTTTGAAGGAATCTTCTAGCCCAGACTCAAAATAAAATAAACCTGTTAGCCATTCAAAGGCAAAAGTACACACTAAAATAATCACCTTCAGCCTGAAATGGGACTAAGGGGCAAAATCACTGTCCCTGAGTAGAAACCAAACCAGATCCCAAACCCCCTTTTGAACAACTGAGAATTCCCAGAATAAAATGACTAAGTGTGCTCAGGAATTATTTAGTCACAGCAATATATTCTTGACAAAAATCAATGCCCATGATATACACTATGCCACAGAAATGACCTTTAAATAGCCATGGTCTTGGACAGCAGGCCACAACCATGCTTCAGAGGGGGTGGGGAGAAGTACAAGACAAAAAAGGATGTTTTTCAGATAGGTCTTTACTGGTCCTTGACAGTCAACAAATTTATAACAGATATGCCTCATTCTTAGTGTGGAGAAATGAGTGCTGGTAACTGTTATTGTCAGGACAAATCAATTGGAGCCATATGTCTGCAGCAGCTGACAGCATCATGAAAATCTCAAGCAACACAGAGACATTAGGATGTTGCAGAAAATAAGAGCTTTCCCATCGTGTAAAGGGCCTTTGGGAGATGCCTCTCTCTTGGAGATAGGTTTGTGGGAATTAGCTTATATATTTTGATTCTTTCAAATGCTTGATTGTATGCAAGACTTTGCCCTCTCTTACCTATTCCCCAGACAGTAGGTTATAATTAACAGGAGGCAAAATGCTACAAATTAAATCATAGGACACATCTAATTAGGATTCTTATTTTATCTAGATTAAGCAGGAAGCTGTCACAACATAAAATAGAGAAGTTTCCTAACCTTCTCTACTACCCTGTGCTCCCCAACAAAATGTCAGCTATTATTCCCAGTGATAAAACCCAAGGGACAACTCACAGCAAAAACTTAACTGATGACAAAAAGGAATAAAATGCTAAGAGCCCATTCTAATAAACTGAAGTTATGCTTCTAGAGCAATTCCTCCTACAGTGCATCTTCTAGATTTTTCAGAATGCAAACTAGTTAGTGGTTATCAGATAGCTGTACTGTGAAACAGGAATAGACATAATGGAACAGATCCATGGCCCTTTTTTTTTTTTTGGCCAGTATGCTAGACCAAAGCAGTGTAACATGTATTACAAGAAAAGGAAGTAACTAACACTGTCAAGTCAGCAGGGTCTCATGTAGGTTAAAATGTAATGCAAGATCAGTGCCATAATTATCCACACCAAGCAATTTTTTAGTTTATTGACTATACTGCAGTTCCTGAATTTATGTCCTGGGGCTTAAATTGCAAAATATTATTGCAACGCGGCAGATATTATAATCCAGATATCAGTAGCTGTGCAGGAATGCTTAGTATTTCTCTGAACAGCCAAGTTTCTCCAAAACCACTGCCTTTCTTTTACCAGTACTAATGAGGAGTCTGCCAGAATGCAAGCACATTCATTTCTGAGTCAAACATGTATAGAAAGCAAAAAGATCAAGACTTTCAAGGAAGAACTAACTTTCCAAAGAATTGTAGGCAGCTCACAGGCATCCAGCTCTCCTGATCTATTCCATGGTGAGTAGCAGCAAGCAAGAGCTGCCCGTTCTCAGTTCCCCTGTGCCCCTTCCCCATATCCCTTCTCTACAGCACAACTCTGCAAGGCTTTTCCCACATAGGTCACCATTTCTGACTCAGGTCCACCCAACTGACAGCCCTTCCCACGAGGTGGCTGCATGAGGACATTCAGCACAGAACAGAGTTGATGAGCATTTTTGGGTGTCTCAGCAGGGAAGCCAAGCGCCCCTTCCACCCCTCTGTGCCAACAGGACCTTCACTGTCACCTCTGCTGAGCTCAGGGTCAGGTTGCACCAGCAAAAGCCTCCCATCTGTGCTAATCACTTCAGCTGGAAAGCAAAGACAAAAGAGCATTCCAAGGTATCCTATCCTGCAAGGGATAGGGTCTGGACATAATTGAGCACTCACTTTGTATCTATCCTTCCTAAAAGTTTCAAAACAAGGGTGAGAAGAGAGGCTAACCAGCCTCTTGATCTGAGATTAGCCTGAAATTAAATGCAAGGCAGAAGAAGCAAAACAGTGAAGCTTAGAGGACTTGAACTAATTTTTCCCTCTTGGAGAAGGAATACCTTGTTTTCCTCACCAGTAACAGCACAGGTACAGGTGAGGAGATTGTTGGCTCCACCTCAAACACTGAACACATAACAACAACCCAAGAGCCCACAAGGGACAAAAGCACATTCAGTGGATCACCTTGAAAGCAACTATAAAGATTTTAAGAACAAAAATCAGCATTTTGTTCTTGACTGTTCCCTGCAAATAAAAAGCCCATGTTCACACATCCCCATGGAAGGCTGGATGCAGCCATAGGATGGGGCTTGGTTTGAATGCTTAATATTTTCTCAGCCTTCCAGATCTTTATCAGGGCAACTGCAACAAAATATGCTGCAGATTTTCCCCTATTAAGAAGTGATGGGGTCAGAACACTGACTGCCACATGCTGTAAAACAGTCCTGAAACTTGGGGCATCTACAACACAGATCTCCTTCAAATGTCAGGCTGATAATATGGGAGTAACAGGGCAGAATGCTCTGGTCTGTGCTTTGCAGGAGGTCAGACCATACTTTAAATAATCCCTCTAGCCTTAACTTTCAGTTATTTTGTACTTAGGCAGGCGTGTGAGAATATATCATGTATCAATCTTGCCAGGAAAAAAAAAAGAGGGAGGAATAACCAGAACATACTCAAGACATTTTGTGAAGAAAGAATCCACATGGATAAACATTTGGCATAGGGAAAGGACTATATTCCTATTAAGAAACTCATCCATACATCTGCTACAACCAAGTTTTCCTTTCCTTGGAGGTGGAAATTTCCATCACTTGTGCTGGGGCTTGGGCTATTTACGAAATCATTTTTCCTCCATGTTCTTTTGTTGACATATTGTTTCAATGCTTTACTGTTGTATTAATCCCGTTTCGTCTCTCAGATAATAAGGATATTGTTGTTACTAAGTACTATGCTAATTGTTTTTGTCTAGTATTAAAAATACGTTGCACTGCCTTATTCTAATTAACTTGAGATTATTATTGAAATAATGCTTTTATTATTTTACCACTGGCATTTTACTGCCTTGGATTCTTAGTTGTACTGAAGCTATTATGACTTTGTATCAATTGAGTAACTACAATTATTCCATTATCCAGCTTCTAACATTTAATTGGGTGAGTGCAGAAAATACCTTCCTATTACAAGATCTTTGCTTTCTGATTTATTAGAATTAACTTTCAATATACAGAATGAAGACTCAGTTCATTTTCCCCTCTTCTCAAAAATCCTATGAAGATCACCATAAGCTTCGTTTGGCTTAATTAGGAGGGGAAAAATTTAAAATATATTACGAGATTTATATTGATGCCCTCCAGCACACATTCCTCATTTCACACTTTATGTAAGATTTCAATAGCCAACTCACTTGCCTCCTCCCCAGATGAGAACACACTGCAGGGCAGGACTGTTAAACGTCATTAGCATGAACTATTTCTTTATATTGATTTTTGTTGCTCTGTTTCTCCTCGGTCCATTCAACGTGATGCAGAGTTCAGATTTAAGTTTTAATTGAAATACTTGGCAGCCTTAATACCTTACCCGGGCTGCATTTTTCTCCCAGTTCCAGCTACAGAAACCCATCGGGTTTCACAGAGCTGTGCAGGTACCAGCAGCAAAGCCTGGCTCGGCAGCAATTTAAAAAAAGTGTTTGCTGCTGGTTCTACTGATCATTAGCACAGATATTCTGAGAGGCTCCTGGTGCATTCAACCCAGTGTGCTCTTACTTGCAGGGGAAAACCTGTTAAGCTACCAGCTGCCTTTTAACTCCAGGACCAAGTGATTGGTGTGCCACGAGACAACTCAATCTCGGGTGCCAACGGGGGGCACCGGCTGTTGGCTGCAGCATGGGGGCAACAGGCACCACGCACAGAAGGTGCCCAAAGAACTGCACAAGTTGGCAAAGGAGACCAGAATATCAAAACATTTGTGCAGTGGCCTGTCTGAGGACATTTCTCATCCTCTGATGTGTGAATAACTGGTTTAGAATCTGGGCACAATGTGTGCTTTTGCTACAGTCTGGCGTAATGCAAGGGGGGGGAAGTTTGAAAAAAATAATCAGCAAGCAAACAAATAAACCAAGCAGAATGACTGAAGGCTAAAGAGTGTTACACTTTGAACTCCTACACCCTCATTTCCAGATTTTATTGGCATTAAGTTAGGTCATTAACATTTTATCAATATATTATGTGTATATAATGTTACTGAGATTAATGGACATAGGCAATGCTGCTCTCAAGGCAATCAGAGTTCTGTAATAACTTATATGCTTGCTCTTCCAACAAGCTGCTCAGTGGTAGGGATGCATGGATTTTTAAACAGCTCAGAGTTTAATATGTTAGAATTAAAAGTGTGACTACACTGCAGAATTAACTTGAAAAGAACAGATAGCTTAACCCAGATTAGTATGCTGCTCCCAACAATCAAAAGTTTTGAAACCCAAGTAGTTCAGACTTCAGCATGTGCTCTAAGTCAATATGTATTGAACTCCAAGCCTCTGCTGCAGCTGATTAAGGACAAAGAAAGGACATGATACAATGCTACAGGAATCTTTTTTGTGTTCCTGAAGAAAGAACATTGCTCACTTTTATTAAGTCTTAAACTTTCTGTTATCTGGCTATCTAATACCAGGTATGTTTACTGCCCTCATTTCTGATTTTAAAGTGCATAGCCTCAATTGTCATTCTGCTCATCTACTCTCATTAGAGGCTGCTCTCATTTAGTACACATTCAATTATACAAGTTTTATTAGAAGCCCAGGCAAAACCCCACTGCCTTCCTTTCCCTCCTTCCCACTCTCCATCCTGCTGGTGTAGGTACACTCCTATGAAATATTATTTAAATTTATTATTAGGATAATTTGCATTTACCTAGGGGACACCCTGCAGCTTAATATGTTGACATCGAAGCAGTTAACTATTAAAAGCCCCAGAGCAGCACTTAGAATTTACATTACAGAAATGAGACAAGCTCACATCTCCTGGTTAGCTTCCAACCACCACTACAAAGGAAGGGAACACCTCTAGTCATGGTGATCCAGCATAAAGGAATCTCATGTCACACTATAACAGGCGTCAGCAGGATGTATTAGCTCCTTCTCAAAAGTCTTACAGATTTCTCTCCTCTGACCACGGCACACACTCATGGAGAAATTTTAATTCAAAACCTTAAGTGAATCAACTCACCATGCTACCAGAAATACTTACTTTACATATTCTTTTATGACTGCCTTAACAGCAGGAACATTCTCCTCATTTCCACAATACTTGGTGACAGAAATGCTGAACAGACTCAGAAACCTCACGGAGAGCTGTTAATCAAAGCTTCCTAAATAACAGACCACAAATATATAGCTCATTTTATCCAGAACTGCCTTCACACCCCACCTGTGCTCCTCCTCATAACCCATCCAGGCACACACTGGTTCACACTGAAGAAACATGCTGATCCCATTTTCTTACAATACTTGACAGTTATGCAACTCCACACAACCATTTCCAAAACTATCTCATCACTGTCCAACTTGTCTCCAACTCTGCCAACTAGTTTTTTCATACTTCTCCTCCACTGCTATGTCCCATTATATTAGCAGGGAAAGAGAGGAAAGAACCAGCTTTCAAGCTAAAGTCGTTGCTTGGAAGATAAAATAGGATACTTTCCCCCACTTCAACACCCTAGCCCCATTCTGATTCACCAGCTGCATTCCCTAAAATGAATCATGTTGGATTAACAAAGGTTCCCACGCTGACTCAGATAACTTGGAAGAGGTGGTCTTCCCCCTCAATGTTTTAAAGGCCAAGTTTTAAAATAGTAGTTCTGATGAATTTGGGATTTTCTTAAAGGTTCAAGAAGAGTTAATCAGTGCATTGACTGCACCAAGTAAATAACCTAAATCCCATCATCAGCACATCATGTCCTGAGAACTTTTTCTCTGGAAAGTGTTGTTAAAAATCAGATTTGGCTTCTGGAAAGTATTTCTTATATTTTAAGAAATTACCTCAAATATTTTTAGAAACTACCTGAAAACACTCTCCAGTATAAGGGTAATTTGAGGAGATCCACACAGGACTCTGAAATCAGCACTCAGTAATTTTATCATCACAGTAACTCACAGATAATGCATGGGTACTTTTTCTGCCTTCCCTTGGTTTGCCAAAGAGTCAAACTCCACTGTCTCTCACCACTCCTGGTACATCTGACATCCCAGCAGTGGAGAGAAGGTCACTGGCATCTGAAACCACAGCAAACAGCTACAGAGTTTTTTCTGCTTTGTCCATCACAATCTCTAGACTCCTTACTATGAAAGAACAAGGACTGAGCAGAAGCCATCAGTCAATGACAGTGCAAATGCCTCTCCCCTGTGATCATAATGACACAGTATCTAAATCTGTTCCTCACAGCATAGGTGCATTAAAAATACACACAGATGTGTCTTTCACACCACCACCAGCAAGATACTCCCCCCGTATTTGCTACATTATGAGATGACACCAATTTGCATTTCTATTTTGATTACATCTGACTGAATTCTATAATGTTCAGCAATTTGCGATGGATGAAACCTGACACCTTCAAAAGGAGTGTGAGCCTTGCCATTGACTTCAACAAGGGCATGATTTTATCCTAAATGCTCTGATAAGCAAAGCTCTAAAGAAACAGAGGACCATAGTTTTTTTTAAACTGCACAATTTTGAATCAGAATAACCTGAGTCTACAGATTTATACTAATAAGAGCAGAATTCCTCAAACCATTGTTATACCTCAGTTAAAGTTTATCACATTACAGCTGAATGGTACTTCACTAATGTGCCTTATTACATAAAATATCACAGATTGCAAGTGCAGCTGGAAGTTCTTTCCGTACCTCCAGCCCCTCTGCCTTTACATCTACCAAACTTTGTGGTCTTGGTTTCAAGTCTTGAAGGATTTTGCATTCAATGCCAGTTGAAGGAAACAGGGAAAGGCAACATCAGAGTTTTTCATTAACTAAATCTTGAGTCCCTGAGGCCACCAATACATCACAGCTGGGGCAGCACTAATATCCTGGTACCTGCTCAAAATGTTCCAGGTTAACTGTAACTCACTTTTAGAATGTGTTCAAAGTATACTACCCTGATATAGTATCAGGCACTTACCACCATGTAGGTCCAACATGGCTTTGATTAGCTGCACAGATCCTTTGGGAACGTCAGACCAAGGTCAGACAGACTAAAAGCACTCTCAGAACATTTCTGTTTAACTAAGAACACAAAAGATTAAAATGGATATGCAGAATCTGATGTATCTTACACTTCAATACAAGAGAAGGCTGACAGACTTTTCCAGGACGTTCTTCAGGGATATACTGGGAGCAGACCCGGTACTGGTTTACCTATTCAAGAGATGGGATCTTTTTTGTGCTTCCAAGAGTAAGAACCTTTCAAATCTTCCACTGCCATCCCCTACATAAAAATATTTATATGTATTTTACACATATATACACGCACAGACATATATATGACATTCCCTCATCTTGCTTCATATTTTTCAGCACTGCCTTCGGCAAAGGACAAAGACTTGAATAGTTTTAAGTTCTGCTTTTTTTACCTCCAAAGAGTTGTCCCCTACTGAGACAAACAGATCCTCCAGAAAAGCACCACCCTAATTGCCCCAAGCTGTTAACTCCATTCAAGCTCAATGTCTTGCAACTGCTGGTCTTGTGACTGAATCCACTCATCAGGGGGAGCAGAAACTGTCTGCTCCTCTCAGATAGCCCACCACATCACCTCTAAAATCCAATATATATGCCAGTTTCTGAGACCTGAATCAATAATTGTCATCAAGCATTCACCACCACGTTGCACTGAGCAGAGCTCACCTTAATGCCCAAGCCTTGAGTCCCCATGAGAATTCTCCTAATTCAGAAGTCAGCAAGGTTCAGCCATAGGTATAATTCCTCCTATGCTGAGTGCCCCATACTGCACCCACAACCCTTCTCCCCTCCCTCCCAGGTATCCCTGATGCTCCTTGCCCAGCTCCTCAATCTCAACCTAAATAATTCTGCATCATTTCCTGTCCTCTTTTTCAGCTCACACATAAAAATTGAACACATTGTCATAAGGAGCACAGGGAACCTTTTCCCAGATTTAAATCTCATTTTCCATTGCTTGGTCAGGTTTCAGTCCTGACTTCTGAAGTTTAAAAAAAAAAAATAAAAAAAATGAAGCTTCACATATCCTGGAATATTTAAAAAGGTGGGAGTTTGTTATTAGGGAAGAGTTTAAAAGGCAATTAGAGAGGCAGAAACTGGACATCTGCTGGCACAGCAGTGCCTAAGTAAAGGGGAAACAACTTTGCAACATAGTTTGGCAACATCATAGGGAAATTATTTTCATTAATAAAAACAAAGTCAGAGACTCTGGGCAGCTCTCAGCAATGTTCATGTTGAAGTAAAAAAGTAGGCAGCACTCTCCCCTAAATCACAGTGTTAATCCCATTCCTACGAGACTTTGCATGGAAGAAGACTCGGCAGAAGGGCCAGCCTGCACCAGACCAAAAGGTCACCATCTTCCCAGGAAGCTGCACTGCATTCATTTCTGTTACAACAGTTCCTGGAATAGCTATTACAATTGCTGTTACCTCCATGTGGATCCTTGTTCTGAAATAAAACCATTTAAATAGGATACTGGTACAACAGCAGCAAGACAAATAAACCAGTACAACTGCATTGTTTCATTTCCTTGAGAGGCTTTAAAATGATAAAAACCTTCTTGTCCTCCAGAAGACAAGAAGCTGGTGTCATTTTTTAATACATTATGTACATAGAATATTTCTGTTTGGACACTCAGACATGTAGAGAATGCCTACTTAAAAAAAGCTTCACCAGCTCAGACTCCATACACAGAACAGCTGTATTCTATTAAGTACAGAATATAGATATGTTTTTCTAGTTACAAAAATACCATGTCAGACACACTCCTCTTGCAGGTAACAAGCACATGGAAACCAACGTATCTAACAGGGCTGGGACATTTGGGAAAAAGCTGTCTGGGGAATAAGCTTGTTTATGAGAATAAAAACCTCACAGAGTATCTCAACTAAGTTGGCGAGAAAATTAGGACAGCGGAAAAAAAAACACTGGGATTTTTTTTCCCTAAACAAATGGCTTCGTATTTCAAGCAAGCACAGGAGATGCCAGGGGGGCTGGTGACAATCATCACTGATGCGAATGATGGGATATGTCAAGGAGAGAGAAATGTCATGTGGGAAATGTAATTAGCCACCACAGAAGGGGGGCTGACTCCTCCCCACCACTCACATGCCAAAAACAGAAGCTCAAAATAAGAGTACAGCTCCTATTGACTCAGATGCTGTTTGATATTCTTGTACCAGATGTAATTATAAACACAATCACTTTTCTTGGAGCACCACAGCATTCCAGTTACTTCCAGTCCAGGTATTAGCTGAAGACACTTAATGGGAAAGGAACAGAGGTTGATCAACTGCTCCAAATTCCTTTGGGTTACTCCACAACAAATCAGTTTCCTTCCTCATCAGGGTAGCTAAAAATGCAAAATGTGTCCATGACCATGAAATTTAATGGATTCTTCCTGTGCAACAGCCTTTTAGACTTAGCTATGTCACCCACTCGTTAACATTGTCAGATCATATAAGCATCTTTAACAGCAACAACATAGAGACAGCTGCATTTGCTGTACTAAAACCCCTGATCAAATTCTTTGATGTAGATTCAACAGGTCTGCAGAGAGAGATTAACCTGGTATCCTTTGCATGTACTCAAGGATGCAAAGCTCATGCTCACAGGGCACAGCTGAATGTGATGTACTCATGTTTCCATTCCAGAGTGCAGGGGCAGCGGAGGAAGAAGAGAAAAAATACAGCTGCTGACCTTTCAGAGTTAAGCTGGAGATGTGGGGAGAACTTTTCCCCAAGGTGCTTAGGAGGCATCCTGGAATCAAGGTTTGCACATAAAGCAGACATGACCTTAAGAAGTGAGACCCACTGGCAGTTCATTGCAACTCTGCATCTGATAGTTGTTCCAAGGTTTGTAATCCCTTGCCCTAAGCCAGTTTCCAGGCAGACCCAGAGAAATCTAACAGATTTAGTAAAGTCATCATCTCCAGCATCACAAGAGGATTAGTTGCCATCATCCTCTCTCTGCCCTTTCCGGATATATTGAAAAAAAAATGAGGTTTGAACAACCTCCTTAATGCCATGGCAGGTAAGCAAGCCATCAAATCACCATAATATTGGTGCACTAGAACACCTACTGACTTCCTTGGAGTGTCAGCTTTGTTAACCCACTGTGTCCCCAGTGCTGTTCAGATCTCTGTGCAGAAGATGCAATACATCATTCTCACATTCCATTTCTTTTGGCAGGACTGAATTCCACCCAAAAAGATCTGCCCGTCTCTGAGATAATATTAAGGAGAGAAAGGTCCCTTTTCACTAGACACTGTAGTACATACAGAAGGGGACATATTCCACCTTCCACAAGTTTACAGTCTGAATAGTCCTAAAGCAAAAGTCTTGTTCAGAGTTGCCCAAAACTCACGAACCAGTGCAGATTCTTAGAGTGCCATTAAAGCAATTGAGCCATATTTTCACTCTTGAAACACCTCCTTCCTCCAGAGCAGCCCACGCTGCACCAGCACAAGAACACAAGACTTCTCTCACTGAGCCTTGGTCAGATTCACCTGTCAGACACTTCCTGGATGCTCCTACAAAACAAAATCCCAGTGAACTGGGTCTTGTAGCATCGGTGATGCTCCACCACAGAGCAGCTCAAACCCCTCAGTGCTGAGGGCCTCTTGGAGCAGAACTGCTGCTGCCGTGATGCATAACGAGAGCTGTGAGCAGGGGAAATCATGCATAGCCACTTTCAAATGCCATGTAAGTAGGCTCCAGAAGCACAAAGAGGAGATAATTCAGACAAAAAATTGTTCTTCAAAGGTGCCTATAGTTTTCATCTCTGAAGAAAAACCTGCGTGGAAAATATCTAAAATACTCTTCAAATGCTTCAGTGCTCATGTAACTGGGGTAAAAGTGCCCTGTGTAGCAACATCAATACACTATTTAATCCCTTTTTATAGAGACTTTGGACTACTGTTTCCATAATATTTCTCCTCCTTCCCTTACTACATCTTTATCAATGTTAGCTATTTCTTCAAGTTTACTTATTTGGAGTCATCTTAATTTTTAACTAATGCAGGGGAAAAATGACTGTAAACAATGTCCTTGTAAATACATTTGCCAAGAAACTGATTACATGCATCCATGCAACGTGCATCCAGCCCTAAAAACTAGTTTTTGAACATGACCTAAGAATCTTGAAAAGATATAGCCACTCTAATTTTATTTTTTTTTTAACTGTATAAACCAAATTGCTCTGTTTAAGTTTTACTATGCTGTCTTTTGGGCAACTTGTTATTCAGTGGACATAAATGTGAGAAATTGCCTATCGAAATGCTACATGTTCTGACAAGACCACAAGCAAATATATAGTCCCCAAAGATTCAGGGGCCTTTGCATACAATCCTATTAATTGCTAGAGGAAAGCAACCATATGGCAAGACAGTAACATGCTCCATGAGTGCACAGTGGGAAATATGTAGCTTACTGGGAACTTTTTACAAAGGACAAGGGAAGAAAAGACAGAAGCTGCTAAATCTATAGATTATTCATTAGAAATTCAGTTATAGACTAGTGCATTTCTAATTACTGAGGTTCATTAAAGAACAGGGCTTTTTCTAGATAAACTAGAAAACTTCCATCCTTATCATTACAAGAATAATTGAAATCTTGTTTCTATTAAAGTTTAGATGACTTTAAATACCTTCCTTCAAAACTATAACAGCATGTAATTTAATGCTTACACAGGCGACAGAATACAAATTACCTGTTTGCTACTTGACAGACACGATACCTGCACAGCACACACAGCCTCTGTGGCACACCTGAAGTCCACAGCTTCCAGAGCAGTTGGATTTGAGCCATTTCTTCAAGCTGCAGCAAGGCTTGCTTTCCCTGGCACAAGTAAAAGTTCAGGCATTCTCCGAGCCCTCCCATTCCATTCATTCCTCTCCCTGCTCAAAAAAATCCACTTGGGCTGGTGCAGCTGTCTGTGGGTTCAAGTGGGGAACCACACTTAAGCCAAAAAAAGCCTTCAGCAAAATAAGGGGTTTTTAATGTTTAAGTTTAGTTTATCTCATTTCATTGACTCAGGTCACTTATGGGGTCCTGTAAACATCACGCAGTGCAGAAAGGGGTGCCAACACAACGGAAGAGGAGGCAGCAGCAGAAGTGAACATGCACTGCCACCATATCAGAGAGGCTGCAAACCACGCTCTGAGCAGGTTTGACTCCTGCATTTCCTCTTGGCATGCTTTTCTGGAGTGGAGAAGAGCTCCCTCCTACAGCCTGGTAGCACCAATCCTTGCCATGACAAGTTCTCAAAGACAAAAGCTCAAGACTAGAGCTCAAGGCCCTCACAGAAAACACAGATGCAAGTGCACCCTTCTCAGCACTCTAGCATGTAGGTACAGACTCACAATGACAGCCTTGGATATGCACAACAGCAGGAGCAAACAGACACACAGATTTCATAAAGTCTTGCAACACAACTGTTTGTATCAGGATTGGACAAAAGCATGAACAGAGATAAATAAAACATGTTCCCCCTCATTTCATTTGCCCCATGTTCACAGCATCCCTCCCTGAGCTCCCAGGGGCTAAGTGAGAGCTTGTACAGGAGACATATGACACAGAAGCACTGGTAATGGTGACTTTCATTCCCAGAAAGGCTGTTGATTCAGCAGGGCTGGAACAGCAACTCTAATTCACAGGAAACAAGGCAGCAAAGCTTTCCATAAACCTAACAGACCTCACCTGCCCGTTGTCAAAGGCTGTCAAACAGACCCCATGGCCTCTCAAACTTTCTACCCAAATCCTCCCAGCCTTACCATTTGGCTTTTCCACTTGATTAAATCTAAGTTTCTAGCACCAGGAATACAGAGAACAGATTTCTCCCTTGAAGCCTATTATCACTCCTCCTGGCAACCTTCGTCTGGATAACCAGCCTCAAGTCAAATCAACTCAGTCACCCCAACTTTTCCCTTGAAGCTCAGTGCCCCAAACCAGCCACAGTAAATCCACTCAGCAGAAGGGTAACACCAGGTGACCCTGCAGGCAGCACAGCCAACGTGAGGCTGTGCTTCTCACAACAAGGAGTTTTGATTTCTGTGAAAAGTGTTCTCACAGCAATGGCATTGCTGACTCATGTTCAGCTTGTGACACACCACAGCTCCAGATCTTTTTTCGCAAGCCTTCTGCACAAATCCAAGTGATTGTTCCTACATTTGTCTTCAATGAATCACATCCAAATTTTTTTTAAATATTATTTATGTGATGTATTTATAGCCCAGCCCAGCTTCACGTCATCTGCAAGCTTAATAAGGACGCTCCCCTCTGCATCATCCAAATCATTATGAAAACAGAAATACTGAACAGAACTGGTGCCAGGACAGGCCTTTTTCAAGCCATGCTCAGTACATTATGCCAACCATTTCTGAAAATAGAACACCAATAAGTAAACTCTCATCACTCTTATGACCATTATCCATCCAGGTTTGCATCCAACACCCACCAGAGATCCACAGCAAGACACTGATGCCAAGATGTGTAAAATCTGCTTCTCCTTTATCTCCAAAGGGTATTATCCTACTGTAGGGAAAGTTAGACTGGCTTGACATATATTTGTACTAGCAAGTCACACTGATTGCAGTACAGGCATCAGTTGGTTATGAAGTTACACTGAAAATGTACATGTATGACAAATGGCCAGAGAAAGGCAGCTCACACAAGCCTCCCACAAGCAGCCTGTGCCACACAGGCACTGCAGCTCTGCATTGAGGTGCCACCTGATCAACCCTTTTATCTCTGTCCTTCATGCAGGCAATGGAGAAGGGCAGTAAGGGCAGGCTTACCATCACTGCTCTGGAGTGCACGTAAGAGACCCCTTCTCAAGGAAAGAAATTAATTAATTATACAAGTCTAAACCCAAGGTTCAACCATCCAAACCCCCTACATGCAACATCACCACTGATTCCACAGGGCAGTGCAGGCATAAGAGCTTGGGACAAGCATGAGTCACACATTTGCCATTCTGCTAGTAACTACTTTCTATATATTGTTTGCAAATTTGAAAATCAAGCAACAAAACCCCCCACCACAGACACAACATTTAAAGAGGAAAAGTAGCGTGGTCAGGCTTTTTTTAGGCTTATAAGGCTTTCTACCATATCTTCTTTCCCATTTTCATAGGGAAAGTGGAGCTCACAAGGCATTTCATGAAGAACTGCAATAAGGTCCTGGTAAGTCTTTCCATATTTCAGGATAACAGTGGAACATGCAGATTCACATTCTATGTTTAAGTCTAGACAGACAAATACTCACTAGAGGAAGCCTAAATGCCTAGGCATATGCAGGATCGGAGCTGAATTTCTGGGAACTAAGATAGCTTGTCACATCCCAATAGACAGTATGTCTTACAGTCCTAGGAACTACTCAACCTGGTTGATATTCATTCATTCATTTCACATTCAATAATGAATATTTATAAACAATTTAAGAAATGGGGGGAAAAAAAAAAAAACAAAAAAAGGAAGACAGAGACTGCAAGGGCTAGACAGAAACTTATATGTGACATTTTAAGACTGGTAGTGAGCTCTGGCTTCCTGGTAGTGCTGGTGCCTTCTAACCACTTATCTCAAAGGCAAACATCTCCCATTGCTTTACCTGGACACCTTCTTTCGAGTCATCTTTTGGTCTAAGTCATGCCTTTAGTACAACTGAAAACACGGGAAGGGCAAGATCAGCCAAGTGATCCAGTTTCCAGCAGAGGAACAAAGATGGCAAGAAATGGTCAGCAATTGGTTTAGGTCAAGTCCCCATCACTTCATGATTCCTCCCACATAGAAATCTCTTTCCTTCTCTGCCTAACAAAACTTTTGGATGGGCATGTGGCCCTAGATGATGCCTTCAGAGCCCCTCCTTGGAGAACAGGAGGGTGGCTTCTCTCTGGAGCCCACAAACCCATTTGCCCACACTTGTTACCACAGTATCTTAGCCCTGTTGCAGAAGGGAAACACCTCTGGCTCTGTTTAGTGCATTAACCTTATTTTAGGAGCCCCTTTCAAGTTGTTACTTGCAGGGAAATCACTGTGCTCTCCTGTCATCAGTGAGACTCTTTGCTGTTCTCCCTCCTCTGTTCTCCTTTTGTTTCACTGAGTTAAGCTTATCTTTTGCTTTTGTTTTCCTCCAGTAGTAAAACTGTATTATGATGCTTGGCAGACAATTTAAGCTACTGTGACA
Organism: Manacus candei; assembly: GCF_025592945.1. Lineage (NCBI taxonomy): Eukaryota > Metazoa > Chordata > Aves > Passeriformes > Pipridae > Manacus > Manacus candei. Next base: position 8,096,738 of record NW_026138073.1, read on the forward strand.
ATCATCTTTGAAAAGGGAATCTGCTTTCATAAACCCTTTCTACATGACTAAATATTCGTTTCTGAGCTAGAAGCAGGCAAAGATTTCGCTCTCCCCACTATCTAGCTCCTGATTTTAAAGCTACTTAAAAATAAGAAGAGGAGCAGCAGCTGTTTGCAGAGGGATGTTCAAGATACCCACAATACCTTCCACGACAACAATTCCCCTCAAAGATTTCTTTGTTATCTCTCCCTCATCCTTTTTATTTTTGGCAAAGGGGTAAAGCAACACAAGATACAAATCTGCAGGGTCTGCTCCACACTTGCCTCCCAGAGTACACTACAGCCCAGACTGTTCACAAACAGCTTAAAAGAGTGGCAAGGGGATCTTTTTCCTTATTGTGTGTTTTTATACAGAAATAATACATTATTTTTTAATTTTCTCTTCAAGTTTTGAACCTTACTGGGTGACATTTTGAAAATTTTTCCTCTAAGGACCAAGGGATCTATTTCTACTAACAAACAACTCGCACATGAATACAAAAAACCCAGACAGGCTTCTCCTATAATCCCATGTCTCCAGGAACCAGGGCTTTGAGGGAAGCAGTACTGTAGGTTTCTGATTAAATATCACAAGAATTGGCATAAATTGTATACAAAGAAGTAAAACTACAGTAGGTCATTAAGCCCTGGAACAGCCTCCTTCCCGCACATCCCTCTGCCCTGTTCATCTCCAATGAATCCTTCAGCCCTAACACATGGAAAAAGCACAGTGTAGCATCATAAACACCACACCAGGGGCTTCCCAGGAGAGCAGACAACAATTCTGGCACCGAGGGTGGCCCGAACTTGTCTCCATGACTAGAAAGAAGCAGCAGCCACAGCAACATGTGGTAAAATAAAACTGAACACAGAACCAGCAGAAAATTAGTTGGACGTAGGGGGTGCAGGGAGAAGAGAAATGTGTCGGATCCCTACTGGTAGCTAATACTAGAAAAGATGGAAAACTTCACTCACTGCTGCACACAACTGGCTGCTGGCACACCAGGCCTTTCCTCAAACTGACAGAGAGCAGCACTGATCAGATGGACAACAGGAAAGAAGAAAATCAACTCAGGTTTCTGGCTTAGTAAAAGCCAAAGGCAACAAATAAGGATGTACCAGTGATGAGAGGGAAGGGGAACGTTCTTTATATTTGAGTCTCTCACAGCCTAACTTAGGTTGCATATGAGCCAGAAAATATTAAAAAAACCCAACCAACCAAACAAACAAAAAAAACCCAAACAAAACCAACAATAAAAAAACACCAAACAACAGCAGCAAAACAAAAAAAAAACTCCACCAACACATGACAAGCAACCAAACAGACTAAACCTGCATGTAAATGAACAAAACAAAAAACACCATTAAAAATTAACATTTCATTAGACAGCTGCCAAGAATTCTGGTTTTTTTGGGGAAAATAGCCTGAGCTGTCCACAATAAAATATTAAATTGGCAAGGAAAAACACAGAAGGATAATTTGTTGTTCTCCTAGTAACATTTTTCTAAATCTTTGCCACTTGTTTTTTGTTCCATCAGGGGGTTTTCCTACTAGTTATTTCATTAATGAATAAAGCACGTTCCTAAAAAAGTAAATCAAAACTCACAGGCCCTGACCATGACCAGAAATCCACCAGGCTTAGTTTTGCACAGCCACAGAGACACTCAGGTGTCCTCCCAAGGAGTCACTATTCTATTTTAAAAGGAAAGGTAATAGGTGAGGATGCCAGAGGGAGAAGGCACAGAGGATCACATCAAGCAGTTACATAAGTGCTCAGTTTAGGTCACCAAAGCAGGGGAGAAGGTAAAGACTTGAAGGACTTGCTGAAAACATTTGGCAATTTTGGCTGGAGGTTAAGACTCAAGAGCTGCTGACTTAGAAAGGGCAAAGCCATGGGGCATTTAAACAAAAAAAATACTGGTTCAACAAACTTTGGTACAAACTGGTCAGAGGCAACTGCCTCTGCAAAACCCCATAATTACAGTGTAGGTTACATTCCACTGACTGAATTTACAGAGCTGTTATAGAAAATTTCAGTAAACGTCACTGGACACTGCACGCTGATTACTCCAAACCTCAGTACCTTTTAAGCTTTTACATGTTTATTCAGCCATTCTTTCTCCCTGGAGTGAATATTATCCTTTCTTAAAGGTTTGATGTAAAATCCAACAGCGTGTTGTTTGGCAAGGCTTTGGTCTTCCTTTTAAGACCGCAACTTCTTGAAAAGACATTTCAAAACACAAATATACCAGGGCATCTAAATATAACTGACCCTACTTGGACATAAGTTCTTCACACGTCTGCCATCTCTCCCTCAGATCTTTTTTAAATTGCACCTACTGGGTAATAAACTATGCTCTCCCATCAAGGCACTGATGCTTCATTCCTCAGTTTGGAGAGAGGATCAGCCATAAGCTGCACAAAGACTGTCAGCTCAGAGGATCCCGTGTAATCGCTCCAGCGAACGCTTGGCTTACTCAAACATAAATTTATGTTTAATGTTAAATTTATGCTTAAATTCCCTTCAGAAAGTCCCCTCAGGGTCGTGGTTTCCTGGGCTAATTCTAACCAGCAGCACAGAGCACTAGCAATCAGTGGCACAAACTTGCTAAAGCTGCTGGCTCAGGGAGAATTTAGCAACTGGAAGCAGCCCTGCACTCTGAGCTGGCCGTGCCACAGGACGTGCAAAGCCTTCCGTCTGAAGTGCCAAGTTTAGCTCAGGATCTTGCCTGGTGCACAAGATGAATCTCCCACTCACAGATGACCCAGGCTACCCAGCAAGCAGCTTTCCCACTGTTTAAGCACAGCTACCTCCAAACCACAGAAACAATGCACGAAACCATGTGCTTTCTGCTGTCAGATGAAGAGCGCTCAAAACAGGCATGAATTAAAAAAAGCAAAGCTGGGAGGATCAGAACTCACTGCTGCCTCTAGAAAGCTGTTTCTGATGCACCAGACTGTCAAACAGTGATACAAAACTGGGCCTAAACTGACCTGCTGTGTGAGACACCCCATCCTTACTTTGCATCACTAGACCTTTCACAGCCCAGTTCCCACACTGACATGGATTTCAGGCAGCAGCTTCAAGGCTCTTACCAGAGATGAGAAAGTTAAGCTTTCTTATTTGCAGAGGCATTTTATCAATTGATTTGTGAGATTATAACATATACTGCTGAACATTAATATATCTCAAAACTGCTTCTCTAATACTGTAATACTCTGGTGTATAAGAGTACTAAAGGCATTCAAAAGCAGTCTCAGTGAACTGTTCTTAAAAATTACTAGTAAAACTGTGCAGAAGTTTTCCTGAAAGCATTGACCTAAAAATTCTTCAGACTTTTGTTAATCTAAAAAAACCAAAGTTTTTCTCTTTTTTATTCAATTGAAGAAGCTCTACCACTTGACTCTAAGTTGCTCCACCTTTACAGATGCTCCACAGTTCTTGCTTTCTTTCAAGTTATTAAAAGCTTTCCTCTTGATAAACTCACTAAGGTCAAGCAACTCTACTAGAGATCAAGGAAGAGTTGGAAACAGCAATTCAGTGCTTCCCACATCCATGGGGAGCCCTACTGATTACCTTCTGAAGAACAAACATGGTTTATCAACACATAATTTACTACTTGTTGGATAGTCTTGGTTCTTAATGGGTTTGAATGTTCTGGGTTACCCTTCTGAAGGATGGCCAGAAGAGAAAATAAAGGACAAAGTCCCTACTCCTTGACCATGGCAGGTGCTCTAGCTTTGTACAAGTGTGTTACCGGAATTCTGGTTCTGGCTGAAGGCAGGGTTTAACTCGGGACTGGGGAAATAATTAGTTTTAAAAGAAAATGCTTTGTTAAGCTTGAAAAAGCAGTGTTTCAAAACTTGCCCGCTCTGATGTCTCTTTCAGCTTAACCAAATCTACTAAATTAGATATTTGTCTTGGAAAGGGTTTTTGTTGTGCCCCTTGTTTCCCACCCCCACGTTGGCAAAACAATTCAGAATTAGTTTCAGCCAAGAGAAATAGCTGGGCTTCAGAAGACAAAGTTTTCTTCAAGTCTTTTTGATCTAACAGCAGATACACACTTCTTCTAGTGACTGATGAGTCTGAGGCACTGATTTCAATTCAAGAGTATGCAGAAAGAATAATATGCCTACTGGTATGCTTTATTGTTTCTCACAGCACTGCTAGCAAGTTGATTGCCAGACTTGCATATTCCTGGAGGTACGTGCTTATTTGCTGAGAAGTGTCTATATTCCTTACCATTAACAACAATACTTAGTAGACAGTAAAATAACAGTTTTCAATCCTGAAAGTTCAAGACTCGCCTGAAAAATATCAGAAGGCTCCACCCTATCATCCAATGAAGAATAATCATGACTGGCAACAAAGACAAGCAACTTTCTTTATATAACCAAGACATTTTCCAAGACAAGGAGCCCTGTGACCTAGTGCAGTGTGCTCTGCCATGCACTCTCTATCAGCAGGTTTCTTGGAGCTCTATGAAGGAACAAGGTAAAACAAAATCCCACATCCTCAGAAGTCTCTTTTTTCACCCTAAGTTAACAGTTCAGTACTAGCCAAAGGTGATTGCTTCCCATGAGACTGACATTTAAACACACCTACATATTGGAACATAAAGCAGTAACATTAATTAGTTATTACTTTCACATCAGCTGTGAATATAAAACAACAGCAAAAAAAGGTTCGCTACTCCTTTTGAATCAAGAAGTGAATAAAACCCCAAAAATTGAAACAAAATTGTGTAGGAACTTAACTCAAATTTAAATAAGCAATTATAACATTCACCTGGAGACCAGCAGGTTTAAATCTCCTTTCTGGAAGATCTGTATCTCCTACTCCACAAGTGCCCTTACACCACTGAGCTACAGGATACTCTAAGGACAGCCTGTCACACCAAAGCTACTCATTCTGCCTAAAAACTACCTGCAAAACCATATGCTGGAGCTCTAACATCCTCCTGTTTCCCCACCACCAGTAAACTACAGTAAGCATCAGCATATGGAGTTATTCTTGTTTGCTCACTTGCTCTCAATTAATACATAGCAAATATTTGCATAAAATATTTAAATATTCATTGGATCAGAAAAAGGCTCAATTGCTGGGTGCTTGGAGAATTTGCCACGGGCAGAAAAAAGGGAAGAGGAAAGAACTCAATTTCCAGGTTCTGCTAAAATGAGTATTTAAACTAAGCAGAATAGAAGAGCTTCAATGGAAAGTAACTAACAAAAGACCTGGAAGGGCAGAAAACACACTTGATAGGCTTGAAATATTTCATGTCCCTGGAACACTACTGTAGCAATTTCGGTTTTCTATGGATATGCTAACACCTTCATCCAGGCAAGCTGACGACTTCATCCCAGTAAGTAAATTAAAACACAAACAACAGACAGCTGTCAAAATACAAAAACACATCTTGTCCCTCTGACATAAAGAGACCTGGAAATCATGCATAACCCACATGGAATTTGTGCCAAATCATCACAGCCAGTGAAAACTGATGCTAAATGCTATTCCATACAGGCTTCCCACAGTCAGATCAGAGAGCACACATGTAATGGGTGCTGCACTGACAACACAGAGGGAACAAGAGATGAGTGAAAGGGTGATTTTTAGTGCCCAATCTGATTCACAGAGCCCTCCTGAATGAGTGAAGAAACACCCTTCAAACGTCCCAGTTTTGACAAAAAGAGGTATAAAAAGAGAACAAGGACAAAGAGAATGAGAAATATGACTGGTCAAACAGTGAAGGATATTGGAAAAGAGAGATAAATTATTTGACTTATCAAATCATATGGGGCAGGAGGGCAAATCCCTTTGGGAATGAGGACAGGAAATATACATCATTCTTCAAAGTAAGGCCAAATTGTATTTTGCATTAGCTTTTCACTTCTATCACTGCTTGTGGGGCAGTTGTTCACTGCCCTGTGAACTCCTGGGCAGCCACGAGGCTTCTGCACGATGGAGCAGAACCGATCCAATGGCCAGTACTTGTGGATACTAGAACTGCATTAATGTACAACCTCTTTATCATCTTTCATTACCAGAGCCACGTTCAGAAGACACTTCACATCCCCACAGTGCTCCAGCCACTGGAGTGTTCATCTCCTGTATTCAAACCCTTGGCAGCAGCTGCACACACCACTCTGGCCACTCATGATCTCTCAAACGTACACATTAGAAGTCTTTCTTCTCAAAAAGGTCACTGGCACTGCAGATGTGAAGGTGGATTTTTCCCTTGCTATAAGACAGCAACTCCTCAGTCCAGGTACACATTTAGAGGAAAAACAAAGACATACAAAATCTGGCAGGAGGCAACTTTAGCATCTCTTTCGCTCTCCAAATCCTTGTTATTCTATCAGGAGAATGCATCCATTAATGTTGCATTGAACAGTCACTGGTGCCCCAAGGAAGACTTTGAAAAAACATTCTATTTAAAGACAAGCCTGTTAATGTGTCATCTACAATATGCCTCTCTTACTCCTGGGAAATTTGCATGAAAACAGGATTGTTATGGCTCTGACATTCTTGTGTTCCTACTGTTTATTCTCATTGGAAGAGGCACACTACCCTGCTATCTCTGCACACCCGGTGTCCCATCAAAAAAAAAAAAAAAAAAAAAAAATTAAAGGGAGTTTTAAGTGTAACCTCACTGCAGTTTCAGCTCACGTTCTTGAAATCCCAGTTTTAGTAGCAGGGAAGCTCACATGCCAAAGGAAACAGATGCTATAAAAGCCAATAAAAAACAAATAAACATAAATAAATAACATTTTGTCACCATTAGTGAAGGTTTGTGATTTTGTGAGTATTCAATAGGAGCAAATACAATTCCAACAAGAAAAAAAAGCAGCAACTCAAAATACATCCAATGAAATTAAATGGAAAAGGCATGGATCAGAGCACTGGAACAGGCTGCCCAGAGATGTTGTGGAGTTTTCTTTTCTGGAGATATGCAAAACCTGCCTGGATGCTGTGCTCTAGGTGGACCGGCTCTAGCAGTGGGATTGGACTGGATGATCTCCAGAGGTCCCCTCCAACCCCAGAGCATTCTGTGATGTAATGCCAACTCAAACAAGGATAATAGACTATAATTTTAAGCTAGTATTTCCCAGGTACACTTGTAAGTGTGCTGCCACTCCAAACTGAAGTCTTTCTCTTCATGGGGGTGGAAGAAAAGAGCACCAAGAGGATTTACAGGGAGTTAAGTTACAGGGACAATGACAATTTACTCTATGGTTCTGCACTAGTGGGAAGCTTCCACGTGTTTTTTTTTTTCAGTGCATTCCTATCTCATTTTCACTGTTAAACATTCATTTCTCCACATTTTCACAGACATACATTCACAACAAAAAGGTTCACAGAAGGGTTTATTGTTTAAGACTTCATTTGAAACAGACTGATCTGCGACGTCAGTGCAGCTGCCTCATATGCAGCATCGCATTCTAAAAATCCTTTATGACATTTCTCTTTAGACATGAATCAGCAGACTAACAGATGTCTCATTCACACCATGTTTGAGTTTCAGTTTTACTAATGAAATTAATTTAGGGCCAAATTGCATCTTGAGTCGCACACAGAACTCTCGTTGACTTGCATGTCAGCCAAATACGTGCATGGGAGAATGGAAGTCTGACCTTAATTTTAATTTGATCTTTGTAACAGATTGCTAATTTAAAGAGACAGATTGTGATGTCCCTTACTTGTGTTACATACTACCTTGCATCACAAATAATCCCACTGAAGACAGCAAGATTTCTGGAGTACCATATACTCCTAGGAGGGTGAAGGTCTCACAACCTGCCTCCTCCTAGTGCAGACTGTCTCTGAATCTTAAGATGCAGTACACAGCTTTCCAAGCTCTTTTTCTCTTTGTACAAACAAGTGGGTTGTCCTGGCAAGATGTGCTGTGTTGCTGCTGAGTTTCATCGTGCTGTGCTCGGTACAGGCAGCAGTTCTCAGAACAGGAGATGAGGAAGCAGCAGGGAAGTTGCTCTTCCACACAGGTTGTTCACACAGTCTTTTGCAGGCAGATACAAGCTTGCCTGGACCAGAGTCTGTGCAGCTGTGTTGGCCAAACTGGATTTCCTCACTTTAGCCAAAAATCCACTGTGTTAACTGCATGATCACAGCTACCTGTTAGAGCTCAGAGCACAGACACATCTGTTTGCAGCAGAGCGTGAACTCACATCTGCTTGCAAACACACTCCCCATCCCTGACTGAAGTCATTTTGACAAACAGAGCTGTTCACAAGAACCAAGCATTTTTAATCTCCCAGTTTTCTCAAAGGAATGTCTTAACCATGTCCTGAGCAGATCTTCCAGTGAGTAAATTTTCTAAAAAATGGTTAAAATCATAATGTGCTATAGCACTGGTATAACATCGAGTCTAACATTCCCTCATTCCCTTCACCTCAAATACCTCATGCAACTTGATGGAGAAGCAACTTCTGTGCAAGTGACACTACGTTAAAAAAAACCCAAGCTACTGTTGGCAGAATATTCAAGAGTTTCCACTCCCATGACTCCAATCCCCAATCACATTCTGTTTCACAGTGCTCCAGGAACACATCCACATTTCTAAGTCCCATACTGTCTCTAGCAGTGAGTGATGTTTATTTGGAATCAAGATAAATTTTTAATTATTTATGTTCCTGAAATTTTTGACTTCACAGTTAACTCTAAGGACCCAGTCATAAACAACTGGTCATGCTCCAACCAAGTGAAAACAAGGTTCCTTGACAAAGCAGGACTGGAGCTGAGGACAACTACTTACTTGACAAATAAGCACCTGGAGGGCAGTGGACTGTAACTACTGATAGGGCTAAAGATAGTCAGTAGTTAAACTACAAGGTCAGTGAACTCCATGCATTCAGCATCTTAAGTCTGTAACTTTCTCAGGAACACCAGTGGTTTTTTTTTTACTTAGGGCTGTCAATCAGATGTTATTTCTACACTTTCACACTACATCTACTCTCCCCACGTTTGCTTCCCACCTAGTTAATGGCCAATGTTAACTCAGAGAAGAGATATCCATCCCCTGTTCTGGTAAACTACATAAAAACCTGTACCAAAAATCTAACACTGATATGAGCAACATTCAGAAGGTGATTCTTCATTCACTTACTCAGCAGCTTAGGCTGGTTCAATAGCATTTCTCTGGCCACCTTCAGTTATTCTCTCCACCTGCAGAGATCGCTGAGCCATATCACTGCTCCCTTTTCCGTAATATTCTAAGGTTGAATTCAACTATGACTTTAAGATAAATGGCAAAAAACCAGCAATAGCACCTTGAACTTGTTGTTGGGTTATCTATTTCACCAGTAGATCCATTTCTGCTATGGTTACATAGTTAAAAATGCAAAACATATTTTATGTCATTTGCCTTCCAGTTGCTTTATGAGAAGCTACTTCTGTAAGCATATGGTTTTTAGCATTTAAGAAAATTCTTCTTGATGGTACATCACAATATGGGAATCCATGCTTTAGTAGCCTGTAAACTGCATCACTACATTGTGAAATTCAAGAATACCAAATTAGAGGAATAAAAATATACAAGAAATCCCAGGAACAAAAAGTTTAAACAGGCTGGTACAAAAACTGCTACAGACTCTCACATGTGCCCAGTTTTCCTGGTGGTTTTGTTGCACCTTTTCTAACCCAAACTGCCTTTCATACGCTGTAACCTTCACTGTGGTTTCATATCCTATTTCCCATTACACTTTGAGTTGTTACATTTATATTTAAAATCAGTCTCAAATACTTTCAACATATATTAATGACCTCTAAATAATTTAGGAGGCATTCAGAGCATAAGGTGTGCCTGCCAGATGCTCCAGAGCTCTCTGACAGAAGGTCAAGACTTTGGATGGTCTAAGCAGGTAATATCTCAACACCTTCTTTTCCTTGGCCTGTGTTAGTTCATAAGTGGGTCAAGATCTGTCTTTGCTTTTGTACTTTTAAATACCCTGAAATAGTTTTCATATAATTTTGAATAAAAGAAGCTGAGAGCATTTCTGTTTTCTGAGCTGCACCTGGGCAGGCTCAATGGCATAACATCCCACTACAAGTAGTTGATACCACATATCTGTAACCTGCCTGGACTTCACAAGAGCTCAGACATTTGTGCACATGACAGAAATGGAAAGTACAAGCAGAGTCTTCATGAAAAAATATGCACAGTTGCACCCAGATGCCCATCCATGCCTAGATAAAGTGTTCACACTGAAGCCTGAGCAGCAGAAAAAGATTTTTCTTTAAGAACTCCAAGAGAAGCAAAGAATGTATTTTAGACTTTAGCCATTTTTATGGACACCACAAGCAAATAAATAAATAAGGAAAAAGCTTAACCAGTGATCTATCTGAAGCAAAACTCCCCACATACGCTGCACCAAACCTTCATCCCAGCCCATTCTGCCATGAATGCGTAACATTCCAAATGCACTGGTTTAGCCCATGGCTAAAAGCCCTGAGCTGGGTGGAGGGAAGCAGTAATTATACAGCAAAGACCTCTAAGTCCCAAGCATAGCCCTGTCTAAGGCACAAATAGCTCAGTACAACACAACTGCAGAGGTGCACGAGATGTGCCACATCAAAGTTTTCCATGTTATGTCAACAAACTACTTCTCTCACCCATTTCTAAACACGTGCTGCACATAACTACAACTGACTCTGCCCAGAAATTGCTGGTTATCACAGCTGATTTCTAGCACAGGAGTTTGATCTTTATCACCAGCAAGAGAGGAGAGGTGACTGGAAGATGGTTTCCTCTCAAATGGACACAGGGTACTGCTGCAGAGGGGGCTGTAGGGGAGGAGACAAGTGGTTGGGACTGCAGGGAGTTGGTGAGTCCCCAGTGGGAGAAGCCAGGTCGTGTGCCACGGGATGCGCTCAAAAATCACAAGCAGAGCTTTAGGGCCACAGCGAGAGCTAACGGGTTGGTTTGTATTTAATAAATATTTGAGACACAGCTTGGTTCTTGACATTTTTCCATATGCATAAAACCCAAGAGTTTATAAAAAGACACTGGGATTGTTAGCCATGCTGCTTCCCCAAGCCAACAGCAGGGAACATGTCCCCATTTTCCAATGTATCCATAATGCATGAAAAGCTGTAAAAGCCAGAATAGACGTTGCTGCGTTATAAGCTCTGAGCTATAACACACCAGATTTGCCTGTGAAGTTCCATACATACCCTGTAAACTGTTTCAAAATGTGCACAATAAAAGTTAAATTTTCATTTACAGTTTAATTTTGTCAACAAACCGTGATTTACTACACCTATCTGTCAAACACTACACTACTCCCTTTCAAATATTACAGGAAATAAAATACATGTTTCTAATTAACTTTGTCATATAAATAAGAGTTGTTCTAAAACTTCTCTCTTCAAAGTACTGAGATTTAAATTAATAAATATTCTTTCAGAAGTAGGCCAGTTTGAATTTAATATGCACCAAATAAATATTCCCTCAATTAGATGCAAGCAAGTAAAAAGCTTTATGTTATGGCTTATAGCAATTTCAGATAAAGAGCTTGTGTGATGGAGTGAATCCAGCTACAAAATGATTGCAGGAGCACAATGTATTTTTAGCACAGGATAGCACTCATCTCAAAAATAATTCTGAGAATTTTTGTGATTTTCAGATCACACTATGTTTTCAGCAAGGCTACCATGCTTAAGAGACTTCACAAATTACTCCTAAAAATTAATAAGGCAAGGTAAGGATCCTTGTAATGAATCATGTAAGTTCTTATTTGGCAGAACTACACCCTTCTTCTCTTTGTGCGAGAACAAACATCCAAGATGTACCAAAGAGGGAAAAAAAAAATCACCCATTACTGTGATACAATTTCTACGTTATCGTTACTTTCATATTCCAAACAAAATTTTTACTCATCAGTTTGACTGAAATCTAAATCTGTTTTCATGACTAGTGAACTGTTGTTACTGGTGCAGAACAGCCGTCCACTGACTTTTTTTATTAAAAAGTGCAAGTTCAAAGAATGTTTATGAAATAATCTAAAAAAAAAAAAAAAAAAAAAAAGGGGGCATATAATCCACAACTGAATCTCAGACTTTTCCCATATCAATCACCATGAAACCTCCTTCTGTCACTACATTTCAGAGCTAAACACTGACTACAGTATGTCAGATACCATTTGGACTAAGTTTGCTTCTAGAAAACATTACCAACTACTTTGTCTCTGTAGCATTGTAGCTCTGTAAATAAAAAAGCACTTGTTCAAGGGGTTACACATGTCCTATTTTACATATACCCCAAGGTCAGCAAAACTGCAATTACTCAGGGCAACTGCAGGTATGGATACACAGCATGGCTAGACTTTGCAGGGTCTGCTACCAGGCACTGATTCAGCAATGGTTCCACTAAGTCTTGTCATCAAATCCTCAGACATTGCTGAAAATGAGATCTAAGTCGGAAAAAGTGTCTACATCAGGAGAAAAGCAGTGGCAAAATCCTCCACAGGTCAATCATGATCTCTTCTAGAACAGAGAATTATTCCAGAGAACAGTGACTACTTCAAGCCATAAAAGTCAATATTCAGCTTGCTGACTTCAGCAATGATACATTCATTTTTCTATGAAAAGAGATCACACAGTCCTCAGCCAGCACAGCCTTTGACAGACAGTTGCTACAGGGAGCAACTGGGCAGCTATTTTTGGTCAATACCTTAAATGCTGTGGGAGACAAAACATCTGGACAGACTTGACTGATCAAAAAGACAGGAGAAAACATACTGCACCTCTTTGTTTTCCTTTATTTTTCTCCCAGATCTGTTATGCTGACTCAGATCACCTCCTCCCTGCAAGAGCTGCTACCAGTTTTGCACACTGGGAATGTGGCACTGAGACCTTCGTGTGGGTATCTACAAACAGGCATTGCTGACTGTCAAAGCATCCCTTCATTTTTATTTTGGTTCTGCTTTCAAAACAGTCACATGAAGGCTGAAAGATAATCAGTGTTCTATATACTGAAGTATTATATCAAATAAGTACTAATTCTGTTTCCCCTAAAGCAGTTTAGAGAGAATCACTGTTATGTAAACAGGAAGGGGAGGGACACCACACACGACACACGAACCAAAAAATCTGAACACATGACTACAAGTTTACCTGTAATAAACCCAGGAATAGCGTAATTTGGTAGTTTCAGTCCCTTATTACAACCAGGAACAGGTTTGTAACTTACCCAGGGACTGCAGAGCCCTGCACTTCTCTCCTGAATTACAGCAGGTACTGTGATCCTGGAGAGTGGGGACCATTAAAGTCACCCCAAGTTTACAGATGTATCACTCTTGGTAAAGAACCCTAAAGCACACAGCTACTCACCCCTTACTTCTAAAATACTGAATTTATTCCTCCTGCAGTATCTTCCTGAATTCACAGTTAATGCTGTTTTTCAAACATCAAGAAACTTTCTGACACAGTATCTAGTGCTGGGTTTGACTGTGTCAGTGGAGCAGCTGAAGTGAGAATGACAAGTGGCTTCAGCATTACTTTAGACCAGGGCTTCTGGGTAGAGGTACAAGATGAATTTCTGGCAATGTTTTTCAGTCCCTTCACAGCCTTTTGTTCTGGGGGATCATTGCCTGTTATTAGCCTAAATCAAGAAATCCAGCTTTGTCTCATTTACTCTTAAATGATTTAAAATTCATCTTCTAAATGGAGTATAGTCTGCTGTGATTCAGAGCTGCAAGTCTACATCTCTGACAGTAAGAAAGATATGACACAAAGTTCAATCTTAGGCCTGCTCATAGCTTCACTTTTTGTAAATTATTTACCATCTGTTCACAGTACTGTCTATTTAGACAAAGATGATTCAGCCATCCATGCCAGGAGTTACAAGTGGAGAAGTTGTACCAAGAAGTCAGACTGGCTTCCACTTCAAGTATTACTGCTTTGTGGGTGCTGCCAGCAAATATAGATGCCAAGCATTTCCCAAACACTTTTCTGGATTCAGGGAACAGTCAGCAATTTGTATGTCTGTCAGCTCGGCTCACTGAGCAGCACGGGACACACGGGTCCTTCAAGAGGGACTCTGAAAGCACACAGGAAGGGGACCTGTGCAGATGAATGCAGGGAGGTCACAAATTAACATACAGGGAGCCACAGAGAAGGCAGCACAAAGATGCATCACAGAACATCTGACAAGCAAGTGGCAGAGCAGAAGTGACAAGAGACCTCGGAAAGCCGAGCAAGTGACGCTAAATGGAGAGGGTCACAGTTGTGTATAGCTTTCAAGGCTGACAAAAAGTATCCATCAGATACGATAACTGGATGGGAAGTTTACAAGGGACTTATAAAAAACGGAATTTCGTGGGCAAATAGGTTAGTGGAAGTGTTTTGGCTGGACCAACAGAAGTAATGACTATGACTGAAAAGACAGATTTACTTAATATATATTAATCAGAACAGGTTAACAGAGAAATGCCTGAACAAGAAAACACCCTGGAGAGATGGAGAAAATTCAGAATAACCTGTCTGGTATGGTCCTGAGCCAAATGAGATGCTGAGGTTTCTCTAACACTCTGCTTGCTCTGAGAAGACATTTGTAAGGCATTTTACAGAAACAAGCCAATATACAAGATCGAAAAGCAGAAGCTTAGCAGTGAACAGAGAGACACTTTTACAAATCATCTGCACAGACATATGAGAGCCTCAGCTACCATTGATTCAGCTGTGAATTGAAGAAATTGCCTGAAGATCAAGGCGAAGAGCAAAGGGGACAGGAACAAAGCCTTAAGAAACAACCTCTCTTCCCCCCCAAATCATTGGGGAAAGCAGAAATTGAAAACAACAGCATCTCATAGAAGACAAAAAGTGTGAAGGACCGAACACTTGGCCATTTAAAACAAACCTATTATGATTTTTATTACAACTGTCAACAGCAACAGCTGTCCTTTCTGTCCTCAAAAAAATCCCCACACCAAACATAGCCTAAACAGCTGACCCCTAGCCACTCACAACACCTCCTGCAGGCACTCTGCAGCTTCACAAAGCAGCATCTCCCTTCCCTTTGCCTAGTTATAGTATGTTATTACTAATCCCATGTAGAGAGCACAACAACAGCAGCTCAGAGGCTGATAAAAGGAGATAACATATATCCCCTCAAACCCAGCATCATTTTCTCAGGGATTTGTACTTATTTATTGGTATCCTCATGCTACTTGGGAGATGGCTTCATCTGCTGGGTACTGCAGACCTGAATTCTGTGCTAAAGAGTGTCCATCGATTGTTGCGAGCTTTTACATTTAGATAAACATGGTTTAGAAGTGTTCTTCCATCTATTAATTACTGAGCAGACAGCAGAGAACAATGCTAAACAAAGGCACATTATCCTGTCCACACAGGATGGCAGTTGTCACCACCACTTCAGGTTTTCTAGAGATAATGAATAGTACTAATGCAAGGAATCATTCCAATTCCAGATATGCAAACCAGCCTCTTATAGGTCTTCTAAATTCCTACTGCCAAATGCAAACACACACACACACACACACACACACTCCCTCTCTCAAAATACCAACACAAAAGTGTATTGGGAATCTACAAGCACACAAAAAAACCTGACAAGCTGCAAAGCTGCAATTGCACAGAAAAATAGGACATGAATAACTGCTGCATATTCTAAATTCCTTTGGGACACTGAAAAAAGCCCCAATGAGATATATATAAAACCAAGGAATTCTACCATGACAGAGAACAAGTAGCTCTCTACCAGCAAAAAATTAAGCTCACATTTTAACAGTCCTGCCAGAAATAAAGTACAAAGGATATTCTTTCCTCGGAATAAAAACCCAAACAAACAAAAAAGTTGAAAGAGACACTGAAAGTACAGATACTGGAGAAAACTCTTCTTGCCTGCCACAGGCAAGAAACAAGCACCCATGTAAACAGAAGAGGCCAGTAAAAACACGTATATATTGACAGTAGTTCCTGATTTAGGGAAAATAAAGCGGGAGTATTTACCACAATTATGCCTTGAGTTAGTGGCCTGTTGCCACCCAGATCCCATCAACTGAGCAGCAGAAAAGAAAGCTGGTTTGATATGAGATGCTGTTCTCATTTATGAAATGCTGATATCAGTACCAAAGTTAATAAAAATGAGCTATGGATGATGAGATTCGATTTTGCTTATGTGGTACCCAGGCTGTGCCAGGTTCATTCTAACATACAGATGAAGATATTTCCTGTCTCCATCAGTGCACAATCCAGAAACTGCATGTCCAATGTGGGCAAAAACCACACAAAACTATGTAGTTTCTTATTCACACACCATCTGAGATGCCCCAAGATAACCCACCAGGGTTCTAGAGGCTCATGCGGAAGGACCTGAGGAACCCACAGGTCCTACATAAGATCTGCTGACCCTTGGAGATGGTCTCAAATGCCCCTCAACATTTCAAAAGGTACTATCTGTGTTTATGCAGCAGAGATGTGCCCAGACTGAATTAACCATGTACACACGGGTTAAGACTAACTTTCCAGAGCAGATTACAACAAGCTTGAGAGCAGCCCTTCCACTTTCTCCTTCCAGCCAAAAGAAGTTGGGAGTCAAATTCCCCTCTTCTTAACAGCCCCTAAGAAAGCCCAGGGGATGAGAAGGTTTCAGATGTTACAACAGACTCCCAGCTGAGACTGCACCCTCCACATCTCTTTGGATGCTGAAGCCAGTGTTATCTACTGCTTCAATCTTCAGGAAGTTTCTCAACTGAATTGGCTCGATCAGTGTTCAGCAAGGATGTGTGTGTGTGTGGCGGGGGGGTGGTTATCCTATTTTTAGTGTATGGAGCTGTTTCTGGGGGGTTTTTTGTTTGGTTTTGTTTTTCTTTTAAGCTATAATCATCTTTAGAAGATGAGAAACACACAAAAAGAGCCGGCAAGAATATTTACCCTTGCATTAAAGCAATGCCCCAGAGCACACTCCTAAGCTCAGAGCCCTGCTGTGCAAGGTGCAGGAGGAACAGCAAGCGCCAGGACTTCCCTTCCAGGAATTCACTGGTTCCTGGTCAAGACAGGTCATAACCCACAAGGAAGACAGGACAAGCTGGAGACTAAACATGCAGAAGGGGTAAGAAGTATTGGGAGGAGGAGGAAACAGTAAGGTGAACAGCATCTAACAAAAGAATAAAATAAATACCAAGAAAAACTCATAGTAGTGAGCGCTCAAATCTATTTCTGATCTTATTCAAAGGATGACAAATATTCTCAAGGGAAATAACAGTTCCTGGCACCACACCCACACATCACTATGTTAAAGCTTTAGCATTTTCTGACTGCTCAAATTAATTCAAGTTTTAAAGAAACAAAACCTGGAAAATTCAAAACACAAGTTGGAAGATTCTGAGCCTCTTTGTGCTCCAGCTCCTATTTGCAGCCCCAGCCAGTTCTCATGTGGCAAAAGACAAGTTGGCAAGGAAGAGCACAGACCTGGCTGAACAGAGAGCTCTGGCTGGAACTCAGGGTAAAAAGTAGAGCTTATATCCTTTGCAAGTAGGGGCAGGTAACTCAGGATGCATACAAGGATATCATAAGATTATGCAGGGAGACCATTAGAAAGGCCAAAGCCCAACTAGAACTTAATCAGGCTACTGCCATAATAGACAAAAAATAGTTTCTATAAATACATTCTACAAATACCACTCTAAATGGACAGATTACAAAGAATATTAAATGAAATAGTGTACCTAAACTGTACATAAACATTGGACTCTTACGTTTTGTAGTGCTGTTCTAAACAATAGCACTGACAATAACAAAACATTTTATCACTAAGGAACCATCTAATGTCAGTGGCACCCTTTGGTAGCAAGTCAGGCAAGTTTCAAAAGTTCAGCTTTACTGTGTTTGCAATAACCAGGCAACAACCACTTTTCAGTTATCACATCTCACATCAGTGTCTGTCAAAGTACAGCACTTTCTAAAGCAGTGACTGATGAGAGCAAGACCCAGGTCCATCCTCAGCTCATCTCCACCAGCCACTCCACTAAATACAGCAGTCTAGTCTACAGTTACACAGTATTTGCTAAGAATTTGCTATTATATTTCACTTCGACGCACCATTTCTGATGAAAAGTGTGTAAGAGGACAGCCAGGGGGAATTCAGAGTGGATACGCTGAAAGCCATTGCTCAAAAGAAAAAATTAAAATCATTGTCATAACTAGAGAGGTGCATAGCACTGGTGTCAGCAGTGCTCCATCTGCACAGATGAAGCAGACTAAGTGCCTGTCTCTAGTTCCATCTATCCTCTATCATCTGAAAAACAGAAGTAAATTTCCAGTCTAAGAAAACAAAAATACTCTTGCATCCTAAAGAGGATGGAGAGAACTTAATGCAGCAAAACAGAATGAATTAACTTGAATTTTATATCCTGTAACTTGCATGTAAATAAAGCTAACTTTATTATGGCTCTTGTGTTAGCACCCAGGCTCTGAATACTTCATCATGGATGAAAATGGAAACAACTTAAAAATCTCATGCACATGATAATAAGGCTTTGCAATGTACTCAAAGAATACATATTCACAAATTTACGCTCCTTGTTGAAAAACTGGATACGAAGCTGGAACAACTCAGAATTAAGCCTCAAGTTTTAAGTAGAAAAGAAAATCCTCATTCTTGTTGGATTTCTGCGTTGAGCTTTTTGTTTGTTTAAAGGTAGAACTATACTCAAGAATTTGAATTCTAATTAATATAGCTATTTACTGATCTGAATTTCTCTATTATTGCTCTCCCTCCAAAATCATACTGAGATAGTCTGTTGAGAGACAAAAGCAGAATTACAGTAATTACACTCTGGATGGGACAGAACCTCCTGGCTGCCCTTCGACTGCCAGGCAGTGTTCCTTCTCAGATGGGTCACTTTTGCTCCACTGAGCCACAAAATAAAACCATTTTACTTCACATTAGAAATAAGAGTAACACCTGCAAAAATAATTCAAAACTAGGTCCCCGAGTGTTTCCCATTCTGGCTACATGTCTTTTTCCAGCAATTAAATATATAAACAAACAGTGTTCCTTTAAAACAGAATAATTAAGAAGTCTAGGCACCAATTTTATTTTTTTTTCCAATCACACAAACAGACTTCAAGATAAACATACAGTATCTACAAGCAAGACACTGCGGGGAGATTTTTTGTTTGTTTTTTTCCCCTACATTCATACTTTCTATGTTCTTACTTTCACTACTTATTATATCAACTTCAAAATTTGTGCATATGCTGTCAGTAACTTGGGGAGCAGAAAGAGATTTCTAGCTCCACAATGAACAACTCTTTTCATAACTAAATGGTCAGCTTTTTCAAGCACACTCCACCTCACTTGAAAATAATCGTTTTTACTTTGGGAAAGCTTTCCAAAGTTGTAACCAGATTCCCTGCTGGGCTAATATATTCCATGTGGAAGCCCATACTACCCAAGTTCATGCTTAGTAGTACAAGAACTCCTACTCCAGAGCTGCAGTGCCAATGCCTGCACATCCTGCAATCCAGATTTCCGTGCAGCATAACCAGAGTTTCTTTAAGGAGCTGCAGGACTCTCAGCACATTTGCACAACAGCCCCTGAATTTTTCAGAAAGCACCTCTATTAACAATGCAATGCTTTTGTACTTTTGGAACTACCACAGTTTTTGATTCCAGCTTAAGTAGCAGCTCAAGAACTGAAAGTGACGCATTTTTTTAAAAGTGAGAAATGTGTTGCTGCTGGCACTTATCTGGAATCTCTGCTCCGTGCTGGCTTTGGCCAACGCCAACCGAGATTCCAGATGGGCTGCTGAGTGTTTTTGGTTTTTAAAAAACATGGCAGCCAATGCACCCATCTGGCTGCATATAGAAGTGATGTAGGAAAAGAGATCAAGCTCTACCACTGTAATTGAGATTGATAAATCAGGCGCTAAAATTGTGCACAGCAGGGAAGAAATATAAATGTATATACAGGCAGAAGAGCAAGCACAATTTATCTGCATCATTAGAGCAAGAGTTACCATTGAGTCACTGCCACCATGTTCCACACACAGAGAAACTTTCCACTGCTGAATCACTGGGAATTTTTAAAATGTTTGTTCTGGTATTTTAATATAGTTTGCAGCAAAGATTAGAAGCTTAGATGTGCAAACCTGCCACACAAATACAAAGAAGCAAGCAGTACAGGTTCCCAAATTTCTGCTCCAAGGGAAGTCAGAGGTCAAATTATCCAGGCACCTTGCGTTATTTTCAATGGTGCTAAGTTAATAGAAGATTTTTTGTTTGTTTGTTTTGAGCCAGCTTACATTTACTTGCAGCAATAAGTAATTTCAGAAATCACACAACGGTAGAAAGCCCAGTAGGCCTTGACAAAAGTACATTAACTCAATGGCACAGCAGATAAAGCAATGACCTCAAATTATTTAGCTTTGGATCCACTGCAGTAGTTCTCAAGTGTGGCCAGTTACTTCTCACATGTGGCCACAACCAGAAAAAAAAAGATCAAGGATATTTTGTCATTAATACAGCCTTTATGTACTCTCTACTGTAAATGTCACTGGTCTCTGACCTTCAGTTTTGACAATACTGGATAGTCTGAGGACGGTGAGACTGAACCTGTTGTTCAGTTTAACAGGAAAATATCTGTTCTCAGCTGCAAATACCAGAAGAACTGTGTTTAAAATAATCAGTTTGGTTCTGTTATTTTTATCCCTTTAAAATCAATAGGCACAAGTATAATTCTCTTCTCACAATGCTGATTTAGTTACTTCAACTTCAGCAGAGTCACTTCTAATTTACAGTGGAATAAGCAGGAGGCAAGTGAGAATGACAGAACTCTGGGGAGGAGCACTGATTAAGCAGAGTCTTTTGGAGGTCTCTGTGGCTCCAAGTTCACCGTCAAGGCATGTGACCACCAGAGTGTCACATTCCTTCAGCTGCCATGCAGGACAATTGCCAAGAGACAGTTTAACTTACGTGTCTTGCTTTGCTTTCTCCTTTCCCTGAACAGTTCATTGCAACATTAATAGAAGAAAAAAAAAGTCATAGCAACCAAGACATGGAAGGAAAAAGCCCAGGCATATTGAAGTCAGTGGGCGTTCTGCCATCCAGAATGCTGGAGCCAGGATTTCATGCATTGTCTCATTCTATTAATATTTAAGTAATAATGAGTACAGATGTACCCAAAAGGACATATCATTCAAACTCTTAGATCACTGGCATCTTCTAAATAGCCAGCCAGATGTTCCCATGTCCTTTGCATCCTAAAGAACAGAATCATTTCAAGCAGCACCCACTGAAGCATTAACAAAGGAAGGCTCTGGAAATACTTCTACCAAGGATCATACGGTTTTAGCTCACTGAAATGGCAGCTTTCTTGGAAGCTTCATGTGCTGCAATACAAGGGAGATTCGGGTCTATCAGTAGAGATTATTCTCCTCTTTACAGCTTTTAACAAAGTACCAAGAAGCAAGTTAAATTCTGCATTCATTTAAAGCAAAAACAACAACTGCTTTTTATGTTACAGTTGCATTTAATAAACACTTAATGACTTCAAGTAATATACTACTTTGCTAGACCATTGAAATTAGAAGCCAGACAAATACTTGAGTGAACAGTAAAAGTGACAGTGTGATCAATCCCAGCTGAGAATTCTGCTTTATAATTCAAGGACTTTTGTTTGCTATTTCAAGTACCTGAAAAGCACAGCGATTACCTGACCCTGCTCCAGCTGCACCCACCTCACCCCAGAGCTCAGCAAGGCACTAGGGAACTATGATCCAGCCTAGTTATTAACAGGGCTCTTTTATGTATTTTTTTTCTTTTGAAGAGTATTGCTTGCTAACTAGGATTCAAGATTACTAAATATAGACTGTTGCTGTATAAACAAAGACAAAGCAATGTTGAGTCTACTGTCATTCTGACAACTGCAAACATCCTGCTCAGTTCGGACTGTCAGACCCAGAACTGTAGCAGCAGCAGTATTTAAGTCACATTAACAGCCTTCTCAGTGCTCCTCCAGGCAAAGAGACAACACTGGAACCTACTGTACTCAGCCAGCTAATTTCTTTCAAATGTTCATAATATGTTAATATACTTGATCTTCTGCTAGGTCAGGGCACTGACAATCTCTTGTAGGTAGATATCATTTCTAGGAATTTCAGCAGATTTTTGTAAAGCATACTTCAGTATCAATATTTATCCAGGAGGAAAATTGAATCAATCTGGCATCTGTCTGCCTTCTCCACTTTGAGGTCACAAATGGATATATAGAGATGCAGGATTTTTTTTTTAATTGATTTTTAAGTTCCAATAAGCCTTAGCTGCTCCTTTGTAAAGCCACCAGAGAATGAACAGCGGTTCAAAGGTGAACAAGTAACTTTAAATGAAACTGGTCCAGAAATAATGGACTTCTGCTTCACATCATTTCTTCCACTGCATGGATATAGTACTGTATATATAACATAGCTGAAGGTTTCTGCTCCACAGAGATCACCCAAGAAATCTCTGCGGGCATTAGGAACCCTCTGCAGTGGCTGCAAACATCTTTGCTGGTTCTACATAAACCAAAGCCAATAGAAAATGTGATAAGGCACAGTAATTATACCTGTTGCCCAGCTCACCTCCCTGTCATGCATGGCAGGGGAGGAGTCCAGCAGTTCAGGAAGGAAGAAACACTTTGCTACCTCCTGTGATCACCTTGTATCACTGAAACACTCCACTCACAGGGGTGATACTTGGAGGATTTTGTATCAGGTGAAAGAAGCGCCATTATCACTGAACATACGTCTTAAAAGCCTAAGAACTAAAAAGAGCATGAAGTATTTGAGGTAAATAAATCTATGTAGGCTTAAATGTTATGGATACGCAGGGCAGAGTCCGATTCGATTTTGAGAATTTGGAAGTCCTGGACTTTTCTTGGAAGAGCCTAGTTTTCACCTCACCTGAATGTATAAGCTTTACACACGTGAAAGTTCATGAAGCCTTGTTTTTAAGTATATTAATAATGTGTCTTTCTAGGGTTGATGCAGAGGCACTGGTTTCATTTTCATCACACAGCACTGTTACTAAAACCCAAAATTACAAGTTATACCAGAGAAGAAAAATACATAGTTTTCCACAATATCCTGCAGACTTTAAATGTATTTATATACATGAAAGATGATCAAATTTATTAGCAGTTGGTGTACTACTCCGGCTTTCAACAGAGCTCGATTTCACAATATTTTTACAGATTGAAAGCTGAAGAGCCAGAGGCAAAATAGGCACATATTAGACAACTGGGTCAACTCCAGCCTGATAGCAGGCCATTTCACTGTAATAAGAACTAGAAATAAGGGAAACTGTTCTAAAGGTAAGATCTAGCAATATCTAGTTCCTGCACTCAAAAAGAACAACATTTAGCTGAAATACGTAAGCACATCAAATTCATCCATCAGACATACAGAAGACACAAGACTTAAAACACACCAAATCCTTTATGTGATTTTTCTTCAGCTGAGGCTACTGAAGCCACGTATCAAACCATTCACTCACATTTACCAGGACACTCTCATATGAAGAGAACTTAACTGTATATTCAATACAGCTTCGAGTCAGATAAGAACCATCAGTTTTACAGCACAGTTTTTGCTCACATAAAATTAGTTTATTCATGCACACACACACAAACTGAACAATTAAAGTTACCAATATCACTTATAAATTCTGCTATTCATCATCCCAAATGTTACATTTGGGAGCTGGGGGAGGAAGGAGCCTACAACAAGTCAGATTTAATCACAACATCTGCCAAGAACTCCCAACCTTCGATTTCATTCCAACAAGAAGTAACCTTTAAGAAGAACACACTAAAAAAGCTACACTCTGTTCAACAAAACCCACTTGGAATATTTAATGTCAAAGCACTGATAAATTTAAGAGAAAAGGTTGGGATGTTTCAGCAGCCGTGTAAGGCAGTTGAAGCAAGCTGCAGATTTACAGTGTCTGCCCAGAGCTGGGGGATGCAGCTTTAAGGAGGCTCAATCAAACGTGCTGCTTAAATCCAAGCAAGCTTTGATTTCTATTAATTCCTTCTGATTTAAAAGATTCTGTGTCCATCTAAGACCTCCCAGCACACTAACTGTCTGACTCACCAGGGAGACACACTACAAGCTGTGAGGATTCCACAGTGGGGACGGTTATCCTCAACCTACATAAACCCTGGGAAACCTGTCAATAATCCAGCCCCAGACACCAGTTGGGCACTCTCAAGTAGATCAATGAAGGGTCAGAAAGAAATGAGTCCAGCACCAGTACAGAACACTGGTGACGCAGGTGGCTCTGGCCTCTGGCTGCACCGCTCCCTGACGCTTATCACAGGCTTTCCCATCCCCGCCCTGCAACCAGGGGGGAAAAAAAAAAGGCAAAATAAAAGTTCTGCACTTTGGATTGTTCATGGAGAAAAGGCAAGGAAATGGGTTTAAAATTACAGAGGAAGGAAAGGTCTGCAAACCCAGGAGAACGTTTTTTTTTTCCCGCTTCCAAAAACCACACAAAGCTGAAAGCACACAGTTCAAAAGAGTCACTGCAGCTTGAGCCCCTCAAGCTTCCTTGCACCCCACTGGAAAGGGACATTTCTTTAACTGAAGCTTTTAGCAACAAAGTGCCTCCATAAACTAATGAAGTTTCTACTTGTAATGTATCAGAATACAGTGTGAATATGAATTAACAGATGGACAAGAAAATCCAATACAGTAACTTAGATGGCAACACAGTCTCATCTTCCATTAGCTCAAACCAGACAAAGCCTCTTGTGGCCACCAACAGATTCAAGGTCAAACACCTACAATGCAGGCACATGCAAATGTAATGCCACCTACACTTGGAGGCTGACAGAGAACTGCTAATGAAGCTAATCCAGATTCATCTCCAAAAGATTTCACAGGTTCCCCCCCCCACATCATCATGTTACATTTCCAGTTTAATTCTGTTTCAACAATATGCTTCACAGACTAAGATATTACACTTAACATTTGACACTAATGTGTTCTAACAAAGTTGACGCATTAAAAGGATTACACATTTGCAGATTACTGAGCAGGTTCTTCCTGGATGTCTGCCGAAAAAATCCTGCAAATGTTCTGGCTCTAGGCTCTCCCGGTCACACCCAGCATTCATCCCCATGGGTTAGTGTAATCGGTTTGCATGCCACCCAAGGATCTGAGGCAAGCAACTGGGCTGCTTTCACAAGAGCCAAGCAGAGCCATAGAACCTGAATAAATTAAAAAGAAGGTTAAACATCATTAATTCTCCTCACAACACACTGCTGTTTATTCTGGTGCTTTGTCAATTTAGTAATCCAGCAAAACCATATATATGACTGTTATCTTGTATGTGCAAGCAAGAGATTACTACGAGGAAAAGGAATTTAAATTGTCTCTAATAACAAACCTTGAAGATTCAGAAAGAAGAGAAAAAGGAAGAAAGGGAAAAGTTACCAGATAAATTTGGGTTGCAAAACTGAAATAAACGTTTCGTTTGCTCAGTTTATTTTTAAGCAGTAGAAATTCACATGTTCTGAAGCCATTTTACTTCCAGGGATTTAAGTAGGGAAAAAGAAATGAGAGATAAGTCACACAGCAGAAGGGCTGGCACATTTGCCTCCCAGGCTGCTGGCTGAAGGGTCTCAGAAGGAAGGACAAGACTGCAGTTCTGGAACAGGTTAATACATATAACAACTCTCCTGAGGGCTTTCTGCATTTCTAACTTGCCATTTCAAACTTTCAGTGTTAACTTCAACTTCTACATCCTTGGGAGGGAAACATGAGTTTTGAAATAAGTCTTTAATCACTTCAGGATACAACCACATGTCCCACCAAGAAGTGTCTCTTTCAAACCCTGTACAGGGCATGGGGGAAGTATTGTTCTGTGTCAGTAACTCATCTGAGAAAGAATTATGAAATAGTTAAACTCACACACACCCTTCCTGCCTCTCTGGGAAAGGAAGAGTGCATTTATTTATATATTCCATTCAGAAAGCTATATTTGAAAGCTATTTTAAGGCTGCAGACTGAAACGTTCTAGAGGTAACATTAAAGCAATTTGGACAAAAGGACTTTTTCGCTTGCTGTATCTACATGGCACTACTGTCTTTAGATGAATTATATATATTTTCAATAGATCCATGCCAAAGTCAGTGCACAAGTGAAACAGGAGCACCAAAGAACACACTACCACACCCTTAACTACCTATGAGTTTTACACCTGTAGAAACAATATTCTAGCAGGGCTCTCTGATACCATTTCAAGTTGTGCTGCAATTTGGAAAGCTCATTTTTGACAGACCTCACATTTCTGCTCCTGTTCAATTAGTTTTTATGACCTTATCAGTTGAATTTTGGCACACATACATATTGCTCAAAAAGAAGGAATTTCTAAAGGCACTATCAGGAGGCACAAAGTAGGAACTTAAATCCTCAGTGTTTGATGAAAACATCATAAATGGGAAAATGATTCCTTTGCATAATCTGGTGCAGTGAATTGCTTTCTTCAAACACTGAATATTTCCTTTAATGGTATATCAAGTGATCTTGGCAAATCCAATGGTCCTGAGTAAGCAAATGATTTTCTTTTGGCTATAAAAATGCATCAAGTTCTAATCTGACAACTTCAGTTCACAAAAAACACCCTAAATTTTGCTTTCCTTCCACCACCCTTGTACTGCATCCTTCTATTTTCAGCATCAGCCAAATTAAAGGAAGTGTACAGAACTCAAACTGCTAATCACCTGCTTGTACTATTGATCAGCAGCTTTTACGACCTACTACAGCTGAATGAGAAACAACCACAGAAATTTAACAGCACACTACATTTAGACTTTTGGAAGCAGACACCCTCCCACACCTTTCCAGCAGCTAATTCCCCACTCTGTTTTAGCACAGCAGCTTGAAAACTGTGCACTGTGTCAGACACAAACAGATCCATCTGGAAAAGGATGCATTTCTAGAGATTTTGGTGTTTCCTCCCAAAATCTGATCACTGCCCTGATGTGGAGAACACTTGTGCTAACACAGCATGGAGGACTCCACACAGAGCTAAGAATGAACAGCTGGCACTGGTCAGAGCAGCAAAGCCTCCAGCAAAAACTGCACACAACTCCAGGTTGACAAAAGAAGAACCATCCATCCACTGCTCCCCTTCATACACAAAACAGTAAGTCTGCAGCAGCAACTACTGGAGTCAGTGCTGATCAGATACCAGGTAATCAGCTTTGAGACTCCTGGACAGTCAACAACTACGGAATTTTGGTTGGTTGGTTTTACTTGTATTCTTGTTTACTAATAGTCCTAAAAAAGGTGTAAGCAGAGGACTTAATGGCCACCTTATTTTCCTTTCATAGGCTGCTGTTACCTGTCACTGGTTCATGAGCAGAAAGTTTTCAAGTGTGCAGTGTTCACCCACTATCTCCAAAATGACAGCAGCTTAAAAAACAGCTCCCACAGAAGAAACAATGGGTAGGAAAGGGAGGACAAACACCCTTAGTTGAATACTTTCCCATGAAGAAGAGTTCTATCATTTCCTCAGCCCTCCAAAGCAGCCTTCAAATAAAAAATTAAAAAAAAAAAAAAAAAAAGAACCCACTAAGCAGCTTACATATTCATGAAAAAAGTATGCACAAAAGTATGCATTTCTTAAAATATATGCTCTGGTTTTTTTATAGTCTCAAAAAGCAGCAAAAATATTTTTACCCAAATGCTCAGAAATGCTATTCCACACTACACAGATTTGTCAAATTGATACCCAAAAGAAGATATAATGCCCTAGGAGGGGACATTGAGAATGAAACTATTTACAGAGCCTCAGCTGCTGAAGTCACATTGTACCTGGGCTATCATGCAGTTGAAAGCAAACATTTTATCACCGAGGAACAGACTACATGCATTTGTTTACCTGAACTCATTACCCTACCTGTGAAGGAATGCTTGTTGGATACAGATGACAAAACATGAAAATCACAACAAAATTCAACCATATAATTTAAAAAAAAAAAAAATCACTTCCTGTATCTCATCACTCTGTCCTCCAATAATGACAAAAAGTATGTTTTACATATATAAAGCAGGTAGGGCACCACCACATAATATCAACAGCAAACCAAGCAGCAACCTGCCAACAACAGGCAGACAGTAATTTCACATGCCATTAAATAATTAAAGCTAAGTGTCCAAAGGATTCTTGTAACCACACGGTTTGACAGTTTTTAGGAAGCAAGACTCAATATTTCACTGCATATTCAAAAATGAGCTCGTGTGCTTTACAAGGTCTCTGCACTCCTGTGAACCTTGTCCATTATAAACACAGGCTCGAGATATATTCTCACTTTGAGATAACTTACACAGTTGACTATTTGCAGGGCAAACGAATGCAATCAAACAGTAAAGCTTCAAGGAGATTAGAGAGCTGCCAAGGTCTGAACTATATCAACAGCTTGAAGTCAGCTCATTCAATAAAGCTTTGACAGTATTACACTGGCAAAACAAACAAACCGCTGGTGTTCCCATCGGCCGGGGCTTCCCGTTGCACTGGCTCTTTCTGCTCATGTGGGGGGGAAAAAATACCTGTTAATTGCCATTTCTAAAGAAAGAATGGGATCCTACTGTCCCAGGAATATCACACCAGAGGGCTGCTGGGCCAGCACCCAAGCTGAGTCCGTGTACCCCCGGTTGGGTTGTAACTGTGTGTTCTTGCTTTATTTCAAATTGAATTTGCCCAGTTTTAGCTACTGCTCCCCTTCTACCCCATCCTCTTTTCTAAGTTGTCACATGGAAGTAAGTCAAATGTCTTATAGAAATCAGAGAGTGTATCATATCACTGTGTTTCAGTCAAACTTGCAGCTCCATAGCAGAAAGCCTGACTGGGTCCCATAAAAGAGTGATGGTCTGCCTCTTCTAGCCTCTGGGGGAAAACAAAGTCCAAACCACTACAATGAACTACATTACTGTCTTTTATTCACAGTTTTATTCATTGCTTCCCACATTCACCTTTCCTTATTTTGCCTGGAATTGATCTCAGACCAACACCATATTTAGGCATCTGAAAGTAATGGTTGTTCTCTTATCAATTCATACTTCTCAGTGTCTTAAAATGTACTGGGAGTCTTCAGTATTTTGGGGGGGTGAACTGTTATCTGGAAATGTTTATCCCCAATAGTGATTGTTTAATATCCTCTTTCCTTACTGGAGAAAAGTTATGTTCTTATTCCTGCAATATGGAAACACAGCAGCTGGTTCCCCTCTTACTATAACACAGCCACTCATTTATTATCATACAGATGAATGAATATTGGCAAATTTACCATCTTCATTCATAGCACTTCATATTTGGTTTGTCTCAATTAATGCAAAATATTTCTTCTCATTAAGCATAAATCATTCATCCAGTAGTTCTTAACTGACACTTACCTTCCTTTACCAGCTGCTTTTACTGCTACTGACTTGCTTGTGGGTTTTTCCCCAAAAGTTTCCCTTTTTTATTATTTATACTTTCTAGTCCCTCTAACCAGGACTTTTTAAAAAAAAGCAAAAAACAACCATACATTTTTGTTACTCTGGAAAGAATGTTTGGTTTTGAAGGGTGTATAGCAAAGCAATTGAAATGGTTTCCATCTATTTCTGTTTACATTTATTTTCTTCCTAATCAGTAAATTCTTCATGGCTTTTTGTATAGAAATAACAACCCTTCCAAAGCCTTTGTATATTACTATATGCCTGTGTGAATACACACAACATATCCAACTTGGGTTAACATTTTATTTGCACATAAATTTAGTGGCTTCAAGCTCATGAGACTTGAAATTCATATACACAGTTGGAGGTGCTCTTACCTAATTTCTTCTTAAAGGTCTTCTGCATCTCCAGCAGATTTGCAAGTGGCTGGAAAATCTCCATTCTACCTCCTCCTACAGATTTAACAGATCTTGTCTCCCTAGTTTTTGTGCTCAAGCACTAAAAGAAACTAGACATTAGAGTACCTGTGTTCTCAAACACCATAGAGCACACACAAGGATCAATGAACAGCAGTCAATGTTTAGAAATGCAGCATTTCCAAGCAAATCTAAAACATCCAGGTTCAGTTCTGATTCAGTATCTCTTACCTTATTATTTCTGCTTGCAAGAATCTGCTTACTAGAGTGCTGTGGATTTATACATTGATGACAAAGAAACTTTTATTTTCAGAGTTATTAGAAGAAAACTGCAGGCAGCAGAGTTGGGAGCTGGTGAAGCTTTGACCCTATAGAGCATAAGAGCAATACATTGAACAGCTTGTATTCTCCACAACCTATAACAAGTCATTCTACCTACTGTGTAGAGAACGCTTTAATACTTGGGAGAAGGCAGAATCTCCATTTGTATAGCTCATTAGTAACCAATTTCCATAGTTCATTAGCAAGCAAAAGGAATGTAAACCGACACCTTGAAAAATCATCCTGTGCTTAGTAATAAACTTCTTTTCCTTTCCAGGTTAAGGCAAATATGCACAGTACGCACACTTTGGATTTGCATTTCATGAATTTAACACCAGTGCAGCAGAACAAAAATAGAACAGTGGTATTCGTCCATGGAAGATAATATATTAAGTTCTAGCCTTCACTACAAAACCAATCACTGCTCTATCAGATTTTGGACAATTTAAGCACTTGGGAACTCAAAAAAAATTGAGATTCTTTCCTCTGGAAACTACAGAGTCTATCAAAACATATAACCTACTTAGTACATCATACTTCCTATAAAAACTTTCATCAGGGCTCTCTGAGCAATTGCCAGGACAAGTAGATTAAACCTTTGAGCATTCCTGTGAAGGACACAGGTGCAGGAAACAGATTTTTGAGGTAACAGTAGTGCCAGCCATGACTGTTAGATCATCTCACATGGTCCACACATCCATAAGAAATGAAAAACAAACCAAACTGAAAAACTGTTTATAAAACCAGTTTATTTCTTACAAACTTCCCTTCTCTATTTTAGGGTGTATGGGCTCACCAGAGAACACCAAGAACGGCCCCCCTACTCTCCATACAGCACAGACAGTGCAGCACATCCAAAGCAAACCATCTGCCAGTGTCTGAAGTAGTGAAAACAGGTACAAAACTCCACTGACTTCAGCAGAAATGTGCTTGTTCTGGCTGATGTAAATTTGACCAAGGCTCTGTGTGCAGGCTCTGTATTCAAACAGCTGCTTATCTCAGCCTATCACCACGTTCATCTAGCAGTTGCAAAGTCAGTTGCTCTCCACTGCAAAGGAACATATATAGACACATTTCTCCCTTTGTTTTACTGCAAAGCACCCAAGCCAACAAATCAGTGGTAGCAACACACCAAGCCATCATGTCACTTTGAGGAAGTGATTCATGGCATATTGTGGTTTTAAAACTGCTCATCTGTACCAGCTGAACCAGACAGTTTTTCTTCTACCATTTCCTAGCAGTATTAATTATTATTTTAACATTTTAATAATAAATACTCATCTCCCCTTCACTTAGAAAAAAATATTTCTGCTCTTAATGCTCCTCTGAATCCTTAATCTTGTCTCCAAGAACATTATCTCTTCCATTAAAATGATGTGTGTGTGTATATACACACAAACAGTCATTCAATCGTTCATTACAGTTTTAAGCTTACTATTCCAGAGGTACTCCAGAAGGGCCCTTTCCACAGCTGAACTTTTCAGGTAAAGCCATTTCTTGCCAGTGTGACAGAACATGATCCCATTGATGAAGCGGCCAAAAAGCCAGTTACTCCTGTAACACTGGTTAACACTGGAAGTCTCGCAGAGATCAATTTTAATCTGCCATTTATTACTACTTCAAGAACTCTACATGCCTTCAAGAGAATCTACAGTAAACCCCTTGCCCTTTTTATCTCCTTCATACCTGAGATCACAAAACTAATAGAAGCCACAAGCTTTAAGAAGATATTGCTTTCCTGTTGACTCAGATTGCTCCCAAGCAGCTTTGCACACAAAGGGATCATTGCATTACATCACACAGACCTTTTAAACTTTCAGTCTGAGGCAGAAATAATGCATACAAAACAGCTGGAGGACAGGTTTCATTTCAGCAAGACATTTTGGTGATTCTCTTCAGAGGAAAACCTTTGTCTTCCTCTTAATGGATTGCTACCATAAATGTTTCATGAGCATAATATTTTATGCGGGTGCTAAGTAAGGAAAAGCCAAAAAACACTTGCTACTTCCAGTAAAACAACCGAACCCTGTGCCATTGAACAAAAGTATTCTGATAAATGCCTGCATATACGCAGATACACCATAAAAATCCCACTTTCATTGATCAACAAAAACGTTACTGGGTTACACCTGACAATTCCATCTTATTAATTCAGTACCACCCAAACACTCCAGCTGCAGCTGTGCTAACCTATGGAATTGCAGGAGACAGGACAGAAGACAACCCACCTCAGAACAAACCAGAGACTTCACAAGACTTGGATCCAATCGAATCTGCATGCAATGATGCATCAATTTTCTTGCCTCTGCACTGTGTAAAAGGGCATTTGAGGTTTACATGCGGCAAACTATTAGAGCAACAAATAAATATTTTGCAAAATAGAAGGGAAACACCAAGCAGTACAATCACCTACTTGGCTTCGGAAAGAATTTACTTAGAGTTTTTTGGAGGAAAAAAAAATGACAAAATAACAGGAATTTACTAGTTTAGTGGGAAACTTCTCGCTTTCACCATTTTGGCTCCAATTCGACAACACATTTAAAGAATTCAAGAGTTAAGTTCACGTTTAGTACGTTCCTGAGTTAAAGCCAAGAAGTAAAAATGGGCTGTTGAGCCAATATAGAAGGAACACAGCATTAAACCACAGGTACTGATGGCTGCAACCTCACACACCCAGCTGGGCACACACAGAGTATGAAACTTAATATTATGAGGTATGAGTCTCTCCTACATCAGCTAAGAGCTCCTGCTCCAAAATCAACAGCAGAATGGTTCTATCCACATTTATTTGTCTGTGCCTTGAGCACAAAGTCAAAATGTCACACAGGCTGCCTGTAGGTGGCTTTACCTGCGAGTTCTCAGGGCTTCCATCAATACCTGCAACTCTGCTGTTCCTGAAAAGACTCCCACAACCCCCCGAGTCAGCTATACTTCACAACTGCTGCCACCTGACCTTTCACAATACTCACTGCACCAGGGGGGAAACTGCAAAATAGCTTTTCAGGGGTCCACCTCTCTCCAAGATTAAATTTGTTAAAAGTGCAAGTCTTTCAACCTCACCCATTCTGTGATATCACAGTACAGACAGCTTAGACCCCTGCTTCAAAAATGTGAATTAGTATATAATGTCAAGAAATCAGCTTGTTCAGCAGCCAATCCTAAATCACAAAAGCAAAACAAAAATTAAAATCTCTCACAGAAAATATACTCCCTTGAAACCAAGGCAAGAGGTTAAAAAGGTACAATAGTGTTTTTAAAGTAGCCATGGGCAAATCTAGTTTTACCTTAATATTTGAAAATTCAGAGGGGAAACATTTAGCAATTTCATAGTCAAAACAAAATTCCTTGATTCTTTCAGCACTTATTCTTTAAGCACTATTAAAAGGACAGACCCAGCACAGGTTTCCTGGATTCAAAGGTGACTACTGGGGAGTGACATGCACATCTTTGTACTTCCAGCTTTTTCTATCTGCAAAATGGACCGAAACAATGGACCAGAAGAGGAAGCTGCCATCCTCCACAAAGGAAGGAGACAAGGAAAAGTGCTGTCCCTTAATGCTATTTATACTGCTGCAGCACTCCCAGCTTGTAGAGGTCTGCAGCTGCTGAGCCCTGTGCAGAAAGGGGAGCAGTCTCGGCCCCAAACTGTTCACTCAAATGGGATGTCAGACCAACCCCAGCCCATGTTGATCTTGCTCGGTTCTCAGACAAACCAGCAGTTTCCCAGTGCTGATATTTAAACACATGAAACCCCACCCACAGCCCTCTGAGCAGCCTGGCTCTCTCTGCCTTTAGCTTAACAGGATAGCAAAGCCAATTAAAATAAACAGATTTATGATGCTCACAGCCTTTCTGCATCGGCACCATTCATGGAACACTTACCAAAAAAAAAAAAAAAAAATTAAAAGAAACAAACGCAGTAAGGCCTGTAGCCAAAATAGCTGGAGCTGCATTGAAGGAAATACTTGAGGGATCCTGCTCACAATGGGCGGTTTCCTGCGGCACCAGCCGGCCCCGCTGCCGCTCTCCCCCAGGAAGGCCCCACAAGAGCATTAAGCCAAGCTCTTGTTCAGAAAGCTCAGTGGCAAGAGGAAAACAGGGGCAATATTAACTACAGGTAAATCAGTGCTGGCTTTCCCCACACACTCCCCTTTTAGTCTTCTACAGCCTGAGAGCAGAGTCACAGAATCACTCGGAGTTGGAAGGGACCCACATGGATCATCAGTTTCCATGCCCTGGCCATGTGTGCATGGGCCTTTGCATCTGAACCACTGGCTGTAATGACTTTAAATGCAAAAATGTATAATAAGGAATATATTTATAAAACCAGAAGCACTTTTTCCTATACTCCATAATTACTTCTATTCATACTTTTAAATTACACAACATTTAACAAGGACTATACTCTGGTTAAAATGGAAGGCAGTTTACAAGTGTGACGTTTGCTGGTCCAAAAAAAGAAGGCAAAAATAGAAACAAGAAGAAAACAAAGCCAAAAATCCATCCACACCATTAAATTATCGCTTTCCTGTCACCACCAGTTTATTCTGACCACATGAACACTAGTATGTCACTCTTCTCAGAGCTCCACTGAAATCAGAGCAACATAGAACTTATCATAAGGCACATAAAACTGCACCCGGGATATAAAGAAAATTCTGCTGTCCACTGGCAGCCCAAATTACAAATTCAGACTAAAGGCTGCAGGGGACTGTCCCACAGGAAGACAAGTATCTAACACAGCACCTCAATGTAGGCACCGCAGTTTGATCATAGTTAGGCTGGAAACTCTTCAGGGCCAAGTCTTTCTTTATGCAGACACCGTGCCAAGTATCTTGTACATTTGTTATGCTACATAAAGTATTGACTAGGTTGATACTACAAATCCATACATTTTTTAAGAATTCGTGTCCATGTACATTTTGCTTTTATTATTCCTTAAATCTCAAAGAAGCACTACCCCGACTGCTTTTTCCCCCCTCTTAGGAAAATAAATCACAGCATCCTTTCCTTCCCCTATTGAAGTCTGTGGAAACAGGCTCCAGCTCAGACTTTGCATACTTATTATTTGTCATTAGCTAGTAACTCCCACTCAGACTGAACCTGTGCTACTTTCCTAGTCACCTGCATAAATATTTTTTGTCAAACCACAAAATTGCAGAAAAAAATGAATGAATGACCATTACAAATCCATTTGGGCTACATCATTATCATTTCAGACTACAACCAAATCCCATTTTCCCTTTGCAAATTCAATTTCCATCAATAGCCCCATACATCAGTAGCTGTTCATGTTTGTGGCCTCATTTTTTACATTAAAAAAACTGAAAGATTACCGCCAGTGTATAATAGGCAAACTGCATTTTCAATTCCCAACACATGTGCTTCAGGGAGGAAAAAAAGGAAACACAAGGTAAGAGAAAAAAATGCAAATGAATGCACTGCTATCAGCTGTATATTACCCTAGTGACATTACCATACTTCATATCTCTGGTTGCATACTTCAGAGGGAAAAAAAAAAACACCACTACACTGCCATTCAAGTAAATTCTTCTATCACTTTACTGAATATTAGTTTACTCTTTAGGTTTCTATTTTATTTACCCAGGGGCAACAGAACTGAGCATTGATTTGTCTTTCTGCATATATAGTTTTTATCTACTTTGGCAAAATTTTTTCCCATGACCAATGTGGATAACAAGCTAGATTTCAGGTGAAACTCTTCTTTCCAAGTGACAAGACAAAAATCCAAAATTAAAAAGCATCCCCCAGATACTAAAAAGGTTAGACAAATCCTTGATATGCCAAACCTTCTTTTCCACCCATTCTGAGGAGCATCAAGGAGCAATGAGATCTGCAGGAGTCAAAACTCTAGATTTTCCACTGAAAAAAATTGTAGTGCCTCATTACTACAGCTACCAGTCCCAGCACACTGAGTAAATAACTTGCACTGAATTCCAGCATCTGTGCTGCATGGATAATTCAGTCACATTAGCTGGTCACTTCTGGTAAACACTCATTTCATTTGTGATGTGCTGCAATGCAACAGAACAGCTCTTGAGGGAATTAGAGCAGGCAGGTAGTTCCTGCCAATCATTTCAAGGGTCCATTCTCACACCGACACACAGAAGATTCAGACACAACGCCAATTAGTGCTAATTGTAGTTTTCTCCAAGTCCCTCTGCAACCAAGGATGACAGACTTCATATGTGGTTCTTAACATAAGTGGCAACAGTAATTTTATTCGCTTCAAAAGCCTTTCTGGATGCAGAGCTCTAAGCTCAATACATAAGGTTTACCAAGTTTTTAAATGGCAAAAGTACCCTCCATTCTAAGAATTCTACACAAATATTTTTCTTTAGCTCAGTGTCACAGCTATCTGAACAGGAAATGGTTGTTCTGTAGGTTTTCATGTTGCATTTCCCTCAATACAAGGATCTTCAGAGACCTTGACAAAATTTTAACAAGAAAAAATGTGAAAAGCTGCCCACAGCTTCCTGAAAGGCCATCTCAGTTAACCACAGACTCATCACAACAGATCAACAAAATCTTGGGGAGTTAATTTCAGGTCAATACTGTCATATTCATCAATGGGGAACTTTGAAGGCAAAGGTCATTTGGTACAGACACCATCTCAGTTTCTCCAGTCAAGTATCTCCATTATCTGTGAAACCCATCATGAAGGACAAATACAGTTTAAAAAGGACATTTTGGGAACAGAGTTTTTACACTGCAGTTTCACACCAATCCTACAAACACTAAAATTAGTCCAACAAAGATGCCCAAAAGTACATCCATCCATACAGACCCTTTCAAGCAATGGATACAACTTAGACTAAAACTGTGTTTGCTGCCAGCCTTTCATGCCTTAATCACTGCATGTTTAAATACACACATCTACAAAACAAATGTCATGTCCACAGACCACAAGCTCATAAAGAAAAAAACAAAACAGAAAAATGTTAACAATTAATTAAACCAGTTCTCATTACCTCAATTTCCATCTGCAATTATAATCATTTCCCATTTAAAATATCTACCACATTTTATTCTTAATTAAAAATTACATCCTTGCAATGAAGTGCAATATGAATTAACAATTCAAATGTTATCTATGCAAATTCCTTAGTCCTTTGATTTTTTCCCCCATTTATGCAAAGTCATGTGTAGGTTTATTTTTATTAAGCTTGTATAACTTCACTCAATGTCTTCTGCTCTGAACTCTACACATATTTCAATCCAAGGATGCAGAAATAAGTTGTAAATTATACAATTTCTTTTCAAGTCTCATACCACTCATTGAAGAATCAATACATATGTGAAGAGGTATCTTCCCTAAATAATTGCAAAAAACCTGTAATTTTAAGAGATGTTAAATTTTCCATTGGTTTTGACAACAGCCATTTCTTCAGACCCTGCTGTGTAAAGCCAATGGAGAAATTACTGTAACATAGCAAAAACCCATCTTTAAATCAGCTTTGTCTACACCCAGAGTTCAGTGACTTGACTCCTCAACATGACTCTCTGCCCTCAACCCTCCCAGAGGCAGCTCTTATCCAATTTGTTTTTATCTCCCTCTGCAGTATTTTGAGCTTTTATCCCAGATTCTCCAGGTGAACAAACCCAACAATGTTAGTGTCTTATAATATGAATCGTTTGCCTACAATTTCTGTTGATTTCAAAGTAATTCAGCAACAAAGTAGCGCTAAAATGGTAACTTCTTCAAAGTCTGTCTAAACGTTTCACCGCCCGCTTCCTATTGAGAAAACCCAAGAGTTGAAAGCCCATTTAACAAGAGTGCCATTATAATAATACATCCATAATTACACACACATCCTACCAACACTGCTCCCTGCCTTGCCCAAAGCTACTCTTCCATCCCGTTCCAGCAGGAAACACACCAAGTACAGGACCAGCTGAAACTGTGCCACACACACACACAGCAACAGGGATTTCTCAGCCAGCTCCAGGAGGATACCTGTGAGTCTGCCTTCTGGCTTCCCTGCCAAAAGAGGGCATTCTGCAGCTGGGAGAAATTAAGGCATCACACTGTAAGTTGTCTTCAGCTGTGTGGTGCAGGTTATTCAGAATGGCAATCAGCTGCGTGCGCTCAGTAAGGAAGCAAGCAAAGGTGGCCAGCTGCTTCACAGATAAGATCCACACAGAGATTATCATTACAGCCCAGAAGATGAATTTTTCAAGGTCCAGAGGGCAGTGCAATGGCTTTAAACTGAGTATATACTTATGAGGCAATTAGATGTGTCAATATGAGGCACAAGAAAAATGCGGCAGATTGGAGCAAGATCTGCAGTTTACCAAATTACAAGGACAAATCTTTAAGTCAAATTATACAAACGCAATTACACAAATTACACTGTAACCTTCAAAGGAAGAGGCCTTCACTGTGTTCCAAAAGCCTCATTTTGTTATATTAATAAATTCCAGCAAGACAAAGTTTGAAGTCATGCATTTATTTCAGTGGCTAGTTTAAAAACCCCTTTACTCAATGATCTTTTTCTGTCATAATCTCCTTATCTAATTTAAACAGAGTGCATTCTCCTGCTACGAATGTAATTTTCATTTAAGTTGCTATAACTTGTGCACAAAGGAATATGTCCATTCAACTCACCAGCTGATATGTTCTCCCGTGCTATATGAGAGCATACTATTTAATATACCCCAAAATGAGAGTTGCTTCTTTCTACTTTCTTATAAAAAGGCCAGATAGCATCAAGCCCCAATACAGCACACCTGGGAGAAGTCATGGGAAGCTTTTACACAAATACTAACTCTCTTTTCTTTCTTTCCCAGCCTGCAAAGTCTGCTTGAGATAAAAGCAACCAGAAAGGACTAAGATGTCTGAAGGCAGTTCCGTAGCATTGTCTTCTCTCTCTCACTCTTTTAGAAGCAAGCACGTATGAGGTCTCTGTCTCCCCCTCCAATTATGTCATTTGTCCTCTGCTAACTCTTAGCCACATTAAAAAAAAAAAATCCTTCTCTCCAACATTGTAATTGGAGGAGCTTTTAATAGATAATTTAACCTTGTGAGGATCTTCATTTTCACTGAGCATATCTCTCTAATCTATGAAACAGCCAAACCCTTTCACCTGAGCATGCCATTCTTTAATTGTGACAGCATTGTGAGATAACACATTTCAAATAGTTGATCAACCTGGGGGGAGTATGAATGCCCAAATATTTAACAATGATGCCTTTTAAAATGAAAACTCAGGCTTGCAAAGACAGTTGTTGCATGATCAACAGTATACCAATACTATCACACACTGACTATTTATTTTACACAACAAAAAGATCAGCTTTTTCAGAAACCAATCAGTAATTAGTAGCTGTATCATTTTTGATGTCTCAGCCACTGCACATCAGTTTACCAGCTACTACCGTCTCTCAGAGGAGAGACTATCAAATTAAAGAGAAATGGAAAGATTACTGCTATTTGTACTCTTCGAAAAATTCCACCAGGTCAGTATCAATGCCAACTTCATGATTATGAAGCTCCAGAGCAAACCAGATTTATCCTGTAGTCAGCCTTACAGGAGCTGAAAGGGTGAAGGTGTAGCTGTAACATCCTCTAGGTCAGAGAAACTCAGATAACACTGAGGAAAGGCTCCTTTTTTCTCAAGTGTAGTGAGATCTGATAGATAAGTGCATCCAAAAGGAATTCAAGCCATTAAAGAGAAAAAAAGTTTCCCTGGAGAATACACACCTTTTCTTCCTCATTGCCAAGGTACTCATCCCCGGCACTGTCAGACACGGGGACCCCTAAGAATGTCCTGCTACCATGATAAAGGTACCACAAAAACATACCACAGAGTCCTCACATGCATCTGGGATCCACTCAGTTCCATCTATTGCTGGGCAGCACAAACTTCTCCTTGTCTTCCTTCCCAAGGACAGGAATCATCTGGGCTGATACCTGTACAACTCCCAGGCCAAAAAGGCTTTCTGGCAGCCTAACTTCACTGGTGGCATGGCAAGGCACCAAGATCCTGAATTCCCCACTGGAAAGGTGATTCTGTCTCTCAAGATGTGAAGAGCTTTCCATATCCCCCCTGCTCTCCCACTCTGGCTTCACTTAGATTAAAGCAGGAGGAAGTCTTGCCATTTGATACCTAAATTCAGCTGAGCCCAACAAAATGCAGCAAAGAAGTTGACCTCCTCCTTTGCCACAACAGTGAGAAGCCACCCTGGCTTCAGCAAGCTGGTTCAGTCAGCCTGGACTGCGTGTACATGGGCATGCAACTGCTCAGCCCTGTGCAGCAAGGCTTGGAGGCACCACCAAACACTTTACCAGCAGCCTGAGGAGCCAGAGTCTAGGAGGGAGAAAACACAGCCACCTCCCCAGAGCTTCTCATCCAAACATACATCTTCAGCTCCCACATTAACCAGACCAGAACACTCAAGCCACGTTCACTCAGCTGGAAGAAGGCAATGAGGAATTTCATGGTGCTTCTCTGGCCAAAACAATCCATGTCACCTAATGCAAGGAAACAACTGGATGCCTTCCTTAGTGTCTCCTTTCACTGTCACTTTTTAGGCATTACAGAAGATACAGGAACATAAAGAGCCAGGACAGGCTGTGTTTATGGGTATATTGTCATGAATATGGTCCAAATGGTTGAAGTCTAATTAAATTTAAATGCTTCTAATTCAGGAGCGACTTTGGTCTAAGGAGAACTGAGGAGCTCAGTTTGCCACTCACAGGTGCAACGTGCTCACACTGGCCTTCACCGCAAGGAGGACACAGTATCAGATTCAGCTTTTCTGTAGCTGTCAGAACCAACCCCAGTAACAACAGCTAGAGTAATTCAACCTGGTTCAACACCCTGGAACTGATGGAAATGCAGACTGTCATCTGAGAAGTGCTGGTTACACACAAGTCAACTTCAGAAGGTATTTTCAGCATGTTTGTTCAGCTTTGTCATTTCTAAAAATAGCTACAGCCCAGTCCATTGGTGTCCTTCTCAGGGACACTGGAACATCAGGAGACATCGAGGTCTTCAGGGGCAACACACCCCATCAGGGCCTGCGTGTCTTCAAAGTAAGGTTCAAACCAGGACACTAAAAACTATCATGTTTAAGATCCTACAATACACAGTCCCCCAGAATCATAGCAGGGTTTGGTTTTTTTTCCCCTCAAAATTATCATTAGATCCTTTGAACTGTTTTATGCTTGGGCAAATCACCTGTGATCTAGTATATTATACTATGCTATTTCCTTATAATTGTTCCTTGCAGAATTCTCACATGTTCCACAGTGAAAATTCTGGTCCTCAAAAACACTCCTGGGATGGCATGGAAAACAGCTAAACTGGGGAAGAAGAGGCAAAGAAAAATATAGCTGAACTTTAGATTAAAATACGTGCTAAAAATAAACTGATTTTTAGAACACCAATGTGTATTTTACACAGATTCTGTTGTCATTGTTTCTATTGCTTTTTCTTGAAACACTAAAGAAAATATACAACTGCTAAAATGGAGCCTGGACAGAAAAAGGGAGAAATCTGGCTGTGAACATGATTGTACAAATAGCTTGTTTCTTCACTGCTTTTCCTCATTGAAAAAAATGTGTCCATAGGCATTAGTGTTTGAAAACAAGCAATCTCCCCACAATTCCCCTCCATGACAGGAACTGCCCAAACTGATGAAGCAACATGTAAACTATAAAACATCAATGCCACTGCAGCTTTTCAGGGAAGGAACTGCAATGAAATATCATTGTCCTCTATCAACGTAGCCTGCGGTAGAGAAGTTTTTTTCCTATCAACGTTGCAATAAATCACTCACTAGTCAGATTTCATCTGATGTTGCACCATCACACCCAAGGTGGAAATCTCCACTGAATTGAACAGGAACTTTTTTTTCCAAGACCAAAACCAATAGTACCAATAGTATAACCAACTACCTGCTCCTATGTGCTGTAGCCTTTCCTCACACCACTCCCACTCGGGTGCAAAAGTAACCAGTGTTATCAGTTTTTATATGCACACTTACAATTCTGGCTTCCAAGTCGACAGAAAAGCACTAGTAAAACACATTTCAGCCAAAGGAATCACAAGACCATCTGCCTTTAATATCACCAACCAAAGAAGTTTCCTGCCATATAAAATAGCCTCATTCATTGCTTGGACAAGACTATTCTTGGGGGGAAAAAAACCCACCAAATTTCATTTCACAGTGGTGTCTATAATCATAGATTCAGACACACATTATGAATCCCCAGTGAGAAGTCAGTTCTACTCTACTTCTACAACATCTGCTGAATATTAGTTCTAATCCACCTACTAACTGCTTTACTAATGGAAGAAACCTATTCAGGTATATAATTCCTAGGCTTAATTATTGTTATGCTAGGATTTAAAAGCAGTTGTATTCATACATAAATATATATATAGCAATACATAGCAACTTGAATGCAAAATAGCACCTTAGGAGTACTCAACAGACTTGACAGTGTTGCAGACTGATCTAAGAGCATCAGAGCATCCTCCTCACCAGTGAGATAGAAAATATCTGAGAAATCACGTCCCAGTGACTGGAAAACTGCTCCAACCATTCAGCCCCAAGGGGAAGGATGACACTACACCCTCAGCTATGCATTCAGGCACTGGGCACTCCTCCTTGCAGCTCATCTAAGGCCTGGACAGCAAACACTGTGCAAGGGTAAGGGCACAGCTACACTGCAGAGGGATGGGGCAAAGAAAGCAGCCCCCAGTCCAAATGGGAGCGTTCCTGCAGATGAAGGGCAAATACCTACAGCAAAGACAACACAGTGCTCAGGGAGGCAGCACTGCACCTCTTGCTGGCTTTTGGGTTTGCAGCAAGGAGAACAATTGAGAAACCTACATGGTAAAGACTACCAGAATTAACACAAAGGACAGTGACCATTGGAACAAGTCATCAGTGGAATACAGGCAGGATGAAAGAACAAAGGAATGGCAAAGCAGCTCTGTAAAAGCATTGACAGTTCTGAATAACAGACAGTCCTTCAAACTAAGATCTTTTTGAGAGAGACTGCAAATATTAAGGACACTAACACTGTGTTATCCTTATAGTCCAGCTGAAAGATCTCTGGAGCTTTTTTTTTTGTTATATATCCAAATCCACAGCATTAGTTCCTTCACAACCATCTTGGCACCACTGCAGTGTCATCCTGGAAGGCAGGACAGCAGAGTCACATAATAAAACCTGAACAGGTAAGCAGGCTTCTCACATAGCAATGTGTGAGGACAGCAAAGGCAGGCAGAAAGGTCCAATTTTTGTAGATGCTGCTTGTATCAATCGCAGCAGAAGCCACCAAAAGGCATCACGGGAAGCATGAGACAGTTTATCAGCTTTCCAGGGCAGACAGGACACTACCACTGGCTTTGATCCTTTATTTCAGTATTTCACAGTATTACATGGCCCAGACAGCCAGTGGTAAGGTGTTCACCAAAACCATGTATTTCATCTCCAGCTCACCAAGAAAGAATGCTCTTAGCAAGGCCCACACACTTCAACATCATTTCCAATGAATACAACTGAAAGTTAGCAAATCAAACTGCAAGGCCTGTGTCTCACTCAGTGTATGCAGTTTAGAAACACGTGGTTTTGCAGAGAAAGAGAGCACTACTTTATTACAGTGGGTGCTCATAGCCTCTGTTCAACTGAAAGCACAACTGTCAGGCACATTAATAATTCCATTCTGATCTTCAGCTTTTTAGCAAGTGAACTTGTTACTAATAGAGTGCAAATGAGACAAGCTCGAGTTGTTACTCTTTGACAGTGTGCATCTTAGAACCCTCATCTGTCTCTGCAGACACTGCCTGCACCCAAAATGCCTGATGATGTCTCTCAAACAGAGGAGCGAACAGGGGAATGCAATCTCAAACCACAGAAATGAAGAGTCATTGATCAAGATAGCAATCAAAACTGTAAAGTGTGAAGGTGTAATCAAGAATACTGTGAAACTGTAAGACTCCTCAGGTCCAAAGAAAAAAGTTAATTTACTTCCTAAGTTGGTTTTCACCTTGAAAGCTAATTGCAGAAAGAGAAAAGGTCACGCTGCTTAATAACATTAAACAGAGAATACAATACATGCAGATAGTGTTTGACATGAAGTATTAATTACGTTCTTGACAGAGAATCTGTTTATGCCGTGATGTATCACTCCTTGCATTGAACTATATATTGGGATTCACTTATGACAGGTGTCACTACTGTGTGGGAAAGTCACCTTTACCTTACAATCCTGGATCACTGCATAGCAGGTTTGCTCATATATTTTTCAACACAGCTGGCTTCTTGGCACATAAACATGAAATCCTGTGTGGTTTTAAGTCATTCGTTAAAAAGAAATGGTTTTCTGTTTTGATATCACATTCAAGAAATTTACACACAACTCTTACATTGCCTTC
This sequence comes from Manacus candei, assembly GCF_025592945.1. Lineage (NCBI taxonomy): Eukaryota > Metazoa > Chordata > Aves > Passeriformes > Pipridae > Manacus > Manacus candei. Next base: position 8,141,377 of record NW_026138073.1, read on the forward strand.
AAGGGTGAAGGAATTATGCTCTTCATCACATCATCTACTTACTAATTATGTTTTGTTCCTACAAAACACTACTTTAGCAGTTTACTTAAGTAAACAGTCTCTTGCCTTCTCTGGGTAGCCAGATCCACCTCTTTTTGCCCTTGGTTTGCCCTCTTCCTTGATTTATAAACATAACTGAACCAAAGTAATTAGAAGCAAAAGAAAAGGTGAGAGAAAACTAAACCTGAGAAATTAAAGTAACACATAGCTCATACCACTCATGCACTTCAAAGGAAAGTTAAACAGGAAATAAGATTCAGACCTTCCAAAAGGTTCTTTTATTCACAATTAAGAATTCCAAGAATTCTTAAACATTGCTGAAATTATGAGAAGCACCGAGCAAGATGACAGCAACCCAAAGAACTACCTGATAAAATACAGACTCAAGTTTCACCTGGCAGAATTTAAAACAAGATGCAGAAGAACAGAAATGCTCATATAGACACTGGCCCAACATTGCCAGATGCTGAACTCCAGAAGAGGTAGAGCAAACACCTCACCAAATGCTTCCACACACCACAAGCATCTGGTCAATCCTTTCTGGAAATGCTCTTTCTGAAGACAAATTATTTCTTCCAACCAGATACCCTCACCAGAGACAGGAAGCCTTGCCTCTGAGAACTGAACCTTCATAAACACAGAGGGCAACCACCTCACAGTACCGTGTCCATCACTGTCCATTTGGGAAGCCAGTCCTGTAAACTGCTGAGGATGATTTCCTGCACCCTGTGATCAGCTCACCAGAGCACCAACACATCCTCTTTTGGACACTTCATCAGAGCACTACCTTCAGATATTTCCTCTGATATTAGGTTATGGTTCACCATTGCCTTACTAGGAAGCACTCACATTGCTGCAGTCTGAATTCCATGTCGAATTTGACTCAGGTCCATCGTTCTTGCTGGCAATCTGCTGGCCATGGGGTAAAAGCCAGCTGACAACACAACAGCTTCTTACACCAATTGGTGTGATGCAGAAATATCCAAGATAAAAACTGAAGGCAGAGGGACCCAGACTCCACTTTTTCCACTGGGAGTCCTCCCTGCAGAACATTGCCCAGATGTGCCAGGGGAAGCCTGTGCTACTCTGCCAGTACAGGACTCCTGAGTCTCAGCATTTACCACAGCCCCCCAGATATTTTTAAACTATTTTTAACTGCAAAGTATTCTTTACTGCATTTATTGTTCAGTGATGACTTAAAGTAAGCATTTATTTTTAAATCATATTTGATATTTTGTTAGGTACACTGGAAAATAAACCAATTCCTACATATGCAAAAATTAGAAATTAATGAGATCTGGCAATTATCTTGATGGGAAGAACAAAGTGATTTAGTTGAACATACAGAGACTTACTAAAAAAAAAAGTCTGCTCTAGTAGTTAAAAAACAAACAAAATTGCTTCTTATTGATTTTAATTTAGGTTGAAACACTAGCTGTCTCTCCAACAAAGCTAGAAATGGAAACAACTATAAATGAGTACAAGATGTGATAAGATAGACAGATTTTTAAGCAATCTAGTATAGAGATGACCTCCACTTTAGACTGTAGTTAAAATATGATATTATATGTATGGATCAATAAGTAAGTTTGCATCTGTCTCAGCTCCAAAAGCTGGAGAGCTACACGTCTTTTTTTCTTTAGCTACTCTAAAATGTTGTCCAATTAAGCTTCACTGTTTTTTTTCTTACAGATCCTCTAGATTCTAATTTACAAATAAAATCAAGAGAAGCAATTAAATGTTAAGTACTATCAGCATGTTTCCCCAAGTGATGCACATGTGCAACAGAATAGAAGTAGTCCAATCTTGATACAGAAGACCAGGTTACAAATTGAAATACATTCGTATCACCATTACTTGCAGCTTCACGCTCGGGCAAGTAACAAACATCAGGCACCACACGCTGCCCGCGCCTGCACAGAGGAGGCTCCTGGACCACAAATCTCACAGGCTGCAGCAGCTCCAGATCCACTTTACTCCTCCAGCCTCCAGAGCCAGCACAGACACAGAGCAGGGGCAAACAGGGGCTCGGTGTGCACAGAAAGAGTAAGTGCAGCACAGAACAGTGCTGGAAGGCACTTTTGGTGATGGCCATCCAGTCCATCATGTTCAAGGCTAATTAAAAGCTTGCTGGCAGACTGCCTGGTCACTCCTCTCTGCTCTCCAGACAGCACACACTGCCAGGGCCTGCCTGGCTCACACGGCACTCTGTCCTGAAGCACACCAGAAGTATCAGCATCGATCAAACACGATTTATGTTCCTTTCAGTGTGCCAGAACTTGAGGCAATACTACCTGATAGGTATGGATCAGATCTTCTCTGTGGTTTTTGTGAAGGCTTTTATACTTGAAAGACTGGACTCCCTCTCTCCTCTAGACATACAGATCTCTCCACTTTCTCACCTACCTTCACAGACACCAGCCTCTTCCCAGACAGGACAATACTAGCTGAGGCAGAAGGGACTGTGTTTTCCTCAATTGTTGCATGATGCTAATTTGCCAAAACAGGCAGGATCAAAGTGAAAAGCTAAAAGTATCCAAGGGAGGCCACCCTAATGGAAAAAGGGCCACAGTAACAGAGCAGATCTAACAACCAGCTCAATATCCAGCAGCAGCAAAGAAACGCTGTCTACCAAAGCCAGTAGCATGAGTAACAGTAAGGGGATGAGGGTATGGATGGTGGGGAAAAAAAAACAACAAAAAATTCCACCACGTTCCAAGAAATCTACTGCCTCTTAGGGGTCTCATCCAAATTGTAATCCCCACTCCAAGGTTCTGATGAACCTCATCAGTTAGTCACACCAGTGTTACCACAAGGGCAACAGCTGAGGCCAGGTCACAGGCAGGTTCTGGGGCTGTGTGAAGCTTTCAGTGTATAATGCTTAACATTAGTCAAACCCTAAAATCACCCACTTTAGATAACTCCACAACAGTTACAGGATGCACTGACTGCTACTGCCTTAAAAAATGTTGGGCTAAAAACAGAAACAAATAAAACCACAAGAAATGATGCATCTGAGACACCAACACTGCAGATGACTTAAGCCTTTCTTTCTATTTCTAAAATTGCCATTATAGCAGCATTCAAGTCACATTAAAAAAAAAAAAAAAAAAGGAAAGAAGATATATTCAAAGAGTTTATTTTAGGCCACATCCACTGAACAGCAGAGTATTTTGTTCAGCACTGACTCCAATAATGATCTAGAAGTCATACTAGGCAAACAATCAACATGAGCTTCCTTGCTGTGGCAGAAAAATAGGCCACTGAAAATCCTTGGACAAACAGAAAGGGCAATAGCATTGCACATACATAATATGAATAAGACCAGTGTTCAGTTCTGATGTGCACCTTTGGGGGGGGGGGGAGGAAGAAAATGCAAAAAAACTCCAGATTGCTACAAAAATTATTCAAGGACTGGATAAAATCTGGTGGCAAAGGGCTTGTGGGGTTCAGGTCACTGAGTTAATCAGGACATTGTGACATAGTTTTACTGTAATGGACTCTCATGGTAACAAAATACCAGAGGGCTCTTAAAACTGGTAGAGAAAAGTGAAACAGATAAGAGACAGTTGTTAAAGTGGTTGCATATTTAGAATTTGATCTTCAGTAATTTGAACAACCAATTTTTTGGTGGCCTATTTATTTTGGTAACTACTTTATCCAAGGAAAGTAGTCAGCTGTTAAATTGTCAGCTGTTGACAGGGAAACTCACAAACACCTCTGCAACAGCCACAGGTTTGCTCAAAAAATTAGGTACAACGCAACAGAATAATTCCAAGGACTGATTATTATGGTAAGCACCCTCCAGAAAGCCAGAATTTTAATGGATGGACTGGACATCACTTCACCACAGGCAGAATCATACTAAGAAATGGTTTTGCATTTCACCATCCAGTAAAAGAAAAACTCTCCAAGAAGCATAAAGACAGCAGTAAAACTGTGCACTTTCGACACAGAGCCACCCTTATGGAACTGCTGAAAAGAACACACACGGTTGTATTTCAGAATAATGTCATGATGAGGTTTATGGTGCAAATCCTCACCTGCTGAAAGCTGCCCCAGCAACAGCAGCATCAGTCGTGCCACAACGTGCAGCAGTTGAGGACCTGCCATTACACCAAGAGAAGACATCATAGAATTTGCACAGTTTGCACCCCCAGTTTGCAAATATAACAATGAATTAATTCACAGTAAACAGAAGGGAATTGTTTTGTGATGCATAAACAATGTAGTAAGAAACAATTTAAAAAGTCACAGTTTCGGAAACTGCCGTTGCTGAGCACAAACTTTTAACACTCACTTAAATAGCTAAAACTGCACAAAGGTGTCACTTTGGAACACAAACAGTTATACAGAAGCCATATAATCTGATGCAAAACCCTTGGGCAAAGTAGGAAAAATAAACAACTCATTTTAGAACCTGAACGCTCCATTAGCAATTCTCACCAATTAAAACATGATGCAACTGCTGTCAACAGGCAAATTTCAGTTGTATTTTAAGGATGGATTTAAATACAAAATACACAAGCTACTGTACTTTAAGAATAATAATTCAACTAGCTCCAAGTAGCATGGAGGCCAACAAGAAGAGACACTCAACTGGCTCTCTCTGCCTGAATGGCATCTGAATGGATGCGAAGTTTAAGAGACAGTCATGCTGCACAACCCCTCATTTCTACTTTGACTGCAGTAAATCTATACCATAATCTCCAGAAGTCTAAAAGCACCTTAGGAATCTAAATGCTAATGAAAGTCTATTGAAAATTTAATCCCTAAATTCACTTGTGATAGCAATGTAGATCTGTACCTAATTGTTTGAAAGCTACTAGATATCTTTATTGTCTTAGCTTGGCGTTTCCAGGGGGTGGGAGGGTAGGGAGGGATGGACAGACAGAAGTCTCATGCTCAGGCCCACTAAACTGAGGTTTATATAAACATGCATCCACCATAAAAATCCCTAAACTTCCCCTAAAAAACTCTTAGATAACAATGATTTATTTTGAGATGGGTATCACTAACTTTACTACCTCCTGAGATATAAAACAAATTCTTCTAAAATCCAGAAGGGAAGGAAGAAAAAAAGAAACAGGAAAAAAGATGTGACAGGAGACCATTTCTAAGCACACCAAACTGACACAAAGGCAGGGACTGGTCCTCAGTGGTGCCGGGGCTACCTCACAGACATTCTTGTATTAAAGAAATGTAACAAGGTCCAAAGAAAGTAACTGTTGAGGACCATCAGCAAGGATCAGGACAGAACTGTTTCTACTCACCTCTGCAGTAAAAAAACCGATTTTCCAGTGCATTGGCACAACTGAACCTACCACCATTTCCTACTTATTCAGTGTTCACCTCTTCTTACAGTGAAGTTCCTTTTCCACTCTGGGACAACTAACACTGGCAATCAACCAGTCTGACAAACTCCAGGGACCTCCAGGTTTAAGAATTCAGATTGTTAAAAAGCAGTAATCCAAACTGTAGATACTTTTACAGGAGCAAGAAAAGGGCAAGACACTGCTGTGGTTAAAAGCAAGTATTATAACATTTCTTATGTCTCTTAGAAGCCTCCTACAAGGATAGAAAATGGAAAGAGTGAGGTGTGGGAAAACTGAACAACTCTCCACTTTGCCTGCAAGGACTTATCAGACAGCTTTCCTTTCCTGTCAGCAGAATAAACTGACTCCAAACAGAAGAACTTGAACAGCACTCTGTCAGGGAGACAGGCACACTTTATTTCAAAAAAAAAAAAAAAAAAAGAGAACAAAACGGCTGCCACAAGACCAAATAACATCCCACGTTTTGCTCCTAAATACCAATGCAGCTCTTCAGGGCTCAAGGTCTCATTCATTACATTGCTGCGAGCAGAGAAAAGGATTTTTCAAAGCAGCTTTCCTAAGCTAAGCATCCAAATCTAAAAACACCTAGATTTTCTTTAGAAAGGCCTCCATGCTATGAATGCAAAGTCCCTCAAAGCAGGCACTGGACAGGATAAACATGTATCAAGCATCACCACAGCATTTATGCATAGAAGAACTGCAACACCCACATCACTTGAGATTTTATGTGTCAGTACTGCTGGCAGGTGCATGATGCGGTCAAGTTTTAAGTTCTAGAAAATGGTTCATCATTATTCAAATGACTTGATAATTAAGAACACCAGTACTTCAACTCCCAAGCAAACTTAGAGATGCATAATGAAACCACATTAAAAAAAAAAAAAAGGCCACGCACCAACTGATTTTACTTTAACCATAGTTCACTTGAAGACTAATTCAAATTGCTCTAAGGTGAGCTATTCAGTGTAGTAAAAGCACGTCTTACAGTGATTACATAAACTTCTTAGCTTCCTTACTGCCCTGTGTCTATCCCCCTCCTCCAGACAGGGGGGGAGTTTATTCCCACCACTGTTTCCTCCAGCTTCCCAGCAGTAATCAGGGAAAAGGAAAAATGAAACAAGAACTGCAATATCCATGGATTATCTCAGTATCATCACTGCTGTGCTTGCAATCTGCGCCCTCATTCATCTGTTCACTTGCAGGGTGGGAAGAGATTCTGCTTAGGCCACAAATATGTGACAGCTCAAGGCATAAAGCAGGAATCTGCTGTGTCCTGGCAGCTGTGCCTCGAGAAGATGACTGTACACTGAAGGCAAGCATTTGGAGACAGGACCAATGTAGCCCAGATTCATCCAAGAGTACACCTGCCCTCACTGAACTGGGGCGAGATCCCACTGGAGAGCTGTACGACCTGAGAGCAGCATTAAAAGAAAGAAGCCAACCTGAGTTGCCCCAGGGCAAGCACTAGCACAAGCTATTGAGTAATGGGAAAATTAACAGCAATCGAGGATCACTTTTCTTTGATTTTTTTCCTCTAAAGGTTTATTGACACACAATTGTGAAAACCAGTTGCTTTCATCGAAAGTTACTCTCTAGTTGGGCACCTCTAACTGGCCACATCCCAGGTGCTGCTGTTTAATGTGAAAGGGTGCATTAATGTACATCTTCCTTCTCTGCCTTCCTTCCAGCCCCTGCATGTCTCCACAAAACTGATCCAGCCCAATTCCACCAGGGACTATCTGGCAATCGGTGATGTCACATTCTTGCCAACCTGGTGCAAGAAGATGCAGATCCACAATTTTCACTTGGAAGAAACACTGATAGGAGTTTATCTCACAAAGAAAGGAAAACTTTGTAAAGATACTTAGACACATAAAGCAGCAAGCAGTCCCCAGAAGGGATATATAAACCATAAATTAACCCATTTGGTGCATATCCGCATTGTCAGATGACTCCATATTTTTTAAGAGAATTTCTCTGATGAGACTCCACTTCTTAAAATACTTAATAATTGCTGTTTAGAATTAAACTTTAACTAATGTGGCACATAAACATAAATCATCAAAATTTCCTAGCACACAGGAGCAACTCTGGTCTTTAAAAATGGAAGCACAGGAACTTGGGCAAAAAGAAAAATCAGGTTCATTTTTTCATAATTTCTCTGATTAAAGTTATATATTAGCTAAAATACAGTGTTATTACTAAACCCTTAGGCTTCAGAGCACATCATGCCACATGTTCATTTGGCTGCTAAAAAGAAGCAACCAAATGCTTAGCATTTTTCCAAGGACAGTTAAGATTAATAGTTTGAAGTCATTTCTTTAATTTAACCATGGAACTTGAACATTGAAATTGGAGTCAACTTTAATAACATTTTATTTCAGAAAACTCTAAGTATGGTAGTCCTTGAGCACTGATCATAGGATTGATAAGAGTCCTCAGTGTTAGCTGTCTTTTCTATAATTGGAAACAAATCCCAACTATTAAATTTGCAGAACTTGATAACAGTACAGCCAACACTTGTCCCTGCAAAGACTCAGAAACTGGGAGTGAAACCATCACTCTACTGAAATCAATAGGTGGGTTTTGGTGACTTTTATGGTACCAAGCAGGATCTATTTGTTCCACAAAGACACCCAGTGCAGATGCGGCTGGGATGAGTGAAGGACACGACATCTCTGTGCTTGACTCACAGAAGTTCCTCTCTGCTCTAAGACATCCATTTTCTGAAGAGAATCAGAAACCCTTTTATCCCCATTTCCTAGACAAAAAGAAGAGGAGACGGGATGAGAGAGCAGTAATAGAAATCCTAACTCACACACAGGAAAAAAATCCTCCCTGCTCTTCCAAGCGAATACAGGCTTTGTAGGCATTGCCAACACCCCAACAGGACTCAGGGAATTCCAGTTACCCTCAAATTGTGCTCCTTTCTTTTTTTGGATGTACTGAAATCCCTTCCTTCTGTGATGTCTCTTCTTCACTCCCCACTTTAAGATGCCTCTCACTCTGCCTGCTAGCACAGACAGCTCCTGTGACTACCTGAAGATTTTTGAAAGCCGGGTCCAGGCCCCGTTGACCACAAACCTACTGAGAGACAGCAAAGCTCTCCGTGGAGTTTCCCCCCCAGAATCAAACAGCAAGCTCAGCTCTAACAGCCTGGGAAGGTTCACTTGACATTCTTTATCTGCAAGGACTCCATTAGCAACTTCCCGTAACGTAAAGCATATTTTATAACGCCACTGAAAATAAGGGATAATTAAAATGTAAGAAGTGTCATCTTCATAAAAGCCACAGGACTAAATAAAGTCTTGGAGGGCCCTCTCCTGTACGTTCCGTATTTCTCTATGTGCACAACGTACCTTCCTCTGTAAAATCTTTAACAGACAAAGCCAGCCTTCTCTGTACCTTTAAAAATATCTGAAGTAGTATTTGATTAGTTCATAAGGAAAAGCTCCTAGTATAATTTTTCCTCCAAGCAGAAGACAGTTACATGCAAAATTAACTCTCAACTCAGAACTACAAAGGCTCAAAACCCAAAAACCCATTTAGGCAGTTACCAGGTCAGCAACAACTTGATTCATTACCAAAGAGCTAATCTAGACTCGAGAAAATTACTTTCATTTATGCATCTACCCTAAGAAAATGGTAGCAATTGTCACTCTTTAGATGACAAGATTGTCACAGCAACAGCTAAGAACTGCACAAATGTGTACTTTTTCCTTTACAAAAAAAATATTTACCCTCTCCTGGCAAAGCACGGAGAAATCAGGTAGTACGGATATTTTGATAACACTAATATTTATGTCTTACTGATTTTTGGTACTGTGAATTTAGATCAATGAGCAAACAGACCCCACGGAAACAACCTCTCTTACCTTGTCTCGGTTTGATTTATTAAGCAATGCAATTACCAGTGACAAGCCCACAGAGAAATGCACTAAACACTTCAGAAAGAGGAAAACCTTACCCATATATTTTTTGTGCCAGAATGACTCCTTTCTCTTACTGCAACCCAAGGAACAGCAACAAAAATACCTACTTAAACAGTGAAAACCTATTACAACCCCCCTAACAAAGGAATACTGCAAAGACTTATTTTCTACATGGTTCATTTATTGTTGCTGAACAAAGAAAAGAATAGCCTTTATGTTTCCTCACAAAGTAAAGTGATTTGCAGGGGAGAAAATAAATAGTGACCTCTCTTTCATTTAAAGGGAGCGAGATATGAAGCAGATGGAAGAAAAGATGCTTGTAAATTACCACCAAAACAACAAACACCTTAGTTCTCTAATCCTCTCTAGAAAAGGCTATGAAAAGGTACTGAAACATCTGTGGTGGATACTAAATGGTTAATATCTGGCCGGGATTCCCCGCCAACACAAATTCCGATGATTTGCCATTGGATGTTGTCAGCACCAATGTCCTGTTACAGTCCACCGAGATCCTCCCTGCAGCTTTCCTGCCTCGGGCATCTCTGATGTGCGGGATCAGAGTCTGGAGCGTCCCCGTTTATCACGATGTTTCGCTCACCACCCCTTGCCTGCTCACACACCGGGTACTGCTGCTCTTCAGAAGGCGGCACACAGGAGCGAGCAAGTCACTGAGGTCTGACATGGTAGCTCTGTACAAAAACTAAATGTACAAAAGCCCTTCTGGAAAATAGTTTGCTTTCCAAGCAAGCCTTTTAGCCATGAACATCCCTGAAACATTCCCAAGTATTACACAGCTGTTTTACGGCTTCTGGCGTTCAAGAGTTTACCAACACACTGCAAACATCCACAGACCTACTCTGCTTGCATCCATCTTCATATTCAAACCATAATGCAAATATTATCTGGTTCAAACATTGCTGATCTAAATCAGCAAGCCGTACAATACTGTCATATTAAACCGACATCAGAGCTTGTTTTCCTGCAGCGTTCCTGGAGCCTGCCTTCTAGATGTAATTACTGTACAATATAAATCAGAACCAGAGAGAAAGGCTTCACTCCGAGCGCTGAAATTGAGAAGAAATCAATACAAAGAAGATAAATGTTTCGTCAAAAGCTGCAGAGGTATTAACCCTCTCTCCAACTTAGTTTCTTTTTGCTTCAAATCATTTTACCATGTGAGAAGCTGCTGGAAGGAACGGGAGCTCTGTATTTGGCGATGGAGAAAAGTATATTTCAGAAAGAAAAATAAAAAAAAAAAAATACGGAAACAGAAGTGGAAGTTCCTATAAAGCCTCCAGAATTTAATTCTCTCATTTCACACTCGCACACCTGGAGGCAGCGAACAACCGGGTGTGCCTCAGGAGCCCACGCAAGGGACGGGAGGAGCTGCGGGTTGGGGGGGACGCACCTCCCTGGGGAGGGACTCGCCCTGCCCCGGACACCTCACCCCGCATACACCCCCACCGCGGCCCCCCGCGCCATCCCCGCTGGGAGGAAGAGGGGAGCGCAGGGAAAAGCAAACAACCCAACAAAGCCTTGGGGGTGCCAAGCCGTCCCCCCAGGGCGGCCCGCGGGCCCGGCGGACACGCGCGTGTCCCGGGGACGCGCCGGGCGGAGCCCGCGCTGCGCGCCCGCGGAGGGGCGCGCGCCCCGCGGGGGCTCCCGGCGGCGCCACAGCGCCCCTGGAGGGCGGCCCGGGAACTGCGCGGGGAGGCGGCGGGAGCCCCGAGAGTTCCCCCGGGTTGGGGCCGCGCCGGGGGGACGCGGGTCCCAACGCGGGCGAGCGCACCCCCGGCCCCCGTTAAACTCGGCCCCTGCAGCTCGATGCGGGCGAGAAGCGATGCGCGGACACCGGCCGTGCGGTGCGAAGTGGGGGGTGCACAGCGCGGCGGGCGCCGGGAGCCCCCCGCCCGGGCAGCCCCTTCTCTCGCGGGGGGTGTGCGGTGGTGGCCGCGCAGACCCAGCCCCGGAGCGGGGCGGGCGCGCAGCCCCGCGGCCCCCCCGCCCTGCCAAGGTCAGCACGCGGCACGGCGAGACACCCACCGCGGACACGAGTGGGGCGGGGAGGGCGCGGACCAGGCACCGCGAAGTTTCTGGCGGGGGGCGCGGGGCTGCAGCGCGGGGTCGGAGCGCGGAGTCCCGCTCCCCTTCGGGGCGGCGAGCGGCGGTCCCGCAGCACAAAGGGAGCTCCAGGCAGCCCCACGGAAGAAGGGCAGCGTGCGAGGAACCCCCCTCCGCCCGCCCCACGCTGCCGGGGGCTGCATTGCACCGGAGAGAGGGGACACCGCGCCGGGAGCGCGGAGCCGAGCCCGGGCACCGCTCACGGCCCCACTCGCGGGCAGCGCTGCCCGCAGCCCGGAGGGTGCTGCGGAGCGGGGAGAGACCCAGCGCTGGGGCCGCCTGGGCGAAGGGGCCCCCGCGGTTCCCCGGCGCATCCTCCGCACTCGCGGGGTGCCCCGCCGGCACCGCACCGGGGTCGCGGACACGTGTGGCGGAGGTACCGGGAGCCCCCCCAGCCGCCGCGCTCACTCACCGGGGAAGCACACCACATCATGGAGCACGGAGCTGGTGATTTTCAAGAAAAAGATCCACCAACACGGTTGCAGTAGCCTCCGCATGTCCAAAGCCGCACATCGAAAGGGGAGAGGGGCTAAAATAATTAACACGGGGGAAGGGGGGAGGAGGGGAAAGGAGGATGAGAAGGGGAGGAAAAAAAAGAAAAAAAAAAAGGAGGAAAAAAAAAAAAAAAACTTGTTGAAAATAAGTTTCTCCCCGCACCCCTTCTTCCTGCGGGAGAAAGCTGGGGGGCTCCTGCTCGCCTCCTCAACGTGGGGGGACGGAAAAAAAAAAATCCCGCAAAGCGCGGGGCAGGGGGAGGACAGCGAGGAGCGGCGGCGGGGCGCGGGGACCCCCCCGCGCGGTGTGTGCGCGGCTCAGGCGGGCAGCGGGGCGCGCCGCATGCCGCGGACCGACCGGGCGCTCACAGCCGCCTCCGCGCACGGCCGGGCGGGCGGCGGGCAGCCGGGGCCCCGGCGCGCTCCATCCTGCCGTACAGGAAGTGGCGGGCGAGCCCGGATCCTGGCGGAGACTTTAAAGCGGGGCGAGGGAGAGGAGGGAGAGAGAGAGGGAGCGGGAGCGCGGCGCGCTGGCGGCGAGGCGAAGCGAGGCGGCGGCGCGCCGGGCGCCCCGGCGGCGCGCCCCCGCCGCCCTTAAAGCGGCCGCGGCGGCAGGGCGGGGGCGCGCTCGTGTGCGCGCGCCCCGCACCGCAGCCTCTGTGTGTGTGTGTGTGTGTGTGTGTGTGTGTGTGTGTGTGTGTGTGTGTGTGTGTGTTGTATGTGTGTGTATTGGAGGGGTCGGGCTTGGGGAGCACCGAGCCGCGGAGATCCGCCGTTTGGAATTTCGGATTCCGCTCTCACTTCCAGCGGTGTCTGGAGTTACTCGAGTCATTGTGCCTCGTGCGTGCTGCAGGGGGCCCTGGGATTGGGGATGGGTGCCCGTGTGCCCCCGTGCTCCCCCCCCCCGCACCACTTCCAGCTGTGTGCATCACTCTGGGGACTGCCAGAGGTGTCCTCCACCCCAACCCCCCGAAATCACACAGTTCTCTGTCCCCTGCCATTCTCTGTATCACTTCCATACCCTGTATCACTTCCATACCCTTCCATATCCTGTATCACTCTGCGCACTCTGAGGTTCCCCCCCCCCAACACGACACAGCTCGATCCTGTGCTGGGAACTGCCAGAGATTCTCATCAAAATCAGACTGATTCTTTTTCCTCCTCTAATAATATTTATCTTTTGGGGTATTGCAAGAGACACGTCCATTCCCACCACCCCAGAATTGCATAGTTTTTCCTCCCCCAGTAATGCACATCATTCTGGGTATTGCCAGAAGCATCTCACAAAATTGCCCCCAACACTGTGCATTTTGCCACGTATTTTCAGAGAGCCACCTCAAAATGAGGTAGTTGTCAGGTGTTTCTGCAAAGTCAGGTGAAGGCTGTCCCAAGCCACTCTGCATCCACAGCCTCCCTGGGCAGCAGCTTTTGAGTGATTGATAATTTTGCACAGGAAACAGAAGCAGAAATTGGTGTGAATTCAGGATGAAGGGACGGTTGCTTGTACTTGGTATTTCCTGGCTGTGCTGTGCTCTGCTGAAGCTTAAATTTCATTCAGGAGTAGTTTTTGTCTGTTTCTTTGGTAATTATTTCCATTACAGGGATTCTGTTTCAGAAGGGAAAGGGTTTGGCCGGGTTTATCAGTGAGTGGTGTCTTCAGCTCTGGCTCTGTCGTTTGCTGTGACCAGCTCCTCTTTGCTTACCTACAAACCTTCCACATTTGTTGTGTTTCCTGAGGAGAAGAAGTGGTCAGCAGGAGAAGGAACAGAGTAGGAAAATTCAGAAGTCATTTGTGGAATGGTGGTGATTTTCTCTCCCCCTTCCTCAGCTTAGGGGTCACTAGAGCAGAGCCCTCAGGACTTAGGTACTTACCACCCTGCACCCTGACTGTTTTGGAAGAGACTGTAGCTTTGTGTCCACCCAGTTTACACCACACAGCACAGGGTGCCAAGTCAGTGGATTATGCTGCAGCCAAAGGGTCCCTCATCAGGAGGCAAGTGTAGGCTTTCCTTTGACTTTCTCTCCACCTCCCAGGTCATGCCTGCCAAAAGTTACAGCTGGAAGTTAAAAGTGCAGTCTTTGCTGGGCGTAACTGTGACCCCACTAGGGATTTTACCAGTGTAAGGATTTAAGGACTTGATTAGATGTTCTCTGCCCTTGAGAACACCACTCATTGGGGTCTCCAAAGAGTAGAGAAGTCACTTGCATAAGGATTTATCTAAAGCAAAGAAAAAATTTATAGGCCCTGGAAAAAGGTCTTATCCGACTTACTGTTCATTAAATCATTTCCCAAAAACAGGTGGGGTTTGGAGGTTTGTTTCAACCTCCATAAAAACAAAGCTACAATTTTCCTGATTTTTTTCAAATCAAAACTCAGATCCCCACCTACCTTGACCTTTTGGATTCTGCAGTGACATCTGTGCTCAGTTACTTATTGGGCTGCTCAGAAAAACCTGCAAAACATTCCCCTTTCAGCAATTGATTCCAACTTTGCTGATCTAATGCAACAGATAGGTAGGCAGGTCCTACCCCAGTACTGAGACATGCCTCTTCAAATTATATCTCCCTGGTATCATAAGAGGCAATCTTAAAGTGTTTCAATCTTCAAGTGAGTTTCAACAGGTCTTATTACTTGAGAAAAGTAATCTCACAAAAGAAGAATAAAAGCAATGGATTTTTTCAAAGAGCAGTTTGCATCAGTACTTTTCTCAGTGATTCAAAATCCTTCACAAAAGCTGTTAATTGCACCATTTTATATTAAAAATATATTTAGTTTAGGGTTTTCTATCCTGGAAAATGACAAAACTGAAACTGCCCCCGTATCTCTTGGAATTGGAAGAGTTTTGCATTTTCCATCCTCAGTGCAAACATGCAAGTAAGATACAAAATGCATAATCAGAATACTGTCTCCTGAGGAGCACAGATGACTTCAGATCTCTCTAAGCTGCTAAGGAAGATTTTAGAATGGCAGTGCTCCCATCAAAACCCAGAAGTGTTCAGGCTGGATATCCACAGTAGTCCCCTCAGGTCTGAACTTAAAACAAATCTGTAAAACCCCAATGTCAGCACGACCGGCTTGGTTCAGCCTGCTGTGGTACAACATGTACAATGACCCACTTTTCCTGGAGTGGGAAATCAATCATTGCATCGTCACACATCAGTTTAGGAGCTGTAGTGGCGGAAGCAGCTTTGTTTCACATTAGCAATTTGGGTGGGCAGAGAAATGGAAAGATGTATGATGGAGATCCAGGGAACAAAATTAAGCACGGTTAAATGAGAATCCATTTCCTGCACGCAGTATCTCTCTGCCTGGGGCACGCTGTCTATCAACAATACACAGGTACAAATTGGCCTGGAGATGTATCTTTAACTATCCAAACAGAGCAAACTGCATTAGCAGGATGCTGCTCTGCCGGGCTGGTGCCGGGTGACTGGGGAGCGGGCACATTAGATAGGACAGCAGATTCTTTCCCAGTGACTGAAGTATTGTGGGTTTATTAAAATAACTGCTACTGTATGAAGAGATTGAAAAGGGACATTATAATACAGTGCAGTTAAACCAGACCGAGGGGTGTTCTGCAGATCTTGCAGTATTTACCGTTGAGCATAGTGGGCGCTGTCAAGGAGAAAGCAACGGGATCAGCGGCTCTGGTTTGCATGAAACAGTGAATAAAAGGTAACTTCTTTTTTTTCCCCCCTCCTGTTTGAACAGGTAATATTTTTATACTACTTTCATCAACATATGGGCATCACTCCTGGGAAAGAAATGAAAGTCTGTTAATTTATTTGATCAGACATGAGAAATAATAGAAAACTGAAAGGAAGACTCGCATTTGTCATATGTTTGAATTAGTGAAAAGCTGAAGAAAGCAGAAAAATATTGCAAGGAGTTCAAAGATGAGAGGTTTTATCGAATTAGAAAATTATTAATAGCATTAATCATTTCCAAAACAGGCTTCTTAACATCTATAATGACTATATAAAGGATTGGAGAAATAAAAATCAAAGAAAAAAATCAGCTATAGAAAGTTACACTTTTTTGTGTGTGTGTTTATAAAGAAAGGGATGAGTTTTCACTGATTTATGGCCGGCCAGCCAGCCTCACTGGAATGGTTAAACTGTGGGGAAAATACCAGGTGAGGATCTAGCCTTGAAAGGATAATTCAACATGAAGTACCAAGAGGCAGCTACAGTCCAGATTACAACTAATGTGATGTATAAACTTCCAGGTTAATTCAGCAGCCCTAGTTCCTCTTCAGCTCTACACAGAAAGTTTCAAAAGGATGCTGAATTTGTAGTTTCATCTATTGTATTATTGCAGAGTTAGTATCTCGTAGCCTCAGGACAGATGCCTTCTTCTCAGAGTATGCTGTGAGGCTTTGAAAGCCTAAACAAGGCATCTGAGAACCTGCTGAGAACCAGAGGTGGAGGGCAAGCAAAGTACTGTGATAAAAAAAGGGCTTTATTTCAATATAATCACAGCAAAGAGCTGTGTTGTTTGATTTATGAAGACATAAAAATAGATGAACTCAGAGGTGCAGGTAGAGCAAAAGGTATGAAAAATGTCGATGGGTGATGCAAACTCTGGGTGAAGTCATATGCTGTGGTCAGAGATTACTGCAAGTATTATAAGCTGCACATCTGCAGCTCTACCAGCATTACAGGAATGAGCACTGACTTGAATGATACTCTGAGATGTCCTGGCTGGGCAGTGTCCCGTAGGGTTTTGCACAGGGTTCTTTTAGAAGACCAATACATTTATTTCTTTGTGGTCTAAAAGAGGAATCACCACCTTAGGGTAGCCTTAGGCTAAATCATTCTGAACAGAAACTTGGTCACATGCTGGGATACCTACTTGAAAGCTTCATCTTAGTTTTGAACTCAAACAGCTCTTTTGTCTCCCAAAGTGGCCTCAAGATGGTTGTGTTTGTAGAAGTGTGTGTTGGGCCTGGTGGAGGGTCAGACTGATCAGAAACGTGTTTCTCTCTTTCAAAAGCAACTGTAATTCAGAATCCTGTGGTACGACCTTGCCAGAGCTGTGTGTATGTGTCTAATTCACAAATCCACTCCTGTTAAAAGAAAAGAAGAAAAAAAAATCTATTCTCAGTGCAGCAGTGAGCAGAGCAAAGGTGTTAATGACTGGAGCTGAGGGATAAGCATGAGAGACCCAGTTTACTGTCCTGCTTGTCTGCTACCAGCTCAGTAACTCACCAGGAATATACTGTCTTTGCAGAATTTAAGGTGGAAACTGAGACAACAGACTTCTGAACTCCCACTGTTGGTGAAAATATTGTTTATATGTTTCAAAATATTATTTGAGTTCAATGAAAGTCTTGGGATCATCAGTTGCAGAAATGTAGAAATGCTTTTGAGTGGGAAGGCTCTACCCATGCTTGATGTTTTTACACTATCATGCAGCTTGCCAGGGAGATAACTGCAACTGTCAGGCTTTTTCTACACAGTAAAGTTGACTCAAGGACAGGCAAGGTTTGCAGGCAGCATGAACTCAGCCTGAATATAAGCTGCTGTAGGGAGTAGAGGGGGTGTGGTGTGCTGGATCTAGACAAATTATAGACACAGTTAAAATGAGCAATCTTGTTGTCTCTAATAAACTCAACTTCCAGACCCCTTGACTTCCAGAGGCCTCTGGAAAGCCAGTATCACAATGAAATACCTACTCTTTTAAAGCCCTCATGCATTACAAGACAAACATCAGACTCCCATCTTTTCTCCTCTGAATAAATTGGTGAGAATGAATAAATTTATTGCAGGTGGAATTTCTGCTGTTCCTTTCCCCTCTTTCACTCCACTGGTGCTTTCTGCCAAAGGAGTTAGTGCAATATGCTCCTGCCCTCCTGCATGGATGTCGAAAAGATGTGTCAGAAGCTACTGGTGAAAGGTAAAGTCACAGGTGTGCAATGGTCCCAAGGGGAGAGGCAATAATGGCTCTGTAACAAGACATGACCTTCTGCTATAAACCCATTGCAAATGGTGTCCAAAGCCAGGCCCCCGAAATTGCTCCACAATGAAGACCAATCAAGCAGACTGCAAAAAACACTTTCTAGTCAATCCCAGGAGGGCACTTTAAGGGGAAAAAAAAATCTGTTCTATAAATGGTAGAACCAGACTCCAAATCTGTTTAAGGAAAGAAGAGAAAGTTAAAGAGGAACATTTGCCATACCCATATTCATTCGGAGATACACTCTTTGAGTGCAGGAATAAGATGATGTGCAAACTTCTATGTTCTGGCTGCCTTTTTTAGCTGGAAATGTCTTACAATAGCTTGTATAGATGTGACTAATTACATTCCAGAAACTAATGCAGCCCCTGGTGGGGGTGGAGGAGAAGGGGAGGAATGGCCTTGATAGAACAAGGAAAGAAATAACTTTTGTGAGTTACAGGGACAAGTAACTCTTATTATATTTTGGGTCCCTGTGTTGCAACAGAGAAATGCAGGTCGCAGACTACAGCATGGTTCTGTCTTTGCTATTCCTCTCTGGTTTCACAGATCTGTGTTTTTAGTTTTGGAATTTTTTTTAGTAGTTATTCAAATATGGACTTGTGTAAAGCACTCTGGATTTGAGTGTGGACAGGCAGTACATTAGCTAATATGATTCCATTAAAAAGGGATCCCATAGTCAGTGCCCCAATTAAATGAAGAAGTGTCAATATTAATAAACCCTCCAAAGAAAGGGATAAAATCAGATACCCACAGTGACCCCTCAGACATGAATGCGAGTCAGATCAATACATACCCCTGAGCACCGACGGAAATAGATAAACAACAACAATGTATCCAGGCCACTGGGATTTGGCAGTACTGCACAACCACAAAGTATCCTTTGTTTTCTCGAGTTTTACTTTACAGTCCCTTAGTCTCCATCCAAACAGCAGTGTCAGGAGCATGAGCTACTTGTCTGCAAACTCCAGTTTCTTGCCAGAGTTCATCCTGTCTCCCCTTGATGCCTGGTCTAAAAAGGATTTCTTGGAAGCGTAAAGATGCCATCCAAAAAGTTGAATAAGCAGTAATCCAAATCCCTGACAGCTTACATCCCTAATGCAACCGAAATGATTTTCATTCATCTTCTCAATTGTCATCAAATATGAATCCACTGCGACTGGGCACAACTCCACTGCACATTCACCTTCCTGGAACTGCACCCACTGGGGTCCAACTCAAAGTTTTGCCAGTGCAAAGAGGGATGTAAGCAAATACCACAAAAATGCAGTTGTTACTTTCTACAGTGTTTTGTTACTTTGGGAGTGTGGCAAGGCTGTGCCCTTATCTTCCCTACCCAGATTTCATGTTCGTGATGCATATCTCTGTGCCATCAAGGTCTGGTGGTTACAGTGCACTCTGCTCACAGCTACAGTATTGGAGGGTTGAAAACATTTTAGAATTTCAGCATCTGTTTTATGTTGATTTCAGGAGAATGGGAGAAAGGATGCCAAGTTCCAGAGAACAATGAACACTTTGGGCCAAACTCTCCCTTTGTCTGTGCTGGTGTAAATCTAACATCTCTTCATCCGGCTGAAGGTAGATTTGAGACAGTATAATATAGGGCAGAGTCAAGCCCTTTAATTTGGAAGAACACAGTTGCTTCCTCTGGTCCATGCCAAAGAAAATATATCTAAGATATACAATAGATAGCAGAAGAAATTTTAATTAACATTTTTTATGGAGGTATTGGGTAAAAATATTCCATTCTGAACGGAAAACAACTAAGACAAAAAGTGAGAATGTTTATCATGAGTAACCTAAAGAGGAGTACAATTAACGTGTTTAGAACCTTGAATTGTTCTGTTAATCCACATGCATTTATAATTCCAAGTTTTAAAATAGCTAATGATGTCCAAATAGATTTTAACATCTATTAAAGGTATCATCCTAAGATACATTGTTGGGGGAAAATGAAACTGAGAATGAAGTTATTAAGACTAATTCATAGTAAAGAAATATGAGACCTCATAATTCTTCCCAGAGCATTACAGTTAGTAAAATATTACAATCTTTTTTTTCTTTTTCCCCTGCAGCAGAAAGACAACGGAACAACATTATGCTCTAGCGGTCAACATTAATTGCAAACTGATGGCCACTTCTGAGCATGGGAGTGTTCTCTGGGCCGCATTTAGTCGCTGGGAGCGCGGGCAGCCCCAGCCCGGCGGGCTGAGCCGGCAGCGGCATCGGCATCGTGCCACACGGGGGAGTCTCAATGCGCGCTCCGAGAAGTTCGTGTTCCATAAATCACTCGCTTTGAAACCTGATTTCTCCGTTCTGCCGCTTTGTCAGTCTGTCTGAGAGATAACACAAGATCTGCAACACTTAGCGCAGCAAAAAAATAAGCTGAAGCCACGATGTTTCTGTAACAGAACGGGCTGTAAGCGCAGTGCGTGGGGTTTTGGTGGTGGGGAAATCTGTGCCAAGCATGATTCCCTTTATTAAACACTGTTTGGGCCACCAACTCGGTGCTGGTGTTGCCATACAAAACACTAAGAAAAGTTAAAGAAATCTCAGCCATCGGTAATAAAATACTATAGATTTTACATAATCCATTTGAAAGCAGAGGGTGAGCAGGCTCATTGCATGGCACAGCAACACAGAATCTCAGCACAGGGACAGGGGAACAGCAATGCTGGAGCAGGATCCAGGCCTCTCAGCATCACATTTCTCATTGCAACATATTCTCATAGCCTTCTACAGATACAGGAGTGATGGGCATGGCCCATGGTGTGGGCAGTCTCTGGGTGCATCTGTCCTGGGATTTACCAAGCCTGGTTACCTCAACAAAACTCACCTTTCATGAAATACAGGCTATGAGCAGTGGACATACAGCCCGAAAATCATACAGCATATATTGGGGGGTAAAACTTCCTCATTCCCTAGGTCCATTTCAAGCTGGAGGACACAGCAGTGACGAGGATCCTGAACAATGCACAACGGAAGTGTGGACAAAGGTCTCTCAGGATGGCACAGGTCTTCTTGCACTGCACAGACCATCCTAACGAGCTTTCTCTTGGATTTTTATACATCATTCATATGACCTTACCATGCCACACAGGAGACTTATTTCCCAGCTTATTGTTACCTGCTGCTGATAGAGACGGCTGCGAGCACAATATACTATTATCCAGCAAAACAACATGTACTGACAAAGGCTGTTTAGTGAGCATTGGCCACCAATCTGAGAAAGCCGGGGTCACTGCTGAACAATACCAAGAGAGGTCTCACTAGTTTCTTCTTCCTCCTCCATTCAATGAGCTGTTAATAGACAAGCTGTTAGAGAGAAAAAGAACTAAATAGTTTACAAGCTTACATTTGAAGGCCTGTGAATTGCATTAGCTGAGCCAGCTGAGTGAGAGCCAAGGCAATCTCCCCACGATTGTAGAAAATGTGGCATTGAGGCATGTGGAGGCAAAGAAAGAATGACAGTGACCAGGTTTACAATATGCAAAGCCAGAATAATTACTGCTTACTGTGATATAGAATTTTTAGGTGAACTATGATATGGAATCGAAGCATCTCCTTTAAATGCACAAGCGTGTTTGCGTATTCATGTTTTAAAACTTTCTCTCTTTTATGCAAATATTAATTTATCATCTTAATAAAAACTTTCTGAAGTTGACTTTTAATATTTCCTCGTTGGACCTTACCCCTCTTTCTCTGCTGCACAGGCCATTCTCAGTATGAGCAATGACTACAATCTTTTTCATTACTCACTGGGTTTTTTTGGGCCTTGCAGTTATGAATAGGAATGTGAATCACTTCCAATACAATTACCTGGACAATTATTTGCGATCTGTGGAATGGGAATGTGCAGCTGAAAATATGTGGAACCCTTTGGTTGCCAGTCAGAGACTGACAGAGTTATTTTTAAAATTCCTTTCTGTCCTTTAACTTAACCAGAGGGGAATAAAATTTTTGAAAAGCATCAGAACAAGAAAAATTACTAATAGTGAAACAGAAAAATTGAAAAGTAAAGAATTGAACCATCAGATCATTCATTTTAAGACATTCAGTGGCAGAAAAGAATGAAGGAAATGACAGTTAAAAACCAGCAACTACTGAACAATGATAATTTAAAATTTCTACCTTTGAGGGCAGCTCTGAAACTTTTAAGGAGTCACATTTTCGCACAAAAGGATTGTTTTGGATCAAATACAGTTTTTGAAAGTTTCAGGTTAAAGATTTCAACCTGCTTGCAAGTTTTCTTCTTTTTGTTGTCCTCCCAGTCTCTGGTTAGAAACAAGCCAGGTGCTGTCTCTAACCCGTTGCTGCAATGACAGCAGTAAGTGCTGAGGTAGCTGGTTTAACACAGCCCTTAAAAACAACCTGAGAGGATCTGGCAATTGCTGAGAGGGCTTTCAGCAAAGGATAGTCATGGCTTTTGTTGTAACCTGCACTAATGAGTGGCTGTCTTTGATAGCTCATTCCCAGTCCAGTCAAACCAGCAGAAATCAGCCTTACAGCAAAAAAAACTTCGTTTTTTTAAAAACTATTTCTTGGTACATTATCACATAGATCATTCACAAACTGGTCTAGCCTGGGTTAGTGATCTGGATAACAGCTTTTCTAGTCAGGCTTGAGCTTTGCCCATTAAACTTTGTCTCAAAATCTGAGTATCTTTAGCAAAGAGGAATCTTTCAGTCACACCGACTTAGAGTACCAGCCACCACCATGTCTGAAAGGAAAACATTGTTCTACACTCAGAAATCTAACATCCCTCTACATGGGACAAGAATTTCTGCCATTGTTTTAAGACAAATGGCAAAACTCACATTACCTCAGAAGGGACAGAGTAACCTGCTAAATTGTTAGATGCTCTCTTTTTCTTCCAGTCCTGCAGTATCAGTGCAGATGAATCAGCTTCTAAAATTATAGTCACCTGAGAACAGACCAAGTGGAGATTATGAATTTTCAGGTCTTTGATTATGAAAATTTTTCAAGTATTTTCTGATAAAAAAATCCCTTTAAAGGCTTCAGAGAAACCATCATGTCAAGGGCAATTTGTTTCAGTGAAAGGCTGAGGATTTATCTAATCAAACCTGGGAACGGTTCTCTCTTGTTTTGGTGGGTTGGTTTTCCTGAGCTGTTCAGTTTGCCCTCTTGTTAGATCCTTTCATTCAAGTTAGTAGTTTCCTTAGGTTGGTTGATCTTTATTTCTGCTTTTAATATTCCCTATCGATTTTATTGTAGTGCACTTACATGCTGTTCAACAGTCCCCTATTACTGTAAATAAAATAAGATAAATAACTTGGCTTTCTTTCTGCATTTAAAATGTTTGGCAGCAGCCATCTCCACCCTTAACTGAGCATTTGACAGTGTTACTGCCAGTATCTGTGAGGGCAGCTCTGTGTGCCCTCTCATGTCACTGGTATCCATGCTAGTTAGATAAAGCTAGCTTGGAGTTTGCTGATATTACTGGCTGGCTTTATCTAGCAAGCAGAGGTACCAGTAGCATCTGTGCATCTGTTGGATGTGCAGATGGAGGCTGCTGCCCTCTTAGACACCAGCAGCAATAGCAGTGTTAACACGTGCATCTATGACCAAGCAAGATACTGCTTATCTGCAATGTATGGGAAAGTCACTGGGGCTCCTGTTTTCAGCTCAGGCAGGTGTTATTCCTATCTATCACTGACAGGCTTTGGCTTAACTGGTCACTTAAATAACAACGATAAGATCCAAAACACTGCTTCATTTGTTCTTCCTCTTGTGACTCCTCTGCCCTGGCCTGTTCCACTGTCCTCAGGGAAACAACCTGCACAGTCAGAATAGAGAAAGTGCATTCCTCTGGCTAGCAAGAGTCCAGATGGCATTCCCAGCACCCACAGTCCCTTCAGACTCCTTGGTGCTGGTGCTGTTACCAGCACAGCTGGAGGTCAAAGCTGCTGCTGCAGGGCTGGGGCAGGTCCCAGAGCAGATCCCGCAGCCTGTGCTGGGCTGTGCTCCGGGGGTGCTGCCCTGCCTGGCTCTGGGGGCACCACCACACACCTCTCCTGAGACTCACTCCTCCCTTGCAATGGGCCTGGCCTGTGAGCAGGCACATTCCCACAGCTTATCCTGGCTGGTTTGGGTATGGCTAGCACAGCAGCTGACTTGAGTGCTTGAATGACTGCCAGGATCTGCTTAAGGCAGCACAGGACCACCTTCATTGCTAATTCACCCTGGCCGAGACAGATCAGGCTTTTGGTTCTCCCTGAGTGCCCAAGACTGACTGCACCAGGTCTGGGTGGCTCAGTAGTGGTGTCCTCTACCTCTGCCAAGGTTACAGATTCCAGTCTTACTGCAGGTGATGCTCGCTCCTCTTGAAGTCCTGCAGGTTTTCTCCTGTTATGTCTGTAAGCCAGCTCTGAAGATCAAACCTGAGTGGAGGCTCAGATCAACACTGCCAATACTCGTTCTCCAAAAATATACAGATGTATTGTCCTGCTGTGCTTTGCATGGCTGCAGCCCAGATAACCTGTAAACCAGACCTTCACATGGAGTATGTTCACATCCAGACATGCTGAAATGATGCCAACACTTCCTCCAATGTCCCAGATTTCGGAGTGTGCAGTTACTGGTTTTGGCTCACTTTTACTTAAACACATAGTTGAGATCTAAAAAGACTCTGTTCTTTTAAATTCGTTCTTGTAAAAACAAATCTATTCCAGTTAGTTAATACAAACTGTTTTGAAAAGAGCTGTGGAATACCCTTGTAAATATACTGAGAAAGCAAGTAATTAAAATAGTCAAAATAATAAGGAAAAAATCATATGACTTTAAGAAAGCACATAAAGGGTAATCAAGCAGGGTAAAACCAAATAAGATTAATTTGAGTTACAGACTCAGTATATGGTGTATTGTATTCTTTGGACTGAACAGAAATGCATGCTGTGCAAGGGTGTTCTGAACTCCATGAAAGAGTAATCTTTTACACAACCTGTAGTGCTGTGCAAATAAATGTTGTGAGGCAAAATAAATAAGTTTTGAGAAATGAATGACTTTGGCAGTAGTTTGCCAATTAATTAGAACAAAGAGGGAAGTCTAGCAGACAACACAGAGATAAATAAGGAAGAGTTCAAGTTGCCATAACAGCTTTTGATATCTCTCACTTCACTTTTTGCTAATTCTTCCTTCTCACAAGCTTTGTGGGATTTTCTTTGAAGGGGGAAGGGAGCCAAAAGGATGCAGTAGCAATTCTACTCACTCCTGAAATGCTATCTCAGGGTCTTTCCTCAAAAAAGGTTAATTGTAACTTGATCCTTTTGTTCTAACAGGGCAATGGAGTGTGAACTAGAATGGAGAAAGAATTAGAGAAGATTTAGTTAAGTTGCATGTATTCTAGATAGCAAGACCTGTTCCCCTAAAGCAGTTAAGGAATTAACCAGTGCAATTTCTTAATTATTAGTTATCATCTCTCAGAACCTGTGGAGGATAGGTCAAGTCTCAGAAAACTAGAGGAGGGTGAATATAGTACCTGCTTTCAAGAAAATGGAAAAGAAACCACGTATTTCTCATCCTAACTTTGAACAAGTTATAGCTGGAAAGAATAAATTAGGTATTATAACATTTGCAAATGACACCATTTTGGAAGGGACTGGAAATACTATAGCAACACAATTAGAACTAGTGCTCTTGGTAAACCAGGGAAATTATTCCAATTTAACAAGGTCACATTCACCCAAGTGAAATCAAAAGAACTATATATAGGCTGGAGAAGCCAGATCTCCACATACCAAAAAGGCAGCAGAAGCCTGGAAGATCTGAAGGTGATAACATCCACAGTAAATGAGAAGTGAGATGTACTTGAAAGAAAGAAAATCTTGTAAAATGTACTAACAGTAGCACTGCTTGTAGCATGTCAAACATCATTACTCTGCTCTGCTCAGAACTATTGGAGGTTTACCAGTTTACCCAGAATCTGGCTTAATACCATATTTTTAAATAAAAGGTTCAGTCCCACTGGACAGGAACAGGAAGAAATAGAAACCTATAAACTATGAGAAAAGTTTGGAGAAACTGAGTTTGTTTCCTGTACACAATTGAGGGGAGTATGATAACAGACTTCCAGTGAGTAAGAAGCTACTGAAAGAAGATAATAATCCATTATCCACTGAGGTTAGGGCAGGAAATATTGCTTTAATTTCCCAGAAAGGAGATTTAGGTTATCTTTCTAACTATAAACCTAGGCAAACACTGGAACAGGCTGCTAAGGTGTCTGTAGAATCTCCATTACTTGGGGTTTTAAAGAACAGATTAGATAAAAGAGCTGTCAACCTTGTTGGGGATACGTGATCTGCATTCCTCAGCAGAGGTGGACTTACACCAAATGCCCTTTAAGCTCCTTGCCAGCCCTACCGTCCTCAGTTCCTGAAGTGCTGTAGTTGCATAGTTTTGTAGTTGCATACACACCCTAATTTTAATGAAAAAACCCATACAAACAAGCAACAAAAAACGCAAAAAAGAAATTCAAAACCGTGGATCCTGGGATTGCAAAGAGCAGAGGTGAGTAAAACAAGTCAGTGTCTTTTTGCTGACTCTGATGATTCCAGATCCAGTTGTGTTTTAATAGAGATACAGAACTTAGACAAGGAAGGAGTAGGGATGCTGAAGGTGGGGAAGGCAGAATTGGGGAATACTCTGCTACCCATCCCCTAAGAGCCTTTCCTGTATTGTATCTCCTGGAAATGATGAGAAGCTTTGGTTCTGTCTGTTCTTGTCTCTGCTTTTGCGGGGTCCAGAGAGAGTCAAGGAAGGGATTCCTTGAGATGCACGAGCAAGAACTTGGTTGGAGCTGAAAGGAGCACACAAAGGGGTCTCTCTGAGCATCATGACCAGCATTTCCATGTTCTTCTCCAGCATCACAGAGTCTGTGGTTTGAGACAGAGAATCCCCAGAATGAAGCTCAGAGGGTGTGTAAAGGCAGCAACAGAGGAAAGGAAGAGAGTGTTTTAGGCAGATTCCTCCCCTGCACTGAGAGAGCCCATTCCCTACACACTGGTGTCCCAACACAGTGAAATTTACTGGAGATTCAGCAAACATTGGGGAGTAGTTTAATATTTCTTCAACTATCCTCAGATGCTCTTTTCTCCTGTATGTTCAATTATGCTGTGGATTTATTGATAAATAAATCAAGTCTCTGCTTTCAATTTTTGCACTGGGGGAAGCCACAGTTGAGTTCCAGAATTTCTGCATGTGAAATTCTCTTTGGTCTTTGAATCCTCTTGCAGATAAACTACTCTTACCATATTTATGGAATACCAGCATTTCAACACTTATTTTATAACCCATATTCTTCTACCCTTTTGCAAATAACTTCAGTTCTGTCCTGAAAGGCAGCATCTTTCAGCTCACACAACCTACGTGTTTGTGTCTGTCTGCATTATTTATATCTCTACTAAAGCCATTCCTCTTTTCCATGTTCTTATAATGGTGCCTATCATGCAATATTTGGAGAGCTACTTGTTGTTGCTGATGAGAGTTTGTCCATGCTCCCACCTGAAAGCACAAGCTTTCAGCACAGTTCTGAATTGTTGGGCCTCCAGCAGAGTCTCAGGAGCAGCAGATGTCCATTTCAGGAGTGAGTTATCAGAGGTATCTGGTGAGGTTTGGAGTTTGATCTCTGCTTTTCTGGACGATGCTTTCTAATTTTGAAAACTCGCAGTGTTGATGTTTACTGCTAAGCCATCATCATTTGGTAAGTTCCATCCAGCAAGACAACAAAGACAGGGCCCACACCATATTTTTCTTGCTCAATTACACCGAGAGAGATGTAGATTTTCTTTAGACAAGTTTTAAAGCAGCTGTTTCTACATATTGCCTCTCTGTTTAAAAATATTTGTGTTGCACAGCTGAAGGATGAAGAGAACAGTACTGTCCTCCTTTTCTTCTCTTGACGTATCTTGACCTGGACTAGGAAAGACCCTTCCCAACACCACGTGTGCTGAGGCTCAGAGAGACTCAGAGAGACTCTCCTGACTGTGACATCAGGAGAGCACTCGCCACCCCTTCCACCTCCACCCTCAGCCCTGTGACAGTATCCCAGTGCTGGTGGCTCCACGTGCCCGTGGGAACCACGAGCTGTCTGGGGGATCAGAGTGGCAGGAGGTGACAGCTCCAAGTCCTCGCAGAATGTCTCGTTTTGTGGTGCCCTGCAGAGACATTGTAACCACATTTAGATTTCTAGCACAGCACCTTCTGCTGAGCTGCTTACACATCAAAGCAATGCCCAATCCCTGTAGTGGGATACACCTGGGAAACAGTCTGTTCCCAGAAGTTACAAGGAAAAGGCTCCTGGGTTTTCAATATCAATATTTTAGCAAGCTGTACACCCCCAGAGGAGGTGTTTGCTCCCCAGTTCAGTCTGTTGATACTTTTGTCTGAACTAACCAACTCTGCTTTTCACCATCATTTGTAATTACAACCTATAAATATTTTATATTACTTTAAAATCAGGTTTTAAAATATTTAAATGAATTGGGGCTGGTGAATTAGAAAGCCAGGAATTTGAAACTGAGCTTGTCTAATTCTCTGTGCTGCTTTCTCCAGCTTTTAACCGTAGCCCAAACACTCCCAACTTTCTGTAGGATAAACCAATGGGAGAAAATTTTACTTGCAACATATGAGTGGTTTGACTCAGTTATCAGTGTTCTGTGTTTTCTTGCAATTATTTCAGCTCACTGAAACTGGGATGAGTATCCAGGCTGACAAAGTATGAATTTGGATGGATGGGCACCACAGAGGATCTGTCTGGATCTTGTAAAATTTCACAGTTACAGCCGGGATTGATCTGTAAAAGGGGAGCCTGTTGTGATACATCCTGTTGCCACGCTGTGTGCTGTGCCCCATGCAGCACTCCCGGTATCTCCTGAGCTCTGCTTCAACAACAAAAGCACTCAGTGAATCCTTAGAAGATATCCCTTTCCATATTACATCCAGTGACAACATCAGGGCCTACAAAGGATGTTTTCAAAATATTATGTGTTATAGATATGTCATGGCAACTGCCAGTATGTCCCAGAAATGTGCTGAGTCCTGTAGTGAGTGTAGGAATAATCCTAGAGACTGCACACTCAAAATTTAGTTTTTATTTGGCATTTGAGGTACATATAAAGGAAAGTTCAAGAGCTGAATGCTATTACTTATTACTGTTATGTTTCATTTTACCATAGACTTGCTAGTGTCCTATTTGAAGCGAATTACTAGCAAAGACAATGTAGAGGCCCTCAGTTTAAAAGGCAAAGGAAACTATTATGCTTATCAGAGTTGGTTTTTAGGAAGGTTTTCTTTTCTCAAGGAGCTCAAGCTATAATAGCTTAAGGCTATTATCTTTAATAACTAGCTGCTAGTCTGAATTTCAAACCAAATACCATCACTCCTCTTTAACACAGCTGTCCATTCATCTACCAGCTTGTGCAGTGAGTGCATCTTTCAGGAGAAGAAGAGAAGAAAGCAATCATTGATGAAAGAACATTCCTGTAAACTCTATTATCATTTACAGAGTTACTGACCTCTTATTCTTTCTATCCATGATGTGTAAGGTAAAATTTAAGAAACATTTCTGATATGACACTCAAAGATACTGAATAGTGAAGCACAAAGCATGGTATGAAGCTGTGTCAGGGGAGGTTCAGGTTGGATATTAGGAAAAGGTTCTTCACCCAGAGGGTGTTTGGGCACTGGAACAGGCCCCCCAGGGAAGTGGTCACAGCACCAAGCCTGTCTGAGTTCAAGAAGTGTTTGGACAATGCTCTCTGGTGGGATTCTTGGAGTGTTCTGTGCCAGGAGTTGGACTTTGATGGTCCTTGTGGGTCCCTTCCAACTCAGGATATTCTATGATTCTATGATTAACTGATACCTTTCAAATCTTTTAGTAGAGTTTAGGGAGGTGTGAGGCCAGTGTCTTGTCTCACACTTGGAACTCCTATTAAAAAAGGAAGTTTTGGGCAAACACATATTTAGGATCTTTTCCTTAAATCTAGATCTTGCACTAGATTATTACATTGTGTATTATCCATAGACTGAAGCAAAGTACAGTTTCCCCTATTATCCTACTTAAACCCTAGAAATAGGGTTTATTTCACACACAGTGACTAGGTGGGAGCAGGGAACAGTATGATTGATTTTTGCTGTGACAAAAGCCACCTGGTTCTCCTGGAGAGAGGACAGGGAGGAGGAACCACACTTCCTCTTAGCTGAGCTCTTCATATGTTTCTTCTCTACTCAAGTTTATCTAAGGCCATTTTTTCCCCACTTTGACTCTTGGCAAGTCATACTTTGCATTCAAAAGAAATCTGCCCCAGGACTGTAATCATGGAATTAATAGACCTATGCAGGGCTTCCCTGAATCTGCATTCACTGAAAAACCCCGTACCCAGCACGTCTGTGAGGAACCATTCAAGCAGCTGACTCAGAGCATAAAGCATTTGAAAACACTGGCCTTATCTCCTCGAGAGTCGACAGCAAAATTCACGGCCACGTTGAAGGTTCTGGCAGTTCCAGAAATAGTGCCTGCTGAGCAAATAAGGTCAGAGTGGGTGGGTGAAAATAGATTGTTCTCAAAATTTGGCACATAAAACTTTAAAAGTGCTTTATGAAGAGAAATCATTCTCTCAGGTCTTGATCCTGCAAAAGCTCATGTGGGTCGAGTTCTCGAGATCATAAATTTAAAGGTCTGTTTTTGCAGGGTGGGGTTTTGGGCTAAATAAAAGAAGATGAAACATTAGCTATAGGAGGTTTCACCTTCAAAGGAAGATATCCATGTCTTTCTGTTCATTAGTTTTCCTGTGAGAAAAATACTTGACTAACTAATTTTTTTTCATTTGCCCACTCTTTCAAAACTTAAGAAGCAGTTCCTCTAAGGCAGTTGTTTTGATTTTTCCACTTAGGTATTCTAGGAACTTGCTTAAATCATTTGATGTTTGTGTTAATAACATAAAATCTCAGTGATCTGAAATCTTTATGTAATTAAGCAAAATAATACAACTCCCTACATGGAACTAAAGTAGTTCGGGGAAATTCTCAGTGGAAATAAGGATGACTCATTCTTTAAGCAACACTAACAATTAAGTATATATAAGCTATCAGTTCCCAGTTGGAAAAAATGGGGACATTTATATAATAAAGGACTTTCTTAATCTGCATGGAAAGATGACAAGGTGTTTGTACCAGCTGAGACTGTATTCTGGAATGTGTTTACCAGTACTGAAGTTTATTCTCAAGAGCAGCATCCAGTGAATAAGACTGTACTGGTGGTAATTTTAAGCCTCACATACTTGTAAAGTCATTATGCTGTCAGTCCTTTCTGGTGCCAAAGTCTGCATGCTGTGCATTTAAGAGTTTAAGATGAAGGATTGAAAAAACTTTCTACATTTAGGCATTTAGAATCAAATAAAAGTTGTGATTTGGGCAAAATCCAGAGAAAGAAAACCTCCTAATGAAAAAGCAGCCTTAGGTGCTATAAAATCACTAACTTCCTGATAGAGGTATATAATTTTGAAACTCTATCTACCATTCAGATTCTTTTTTTGGTGTCAGCATCCCCACTTCATCTGTGGTCTAATCACAGCCGTGTCATTGCATGCCTTGTGCTGGGTGATGGACATTGCAAGCAGTGACACAAGCCCTTGGATGCATTTAGATCACTTCTGCCATTTGGGTTTTTGCCTGTCTTGCTGACATAGAGATCCTTGTGTGGAGGAACTCAACAACTCCTGACTTAAAATGCCAATGGGGGTCTCTTCCAAATTAATCAGGTATTGGCACCTGTCTCTGCTCCAGACCAAAGTGAGTCATCCAGTCCCCATGCTGAAGGCTATGTGGGCCCTCAATATTCACAGAATATTAAGAGAGGTGTCAGTGATATTGGCAGCACTGCTTGGTGCCTCAGAGCCCTGTTCTTCCCCCTAGCACGATTTGGAATCCCACATTATTTATCTCTTGAGGTATTATACCCTGTTTCCCACTGAAATCTCATATTCTTCTCAACAGGTGGGGACTAAGGCTGTGAGGAGAGACAGCCAGGAACACAGAGAAGGCTGCGAGGGCCAGAACAGTATTTTGGCTCCTGCCTCCCAGAGCTCCCCTGTGCACGGTGGGGCAGCAGCATTGCCCCAGTGCAGGGCAGTGTGAGGGGACACACTGCACTGGGAGACTCTCAGATACCACAGGGGTGGGACTGCACAGTGACCAGGGCCAGGCACCTCCTCATAACCTCTCTGCTGCAAGTGCTCCCATCTAAGAACCACTCAGATGGTAACAACAGCAGCTTTGCTGAACCCGGGGCTTTATGAACACCAGCACATCATCTGTTCTTTCATGCCTTGACTTTTCAGAGGCAGGTTGTCAGGAGGGACAGTGTCTGTTAAACACACAGCTCAACAGACACAGCTCTCCTGACAGTGCCACACCCGTGTGTCTCTGCTTACACCACACACCCGGTTCCACTGCCTCCTTCCTAAGGAGGGAGATGGTTTTTAAACTGATACAAGATTTGATCCACCGTGTTTATAACACATATTGGATGAACACTAATTTACAGGAAGTCTTTACAAGTGGAAAACCTTGCTAAAACACATATTATTGAATGGATATCTTGCTGTGCTTGGATCAATGAAGCTTATACTGTGGCTTAGGTCTAATCTTACGACAATTCAGCAATTGAATCCCCTACGTCAGGCTGCTGGCAATGTTGCAGGATGCATTTTGTATCTACTGATTAACTGTGTTCAGTTTGTGCATAAAATGAAAAAGAAATCAATGAAAACACTTAGAAAACTAAAACAGAGAAAGACATGGACATATCAAAAGCAAAAAGAAGAAACAGCCCTGTAGATTCTGTAGTGAAATTGGGAATTCTTGGTATCCTGGAACGATTGGTGGGTCATCACACTGAAAATTTAATTTTTAAACATTTAGTGCTTAAACTCCTGAAATATCAGCAACTCTGGACACGTGGTAACTTTTTACAGGACCACTGCAAGATGTCCACTGGGAAGCTGTCAGCCAGCAGACAGGACTGTGATGATAACATGGTCAAGAAATGTTTCAGACTGGATTCCTGGAATCATGTAATTGTGGAAATGGGCACAGGAATTGAGGTCTCTAATGCTTTGATACACAGTTGTAGGCAGTGAGAGGAAAGAGGCGACCCTAAAGCTTTTGCTTAGGGGAAAAACTTCAATCACATCTAATGCCTAATTAGATACTGGGAACTACACAGAGGCAATCTGAGTGTACTCCACAGAAAAACAGGCAATGTTAGTTTGGGTTGCTCAGGGAACCACTTGTTATGAAGATGGACCTGAGAATTCAATTCTTGCTATTTAAGTGTTTTGGAAGTGATTTTCACTGTTGGATTAATCTCCAAATGGGAACAAATGTGGGCATAGCAGCCTGGATTTTGATCTTGCAAAGCATTCCCAAGGTTTGTCACTTGGTTCTTGCTAAGTGGCTTCATGCAGCCAGGGATACATCTTTGCATGTGTATTTAATGCTTTTGAAAGGTGCTCAGCTGACAATCTCAGAGGATGACTCCTGGGCACAGTCTGCCTTCAGATATGTGCGAGTCACTCCTCTTGATATGAGCGAGAACTGCCTTTGCTTATGAGAGATGTAGGCAACTTACATTTTACTCCTGTCTTTCCTCTGTTACTTTGACATATTGGCAACCCCGAACCTTCCCCTTTTTAATTATCACTTTTAATTCTTACATGATTCTTACATGACTATCATAGTGTGCCTACTGGAAGTCAGTGCTGGAGCTGCAGCTCTCTGAGCACAGCTTGCTTCATCATTTTAATCTTTTTTCTTTTCTTTAGACAAGCCTCAACATCCCTTGATGATGTCTATAATTCTCTCCCAAACACCTCTACTGAGTACATTATTCTGTATTGGTCTATATTCTTACACCTTGATCTGATGCAGGATTATCTCACATTGGATTTGTGTTCTGGTGTCTGTTTTTGTTCATGCATCTCTTCCACTGCTTCCAAATGTGTCTGCATTGCTAAGTTCCTGTTCAGAGATTGATGCTTCCCTTCTCAAAGACCCAAAATTTCTTTTGTTTCTTTGATCTTTGGCCACTGTTTTTGTACACAGATGTAGCTTCCAGTTCCTTCTGTTTTATCCCAGTATCCAGTGGTGCTCACAGCACCATCTAGATTGAGCTTGGGCAAAAAAAATGCAGGTATCTGGAGCAGCAGATTGCCATTGGTGTCAAAATTGCCAGGGCCTGGCTGTGGGGGATCCCTCTGTCCTGGGTACCCCAGAGCCACACTGACAGCTCCTCCGGATGCCACAGGAGAGGACAGGGCAGGCAGGGAGTGGGGAGAGGGAGCAGCACCATCCTCCCTGCTCCTCCCATGAAGCAGAAGGTGCTGCCTTACTGTCCACAAATCTCTTGTTCCTCAGTCCTGGTTATTTCCTTCAGAAGAGCAAAAATTAAATTTGCCTGCACTTCTGAGAAACCAGGAGCTTTTTTCTGATGCCATAAGACTGAAGCATTGTCTGCTCTACACTTGCCTTTATTTTCCCCCCTTCCATTTCCATTGCTTAGGTTTTGTCATGATTTGAATCATCTGCTCTCTGAGAGTAATCAGATTAAAATATTAGGTTTCTACATTTGAGATTTCCTTTCTTGACACTCACAGAAAAGAACTGCAAGATGAGGTAGTTCCTCAAAAACTGCAATCACAAAGTCCTGTATTTCCCCAAATGAGTTGGAATTCTCGTTGTCTGTTCTCTAAACATCACTTCCATAGATTATTTTACCACTACCATTACAAGACAATGCTAACAAGTTCTTCTGAAGCTGTACTGATTTTCTAATTTCTTTTCTATTTTAATTTAGGCTAAAAGTTAACCACAGACTTCCCACTTTACAATCTATTGCTTCTCTGACAGAAAATCATCTTCTGTAAGTGTTATATTTGTAACCTAACAGGACACAAGTCAGAAAGGGATTTTTGGTTTTCAGAGCTATGCTTAAAGGTTAATAACTGCAGTTTGTAGTGCCAAGTACTTTTTCCTGTGATGTTACTGTGAGCGTGCAAGCAAATCCAGCTTTTCTCTCTAGTGGAAAAAAATCAGAGAACCTCAAGTGGAAATCATACTGAATCTGCAAAGATGCTGATGTGCTAAGAATCTGGTCAGGCCTTAGATGAGATGAAAAAAGGCCTCCACTTCCTAAGAAATAAAGATTCAGGTGAAGAAGATGAATAAAGTCCTGCGGATAAAACGGAAAGTAAAGATTCAGCTCTTGTTTCCAATAAAATGCTGCTAGAGGGTCTCCCAAGAGATTTCTGTTAGTCCATGCATTTTAGATTCCTGAAGTTTCATTGTTTCATCACAAAAAACGATGGAATAGCATAAACTAATGTCACAGCATATACTCTTGCCTCGGTATCAGCTGTCTAAAATCTTTAATGTTGACAAAGATACTACATCTCATTGTTTGTAGCTTGGTGTAGGTTCATTTTTCACCACAGAGCTAATGGATTCTTTCAGGCTTGCAGGCCTGAGTGAGCTGGACAGGTGAGGGTTGGCAACTGCCCTGGCAGAGATCCATGACACGGGTACAACTCAACAGCTTTCCTATAGTTTGATTTCAAATATCATAAAAGCACATTTTGATAACAGATTAGTGCATCGTATACTTAGTGTAACATTGTATAAACTCTGATTAACACATTTACATTTTATCAGTAAATGTAGCCACATATACACAAAACTGTTTGTACATTAAACAATGCTGACAGGAACATGGTAATGTAAGTGTATGTGTCCCTCCTTTGGTACATAAAGAGTAATTTTTGTTGTGTTTAACTGCAACAGCCACATTTTTATTAATTGGTTATAAATTCCCTTAGCATAGGACTGCTCAATTATTATTAATTGTTCTTATCCTCAAAGAAACAAGCCCATTAGGCTCCAGAGAGCTGTCTCATTGCCACTGTACATCTGTGCATAGATTGAAGGTGGAGAATGATTCAGCAGCACTCAGCTACAGTCAGCCTGGGCTTCTCCTCCATGGGTGCATTTATAACCAAAAAGCCAACAATCAAAAGGTAAAAGGGCAACAGCAGGTTTTCTCTAGGGCTGCATCCAAACCCCAAACCACATCAGTAGTGGGGTCTTCCTCTTCTATTCCCCAGGCAGCTCTTTTACACATCTTGAACTGTGTGTGAACATTTTATGTGGAGTTGTGCCAAATGATCTTCCTGCCCTGCTGGGGACAGCCCTGGTGCAAAAGGGAGAGGGTATTTGTCCCTCCTTGTGGACACTGGAGTTCTTGGGAGCAGGCTGGGAAATATCATTGCTTGGGCATCCGAATGCTTATAATTTTACAGGTTTCTGACTGCCCTGCAATGTGCCTGATCATTTCCAGCACAGGTTCAAGCACGCTGCCTTCAGCCATGCTGTGGCTTGGGGGTGCAGCTGGAGGTTTGCTCCCATGTTTCTGTGCTACAGGTACTAAGTGCTGAAGTCATATTAAAGTGTTCCCCCTGCCCAAACAGGTTTCTGTCACTAAGCTCTAACCAGCTGCTGTCTCACTGCACAGCACATACTTGTTATTTTTGCTGGTCCCCATCATTTTCATCCAGCAGGTGTTGACATAGAGTGACGTCAGTTCCTTCTCATTTCTCAGAGCTGTACTCAGGATTTAGCAAAATCTCGGCTTTTAATCTCAAAGATTATAATTTTCAGGAAGCAAGAAGCACTCTTAAATCTTTGGAATTTAGTTTGGATGCTTTAATGTAATTCTCACCTTTCAACTATTGGTTTCACCTTTGCCTTTCATTCTTTTGAGTTGTTCCTTGTCATGTTCTAGTTCAGAAAACATTAAAAGTAACCTTTTCCTAATGTTACAAGATATCAGGAGAATTGTCTGGCGGAGTAAGGGAAGTGTTTAATTTCAAGGGTGGGGGGTGAGGGGCAAGTTATCATTTGACTAGTACAAAGGAAAGGAACTATGTCTAGAGGCAAGGTCCCTGAACTGGAGCTTGGGGAGTGTCCTCCCAACTCCACTGTGTGAACTTCTTTTTTCTCTTTTAAGCTTTCTATATCTTATTTACTTAGGCTTCAAGTTCTTTTGGGTAGAGGCTCTATCATGCACCAGTGCATTACTTGAAACTGTGGGGCCTTGAATTTTAATTGGAATGTCTGGGTACTGCAATAATTGGGGAAAAAAAAAAAAAAAAGCTCTAGTCATTGGCTTAGTGTAGGAAACAGGCAAGTCTTCCATCCTTTGATCCAGAGTCACTCCTAAAGGAACTCTGTTCATCATCTCAGCCTTTTACCACAGTTTGAAGTTGGTTCTTTATATGTTTCCACACCAGTAAAGTGTATGTTGAAATTCTTATCTCCCTCCTAGGGGTGTTATTAGGTTTAATACATTAACATTTATAAGTACTTTTATATGCTTGGATGAAAATAGCTATAGATATACAGTAACACTCTGCATTAATGGCAAGGCTCAGAATTAATAATAACACCATGGAAAGGGAAAGGGGGCCTTGCATCTGAGATAGAGCCCCTCTGAGGGCAGCACAAACCACAGGGGCATCCCAGTCCAGGATCTTATGCTGGGCAGAGCATGTATTCCTGGTGTTGAGTGAGAGGAACATGCTGGTGAGCAAAGCACACCATGGTGGGGCCTGTGCTCGCCACTGAGAGCTGGAGATCTGGCACGTCCCTGTCCTTCCAAAATGCAGAGCCACAGTCACCCAGCCCCACACTGCTGCAGCAGGGAGTCTGAAGAGATTTAATTGCTCCAGTTTTAGAATTGGGTAATTGTAGCTGGTCAAAGTGTTTCAGCACTGAAGTAATAATTAACCATGTAGTGCACTGGTTCTCCTGACAGCCCTGCAGTCGGGCTTTGCAAAGCTGATTTCCTTCTCTATTAATATGTATTTACAGCAGAATCTACACCACTGACCTTATGTCTTAATGATCATTTGGGTATAGGAAAGGATGCAAGTCAGAACCCCAGAGGTTAAATGTATCTAACTGCACAGCAAAAGAATACCATTTGGTGTGGGAACTAATCTCAGTTCACTTTGAAAAAGAAAAACCTTCATTACATGAGATAATTTTTAAATGCCAAGATCATCTGTTTAGGAAACTCATTAAAGAGATTTTGCATTTCTGAGTTCCTAGGCTGTTCAGGTGAACCTTTTTTCCTGTAAAAGCCATATAATGCAGACACTAAATATATGACACGAATTTATTCAGATTTCAGATTTCAAAAATTTTCCTTGCTAGAGCTACATAACTGCAAGTCACTGTGAAGAAATTCCTAGTGTAAAATACGAGTCCAGTTGTTTGAGGACTGAAAGATGCAG
The DNA here is from genome assembly GCF_025592945.1 of Manacus candei. Classification (NCBI taxonomy): domain Eukaryota; kingdom Metazoa; phylum Chordata; class Aves; order Passeriformes; family Pipridae; genus Manacus; species Manacus candei. The sequence continues at coordinate 8,179,621 of NW_026138073.1, forward strand.
CAATAACATTGAATAGATGAGAAGCTACAATGATTCTGAGTAACATGACTTTGAGAGAACAAAAAGAAAGAGAGAAAGGCAGAGTTAATGAAGCTGCCTGGCTGTTTGGGACAAATCCTGCAGACACAAGATATTTATAAGACTCTTTTCGGTTATGGTCTGATGGATCCATAGTTGAGTTCAATTAGATTAAATACCTGGGATCATCAAAGCCTTTGTGAGGCAGCTGACAAGGATGTGTGGGCTGTGTGCCTACAGGGAGCATTTGGAAAGCATGGAAAGATCAAGTTGGGCACTTTTCTGCCAATGGGATTAATTCACTCAGCAGGGTCAATCTCATCTGTGTTTTATAAGAGAAAGAGACTGTTTTGAAGAAGGTGACATGTTAGAAAAGTAAGAAAATCTGCTAATCTTAGGGGTTCAAGTGTTTCAAAGTCTTATATTTTCATTGTTTTGTTTCAGTTCGAAATCCTCCACTAAAAAGTTTTACAGCAGTTATAAGGTCTTCTGCATCACTTAGATTCCCCTCAACAGCAGAACTGGGCCAATCCCAACCTGTTTGTTATTTTTTGAGTCTCTAGGAGCTTGTCATGAAAAGGGCAATTGCTCTTATTTCAGCCACCAATCCACGAGCACAGCAAAGCCCTCAGCCAGGGATAGAGCAGGCCGGGCATGCAGAGGAGCTGACACGTCTGCTGGAGGGGAACCTGAGGCTGCTCACCACTGTGGGCTGCTCTCCTTCAGCAGATCTTCCACTGAAAGATGGCATTCACACTCTTACTGCCATTACCAGGGATACAGAATCGAAAAAAGTTTGGGTTTTGTATGCAGAGACTCAAAGTATTATGAAATACGACAGTGAAAGAAAAGATATGGAGGTAAAACATTGTTGAAAAGTCCATGTAAAGCAAATATATTTGCAGAGAATTTGCACAAGTTCCATCCCAGCGCTGCACCTTGAAAAAAAAAAAAGGATTAATTTGGAAAAAGAGAACAGGAAATATCACTATATTCAGAGCATTGTTCTGCTGAGGAAAAATAACCTATTTAATTAAAGTAAATTGACTAATTTGAAGATGTCTGGAAGCTATTTCTGGACAATATTAAGGTGAAGGATAAAATGTATATTTTATAGGAAACATGGAAAATGATATCTTCTCTGATGATTGGCCAAAAGTATTTCATGTGAAACGTGTCTCTTAACGAAACTGTTCCCCCAAATAATGATTACAAGGTGCTTCAGGAAATATTTAAGTCTAATTTAGCTTTATTACCAGTGTTCTAGGTTAATGAAAAGCATTCCCTATGCAGCTGCACATTGCCTGATGTGTTTTTTCTCACTATGTATCTCATAGCATAAACCATAAGAATATTATAAAACCCCAACATGCTACAGGTCGTAATGTACTTATAAGCTGGTGGAACAGTGTTAGCACAGAACAACCCTGCTCCAGCACTCTCCTCTTAGCACCAGGAAACAAGTGCAATTATTTGTGAAGCACTATCTGTGTTCTTCATTTAAGAAAGGAAAAAAAAATAACAGTGAAACATCCCAATTAAGGCGCCGAAGCACTCGGGAGCCATTTACCACCCTAACCCCTTCCTAATGGAGACTTTTTTCACTTGAAGCACAGCATACTGCATTATGTCTCTGCACTTTTCAAAGAACACCTCCAAAGAGATCTGCAATGCTAAGGTATCTGCATGCATTGATATGGTAATCAAATGTAAATGTCATAGCAGGTTACCCAAGATTATGTATTTTACAGCACAATTACATTCTCATTAAATTAATACAGGAATCTTGCATTAGCAAGTCACACTTGGTAGCAAATACCTGCTAAATGGTTGTCTGCTACAGTGCAGAAAAATGCAAATTTTGACTGATGTTGAAATGCACAACCTTGTTGTCATAGACAAACAATAAAATTCCAGCTGATCTCTTTCTTAGTGGTTTGTGGGTTGATTTTTCGTTACCTAATTTCTGTGTTACAGCCTGAGTATGTGATACACTGACCTGCATTTCAATATGTGCTAGAGAAGAACCCCAACCAGCTCCCAAAAGGAAGTACTGTGAAAATGGTAAAGTTTTCATGTCCGAGGGGTAAATGTTTGAATGATTTATGTGTCTAATACTATGCCCTCTCATCTTGGGCACACAGCTCTAAGTTCCAAACTTTAGTAATTTCCTGACTTAGGATTTTGTGTTGCAAATTTAAAGGTGGAAGAACTGATTGTCTTCTTCACAGCCTTGAGTCTACCTCTTGGCATGCTACATGGTTCCCTGCATTAATGATTTGTTCCTTCCAGTTGACAGTACAGAGCTCTGGGCATTTGGCACTGAACACACCAACTGTGCTGGGTTACTTTGATACAGAGAGCTGGAATCCCTTTTTTACTTTTTTCTTGCTGCAGCAAAGGAATCCCCTACTTTCAGCTTCCTGACAAGAAAAATGGAGAAAACCTTGTATCCTGGTGAAAACTCCAGAAGTCATTAGCATTCTAAAGATTTCCATCCAGAAGCTGTGTCCTTTCCCCAGAACTCTCCAGGAATGTTAACTCATTATGTCTAATTGGGCTCTTTGATACACTAGGAGACATTCTCTAACCTGAAATGCTTTCATAAGATATGCTGGATGCTGTCACCTTTCTCCAGGAACTGAAAAGAGACTGCTGCAAGTCATGGAGGCCACAGCAAAATACAAACCAACGTGATGGAAAGCTGGGGCCATTCCCTTGGCTGTGGTAGCTCACAATAACTTTCACAAAGTCAATACTGCTACACTTAATTACTCGGAGTAAAAAAATTTGGGTCCATATTTTCATCAGCCTTCCCAAGCAATAGAATCTTTGTGGCCCACAGCACAGTCTTCATGGTGGCAAGAACAGAATTAACTCTGGCGGTGGAACCAGCCCAGATCGATCGCTGAAGTAAAAAGCCTTGTTACTTACAAAGACAGACTGGCATTAAGTATGCACAAATCATAGGCTGAGCCGGGAGAGCCTTTGCTACAGCTATTGTCAAAGGCAATGAAACAAAGTATTTGTGTAGATTCGGTTCTCATCACAGATATTAATGCATACAAAAGCTTTTTGGACTTCTTTCTACAGCCACAAACCTTAGCTCAGTCCTTAATCTCATGATTTGGCCTCAAACTTACAAAAAAAAAAAAAAGCCGGCCGTGTAGCATTTGCAGCTGTCTGCACCATAATTCATAGTGGAACATTCATTTCTGCTTGATTTATTGATGGTGCTCACTTAAATCTTCTGTAGCACGATAGATTGCATCTCAGTAAAAAGGGCCAAACCAAAATGGTATTTGGATGAAGTATAAAGCTTTAGACCCTGACCTGAGCACATTCCTAAGGCTCAATGACTTCATCATCCAGCCATTGCTAAATTAAAGCTGAAGAGTGTAGGAAGTTGTGCGTAGCAGATGCAAATGTATTTTATATAGAATGTGCTAACTTCGACTATTTTTTTGGTATTGTTTGCACACCCAAGGAAAGTAATATGAATTTATACAGATTCTCTGTGGGTGTAGGAAATGCACACTCAACTAATAAAGGAAACTACATACATGAAAATTCAGTTTTCTTGGAATTTAATCAAATTCATCTATGTGAAGTAGACATCACTTGCATATATATATATGAGTTATTTTTTTCTTCCAAGTAAAAAAAAAATCAATCCTCATCACAAGCCCATCTTAAGAGATCTATTATATGAGTTAAATAGTAGCAAAATGCATAAATTACATGGAAAATTCTGTGGAGATGTCCTTGCATGACAAAGATCAAAAGTTTGTAAAGCCAAAGCTGAATACATTTATGAAAAAGAAAAAAGTTCCAGTGTCTGTTCTGGAACTGAAAAGATTTGGGAAAACAAATCTCCTGTATGTTGAGAAAGAGGTAAAACAGAAAGAAAACTTGAAAGCTGCCTCATACAGTAACATTATCTGTGATCTGCATTTTAAGACTATCTTCAGAAAGAATCAAGTCAAAACAAGGATTATCAATACAAAAGTATCATCAGCAAGGATAGAATTTTATGGGCCTTCTTCCATGCACAGACAAAGAGAAATGAATGTGCAAGTAGGAGGCTGAGAGAAGATTATGACATTGCATGGAATAATTGTGCTTTTATGTCCACATATAATTTCCACATATAAATGAAGAAACAATCGACTCAAACTCAAGGCATCCTTGCTTCTTTTTCCCTTTGTCTGTCACTCTGATGAAGAAATTACAAATTTTCAAGTGATGAAAAATACCAGTTCACAAGGTATTCCTCATTCAGCATCAGAACTGCTAAACTGTGCTGGATTATGTAGGGATTGAGAACAACCAGGGCAAGGACCGTGAGCATGGTCTGGATTTCTGAACAAACACAAAGGGCCTCCACTTAGAGAAATGAGAACATACATAAAATGGCTGCTAAAAGGATAAAACCTGTGTAAAATGGTCATTCATGAAAAGCAACATTCAGTGATGAAATAGCATTGCAGTTACTGTGGCATGAGCATCACAGCTCTCACCTTGCTTCACATGCTGCTTTTCACCCAGTCTTAATTTCCAGTGTCATTGCCCAACAAGGTGAATGTTTGGGACATCTTTTCCACCTATTTTTTTTTGATGATATGTGTTACACCATTCTTAACTCTTGTTAATGAACAGTTGGTATTTTTTTCTATTTCTGTATGAAAGTCTCTCTCTTTTTTTTTTATATGAGCACATACATTTTCACTCATTATATTTGACCAAAAACTTCCCATTTTTATTTAATGCTTTCTTTATTTACTATATCCAGATATTATAAATTAATAGAAGCAGCATTTTCATTATAATGAGCATGCAGCTATTTCAACCTGATTGACCTTGTTACAGCTTGTCTTTCAGTTTCTTAATTAAAAAGATGCAATTTTGTTTCCATAAAGCACCTAAGGAAGATGAAATTCTGAGCCAAAAATAAACTAAACCTCTTCTGAAATTTATAAAGAAATCTCTTATCGTATTCCAATATGAAAGGTCATTGATTTACTGCCTCTGACTAATTATAATAAATTTGGAAAACAGAATGTTTCTTACCTTCATTAATATTTTTCATTACTATAGGGATAGAGGTCTGAGATTTGGACAAAACAAGAAAAGTCATATTCGTAGAGCATCATTCTTTCTCTCTTTTGAGAATCTACTGAAGTCCTCAGAGAGGCAAGATATCTAAGAATGTACTTAAATGTCCCCTGTCAGTAAAGCACATCAGAATATTCTCTTTGCTTGGAGATTTTAGGTATCTTTTTACTGTACTTGGTTGAACTGAGGAATCTTTCTAAATTCAGAGAGGGAGCACAATTTGTACTGTATGAAGACAGACAAGGGAGGGAAATATAAATACAAATTTCAACTTCCTCATAAAAAGGAATCTTACCATTATTTGTTGAGTCCATTTTGCAGGAATGAAAATAGGCCATTTATACATATTTTCAAAATGCTGCATTGACAGTGGTGCTTTGTAGAGAGGATTTGCTCATTGAGGTTTCCTTTCCAGAGTCCACCTTTGGGGGTAAATTCTGAAAAGCAGCTGTGAGGCTTCCTATCAAAATGGTTTTGGGATCAGCATTTCAAGGAGCAAAGGATATGCTCCAACTGTTTCACCTAATCCAGCCAAGCCCAGCAATGTCCAATATGTGATTCCAAGGAGGTGTCACAGATGTTGTGACCAGTTTAATTGTCAAGGCTCTATTACTTTCTACCTAATTTCATAAGCATTTTACAAAAAGTAATGCAAGACATTAAATCAAGCCTTGCACACGCAGCTTAAAAATAAACTCAGGACTGTAAATGTTTATATTGTCAATAATAACATTGCAAACCCAAACTAAGCACAAGCAAGTGTAATGTTACCTGGCATATGAAATTCCAGATCAGAGTTAAAGCCCTTAGAAAGCAATGGCAGTAAGTCTGTCCACTGCCATCAGTCAGCTTGCTAAATACCAAAACAAATGTAGGTCATTCTGAAAGCTGGTTTTGCCTGGTTTCTCCTGGAAACCTGCATTGTGGCACTTTTAATTTTTCCCTGAGAGTCAATTAAAAAAATGAATGCAGGAGGAAGGACATTTTGCTGAGAGAAAAAGTATCTTCTCAATCTTAGATGATTATGGATTTAATGACTCATTTCATGAGCTGACACTGTTCCGAATGGCTTTAGTTAAGAAACCATCAATCACTGCTTGAAATTCAGCTTCTGCTTGAAATTCAGCCCCAAGTATTGGCCTGCAAACAGTTAACAGCCGAGGTGGATGATGGAAGATGGAGAGCAAGGCTGTGGCAGGAGGTGCCATGATTTTGTAGAGCCTGTTGTCTGCAGAACCAGCGTGTCCATTGCCCAGCCCATTCCAGAGGAGCTGCACAGCGCATTTCTGCAGAGCACAAACCGAGGGAGGGACTTTCATGTTGGGGCTGCACGGACAGAGCTGGCAACTCTCAAACGTCGAGTGTTTAGTTCCAGCTGAAGGACAACTTGTCAGCCACCGTCAGGGAATGACACTGAATGACGTCCGATTCATCCTTGCCACTAGATGACAGCACAGCAACACACATCTAGGAAGGAACCAGTATTTTGCTACGGGTTAAGAATTCGTGGAGAAACAGGTTTTGGGAATTTTAGGACAAGCCCCATGGAGGGAAGAGATGACATGTAATTTCTGTGTCTTTGGACTTCACCATCCAACATGAACAACGAGAAGGAACCTGCATGATGTCTGTGCTGCTGGGCAGGACAGAGAGCCTCAGGTACCTTGGACTGCTGCCCAGCTGGATGGTTTCTGGTGTCTGTGAAGGTAAAGCAGAAGGTGTGGGAGCGTGATGGTGAGCAACTGTCAGTGGCAAAACACAGACATGGCTACTAAATCCAAACGTCTAAGGAAGGTATTTGGTACAAGAAGAAACTGTGGGCATCCTTTTGAGACCAGATGACTTAGGATGTTTTAATTTGACAAGTCTTTTCTCAGTGCTGATCTGGAAACTTCAGTGATGCAGTAGACCTTTATTGAATGACTAGGGAACTGGTACTGATGGATGCTTTTGGCTGGAAAACACCAATAATTCTGCCATTATTTCATGCACACTTTTTGGCACACCCAGGATTTCTGGTAAAATGCTCAGCTTTTTTTTAGTTGTTCTGATGAGAAATTAAAGATAATTAAGGGGAAAAACCTATGAATTCAATTTCATCAGCGTTAGTTCTAGAGAGTTAACCCAAACAAAAGTGTTTCTTTGTTTCTTTGTTTCTTCTCTTTTTCTCTACTCCTATAGTTCTCAAGTCACTATAGTCCTTGAGTTTGAATGAATACAATATTTAGCTATGTTAATTCTTCATTCCCAAAGAAGGAAGATCTAGGAGTAGGTCAGTATTCTCGTGTCACAAGACAGGGCTTTACAACACACTCTGAGGAGAAGGGTCTCTCATGGTGGAATAATCTACAGTTAACTTTCCTTCAAATGAATTCTTGGACTGATCTCCCATTCTTGTGCAAGCACTCTACTTTCAAGATATTCTGGAGTCATTTCCAGTCTCTTTCCTGTCCTCTGCCTTTTCCCAGAAATTTCTGAACATAAGACTTCTTTTGCTTGTCAAAAAATATGGTACATTCCTGTGAAAAGTTTTGCTTTTGACAAACCACTACTTTTCCAAGAAATACCCTCTTGTTTCCAAATCTTTTCCAATCAAAAGCCAGGGAGAAGTTTTATGGTTTTCTGTGTGGCAAAAAAAAAAGAGGAAGAACTGTAGATTTAATTTTAATGTAACAATTTAAAACCCCTATTAAAAAAATTGTCCTGCTTATCTGTCCTTCCTTAAAGGCATCCATGTCTAATACTCAGTTATTGGGGTGTTTTCCTCCATGTTTGGTCAACATCCCTTCTACTGCATATTTGTACCTATTTACCACATACAGGTGGTGACACAACAGGACTTCAATATATTAGCATTTTGTGACCAATTCTTAAACATGTTTACAATTTTCCTCATAATCCTGCTTTCTTTTAAAGGACAAGGAGAAATTACAGCCCACTGAGAAAAGAAGGAGAAAATAGTTTTGTGTGGGCAGAGAATAAGTGTATTCCAGAATTTCGAGGCTTTTCCTTTCATCTAGTTCTTTTTATTTGATAATACAGCTGGTTGATACCATACAGGGAGTACTTTATCATTGGCAAAAAATGTGTAGGAGAAAAAAACCCCAAGCATGCCATTAATTGCTTATAAATATATGCTCTCAACCCTAGCAATCAGCCTTCAGGATTTCTAACCTCTAAGTTCTGTTCAATTCCTTCATTTGAATAAAATTATCAACTTGTATCTTTTCTAGCACGATTAAACACATTGCTTGCAGGCAGGTTATGATTAAATAGGAAAGATTTGCATTTTTTGAAGTACACAGTCTGTGTTTCTCTCTGTAGGTGTGTCTGTGTGTACACATGTCCCCACATAAACTTACACGTGTGTGTGTGTGCATGTCTGCACGTGGACAGGGGAGTGGGGAGCAGAAACGAAAACCCAAAGCTAAGTTAGATGGACTCATCTAGATGTTGAGACCAGGTATTTCAGCCTTCTGCATCCACTGTGACAGCAGGAGAATTCAGTACTGGATTTCTCAGGGAAGTTTAACATCCGGGATGCTGAGCCTTTCTCACTCTTCCAACCACACAGCTTAAGGAGCTCAGCTGGAGGTTGTTATTTCTTACCTCGAAGACCTGTGTTTTAAAAGCAAGTAGGAATAAAAAAGAAACTCTCTCAGCCTGCTGAAAGCTTTTCCTTTAGACAGTCATGCCCTGCATGCATATGGTTGCACCTGCAAACACTACAGGCACATTGGTGCAGGCCTGTTGAAAACCTGGCCATAAAAGTAATTTTCCCCAAAGCCATGGCTATAAAAAAAATTTTCCTTACCAAAATGTTACATGCTTTTAAATCTGTTTATATTTTCCTTACTTATTATTTACTGTAGTTTCCCCTCCAGCCTATGAAGCACCAAGTGACCAATAAGGCTGTGCTTGAGAGAGACACAAACATTCTCTCACATTATGATCTGACACTGATGTGTTCTGATATTGCAATAATGAATGAGAAAATTAAGTGCCAGTAATATGACATATCAGCATATAATGGGAAAAGCTACATGAGAGAGGGCACAAAGGGAAGTATCTCATGTCTGCTCACAGGTAACTGGGGATGAGGGGGGAGCCTCTACCTGTGGCAACTGAGTCTGAACTTCACTTCGCCATCACTTGGCTGGTTTAACACTGATACAACAGTCTGGAATTGAGACTAACTGACACTGCTAAAAAAGAGGGCAAAATGAAGCCTCCTCAGACTGAATATCATCCTGTTGATCTTCTTTTACTTAGAGTCTCCAGCTTTTTTCTGCCTGTGGCTGATTAAATAGGAGGCCTCTTGTCCTTCTAGGGTAGGACACTTAATGTGAGGTTGATGTTCATCTTGCAGTTACCCAAATTGCTTGGCAATGGCATCCATAAGGTACTAACATTCTTTAATAAGCCAAATGTGTATTTGGGTATGTTGGAAAATTGGTTGAAAAGACTAAGAAAAGGTGGTTACACATATGTGGCAATGCTAGCATGACAGATGGTATTTGTTTTATTTATGTCTTCACAACTGTGTTTATGTTCTTTTAAGAAGCCTGTCTGGGTGGAGTCTTGCAGAGAGGTTGTGCAGACTCCTTCCCCGGGGAAGCTGTTGAGTATTTTGAGAGAGAAACAATTCCAGGCTTCATGGGGGCAGCAAAGGAGACACTGAATGAAGATAAGCTTGAAGCTCATGTAAAGACACTGCAGGGATGAGGAGTGTGCAGCCAGGCAAAGCTCACAAGAGATGGAGACCCTCCCAGGAACAAGAGGAGAACAGAATTTGCTCAGTGACTTGGGATGTCATTGAGTTTGACTGGGAGAAACCAACTGCCTGCAAGGACAGAGGGACAGGGGACAGCTGTGTACAGAACACTGTAATGCAGTTCTGTCTTCCCCAGCTGTTTTAAGCGGGACTTAACTAAAAAGTTTCTATTCTAGTTTTTCTTCAAGCAAATGTTTGCTTTTCTGAATTTAAAACCCTTCTGTCTGCACTGGGGTGAAAGTTTAGGCACATCGAGTACAGTGCTGTAGTTGAATCACTGTCCTGAAAACAGCCAAAATATGAAGTGTTAAAACAACCTAATTTAATGCAAACACCTATTAAACATTTTCTAACTTCTTGGGAAAACAGAAAGTACTGGAACTCCTCTAGGGATAATGAATCGTTAAATTACAATTTTGGTCTTTAAACCCTTCTTTCAAGAACAACACATTACATTTAGAAAAATATCTCCAGTAAATACTATGCTTCTGGAAGACACACAGTCTCATAACAGAAGTTTATTTTTGCCAGTTGTTGAGCTTTGGCTCAATTGAATTTTCTCTTACAACATAGTTCCATCTCCAGGTAAGTCTTTGGAACAGATCTCTAAAATATTATTTATTCTTTTCAGTTCTTCACATAACTTCACTGCTTGAGGTGCTTTTTGGCAACTGTAAAATAGAACTCCCTTATGGTGAAAAGATTTTGTTTGTTCTTTTTTTTTCCCAGGACATTCCCAGGAGAACTGGATCATTCAGCTGTCAGCTCCTGTTAGGTAAGCAGCATATCTTGGACCTTAGCGCAGAAGTCTCTCACTGCTGCCACTGCCTATAGCACAATGCAAGCAATTTATACTTTCCATTTATGTTAATAGTGATTTATTAAAAATTTATCTGAACAACTGAAGCCGGTAGAATCCCTCAGAACACTAAATAATTAATAACTCCTCCACAAAGGTGACCTAGGCTCAGCAGGCAATAACTACTTTCTGGTTTACCACAGGAGTTTCTTGTTCCCTACTGGAGTCAATAACTAGTGTCCTTCTGCCAGTGCCAGGGAATAACTCTGTATCTTCCAGAGCTACATTATTGAACAAGATGCTGCCCAGTGTAACTGCCAGTAAATGCCAAGGAGAGAGGAAGTTATTTCCTAATCTCCACTCCCTTCTGACACTCTCCCCCCCCCGTTGATTTTCAGAGTTCCTCTAGTTTTGACTGTTACAATTTCTATTTGACATGAGGTATCTGGATTAATATATTTAATTTAAAATATAAATAATCATTGGAGGAAGAGCCCAAGACTCCGCAGTTCCCAAGAGAGAGGCAGATTTTACTTTCAGTCACTACTTTTATCTCTCTCCAGATACAAACATATTGAATTTTCAATTAATATTAAATTTTTCCAAGCAATGTATTATGAGTCCAAGAGATGAGTATTCTCTCTTAGAATAATCAATAACTGGGTTTTGAGGACAACATGATGGAATTTGCAGGGTCAAGTCACTCAATATGGATCTGTCACATCTCCAATTTGTGCATTCAAACATTTCAGCAAAATTGAGACAAACTCTGAACTGTTCAGCACTGGCTGAACAATCAAAAGGCATTTCTGGCCATGATCAATTATTACTTGGCCATTCATGATCATGATCAGTTACTGGTGGACAAGTTTTACAGCTCTAGACTTCAGATGGTATCTGAAGAGTGAATCTGAGGATTAAATGTGGTGTAAGTGTCTAAAGTCTGTCTTAGAGATACCTCTAAAGAGGTATCTAAGGCCAGCATAAGCACTTTAGACCTTGCTCTTACTGAATTGTTCTCAGGTGACGAATTAGGGCTGCAAAAAGGTGTAATTCTGTGCTTTTCATATGCCATCTATGAGTAACTCAAATAATTCCAGTTGTACCAGTTGACAAAAGAGGGACCCTCATTTCAGTTCTATAGAATGGGAGCTATAAATTATTTAACTTTTCAATGTAATTAGGACAATGACTAAAAAAATGCTGTCATTTTAATGAAAAATGAAGGTCTGAATTTATGAGAACTATACAAAACAATACTGAATTTTATAGCTGTGCAAGTGAAATTATTTGTGCAACTGGGATTCTAAAGTATTGATCAGCAAATCTAGTCCTCCAGTATGTTTCCTTTTTCCTTCTATAAAACTTAAGTATCTGTAGTCCTCCACAGTAATTTTAAAAAGGAACATTGAAATGTATTCCTCCTTCCAAGAGGTTTGAATTACTAATTCTGTTGGTTTAACAGTACAATGATGGTGAAGTAATTCAGTAAGTGCTGAATTTGAGCCTGCCACAACAAAGTGTTTTTGGACCACCAGACAACTCAGTCTTAACATCATATGTTCATTCCAGAGTCTCTAGAAGTCTACAAAGATAAAATACATATTTTCTTACTGTTACTAACTTCATGGCAATCACCAAACACATGAAGTTGTAATGGTTACATATTTGAGAGGACACACATCTGACCAAGAAGGACTGGAATATTAAACGAAAAATTTGTTAGAATGAGAAATTATTGCACAAAAAAAATCTGTTGGGCTGAGGGCTGTTGTAAAAAGAGGTCATTCGTGACCTTTTAACATTCAAACTAGAATACTCTACCTGCTTCTTAGGCACAGGAAGAATTCATTTGCCTAGCAGAGGAAAAGAACTCATTTGTTCCTCACATAACTTGCTTTTTAAATGCATCTATAACAATTCCATCTCACACCCTTGCTCCTATATAGCAAACAAACCAAAAGATGATACAAAACTACAGAACTTAGATTTCTATGTTTCTATGGGAATTACTTTGAGTGACTTTAACGCTCCTTAAGAGCTCCCTTCATCAGATGGTTGGACAAATGGAGCTACACAGCACAAGGGAGAGCAAACAGTAATCTGGATCCCCAAAAGAGAGGGAGATCTCCTGTGGAAATCAGTAAGTTGCTCTCCTGAGTAAGTCTTTTCTTCCTTCAGCCCTTCTTTTAGACTGTGGTCTTTAGCTATGTGCTTCTCAGAGGTGTCACCTTGAATTCTATTCTATTAGAGTGTCCTTGAACTCTATCAGGCAAACAAGCCCAATCCCTTGGAATTGCTTTGTGTCAAAGACTCTCATAAGCTGGAACCACCCTGACTTCCTGTACTCCAGCCTTCCAGCACTGACAGCATCCCACACCTGACAAGGTAATCAAAGCTGACTGCAATACTGCAGATGGAACTAGATTTTATACACTACATCTTTTCATTAGTATTCTCTGTGTTGGCATATTTCTCTTTCTATTGATGCAATTCAGCAAGTGTGGTTTTTTTTTTTCCAGTTCAATGGGATGATGACTTCAAGTAGTTATTGAAAATAGCCCTTATCTATTCTTTTTCTGGTCAGTATTCTGCACAACTTTTCTTTTTAATAAGTACTTCCTACTTCCTTATACAAGTCCAAATTATCTGTATTGTTGGAGACCCTGAATGTCAGTTGCTCCTAATTCAAATACAGTTCCTATCCCTTGGTAAAAGCCTGTGAATGCCCCTGTGGTTTCCCAGCTATGCAGCCTTCCATTATATGCCCACAGACTCATAAAGTGTTGCACACCCGGCTGATGAGCAAGGAGACAAAGAGGAAATCACCTTACTTTGTCAGACAATGTCTAGGTCTCAGTGTTATTATTACTGAGCCTGCACTCTTTCTCCCTTGCTGTGAGAGGCAATTTTTTTCTTTAAAGAAACTAACATCTAAACAGACGAGATAAAGGACGGGGAAAGGAGGAATATATTATCCATTTTATAGATAAGTAACAAAGGTACAGGGAAAGTAAGATACACTCCTGTGGTCACACAGGAGGTCTTTGGCACAGGCATGTTCCAGACAAAGCCCTCACTCTGGTGAGGAGTCTCTGAACTGTGAGTTGCAAGGATGTTAAAGCTCTTTTGTTAAATCACATTTTCTCTTTTAAGCAACTCACAGCAGGGCTTTTTATGGGAATCTTCTATGATCTAATTAATCATCTCCAGATATATCATTGCAGATTCAGTACCTCTATTTTTACAGAGTTGGCATTTGGTTTTGGATTTTTTGGCTTTGTGTATGATGAACCACATCTGAATTCCTCCAGGTTCTTTGTTTTGTTTTTATTTAACTTTGCTGCCCCCCATTGCTGGTCAATGGCCTTGGTTACATTACTACTGTCTTTACTAGTCTTTATTATGTGTGCAGTAAGAGGCTTGTGCAATAGTGAGCAGAGCTAATGGCTCCTGGAGCAGACTGGCTGTACCTGCCCTAAATCTGGGATACACTGAGAGTGTGGAGTTGGCTGAGTTACCACTGGAGCTCTGGACTGTGTGGAAGGAGTAAAACTTGTCTCAGCCTGCATTGTATCTATGTGGGGTAACAGTGCCCTTTGGGCTACATTAGGGTCTCTCTGTCCAGCAAATTAATTAGTTTTATCCAGAATAGGGTTAGGCAAGAAACCCGTGTGTATAGTGGGGACAACAGGGAGGCTGTGACAGAGATCAATCAACATAGCAGCATAGCTAATGCTAATTAAATCTTTCCACTCAGCACAGGATTATTTTGGGTTGGTTCTAGCATGGCCTTTTCCCTGAGATACTCACAGATGTCTTGTCAGCAGAAAGGATTAGGAGAGGACAAGCATGGAAGTTTATCTCATGCTTATGATCCCCAGAGTGCATCGGGGCCTTTCTGTACTATGGAAGCACAGAACAGAGAAGCAGCCAAAAAAATCCTCCATCAGAGACAGAAATTACTTTTCTGCTCCAAGATTTAGTGTATTCATCACATCATCTTACCTGGAATTTCTGTGGCTTGGTTTCCTTTGTTTGGTTGCTTTGAATAAATATTAAAGGATAATTCAGGAAGGAGGAAAAAATGTCTCTTGAGAAAGAGAAACGCAAAGGAAAAAACCCTTTTGTTTGCAAGTGCACCAGACCTTATAAAAGTATATAATCCATGGATCATTGGCACGATCAACTGTAATGGCTCCAAAAGAGCCATTGTGTTAATGTGGCCGACGAGCAGGAGTGCTGCCCCTGCATGCTAAAAATCCTCATGAAAATTTTAAAAACATGCAGATAGGGGATAAGTGCAGCACGTAGTTGTTTTAAAAAATTAAGAACACGGCACTGTAAGTCTGATCAAAATGCAGAATGAACCACCGGCAAAGTGTAAATTTAGTAACATCTGATATTTTTTCTCAGATAAAGTAACTGATTTTTGACAAAGGAAATGAAGCAGGTCTTGTTAATCTGGGCTTCATAAAGTTTTGATACAGATTTTGATATAATATCATTTGGAAAATTACTAGTTAAGCAGGACAAGTTGGGGAACAGTACAAGAAACCTAAAGTAGGCAGGGAAATATGTAAAGAAGGGCTAACAATTTAAAGGGAAAGCATTGCAATGAAAAGAGTATGCTAATGGAGTTCTTCAAAGTCTCATTTAATATTTCTATTAATGAGCATGACACAGAAAGGAAAAACGTGGTAATGACATTTCTTCAGAACAGAAAATTGGGAGAGATAATCAATACAGAAGAGGAACAGAATAACGTGTGGGTCAATTTAGATGATTTGATGATTTGATGATCTCAGAAATACAAATAGAAGAACATTTGATATTGCACACTGCAAAGTCATGGGTTTAAAGATGAAAAGGAGAATTTTTGCCTTTAACTGGTGAAAGTCTACAAAAGGAGACCTAGAGTCTTAATCAACTGCAAGACAACTGTAAGGACTAATGCAAAATATTAAAAAGAAAGGAAAACTTCATGTTAAGATGTATCAGGAAGGCATGGGAAACAGTATTGCATTTAGACAGTGATGTAAAACCTGGTCTTGAGTATGATGGAGAATCACTGGCTGAAAGAACCTGATAACTAACAGGATTAAAGAAAATGTAAAGAATTTGACTTGTCTAGTAAAAGAAAACAAGGGC
This sequence comes from Manacus candei, assembly GCF_025592945.1. NCBI lineage: Eukaryota > Metazoa > Chordata > Aves > Passeriformes > Pipridae > Manacus > Manacus candei. The sequence goes on from NW_026138073.1 coordinate 8,195,478, forward strand.
TGAGAAAGGTTCTGATTAATGTCTGCCAACACTGTAGAGAGGTAAACAGCCAACATGAGGGCACTTATTTAAATTAAAACATTGCCAATAATGGGCAGTTTCACGCTGGCAATTCATAGGTTTTAGCTGGAAATTGGAAGATTCTGGTCATTGAAGGAGAAATATTGGAACATTTTCTAATAGGAATGAGTGTCAAACATTCAGTGGTCTCTAACACAGGATGTGAGCAGTTTGTGAACGAGATGAACAGGAGACAGTGGTGGCAAGCCCACAAGATGGGAATCACCTTTGCATTCCAGATGTGATCCTATGCAAGAATACATTTTGAATAGTAATCTTACTAACTAACCTCTGAGTGAAAAGTGGGATCCTGGCTCATGATTGTGCAATTCAAACAGTTACTAACTCAGACTGAAGTTGTTCCTTGTCTCACTTTGCATGAGAACTGCTATGGCTTTCCACTTGTCTAAATTATACTGGGACTGAACTTGTGCATTCAAGAACTTCTGTCCTTTAAAACACAACGTGTACTTCTAAGAAACTTTATTTGTAATCCTCTTGATTGTTTCCTTTTATAATCTTTGTCCTTAAACTTTTCAGTTTTGACAAATTTGTGGCTAAATATTCTGTTTTGTTGTGTAAATAGTCTGTTTATTTCCAAATCTTTATCTGGGTTGAGTTTTTTGACATTTATTAATTTTTAATTTTATTCAGCAATGATTAAGATGGAATGACATTAACCAAAAAGAGAGAGATTGACAGAGACACAGAATTTACAGCCTCAAAATAGTATTATGATCTTGTTGTGCATTAATTGGTACACTATTAGTTATGTATTTACTGTCATATTTTGCATGGCAGGAAATACTGGAAACTTGCTTGAAATTCTCTGGTTTTTACCTTTTTCTGCTTCCTAAGATTCATCCCTCTTCAATCCTTTGGTACCTAACCTTTCTTCCGTGGGGTCTCAAAGATGTCTGTCAGATCCATCTCAGTCAATTCCTTAAGATCCTTTGGTTGAATACGATTTAGATCTTCTGAATCATAAATATTTAAATTATCTAAATATTCTTTTACCTTCTTTTTATTAATTCTGCTGCTAGATATTCCCAAAGCCTCATCAATATTTATGTTACTGAGCTCCATGCTTCTTTCTTTTTTTACATTAAATATAGGGAAAAAATGTAGATGTTGTGTAATTCTTTTTCTCTCTGGCCAGTATCAGTTGACCTTTCTTTTGATTTAGGATGATATTTGTTTTCTTTTGTCCAGTGTATTTATTTTCTTCATCTCTTTTCCCAGGTTACTCCCTTAACTTGGATTTTATTTTGTCCTCTCCCATCCTTATTATTTCTATTGTTCTGCATTACAGATGTAGCTGCTTGTATTTTTAGCTCTCATCTATTATGTGTTCTTTTCCTCCTGCCATTTTGCAAATGGACAGTGTTGCCAGATTTATGACCAAGGGATGTTTCTATGTAGAACTTATAGACCATCTCATAAAAATATTAAAATATATGCCTTATACATTTTTCATATATGCAGCTGTATAAGAATAACGCCTGTTCATTTTTGCTAATTTAAAATAATGGAATTTGAAATAGGAAGGTAAAGAGGGTTGTTGGATGCAGGTGTTTGAATATGAAAACTGTGTGATTAAATGCTGGCATCGTTGTAGCCTATGGGAATTTTGCCATTGGCTTCAGCTGGTTTAGGATTTTATTCTGATTCTGCATTTATACATAACTTTAACTTTAAGCCTAGAACTAGACCGATGGCTTTAGAAGTTCCAACACAGTAACATTATTCCTCTGCCTAAAAGCTTGATGACTGGGGCAATATTTTTCAGGTAAGAAATATTTTCATACAAGAGAACAAATTAATGTAAAATGAAAATGTTCCTATTTTAGAGTTAATGAGCAACCTGAGCGAATCCTTCATGTGCACTTGCTCAAAAACAAGTAGAAAAATATCTATGGGCAATGTATTATTTTAAAATATCTGATATAGCCAAATTCCATTTGTATAAATGTTTTCCTGCAGTGTACCACTGACAAGACTCTTCAAAGAACAATTGAAACAATATTTTATTAATTACCATTAAGTAATAAAAACATCCTAAATTGTGACATTAAGCAACCCGAATTCCAAAACAGAAGGACTTCAGTTTTTATTGTTGATATTTCTAAATACAAGTCGCTATTTTTAGAAGTTTGGAGGAAATGTCTAATGAATAATCAATAATAATAAATAAGACCTTCAGACACTACATACAAAGACTATTTGTAAACTACATTTCAAAGACTCAGTCTACTTTTACAGGTTATTAATATGCATTGTGATTACTGTACTTTTGTAATTCAGATTCCATCTGGTTTTACCTCATGTTCTAGAAAATGCATGTTTGGATAGAGATCTTGAGTATCCATCTTACTGGCTGCAGTGCCAAAAGAATGGATGGGAGAAGTGACATGCTATGGAGGCTGATAAATAGAGATGCAATAGCATGAAAATGATGGTTATGAATAAAAGATTTATCCTCAACCCATGATTTTTTATATCGTTTATATCATCATAGTATACAATTTTCCACTGTCACTTACTCCTCGCTTGCGAGATTCTTCACGGGGAAAGTAACTGATACTTTCCAGTCAGGAACACCAGCAATTGTTCAACAGCCAAACCAGGCAGTTGCATGAGAAATGGCCATAAACAATGAGCTGGAGCTGCTCATCTGGGATCATTTTGTTTATATTGATCTCTTGCCAGTGTTTGCATAGAATAAAGTATCTTAGCAGTTTGTAGTATGGAAATAAATATAAATGTCTAAGGATGTACTGTCTGTATCCTTTCCCAAATGTTGGTGTGCCAGCAGGACACTTTCCAATTTGTTTATCTTCTTTCTTAAGTATATAAAAGCCTTTTTGTAGCAAGAATAATTAAAGTAATAAACAGACTGATTACTGGGCCCAACTATATATAAAATGAAGATCCCTAAATGTTTACTAATGGCCTATTGCAAAATGGCAGCATTATTCAAGTAAATCAACAAATATGTTCCCCACCAATAACAAATAAACACATATGAGAAATGAACTGAATCCCCACTACTTTTCCACTGTTGTGCAGCTTTACCACCATGACTGTCTCTAGTGTGGCAATGCATTACTGTGACCTGCCAGCTCTCTGATATTTAATACTACTTATGTTTGATATCGAATTTAATTGATTTTGATTATTTATGTTTGATATTGAATTGATATTGAATTTAATACTTTTCATGTTTGATTACAGAAACATAGAGTATAGACTTCAAAGTTAAAGCCCTCCTTGCACTTGAGGTGCTGTGCCCAGCTCATTACAAGAGATCCTGCATGCAATGTGCTTCCTGTCGTGTAGGATTATGAAAATCACCTTTCTGCATTAAATTCCTCAGGCTTTTCTAAGTCATGAGTGACCATTTTGGATATTTCAGAGACAAGTGATTTTCTAAAGTTGCAATACGTACTCTAATGGGCTTCCTCGTATTCTAAGTACAAAACAAATCTAAAAAACATAAATGTGAAAATTCATGTCCAATTTATCCCTCAGACTCTAGTGGTATCTTTTTCACTGGCTTGTTTTTCTGAAGATGGGGTACAAATATATGAACTTTCTCTAAATCTAAAAATTTTTCATCAGATTCTGTTTGACTAGGCAAAGTTTGTCCTGCACAGCTTAAGTTCATGTCATTGTGCAAATATTTATGTATCTTAGTATTCTTCAGGTATAATCCTTCACAGCAGTCAAGTGGAATGTCTGCAGTTTTTGTAACAGGTAAAATACCTGCACAGGGATAGGCTTTATATTTTGTGCTAAATATATTAAAATTCAAATGACATCTTATGGAAAAGAGACTGAAACCAAGACCCATTTATTAAACATCACATAAAAATTTTAGTGCTGCCAGAGCTAGATCCTGCTCCCTGTGGAGACAGACCACAGCAAAGGGTAGAAATGAGAAAGAAGGTATTAGGAGAAAAACTCAGCAACTTTCTTTTACAGTACAAGAACTTGGTTATGATTTCTCCTCAGTGTCCAAGGGTGGGGCTGCACTCCTTCAAACACTGCAGCTTCCAGCTGAAATAGTCTGTTACTGAGTTTCTAGATATGCCATTATCTATATCCTGGTCTCATGCCACCAGTGAATTATGCTCCCAGATCAAACCACACGCTGCTTCGCTTCCAAGCAGAGAGGAGCTCCCTGTACCTGTGCATTCCAGACACTGAGCGAGGAACGAGCGAGGACTGGAGAATCCTACCCCATCTTACAGCAATCACAAAATATATCAGCTAAGACAAGCCTTTTTGCCTACTCCCTGCCTGAGTGGAATGCCAATCTAGATTAAAATTCTGCCTATAGCTTATACTCATTCTCCTCTACCAAATATAAAATTCTCTTCTGCTAAAATAAAAGAAACATTTTTTTCCCCATCACTTCTTTAGGGAAGCAAACTGCACTGCATTTAAATGTTCCCATGTGGCCTAATATTTGTGAGACTGGAATTTTTCTGAATGTTTCTGTTGCCATTCTGCTGGCAATCAGTCCAGGCTTTCTGTCTTGCCAACTAAACGATCTTAATAGTACTATCTGTTTCTTGAGTAGCACCATTTTTCTCTGTAATGCTCTACTTGCTTCTCATGTTAATTTTGTTTTGCTTAGAAGTTTCTTGTGATAGTGATACAGTTTTGCTTTGTACTCTAATCTTTTTCACAAAAACAAAGTATGAAAGCAAAACAACCATTTAAAGGCCTGTGAATTTCTCTGTTGAATTATTATGTTCCATCTAGAAGATGAGCGACTTCATAATGAATCCAGTTGGGAGGCTTGTAAAGGACTGATTTGAAACCTCAAATATCTTGGTCTTCCCCTGGAATTTAGCAATGTAGCTTTTGATTCATTCATGCAGCTTGTATTTTCAGAAGTTCAGTCTCAGTTGGTCAGCTCTCTGAACACTTGCTAGGGAGCACAGAGAAGACACAGTCACAGAGTACTGATGAAGGTGAAAGCAGAGTGGCAGCCAACAGTTTATTACTGTGAATCATCAGTAAACCCAGACACCTTTAGATTCTCCCTCTGTCCAACCAGCAGTAGTGGCACTTTTACTGACACCCCAGTTTGAAATCCTTTCCTTTCCCCAAAGGAGTGATATAAGAGGGAATAAAGTGACAAGACTGTGTTGATACTGTGACAGTGAGTGCTGTGAATTTTTGTCAGTCTTTGCACAAGGCCATCCTTCTTCTGCTACTGCCTTCCTACCTGCTGACTACATTCCAAGATTAATCCAGGTGTGAGAGCCACAGGCTGACAGAGGAAACTGGTCACGGTCTTATGTTAGTCAGGGAACATCTATTCAAAACTTCATGGGCTTCTTATTGAAAGAACTGTAAGACAGGTCTTATGTGCTTTATTAATACTCCCAAATATAAACAAGAAGACATATTACCCAAACTATTGGTAATACTAAAATAATGTCAGCAAACAAAAAGCATATTGACATCGAAGCAACTAGCCAACACATGACTATCAGACTGTAGCTAAGTTATCCAGTTAATGCTTACAGTAATAATTTTAACACACTCTGAACAGGAGCTGAGAAAACTGTTTGGCTACAGATGCCAAATAAAGAGTTCTCCAAGTCATATTTGTGATTTATATTGGTTAAGAAACGGGACCAAACCCAAGTTTCTTAATGTCCAAAACACAATTCTGACACCTGGTGTGAAGTTTCCTCTTGCAGAATTCAGCCTGTACTAAGTTTGAATTTGTACTGTGATCTGTACTGCAGCAATTCCATTGTGGAGGCTCCCTCTTCCCTCCCAGCAGTGATATGAGATTATAGAGCCAGCTCCCAGTTGGACAGTGCCTTATCTGGCACAGACAGCATGAGGTGGGACCAGGGAGAGACTACTCTGTGCCCTCCTTCATCCCCACCAGCAGCCCCAGAGAGGCAACTGTCCTTGCAGCTGTTCAGAATGATCTTGAGGAACAGTAGTTTGATGATTCCCATTTACCAAAAGTACAGTAATAATATCAGTTCCTTATGACTTAAAAGGTCAGAATATGCTGTAATAAAAATTACTATGAGAGAGTATTTTAGTACTGTTTGAAACTTGTTCCTGTGTTTTCTAGCACCTTTGCAGACTGCAGAGGTGCTCCCAGAGGCACGTGCGTACACAGTTTATGAAACCTACAGTCACTTTCAAAGCTCCTCACTCCTCACTGCTAAAAGCAATCACCAGAGAAAGCAAACAAAAAAGGAATCTAAAAATATTGGAATGTCCCTTACTTACTCAAAATAGAGCATAAAGAGGAAAACATGAAATATGTAAGTTATCAGGAGTGTGGAAACTGTTCAGCTTTCTCAGTTTTTTGTGGTCTTGTCAAGTAAGATTGTAACCGCACCGAAGGAGCTGCTGGCACAGTTGCTTTCACCACTGAACGTCTTTCACAAGCACCAGGAATTGTCAGAGGATGAGTTACGTGTTTGTCAATACTTTATCATACTCAAGGTAAATTTCCTTCAGGTAATTTATGGATTCAAAGGACAAGCTCTAAGTTGGGGCAGCAGAATTTGATTAAAAACAGTAACTGATTTAAATCGGTTTTATGTGATTTAGAAAAAAGGTCCTTAAATGACATTGTGTCACTGACATATGGAAATTTTATAAAAATCACTCATGGGAAGTGAATCCATAGCTCTACTTAGTCCTTCAATGTTAGTCCATCAACCAATTTAAAATATATTTGAGCAAACCTATGAATGGCTTTGTTATTTCCAGTGAGATGCTTACAAGAGAAATTTAGAGCATTTTTCTACGTAAAATGGAACTCTAAATCAACATCTTATGGAATCTTCAGGAGGAAAAGATACTTTTAAGCTTCTCAAAATGGAATCACTTCAAATAAGAAATTTTAAATTTTATGTAGGTTCTGTAAATCCCTATGTGCCATATTGCTCACACAGAGCTTGTCTGTGAAGACTAGGCCTAGCTTGCAAATGCCCAAAAGTTGTAACCATGCTTACCTAGGCTGCTTTAAGGGCTGTGAGGATCCTCCAACTCTTCTGCCTTTTGGTTCTTCCTTCCTAGTAAACACAATACTTTATAAGTGATATACTCAGTACATCTTGAAAACATTTTATAATTTCTTTTGACATGCCATGTCACACTGTGTGCCAAAACAACAGTCATTTTCCCTTGATTCTGCAAAAAAGCACTCCACTTTGATGTATGCCCTTGATAGCAGCACAACATGAATATTCTTTGCATTAACATTCCCATCTATTGTCTAACAACTTTTGTAGATAACATATGTGATGCTCAACCCTTGCTTTTATATTTAATTATTGTAATATGTGTTTTAGTTGCGGTTCCTCACAAAACTGCCTAGCAGATTTTGAAGGTTGAGTTTTCTGTAGTACATGAAAGTTTCCTTGTGTTCTTTTTTGTGATAAAGATCCAGTTCTTTTTATATCAAAATGATCTTGCTTAAGGTTTTTGTTGCTCCTTTAGTTAAACAGGCAACATATACCATCTTTTTTTTTTCAAGAATTGCAGAAAGAATTAAAATAAAACCTGAAACAAAGTGAAAATCTTCACTGCTGTTTTCAGAAAGAGGTAATGAACAGTGATGGGAGGAGTGAGGTAAATACTGAAGTCTTTATGTACAAACCAGTTTGCTTTTCTGCCTTTTACACTGGTATTCTATGTATCATTCTCTAAAAGTCATTGAGGGTGTTCATCACATGGTATCCTTGGAAAAGGCCCTCTGTCAGCTCAGGCAAGCAGCGTTCTGAGAACCCAGCATGCCCTCAGGATCTGTGCATCAGATACCTGGGAGTGTGTCCTTTGCCAGTACCTTACGATTGCAACATAAACAGAGTTATACCAATAGTAAGGTCATCTAATAATATAAACAAATGTTGGGCTTTCCCTTAAGCTGGTGTATCAGCACTGGCCTTTTTTACCCCACTCCTAGATCATTCTTGCAATCATGAACCAGTCAGCCCTCTGAGATATCCTTTCTTCTCAAAACTGAAGGCTGATACGTCAGCTCGTCTTTTCACATAACACATATTTTTACAGTATCAAATTAATCTAGCCCAGATCTTTTGAGGAAGGAGTATGTGACATAACTGTGAGATAACTAAACAATTTTTTATGGCTGTAGGCCAGAGTTCTAAACAGGCAACTCTCATATTTTACAGACCAGGTCAGTTTTTTTCTGCTGGATTACCTGCTTTACATAGAAATTCCATAATAAACATACAGAGGTGGTGGTAAAGAAAAGAGGCATAAAGCTCTTTCTTCCTTCATGTTCCTTAGATGATTTTAAACACATCATCAATCTGTGTTTTTAGGCTAGAGGCATTGTGCAAACTGAAAATACTTGGGGTTAGAAGGGTCCTAAATGTTCTCAAGGCTGTATGGAATGAATTTTTAAGAAGAAAATTTTGTCTTCCTGAATGGCACACAAACTGTTTTACTTAGTGCCAAAGTTGAAGAGGGTGCAAAATTTCATGAAGTTGAGTATCTTTAGAGATTTATTTGCTACGTGTTCAGCATATTAACTCAAAATAGTGTATTTCAGGGCTTTTTAACATGAAGAAACATACTCCCAAGGTTTTATACTCTTTGTTTCTTGCAATTCTCAAATTTGACCTGGATTAGAAACTTAGTCAACAATATGAAATAATTAAGAATAGAATGGAAGAGGTGAAGAAAGGTGAAAAAACCCTGAGTCTGGATATAGCTCTTCCAATTAGAACATTTAGTGTCCCTTGTGTGCACTGAGTATCTTCAGTTGCCAGAAATACTTATGTAAAAAATACATTAAGGAATTTCATTGCTCCTTAGTTTCAAACCACAAAACTGGCATATTTGAAAGAGAAATTTCCCAGTATCAGGAGACAAAGATTGGTCTTTGTTCGTTCAAAGGTGCATTGTTAACCATCTAAAGAATTTCCTAATTTATGTGGTCTGTACTGATTAACTTCATTCTTGACAGAGACAGCTGCTATTGCATGTGATGACAAATGAGACTCCCTGCTATGCTGCAAAGTTTTTTGACTAAATTGGCTGGTTTCCTACTAGTCTCAGTGGCCACAGAGAGCATGAAAAAAACATAAAAGACAGACCCCTAAGGAGTTAGAAAAATATTAATGGTTTCCAATTTTTTTTCCTTCATATTTATTAGTCAGCTGAAGGATTGGGCTTACCTTATGGTGTTTTTTAGCTGTTTTGCTGTTCCTAAAATTTGAATTCAAGTTATCAAGCTGTGTTGATTTGAAAATTGGTGTTTATATTTTATTAATTGTATTGTGTGCTATGACACATGTCTATGAACCTGCATCAATTAACCAGTTCCTTTTTTCAAGATATGAGTGTTGTTTCAATTATCCTTTCGAAAGTTTATTTGTGACATGCTGTAATTATACCTTGCACATACATTTGGTAAAGTTTCCCATTGAACTGAGAAACTGTGCACTGTGTTCACAGAGCCCAGCTGGTTGTGTTTGCTGCATTAGGCGTGCTGTGAAAGCTTGTCCCTCGTGCTCCAAATGTAAATTGGACACAGTTAATTGCACCTACTGCTGGTGAGCAGGTTCAGAGAGTGCCATTTCCACAGGGAAATGTGCCCACACTTCTCATGCTTAGATGTAGCTGTGAGTCCTCCTTCAGATATGCTTCATTATGGGCAGAGAGAGACTTCATGGCCAGTGCTTCTTATGGCAAACAAACCCATTTTGTGGTTTACTTGGTGATATAAACCTGGAAATATTTTTCTGTGTTGGATATCTAATGTTTCTCATTACTTTCCGTGCGAAGCCCACTTTCCAAAACACAAGTGCTGAAACTCTTGAAGCAAAAGTAAATTATACTCTTCTGCTGTTTGTAGACTCATTCACTCAGGAGAGAGGTATGACATGTAACCTAAAGAGAGGCTGCAGGTCTGTGGAGCAGCTGCAGTTGCTCAGGTAGTGAAGAGGAACATTCAAAAAAAGGATGTGCTGCTCACATTGAAAATACAGAACCATTCGTGGATGCCTTGTGGGTGCAGTCACGGGAAATGCAGAGGGTGTGAACTCAGCAGACATCTGGTGATGACAAGCTAGCAGAGAGGAATTAATGACTGGCTGCACAGAAGGGCTGCTTTGGTTCGATGCAGGATTGTTGTTACTCTGCCAAACCCATGAATATTCTTCCCAGTTTTGAGAAAAGAGAGATGACTAAGAGCAAGTTAGAAGAAATGGCCAACTGGTCTTAAAGAAGTAGTTGGTGAGTTGGCCAGTGGATAATACATTGTGGCTTGAAGAAAATACTTAGTGAGAGGACACCTAAACCACAGTAACAAAGAAGCAGCCATGGGAGTGATACTGTACGAGTCCTTCAGGCCCAGACTCCCTAAAATAGCAGTAATCCAGCACAATATAATCTCTGTATCCCATCTAAATAAAATCAAAAAAAGATAGCTTTAGAATTGAATACTAAAGAAAGAAAACAGTGAAAATTTCTTTAGAAAGCCCTATGATGTTTTGTTGCTTTTCTCATGGGTTCCTTTTCTGAAGGTCTCTTCTCACAGAATCTTGAGGGCTGTGAATATCATTTAACATAGAAAGAAGAAACAAACACACACTTTAAGTTGTAGAACCCAGAAACAGACCATGAGAAGAATCTCCTTGTTACATGACAAAACTGCCAGCTTCTGATTCACTAATACCATTTTTACTTCTTCAGAACCACTATGTTCCTACTTCTTGGATGCACAACAAATATTAAGGCAAAAGGCAGAAGAATGTTTGAAAATACATGCTGTGTAACATCACAGCTCTGAGACTTGTAATTTAAGATAATTTAAGATAGTTTCATATTGGAAACCAGAGAATTCACTGAAAAATAAATACCATTCCAATCCATCACAGAGGCAGATAGACTTTCATATATCACTTTGCAGGTAAAATACCTTCTATGAAGACTTTACTGACTGAAACTCTGACATTGGCAAAGACAAGATATTAAAGACTTGTGCTCCTGCTGAGGATTAAAGGGAGGAAAAATTTGTTACTACACAAATATAAAGCAGCTCAGTATAAAGGAACAAAGTGAAGTGCCCCATCAAACAAATAAGCAGCAGTGACCTAAAAGAATGTTTTCCTGGGATCCCTACCAGGCTTTTCTTCAAGAGATTTCATGCTCAGCTGAATGTTAGAAGCAGATTATCTAGAAACACACTTCACTTCTGCTTATGGATTGTATTTGTTTTTCTCTGTTAATAAGAGAATATTGAAGCTGTATTTTTGTAAGCCAAGGCTTTTTCTGTAGCAGTAGCCTACCTCTTCCCACGTTTCTTACAAATCTTAGCAGTTGTAAGTATTTATGTAACACATAATCTCTGGTTACAGACAGGGGTTGCAAAGTTAGAAGGGGAGAATTATGTCTAGAGCTATTCAAAGAGATTAGAATTTGCAGTTTGTTTTCAACACTGTTGAATAACAGTCAGGGTTCATGTTTTTTTTGTTTGGTTTTTTTTTTTCTTTTTTTTTTTTTTTGTTCTTTGTTTGTTTTTTTTCTGGTTGGTTTTAAAACTTTCTGACATATTTAAGCAGATTTGCTGATGTGCTGCTTTACTGAAATCTCTACTTTTCCAAAATAGACTCCAGTACAGTGTTTGTTTTCATGGAATCACGAGCGTGGCCCTGGAGTAACAAAACAATAACAAAATAATAAATTCTTATCTTTGCCTGCCAACCTCAAAAGAGGCAACGTTTTTGTATAGTAGTTTAAAATACTGAGTAAACAAGGGATAACACACATAAAAGGATACATGAGTGTATTTTCATCAGGGTGTGATGGGCACATCATCTCACACAGTATCCCTTGATTTGGAGAACTGTCCATATAGAAGTCTGATGGTCTTTGCTTTTACAAGTGATATGGTCTCCTTAACAACTTACGGCAGTAAAGCATGTCAGGGAGGGAAAAGTATGATCCCTGCAGGGTGGGATGAGCTGAAAAGTCAAATAACTCAAAGAAAGCAAGGTGATGCAGATTAGGCTGTTGAAGCCAAGATACAGACTTTACTGTTTTCATGTTCCTTGTGACAAATGGAGTCAGTTTTGGGAAACGGAGTCACTGGTAGTTGCCTGCTGTACTGTTATTTATTAACTCAGTTCAGTGAGTTCAATAAGACATCAGGAAAACTACCAAATCAGTGCAAGGTAATAAAACCAATGGGCAACTGTAGTGTCATTACAACCACCAGGACTTCACGCTAGGACTTCAGGAACATAAAGAGAGCGAAAAATTATTACACCGAAATTAGCGTTTGCAGTGACTTGGTAACTTGAGGCAAAGGTCTGTCTGCCATTCAGGGTGTAACTGCAGAAGATAATTGAGAAATAAGATGACCCTTTGATGGCAAAATACTTCACTAGATATGGGAATTGTACACACTGTGTTTGCTTCTGTAAAGAAAATGAGTGCTCAGTATGTTTCTCAGGATCAAGTGGACATAGGAAGGGCAGCCACTGCTGGATTCTCAGTTGCATAATCCTAGAAGACAGGTGTATGGACCGTAAAAGGGACATATCTGGGGGAGCTTTGCAGATAACAGTCTCAAGGGACCTGTCGCTGTGCAGTGCCACAAAGGGCTGACAAAATGTGTAACAGCAGGGAGAATTGATTCTGTCACTTCAGTATGGAGTGATTTTTGGGATTAGGCTCGGGACTTTGCTTTATGGGAGTACAGATACCTAGGCATTACTCACAGCAGTGGCATAAAAAGGCAGTCTTGGCTCTCTGTTGGCATTAAGTAATAATGATACTTGATACCACATTCATGAGTTGGTGACAACAATGTCTTCAATATGTATGTACAGGGTAAGTTATGACACTTGCACTATTGGTCATTATTTGTGGCAGTGCTCATTCATACAGCAGTAAAAGTGCCTTTGCATCACTTCTTAATGGTACCAGCTCCAGCAAATACATCAAACCTGTCTTTCATACTAATTTTCTTTAGAATATAAAATAAAGTTCAAGGTTTGGGCTTGAGCCCAGCATCTCTGATTGCCTGAAGCACTGGAATAAAAGTAATGTTCAGCAACTTAATATACCTCTATATACCTAAAAGTAGCTATTTAAGAGAGCTTTCTTGGGTACCTGGCTGAAAATGAACTTTCTACACACCAAAGGCCCATTAGAAACCTGGCTTTCTTTTGTAAGACCTTGTCTTCACTACAAAAGCTCAGTCCAACTTAGCAAAAGGACGGTACTAACTATGCTTTTTTTCCTTTAGGAAAGTGGTGGACGGAGAAATACTTGAAGGCAGAAGCTGATGATGGTGCTGGATGTGCTGCTCTGGAAGGAGCCGCTGGTTCAGAGCGCCCTGTGTGAGTCCGACCCCGAACTGAGGAGCTCCAACAGCCCTGTCTGTGCCAGGGAGATCAAAGGGGGATCAGCGCTGCCCGCACCGCGGCACGGGCGGGGGAGTCTCACCGGCGCTACACGGAACCAAAGATTAAAGCCACGTCAGAGGAAAGGAAAACTATCGGGAATGTTACAACTCTCGCCTCCAGTGTGGTCCAAACCAGACACCTGGGCAGCAGCACAAACACGGGACACACACCGCGACATCACTTTCCCTGTTTGTAATCCTGTGTCCTCTTGCGATACCAAGTCCACACAATCTGTGAGGCTCAATTTGTGAGACTTCTCCCTGCCGACCAGGGCACAGCCCCAGGTGCGCTCCTCCTCCGCTCCCCAGCTGTACCTTGCCCGTGGAGGGAGGGCTGTCACCGCAGGGTCGGCCACCGTGGCCAAGGAGCCGCTCCCCTCACGGCGGGACACTCCCGGCCGGCAGCACCGCCCTGCCCGTGCCGGCGGGGGCGGCTGAGGGAGGCTGAGACCTGGGGAGGGCTGGGGAGGGAGCCCCGCCCGCCCCGCGCTGCCATAGGCGGCGCTGCGCATGCGCGTCACTGCGGGAGCGTAAGTCTCCATTTTGCTCCTTTCCCCCTCCCATTCCCTCCCTCTCTGCCGAGCTTCCCGGCGGGGGGAGCGGGCGCTGAGGAGAGCCGGGAGCGGAGCGCTGTGCCTGCGCTGCCCCCGCTCCCTGCGGCCGTGCCGCTCCCCGTGCCCTCAGCGCCCGCCTCGCTGCCCCTCCATCCTCCCCTCCCTCCCATTTGGGTATCGAACCGCCCCACGGGAACGGTTCGCACTAATTGAAGTGTTTTATTTGGTGGGACCGCTTGCCCGCCGCCTCTCGCTCCGTATACGGGCAGGGACCCTCGGTCTGGGCAGAAATACAGCAAATCCAGTAATACGGTGTACTACAGCAAATCCCAGCAAGGCAGTCATTGCAATGACCAGCCTATGTTTGGATCGCAGAGTTATGTTTAAGTTTAATGTGTAAGGCACTAACGCTTAAAATCGTTATTGGTGCTTTACGCGCTTTGTCCCGAGTGATGGATCAGGTGCTCTCAGAGCTGTTCCGAAAGGATTTGAGCTGATCGTGGGCAGGCTGGGTGAGAACGCCAAACGCAGGGCAGAGGGAGCTGTGTTTTCCCAAGGATACCACGTGTTCAAGGAACAGATTCATATCGCAGATCTTTCATAAGTCACTTCAGAAATTAGTAAATTCCAGAACTTAAGAACTAAAAAAACACCTGCCCTCTTCCCCCCCGCACCTCCCCCACCCAAAAAAACCCCACAACTCCACTTATTCTTGGTTCTAGGCTGAAGCCTAAAATGTGAGCTCAGCGATGCTCAGGTGAAAGTTGCTTTTGAGACAGGAAACACATTTTAGGCTCAGACTATTTTTGTGGGCTTTAGTGTCATTAAAAATCGTTAATGATTTGACACTTAAAAACAGGAATATGCAAAGTTCAGTCTGAAGAATATGTGCACACAATATGTCAATTGTAAGCAGTTTGCAGCTTTCTGAGTATTTAGTTTTCAAATGCTGGATGCTGATGATTCAAGTAAGACATTCCAGAACGTGTGCTAAGATCTTAATTTTAAATTGAATCACTGAAATGTCTAATGGAAAAGTGCCACTAAATGTTTTTCCTTTTTCCTCAGGACAAGATGTCTCTTATCTCCAATAAATAGCAGGCCCCCAAATTTCATAACCTGCTTTCACATTTCCCTTCAAATGCATTTTTAGACATTCTGAGTAGTTTTAAATCTTTGAATGACAGCAGAGTACAATTCCTGTCTTTAAAAGTTACATTCTGTGTGCCGAAAAGAAATTCTCGTGCTTTTTTAAATTTATTTATTAAACTTTTTTTATTTGAGTCCATTTTTCAGGGTTTTTTTCAATTTCTTGTAATTTGTTACCTTTGTTATGGTTTATGTCTCAGTCTGAGTGCAATGAGAAGAGTGTGTTACAGAAAGCCTGTAGTAATAGTCAAATATTTTAGTTTGACAGCCTTTGAATTGTATGTTTGCATTTTCCATTGGCTTTGCTAGTGACTTAGTGACTTATTTTTACATGTTGGGAAAACTGGAGGATATAGAGATGCTATGGAAAACAATGGCTTGGGTCAACTCATGTAACTTAATGTTGAGCATGAGATTATCCACTTGTCATGCATATTACAACTGTGTATGTACTTTATAGGATTTGCCTTTTTGTAGTTACAATGTATAATCCTCTCATATTCATTTTGTTGTCTGTCACATGAATCCTTTTGTGAATTTGCAGTAAATTGAATTATTCAGTTTTATACATGTCAGTCTTTCTTTCTTCTCCAGTATCTGCAGCTTCATTTATGTCAATTACATTTATTTATATTATTTCATGTATTTATAATTTTGTCTATTTCTGCAAGAGTTAAAAATACTGTCACTTTTCAACTGTGTCATCTGATTTATGTATAGAATGTCATTAGTGTGTGTATAAACAGCTTCAGAGGAATTGGCCATGTTTACTACAGAGGCCCAAATGTTGATATATTAAGCCTGCAAGAAAGCTGTTGTTGACTTCTGTAGCTCAGATTCTAACATGAGACTGATTGCAAAATGCAAATTGATTATTTCCAAATATTTTGTTGCTGTGTAGGCAACGTTTCATTTTGAGCATTAAGATTAATTAGTTCTAAGTGAAACTTCAGTTGGGCAGTATAATCCATATTTTCTCCTTTTTAAAATAATACCTTAAATGTCTTGTTTGCCTTCCTGTGGCTTCTTCACTTACATTTAAATTATTCTTGCAGGGCTACATGTTTTTTTGCTTTGCTATTTCCATAAGCTCTAGGGGAAAATGGACGCTTTAAAGAAGGTCTTAATAAATTATGTTCATTCTTCTTGTCTTTCTCTACTATACCAGTAATTTATCAAATAAAACTGTTAGATATGTTTGGCACAATGTGTTCTTTGTGCATCCTTGTAGTTTATAACTCATGTTTTCCAAGTGCAGAGTTAAAATGTGTATGTAATTGGATTTTTTTGTTTGCTTGTTCTGTTTTTCTTTTGATTTTTTAAATTTATTTATTTTTTTTAAGGCCTAAAACCTAACCAAATCTGGTTTTGTTTTATTTGGTGCTAAAATGTGTGCTGGGTTCTTTTGGGTGCTTGAGTTTATATGAAGGAAATACGATTACCCCTAAAGTTACAGGGTAATTCTGAGTATCCATCGTGAATACCCAATGTCAGAATTGGAAACCTTTCGCTTTGGAGTGTTTGTAAGTTGTTGTTGTGAAGTAGTTACCTCTTCATGTAATAATGAGCACACATACGAAGGATAAAATTGGGTTGTATGAGAAGCAGCTTCATAATCAGCATTTAGAAAGCTTTACTAGTGAAAATGAAACCTGGGTTAGTTGAACATGATTCATGTGCTTTCTTTTGTTGTATCTTTAAGCTGGATCTAGTCCTTTTTGTGACTAACCCCTCCCTTTCTGTGTTGATTCAGTCTTGGTGGTGACTGTGCAAGTAAATGTTGCTCGTTCTCTCAGAAGCCAATCAGTGACTCAGCTGTTAAAAGAGTTTCTGCAGAACCCCTTAATTAAGACTAATTCCTCCTCCCCTTCCTTAAATGTCAAGACAGTATGTTAACTGTAGTCCTACAAGGAACAGATTGGAGAGTTGTTACAAAGAGCTCTCCTCTCCTGGTGCTTAGAGGGGAATCCCATCCCATGAAAGGACCCTAAATGGAGGTTGAAGAGGCTGTGGTCCCTCAGGGAGATGTGTCAGAGAGGGAGGCCGAGGTTACCTGCAGAGAGGAGCGGGGGTTCCTGCAGGTGGTTGAGGTAACAATGAAGAAAAGACTGGGTTTGAGTGCCTTGGACTTCATTATTTTGAAAAATACAGCTCCACCCTCAGAAGTTGAAACCATTAACATAAGAAGTCCTTGAGCTACACAGCACAATGTATTAATGGTCTATTTTCTATTTTACTTGTTTCCCCTGTTTTCAGGCGAGGTACAGGAGATAAATATTGCAAACTTCATGCTTGTTTTCATGGATACTCAGCTTTAATTATGTTCATCTTTTGCTATTATGTTGATATTCCATCACGAGTGCCTATCACTGTGCTGGATTTCAAGGATCTGGACAGTAATCAGGTGATTTGTTAGCTGCATTTCAATGGAATTGCTATTTATACTCAGCCAGAGATTTTGCTTTGATTGGCAAAAGGAACATTAAGGAATCATCCTTAATTCTTTAGTTAAACTTTAGGCTAAGGTGGTGTTGAAAAGAGCTTGACAAGCATAGCAATTCAAATAAAGGTAAACCAGTATTCTGGAGGCACATCTTCAAGCAATCTAATTATAATTGTGGACAGTGTATTATTGACATTTATAAGGAAGAGCTTTGTTGACCAGACTCCTTTTTACTGCAAGTGATTAGAAATTTCTTTTTCCTCCTGTCTTAGTTCTTATATGTAGAGTGGTGTCACAGACCAAGTAGAGTTCAAAAAAAAAAGCAGGTTTTAATAAAGAATAGGCAAACCAGCTAATACTATTTGCAAACTCAGTTTTCCTTTGTTAATACTTTATGCTTGTTAAAATCAGCTGCTGATACTGGACCTTTCCACTCTTATTTGCTTTTCCAGATCTTGGATTACTTCAGCTTGCTCCTGCCAGTTGCTCTGTTTAAGTTTCCAGTTTCAACTTCCCTGGAGCAGAAGACAGGCAAGGTAGTGTTCCATTGTACCTTTCAAGTGACATGTTTTCCTTGCAAATATTTGTAATGAAGACCAAGGTGTACAGAATGAATATTTAAAAATACTCCAGGTAAAAGTAGATTAGAGCACTGACTCCTGTGAAAAAAGGGACGAGCTTGGGACTACAAGTAGCTTTATAAATAGTGGTGTATGTTTGCTGGCCCTGGTGCCACTCTTCAGGCAGCAATCCCTGGATTACAGTTTATTCTTGCTTTATACATAACACAGCACAGAAAAGATGGCTGTGTTGTAGAGATTCAGAATACTGAGTTGTCTTTACCTAAGTGAAAGCTTTTGAGCAGTAATGCCTTTGGTAGTATTGTCTTCTCCAGAGGAGTAACAGTTTCCTTCATTCTTACTCAAACTGCTCAGAAAACCACAATCCTGTCACATTAAAAAAAGAACCCAAAGTGTAGGATTCACTTAGAATAATTATCAACATGCAACTCCATAGCAGAATTAAACATTGGTATTTGCTGAAAATCAAATAGATTATCATGGCCATAAGCCCCTGGTAATTATTGCTTTCTGTCTTAGAAGGAACTTGGAAAGGTCAGGCATATTCTAATGGTCAACAGTCAATAGATGGGCAAAATGTAGGACTTTGGGCAGATCTCACATAACAGATGGCTAATATGTGGTTTTCCTATGTTAAAAACCCAGGTATGCTGTAAATTGTATTTCCTTTGGGGATAGAGGGTTCTATTCCTTTGTGCCATGAGAAACAAGAGTATCCCTGGATAGTCAAGAGGTTTGGGTCGTGCGAAATCTGATTCTTCAAAAACAAATGCAAATTCTCAGACATGTAAAATTACAGTAGATTTTTTCAAATTTATAAAGTACTTCTAAAGGCCTGCTCTATTTAGAAGTGGTGTGGCTATTCTTGCAGTAAACCTGAAAAATTGTGAACAGGTCTTGGCAAAAGAGCTGGTTTTAACCTTTGAGACAACACTAAAGAAAACGATCTAATTGTGGTGTAAATAAACCTTTCTATTTTATTGAGAATGTGTGCTTTTCCTCTCATTGATTTGCACTGCAATATTGAATATTCCCAGTGTAACTCATCAGATTTGCATTGTAATGCAACCAAAATCAGCTGCATTTGTCAGCTTCACATCTCTAGATACTCCAAAGTACAGATTTTCTGTATTGGCACTGCAGTGCTGCCTGTTACTTTATCAAAATAGTGCTGTGGCATACTGCATGAATAGTCAAAAACATTTCTATTAATTCTTCTGAACATAAATGCTTTTTAGCATTAGCATTTGCAGAGATTTAGCAAGGTGTTAAGTTCCTAAAAATCTGATGGGTCTGGTAGGTATTGGCCTTGGCAGGTGTTTTGTTGTTTAGAAGTCATTGCACACTGACTTTTTGGAGTAGTTTTTATGTGTCATTTAATTTGTTTTCCAGAATTATTTCTGAAATGTTGAAGAATAAGGCTTTAAATTGGCATAGTGATGATGTTTGGCAATAAGGATTTATGTTATTGTCCCAGTCAGGGTTATTATGCAAATACTGAAAATTAAGTACTTTCTAAACTGTTTTGCTGGATTTGTGCACAAGTTTTAACTGAGAACTAAGAGATAATGAAGGACTGTTAGAAAGCACTAGGTAACATAAAAGGCTCAAATTTGCATTCAGCTCTTATCTGGCATCAGTGTTCTGTTAGTAAAAACAATATAATGATTCCCTGAATGGATAGGAAGTATTTCATAGTGGCTTTGGATTTGTAAATACATTTTAAATGGCATTAATGCATTATTATTTTTCTAAATGATCACTAAAATGAAGTGGTGCTGGATTTTGTTGTTTTCTGTTGTCAGTATTTTGCCTGTTTTGATGCTTTACCTGACTTACTATCTTCTTGATATTCCCCTTCCAAAAAAAAAAAAAAAATCATTAATTTTATATACGTTGTCCATGACCTTTTTGGCATTTCAATGAATCAAAACCAGTAGCTTCATTACAGGCTTATTTAATATACAGTAGCAGATCAACCAAGCTGACAGTCTTTAGATCCCTCTGTGAAAGGACTTTGAAATTACACTTGCAGAGAAGTCTGTGTCTCCTTTTTATTTCCTGTGCTGGGACATCTCCTAATGATTTCAGGCTTTCAGTCTCTTCTTAGCTTGTGTTGTGTTATTAAATATTTAAGAATTATATGGTTGTGATGAATCCTATTTCAGAATAGCAGAAATTTGTTCATTGCAGAAAGTTTTCAGTTGGAATTTGGCTTTAAAACATTCAACATTAGAAGGAGCTGGGGGAAGGACAGAAGGGAGCTTGCCTAAATCTGAGCTTTATGAGTCTCTTCAGTCTTATTTTTGATGAGGCAGATGTTTTGCTGAAGAAAATGCATAGTCTTGTTTAAAACATGGTTAACTTGACATATTTGTGGAAAAAACCCAAAATGCAGATGAGCACATCTCAAATGAAGAGCTAATAATCTACCCAGTATTTCAATAGAAAATGTTATGACCCTGGACTTCAGCCTCCATTGTCCTGCAGGCCTTTAGGGAAGTTGTATTTAAACAGCAGTGGTGTTACTGTTTGATGAACAATTTGCCTCTTTGTGTGTTGCTGTGAACTATTATCAACTAATACCTTTGGTTCAGTTATCATTACAGGCTGGTGTCATTTGCTTATTAAAAACTACAAATATTATTATTTCTGTAATAGCTATAAAGAAATATTAATATTATTTAGATAAGGAGTTATTATAAATTTATTTATTGTAAGTTGTCCTGCTAAGTGCTGAATTAGAAGAGTGTTCTTGGCAGTGGGACTGTGACAATTAAGCTGTTCGGTGTGGATAGTAAATAGTTGTGGGGAATAGTTACTTGTCTGCAATGTTGTAACAAAAATCAGGATTTTGGGGTTTTTTTTTCAGTTGTTATGTAAGAGGATACAAGTGGTTGCATGCTTTAGATCAGGAAAGAGTTGTTGGTGGTTGGATGTTTAAGCAACACAGTGCAAAGACTCTTAGGATACAATTTGAGGTACTTGAAGGCTGGACAAAACAGTGCATTTTAGTATAGGTACTTTTTATAGGAGTAGTCAAATAAATGAAAATTACTTGCTTAGGAAAGCAGTTTTTTTTAAAGTTTTTTTGTGCCTAAAGATGTAGACAATTGTTTTAAAATTAGGAAAGAAAATATGGAAGTAGAAAGCATGTTTGTGTTTGACAGTTGTTTTTTCCTTTATTTTTTAGTGTAATGTTAGTTTTTGATCATGTATGTGAACATTCTTTGTATATTGAAACTATGAATACGAAGGCAGCATTAGAAAAGATATAATCATTCTACATTATTTATGGAGTGTTTTGTGTTTATGATAAGACCCACATCCTATCTAGTTCTGTGTAGTGTGTTGGGACTGAATGATGCAATTACCCATAATATTTGCCAGTGCTGTAAGAAAACCCCTGTTGTACCAGGTGTGAGTCCCTGCCAAGGGCCAGGGCCTGTGGGACTGTGCATGCAAGGTCAGGATGCTCTGCACTCCCAGGCTGTACCCAGTGATCAGCTCCCTTCTCAACCTTCCAGATAAGCTGAATAAATTAAACTCCTTAATAGGAAAAGATGAGGATACCAGATAGCTGTGGCTTGTTGACAAGCTCTACAATTCTCTGTGAGCAGAGGAGAGAGAAAAAGTCCAATACAGCGTGGCAGAAGAAGGATGTGACTGTTGCCATAATCTCAAAGGGTTGGCTGGCCTACAGCGAGTTCAGGGAATGAAGGAATGCTGCTCTGGAAACTGCCTGGTCCATGATCCCACCCCAGCTCCTGTTGGCTTTTGGCAACGTGGAGGTTGCACATTCTGAATCTAAACAGGGCTTTCAGCTCCCCTTGCTAATTCTTCCCATTTCCTGAGGCATAAGTAATACAGCCACTGGCATTGACCTGTTTTGGAGCTTGCATAAATTACAAGGCTTCTTTCTTTGTTTTTCCAAATGTTGCAAGCAATGATCAGCTTTGGTGGCTGATAAATGCTTTGTAACTCCTGTTGTAGCATCTGCCCTTCCAGCAAGGAAGGTGCTGTCAGCTGGTTTCAGTGAGGGCTCATTTGTGAATATTTTGGAGTACTTCTTCTGTTCCTTGTAACTGGGGAGTTTTTACTAGTCAGCACTGCTTGTCAGGTTATTTATGCTGCAGATCGTGATATTTTTTACTTGTTATATCTGAAAAATCTTACATAATCAATGTATCTGAGAATCTTTAAGCAGCCTACTCTATGCTGGATGATCAAGGATGCAACTGTAGACCACTCCTCCAAAACCTGATTTTTAAAATGTTTGTGTAAATTACTTTTTTTTTCTTTCAGATGTCAGCTCTTCAACTTAGCTGAGACAGAAACTGCATAACTGGCAGAAAGGGCTTTTCTCCTAGAACTGAATTGTGCAGCTTAGCAAGATACTGAGGGAGTAGAATTTCAGAGGAATCTTTCCTGAACCTGAGACTCTTAGGGTTATTTAAAAAAAATATTTAAAGATGGTTTCATTTTGGTAAAATGTTGTCTTTTTTTCCCCTTAAGTATAGTTTTGTCATCTTTGTTGCTACATGGAACCTGAGACAGACTAACATCATGCAAATCTGATTAAAATTATCTGTGCTGTTTCAAAGGTCAGGTGCACTCAGTGAGTTTGCTTTCAAATTATTTTGTTTATTCTGTGTACGTATGCATCTTGAGCTCTATAAAGGTCAGGAGAGGAGATTCATTTTGGAATTTAAAGAAGTTAGGTTTTTACTGCAGGTAGCCCTGGTTAGTGTCATTTGAACTAATGAAAATCATTTTCCTGTGTTGTTTTCTTTTTACTGTCAGTTTTATTTATCTAGTGAAACTTATTTGTAACTATGAGGTCCATTGGAAAATAAGGCAGTATTAGTAATGTTTTTAATTTTTTTCATATTTTGTATGATCTGAAAAATTTAAGTACTGTTTGCCCAAATTAAATAGTATTCTTATTTGGGTTTTGTTTTCTTGGCATCTTTAATTCATCTGGTAGACTAACTATTTTCTTAACTAGAATAATATGTTTAAAGGATACACAGTATGTAACTGTCTGTGGCCACAAATGGTGTAATAAAATAGGCGTGGTGGTGCATTTCCTTTCAAAGTCATAACAATCCTGCTTATTAATGTTCAGGTTGACTAAAATAAACACAAAAGAATTCAAGTGTGTGTCCTGAAGCATAACTAATTGCATTTTTCAGTCAGAGAACCAGTGACAATTAGTGAGGAAGCGGGATTCTATTAAATACAAAAGGAACTGCATTGTAAGGAGCCTAATTTTTGTCCTGAAAAGGCTGTTATATAAACCTCCATAAGTTCCACTTTTGTCTCTAGAATGGTTGAAATATTTCTGTTGAGTTATTTAATGATAACTTGTAGCAAAAAAATAATAATGATGATTTTTCACTAAAACATGACCATCATTTTCAAAGTTTACATTCACTTGGAAAGTCTTGAGCTGTTTAACCAAATCAGGTTTTTATGTCAAAAGCATTCTGACATTTTCTTTTCTGACTACAGGAGATGAACTCTGAATGAGGCAGAACATGCTGATTGAATGAACGTAGTACTGAAGCTTAACAAAACTGTGTTTTAGTGCACATTTTACTGAAAGGATGGACATTTTTTGGAGTTATATGAAAGGCTAGAAAATTGCTCTGAGTCTCTTTTTATGTGTAAAAGAATATAAATCTCATCAAGGCAGTTGTGGTGCTTTCAGTGGTAAGTAATAGATGCCTTTCTAAGTGGAACACTCACCTTCCTTGCCAAAGATTGATTCGGGGTGTATTTAATCTGTAGTTGCTTTGGTTTGTATGGACATAACCAAGCTTGGATATGAGTAGCAACAGATTGGTCACACAGATTTCTTTTTAGTTTAAGAAATTGCTTTAGTGAATTGGGTATTTGGCCAGGCTGGTTGACTCTAATTTCATAAGGCAAACAGGTGACTGCTGGATGTGTACGTTGAGGGACATGGGGAGGCTTAGACTGGGTGCATTTCCTTGTGGGAGTTTTGCCAAGATGCTGCTACTGCTTTGAAGCTCTTTTTTTTCTTGTCTGCTGCTTCCTAATTAGTGTAATTTGTAAGCTTCCCTCCACTGATTCATTATTGTTTGTAGCAGGCACTGTCATTTCTCTTTACCTAAGTGTTTTCAATGAGAAATATTTCTCTGTCAGCTTTTCATCAGTCTTTCTGTTGGAATCCTAGTCCATTAAATTGCTTTAGTGTTTATACCTGTTGTGAGACATATCCTTCCTGAAGCAGTAGCTGTTAGGCCTTGACAGTGTGATTTCAGAAAAATAAAAAGCTTTTTGAAATTTGGAAACTTTAGGATATTTGAAGTACAACTTAGAGTATGTTTGATAACATAAATCATATAGAATTATTATATGTACTTGACTTACTTCGAAAAATTTCTGTTAAGTAATGTTTTATCCTGGTTTTAATTTTCCCAGGTGTCAGGAAAAAAAATTGCCTTCTAATATTGTGATATTAACACTTTTTATGTCATGTTAATTCTGATGTGTGGCTTGTTTTCAGAAGATTTGGTTAGCTGGGATAAAATCTCAATATGCCTTATGCTACAATGGCACATTTCTGAGCAGTGAGTTTGAGAATCAGAATTAAAAACCAAGTATCAGTATCTAAATTCAGGGGAATAGAGAAGAATAGACAGGGAGAAAAGGTAGAGTGTGAAAATGTTGTTCTTCAGAGGAAGATTAATAACACTTTTGAGAGTGATATAACACCTGATGTTGCATGTAATCAGAATTCTGGCTTAAATAAATACTTTGGATGCTTCTTAAAGCTTCTAAAATTAGTTTACAATTTTCTCCCAGAATTGGGCTGTAATATGGAACCAAATTCATATTAATGTTCAAGGATTTACACAAAATAAAACATTGATACCAGTGAAGATCTTTGATACATGAAAGCAAGTCTCTTAAAGTGTGGGGTTGGTAGTGGATTCCAAGGTATTATCTACTAAGCATCCTGTGAGATACACTGGGAATCCTAGAATTAGGAATAATTTGTCCTTGAACTTTTTTGTTATTATTTGAAACTGAGACCAGAGCGATGGCTTTGGTGTGGCAATGTGGGGGATGGTTGTGTTTATGCTGCAGTGGGCACTGTGTAATTATGTACTTTGCTGCCTTTGCACATTTCTTGTATTGCCATTAGGAAGCTTATAATGGGTATTTCTCTTGCAGTGTAAGAGTTAATTCCTAGATAGAATCCTCTAATGGTTTCAATTTGGGGTAATTTTATCTGAAAAGAAAATAATTTTAATATATGGTATTTAATCTGTGTGTTGACGTGGTGGATTATCTCCGCCTGTAAGGTCACATCAGTTCCCTTGGGTGCTTCTAATTCCTGCTGTGTGTGTAATGCAGGTGTGCTGGGACAATTACTTTCAGCTTCTCATGGATATGGACTGCAAACAGTGAAAACTAAATAGGAGCACAAGTGATGTTTTCTGCAATACAAAGGATAGCAGAGCCTCGCTGTTCGTGCGTGTCGTGGGTGCACCTGTGGGGTGAAACAGGGGCTGGGATTGTCTGCCCACAACAGCACTGCTGCTTCTGTGCCTCTGAGTTCTTGAAGCTGAAAGGTTGTGGCTGTATTCTTCCTTCTTTGCTTCAGAGATGTTCCATCACAAACATACATAATGTATGGGAAACGTGGAAGTAAAGGATGCTGAGGATGAGGATTATTCATTCTCTCCATATGTATTATGTGTTTGTGTTGTTTTCCATTTAGGGTTCTATGCTCATAATTGACTGAATTAGTTATGCATTTTTGAGTTTCACTTTGTTTTGGAGAATGCAGACTAGGTCTTGAGGAAGTTTGGAGAAAAAACTGGAGAATGCAAAGAATTAAGTATTGTCAGAGTTGATGAAAAACATAAATCAGAGAAAAATTGATAACATTGTTTAAATAGCTTCTCATATGTGCGTAAGATTCTCATTAGTACAACATCAGAAGATGAATGAATATTAATGAATGAGATGAAAGACATTTAGAAATCAAAGCAAGTAAACAATTATTTTTAAGAATTATATAAGTTTTTAACTGCATAAAAATATGTATCTTCTTAATTGAATGGCTCTGTGAGAAGGTCTTCTTGAAAATATTTTTCCTGAAAATTTTTATGTTGAACTAGAAAGGCAAATATGTAACATAAACCAGAAAAATGTATACATCAAAACCTGAAATATATAAAATGTCTTGCATGTGCTGTATCAAAATATCTAAATTCAACTGTGGAATCAAATAGGCTGGAATTTGCGCTTGGCCGGAGTCCATGATTTGAACTTGACTCAGGCTGTCAACACAAATTGCTAAATATTGAGAGGGAAATTACTTCTGGATGTCTCACACTCTTGCTGTTTGCTTTTACATTCCTAGCTTTTACATTTCTAGTACTTTTGGACAAAAGTTACCTGTGCTGAAACATACATACATATATATATATATATAAATATATAGTGTAATTCTGTTATGAAAATAGGTGTGCATGTCATTTCATACTGATTTTGATCATCAAATGTCAGAATAAGACCAGAACTATTTTCATCTCAATATCTGCTTTTCCAAATCTTATCTAACAGTGTGATCTGTAGAACACAGTTATTTAATCTTTGAACTGTACATGCCAGTAATATTGCATGGGGTATTTTGTCATCACAATAGAGTGCTAGTGAATCTTCCAAGATTTAGAGAAATGACTGGAATAATTTATTAAATATTACTTTTCATTTATCTTTATATGTTTACTAACATTCATTTAATAACTCTTTTATTCAACTAAAAATAAACTTTTTTTTGGTATGAGATGATTTAAACAAAATAATAGGTCTAGGCATGAGTTCAGGTATCTTTCAGTTTTCTTTCTGCAATTAAAATAAAATTGCATATCTGTATAATATTTCTTCTTTAAAATTCTCTGAGGATTTTAATCCATTTAATCCACAAAGGTCATAGTGGAAATATCACTCCAAAGGCACAGATTCCCTGGTGCAAAAGGGAGAGTGTTCTGACCATAAAGTACCCAGTGGCTCTGGGCAATAGTTACATTATTTGACAGTTGGTGATTCCCACGAACTTTAATGGCAAAGTCGGGCTCGCGAGAGGATTCCTCAAACACTGTCAAAGAAACGGTTTCATTTTGAACCTGGGTATAAAACTAATGGTATCTAACAGCTTTTAGTGTCACTGAATCAAATTCCTCAAGTAGAAAGCCCGGCTGCCATCCCCTTTTAAAGTGACCGTATGTTTGACCCAGTTTTGCGCTGGCGGTGTCATCGCGATCGGCTCTCGCTGCTCTGGGCTCTCGGAGCCTGACAGGCGGAACAAGTTGCTTCAGCTCACCCAGCTCATCTGTCACTCTGAGCAGCTTGCACGTTTCTAGCAGCTGAATGAAATGTGGAGCCAGTCCTCCTCCCCGCTCTCTGCCATCGGCGGCGTCAGCAGCCCGCTCACACCCCCGGGAACGGAGCGAAACCAAGGGTCAGAAAGAGAGAGAATGGAAAAAATATGGCTAGAGATGCCTTTAATAATTAAAGGGTTTGTGGTTCAAAAATAAGAAAAAAATATATCCAGGAAGTAGATGGAAAGTTAATTTCCAAAGAAGGATCGCAATTACCTTATCTGAAGTGAAATGAATATTTAAGATCCAATACTAAGTTTTATAATCCAGTAGGGCAGTGAAAGGCATCTCCGTTTGCATCTCGAGCACCTGCTTAGCATTTAAAATGTTCAAACTTTTATGGAGATTTTATTTTCCCAAAATAGTGCACTAGAATTTTGTACACTAGGCCAAATCTTGCCATAATCCCTACCCTCTTTGAAGTTCTGCAGTGAGAGCAGTGTTAGGGCTCTGAGTTTGTGCAGGTTGCTCTTTGAAGTTCATGTGTGGCTGGCCTGGCTGCTTTATTCTTGCAATGACTGAATTTTACTTGTAGTTTTGAGAGCATTAGCAAAAGAAGCACAAACCATAATGCTTTGTAAATGCTGATTAGAGGTTTTTCCCCACGTTAAACACAGGAAGAAATTTTTCTGGCCCGTTATGATATGTCCAGTTTTAAAAATATTTTTACTAGAGTAAAATTTCCAAGTAGTACTTCAGCTAGTAACAACCACTAAGTGGTTTCTGTTTGTTATAATAATAGTGATTGTGGTAATCAAATGATTCATGTGTGGCCCATGTCAGGAATGCCCTCTGGTATTTAAGAATGAGATAGATTACACTGGAGGAGAGACCTGCTAATAATGTTTTTTTCAAAGTGATGCTGTACAAAATTATTCAAAAGGAATATACCAGTTGATATTTTCATCATGGAAACGAGCTGAACCACCACAATCTAATGAAAAATAGGACTATGGAATGTATGGCATATGTATGAATTGGGGAGATATTTATATCTTTGGGCTTTACAGCTTCAGTGGAATAGAAAGGGTCATTCTGTGGTGATCGATGGATATGTGGTGAATTGCACAAGATCTGAGAAAATGAGGATTGTATTTATCATATCTAAGGGGAATGTCAAAGTGTGTGTCTGCCTATAACCCCATCAGTGGTAAAATGATGACAATATGCCTTTGGGAGATGCCAATCAATATGACTGTTGTAAAGCTCAACAACAGCTGATGGCATTTCATCTGAGGAGTTCTGGGGTTGGCTTAGAGAGCTATGGAAAAAAGCAAAGAAAAACACCATCTTTGTACCTGCTTGGAAAAAGTTTGAAATAAATCTCATAAAGATGAAATTGGACATAATGTTCTAAGTTTGAGAAATGAAATAAAGATGTTCAGCTGAATTCTGTTCACCTGGCCATTATAGACAGCTCCTGCACTCCATATTATTGCTGAGAGCATAACACAGAACCTGCCTGTGGGCAGGGGTGCTGGAACTAGATGATCTCTAAGGGCCTTTCCAACCCAAACCATTCTATGAGTCTATGAACCAGAAGGACTTCTGCTGGTCTTGAAGAGTGAGTGTGTAATGAACTTCCCAGAGTGAACTTTGTTGGTAAAACCAGAAGTTGTTCTTAAAAAAAAATAAAATTGATGATGATGATTCATTCAGAAAGCCCACTGGTTTGCTCAACAGAAATACACCCTTTGGTTTCTGACCAGAATAAATCAATGGCAATGTCACAGATGAAGAATATCCAAACAAGTTCTGAAGTAAAATGTAAGTGAACAGGAACATTTTAACCAGTCAGCAGAAAGCTGCTGCTTCTGTCACGAAACCCATAACATATAAAGGCTAAAATGTATTTTGTATATATGTTTTTCTTTTCCCATTAAAAACCTGTGAAACCTGAATTCAGATTTTCTGTGGACAAGAGAGAGGGATTTTGGAAAGGATAACCCAAATGCATGCTGATAAAAACATGCATATACAATATATACACACACATTTGAAATATCTCAAAAAATTGTCAGCAGTAGTGAAGCTGGAAGTGCCTGAAATCTGTGGTCTTATTTCTTAAATCTGAAGTTCCCAGCTAGTAGATGTGCAGCTTTGTCCCTTGACTCGACCCATTTTTGTTGGAGTGGGTATCTTGCCCCTTATATTATTAGGCTTCATCTTACCAGTCTAAATAATTTGAAGAATCATTATAATTTATGTGCCATTCTGAAATTAAAAGAGGCAAGAGGGTAAAAGTGAGTAGAGAGAAGCAACATCTATTAGTACAGACTTTTTTTCATACAGTAGTAGCTGAACAAAGCAAAGGTGATTATTAATGTATAGGCCAAACATTTATATATGTATTTATTATCCCTTTGTAGCTTTGAAGTACAGAAAAAAGATAGTCCAAAGGTGAGTGTGTTACATTGCATTGACAAATATTGCCTGACACCCTTTGTGTTACATTCACAGATCTGAGAGCAGCCATTAAAGATAAAGCTGACAGGACAACTTCTTTTGCCACCTGGCTTCCCTGTCGTACAGAAGTGCTGAGTGATGGTTAGAGGGAAAATGTAGAGAAAGGTGTTGTGCTGAGGGTCTCCAAATCTTAGAGAATAACTGCTGACTTCTGCTTTGTTCACAGTTAAGTTATGCTGGTGTAGTTATGTTTGCAGAGATTAATGCAGTGTATTTAAAAATAAATGCACTGGTACTGCGTCTGGTCCCCAGATTCATAACGCCAGGTGAGAAAACCGAGAAAAATTAAAGTGACTTTTTAATGGTTCTTCTGAATTTGCATGAGGCTTGATTGTATAGTACTGTGCATCAAGCATTTCTACAGAAAGCAGGAAATTAAGATACATAATACTGCATAGCTGTGGATTTTCCTCTGTGTATTAAGTGGATAAATACCTAAAACTTAGGTAGCAGAGCATTATAGTTGTATCACAGTACCTTTAGTCTTTGAAGATAGTTCAGCATTCTGTACCTGCTCATAAATGTATAACTTAATTGTTCTTTGATTAATAGTTAAAGTGGAAATAGTTTTTTTGCTAAAAAGATATTGGATCAGGCACCCTGACAGAGACCAATTTTTATCAAGAAGCTGTTTTAGTGAGATTCAGATATCCCATAATATTTTATTTGTTTCAACAACTTCATCTTTCCATTTTCAGATTTTTCTGTTGTCACTCCCAGAAAGTTGAACTGTGATAATTAAAGCAGCCCGCAACATAAAAGAAAGATTTAGAAATTCAAGATAGTCACATTATGCAGTGAAATTTAAATTGATATGAATTTGTGGTGTTATAAATTGTAAATCACTATGATCAACTGGTTAAACAACAGATTTGTATAGTGTAGAAGGAGAAAATGCATGCTAAACTGTGGCATGAGTTTTGTTTTTTTTTTTGTCTGATCATGTTTGCATTTTATGACATGGCAAATAAATCTTTAATATTTATAAGCAGTTAAGCTGTTAATAGGTAGAAGAATATATTAAAAAAAGAGATCAGAGCAAATATTTCCAATGAGGAGAAGTATTTTCAAAAGAAAACTTTTAGGAGAACCAAGAGTGTACTTATGTGCGTGGCAGCAGCACTTTGTAGGTTTACAGCTGTTTGTACCTGTCTAATCTTGTGTTTATCTGCAGTTATCATAGTACCTGTGGTGGTGTGTGCTATAGGTGACCTTGAACCAAATAACCTTCTTGTATTTATCTGTAATTTAGATGGATTTGGCTTCTGTTTCATAAACACCCCCATCCCCCCAACAGTTCTTTCTCCCGTTCTTTATTTGGGTACAGAGTGAAAATATCAGTTAGATCCCTTGCAGTGCCCGTGTCCTTTCGGTGGCACATCTGCTCAGCTGCTGTCAGATGCTGTTACCTGAGCTAATTGTCAGACTTGCTTTTCCTTGGAGGGATCCTGGCAAGAGGAAAAATCTCCTCCTCTGAGGAGGTGATTAATTCTGCCCCAGTGTGAGCACATTTCTCAGTTTCCACAGTCCTGCAGATAGAAGCTCTTCTCACCTTCTTTGTGAGCTGGTGGATATGAGCCAGCTCCATCCTGAAGCTGCTGTCTCACCACTTTAGCACTAAGTTAAACTCAAGCTACTATGATTTGCCCCTTAGCATCAGTTACTGATCTGGGTTTGATGTCAAATTAAGAGAATCATGCAGCTTTTCTTTGGATTGAAGAGGCAGTTTAGGTCTGTCCTTAGTATGTTAGTAGGACACTGAGCAAACAGGCTGGAAGAGCAGAAAATGGCAATGAAGCAACATGATTGTAGAACCTTGTCCTTGGCTGTGATGGCATTGCATGGGGTGATCTCTGTGTCTCACTGAGAGCCTGATTGCTTTGCTTTTGAGCCCTGAGCAGGCCTGGTGAACTGAATCAATTTATCTTTTTGTGAGAACA
Source organism: Manacus candei (assembly GCF_025592945.1). Taxonomy (NCBI): domain Eukaryota; kingdom Metazoa; phylum Chordata; class Aves; order Passeriformes; family Pipridae; genus Manacus; species Manacus candei. The sequence continues at coordinate 8,227,534 of NW_026138073.1, forward strand.
TGTGGCTTGAATTCCTGATTCTCTGAGCATGTTTATGTTTGAACTGTGATTAGTCTGGCTCCAGACAGAGAAAACAGGAGCTCTGAAGGCACCTTTGAGAAGAGAGGAATGCAAGGGTCTTCGCTTCTGCAGTTCTGTGCTCAGTTTGAATGCTCAGCAGAGGAGTTAAGATGTACAACAGTTCTCTTTTTCGTATGAGGCCAGTTGTCATTTTTTTTAATGAAGTGTATATTTAGAATCATTTAGGTTGGAAAGACCTTTATGATCACTGAGTCCAGCCATTAGCAAAGCACTTCCACTAAACCATGTCTGTAAGTGCCACATCTGCACATTTTTTAGATCTCTCCAAGGATGGTGACTCAATCACTTCCCTGGGCAGCCTGTTCCAGTGCTCAACAATAAAAAAAAAAAGGGGAAAATATTCAAATGAAACTATATACCTAGACTATTAGTGAAAACGAGTGATGCAAGCAAGTTTTTGTGGAGTATTGTCCCACCTCTGGTAGGAGGGGAATAAAAAAGTCTACCTTTTGTCTTTTGTCTTGGAATATTAAAATAAATAGCTGTAGCCAGCTAGAAAGGACTAGAGAGAAATATGGTGTCAGTCGGATGTTTGAGGTACTGGCTATCTGGAAACAAATAATCCTAAATATTGACTTGCCAGTACTCTAACAGGGGAAGAGCCCAAGAGACATTAGTCAGGGCTACAGAACACCAAGCTGTATTTGAATGTGGGATGCTGATGTACGTGGAGTGTATGAAAGATGGGACTTGCTTGTGTCACCAAGAACGAGTTCTATGTACTGCTGGTCTTAAAAAAGTCTCCGATTTTCCAATAGTTAAAGGAAATAACCAGGGAAGGACAAAAAAAGATGGAAGAAGAGTGAATAGAGGAGAGAAAAAAAAAGAATTATAAAACCTTAATCACTGGCACCTCACTCCCTGACAATAATGATACTGTTTATAGGGTGGAAAGATGGAAGTGTTCAGGAAAAGCAGTCCATTTGCAAAGCAGCAGACTGTGTATTCACATTGTTTTACTGCTTGCACTGCAGTGGATCTAAATTTGATCAAGTATCTCTGTCATTGAGAGGCAGTAAATGTTTTCCTGCTAATTGTTTCTAATGCATTTCTTTTAATTTATTGTGGACCTCAGAGTTGGAAACACTAAAAGTTGCTCAGATTTCACAAAAGAATAGGAGCAATCTTACCTTGAAACCAAACAGGAGTGCCTGTTTCCTGGGGGAAGAAATGTGTTCCCCAAATGCATTTGTATTTCAGCTGGTTAATTTAGAAACAGCTTAATTAGTGAAAGTAGCAAAGGCCTGTTTTGCAAACCACCTCCTTCATATGTCTAAGATTTCTAAAAAAATTTTCTGTAGTAGTTGTTTTCTTAGGAAATTATTGATTTTAATATTTTCCTGGGACAGTTGTGTATCAAAGTCATCACTGGGTTATATAGAAATTCTTTGAAAATACAATTGCATTAAACAGCATAGATTTAATGTTTTAAAATAAGTTGCCTGAATTTGGAAGTAGCTGACTTTGGTAACCTGATGTGTCCCGTAGAAAGCAGCATGGTAGAATGGGAGTGTGTGGTTAATATGTCCTTTTTAAAGGGAGAATATTTATAGTACTAGAATACCAATTACATTATTGGCACAGCAGAAGCCCTGAAAGGCGATTGTGGAATTAAGGTGACATTGCGTGTGAGTGGGATCGAATTTAAGTTCCCTCTTACCAAACACAATTGGTAAGCCCTTAGAATCTCCAAATAAATACTTGTGCTTTAAGGTCAGTCCAGACCTCGTGGATTGCTTTCCCTTTCCCTGATAAAAGTGGATGCAAGCATGCCAAATTGCTTTGCTCCAGCTTAACCCCAGCACTGTTTGAATTCATAAATGCTACAAAAGAAAAGCTTATTACTGCATACAACGGTGAAGTGGAAAAATGTCATGCCTACCTAATCTATTTCCTGGGAAGGGGGGGACAAATCTCTTTATTCTTTTACTAAGACTTGGGGAAATAAAATGGGGACTGGACGTGATGCTTATAATCAAGAATTGTCTTGATATGTATAATATTTTCAGTGGATATCAACCTACGCTTTCTCTTCTCTCTGGAATATTTTCTCTGAAATGAAACAGTAAAGGAACTTTTTTCTGTATTGAATTAGTATACTATCCAGTATTTAAATTGTTTTTAATTTTTTACTTGTTTATATAATAACTATTAAACAGCTGTTTCTCTGAAACTTTTGGTTTAAGGATAACTTGTTCAAATAGTGGCACATCATTTAGGAGATGAAACAAAGCGATGCTGGATATGGGTTTTATACAGTAACTAGTCTATAGCAGTATTAGAAATGGTATCAATGGGAGCTTTGCTATGAATTGATAACAAGCACATAGTTTTAAATAACTTGGACAAGATGAAACTGCTCCTAAAATAGAGCACTTGAGGGAAAAGTAGGTTTTCACACTGTAAACAGGGTTCTTTGAAAGCTGGGAGAAGAAAAAAAAAAAGCAGCACAGTACAGTAAGTTAAATCATTACATTAATTGAACACTTGTCTGCTTGCAGCAGTTTTGTTTTGTGTATGTCAGTGAATGAATTGTTGAGAAAGAGAGTAAAAGGGAAGTAGTAGTGGGTAAAGTTTGAAACAAAGCAATTAACATTCATAAGCTGTAATTGTGGGTAGTTGTGTTAAGTTCTCTTTCCTGAAGGTGGTTTGGTGGTGTTGTAAACTGCTGCCTGTAATCAACTTAGGTAATCTACAAACAGAATTTTAGTAAAAATGTGCTCCTCGGTTTTTGAGTGAGGATGACTAATATCTTGTGTCATATCAATGAGTCTTATTTTATTTCATCATAAATGTCATACAAAATTGCTTCCTTGTAAAGTTGAAATTCTGCATCTAACAGGTGTTGAATCCTTTTCTTTTGGAAAGTGGTGCTTAAACCTGAATGTCTCTCATTGTAGTTCCAAGCCTGAAATAGGCCAGGTAGTTCTCCAGCTATTTAATAGACAGTCTGTCAGCCCAAAGAGGTATTGACAGGATTTTATAGGGTGCAGATGGCAGAGAAAAATCTAGTATTTCACTGCTGGTCATTTTCTTTCCAATGACAATCCAGTTATTAGGTTGGTAGTTTTCTCACAAAACATAGTGTGGGGCTACCTAATGAGATTGCTTTAAAGCCCGTTGGTAATGCCAGTGTATTTCTTGTAATCCTTTTGCCTTTGGTTGCTGTTGTTAAAGGGCAACTTCTCACTCTTGGGAAAAAAGCTCTTTCACTGGGCTAAACATGAAAATGCATTATGCTTGATGTTATGCTTGATGTTCTTGGTTAAAGTATAAAGTGAAACAGAATTCTCTCTATACTGTGTCTCTTGAAGCTGTAGCTTCTGGGCAGAAATGGCAAAAAGATGTTCAGATTACAGTTAAAGCAATTCTACTTAATCATAGTTGGTAAGAGATTAAACTTTAACCATTCAATTAGAGCTCTTGGCCCAACTTTTTTTAACAGAATAAGAGGAGTAATGAAAAAACTTGGTCTGAGTGTGTGTTGCTTGCCACTGCAAAAAGCATTCTCTTTGCACTGGGATACTGCATGTATTGTAAAGGAAAGGTTTGTATTTAATAAGGTCATTGAAGAAATCACATAGTAGTAATTTTTTTTCAATATGCCTTAAAATTGTCCACTAATGAAACCTGCATTGCCAAGGCTTCAGCCAATGGAAACTGCTGCACACTTGAACAGTTAGAAAGGGAACTTGCACTTTTCTGTGAGAGCAGTAAGACTGAAAGATGGTTTTATGATATTTAAAGGTACTCAAACTCAGTTGCAGAGAACTGAAGTCACCAGGAAGATTTAGCAAAGAGTTTTCCAGCCTAATTGATTCTGTGATTCTGTATTTTGTGCACTATATTTTATGGGTCTTCTTACTCTGTGTTTAAGAAGTTTGTAAACACTATAAACACTGCACAGCATGCTCAGTTATATTGAAAGACAACATGAACAGCTATAGCTTTGTTCAATTAATTAAGTACTTCCTGGCTTTGTTAGTATTCAGAAAACTTGACAACACTGTTGTATTGTACTTTTCCCAGTATGTTTTAAATAAGCTGTACTGCAGATGATACAAGGACAAATCTTTTGTTAGAGGTGGTACCTTCTGTTGCACTGCTGACCTTATGGAAAAGAGAGAAAAGGCACCTCTGGTCATTTTTTCTCATTATCAGCTGTGTAATTATCTATTTCCCTGTGCACATTGCACTGTAAAGTCATTTTATGAAAGGGATGGAAGGAAAAAGATCCTTTTGACACTGTTGGTCTATGAGAAAAAATGTTAGGAGAGGAAATCTCTCCAAAGGAGGATATCCAGGGAAGAAGTGTTAGCTGTTTCAAAGAGAACTTCTGGAACAAAGACATGTATGGGCATCTTTGGGAGCTCTTGTCTTGAGAGGGGTCAGTGAGTGAAAACTTAAAAAAGCACGATGATCCATGGAAACTGTCCACGGGACCATCTGTCCTTCAGAATGCCATGTGCTGAGCTGCAGTTCTCAGAGCAGCTACTGTGTGTGGGTACAAGGTGTTTACTTTTATTGGGACTGTATTCTAGGCTTTTTCTAGGTTTTGTAGAATAAGGAGGATGTACTTGGGATGTGAAAATGAGATGTTGGTTTGCTTGGGAATGTGACAATTCAGAGCACTCTTGAGTTTTTTTATTAAAATGACAATGGGTCTTAGTGTTTTGGTAGACACAAACAGGTAGAAGGAGCAGAGACAGATACAGTTCTCTTCAGCAGTGAGATGAACTGAAGTTAATAATGTATTACTGTACTTCAAAAACTCTTCTGAGAATTTTTTCAGAAGATATTTTGACGAGTTCAGAGAGAAGTTGGTGGTATCATTAAATAAGTTGACAACTTCTGTAATCAGCTTTTTGGTATTATAGCTCAAGGGAAAGTCAATAAACTTTGATTCCCAGCATTAATGTAATTATTTTGATCCCCCCTTCCCTTTTTTTTTTCTTTTCTGGCTCCTTCTGCATAAGACTGCAATAATATAATATCAGATGGCCAAAAGCAATTCAGAAAGGCAGTGTCCCATAGGGTGACATACAAATGTAGGAAGACTGGGGGTGGAATAAATCATTTCCTCTGATCTTGTTAGGGATGAAATTATTATAGAGAAGCAAATGTAATTTGCTGAATATTCTGGGAGGAAGAAAAGTATGAAGCTTCTTTGATTACTAGAGGTACTATTTTTAAAGTGTTTTTTCTTCCTCTCGCCTGCACTATTTTCCTTAATATACAAAAGTGTGTTCCCATTGCCACTTGTTTTGGTCATTGTAATATACTGCTTTAGGTCAGCTGCTACTCTAGTATTTTGGTTGATTTGGGCTAATTGGACTTTAATCTTCATCATCTGATGAGAAACTGCTTTAAATGTTTCAGTAAAAAAGCTTGTATTGTGTTTCTGATTATTTAAATATTCTGACATTAATGTATTCAATTTCGTGCTCCCATGAGAGAATACAGGACAGGTGAGATGAGTGAATCGTTATAATATAAATGCCTTGTTGAACAGTGTAGGCCAAAGAACTCGCAAATTAACCTTAAAACACAAAAGCTTGATCAACCTCCTGTGAAAACACTCTTTTCTCTGAAAAAAAAAAGAAAATTAAAAGATGATGTGCCGAACCTCTAAAATGAAACTTTTCCATAGGTTTACCATTTGCCTGGTTAATTAAGGCTGACCTACATGCTGTTGGAAGTGTCATGTAGAGCAGTAAAAGCTGATCAGGTGTGAGTGATTTCAGGAGTGATTTCAGGTGTGATTTAACGGCTGTGGTCAGGAGGCTCTGCCTGCAGTCATGTGAGCAGCCAGCAAGGAGCAGCCACCATGGCAGATGGACTTTGGTGTTAGTCTCAAAGAAATCTGCCCTGAAGAGTCCAAAACTAATAACTAAAGGTGGGCAAGTACAATTCCATGTAACTCTAACTTTCAGTATCTGGGATTTGATGTGTGTTGTTTTCTGGCTAATGCCTGAAGTTGCTTAGATTTGTTGGTTGTTGTTAGGGGGGAATAACGTTCCAAGTAGTTAAATTTAAGGGTAAATTTTTCAGATCTACACAATTGACTGAATTGTTTAAGTTCTAGTTTGGGGAGAGGCTTGACTATCAATAATGCAAACACTTTTTTACCTCATGAGCTCAGTGAACAATAAGAGACTGAGTTTACTGCTTGGTGTTTACTCTGTAGCTATTCCCCCAGTAAACATTTGTAGAGCACTCTTACATAAGATGCTTTTCTCTGCACTTCTTCACACTTACTACACACTTGGAGACATCCAGAGAATTAGAAGATTGTACCACGATTGTTGTCCCCCTTGTTTCCCACAACAACTTCCCCGGGAAGACAGTTTGGAGGAACCAGTTCCACAAAGCAATTAGAGGTTTGGATGATGCAGCTGAGCATGTTTTATAAATCCCTCTGTCTGCATTATTAGACACGTGAGAGTTGGGTGACCTGTGGTAATTAGATTGTGTGATCATTCAAAAGAAGGATCAGGCTCATGTAGGTCAGTCAGGTACTTTGGAAAATGGAACTTTTCGATGTTTATCTTATGTAACTGATATTTTCTGGCATTTAATAGGGAAAATCCTTTACTACATGTAAAAGTGAACCCGAACAAAGTAACCTAAATGTTCCTTCCTTGTGGTTTCTCCTTGTTTTCAGTTATTTCCCTTTTGGTAGAAACAGTGATCAGACTGGCAGAGCTCTGGTTGTTAAGAGCTGTTTTGTAGAACTGTAAGAAGTGTTAGGCTTTGAAATGCTGACAGGCCTTGCATAAACCATGATCTGATTTTTCTTGCCTTCTGGCAAGAAGGCAAGATCACGATGCTTTATTATTGAGGCAGGTCCTTGTGTAGTGTAACTAAAGCTTGAAAAACCTCTCAAATGGAAACTTCATTTCCGCAGGTAGTAAAACTGTGCTGGACTTTTGTTGCAATTGTTTGCTTTGTTTTCCTTGTGTTACTTTCTTAGAACGTTTTGTTTGTTTGTTTCTGAAGACATAATCTCACCTTTCCCGAGCATATATTTTACACTTTGAAGTGATCATTAGAGTATATTCTTTGGAAACATATTTTCTTGGATCATTAAAAATACAGTTGAGCCACTGAAAAATGTGGGAACCACGGGCACGTGAGACTGGCCTAGCACTTTTCTGCTAGTGGAGGGTAATAGGATTTTTTTTAGTAGTCTTGAGTAGAGACAACTGTCAGTAATGTTTACTTTGGCAAAAACAAGGTATTGAGAGTGGAATAAGTCATAAAAATAGTATGTAAGAAATATTGTAACTAAAAGTAATGGTGTTTATTAGCAGATGACACACTTGCATGGGAAACAGAGTGGACAGAGCTGTCCTGAACACTGTGCTTCTGCAACAGCCAGTGTGAGTTGATATATAGGTAATTAATGGGCTTAATGACTTTTTACATTTACCTTGAAGAAAGTCTGTGGTTACAGTAAATGGCAGCATTTTACAGAGTGACTTGTGTTTTATTCTTAGGTGTGTGTGTATATACAGATCATTAAATTTCTATTCATGGTGCAAATATTTACCTAAGTTCAAACTCCTGAATGACCAAGCAAATGTTCTAGTTTGAAGTAATCTTGCACAGGCAGTTGGCTGTATGACTAATAGAATTACATGTGCGTAAAATTGCTTTTACTATAGAAGCCAAAATGCAGAATAATGGCTTGTCAAACTGTCATTTGCAAGTGAGATCATAGATTTCATAGTCCAAATTAGGTTGTGTTCTTTTTCTTTTTGTCAGGTCACATTCTAATAACCATATTGTGCATTAAACCCTGTGATTATCTGAACACTTGACAGATGGTAGGATGTTAATTTATATGTAAGAGACAGTGATTGCCTGTGCAGTAATGGTATTCAACAAAATATGAAATGTCAAAATCCACTTCTTTCTTATGTTTTTACTTCATGTATTTCAGCAAGGTAATTCTAGCAGAGTAATCTTTTTTTAAAGCTAAACATATGCTTCATTTACTGTCGTTAACAGGTTTTGGAGTTTTAAATCTTACTTTTTCTATTGAGAGGTGTTTACGTGTTGGTCTAGCATACAAAAGTTGTAGAGTACAGTGAAAATTAAAGAAGTTATTACATTTATGAGTCTAATGCTATTACTGTGTATAATACTCAGTTTTAAGGAAAATAAGATTACTTTTAGGATCATTGAAGAGTTACTATGATATGCATCAATTGGTTTTATGATAACACAATTGTCCTAACTTATACCAGAGTTATGTTAAATTGTTATCAAAATTAGTAGTTAGTTGCTCCTAATACCTCACAAGTGAGTTAAGATGATAATTAAATAAGATATCATGGAAAACAATCTGTTTGAAGCTGAAGGATTTTGCTTTTTGATGAATTTGAGACCGTTGGTGCTGGAACATGTAACTGAGGGAAAAAAACCTAAAAAGTGGCCCAGTTCAGTGCCACACACTCCTGAAATAACTGAATATCTGAAATAACTTTCTGAGGCTGAAATACAAGTACCCAAGGAAATAAGCTGATGTTACAGTTTCCTTGAACAGCACTATTATCAGAAAATTCTTTCTACTTTAACCTCTTGTCAGGGCATTCCTCACCCCCTTCAGATTATTGTTGCAATTCCTCTCTGCTTGTGGGCAAGTTCACAGGATTTGCTCATTTGTTCCTGATTTGTTATCTGCTGAACCTCCAAATAATTAACACTTTGACTTGAAAAACTTTACTTTTTAGGAGTCAAAGTCCTCAAAATACTTGGCTTTTCAACAAACAGTTGAAGTTTGTAGTTTTTTAATACTGAGGAAAAGAAATCAAGAAGTAAAATAGGAGGCCAAGTATTTAATTTGTTTAAAACACTTTCACAACAGAAGAGAGTTGAAGTAGAAAATCCCAACAGTCTTAATGATGTCTTTTTGCAGTTCAATTGTCCCTGGCTGACACATGATTATTATGCATTTATAATCGATCACTGCTGGGTTTAGGTATTCAGTAACTCTTGATTATGAAAGAATACACTCTTATTAATGTTCCTTAATCACTAAGAAAATTAGTTTTCTGTAAACTAATGTTTCAGTAGGTCAAGAAAGGAGTCATCAAGCCCTAAAGAGTGGTAATTGCTTTGCTCCTGCCACAACATTGTGTTGTTGTTTTCAGGGTGTAGAAAGTCTTAAAGGCTGGGAATTGGTGCTTTGGGAGTGAAAAAAGCAAAGTTAGTTTCTGTTGAGTAAGTTATAGGGATTTTTTTGTTGGCTTCCGTGTTTGGGGGAAAAACTTGGTCATTGGTGTAGTTAATATGCATTATATAAACACTTACTATAAAAATATCACCTCTGAAGGTTAATTTTCTTTGGGAAGAAGATCATAAACAAAATAGGTGGCACTTCTCTTCCAAGGCTGATGCTTTCCCCTAAATGTTTTAACCTGTTAGGCATTATAAAGAGATGTTCAGTCATGAATGCTTGTGCAGAGCAGTGCAGTGTGTGATGATCTCTGTATTATAATGTTATTTCAGGTAAACTTTTCCAAATACATGGAAAAACATTGTTTTTCTATTTTGATAATAACCCAAGTATGTACTGCCAAAGAAAGAAATGTAAATTTAAATAACAGCATTGCTGCAGCCATTCCATTTGTTTGCAATTTTTGCCTGCTGTTTCATGTAACAGTGCCATTAAAGTGCATTTAAATAGAAAATATAATTGCTAAAATGAGCTTTTGCTATACTAAAGAGTAGAACAAAACTCTACCAGACCTGTCTGTCAAGCCAAGCTGCTGCTTAGTGTGTCTTTTTAGAAAATATGCTCCTTAACTTTGGAGTAATGTAGTAGCTCCTTTTTGGATATTTAGCAATTGGGCTTGAAGATGTTGGCACATGGGCAAATAATTATTTGTATGTCTGCTATTTCTGGATAAAAATTCTTCAATTGGGCATCGAGCTGTTTGAGGAATTTGCTGATGGTTTTGTGGCCTCAGTTGCCTGTTCTCGGGCCTTCTGTCATACTGGAAAGCATGAAGAAAAAGAGTACCCCTTATAGGATAAAGAATAACTACATGGAACACATTGGCTAAAACCTTAAAGTGGTGTTACAATGCTTATGTAATGATTGTTGACAGTGTAGATACTCCTATTTCTGTTAGAGGTGTTGTATCTGGTTTGAGTTATTTTTGGTACCCGTTTTCTATAAGATTGAATAAATTTAGGAGCATTATTTAAAGCTACCACAGTAGCTGTAACATGGTATTGTAATATTTGACTAATGCATTTGTCTGTATACAAGTGACAAAGGACTGTGCTGAGTGTTATTATTGTTGTTTGCTGATGGAATTGTTATCAGAAGATTAAAAGTTTTAACAAAGGGCAAAATATGAAGTTCCCCTGGAGCCTTCTTTGAAAAGAAAATCTTGAACAAATTTTTTTTTAATTTAAATAAATAAACTTTCATTTAAATAGTGAATCATTCTAAATGTGCTCTTCTTTACATGAAACCATCTTCCATTGCATTAGCTTCTGTAAGGAGGTCAGATGAAGTCTTAACAATACACCGAATGGTCCACATGCAATATCTGTGTTAGCAACTGTTTGGGGGTGGGAATTGGGGTACCCTGTGGATTAGAGACTTTTTTCTAGACCTTAAGTACATTGGAAGTTGTGAAGGCTCAGTGGAACACCAGAGCTGTTGAAATATAACCTGTAATGAAGCAGCAACTGGTAGGCACACAATAAAGGAGAGAAAAATAGTTATTCTTCTTGGGAATATGAAATGAAGCAAACCAAACTGTGACCAAGTGCAGGCTTTGGTGACTTCAGAACCAGGAGAGCTTCTCTGAATTCAAGAGAGCAACCTGTCTGAAAGGAGTGAGGTTCAGGTTCTGGAACTGCTTTTCAATTTTGTATTTTGGAGAACTTTTTATGCCATAAAATCCATTTCCCTTTGAGACAGCAGCATGCTTGGACTTCTAGCACTCAGCTAAGGATATGCCAACCATGATAGGTAGAAGAAGGAATGTTGCTGCATCTTCTCAAAATTCCCATTCCTCCTAAATAGCTTTGGTGACCTCTTAAGATGTCTGCCAGTTACCTCATGCACTCCAGTTTCATCACTGACCTCACAGCTTTTGGAATGAACTCCTTCTAGTTGCAATCTTTTCTTGAAGGCAAATAAGAACCATGGGGCTAAATGAGAAATTAAACAAAAAAAAAGGTACAGTGAAATGTTTAATATTTGCATTGAAGCTACACTGGAAATGAACTTTGCAGCTTTGCAGTCAGGACTAGATGCTGTGTTGAGAATTCTGGCAGACTGAGGAACTCTTCAAAGTTAATTGCAATGTATGTAGTTGCAGGTGATGAGAATCTGATGAGTTCTATAAATGCACACTTTATTCTGTGTGTAGTTGAAGGAAGAGACATGCAATATATAGCCTTTTTTGTTATTTTTCTTGTGGTTTTTGATAGGTTGTCGAATGTATTTTCAGCTCACCTAAAGTCACTCAAATACCACTTATGAATTGACATTTTACTTGACAGTGAGGTGTGTTTTCAAAAAGGCATTATGTTCCAAAGTACTGTTTGAAATCCTGAGCTTGTTTCTATTTCTATAGTATATCCATCTAAGGATCTCTCAGCATTTCATAAGCATTAATGAATTAAGCCTCACTGCAAGGCAGGTATTATCCCAATTTCACAGATTGCAGGGAGGTTAATTAACTTGCCCAGAGTCACTCACTGATCTGTGATGGAAATTGGTTTCTATTTAAAAGTGGATTTGCAGTCTCATGCCTTAACCATTAGGCTGTGCTTCCAAAATAATATTTGTGATTGAAAATAATGTTTGGCTTATTATGAAGTTACAATAAGCTTTGTCTGTGCACTAAATAGAGTTGGAGTGACCAAATCACTTCAAGGTGTTGAGGTACTTTGCATGTTTTGAGTACAGGCAACCGAATGGAGTTGTGTTTGAGCTGGATTTAATCTAAAAGAAACTTAAACTGTGTGAACAGACACACAGACTTGGCATTAAGACTATTTTATATGATAGTTTATGTCAGAGGACCAATTCAAACTAATGTTCCTGATTGGTCTGAGTTTTTAATAGAAATATTATAATTTTACTTAATCTAGTTTAACAGAGAAAAATTATTTGAGAAGTGAGGGGAAAAGACATTTTTCAAATAACTTTAGAAGTCATTCAGTCATGTGACCTGTTCATTCCAATTATTTAAGTCGTATAACCACCACTTCTAATTTAAAAAAAAATATAAAAAATTGTTTCCTGTTAAATGTTTTCACTCTCATTAATGAAAAATACAACTTCAGCTGGAGAAGCTTATTAGTAAAATTTTATTTCTAGGAGAATCCATCTCTCTGGTTTTGCTGGCTTGTTAGGAAAGAAAGTAATTTAGGAGAGAGGGCTTTATTTTTCTTGATTTATAGCCCTGTTTTCCCTGCTCCTTTACCCAGGTATGCAGATCTGGTAGTAAAAGTGATGATGCTTGGGGCTTATGAAACCTGCAACTTCTTCACACTCCCACTGTTGATTCTTTATGTATCCTTTGGCAGGCCATTTAAACTGCTTTTAATATAGTTTCTGGATTTGCAAAATTGGCATAGTACTTGTGAAATGCTTTGAAAGTTTGAAATCTGTTATGATCAGGAAAGTATTAATTTTATTATGAAACTGTTAGAAGCTTTTTGAAAGTGGAATAACCTTTATTTCAAACTTTAGATTTAATCTAATTAATCCCAGTTAAATGCAGTTCTGTTTAATGAATGAGACTGGAATTCATCACTCATTCTTTTAATTAACAGCACTTGACTTCATACACCAAAATCTCTGATTTGAAAACTGTTATTTCATTCAGGTAAAAAAAAAATGGGGGATTTTGGGGTACAAAGTTTTTTTTAAATGCCATGGAAGTTTCTCCTCATGACTGCTAATTACCAGTAATGCAACATCTATGTTATGTTATGGCACAACGTGATCTTTTCTTTGAGCATTGCTGCTTTTAGGGTAATGCAATAATTCATAAGTGAGTGATAAATTTTTAAAAAGGAAAATAATTTAAACTGGATTTTGATAGCTTCACATGCAGTAAATTTTTAACGTGTAAGTTAATACGTTCAGAAGATTGGGGTTTTTTTCAGAACTACGATGTTCAACAAACCACTTGGTGCTTTCTCCTCCCTGTCTCTGCTTTCCCATACCTTGTTTTTGGTTGTAGGCCAGCGTGTATTTGTAGTTCATCAACTCTATACCAATTTCCTTAGATTTCTTTCTTTATTTTTTGTCCAAGCAATGAGGAAGCTTCTAAGACTGTTCTGAAGGCATTGGTCTACTTAGTGCTGACAGTGACAACTTCAAACCCCTCTCTTCTCTTGTATCTAATTTCCATAAGGGCACTGTGGCCTGTAAATGCAATATAATATAAATAATACAACATGCCAACCAGGAAAAACAGTTTGATTTAATAAATGTTGCTCCAACACATTAGTCATTCATTGCATATAGTTACTCAGGGACTCAAAATAGGCACAGCTGTAATATGGCTGGTGTTAAAGTTGAGATTTCTCAATAATGTATTTAATAGGTTACTTTTTCACCTTTCCTTCAAATTCCCTTCTCTTTGTGTTGAGCTGAAATTACTTCAATCAGAAGTGGCTTGGCTGGGAACTGTTTAGTCTTGCTGCCACTCAGACTTCTGAGAGAGTTTAGACTGGATCGTTCAGTTACACGGATGTAAAATTAATAGCAGGTAAAAGCTTTCTGTGTTTGTCAGACTGTTCTTTGAACACAATGTGATTGCTGCTTGAGGCAAAGAACCACAATGAGAACTGGCTATATAGAAATACAAACTAAATTCCTAGTCAAACAATTCCTAAATTTCAGGACTGTGCTGCGAGGAAGAACAGAGCGCCAGCCAAAGATTTGTCTATTGGTACTGTAACAAATAGAACAAAGGAGTTATGAATTTCACCAGAGCATTTAAGTTGGTAGTACTGGTAGTCTTGGTCATATGCTGCATTCTTGAAAACATCAGTTTATGTCACTTTGGCTACTTTGGCAAAGGGACTGAATGATTTCAGTCGCACTTGCAAAACTGTGTGCAGTTAATTCTCTTTGCTGGTAAAGAAACAGTGTCCTGCCAGGTAGAAAATTGTTCTGGGTGTTTCTTTTTCCCATGGGCATGCTGAGAACAATATTAGCTGGAAGTAGCACCCAGCTTCCCTGTGGAATGGAAGTTCAGTCTCTTCACTTGGTTGATTTCTCAATAGAAATATATTTGATGTGGTATTCTCAGAAACAGTAGATGCAACTGTCCAGGGAATATATAGCAAGGTAACACCCTGCTTCTGAGGGTAGGGCAATATTTATTGGTGTTGTATTGTCTAATAATAGGGGTAGAATTGTTATGGTCAATATTTTCTCTTACTATTGTCTTCAAATATTTTGAACATTGAGGTGTTACTGTCTGTGCCCTCAAAACTTAACGTCATATCCCAGGTCATTTAGATGCTGTTGAGAATTTACTTCAGGTTTGTGTAGGTATGATTGAATGTTTCTTAAAGGTTGGAAATGAAGGGTTTTATTATTATTATTATCTTTTTAGGTAGATCTTGGTAACTTATTTCACTGTTTCTTTGTATTTGGTGGTCAAATACCATCAGTCCCAGTTTGCTGGGATTTATGGACTGACAGTTTGGGGCAGGGGGTTGGGAGTTTCCTTCCTTCCTTGTGTTTGCTACAGCTCTTGGGGTTTTCAAAGGTATTTGAGCCTTTCTTCTTCATGTTAATGCCTTTTGATTGGTAAATAAGATCTACTAAAAGTAGTAATGTAGTTCCTCTGGACTTGGGAAAAGTAATACCCAGTAGCGAGGGAGTGAGCATCAAAAGTCTCTGTGGATTAATGCTGACTCTGAAAGCTTTTATCTTTTCTCCAGTTAATCTTGTTTCTAACCCATGCCTATGGCGTGTCAATAGCATAAGAATTCTTCCCTTCAAAATTTTCCCATATAATAAATGGATTTGTTTTATTAATATTCAAATTTGTTGTACTTAGTTCCGTCTAGTGCCTCAGAAATGGCTTTATAAATTATAAAGATCTGCTAAAAAGAGGTCTTGACAATTGAAAATTCTGTGTGAAAAATGACTTTCTTTGGTCTTTTTAAGAATAACTAGGAAAATAGCCTAATTCATACTATAACTTAAGGGCAGAATGCAAGGCTGAAGGTGTGACTGCTCAAAGAGTTGTTGAAGATACTAATTTATCAACAGCAAAAAATGTTGAGAAGATTTTTTTCACTGACTTGCTTTGAGCATAATGTTTTACAGAAATCTATAATACAGGAGGCAGAGCATGTTACCAGCTGACTTAAAAAAAAAAAATGAAGTTGTAACAAAAGGGTTGTTTCTCTTTTTGTGTGTCTGGGTTTCCCCTTTCTTTTCTTCATAGTCCTTGCTTTCCCCTTTTCTATTGCACAATTCAAGCAAGTGCTTTAGTAAAATGCTGTGAGATCTGAAGACAAAAAAGCATGAATTTAGAACTAAATAATGAAAATCAGGGCTGAGAAACATCCCACTCCTATTTATGTTTATAGTTGGAGTATAAGAACTGAGTATGAGCAATAGAAAACTCGAAAGTAAAAATGAACACAAAAGATGCTGCTCCTGTGCTTTGGCAGCACATGTATCTTTGATGTGGGAGTTACTTTAATAAGAATGTGTTTCATGCCTTAAAGTGATGTTAAACACAAATGAAAACCTTTTCTAACTGTTATAACAACTATGTCCTTCAAATTAATGTTGGTTTATACCAGCTGTTACTGCCTCTGCAGAACAGCTCTCACAGTGCAAAGCCTCACCTGGATCAGGTTGAGTATGTGCATAAATCTTTGCAAGACTGGAGCTGTAGCATTTCATTAAATGCAAAATGGTAAACTTTTATAGTTCTACACTTAATGTTTTTGTAAACCAATCTATAATTTCATTATGGCAGGGGAAATTGTCTGAGTTTTATGATAAGCTGTCTAAGCAATACCATTTTCTAAGTCTTTTTGAAGAAAGGAGGTAAAATAAATTTGGCTTTTTGCTAGTGCTGAAGTAATTTTTGTTTTTTTTTGTTTTTTTTTTTTTTTTAACAGAGCTGGGTGTATCCCTGCACTCCCTGTAGGCTGAGAATGTTTGTTTAATGAGGATCTTGTGTTTCTTGCTCTTTCTCTCTTGTACCTCTGGCTTAGGGGCGAAAGACATCAGCAAAGGGACAAAAACAGCTGGTGTGCTTTCAGGGTCTTGGTAAAAGACAGTAATTACATTATCCTATCACTGTTCTTTGTTTGCTATATGCCTGTTTTGGTACTGTCATCTATCACATCATGTCTTTTGATCCATATTCTAATATTTCTGCCTCTTTCAATGCACAATATTTAGTCCTTGGCTCCTTTCATGTCCAGAAGGGGGAAAAACTGGTGCAGTGTATGACTTAGAGCACCTCCAGCAGCTCTGCTGCTTTTTGGGACTGTAAAGGGAGCTGTGCCTGAGTGAGGGCACGCAGGTTGCTGACATACTTTAATGTCTTGGATATGGTTTTTGTTAGAAAGCAAAGAACATGGGATTTTTAAGAGCAGGCTCAAAGTCTAAGTAGGTTTTATAATAAGTCAAGGCTTGCTTTGTAAATAGTTTTTTTTCCAGTTAGAGACACTACTTATAAACTGTGCTATGTGAGGTCACTGCCCATATTTGCAGCATGTCCCAGCTTTATGTGTTCACACAGTAGGCACGATACAACATTTTGCATGTCTGAGAACGTCAGAACTTGTGACCTAGACTGGAGTTTGGGCAGTTCAGAGAGGATTTGCTATGCTGGTGTAAAGCTATGGTGAAGGAGGTGAAGTTCACAGTGATTGGGGAAAAAAACCCCTCCCTCCCCAGTGATGCTTGGACTTCTCATGAATATGATGGGTTGGAGGGGGGTTTGACTTGGCTTTTCTTTTTCCTCAGAAGAGCAGCAGTAAATAGCAAAGCATGTCTCTCCAGTGATTGCTGAAGTTCTTGGTCTGAAGCAGATATGAAACTTCTCCAAACTTTAAATCAAATAACTGATGTTAATGGCCCTTCTTTTGATTGGCAGGAAATACTTTGATCTGTTGTAATGTGATTAAGAAACATAAGACTCAAAATGCTGTTCTAAATTTTATAGATTCTTTGTGCATGGAATGAATTGCTGGTGACAGAATATGCTAATTATTTATTTTGAGCAAAGAAAATTAATTGTTTTTGTGAAATTCTATTGGGACTAAATTTTACTTGAAGTTCTGGTACACGCAATTTTCTAAGACATATGTAAATGAACTCATTAGTGCACAGTCATATTGAAATCCTATTTTGGCCCTGGGATAATTTCTCTTTTCAAAGCACAACATGCCATTACTTATTCTTAAAAAAATTTTCTATTTCTTTAAATGTGTTATTATTTCTATTTCTTCTTTCCATCTTATATATGTAGCATCTAACATAAGGGAGATGTTTTCTTTCCCCTCCTTTATATTTTTAAATAGATGTTCAAACAGACTTCAAAGTTAATCTTGCAGTTAGGCCAGTGGAGAGAGGAGAGTAATCTATGGTGACAGGCAGAGGGACGAGGGTGGAAAGGGTACTCCTCAGATGCTGGTAGGATAGAATTTATGGACTTATCCCAGGGGAACTACTTGGTATCTAAAGACAAGCAAGTATGTAAGTGCTTGCAGAATTGGCAGCTAAGTGCAAATAGAATATTTTATGTGGTGCTGCAAACATTTTGATAAATTTGCTCAAAATAAATCTGAGCTTCCTCCTGCCTTCATTTTAGATTTTGTTGTTGCTAAAGTAAAATCTCAATGTACTTGGAAATTTGCACTTAGCATGTAATATATAAAGTTCCTTTCCTACACTTGTACTAATTCTTTTTCAGATATGGTTATACAGAACTATTTGTACAGAAATAGAAAAATGTGCTATTGCTATTACTATTGTAATAGTATTGGGTTGGTATGTGGTTGGTTTTTGTATTGTTTGTTTGTCTTTTTTTGTTTGATTTGGTTTTGGTTTTTTTTAAGAAAAATGTTGGAGAAAAGATGTCTGAGTAGGTTAAGAAGCCAAACTTGGTACAACTGACCTGCACACACTGATTGTTTCATAGGAATTTCTGGTTCTGCTGCTGCACTGCAGGGCATTGGATTTGCTTGGACAATATTTGTCAAAGTTCTGGAGTGGATCTGCAGTAACAGATGAATGTCTTTAACTAAGGTGGGGTTTAATGTTTCAAGTGTTTCTGTGTGTATAAATTAGGCTGTCTCTTCTTTCAGTTTTTTGTTTGCAGTTGTTCACTTTACCTCCTCCTCTTTAGAACAGGATGAGTAGACAGAGCTGGTTCGTGGAAGTAGTTCTGTCATCCTGATCTTACTACTGCTTTTGCTTAATTCTGTTAAATACAGTTGACTCTTTAAAGGCAACTTGATTAAAAAACCACTGGAATCAAAACTGGGAAATTGAAAATGGAATTCAGTTCCTGCTTGTGGTTCATGTTGCTTGTAACCTCTATGTGGAGGCCAAATTCAGCTCTTTCAGTGTCTTTTAATATGATGTAATAGGTGTTTTAGAATAGTAATTTACTGCAGTAAAAATTAAATGAAAAATACAGAGTGATTTTGTTTGTTTGTTTTGTTTTTAAAAATACAGCTCGGGTGGAGTGCTGGGAATGAAAGTGCTTTATAAGATGAAATATTCACATCAGTGTTTGAATATTTCCCTTTGGCTTAAACCTTTTTATTTTGTTATTTGCAGTGGAAATGTGCTGCTGCTGGCAGTGATGATTCTGAACCATCCTTATCTGCCCTCTTTGTTCACAGCTTCACAGTGGAAAGTCTTGCAGCCCTTCCCATTTGGGCAGGGTGACCAGTTTGAGGGAGCAACTTTTTTAGTTCCATTTTGTACTTATCACTCTAGGCCTTGATTGCTTCTAGTGGTTTGATTGCTTCTAGCTCTCTTCAAGGACTTGCCTGTAATCTTTCAAAATTGGGCAAAAAAAGTTGTGTGTTAATATATTGAGGTGGCATATTGATAAATCAGGGCTGTCTTAGCAACCATTGTTGCTCGAGTGGTTTATATTTAAAAAATAGTTATTAAACCTCCAAGTAGCCCTTGGATAACTTAAAAACATTGGTGGAAAAAAAGTAAGTTGAATGAATTAACGACTTATTCAGTGTTACTGGACAGTTTTTACTATTGGAGTGCTCACCCAGTTCTCTAACTGAATGTGACAGACAGTTATTTGAAAATTAAGATTATTTCTAGTCTTTAAAGTATTCCTGGAGCTGCAAATATCACAGTGGTAGTGAAGAATAAAGGAAAGGTTGGAGTGAAAATAGTCAATTAAAGTTCAGCAAATATGAGCTCAGTTCCTGACTCCTGCTCTTTACTGACTTCCTGCTCAACCCTGGTAAAATCATTTTGGTTTTGACCAGTATTTCGAGGATTTTGTTCCTTATTCATACTGACTTAGAATGTAAAAGGAATTTAGATGTGGAATTACATTACTTAGAAAAGCGTTGCCTTTCATTCTTTGCTCCCATCTGAGAGACAGATGATAATAACTCCACTCCTTTATCTCCTTAATTTACTTTGTCTTCACCAAACAGGGGACCTGTGCTCCTGCACATGAACAACTGCCCTCCCAGACATTCTGAGAGTTCCAGAACAGGGAACTCACTCATGGAAGTACACTGTGCTGTGTTAGAGTCTTTCAGTTTTTGAAAACTGCAAGTGAAAGGGGCTTTTTTTCAAATGCATTTGTACAGATGTATAGTAAAAGTTGTTAGTGTGGCAGCAAATTTCTTAGCCAAGCTCTTGTTCAGCCTCTAAGAAAACCTCAAAACAATGTAATACAAGTTTGGTGGATTTGAACTATTTATGCAAAATGTCCTGGAAAGTGTAGTCTCTGCATGAAAAATTTCAAGGAGGAATATTTTGTTTTAGCTCCTCAGTAGAAAATTAAACCAACAAAATACAAAGCAGCAAGAGGAACTCAAATTGCCTGCATGCAAAAAGTACAAGAAGAGTTTTATAAGGATTTGGTTGTCTTAAATGTCTTGTCAAGGAGCTGGCCAGAATTGGATTTCAGTCTAAGTTAATGGCAGAACTGATAATAAGAGCTGTCAGCAAGGAGCAGTAGGAGTAACTCTGATTTCTTGGCATGTCAAGAATTCCAGGAAGTGCTGTGTTTCTCTGAGACACAGTGACTCCCACAGTCATGTGGAAATGTATTTGGTGTCTTCAGAAGACTAATAGGTTCAAATCAAACTGATCCTGTATGAGGCATAAATAATGGAGACCGGAATAGCCAGTTGGTTGTGCCAACTGGAGCAGTCCCACCTCCAGCCCTCGCCTGCCCGTCAGCCTGGGCTGTTCTCTTGGAAAAGATGCCTTCCCAGCTGCTTTCTTTTTAAGGCAAAATAGATCTGTGCTTTGCTTGTTGACAGCTATGAAATCACTTCTAGTTATTTTTCAATGTAAAAGGTATTAAAGTTAGATAAGAGATATAAAGGTTTTAATAATAGGTAAAGAGATTTAAAACACCGAGGTTTTAGCAACAGAATAAGCAGGAGTCTTATTTGTGGTGATGCAAAAGAACTTTATGTTTCTTACACTGACTTTCTTAGGAAAGCTGCAGTTTAGGTTGTGGCTGCTGCCTAGATCGTGTCTGTGCAAGAATTAGAAATGCTGCTGGATAATGCTAAAGCTCTTTGGTGAAAAGTCTGAAAACCTTCTAGGGGATTTCAACATGGGAACCTGTCTAATGGGATCAGGTAATAGTATTATTGCAGTACTTCTAAGAATTGTATATTAGTAAAATTATTAGAAAACATGCATTTATTTAATCTAGTTTGAAATTCTGAAATACCATACATGTCACAAAAAACTTGAAGGTTAGAAAGGTTTTCTTTTGGGGGGTAAATAGCACAAGGTTCTGCTGAATTACTGAGTGTGTAGATTCCCTCCCTCTCTCCCCCCTTTGCTGTTATATACAATGGACAGTTAAACAAGTTGCAGTGGCTGTGCAGCTTTGCTGCCTGATTCATTGTGCATTTAATTTAATCCACTAAAGGTGACCTTTTTGTATTTCACTACAGGGACACAAACTTTGCTGACTCTGATTACCCAGGTTTATGTTGGAACTTCCCATGGTAAAAAGGGCATGATAATTGTACCCACATGCCATTGCATGGCCTGGCTTTTGAGTGTTTATTTACCTGACTTGACACAATTTTAATTTCCTCATCAGAGTTGTTGGCTAAATATTTATCCCAACCATGTCCTTACCCATGCTCACTATGTGCAAGCTACTTAAATTATCAGCTGCTTTAGCAAAAACCTCTTGGACTGTTAGTTGTTGAGGACAGAGGGTAGTGAGTCAGTGTTGGGCTCCTGGTGTGTCTCTTTGTGTCTCTGATCTACAGAGGAATTTGTTATAAATATACATATGTATCTATATATACACTCATAGCTTTGAAAATATAATGTGAAACCTATTCTAGGAGAAATAGAGGAGTTATGGAATAGAAGAATTATGACTTGCAAGAGACTTTTTGTTCTGAGTACTTTTTTTGGAATGGAGTGGTGGTCATAGTTGGAGTGGTGGTCATAGTTGTTTTTGGCCAATCAAGTGTCTTTTGGAAAAGCTGGGAACTGATCCCTTCAGAAGTTTTCCCAAGGGATGGAAATTAAATAATTCCTCAGACAAAGAGGACAAGGTTTCCACCTCTCATACCTAAGGATGTAAGAAAAAAAAGAACAACTGATAAACCTTTCACCTGTACAGATCATCTCCTGTTTAGTTGTAGGTTTTCTTTCTCCTTCCTGGGAGTCACAGGTCTTAAGTCAGCTTTGTTGGAAAGTCTTAATCAGTAAAACTCTGAGTTACTTTTCCTCAGTATTTAAATTCCAAAAGTAAATATAGGCAGTTACTGTGAAATACTGATTTTTTTTTTTTAGTCTGCCTCTTCTTAATTTCTAAGTAAGATGTCTTAGAATAGCAGTAAATTTTTCTGTCTTCATCTCCAATTTAATGCTAGAATTCAATCTAATTGACGTATTTCAATTTTCCAATAGAAGTTTGGCTCTAATTTGATGTTCAGACACAGGTTGAATCTTGTGTCTTTGCATATTAATAAGTATTCTAGAAAGGTATCTGATTTTCACAGCAATAAATTTTAACTACTTTTGTTTGTACAGCATTAAAAAGCATCTGGTGTTATCAAAACTCAGACAAAATGAAATTGCTGGAGAGAAGACTTAAATAAAAACATATTTGTGTGTGTGTGATAATAGTAAGACCTCTACATTTTGGTATTATATTAACTTTGAGTAGCTGCTTTTGCTTGCACAGTGATTTGGTAATGTAGCTTTTTTGGTTTGTTGCAAATAGACACCTCCAAGTGAAAAAGTGCAGTGTAAAAGTTGCTTTCTTCAAACTTGTGAAGAACTCTCCTTGTTTTTGTAGCTGTGATGCTTCAGTTTGTCTTGCCAAGAATACCCAAGCAGCATAATAGTTAACTGCATAAAGGTGCTTTTGAAAATGCCACAGGTAAAATTTTGGAAAGCTGCTGTGTGTGTACCTGAGCAATCCACCTGTAGGAAAAGGAACAGTTATTCTCCTGAGCTTAAAATTTTGTTCACACTTCCATGTGCACCAGATTTATAGTATTAGCTCTTCATTAATACAGAGCCTCTCTAGGTGAGCTCACCTCTGTTAATCTGGTTTGTACCTCTATTTAACTTTTTAAATATGTAGTAATATTTAAAGCAGCAGTGAATAGAACATCATCTAATTTTGAGGACTATTCATGATGTGTGCCTGATCCTCAGCCTGTAGAGTACAACTGATTCGTTTTCTTCTCCCCTGTGAAGAATGAGGATTATAGTGCAAATTCAGATGAAAAGCAGGGTGGTTGTAAATCAGGCTTAATCTTCTTGAAATCCACCTGAACTAAGGAATGGAAATGGTAAGGAATGGAAGTGACCCTGAGGGACAGAAGTCAAGGACAGCAGTCTGGAGCCACACACCTCTGCATAATGGCACTTGCTCATGGTAGTTCTTGTGAACAATGGTTGCAGCTTTTCAGAGCAGCAGTGTCTTCAAATCTTCCTATGAGGGGCAGTAGAGTTAGGAAGGCTCAAGAGCACAGTGAAATGGTGTCCGTATTTGCAGGGGAGTAACCTGTGCCATCTGCAGTCAGCTCCTCCTCTTTCTCCTTCCCATTTCCTTTCCTTCCTCCTCTGTCTCCTCCCTAAAGTTTCAGAGAAGCCTGTGCAATTATTCAGTCCTTGTGTTCCTATGTTGCATTGTAAAGCATAGTCACATTAGTTCGTGTTCTGTATTTCCAAATGAATGCCTTTAGAGCTTCTTAAATGCTTCAGTGAGGTGGAATTGCATTTATCCAGAAACAAGCCCATGGAAACATGGCAAAAAGCAGGTGTGAAAGCAGAATCTTTTCCAAAGATGTTAGTCTTTCTGTCCAGTTTGATTGAAAAAGAAGCAGGCTGGACAAAGTCTTATCCCTGTCTCACTATTCCCTTAAATCTGAAATTCTTGCTGACTATGGTAATGTCTTAAATAACATGGCAATTAACACCTCTTGATAACTCTCTGCAGAGTTGCTTTTTTCAGATCAGAGTAGTGCTGCTCACCACAGACACTCGGGCACGTTGCTGTTTGGCTTCCAGAGTTCCTGAGCTCAGTCAGGAGTTGGGGTGCTCTGAAGCTGGTGCCTTGTCCCCTGGCTGGGGGGGGTGGATGTCAGGCTGACCTGCTTGAATTCCACCGGGAGAAAATGGTGATAGAAGGCAGCCAGTTCTTGTTTCCAGTGAAATCCTCCTGCCTCCTCCTCCAGCCCCAAGTGGAACAGCTTTGGGAAGCAAACCTCACTCACGACTTCCAGACCTGGCTCCCCAGCTCACAAGCTTGTTTTCTGCTCTCTTGGGATTAAACTCATAATTGCTTTTTGGCCTTTTAAAGTTTTTTCTCTGACACCTCCACAAAGCTGGGGTGGGGTCATGGGGGGTTAAATCAGTGAAATGCCCCAGGCATTGCAAAAACATTTCTACCACTTAAAGCTTGATTATTTTCCAAGAGTGACTTCTAACATAGACCTTTAGAAGTGATGCAGGGACTTGGTAAACAGCTGCTGCTGTTTCAGCTGCCATGAGGATTTTAAGGATCTTAAGTGCTTATACCATTTAGCCAAAGAAAGGTGAGTGAGCATATTAAAATAAAAGTTATCATCAGCAAATTTCACTATTTCAGAGCTACTCTCAGAGCCCAGCTAGTAACTTATTGGGCTAAGTTTCTGCACAATAGAAACAAAGCAGCTGCTTTCTTTGTGAATGTGAATGTGCTCAGGACAGGCAATTGGTCCACTTCTGGAAAAAGCATCTGTGCCCTTTACGAAGATATGTGGAAAAATAGAGGAAGATGGTAATTTTCAGAAGAAAATACAAATAGTAATTTTCATTACTTATGTATTTCAAAATTTATAATAAGATAGTATTCCATAGAACTTCTTTCTTTACAGGAATGAAGATCTAAAATTTTACTATGGATACAACTTCTTCTAAAAGCATTTCATTCAAGGAGGTCTTCGTGGCTTTAGTTGAGGACTTAAATTAACATTCCTTACCTATTGTTGCTGCTAAATTACATTTCATTTTGACAGTTGACCATCACATCACTCTTCCAGGGACTATTTTCTTCTTAGAGTGAGTGTGACATAAGGAAGATGGTTTATCTGTTAATATTATTCCGTGTAGATTTTTTGTTCTTACAAATATGCTTTAAGAGGCTTCAAGATTCCTGGGAAGAGTGCTTTTTTCATTCTCTTGACATTTTTTTCAGTGTGAAAGTTGTGAAGTGTTGAAAGCATAGATTTTCCTTGATTAATGTAGCCTTTGAGATTCTCAGCTTCTTGGCAGCATGTCCCTAAAGATTCTTTTCTTTTTCTGTTTTTTTGTCCCCCTCCGAGATCCAGAGGAGTAAACAGGTATCTGCCTCATAGAGAAAAGAGATGCTTGAACATGGCAAAGGGAATTAGTCTTATTCCTAGCTTTAAAACTTTAGTTGTTCCTGAGGTATTCTAATTTTACAGATAAAAGGCATACTGGATCTGTTGAGACAATGTGACATAATAACTGAAACTTGATTTAGTATTGCAACAGTTGAGCCTCTCTTGACTCACTCTTGATTCCAAGTTGTTTTCTGTAGGCCTTGGCCTTTAGAATGGCTTTAATAGATGAACCAAACTCCACCAATTCAAAACCATGCTTGTTGCAAAACCCAGTATCTACTCTCTTTGCACTCAAAATAACATGAATATCATCGAGTAAAATAATGAAGTCAGTGTGCATGGTCTGTTTTAACTGTCTTGAGTTTCTGAACGATGCTTCAAGTTCTAGTTTTCCTTGATGTGCTTGACTGTAGGAATGCCTGGTGTTAAGCAAATGTGTAAATGTGAAAATACTTGAAAATAAAATGTGCTGTGTTTGATCTGCTTGTTTAGAAACATGCAATAGTATTTAGTCTGGGAGCTGTGGGTATGAGAAGTTCCATGCCAGGCAATTTGTGTGTAATGCTGAAGAGGAAATGTGAGAACTTGGAAAAGTACTTCTTCAGCCCCTCTAGTGAACTGCTAAGAAAAATAATTCTTAGCTATTGTTGCAGGATTGATTTAGCTTTTTAGATATCATATATCACTGCTATGTTGAAGGAGGCTGGTGTGGTTCCTGTGCACTGATAGTGATATGTTTAGTAAACATGACTAAGAATTTAATTGTGTAGGGCACTGAATTTAATTAGCCAATAAATTTGTCCTGATAGTGTCTTCCTTCATAAGTTTAAAGATGCTATTTATATATCTGATCTATGTCCTGAGTTTCCTCCCAAATTCCTTGTCCTGAAAGCTAAATCATTTTAGCTAACATTTCTATGCAGAAATAATTTTTCTTCAAGATTTCTTTGGTAGTTAGAGGGTCAGCAATGGAGTTTGAGCCTCAGCATTCCTTGTGGGAACTGTTGCTATGTACAGACTTGCAGAGACCATCAGATGTCATCTGTACCAAGGCAGGTATTATGTCTGTTTTCTTGAGTCTGATTTCAAAGCAGTCTCATCTATGTATAAAAAGAAGCTTTCAGATTAAAGGCTTTGAATAAGCTTGTCATATTTGGATTAGGATCTCAGCTACAGAGAACCTAAGCTGGGGGTGTCTGCTGGATTCCTTCACAATGATCTTAACCAGGTTTGAGTCAGATCTTATTCCTCCTCCATTCTGCAATGGACAGATGCCATGTCAGTGAGAGGCAGATTTCCTCACAGACACATTTCTTTGGAGACATTTTTCTGGCATTCGTTGCTCCTTGGGCAACCCTGTAGCAGGGTGGGTTTCTGGTGGCTCTCTGATGTGTGCAAAGCTCATCTCTGATGCAGGGACAGTGGGACAGTGGCAGGGCTTAAAGCTGATTTTTGCCCTTGCTCAGAGATTGCTGTGCTCTGCTGCTGAGTAGGAGTGAGCCTGGGAGAGAGAGGAACCTGTGCTGCAATCCCAGCAGGGGCTTGGTGGGAATGGGTGTGCTCCTGCAGAGCCCACAGGTGGGGTGGGGGGGCAGTCAGACTGGGGGACTGAACTGAAAGGTGAAGTTTAAAGAGGGAAGCCGTCTTTTCTCATGGTACTTTTCAGGCTATGTGTAGAATGCAATTATTGCTGTTGTGGTCTTTCACATGATTTAATTTTAGGCTTTTAAAACCTTGTGTCAGGTATATTCATGCTTGGGTTTGATTTGCCTTTTTATTATTGTCTATGCAGACTAACCAATGACCACTGCTGTTACTGTTAGAATCTTCAGTGCAACTGCAGAGGAAAAAGCCACAGCTGTTGGGTGTTTGATGTTCAACTTGTCATGACTTTTTTTTCCTTATTGGGTCAAAATCTTCCTTTGTTGTCCTGAACATTTCCAGAGTTAGGTGACATAACAATGACTTGCTGCTGAACATGGGGGTACCCAACTGCAGCTGTCCCTGGATAGACCTCACCAATGACGTGGATAAATGAGGGCACTTCTCATATCTGTGAGGAGCTTACAAAACAGCTCGTGCTCTCTGACAGTTGATGCTTAATTGGTTGGGACTTTAAGAACCTTAAGACCACATTTGTTCATAACTTTTTCTGCAACTTTTCATATTTCTCACCTGAGAACTTTCTTCACTAATACATGGATGTTTTGAAATATAAATAGTTTTTAATGGCGAGCGTTATATATATATTTTCTATATGTAAATGTGTGTAATATATATATATGGAGAGAGAGAGAGGGAACTACAGTTTGGTGCTTGAGTACAACTGAACTCTAGAATTCAGAGGCTGATATTTATCATAGTTATGACCACCAGTCTTTTAAAGTAGGTTTTTTTCCCCCCTTTTGCTTTCTTCTTTTATAGCTATATCATTGTGCTAGAGCATGACTTTTTTTCCACACCTTGTTGGCAACAGATTTGTTTTGTGCATGTATCCCCAGGTGATTCCATTTCCTTACAGAGACTTATGATGCAAAGACCTTCAGTGGGGATACAACATTTTGTGTGGTGTATGTGCACAAATGTGTGTTTAATTCACCTCAAGGAGTACAGTAAAAATTCCTTGAGACTTTCCTCTAATGGTAAGGTTCCAGCATAGACAACTGCTTCTAAGAGAGTATAAAAGAGGGAGACAAATTGTATTTGGAAACTCAGTATGCTAGTAGGTGAATATGAAAAGTAGTTGGCTTTAGAGAAGGTTAAGTACATCTTCTACTTGTGTCTCATGTTATTGGAGCTGTTGACAACCAAGTAAGTTTCTTCCCAAACAGTTCCAGGAAATCAAAAGGTACTATAAGAGCTGGTGTGTAAAATAGCAGCCTCTCCCGAACTGTATTTATCAAGCTTTGTAGAAGATTGTTATGGCTGATGAGCAGGTTTTCTCTTCCCAGAGAATGTGATAAACCCTCCTCTCTTGGTCCTATTCCAGTGTTGGATAAGAACATAACTAGTTCCTCATTTCTCTACAGATTTCCAGTAATCTGTTATTAATGTTTGTATTCAAGTAAATATAACTAAACTTGACAGATGTAAAAACTGTTGCATTCACGTCCCAGTGGTGCAGTGAGGTGTAAAAAAATGGCTGGGAACTGTGAAGTATAGCCTTTGTGAAACCTAATGACAGTGTCGAACTTCCTGATGAAAACACATTATTGTGAATGTCAGTGCACAGAGAATTGTTTAGACAGACGGCAACGATGATTGCTAAAGAAATATCAAAAGCAATAAAACATAGAACAACAATCTTCCATTGGTTTTGTTATAATTCAAATATGTTATCACTGCTGTAGCATCATTTCTTACAAAGAATCACGTTCAGTGTGACAGGTGATTCTTGAAGAGGAAGTCATGGGGAAAAAGGTTTGCTTTTAATGTTGTAAAGACTTAATATGGATGCTGTCATGTTTTGTTTCTAAACCCCAATATTATGGCAATTTGAAATGCAAGCAACTTAGAATTAAACTTTTTTCTTTTTTTTGTGGGTGGAGTTTGAGGCTCCAATTAACTTTCATTAGTAACTAAAAGATCCCCTTCTGAACAGAATTGATTTGGACAGTAATCATTCTTAGTGGAAACACTTTATTAAAGGAAGTGTCTGGTTGCATCCTTTTTGCTCCTGCAAATCAAGCAAACTAAAGGATACTGCTCTCTGATGGTTGCCAATAAAAAAAGGTTACATTTATGAACATTGATTGTTTCTTAAGGATTTTTTTTGTATTTCTTTTATGTTGAAGTACTGCTTATCTAATAATTGCAATACTTAGCAGCATAACTATATTTTTAGAAAGGGAATTTTTTTTATCCTTTTAAAATAGTAGGTCACTGTGTACATTAGTTGGTAAAACCCTCTGAGTTCCCTTGACATTGAAAATAAATTGCAAATCTTTGATCTCATTCATCCAAGTTATAACTTTACTAGCAAATCTCAGTAAGGGGTTAGTTGGGTGCAATCAGACAAGCTGCTCTACTTTAGAGAAGGACAACAGGAGGAAGCATTGAGAGGGGCAGGTTTGTGTGTGCCCTGTCTAATCCAGGGCTGTCCTGAAGCACCAACTGTCTGCCACAGTGGGCATTTACAGACAAGGCTGTGTCCTCTGGCTGAGGTCAGTTATGTTGGCTACTTTAGGGTAACTTTTAGTGCCCCATTATCTGCTGCTTTGGCAAGAGGCACTTGTCCTGTTGTTGGTGCCAGTGGTGTCCTTGGTTAGTCAGTGGCATTCTCACTCCAAAAGAAAAAGTGGAACTCCAGGTTCAAACTGACTCCTCGGAAGAGAAAAGGTTTGTCCTGAAAATAGGAATATGGGAAACAGGCAATTTTTATTTTTGCAAAATCTTGACAAATTCTAAGTCTTTCCTGTCTTAGCTCCGTACCCCCTG
This sequence comes from Manacus candei, assembly GCF_025592945.1. Classification (NCBI taxonomy): domain Eukaryota; kingdom Metazoa; phylum Chordata; class Aves; order Passeriformes; family Pipridae; genus Manacus; species Manacus candei. The sequence goes on from NW_026138073.1 coordinate 8,257,147, forward strand.
TCCTTTCTGAATGAGTTAGGTTGTCATTAAGGCAAATGAAAATATTGCATTCTTAGTTTGTCTGTTCTGCTATAGAAATTGAAGTAATTAAATAATAAGCAAAAATACTGTAGGATACAAATTTTTACCTTTTTTTTTGTTTGTTTTTTTATTTAAAAAAAATTGCTTTTAAACCTTTCATTCAGTCTGTGACACCGTGGGAGGGGAACTAAACTGAACTTTGAGGCAATCAAATTTTATTTTCTCCTTAGAGGTTAAAATAAGGTAACTGTGGATTGGTTTTTTGTGACACAATGTTTATCAGAGTTTAAGTCTACTTAGGCTTTTGCTGTGTTGCATCTGTGGAGAGACAGATGGCTGAAAAGAATATAAAGAATTTACTATTTTATCAGTTCTTTCTCTTTTCAATGGAAGTGCTGCTTGGTTCTCTTCTCTGCCTGAACACAGACGCAGAAAACAAGAAGAGATAGTGCAAGAAAAAGAATTTGTATGTGATGTTTCATCCCATGACATACAGAAAAACTCCCCATCTCCTTCCCCACTCCTGCAAAACCAAATTTTTGAAAGCTAAATAACAACAAAATTTCAGGTCTGAACTGGGTATGTTGCGTGCTGTTGGCAAACTAGGATGACTTTTTAAAATGTTAAACCTTTATAACTGAGTCATGCACAGGACTTCATTCTGTCATATTGAATTTCTCTTCATATCTTCAGTGAGCCTGGTCTAGTGTTATCAAACATGACTCAGTGTTGTGAAGTACTGTGAGAATATTAAATTTGGGGTGGTTGGTTTAATTTTCAAGTTTCACTTATTGATCGAGGGCATCCCTCTAAAATGTAGAACTGTTTTTTTTTTTTTTATTACTTATGCTAAACATAATTAATGAAACACCTTAAGGCTAATCCAGTTAATACTGCTGGTCACTCATCTGTTGTTCTATCTCTTTTCTCTCTGCTTTCCTCCCCTCCCTTGCTTTATTGGAAGAGCTCATCTTTGTGCTATCCCAATCAGTTTTGCATTGCAACAAGGTCAAACTTTTTGCTATTCTCTTAAGACTGAGCTGAATATGTTCATATGTAATCTCTGCCTGCATTTCTGATCCCATTTTTACCTCATGCTCTCCGAAGTCTGCTGTTCCCATAGATGGTGGCAAAGAGTTCTGAAGTAAAGTCAAGTACAGATGTGAGCAAAGTGGTCAGAAATAAATGCTTTAACATTGAGTGGAGCAAAATTAATCTCATAACAGAAATAGTGGGGGTTTTTTTGTTGTTTGTTTGTTTGTTTGTTTTTTTTTTTGGTTTGGTTGGTTGGTGGCTTTTTTTTTTTAATTCCAGGTGAACAAGGTCTACAGACTAAAATCTAATAGAAGAGAAGGGCTGAAGCCACCAGATCACCTCTGCTGTCCCATTTAAAAGTAGTGGTGACATCTGATTCACCTTGGCTTGGATTAGCAGTAACTATGCTCTCCTTCACAGGAGGGCACTTACAATTTGTATTGACCAGGGGCTACATAATAAATGTGGTGATTAATTTTGAAGTGGGGTCCAGGGAGATGGTAGACTTTATCTAATGTCTCTATTGGCCTGCCTATTTAAATGCTGGTACTTAGCTTGCAATGTCCTGTTTCAGCACTAAAAGTAATTTTGAATAAAAGGAACTATTTGTCTCTAAATCTGTTACATGGACAAACACAGCAAAGCTGCAGCACATAATACACACCTCCTCTGTGTTCCAGTTTTAAAATAATTCCAAAGAACAGCTCTATACATCTTAATGTCTGTTAGTGGGTTGCTAAACTGGTCCACAAGCATGTAATATTCTTAACTTCTATACTTGTGTGGCAATTCAAATTTGAGAGAAATACTCATTTTCAGCTGTGTGTGACCAGAAGATCATATGCAGATGATGTGCAGGCAGGTCTGGTTGTGATGATCCCCAACTCCTGTAACATCTGGCCTTTGCTTTTGGGAAGTTCTGCATGTGGGTCCTGCACAGGATGAACACAGCAACTGTCTCCAAAGCAGAGGTTATTAGGAGCAGGAAACCTCCACCAGCACTTCTGCCTCCTCTGTGAATATTTTAATGTCTTTTCTTTAGGTTTCATGCCTGAGAAATTGTGGAGCTCCAAATGTGCAAAACCACTAAGAACTCCTTAGAAAAAAACTAAAAGACTTTTTTAAGTTCTGCTTTTCCTGTGAAATAGTGAAGTTCCACAGAAACTTGCTTTTTATGGGTTACATTTCCATATAGTGGTACCTAGGTGAGAGCCCACTGAGATACGTGTCAGTGTCCTAATCCTGGGGAGAGGGGATGGAGAGGGAATGGGAGGAAGAGTTTTCAACACTTTTAAGAGTCTTTCAACTTAGAAATTGTTTTGTTTGAATTGGCTTAAAGCTTAAAGCAGGTGAGCATGATTGTAGCATTTGTTCTGGAATGTAAAAAATATTAGAATTTTTGCAAAGGTCTTTATTTTAAATACTCTTTTTTCTACTCATGTTCCATTGGGATTATAAGCACAAACATAGACTGCTCAGTGTTTAAGAACTTTCAGGGGAAGAAAGAGGCTTCAATGGCTTTAGCCTGGATAGTGTTCATGAATTTAATGTTCTTTAACTCTCATTATTTGATTTAGCTTTTGGTTACTTTTTATATTGTCATCATTATAAGGTACTGCATAATAATTTAACGTCACCTGCAAAAATACATTTTTAGAGGAGTTGTTTTATGCTTATTCTGTAACATGGGAAGGTTGTGCAAGTAAGATACAAAATAAAAAAGCATAAACAAATACTCTTAAGTTTGCATGAATTTGGTAATTTAGTAAAAATAAAATGAATTACAGTATATCCTTCCTCCCTCAAAAAACCCCCAACAAATGCAAACAACCAACCCCCAACTCATCCTGTACTGTTGCTTAAAGGTATTTTTTACATCTACACCTCTTGGTGTTAGAATATGAAGTGTTGGGTTTCAATTTAGCAGAAAATAATGCTGATCACCTCTTCTGTTGGCCTTGGTGCAATTCTTTACCTCTGGCGTGAAAGGAAGGAAGCTGAGAAGCGAACAATAACAGCTGTAATATGAATGAGTGTACTTCAAATTACTGTATTGGAGCTGTTTAACTCACCATATGTCTTAGATATAGAATAGTTGCCCAGTTTCCAAGTTAAAAGAACTTAAATAGTTTTGCCTTCTGAAGAATCTCCAATGCCTTCTAAAAATCACATTTGCAACAGTTTTTAAATGACATTCTTAAATCCCCAACTGCTATTGACACCAGTAAGACTTTAATGGCTATTGACTTCTGAAACTATTTGACTTCAGTATTAAATATTCTGTTTTACAAAGACATTTATGGAGTAAAAAGAATATTCGTCCTCCTTCCCCTCTCTATAATTAATAATTTTGTCATGTGCCTTCTCTGTGCTTCTTCAGTAACCACGACTCACCTTAATACCAGTGTTTGACATTAGAAGCCTCTCCAGAGAGGAAGAAGATCATTCAGAAATGAGCTGTATAAAGGTTATTAAACCAACACTTAAGATTCTAGTCCTGCACATTTTCTTTTACCCCTAATTAAATGCCAAGAACAGCAGTGTAGAATTTTCAGTACATACATATGCTGGATATACCTTTATCAGATGAAAAGTACTAACAGGGAACTGAAAGTTTACTCCCAGCAGTCACATCCTTTTACTTGCATATTTGGAATTCTGTTTTTCAAAAATGGAAAAGAAATCTTAGTCATTGATTGTCCTAAAACTACGTGTTGAAGTACATAAGTCATGTGATTCTTTTCTTGCCCTTTCTTGTATGGGTGAGGTTTTTAGCTTGTCTCATTTTCTGCAGTGTTTCATTTTCTGTTACTGTTTCTGTAAGTAAAAGCCAATTGCACAAGAAAGTTTGGAAGGTTGGGTCAATGCTGTGCATGTACATCACTACTTTCAAACTTCTCATTTGTCATCTCCCAAAAGCTCCAGGACTAACTTGAATATCAATACGAACCATACATGGAACGGTGTATAATTTTTTTTAAATGACTGAAAACTTTGATTTGTGGGCAAAAAAACCACTTACCTTAAGTTTTTCTGTTTCTAAAGCTTTAAAAAACCGGGTAGAATGGGAAAAATTAATTTTTAATCAGCATAGTGTAACGTGCTTGGTTACATTCCCTTTACAGGTAGGAGACACTGGCACCTGCAGAGCAGTGATAATTTGCAGTGTTGCCATTCTGACTTGCAGTGCATGACCCTGAGGAGGTCAGGCCCTTTCAATTAGCAAGATGATGGTGTGAAATCCCTGTGCTATTATGTTCTTGTTGCCAGGTTCTACTGCTGATTTACAGAATATTACATAGGTTGGCCATTAAAGTCCAATTCCTTCAATAAAAATTTAACACAAACTTCTTTTCCCAATTTAGAAAACTCTGTGTCTTTTTCTAACCAGTTTTCTCAACCTTGTGCGTGTCAAATTGGTGCTTTGAAAATATAAAAGGTCTCTGAATCTTTGGTCTCTTGTGTTGGTTTTTCCAGTGAACCTTGCATGATGTTTATTATTTTGCTTTGGTGAGTGGTAAATAAGTAATTCAGTTTAACTGAGTACAGGTGCTATTTTTGATATTTAGTGCTTACTGAAAAAATTGCAAATAGTTGTAGCATTTCTAAAAGATTTAGAATCCCCAAAGCTTATTTCCTGATCAGGTTGATGATGATGAGAATAAAAATAACAAATAATACTACTGCACCCCAAAGGCAAGGTTTAGCCAAGATGAGAATTTCCTAAATTGATGGAACTTTTAACAGAAAGAGGCTTTTCATGAAACACAATGTTAGAAACAAAGAAGTTGAGAATTATGAAAGTTTGGAAATTCCATTTTATCCATAGACATGGTTTATAAAATAGCATTCGTTTCAGTTTATTTTGCAGTTCTTCAAATTCATATATTATTTGGCAATAAAAAATTGGAATACCAAGGATGAAATCACTCATCTGATTAGATAAGTCAGAACAAGAGTCAGATATTGTAAAATTATGTTGCATGTACCTGCTTTTTTTTCTTTGCATGTACATATAACATATAACAGTAGTGAAATTAATAGACCACATTGAATTAGGTGAGTTGGAAGGAGCATTAATTGAGAGGAAGTAGCATTCTGATCCATGGTTGATGCTAATGCAGGTGTTATCAGGACAACTTTTGGCCAAATGATTCCTGTTTTGACAGCTGAGGCTGCATTGTTTGTATATTGAGGGTCACTGTTTATCTGCAGCTGGCCAGGGGGTTGCAGCCAGTCATTTCCTAATGGTGGTTTTCTGATCTTGTGTAACTGGTCTGTAGGTTTGACTGGTTCAAATCTGTTTTAGCCTGTCTTACCCTACCCTGCTGACAGACAGTCAAAGCATAAATAATGTTATGGCCCACTGGGAATACTTGGTTGCCAAGTCTCAGTAAAGGCTTTCAGTTCCTTTCTTGCTACAGTCTTGATGCTTAGTCTGGAACTTAGTTATTTAAGAGTCTGACTTTTATCTCAAATGTCATTTCATAGAGATCTGTTGAAAAACATGCACAGCTTGAACTTCACTCAAAGGCCTGCATGTGTGGAACACGTTCCCTTCCATGGTCACCCACAGAGCCGACATCTAGAAATGTTTTACAGACAATTCATTTGCTTAATCCTTTTTCAAGTTACATTTTGAATCTCAGTTTTTAAGAACTAATCTTGTAACACAGTTGTTGTGATAACTGCTGTACTGATACCTGCAGAAATACATATGCCATTTCTTGTGTTATCCCAGACTTTTTCTGACCGTAGCTAAATTCACTGTGTGTTACATCCCTTCCACAGTAAGTCTGGTGCAAGTAGTTTCCATATTTGCTTTTATAATTTGGATTATGGCTTTTTGAATGAGCTGAATCAGTTTTACATTTGACCAGTAGCTCAGTAACCAGCACTGAATCGCTTCCCTAAATAAACCCCTGACCTTTAAGAAGTCCCATCAAATGCAATGTGTATTGTGTGTGGAGTGCATGTGTCCCCTCCAAGTCTGGCAGTGGGAATGGTGAACTGAGAGATATTCTGGACAAGGTGCACAGTCTGATTAATTGATTTGGTGTACAGATGCTTTGAGCTTTTTTGCAAAGGAAACTTGTGGTCTGTTCTCGTAGAACATTTTCACTTCCTTAATGCTCTGTTTTTGAACTGGAAGATACTGTTGCACCATCTCACAGTGCTATAGTGTTCCATTAACACTAACTGTTGGGGCTGTTTGCTTAAATCCAGTTTGGGTAAAGCAGAAAATTAATTCAGTTTCTAAACCAAGTAAATCTCCACTAACCTGTCTCATTTGATCAGTGAGAGATTTAATAGTTTCAGGAATCTTCCTCCGTTACTGGTACAGATCAGTGAAGCTGAAGCAACTTAATATTTATGCTGGAATGGGGATGAAGGCAGAGTCTTTCCTAGGCTGGGCAAGAGGCCTGGGGGCTGGCTATGGACCAGTTGATTGTAAGACCTCTGTTTTATTATGGTTCTAGTAAAACCAGACTACGCTGGTGTATAGAACACATGGAGACCTCCCTTCTACTTGACTTACTGAAATCAAAGAAGTGGAGTAATTGCTTTTATTAAATGGATAATCAAGTAACTGAGAGCATGAACTAAAAGAAAGGCATTTCTTCAAAACAAATTTTGAGCATCGTTTATGGATTATTTCCTGTGAAAATTGTGTTACTACTGCAGTTTGTTGGATTATTTCAGTTCTGTGGTATTGCTTGGTATTTTCCACATTCCTTGATGTGGAATGTTCTGTAAGAATAATTTAAAAATGCCTGTGTTTAATCCTGAGTAAAATTGTAGTAAATGTAAGATAAAAATGTGGGGAATGTTAACTCTAGGTTATGTGCAATCCATAAAATCACAGAAGCTGCATTTCATACTTCCTTTTATGTCCATCTCTCATCATCTCTAGGGGATTTAAATACCTGGTTTGTACTCAGAGGCTGTAGGAGGGATATCTAGGTGAGCTTTGTAGCCCCCTGCCAGGCAGGATTGTGAGGGAGAGAGCTCAGTAGCCAAACAAATCAGTCTTACTGGTGTCTGTGGGAGCAGCAACAATTTATCACGTAATAGTTCAGATTTTGAGGTGAAGATGATTCTGAAAATTTCTTGCATCAAAGTCCCTTAACAGCAGATGAGACAAAGCCACAGTGCAAGCATTTGGTTTGAGTGCACGGTAGAATTAGGGCTCAGTAAGGGGACCCTAATGACAGAAAGTGTCAGGTTGTAGCTGTTTTTTCAGAAAGCAGTGTTAAAGCTTTGTGTTTATATTGCACGGCTTGGTGAGAAATACTGAATATGGAATTCTGTGATTTGCAGATGAATTATATGAAAAACATCTCTTAAGAAGTCAAACTGCATATTTTTGTGTTCCAATTACTTCTTGGTTTCTGAGCACTTGGCCAGGTTGATGTCAACTTTCACCCTTTACTCTCAAAGAAAGAAGATGAAATGGAGTTTATTTTTAAAGAATGAAAATATTTTAAAAACTTTGGCTATTCAGCGTTAAAGGAAAATACTAAATATTGCATCCTGCTAATCCCACAGTGTTGTGAAGTGTTCTTTAAGTCCTTGTAAAGATCGTTCTAACAACAGGCTGAACTGCTTTTTTTTCTTCATATTTATCTTTATCACTGAAATAAGTCACTCTGAAGTGTCTGTTGGTGTACTGCCTCAGGAGTGTTTAATGATGACTTTCATTCAGTGGAAGCTGTCAGTAGGTCAGAGATGCCTCATATCTTGGATGGAGTTATGAAATATCCTGAGTTTATTACCCTATTAAAATTCATTTTAAATGTCAAAGTTTCTAATTTGAACAAGGAAATTTAATTTAGGAGCATCTTCAAAGCAGCACACAATTTTCTCCTTGAGTATCAAGTGAAGTATCAGATAAAAATATAAGACCTTTGCAGCATGTGGTATTCAATTCTTTCTGTGTTTTAATTTAGAGATTTTGTAGAGGTGGGTATAAGAAATAATAATTTTTCAGTGTTTTATGACTTGCCTTTTGTGTTTAAAAACAGTTTGGAGGAAAGATGTATTGAACTTTAACCAAAAATACTGATTATTAAAAAAAACCTCACCACAAACCAAACCCAATATTCTTAGCCATTTTTTTCTTTATTCTGTGCTTTGCTATCCCCTGAATGCCTCACTGTTTGCTTTGACCTAGTTTGTACTCTGTCCTGTTCTGTAATGTTAATTTAATTTTTCTGTCTTGCCAAGCTGTGGCCTGTGTGCACCAGGCCTTGGCCTCTGTGCTGGTGTGGGGCATTAGTTCCTCTTCTCATTGCAGTGAGTTTTAATGAATGTTTTACAGCAGGTAGAGAGTTGCAGAGCAAATAGATGGCAAGGCTAGATGGTAGTACAAGTGTAAAATTGTCCAGATGAGCAGGAAAATTATCAGATAACCATTAAAGTAAATGTTTTTTCTGAGCCCTTTCAGTGTGGTTGTTTCTGAAGCTGGACCCACAACTGTCCTGTCAGCCGCTTGTAAAAACCTGAAGCTTGAACTTTGATAAATAGATTCTTTTCTCGTTAATAAAGAAATGTCATTAATGATATCAGATAACATGGGTACTGGTTTGTTGCTCTCTGATTAATTCCTTGTGTGGGAGTATGAGATTAACAGTGGAGGACAAAAGACATGATAAATTTGTTTAGTGATAAGGATTTCGAGGGAGTAATCAGGAAGTAGCTTGCTGGTTTGTGAAGCTTAAATGTTAAATTCCCTCACAAAAAAAAAGGTTGTGTTTATATTCAGTAGCATGAAATCATTGTTGAGTTTTGGGGATGGCTTCTGTGAAGCTAAAGATGTCAGTGAGGCAAAAAACCAGGTATAATGGATCTCTCAAATTCTCTCAAATATTTAGATATCATTCGGTATCACACAGTAATTTTCATTTCAACAGGAAATTACACCAGCATGGGAGAAAAATAATTGTAAGATGTTTTTTTAATTGCAATGAATTTTGTTGGAAACAAACCTCTTGATACCTCCATCGTAATGGAGTGTATGTAACACACACCAGAGTCCCCTCATTGCTGTGACTTTGTGCATATTTACATGTTTGGGTGCCCGTGGTCCATGCAGACTTATCATTTTCAGAGCTGCTGCATCTCGAATTGATCATTGCTGTACTTGTGGGTCCTGAGTAGCTATACCTAAGCTACTGTACTGCCTGTTAAAATTCTGTCTTGTACACCAAAATCCTTGTTAAAAAAGCCTTAAATGGCTTAGATAAAAAAAAAAGGAATGACGTTAACGGTAATAAAAACTTAGATTTAATCATCAGATTTTCATGACTTGAACTTTGATGACATCATACATTTATTTAGAAGGTAAGTCAGGTTTATTCAGCCACTTAAACTTTAACCTTCTCAACTGAACCTGTTCTTTTGAACAGCTGTTAAAAAATACTAGTTTTGCTGCTTTGTTGTGACCCCACAGAAAAGAGACTCTGGGTTTTGTTCTACAACATGAACAAGAACGCGAAGTATCTTAAATTCAGGTATTGATGTAAGGAGAGTTAATATTGGGAAATTGAATTGCTTTCATGTGTTCTAAATGTATGTTTCAAGACAGTTAATTTCACAATGGCATATCTCAGCAGATGTGTGGGATTTATAATAGATTTCATCTTCGCTTTGAGCCTTAATATACAATTATATAAAAATTCTAGAAATGTCAGGGAGGGAAAAATTCTCAATGCAAATCAATAACAATTTAACCGTGTTGCCAGATCAGTTGTATTCTGTGGTCTGTAACTTTTCAGTGAATAGACGATAATGTTTTACATAAGCAATGTAATTTCTTTTTATATTGATTCATCTTAGTAGTTCCTTCTAGTTATTAGCATGGCTATTATTTGTTTGACACCACCACCTAGCGAATGGGACTCCTGTCAGGAGCTGCAGTGCGAGTTTCTGCTCACACATAGGAGATACCTTGCCAATAATAGCAAAAGCAGGACAAAATATTATCTCCCTTTTACAGATGGTCTGCTTAATGTGAGTACTGAGCTTCTGGGAGGAATTGTGCAGTGCCTGCTGGAAACTTTGCTGCCACAACTACCTTGTCTCTAGTTCTTCCAATAGTAAATTTAAAGCCATTTGGATTCTCTGCGTTTAAGCTGCAGAAACAGCTCTTGGTTTCAGCTGTGGGCATAGAGTGCAGTGCACCTCAAAGGGGAGACAGGGTCTGTCATCAGCCTGCTGTTGGTAGGAGGGAGTAACAAAAGAGTCTTTCAAGCTGCATTTTTTTGTCATCTTCCATTCAAAACAGCCCAGTTGCTTGGCTAGTTAGAACCTTACTTTAGTAGAAGGCTCATGTGTTCAGGGTGTCTCGTATTAAGCTCCAGAAAAGAACTGAGTGGAGAAATCCCTGGTTGCTGCAGGAGCCTGACTCCCTGCAGCTGGAGTGGTTCATCCTTCCATCCTCTTTCTTCTCTCTCTTGCTGTGCCACAGAATTTGTTTGTGAATCCCATTGCTGCTCTCTTCATTCAGGCCCAGAGGTCCCTCTTCTGTTACACTGATGAGCTGACAGTAGTTTCCAGAAGTGGTGTGGTCACTGGTTTTGGGTGGGGGTTGTTGATTTTGGCAGTGTATTGTCTGTGGCTCTTCACTGCCCTTGTGTGTTGCTTTGCACAAGTGTGTTCACACAGATAAACAGACTGCAACGAATGTTCTAGTCTTTCTGGCTACTGTTGTGATGCCCTGAGTTTTATTGAGGCAAATCATTGTATCTTGATATTGAAGGACATGTATCATGTGCTAGCTCAAACAATGGGTCCATTTGGTTTGTCCTATTAGGATATTTTTGATATTGTTTAATATAGGTACTGTTGAGTGAGCACATACACTCTTAGGGGTGACACAAATTAATTCCACTCCCATCATGAAATCTCTCCATGGATTTATCATAAATTGCTGCAACTGTGTGTGATTCCATGGTCTCATAAGAAGTATGAGATTAAATTCTGACCCTACTGTACTATTTTTAATTAATTTAACTTCCAAACTAATCATTTCCAAATGCCAGTTTCTCTCTCTTTGGTCAGTAGATAAATTTAGTTAATGTCAAATGAATTAGTTAATGCAGTTAATGTTTAAAAACTTCAGAAAAGTGATAAGAATGACTTGTTCAGGTTCTGTAAGTGTTATGGATGTAGGGGTTCATGTTTTTAACAGGAAAAACAGAAGTTGTGTTTTCACATTAGTTGCTTGACTACTTGTACTGTTGATTGGAATGTGGAACGTGCTCAGCTACAGCAGCAAGGGTGGAAGCTGAAATACTGTAGTGCCAATAGCTGGATCCTGAAGTGATATTTTTGTAATAATTTGAAGGACAACAAAAGAAAACAGAGCTGAAAAGAATTGAACTGTACTGCATGCTGAGGAAGGGGCATTCTGTTTCTTTTGGAACAGGAACTGAGCTATCTCAAAAATAGCTAAAAAAATTTATGGTTATTTGAAAGAGTCTGAAGTCCTTAACATTATCTTATTGCTTAGTTTAGTCTGTGTATTCTTCCCGTACCATGTCTTTATGTGGTGAATAATGGGGAAATGAATGTATGAACAGAGGATTGTTGCACTTTCCCCATTCCAATGAAGAATACTCACAGGTTTGCTGCGAGATCAGCTTTGCAGGGAAGGCTTAAATAGGGAGCAGAGCAGCGACCCTTGGAAAGCACCATTACCTGACTTGGCAATGTCTTCTCATCCTCCTGGAGTCCTGACCCTCAGCTTTGCCAAAAATGAGAGGCTGGAGCTGATTACAGGGTGTGACACTGGAAAAGCCAGAGGGAAGTGCAGAGGTGGAGCCAGTTGCCCCAGTCTGCCTTCAGTAGGATTTGGGTTCTGAAGCAATGGATTTGCAGCTCAGTGCTGGTGGAACACAGGGGACTGAAACAAAGCTGGGTTTGCCCAGGGGTTTGGGGACATGGCCTGCCATGGTAACACAGAGTGCAAGCCCCTCTGGCTTTGGCAAGTTGAATCTACTTTAAACAAAGGATTGTTGTCTTCTGTCAAACAGGTGTAACCCTGGTCTTCCATGTATCAGTAAGGTTGGTTCTCCCTTCTGTAATGGCTGGGACCTGTGGGCTGTAACACAGACACATTGGCTTGATAGATCCTTCCAAAGAAGCCAAGACTGAGTCGGAGTGCTGAAAAAAGAAGGAACAAAAAAGAATTATTCAAAACTGCTTTCTGTAGAAAAAACCCCCCCCCAAGTGCTGGTTTGCTTTTTGCACTGTCCAACTCATACCTGTATGATTTTCTGAATACTTGCAAAACTGTCAAATATATGTGTAAACTTTGTGCTCTTACATTTACTTGAAAACAGCGTTTGAATGTGATTTCTTGTGATTTTTGAAAAGGTGCCAGACTTAAAACACTTGTCACAAGTAAAATTTGTCTGTAAGAGTAAGTGCTTAAATTAATAATGCTGGGCATAATGGGATAGGTGTTCACTCTGGTAAATCTGCAGCACTCTGAGGCCCCTTGAGATTAATTTTGTGCAAAATGATCATCACCACCATCAGCAGTGCTCTTAACTGAGTATTTGCATTAGCAAAACCAAGGTAATGAAACATAATGCAGATTGATTTTAGTAGTGGAAATAACATGTCTGGGCACGTTCATGATAACATTTTAGTTCTGGGTTATGGGTTAGGTTATCCCAGTTATTTCAGTTTTCTTGCTGAGGTCTCTCTTTACCATTCCCCACAGAACCCTCTGGGGAAAAAAATAAATTTGGGAGTAGGGGGAAAGACAAAAACTGGCAGAAAATATCCTGCAGTGGAGTATGTTGGTTTCCTTCTACAAATAGATTCCCTTAAATGGAGAAGGATGACCTGTAGTAGGTGCTGCCAAACTTGGAGATTATCTCTGCAAATATGAAAATACTTCTGATAAACTGTTTGTGTGTATGAACTTGTTGCTTCAATGTTGTACTTTGAAGCTGGAAGCTGTGAGATCCTCTGCTCATCCAATCACCTGAACAGCTTTTCTTGGAATTTATTCACTTTTCTTCAATTTATGTGCCCAGAATTGGATGTTAAAGCCCGATTTCATGTCACTGATGGACCTGGTATTAACAGGTCAGGGATTTTCATGCCCTCTGAGGTTCAGAAATCCTTTATCATGAGCGTACCACAACAGCTCAGCATTGTCCTGTAATAAATCCTGGTCTTGCATTTCTTCTACTGTTTGCAGTTGAGAAGTGTTTGTTATTTTATTATGGCTTCCCAAATATCCATCTTCACGTGTTTTACAATGTATTTTGAGTCTCTTTACTTTTTCCAACCTGTAAAATAATTTCATTTCAATATGCTGATCATCTTCTCTATTGCCAGTGTTGACCAGCTGTAATGTTAGGAAATACCATCAGCATGTACCTAATACTAATAAATATATTCAGTAACTTCTATTTCAAAAATGTTACTAACTTGTCTTCAACCTGATAAATCTCTTCTTAGGGGTACTTGTTTGCTTTGCTTGAGCCATCTCCTCACCAATACTGGAGTTGCCCCTGCTGCTTCTGTGTAAAGCTGTTAGGACTTATGGGGAAAACTAAGTCCATATATAAGTGATTATAGAAAGCTGGGCCAGAAGGACTCTGTTCTACTGGGAGATAACTAATAGAACAAATGGATATCTTCCCCCCCTTTTTGTCTTACACTCTCTAGTTTGGTTCTTTAGCATCATGGAATGTTTTAGAAGTTTTGATTAAGCATTTTCAATATTAAGTCTGGTTCGTGTGTTATGTGCTCGTGTGTCCCCTAAATTCCATGAGTGTTTTTGCTGGTAACAATGACTACTGAACAATGACTACTACTGGGCTCAGGAAATGTTTGCCTGCAATATTCCCACTATATAAGTTAATGTAATATTTGGAAAAATTGCATGTTGTTATACCAAAATTAATTTTAAACCTAATTAATTAGGTGAGCTACTCTGACAATCACATAAGGTACACCCTGCCCTCTGTATTTTGTGAACACTGTCAGCTGCCATATTAAGAACTTCAATGCTTGAATTTTATTAAAAGTTGTGTTTTAAATTGGATTTACTGTCCTTAATATAGATACTGGCTCAACAGGGAGGATGGGATGCATGTTTTGCAAGTTTAATGAACTATTTCAAATGACACTTTGTTATTAGTTTCAAAAGTGACATTGTGTTCTATCACAATTTTTTTCTCAATCAGGTGTAAGTGGAAAAAAACGTGGTAGTTGCCCTAAAGGTGCTCAGATAGGAGACAGCAAAAACTATTTAAATGATTAATACATAGCAAATGGAGTTATTTAGAACGAGTGGCTGAATCCTTGCCAGTTAAATGGGTGTCAGAACAGATAATGGTTAACATGATTGGAAAAGAGGTAATTTCTTCAAAACACAGTGGCTCATATGAAACAATTACATATACAAAAAAGTCAGTAACAGTTTTAGAAAATTGTTTCCTGTTATGCTGCATTTAGTTGAACGGAGTTAGTGTTTGTCATAATTTAGAGATATAGAAAATTCAGAGATTGTAGAGTGTGGTGATGATAAGCTGCAGTGAAGACAGAGAGTTTCATTTTAATGGAACCTTTAACTTTTTTTCATTTGAAATAACACAGAATTTGTTAAAAAGAGAGATTTTACAGTGCAGTTGTAGCACAGGCAAAAGAGTGAAAAGTAAGGCACAATTTTTCCCTCAAAAGAATTTTTTCCAATCTTTCTGAGTTTGAATAGTGTGAGTTCTAAACTCAATTGATTGAGTAGTGTTTATTTAGGCATTGAAAATTTCTGGGTACTTTTAATTTTGTTTCTGTGCCAAAAGGAGTTCATTCTATTTCTTGTTTACTTGGGGTGTGAAGTGCCACGTATGTGTTAAGTCATGAGTGTTAAACTGATTTATCTGCAGAAGCCAGGTAGGTGGAAAGGATGAATCTTTTGTGTTTAGAATTTTTGTCTTTCCCTCTCTTTCAAAGTCTTACAACCTGATTGTTAAATTAATTCAGTGTTTTGAATGATCTTTCTAATCTCTGGGCCTCAGAATTAACCCTGCATACTGGATGAGAAATGGAGAGGAAAAGACATTTTATTAGTTATTGCAGAGCTGCTGTTTTGCTTGTATTGAAACTCTTGCTTATTCTCTGTGCTTGCATCTGCTGGCTGGGCATTGCACACACATTATTAAATTACTATTATTGCTCTATATGCTGGCACGATGAGATGCTGGGTCAGGGGTGTTGATCACTGAGAACATTTGCTCTTCAGATGCTGGCACCAGTGCAGCTCTGCTGAGATAAGTGGCCAAGTAGTGGAGTTTACTGTAAGTGTAAGTAGTTGTATTGCTACTACTTGCTTAAAGAATGACTTCTGAAGTGAAGAAGTTCAGAACTGTTGAAGATCTGGGTCTCCTTCAATATAAAGACTATGAAATTTTAGTTTTTTTCAGTTTCTAACTGATTTTACAAAGCAATCATTGCAATCTTAAAAGCAACTGTGATCTTTTTCTACACTGTTTATTACCTAATGAAACAGAAAATTAATAGTTAAATATATTTAGTAATTTTGTATTAGTGTACTGTATGATAAAGAGAATTTGGGGCATTGGAAGACCTTTTCTTTCTGGCCTCTGACAGTGAGGAGCTGGGTAACTTCAGACAGAAAGTTCACATTCTGTAGGTTGAATCTCATCTCTCACTTCCAACTTAGGCATTGTAGGCTTTGTGCAGCCAACAGGTATTGAGGTACACCTGTGAGCATACCAGGGACAAACCAGGTTCAGTGGCATCTCAAAGATTATAAATAATGAGCTTCATTTATACTTTGGTGTTAGTCCAACTCCTACTCGGGGTAGAGCTGACTTTGACTCCAATTTAGATTCTCTAAAGCCTTGTCCATTGGATGTTAAAAATCTCCAGGACGAGGAGATTCCACAGCCTGGCTGGGCAGCCTCTTGCTTGGAAAGGACTCTTCTGTATTTCAGCTGCTCCAAACATCTGCTCAGAGCATGATTATTGCTGCACAACAGATCGAGTCAGCCCCGGACTTGTTTAGTTACATTTCCAAGGATGTTGATCTGCTGCCATACTCAGTGCACAGCTCAATCTCCCAAGACACAATTTGTCACCGTTGCCTCTGTAATTCAACTTATTCTCAGAAACCTCCAGTGATGAAATTCCCAGGGTGCTTGGGTAGTCCTTCAATCCCTAAAAAAACCTGTGCTGTAGTTCTTGAATACCCTAATTTTTAGGAAAGACTTCCCAGCTTCGGGAGAGCAGAAGTTGGGGGAAAGTCTTCTCTCAATGCCTCGTTTGTGTGAGTGTTTTGCACTGTTAGGAGACTTAAGATTTATGCCCTGTTGGGTCTATATGAGGCTAATTCTGCTGTAGTTTGTGTTTAATACTTTAAGGTGTACTTTTTGTGTCTGAGATCAGTGTGTATAATTCAAAGGCTTATGTGCTTGCTCAGTGCTTACATGAATTTGTTATTTGAAACTCGAATTGTTTTTTTTTTTCTTTTTGTATGGTTTGGTTTTTTTCCCTGGTAGTTTCCCCCTTTCACCCCATGCATTCCTACCTACTCTGTAAGAAATAATGGTATTTCTCCAGTGATGACTCAGGTATACTTTGAATTGTATCGGTGTTTCCTGTGTTTCATGCTTAATCTTTTCGAATGCAATTATCCATGTGATGTATTATAAGCTTCTGGGGAGAACAGAACATTATAGTTTCTACATGAACAGCTTGTAAGAAAATGACTAAGTGGACCTGTTTATAGACCTAACACATTGAGTTTCAACTCTAAAAAGAATCTAAGAACAATGGACCTTGGTTAACATTCTGTGGCAGTCAGCAGCTTTGATGTATGTATTTATAGATGTCTGCAGAACACACGTAATCAGTATTTGGAAGAGGTGTGCAAATTAAAGATCTACTTGACCAGTCATAATTACAGCATTGTAAGGGCAGAATGGCCCTGAAAAGTAATAAAATGGTCTTTAATCTCTTATACTGTAAATTGTAATCTGCTTGTGGTTAAGAGAAAATAATTTGGTGGCTGTGGTATCCTGTTCATGTAACTACTATGTGGGGTTTTTTTGACTTATGGACCTTACTCTGAGCTAATAAGCAAGTATTACTCAGGAATTCCTTCCAAAAGGAAAAAATGCCAAAAGTGAGCCTTATTTCTTGGTTAAAAGTTCATTTATCCCTGGGTTTGGCTGTTACTTTGGCTTCCTTTGTTTTGGATTGAAAGACAGTGGGAGTTTATTTTATGATGTTTTAGCTACCTGCATTTTATTGAGCTACTACAATATCCTATTTAGCGTTTGGAAATTTGGTGGTTATGTCAGTTTTACCCAATTATTGGTCAGGGCTTTTAAGTGCAGTAACTTTACTGTATTTTCTAACACTGCTTTTCCTTTGTATTTAATTTTTATCTACCTCCTTCTGAATTTTGATTTATTATACTGAATGAAAATACCACTGTTTCTAATACGTAAGCTCTCATTATATATCTTTTATATCTATAATAAATGTAATAACTCATATTATCTCTATTATATATATTAAATTATATGTTAATATATTATTTTCAACAGAAAGCATAAAATATCACATTAAATCTTCAGAAGAAAGAAAAACAGACCAAAGTGTTTTAGAAGGAAAATGATGACTTTACAGAATTGGACAAAATCATGCACTGTACCCAGGGGTAAACTTCAAATTATTTTGTTTTCTATTACAGAGTACAAGTGTTGATGTTTAAAAACACCCTGTAAGTTTCTCAGCCCTTTACAAGGGAATGCCAAAAGATAACATCAAGCACCATCTTGTAAACATTCCTCTGTATAAGAAAAGCAACTCTAGTACACCTTCAGGTATAATAAAGCAGGTACTTGACATGTTGTATGAACTATGTGGTACAATCAGAGCTGATTTCTTACACTGGAGGGTTGAATTTACACATTACCGCTAACCAGTGCTTCTGGGTGCTGTTTGGTTTCTCCAGGTAAAGCAAAGCTTGTGTGCTGCAGTTTAATGCCACCTGCAGTGCCCGTTCCTTGCAGGGAATGGAAGTTTGCAGGTGCCTGTTTGGTGGCCATGGCACTGCTTTCTTTCAGGGGTAGTAAAGCAGGTTGGGAAAAGGCTTTTATTGTGAGTGCAGTCCTGCACTGCAGAGAATGCACTGCAAATGTGTGGGAGAAGCCCTGGGAGAAGCCATGGCAAAGGCTGGCATTGCTGGGGTTTCTCCTGGGGATGCAGGTACAGATGGGTTGTGCTGAGCATGCTGGATATTCCACTGCTTGTACCAGTTGTTTCATTTGCTTTGAGCTCAGATCCAGCCTTGTGAATCTGTTCCTAGGGCCTCTGGACTATTTCCATGATTCAGCAGGAGTAGTGGGAGCCATAATTTCCACTGCAGTGAGTCCAAGTAAAGCTAAGTAGAAAAGATGGCTGCAAGGGTTAATTGTGCACAACTGTTAGCACAATTCAGTCATTTCGGTCTCCTGGGTATTCCAGTTACTGTTTTCTCCCTGATTATGAGAATAAATAATTGTTACCATGACTGTTCTGTAAACACTTCAACAAAAATTTTGTCTTGAATAATGTTTCCAGCAGCTATCTGCATTTATAACAGTTGTGGTAATATAGATTACACTGTGACATACTAAAGGAACTTCAGTATTTATGAAGAGAAAAAAGTTCCTGAGGTCTTAATAGCTGCACTTTAATTGCATTGATAGTAAATGGGGAATATTCTGAATTTTGAATGAGAAACTTGGCAAGATTGGGAGTTGCTGGTGGGTTTTTTCTTCTTCACATGAAGAGTGACTTTTCTTCTCCATTTAGTTTGCTTTGTTTCTACATTAGCCAAATTCACTGAAAACTGGGATGTGGCAGGAATAGTCTTGGTTTTAGGTTTGCAGTTCAGGCCATTAATTAAACATAATCTGTCTTAAAAACCTCGTTTAGTTTTAGTAGCTTTCTCAGAAATGTTAACAGAACTATTGTCAGCACCTTTGCTGTGTTATTTAAAGTGCTGACACAAAAGGAAGCCTGAACTAGATCAAATATAGATTTTTTTTTTTTTCCTATACAAAACTGCCATTCTCTTGTTTCTGTCGTACTTTGATCTTTATAGTCAAATAGTTTCAAGCCTATTCTTTTCATTGACTCTCTTCTCTTTCTTTCAGGTACAGTTAGTTCTGTTGCACCAGTGCCATTCAGGAAAAGATGAACTGAGAGTAACTCTGCTGTGTCTCTCTTGTGACCACACCAAAGTATTTTAGACCTTCCTAATCTTACACTGAGTGATAAAAGCTTTAACCTCCTTTGCTATTGCCCTCATAGCAGTGCAGGTACCTCACCCACAGTTTTTGTGATATCATTACTAATATTACTTTACTTACATTGCCTGCCTTAAAAAATCTGCTACAATTAATTTCCAGTGATGTCTACCAGGAGGGGCAGCACTGTGGTACTGCAAGTGCTTGCAAATGATTTAAAACAAATATGCATGTCTTCTTTTCTGCCCAATTGAGTGGGATTTCTGTGATTCTTAGTCTCTCTCTTGAACTGAAGCAGGCACCTGAAGAGCTAGGTAATAGTTAAAATGGAATAGATATTTTAAATTGGAGAGGTTTCATTAGCTTCTAAGTAGAAGTTGACAATATGTGGACAGAGAAGTTCTCCCTGTTAATTCTATCCAAGGTACTCATTCCATCTGACAGTCTGGATACATTTTTTGTTGTTGTATGATCATTCTCTGTACATTGAAGCCTCTTGACACTCTGCCTTGCCTGGGAGGTGTCACTCTAGCAGGAAAGCAAGATGGAAAACAAAAAGCAGCAAAGAAAAGGCAGGATTCCCTTAGGGCAAGAACTTCTGCTTTTATGTAACAGCCATTTTCAGACAGGACACAGAACAAGCTCCTTGTATTTTTTCTTCATGTGATGTTCCATGTTCCACACAAGGCATACAGAGATGTTTATGCCTTTTTCTACTTCATTAAAGCACTTCCTTGGAGGAACAGTTTCTTTTCTCTTTATGACTCTGCTTGGCTTGTTATGTATAGAATTACAAAGATGAGGGGAGGTTAATGCAACTGTTGTTTTCAACAGTAACACAACATGTGCTTTTTGAAGGCTCCTGTATTAAGCAGGCTTGAAGTCAGGATCAGAGGCTGTGAGTAAATACAGCTCTTACAGGCATCTGGTTTATAGACAGTACGTATTTGTCAAGCAACACAAAAACCCTGGCAGACTCTATGAAAATATAAATAATAACCTGAAATCTGATCACTTATAACTGTGTACTGATCTGAAACATTCTTCAAACTGTGGAAACAACTTTTGGCCTTTGTAATGCCCCCCTGTGTCTTCATCAGAATCCCTCTGAATGAGATTCTCTTCACTTTGACATCATATGAATATGAAAACAGGAGTGGCACTGGCAGGAGTGATAGACCTGTGGTGTTTTGAAGATAGATGTATGTATATATTCAATATATATTTGTTTTAAAAACAACCTCCTCTCAAGAGACCATCAGTAAGGATTTGATGAATTTTATCATTTGGGGATGGTGATGTTTGAAAAAAAGAATGACAAAGTGGTGCTTCAAAGACATTAAAATGTTCCTAATTACCTTCAAATTTTATGCTAAGAAACCATTTTAACATGGTTTTCTTCAGACTTTTGTGAGACAGGTAACTTGATTAGTGTTGAAAAATGTTAGTCTAGAGAAGATTTTTATGCTGTTTTGTTTTAGAAAGAGCAGTGCCATATATTTCTCATATATAGAGCAGTAGAATGAGCAGAAGCATTAGATGCTTGTCTTTTTTTCTTTTTTCTTTAGATGGTCTCTTTGTCTTGCTAAAGGAACATGGAGATTGCTTTTTAGGCTACTGTTTCTATGAAACTCTCATTTTTGGTGTTCCACATGGTAAAGGTATCATTCTGATGTATGAGAGATGGATGTAGACCACTGCTGCTTTTCCTCACAAAGCAAGATTCCCCTAGACAAGGAGGACACATGAGGCCATGATGTGATGGTTTCAGAACTGGTTTTCCATTCTGAGTTTGCAGCATCTGCTTGAACAAGGTCACTGTAGGGATTTGAAAAGCAGACCAATGTTTAAAGAAATTCCAGCTGTTTCTTCCATCTGAAACAATGTGAGATGTGTGCAGGAGAAGTTCTCTGAACCTCAGAGATCAGTGGTGTACTCTAAAGACCTAGGAGAGATGCACCTTGGAATTTTAATGCCGTGGGTTTATGTGTCACATGAGACTGCTGGCTTGGAGGTTTGATTTTTATAATGGATGGAGATAACTTCTCGACTCTGCCTGTGGCTGCAGATATGTTAAAATCCTATATGGTAAATGGATTTTAGTGCTTTGGGTGAAGGTTTGTAAGTGATTCCAGGGTAAGAGTTTTGGCTGATTTCCATTGCCGGGCCCTGGGCTGAGAAATTGTATCATCCTTTAAAATAAAACAAACAATCCCATGAGCCCTTTCCCAAAGAAGTTAAAGGTAAGTGATTTAGATATCATTTGTTTTGGAAATAATTTATTTATCCTTGAATAAGAGAAATGCTAATTGTTGGTGAAAAGGCTGCCTGGGCACAGTGGCCACTTACAGGATTCTTTTTTTTTGTTTTTCCTTCTTCTGAATTTAAATAGATATCACTGTTAGAAAAATATGAAAAGTGGCAAGTATACCAGGGAAATAACAGAATGTAGGCATAATGGCATGTGTAATGAAAATTTACTGAACAATAAAATAGATATTGACAACACAGATTTCTCTGAGAAAGACAAATGACACATGACATAATGGAAACACGAAGTGGAGTGCTTTGTGTTACAAATAAACAAGTCCCTGGAGAAACTTGAAGCATCTTGTTAAAAGGAGCCATTACTTCTGCTGTATTGAAATGCACATTTTTACTACTTCTGCTTTTCTTGTGGCAGCATATTTATATTAGGAAAATGCTTTCTTTGATTCTTCTGAATGCAGCTGCTCCTCTGAAAGTTCTCACGTTGGCGTAATTATTCCTGCTTAGGCATTACCACCCTGTAATGCTGCTGTCTGTCACCCAGGAGTATCTGTTCTGAGGCTTTTTTGGATGGGATCGAGTTAATGCTGCACCACTAGTCGAGATATTTCATCTTAGAAAACTCTTCAGTTGTTCACCATTGGTGGAGGTTGTGGAAAAGGGCAAGTTTGCCATGATATCACCCTTGAGATAAACACAACCAACTGTTGCTGCTGCATTTTATCCATCATAACTAGAATGTGTGGTTTGTGAGGAGAGTGTTTTCCTCGTAAAAATTCTGCCTGTGCTCAGAACTCTGATCAGTGATTGTACCTTGTTTCTCACGTGACTGGTGTAGTTGGGCTGTGCAGACTTTATCTATGTAGATACAGATTATATGACTTGGAATTCTGGCCAAAACTGAGCTTTTACATCAGTTATCAGTGTTCTTTCTTAAGCTAGACTTCTAAGCTTGGTAATGCTTAGAATGTATCATGGCTTTATCAAATAAAGAAAAACATTTAAGATAAAAGAGGGTAGCTGAGAGAAAAGACTTTGGACATAAAGGTTAATGAATATTAGAAATGCCCAACATTGGTCTAATTTGATTAATTTTGAGACTATATCTAAAAGCTTCCTCCTTCCAGTACTTTCAGTGCTATCTGAAAAGGTGGAAAAAGATTTTTTTTTTTTTTTTTTTTGGAAAGATTTTTGAAATTTTTCTAGCTGATGTGAAATATCTGCTATTTTATTCTTGCTCAGCTTCACTGTGCCAAGCCTTATTCCTACAGTAATGCACATGTGCCTGATGTAGATTGTGGAATATATGAGAAGTTATTGGAATTTATTGGAAGTTATGAAAATATCTTGGGATAATTTTGCATTTGCTCCAGGTTTCTGGAGGTCAAGTTTCTCTCTTTGACAGAATCATCAAGAGCTGAAGGAGTAGCAAGACTTTTTGCTGTTGTATTCCAAGAAATAGGGAGAGCAACTACTTTAATCTCCAAGGAGACTTCAACTGTAACTGTCAGGCTGGATTAAGAATCCCAGCCATAACCTGCAAAATTATTTGTGCAAATCCTACTTGTGTAGGTGCTTAAATATCTGCTTGAATAGCATGATGTAATAATTACCTGTGAAACCTTTGGACTGAGAGAGATGTCAATAAAAGCAGGGAAACAGAAAATGAGAACTGTGGGGTTGGCCTTGCAGTACTTGTGAGGCAGAACAAGATTTTATGAGCTGTTCAAGTCAGATTCCACAGGGGTGGAACCACCAGGAGAGTCAAGGAGGGTGGATGAAGGTCTTGATAGCAGAGGTGGTGTAAGATTACCCTGAGCATCTGTCAGTGTTTCAGGGCAGCAGATACCTCTGTGCCAGATGGGTGAGACTTTTTTGTCTCATCTTAATAATAACGGGTTTCCTTCTTGCCAACTTGAATGGGAAATGTGGAAAGCTGCCTTTCCTTTTTTGAAGGTTTTGTGCTTGTTTTAGGAATGCATGGCAAGTGGGGCAGTTTTAAGAGGATTATCAGGCATGTACTTTTTTTTCCAATTGATTTAAGCACGTTGCACTTTAGAGTGTAGAAATTCCAATATATGGCTGAGGCATTTTTGTATTTAGTGATGTTGTATATGATGGAATGTTCTAGGTGTCATAGTGATCTGGGGGTATTGGCACATACAGACTTCCAAAGTTCTTGCTATGAGTTCATGCATGAAATATTTTAAGGCTCAGGTAGATTAATCTTGCCTAAAGATGTCATGTATTGTTTCTATTTAGTGTCTAATTCTTATTTTTGCAGATCTTGGTGCAATTACTTTGTTAAGGTCAACAAAATAACTAACACAAAATGAACATTCTTCTTTCCAACCACACCAGTGTAAGTCTTGCAGAGGTTCAGGTTATTTTTCCTTTTCAGAAGAGCCAATTGGATATTGGTTTAAGCTTCCATGAGATGAAAACTTTTCAAAGATGTGATTATCAGATTCCTGTAAAAATTCAGTTTGTTTACAGTTGCTGATACATAAGATGAAGATTAATGGAAAACCAGGCTGGCAAGAATTAGAAGTGTCTGGCATTACAACACAAGCACTGTTCCCATGGAAGGTACAGGAGGAGTGTTGAACAAGCAGAACGGTTGAAAAATCCAGAAACTTTTTTAAAAAAATTAAATTGCAGAGTGATTTTTACAGACAGCAAAACCACCAGTTTCCAGTTTTAGACTTTATTCTTCTGCACTTGTTACTGAAGAGCTTCAGCTGTTCTGAGAGTGGTTTTGGTTTCCTTTCAGTTTTGGAATGGGCTGGAGCTTGTCCCTAAGGAAGGCCCTTCAGACTTCTTTTAGGAGAGGCTGAGAGTTCATTTCCTGACCTCCTCTTGGCTCCAAGGAACAAGGTTGAAGGGGAAGGTGTTGCTTTAGCAATTTTGCTGTTATTTATGATAATAGTAAAGTTTTGGTATTAAAAAAAAAAATCAGGAAATCTCAACTGTTTGCAGTCTCTTGTGTAGAATGCAGTTACTAAGGAGCTGTTACTTTAACCTGCAGCACTTTGTTAGCAATTTCTGTGAAAAAAAAATGAAGTAGTTTAATCCAGTCCCCTTGCCTCTCTCCCCCAGGATGGGCATCTTCTGCCATCTCATCTTTGCTTGCCACCTGATCTCTGCATTTACTCATCTTTGGGATGACAGGTGTGATGGATGTGCAAGGGCTTCAGAGTTATTGCCAGGCTTTAAGCTTTTTTTGGCTCAATATAATGCTTTCATATACTTCTTTCTTTGTAAATTATTTTTTCAAACTACAAATAAAGCAGTAAAAGGGTTCATTGAATAGTCTGAAAATGTGTAATAACCCATCACGCTGACTTGCTACCCGTAGGATGTCATTTTGATCTAAACCCAGCCAGGAGTCTTGAGTAAATTACAAATTTTTCTTCTGTATTTTAATTAATACAAACCACTTTTAATGTATTTCACCATGGCTTTGCCAGCAACCCAAATTCTTTTTGTTTTCAAATGACCCATTCTACTGACTGTGCCCTTGGTGAAGGAGCTCAGTCCTTTACAGAATGTCTGCTTTAGGACCAGCTTTCAGTGTTCTCACTTTCACTCTCTTGCTCAGGGGCAACAGAGACTTGTGAAGTATTCTGGTAGTTTGTTGTGTGTTGATCTTTGGTTTGCAATGTAGGGAACTCCTTGTTGTAGCCTGGTGTGGGGAGGGGTGGTGGCTTTAGTTGGTGTGGAGGGAAAGGTGTGTGGACTTGAGGTGTGGGAACCAGTGGGAAACTGGTACTGCTGGGTTGGGGGGAAAATATGTTTGTGAAGGATACTGAAAGCTAAATCCTGTTTTCAGAGGCTGCCCTTTTGAATAATTTATATCTATACAGACTGTCAAGACCAGACCTGTTGCCTTGACCCTTAAGATAGGTCTGGAAAATCTCCTCTTCTTTAATGTGGTTTTGGTTGGGTGGGGTTTGGGTGGTGTTATTTATTTATTTATTTATTTATTTATTTATTTATTTATTTATTTATTTATTTATTTATTTATTTTTTATTTATGACAAATTTGTCTCTGTGTGAGGTATTTCTTAAAAGGAAAAGTGGTTCTCAAGCTTATCTTGTACTGTGGGGTAAATGGACCCACTCTTCTCTTAGACTACACGTTTTCATGTGGCCACAGAAGTTCAAGTGATGTGAGAAAAACTAGTCTTGAAGTTTATGACAGAGAGAAGTACTCAGGCATCACAAATCTTGATCTGGTGATGGAAATAGGTGATGTGGCAAGAATTCCAAATTCATTAGGTAATTTAAAAAAAAAAGTTTCTTTATCAAGTGATTTTAATTTTACTGCAACTTGTTCTTAAACTGGAAATTCCTGTACTTCTTTGGTTAGATGGTGGAGACAAGAACAACACATGGCCTCAAAATAATCATGGTGCTACTTGGCTCTGGCTGCAATGCTGCCTTTGTGTGTGGGCTACTGAGTTAGTTTTTTGTTTGACTTCACATATTTCTTTCCTTCCTTTTTATATGTTTGTGGTTTTGTCTCATTAATGTGTAATTCTATCCCTTCAGTTCATTCATATTCTTTTTGGCTTTGTTCTTATACAGCAAATTGATTGGTATAAGGCCTAGATCTTTCCTACAGTGGAGTCAACCATTGTAAATACTTTTTTTTTCAGATGCAAATTCCTGAGTATAATGATGTTTTTTGCTTCAGTTACAAATCCATTGGATTCATAAAACTTGAAGTCTTCACCAGCAGTTAACCATGTTGGCTCACTGTGGGGTGCCTTCCTGCTACTAGGCTGGCAAGTGTCTATTTAGGATTAGATTTAGGTCTATTCTCTAAATGATAAGTAACCTTTTGTAGCTTATTTATATCTGATTCTGTTAAATGCAAAGGATGTAATTAGCTGGGATATTTTTGGGGAGTTGCATTCTGAAAGGCATATAATTCTCCTTTCTCCTTTTCAACCCTGTTCCCCTAATCCCCTCAAAAAACCCATAAAAACACCCCAAACAAACTCTAAACTCCTAAGAAGATAAAAGGACTTTGGGTTTTGGGATAAATCTTAGAAAAACTTATTCTCAGTATCTTCTTTTCTGAAGATATGTGCAATCACCTGTGCTGTATCATCTCCTATTTGCCTACTGCTGCACAGCTTCACTGATGTGGAAACGTCTGATGGAAAGAAATTCAAGATTGTTGTCTTTTTACTGCATTGAAAAATACCTCGACTTTTGCCAAGCTTTCAGAAAATTATTTGCAGTCCATTTAGGGAAGCTGGCTGAGCTATCAATAGATAAGTCAGGTTTTTGCTTGTCTGAGGTATCCTTGAAAGCCTGAATTTTCTACTTGAATTTAACAGCTGCAGTTGTTCCAGAGTGAGCACTGAAAAAAAACCCTGCTGCATATTTTTATCCAGATCTTTGCTGAAATTGTAAGGAAGGCTGCTGAGAATATTCATTTAAGATAATATAAAATTATGGTTTTACTTTTAAGGTAACACACTGTATTAGAGACCACTTTCTGATCTGAGATTTCCTTAGTTCCTCTGCCACAAAAGTAACTATTTTCAGCTTTTGAGACTGAAGGATAGATCAGATCTTGCCTTTTTACTTTTTTGATTACTGATCAGATCCTGTGGCCCTGGAGAGAAGAGAGCATCTCAAACTCAGAGTCTGCAAGTTGTGTGGATCTAGTGGTTAACCCCAGCCCTAAGTCCCTGCTCATGTAGGGCTGTATCTTGCTGTGCTGGTTTTGGCTGGGGAAGGGTTAATTCTCTTTACAGTGGCTGGTCAGAAGCTGCTTTGGATTTGTGCTGGAAACAGTGTTGACAATTCAGGGATGTTTTAGTTATTGCTGAGCAGTCAGGACCTTTACCCATTAAACTGCCTTTGTCTCAACACAGGAGTTTTCACACTTCCACTCTTCCCATTCTTTCCCCTATCCCATGAGGGAAGGAGGGAGGGAGTGGCTGTGTGGGGCTGAGTTGCTGGCTGGGGTTAAACCATGACAGTTATATATTGTCCCTCTTTCCCACTGGAAGGATATCCAAATTTGATATTGTATTGTGAGAAGGGAAAGCTTGAGATTTTTGTGCTGCACTATGAGCTTAACAGTTGGACTTGATGACCCTTCGATGACCCTAAAGGTCTTTTCCAACCTAAATGTTTGTATGATTATATGATTTGTCACTTGCTTACATTATTTTTCACTCCAAAGTATAAAAGGCATAAATGAACAGGTTCTTCTCATGAGTGATTTCTCCCTGGCTGTTACATCATTTACTGGGGAGAAGGCTTTTTAAAGATTCTAGATTTCAGTAATATCCAGAGACAATGTTGGTAGAAAAAAGAATGTATTAGAAGTTGACACTACTCTGCCTTTTTGCTCCATGAGATGTCCTTCAACTGTGGGGTGACTTCCATTAATGTGGAGAAATCCAATGGTATATTTTTGTGCTCTGCTGTTGGACCTCATACCTGTTGGACCTTTTACTCATGTTTGTTCTTGTATATTTGCTGGTTTTCACTCTTTGTTTTTCCACCTTCCCCTGCTTTCTTTCACACTGTTTTTTCTAGCTGTAAACTATTTAAACATTCTTCAAGTTCAGGACAACTTTGATTGGCACAGTCAGTGTAAAGTGCTAACAAAGTTCAGAGCATTTTGGCAACAGTAAAGGAAAGACTGCCTGAGTGGACAGTTTTCTGTTATGGTTTATGGAATTCCCACTGAGAAAATAATTTTAAAGATACACTGTTAACTCTTTTTAGATATCAGAAGTAATCAGGTGTTATCATTCAGCCTTTTTGGATTATTTCAGTGTCTATTCCCTTGTGTTTGTGCTTTTTAAACTATGAGTGAGAGTAACATGGACTTTGAGAAACAATGTTGATGATTTAAAGAATCACTCATGATAAAATATCTCTTTCTGGGAGTTTGTGTTCCAGTAGATTAGCATTATTGATCATTCTCTCCTCACGTACTCTACAGATGATTTTAGAATTCTGAAGTTGTTATTCTTTTCTTGTCTGATGTAATTACCAGTGTAAGAAATAATTGAATTAGGGGACAACAAGGATGCATTCTAATTGTTCTAATAAATTATGTTAATGCTTCGTGCTTGCAGTCAAGTTTAGTAAGAAATTGTTTGACAAAGTGGCAACTTCTCTTATAGTGCAAGCAAATATAACTAATTTCCTCTGACTGAAGTTCACCTGTAGTAGATTCCCTGTATTAGAAGATTTGGGCTCTTCAGGCATGTTGCACATTCTTAAGCATCTTTTCCCACCAAACAGTGCCAGGAAACTGTTCCATATTTGGTTGCTGGGAAAAGCAGGTGACTTGCTAACTTATCCTATGCAGTTCTTAAACAGCACAGTAGGACAAGAATTTAAAAGTATTTCCCTAGACTTGACTTCTACTCTTCTATTGTAACTTTTTAAAATGGAACACATGGTACAGGTAGAATGATTTCAGTCACGCCTGAGCTGCTTAGGGTTGGTAAATATGCAATAAATAGTTTAAGACTAATAAGATCTATAAAGACCATTAAGGGATTTCAAGATCACTTTACTTCTTTATAAACATTATGCATTCAAACTTTAGACTGCACACTTGAAAGGCCCACCCTGCATAATCAACAAAACAAATTTAATTAAACACAGCTTTAAAATTAGAATGATGGTAATGTGAAAATCTGAATGGCAGTGACTCAAAGCAGAGATTGTAGTTACCCTAGAGCAGGTTGGTTTCATCCATTAGCTATTGAGACACTGTTACATGTGGGGCATTAAAAAAGGCATGTAATTTAAATATTTAAGTAAAACCAATATTTGTAAAAGATACACTGTCCTTCTGATGGCTACATGAGATTGCACTGGGTCTGTCTTTATAAGCTGTGTGGCATCCAGCTTTAATAGACTTTCTACCTGTGTGTGTGAAGAAATACCTTGCCCTTCATTAGCTTAATCTAAAATTCAAATTCTCACTGCAGTGTGCAACTGCATTAGGAGTACTCAGACAAATTAGATGATTCAGTATGGTTACTTTGAAGAATCTAATTTCCATTTGGGGAGTCACTTTTATCATCTGGCAAAAAGACAGAAACGTGAATTTTTACATTGGCTGGGGTTTTTTTGTAACATTTATGTTGCATGGGGTTTGCTTTGCTATTAATCCAAACTCAAAGTTATTTAGCTTGTACATGCTTATCTAATGTTACAGACTTTTAATGCACATACAGATTTTATTCTCTCTGCTCTTTTCTGAACTTTTCCTTCGCACACATGTTACTGTGATCTCTGCTGGAGCAAGTCTTGTATTGAGGCAGTTTTGAATCATGACTTTGGGATTTCTACCTAACTCCCTCTGTAGTGCCATTATGGTTTGTACCATAATTATGTGTGTATGGCATTTAAAAATACATCCATAGTGGATATGGTACCTGGAAGATACCTTTGGTGTATTCAATTTGTCAGTAACTTTTGTTGTAACTTTTTGTTGCTATGAGTACTTATAAACCAGATTAATTTATCCCTCGACAAGTTTTACTCTATTTCCAGCAGTGAAGCAGGGCTCTGAAAACCTTTATTAATGTTTATTCTTAAATACTGAAAATTCACCAGCCTAAAAAGCCAATGGCATCTGGGCTGTGTGTTCACCTGTCAATAACTAGTATTGACCAGTCCAATTGGGTGAAGTTCCTCCCAGGATTGAAGTGAATTCCGTGCCTGGCTGACAGCAGGGCAGTGCCTGGGGCTGCTGGGGTGGGTGAACAGAGGTTGGAACAACACTTCTGAAGGAAAGCTGCAGAGAGCTGCTGGGTAAAGAACCTTCCCCTGTGTTCATATTTGCTATCTAACCTTGAGAATCTCAGGTGGCATTCTTCTATTGCATTCCTTTTGGAGAAATCTGGGCTGCTTTGAAGTTATTGGAAGCTTTGCCACTGATTTTAGATCTGCAATTCATGGCTGTGTGTGGTTTATTTGACGAATTGGGATTGCAGAACACTCGAGGGTTTGCATTTTTTTGTGATTTTATTTGCTTTTTTGTTTGTTTGTTGTTTTTTTTTTTTTTCCCAATTAGAAGGGGAATAAGGAAAAAGTTAGAAGGCTGTCAAGAAAAAAAAGATATCTGAAGATTTTTGCTGGCACACAGGAAGCTGATCAGAGCAACTGCATTTGCAACATCCTGTTGTACATCCTTTATAGGCTCTTAGAGAGCTTGTGCATAACTAACCCTTGCTTGAAATCATTCTAACCAGAGAAGAAACCTCCCCAGACAAGCATGAAAAACATAGTTGACATTTCTGGATGCTTCTTTTCCTGCTTATTCCCAAGTGAAATTGAAAAGCATCAGGGCAGCAGCTGCCCTGGCAGGGAACTGCCTGACCAGAGTATTTCAGACTTTGGGGTTTCTGAGATTTCACATACAGGACAAAAGTGTGTTTTCTGACTTACAGTGTGTAGCAAAATATAGTCTGAGATCCCTTGTGTAACCAGGACATGGACATGCTCTTAGATAAAAGAAGAAAAACACAGAAGAAAAAAATCCATTAGGGAGTTTCAGGAACAGGGTTGGAGCTGTGGGTGTGGGACCACGTGCTGACATAAACTGTGTGCCTGTGAGGTTGTCACTTCAGTTATTAACTTGGTACTTTGGTTGCAGCCTTTGGGCAGATAGTTGTTGAAACATAAAGGTTTTCTGGGGCTTAGCCTGGTTCCTTTTAGGTGATTCTAATCTCAGTTTCTCTTCTGGTGAACCGCAAGCCTTGAGACTTTCAGGTGTTTTTAAAAAATGACTGGACTTACTGGAAGTCACCCTAACTGCAAGAGAAAGTAACTTGTTGAAGTTTTTGCCTTGTTTGGCCAGAATTCTGAACATTAGTCTTATTTTAAAATTCACATTTCTCACTTCTAGCAGAGGGATAGCAGGTAGTTATTTATCTTACTGAGCTAGACTCAGCAGGACTCCAGGGAGCTACAGGTTCGAAGTTCAGCTGGCAGAGTTGTGGTTGGGAAGCTTTTTCCTGCAGTGCCTGTGTATGCTCAGAGGTGTGTTGTGTGGGTTGGTTGGTTTGTTTGTTTGTGTTTGTGGTGGGGCTTTTTTATTTTTCTGGGGAAAAAAAAAAAAAGGAAGTAAAAAATGGTGAGAGAAGAGGTAGAGAGAGGAACTATTTTAAAGAAAAGAAATGGAATTCCAGGCCTTTCACTTGAGAAGCAAGGCATGTCCCCAAAACTGGGGGAACATGAGAAAATGGGGCATGGATATATCTCAAGGTGATAAATCTTTCATGTTTTGTCTTTTCCTTTGGTTTACTCTGTTTCCTGGCAATTGGGCTTGCAGCAAATCTGAAGATATGAGTGTGTGTGTCTCCTTTAATATCTGCCTACTTTTTGGAGAAAATGTTCTTCCTCAAGTACAGTCTGCTTGTAAATGCTGCAGTTTGGTATCCTGCCTGGTAGGAAAATAATGATCTGGGGAGTGCAAGCTAAGTCCTGCCTTGCTATAAACAAGAGGAAAGCTGGTTGTTTTCACAGACTGAGCTTTACATCATTCTCACAAATCAATGCTGTGAATATGGTAAGTTCAGTGGGCTTTTTTGTGTTGTCGGCTTTTCTTTACAGAAAATTCTGAAATATGAGAAGTTTAAATAAAAATGCAAAATAACTGTGCCATGATCAAGGCCAGGATCAGACCAGTTCATTGTTCTTCTAATTTGTTTCGACAGTTTTTGTAAATTTGCTGCATTCTTCAGTGTTTATGTGCTGTTCAACTCAAGCTGAGTACCTTAAACAATACACTGTTCAGTATTGCAACAACTCCCAAATTCGTCCTTAATGATTTCAAGAAATCTTTATCTTCTCATGGAAGATTTTTAAAAACTGCTGGGGAAGAGGGGAGCCTACAAGAAAGATGGAGAGAGACTTTTTACCAAGGCACGTGGTGGCAGGACAAGAGGGAATGGCTTCAAACAGAGAGTAGGGTTAGATGAGATATTAGGAAAAAAAATTCTTCCCTGTGAGGGCAACGAGGCCCTGGCACAGGTTGCCCAGAGGAGCTGGGGCTGCCTCGTCCCTGGAAGTGTCCAAGGCTGGGTTGGATGGGGCTTGGAGCCCATAACAGCAGGGTAGGAACCAGATGATCTTTAAGGTCCCTTCCAACCCAAACCATTCTGTGATTGGAAAAACTGTTAAGACTGAAAACATTTTTAACTTTTCTTCTGCAGACTTCTCTAAATCTTAGGTGTAAGGGTTCTGGATAGACTGTCATCCAAAACTTATGTGTTTTGATATTCCCACAGTCCCTAAACAGTCAGTTCTTGAAGTTTTTGCATTAGCTTCAAGAATCAGAATTTTAAAATGCTTTCATAGTGACCATATAGTCATTGTGTTATAAACTCCCCTATCTTGAAGCATGGCAAGAAGCTATTATGAGGTTCTTCCAAATGGCTTTGAAATTTCTGTATCTCCCAGCATTCCAAAATTTTACCAGAATGTCTGATGAACACACGATTTCAAGCTGTATAGTAGGCTTGGCAGACACTAAATTCAGCAGAATGTAAATTACATTCAGTGGACTTCTGAATCCTCCTTCCGTAGACTCAGCACTGTTACTCCAGTGTGTCCCATTTAACAGTAGACTGGAGTTCAACTGCATGAGATACTGGTTAAAAAATCTCAAGCAGGTCACTAGAAACTTGATATTACAAGAATTGCTTGCTACTCTAGGTCTTTATGGTTTTCTAACTTGATTTTGTATTATAATTGTTTTTTTTTTTAATATTACCAAACTGCCAGATAAAGTCTCTGTCCTCAAGTCTGCTCTAGTGGAAGCTACTCTTAGATGACTTTTTTTTTAGCAGCTGCCACTTCAAGGTTTGGGCATATGGGCTTTGCAAAATTATGATTTTCAATTTTCAAACAACTGTTCTGTGTTTTCAAACAACTGTGTTTTCAGTTTGGTCTAAGCTCCTCTCATTCCCACACAATGGTAAAGCTTTACAAATATTTGAATTTCTCCATGTATTTTCATTTTTTAACATAAATCATAGGTTTGGCAAGCCATATTCCTATAAACTGAATTATTCTTTTACTGAGTAATCGAGCTGCAAATCAGGAACCCTTTTGAGAGCTGCCTTACAGACCTACAAGGAGAAAGTTCTCTGATCCAGGGAGCTGAAGGCCTCCAAGTGGAAGGCTGGAAACAGTCAGTACAGGCAAAGAGGTGGGAGTGTGGAACTTGTTGAGATGACAAATTCAGGGAACCCCCCCCATACACCCTGATAAATGAATGCCTCCTTCTCTCTGCAACATTGCAAATGCCAAATCCATCTGAGAACTTCCTGAGATATATATATAAAATTCATACTTTCTGCTTTGATTTTTCTGTACTTTTTCTTTGAGCTGTCTT
This sequence comes from Manacus candei, assembly GCF_025592945.1. Taxonomy (NCBI): domain Eukaryota; kingdom Metazoa; phylum Chordata; class Aves; order Passeriformes; family Pipridae; genus Manacus; species Manacus candei. Next base: position 8,291,158 of record NW_026138073.1, read on the forward strand.
CATCCTCCAAGTGACTTGGTAATTAATGCTAATCACTAATTTATTGCTTTAGGGTAGAACGTAAAACCCACGAAAATAATCAAGTTTCTTGCTTCTCCAGGTTTAAAAGACTGTCCTAGGTCCTGCCCTGTAAACCTCAGCCTATACCTTTGGGGTTTAAATCTGGTGCTTTATCCAAAAAAAATCAAAATGGTGGGACTTAAAGCCACACCACAGAATAAAAATTCATGAAACTGAGAACTGATGGAGTTTTAATATAATGAGCTGAAATCCTACCTGGAACCTCTGACAGTTATTATTAAGTGTCTTTCATGTGTCTTATCTGCTTTAGTTTTAAATGATCGTTTTAAGACATACACTGAGGAGTGAATGTGTGTGATGTCAAGGAAGGTCAAATAACTGAAATATTAGTGTAGTTCAGAAATGTACCTGAAATATGTTTAACTGTAGAGCTTCTTAATTAGTAGTTGTCTTGGCTTTTTATTAATGTTTGTCTCTGTCAAAGTGTTGGCTTGAAAACTAGTGTGTTTATATATATATGTGTGTGTGTGTGTCATATCTCAGTTGGCCTCTAAAGTTACCTTTATGCTTAGCTCAAAATGTAGAGGTATACTTTCTTTTGCAAGATAAAGAGTAGAATGTTTTTAATGGAATTAATAAGGAAGACAAAATATTTTGGTGTTTCCTTTTATGTGGTGAGGCTGATTATTTAAATTATATTTTCTTTCAACAGCTTGGATTCTATAACTATATTTTTTTTTTGAAGAGCAGTATAAAATCTGCTAGCCAAGAATAGAAAAGAGGAATAAAAAAGTAAAAAGGCAAATTATGAATTCTTGGAACTCCAGTGAAAGCAGCCATGGATGTCTCATAGCTTAAGAGAAGCTGGTGTGGATACTTGTGGCAGTGCATTTCATTCTTCCACTCAAGGCTGGGAGTTTTGTGACAAAGGCAGGCTTTGAAACAGTGCAGAATGTGCACAGTAATCTCTCCAGAGACCTGGCATCCTGTAAAATGATCCACTTCTGTTGGAATGGCTTTATAGGTATCCACTTCTAGTTGAGAAAAAGAGAATCAGGATTTATCTTCCTTTTCCTGTTCTTGGCAATGGTGAATATGAAAAACTTTGTGTGATTCAGTGTTGGTCCCCAGTGTTGGACCGTGGAGTCTCTTCAGGGCTATGGACTATTCTGTGTTCAGAGAATATTTAGGGCAGAAGTTCTTGCTTGATCCTTAGCCACTAAAACAGTAAAGTGCTTACATTACCCAAATGTAGGAGACAAAATCAAGCAAAACTGTTGCTCTGTTACTGCTGCCAAAGATAATGATGCAAATGAGTTCCTGAAGAAACCTCTCAGTTTCCAGGAGTCTGTCCCAGTGTTTTGACCTTCCTTTGAGGCTTGCTACTGGAACGATTGGTTACTGCTGCTTGTCTCCAGACTTGGTTTCCCAGAATTGTTAATTATTAAAATGAGATTATCCATGAATTAGTTCTCCCTTATTTGTTCTTGGAGGTGCTTTTTGTACCTTTTCAATCATGGGAAGATTCCTTGTTTTAAGTGCAGATCCTGGTTTAAATGTGGTGCTCAGAAACTTCTGGAACATGTCAATTGAGTTGACATGTTCCTCTGGCAGTGTTCTCAGTAGCTGATATTAAGGCAGTCCAAGGGCTCTTTCCAGGGCATTTTGGGGTGGGTCTCCAAAGCTGGACTCTGGGTGCCAGCTCTGACATCTGCCAAACTAACCCAGGTGTTAGTGTTAGATGAACCTCCTAGGGTGGTCACTGCCAGTGAAGTTTTACCTTTATGGAGTCCTTATATTTTAAAATCCTGTGTCCCTACCAATCAGAATTTCTCCTTCCTTCAAGCCTTTCTTTCCTATGTTGTAAACTTTTCATAGTACCTAATGCTGTGCTTATTTTTAACTTTTTGTTTCCATTTGAGGAACATGCTTTGGAAAAATACAAAACTAAATATGAATTTATCTATTCTTCTAATTCAACAACTGACCTCAAACGCTAGAATTACACTTCTGGAACAAAGTGTTTCTCCTTTATAAATGGTTATGTTACTTTTATGAAACCAAAAGGCTTTTATTGGATGACAGTATTCATGTGGTTGGCAACAAAACAATAGATAAGTTACTCTCAAGTGCAGAATGTGCACCTGGTTGGAGGGGTTTAATAGAATTAAGAAATTACTACTTAGAGCACTTTCCAATGTTGTTAAACACACTGTAGACTGACAAAATGCCACTTTAGGCTATTTCTGTTAGTGATGTCTTTTTACTTATGCTTGGAGAAATCATGTTACTAATTTGCAGTAACAGTATGGATTGTTGCACATACTTGTTTCCTAAACATTGGCATATTTCTTACCCCAGGCTCATGTTTCCTAATAACTCATAATCAAATCACATTTGGAAGAGGGGCTGCTGAATTACTTAGCTAGAATGCAGTCAGAGGTTTGGCCTTACTCATGACCTTCACCAAATAACAAGAGGCAGCTGCACACATCTTGTGTCTGACAGGAATGTTAATCCCCATTCCCTGCAATACACTCTGTAATTGGTGGTGAAATGCAGAGGGGCATATTGTCCCTTCTTTGTACACTCCAAAATCACTCTAATCATCCTCTGTACTGACTTATATGGGATGGATTTTTTTCTAATCCTTGGACCTAAAATACTCATGTAGCTAAAATAGATCCTAACAAGGATCTCCTAACAGTGTACAGGAATGAGAAATACCTTTGCTTTTCTGTTCTCTTCAGCCCATGCCTTGGTTTGCTGTACAGTAGTGGGAAGTTCATGTCATGTCATTTGTCCTTTTCAGAAGTTTGATCAGCTCTGTCTGTGAGGATGGAGCTGGGACTTGTTCTAAAGCGGATCTAATGAAAATCTGGAATTCATAATATTGTGGCTGAGGCTTAAAAGAAAACCTGAATGAAAAGACATGATGTTGAAGCTTCCCACCACAGAAATGTTAGGTTTGTCAAGGTTTTGCTTTATGGCAGAAGTTGTTTCATAGTTGTCCTAAAATACGTCATATGGGTAGTAATGCTTTCAAATTACAATACTATTTATTCAATAGACATTTGGCAACTGGTTCTCTAACAGGTGGCAGATAATTGATGTTCTAAACATTAATGATTATTGATTTTGTTTAGGTGGTTCTATGGCAAAAGTATGGAAAAAAAGAGAAGTCAGATACAAATTGAGTCCTCCCAAACTGAGTTCTATTCCACAGAGTTCAGTAAGATTCCCATGGGATCACACCTCTTCCCACACAACAAACACTTATTTGAGTTTCTCCACTGAATAGCTTTGTGATCCTCTGTATTAAAGACCTCTAAGTTGTGTTTTCTTATTTCAAGTAAAGATTGAATAAATGTAGAAGGAACCTCCTGCAACCTCCTGATGTGTGTTTCTCCTATGAACATACTCAGATAAACTGCTCTGTTTGCTAAGACATGAATTAGACCCATCAGTGATTTCTTCACATGGTGTGACAGCAGTGAACAAAGAAACAAATAACAAAGTCCATGTGACATGTACCCATTTCAGCCCTGATCCAAAAACTGTTTGGAGACACCTTGGAGGGAAACCCCTCCCCTGATTTACAGGCAAATCATGTAACAGGAACCCCTGTGAGTCTCTAAATTTACATGCATTGTCTTTGAACTGAGAGCACAGTCTTGTTCATCTGAACATTTTAGAAAGAAGCACAAAGGTTACAATATATCCAGCAATGCAAAACAACTTTTAGGTACCTGGGGGACAGGCTGCATATGAGGCTCTTTGTTTGAGTAAGAGATTAGGCTGGACAGTCCAACTCCCAGTAGCCAGAGCTGGGTGAGGGTTGTTTCATGATCTCTGATTGAGCTTTATTGCTCTGTAGCTCTTGCAAAGATTTTTTTAATCCGATCACAAGAGCAGATTTTATGAAGCCAAGAGGCTTGGCTTTGGTAAACAGAGTACCCAGCTGTACAGCCCAACCTCTGGAGAGAGATTGACTTCCTGCTGAAATATGTTGTTCTCCTGCTTTCTTCTGCTTTCCTGCCTGTAGCCTTCTGCATCTTCTAATTCTTCACTAAGATCATGTTATTTAATGGGGAGCTGAATTGTGCAGCTGGTGTGCCTTTGAGAATTCTGAAATTAAAGTTTCATCAAGCCAGAGTATCTCCAGACATTGAAGCCTTTGGTCTTTTCCATTCAAATGCATGTGGCAATAATGGAACCCCAGGTGATCCTGATAGTGAGCTGGTAACTTAATAGTGATTCCCTGGAGAAATTATTTAGTGAAATCAAAACCTTTCAAAAGTGAGCTGTTAATTTTGCAGGGAGCAAACCTCACTGGTTTTAAAGCTAAAAGAAAATTCTTTTTATAAAACTGCCTTTCCTTCTTATTAGAAATTACCATGATAATTCTGATTTGGGAAGCAAAGAAGGTTCATATGTTTGCCCTTCACTGGTCTTGTTGTGGTGGCCCTCTTTTGACAAGATTGTGGGTTTGTTTTGGTAAATTGCACTGGAAAGTAATGGAAAAGATCCAGGAAAGCCTGAGACAGAGTATGTGGCTGGCATTCAATGTATTGACATATCAAAGCCTTGGGTATATCATAAATTAATCATCTGCAGTCTCAGCTATCGGAGGTGGGGGGGAAGTACATTATGTTCCTGCTCTGTAAATAAATTTCTTGGCTGATATGGAACTGATCTAAGTGAAGTTTCACTTGGTTTGTCATCTCTCGAATACTTCTCAGGCTCCAAATTCCCAAGAACTGAGGTTGTTTAGCACATAAATGACCATTGCAAAGAGAGGAAATACTCTTCATTTTCCCTAGGCCTAAACAGAACAGACTGAAATGTAAACAAAGTTTGAGATTAGATAAGAAATACAAGGCTAGTTGAGCATGCAAATGGATCAGAAACTCAATAATATTCCCACTATGAATGTGAATAGATTAGGACAAAATGTGTGTGAGGCTATCTTACAGCTCTTTGATCATCTCTGAGTAAAATGGCTCATACAGAAATGACCTGGGTTTATTCTACCATAGGTTGAAAATATGAATAAGATCATATGCAGAGATGTTTGCTTGCACCTTGACTCACCAAATGGCATGAAATGTACATACTGCAGGAAAGTGCATTCATATTTTTATGAAGACAAAGAATTATCATCAGTCAGTTTAAGAATAAAGCCTTTATTAAATCTGTGATGTGAAAGGAAAGAATGGTTCATTTGAAAAGCACCGGATACACTTTGATTAATTGTTAAGCATTCTGTAAAAAAATGTTTTGAAATTGCTACTTACAGAGTAGTTTAGCTCTGGAATGAGCAGCTCCAGCAATTGATGTATTGGCAGACACATACCTAGTTAAATGAGTTCTAAATTATTCACTGATAACCAGCAGCTATTGCATATGTGATATTCATCCCTTTTCTCTGGTATAAAGCTGTGGATGGTCATTATCAACTCTTCTTGGAAGTAACTACTGCTTTTTGATGATAGGGAGAAGAAGTTGCTCTTTAATGTTGTGCTGTATTTGAGGAATTTCTACTTCCTTAACTATGACAGAGTTTTTTTTTCTTTTATAAAGAGGTCACTTGCAAAAGGGCAACAAAATTTAAATTTGTACTCTTTTTCTTTCGTGTATATCTTTTTTTTTTTTTTCTTGTATTCCTGTCATGACTTGTGCTTTATTCCAGAGAAATGAGGTCTGGTCCAGCGGAGGGTACTCCAACCTGACCAAATAGCAGGAGACATTTTCATTCTTGTGACAGAGAGGAACAAACAGACGTATCTTTCCTGATCCCAACTCCACAATTTCGGTGAGAAAGAGGCAGGAAAAAGAAACTGAGTCTGTTAGAGACAGCTTGCTCCCCAAAGGAGATTAAGAGACAGCTGAGTGCTGAGAATAGTGTGGGGTTTTTTCTCCTTCAGTGTGTTTTGTCGTGGGGTTTTTTGCCCCCATTCTGCCCCTCCCGTGGAAAGGGGCTGGAAAGTGATGCAAGTGTGACTTGTGTTTTCACTGGTGCAACAAGGCAACACTGAGAACTGGCAGCACTGTCCCTGCACTGGAGGTGTGTGCAAGGGTCAGGTGCCTCCCTGTAAGATGAGTAGCAGCAGATTGTCAGGAAGCATCAACACTGTCCTGCCTAAAATATACAGAAAACTCCAGATAGCCAAGTGTGTATTGATTTTAGTCTCTGTTTGGGATGTGTAAACACGGTGGTTCAAATCACTTTGGAGTGACCCAAAGTTAGTCATCTATTGAAATGAGACTCTTCAGCCATCTTGATCATCTTCAAAGTTCTCTTGACAGATAGGAAATGTGCTATTCCTTATCTTATAACCAGGTCACCACTGGGGTATGTCTGCAATAGTTGTTTAACACATTTTTCTTTTCTTCATCTAAATAAGTTCAAAAAGCGATACTACACTATTAATATTTTTTAAGTCTGAAAATTGTGATTGGATCTTTGCATGACAGTGTACATAGTGTACTGCTTTTGAAACAGAGAACACTGGAGATTTTGATACGTGCTGTGTTTGACATCGGGGTAGTGAATCAGATGAGGGATGCTGGTGACTGTATCTGCCTGCTGAGAACAAACCAGCTGGTATTTCTTTGGGAAGTATTCAGAAAACACCCTCTCGTTAATGATCCATTGCATGATCTGGCATCTGGCAAACTAATACCTTGTCATCTTTATGGTGAAAGTCACCACAAATCATTAAAGAACCATTCAACTTCTTTATGCTTTCTAAAATACAGTAATTATGGTAAAAATTGTTCTTATTAGCAACATTATTGAATGATGCAACCCAAGATCAATCTCACAGTGGAATCTGGTGGCACAGACAATAACAAATGTTAATTCCAGAGGTATTTTCCCTCTTCAGCAAGCAGGTGGCTGTGGTTAGTAGAATTTGTTTTCTGTAATGCCTATGGTAAAATTGAGTGGAGTTAATTTTTAATGGAATCTTGTAATTTGAGCTATTTTATTGATCCCTTCAATGAAGAACTGAACATCTGGAGCCATCTTGACTTGATTATATTTGTGTCAGTGAGACTTTTTATGGCGAGAGTTATTTTTCACTTTTGAAACTGTCTGTGTGTGCCCCTGCATGTGTAATGAAGATGATGTCAAACTCCTTTTGAACCTTCCTGAGAATACAACTCCAAATGTAGCCTGGATTTCCTCAGAGGCTTGTCTTCATTAGGACAGTTTCCCTTGTCTATTCTGCAATTGGTCAGAACTTAAAAGGTAATAACTGTAACATTCAAAAGTAGTATTCAACTTGATATTTCGTACAATTGGTAAAAAATGTATTTTCTTTCTGACTTTTAAAGATGTGGGATTCAGGGTAATGTCCAGATGATGGAAGATAAAACTTTTAAGTCTTTTAATAAGTAACTTCAGTATATTTTTGATGGGTAGTCACTTAAGATTATACGTTTGGTTTAAAAAACCCAAATTATTGAATCAAAACTTGTTAAAGTGGAAGACTCATTACAAGAGGAATGAAGGCTCTGAAATAGATGGGACAAGATTTATTCCTTCACTGAAATGAGTAAGTTCAGGCAATAACATTTGGAGATGGAATCTCTAAGACCCATTTCAGCTGTCAGGATCTTCTTGTTAGATCCTTCAGTTCAGTTTGGTGTCAATTTTGTGTTTTAGTGAACTCGGGAGGGAGCAGACAGGGATGTGCTGTGGGTGATTTAAGGATGGATGGATGCAAAGTCTATTTTGGAAAAGGCCAGACGTCTCTCTCTCTCTCCCTCTTTCTATATTTGCACAATAACTGTCTTTCACATGCTTGTCATCTCTTAAATTTATATCACTTGTTGCAGAGCTTGTCACAATGGTTATTTTCCATCGTAACTATTCACTGTGTGAAGCATTTCTTCCAACATTCCCTTTGAAGGTGACCTTTCCTTAGCTTAAGTTCATGCCCTTTGTTGTTACATTTGACACAAGTTTCTATAGCCTTATGAACAATACCTTTTGTTCTTTTACAAAATTTCTGTGTAACTTGGCAGGATCTGCTGTTAATTTATTTTTCAAAAGTCTAGACCTCATTCCTCTGAGGTTTTTTTTTTTTAATCCCAGATCTTCCAGTACCTGCATGATTGAGTGATATCTGTGTATCTTTATTTTTTGCATACTTCTTACGAGCAGTGATTGGAAATGTGAGCACTGTTCCACATGTGCTTTCAGTCTCATATACATATATATATATATATATATGTGCAATAGATAATGTTCATCTGACTCACAGCATGTTCATATGGGAAACCATTCAAAACTGTATAACTAAGTTATATTTGTTGCATTTAAACCTACAGTAGTATAGGATTAAATGTTCAGGGTTTTTTCATGGTACCTTTTACACAAAAAATGTTTCTGTATAATTGGCAACTAAAGAAAGAACCCCATTTATGGGCATAATGTGCACTAGAAAAAGTCAGTTACAGGAAAAAAAGCAATCTGGGTTTTTTATCAACTGAATTTCTGTACAAGATCATCTACCTGCTTTAAAAGTGTCTGCACAGAACAGTAATTTGTCAAGGTAAATCTGTAATTGGTTTAAGCTATTTTGGGTTCTGTAGGAAGGAATTTACCATTGGAAGAGAATTAAAAGTCTTCAAATTCTTCATTAAAACTGTTGCCGAAGATCTTTTTAGTGATCTTAAATTGTGTTTTATACTTGATGGCCCAGTTGGCTCCTGTGACGAGGAGTCTCTCCTGCAGTAATACATTTGTAGGAACTAGATGTGTGGTGTCCACTGTTCCTTTGGGGTCAGTGCTTTCTGTAATACCCAGATTGTTTATCAAGTTACTGGAGAGCACTTCCCTCTTTTGACTCTCTTGGATATTTTTAAATGAAAATATTTTTTTCCTTGTTTTTTTTTTTTCCAAAGCAAAGCTGCCTTGAGTCTGAAGGGGGTTGTGTTCTTTGCTGAAAGCTGAGAACTGATTTGATCCATCAGGTGTACACTTTGTGTAGGATGGAGGTCATCTGGTACTCACGGCTTGCTTGAACACTTAGCTGACTAATTGTTTTAATAATACTGTTACCCCTTACCCACAGTTAGTTTGTGGTGTGTCTTCTATGCCTTAGTTCGTTACTCCTGTTATGTGTCTCAGTTCTTTTTCTGCCTGTACAACTTCATTGTTTATCCTCTGAAATCGACTCAAAGTATAAAATTTTCCTGGTTTCAGTTGTGCTTTGCTGCAGGGCTCATTGCAAGCATCTGTTGATTTCTTTTGCTTCCTGTAAGGGAAGGGACCAATTTAATAATTATCACATAAAATTCAGTTTTGCACTGCACAGTATGATAGAAAACAGGCTTTCTAAGGAAACTGTCTTCAAGGTTGATTAGATAATCATATTTTCTTTAGAATTCTGTAATGTTTAAAATTAACTGCATGGGAGGATTATGAACTTTATTGTAATTGGTTTTGTGTCTTTTCATAGAACAGCGTTGTTAATGTCTGTGACACATGCTGGTTTTTTCAGTACTATTATTAATAAGCCAGTATTATTTAATACTGTAGGACTGTGGTGGGTTGACCATGGCTGGGTGTCAGGTGCACATCAAAGCCACTCCATCACTCCCCCTGCTCAGCTGGAAGGGCAGAGACAATATAATGAAAGGCTGAGTGAGTGCATCAAGAGATCACTCCCCAATTACCATCACGGGCAAAAGAGACAGGACTTGGGGAAATTAGTTTTATTTATTACCAATTAAATCAGAGTAGGATAGTGAGAAGTAAAACTGAATCTTAAGTCCTATACTTTTCAGCACAGCAAAAGTTAATTCTTCTTGCATTTTAGCAAGCAGTCCTTTGGCTTTAAAATATTATTTCTTCTTTTTGGTTTTAGAGAAGTACTTTGGCTATTTCTCATGTCCCATCAGTAGCCAGTCCTGTGCATCAGCATTGCTTGGTAGCTTGCTGTCACTACTTCTTTTTTGAGATTTTTTTTTTTTTAATTATTCTTATTTTATCCTGGTAATACTATTTCCCTCTTTTTATCCCAAACCCAGTTGGGAAGAACTTAAATACACTGCATGTGATTTATCTCAGTTTTGCAAAGGATCAGGTCAGTGTCACAGACACAGAGAATGCAGAAGTACCATTAGTAAAACGGTTTCAGGACTGAACCACGTTGTGAGTTTGCATTTACATAGTGCTGGATTTAACCTGGCTGGTTCGAGCAGACACTGTCTGTCTGACCTTGCCCTTGAAGAGGGTATTTTGTTTCAATGTCTATTTTCTGACTGTATTTGGGTTCTGTGCCATCCATGAATGGGAAGTTGAACACAGTCTGTAGTCACACAGATATGTCTAAAAGGGAGATCACTGTCACTTCCTGATTCTGCAAAATAAGGGGTCATCACCAAGGGGTGCTGTGGTGAAAAAGCAGCAGCATTAGGAATTAGTTATGGCACCTTTATGGGAAGAGACAATAATGTAAACAAATATCTAAGGAAATAATGCCCACCTTAAATAATACAGTAGATTTAAGGATTCTTTCTGAAGCTGAAGAAGAAAAAGTCTGACTCCAAAAGATTATTTAGACATACCCACATATGGACACACACAAACCCAAAGGTTAATTGTCAGATCTTACCTTCATCTGTGGGAGACATTTGGGCTGTGAGGCACAATAAAATCCAGTGCAGGTTCTGCTGTACAGGGATGAATAAGATATTCTTGCCATAAAGGTCTAAGGGGAGAGCAACAAATCCATACTGGAGCCTTGATTTGTATGAGGGAGAAAATAAAAAGTCATATAAGAAGTATCCCTAGGATTCAGTTGTTGGTTTTTCCGGTATATATTAATCTTCACTGACTTTGACTAAAGCTCCTTAGTCTTGCCTTATCAAAACAAAAATGCTTTCAAAATACATTAATAAAATTTCATTTTCTAAGTTTTAGACCGTGCCTGAAATCTGATGTCTCAGGCATGAATTGTTTTTCTGCAGTAACTCACAAATAGTTGGTAGCACCTTTCTGAGCACAACAGGCTGTGAATACAAAATATTAATAAACCAGAAACATGTAGTTCCAAGACAAGCAGTTTTTAAAAATTGCATTATGTATACTTAATGCCTAACTGACCTTTTCTGCTGTTTCTTAAATCTCTTAAAAATTCATCTAATTTCAAAGCCAGAGTATTAGCCCATTTATATGTAAATTGCCTTTAATTCATGCATTGATTTGAAAGACTAATCCAAAAGATCCTTTACCACAGGTGACCTTTTTGACACTGTACTTCTGGGAAGACTGTAAAGTGGTTTCTTACGACCTCACATCCACCTGTAGCATAAAACATGTGCCTGCTTCAGTCTGTATAAATCAATCATGAGAGACTGGTTTTCAATGACCATTGAATTATTAACACTGTAACTGTCTTGGTTACAGTCATAGTTAAACCAGGTCCTATTTAACCCAATGGTTATTTTCTGTTGGCACTCTTGCATGTTTTAGATGTTAAATACAGTTAAGGCATTCACTGATTATGCCCCTTGAATAATAAATAGTAGTATAATTCAGCTTTTAATGAGGATCTCCAAAGATTGGAAGTTTCAACAAACATTCAATATTTATAATTTGTCAAAATTTCATTCACCGCAGGAGCTACTGGAACAAATATGCTAAAGCTGACTTCTAAACCCTTCCCTTTGCAGAAGAGAGTGTACAAAACTGGAATTATTAAGTATTAGGGTTTATAAATGTATGTTTTCATCCATTCATGCTCCAGAAAGTGACTCTTGATCTACACCTGCTGCAGAGTGCATTTCACTGCAGAGTGAAGGCTCACTTGGCTTGATGGGCACTCTATTATTTACTGTTTTCTCACTGTGACAGGTTTTTACTGGGAGGCTCCTTAATAATTCTACTGAATTACTGCAGGGTTTTTTTTAATAATATATAATGTTGAAGAAAATAAATGCTGTATTTGTCTCTGATTTCCTTAAAATAACATTTACTTTTTCAGTTAATTAGAACTTCAGAAGAGAGATGGTACAAGGATCTAGTGTTAAAGATTGTTGCCTATTGGCATAGTCATCAATAAAATGAAACGATCTGATGTTCTGAAAATCCATTTTAATTCAGATGTGATGAAATTCTTGGACCAAGGAAAAACAAAATCTGCCTTTTTAAATCCATTTAGGCGATGAAGTGTACCAGACAGTGCATTTTTATATTATTACTGTGCAATAAGCGAAGATTATTTGTCTTGCATGCTTCATATGAGAAGACATAAAGTACTTTAACACAGTTATAATAAAGGAATTATGCTTTGCCAAGTTACAAACAATCATGGAAAAGTGCAGTAAATGAAACAAAAAAGTGTGGAGATAATGGGATCCAAATTGGCCCGTGTCTGTAATTATTAACTTACTCTGTTTTATCAGGATAAATAAATATTAATGGTCTTTGTGGGGGGACAGGCCTGTCTGCTCTCTGTTCACAAAGGAGATTATTTTTTTCAGGAGAATGAGAATCAAATGGCATCAGAAGTAGTGCTTTATCATTTGCTGTTCACAGACACACAAAACCAGCCACGCACCCACCTACACATTGTTGTTTGCAGAAAAAGATAAATTGTTTTAAGAAGAAGAACGATAAAACCCGGCAAAAGAAGTGGCTGCTGTAAACAAGAACATTTCTTGACAGACATTCTTAGTAATTAAACTATCTACTTACCTGCTGTTTTAGCTGTAAGTTGTTGATTTTATCCTAACTTGGCTTTTAGAGATTTCCTACCATTAATAGACTCTACACAGCTACCGGTTATAGTGTTTGTTTTCCCTTCTGAAATATTGATCAAGCATCCAGTTACCATGTTAAATAGTGTTGTCTTGGCCTATAAGAATCAAAAGGGATTTTATTTAATGTAAGGAAGCATTCAGGAACACTGGCAGAACTTATTTGGTGAAAAAAGAAATTGGCGTTTTGGTGAGATTCGGGAGGTTTGGTGAATTGAAGAGATGCACCTTGAAAATGTTTGGCTTTGAAAAAACCAGCAAACCCCACAAATCAAAACCCCAAACAACCCCTCATCCCAAACCCCTGTTGATGGTGGGAAGGCATCCTGGTGATCTCACTTTATACTGATGGCTTGAAGGGCTGTAGCTCTGAAAATCACACGTGCAAGGCAGGGGGACAAGGACATACATTGGTATCCTCATGTATGGGACTGATTATCGTTATTTGCTATGGTGATACAGTTGTCTGCTCAGAAATTAGATATAATTAGGAAATAAAAGGAATAAATGTAAGAAAAGCTGCTGAAAATTAGCTGCTCGTGTCAACAAATGTGGTGGGGTTTGTGGCTGAGCCAAGGCTAAGAACTGAGCTGTCTAATGTGACATTGGTAATTCTGGAAGTTTTTCTGGTTTGAAGGTGCTCAGGAATAGCTTGAAATGCTAATATTGGATTCAATTACCAAACCCAGAAGGCAGTGTCCATGTAGAGGTTACTTTGTTATCACAATGTGGTATGATAAATAGTAGGACATTGTTTCCTGTTACAGAATTTGTCCTCTTCTGGGTGGATTGAAAGGAAATGCATATTTCAATTTGTCTTACACTGGTATAAATACAGACAAAAATATGTGTGTGTTTGTTTCTGCATATGAGCTTATTACCCAGAGAACAAAATGCAAGAGTGGTAGTATTTAGGAGTGAGTAAGAGTAAGATGAGTGGAAAAAAAAGTTTTGATTAGTGCTAGTATTTAAATATTCTCAGGATCTGTTTTCTTTGGCTGCATAATTGTATCCTTGATATGTTATCTTCTGGAGAGTACAAGAGAAAGATGGAGAAGAAAAAGCTCAGAAAGGCACCAACTTTCAAGTGTTTTCTGAATTAGTGAAAAATGTGTTGCACTATGAAGAGTGATAATACTCTGATAGCATTACTATAGTTTATTACAGCAATGAATCTGTCCCAGTTACAACAGTGTTTCTGAAAGCTGTGTCCTTTATGCCCCTGACTCTAGACTGGGGTTCTGTTTAGCTGATGTGGAAAAATGCTGGGTGGCAGTGCAGGGAAAAAAAACCCTTGAACTTTCAGCTGTTTTGAATGGCAAGGACTCAGCTCCATGTTTGTATGCGTGCACAGATTTGTGAGCTTGAACTGTTGCACACACAAATACTTATAACTATTTGTCTTATAGTTACTGTATGCTAAGTGTATAAAATTAAGAACTTTTTATTTCTATAAATATTTAATTGTATTTTTATTAAAGTATAAAGAGGTGTTCTAGTATAAAGTGGGAAGTGATGCTGCACTAAGTTAAATAGCGCTTTGAATGGGCATGAAAATTAGCTGGAGCTTCCAGTGTCCGTGTTTTGGACTCCTGGTGTCTCCACTTAACTGTTGCTGAATGTCTCTCTTCACCACAGAATACAACAAACCTGTCTCTCAGCAGTGCTGCTTTCCAGTAAAGCCTCTGTTGCAGCAGGTGGCATTTAATGGGGTGGGACTTACGACTTTATGGAAGTCAGTTCCTGAGAGGTGAATTTATGTACAAACCTGGGAGGATCAGAGAGATTGATAATGATATATTCACAGGGTACCTGTCAGGAGGAACAGGACTGCAGCACCAGGGATAAATGAAGATATTGGCTCAGCAGCATAATACATAAATCCAGTTCACAGAGTGACAGCAAAAATAAGATGGCAGAAAAGATTTATATTGATCAAAAGAAATACTAGCCTTGGGTGAAAGGAACAAAAGGATTAACAAAAAGTGATGCAGCTGGCATTCAGTGTCTGAATTCTGACATGATTCAGTGGTCACGCCTTGGAAAACCTGTGAATTCATGTGTTGAGGAGAGGGTTTGATGGCTGTATTAGTGCTCAAGTATTCTTCAACTGGATGTAAATATAAAAGAAAAAAGGGATCAAGGGACATGTGAGATTATGTACTGAGCTCCTTTATGGTTTTTCTTAGATGTTGTGATGATACCCCCAATGCTACAAATTGAGGAAGGGCTGCATTAACTCTGAGTGCCATAAACCAGCTTCCTCTGTGGCTGGCTGGGGTGTGCAGGACACTGTGAGTGACTGCCCAGCACGCAGAGAGCAGGGCTGACCTTCATCAAAGGTGTTCCAGTTCACCGGGTTTAACGTGCCATGGTCGTGTGCTGTGTTTTATGAGTTACATGTCACAGGGAGAGTTGGGGCCCCTTCTGTAAAGACAGATAGGTGACCACTATTCCCTGCTGTAGTGGCTGGAGTTGCACCTTATCAGAATGGTGATATACTAATAAAGCAGGAAATGTATTTTTCCTTTTGGAGGAAAGGCGTGGTCGTGTCCTGTCCCATCACGTGGGTGTTCAGCCTCTGGTACCTGGGCACACGTGGCAGGTGCTCAGTGATGGGGTCACTGCTCTCTCTGGTCACCTAGTAAATGAAGCAGTACTCTGTGTTCCCCTAAGCTTCTGAAATAAAGGGCTCAGGACTCTGTAAAACATTCTGTCTGAATTCTGCTGCGTCTCAGAGGAGCAGCAGCAGTAAATAAGTGTATCAAAGATAAGGTTTAGCTGAATTCAGGGAGGTGAGCTGGAGCTGAACAGCCCTGTCAGTGTTGGTGAAGAACCAAGCCTGAACTGTGACAAGGAGGAGGAGCACAGCAATATGGGGGTGAGGAGTAGATGGACAAGTGTGTTTGAAGTAGTCTTATCTTGCTCAAAGGATACTCTGAAATGTTCCCCAGGATGTATAAATCAGCAAATTCATGCAAAGTGAGATTTGCCTCTAAGCTTCCATTGCACTGGAATTTATGTCCTTTTTAATTATGTTTTTAGGATACTCTGGCTGATACAGAGAGCAGCTTAGATTTTTGCCTGGAATTCTCAAAGAAGAAAAGAAAATATGCTTGTAAGAATCTGAAGGGTTCTAAGAACTTAACTCCATCATTTTCTAAATGAGTTTCAATAGGAATAAATAAATGAAACCATGTCAGTACTGCCTGAAGAGATCTCCTCTTGCAGAGGGGAAATCTCTTGAGATATTGATCTTTTAAAGTCCCTTCCAACCCAAACCATTCTGTGATTCTGTGACATTTACATCTTCAGTATCAATTTGGTTTGCATATCAGGCAAATGGCAGTAGGAGTTGGGAATGTGGAATGGAGCTGACCCACAAGTTCTTGAGTCCTATACAACAAATAAATTTCTGATGTGAGAGTTGATTTAATATTGTAGATAGATCTTAAGACTTTCTGAATGTAGTCCAAAAACATGACAACAAGCTTTGACTATGAAATTTTGTTGAGAGAACTGTTTCATGTTTTGACTGCTCTCTGCTCTGCTTTTGTTTCTTTTTAGAGTATTTAAGTTGAAAATATCCCTGCTAGGAGGTTTTTTTTTTTCTTCCTACAGCCTTACAACTTCCAGAGTCTTCAATACTGACTTTGTTTTAGCCAGTTCTTAATTTCTTCAATTTATCTTTCTGTTCAAAAGGAACCATAGATCATAGGTAGCAGTTTTAACAATCCTTTACAGAATTTGTGTTAGATGATGACTGATGTTCTGGTACTTCTGGTCCTTGCTGCACAAAAATATCCAGCAAAGAACACATGCAAGGTTGTATTTCTAATTTACAAGAAATAGTCTGAGAACCTTTATATCTTGCATTTCTTTTCCCATTTGAATTTTGATACTAGAGCAATTTTATTGGGTTTTTTTTGATGAAGTTCAATTTGGAGCCTCTCTTATTGTTCCTCAGAAACTTTCTTTTCATAACAAGTGGAACTGATTTTCAAGATGTTTAATTTTTTAGCCTCTTGATATAATGGCTAATCCAAATACCGTGCAATATTGGGAGAACATGTTTAGCTTTCTGCAAATAACATTTCCTTGTGCGAATTCTGCAAAGCAAATTGTTTTGCTTGTCCAATTTGTCTTCTGTAATATGCAGTTAAACTAAAGTTACAGGGTCACTTGTTCTTCCCATCTGCAGCCTATTTTATAGTTTTGACATAGTAGCTAGTTTTGGGCTAATTCTCAGTATGTGTAGACTTCAACCATGAGGCATATCCTTGTCTGATATTTATTTTTCTCTCCTGGAAAAGAAACAAAATGGAACTTATGTCTCCAGTTAATTATTTTCCTCTCTCTTTAATGTGTGCTGTAGCATCTCTTTATCATATTTGTGGGTTGTGCTGGTTTTGCTGCAGAAGAAAACCTGATCTGATACAAACAACTTGATACCATTTCAATCTCAACTCAAAAGTGTTTAATGTTACCAGGCTGTACCATCCTGCATTACATGTAGTTAGGAGATCTGGAGTATGTTACAAATGTTAAGGATGTGCTCTGCCTGAGGAGCAGTTTAGTCTTGGATTTGGATTAAAAGCAAGGTTGCTGTTGCTATCATGAAGTGCAATAAAGCTGCTTGGGATTGAGACAAACACATGTTTTCCAGCCTTTTTTTTCTTTTGGGGTGAACAGAAATCTGACTCTCAACATCTGAGAATGGATTTCTGTTCTGATTCCTTTTTTTTTTTTTTTTTTCTAGAGATGTTTGAAAATCTGTAGAAGGCAGACTGGTCTAAAGGAAAATGTCCTAAATTCAGAGCTAATCCTGTAGTTGTTCATGGCCGGCTGAAATAATGAAAATTCCTTTGAGATCACAAGCTTTGTAATCTGCTGTGGACAGTCTGTCTCTGTTGTGTTTCAGTACCATGAGAGGTATAATCTTGTCTGTACAACTTAACTTGAATTTTTTAAAACCACATTACTGATGAAATAAGATTAGTTGTAAAAAAGACTTTTAAAATAACAGGTGCTTAACTTTGTTTCCTGTTCCATTTCTCGAAGTTTGAAAGCTGAAATAATTCATTGACTTGCATTTAAGGGAAGTTCTCTGGGACAGCTAAACTGTTCTGACGACTTCCTACCAGTGGCAGGGGTTGTTACTCTGATCTCCCCACGCTGGTGGCCTTGAACCCCTCCCTGAACTAATTCAGCTTACACTGGGTCTGGCTCAGGGATGTGCCGGTGCCAGAGCTGAGCAGAGAGAGCATGTCTGGGAGGACAGGGAATATGGAAGAGGAATTCCAGAGGCAGAGAAGGATTCCCTTTTAGAGGCTCCTGTGGAGCCCTTCTTTGTAGCTTCACTCCTTAGATGTTGCCACAGCGATGGAATGTGGCCGTGTTTGTGCTGCAGGTACTGAAAGGCAAAGGACTTCCTATATTAATTGTTAATCTCCACTTTTTTAAAATATAGAAGATCTGTTACTCAATTTTTCCAAAGCTGATGTGGTTCTGTGTAAACTGTGGGTCAAATTCATTGACACTCTCCCTTTAAGAGGAAACCTCTCATTTTCTTACTAAAATTGATTATTATTTCCCAGGGTTTAAGCTGTTGCTGAGCAGATTAAATAATATAATTTAATTTCTTTTGAAATATTTTTCTTTTTTTTTTCAATGAGGGCAATTTAAATGAATTGATGGTTCAAGGCTTGCTAGACTCTTCTGTCAGTATTATCTTGTGTTCATTTTGTAATCCACTCAATATTACAATGAAATTATTTCATTGTGTAGTTTCCACACATCACCTTTTGCCTTCCCCCCCCAGTTCTACAACCTGCTTGCTGTTCCACTACAAAAGAACCAAGACATGATTGTATTTGCATGAAGGACATGTTAAATTCTAACACCAAGGGTCATTACTCACATTGTTGCTATACCTATAAAATTGAGTTCCTGCATACAGGAAAGGCTGTGGGGTAGGAATCCATTTTGGAAATAACTCTTTCACATGAACCTTTCACTTTCTGTGACTTGCCAAATACTAATAGTTCACATGTATTTGAATTTTCTACATCTGTTACCCATAGCATTTATTTTGAGAACTCATGTTGTCATAAATGTTTCCCATAAGTAATATTCTTCCTATTTTACTATCCTTTTTCCTTCACACTTTTAAAAAAATTTTCTGGTTGCACATTTTTCCTAGGAAATCACCTTAAAAGCTTCCCCCCCCCCTAAATTGCAAGCCAGATATCTGCTTATTTG
This sequence comes from Manacus candei, assembly GCF_025592945.1. Lineage (NCBI taxonomy): Eukaryota > Metazoa > Chordata > Aves > Passeriformes > Pipridae > Manacus > Manacus candei. The sequence continues at coordinate 8,310,217 of NW_026138073.1, forward strand.
AATAAGTTCTGTTTTCTTTTCCTGAAGGCAGAAATATGTTTGTTATCAAATGCAATTAGAATTACTTAATCACAAAAAGGAGCTGTATGCACCAACACTTATAATTTACTATCATTACTTTATTATTAATAGTAAAAACAAGGCCACAGAGGTCAGTTTGCCAATGGCATGAAAGTTATAGATTCTGATGTTTTTATTAATGTTACAGCTAATTAAACACAACTTTGCTGTTCTGAAAGAGGTGTAGGTAGATCTTAAATGTCTTCATGGTTGGCTGGAACCAGGAGTGGTGGTTTCCTCCTCCCTGCTGCTGCTGCAGGCTGACCTGAGTTCCCGTTCAGTCCTTTCCCTGCCTGGTGAGCTGCTGGTGGCTGTGGCTCAGAAGAGGGGGGACTCCAATTTATTTCCCTGTGAGCTGAATTATGCTGATAAATGTGGTGTTTTGAGTGAGCAGCCAGGTTTGGCCATCCCCTTGGAGCATTCCTCCTGTGCTGGGTTGTTCCTGGCTCTTTGTCTCTGTGGTGGAGCTCAGGGGGGATGTGTGCTGAGGTTGGCTGGAGAGCCTTTGACTCCTCTCCAAGTAGAGAAGTGGACACCTTGCAGTTTGCCTCTATTCAGGGCCAAAAACTAATTTGTACATAAAGGCTTCTGTGTGTGAGATAAATGTGTCTCAAAGAATAAATATTTACATTGAAGTTTTTCGTGTAACTTTAAAACTAAAAGGGATAAAATGAGTATGTTGGAAATCTTCAGCCTGGCTTAGTAAGCAGGAAGTTTATAAATGATGAGTTAAATATCTGCTACGGTGCAAGCTATCAAATGGAAAGGAATGTATTGAGCAATTAAGTGACCTTAATTGCTTGTGAAAAATCTCAATATACTCCTTTCAGGCTGTATAACAAACTGAGTGATTCCTGCAAGTTTACTAAACGTAAGAGGCAGAAGAGAAGTGGTTTTATAGGTAGGCAATAACCTTTTTTCGTTTTTGCAATTGAAAGAAAAAATGAAAACATTTTATATGATACTCTTCAGTGCTACACTGTGCAGTGAATTAGCATCTTTGAGTAGTGGGCATTAGTTCATTTGTGTTGGAAAAAAATTACAATATTAGGTATCTTTTTGTATCTACAGATAATGTTACTGTTTTGCTTATTGAGTGTGTAAATGCATCACAAAGGACTTGATACATTCAGCTACTGTTTTGTATTGTGGTGTAAATAAAGGCATGCTCTGCCAAATGGCCTTTGCAGTGTAAAGAATAAGAAATAGTATAGGACTGTAAATAAAAAAACATGCAGTTCTTATGAAAGGTGAAAAGTGCAAATGCTATTTCGGTTAAAACTTGTTTAAGTTGTGTAGGGATAATATCAATATATAGCTGAATTTTGTGGAATGTGTATTTAAGAATCCAGTGTCAGATCTCAACATTTTGGTTACTAATTTGGGAGAAATAAGTGAGACTATAATAATATGAACATGCTGTAAAAAAAATTGGGAATTCATTGCATTTGCTTATTCTTTAATGGCAGAATATCCTGTAGGATTAGCAAAACTTTGCTTCAACCTGTGGACTGGTGTACTTTGTGGAGATACCACAGCATGGTTATTCCAGTTTGCCAAAAAGTGTGTGATTCTACTGCATGGACAATTTCCCACTCTAGATTTCAATTAACAGTTCTCACACCTGTAAAGCAACTTCTTTTTTAAATGTTCTTCTACAGAGTTTCCTTTTGGAAAATTTCTTAGTCTTTAGAAAATGATCCTGTTCTGTGGAAAGATCCTTGTTATGAACTCCTGTGGATTGGTACAGCCCAGCATGGGGAGGATAAACCAGTTAAAATGTTAACTAAAAATAATGTATTCTAATGTCAAACTGATTTACTTTCTTAAGAGAGGGCCTGACAGCTTTGTGGCTCTGTGAAGGTCAGGACTTTGGCTTAGAAGGATCAAAGAACTTGCTGTTTTCTAAATGTTGAACAAGAATAAACCCACTAGATCATGCTAATACTTGACATTTTTCTTCCTGAACTAGAGGACTCTTATCAAGAAACACATCTGCCTTCATAGTCTGAAGCATAGGAAGGCTCTCTTCATATTGATTATGGGTTTTTTCTTCTTTGTAACTGATTGCAGAATTTGTTTCTTGAGGAAGAGAAAATCATAAACTTCCCACTTTATTTGCTGCCTGAACATCTAGACTCCTCAGAATTTTCCCTTCCAGAGGATTCTTCAGAGCACTTGTGGAAATAAATAGCTAATCACTTTGGTAGACTTCTTGCAGTAAGTGTGATGTAAATAATGGCACAGGTAGAAATTTTATTTACTTCAAAGTAACAACAACACCAACAAAAGGGAAATTCAACATTACCCTCACTTTGCAAATACAACTTTTTTTTTATTATTTAGTTCAGTGGCCTTCAGTTTACTTATTTTGAAATCAGTGAACTTCTGATCAAACAGAAAATTATCTCCCTTCTATCTTTTTTTGCCTCCTATCTAAAATTTGTTTCCCTACTACTGCTGATCTTTGTGTGGTTTTATATACATTCTAACCTATTTGAACAAAAACCAGAGCAGCTCATAATGCTGCCTAGGGAAACTTTATCAACATCAGGATAATATTAAGAGGAGGAATCAAGCAATTAATTTATTTCAAGGTAAGATCAGCATATCTGACTAGATATTATATTACTATGTGTAGTGAAATTTCAAAGTTAATTTAGACTATGTGAAGTAAAGTCATCCTTTTTCAAATGCATGAGAAGAGATGATTAAATTGAAGATTCCAGTGTAAATTAGCTTCTAAACATAGAGGTTTGCAGCTTGAATTGAATCAAGGAGTGTTTCAGAGGTTCAGAGTGTTAACTATTTGCTGATGGCTTTGCTCAATTCATTTCTGGAAATGATATCTCACCAGGGTTGTCCAATTCACAGTATATAATGGATTAATGGTTTGGAACTTTATCTATAATTCCTTGGTTTTATGTTTAAACACTTCATAAACTCTTGATATCCTTTTTTCCCTCTTGAATTCATTAAGAAAATGCCATAAAGGAAAGCTAGACATTTCTTTTTTTTTTTTTCGTATTTTATTATTTAGAAATATATGTGGTTCTATCAATATCCTGAACCACTGTAAGAATTTAAGGAGTTTGGGGAAAGAAGAAAACAGAAGTCAGTCTTTTATTGAGTCTGTTCTGTTAAGAAGAGCTAAAATGGACAAATTTATCAAGTGCCTGATGTGTAGGGTGGTTACCTTTTTAAGGCTTAGAAAGCTCTTGCAAACCACGTAGCACCATAACCATGACTGTGGCAGTGTTTTTATTCTTTGGCTTATTTCATTAACTCTTTTAATACTAACCCTGACTCTCACATGTACAATCTGCATTCCTGTGCAGAGGTTTACTTCATTGGTTTACTCACTGAGAGTAAAGAAACATTTTGAAACGTTTTGGACACTTCCAGTTTTCCCGTTCCTTTCATTACTGTTTCTTATCTCTTTCTCTAAAACAAAAAAAAGAAAACCCAACCCCCTCTGACGCCCCCCAAACCCCTAAAACTCACAAGGAGCTGCCTTTGTCCAATATATACCATGTTTTCAACATCCATGAGCTGAAGTCAAGCCCCACACCTGTGGAAGCCACTGTCCTTCAGATGTTCAGCTGGTGGGGTGTGAGTACAGCTGACTCCAGCCAAGGAGGCAAAGGGCCAGCTGGGATTTCTCAGCATTCCCAGATGCATAAGCTCTTTCAAGGCAATATTTTTTGGCTTGATAGTGCCAAGTCTGAGCTATTCAGTGCCTTCTCTGATCTTAGTTTTCAATTCTGGAAATTATACTTTGGCAAAAAATCCACATTATTAAGAAATTGAGTAAGAAAACCAAAAATATACCATGAGTATATTTTTCTTGTTTCCAAATGTATTTAGCCAAATGCTCTATACAGAGATATCTGCATTTCACCAGATAATTTTTGCCTTTTACTCAAAAGCAATATAGCTTCTTATCTCTCTTTTTTTTTTTCCTCTTGAAATTCTAAACTGCTGGGAAGCAATGTGAATAATTGATACCTTTTATTACTCATCGCTCATTGCTTTTGCATAAAGAAAGAAATTGTCCTTTATAGTTTGCTCTCCTGTGTACTAAGCTGGCTTTAGGCATGCAAAAATGAGCAGCAATAGAGACTACCATTTCTGAAGAGATTTTTCATTTTCTGACTGGTTTGATGGACTTGCACTTTTAATTAACAAATCAACAGCAGCAGTGTGGCAGTAGTAGAGCTCAGGTCAAAGATAATCAGCCAAACCCATTCTAATGAGTGAAATTGCTCTTGGGATTAATCTGATGGTACAAAATCAAAGTGCTGTGAATAAAGAGCCACTGTTCTAATTCCTTGGAAGATACCTATGTTTTCCTTCCAAAATGATTTAAAAGCAGGTAGGTTTTAGATGTTACAAGTTCCTGTGCTGGGAGCTAGTCAGTATTTGAGTTCTATGTCCAGGACAGACATGGTGTCAGTTAAGTATAAAATACGACATTGCAATTCTTCTTTTTAAATGTCTTAACCCTAGTTCTGGTTCTAGATAAGTTCATCTAAAAAGAACAAGGAATTAATTTTACAGACCAGTTTGAGATGTTGGTGTGTACTAGAAGCTGTTCAATGAAGGTTTTGCTGGCTGCTGTCGTGGTATTTTTAATACATTTTAACTTTCCTTTGGCACAAAGATATTCTAATGCGAGTAGGCTTTGTATTTTCATGTAAATAATAGGATAAATGTGAAACTGTGTAGCCTTGCAAGGAGGATAAGGAACAGGATGTCATATCTAAATTCTGTCACCAGCATTTTCACTGTTAAGACATTTGCCATGTTACTTATCCTTTTGTGCCTTGTTCAATAAAAAAGGGATAATGATGCCAGCTTAATATTGTAAAGCATTTTGAAGATGAGAAAAACTTGCAGTGTGGTGGCATTGCTTTTCTCAGTGTGTTACTGGTGAGCTTCAGTTCTAAAACCAGCTTCAGTTTTTTTGGGAGGGAATATTCCCAAGTCTATCCCCTGTACGTAAGACTTGTGGAACAACAGTGCTTTGGGAGTTTTAATGAGAGCCCTGTTTAAAAAATGCTGCTACCACAAGAGCAGAGGGTGATCTCTCAGCATATCACAGTGAATTAGTGACTGTTTGGGGTTTTTTTGTAATGCTCTTCAATTTTTAGTGATAGGTTGAAGATTTTGAGAACCTAATCTTTATGTGCAGCTATTCAAGTTGAAAAAACTTGGTTTAATTAATCACGCAGAGTTTTAGTTGGTTTAATGACAAAGTAAGGAATTTGAACTGTAACCAAAAGTAGCTGTTGTTCTGTAGTTCCTGGCTTGATTTTTGTCTCTGCCAATCTGTTTCTTCCTTAAGTAGTGACAGAAGCTTTTGCTTTTAGTATCAAGTGGTATATTCTGGAAATAGGGGTTTCCTTTCTTTTTATGTATATGTTTATAGTTTACAGAAGATCTGTGCCTGTGAAGTGAAGAGCATGGATAGATGGCACTTACCCACAGCAACTGTGAGCTCCAATTTAACAGCGTGGGGAGATACCGTGAAGAAAGTATGGAAGAGTTTGTTCAGTGCTTTTCTAGATCTTGATGTAGTTCAGCCTATGACAGTTGAGGACTGTGATTTGAAGTAATGTAGCAAAATCCTGTGTGCAGTTGAGGCCTTTGAGCCATTCTGGGACTTTTTTCAATGACCCGTCTTTTCCCCTGCACACACTGTTTGGATAGGCTGCTTCTAGAGGAGAGGGAAATAGAAGAATAAAATACAAAAGCATTGCAAGTGTGTCACTTGGTGAGATGAACACACCTCCAGAAGTAATATACTTCTGTAAAATATTATCCCAAACACTAACAGAAAGAAGAAGAAAAAAAAAAGGCATAACCAGGGTAAAATGATGTCTTTGGTTGCAGCAGGAAGGGAATTTGAAATAGGACTTCAGTGATTCCTGAGTGGCAGAAATGAAATCCAGGTAAATGTGTTGATATAGCAGTGAGTTAAGAAAAAAAAAACACAACAATTTTTTAAGACAGCAGAATTCATGTGGTGCCATTTGTATAGGATATAATTTGAGTAACCTTTTCTATTTTGTGCCTCATGCTGCCAGCCCTCAGTATATTGTAACTTGTTTTTCAAGTCATTCCCAAAGTATATGAGACCGTGGGTATCTCCAGGGTTCTCCCTCCTAATTTGTACTGTCCTTTTTTTGTTGTGAAAATGAAATTGTGGTGAACTACCAATTCTCTGCAAGCCTGCATGTTTCATGGTATTTTTTACTTGTGTTCAGTGCCCACAGGCAAACTTTATTAGAATCAATTAAAAAAATGGAAAGTAGGAATTCAGGAATGAGTCATTTTGCAGTAAAGTTTGGTCTTGGTTTTCTCCACTTTATGACTTTGTGTAATAATGAAGTAAAGCCCAAATACTTAACTAAGATGCATTGGAAATAAGACACATGCACAGAAAGGAGAATGAAAAAACTTAATATAGCATAAGCACGGTGTTTTTCTTATCATACAATGTATTTTTTTTAATGTCCTAGACTTTACTAGTTCATTCTTGTCATGGGAACACAATGCTGTTATCATCACAGTGTTCCCTGGTCTGCTTTCCAGAACATCTCAAGTTCATTATTCTCTGTTAAGATATTTAAAAACTGAATTGAGCAATGCCATTTCATTAGGAAATATAACGATTGGAAAGAGGGCAAATGGTTGTATCCTGAATCTTGTTTATCAGTTAATTCTTTATTATAGTATTGTGGCAATTGCATATGCAAAATGGGATACTAATTACATTCTGCATAGCAGTGTAGTAGTTTTATCAATGCTATTTAGCTATTATAATGCACACAGCACAAACTATGGTACAGCAATAAAAATAATTGGTTTAATTTTCTATTAATGAATCTACAAAATGAAATTATATTAGTAATTTCAGAACAAGTGGTTAATTACAAACATCATTTGCATTTTACCCTTTGTTGCTGCTGGATTTATTTGTTGACATTGGCTATAATTATTTTGTGAAGAATTTCTCACAGTGGAACATGCCAGAAGGATAGTGCCAAGCTGTCTAGATTTTGGCCCAGGAATCTCCCTTCTTCAGGATCCTGCATTAAGCTGGTGGTGAAGGTATTCTGGGTTATTGAGTGGTTTTGGTGTTTCTGTAATGGGTAAATAGTCAGAAGAAGGTGGAACAGAACAGACGCAGTGGGAAGCAGCTTTTTCTCACGCGCTGGAAGCATTGTTTCATCTATGTTCTAGCTGTAAAAAAAATTAGGTCTGAAAATGGTGATTTATCAGAGTTCATTTCTCCTGTGTCTCTTTTATGAAGATTTTGCTGCCAGAGAGGATGGTGTTTCTGACAGTGCAGCAGTTCAGCAGTTTGCTCATGTAGGCTGGCTTTTATCCCTGCTTTTGCAGGAGGAGCAACATGGAAGTGAGCCTGGAAAACCCAGTCAGTCAGCAAACATAGCATAAGGTTTAATTATCCAGTCACTGTGTGTTTTTGAGGAGAAGAAGCTGGGTGTTTGTTAAATGTACCTGAAAGACTGGCACCAGAGAGCTCCCTCCCCCAGGTCAGTCATTGTCTTGGTACATAATAAACCATGACAGAGGGGTGAGAATTATGCATTCCTGGCCAAGGCTTTGTTCTGCAAAGGTAATTGGAATCAGATAATCAATATAATTGTTATTGTGAGGTGTTATCTTGTTAGGGGAAAGTACCACTGATTACGTTTCCTTTTGTGGACAAGGAAATATTTATTGTTAAGTATGGGAAAAATATTAAAGTTTTAAGGCTGAAGTTCAGATGTGTTGACTGTGCCGTGAAAATAAGTATTAAATCATCTCTTTGAATGTGTTTTTGTCTGCCTTTAAGCAAACTTTCCTTTCACTGTCATCTCAGAATTCCCATTGTTGTCCTGTTTTTATTAAACTTGCTGTCATTCCCTGTTGATCACGATCTTTGCTCTCTCAGCCTTACTGGAGTTTAACAACCAGCAAGTTTCCTTTTCATCTTCTACCTCTAAGTGGTTCAGCATCTTGCCATTTTAAAACTACATTGTGTTGACAATAAGCTTCTAACCTAAATTATGTGCTGCTTGCACATCTGTCTCTTCATTGAGAACTGAATAAGAGATGCCTGAAGTTAAATGGTGCATATCTGGGTTACCTGCGTTTCTTTCACTCCTCTTGTCTCTGGATTGAACAGTTGCACCTTATTAAAATTTCAATCTCCACCTCTCTTGGCCTTAAATAGGCATTATCTGTGTCTTATGCTATGTCTGCTCCTAGGAATGCAGGAATTTTAGTATTAACCATGATTGCTTGCACATCTGATGAGTTATTGCTCCCTGTAGATCTCTTTTGATCGCTAGGAAAAAAAAGAGTATAGAAAAAAACAACATAACCTGTTAGTGGAGCTAAGAAGAGAGCAAGTCAGTGTGTATCAGCTTCAACTCGAGGGACAAGTCCAGCTTGCCTTAGCTAATGTTTCCTGTGCTTTAACTGTTTGAAAATGCCATCACTTCTTTTCAGATCTAAGGCTTTCCCTTTCCTTTGTTTTCTACCCAGCAATGTTTTTGGTTGGGGATTTCAAAAATAATCAGTTATCTGAGATGTTATGCTTTGAACTGCTGTGGGCTATTAGTTGGATGCTTGCATTAATGTTTTGCTCAGGGTAATGATTTGTGTCCTGCCCATGTCCATAGTGCCTCACATCTTCCATCAGGAAGAATATGCAGCAAAGGTCCAGGCCCGTGGTCTTAATGGTCCTTTCCCCAGCATCTCCCATCAGTTTGCTTCTGATGTTTGCTCTCTCTCAATGGAGTTAGCAATGAATGATGTCAGATATTTTAGTTCTTTGTCTGTATTCTTGCTCCTTGATCGTTTACTTATAATTTTTCTCCCTGTTTTTCATCTTGGAGAAGAGTTGCAGTGGCCTGGGGATTTCAGTTTCTTCACATGGAAAGCAGAGGTTTGAGTGGGAGGTGAACAACATTTTGAAACCTCTGCCCCTGCTTTGCTCTTGGTTCTTACAGACTCTAACATGTAATTCTGATGAAGTTGTGCTTCAGTTGACTCAGAATTTAGTTAACTGAAATTGCTTTCTTTTTCCACCCTCCTTTTTCTGCTTTAATAAGCAGAATGAAGATTGTGGCTGTTGAAACATGCACTGTCTGTTAAGCCATAGGAACCTACAAATCTTTTTGCTAAGATTTGAAAAGTCATTAAGAGGAATCAGGGAAAGGGTACTGACTGGTCAACAGCACGTTTATCCAATTCACTCTCGTGGTTAGACTTATTAGGCTTCATGTCGACTTCTCTGGAAGCAGATATTGCAATTTCTGTTTATCTGCTGTATCTGTAGACTGACAGACTACGTGCATTAACCAAGTCTGTAGTTAGTTTATGAATTTAATCTGGTTTTTTTTTCATGTTACAACATGTTTCCTCATATCTTTCTCTTAGCAAAACTGGCACCTCAGCTTCAGTTGTCCATTGTGTAGCTTGCACTTGAAGCAAATGCACATATGTATACAAGTGTATATACCTACTTCTTCTGAGACCACTGCTTCTTTTTGGGAACCCTTTTTATCAACTTCAACCTGTCTGGTTTTCCCAATTTCAGCACCCTATGTGCAAAAGCACAACATGTCTTCAGCCTCCACATTGGTGGTTCTCTCCTGTGACTCTTAATTGGAGAATTTAGGACGTGCCACTTCTGTTCCAGAATTTAACAAAATTTCCAACCAGTTCATACTAGTTGCAAGTATAGGGTTTCTGCTTGGCAGTTTAGAAGTTCAGTTTGGACATTCATTCCCCACAAACATATACTGTTGATCACCTGCTGCCTGTTACCATTCACAGTGTAAGCTATTTTTTCCACATGCAGAAGTTTTGTAGTTGGTAAATCAGAGATTTCCGAAAGCAAGTTAGACTTTGCTATTATTTTATTATTTTCTTCTTGGTTTTTTTGTTTCCAGAAGTGCAAGTCTCATTATGTTGCTTCATTTTTCCTAATTTCCAGACAGATTGTAGTGGAGGGCAAAATTTCCATCCACACTTTGGGATGGCTTCCATGAATGAGTGATAAAATACCTACAGAGTCCCACTGTGTGAAGAGGGTTTGGGGTGAGATGGGAGGTTTGTATAGTTTTAGCTGCAGGTAAGTATTAACTGCTTAGGCCTGGGGTGCTTGTACAATATTGATTTTTCACTTTGCAGAAAAGACACTGGTGTTTGTATTTAAGAAAAAGGAATTGGGAAGTGCTGTCTTAGAATGATGGGACCCCAATTTACATAGAAGAAAGATTATTATTAGCTATGTCTGACTACTTGTTATTCTATCTCAGCAATTCATTACCATTGCAAGGTTGTTTTGCACTTGGTTTCCTAGGGAATATGAAGCTTATTGTTGAAAGACATGTAGTCTGACAGTTCTGCCCTCTGGAGAGCTTAGAAACTGCTTTTTCTGAGGACTGACTCCTTTCAGGGCCTCTGTTTTTGGTCTTGCACTAATTACTCATACAAAACTTGCTTCTCCCTCAGCAGACATCAAAGGCAATTTTGCCTAATTTATTTTTGAGGATTTGGTCTGGAAATAGAGATGACCACTTGGAAAGTAAGAGCTTTCTGACTTTCATCAAAGCTGTCCTGCATTAGGCCATCCTTCAGAAATGAGTCTCTGCATTAGAAATTTGAAATGGGCATGCCAGAAATTATCAATGTTAAATGTTTATTAACTGAAGTATTCCAATATTGAAATAGATATTTCTTCTGGTGTTGCTCAGTAAATCTGTGTGATTTAACTTCAGTTCCAAAGAATGGATTTGACATTATAATTTGGATGAAAGTAACCCCTGAAAGTAAGTGATCTAGAATTCTTTTTAGTCTTTTAACTTACTCTTAATTTTCCAAAGTGTTTTACCCTGCAGTTTGAAATGTAGCATCCATAAAGTTCTCTGAAAATGCCATAGAGTATTCAATGTCACTTTTTAAAAAAATCTCAAAAGTATGAAGAATTTGTGAAATGCAGGCAGGTTGATGTTCTGGCTCTAACATTCCCATGTGCTGGTGTTGTTGACGTTTGTGTCCTCACTCCTTGCACTCAGTTGATAATTTATCTTTGCATTAATGCAAATTTTGCACTTCACTGTGTGTGCAGTGGCCAACACTTGGTGTTGCTGAAGGCTGCTCGCATTGGCAGCTCTATTCTATGGCTGAAAACAAGGGATTGGATGATGCAGTTGGTGATCCAGTTCTGTCAGGGGGCTGAGCAGAGTTGTAACTCTAAACTGTGTTAGAGGCAAAAGCGTTTTCTGAAATGCTGAGTGTCTGTTCTCTGTTAAATAGTAAGTTTACAAAATTTAGATCACAATGTACTTTAAGTAGTGACTCTTCTTAAAAAATAATCTGAGAAAAATGAGGGGAGTTGAAGAAATCAGCTTTTTTTGGCACAAAATTTGTAGCCCAAGTTAAAAAAATACTGTTCATCTTTTGATACAGGATCCTCAACCTGAATGATTTCTTTTGTTTAAAAAAAGGAAATGTTATCAGAGTATTTCAAAAGTGTGGTAAGGATTTCCTGCTGTACTTTGATTTGGTACTTGATGTTGATAGAGTTTTGAACCAACAGTGTATATCTTCTTTGTCTCCCTTTACCTTTTACTGAAGACAAGGTGGTGGTATTTTTATTTTTCTTCACAGTTTGCTTTCTGGCAACTTGGAGTCAACTTGTAGCTCCTTATTCCCAGCAGTTAAATTTCATTAAAGACAGGAAAATTATATGGAATAGTTGGCTAAAATTACTGTCTAATATAAGCAGTTGCACTTGCAAGTGTTTATATACAAGAGCGAGCTTTGTTTACTTGTGGCAATTTTGAGATAAATTGACTATTTGTGTTTTTTATTATTGCTGCTTGCATTAGGCAACATCAAGCTATTTGTGTCTCAGTTGTTGTCTTATAAAATACATACTTTTGGGCAGTGTTCTGCAATAACCTCCAATTGACCACTACCCCACAAGGTTATTAGAGTAAGAATCTTGCAGTTTGAAAAGTAGTAACCTTTTCAGCTCTGTAAGTTTGATTTTGATGTCTCAACAGGTTTGTGTTTTAAAGCAGCTGAATTCTTCAGTCATTGAAGATTGGCTGAAGAATTCAGATTTGATGTTCTTCTTTCTGCTTACTGATACATGAAAATGTACAGCAAAGGAAGCAAACTGGATGGATTGAAAGCTTGGGCAGAACTGTGAGAGTTTGATCTTGCTGGTAGCACAAAGATGTAGAGGGACACTCTCCTGGCTGGAGTACTGAAATGTGTGGATCCAGGCTGAAGAGACTGGGAATGGGGAGTGTGTGCTATGGAGAGGAATGGTCTGGATGAGTGGAACTCTCCTTCAAAATGGGTGATGAGTCCATGGAGAGCTCTCTGGGTAAAGATCATTAACTAAAATGATCATCAGAAAAAAATCTTTCTCCATGGTAGCATTCTAGTTTGAATACTAAGAACTGGAAACCAGTTCTGAATTTGGCACCAGTTTCCTAAGAATCTTTTGTCTCAGCCCCTTGAGACAAGTGAACTTTAAGTGGAGTATATCAATATATTATGAAGTATTTGCATATGATATTGAGCAACCTGCATACTAAAATTGAGAAGACTATATTTAAGGTATTCCTTCCCCTTCCTATTGCTAAATAAAAGTCATGAAAAGGAGTAACATCATTGAGATGGGTAAAAGCAGATTCACTCCTAGGAGGGAGAGATGGTAACAGCTGAATTAAAACAATTCACTCCTTAAAAACTACTTTTCATTGTGTACTAAAGGGTGCAAGTAAGGTTGTGGAGGTAAAATCTGAAGAGGAGTGAATGAAGGCAGAAGTCCATAGAAACCCAGATTCCTCTTTGCAATCCGGTCATCTTGACTCGAGAGAGGCTGGGCTGGGGGTGGTGGTGTATGTGATGTGCTTTACCCAGAATAGAAAGGTTTATAAGACTAATGACCTTCTCAGAGGCATGGTGGATGGCACCTCACAGATAATAGCTAAATATGTGAGTTTTTTCTAAATTTTGGCCAATGTTTGCAGCCTCAGGTGTACAAAAGAACTCCTGTTATCCTGTTCTGTGGTAGAAGGGACATTTGATGCATGTGAAGTCACTCTACATAGAGTAGCAGAATTAATTTGTGCTAATATGCAGGAGAAGGCTTTTCTATGTTGCAGGCATGTAGGTTTGTAAACAGATTATATCAACCACCATGGCATTATTTCTCAATATATAGATAGAACAGGGGGGAAAGGCACACAGTGCAAGTGTAGGGTCTGGAGCTCAGAAACTTCTCCTTTAACAGGGATCCTGAGCAAGGATCATGAAGTGACAAATGTGCAGCTGTAATACTGGGAAGTCCTCTCTTCCTCTGGGAGCAAAGGACACAGTTTCTGCAGGGGGATTCTTCCCATTTTGAGGCATTCAGAGGCTGACTGGTGCCAAAACCAAGTTCTGCCTGGTTGTGAAAGGTGGTGTTGATGAGGTTTACCACATCAGTTTTCTAGGCATAGAATAAGCTGGGTTTGATTGCTTAATACTTTGATTTTTGGGCCAGACTTAAAAAAATAAATAAATTCTATGATTAAACCTCCTACATGCTCCTATGAGTTGAATGCACTTTGCAGAAGTGTTAAGAATCCAATAGTTCTCATTAATGTTCATACAGGCCTCTTTCAAGAAAGCACAAGAAGATAATCTGTACTCTGGAGTGCAACAAGCTGGAAATAAAATAGATTTTTTGCATGTTCTTTAGTAATGAGATACACTTGCTTTATTGAAATAAACAAACCAGAGGAATAGATAGAGGCATGGCTAGTGTTTAAAGGAAATCCTAGGCCTGCCTGATAATAAAGAACTGTTCAAGAGCAATTCATCCTCGGGACATGATTACCTCTGTCATCCAGCCAAGGTCAGTGACACATTCAGTTAATAGCTACATCCAAGGGAGAAGCATAAATTATGAGAATACCATAACTCTAAGTCAGTTTGAACATAAAATCTAAAAAACCTCCCAGTTTGTAGGTCTCCCTTAGCCTTTTCAGTTTTTGCATAAGGTTTTGTGGTCTTTTTTTGTGGTATTTTTTTTTTATTAATAATTCTCTCCTAGATTGCTTCTAGAAGAGCCCAGGAAAATCAGATCTTGGTTGTGTTGTGGTACTGCCAAGATGTTGTAGGCAGTAGAGAAAGGTGCACACATTTTGGTAAGCCTGGCAGTAATCCTGCTAAAATGAATTGGACTACTAATAGTTGTCACTAAGTAATAGAGGAAATTTGTGCCCTCAAAAGCAGAATGTTTCCAGTCTGGAAGCGTGTACATGTCCACATGCCCTGGCAGCTGGACTCAACAAGTAGTGCTGTCACAGCCAGTATTTGTATATCCATGAAAGTAGTAATTTTATTTGCACTGAACACAGACATTTTAAAAGTTAAAAGATAAATTTTAAAGAACTTAAATGATGCTGTCTCCTTATGTGCCCCACTGCCCCAACAGTCAACTAGAAACCCTTACCACTGCTTTTCTTGCAGCTTGATTTATAGGTTATAAATAATTCTCCTCAATGGGTTTTACTTTGAAGTCTTAACTTTTGAACTTTAATATACACTACTATACTATATTGTTACATTGCCAAACAGTTGACTGAGACAAGGTGATGTGATTTTAAAGCTGTTTACTCTTGCCTACTTTAATAAAAAAGAAGAAAAATAACAACAGAAAATGTGACTAAAATAGGCCTGAATGATCTTAGGGCAAGATGATACCGTTACCACAGGAGAAACCTTGTTTCATGTCACAGGGGACTGCTGGGGACGCTCTTTCTGGCTGTAGCCTCCTAAGCAAAACAAACTATGGTGTTGAATAATGTTTTGTTTCCTTCCACTTGCCTGTTTGTTGTGGGATTCAGGCTGGGGATGGTCTGAGGCAGAGATCACGCTGCTGCTTCTGTCTAAATGTTGTGCAGTGACTCAAGACACCTGTTTGAGAACTTAATGTCATGATGTTTAATTGCACAATATGTGCAGGGGCTTCTTCCTAGGTATAGACCCTTCCCCTTTATGTAGCATGACTTGGGGGGAGTAAGGGTTTAGGTTTATTTTCTGTTTGCTCTGAATTTACAAATAGGTGTTTTTTGAAGTTTCATGAACTTTATGAAGAAGGTTTTATTTATTTTTTAAATTACAATGGCTCTGATGCAGGGACAGGAAGGAAATGTATCTGTGTTAATCAAAGCTGTCAGCTCTTGTTACTGGAGCACTCTTTGTATCAATTTTTAAAGTGTTTAATAAAACATAGGGACTGTTTCTCCTCTTTCTAGTCTGTAGTCATCTGACTGCACTGAAGTCAAGGGAATGTACTTTTCATGTGAACTTCAGTAATGAGGGGGGAACGATAGATTCTCTTTTGCTGAAGGTTTCAGCATCTGGTGAGCAGTTTCTTTTTCTAGGTTGAAAAAGAAATAAGCAGTAGGTAATGGCTCTGTTTAAAGCTCTTGATGCACTGTTGGCAGCTTTCCCTGGCTAGGTCTAGGGTACTGGTTATCCTCCATACAAATTTTGGGTCAAATTCTATGTAAATTTACTTCTGTTAATCAAATAAAACTCTAATTCATTTTGCTTGTGTAAGGACTGAGAGGATAATTTAGTCTCTTGGTTTTATTACATCTTCTCCTTTTGCAATTCCATACATGTGTATTAAAAATAACCAAGACTGCTTGATTTTGCATGAGGCTGGAAATACAGAACCATCCTTTCAAACCTCTGCACTCTTTTGTGCAGTAAGTGCATAAGTAGTTCTACTGGGTTTCCAAGGTGCTATAATTCCTGAGGTAGACTTTGGCAACTGCATAATTAAGACAGAACAGAGTGCAGCAGTTTAGCTTGGGAAACAAGCAAGAGTATTACAGTGATTTGAAATGGAAATGATGAGGGTGCACCTCAGCCAGCTCAGACTATCCAACCACTGTAACTACAATAGGGAAAGGAACTCTGCAGTTCTTACTGATGAAAAATCAAACTTGTTTCGCTGTGTTTCTATAAGAGAAGACATGGACTACAGGCACCTCTATAAAAGGTAGTGCTGAACATTTTGCAGAAAGGAATAGAAAAGTGTTTACAAGAAATATTTTAGAACTAATTAGAATGTAAAGCGTTACAGGGCTGACACAGAAGAGTGTTCTGCTGACCTTCCTTCCCCCTCCCCCTTTTCCCATTTATCAGATTTTTCATCATATTACACATCTGCAGCCTTCAGAACAAATTCTGACCAGAGTATTCAGTGTCACTGCAGTGGTTTGACCCTAGTTGGATGCCAGGCACCCACCAAAGCTGCTCTATCACTCTCCCCCTAAGCTGGACAGCTGAGAGAAAATACATCAAAAGGCTTGTGAATCGAGATAAGGATGGGGAGAGATCACTCACTCATTGCCATCATGGGCAAAACAGACCCCACTGGGGGAAATTAGTTTAATTTATTTCAAATCAAGTCAGAGGAGAGCAATAAGAAATAAAACTAAATCTTAAAACCACCTTCCCCCCACCCCTCTCTTCTCAGGCTCTACTTCACTGCTGATTTTCTCTCCCTCCTCCCCCTCAGTGGCACAGGGGGACAGGGAATGGGGGCTGAGGTCACTTCATCACACATTGTCTCTGCTGTTCCATCCTCTGCAGGGGGAGGACTCCTCACACTCTTCCCCTCCTCCAGTGGGGGCTTTCCATGAGATTGCTGCAGGGCAATCTCTGCTCCAGGCACCTCCTCCCCTTCCTTCTGACCTTGGTGTCTGCAGAACTGTTTCTCCTACATCTTCTTAATCTTCTTTCTGGCAGCAGTTTTGCAGGGTTTTCTTCCCCTCCTTAAATCTGTTATCCCAGAGGCTCTGCCACTGTTGCTGATGGGCTCAGCCTTGGCCAGTGGTGGGTCTGTCTTGGAGCCAGCTGGCACTGGCTCCATTGGAGATGGGGGGGCATTTCTGGCAGCTTCTCCCAGAAGCCACCCTTGTAAACCACCCCCCACCAAAACCTTGTCTCACAAATCCAATACTGTGGTATTGGGTCACTGTGAGGAAGAACCTGAGATGTTTCCTCAGGTCGGAAAAAAAGCCAACCCCTATGAATTCCTGTTTCTCATGCAGAATGATGCCTTTAACCCTCTGTAATGAAATTTTTATATGTGAGAGGGATTGTCAGCATCATCCTGTATTGTTCTTTGATGTGCCCACAAAAATACTACAGTAGAAGGTATTAAAGAAGAAATTGTGTGAGTAGCCCCAACAGCATAATTTGTGTCTTTACCCTGACCCAATTTGTGTCAGAGTGAATTTCCTCCTTCACTGGAATCATTGTGTGTGTCACATGTATGTTTGTAACTTCTTGTCCTGCATTCCTTGTCATTATTTCATAATTTTGGAGGAAGAAGTAAACCAGTAACAATCTTGTGTCAATCTCCTCTGTACAGAGGAGGGAAACCTTCTTTATCCCTTGGATGCAAAGGACTGGTTTGCACAGAGGTTGTGCTTGAGCATCACTGAGCTGCTGAGTCTTTAGGTATCAGCTGCTGATGATCTCCAGAGAATTTGCTGTGACCTGTGGGTAGATCAGACATAACAAAGTAAAGAAGTGCATTCATCTTATTGCACATCATCCCCCTGCCCACACAATTATATTAAAAAATAAAAAATTCACCCCCCCCAACGTTTACTTTGAGTGCTGCTGTAGTTGATCTGCATTGCCCAGTTCTGGATCCAAGGCTGAGGTCCAATATACTTAAATTTTAAAATGTGAATAATTAGAAGTTTATCCTCTCCCGTCGGGAATGTTGTGCCTTTCTAATTTTTGGTGATGTGGAAATATAAATTAAACAGAGCTCACTCCATAGCTTTTCTTACTGGTGTTTTTTTTCACCTTTTGATAGATAAGAACAAAATTCAAGTCTTGCCTAAAGGGCTGCTAATTTATTTGTTCTTGATCTCTTAAACCTCTTTCCAAGAGGCCAGAATACTGACTCTGAGGTTTCTGAATTATTCTTTTCTTTGCTTTTCAATCCCTAAAGAGTACAGGGCCTCCTGCTAAGAGGGTTATTTTTATGTTCTGTCCTGTAGTAAAAGGTGCACTGCATTTTAACAAGACTTCTGTTTTTAAACAAATGAAGAGGTGCCTTGAGCAGAGGTATTTATACAATGCTGTAACCATTATAGTGGTTCTCTTCGGGCAAAGTGAGACATGGTAAATAAGGGCCTTTCCAATTCCAAACTCTGAAATCATTAGAGTGGGAGGCTAATAAAGTTCTATTGTAAATTCTAAAGGCCTGTGGGGTTTGTGGGTGTGTGTGTGTTTGTGTTAGGATCACCAGTCTTTGCTGTTTCACCTGCTAAAGGGGGCAAACCTTTTTCAGGGCTCTGGGAGACCCACCTCCCTCTTACTGTTCACTGAGGTGCTATTTGGCACTCAGGGGCCTCTGGTTATGAATCCTCCTCTTCAGCTTGTGAAATTACATGGCAAATTCTTTTTATTCCCAGTGTTCCTGCTGAAGCTGCTGCCTGGCATTCCTGATTTGTCTAGGACCTTAGTTTTGCTGTAGTGCTGAGAAATGACTTTTTTATCTCCACAGCCCAAGGAGCATAGAGAAAGCAGATCCACACAGGATTCTGGTGGAGATGGCTCTCTGCACCAGAGGAATGTTTAGTTTTCCCTCAAAAACCTAAGGCTGAATGCAAGTGGGTAGGTGACAAGAAAGCAAGAAAAACTATAGTCTGCTAAATGCTGTTTTCTTGCAACAGATGTAGTAGTGGTACTTCTGGTTCCTCTTTTGGGGTTTGGAGCCCATAAGCTTATATGTTATTGCTGATCACTGCTAGGTGAAAATAATGACAGTTTTCTGGATTGATGGTGTAACTGCTGTGTCTTATGCCAAAGATGGTTACAGTTCTGGAATCAAAGAAAGAATTACTCCCATATAAATAACCTTTAAATTGGATTTTATATTTTTTAAAAAAGTGTTGGGCTATTTGGAGGAAATCTGACTTTCTTGTTCCTCTCAGGTGAAATGGAGCTGGACTCCATATGTAGACTAATTTTCTTATGTGAAGCTTGATCTTCCTCTTATAGTTGTTAGACTTATCTTGGAATACACTGGCTTATACAGGAGTGTTAAAATTGCATCTACCTTTCATGCTAACCAGAGGTAGGATGTGGTTAGGATGTGCTAGCATAAACCTGTAGTAAAGCTTTTTCCAGAGTAACTTTCTCTTGAAATTCCTGGAGACCTTTATCAGATTTTTAATAGGCCTAGCCCCAGCCCTGTAGGATGTGGATATGCATTTCAGAAGCTGGAGGAAATAGACTTTTATTGTTTTCTTTTTCCCCCAGAATCATACAGCTATTGCTGTAATGGAATATAAGTGAGCCTTCTTTGATCTACATTAAAGATCAAAAATATGCTGTGCTTTCCTGTTCTGAGTTGCCCTTCCCTGAAATTTTCAAAGGTTTTCTGGCACTGAAATTCATCAGGAGCTTCAGCACCCCTTTGAGAGTTGTCTGGAATAGGAATGGCCTTTTGTTATTCCTTTCCAATAAAAAAGAAACCCTGTGCATAAGTACATTTCTGAATCAGTCTCCAAACTCCAGAAGCATCACTTTCTTCTGCATACAAACATATGGTGGTGGCAGCAGCAGCTGAATTGATCTGAAAATTTAGATGCACGTTGTATGAATTTCACTGGAAACCTCACCTTGAAAAAGACCCCTGGACATGAAAGGCCACTGCTCCATGTGCTGGTTCCCAGAACTCTCCAAGGATTAATTAATTTCTCTGGTACTGCTGACAAGCCTTTGTACCTAATGGGGATTTGGTAGCTGGTAAGTTGATGGAATTCCAGACCATACAGACATTTAACCATCTGCCTTGTTTGTTTTCTCTGGAATAAGCTTAGCCCAGTTCAAACTAAATAATTTTGGAAGAAGGGACTGAAGAGAGAAAAAGCCAAATGTTTGTTTGCTAATTTACAAACCAAAATATTGTGCTTAGTTTTAAGTATTGTTTACACTGTAATCAGCTTTTAAAATTTAGTTTTGTACCTGATTGCAGATATAAACATATGTGATTATTGATGACCAGCCTTCCAGCAGTCATCCTAAACTCTTTAAGTTCGATTTTGAAAGTAAATGTAAATCACTCTTTTTCTGCTTGTGGTGGCAGGCTTTACTGGCACTGAGAAAAGAGGCTGCATACCAAGTTTTAAAAAAGATACAAAGATAATGTTGATTAATGTGGGTTATTATGTAGGTGCTGGACCAGCATTCATAACAGAATCAAAGGTGTTATAGAAATTAAACTTACATTTAATTATAATTACAAATTACCTCATTTCCTCAGTCCCCTATCACACCTGTCTGCTCAGTGTTCATTATCATGACACAAACCCCACCAAAATATGGGTGAACCTGCAATGTGCAGCACTAAGAGTGCTCAAAGGAACTAATTCTGTCGAGGGGCAGACACCAGGGTGGTCACCTTAGTGTGGCTTCCACAGTCACTGGACAAAGCCATATGACTTTCCCAAATTAATTTATGTTCTAATTAGATCTTTAAGATCATCTTATCTTTATTTGTTAAAATTCCTCTTGATAAAAGATCTCTGCCCTGGGTAATTTATCCAAATGGTAAGTACTCATTAAGAGAAATGCACCAAACAAAACATGCACTTCATTTCTGAGCTCATCTCTTTTAATAGTTGTCATTTTCCATCAGTAGAAGCTTTTATACTTTTGTGTTTCTAAATTGTTAAGGTCTGTGTGGCTTGTAGCTGCTTTTGCACTCAAGGCACTCCTCAAGCTTCCCTTCAATAAGAAAGATGAAGTTCTGTGCCCTTTGGCAAAGGATCTTTTCTAATTGATTTGTTGTGTTTGTCTCGCTTGAATATCCTCCAATATATCTGCCTGATTAAAAAAATTATAAATCCTTGCATGAGGCCTTATTCCAGCTGTGGCTGTACCAGTGCCAAATGCAGAAGGTAATTTAACATTTGTGTGCTTGGGATCTTCCTGTGTGCGTGTCCAGCAGTGATACTAAACCTCTGCTGCAAGGTCTGTGAAATGAATTCCAGTGACTCCAGAACTCTTCCAAACTCCTGATTCTCAGTGCACTTGCTTGCATGCAAATATGACAACAGACTTTTTGTTCACCTTGATGTTTAGCTAAGCCTCTACTCTTTGCTCAGCTTTCCCACTCAACTGATTTTCTTCCTTAGCACTGGTGTCCTACTGTGTTCCAGAGCATTCTTCAGTCTGTGACACACAAGCCTTATCTGCAGTGATTGAAATTTCCTTTTAAATACCAGTAAAGATGTTAGTATGGGATTAAATGCCAGATTCTGCGGTGTTCATCTAAAACCAAATGATTCTAATTTACAGTTATTAGGGTCTGTTAATGATTTTTTAAAATTGCATTTTGTGTACATCGTGACAAACTTACATTATTCTGGTTTCTTAACCAAAAATGTCCTGTGTGGATAAAATGTCCTGTGTGGATAAGTTGTTTTGTGAAAATGTGGATCATTTTAAAGAGGTACCCTTTTTTATCAGTCAAGCTTTCAAATGTAAAGAAAAAAAAAAAAGCTGAATTCTAGATAGCTAACTTTATTTCCTGTAAATTCATCTCAAATGGCATTAGTTTTACCTTATTTTAATTGCTTATTAGTAAAGGCATTCATCAACTATTGCAGTATTTTGCCATTGGCTGATTTCAGGCTAACAAGAATATAATTAGCTGACTTGCCCAATTTGGGGATATTGTTTTTACTTGTTTGGTTTTTACAGCTTAGCAATGTAATCTTTTTCTGACACTTCGGTTGCTGCTTGGCTGAGCTGTTTCAGAATTCTGGGATGCAACTTTTTGAGATCTCTTTAATTTCAGCAACTGTTGATTAATTTTCTCTCCCTAATAATTGTAGAAAGCACCTCACCCTCCAACTGCATCATCTCACTTTTTCCTGAAGTATAGTACTTATTGAATACTTTTGCTTTTTTCTCTATTATTATTTTTACTAATACTTCTACCACAAAAGATGCAGATGTACAGCACAGTTATAAATTCCGTGTTCTTAAAGATATTTCTCTTTATGTTCTAAACTCTGCCGTCCATTTTTCCATATTTTTCTTTTTTCCTTGGTTATGCAATTTCTTAGCCCTGACTCACATGCATCTCTGGGAATGGCTTTACATTCTTTTATTTGTTATGTACCTTTCACTACTCATCGAAATCATGTTAGTTTATTTTTCTTTTAATCAGTATGACCTAATTTCTGTTTGAATTCTGACTTTCCATGAACTTGCAACATGTTCTTAAACAGTGCCCGACTTTATAGAACCCAAATCGCTTGTTCTCATCTAATGAACAGTTCACAGTTTTATTATTTACATTTCTATAATTGTTAAGTTTACTGAATGTTTTCTTAGTTTGCTGTCACTTTTTGTGTTCTCTTACCTTGTGGGTAGTTTTGTGTTGTGTATCTGACTCTTTACTTAGGAAGGGGTCAGCAAAGGTGAGATAATGAGGTGTTCTAAATGCACTTCCAAGAACTGTACCATCACATCCCTTTCCTTTTTTTTGGTCTAGGATTGGTAGATCAATCTTGAAGTTTAGAAATTTCTTTGTGAGAAGTCATGTCTGTAAGATAAAGTGTTCAAGTGCTCTAATCTGGAATAGAGATTTTGAGGTAGAAGTTGACATTGTGAGTTTGAGTTTAAGCATTGTATTATTCTCCTTCCTCACTTGAATTATTACCTAAGAAGAAATTGTTCCCGAATCATCTTGATACAAAAGGACATTTCAGGATAGCAAGTTTTTGGGTTTAGAGAATTTTAAATTTTTTTTTCCCCAACTGATTGTTATGAAAGCAAAAATTCTGCTTTGGTTTCGTTTTGCTCTTCCTGTAGATGAACAGTTTTCTTCTATAAAACTAATGTAGAATGTGCTGTAACAGTGAAAAAGTGTATGTACGACTGGAAGTTAATCAGATGACACAGAAAATTAACTTGTATCATCTTAAGGTTACCTTTGATTACAGAAATCACTCTTTGCCCTGAGTAGGTGGATCAAATAAATTGTGCAAATAGACAATGAGTTAATGGAGTGAATTAGGAGGGGATTATTAGTAGATGTCCTTTATTCATCAGAGGAATGTCAGAGTGCTGTATATACCACTTCAGAAATAAATTTGCTGGTTTCCATGTTATTTCATGTTATTGTTTTGATATACTCATGTTGAAACCATAGGATGAATCTTGAGTATGTGTTCTTAGATGGAATAGATATATCCATTTATAATCCACTTCTAATTCCTTTTCAAGTTTGGGTAACTTGACGTTATTAAAGTCAGTTGAATATGGGTCAAATACTAGTCTCAAGTCTGGGAGATCTATACCATTGACTGATGAAACAGGCAAATAGGCTATAAATTCTTTCAAATAGTAAAATAAATTATGGAAAATTTACCAAGATTAACTTTATGTGAGTGAAGTGGCACTAAACAACAGCAGAGAAGATCTACAGTATTGATGTGATAAGCAGGATTTCTGAGAACATATCTTAAGTCAACTCTAGTGTGTTGGGAATTTTTCCTTTCTGTGAAAAGGCTTTGGATTGTGCCTTTAGTAAATTAAACCAAAATAAACTGAAAAAATAATTTAAAACTGTGTTGGTTCAGAAATAATTAAATATGGCAACACATCTCGTGCATTTAAGGACAGCATGTAAATACATGTTGCACTTAGGCTGACCTGGTTGTTTACATATTGTATGCACTACAGTATAATAATTTTAAATGTCTTTAAATGCAAACTGCTGCTGCAGTTTGATTGCTCATTTGAGATAATACTTCTCTTGTGTTGGGAAAAGAAATTCCCCCGGGGAAATCAATATTTGTCGTGTCAGATTCCATAGCTTTGTTTGTTGGGGGACAGGGCG
This sequence comes from Manacus candei, assembly GCF_025592945.1. NCBI lineage: Eukaryota > Metazoa > Chordata > Aves > Passeriformes > Pipridae > Manacus > Manacus candei. The sequence continues at coordinate 8,334,266 of NW_026138073.1, forward strand.
GCCTCTGGGGAAGAGCTGATCGTTCCTATGCTCCTGTATTAGCAAGAGCTATTTGTGGAGTAAAGGATTGCTCAGTCCAGATTCATCTATCATCCTGCTCTCTTCTGACTGTTCCCTGAGCACCCTGGCCTGGGTAAATTCTACACTCTGAACTTGAGAAAGTAATAGCTCTGGCTCCTGGTGCTTTGGCTTGTGTCCTCTGTACCCAATAATGTTTGGCTGTGCGTGTTCAGTAGGGACAGGGAACACCAGTGTATGGGAAAGATAAAGGGGGCTGTAAATAGCTGGAGAAACATGCTTACTGAGTTTTTTCTCCAGCACAGAAATAATGACAAACTGTGCAATAGAACTGCCTTTTTTCCCCTCCTGTTGTTGAGTGGGTGTAGGCATATAGATATTTGTGCACCAAATGTTCATAAAATAAATGACATACTAATAATATGCTCTGATTTGTCTTCAGAATTCTCCTGTGGAGTACGAAGCTCCACATAATTCATCATACATATATTTCCTCTGTATAAAAAGTTCTGTTGCAAATTTAGCCAGCTGCCCTCTATGGACATGTAGAAATTGCAGAAAAAAAGAATTACCCTGCCCAGTAAATAACCTCACTGTCCACCTGAGCAGGCACAGGGCAGGCACAAGCAGGGTTCCCTCACTGTGCCTTCCAGAAGGGGTCATTGTGCTCTTTACCCCATGCACAGAACTACAGGTGTTCACCATGGGGGAATGTGGCTGCTCCCCACACTGCTTTTGGGTTTGAAATCCCATTTTCAAGAGATGCAATTGCTTCAGGGACTTCTTGTGAGATCGTGTGACTCTTTCATCTACGACTGCTCATCTCCAATTGCCAATTCTGCAGAGCGGCTCCCTTATCAGCAGTGCAGGGATCCCCCAAGGGCTGCTTGCCTGCTTTGATAGTGCAAGTGGCCAGGGCACAGGCACAAACTGAGAAGCTGCAGCTGAGTGAATCTACAACTGCAGTGTCCTGTGCTGTACATTCTGAGGAGATGCAAATCCAAGTCCATTGTGAAAGTAATAATTTCGAGTAAAGTATTCAGCTGTAGGAATATGGATTAGCCATTGCTATAGCAACCTGTGTACATTCTTCAGTTAAATAATGAATTACAGAGTGTTAGTCCTACATCGTGAAAGAGCAAGGCCCAAAATTTCATTCTTTGAGGTTAACACGTGGGTCAGTCACAGCTTGGACTGTGTGTGCTGCATGTGGGACTGGAGCATTTTGCTGTGTAGCAGCTGAGTTTCTCTTCCCGTTAGCGAAGTGCATTAGGAGCGTGTTACATGCCAGCAGAGCAACAACCCAAAATATCCAGGTCTTTAACCACTTGAAACATTGTATTCAGGAAATTTTGGATTTTGTCAATGTGGGTTTCTGTGCTTTAACGTTAAGGTGGTGTGATACTGGAAAGTGAACTCCTGTGTTATGTCACTCCATCAAGGGCTATCAAAAAGGTCAAAGGGGAGCTTGTAGAGCATCTTGGATTGCCAGGGGGTAGAAGCTTCACTCAACTTGTGCAGTGTGAGGTTAATGAGAATATATTAAAATTAGAATCAGTTATCAAGATTGATTAAATAACCTGGATTATCTCGGGTAACATTGTTAACACAATTGCTTCACAGAGCACGGGAGTAAGAATTAGCTGTTAAAACTGAGTGTCAGAGGAGACCTTCCCTTGGAAGTGATCACCTACTGAATTGTGAAGTTTTAAATTTTTGAATATTTAACTGATACAGGAGATAGAATGATATATATCAGGAAATTTGCTTGCATTGATACCTATACATGTATACAAACATCTTGTTTAATCAAATAGCAACATGTGAACTAGTTCACCTATGGCTACTGCAGAAAAAGGGTTTTCCCATATAATTGTAAGAGGCAACTTGGAAGAACTTGATTGCAACACTAGGAAAAGAGCTTTCTTCCATGCACTAGTAAGTGCTTTCAGTGAAGGGGATGTGGATGATAGTTTTGCTGGTGCTAATCATGCAAGGAAGCAGAGGAAAGAGGTTGGAAAATGATGGGAAAAACACAACCTTCCATATTGCCAATTATTAGGAAGCCAGTCTGTGGCAAGGTGCCACTTCACATTTAAAATAAGAGCCTGCTGCCCCATAAGGCTTCTGATGCTTTTGGTGGAAACCTAATGATTTTTTCCTTCAGTGCTCATTGATAATCTACTTTTTTTTTCTTCCATACTGAAGAACACGTTTCTGGGATTGGTTGTGGAATGTCTATCCTTCAAGATCTAGCTGGCCAAAGTCATGATTGAAATGATTTAATGTTTCTGTTGTCCCAAGGCTGGAGGTGACACTTGCACATCTCCTTTTCAGCCAATGTTTCTAGATTGCACAGGACTTCTAATAAAATTAACTACTACTTCTCTCTTCACCTTTGACTTACTGATCTTCTAATGCTGGGGGGAGAGGAAGGTGCACAGTTTAGCTGGTTATATTGCTGTCAGAAAGAGAAAATCATTACCTTTAATTGCATACCACTTTGTCTTTGGAAGGGGCAAATTTACTGTCAGGAGAGAACATCTGTGTGTGAAATTTTAAAGTTTCTACAAGTCACAACCTTGAAATACTTGATGATTTCCATGGTTCTTTTGTAAGCAGTGTCTGTGTATTGTGTATTTGTTGCTGTTTACTGAAGTTTGGTTTCTTGGCAATTAAGTACTTCTTCAATAGGGAGAAAAAGTGAGGAAGCTTTCTGGGGAATTGTTCTTCCCTTTCCTTTTTTCCAAAAGCCCTTAAAATGAGGAATGTGTGTCCATTTTATTAAGTCTGTGATTAAATTATAGGTTTAATTTTTTTCCTTTTCCTAGGAAATGTTAGATCATCTAAAAGACTGCTGTGTTCTGGATTAAATTTTAGCATTTCAAGAAGCCAGAGCTTGGGTTTCTCAACTACATTTCCCCTTTCTTCCCATGACCAGATATTATGTGACTGTACTCCAGTACATTCTAGTAGATTTTAAATAAACCTTTTCTAAATTAGTGAAAGAAAATTAGAAAATTTCCAGGGAAATCCCTTGTTAGATAGCACATCTGTCAATGCATTTCAAGCTGGAGTAATTTTCATCAGCCTCAATCAGCAGTTTTGTTCAGAACTCAAATATAATGTTTGCTGAAGACAAATACAATTATTTTAGGGCATATCTCACACTTTCATCAAGTACCAAATATTTTGCTGTTGGAACTGTAATGTTCCAGCTTATATCAACAATGAACTAGTTAAATAAAAAACTAAAAGAAGCCTCTGAAATGATGCATAACTGTGTGAAAAGCTCTGGAGACCTTCTGTAAGCAAAGTGAAACAGAAATGACTACCCTTGCAAGTGCTGATAATATGCAGAGATGTTTGTCTTCATCAGGAGCTGAAAATGTGGCACATCACTATGTAAATTTGAATTGAGTCCTAATTAAATGTTTAAAAGTTGTTGGCTTTCTGCTGCCCTTTTGAGAAGATGGGATGTTCTTGGTAGAACATCTTTTGGTTTCATTTTACTGTAAGAATTGTTGTATTACATAAGATTTGTTGACAGAGTCTAGTGAATTTGGTGTCAATTTGAACAAAGAATGTCTTCTGAAGACGGCTTTTTTTTTTTAGCTGGAATAAAACAGCTTTCACTTCTCTTGGTGATATTTAAGAACACTGATAATTTTACACAGATGAAATTGTACAAGTAGTCTCTGGGAAATCTGCTTTATTTTTTCAAATGATTTAGTATTAAATAATTCCTTTTAATTTGAATACATTAGGCTATTTTAACACTCAAGTTTTAGAAAACTCCTTGAACTGAAACTTGCAGGGTCTGGTTCGGATCTTCTCTTGCTGGGTGTGACTCTTCTGGCTTTTACTGAGCGAGTTCCGTGTCCTGTAAATGAAATCAGGCCTGCAAACTGTGCAGCTTCCTGGAGTGGCCTGCCTTGGTCAGAGGGCAGGGCTGTGTTTAGGGCTCTGTGTGTGAGGCTGTGCCCTCAGAGGGCTCTCACAGTGGTGTCCCGTTCCTTGAGGGTGTGTTTGTGCAGTCTGAAGGAGGAGGAGGAGGTGGCTGTCACCACAAAAGGACCATCACCTGATCCTAAAAGGTGCAGAAGGGCTTTTTTCAGAAGAGGAAGAAGGCACTGGAGAGCATGTGGGGGAGATGCTATTTTTCCTTGATTCCCAAGTGCACTTCTAGCTTTATTTCTACCTGATTTACTTTCACAGGAACTAGCAAAGGGAACATGTCAGCTGCTGTTATTGTTGAGAATTAAAATTTAATGCCTTGGATTAAAATTGAAAGGACAGTGCCCTGATGTATTTTCCCTTCCCAAGTTTCTTATGGTAATACATCGTAGGTGTTAACAGAAGTAGCACTTGGACCATTTCAAGCAATTGAAGAGGAAATTCAGTAGAAGCTCTGCTGAATTTACCAAGCCTAGGCAAGCCTGGTATTTTATATTTCTAATGGAATTTTTTTAAACCAAGATTTGTTCATTACCACTTGTGCATGGAAATCAGAGACTCACAATGAGATCATAATTCATTCTTTGTATATAAATATTACACATACAAACTTCATGGAGAAAACATTATTTAGAATGTAAAAATCAAGTGACCCAGAGAAGAGAGTGTTAAGGGTGTCCTTGCAACTGAAATTCAGCTTCTCTTATGCATATGCATTATGAGGAAGTCTTTAGCTATAAGGACATGTAATACTTTTCCAGAAGATTTCTTCCTTACTCAGTACACAAGATGGACAGTGTTCTGTTAATGAGTAGTTATTCAAGATGTTGTTTTATCCTCAGTGTTTGATATGTGGCCCTAAGCCTTATTTACAGCACGTCATTCACACCCCGCTCAGACGTCGGAATTATTAATTTCCTCATAGGCTTTGCTGTGCTGCTCATCACTGCTGTATCCAAGTGCTACACAGGTTTTAAATTAAATTTATCTCCACAAAGCCCCAGTGAGGATGTGGTATTATCTCTGTTTTACAGATGGGGAACTGACAGAGATTAAGGTCAGAAAAATTCACCAAATTTGGATGCACATTTTAAGACATAAGATTGGATTTTAGAGCCCTTCAGATCATGCAGCACATCCTGTGTTCGGAAAACATCACTTGCTGCTTTAGTGTCAGGTGTGTTCTCCTTGTGGGTAGATAACTTCCCCAGCATCTCCAGAGTGCAAACTGAACGGTTCCGTGCCACTGTTGATCGCTAAGGAAAAGTCTGGGTTTGATACCTCGTGTAGTGTCACACAGGAACTCAGAGCTGTCTCTGAAAGAGGCAGAACTTCAGAGAATCACCTGCAGAAATGAGGCAGTGGGGCTTGTTGAAAACTCTAAAGTGACTGTATTATTACAGACTGTTCCTTAATACTCGCACATAAATTGGGATTACACAAACCACCTGAGTTCTCATCCTTGTCAATTTGATTGTTTGATTTTTGCAATGGAGAAAGATTGATTGGGAATATTGAAATTTGTGATCCAGTTAATTTGGGGAATGAATATTAATTGAGAAACCATATTGCCTCAAAGGTAGTGCTTTTTTTCTGTGATAAACATTAAGAGGATCTTTCAAAATGTACTTTGATTTATTTTCATTGTATATTCAGATTTCTTTCCTCTGTAAAGACATACTAAATACCAGAAGATTCATGAGCAAGTCTGGCAAAATGCCATTCCTCTGTTGAGATAAACTTTAATTGGTGATTTTTATTTGTTATGTTCACATTTTGTATACAAAATGTACATTTACATGGACATGATTTTGCTTTTATTTTCTCCGTTGGCAGTTTATGTTATACTAATTTTTGTTTTAGGCTTGCTGGCTCGCAAAAGAGTAGCATGGAGAATTTAAGATAACATCACAGTTCTTCACAGTCCTTTAAAAGTAGCAGTATGGATTTGAACCAAGGCTAAGCATTGTGATTTCTGAGTATTTCTGTTAATTTTGGAGAACTTTAATTGGATTAAATTAACCAGCGAAAAGAAGATTTTACTGTATCATTTTTTCTGGCAATTTGTGGTCTCTGAAGTCTATCTCTACTTTGTTTTTTTATCTGCAAGATAGATATTTCTATATAGTTTTCCAAAGCTCTTTGAAATCTTCAGCTGACAATGATTAGAGAAGTGAAATGTTTCTTGCATTCCTCGTGGCTCTGCCTGTCAGAACAGGGGCTGGGTGTGCTGGAATTGTCTAGCTAGATAGTCAAGCTGTTTCTTTAAATACCTTTAGCTTGTTCTTAGACTGTGTTCCTCGTCTTGTGCCATATGTGTTCAGATCTTTAGTGGAACTGGGAGGCTACTTTATGTGTAGAAAGTTGGAAGGTTTTCTCCTGGCTATGAACTGCACTTGTGGAAGCCAATACAGCTCTTATAACAACACGAGAAAATGAATTTTTCAGGAGTTTCAGTCTCTTTTGTTTACAGCTGTAAACATTTCCAGACTGCTCAGAACCAGCTATTCCCGGAGCTTTATGGTCTTGCTGTGGCATTACTTACACAACAACTGCTTCCTGTTGAGGGAAAAAGGAAAGTTAGTGAGAACGTTGCTTTACTAAGTAGAAATACCTACTGGGTAGCTTGGGTAGGACATGTATCATGTAAATGACCCTTTAAATAATAAAGACTAGGCAAATTATATCCATTATTTAAGAGGTGCAATGAGAGTCCAAAGTTTTCATTGGAAATAACCCGATTATGCCCACCTTGTGTGAAATGTTTGCTATTGGTGCTGGAGCAGCCAGGGCTGTGGAACTGAGCTGGCAAACTGCTTTATGGGTTATGTGTCCTGTGGAGACCAGTGCAGGCTGAGGAATTCACCAATAAATCCCAGCTTCAGCCTCGACAAATGCCAGCCAAATTCTGGGAGCTCCAGAGGGATCTCCAGCTGAGTTCTCTGCCAGTTTGTCATACCTCAGCCTAAACATCCATCCTGCAGATTGGAGATTAAGATTTAATCATGTCTATAGATTTCTAATTACTCATGAGTATCTTATTAGAAAGCCTTGCTGGCAAGGAACTCCAAAGCACTTTCAGTAGATTATACCAAAATTTGGTCCTGAATTAGTTGCAGAACAGTCGTCTGGCACCCAATTCTTGTTCAAAATGTTAGCAGGTTTACTGAAAAATTATTCCAATCCACCATGTGACCATAAATGTTTTTTAGTCTTGAAAAGTTAAAAGCAGTAACACTAAAACATTTTTTTGTTGATGCCTGAAGTGATGTGGCATAGGAAAGAAAGCCAAAAAGACATCAAAACCATACAAAATTATTTACTTGGTTTATGGCTTGATTATGTGACTCATGCAGTTCTGTATGGTGAGTCTAGGTTAAAAAATAATCATAGAGACTGTTTTCTAAAAGGAAAAAAACCTCAGGAACCTTATGGTAGTTACAGATAGATGAAAATGCGTATTTTTCAGGGTATTTGGCAATCATGGAGTAAAAAGCAAGCAGGGAAATGATGTGCATATACAGTTAAATGTGTAATTAGTACAAGCTACAACATAGTTAAGACATAAGATAATTAAAATACTTGTATATATTGTGAGCACTTAAAAATTTTCCTGTTTAAAGAATTTTTCTAAGCATTCCTTAATCTTTTACTAAGGAAGGTGCAGGCCAGAATATTGGAAATGCAGGTTTAGGCCCTGTATCTCAATATCTTCCCCTTTGGTTTTACTTTCTCTGTATTTCTGCTGCCAGTATTATAGTGGAGGAAATGCCTTACTACATCAATTATTTTGAATTTTGACTTTGGGAATATTGTCAGGATTATCTTTGACTTCTCTTACATGTGTAAATCAATCAAAGGAGAAAATTCTGAAGTCCTGATTCAGAAAATAACCTGGTGAAACTAGAAAACTATCTGATAGATTTTAGTGGTTGATTTGCTAAGAGCATCTGTCTATAGTGGGAAAAGATTCCTAAAGAGCAATTTAAGGTGAAAATTTAAACCCAAACTTCTCAGGATTATTATCTTACCTGAGTAGATCTGGTGCCTGTGTGTATTAGATAACAGGAACAAGCAAGCCACTTGTTCTCAGCAGAAAATATCTTATGAAAAGGAGTGTCATATTCAGTAAATAGATATATTTTAATATAACCCTACTAGGGTTGATTTTCTGCTGCCAGATATGAAAGATGTCCTGAAAAAAATAATCACATAAGACTGCCTATATTTGCCTAAATTTAGTTGAGTCCTCATGTTCAGCATTATCTAACCAACCACAGAAAGCTGTAAGTAGGTTCCCCATCGTGCTTTAGTGCTGCTCTGACAGTGAGGAAGGGTTTGTTTCCTTTTCCAAAATTTGCTTATCCTTTCAGTTCCCTTGAACACTGTTATCATTCAACATTACCTTCTCGATGGAGGGCTTCCCAGTGCTCTGTACAAAACTGCAGAGAGCTCTGGTCCCTGCCACAGGTGTCTTTGAGAAATGCAGGGAAGTGGCCAGAAAGCAGGAATGTTATTTTCCGTTTTCTGAACATATGGTCAAGTACACAGGGAGCATTTTGGGAAAATCAGAGGGACAACATGTGCAGAGAGGGAAAGTTAAACCTAGAAAAGTGTTCTTTGCTTGCAGTTTGCAGTTCTACTGGTTTAAATGAACCAGAAATACAAGTCACACATGCTTGCGTTTTGCCAGCACCTGTTGTATAAACTTTGTCCAAAGCATCTGCCACATTTCAGCATTAGAACAACACTTTTAACTGTGCAGTGTGTAATTAGACATGTGCATGTGCCATGGTGGTTCTGTAATTAGACTGCACAGTTGTAACAGACCATTTTAGGGCAGTGGCCTTGACCTACTCTTTCTGTTGGGAGCATCTTTTCCCTCCCAGGTGTAGCCCAGGGTGCTGGGCAGCAGCCAGGGTGCACCCCTGGGCTCACCCCTGGCATCAGCCTCAGCTACCCACAGCACTGCTGGAATCACCTGCTGGGATACTCTCAGGGCCAGGGGGGAGAGCTCTCATTCTTGTGGGGGGAACAAAGGTGTGGACATAAATCCTTTGAAATGAGGCTTCATTAATTCTATGGAACAATTTGGTTTAAGTGTTTTTATTTTGAAGAGCAAGCATATATATAAAATGCTAAAATGAGAGCTAATGGGATGTCTTAAAGATTCCAGCATCTAGAAATAAATGTAAATGCACTGTACATAAATGTAAAGAACCCACTGTCTAGTATTATTAGTTATATATAAATGTAAATCTGACAATAAATTTTCATTACATTACTATTTTCATCTATATGCCTGAGGAATTGTTAAACTAAGTACAGTGTCTGCATTTTCCTCTAAATGCTTGTGTTACATTTATTAATTCAGGAAGCTAAAATGCTTGTGGAGATACTTGGGTATCACAGGAATTGCTCTAAATGGAACAAATTCAAATTCATAGTATTACGAAAAAAACATGGTCTAATAATAACACATTGCATTCAAAATTAAATTCTGGACAAAAGGATGAAAGAAGAAGATACAGAAAATATCTGTATGAATCTTTGGAAGTGTATACTGATTCAGAAGGGCTTTTTGAAGTGATGTAGTTGTTTCCTCAGTGACAGAAGGTGTAAAGTTCTGGGCTGTGTTTGAAAACTCGCCATCCAGCATCTCTGGCTCATTGCACTTCTCTTTGTGTGGACTTGTGCTGGCCCTGAGTCGTGTGCACCATCCTTTTGCCCTCTCTCTCCTTCTGACTGTACTTTGGTTTATACCATCATGGAATTTGGGGAAGAACCATTTCTCTCTTCTCCCCGGGGACTTTTTTTACTCCTCGAATCTTTTCCCTTGGCTCCCTGCAGCTTTTCCTCTGCAGCTCTATTTGCCCCATTTCTGCTCTCCAATACTATAGATGTCGAAATTGAATTCGCTCAGAGGAAATAGTGAACCACTTCAGGGGAAGGCTTAGTTTTGGTGCGTGTTTCTAAAGCCTATAAAGTGACTTTATGTAGCACTATAGAAGTAATAATAAAAAAAAAAGCTAAAACACGACAGCTTTTTCTTTGCTCCCCATTTTTAAAGCCAACTTTTTTTCCACTGAAGGGTACAGCAAAAGAACATTCCTAGTTGTTCCATCGTGTCAGCTCTCTTAGTTTGTAACCTCAAAAGAAATGAGCTTAAGCTCAAGTGTTTCAATGTGCAGTGTGTTGGTCTCTATAGCGACCTTCCTCCCCCATCTCTCCTTTTGCTGGGGTAGAGTTTTCCTTACACTTATATATCTCAAGAGATGTCACATTTTTTTATTGCTCCTGTAGCATGTAATGTAGCCCTAGGTAGCCACACTAGAAAAGAAGGATTTTCACAGTATAATTTCTGCCATTTACTGCATACTGTGGAGCATTTTCCTAATTTTTTTTCCTTTTCTGCCTTTCACCTTTCTGCTTTAAAAAATGACATGACGGATATTAATATTTTTCCTTAATAAAAATGTATTTCCCCTTGATCTTAGTTTTGGTAATACATTATTCAGTGTTCCTTCTTAATGAAAGCCATTGGTTGTTCCATTACTCACAGCAGTTATTACAGCACTAAAGGTCTCGTTCATCAGAATGACTTGCAGAGGCAAATCCAAACCCCTGAGTGCTCCATGCATCAGGGTAATAGCTGTGGTGCATGCAAGTTATTAAAAAAAATTAAAGTATAATGTGTGTTTCTTTGTTTTCTTTCATTTTTTTTTTCCTAACACTGGAGAAAGATCTGTGAACATCATTTATTTTATTGCTTGTGTGTGCTTGTGCATACTCTGCTCTCTCAGTAGAAGTCATTGAGGAGGTGGACCTATTGATTGTGTCCCATTTGGTAAAACATCCTGCTTAAAATCACGGATGTAGGACATGGATTCTGAGTTGTTCTTAGTTATCAGACTTTTCTTTGGATTCCTGTCGTTTTGTTGGATAACAATAGAAGGAGGTATTGTAATCTTAGATGATCTTTGCTGGTATGAGGAAAAACAGGCACAGGTGTCTAGCAGAGAAGATTGGGAGAAGCTCTTGATCAAATCTTGGGATTGGGATTCTGTATTAAAGATAACTTCTGTAATATTGTGGTGTGTTGAGTTCATGCATTCTGGCATAAGCTGGACATAAACCAACTGCAATATAATGCAAGACAGCAATTTTATTTCATGTTAGTCATCATAAAAGTTTTTTTAAGAAAGCCAAGTTATAGGTCTAGCTGGTGTGTCAAAACAGAAAAAAAAATTATGTGTAAATTTTGGAAATGTGTGGAGAAGTTGAGCTGTTACCTGAGCACAGAGGCACAGAGGCAAACAAGAGCTTCCACTGCCAGAATTATTTTTGCAGCATGGTTAAATGGTGTTTGAGTCGTCTTCTAAGGAACACAGTGTACATGTGGACACTTGAAGAATGCAGAGCATGTTTAGCACTTTCATGGCTCTTCTAAACTCTCATTCTTCTCTGAGTTTAATGTATTATACAGTTCTTTTGCCTGTACAAACCTTTTCATTTATTGTTTATAACTTTGCACTCTTTACCTGAATTGTAAGAAAGAAACAAGTTGGCCTAATTTGTATTCCAAAATGCTTGCTATAGAAATGGATTTGACAAGTACTTCTACGTCATTTAAAAATATTTATGCCCTCTCCATGTATTATGGATGGTATATAGCTTTTGATGTCTAGCTTGATTCTGCATTTGTTGATTAACTTGTCAATGTTGTGATTGCTTTACAGTGTTGCTGCAAAGTGGTTCACTTGCTTTTAGGTGTCTGCATCCTTCTTGGTGAACAAAGATCCCAGTGTCTGAAGTTTGAGTTGGTTTTGAGGGGGTTTTGGGTATCTTGGGAGCAGAGGGAAGGCTGGTTTTGGTTTTTTAAGTTAGTTTTATTTTTTGTTTGTTTGTTGGGGGGTTTGTTTGTTTGTTTGAAGACGGTAAATATCATGACAATGATGGACCAGACAACTTGGAAATAGGAAACTGAGGACAAACTTACATACATATGTCAGTGTGCACCCACACATTACCTTAGCAGGTGCAGTAGACAAGCTTGAGGAGAAGCAATTTTGAAAAAAAAAAAAGTGCAAAGTTTACTTTTAAAATAAATCACTGGTGTAACCCAACAGCTACAAACCTGCAGGGGAAGGGACAATTCCCATGGTGGTCACGGTCGTGCCCTATGAAAACATGCTGTAACAGCAACATCAAGGCTTCCAGGCAAAAGTGGGAGAGAGCAGAATGGAAAATCCTGCCTGAGAGGTGCTGTGAAATGCTGCTGCAGGTCAGGTGAGGGGGAATAGAGCTGCAAGGGGAGGCAGGTTGTGGGATTGCAAATGGATGGCCCTTGGCATCATCCATGCTCAGGTGCTTAGGTAGTATGTAACAGACCTCAGGCTATTTTCATTTTAAGTGTAGATAATTTAACTAGATTGACCATGCTAAGAAAATGGCCATATATTTAAACAGTAATAATTTTGATGTTTCCTTCCCTGCTAGATTAAGCAGGGGAAACCACGTGTAGTGGATTCGAGTCCATCATAATCTGCCTGTGATGGGAGAAATTGGTCCTTGTCAACACCCCAGGATTGGTTGCATGCATCATATTTAATGGGCTTTCTGTTCAGCAGCTTCTGTGGGTGGTGGAAATGGAAAATAATCCACACAAGCTTTTCCCTTCAGCCTTGTCTAGAGCATTAAATACCATCCCCATGCAGAGAATCTAGGCTATGGCTGTCAGAGATACTTGAGCACCTTTTCTAGCTTTGTGATTCTTCTTGGCTTTTTCTGAACAGGAATAGCAGTAGCATGTGATGTTTTGGCTCACTGAGAAGGAGAGGGGTTTTTTATTAGGGGCCATTTTCTGGAACTGGAAGAACACAAAATATGCAACTGAATGTTGTGTGAGGGTGGGGTTGAAGGATGCTGAGATAAAAAGCTGCTCTAGGGACAAAGGGTTATTAGAAAAAATAGGTGATTTTAGAATAAAATAATTTCCTTTTGTTAGTGTTTTTAGGAATTCTTTGATCAAAATGTCAAATCATGGCTGCTAGCAACAAGGACATTCATGTGCTTGAGTCAAATAAGTAACATTCTGACTTGAGTGGATTTCATCCTCACAAAGTGGCAGTGATGGGAGGGAAGAAATTACAAATTATAAGTCATGACGAGAGGGGAGGTAGCACATAGGGCAGGTCTTCATTGTTCATTACTTCTTGAACATGGTGCAGATTCAGATGTCTAAGTAGGAATATAACTTTCCCATAATCAAACCTTTGAGAGGAAACAATGCCAAAGATTCATATAAGGATATAGTTTTGTAGGATAAAGGGCAGCCTAGAAAATGGGATTGAAAAATCTCAAGTCAACCATAAGCATCCTTTACTGTAGAGGTACTTTGTTCTCTTAACTAGAATGTGTGACATAAGTTGTCTTATCTTGTTGAATTTAAGAAAAACACCCAAATTTTTAAGACCTTAAAAAAAATAATAGTAAGTTGTTTTTATTTTGCCACATAAACTTGCAGTGTTTTTATCTTGAAATTGAGTAGCAGAATTAGGAATGTCAAAATTAATGAGCAGATGACGCTGATGTGGTAAAACAACAAACTTTAAAATTTAAGAATACTCCTGGGATTGTTCTAAAATAGTCCTTTCTATTAGCACAGAGAGCTAATGGGGTTGTAATTGGTTTCCTTTAATACACACATGTTAAGTTAGCAGCCCATTTTGCATTGCCATCTTGTCTTCTCCCACTACAACCAGATGTGCAGCTTTCCTAGAACTGCACTCATGGGATTGCTCAGCAGAAGCCTCGAGCTTGGTTCCCAGCAGGTGCTGATCTCAACACCTTGTTGTTAAGGACAAGTAGTTGTGTGGTAAAATAAAGAGGCACCTTGGAGTAGCAGCACCATCTCAATTAAGCATCCAGTTGGGAGGTCTCTGGCAGCAGGAAGAGAACCTTAAAGAATTAGTGCCATCATTCCTTATAATCAGTACAGAGAAAGCAACTTCCAACAGTTTTCCAGGTCTCTGATTCTAGAGATGACATGTAACAAACAGGCACTGATCTTGATGTCTTAAGGACCTGAATTTAGGTGAACTTCTATTCAGAGTTCTCCCTGTGTGTTTGACACCAATGATTCTCCAGCTTAGGGTGTTTAAAAGCTGAAGCACAAACCAGAGCCCCTGACCTCCAACACCAAATAAACTTGGAGAATTGAGACCAAGTTTAGATTTCCTCTCAAAAATATGTTTAATATATGAGCAGTATTTATATAGGCTGGGCAAATGCAATGTGCCTTTTGAAATTTTTTACAAGACTATAATAATAATTGAAAATATTTCAGTGTATCTCAAGATTTTTCTTAATTTAAGCATTCTTATTTTGTAATGTAGAATTCCAGTGTCTATTTTTTTCTAGAATGAGTTATATAGATTTGAGGTCTGTTGTGGCTGTAAAATTAGTCTACTTGTTATGTTAGCCTTTAATACTGTATTCCCACCTACAACTGCAGTAACACAGCTTGAAGGGAATTTAATTAGGAAAATGAGGCAGATGAAATAGGCAATGTAATGTATATCTGCAATATGAAGAAGAGTAAATACACTTTTCATCTGAATAGTCAGAATAGAAGCTGTGTTAAACTGGGCTGAAATTTAATCAGAAATGGATTTCTTTTATTTTCTAACATTACTATGTAATTGTGCTCCTTATTACTGGGGATTAGAAAGACTACTATCATTAAAGAAGAAACATCTTTCACCAATTATATTTAGTTTCTGGTTTATCCAGCACTGACCTTCTCTTTATGCAAAAGTGGAGATCCCTGGAGGAACAGATGTAGTGCAGTGATTCCAATCCCCCGGGAAACCTTGAGCACACACTGTTTGCCTCTCATGACCTGAGTGCCCCCGTGCTGGGTGGATTCCTGCTTGTTTACAGGTCATCCAAGCAACGACCAGGTGGAATTCACAGGACTAAAACCTTTCCTGCTTCACTGCACTCTGGAATATTCCAGTGGATTTCCCAGTTGTACCCATCCCTTATTTCCCCGAGGTGTTTTGCAGCGTTTGTGTCGGTGCCCAGCGCAGACCATCGCGCTTCACAGAGAAACACAGAGCAGAAAACAACTCTGTGGGCAGAAAACAGCTGAAGTAATGTATAATAGATCAGAAATAATTGTTTAAGGAAAAAAATTCCCACAGTCCCTTCTCGGAATTGGAGAGAGTAGCACTGGGAAGTCTGCAGCATTGCACAGCACGGCCAATGCAAGTGACACATTTGCTTGAAACACATACTGTATTTCTTTAGTCTGAATTAAGAGAGAGAAATATGTTATTCAGGTACATTGTTGTGTAGTAAGCAAATAGAAATGGTTTTAACATGGGCATTAATTCTATGTATGAGATTTTAAAATGTTTATTAGTTCTAGATCAACCCACTTGGGCTGTAATGTGATTCTTCTAACTGTTGCTTAGAGAGGTATGAGATTAGTGCTTTTACTTTACTGCTTTTTATAACTTTTTTAAACAAGATTGGCTGTGAAATAAGTGAAGATGCATGTGGTAAGTGTATGATGAGTACATGCTTTAGGTAACCTGATGTCACCAACCTTATTGTGCTACTGTTTGTTGTTTTTTGCCTATGGCAGCAAAAAGCCAAAGAACTTCTCCTGGTGATTACCAAAATCTCAAGTTCTCTCCCTCCTTAAATCAAATTTCAAAGCATCAGATTTTAAATTCAACCTCTCTTAAAGCCTTGTTCTGTGTTTAAGTCTGTTCCATGCCTCTGGACAGTGTTTTTATTTATCATTGTTTTGGAAGACGGAATAAGAAATGATTGGTAATACTCTTATTTCTGTCCATAGCATTGCCAGATGCAGGGGCAGGTGTGGTGGTATATTTGATTTTCCAGCTACTGGAGACACCAGCTTAGTTTCATCACTGGATGGTAGTCCAGGCTATAGAATGTGTTTTGCTCCTTTATCAGAAACATTACCTTCATTGCAAAAAGAACCATGTCTTTTTTTTTTTTATCAGGTAAAAACATTCTTGAATGTTTTAATTGGAATGAAAATCCCCCGTGGGGGGTTGCTGATGGGCTGCTTAAGAGAAATGAGGAAGATTGATTGAAGGTCCTAATAGTTATTTTTCTCAAGCATCAGCACAAGATAGCAGGTGTTTCCTCTGCTAAGCAATTCTTTTAGTTGCTAAAGAGACTTGATTTTTGTATGTTGTCAGGTTTCAGGTTTAATATATGCTAAGGGACACATCTCAGACACTTAATCTTCTGTTGACTTTATGGGGAAAAAAATTGTAGAACTTTTTCAGATCTTTGAAACAGGTGTAGTTAAAATCTCCACTTTTCCGTGGTCTGCTCAAGCATTTCCTTTAATCTGTGATTTTCAAAAATAAAACAAGACATGGTGCCCGCTTAGAGAATGTTTATTACCTGGAAATGTAGTCATCTGATTTGTTACTGTGTCTTATACTAAGATTTATACATGTTTTTCTGGTGTAAAGCCTGACTAGATGCATCTGCTATCCTTAATTTAATTTAGTTAAATTCTTCTGTGGAATCAGTTAGCTACAAATTCAGAAGTTCCTTTCTAAGAACAGATATTTCTCAAAGACACTTTTGAAGTGTGTGCACTTAGAAGGGTTGTTATGTGTACTTCTTCATGGGAGCAGATAAAGGAGCGGGATGTTAAATTAGAATAAATCTCAGCTTAAGAGCCAGGTTTGGGTTTTACTGAACACAGCAAGCTTCAAGAAAAGAGCTGCTACAAAAGACCCTCCGTGACTCTCACAGTGGATTTCCCCATCTGGAGCAACATATAAAACTGAATTTCCTGATTAGTCACTTGGTTCAAGCAGGGCAGTGTTAGTGTAATGCTTCCGATGTGTCTGAAGTATTGTCACAGGAAATTCATCATTACTTCATATTTTACCCTGCAGTACCCTGGATATTTCTGACTGCATTAAATACTTTAAATACTCTAGGGCTTAAAGACCTAAAATAGAAACTGTTAGGATTGTGCCTTAGCTATTTAAGAGGGATTTTCATTCTCATCAGGAGGAGAAAAAATTTTAGTGAATGAAAATGGAATTCTTTGAGCTTCTGTAAGAGAAAATGTGATCATCTTCACATTCCAGTTGCTCAAGCTAGAATGTGTGGATGGAAAATGAATAAATACACTTTCCTTAGGTTGCTGGTGTTTCTTCAGTTGAGGTATTTAGTGGAGAGATTGATTTAGAAAATGTGGTCTATTTGGTAAGTCCTGTGTGCATTGATTTGCATTGTGGCAAAAAGCTTGTGAAATCCTGTTTGTGCTTTTCCAAGAACATATGATCCAGCTGTACACAATGCAGGAGAAACGAAAACGGGAGGGAGTAATTACGATTTCTGTTTAGAATTTTGTAGTCCTACCAAGAAGGTGAGAAAAGGGTTTAAGAAATTATATGTAAAATTTTTGCTGTGGACGGGAGCCTTTTCCAACACCCCTTCAAAGAAGCGATACTTTTAGGAAAACCCGAACAACCATTCCAGGACATCCAGTGCCTTGATGAGCCCAGGAGGCACTTTCTGTTGGAAACTGCCTGGACAGTTTGTTTGTCCTATTGCTGTTGTTTGGAAAGGCAGAGTCAGTCCCTTAATTATCTCCACTCTTGTGCCTTTCAGACCCCGAAGGTTGGCGTCCATCATGCTGAGGTTCGGGCAGCACCTCATCAAACCCTCCGTGGTCTTCCTGAAGACTGAGCTGTCCTTTGCTCTGGTGAACCGCAGGCCGGTGGTGCCAGGCCGTATCCTTTGGGTGGCTGTGCTCTTGGCAAGAGCAGGAGGAGTGCAGAGCGCTCGGAAGGCCAGGTAGGATGCGACACGGGCTCGCTCTGAAAGCAGGCAGGGGAACGTGAGATCCTTCATCAGTGGTGCAGAACTGCCGAAAACAGTTGCTAAGCAACTGTGACCTTCGAGGTGAAATTTCTATTGACCTTTTCACCACGGAAGATGTATAAACAACCAGGTGCTACTGAAAGCGTTTTAAAGTGTATCTGAGGTGGTACTGTTTAAATTTCATATTATGTTAAATAACACATCCCGCTTCTCTTTTAATAATGTCACTTATTTTCAGATGTGGGAACTTTTTCATGGAGAATTCTCAGCTTCTCCTGGCTAAATGCACACCATTTGTCAAGTGGCAGTAGGATCCTTTATGAAGACTTTTTTTCTTTTTCTTTTTTTTTTTTTTTTTGAGGGGGGACAGATTGCTTTGATTAATTTAGGTAGGAATGAATTAAATAAACCATCTGTATAGTGCACACATTTTGTGATGAAAAAGTGAAGCCCCACGTTGTAAGTAAAATTCTCAGGTTAGAAACTTTATAGGAACTTGATACTAAATGAGCCTATTTAGGGTATTTTGTAGTGTGGTGTGTTATTTTCCAGTCAAAACTCTACTGCTCCAAAATTTGTGCTGCTTTCATTGGCTGGAGGTGCAATTTTTCAGAGATGATCAAGGTGGATCACTTTTCCTATAGAGGTTCATGGTAAAATTTTAGTAGGAACTCAGGCAATGACTGAATGTGTTTTGGGAAAAGAAGAAAGTTGTCTGGAGTTTATTGAAAGTTTTCTTTTTGTTCTGTGGCTTTATGTTGTTTCTTTCATAATTTGATGTATAATTTAGAGTTTAGTAAACTTGAATATATTTTTTAAAGTCACAAATGTATTTCTTCTGAGATGGAACCTTCCTCTCCTCCTATCAACTTCTATAGATTATAGTTGTTCAATATTGAACTTTTCTCTCCACCTGCTTTAAATGGTGTTTGTGTGTACCAGAAGTCAGATTATTTGGTTATAAATGCATGGCAAAGATGCACAGACTTGATAGAAACGTTAGAGGTGTTACTGTCTCACCAGTATATTTTAATGAATTAAATTAACAGTATTTCTGAACTTCAAGTTTCTGAAATTCCTGGCATAAATCATTGTGATTTACAGATTTGTCATAATAAATCTGTGTCATTTTCAAAGCTGTATAAAGACAATATCACATCAGTCACTGTGTGATGCAGAGCCCGGAAATGCCTGGGCAGTACGTTGGTTTATGCATTGTCTGGATCAGAGAGTAAATAAAATGTTTCCTTTTCTTCATGTGGAGGTTTTAAAAATAATATGAAAACTTGTTTTTGAATTAATCAGTTAAGTGAGCAATTGCATCTGTTGTTAAGAATAGAGTATTTCAGATGAAGGATACTTGTTTTAAAGTTTTGTGAGCACCTAGAAATGACACTTTAAGGAGCCTATAAAACTTAATTATTATAAGCTTCTCTCCTTCTTAAATAATTAAAGATTATAAACTCTAGTTGTATAGTTATTGCTGACTTTTGGCAGATACATTTATTTGCTCAGGGTTTAGCTTTGTTATCCCATAATGAGTATTGCGCGTATTTTATAGTGTCACATTGTTTTAATAGCTTATGTGTTGCAATATATAATGTAGTCTTTGTTTCTCCATTGAATAAATGTTCAGGTAATAAAAACCCAACCCTTTTCCTTTCTCATTACAATATGAAAAAATTAGAGATCTTGATACAAAGACTAGAATACAGTATGTAAAATAGAGCAATTTGCAGTTGTAAGCCTTTAAAATGTCTGTATAATGCAGCATTCATCTTGAGACCTGGCAATAACAAGTGTATTTTCTTTGTTTTATTGCAATAATTTTATCTACCTTGTCTTTGGCACACATATGACATTCTTTTTCTCTTTTTTTTTCAGTAGAAAATAAAATATTAATGTATGTGAATTAGAGAGACAAAGGAAATCAGTTGGAAAGCCAGCTCACTCCAGGTGGTGGCTTTAATTAACTAGTAAGGTTGAAATTCCATCTTGAAACAGAACATAGGATTGGAGCTGTGAATTGGCTGTGATATTTTAAAATAAAAATTCCGTCAGAATGGTCTTGTGGAGTTTGGTGTTTGTGATTTGAGCAGGCTGGTTCAGTTCACACATTGCAAGGTTTGGTGTTATTTCCAGCTGCCAATCCTGTGAATTTAGATTGACACTTCAGAGGCAAACTGTGCTAACAGAAACCAAAAGTAGGTAGAGTAAGAACACAATATTTATGGTAAGGGAAGAGTTCTCCTGTTCCTGGGCAGAGCTGCCTCATTTGGCCCTGCGTTAGACCTGATGGGTGCACACGAGTTCATGGACTCAGGACCCTGTTTGTGTTGGGATCCCTTTCAGTGATCATTGCAGATTCTTGAATAGAAAGGAATTGGGATCTTAAGTAAGGAACTGGGATATCTTAAGATATCCCTTGAGTAAGGGGATATCTCACATTACATTCAGTGTGTAGGCTACAATATGGGCATGTGCTTGACAGGAGGAAACTTATTCACCTCTTTTGTCTCAACCAAATGGAGAAGAGCTAGATGTGGTGAGTGTGCAGGATTAGTGTGTGTTCCCCTCAGGACATCCAGTCCTTTGCTGTCACCTAATAGGGAAATGGTTAAAGCTCAGAGGTGTGTGACCACAGTCTGACTGAAGACATCATCACTCGACTCCCATGACAAAATGAGGGGTCTGTGACTGCTCTGCTCTTCCCTGGAGTTCAACCCCTGCCCCTTCTACTTGTTTGATTTCAGAGCAGGGATTGGGGACAGTTTTGATCAATGAGACACTGTTTTTTGGGCTGTACTTTTGTGAGGGTTTTCTGTTTTGTACAGAAATTGTATGACTTTTTTTGCTAATGCCTGTGCATTTTGAAGGAGCCAGGAGTCTAACTGGGAACATGAGTGCTGTGTGCAGTGCACATCTTGGCAGCAAGTGGGAGTGGTGGGGAAGTGAGCTGGTTATTCTGTAAGCTCGCTGGGATGTTTACCCATATTCAGGTACCAGTACCCTTTTTTATGAAAAGTAGAGTCCTTGTTTCCTCTCAGTTCTGTAACTTGCTACTCTGCAGAGAGTGATTGTGAAAAAAGTCATTTGTGACTCCGTTGAACAACAATGTGGTTGTTTTGGAGAAGGCAGCTCTTCAATAGCTGGAGCAGGGTAGGGATGTGTATAGTCAGCAAATGCATTGTTCCTGTCACACAAAAGGCCCAAGACAAACTGAATCAGCTCATGTAACCAGCATGAGCTGAGCTTCTGCTTGGCTTCTTGAATGATTTCGTTCAGAGCTTCCACAGTTCCACAGAACAGAACTGTGGCTGTTTTAAACAAATTCCATCTCCTCTTTGACATGGACTTTTTTGCTTTAACATGGTAACAAACACTTTGTGAATGACCTACCATTTTATTGATGTTTTCCTCTCCCTGCACCAGAGCTTTACAAGGTTTTGCTCACATCTTCAATAAATATGAACTGTTTTTTATCACTGCCTTTCTCATGGCATTGTGCAGGGTACTTGCTTTCATCTTGTGTTAAACGTGAAAAATGAATTTGAACATTAGCAGAATCCATTTGGGGACCAGGACTTTTTATTATAAATAAAATTATTCATTTGTTATGTCCAATTTTTTTTTCAGCAGACAAGGTATTGATCTTTGGATTTGTGTTCAGGATGCCGTAAGAAGAACTAGCACAAAAGGAACACAGCAACATTTGTAAATTGATTGAATGCAATATGTAATGACAGAGACAAACATCAGATCTATGGCAATACTATATTATACAAAGCATTTTTCAGCAGTTTATTGAATTGGTTATTAAAAGGAACAGGCTTCCCAGCTGGGAACAACAAGCTGAGGGTTATTGGGACCAAGTAATTTTAGAGAAATTTGTGGTGGCCAGCTTGGCTCCCTTACTAAGGGCACATATATGTGTTCATAATAAATTATAATAAACACTTTATCACAGCTTTTCAAATGGGATTGATTATGAAAAGGTTCTTCTATTTAAAAAAAGAAAAAAGGAAACAAAAAAAGGCACTTTAACTGTTACATGCTGAATTCTACTGGACTACTTAGTATTGCTGTTTTCATAGAATTCCAGTTTTTCCCCACCAGAAAGTATTCTGGTTGTGGGAATGGACCATATATAAAAACCCAAAGCATGGGATGTTTTCTGACAACTTCATCCCTATATGGAGTTAATGGTCATTATTTGTCGCGAGACAGTTGTGGTGTTCTGTGAGTTATTGCAGCTTGTTCCTTTTATTAATGAGTAGAGAAAACATTAGTTGAACCAGATGCTCCTTCAAAGACTTCTCCCAGCCCGAGCTGCAGTGTGACTGTTCTGGCTCTGCTCCTGGGGTGGGGAGGGAGCCGGGGCCAGGCAATGTGAGAGCAGCATCTGCTCTGCTGCAGGATTGTCTGGCTCTGAGCTCCCCTGTCACCTGCTGTCAGAACTGCTGTACTACTCGAGACTGCCACAAATACTGTCATAATGCTTTCCTTGGAAGTTTTGCAGTTCAAAAGAAACAATCCTTTTGATTAATGTTGTTTCTTAATATATTTTAAAAGTAGTTTTTAATTTAGCTACAGTCCTGACAGAATTTCCATTGAAGATAGTGCACTGGCTCTGGAAAGAAAGGTAGTATTCTCTCACCAGGTTTTGTTGGAAACCATGATATTTATCATTTATATGAAATTTTAATTCTTCATAAAGTTACAGAGCTGCTGTTTGTTATGATTTAGTTACTTTGTACCTTGCATGTTTATCACATCTATATTTATGCCACATAATTATGAATTTTATCGGGTTTAGCCCAAACAAGTGTTAATGTTTGCCATAAAACTTAGATTTAGAAAACAAAATTCAGTTGTTATATTGCAGAATATATGAATTTTTATCTACATATTGCAATAATTTGTGCTGCACAATTGCAACTACCTGTTACACATATCTAACCCTGTGGGAAAGTATTCTTTAGTGCTCATTTACAGAAGTTTCCTATGTATTACTATTATTACTAGTTTGTTTAGCACAATGTTAAGAAGCAATCATACTCCTTTTAACTCTTTTAATGAAAAGCTAAAAGTAGGGCTGTTTGGTAAAGATTTTGTAACTTAAGTATGATGCTGGAGATGGCAAGGGAATCACATGGAGACAGAAAATGTTATTTGGTACAATATGGGCTGGACTACCTATATGAATTCCTCAAAATGTCTTGCAACTTTAGAAGAAGAAAATACTAGGAAGAGGATGCAATACCTTTGCTGGTGCAGAAAAAATGGGAAGAGCAGATATAAATGACAGATCTTATTTGAAAATGTGAGGGAAGTATAGAATATATCCCTTCATCAGGAATGCAGAGAAGATTCGGACTTACTTTATGTGTAATCAGTATTTGGTAAGTTCTTTTTGAGATACCAGACTGAAGCTGTTGAACATCAGTGAAAATTCCCAAGTTTTTTAACTCAAATCCCAAATAAAGCTGTTCCATGACTCCTCCTTATCTGAGCAGTCCTGATCCCTCCAATGGGACTTACTAATGCCTTATAATGTTCACTTGCACAAATGAGAGTAACAAAACCAGTTCCTATGCTTAATGATTTGTAGCTGAATTAAGCTGTGTTGTACAGAGGGTGAGGAGTGGGGCTGCACCCTTGGCAGCAGCAGGCCTGTAAATCAGCTTTGCCTGGTGGAAAAAGGGGTTCTCCTCAAAGAGCCCAAAGCAGGACTGCTCCGTGTATGCAAACCACTTGAACTTACTGGTGGTAGAGAGGCCACTTAATTATCTCAGGCCTGGAGTCATTTTGTTTGCAGTCTCCAAACAAAGGGATGGTGTTTGACTCGAATTGAGAAATGCTGCTTGTGAAGATAACAGATTCAGGGCTCTGTGCACAAAAGCTTGTCTGTCTGACTTATTTGTGGGCATGGACTTCAGCTGTCTCATTTGGGCTGATAAAAATGCTTGCTTTCCCTTCAAATCTTGTCTTGCTTGAAAGGTGCTCACTGTTGAAGGAGGATGTACTTCACCAGATATATTATTCTGCTTGAATTGTTATAGTTGCATTAATATACTGGTATTGATGAAAATCCCTTTATAAATGCTTTGTGCCAATATTGTAAACAGAAAGGAAAAAAATGAAAGTAATGAAATCAGAAATATTTCTTGCTGATTTGCAAATGGAGTAAGTTACCAATTAAATTATTCATTTACGTGTATTCAGCAGATTAGTGGTAAGAATTTCTCATTCTACATTGGAAGAGGTGTTGGAAAAGCTGTCTTAAGGCCACATCTGGGAGAGGCAGTAGATCCTAGGCTGGAGCCTGGTGCATCTTACAAATGTCATGGAGGGATGAACAGTCTTTTATTAGTCATGTGTTGAACCAACCTTCAAACATGAATGAGAAATCTGAAACATGGGCTTGTAAGCTCTGTGTCATAATAGGTTGCATCTGTGCAATTAAATTTCTTGACTACATTGTTAACACATACTAAAATTCAGCAAAAAAATTTCAATTCCATTTTTGTCTGATCCCTTTTATTCACCTTTCATCATCATCATTGATTGGAACTTATAAATGGCTTAAACCACATTATGCATGAACCTCTCTACTGCTCTGTGTGCTTCAGGGGCACTCACTGCACAGTTCTGAAGGTGTGTTACTAATGTGTGTCTTCTAAAAGTGGAACTGTTTGTCCTTATGAGATCCAGGGACAAGCAGAATTCCCATTTTGTCATGTTTACCCTCATTATTGATTTGCAAAGCACGTTAGCATTTTAACATTGACTTCCAGCTATAGTTTTATGGTATCTGACTTAATTTACTTTGAAGTTCCTGTCATTGGGGTGACAGAGGTACCTGGTAAAAAGAATTTATTTTAGCATAGCAAGAAACCTGGCCAAGTGTTTAGTGAGAAAAGCCTCATTCTAAGGAGCTGGAAAAAGTCAAGTCTAAAAGACAGAGGAGCAAAGCAACGTAGAAGGATGTAAAATTAAGAGATAGCAAACTTTTGTGTGAAAAGTGTCTGGGAAACTGAGGCAGGGGGTAGAAAAGGTAAAACCTCCAAGCCTCCTTTGAGGTTTAACACAATAATTGGCATTCTTGTTTAAAAACCTGTGAAGTCCTGTTCATCTTACTGCCCTCTACCTTAAAGGAGGTTGTAACCCGGTGGGGGTCAGTGTGTCCTCCCCAGGAACAAGCAATAGGACAAGAGGAAACAGCCTGAACTTGTGCTGGGTGGGTGTATTAAACTGCACATTTGGAAGAATGCCTTCATCAAAAGGGTGGTCAAGCACTGGCACAGCTGGCCAGGGCAGTGGTGGAGTCACCATCCCTGGAGGGCTTTAAATGATGTGTAGATGTGGCTCTCAGGGACATGGTTTAGTGGTGGGCTTGGCAGTGCTGGGTTAATGGTTGGACTGGATGATCTTAGAGGTCTTCTCCAACCTAAACAGTTCTATGATTCTATAAGTAATGAATCCTTTTAGCCCAGTGCTTATTTTCTAGTCTAGTAGAGAGCAAATTTGTAATTGGTGTGGTTATTGAACAAACCTGTAATTTTATCCTTTTTTTCACATCAGTAAAATCCAAACAAATAAATGGACGATAGATAACAAATGCTAAAGAGGTGTTTGCTGCTGTTGCACTTTTGACACTATGGAAAATTAAAGTACCTGCATCTGTAGCAGAAAACCACATGCTTTGCATTCAGGTACCAATTACCATGAACTTTAAAAAAGAGAGGAGTATAAAGAAATCTTTTTCCTCAGTACATAACTGGGTTTAAATTCAGCTGTTTCTACTTTTTTAAGTAGTTTCTGGCTAATGAAGGAGATGACAGTTACAAGTCATTCCTGTTATAGTTTGTGCACCTTTTTTCCTCAGTACAGCCATTAGAATGTGATATGCAGCACACACACAGTTAACCAAGTCTGGGCAAGGTATTGCATGACTTGCTCTTACAGCAGAATATAATTAAAAGAGATGATTGGAATACATGGATATTCATAATAGATGTCGCACAATTACCATAAGTAATGCAATACATGCAAAATCTCCATTTGTAATGAAAATAGATTTGCTGGAAAGTCAATTGGAAATTTCATTTATTGCTTATTGTTTCCAGCATATTGGAATATTTTGTGCTATTCAGTGTAATGCAACTATGTGTTTTCTTCAAGTACGTATTTTTGAGAGGCATCTAACATGAATTTCCTGTTGCAACTCATAAGAGGAGATCTAGTGATACAATGTAAATCTGTCATTTCTTCTCTTTGCTGTGGAGAGCCTAATATATAGTGTATATGTATACTAATGTATAGTATTTTTCTGTTGAAACATACATTAATATTCCCTGGTGTACCATAATTATAATCTAATGAAGATATTTCACAATTTCACAAGTAACCATCTTGTACTCCCTATATTTTAAGGACCTCAATCTTGATTTAACCCTGGTCAGCAACTAATCACCACACAGCCACTTGCTCACTGCCCCAGTGGGATGAGAGAGAGAATTGGAAGGAGAGAAGTAAGAAAACTTGTGGGTTGCTATAAAGACAGTTTCATAGGTCAAACAAAAGCCACTCCCATGGGCAGGCAGGTGTTCAGCCAGGACAGCAGGGCTCCATCGTGTGTAGCAGCGACTTGGGAAGACAAACACCATCACTCTGAGTGCCCCAACCCCTTCCTTCTTCTCGCCCCAGCTCTATATGCTAAAGGTGACACCATGTGGTCTGGGACATCCTTTGGGTCATTTTGTGTCCCCTCCCAACTCCTTGTGCCACCCCTACCAGATGGGTAAGGAGCAGCAAAGCAATAGTGAAAACATCCCTGAGTTATCAACATTGTTTCAAGCACGGATCCCAAATTACCTCCTACCAGTGAGTATTTGGAAATCAACTCTATCCCAGCCCAAACCAGCACAATCTTCAGCAGCAAAGAAGGGAATAAAGGGCAGGCCATGCATGCGAAAAATAAGCAGAAACACTCTCTAAACATACAGGAGGGAAAGAACAGTCTGCTGTGATGTGTCATCCCAGTACCTTCTCCAGGGCATAGAGAGTGATATATAGTGCCATAGCCTGATCTCTTCAGGCTGCCTGGTTAGATGTCAGTCCTCTGCAAGTAAATCCAATTTCCTGTGTTCCCTCAGTGAGTGCTCATGCAGAGGTCTGAGTAGAGTCCAGACACCAATACAGATTTCTTCAGATTCAACTTCAGTAAAAAAGGAAAATCTTGAGTACGATTGCTTAACCCTGAAGGAGTACTGGTCTTCTGGATACCTGAGTAAAATAGCTTGAGTTTTGAGATGCAAGGCCTCAGCTCTGTTGGGCTTCACCTCCTCTGGCATCTGTTGTTTTTCCCTCCCTCTTTTCCTCCTCTCTGTCCCCTTGCACAGGTAACTCATGCCCAGTGCTGTGTTTTCCCCTGGTGTCTGCTCCAGAGGGGAGCCCCTGCAGTATTTCCCACCTCGCTGTGCTCCTTGGTTTGTTCGGGAAGTGCTTTTCTCTGTGGGTTTGAAGTGGCAAGTGAGATTATCAAGTAAAGTGATTCCAAATGGCCCCATAATTGCTTTGCAGAGCTTCAGTTGAGGGTCAGGCACCTTCTCTGAGCAGGTAATTGGGTAAATTATGTTTTAGTAAGTTGTCTTGTGTAAAGTTAGATACGAACAGAGCAGACAGTGGAGGCTTTGTTGTAAAATGAGGCCGCAGCAGGAAATAGAGTGCATAATTCATGGATACAGAAGACCACTCATACCATATCAAGGTTTCTAAGGTTGCACAAGTGTGTGTAGTCTGCTATTCATTTGCTAATGTATTTTACTTGTTGCTGTTCCTTGTAACCTGCTGACTTCTACTGTTTCTAATCAAAACATAAACCTCAGCATCTCTCAGTGATCTCTCTAGAGCAAATGTTCATATTGTTCAAAAAAAGTTGAAAATCTCTCTACTGATGCTCCAGTGTAACATTGTGCTGCATTCAGATAAGTGATCACTCCACCGGAGCTGCCTAAGAGCAATTGGTTTTAGTTCAGGATTCAATGATCTTTATCTGGAAATAACTGGGAATGCATTGAGATGGCCTTGTTGCTGTTTGTTTCATAAAATTAGAAGTTGTGTGCAATGAGTTTAAATAGGTGAATTTGGAAATTCTGCTTTTTATGCAGCCTGCAGTGATTGTATTTCCCCAAGTTTAAACACGTGACATGACTTCCGTGAATTGCATTCGATGTATGTGTGCTAGTTTGGGCTAGGCCTTCCTTGGTGACCAGTTTGTAACCAAGGAAGGGCCCAGATTTACCCAGTATTCCCTACAATTTTTATATAAACCAGGCTATAAGAAGAAAGGAGGAAAGGCCTTTGCTCTCTTCCCTTCCGATGGCTTGGAGGTGCAGGTTCCCTGCTGTTGAGTCTGTGTTGGGGAGCGAGGCCTGGTCAGGCCTTGCCAACCTTGGGAGACGGAGGTTGCCGGCGATCGTTCCGGAGCCACTCTCGGTTGTCCCAAGGAGAGTAGTAAGATAGTTTTTTGCTAATTCTTTTAGTTGCTAGATATTGGGCTACTAATCGGGATATATATATATATATATATATTTTATTTTGGTTTTGTTCATTTTCCCTTCCCCCTTCCCTTGTGAAATTATATATATGTTTCAATTGTATATAACTG
The DNA here is from genome assembly GCF_025592945.1 of Manacus candei. Taxonomy (NCBI): domain Eukaryota; kingdom Metazoa; phylum Chordata; class Aves; order Passeriformes; family Pipridae; genus Manacus; species Manacus candei. Next base: position 8,362,809 of record NW_026138073.1, read on the forward strand.
TAACATAAGTGTAAATATATTTATATATATTACTTTAACTGTCTCTCTCTCGTTTCGGTTTTCTTGGTTGTTTTTTCTCCCTCTTCTCCCTGAGGTTTTTGGGGGGGGGGTTACTTCTTGTGGTAAAGTTTGGAGACTTGACAGGGAGTCAACTTCAAACCATATCAGTATGGCAAAATTAAATACATTTGAACTGCATCTGAAAAAAAGACTGATGTTTTGGGGTTTTAACCTTGGCTGTTCGTGGGGACATAGCAGGGTATCTCTGCCAAGCATTGCTGCCTGTTGAATGTTTGGGTGCAAGGACCAGCAGCAAAGTTGCAAACAATCCAACGCTTTCTTGTTAGAGCCAAATGCCTTGTGTCCAATGTTCTGTTAAAACTTTTGGCACATTTGCACAATGAAATTACATATTCTTCCCCCTAAGCCAATTACCTTAGCTCCAGGTAGTGCAAATTGAAGGCAAACTTTTAAATATATACTTGATTTTGCATAGCTCTGTTGTGGTGGAGAGAAATTATGTTGGCAGTGAAAACTTTGTAAGCACTTTGAGATGGGATCAATGTATTTTTCAGATGACTCTCCTTAAAAAAATTTAGTGAGAGACTTCAGACATGGCTGCTCACGCAGAGTTGCAGAGGTACTAGGAGAGTATTGCAAGAAAGGGTTTTTTTGGCTGTGTTGTTTGTTTTTCTGCAGTCATTTTGAATGAATGCAAAACATGGAGTTGCCACCCTTCTTAGGTTGTGGGAAGATTTTTAAGATGAAAAAAAGAAAGCCACCTAATTAATATGCAGTCATGTGGAAGGATGCTAATGACATCTCTCCTCAATTAATGTTTCCTTACTATGACCCAATCAATATTAATAAAATAAGTTATACTTGCTTGTCTTTCAAAAAATTTCTGAATTTGACCTGGAGAAAGTTCATCACAAAAATCATTGTGGAGTGGTATAATTCTATTTTTATCTTAATCTGAAAACAGTGACGTTAATGGAGCACTGCTGAGTTAACATAATATTTTGCTGAGGCTATATTAGCTTAGAAAACAGTGAAAGTATTCCCTTTTCCTCTCTGGTTCCTTAAAAAAATAAAATACGATGCATCTAATATCAATAACGATTATTCATAAATACATGTGGTATTGAATAATTTTTTAAAAAATGTGGAGAATCATCCTTCTTACATGAAGGTTGGGTATTAAATGAAAGCATCTGATGCAAACAGGTGTTTGTAGAAAGCAAAGCCCAAGAAACAGCTTGCAATGGCATTTGTTTATTCAGTTCTAAGAGAAAAATGGGAGACAATTTTGAACTAAACAGAACTGCTTTCTGAAATACTTACAACATCTAGCTTGGTTTTTATTGTGTAGAACATCTAGACTGGTTTTTATCATGTAGATCAACCAGTCATCTGTTGCTTAATTTTCTTGATTTTTGCACAGCTAAAAGTTGGAGGAAGTGTTTCAGTTTGTTTATCAGCTGGGTTTATGTGATGGAGTGGGTGTGGATCTTACTCAAACTGGAGCAGCCCAGAGAGAACAAATCCATGGTGTTAGAAAGCTCATCAGGCTCAGGTTGGCCTCTGGTGATGCCTTGTGTGGAAATAATGAGTTTTATGTAGGGAGTGAGGGGCTGCAGCTCTGTGGGTGTAGCTCTGCTGTGCTCCTTCACCTGCATGTAAAATTCTCTCTCATGATGATTGGTTTTACATTTATTATATCTTTATATAAAATCTTCAACTTGTTTAACCCATTTTTAAACTGCAGAAAGACAAGATGTCTGGATGAAATATTTTTTTTTCTGTATATGTGAGAGATATTCTTTATTCAAACCTCTAGTGAGAGTCCAGGTCAGGTTTTATTCATCCTTAAACAAGAAAAGTCTGATCCATTTATCTGGCATTCACAGCAGGATTGTTTGTTTTAGTGTAATCCTGATATGTGCTGTATATTATTTATTCTAGTTGAGGATGTTTTTTTAACATTTATTGGTCTCTTAGAAGCCCATGGATTTATCTGCTCATTTGTATATGTTCCAGTGCTTGCAGTGTGGAGGATAGTTTGTAAAACTGACTGCTAAAACTAGGGGTATTTTTGTGTGCAAATCAAAAGGATGATTTTATGTACCCACCTTAAGAATTGAGAGAATTATACATGGGATGTATATGGAAAGGTAATGGGGTCTGATCCTCCTACTTTAAATAACAGGATGCATAATAATGATTATTTTGATATGAAATCGATACAAAGAATCTGGCATTACTAAATGAAAGAGTAAAAAAATGAATATTGTAACCAAGCAGTAGAAATGCGAGGGCCCCCCTGGGTGCTGTGGTTGGATTGTTGTTGTTCCCATGTATTCCAAAAGATATTCCTCCATTTTTTCAACACACGGGCAAGAGGAGGGAGCAGAGCAAAGGAGATGATGTGCAGTCCAGCTTTGAGTCTTTTCTCAGATCCTCCTTGATCTTTAACTGTCACATTGATGGTACCTGAATGAATTTAACTTTGTACCTCAGCTGAAGTGTTGTCCATAGGGGATCATTTTATATTGCCTACAAGATATCAGAGTAAAGAAAATAATGTGATTTGATAACTGTGTTTTGTCACGATTGAAAAGGCACAGAGAGATGCTCTATTTGTCTTTTTAAATAATGAAAGTTGAATCAAGATTGTCATCTGATCTGTCAGAGGATTCAGCAGCAATAACTATCTTTCATCTCATTACTTCTCCTTCCCTTTTGAAACTTTTTAATCTTTGCAAGAAAAATTGTCAACTGTTGTAGATCTCTGGTGTTTGTTGTTGCCATTTACTGCACGAAGGATACATACTTACTTTTAAAGTCTATTCGTTGAATTGGTGATTTTGTGAGGAAGTGAGAGTGTTCTCAGCTGTCACAGAGATCTCCTCTGTTCCTTATTCCTGTAGGTTCGAAGAGAAAAAAAAAAAAGACTTACCTACTCTAATTGTGTTTTTAATTCATGTTGTTTAAAATGGTGGTGAAGGTTTTTTCTGCCATGTATGTTTGGTGGCTTAGATTTTTTCAAAACCATTGCTGAGGTGATGATGAGGGACTCCTGTGATAATTGCAGACAGGGCAGTTTCATTACTTCAAAAAGGTCGATATTTGTCCTTTAAAAAAAGATGTGTATTCTTGTTATCCTTTTCACTGTACCAGTTGGTCAGCACTCACAGGTTACTGTTCATTTCTACCCACAAAGAGTGCTAGAGGATAGCCCAAGAATAGGATACTCTGAAACATAAAGAATTTGAGAATATTTTCCAGTTGGAATCCACATATTTGGAAACATACGACCACTGAAAATATATATTTACTAGTGCTTTGTTTAAAGACTAATAATACCAGTAGAGATACTGGAGAGAAAAGGAAACGAGATGTGTGTGGAGGTACAATAATGTGTTCTGTTCTTCTCATAAGGAACAGTGGACCTTTGACTGTCCTACTGTTGCAGGGCTGAGGAACTTCACCGTGAGTTCCTTGTCCCATTGTCCTTGTTCCTTGTGCTGGAGTGCAGTGGAAGGCAGCACACTCAGAGCAAGCTAATGTTATTGCAAATCTTGAATCTAATTTGGTTCGTTGTCAGTGGAGCTGCTGCTCTCTGCAAAGCCTCTGCTGTCAGAGCCACTGAATTCTGAGTATCTGTTTAAGAAGGTCCTTTGTGATTTTCTAATTATATTTCATGACAGTCTTGCTTTGTTCAGTATAATAACGAAACAGAAAACTTTCAAAATTAGTTTTAATATAAACATATAATATATGCAACACAGTGATAAACCTTGAAAAAACTGCCATTCCCACTGAGTAATTAAATATCATTACCTTTAGTGTCTACTGGATTGTCTGTCATTTGTTAAGTAAAGGGAAGCATAAATGTGCTGCATATACTGAAAGCAATTCAATTTGCCCAATTAGCAAAGTTTAAGATTGATTTCAGTGGCATGATTCATCTTATGATATTAGTTGTTTTGTGCCTTTTGATGTAAAAATGTTAGCCCTAAAATGTTTTTCCTTTTTATATTGTTGAGGCTTAATTTAACTCTAAAACTTCATATGCATATTCAGTTGAAAATACTATCCAATATGAAAAAAAAAATAAAGCAGTCATCATCTTTCTGTCCTGCTCTTTGGAATTAAGTGTGCTGGGCACACTGACTGCTGAGGATGTAACACTGTCTGCTGTTTTCTTTAGGGCTTTGAATCTCCTCTGTTAGAAAGTGATGCCCAAGGCCTGGCCTTCCCCACTGTGCAGTATTTGGTAATAAGGATGCGATGGTGCATTTGGCACTGACAAAAGGAAGGAGAAAAGTAATTAATTGGGTTTGACTCTGCAGATGACAGTGTAGCTCAGCTCACTTTGGAGTATAAAAATACCACAAATGATAGACATTTGGATGTAGTTTCCAATAACTGAAAATATCTTTTTGCTAGAAAATACTTTTACTGAAGCGGTAGAAACAGTAAGAAATAACTCAGAAACTGGTAGGCTGTTTATTCCCAGTTCCCTCCAATACCTTTTGGCAGCTATGAGAGATTTAGAACACTTGAAGAACAGGTAATATGAAGGAAAAGAGTATTTTTTCCCCAGTTCTTCAGAAAGCAAAGATAGAAAGAAAGATAATCAAACTCAAATCAAGTTTTTAGATCATCTAAAAGTTTTTAGATCATCTATGTGCTGGCACTTATTAACTCTGTTAAAATGTCTCAATTTATTCTCCAAACTGTATTGGGTTGGTTGTTTCAATTATATTTCTGTAAATTAGAGATGCCAACAGACATACACTGCTCCATGAACGAGGCTAAACTAATATGGAGAAGGAAACCCTAATATTTAGTCAGGTCGTGATCAACAGAATTCTTGACATTTTACTAAACAAATGATTAAAAAAATAAGCAAAAAAAATTCTTAAAAATAAACAGACATTCCTTGCTTTTCTTTAGGACTGACCTTTCAAATCTGATTCCCACCTATGAAGTCATCAAGCTTAGTTTGTCAGTGCACTGTGGCACATTCTGGGGACAGAAAGGGATCTCCCTTTTTTTTTTTCCTTCATTGTTTGGTTGCTTCTTCTCCAGTTTCATATATGACTGAGCTGATTTTGATTGCTTAAAAGCACATTGCCAATCAGTGGTTTCAACTAGATAAAGAACTGAGGAACACATGTAATGTCTGCTGTAATCTGATGAATTTGCTTCTTTTTGCCATACAAATACTGTAATAAATTAAGGGCATTCTGATAAAAAGGTTGGTTTGGTCTATTAATCTTGGACTCAAAGATTCATTTAGGAAGCAGCCAATTTGTGGCTAAGAGGAAAGTTGGATTTTAATAAGCCTTTTGTAATTTGGTAGACTACACGAATCTAATAAACATCTTGTCCCTCCTTGTATTTTTGGGGGATTTTAAACGTGTTTTTCCTTGCATTAGTCTTTCCATTTCTCTGCCTATTCTGTGTGTCTCATTTAGAAGACTGTGGAGATGTTCAATAAAGTCCCAAGGACTGTGATTTCTTAAAGACTCTCCTTAAATCAATACATAGCTACTGATGGCTACTTAATGACTGTCTAAGAACCCCTCACTTTTTTGTCGATGAAAAGGGGTTTGATGGGAGAAAAAAAGCAGCAAACTGTGTTCATGCAAAACAAGTCCTTTGGGTTACTTGCTCTAGTATTTTGATGGTAACTATTTACACTGATAGCCTGGGGTGAACTTCATGTTTTTGAATGTTAGGTACTGACAAAATAGTACTAATTTAATGCCACAGCTGAATATGCTGCTTTCGTTTTTCATATGATGGTTTTGATCTGCCAGAGCAGATTTTGAGTTGTGATGAGATATACTTTAAATCATTGCTTTCGAGAAGGAGAAGATATTGCTGACAATAAAATTTCTCTTCTCTTCCCCTGCCTGTTTTCTTGCATAAATATTGTATTCTCATCTTGTGTACAGACAGCTGTAGTCAGTAATCAGTCTCCTGTATCAGTTATGGTTCTGTGTTTGAGCCCTTGTTAGGATCACTGAAAAGTAACCCATAGTAACTGTAGAAAATACGACAAACTTACTTTGGCTGTGAAGAACGTGCTGTTTAGGTGTGTCAGGTGAACTCATCTTTACATCAGGATTTGAATAGAGCTGAAAAACTACTGTTTGAAGTTTCAATATATTTCTTTGTCACAAGTGAATATTCAAAATCATGATCCTTCTTTTAAATGGAGATGCATCACATAGACTCTAAAATCTAAATGATATGTGCTAGTTTCATTTGGAAGTATAATTAAGGTGTATAATGTCATTTAACTGTTTAATGAACTCTGCATAATGTAATGGCATACAAATATTTGACCTTCCTGACAGTGACTGATGGATTGAAGTTGCACAGCATGATATCATTAGAATATCAAATAACATCATTATTCATGATTATCAGGAATTATTCAGGTGAAATGGCAAATGTAATGGGAAGCTATTATTTGTGTGGGGGCCGCAGATTGACTTTCTTTGACAGTATCAGTCTTTTGATGATACAGGGGGAAGATACTCAGATTTATTGAGCTACAAAGAATGAATGTTATAGGTTAAACAAATGTCAGTAATATCAGAAAAGTATTTTCAGTAGGTCATGTCATGTATTGTGTCTAAGAGTAACTACTAGAAGTAACGTTTTAACTTCTGCTTTTGCTTCTGCTAAATATTAAAACCATTTTTACAGTAAAGACTTTGCAGCATGAAAATATGTCAATAATCACAATTTTCTGGCTGATATATTTTTGATCAGTAGAAAGAAAAAATACCATGCAGAGTGTTCACAGTAGAACTGCACTTTCAACCTCTGTTTGCAGAGGCCTCAATGTGGAGCCCAGACTTTTGTTCCAAGAGAATTTAAACTGAAATCTCAACCAGGTATTTTTCCTTCACCTAAACCCGCAAGAAGTTGATGACCTGGGTCAGGAAATACCATGTATTTTTGAACAGGCCACCCAGATGCCTAAGGCTGAGCACACACTTACAGTTTGTTGAATTATGGCCCATAGAAATAAATGATGAGTAACCTGTGTTGATTTGGATAATTAAGATCTTACGTCTGAGACGTGAGTGAGCTGTGAAAATGAATTTTGCCCATTGGTACAAAAACTGTAGTAGTTTTACGACATGGTTTCTGCTGAATCTGAGTTGTTCCAAAAGATTGTGTTGTGGCCCTGACCTGCAGAGACCAGCCCTGCTCTTCTTACCAGCGGGAAGCAGATGCTTAAGAAGGGGCTGAGGAAGCAGCTGCAATGTTCACAGTGAAAAGAGGATGAAGCTGCAAATTATTTAACTGGCTGCACAGAACAGCCAATTTTCTCAGAATTCCTGGAATTTCCGTAGGATTGGGGGGTGATGGTGGTGGTGCCTGTAATGAGTATTTGGTATACAAATTGACTCTTATTGGTAAGAGGTGGTCTATAGATAGGCCAGTGGCTGCAGCGTGGTATGGGCAGGGGCAAAGCAAACACACAGTGCTCAGGAAAGCTGTGAGGTAGGTGGTGGTTGTATGCAGTGCTGTAGGAACACACATTAGTGTCATTTTAATGTGGAGACAGGATTTACCTTGGCTTTGGGCTCTATGTTAGGTGTTTGTAGCTTTAGTCAGGTTTCCCTACTCACTTTATAGCACAAGAACTTCTGTGCTTTGAAGCTTTAAAAATCCATGATGGACCACGTTAGACTGCAAGGACTAACAACCCTCCTAATTCCTGTAGAGGTCTAGGTAAATACATGCTGTCTGAAGACATCAAAACTGTTGCCTTGGTGAGGTACTCCTACAGTTTAACCACATGGGAAGATTACTTCACTGTTTCATTTCTCAGTTTCTGTTGAGCTCTGTACAGCCCCAGCTGAAGTGTCTATTTGTTTTCCCTCCTTTCCCCCCTGTAGATATACTCACATTAATTTGGAGTGCTTCTCGATTTGTGTATTGAGCCTAAGTCACAATCCTAATGCTCTTCTGTTCATAATGTGCAAGTGTTAAAAGCAGGCTGAAGTTGGCAGCTTGGGAATTTCTGTGGAAGCCCCTGTACAATGGGAATGTGCTTGAATGGGCTGACAGAAGGCTAGGTGATTTCCAGGACCTATTTTCAGGGCGTTAAAAACTTCTGAATATTCCTTTGCTCCTGGCTGCTCTGGGCTTCTCCCTCAATCAACAGGTTTTCAATCTCACCAGAACTCCCACTTCACAAGTTGTCAAATGACTGCTCAAGCAGTAAATAGAAACCTTGAACATGGTGTGTGTGTGTGTGATTTGAAGTGTGTCTTATTACCAGAGAGCTGAAAAGGAGCCTATCCTCGAATATGCAAAAGCTGGTGAGATATAACCCTCTGCTGGTTATGGATGTGTGGCAGTGGGGAAGAGGGATGTTATTGTTGCCATATTTTTTTTTCTTTTTAAAGCGCTGGAATACAATGACAAAACTTAGAGAGAATTTACCAGCTGTTCATCCCTCCAGCTGGGTGGGCACTGCCTGATGTGCCAGGGAGCTGCAGCTGCAGCAATGGTGTGGTTTGGTAGCAGAACAGTGACTGTTTATCAGATGCTTCAGAATACAGAGGATCCTGGCTTGCAAAGCAGTTCCAGAAGAAAAAATTCCTGTGCCAGCAAGCTGCAGGCCAGAGCCAAGGTCTGCCTAGGGCTCTGACCTGGTCATGGATACAACATGAAGAAATTCCTATGTGATTTGTAAAATTGTGTTCTGTTATCTTATTACACTTACCCTACAGAACAGAATAAAACAGACACAGAAGACCAGTAAAGGTGGTGCTGATTTGACCTCTGTGTATTGCTGTAAATAGTCCTTATTAATTTAAGCTCTTTCTACTGATTCAAATGAGGTCACTTAACAAATCTAGCTTTGAATAGGACTTACTTAGAGCAGATGCTGCATTTATATAGCAAAAATATAATTTCAAAGTTTTATTAAATCATAACAAGAAATAGAGGACATTTCATATGACTGTCTTTGGTTATACATTTCTAACTTATTCTAAATAAAAGGAATGGTGTATATGTGGGATCAATACTTCATTGTTTCAGAGATTCAACTGTCTTTCTTAAGTGAGGTTGCCAGTTTGGGCTAAATTTGCAAGTAAAGAAGTAGAAAGGATTTTGAATGTGAACAAAAGTAAGCATTTACCGTATGTGTATCATGATAACATTTAAATGTCATTTATCTTCAGGCTGGAAGAGTTAATTCCTTGCCAGATGTGGCAGGGGGCAGATTGTATGTCAAAGGTGAGTAGGCAGCAGAGTGGAGGAGAGCTACTAATGGTGACCCAATGTGAAGATTTGACAGGGGTTTGCCTTTTATTAGACAGTAGAGAAATTACACTAAACTGATTCCCTGAGGCATGAATCCATAGGAAAACAGTTTGAGTTTGGGTGGGTTTTTAAATTATTTTCACTGCTTATGAAACTCTGTGTTTATAGTATCATTAGTGATATAGAAATGAAGAATGTTTTCCTATTTAAGAATCATATTTCTCTTGAAGCCTTTGGAATGTTTTAATAAGCATATGGTATTGTAATCACACTATAGCTTAAACTATATCTATGTGAGAATGTAATTCATATATTCAGATACTGCTGGTATTCTTTATCAGGCATGGTTATTTTTGTGAATCTGCAGCACTAGTACAATATAATTTAATTTAGCTGTTTCCATTCTCAGGTTAGTTTGTTGCTTTAGTCCAATGCTTTTGTGTATGTTATCTTACTTGATGACATGGGAATAATTGAAATGGATTAAAATGAATTTTAATGAACTATAATTACCTGCATTCTTAAGATATATTGAAGTAGAAATAGCTTTCTGAGCTATGAGAGTTATGGCAGCAGCTCTAAATTGTGTAAGGGTACAAAGGTTTATATTTAGCTCAGACTGAATGGTAAGAGAAGCTGAGTTATGATATGGAAAATAAACATGAGGTTTAGATTTAGTCTTTTATTCTTCCCAGCACGGGTGACTCTGGTGTTCCGTAGGAGTGTACATTTGCTGTAGACTTTACCTGAAAGAGGACTAATCATGCCCAAGTGTCCTACATGGTGTCCTTTATCTCTTTGTGCAGTCTCTCCACTAATTTTCCTTTGGCTGTACGTGCCAAATAAGCAGCAAACAAAAAGAAAAGCCCCAATTTAATGATTACTTGATTTCCTCAAAAAATTGTAGGGTGAAAGTTGCATCTCATCAATTTTTTTTTTGGCTATTATTAGAACCAGGGCATGTGTTCAGCACATACTTTGCACTTCAGTTGTTAACAACTATGAAACTAATATGTTTTTAAGGTTACATATGCTTAGGAGTAGGACATGAATTTCCCCTTAGAAAGTATGTTTCTCAAAAAAATCTGTTTATGGATGACATAGTCACTTAAGGTTTATAAACCAACTTGATAAGGTTTGTAATTTATTTATCATTTATCATATATATTTTTTTTAGATTGGTACTCTGTTAAAAAGATCTCTTGTCCCATAAAGGCAATACAGATGAATATGTTTAAAAAAGAAATGCCAGAACCAAAGAGGTCTTGTTGTCACTCTCAGATGGAGAATTCAGTGCCAGGCCCTATGTCCTTAAGGCTGGTAGGTGTCAGCAGATGGAATTCTTTTATAAAACATGTAACCATGTCTCATCTTGAAATCTCAATCTTTTCTGCTGGCTTGTAGGGATTTGCAGGTCTCTTACAGTGAATTTCATTGAACAATAATTTGCTTTGATCTAAAAGATGCTCTTTTCCTGTATAATAAAGAGAGTCTCCAGTCTCCTAGGACTTCATTTTATAAGTTTGCCTTCCTGCCCTACCATGGATCCAAGCAGAATTTTCACAGACTAATTATAAGGCTGTTCATATTCGTGGCTGTTTCTATATAGAGTGAACTTTTGAATAATACCTTCATTAAAATAAAATAAAAATAAGCTTTTAACAAGTCTTTTGTTTTGATGTAAATATGGAATAAGAACACTGCTTTATCTTAACGATACTGGTATTTGAATTCACCCTCATCTTAAGGGAATGTCGATTTTCCAGCAATGTAGGGCCGTGTATTGTAAACATAAAGAAATATTAGAATGATTACACATAGAGTACTTCTGCTAAACATCTTTTTAGTCTTACTTGGGCATTAAAAAAAAAGTACTGTTGTAATAGCACATGTAGTTCTGTTCCTGATGTAGTAAATTTTAGGGAATCAATAACAGCTTAAACCCAGAATTAGTAGCTCCCTCACATGTCTCCATGTGAATGTAATGGGTGTCTTATCTGTGAGGAGTGCAGATGGCTATAAAATGAAATGCATTTAAATACATGCCTAAAGATGATTAAAATATCATACAGAACCAAAGCAGTTCGGCTGTAGATATTCATTAAATTGACCATTAATTACTTACAATATAAAGGAATATTACTGTATTCATAAATTTTGTATGCAGATTTTATTAAGCTGGCATGTTCTGTGAATTGATTCCCTGACATCTTCTGGCTGTGGCTGTATAGATAATAGTGCCTTGTATGAGTTTTCTATAATCCAGGAATTCTGATTGACTGTTTCTAGCTAGAAATTACAGTTTTTTCTTTCAATTCTTTCAACCATAATTATAATATAACATAATTATAATGTTTTTTGGAATGGCCATGGTGTTTGTCAGCGTTTCTGTCACAAACTCCTTTTTTACCAACCTGGAACTAAGAAACACTCTCACACCTGTCAATTAGGATTAAAGTGTTTTTAACCTGCTTTTCCAGCAGGGTCACCCCACCCCAATTCTTTATTTGAAAAAAATAAATGTGGGTACATGTGTGCTCACACACAAATGACCACACCCTTAATATTTGTAATACCTGCCCAGAGTAGTCAGACCTTTGATGACATTTCTTACACATGAATTAAGAGCAAGTATCCTGAATTATAAAATTAAGTATGTCTTTAGCATATGATAATATCACTGTAGAATGCTTTTTAACAAGGTTTAGGGAGAGGACTTGGTGGGACATAGCAATACTAACCTATAAACAGGTCTCTTCATTAAAAAAAGTAGTTGGAAATAAATCAGAATGAAAAGTTTGAATCTGATATTTCCACAACATAAACTTAGGTCGATTTCAATTGGATTCAGGAATATATAATATGTGGATCATAAGGAAAATGTAATTTCTGTGGTTTGAAAATATAATTTCTCTAGTATAAAAATATGTCCTGCTGATGAATTTAGTCTTTCATACAAAGAGTGAGTGATTCTCAACTGGAATATGGTTTAGTTTCTAGAAGGATTAAATGAAATTAAGCAGTATGATAAAGTTGAAATGTTTTATGCTTATCATAGTGTGGGACTTCATTTGAACAATTCATCTGTGGGAAATGTTATTCAAAGCGACCTCTTCTTGCAATATGTTTCCATTTTAATAGGAGGCCTTTTTTCTATTGAAAACAAGTTTATAAACAAAGTAAAATTGTTAAGGTTTACTTAGAAATAGCAGATTGTCAGAAAGGTGATGAGGAATCTCCAGTTCTTGTCAAAATGCCTTTCTCTCAGTGTGCGCTTAGGTGAAAATTTTCTGCTTCTGAAAGGAATATTCTGAGTTATTTAGAAGCAGAGACTTGTTAAAGGAGCAACTTGTAAGGTGCAAGGCAGTGCTTGCTTATCTAGACCCGTAGGTAATAGGAAATTCATATTTCTAATCAGAACGGGGCCATTTTAGAGGGCAGAAACAAAAGGTACAGTGAGATAGATAGTTCTGCAGTAAGAAACTTTCTACATGGAAGCTCTTTCAGAGGTAGCAATTTGTAATCATTTTCCCATTGTAGCCCACTTGCATTAGCTCTGGAGGCTGCTGGTGAGTTCCTGGTGGCTGCTGTGACGTGTGGGTGCTCAGCACACCCAGCCCAGCAGAGGCTGAAGGGCCCCTCGGGTGCTCTGGGTGAATGTGGGTGATGTGGTGCTTGTGGTTTGGTACATCAATTATTCAGAGTCATAAGATGCTTACAGAAATTAAAAACCATTGCTAGTGCCAACTTCCTTGCATAATTTGGCTGTGGGATATAGGCTTTTTCTCCCAGCTTCTTCAGCCTAAAATAGTCTCCTTATCTGCTCACTTTGCTCAGTGCAGAATTTCCTGACACCCAAGTACACACAGAGGAACACTCACAGACAAATTTCCATGGCAACCCTGAAGTCACCTCTCAACTGACTTTATGCTGCTTTTCTGTCCAGTTCTTTCACACTACTATCACCAATAAATAAACTGAGAATTTCTCTCAAAGCATATGTTTGGCAGGTATTTGTATGTTGTGTAGTGACCCTGTAAGAATCTGCCGGACTCAGAGTTATCTACCTTCTTATTTTTAATTGAAGGGTAGTTGTGTAGTGAGAATAAACTAAGAGAAAGTAATGGGAAATATTAGCAGGGAATATTTCAGTTCACATTCCAGCAAGCAAAAATTTAGTTGAAGTTCAGTTAACAGTGCTTGAAGCTAAAAATGAAAGTGTAAACCCCAAACACTCTTAAAAGGAAGTAAATCACAAATGACTGGGAACCTACACAACCCTATCAATACTTCCATATATTTTTTCATCTTTCTGACAGATACTGCCTCACCTTGCTAAGGTTAAAGTCTTTATTGTTGATGATATGTGCATTACTAGAGCATGTGTGTATTGTGTATTGATGGAAAAATTATGAGACTGGAGCTCTTTCACAGTCTAGTCTGAGCAGCATACAAGAATTCTGTGTTTCTCATACAGTCCTGGTAGGAAAGTGGATGAGGTTTGAAAACACTGGTGTTGGAACAGGGCATTGTCAGATGTGTGGGGCCATGGGGTGGTTGGATATAGGGTTCTACAGGAAGGGACTTCAAACAATTAACCTTGGAACATTTGCTGCTTTTTGACGGCTTGCTACTTGTGATGTTCTAAAAGAACATTAAAGAAGTAGAGTATCAAACTGAAACAACTAGAGAATCTAGCTGGTCAGTGCTATAAGTTAAAAGTCAAAGGAAAATATAAGGAACTCATAAAAAGGTTTTGTATGTATCTGAATGTATCTTATGAGGCCAAGCTGCCTTGGCCTCATAAACCTTGGGTTGGTGTTACAGGCTTTTCCCCTCAGCTGTGTTCTTACTCTCATATTTTTTCACTTGCTTCTCTTTCCCATAAGAAACATTCCCACACTTGACAAGCAGTAACAAACCAGTCCCACTGAACCCCACAGGGTTAGTCAGGGCTTGAGGAAAGCACTGGGTGTAATACATATTTTTTCCCTGGGGCTGAGGTGGATGTTTGTTGTGTAGCAGCTCCAGTTAAAAAGTTTAGATTTTACTACTTTGGAATTGGTCCCAAATGCAGCTCTCTGAGCTGTTTGGGTTTCATTTCTCCCTTAAATATCAAGAGAATCAAGTGCAGCAGCGTTGGAGTGTGTCTTGGAGCAGAGCATGAACAGTGCAGGGTGACTTACCAAGGGCTGGGGTGCTGAATCCTGTGTACTTTCCTTTTTGCCTTGCTGAGTATTAATCAAGGAAAGGATGGATTATGAAGATTTCCCAATATAGCAAGAGATACACACATATGAAGTGTATTAGATTGAGAAGTTATAAATATAAAACCTTTTTTTTCTCTTTGATGTGCCACAATGCTTCCTCCCATATGTGTTATCTTTGATGCATTGAAGTCTTATGTCTAATCCTTTCATTTATGTAGAACTTTGCAAGTAGAAACACTGAATTCTAACTTAAATTAACTCTTTATGTCCTCTTACAAAAAAAAAACACGCTTAAGTAAATGAACAGAAATCACATTTTTCTCAATCACATTGATGCTTGACTTAAAAAAAATTCTTTCTTCTCAATCAACCATACTGGTGTCAGAAAGTGCAAGTTTGAAATTGTTTGATGGTCTTTCTTTGTTCAGTATGCTGAACTGAAATTGTGGAAACATACACATAAAACTGCTTGGGAGTCTGTCACCTAGAGTGCTGGCTTCTCTTACTTGCTTGTTTTTGCTGTTCCAGCTGGTCCTTTGATGCCCTGTATCACTGTTTGCAAAGCTCAGACTGAGCAGCCAGGAGATTCTCAACATGAAAAGAGAACCAGTAAAATATCTAGGTAGTGAAATCTACTGGCTGAAAAAATCAGGAACTAAGGCAAAACTAGCAAAAATCCTGGTCAAACCTTAGAAAGTAATGTTGGATAGTGGGCTTTACAAAATAGCCATGCAAGCTGCTTAAAACAATTGAGTAGAAACAACATTTTTCTTACATTTTTCTCTGTTGAAAACAGAATGAAAATTTTAGAAACAATTTTGTTTTGATTCAATCAAAAGGGTTTGTTCTGGTTTTGGATATAAAAGAATATTTGAAGTATTAACACAAATATAATTTCAATTACCCCCCCTCCCAATTATTAAAACATCTACTTCTGAAAAGTCAGAAATATTTTCTTAATAAACACTGTTTTAGTGTATCTTTTTAAGGAAGGTTTAAACCGAATTTTCCTTGTACTTTTTTTCTTCAAGGGAAAGTGTTCATCTCAGTCCTTTGCTGACAGATTTCTCCATCTACTCATCTGCATCAAATTTCTGTTCCTATATCCTTTTGCTCTTCCTTTTTAGCATTCACGTCTGTAAACAACTATCTTACTGCTGTTGCATCTGTTCTGGAGGGGCTGTGAAACATTGCTCCATGTGCTCCTGTAAATCCTGAGGGGAAGGGGAGAGAAAACTTGCACATCATTCCTTTTGCAGCGGGAGGAAGAGCTTTGTTTTCCCACAAGTATCCTTATTTTCCCTTCTCTTTCTTCAAGCCCATTTTTGAAAGGGACACACACTTTCTAGACATTGGAAGGGCAGCGAGTCCCCAGAACAGTACAATGAGAATCTCCAAGTTGTTTTCAGTTTTCCCAAACAATTCATAATGCTCAGAGTGTGTCTTTGAGCATTCCAGCTGGAAGAGCATGTTTTAGGATCATTCAGCTGAATTGTGCTAAACCTGTTGTTGCCTCCCGGCAGAGAGCAAAAGGCTTTGTGGTAGATTTGTCCAACATTGCTGGGTGTGCTTCCAGCAGGTTGTTACATGGCTTTGATGGATAGGATACAGGTAGGAAAAATCCCCATAACATCTGGGAAAGCAAGAATACAGGCATAGATATTCTTCTGGAAGAAGATGACCACCTAGAGGTACTGACAGATGGTGAATAAACAAACTTGTCATGTGATTTCATCAGCTAATTACAGGTTTGGACCACGTAGAGCAGTGATATCCAGCCAAAACCAATCTACATTTGTGGCTGCTTTGAGAGGACCTGGCACATTGACTCAGCTTAATCTCTAGTGTGGGACTCTTTCCACCTGAGCAGTCCTGGTGGAGGAGAAGGTTGTTCTGTCTCTGACACTGTGTTGTCGTAAATACTGTCACGATGAGTATCAAAGTGATTGCTGCTATCAGAGAAGGCAAGGAGGTTATTCTGTGAGGCTGGGATATCCCTCACACCCATTCTGCCTTAGACAATGATGGATTGCTGTGCAATGTTCAAATAGAAGAGAAACTTTTATCAAGTTGTGAAAAGCAATGTACTGGGTAGTATTAAGACACAACAGGGAGGAAGAAAAAGCCTGAGCAGAAATCTTGACTGTCAGAAAGTTTCTGAGAGTAAGACATGTAGTCAGTGTCTTTATAGTGTGCTCTACCTTGTATTTTTAAAACTTAAGGGTTAAAAACAACACTGCATAATAGGAGAGGAGGTCTGTGTTGTGGAGAAGTACTATTAGGTGATTTAATAAGCATTAGTGAAATTCCCAAGAGTCTTTGACATCTGGGAAATTAAGGCCTGAGGGACTTCATCCCTGAGCTTTGCAATTCTAAAAAGTATTCTGCTTTTACACAGCGTTTTTTACTTGGCTTATTGACGTAACAAATTAGAATTAATAATCCTGATTTATCTACTTTTCTTGAGAAATCAAGACTTAACTGAATTTTTTAATAGTATGCACATATTATTAATGAAAGGTGATCTACTTAATTTAACATAAGGAATAAAAGCAGCCTCTTCTCCTGTATGCTTTAGCATTCAGTGAGGCAAACACAGATGCCAGTGTTTGGGGGAAGCAAGTAATATTTATTCAAACCACTTGATTTTTCTGCAATTTATGGGATATGATAATTGCTGCAATTTTAAGATCAAAAAGCCATTTCTATTCATTTGAACACTAATGTCTTTAGGGTTTTGGGACTTTCTATTAATCCAAAATGTACAAAGGCTTAAAAAAAAAAATCCCAGATTTTTGTAATATGTTTGAAGGAGTGCAGTAAATATGATGGTTCTCTGTGTGAAATGAATATTGTGGAGAATTTTGTCAGTAGGGGTGAATTAACCACACTGGAAATCCATGAATTGCCAATATTGGAATAAAAACATCTATGTGCTGAACTTCAATAATGCATTGGAAATGGAGGGGACATATATATGTGTATATAAATATGCAGTTAGAGAATTTAAAAAGCTATTATCAAGAAAAAGCTATTATAGTATTATAAGAAAGTTTCTAATTCTAATGAATAAACTCTTTAACATGCTAGTAATGCTGCTTCATTTAAATTGAAAATAAAAGATGATATGAAGAGAATATTCCCCTAGTGGCATCCATGGACTAGAAATAAATACGGTCGGCAGTAGCACTGCACTTTAATCTTTGAATTTTCAAGCATCTGTGTTCTAAAATGTCTCTTCACTTGTGGGTGTCCCACAGACACCCTGTTGCTCT
Organism: Manacus candei; assembly: GCF_025592945.1. Taxonomy (NCBI): domain Eukaryota; kingdom Metazoa; phylum Chordata; class Aves; order Passeriformes; family Pipridae; genus Manacus; species Manacus candei. The sequence continues at coordinate 8,380,606 of NW_026138073.1, forward strand.
GTCCTGTAAAGCAGAGAAGGCCCCACAGTTTCTCCACAACCCCAGGGAAGCATCTCCAGCCTGTTCCAGGGGGAGTCTGTGCCCTGTGAGGCCACATTTGGAAGAGGAGGAGGACAGGCTGGTCACCACTCTCTGCTTTGGTGGCAGCAGCTGTGAAAAATGCTTTTTCCTCTGTCTGGTTCAGAAGTTTTGTCAGGCTGTGGCTTGTGCTCAGGACAGCTTACACATCCTTCTTGGAAACCTGTGATTAGGTTGTGATTGATCCAGTCTCCTCTTGGGTAGTGGGTTGCCCTGTGATCTCCTGCCCACTGCTCAGTCTTGCTGTTGGCACAAGGCAAACAGACTCCTCAGGGTGCACATCTCCATCCATATTGTGTCACTCCCTGGCACCTTCCCAGTGATTTGTAAAGGCCAGTGCCAGCCTTGCCAAGGTGATGTGGTTGGGACTGGAGCCCTTGCTCCAGGCTGTTGTGGACCATATATACTGTATTTTGTCAGCAGCAGAGTTGCAAGACAGGGCTTTAATATCTGCAGGTTTATGTATAAATTGTTTAGACATTTTTTATTACCTAACAAAAGTCACTGGGGTTAAGCAATGGGTATTTAATAGAGTTGGTAATATTTGCCCTAGGAAGTGCTTTCACTAGCCCATAGGCTGTTATCGTAGATCCTGTGGCCATTAATGCTTGATTACAATTAAATATCTCAAAACTGAACCCCACTCAGCACAAGCAGATCATGGATTAAAGCAATAAACTGTCATCAGCCAACAGTGAAAGCAGGTGCAGCCAAGTCCTTCTACAGGGGTGTTTCTCCAGGTGATGCTGCAAACTGAGGGAGGTCAAACATGGCAAATGAGCAACCAAACTTTTTAACCCATTTGTTGATTGCAGTTGAGTACAAATTTTGCACAGTATTGCCACAGTCCCACCTGCCTGTTTGCCAGTATATTGAAATATCAACTGTGTGAAACTGTACTGGGATTTTCTGCTGTCCTTAAGCAGGAAGACTATGGAAGGCAAATGCCATTCATGTTTTCTCTGAAAAGAAGGATCATAATTGGTGATAATAAAACTTGAAAGGGTCCTCTAGGCTGAAGAACATTAGAAATATTAGCCAGGGCTAATCTGGGACAGACAACATCATAAAAATTTGCCTCTCACTCAGCATAGGACCCTTAGAGTTTCATGAACTGGCTACCAAAATATTATAACATGCAAGTTTTTACATTTTGCAGATAACTGAGGCATCTTTTAATGCCATAAGATTTGAGGGGGGGAAGTCATAGGAAAAAGAGCCCTGTGAGGAAGGGAAACATCTCTGCTGGGCAATTGCAGAGCCTTCCTACCGAGAAGCAGCATCTGGTAGGTGTCATACTTTTGATAAAGCTTCTAGGAAGCTGTGCCACTGCAAAACAGTGGCAAATGGGCTTTCCTAGGTATAAGAACTTCCTTTCCAGCCAGAGATAAAGCCTTATTCTCCAAGCTGAGGAAAGAAAGAACAACTGGTAAAGCTTAAAATTTGGTCAATATAGAAACTCAGAAAAAGGAATGGGTTCATTCCCTACAGGATGCATCCAGGGGTTGGGGCTGGTATGCAATACCATTTCTCTGGACCACATGCAATAATTTAATAAACATATTTTATGAACTGAAGTTATTAGCTCATGATTCCTTAGTCACCTTGAGTTAAGAGAGTTACATGTGGCTGACTTTTAAAGGCACTGAAGTGTGAGAAAAAGTGAATAAACATGTGATTGTGTGGTTGGTGTAAATTTTTACTATAAAACAAGCAGTGAGAGAATAGAGCCTGGAAGAAGGGCAGAGAAAATCTCGTTTTGATAATTGAATTCTCTCCAAAGAACTGCACCAATCATGCAACTAGTAAATTGCTATTACCCAAGATGAGTATTCAAGTTCAGTGGTTTATTGAATTATATCAGTTCACTGAATGATTAACTTCTCTGTTTTGTTACCAGTGCATGGCATAAAGAGAGTATACAAATAAAAAAATCAAAGATGCCGTAGAGTTGATGTATTTCCTCATTTCTCTTCTGTGAACTTTATTGTTTAGGTAGAGAATCAAGTAATTTTTCCTTTCAAGCTGTAGTGGAGATGTTTGGGAAGAGTTAGAGGCTTTCACTTGAATGCAAAGATTTTTACTCTCTGGTAGGAGGCAGCTGTTCTTTAGAGAACCAACACAGAAACTTGACCCAGCAGGTTTCTTGCTTTCTCTCTCCCTTTAGAATGCAAAGATATATATGAAAATTAAGTCTAGGAGATATTTTTGTTGCTACTGCCTTATATATGAAATAATAACACCTCTGGTAAGACTCTTTAGCAAACGTGTGATGGAGTAGAGGCTGTGCTGCAGGGTGTGAAGAGATGAAGGAGTGCTGATATCAGGAGGGAAGTCACAGCCCAGATTTCTTGCCACCTTGTGGTTTTCTTCTGTGCTTGTTCTCAGTGGATTCCTGCCCAGATATTGAACTGAAAAGCTGCAGGTGTATGAGCCATAAAGCACTTTGTGGCTTTTGAAACTGGAAAACGTTTAAGATCAGCTTTATTGCTTTCTGTGTTTTACCTTAGAACACATTTCTGTGGTGGCATATGTTTATTTGAAAAATATCAAGTAGAAATGAAGAACTGCTGGTGCTTGATTTTGAGAGGTGCACTTTCTAGAAGTTGAAAACAGCCTGGCAGTGGCTGGCACAGCATTTATTTGGGAGCCAAGGTAATGAGGAACACCTCGTGGTCTCAGACTGATGCCTGGTCTTAAGAAGCTGATACATCCCATGTCCAGCTCTTTTCCAGGCCGTTTCCTTGTGGATTTTCCTTTGTTTCATTTAAAATGAAAAATACAAAAAATAATTACTGAATTGATAAAGTATCTTCTCATTTTAATTTCCCTTAATCTTTCCCAGAACTTTCACAGATTAGTTGTCACACACATTGACAAATCAGGATGTTGTGACTGTGGATAAGGAACAGTCTGGAAATTTTGCCTTTGGACACCTTAAAAGATACTTTAGGGGAGTTTTCTGATTTGTGTGACTGTTAGGAAGATGTGTGGCATTTGTCTCCTGCCTTCTCTTCTCTAACCCTTCACACCCCTCAAATGTTTAAACAATAGAATACACATCTGACAGCAAAAATGGAATTTTTAAGAGCTGACTGAACAGAGATATGTTTTCTGGATGCATTTTTTATACAGTGTTTTAAGAAAATAAGATATATCCCAAGAAAGATAATTTTTAAACTGCTGGGAAATGGTCATATATATCCTTTTTGAGTTTGTTGGTTTAGTTTGGTTTTTTAATTATGGTTTTAACATAGTTCCTTGTACTATCAGTTAAAAGAGGGGAAAGTGACTGGAATTTCCAGGGCTGCAGCAGGGATGGAGGAATGTCTACTTCTGCTATTTGCAAGTAGTCTTAAATCTGAACATTTCAGGTGAAGTCACATCCTTCAAAATTAAATGTAGAAACCTTTCATCTCCTTAGGAGACATAAATCCATACAGAAAGCAATGCCTTTATGAGCAGGGTTGAAGACATCTGCTTCACACCAGCAGCACAAGCAGTGACTGGGATTACAGAGTTATAATACAATGGCCTAAAGACCTCTTTTAATATCAATAAGAAAAAAGTAAAGTATGATTTCTTTTTATCCTCTCATAAGGGTTTAATTAAAGGTTTTGTTTTCTTGAGGCAGTCCTACTATTGGCAGCACAGTAGGAGTAGAATAAGTTGGTGTGAAATTTGCATGTTAAAAAGGGCAAAATATTTTACATTTGTAAAAAAATATCATTTTTTGTGGTTTTCTCTCTAGTTGTTTAAACAAATTTTATTATAAAAATTATCAAGTATTAAAAACTCAGAATACCTTAAAATGTGCCATTTTCTTAAAACCAAGCTACAGAAATCTCACTGGGGGGAAGGAAAACTCATCTTAATTTTGATGAATTGTTTAGATGTGAATTTAAATCTGAAAGAAGGAAAATGAAGTATTTTGGTGATGTAAATAACGTGGTAGCAAATTGCACACACTTTCTTTTTAGCCTGTGTCTTTTTTTATTAGTATTACTGACTTTAGTGTTGAAATTAAAGCAAACAAACAGTTCAGTAGTTGGAGCATTGATGTTCAGTGGACCTGTGAGTTGTATAGAGCAAGTTGGTTCAGGGAAAGGTGTTGTTTTGGTTGATTGTGTGGGATTAACACAGTTTTGATCAAAGCTCCATTATGCTACTGCTCTTTGCTGACAGTACAAATATATGATGAGCTCACTTTTTATAGGTTTTTATTTGGCTTCTGGTGTCATCTTGCTGTTTTTTGGGGAGGTTCTCAAAGCATTATTACCATTCAAGCACAACTGTGGTGTTACTGCAAAGAAGCAAATCATCTGAGATAGTGATCACCTCCTTGGTAAGGTCAGTAAGAAGGTCTTCAGAAGGCTGGATTCACTTCCCAGCTCTGCCACTAACTTTCCTTTCTTTTCTTTTCTTTTATCTTTGTCTCAGAAAGCCAGGAATGGCAGTGCTGTTCTCCTGAGGCTGAACAGATATTTTCTGATACCAGAATGTTTGGCATTTGACACCTCAAATAGCATAAGAACATTAATGCTTGTAAGATATTCTGCTGTTCTTGTTACTACCTACGACATCAGCGTCATAAACACTCTTGAATACTGGGGAAAACCACGATGCATTTAAAGCTAGCAGGGCACACATCACAGCTGTTCTTCCAGCCAAAACAAGATCAGAGAGATGCAGATCGTGACCTACCTTATGATTCATCCCCAAAGCCTCGTGTTAACAGTACCCAGTATTGTGTAATTTGTTCAAACTTTGCTTTTAGAGAAGACAAAATACATGTGTGGGTGCTAGATGGGTTCTGCTGCTCTCTCTGAAAATGGAGTGCTCTGCTTTGTATTGCACTGGGTAGGTCATTTCTTCTTCTTAGATCCATATGGTACTCTTTAAAAATTAAAAATCTTCCTGAAGAATAACTTTTAAAGTAAACTTTCACAGATGGGTTTTGGTAAGATGTCAACAAACATGACCTTTCAATCTCTAGTGCAAATGGCAATAAAACCCAAGCCTATCTAATCTGCCTGCAAATAGCTGTAGCTTCACTGATCTAGTCTAATCAAAGGAACAAGCCCACAGGGGTTTAAAGGATTTCTTGCTGTTGCTGCAGCCATTAATTTAATTGCTAGAGTACAGTGAACTCTCAGAGTACAGTAAATGTTTGGATCTGCAGGGAGATAAACAGCTGAACCCTTGGAAATAAAATCTAAAGCAAATAGGGTTTTCTCTGCAATTAGTGTTGTCTTAAAGTATGTTTTAAAAGCAGGCCCCAGTGGAGCTGACATGAGTTATCATCTGCATTTCCATGTGATGTACCACTAGTTATTCCAACATGTCCTGCAGTAGCTGCAGTGAATAGGCTGAAGCTGCCAAGTGAAATGCTGAGAGCTAACGTGTGCCAGCAGTGCACGTGGGGGTGGCAATGCTCACTCCATCAGCTGCCTGGCTGCTGCCTCCTCCTCCTCTTAAAATTATAGTCTGAATTCTGAGATGCTCTTCCCTCCCAAGGAAGGAAATTCAAGGTGCTACTGCACTTTTAATTACACTTAAACCTAATTCCTAGACAGGGCAGTGCTTAAATTATTAGTGGAATGTAAAGAACTGATGATATGGAGGAAAAGGACTTCTTGTTGAACAGTCCAAAGTGTGCAGGCATCAAGTGATTCCAGGTTGAGGAAGGTTTCTGAATTTCAATTTTCTGTGGTGCTTCTCAGAGCAGAGTTGCCTTCCTTTCAGTCTCACAGATATTTAACTTCTGATATTAATGTTAATAGAAGCATGGCTTTAGCAATAGTTGTGTAAGGTGTCTTTTTGTTTTAATCAAGAACAGAAAATGAATGTTATTTTCAAGAAAAACTAATTTCTCTGTAAAAGTCTGTGAGCAATTTACTGGTCAGCAAAGTTGGGTGCTTTCCCTTTTGGCAATACACATTCCCACTTATGGAATGATAAATCGATTTCATTTAATAATGAGAATTGGCTTGAGGCAAAGTGAAGCTTAGAATAACACAAAAAATAGGCTCTTATTGGGTTAGAGTTTGAATTGCCCTCTACCTGCTCTCCATCTCAGCTCTGACACGGCTCCTTTTGCTGTCCCCTTGCTCAGGAAAAGCTGCTGTCCAACCTGTAGAGTTCATGGAACAGAGAAGGGTTGTAATGTGGAGGCAAATGTTCACTATGAAAAAGAGTAGAATTTAAAGACATTTGTAGCTGAAAATGCAGGATCCCAACTATGATTGTAGATTCTTAAGGTATTTGTGTGAGATTTTCAGATGGTTAGACGAGCAAGGACTTACATTTGTGACTGTGAATTTTAATTTACTGATGAGCAATGAATCCTGAAGGTTTAACTTAGCTGTACCTTGCAGTGCTGCCAAATATTTAGGAGAAACCAAACTTTTCATGATATCTTTTCAGTGCAGGGTGTGAGAGTACAAATGTATTAAGGCAGGCATCAGTCTGCTTTCTTTTTAATGGAAAATTGAAGACCTGGGTTTGGTGTCCCGTTGTCATCCACAAACCCCACTGGCTTTTCCTCATAATGAAGGGCAGGCAGTTTAGTGCTCCCTCCCTGCTTCCCGTGTCAGGCACCTCATCCCTTGCCATGGACCTTAGGCAATTTTCTGAAATGAATTTCTCCCTGGGCTTGGCTAATCCTGTGGAAGCAGTGAATGAGAAGATTTAAGAAAAACCTGTAAAAATTGTCAAGTTTATTTATAAATCAAATGTGACCACCGAAATGTAGGAAAATTCTAGGGAAAGCTGACTCTAACAGTGTGATCCAAATTACAGTCTTTTACAAACATGCACTTGAAACAACCCCTACCTTGCCAGCAGAACCTCCCCTGTGCAGAAGAGCTAAGGAAAGAATTTCATAACTGTTTAGGCACTAAAGATGCAGCTGACTATCCAACAACAGCTTCAAAATTACTTTGGTAATTTTTAAGGAAGACCTTTTATAGTTCTGTCTGACCACAGGCAACATTCCTAAAAATAAAAAGAAATACGTAGTATTTAATGCCTATTAGTGACTTCTTAATCCGTGGTATGAGCTTGTCTTTTGTTTGTGTTGTGCTACTTCAGAAGGGAGTGAATTTCTATATGCTGGCATTGTAATCTAGGACTACACTTTCAGTGTACTTAAAACCAGTCAGGTATAGAATAAGGAAAACTCCAACAGTGCCCTCAAATTTTTTTCAGAAAAGCTTTGCTCAGGCATATAGTAATTAAACTGTTCATGACTGCATGTAATTACATCATTATGTACACAGTCCTGTTTCTGTAATTTGGATCATTGGAGGGCAAAGTGTCAAAATCTCTGTAATGATGTTTAATTCCGTTTTAACATTTCCTAGAGGAATTGCTTTGAGTTTATTTTCAAATCACAAAACTTAGGAAACCCCTTGAAGTTTGTGTGAATTATGCAAGTTACAACTACTTTTCTGAATGGGTTTGATCATGCAATCATTAGCTGCCATACCTTCTGATCTCTCTCTTTGATTCCAACAAACATGCAGGACTTACAGGAACCAGATACTTCTAGATTTTCTCTGTACTTTTAGGAGCCTAAATATTGGATGAAGTGATTTCATTGTTCACATGAATACATACTTTCATTCTTTTAGTTTGCAATCACTCTACAGAAATGTTATGTGTTGGTGTCAGTTTTTGCAGTGAAATGTATAGGAACTGCCACTGGACTCTTTATTGAAGTCTAACGTGGCTTTCTTTGTTCATGCTGTGCTCTCCTTTGTTCACTTTAAAAAAATGAGAGGGGTGTATTTGAAAATAATATGTATCTTGAGAGCTATAAATGTACATGTGGGTTTTTTCCCCTTGAGTTATGATTTTTTTTCACTTTGCAGAAATGTTTTTAGAAGTAATCATATTCCTAGAATAATAATTCAGAAGGTTTATGATTAATTCCTACTGCCATTAAATATTAAGATATTTAAAGACACTGTTTCTTACAGTTGGATTTATCATGTGAAATGAGTAACTACAAGGTTTTGGGGGTTTAATAGAAGATTTTATCTTGGTTTCTCATAAGAGTCTGACCATTGCATTCAGTGGGCTTTGAATCAAGATGTAAAACAGGATAAAAAAGCTGCACTGAATCTTACCGGACATGAGGTCAAGTCTCTGCTCTTTCAGTGACCATCTTTGACCTTGAAAAGATTTTTGTCTCTTCCTGCCTCTTTTTCTCTATGTTTTAGCCATAGTGAAACTATAATCACAATCTGTGGAAGTTGCAGGAGCTCAGATTTCACTCAGGTTATGAAATGACATCGTGGAAGCAGTTCCAGTTTCTCCATGGATGGCAGAGTGTGCCTAAAGCAGCAGGATGGCTAATTAGGCACAATCTTAGCCTGTGTCTCATTTTCTCCCTATACCAGAGCAGAATAATTGTTCCACTTCCCTCCCATGTTTTTAAAAATGTACTCATTAAATTGTAACCTTTTTGAGACACTCTCCCTTATTATGCATGGAGCATAATAAGGAGCTATTTTTAGTATAAATTAATATATAAATTAATAAATAGTTTGGTTAAAAGATGAATAAAAATTGTTAATTTCTTTAGCAGGCATGTACTTCCTTTGGAAGCCAGAGATAGTTCAAAATTTTTGGACAAAGTTTTTATATTTGAAAGTGCATAAAATCCTGGTTGCAGTTCTCATCAAGAAGAAAAGTTACCTAATATCAGGTAGCTTTGATTTCTTTAAGAACACTGGTAGCTAGCCATAGCTGGGTCTATAATTGGCCTCTTGGGATGTCTGTTTTGTTGTTTGTGTGGTGGACAGGGTGAACATGGTGCCAAATTATTAACTAGCACAAACCAACAGAGTAATCACATTTTAAAAAATCTTGATGGTATCTGTTCATTGTACATTAGCTCTTAGGGACACAACCTGGAAATCAGGAGTGCTATTAAGCTAATTACAACACATACCAAAACATGGTCCTGCCCCAAAAAGATGACAGTGCAAATTATACACAAATTGCATGTGGTTTCTCTAATAGTAGTGTGTATGAACAGTAAATGCCCTTTGTCCTGACCTTTCTATTTATGGAGCTTTGCACTTATGAAGACAAGAGTGAAAAGAAAATGATTTTCCTCTACCAAATTTGAAAGGCAGGGGCAAACTAGTGCTTATGGAAAGACAATTTATTATCTAAGTGCCAGGAAGATGTATTCATTTACTGGAACTCAGCATCAAAGTGGACAAGAGACACTGCTGGACAAACAAGGCTTTCCAGATTCCTTGTAAACATTCTGTAAAATGTCCCAGCAAGTTGTTAGGTGAGAGAGGATGGCAGGTTTCAAATGCCAAGAAATCACTGAAATGTCTATTGGCTACAGGAAGGAAAATGAGATAGCATGGGCTCTTAAAGCTTTTGACTGCCAGACTTGGAATAATAAAGGACTTTATTTCATAATGAACATACAAGACATACAAGAAGTCAAGAAAGCTTATGAAGACTTTATAAGGAATATTTAGCACAAAATGAGGAGTAGATGAGCCAAGTATCCCAGGAAGAGAATAATTAGAAGAAAGCCAGCAGTCTAAAGACACACAATTAGAAACTGGCACATATCCAGCTGCTATAAACTCAAGTTATTCCAGGGCAAGAAATACACCACTGTATACTGAAATTGCAGTCAGCTTATCTTAAGCAGCAGCTTGTATCCAGGCAGTGTGTGGTGTTCTGTCCTGAACAAACAGAAACCATATCTCACTGGCAGAAATCAAAGATAACTGTGTATGCAAAGGTGCCACTCGTCAGGAATTATGTATTTCAACATACAAATTCTTCAGGATGCTGATACTGTATTTATGGGGGGGAGGGCAGCGATAGAGAATTTGGGGGTTAGACATACACCATAATCTTATATAGCTACTTCAAGAATGCACTTTGTAAAAATCTTAAAATGCTCTGTGGGAAGAGATCTTATTTTGAGCAGTGTTACCTGCTGTGCAGTGTTTGGTGAGGCTTTGGGGAAGCTGGCAGCAGCTCTACACTTTTTCAGACTGTACTTAATGAAATACTTACTCTTAGTGCTCTCATACAGAAGTTTATTATTCACTTGAAGAACAGGTTCAGCAATATGAAAGCACCTCTGTTCCCCCTCTGCTGCTTCCAGAGAGACCTTCTGGTGTGATGCTTCCAAATATATTTGGCCTTTGACCTCAAAGCAAGATTGACATTGCTGTTGATACTGTCAAGAACCTTCTTGTATGGCTGTGGGGAAGGTGAGAAGACATAAGCATGTGGTTCCAGTTGTGTGTTACAGGTAATAAAGGCTGACACACTGATCTGGTAATGTTTCATAGGCTTTTTCTAGATTTTTATTTTTTCAGTTCTTGAAATACAAACATGAATTTATAATATACGGAAGTGTGGCTGAAACAATCCAGATGGTACAGGAGCTGCCTAGCAGTGGTGGTCTAAAAAGGATGAGACATGGCATTGTGGATGGGAGGAGGCTGAAGAGAACATGCTGATTTACAAACTTCATGAGAGGCATGGCAACTAAAAAGGAAAAGTTAAAAGCACATATTTTCCTTTCTTCACTTTGTGCTGAATATCCATATCTACAGCCTTTCCTCTAGACGTTGACCTGAATGCTGCATATGGTGCTCCTGGAATTTCTCCTCACACAGCCTTTCAGATCACTAATAAACCCACATTATGCATTTCCTGCTCCCTCCACCCTCCCCCTTGTCCTTCTGTTTCTGTTCTTTGAAGTAACAGCAATGACAACATTTTTTACAAAAGGTCCAAAATAGATTTGTTCTGGTGGTATATCTTCCCCCTTTCCCTCCCTCTCCTTCTCCCTCTCCTTCTCTCTCTCCCTCTCTCTCTCCTCTGAATAGCAGTTGCTTCCTGCAAAGCATGTCAGGAGCAACAAACTCGCTGTCAGGTATCCCTGGCTTAGTTCTGCAGCCACAGCCAGCACATGTTGGAAGAGCACATGCCACATCACCCAACTGCCTTCCCTCAGGGCCAGTGAAATCCACTTTTGCATGTCTGAGCTTGTTTTCAACTTGTTTTGCTTTTTTGCCATGATTATTTCTACTTCACAGGCAATCCTTTAAAATCTAGCAGACAAAGGCCCCATTCTCAGAAATCATTTCTGTATTTAAGAGTGTTTTAATTCAATATGACAATCCTATCACTGTTTTCCTCAAATGACAACTCTATACAGTCCTTCTTTCTCCCGTGTCAACTTTGAAAGCTTTAATTATGATCTCAGCAGCGGGAATCTTGTTTCAATGCAGGCAATGCAAGAATATCTGCCATGCTGTAAATCACTTTAATAACAGGGGCTTTTTTATTTAGAGTAAGTAAAGCTATTATTATTACCAGAAAAATCACACAGGTCTTATTTGCTGGACACAGCTTGTCATTCTGTGTGAAGTCCAACACAACTAGTGAAGACTGCAAGGGAGAGGAGTGCCATCCTTCCAAGATAACTCAATGTCATCTATATTTCTATAAATACAGAAAACTTAGAACAAAACTGACATTACAAAGTCAGTCAGGAGTTGGGAAATAGCAGAATTAAAATAATTTGTACAGTTCTTTTGGTTCCTGTGTATGTGTGCCAACACTAATTACGTGATCAAACTATTTCTTTTTCTAGATCTCTGCATTTTCAGTATGCACAAAGAGTGGTGGAAGCTTCAGGAGCAGCTGTTGAGGGTTTTGCTTCCTTGCATGATTGACTATATGGCCCTAGTTTTTATACACTGTACCAGGACTATCTGCAGTTTTATTTGCTTTATAGACTTTCCTGTGACACTTATCACATCTGCTTGTACGAACTTCACAAAAGTAATGAACTTCTGCTCACACTACCTCTGCTGGGAAATGATGTGATGGTTTTTATGCTCATTTATCTTCATAGGTAGAGAAACAGTGTGCATAAACATCAGCTAATTTGGGGAGCCCAATCCGAGTCATTATTTTTCAGAGCTCTGTTTTATGTAGCCTTGTAACATTCAAAGTTCATCTCTTCCTTTATTGGCAGCGATGAGAAAAGAAAGGAGTAGTTTGGTAAATCAGCACCACACCAAACTAAGAAATATTCAATAAACAAAAACACGAAATGAATTATTTTGCACCACACCTTGCAGGTCCAGTTTCTGTTGCCCTGGTGCACAATCCTCCCGTGTCATTCACTTTAGATTGTCTCTGTCCTTTTCTCTCAGGCCAGTTGGGTACCTGACCAGATTTTTGCTCACTCAATCTAAGTCTTCACACTTAACTCCTTTGTTTTCCTTTTCCCACCACTAATTCTCTTGCTCTCTGAGCTCTTAACAGGACAAATAAGTTTAACTGTTTATGTTTTTGTACTGCCCTCCTCGAGGTGTACTTTTACCAGTTGGTTTAATTCTCCCTCCTGGTTTGGACCAATTTTTAGTGGCAGCAGAATTTGGGAGTGTCTCCATCCTCAAGGATGTGTGGTCATGTTAACATACAAGTGGTTGCATCTTATGAGAGATGCAGGAGGAAAGAAGCCCAGGGATGATCTGTAGGAGCAGAGCTGGTCCTTTCATTTAGCACTAAGCTAAGAAACATCAAACTTTAGCACAGGGAGGCTGTATTGTGATGGTAGTTATTTGACTGAGGCTGTTGAAATGGCAATTCTTCATCTGACTTTATTGCCCACACAAATGTAGAGGGATTTTTGACAAAGAATGCCTGGTGAGCTCCTCCTTCCCACTGCTCACAGCTAAAGTGCAGGAGTGTAATCAAGGGAAAGGTCACCAAACTTTTTATAATAGGTAAAAGAAACTTATTCACCATAAAACCTGCTGACCAAAATAGCTGCAAAGGTTGGTTAAATGCCATCTGCTTGGAAACAATGGTGTTAGGCATTCAAAGGGAATTTAGCTGGATAATGATCCACATGCAAAGGTGCAGTACATTTCTAACAACTCTTCACTGAAAAGCAAATGTTCCAACGCTTTAAAAGTCTTTTTTTTTTCGGCAGTGGGGTTGGAGGGCAGGGCCAGTTCCTTTGGGGTTGAGATTGGAAAGGTCTGGATCCATTAATTCAGGGACTTACTGTATAAAGAATGCCTGCACTTCCAGTGAGGTATTAGGACTGTAAAGTTAAATATTTTATTACAGCGTAAAATCTAGAAATTGGTAGTTTTAGGAGCATTTTAGTATAGGCTTAGTGTCATAGCCATTAATTTGTTAAAAAGTGATAGATCTTTGTAAGCACAGTTCTGCTGAATGTGTTGTGTAATACTGTAATTGTACATGCTCCTTTAGAATTGGGATGTGAATCATATTTACCTGTAGAATAAAATAATTCGATTAGTCAATGTATACAAATAGTCCATTTTGCAAAACAGTGTATGCAACAATGAAACTTGGCTTTAATCTCTTTGTTGCAGAAAGCATATTCTAGTTTGTCTGTACATATTGGACAGTAAATCAATCTTCAGCAAAGATCTGCTTAGGATTTTTTTGCCTCGTAAGTTCCTGCAGTCTCTGTGATATTTAACACCCAGGATGGGCAGAGGCAGCAGAGTCACCTGTCTGGGCTTCTGCTTTCTCTGTGGCCCTTTCTGAGCTTCACTGCAAGATTTTGTGTTTGTGTGTGTGTGGAAAAGAGGGAAAAGAATTCAAGAACGTGTGTATGTGTGTGCATGGTAAACTTCAAAAATACCATTCAGCAAACTGGCAGCATTATTGTGACAGGGAAAAAGTTTCTGGGAAAATACCGGTATGGTGCTTGGTTTCTAGGGTGCACTTCCATGACCTTGGATTCTTTCACTTAGGTTTTTGGTGCTTAGCTTTTTCCATTTGGGAACCAGGATTAGTTCTGGTCCACTTGACCCATAGCTGCTTGCTTTAAAGGCCAGTGGTTTTCCCTTATGCAGGGTGTGTTTGGTGTGTTCATAATGGTTCAAGCCCCTTGTTGCTTTGTGTGTTAGTTACTCCATATATGGAAAACCTAAAACTTTGATTTTATTTTCTGATTCTGTAATTGCTGAAGGAAACAAATCATGTTGGGCATTTAAAGAGTAAGACACTATTTAAAAGAACTTTAATGTAAAATTGCTGATTTTTGGTGTCATAAAGATACCTGGTCACATTACAAGATGATACTATGTGGCTGAGATGTAAAATTTATAGCTTTGGGAATAATGGGAAGTAATTGACAGTCAAACCTGAAAGTTCTGCATTTCCCTCTGTCCTTTTTCCAGTGTTGTCTATTTTTAAAGCAACTGGCCAGAGGGCTCATCTAGGGACCATTTTGTTAGACTGTAACTAGGATGGTGTTGTCTGTGTTGTATTTATTTGGTAAGAGTAATGGAACATTAATCAAATATTTTTTTCAATTGACTGTTCTCCGCAGCGGGAATACTGATGAAACAACTGGGGTTGGGAGTAAATTGAGATGATAAATTAGTTGAATGCTCATATTGTGTCCCCTAGCCCATTGTTCTAAGTGATTCTGTGTGATTTTTTTATCTTTAAATGAGATAGGATTGTTTCTACTTTTTCTGCAGATGTGATAGTCTTTGAGAAGAGCATCTGCATTTATTTCTTACAAATCACTAGTCACAAATTTTATCTACTGCTCTAGTTTTGCATATAAATAACTTTGGGATTTTCTTTCCTCTAAAAATATAATAACATATGATGCTACTTGTCATGCTGTATTGTACAAAGAAATGGATCTTTGTGAGGTGCAGACAGGACAAGATAATAAAAAGACTCTGTCATGAGGACTTTCGAGAGTTTTACCGGTATTTGCAAAAAATTTCAGAAGCATTTTTAAGTTCTGATATTTTAAGTACCTGAAATGCTGAACTGCCACACTTTAAAACTTCACTTTTAAAAATGGTCAATTATTAAATTTACCTCCATTTGAACAAATGAATGGCTGTAAGTCAGAAATTAGTCTCCTAGTTCTGCAACTCGATTTGACATTGAAAACCAGTCAATATCTCTAGAAGATCCCTGCTATAACATTTTCCTTCTGTATGTTTTCTTAGTTAGAAATTCTCAGTGTGCGTAAATATGTGTGTTTTTTCTCATTACTTCTTTTTCTTTGTGTGAATATACATATTTATAAGCTCTTGTAGCTTCTCTCCCAGTTCTTCAGTAATGGCAGAAAAAACCCCATTGCTAGTAAATAAATCTCTATAAAGCAATGTTTTGCTTTCTTGTTTTTCTTTAATAAAATTGTATGCACTCTTAATGAAAATCCCTATAGGATAAGTCTGGAGCTTTGTGTATTTGCAAGCACTTCAGAACCTTCCAGGGAATAGTTCTATGAGACATCTGCAAGAGGAGTCCCTCCCTGATTAAGCTGAAATTCTGCTTAGGTAAATGCTGTAACTATTTGAGCACCTTTGGTTCCTTCTGGGGTTGTTTTCTTTGGCTGGAAATACTGAAGTAATCATTTAAGGAGAGAGAGGGAATAAGATCCTGCTCTGTGGAGGATTCCTGGAGTACCAGCCTTGCTTCAGTGAGCGCAGTAGAACAGCATTAACTGCGAGCCTGGCAGTGCTCCACCAGCAGTGTCTGGGAGTCCTCTCCAGGGAGATGAAGAGGAGGCAAATGAACACGGATTTCCGGGCTCAGGGAAGGGCATTTTAAGCTCTGAGCTGTACCATTAAAAGGGAACTGGCTCTACTTTCAAGCTTTTTGAAGTGGGCTCTTGTTTTCTCCTTGCCTGTCTTATGGATACCCAGGATAAATATTTGATGTCAGGTTGAATTAACCATGTTGTTCTGAACTGAGAAAATCTGGTGCTGTTTCATTGCAGTCTGGTGGGAAAAAACAAGATAAATAATGGAATAACTTAATCAAAACCAGTTTGGAGTTCTTTAGTGTGTTTTTTGCTTGTTTGTTTGTTGTTGTTGTTGTTGTTATTTTTACTTTCTAGTTTCAATGTTCAGCCAGAAAGCCAGATGTTTACACTGTTCCTCTTATTATCAAATCATGAACTGATTCATGACTGAGCTTACCTTGCAAAGAATCTGTTCAGGGGGTGCACTGCACAGCAACCTGCCGTGGACTGTGCCATGAGGAACAGTGTGGGAGAGAAAGCAGACTGCACAGAGCTGTTGGATTTAATGTGGTTGGTGTGCTTTGCGATGGGAAACAGGGAATCTTACTTTTTTATTCATTTTCCAGTCAGACAAAATAGTAACCGAAGCCTGTGCACACTTATTTAGACCTGTGAGTTGCAATACTGAAATCCAAGTTGGAATCAGAAGTGGTGCCCAACTAATTTTTCAGTGCTGTTTACCAGACAGTTTCAAAGCCAATTAAAAAAAAAGAAAAGGGTGAAATTGTATATTGACTGTAAAAAAGTCTGTTGCTATCAGGAAAAAGAAAAGAAAACATAATTACCTCAATGTATAAGGATATACAGTCACTCAGTGTACTTCAAAAGCATTCTCTGTATCTTCATTTATCATCATTATAAAGCATTTCCAAAAGAGTGATTTACCTTTATCAAGTTGTGAAAGGCATTTGCCTTCATGCATCCTTACCCATGTAAATTAAAATGTTTTACTTTGGTATTTTAGAGTTGCACATGTGCATTATTCTTCATAAAAGTTTAAGTGACAAAATATGGATGCTGTTTTTTAAACTAAAAATAAAATAAGCAAAAATGAAAGTTTTGTATGAAAAGACTAGGGCCAAGGGAAACAAAATACAATGTTGGGCATGGCACATTAAATACAGAATAACAGTTTGCTGTATGCACTAGAGTTCAGCAGTAGTAAAGGATGCATTGTAGCTTTTCAGTAATTTGCACAGTTTAAGAATATATTTTTAGTAAAATCAGTACCCAGAGTCCCAACAGGTATAAATAATTGTGCTTCCATTAATCTTGAGCTATTTTTGTCATCTGACAAAAAGGTTATGGAAGAGAAGAGCTGGTCACAAGTAGGAAGTTCTGCAGAGCAGCGCTGGATGCGTTGGAGAGAATCTCCAGGGCTGTGCAGCACAGGATGGCTGCAGGCTGGAATTGTTTAACCTGCCAGTTTCCCCCAACATCCATCAAAATCTGAGGGAAGGGATTTCAATTCTTTTAGATGCATCTCCATGTTCTGGGTGCTGGTTGGTGTTCAGTAGCAGAAGGTGTTTGTGGTTTGTGTGTCAGTCTCTCGTGGGCCTGGCGAGAAGCCTCACATGCAAACTGATGCATCCTGAGCCTCAACGGGAGTGAGAAACAATCAAAATAAACCAGAAATGCCTCTGTCTGCACAAGCAGCTTCTTCATGCAGAAGGCAACTGATAAGTGGTGACATTTCTCGTCATCACATTTTTTCAGAAGCACCATTGATTAAAACCAGGCACACAAGCTGGAGTAGGTGAAGAGTAAATTCCTACTTCCGTGTCCTGTGGATGCCTGTGGGCTGAAGAGAGTATTTTCTATTTTTGAGCTTGATTAGTCTTTTACTGCTTTGGAAATAGGAGTTGGAACTGCAAAATGAGGATGCTGTTAAGATGGGCAGGTACATCTTCAAAAAAATGACTAACAGTTTAAAGTGGGCAGGCTGATTATTTTGGTCATCTTATATAGATAACTGCAATGGGGTAACCATATTCTGGTGGGCTTTTTTTCATGCCTTTGTTACTAGTTTTCCTTTTCCTTTTATCTTCCCAGACAGCTTTGTCACCTTTGCTCTCAGTCTATGACTTTTCTAGCTTTATGATCTATTCAGTAAAATCTTTATATTCCCCAAAAGGTTTTAATGGCATTTAAAGCTTATCTGTCTTCCACAGAAAGGAAAAATACCCTTTGTTTTCTGTAACACATGTGTATATAACATATTAAATTGTATGTTTATTTTGTCTTGTCCTGTAACATTTAGGTGCTTCAGTGATGTTAGAGGCATGCTGTGCCTCCTCTGCAGTGGATTACTTCTAAGTGCTGCTGCTGCCTCGTGGAACAGTTCTTTTTCATCAGCTGTTTTCAGTGTTGAGACAGGGTTTGGTTTGGGTTTTTTGATGACTCCCTTGTTTGCCAGTTGCTATTCATAGCCAGGCTTATACCTTACATATTGAAAGTGTAATTTCGCTGCCTGGAATTTACATGTTTTTTTGCTCAGGTAAAATAAACATATTTCATTTTCCTTAGCTTGCAGTTCCTCTCTTGTTGACCCCTCTGAAATCTGTACTTTGAAAAAGTGATGTGAAGGACATCCAGACTCAGTGGCCTCTGAGTCTTTTCAGGGATTGACACTGATGCTGGGGAGCAGCAGGTCATCATCCTCATGGTTCATTTTTGTTTAAGAAACTTCTTTTTTTTTTTTTTTTTCTTCCCTGAGCATTATTTGCAGCCCATTTTATTCTCCTTTTTTAACCACTTCATTCTATTTCCTGTAACACTAAATTAGCCTGTCCAGTAGGTTACAGTAGAGCTTGAGAGTTCCCATCACATTGCAAAGCTGCTGTGAGATGAACTAACTGTGAACAGCCTCCAGCATTCCTTTTGCTGCCAAAATGAGTTAGGTAGCTCTGATACTCCTTAAATGATGACTTTCAAAATTGTGAAAGGAAATGAGAGTTCTTTTTCTGAAAATTAAAAAAAATTGGCAGCATGAAACTTTTTTAGACCATCCCTGTCAATTTTTCTTGCTTTATGAATATATGTATTTACTAATGAACAGTTTTTTCTTCCTGCTAGCTCTGTCCTCCAGCTAAATCAGCGTGGTCCTTATTAGTCTTTACTTTTTTTGAAAGCAACATCTTTATTCTACTTTTTGTCTTTTTCTCTTTGTTGTGTCGCATCTACAAGTGCAGAAACTTGTTATGTTCCATAATCAAAAACACATTTTAAACCATTTTCATTCAGTGGAATAGGTAAATTTCTTTGTCTCTCTTTTTTAAAAAATTAAAAATATGTCCATCTCAATTAATGTGGAAAGGTGAACTGCAGGACAGCTTTTCTGGTATGACCAATTTTTGCCTGTTTCTGCTGTGGATTCAGGCTGAATATTGCCTGAAAATTGTTGCCTCATGTTTCTCTCACAGAGGTGTAATAGTGATGAAAAAGCTTTCTCTATTTCTGTATTACCACTATGGACCATTTCACACCTCTGTGTATTTATAGGGAGATATATGTGCTGGGCAACAATATTTTCATCCACATGAAGATAAAAAGAAGAGTTTATCATGATTCTGAATCAGGGATAATGACTGACTGCTTGGCAACTTCTTTTAAGGAAACAAGTGGAGTAAAGAAGACAAGGACTCTGCTGATACCTTTGTCAGGCTGGCTAATGCAGGAATTCTGAATGGGAACCTGGTGGTAGGAGGCAAAATAAAAGGTGACATTTAAACTGATGACATGATAATTTCACTCCTTCCTCTAGAGCTTGAAATTGCATCTTTTTATGTATCTATGATCTGTTCTTTCTGAAGGGAACACATGTCTTGGAGCACCATGCACTGTCACAAAAATCTTGCTGTAGGTGTGAAATGAATGTGTGTAATGTCTGTATTTACAGGCAATCTATGAAATATTTCTTCCCTTTTCGAAGTACAAGCTGCAAGCTGAGACAAAGTGTTCAGTTTTTGAAGGGACAGCAAATGTTCCATAATTGAGAAAGCTAATATTTGATGATATCAGGATCTGAATTTTGAATCACAGTTCTACATCTTGATGTGATACAAGAAAGGGAAAACTAGAAATATGCTGGAGTGAAGATGTTGCCTGTAAGGGAAGAGAGGGCTGATATAGCTGAGGGACAGAATTGATGTAACAGTTTGTTGGTAAATACATGGATATATGTAAAGTACTATGGAAAGGGGAAAAAATAGAAATATTATGCTGAAAATGATAGTCTGAAGAAAAGAAAAATATTTTAATGACTTTAATACTGGCTGCTGTTAGAAAGTTTAGAAGAAACACAAATGGATATGGCTTTCTGATAGTAGTGTAATTTATTTTGTTTCCTGTGTTATATCCTTGCATATGCAGTTCTTCCAGGAAAGAAAAAAAAATGGGAAAAAAAATCTAATACAAGCATTGGGTTTGAATTTATAGAAGAAATTCATTTTCTTTAACTGTTGTCTATCTATTTAGCTGGTATAAAAACATATGTAATTTCAGAAAAGTAGAAAATTGTTTTGTTTAATACAGGCAAAAATAACTATGAATATAGCCACTTCATTCTTTTATCCTTCCTTACAGTCTATTTTAACCAGTTTTTTCATGCCCTAAAAAAGGCACAAAGAAAGGAAGAACAGACAGTCCTGATTGTAGCTGGGTTGATTCCAATAGTATCAAGGGAATGGAATACGTAAAAGGAGTAAGAACAGATAAAAGTGATTGGATATGACACTTAGGATACTAAAGAAATACTAGAATAATCATAAGCAATATAATGGTTGTGAGAAGTGAAGTCTTTCATTAGATCATCTTATATTGCTGGGAAAAGAAAAACATATTTTGAGACAGAAGCATGTTTTCAGCTCTTTAGTTGTGGTCCACTTACTGCAAATGTGTCCTGATGTACTTTGTATGCCCTTCTCCCTTATTTTTTTGCACAGTATCATTCAGCTTTTAGTTTTGTTCAGAACTCATCTTCAAGTTCAGTCTTAGCAAATATGGTGGCTGGTTGGAATAAGTATCTAATTACAGAATGAATTGGCTCTTTGATACCAGCTGTTGTAGATGTTTACTTATTTATTTATTTTCCAGAGATCTTGCATGTGTTTTCTTAAAATTCACATGAACAGATTGAGAAACTTCTTCTGAGATGCAGAAATTTCTTCTATCATTAGGGTGAGCAGAGATGTTTTGTCTTTGGAGATTTTGTGGCCCATTAACCCTAAATGATACTAATAATGTAGTTCTAAATCTCTGCTCTCCATGTGAGGTACAGTTGTATAACATGCCACTGGAGCATCATGCTTTTAGTCTTGTATTTAGGGTGTGACTTCAGTGATTTTTAGTGCATAGTGCCCCACTGTTTTTAAAAAATACAGCTACAGTAGACTTGCATGTGAAATTAGGCACCTACAAGTGTATGGCTGGTACATAAATACTTCTTTTGAATTTTGAATCTGTACAAAATCCCACTGACATTTGGAAGACTTCAGGTACAGGCATTTGTGCAGAATGCAGAGAGATGCCTGAACTTGTGATGCTCCCATTAAACATTTGAATAATATGGTATAAGAAACTTTTGGATGTAAAACTCTAGGAAATAACATCATTGGATCTTAGTTGTACACTAATGGAGACATGTGGAGAAGGGCAGTGGGTGCCCCTGATACACAGGAACCTGCACCCTGAGGACACCAGCACCAGACAAACCATGTTAAACACCTCCTCTAATGGCACCTTGGGTGGTTAAGAGATGGCAAACAATCTGTGGGGCATATCATGCCATCAGATATCTGGGCTAAGTAGCAGAAATCATTGTGTTTCTTAGGAATTGGTGTCCCAGAAAACATAATCACTGGAATCTCTTAGTTCAGGGATTATGTGTGTTATTGGTAGCAAAGTGTAACATAAGATTATTTTAAGATCTACAAAAGTGCTACAACTGGTGTGAAAACTGTTAGTCAAAACAGGGTCAACTCTACCTTGCTAAGCAGCAGAATTTACATTAGGTATCTCTATTGCATTCAGCACCTGGAAATATCACTTCTTTTGGATTATGTTAGGGAAATCATGTGTGCCCAAGCACAGAATTCTGAATTGGAAATTAGAACATCTTTTGTTTGACTGCCATGACATCTGTTTTGGCTGCTTCAGTGCACATGGCTATAGTTTATTGCACATTGTTTGGAAACAGTTTTAAATTGTGGGGCAGGTGTGTATTTTGAGCATTTCCAGTCCTGTTGCAAGGCTTTCCCTGCAGGTACACATCTGACACTGTAAAATAGTTCACATGGGTGCCACTGGTATTCTGGATAAAAGGTTCTGATTGTTGTTTTCTGGAAGGCATTTTTTGGTGATGCTTAACTGAGACCCTGTGAGAGGAGACAAACATGTAAATGAAGTCAACTTCTCAGACCTCTGGGATCTGTTACAGCATGAGTTACTCTTAACAGATAATTAGCTGGGGCTGTTAATCAAGTTTAACAGGTGTGGAGTAATGAACCAGGACAGGGCATCTGCTGTGACCCGCCTCTCACTCTAATCTGGTTAGGGAACCTAGTGCCAGTTGGAGCCCAGAATGCTTTGTAGGGAGATCCAACAATGCATTTTCCTAATGCTTCCATCAGTCTTGTGATCATCGAAGAATGGTGACATCTGCAACAGGAATACATAAAGAATCAGTCCGAAATTCCCAAAGTGGAAGCTATTAATGAATACACATTCTTCATTTTCCTCTTAGCTTTAAAAGTATTTCTTTGCTTAAATTGAATGAGCAGTTTAACTTTTGTCCATGTTTACGTGTATTTGCCTTCAAAAACGTAATGAAATACATGTTAGAGTGCTGCTTAAGTAGGACCTTTTAGAGCACTGTTGTCAAAGTAAAGATAATTTTAGTGTGTCATTTCCCAGACCTTTTTGCGATCAGAACTTTGCAGTTTCTTATTATGCATTATGATGATTTTACTTATTTAAGAGATCCAGGCTTTGCAGTTCATTGTCACTGAGCAGCAGCTTCAGCACTTGGACCACTGTGTGAGCTCCTGCCCAGACCATTGAGCTGCCTGGTTTTCCCAACAATCTGCCCATGAAGTGGGTGGTGCCAGCTTGGAATGTGAGGCCAGGCTTGGAGCTGGCTAACAGGATTGCTCATAACAGGGGACTCGTGGGGCTCCCTTTGGATGGGTCTGAGCAAGGTTCCTGTCTGGGTGTGTACCTGTGTGTATAGCACAGATCTCTGTCCTGGCTGCCTCTGCCCTTGCAGTGGCTCCTTGGCGTGAGACAGAGCCAAAGCCCCGTGTCCTTGCTGGTGGAGCTCTGACAAGGGCTGTCAGGCAGGTGAATGACATGTCTGTGGTGTCTGAATACAGGAGTTCCCATGTTATCATGGGGTTTACATCACTTGGCCTCAATTTATTTGATGTACCCTTCACGTCTCTTTCCAAACTTTGCCCAAAAGGAAAAAGTAACCCCAACTTTCATTTCCTTCCTCTCACTAGATTAATCAAAGGTGCTTCTGGGTCATGTTGTGAATATTGCAGTTCTGTGATTCTAACCAAGTCTGAGGCTTTTAGATCTGTTTTGCCATTAATTGTGGTTGTAACTGTGGTTATTTTGCTCCGAGAGTCTTCTATAATCTACTTTACTTGTGCTGGTCATTATGTATCTTGGTGATCAAATTCATAGCAGTGTTTCCACCCATTCATTTTTCAGCACAGCATGGACTTGTATATCGAATAATAATTAGCATTCTGTGTAGGATAAGTATGTTTATTGCAAGTGGATGATTCAAAGCGTGTAACCAATTTCCTGGAAGAGGAAACAGCAACACTTTCTGCTGTTGGCAGTGTTTGGCACGTGTCTTTTGGCTGATGTGAGAGATTATAGTGCTCTCATTTATATTGGGTTTAAAATCTGAGATTTTGATCACAGATCCCTGAAGTGATAGTGGGGATTAGAAAACCTGCTGCAATATTTCCTTACATGAAAAGTAAAATTCTGATCCAATGGACTCAGCAGGCATTTCCCACTGAGCTCAGGGGATTTCAAGTATCACCCAAGAAGTCAGGAAAAGCTCAGTAGAACTGATATAATATAAAGGGAAAAGTGAGGAGAGAAACAAGCCCAGAACAATGCCCTGGGAATTCAGGATGAGGGAGATGAAGATCTCGCCCGGCTCCAGAGAGAGCGGGAGGGAAATGGAACACGGTCAGTGGTGTTGGGGAGAGAAGGGGGGTCACATGGATGGCAAATTTTAGGTGAGTGGAGTTTGGAGAAAATCAGGAGAGGAATATGTACCAGCTGGTAACCTGGGGGTGGGGAGAAAGCATCCCAGTGTGGGTGATGGAGGACCAGAATCAGAGCCAGGAGGCAAGAGAATGTGTGACTTGCTGCTTTCTATCCAGGAACAAGTGTGTAAGATCTGATGTGTAATTTTGTCTACTAAAGGTTGTCAGTAGTGAGTGGTGCTTGGCTGTTTTATTAGAGATATACTTTTCTCTATATTTTTATTAAGGACATATAGTTTTTCCTAATGGGAGCCATTCCTGTCTATTATGTGCATTAAAGGTATGGTAAAATTCTTTTGAGAAAGCTCTTAATATACATGCAAAATAGCCATAATCCACAGTAGCCATATCTCCAACATGGATATTTGATATTTCTTTTCTCTTCCCCTATCCTCAAAAGTATGAAAAGTGATTATAGCCTATTAAGGACTTATCACTTGCCAAATTTAATTTTAAAAACCCTGATTTGTAATGCTGTGATCTGCAAGACCCTCTGGGAAATTGCATGTAGTCTCATAAGTGTGATATTAACCTGGGCCATTATTGCAAGTAACAATAGAGCTGCTGGATGAGTTTTTCCCTTTCTTGAGACCTTGTTCATCTCTTCTGCCTTGCCCTGTTTGACCTTAGGGAGGATTATGGTTCTGCTTAACTGTTTGCCATCTTAAGCATCTGGATAACTGTGCCTTCCTTTGGCTGTGCTAGTAAGACACCTTTAATGTTCAGACAGCACAAAATTAAATTTTTGCATTTTGTCTCTCCTCTGGATAAAAATAAAAAAGGAAAAAATGTCAAAAGTTAGGATCTCCTCCTTGATGTTATTTTTTGCCAACATATATAGTGCAGGCCCTGTGGATTCCTTTCCTGCATTCAAAATTAACCTGTCTACTCCTCTGAGCCCTTAACCTTTGCTCCAGTAGATAAATCACTTCCTGGAAACGTCTGAAAAGTGTTTGAATGGTTTTTTTCCCCTCAGCAATGTCTTTTCTACAAATGCTTTTGTTAAGTAAAGTAGGTTTTAGTAATTCATAGGTCCCTGACTCTTTAGCAAGCCTTAAATGATTAGTCACCACTGCCATTTTCCTTCCCTTTTCAGGTTTTTTGCACTTCAAATTTTTGTTGCTCTCAGAGCACTTTAATAACAGGCAGTATTGTGTGATTTCTGTCGTCCTGTGAAATAGTGAAATTGCTTTTGTAAGTAATGTCAGAGTATATTGTTCATCTCATTTCATACATGAAAATCCGTGGACTCTTTGAAGTTTGATGGTACTGTGTGTTATATCACTGGAAGCCACGTAGGCTCCAGAAAGTAGTTTTTGTTGTCCAGTTGTTGCTGCCAATTAACTTGCAGATAGAATAGAATATTTAATGCTGTATTTTTTATTTATAAAGCAGGAGGCAGCTATAGCTCTGTTGTGTCATCTTCAGATTCTTTTTAGCAGCAAAGACAGAGCTTTGCAGACTTCTGCAAGTTTCTCCAGAAGACTTTGAGTTCTGTTATGGCTTTCATTAATTTGACTTTGGTATCTGTTTGAGTATTACTTAATTTGACTTTGATATCTGTTTGAGTATTACTTAATGGACACAGTAGAAATGATATGGCTGTGTGGTAGCAGGTTGTCGTTCTCTGATCCCAAAATGCACGCTGCAGTGTACATAAGGATAATGTCTTGGTCTATCAATGCTAGGAGAATAAATTGAAGTTCTTCTGTGTTTCCCCTGGATTTTTCCAACATGCATTTCTGATTATGCCAGTTCTATCAGGGAGTCGGAACAACCACAAGAAACCCTATGTCAGAAGTGCTTCCATATGAACTTTTCAAGTATTATTCAAATGATTTTAGAGGTGTTCCACTATTCCCACTCTGTTTTGGAGGTGCAGAGCTGCCCAGTATTATTTAATGACTCAAAAGAGCAACAAAGTATAAATTAATATTAGTATAAATTAAAAGTACGAATTAATTTATGTAAAAGTATAGATTGACTATGCTGTTTCATTCAACAGTTACAGCTGTATAAGCCTGTATAAGTTTGTCTGTATGAATTGTTGATGTGATCCCTCTATCCATATATATAGATATGAATGCAGAGATCAATCAGTCAAAAAAAAATCACTTTCTGCTTTTCAACCAGTATCTGTTGCTGCAAATAATGAATTTTAGTTACTGAAACTGGTCTATTTGAATCATCTGCCTGTGAAGATTCAAAGTTTTTTTTCCAAAGGTAACAGTCCCTGCATTATGCATTGTGTAAACCAAGTCCCAGTCCCTCCCCCATTTGTGGTAGGAGTGTGTGCTGATTTGGGTGGTCCCATCTAAAACATCTGCATTGCCTTGATTGTATTGAATGTCTGACAGACAGTTGGAAGCAGTGAAAATCCCAGACTTAGTTAGCAACAAGTTTTCTGGCTTCTGCTACAGAGAAGGAGTCAGAATGGTGCTTCTGAGACTTTGGAAAGGAATCCTTTTCAATTAAACTGGGGCTGAGCAAAAGGCTCTTGTTTTCTGTCTGTATGTTGATATGCATCTGACAGGTGTCAGCTTCAAAGCCAAGATAAAGACATAAAAGCTTATTTTGGGAAATCTTTTGGGAGAGGAATTCTTGAAATAAATATTGGAGAGGGTAAATAATAATTGTGGTGCTTCAGCCAGACTTGAGAATCCACAGAGCTTGACGAGGCAACTGGAGGTAGCTCAGCCCCTGTCACTGAGCCCACTTGGAAGTTGTTGTGTTTGGCAGATACAGGTGAGTGTTGTAGGTATCAGGGAGCTGCCTCCACTCTCTCACTGTTTGCTGTTTAGTGTGTTTATGTTATTAATGGTCTTTGACATTCATTGTAGGGTTTGTTTCAGACTGGTTTTTGGGGACTGCCTGGAACTCAATGTCTGCAGCCTCAGAAGTTCTCTGCCTCTTTCCTACACGGTTGTAGGGAGCTGAGTGTAGCCTTTTGCAGTGGTTAGTGCAACACCCACAGAGACATTGTCCCTACTCCACGTTCTCCTTATTTGTACTCCAAAAACGAGTTTACAGTATTCTGATTTCTTGGGTTCCCATTCCACTCCCACTCATCTGCCAAATCACTTTTAAGTGATTTGCTTTTGAAGCCAAGCAGAAACATAAATATTTTAAAATGTTACTTTAGTATTTTGAGACCTTGTTCAGGTTATGAGAAGAGCAACTGAAATTTGGAATGTAGGAACTACTGTTAATGATGCAACAGTAGCGTAGGTTTGTTTGGCCTTTTTTTACATGACAGACTTTGTTTGTTTTAGTGAAGTGAACCATATTATATTTTCCAACAGGAAGGAAGTTTCCATGGATCTTGGTTTTTATAATTCTTATAATAGCATCAAACTGAACATTCTTACAGCAGAGACATCTGTTTTCACAGTCGCCTTCTGTAGGAAGAGACTTTGTTTTGTTTTGAAATTCATAGTTCATGTATTTTAGCAGATGATCATATTTAAGCCAGATTCTGATTGTCATCAGAACAAATTGGGAATTAACTCAGTGTATTTCACTTCATCTCTCCCAATTTATGGTAGTGTAAAGGAAAACTGAATCTAATGAATTGGCTGTTCTATTTCTGTGTTTAATTGTGCTGACAAGCATTATTTTAAGAGAAATGAGACAATGCAATTGCATATAGCTCAGAAGGCTCCAGTATTCTGACAGCTTATCAGTTTTATTTTGCTGTCCAAAAGAGTGGCTAGAGGACTTCATTTGGGTTTGACAAACAGTATGTGGTGTTCCAGCCTTCTGTGTGAAACCTTGAGCACGCTGACACATTCTTCTAATCCAAGAAGAGTTTAAAAAAATTATTAGAAGACTTTGTATTTGTTCTCTCTGATGATTCATTTCTTATGGATGTTAGAAAACCTTCAGGTTTTGATATTAGGTCGAAAAAAATCGACTTTCCAGCACGTTGCAGCTACTGCAGTACATTTCCTAAAATACATGAATATCAGTTGTGCTTCGAAGGTGACAGTGTGGAACTCTTACAAATTATACTCTTAAATCTGTCAGCAAATGTTTTGACTTTTTAACTTCTTCATGGCAAATCTGAGGGTCATACTTGCTTTCACTGTGTGGAAATTCAACTATATACCCAACTATGCTGGGCTCAAATTGAATTTACTTCTCTTTCCGGTTTTATTTAGCTCTTAGAATGGAAATAGATGTCCTTAGTAAATCCTGAGGCTTTTATAGCTCTAGTTTTATCTCAGACGAATTATTGGAAAATGCATAATGCCATTGATCTGACTAGAACTAACAGGAGTTTTAAATAGCAAAGAAAATAAGACCTTTAATGCTGAAAACCTCTTCCTCCCTTTTTTCTTCCCTTTCTTCCTTCCTTCCCCAAAACATCAGCAAAAGGAGCTAATAAATGCAATTGATTTATTTGGAAGTGCTGTCTGTCTTTTTCACTTTTCTTCTGAACAGCAGAGCGTCTGTGGCAGCCCTGGCTCCAGATGTCTGTGAGACAAGCTGTAATATGTTTCAGAAAGTCCCTGTTTGATGGCAATTGTCTGGGGAAAAAAAAAATGAAATAAGCTTCGTCTTTGCTACAGTAACACTTAGCTCCTGAGAACAGCCTCACAAGGAAGGAGGGCATTTCTCATGTGGGATTAACAAATCTCTGTTTGCAGTTGTTTTGGCATATTTGTAGTAAGCACAAGCAAGGGTGATGTTTTTCAGCAGCACATGAGAATTAACATCCTTCAGTTCTACCTTTCTACTGCCAATGCTGGGGCAAGAGAGCAGGATGCAAAAAGCCATTCTGAAGTCTGTGGTTTAAAGAGCTTTCTGTCCCAAACACGTTACCTGAGAGGTGTGATGTTTTGCTCACACAGAGTAAACATTTTGAACATGAAATATTTACTTGGTGGGCTTTGTCATGTCTACGAGTGCAGGCATTCCCATGAACTTGGAAAACTGCACCCATCTTTCTTGGAATTAACCTCAAATACTTAATTGTATTTAATTATAGCAGAAATCTCTAAAGGCCAGAAGTTGAGATTCTGCTGTATTGTGGTTTTGTTTCAGTTGTGTAACACTCTGCTGGAACCACAAGATTTTCAGTCTGTGCCTGTGCACCTGAAGCACAATGTCAAAGCCCAGGGGCTGCTCTTGGACAGACCACAAGACACGGGGCAGTACAGATGCTTTGCCCTTAGTAAATGTTCCAGCTTGAACCACCAGTGATTTACAGACCTCCTGAGTCTGTAAATTATTACATCATGGGCAGTAATCACAGACTATTTGTTCTCCATGAATCTATTTAATTTCTCTTTGAATCTAGATATGCTCCTCTGAAGTGATGTTCAACAACTTACATGTTGTTGGAAAATTTTTCCACCAGTACTGATATAGCAGCTTTTTCATATAACATTGTCACTTTATGTACATGTAGAGCTTTGGGAAGATGTTTGGGCCGGTGTTTCTACTTGTGTGCAGGTCTAGAGAATAAAGGATTAACCTTTCCTTCTCTGATTGTCAGTACTTATGCTTTTGAATAAATTCATTTTCGTGTCATTAGGCTGCATTTCTGTGATTTACTGTTCTGTACACATTATGAAACGCAGAGTGAGTGACTCAGAGGAGTGAGAGACATAATAGTTGTAGATAAATTGTTAATAACTCGCAGTCAGGTGAATGGTAACAACAGGACACTTCCAGATGAGATAAAATATTGGTTTCAGATGGAAAGCTGAGCACTGCATTAATACTGACTCACTGTGGATTGTGGGGGAGGATCTGTTCTGTTGAGAAAGTTCAAGGTGTGTAAGTTCCACGTTGAGAAGTTTGGGCAGCATGACCTGTGTGTGCTTCTCTTTCTGGCAACGTCCTTCAAAGCATTTTGAATGGAAAGAAATGGCAAGGATTCCACCTGTGACCAATTTTTAAGGAAAGGACATTCAGAGCAGAAATTATCTAACCTCACCAATCTTATCTTTGCAAAGGGATCATTTGCTATTAATATTTTATAAGGTTAAGCTTGTTCATGTGTGTCACATATAATCTAACTAATTCTGTGTTCTTGGCTTCTGTGCCACATTTAATTGCAGCAATTGGAATGGATTTCAGGAAATTATATTCCCAGTGTCAAGTGGGTTACATTTTCTTGTTTGTTAGAAAAGAAAAATTCTGGGAGTTGGATCTTGGCTTTAAAAGAATCAGCTATATTTTTCCCAAGTTTCTTCCAAGTTGGCTCATTTTATTTGTCCTTTGTTCAATTTTTAGTGGAAACGTAGTCAAGTGTAGCCAGAAAAGTGAAGCCAAAAGTTGCTTGGGAGATTTTATGGATATTTGATAAGATACTGGAAAAGAAATCACTGAGACAGTACAGCTTCAAAGCAACACAGCCTGTCCAATTTAGTGAAATTAGGGTATGATGTAGAATCATGAGTCTGTTCCCAGTTTCTCTTTACTGAGGAAGGCTTGCTGTCCATCCTTGTGGATCCTGAGGCCTTGGAGAAATGCAGTTTCCTGATATTTTTTCTTCTTTCTAAATAATGTCTTGTATTAAATGTAGGTACAGAGGAGAAAGAAAAATGTTGTAAGAGAAAGCTGGCCTGTTACAGCCCATGATTTTTGCTGAAAGTGAAATACTGCAGAATAGACCAAATCAAAGCTTTGGGAGGTGAGATATGGAGAGAAAACCTTTCCTGACTTATAAGATATCAAGGGAAGTAAACAAATGCATTCTATTTTCCTTACTATTGAAAGCCAGAATGTCCCTTTTCCATTAAGAGTGGTTTGCTATTCTTTTGGACCTCTCTTTTAATTAAGGCTGGATAGTATGTTTCCAAGGATATGAAAGAAATAATTCATGGTGGCTCCAGCAGCCACTGTTCCTTTCTGATGAAGAAAAGCAAATATTTCTTATCACTTGGAGAGGCAGCAATGATTAGCATTAGAGTATAGTCAGGAATCAGTTAATTTTTCTCTGGGCAGTTTCAGAACATTGTTGGCCATTTTGCTGTGTTGTTCCATGGTGTGCTCACGCTGTGCAAGGTATCATGATCCTGGCTGCACTGGGGCATTGCTGCCATTTGCTCTCCAGCGCAGAAACTAATAGAGGCTCAACTGAACCCTTTTAAAAGTTACTGGGATGCTACAGGCATGTTTTTAGTGTCATCACAGGAGTCAATACAGTGGATATGACACAGGCTAAGGGTGTTCTAACAGGCCCAGAGTTACTATGAACTCAGCTTGTAAAGCTGCCCACCAACCTAGAAGTGGTGCCTGTGTGCCTTTATCAAGAATTAATACAGTCCAGTTTCAAATGGACAAAGAATGTTTTATTAGCTTTCTGTACTAACACAGGGGCTTGCTCAGAGTCATTCTTGGATAGTGGTTGTCCCAGAAAGAGCAGGAGGTGAAGGGAGAGCACTGACCACTGGCCCAGTGCCCCTGGAACTGAGGAAGGATCTCGTGTGTTCTCCTCAGAAGTGCAGCAGGGTTTCGGCTCCTGCTCGTGCTGCTCCACGACCTGTTAATGCCTGAAACAGGCACAGTCTCCCCTTTACCTCACCTTCACAACCCCACCTGAATTCCTCTCTCTGCTTTTTAGGGATTATCTCAGTCTCCTTCACAATGCAGGTTCATCACAGGGAAAAATTGCCCGGAAAGAGGGAAGGTGAACTGCTAAATACGACAGTGCTAGGAAGTCAAACAAAAAGAAGCTTTTTGCATTGCAAAAGGTGACGCCCTTGTAAAAGGCTTTAGTCTGCTTTTTGTTCAACATTTTGCTGAAGAACTGTCCGTCTCATTCACTTCCTCACTGCTAACAAAAAGGAGCAATGACAGCACTGGCTCCAGGTGTCTGTCAGGAGAGCAATAAAAGTTTCAGCCATACCCAGTGTGATTGTATTTGATAGGTAAAAACAGACAGATGCTAATTTCAAAACTTGACTTTCAAGCAGACAATTCTCTGTGTGTCAGGTTAAGAAAATGAGAGGTAGATTTGGCTTACAGAAACAAGTCACTGAGTTTTGATGTGATTAAAAATATTAAATTAATCTTTGATTTCATAGTGCTGATCAGAATTTCTACAAATAAGGCATGTGCATTTATTTTCTGCAGACACTGCAGTTTTAATGTCTCCCTTCAGAACAGAGATGTTGGAAATGAGTCAAATGTGATTCACTGTGCTGATGACTACCTTTGAAACAGCACTAATGGCTCCAAGAGCAGGATGTATCTGGTATCATCTCTGATGTACAGACCCTGTAGTCAGTGGGGTTAAAGCAGACATAAGCCAGGCCACTGTATCTTTTCCACTCTTTTCCTTTGTTGGCTCCTGCTATTCTCCCTTTTGTGTTTTATTTTTAACTTTCATTTTAGACGTGTTATGAAGGTGCTTTTGTCAGAATCACTGCTTTATTTATATAAAGGTTAGATGTTTGGCACAGGACTGAACACCACTCCCCAGTTGTTTCTTTCCCTTCAGGGCTCCAGGAAAACATCTATTAGGAATTGATGAAGCACTGCTGGACCAAGTAGATTCAACAGCTGTTTGGTGTGAATATGGCATATACTTTAACAGTTAAGATACCTCATTTGTATGCAAACAGTAAACATTTTAAGAGCATCCTTGAGTAGTAGAATGAACTGGCCTTCAGGTTCTTGATGGACCACTTTTAATGGTGATAAACAGTATAAGTAACATGTCTCAACACATAAGTAAGTGGCTTTTATTTAACTCTATGAAGTTATTTGCTTACTTTTAAGGGTATTAAGAGTTACACGTGAGAAAGGGTGTATTTATTTCCAGAATGCACTCTTTTTTGTCTCCACTGGTGAACTTATTCTCACTATACTATTCTGTATCATATAATTGAATGAAAATGTAAAGTTCACATGTGGCAATTACATTGATTTCCTTTTTTGGATATTCTTCAAAGTGATGGTGCTTGTGGCAAATGTTGCTTTATCAGCAGACATACAGCATCTTATTTCCAGTTACAAAGCACCATGAAAGTATTCAGAGAAGCAAATAAAAGCTCTGAAGACTTGTTAGGATGGGCAACTGCAACAGCATCACCACCATCAGAATTACCCTAAATTCATTGCATAGTCTGGGTATTTTAATTAGTTTGTGGGTGAAATAAATGGGGACATATGTTACCACACACAAGTAGCAGGAGATGACAATCCATTAAACCCTGAGAGGTATCATAGGCTTGAGAATGAATAATGAAAATGTGACAGTAATTAAAACGTGTTTACTTGAAATGACAATTACTTGAAATACAGTTGCATAGTAAAGACCTCATTATAAGCCAGACTCTGTAGGTAAAAATGATAGTTATGCTAAGGGGTAATTAATTTGTTCTGGTAGGTGAGTGATAGGTCACTTGTGGTTCTGTCTTACCTTGTTTACCTTTGATGGTTCTAGTAGTGGAGATGGTGTTGTGCTTTGAGCTCTCGTATGCTTTGAGCTTCAGCATGATGGTTCTACTTCTGTTCTTAAATGAAAGTATCTTTATGCATTCTGATTGAAGACGTGGTCAAGTCTTGAAAAGTATATGGACTTTCAAACAGTGTGTTCTCTTGCACAACTAGATTTCCTGTAGCTGAAATATTTGTTGCAGCCTATTTGCATCCTCTGTCTTTCAGTTTTTATTTTCACAGTGTGGAACTAAGAACTGTAATTGAACTATTACAAATAGTTTCAGGAGAACAAGGGTTTGGGAGATGTAAAAGTCATCCAAGAAAAGCAGTTGATACATTTTATCTTCCCTTGCTAGACAGTTTGGATTATGCTTGCTCTCAGAGGGGAGTTTGCATGAAGTTTAAGTACTTTTTGGTTTGCCTGGAGCTCATATAATAATAATAATAATATATTCTACATTCTAAATGATTAATATCTTATTTCTCACTATCTCTTAGAAATGAAATATACTGAGATGCCAAACTAGTATCAGAAACATCTCTCCTGTTCAGTGTGTAGCGTTGTCTCATTTCTCTTGTATGAATTAATTGTTAATCAGTCATGGCAGTGTGAAGTCTGATAAACAAATTGTCCTTTCACTGCTTCACTGAAGAACTAACAGATCCTTTTAATGTATCTTGGGAATGGAAGAATTGCTTTACAGCATCATGTTACTGGTCTGTTGTGGCCATTATCCTGTTTTCTCTTGCAGTGCTGAAAATCAAATGCAGAAAGGAAACTGAAACAATTCACTTACTGTGATATTGTGGATTGATGTGGTTCTTGAGAGAGGTTGGGAAGAAGAACTCTAGCACTGTGGCTGGAGTATAGCCCTTAGAATGTGGGCACATACAGTTCTCCCCCTTCATCCTGCCCTTGCCTGTGAGCTTTAGAAATACCTCATCTGGTTTTCTTTCTATCAAATTGCTCTACCAAATTTTTGAGACCTTGTCTTTTATAGGCTTCTCGTGCCGTGGGTGAGGGGAGAGGGACTGAGTGTCTGGGAAAGTTCTCTTCCAACTATTTAAAATTCATTGTTCTTTTTTAATAAGAAGAATGCATTAGGAATATCTGTGCTACGTTTTATGATCTCTCGCTTTTGTCCTAATTAGTGTCATCTGAATTAATGTCTGTACTTTTTTAGACAGATTTTGACCAAAGATCATACATCACTTCTCATCCCTCAGTACTTATTTTCCTTAATAGTCTTTTGTATGAGATTTTGAGGAAAAAAATTGTTTTCAAATAATTATTTCAAGCCATGTTCCTTCATGATAGTATCCATGTTTGAGACAGCAGTCCACATGTATGTTTATACAAGCTTTTTTTCTGACATGAGAATAACTTGATAAACAGATGCAATTGCCTTCATATCATGACTTTCATAAATACAAATTTTAAGTTCTGACTTGTTCTGTTCAGGCTTTTGTTTGCTGATTTCCTGCTCTACCTTTTTCCTGCTTGTTGCAGAAAAGAACAGTCATTTCCTTCAAATTCAGTGCCATCTGAAGCAACCTCTGACTTCTAAATTGAAAGGCAAAATTTGATCCCAAGGTAAAAGATAGTACCCCAGTTTCCAGGTCTCTGAAGCTGACTACAGAAAAGTGAAGAGAAGTGTGTTGTCACTTTTTGTCTCCTCTGTGACATGCATAAAATACAGGCTAAGGATAGGGGCAAACCAAAACTGTTGGAAGCGCTTTTAGTTCCAAAATATGGATTATGAATTTTGGTGTTCTGTAAATCTTTGATATAAGATTTAATATCAGCTTTTTCACCAGTGTCAGATTATTTGACCTGACTGCTTACTAAAGTTTCTAACACTAGACCATTCTTTCTGTATATGCATTTTAAGGATGAACAAAAGCTAGTCTATATATAATTCCTATTCTGGAAATAATATCAGCAGTTAATAGAACAGGTTAAGGTTTTGTATTTTGTTCTGTGATTTTTGGAAGGCAGTTTTCTTTCTAAATTATTACTTCTTTGAAAGAGTTGTATACTTTCTGCCTCAAAGCATCAGATTTAGTATAGACAAAGCTCACTGTACTACTATAGACAAAGGAACAATATCTTGCTCTTGATATAGTTACAGACTTTCTGAGCAGTTTATTGCTGGTGTAGCTCACATTGATCAAGCTCACAGTGAATTTTCTAACACTTTGTGTCATTTAGAGCTAATATTTAGTAGAGCACACTCTTAGTTAGGAGCGAGCATTCTGTGGTCAGTAGTTACCCTCTTTCTGCATTCCCTCCTATTGATTCCAGTAATTTAGTTCAGAGATTTTGAATTCCCACAACTACTCCTTGACCTGCCATTGAAGAATAGGGCGGATTTGTCTTGGCAACACAGAGCTGGAGTTCCTTAAATACCCATTAGCTGGAGGTTTATCCTTGTTTTACTTAGACACACATACGCACATGGAGTCATTTGTTCGCTCTTAGCTTACATTTTCTGGATCACATCTACTTATAAAGACATCCTTGCAGAGAGCAAATACTCATTACTCTCTCAGTAATTCCCCACTAAGGTCTAATTGATTGGCTTGTAGTCCCCAAGTCTACACTGGAGAAGGTTTTATCCTATTAGCAATCATTCACTTTTCTAGATGGCAGTACTAGCTGGCAAATTGCTTAACTCCCATTGCATGAAAGGGAAAACTGTCCTTGATGAAAGTAAAATTATGCTGTGACATGCAAAACTGACTTTAGTAGGAGATTTATCTGCTATGGTTTTGTAATTCCTTTTGTTTTGGTTTATCTTGGGTTTTGATTTGGTTATTTTGGGTTTCCCCCACTGGAGGGTAAATTCTTCTTGACAATGCTAAGAATTGATAAAATTTAGTGAGCTGGATGTGATATGGAAAAGAGACAAATCTGTCATTGCACATTTTTCTTAGTGTTAAATAAGTAAAATTTCACTGTTGGCAAAATCAGACACTTGGCCCAAAGTAAAATTGTACTGTTCTCAGAGGGATTCTTCATCATTTCCACAGCCAGAGTGTGGCTTCTGGGAGAGAGAAAGGAAAGCTGGAAGCATTAAGCCTATGTTTTCATGAAATCAAAAAGGAAATTTGAGATATAATTGGCACATACCATGATTTTCATTTACCAGTTTGAAAGGCAGTAGGATTTGGGTTTGTCTTTTTTTTTCCTATAGCTCTACCAGTCATTTAAATTTCTTATTTGAATAAATACTCTCAGGGGCATATAGAGAGATCTCAGTCTGTGTTTGAGATTCCCACTGACAGCAGTGGGAGATCTGTGTGTGAGCCAACAGTGGTTTATGGCCCGTGGTTATTCTGTGCCTTAAAGGCACAATACACTTCTGCCACTTAAGATTTGATTTACATATTCATAGTATGTGGGTTGCCCAATTCTTTCCCATAATAGTTCTTCAAAACATGCAGGAAAGGAGAGTAGCTGCTGTTCCAGTGCCCTATTGACCGAGTGTGCAGTGACTTGGACCTTGGGATGCTGAGTTGTCCCAGTGCCTCACTGGCCTTTGGAGTGGATGCTGAGCTGGTGTTTGGGCTCCTGCAGTGTGAAGTGTGGGAGGGGGGATATGGCAGCCACTGTCTTTGTGACCTGAGCTTATTCCTGTTGAACACTGAGGAATAAGTGTTGTTTAAATCCTGCTCTGGGAACTTGGACATTATCTCAGATGTGGGGTAAAGCACTTCTGAGAGAACAGTAATCTGCCCAGCCTCTGGAATTTGGGCACCCTTACCATCAAAAACTGAACTAGGAAAGTCCCTTTCTTGGAAAGCAAATTTGAAAGGGGGATAGCAATGGTGCCTCCTCCACACAGCACATGAAGAAGGGCTCCCTTGGGATGTCAGTCTTGATCAAGTTGGTCCATCCTTGGCTGTCATGTTTCAGGACAGGCTGTGTTCCATCCTCTCAGGTTATCCATGCCTTATGCAAAGGAAAAAAGAAGTGAGGGTGTATTTATACATTTATGAATATTTTCAGGCTTCAGTCCATCAGAGTGAGGAAAGGGGTACACAGATGCCACAGCCTAGAGATTGAGGAACTTAAGGGAAATGAGTTATAGGCAGGAATCCCAGGATCCAGTCTCCACTCCAAGGACTTCCTATGCATTTTACATTAACTGAGCACTGCAGAAAATGAAACTTCAGGTGATATTGCCTGTAACAGTTAGCAGCATCTGCTTTTGCTGATTCACAGGGATTTGATTGATGTGTTTTAAAATTGCTTTGAGGTAGCAAAATCCACATGGAGTAGGAACTCAATATTTGTTAAACAGAATCTTGTGGCCAGCTTCACATCATGGGCTCCTAGCTCTGCAAATATCATTCAAAACAGTTCTAAAATTACAAATTGCCATTTTATAGATGGCACTGATGTAGAGATATCCAAACCATCTCATTCAAACATCTTGTTTTCATTTGCTTGTAGCTCTTTCAGGTATTATCTTCAGGGCCCTGCTCTGATACAGATACATTTTAGATCTTAGGCTGAATGGTTCCATCACATTTGCCCTTTTTTTTTTTGATTATATTGCAAAATTTATGTGAAGTTATTAATTTGTTTCCAAAAAGAAAACTAAGGAAAATGTTGTTTTTGAAAATGTTCTTGTGGTGTTTCCTTTGGAAAAGTTTTCTAGGCTCCATGGAATTCTGATACTGAGCCATGTCAGCATCTTCTAAGGGACAGAGTGTTTGAGAACAGTCTGTATTTCAAGCATTCACACCTCTCATTCTGTCTGAAAATAAAGATGCAAGAAGAGGAAGAGAAAGGGAGAGCACTGAAATTAAGGGCAAGAGTTGCTGAAAACCCAAACCATATTTCACTCCATGCCTTTGGACTGATGTGTGAGATCTGTTTCTCACTGATGGAAGTGCTAGGGTGGCAAAAAGCACATCAGAAAATTGGTTTAATTTTTATGCAGTCCTAGCCTTTTCATATTATGTTTCTCTGCAATTTCTGTGCGTTTTAAACCTCTCCTAATAAAATAACTTTCAGACCCCAAGTGATGCTTCTATGTACAGTCATTGGGGGGAGAAAGCTGGTTAATGGATTTGGCTGTGAAAGTCACAGAATTATGGAAAGCAGGAATATTTATAGACAGACCTGCCAGAGAAGTTGTTAAATAATAATGGAAAATTACAGACAGGCAAGGTGGTCTCATTATCTTTGGTACAGAATTAAATCAAGCATCCAGCAGAATTTGTTTAACCTTTCTGCGAAATTGTACTGAATTGCTTCAGACAGCAGCAACAACTGCAGACTCTGTGGTATTTTATTTAAATTTTTTTTTTAAACATAGCTCTGAATGTTAATAGTGAAGTTCCAGTGCCTCATAACCCTCATTGTAAAGAATATCTTCCTTATATCCAATCTAAATCTGCCTATTTTAGTTTAAAACTAACCCCTTGTCCTATCACTCCAAGCCCTGGTCAAAAATCTCTCTCCATCTTTCTTATAAGCATCCTTCAACTACTGGAAGGACACAATAAGGTCTCCCTTTTTCCCACGAAAGAAACCCAAATCTGGCAGCCTGTCTTCACAGGAGAGGTGTTCCAGCCCTCTGATCATTGAACTATGATTGTATCCCTGACTGAGGAATTTCTTGAGCCTCTGGGGAACTGAGGCTCTTGGGGAAGTGCTGAGTTGTTAGTACACAGTAATCCCTGGGTTCTCATAAACATCCAGTCTAATGCTGGGGATGGGATTTTTGGCTGTGGCTTGGCTGCCTTTCAGGAGATACTATTGCATGTGGCAGCCTAAAGACGTGTCTATTCCGATAAACCATTTGTATTTCTTTGACTGTGACATGTTCAGCCTCTTCCAGCCTGTAGGCAAGGGAATATGAGTCTTGTTTTAGCCTCCTGCTATGGGCTGGAGTAGAGTGCACTGGGTCTGTGACACTCTGTATAGCCCAGATGAAACACAGAAAGAGCGAGTGGGTTTGGAAACAAATATGTTTACAGCCCGTATTATTTCAGGTGAAAGTCGTCATTGATGTAACAAAAAGGTTGGCCCTGAGATGTCTTTCAGCCAACCCTCTCCTCATGTTAAAGACAGTGTAGTGTTTCCTTTTCCCTGGGGAACAGTTGATTGCATTCATTTAAAGCACAACGGTTGGCACACCAGACATGCAAATGGAGCGAGACTATGGGGATAAAACAGGGAGTAATTGGTCTGTTAAAAGACCTTCATTTTGTCTGTTTAAGAAACTAAATGTTATTCATTATACATAAACCTGTAACCACAGGCACTGTGGCTTTCACTCACTTCTATACTCCTGCACGTGGAGATGGCTTAGTTGTGCTTCTGTAATAAATGAGTCTTGAGTGCTTCAGAAATAGAGAAGGTAGAAAGTTTTCAACTTACTTTTATTCTCTGCAATCACTGCCTGAATGAGTTCAGTTTAAAATGAGAAATTGGTAGTGTACCAGTCCAAATATATTTTTAAAAAAACCCGAAGTCACCCTGAGTTCAAGTCAACTCTAATTTTTCCGTGTTGAAGACTGATGGAATGACATCAGCCTTGCTAATAGCCCTTCCTTTAGCTTATTGTTAATGACCACCATCAAATCAAACACAGTGGAATTCCAAGGGCTTAAACAGAGTTGTACCAGAGAGAGTTTTTCCCCAATTTAGATACCAGGAATGAAAACACTGAGGCCCATGTCATGCCCAGTGAGCCACTTACTGTACCAACAGATGTTTATTCTTGTTTAGGGCAATGGGAATTTAGTAACTCTGTCTTTCCCTCTTAGAAACAGTTGTACAAATTGACAGGTTTTATTCATTTCCCTGGGCAAAAGTAGTTCATCTATATCATGGCTTTTTTTACCTCCTTTTCAATGTTCTGCCTGTGTTAAGAGAAAGCCACATTTTGCAGGAATCATGCTAAGTGTATATTGTAGAAGGAACTTCCTGCTGGGACACATCTGCTGGCTTGATAAGAAAGCAGATAAACAATAATACCTATCTACTGCAGCATGCTGTAAACAGGTAACACAATTAACAAAGGCTAATTGGTTGTATTGTACTCATGATATTTTATCATAAACATAAAACCATATAAAATTGTGGAAAGCTTGGTAACAAGCTTACTATAAGAGAATACTTGGAACAAAGAACATCCATTTTTCTGATTTGTCTTTCTCTTTTTCCCATTCTGCAATGGTAGGAGCATGTTTAGATTCATCAGCTCAAATTGGTTCTGATGGTGTTATTGCTCTACTCCCATCAGTTCCTATCACCTGAAGATGAGTAATTGCTGGTGGGGATCAGGGGGGGCTGGATATAACACTGGAAGTGCCCTCTGAACTCTTTATAAGGAGTACAGTGAATGGAGGAGAGGCAGAGGGATGGGGTTTGTTTAGGCTTGGGGAGAGCAGGATCAGAGAGGGATCCAGTTGCTGTCCTTCACCACCTGTGCAGGGCTGGAGAGAAGGGGATGCCAGGCTCTTCTCAGAGGAGCAGCTTGAAAGGACAGGGAACAACAGGCGAGTTGCAGCAAGGGGGATTTTACTTGATGTCAGGGAAAACATCTTTCTCAGTAGAAGTGATTACAAACTGGAACTGAGGCTTAGAGAGACTGCAGGATACCCATCCTTGGAGAGAGTCAAAGCTTGGGAAGGCTCTGAGCTGTGGTCTCATGATTATTCTAATGTTTCTCTTTTAGCCACTTTAATGTTAGAAACTGAAGATTAATCAGATTAACTCCCCAAGCAGTTTGTTTGCAGTTTGAAATTAGGAGGAATGAAAATATCCTGTGTGTGAGGAAGGTCAGTCTGTAACTGAAGCCCATATTGCAGTGCAGGTATGGAAGGTGTGGAATTAAGGGATCCCGAACTCTGGAATTTCCTTGTCCAAAAGTGCTTCACTTTGTGATATTCGTGTTTTGAGGCAGATTTCTGCAAAATTGTAGAAGTTATGTGTGGGGGGGAAAGGTTTTCCAGCTCATACTGGTGAGTTGAGATTGAACTGTGCTGTTCCAATGGAGAATGTCATTTACAATCCTCTGAGCTCTTAGTTCATTTAGGTGCAATTTTGTTTGCTGTAGTGCTCAGCTCTCCAAGCCTTTGTGTCTTTTTTGATGACTGCACTGATTAAACAAAAAAATCCTAAAGATTACAATGATAAAGCAAAACTTTCTGTAAATTGATGTGCTCACTTAATTATCACAACTCACGAGTAGGTTTTAAGCAGCAGACCTGAATCACACCTGTATATTAAATAATTATCTACATCACTTAGCAATTACTGCACCTATTTGCCAACAGTGCTCTGGAGAAGAAAAAAGAATGCTGAGAACAGTAAATAAGGTCTTAATGTATCTTAATTGACAAACATTTTTGAAGTTCAATAACCTCCTTTCAGAAAAACCTTCTTTCAGTTGATTTCATGCTCTGCTTTGTAAGCTGTTCGAGTTTACAATTTGTGAATAATTTTATTTCTGTGCTAAGTTTTTTTTTTAAAAAACAAATTACGTAGATTTCATATTTGACAAAATAAACGTGTAGCTGTTTGAATATTTTTGAGAACTAAATATCATTATTATGCTTTCCCCTTTTTTTTAATAACACCATCTGTTTAGTAAACATCAAAATGGATTGATATGAAACTTAAAAAGTTCATAATGACAACAAAATAATGCATGACAGATTATATAAGAACAAGTCATTAAAATGGCCTATAAAAGGACAACCATCTGTAGCACTAAAATAATCTTTCTATTGATGACAGTAATAACTTTCTAAGTCAGTGACAATTTTGGATTTACAGCAGAAATAGTAATCATATGAACCAAATAATTGGAATGTAGTTTTTGTAATTAATGAACACCCTTTTTTTCCCCCATTACTGTTGTGAAGAAGCAGAATTTATACAAAATAAACATGTGTGTGCTAAATAATGACTTGTATATATTCTCCCAAGCTCACAAAAAGCAATTATAAGTTCATTAAATATATTATATGTAAGTCTGAAGAAGATAATTTTGTGATTACAGAAAAAGTTTCTAATACCCTCTGTCCCTCTGAAAATCTTAGCAGAAGGCAGGAAGAGTGCAAAATGCCAAGGATGCAAATTCAATTAAAGATTCAGATGCACATAGATCCCCTCTTAGAGAGGCAGGCGGGTGTTTTCTGAGCAGAGAACAGCCACCAGATGACCCAAGAGGAGAATCTCTCTTCATTATTTTAATTAAAGAGGTACCTGTTCATAATGGTTTGATTTTTTTGACCTTTTCAAGGGCACATTACAGGGAAATGTCTACTTTTAGTTGCATAAAACCTGTGCCTGGGAACCAGCCCCAGCCCCTCTCCCACCAGGATGCTGTGGTCACCTCTGATAATTTGTGTCTTGCTGGAGGTCTCCACCCTCTAACAGATCGATCCTGTTGGGACTTGATTTAATCCCTTGTACATGAAAATTTATGTTCTTGGACTCAAAGCAACCCTTGTAATTCACTTTCAATGCAAAAAGGAATTCACTGAATAGAAAGTATTACCTTTACTTCTTTTATTAGGCATATAGTTAAAGCTTTTAATCTCCAAAGTACTTTAAAAATGCTAATTAACCTTCACAAAAATTCCCTCCCCTTAATGGTAGGTGGCACATGAATGACTCCCTGCAACATTATAATCCAGCCATTTCGGTAATTAGTTTTGAAGTACAGCACATGAACTAATTAGAAAATTGTGCAACTACCAGGCACCTGTTGGCCACAAATGCCTGGGAACTATCCAGAAATGTCACGTAGTTTCAAGGGATGTTGTAGTTGTGTACCTCATGGAGTAATTAATTCTCTGTGTGCCTTGAGACAGGTCTCTGGGAGTCAGCAATACCAACAATGCTCTTTGGAACCTTTGCTCCTTTCCAGCTCCCCACTCTGCCTCGTTGGGCTCTTCCTCCATGTGGCAGAGCTCTGAGGCTCTGGGATTTATTGATGGCA
Organism: Manacus candei; assembly: GCF_025592945.1. Taxonomy (NCBI): domain Eukaryota; kingdom Metazoa; phylum Chordata; class Aves; order Passeriformes; family Pipridae; genus Manacus; species Manacus candei. The sequence continues at coordinate 8,423,958 of NW_026138073.1, forward strand.
TGTCTTGTACCCGAGCAGAGCTGGGACCAAGAGCTTTGGCTGACTGCTGGAAGAATGGGCTGCTGCCCCAGCTGAGGGGTGTCACTAAGCAGGTCCCACTTGTTTGTCTTGGGCCAGATCACATCCCCACTGTTCAAGCAAAGAGCCTAAAGCCACCACAAGGAATGTGGAAAAGCTTGGACAGACACTTCAGCTTTCTCTTGTGTGAGGGAGGTTTTACATCCATAGTAGAGAGGCACAGTAGGTTCATGTGGAGTGGTTTTGCCTACAAAGTTCTTTTTCTTCTCCGTTGTCAACTGTAAAGTTGAAGTGAAACTTGCAACAAATACTGAATACCTCAAGTGTGTGTATACCCATGTATGTCTGTGTTTCCACGTAAAAAGTACTTCACCCTGTCTGTTCTTGCTGCTGGGTGCACTCTTCACTTCTGAAAGAAAGTTCCTTGGTGTTTCTTGAAGACTGCATTGCTGCCAAACCACAGAGCTCTAATTTCAGCTGTTGAATAAATGATATCCAAGTTTATGTGACATAAATTTAATTAGAGGAAACTACCTCCGATCAAATAGTTCTTGCCCTGGAAGATGCAGCAAGCAAACCTCGATTCATTTGGGGATCAGAGCCCCCAAGGACAATAGTCTGCTTCTCTGTGCTTTTCATGTGTTCTGTTCAATGCACAGCCAAGTAAAACAGCCTGAAACTGGAAATCGAGCATTTCACTTCTTCAGATTGGTTTGCTGCAGTGGCACAGTCCTCCTGTCTTACTGGCACTTTGTGTGTCAGTGATGCTCTGATTTTTAATAGTTTCACTATTATGTACCAGACTTTTAATAGCATATAAGACAAACTCTGCTGTCCAGATAAGCAAGCTGAATTTCAGTTGCTCCCATGATAGGGGGAATGAAATTGGTTGCCTTTATCCATGTTATGGTATTGGGAACAGTCTCTGCCTGGGATAAAGCTATTTATAGCACCTAGAAGTGCATGGCTTGCAGTGTGTGAGAATGTCCTATCACTTGTTTTTGTCTGAGTTGAAGAAGTTTAGTAAGTTCCTCTGATATTCTGTCCTTTGAAGATACATCTGATTTCCTCCATTTTAAATTCAAACCACTGTGTGTGATCATGGTTGTAATTGCTGGGTCATATTTACATAAGTCACCATCCAGCTGCACACGGCCTACAGTGATCCCTTCCACCATTTTGGCATTTCCCCTTTCTCTGCTGCCTGGACAACTCTCCAAAATTCCAGTGACAAACCCCCATAAACTATATTATCTCACACTAAAAACAAAATCATTGCTGTTCTGTTAAAGTTAGAGGACTAAACTGGTTAGGGTTTTTTCCAGAATTTTTCATGTCAACTTTCAACAAATTTGTTTATTTATTTTCCAAGATAAAATAATATACTAGTTTTGTGTATCTATGCCTAGTTGTGGACTTTGTATCCTTTCAGGTCTACACTGAATCTGTTACTCAGTTGTGGAATTCTTTGAAAATTTTGTTGTTTTTTTGTTTTTTTTTTTTTTCAGTAAGGGAAGAGGATCCCAATTCTTCTATGCTGGTAGAATTATGTTGGTACCAGTTTGTGTAGACAGATTTTGTTGTCCTAAAATTCTCTATTTCATGCAACAATCAGGCCATTCCTCTACCCTTTAGCATCCCTTCAGCAGAAGAGTTTCAGGAGCTTCCAGAACTGATCAAATGGTGCTCCCTGGAGCAGTCCTTACCCCGAGGGTCTGGAAGGGTTTGCTGCTGTTGTCTGGTGTGGGTTTTTCTCAATTATAATGATTTTCTTTTCTCAGGATGGTGATTCTTCTGCCTGTGAGGATTGAGATTTCCTGTAGCTGTTACATAAACGTGATACAAAATTAATTCTTTGAAACTTAATATTTCTGTGCTTTTAGTTTCCACACCTTCAAAGGAAAGAACTTTTTTTTTTGCCAGAAAATCACAGACTCTCATCTGCGTTTGCTTTAGTCATTTGCTCCTAACTTTCTTCCTCAAATTATTTAATCCTGTCCTCATCTCCAAGAGCTAAGGATCAAAATAAATATTGAAGATAGAATTTTTTTAAACTTGAAATTTTATTTACTTCTATATAGTGCTACTTATCCACACTTTTTATAGTGTTGAGTGCCTTCAAGGTTTTGTTGACCTCAATGTGAGTGTTCTTGCTGGTCAATACTTTTGAAAATGTTATTTTTCATTATGTAGGCATAAGATGTGTATATCATACTAACATATTAAAATTATAAATAAGTATTTTTTTAATCTGGTCAATACTAAGCTATGAAGTATATTAGAGATGTGCCACAACAACAATAAAAACCCAGCTGGTTTTTTTTTTCTTGTTTAGTAACCATAATTTTTAATTCTCACCTGCTGTGGCTGCACTAATTTAATGTTGTTGAAATGTAGTTGATTGAGACTGTAAACTTTAGCATAGAATTTAGTGCTTTAATATTATTAATGAATTCAGTATTGGATTTTTCTAAGCACTCACTGGATGAGTGAAGCAATAAATTAAGAGCTGTTTAGTGCAGTTCTTCGGCACTGGCTTTGTGGAGGGTTCACTGGAGGTGAGATTTTGGAAAAGGGTTAAGGAGAACTAAGGGGGTTTCTCTCCCTTTCTTGTTTCCCCTCTTTTCTTTAGACAAGCTGAATTATTTAGGGTGTTGGTCAAAGAGGGCAGGATGAGAGTACTAGTTGTTCCTTAGGAAAGTAAAAGAATTTGAGAAGCTATAAATGCTGCTGGAACTACTGTTAATTCAGGATGTAAATTATCATAGTCCCCTTACTACCTGTATGTCCTCATTTTGGATACCCAGGGAAAGTGTTTTGTTTGGGGTTTTTTTTGGGAGGTTGATTTTTTTTTTTCAGTGATGCCTGAGTTTCAGTAATGGTTGTAATGGGAAGGACTTTGACATTTGTTTCATAATGTTTTTAGGCTTGACCCAACAAGTATCTAATGGATATTTGCCTGTTTAATGAGTTTTTCAGGATGACAGCTGCATGTAAAAAATAGTGCATTTTATTTCATGAGAATCTGCACCCTATTAAAGTGATATACACCTTGCTTGATAAACTGGTCTGATGCCTAAATTTACATGAGCCGTAGAAGAATTTGTGTAATACTGGTGGGTTCCAGCACATTTTTTTAATAGTAGTTGGTAAAATCCTACCCTAGATATTCATGGCACAAAAATAGGGCTTGCTGGTACTTGCTGGTACCAGCAGACAGTCTGTCATCTCAGGTCATAGTCAGGAATTTCTAATGCTTGATATGATGTACAATTGCCACCAGCTTCTCCTAAATGCTTACCAGTTAATAGAATTGTAGGTATACTTTGAATAAAGTAGATCCTGAAAGTGCAAGAGCAAAAATTGGCTGATTCTTGTGTGATGAGTAATCACACAAGCACTTGTCATCACAAGTGAAGGTCATAGGTATCTGTTTTCCTAATTCTCAGTCTGTTTTATATTTGAATTATGAAGCTTAGAAAATTGTAGTTTATTCTTTAGGTAACAGATAAATTAATGTAAAAATATGAATTTGTTCTCCTGCAATAGGCCTGTAACTTATTTGTGACTCTCCTCCTCTGTTTTTCATGGTGTTTTGCAGTCTGAGAGTTCCCTTTGTCGAGTGAGTGCAGTCCTTGCTTTGGCAGAGATGAGCACAGAGGTCACCCTGCCCTGTGTTACACAGTGGCCTGGATTTGCAACATGTGCAATTTGTGCAAATATGCAGGTGCTGACACTCCACACATTCTTGAGAACTTTATTTATTTTCTCTAATTATGTTGTTATTCAGAGAAAAAGATTAATCTGCGTTAGCCCGAGGGCAGACTCAGTGAAAATGGCACGATCAAACTGGGTCACTTGCCTCTTTTATATTCTTCTTGGTTTATTTATGCAGAGACCCTTGGGCATTCTTGCACAGGCTGAGGCCCCAGTTGCACTCAGGAGTTGTCCTGAGACAGGAACATCAGGTCTGGAGCCTGACAGGGATTGCCCTGGGCAGCTGCAGCAAACCTGGCTGTGCTGAGCGGGGCTTTCCTCGCCCCAGGCAGGAACTGCCCTCACCTGGAGCATCTCCTGCCCACCACGTGCATCCTGTAGCAGTTCTTTTCTTGGCTGTGGTTGCTTTTTTCCTAAGACATTCAATTCATGGCTGCTTTTTTTTTTAATATATTTTAATACTCAAAAAACAAATAACCACCTACTGATTTATTCTCATTTGTCTTTTTTTGCCTGCACTGTTCTTAGCAGGGATTCTCAGTGCCTCCTTGTGTCATTTTCTATCCCATCCCAATCCCTTATGGCAGAGGTATTATAACAACTGAGATTTCTTTGTCAGCTTCTATTTTGGTACACTGAACAAGTCTGAGTTTTCCAGTAATGAGATATATTGAATAAACACTTAAGGATATGACAATGAAATAAAAAATCTGCACTGCTTTTCTCTAGCCCAGTTAATGTTATCTTGTGTATATGTTGGTGAGTCACTTAAATTTACTTAAATGCAATGTAAAATGCTATAACCTCTTTCCTCATTACCTTCTCCCCTTAAAAATTAGGTAGAACATTTATTATTTGTTATTTGATTAGGCAGATGTTTTGGTGTAAGATAAAAATGGAAACACAACTTCCCAGGCTGTAGAAGTTTTTTTGAGCCGGTGATAGTAGAAAACTTGGGGTCAACCTACTTTGTTTTTCCCTTGGTTTTGGTGAGTTCTTAGAAGTTTTTCATTTCTTAGAAGAAAGAGAATTGATCGGGGAATTCACCTCTTAGAAGAACAGCTTTTCTTTCTGGGTGACTGAGCACTGGAACAGGCTGCCAGAGAGGCTCCATCCTTGGAGATACTAAAATACCTCCTGGATGCACACGGTTCTGGCCAATGTGCTGTAGGTGACCTTGCTTGAACAGGGGGATTGAGCAGGGGTGGATAAGATAACCCCCAGAGATCCATTCCAACCTGAACTGCTCTGTGATTCCCTGATGGAACATCAGATCCAACTTTCTGGCATGTGCATCAGCATTGTCCACAGCTGTACATGTCATGCAGTCTGGTGGTGTGCCTGCATCTGCCCTGAAAACCTTGATTGATTTCAAATCAATGCAAGAGGTTGGGTTTGACCACAAAAACTGCTTGTTCCATGACTGGTGTCCATACCAGTGTTTGATTTGCTGGGCTGGTGCAGGTTCCTACAGAACTATTATACGTGTCATGACATTTTCAGAAAGGGAAAAGTTTCTGCATCTTAAACTCAGGCTTCATCTGTGCACAGAACACATTCTTGTTGCCTAAACTCAAGCTCTCCACTTTGGAGGTCTCTTGTTTAGACTTAAAAACATCAATTCTGTTTCTGGTTTGGGAATTTTAAGTGAATCTATGTTGTTCTGCTGTTTGTAGAAACCTGTCACTTAACCCCCTATGCCAGTAGGGCACAGAAACAGCTGAGCTTCAGGAACACTTATGCTACCTCTCCAAACAGATTTCTGTGCTCACTCTGTAGGAAGGTCTCTGTTACTTGTGAAAGTGTTTTTCTGGTTTTGGTGGTTGGGCTTCTTTCCCCCTTCTTTTATTCTTGTTTTCCTCTTTTTATTACTTTTTGCTAACTAATGCCTACTCATGCATGCAGAAAATCCTACCAAAGGAAATGGTAAGACTCCCAGATATCTCAGGTATGACCCAAACTATCCACAGCAAGAATACATAGACTTCCTATTAGTTGCTGTTGCTTATCATGGTGTATAAGTGCTCATCTTCTTATGGAGTGCTAAGTACCATATAAGGCTGAAAGATGCAGGGGTGTTGGAGAAAGGGTATTTTATTTTTTTTAAGGGAGAATGGGACTAAGAAATGTGGTGGGCATTTTCAAAACATGACAGTATTTTAACAGGAGACAACTGAAGCCTGTTTAAGCTTTCCCTTTTGCTATTGGATAAATCTGACAATTTTTGAGCTGAGCACCTTTTCCAGCCTAGGTCTGATTATAAGACTACTAAAAGAGAGCTTTGTAATAGGAATTGATTGGAGCTTCAACTCAGGCGCTGTTACTGCCTTTCTGTAATGTTCTTTGCTCCCCCCTTCAGTTTACTCTTTATTAAATCATTCTATCATGCTACTTGTTTGACACAGGCACAGTTGTGTGACTGCTGGCCCATAACAAAACATTTGTGGCACAGGTGGTTTGGGGAGCACACGAGCTCCTCTCAGACCATCAGCTGCTCTGTGCTTTGATGTCTTCAAGACAGCTTTCTTAATTTCATTAGATAGAAGGTGGTCCAGAAAATTAAAGGTGCTGACAATTCTAAGCAACTAATTATAGACTGGTTTATTAGTCCTCGTAGTTTCATGACAGCAACAATTGTTTAAATTTTTTTAAAGATTTAAGATTCAGAAAAACAATGAAAATCAGGTAGAACGTTTAATATGTACGGAAATGAGGAAAGATTTTATGCTAATACTCTTTATTTCTTTTCCCTCTAGTTAGGCTAAATTTTTTTAAAAAATCATCACTATCACTGTCCCTTTTTAGAGAGAAGAGGAATATATTAAAATGGAGTGGTTTTTGTACTTTTGTGATTTTTCCTCCTCTAAAATTTTTCTAATATAACTCTGCCCTGGTTGCATTTGTCCAGCATGATTTCAGTATTGGCCTTTTACCTTTATGCTTCAACAAATCTATTTTCCCCCTATTTCTGTTTTCCTCTTTTCTCTTAATAACTATTTCAGTAAATAAGTATCATGCTCTAGAACCTTCCTTTATGTTTCTATGACTGAATTTTCCATAAGGCAAACTTGCAATTCCCCAGTTGTCACAGCAGCACATTCCTGCACCCTTTGCCTGGTGTGCTGGAAATGCTTCTAGTTCACGGTGGAAGTTTGTGAGCATAAGAATGCTCTTTGCTCCTGCAGCAGTATGGGGGGCTTTTTGGATTGTGGTTTTTTTTTTTGTTATCGTTGGTTTGAGGTTTTTAAAAAGCAGTAGGGAGTCACAATGTCTATGTTTTCTGTCTTTGAGGGACTCTTGTGCATCACCTTACCTTTGCTGTGCTTTATGAACTATGTTCAAGCACATGCTCCTTAGCACTGCATGCTGACCACAGATCTGTGGACTCTTGATTCAAAACTAGTTACCACTTTTTTTTCATTTAATAAGTTGCATGAACAGCAGTCTCTAAGCTTCATACCCTGCTTTCTTTATGGTGCAATATATTTGTAAACATGTTTCTTAACTTACTTCAAAACATGTTTGTTCTGCCTCATTTATTTGCAGATAACTTACTGTCTCTTGGATCTTTAGCTTCTTGTTCTAATGATTGCTTTGAAATATTATTTTAATGAACCTATGTAACACATCATTGTATTCTTTTTTTGTGGTTGGACTGCTAATGATACCCATCCATTAAGTAAATGGTTTTGTAAGCAATACAAATGTAATAAATAAAGTTAGTCAGTTCTTTTTTACCACTTTTCTGCTGATAGGCATACCACATGCTGGGAAGGTAATGGTTCATGACCAGAGTAGTGCAGTCTGTAGGCGGCCTGAGAATCTTTGTATTTAGGTTCAGTCAAAGAGCTTCAGAGAACTTCTCAATCTATGATTTATGTTCACTAGAATTTATAATTTTAAGTCTTGTTGCAATGTTGCTTGGGACGTAGTTTTGAAGGGCAAAGAAGTCCGGGAAGGCTGGACATTTTGGAAGAAGGAAATCTTAGGGGAACAGGAGGAGACCATCCCCATGTGCCAAAAGAGAAGCCAGCAGGGAAGACTGGCCTGGCTGAACAGAGAGCTTTGGCTGGAACTCAGGGAAAATGGAGAGTTTGTGACCTTTGGAAGAAGGAGCAGGCAATGCAGGAGTTGTAGAAGGATGTCATGAGGTTATACAGGGAGAAAATTAAAAGGGTCAAAGCCCAACTAGAATTTAATCAGGTTACTGCTGTAAAAGACAATAAACCTGTTTCTATAAATACATCACCAACAAAAGGACGACTGAAGAGAATCCCCATCCTTTATTGGATGTGAGGGGAAACATAGTGACAAAGGGTGAGGAAAAGGCTGAGGTACTTAATGCCTTCTTTGCTGCAGCCTTTAATATTGAGACCAATTGTTGTGTGGGTCCCCAGCCCCAGGGCTGGCAGACAGGAGTGGGCAGTAGAATGAGCCCCCATAGCCCAAGGTCAGCGACCTGCTCTGCCACTTGGACACACACAGTCTGTGGGGCTGGTGGGATCCACCTGAGGGGCAGAGGGAGCTGCTGGAAGTGCTCACCAAGCCACCTTCCATCATTTACCAGCAGTCCAGGCTAACTGGGGAGGTCCCAGTTGACTGGAAGCTGGCAAATGTGACCATCTACAGGGAGGGCTGGAAGGAGGATCCAGGGAACCACAGGCCTGTCAGCCTGACCTTGATGCCAGGAAAAGTCATGGACTTCAGTTATTACCCCTCTTATAAAAGGCTATAAATAACATAATTTTTTTGACCTGCAAGGGTTAGCATGACAGAAAGCTACCTCTATTAAAAAGAAATTAGTATTCAGGTTACAAAAAGATTAAAATTGTTCTAGCTTTCCATTGCTTTATTTGAATATTTCTAAGATGAGCACTTACAGTGATAACTCAAGGTGGATAGTAGGGGGTGGATATTTAGAATAAAGCCATAGCCCTTGCCATCCTAAATGGGGAGTTTTCTAAATGAAAAGAGGTGTTTCCTTTGAACTCTTGAGAGATCAATAATAAATGTCACTGTGCAAAACTTCTAGGGGTGTGCCAACGGCATAAAAAAAAGATCAAACTGGTTAGAAGTTATAAATGAGACATTTGCTTGAACTACTAAAGATGATTCCTTAATGAGATTCACATTGCTTGGTTTGATTTTTTTTTAATATATTTTAATTCTCTAAGGATATCAAAAATCTGTAATTTACAGCTCTGGAATGTAATCAGACTTAGTCATGAGAAGACCAGGTTTAGCCATGCATATTGAGATGACATAATATTTTACCAGGTAATTATAACTGGATAATTTAGGTTGAAAGGATGGGTCAGAAGTCCTCTTTGAAATGTTATTAATTCACTGCAGAAATAAGAGTTACTCTAAAAATTATTATTTTATCTCTCTTGGAGAAAGCAGTGCCTTTGCACTGCTTTCAGTGGTTCACTAAGGCTTAATCCAGACAGCACAAGCAAGAGTTCACTGCCCCCAAGATTTTGAAGGCACCTGCCACTAAAGATGAAAACTGATTTTATTAGTGTTTTATAAGGTCTTCTACAATCACTACTAATTTTGAAGCAGATACAGGCAAGCATTGCCAGCAAGCATCCTTCTACAGCCACAGCTTCTTTTTTTATTTTTACCTAGCATTTTAAAATGATTGCCTGAGGCTTTCATTCAGGGAAAGAAGCACAGAGGTGAGGAAAATGGCGATTTTCGCATGTCTTCCACATGTTAGGATGATTTGGGAAAATCATCCAATTTTCTAAATGTCCCACCATCATGAAATGCACAAGAGATTAGGGCTTGCTTTGATTGAAGGGCATTTTTCTTAGGCTTTGACTGTGTTCTGAACTCCAATGCCTGCTTGACTGGGGACTGAAATACAGTGCAGGCTGCAGTTGCTGGGTTGAAGTTTCTGACTTGTGGACAATTTTTTTTTAAAGCATCCTTTGTCTTCTGCAATGCAGTTGTTTATATATTGGCTTAATAAAGCCAAATACAAATTTGAGGTGGCATTTTGATTTATTTTCTACAGGTTGATGCAAATTAGATTGATATGTTATTCTGAAACTTCTGCATTTTGGTGAAGAGAGAAATGAAGGTGAAGTGAAGAAGTTAAAACAGATTTGATAATTTTCTTGTGTACCTTCTTTGGAGGTGTGAGGTCCTGGGCATATCCTAGTAGAAAGAATAAATCATTCAGGATCTTACCTGTGGTATACAGATACCAATTAAACCCACAATGCAGAAGTTTTGGACTGGCTAAGAGACACTTGTTGCTCTCTGAATTTACTCTTAAGAGCCTCTGAATCACGAAGTTGTTTTGTTGCAATCCATGAAACTCCGATTTTCGTTTGTTTATACCTAAATACAGTACATCCTACAGTTTCAAAGAGACTGTCCCAGGAGGTGCATTAATAATGGAGAAATGTCCTGCTCTCCAGACACTGGACTCCAACATCTCAAGAAAAAGTTGGGGAATATTAAGATATTTCTGAGGACTCTTTGTTTTGGCTCTGAGAATGACCATATTTTTCTGATTCAGTTCAAAGCTACTGACTTAGAATTGCCATCAGTGCAGGGACATGTGGGCAGGACAGTTCAGTGTTTGCTGATAAACTGGAATGCACAAATAAAAGACAATAAATGCACTTCACTGAAGACCTTTCCTAAATGATGATTAATTACTCTTTTAAGGTGTTATGCTGAACTACTCAACAGTAATTTGAAGTTGGCAGACCACGGGCACTTTCCCGTCTGCCCTCCTTCCGCTGGCCAGCTTTTGTTGGAACGTTGCAGTTATCCTATTTGGAAGTGAAGTGGGAAATGTTGTCCTTTAAATTTTAGCTGTCGTGTCAAAGTAGGTCAGACTTTACAGCGTGTCATAGCATGAAGTGATGCAGCACGTTAAAAACAGAGTCTGCTAAACGTGCACACCTTGCATGGCCAGTTGGACATTATCTGAGAATGAAAGCGACTTTCTGCTTAGAAATCTTCATTTCATTCATATCTCTTCTGAAAAGATGAATAGTGGGAATTACTGGGTCCTGCAATGTTGCAAATCATTTGCGTTGTTTGACTGTCGCATTGAAAAATCTATTGCAGGCAACAGCACCAGTTTTCTAAGGAGGGTTGAGGTCTGTGCAGAGCATTGAATCACTTAATAAAATAATTTCTGTACAGGAAAGTTAAGCTTAAGACAGTTCAAAGCCCCAGAAATATTGCAGGTGGTTTTACTGGTTTACTGAACTACAGAAATGATTGAATTTCTGTGAAAAAGGTGAAGAAAAGGTAGGCTTTGTTCTTGCATGTAAGCAGAAGATGGTGAAGGAGAACGCCACCCATTAGACAAACTGTATTACCAGTCTGCCAGAGCAATCTGCTAGACATGCTGGCAGGAGAAATCCATGATATTGCACTTCTGAGCCTGCCAGTTCTGTTACTGGAAAAGTCATCCACTGTGTCAAACCTGGACAAAGGAATTTATGAGGAAAAAAAATTCAAAATGTATCCTGTTCCATCTTCCCTTAAGCATTCATAAAATGAGAAAAATGGATTGATGTTCATTATCTAGAACTGTTTTGGCTAGGTTTTGTATGGAAGGCTCTCACGTATTAAACAGCTGTTCCTTCTGCACTAACCTGGATATGAACTGAAGTGTGAAGTCCATATCCAGAAAAAGTACCCAATGCTATGCTGAACTTCATGCACGTTGTCCTGGTGTAGGTATGGAAAATCAGTCAGATATAATCACAGTGCTTGCTGTATTAGCTGGGATTCTTTGTTATCCACCATACATTGTGCCAGTGTGATGCTGTCACAGGTATTTCCTGCCAGCACGAGCTGATCAGGAATTGCACAGTGCAAGAGGCAACAACTCAACACAGGGATGCAAAGAAGCACCAAGGCCAATGGCAGTGTTGGTCATCCTGACTGCTGGTGCTCTTGGTGTGCTCAAAATATGGAGTGTGTAACAACAGATGTCATAAAAATGTTGATGAATGAGTGACTGTGCTGCAATGTTCCTGGCCTGCCTTGGGTGACAGTGACCCAGCCACACATACTCTTCATCTTGTGTCTTGCAATAAGTGCAAAGCCCTGGATTAAGCTCCTTGAAGTGCAACTGAAAACTGAGAGCTTGTCTGCTTGTTTGTCATGGTAGTTTAGATAAATTTGAAAGATAACGTGACAGGATTCAGAATAAGAGCAGATAAAGAAGTTCTTTCTAACAGCCTCTCTATCACTTAATACTCTGATAAAGCAGCAACACTGACTTTCACGGCTGCAGGTGAGGGTGCTGAGTGTGTAATGGCTGCTGTGTTTATTTGGCAACAAGAAACACTTTGCTCTACTTTAGCATCCCACCTGCTGCTAAAGGCTTAGCTATCTCTCTTTAATACATCCATGGCACTTCTATACCTCAAAAAGGCTATTATTTCTGTGAAAAAGAAATGGAAATGGGTGTATGAGAACCAGACAAGCTTGTGTGGGCACCCACACACATGTACCATGCGTTGTAGATGTTTGTCATTCTACACCATGGACTAAGGAACTGTATAATATACTGCATTTATTTTTTATGGCTCTGACTGTAGTTTTTCTGCATACCTCTTTAACTCAGTTGTGAAAGCTAGCCATGGAAATGCATATTATTATTTATATCATGATGAAATTTGTTGGCCCAAAATAAGTATTTGAATTTCATCACACTTAAGTACCTGGAAGGAGATTATCACCTGCTCTGAAAATCATCCCATCTGAAAGGGCAAAATCCATGAATGACTGTGAGAAGAAAAGGCAGATCTAAAGGGTGAACAGATTTGGTCAAGGTTAAAAATCAGCTTCAAGGCCTTCATGGCTTAAATGAAAGGAAAATTATTCTCCCAAATATAGTGAATTTCTTTGGTTTCCATGCAAATCAAGGGAATTAGAAGGAGCATTTGGTTGAACCTGATTAATTTGGCTCAGGATATGCTTGGTTCCCAGTTGCTGTTTCCATTGACTTTTCAGCTGCTTCCACAGGGTGAGCAGCCCCCAGGGCAGTCCTCAGAGCTCCACTCCACCAGGAAACTCCCGACTGCTGGGCTGTTCCATGTCAGAAACCATGAGTTAGTCCTCTGGCAGTTTTGTGATTGTAGCCTTTAGCACCCACTGTGTGCAGGTGATACTGTTATTAAATATGTTTTCTCTGTATGTGCAAAATGTGTGGCAGTGACTCGAACAACGTTGCTCAGCACACTCACCAGAAACAATTCCCTCGAGCCGTACTTTTGACAAGACCTGACAGGTATGTGGGATCAACAGGTTGGGAAGATAACAGCAGGTCAGCTTAGTCTGCTAGGGGCTTCTCAGTTTATTTTCTTGGCCAAGCAGAAATGGCTGAGGATTCCCAGCATTTCTCCTCCTCACACTTCCAAGCAGAGTCTCTCAAAATGTTGTAGTTTTATATGGTAAGATGTTCTTTAACAGGTTCACTGATGAACAAGTAAACAATTCAGCATTGTTGTGTTTGTGGAACCACAGCTGTTCAAGAGGGATGTTTCTAAGTCCAGTAAGTCAAACCCGAAAGATTTTGAAATAATAACCATACTTGAACTGGAATTAAAATATTTGCATGAAAAATCACCCCAAGGAGCATAATCCATCTGTTTAGATTATGCTTGCTGTGACTGATTGGCAGTGCAGTGCTCTGCCTTTTTTTTTCTTTTCAATTAGGACAAAGTCCACTAACCACAGTGAAATCCCTGTGTTGCAAACAGAGTAGTGATTTGCTGAAATTAAGAGCAATAATGAATAATAAAGAGTTGAGAAAGTAGAACACCCTGACCTTCTTGGGTAAGTTACCAGTGGATGGAAGCAAAGATCTAGAGGCCTCTGTGGGTGCATCTGTGCCCAGAAATTGTCTGGGCCCTGTGCAGATAATTTCAGCTATTCCTGTGACTTACAGCTGTTGGGTTCAGATAGGTGGGGTTTCTGTTGTGTTGGTTTGGTTTGTTGTTGTTTTTTAAAAAATTTAATTCTTATAGGATTTTCCTCTTACTGTGAGCCATAAAGGCAGAAAAGAGCATTGTAGGGAGCTGTGGAGAAATGGTGTGGGCTGTTAAGGGAGTTTGATGTGCTGTGGTTCATGAGTGGAACTGAATGTTGAAGGAACCACAGAACTCTTAGAAACCACCTGCTTGCAGGATGTCTGCACTTGGAGAGATGGGGAATAACTGTAATGTGTCTGCTGACGGAGTTTGGCAAGTCAGAGAATGCAGAGAGAGCAGAAGATCTACTAGGGCTTGGAATTCAGTGTCTTGAGTGCCTGACAGGCAAGTCATAAGTATTCTGTTCTCTCCCACTAAAGGATGGGGACATTGGTACCCAGTGGGTTCAAACATCTTGGCTCAACTTTCTGTCTAAATACAATGACTCAGTAGAGCATTTGCTTTAACGTTTTTGCAGATTCTGTACTGACTTAGATTTTCTGATTTTCCAGTGAGGTGTCATACCAGTAAGTGGACTATTTACTCTTCTGAGATGTTTTTCCCCTGTGGCTCCCTGAGCTGAGAGTGGGGGAGAGATGATTTACGTGAACCTTGTTTTTGTTGTTTTTTTTTTTTTTTTTTTTTTTCCCTCTATCATTTAATCTTTTCAGTTTTGTTCTAATATAGTATTTGTGTGAGATACTAAAAGGAAGCAATGTATGTGGCAAGCTGCCAGCTCAGACCAGCTAGGTTTAAAAAACTTTTGCTATTCTCTATCATAACTATAAATGAGAGAAATGCAACAGAATCTGGCAGGTCTGGGAGAGCGCCAGCAGAAGCTCCAGGGAAGGGTTTTGCTCATCTTTCATTGCACTGTACAAGTTTCTCTTGCTTTGCCTTGACATTGGTGTGCTTTTTTGGTTAATTCATGCTGGCCCTAAGCAACTGTTTATCAGTCAGTGTGAGCAAACCTTTTATGAGCCATATTACTCACAAGCCAGAGTTGTTTGCCCTACATGCAGCACTAAGCCAAACCTGAGGTATGCTTTTTTTGCCCTCTTTATAACCTATAAACCTTTCTTCATAGAGCATTTTATGCATGTTTTGAGCCCAGAATTGGTGTCATAGTCTGAATTAGATATTTCAATGTAATTATTCCATTTTTCAGCTATTCCATTTCTCATATTATGGGGTCACAGACCAGTTCAAAACATCATCATTTCAAAAAACTGTTGCCCTGGAGAATTCCTAGCTCACCACATCCACAAGTAGTGTACCCAGAAAAATGACTATGTTTCCTTTTGATTTCCTCAGGATCTGAAATGTAATGCTGATGTGTGATTCTGAGACTGAAATTAACATAAAAGAGGATTAAAGGTGTTTAATAAGCACATCTGAACACTGAGGAAGACAGAAATTAGGCAGAAGGGTGTTTTTGCCTCGCAATGTCTGATGTGGGATGACATTATCCAGTTGGTTGGCTGTCAGGAAAGGCTATTCTTGAACATGCAGCACGTAGACAGAATCTTATAATACTCAAGAATTTATGAATCACAGAATCACAGAACGGTTTGGGTTGGAAGGGACCTCTAAAGATCAGCTTGTTCCAATCCCCTGCCATGGGCAGAGACACCTTCCACTAGCCCAGGTTGCTCCAAGCCCCATCTAACCTGGCCTTGAACACTTGGATGGGGCAGCCCCAGCTTCTCTGGGCAACCTGTGCCAGGGCCTCACCACCCTCCCAGTGAAGAATTTATTCGTAATATCTAATCTAAATTCATCCTTTTTCACTTTAAAGCCATTAACCTTTGTCCTGTACCTCCATGCCCTTGTAAATAAGTCCCTCTCCAACTCTCTTTTAGAGAGTTGAACAATTTTAACCTGATGTTGATGAGGAATCCAAGGCTTCCAGAATAGAATAATGGAAAAGATGAAATTAAAGATTTAATCATTCCTGTAGCTGTTCAAGTTATTTGTTGGTTGGTGAAATTCTGCGTGTGTGTCATATTTAACTTGAACTGCATCCCTATAAACATTGCAATACATACTCCACTCATAGTCTCTATCAACCAAGATACCAAAGAGCTTCCAGCTGGAAGACATTCCCAGTTTTTACTGTGTTTTTAGAGCAGATACAAATGCACAGATTGCTGCTGATTTAAAGCATGTGGAAAAAGCCCATGGAGATTTATATTTCTTTCATGATTGAATGCTGGTACTTGGTGTTATGTGGAAAAGCAGTCACTTGGTTTAATAGTTGCACAGCTGGTGTTATCTGAAAAATAATCATTATGATAGAAAGCACACATTTTTCATGTTTTTTGTCAGGTCTGTCAGAATATGTTCTGTGCTAAGTCTACACACTTCATCTGACATTCCTTAAATTAATATATTAACATATAATAGTTTTAAGAATGTCAAAGTTATAAAATGTGACTGTAATTGAAACATAACAGAGTATGGCTGTGTAAAACAAAGCAATTTGCAGGACGCATAAAGTGAGAAAGTCTCTGTGATCCGTGTTTAGAAACAACATGACATTATTGTCTGGAAAGCGAGTGACAAATCACAAGAATTAAAATTATGTATAACCGAGTCAGCTTGGTAATATGTGCTGATTTGAACATCTTTAAATTAGAGCAAATAGGAAAAATATTAATTTGAACTGCAAAACAGCTCCATTACAAAAACTGGGTTTCTCTTTGCTCCTCTGTATCTTTTCAGGCCTTTTAAGCAAGTGAGGAGAGAGAGATCAATGCAGTCCTTAAATGAGCACACAGTGTCACTTCAGAGGAGCTGGGTGCTTGTTGGATGTCCATTATTTCTATCTGCAGTAACTGGACAGTTGATCTTTTTATCTTCTCACTGCCAGAGGCAGGGGTCAGGCTGGGAAAGAGAAGTTTATTTTCTCAGTCTTCTCTCTTTATTATATGTTAATGGACAACCCACTAACACATAATTCTGTCCCCTGTGGACTCCCAGCAACAGAAGGAAGGATAAGGAGAGGGTAGTGTGTGAATGCAAAATGATCAGAGCAGTGACTCATCAAGTTCTAGGTACCTTCCCCTCTTCTTGTTGTTTTGTCAAATGGCAGAGGTTTAATCTCCAAAATAAGGGAATTTTAGGAGTTCCAGAAGGAAATGTTTCTGTTTCTGAATTTGAATTATCTCCTTCTAATCTCACGAACTGGAATGTGAGAGGCTCCACACTGACTTGAAAGTCCTCACTGTCACAGATGATTCTGTGTCAGCAAAGGAAGCTGGCAAGTGAAGTTCCAGGGGCTGGGTCTGGTCCCTTCTTCTTGGCCATTTCCAATGTGCAGTTCCTACAGGAAACTGAAGATTTTGTGGAGGAAGAGGTTCCATAAAGGAAGAAGTAGCACACTAATTTTGTACTCAGAAAGACCTGTAGAATTTACCTGAAGCATAACCCTTAATATGTAAATGATACTGAATGTAATCTGTTGCTATCAGAAAATCCAAAGATTTGACTTATGAAAACTCATAATATTTATATTGCTTGCTTTTGCATTGCCATGATATTTTAAAACTCTTCCCAGTATTTAAAAGCTTAACCTCATGCTAAAGAGGTTTCTTTTTTTTTTTTTTTGCCATGAATATTTCATACCAAAGAAGAGTACAGTAAGCTCAATTCAAATAGAAAAATGCAGGATTTACATGGACGTGCTCCAGCATATGTTATTGTTCTGGTTAGCTGCTTTAGTAAAAATCCTATAGAAAATTCACCTTTTCTGACATTAGTAGAACTTTCAATGTGCTCATAGCTAGGGTTCATTCAAAAAAGTAGCAGTCACTACCCATTTTTAGTTTTCATACAGGCTGCAAACATAAGGATAATAGCAGAAAATATAACCTGCAAGCCACAAGATCGTCAGCAATCCTTAGTTACCCACAGCACAGGCGGAAAAGAAAAAGTGCTTATGGTCCAAAATAGAAGAACTCTTGAATATGTGCTTAATACTGAAGACAAATGCACCTATTCAAACAGTGCATTCAAGAAGTCCAATTCACAGAGATAGCTCTTTTATTTTAGTGTGTGAGTGTTTCTTTGTAAAGATAAAAAAGCATTCTGCACTACTGAAAAAATTATGTTCAGTTGCCATGGTGGCTTTAATTTTGGGATGGGTAGTAAAAGACTGACTGTTTGCAAATGTAACTGTCTCCTCTCCCTCTGCCCTTGCTCCAGTACTTGGCAACTCCCAAATGAATCTGGCTCTTGAGCTAATTGCTGATTTTGCATTAGTATTTTTATCCCCATGTCTAGTTTTCGCTCAGAGGTGCTGTGGACACAAAGGGAAATGGTTTGAAAGAGAAGGAAAGTCCATCAGAATGAATTCTGATCTCTAACCAGCACTTGTCAGCAGTGTTTACCCCTCTTGTACTGTTTTCATTAGTTCATTTGCCTTTTCATTACAATTTTCAGTGTCCTTCATACCCATTTTCGTAAGAGTCTCAATTGCTAGACACCAGGTCATGATGAACCTGTGCACCTGCTCTGACAAAAGGAGCTGCTCTAGTCCAACAAGGTAAACACTGTGATTGTGCTTATCACTAATTCTCATCTCCACTTTTTGGAAAAAGGGATGAATTGGTGCTGCCACTTAAATGGTCTGCAGTGTGGCAAGCCCTCCTATAGCCCTGGACTATTGCTATGAACTCCAGAAACAAGCCTGAAGGAGCTGATGTCAAGCAAAATGCAAGTGTGTTAGAACAGGGTTGAGTTGCACAAGACAGCAAGGTAACAGACTTCCTGTTTAAATAAATGGATGGTCTTGAACAGCTGCCTCATTCCTGTATTTGTTTTAGGGTTCATGGTTTAAAATATTTTTATTTTTCATGTGTTATTGCAACACAGAAATATCCTGTTATGTGTGGTTCAATCTGAAATATTATTACTAGTCAAGAGAAAGGTAACTTGTTTATGAACAGACACTTGTAAACATAATGTGCCACTTTTTTTTGCAATTATAAGTTTACTAAATATTCCCTTGGTGACACAATGAAGTGTATGTTCATTCTCAGTATTTCAGTAAAACCTCAAACAAACATTTTTTTTCAGGGCACCAGGAATTCAAATACATGGGAAATAAAGGCCCAATGTTATAGTTTCATATCTTAAACAATAAGCACCAGGAAAAAACCCAGGGTAGAGAAAGACTTTCTCATTTTGAAATGATTTAATCCCCCTTACTGTGCCTTCTGACTGTGGTTTCACACACAGAACTCTTCTAGAATTTTCCAAGAGTTTTAAGGATGAGCCCATGCTTTCCACCTTCCCAGTTGTTCACAGATGTTTTCATCTAGCAGGGATCCAGGTAGCAAATGGCTTTTGCTTTATCTGCAATAATTCTAGAGCAGGCATTTCCCCTGGCACGGTGCAAGAGTAAGGATGTCCCTCTGTACCTCCTTGTTCCTGCTCTGCAGCACCAGGGCTGGGCTTCCTCCTCTCCCAGCCCAGCCAGGCCCCCAGGCCTGCCTTTGATCCCAACACTGGGCTTTGCACTAAAGCTGCTCATGCTTTTGAAGTGAAAGCCCTTTTCTCCTGTGGTGTCTGGGGCCTTGCACGCACTAAAGAACGAGCAGAGTTTTGTCCTTTTATGTTTATATGATGGATTTTTGTCTTTATAGATCCCAAATCACTTCACGAAATTTGTAGGCTGGAAGAGACCTTCAGAGTTTATCCAGTTTATCTCTCTGCCAAAGGGATGCTCAGCTGAGCCTCAATTACAGACTGATGCTTGATCAACTTAAACTTTTGCAACATTTCTAGGTTTCTTACCGCTGGACAATTAGAGTTCTTTTCAAACCCGAGCAGCTTTTTTTTGATTGTTTTTAATTTCTTCAGAATTTTGGTGGAGCTTTTTATTATAAGGATCATTTTTCTCCTCCTACCTGTACTGGTTTAGGAACTGAAGTTCCAGATTAGACTCAAAGATAACTATATGCTCAGATTTATTCTTATAAGTAGTTCTTTTTCAGTAAGTCAAGTTACACAAATACTGTGTAAGTCAATACAAAATTTGGGTAATTGGCTGCACAAGGCCTTAATAAGCAATATTGTAACTCTTTCAATGTTTATCAAACTTTTAGTTGTGTTTGATTAACTATATATTATTTTCAGAGCTTTCTGGTCTGGTCACTATTTATATAACATTATTATCTATTATTAAATAAGGTCACTGAATCTGTTTAAACTAATCTGTCTTGAGTATTGTAAAAAGGTTTCAGATGGCTTTGGGGTTCTGTGTTTCTTGTTTCACATGCAATAGTTCGGTTCTCTTTCGTGAAATATGGGGGATTGAAAACACAAATAGCTTGATTTTCAGGCCTATTTAGTTATGGATATTGATCAGATTCAAAGTCTTTGAAGAAAAGTGTCAAGGAGTTTAGGATAAAGAAGCTTATGTAATAACAGCCATGGGAGCCTCATTTCTCTTCATTGTTCTGCTATATTAGTGCTGAAAACAGAGCTTGTAAGCCCCCATTATTGAAATACAGCTTCTGCCCAGGTTTATCCTGCTAAATACTATGATTTATGCTTTAATATTTTGGAATATAGTCACAAGATTTTCAACTTAAAGCAGTTTTACATTAATAAAATATATTTTATCCACCTGCTATGTAGAAATCTATTTTATGTATTCCTGAATTGTCTGATAAATATGCATTGTAAAAGAAATTTGGTTTTGAAGTGAAGTGGTAGGAAGAACTTGCCTGTTTCCAGACAGAAAAGATTGAAGCCTCTAAGAGATGTATGTGTGTGAAAGGGACTGATGGGTGCTAAACACAGCTCTCTGACATGAAAGCAGTTTTAGGCTCCTGGTGGTGCCAGCTGTCCCTCAGGGAGGCCAGGCAGAAATGAGGTTTGGGCTTTTCTGTGGAAAACACACCTGGAGCCAGCAATGAGCAGCAGAGCCACCTGAGCCCAGGTAATTGCAGAAGGTTTGGGGCTGTGGAGATGAACTTGGGCTGGCAAAGGCAGAGCCTGCTGGTTTATTGGTTTGCACCAGTGTGTCTCGGGGTATGTCAGCACTGGAATTCCCCAGGAAGCCAGCACGGAACTATCAGATTCCGAGAGAAGTGTTGTTGCAAACTAGAGCGGAGATATGGATCGTGTAGGGACCAGAACCAGCTGGAAAGGCAAGATTGGAAACCGTTTTGTTTTGCTTTTCCTTTTTCAGTAGGTTCCTTAGGTTGTAGCAAAACAACACTCGATTTATATCACTGAGGTTTTTTGTCCTCATAGGAACATGACATCACTCTTATATTGGCTGACTCCTTTGCTGGGGAAGAAAAAGATCCGGTCTCAAATGCACACCTGTGTGTGCACAGCTAAATGAGTGAGGAGCTCATTCTGCATGCTACAGCAACCCAAGAAATAACTTATCATGTGTTCAGCTTTACTCCAAAACATGAGCTGAACATAAAACCCCTGGCTGTTTGTAGCAGTTCAGAGATTCTGAGCTAGATTAAGTTTAGGACTGTATAAGTGTGGAATTGTGTGGTTGTAGGATATTGTAGAGAAAGGGAGCAAACCTTGTGTGCAAGGTTTTATGAAGCCAGTCAAGCCTCATGTTAGATTATCACAGTCCTTTTTTTTTTTTCCATAGGAGCATAATTAGATATGAAAACAGTACAATAAAAACATTGTGTCCCAAGCTGCCAGGATTGTGTTAGGTTTTCATTTCAAGCTTGTAGTGTATTATAGCTGCCTTGGTTATATGCCAGATTATCTGAACTGTTGCAAAAGCAAATGTTTTGAGTTATTCTGAGCATTTTGGAATGTTTGAAGACCAGTTTCCTTCTTATGTGCTTAAAATTAGGATATTAAATCTTGACCTAGGTTTTGAGTGAAAGATTTCCAACATTCAGGACTGCTCTGCCACACTCCCAGTTCCCGTGCTTAGCAACTGGGTTCTCTGGCACCTCTTTCTTCTCAGTTCATTTGTCTTGAGGAGCTTGAACCCAAATTGCAGTGCCTGACTTCGGCACCCAGGTTTGGAAATCTGAGTCTACATTAAAAGCAGTCGTAGTATAAGGACCACCAGCGGAGTTTTGAGAGTGTCTTAAATTACCATCACAGCAGTTATGATTAATATATTTGTCTCTTTAGGGCTTTTGTGGCACTGATAATATTTGCTGTTCTCACTAAGTCTCGATTAAATGAGTGCCTAAGACTGACGGGCAGTTTGTCTGTAATGACAAGTGCTTTACTGTAGCAGAAAAGGATGAGCTGCCCCAGGGAGACATCACCACCCACTTGAGCAAGATCCATGAAGGGTTTATGACCCGTTTGAATCCTGATTGAGCATCACTGTCTTGACCCTCGGGGAGCCAATTGTCTGGAATACTTGCTCTGTCAGTCTGAGCGATGTGCTCAGAATCCCTCTGAAACCTGTACGTCTTGGTTGTGTGTAATACACACAGTGAATTATCAAAATAGTATAAAGATTGGAAAATATTTTATCACTGGGTACCAGTGTGTCATGTTTAGAGAGCATGATGTTTTACTTGTCAAGTAAAACGTACTGTGAGCTTAACCCTTTCAGGAGCAAATTATTTCACATCTGACATTTAACGTATGAAAGGTTTCCTTTGAGGCAAACGTGTCTGATAGATGATTACTGAATGCAATTAATCTCTTTGTGGCAGAAAATCTGTGCCCAGAGCTGTAGGGGGAAGCCTGAGGGCAAATTCACTTCTGGGGGTAGTCAGTACCTGAGCTGGGCCCAGACTGGTCCCGAGGCTTGGCCAGTTGAGCAGCTCTAAGTGAAAGCCAGGCTGAGGGGGAAGGCAGCAGCTGGCACAGACGTGGCCTTTGTGCTTTTTCTGATCATAGCCAAGGTTCTGTAAGTCCACAGCAAGAGTGGAGCTGGAATCGTGTCTCTGCAGTGGGGAGTCTTGAGAAGGGGCAGTTCAGGAGGCTGTTGCAGGTCTTTTGCTCTTATTGTTGTCATTGACCTTTTAAATCTAAAGTGCTCTTGTTGTACCAAACTCAGGATGGTCAAGTCTTGTGTCACACCTCCTGTGTGATGGGAATGGAGTGCTCCTTGTAATAAATAAACTGTCCCTCATCTGCATGTGTGTATGTTGCAGGGAAGAAGGAGACAGTTGATTGTTACTGCAAGGTTTTTAGAAGGAAAAAAACCCACAAAACCCCAAACCCTAAACCCAGACAACAAGAGCAGAAAAAGAACCTTTCCTCCATTCTACCCTCATCCCACAAAAGCAGAAAACAACATCCAGGACCAGAAATGGAAAAAAAAAAAATCCTCCTTTATTTTATAGTTGGTGTTTCACAGCCAGCTAATCTTTATTATTATGGCTATTAAAGCAATTAGACAGATTAAACAGCATTAACTGTTGTTTTTCTACCAACATAAAGATGGCTTCTTAATTTCTAATGCCCTTTTTCCTATGTAAATTGTACTTTCATACTTAATTCCCAGAAAATTGTGGTGGGGTGTGCATTTATGTCTATGCAGGTAGTGTTGCTGTTAGCAACATTTTTTAAAATGACCAACTAGCATATGTAACTAAAACCGTGTTAAAAAACCCATTAAATCTTAAAAAGGGTTAGATAAATTAAAGGAAGTAGTAGCAGACTCTTGTATAACTCAGTACAAGAGAACATCAATATTGCTCATTGAACAGTCTATTCTTCTAATTTGAAAAGAACAACTATTTGTCATGGTTTCTGTCCTTGGGCTGGCAGTTATCTAATTAAATGCATATGAAATTCAAAAGCCTTTACCGAGGGACGGTAATTTTCCTTGGTTGTTTTTAAAGTCACCAAGATGAAAGAAGAATTACATTGAGCAGATAATGGATAAATTTCTCCATTGTGCATTAAGGTCTTGGATTGACTAATCATCCCTTGGTTATTAATCAATGTGTTATCTCATAGTTTGAAATTAAAGGTTCTGTTCTCATCACTGCTGACTCTAGGTAATAATACTTCTTGGCCTTGATTACCATGACACTCCAATGTACTGCCTTGCAAAATACCACAAAACTAATCAAAACCAGATCAGATCTATAAAGAGCACTCCCAGTGCATTATATTTACATGACTCTTCAGCAAAGCATTTTTCAGTCTAGTCTTTTCAGAGCAACCTCCGTGATGTTTTTCACTTTTAGGTGTGTTTGCCCCTTTTCCCTTACCCACCCTCCAAAAATAACAAGCTGATTTACATTTGATGGTATTGAAAGATAGAGATACTGCCCAAGGTTTTTGCTTAAAGGAGGTCATTCCCTCGGTCATGCCAGAATAATTGGAAGTGGTGGATTGTTCCAAGTGCCCAGTAAATACATATGCAATATAGACAGTAAATAGCATTTTAGAGTTATGATTTCTGTACTAAATATAATGCAATGGCCAAAGGGAGTTTGTAGACATGAATTAGCTCTGACTGTACCTTGGAAAGGTAGCCTGGCAAGTTGGAAGACAAGGCATATTGTAAATATATGTATTTCAGTACAATTAGACATATATTCTGGTGTTTCTCAAGGCCTGCTTTTTACCACTGATTGTATATAAAGATGAAAAGACATTACAGGAGCATATACAAGGATGGATTCATAGGAGGGGTTTGTTACTTCCACTGCCTTAGCAGGTTCCTATTTCTTTACTGTCTCTTGCCCTTAGTTGTGCCCTAGGACCAGAAATCCTGTGAAACTCCAGGCTTAGTGCACTTGTAATTAGAGAGAAAAATAGTCCCTGATTCTGTAATTGAAGCTTATAGGGGCATCATACAGATGCAGAGATCTGACTATTCATGTGCAGCTGTGGAATTGGGATCTTAGAAAGTGGGATGCTGTGGATAATTGCATCTCAAAATAGCATCTCTAAAAGGGCAATGGCAACAATAATAAAACCTGTATTGAATCCTTATTTCTGACCTAGAACGATCAAGTTAAACAAGTCTTGATCTGTAGCACAATTATAGTGAACAGTCCAGAGGCTGAAGTTGGTTTCTTAGCAGATCTGTAATATTATTTGGTTTGAATTCAACAGCAAATAATACAGTGTAAAATGTTTCTCATCAACTTCAAAGACAGTGTTCTGTTTGAGCAGAATGCTGCTTCTAAACCAAATTATCATTTAGTGAACTGCCAATAATGATCTCTGCTCAGGAATTTCCAATACTGAACCCTTTTGATGGCAGAATAATGCTGCTGTGAGCAGACTCCTGCTCCTGTTTCTGGTTTTGTCTCCATCAGTGTCATGTTCAAAAGCAGTTAAATAATTCTAATTTCTGGGCTTGTTGGTGTGTGAATACACACTTCTGTTCCTTTTTTAAATACTGGGAAAAGGCACTAAAAAGTCATTTCATGAATAATGAACGTGTTTTAAAGCTAAATATTTTAGAGGTCTAGCATTCAGCAGAGGTGAATGATGATAGACTTCACATTTAAAAAGTAAAGTATCCATTGTATTGGAGGAAGTCTTAGAAAGAGCAAGTCATTATGCACAATCAAATGAAACAACCTTTCTGTGGTGTGTTGGGATTCATAATATCTACTTTAGCAGATAAGCTAAGACACAGAAGCAATTAATCAGTTATTTGCTGTAATTAAATCACAAAAAGTGCTTCGTCAGCCTCCTGATTTCAGTGCTCGTTCACTTGCCTATATCCTGGCTGTGCTTGAGCCAACACATACATAGAAAAAGCTGAACTCTTTGAAAGAAATTATATCCCAACATGTCAGAGCTAAAAACTCCACAGTATTAAAATTATACCCTGCTGGAGCTTATAATGTCCTGGAGAGTTTTCATTATGCTCTGTACACTGAAGTTTGTGCTGAACTCCAACGTACAGTTCACACATCTGATAAAATATTAAAGAAGGACAAATGTAGGGCTCGCCGAGCTGAGGTGCTGTAAACTTGTCCGTGCATATTTGGCCTTTCATGACTTACTGTGCATCTTTATTTATTGTTTCTGAACGAAGTGTATTGTCATGAAAATGACATTGTACTTGGAAAAATCCTATCAGGCAAAGTCAACCCCTAAAATAAGTGTTATAATAAATATGCAGAAATGTCATTCTTTACATTAGCCCAAAGGTTTTGTATAGCTTAAGGATATGTGCAGTAAGCTAACTATAAAAATAGAAGCTTGACAGTGGGGATGAATGTGTGTGTCAAAATAATATTACTCTTTCTGGGAGGATGGCAGAAAAAATGACACTACATCCACCAGCATGATTTTTATAGATCTGCCTCTTTGCCAGATGTCACCTTTTACAAACTACTTTATAGAAACATGACAGCGTAGTGAAGTAGTGTGTTTATAGCTTGATAAACTTTTGTAATAAAGCTAGGATTGGCTGAAAATTAGAGCCTTAGAGCCTGCTCATTAAGTATTTGGGAAACTTGCTCTGACTTAAAAAGGAAAATATTAAAGAAATATGCAGAATGAGTCACTAGCAGTAAGTGGCCTTTTTCAAGAGAGAATGGCTTATGGTTGTGTTTACCAGTATGCCATGCAATAACCTATCCAGATATATTACTGGGATTTTAGAGAATAAAGTTTGCATTACTTTAAATGTAAACACACTGAGACAAAATATACAGTGTGTATTAAATTATATGTTTCCGAAGAGTACTATGAGGACATGCAGGATTATGCCATAAATATCACCCCAGCACACAATTGTTTTATTACATAATAAAGGACTGTATATTACCCTCTGCTGCACCATGCGACGCATAATTCAGATTTTTCATGACATGTCTAATTTATACAAGTCTCTGGCTCTAGGAATCACACAGGAGTAATATCTTACACTCAAACTGTTACTAGCCTGAAAGACTTCAACACAGGAATTGCCCTCCCAGAGTGAGTGCTGGCCTGTCGAGGCTGGGGTCACCGCTCCGTGTGCCCCACTAAGTGCAAGGCGGGGAGAAAAGTCCCCTCTGCTCTGTAGGAAGGTTTGATGGACACCTTAAAGGCAGAGATGCAAAGACCTCCTGTGTACCCTTACCTCTTACAGAATTCCTGTCACACCTCCCTCCTTGCTTCTTCACTTTGGAGAAACTTCTCAAACTCTTCTGCCAGACTTTAGCCCATCCATATTAACAGCTGGGGAGAGAGGCCCCGGGCAGCAGGTGCAGCTGCCTTCTGGGCATCAGCTGCCACGGTGGGGAGGCTCTCCTGGGACCATGGGAGGTGAAATCCTTTGTGTGCAGATGGCTTGCTCATAACTGGAAGTACTGATGCGCTGAGAGGTAGAAAAGCCACCCCTCGAAGGAACCCACGCTTGTTTCCTCAGCCACATTCTTTTGACAGACACAGCTTTAAATTAAAATCATCCTCCTACATGTAGGATCTTGTGTATGGGATGAGCCATTTTGCAGCAGTGTGGAATATATTCAAACCAGTACTGAAAATATGACTATCCTTTTGACTATGTTTGAAGTTCTTAACCTTTACCACTTGTACCCTCCTAGAGATTCACTTTCGTGTATATCTTCAAACTAAACACTGTCCTTCTCTTGGGCTATGTAAGTTTGCCTTTTGTGGGGAAAACCACACACAACACAATTTAGAATCGTAGGAAAATAGGCTTGTAGGTCTCTCAAGAGACAGTCAGTGTGCTCTGCTGTCCCAGGGCAGTATCAGCCTGTGTTGGTTTATGCTGATGCTCTGCCTCTCAAATGTTTGTTTAAAGCTTTTCCCCCCAGATCATGGTGATGGAGGTTCCACAACATCTCTAGGAAAATCCATTTTAATGTCATACTGTTAATTTAGGGACATGTTGGGGGGAGAGTTTTTTTTCAGGTGTCTAACCCATCAGTCTTGTCAAATTTCCAGAAGCAGTCTCTTTGGGGGTTTTGGTGCTTTTCTTGGGTTTCTGTTTTGTTGGTTTTGGTTTGTTTTGGTGGGTTTTTTTTTTTTGCCTTTTTTTTTTCTTTGAGGGGGAGAGGAGTTGTTTTTTTTTTTAAATATTCTCAGTTAAAAAAGAGAAAATTGTACTATCAGACTTCACTATGAATTTTTTGTAGTCCTCATGTACCCCAAGAAAAAAAGTTGCAGTGCAGCAACTAAAATGTGAACTTGCAGAACAACTTTAAGCTCAATTTTACTCTTGTATTTAGTATCATGAAAATCAATCTAAAACAACTTTTTGTTCTATAATGCATCCTAATAGGTAAGAGTTCTGCTTTGGATCACATAATAGGAAAAGTGTCTTGCTTACATGACTAATGATCTCTTGCAGGAGGGTGCCTCTCTAAGTGAAAGCTCCCATGGCAATATAGAGGGCACAGGATGTTGGGCTTTTCCTGGCAAATGTTCCTTACAGCTGAGCACCCCTGAGCACAGGCTCCTGCTGGCCATCCTCTGCTGGGCAGGAGATCCCAAATGACATCAAACCCAAACCACACATGACCCATCAGGTGACAGAGCAGTAAAGGAGCCCCCTGGTTGCATTTCCAATGCCCAAGATGCAGAGCTTGTTGGGAGGGAGAACGTGGCAAAAGGCTGAAATGAAGCAGTCTCATAGTTTGAGACTTTGTTCAGAAAATAGCACAGCGACTTCCCCCTGCCCTTCCTCTCAGTCAGGAGCAGTCACAAAGCAGGTGGTTCCAGGGCACATCCTTTCAGTGCTGATTTATGGACCCCTGGTCTATTGATAGCTAATGTGTCTCTGAGCAGTGCTGAATATTTCTCATTTCAGGAAAAATGTAGGTTATGCTAGAGACAGATCTTAAATTCTCTGCCCTATATAACTTGACTGCACAGATTTTGATAATGGTAATAGATTTTTGGGGAAGCACTGAGCTGTTTGGGCCCGGTGTTTCTCACATGTCTCTGGATATATCCTGTTATTTATGCAGTGCACTAACTGCTCATGGTACTTATCAGACAGCTAAATAGCACAGTCCCTGCCTTAAAGAGGCAAGTGAATAGGCTAATGGAGGAATATGAGGTGCTCTGGTAAATATCTAAGTAGTCATTAATGGTTGCAAAGGAAATAGAGGAAAATTACATTATGGTGCTGGAAGGGGTTAGATCTTAGGGTATATATTTAATGTGGTGAGGATTAATTTTGTTCCTTTAAGATTTCATATACCTCTAAACATGGGATCTTAGAAAACATTTCTTTTGACCATTGATCCTGAGAAGCTGCTGGGAAGAGTTAGAGACTAATTATGAGTTAGACTCGTTGGCTTTTACTGAGAGTGACACCAGAATTATAAACAAGGCTTGATCTTCTTGTTCTCTTGTTCCTATGACCCAAGCAGAATGAAATAAGATGCAGGTGGTGCCCTTCTGGAAGGCAGCGTGCTCGGAGCAGGACTGAGATGTCAGGTGTTCCAGCAGGTTGGGTGTTGAGCTGAATGGAGACCGATGTCTTGTTGTAAATGTCTGGGTGGATGCTGGAGTTCACTCACCTGCACAGCAGGGAGTGGAGATGGGAAGGGCACAACCAGCTGAACTGCAGGTGACAGCAGCACTGAATTACTGCTGTAAACACAGTCAGCACACTGGAAGTGCTCAAAGAAGGTGACTTAAGTATGTCACCAGCATGAGGCATTGGTCAGCTATGCTGTTGTGGGGTTTAGAGTCCTGGCAAAATAAAATTCTTTGTGGAGAATGTCATATTTCTATGCATGATTCCAAAGGGAGGGGACTGTTTGCTCTTTGCTTTGCTTAGTTCTAAAGAAAATATAGGGGGCAAAACCCCCTTGTGATATTTGTGAAAACTGATCAAAGGTATTATAACAGCTCCAAAATGACACTGTGAGTTATGTAGTCATTTCCTGGATTCTGTGGGAGTGTGTCTTATGTGTGTTAATTTGCATGAAAGTCCAACTGAATGCATATGGAAAGGCAGAGGTGCTCATATGGGCATGAGGTTTAACTCTGGTTCTGTTTCATGGGCTCTCATCCATCTGTTCCACTCAGCCCCAAACCCCACCCCATGCCAGGGGCTGCAGAATGTCCCAGGACAGAGCTTGACCTGGTGGATTTGTTTCCAAAGCTGAATTTAAAGCTCAGAGGAATTCAGCAGTGTTTTGTTTGGCTCATGTCTGTGGAAAGTACTTGCTCCCTGCCAGTGCTGAGTGTCAGCTGTAAAGACATGGAGTGATTCTGCATCACACACAATATTTCATTCCATTTGCTCTACACTTTGTCCTCTATGTTTTCACTCTCTGGTCCTTGATGGTTCCTGAGAAAGCACAAAGTGGAGGTGTGTAGCTGATTTTGGAAAATGGAGTTACGAAAAGTTCTGTCAGTTATATGATATGATGATTTGATCTTTTACTAACATCTGCTATTTCAGTTCTCCATTATTTTTTTAAAAAGCTGAGATTTCTTCAAATCCTACTTGCAAGTTATTTTTAAATTGCTTATACCCAGAAATATGAAATATTTGTAATTATAAAATGCAGTGAAATATAGTGAAAGGATTACAGAGCCTTCCATTTGGTCCTAAACATTAGGCATAAAAGATGTCAACCAAACAAAATATGTGCATGGCTATTTTCTTGTTTGAATGCTGAATTTTTTAAAATGGAATTTCATTGCATGTGTCTTGAAGTCATTTTTGAAAACAGTAGTTTTCCTTGACTTGTAGCCAGTGAGACCCATGTTTCTGGATCATTGTCAGGTATTTGGGTTCCTCTGTTGGGGTTTCCTACACCAAGTTCCTTTTGAAAATCAATGGCACAGTCCACCTTTTCCTGTTAACTTTGGACTGTGTTGCAAAGATACATTGAATTCAATTCATCTTTATGCAGAAGCCTCATTTCTTTCCCTCAGAAGAAAAGCTCCCTCTCTTCATTTTCTCTTGGTTTTGGAGATTTTACAGAGAGAGGTTGAGCACGAAGGGATGAAAGCAAGTCAGCAGTGGGGAAACATAACTGAAGAGCTCAACAGTTAGAGGGGGAAAGAAGCTAGAAAAACTGAATGTTTATTAAGATCCAACTGTAATTTATGTAGAAGAAAGGTGTTTGATTAGCTTTGTTGGGCTTAGCATCTGACTTGAAGTAGGTCAGCAGTGAGCTACTGTGTGGAAGTGTGATGAGATTGTAGAGAATTATTGCAAAATCAGAATAATATCTGAATTAGAAAAAGCGCAGGGAGGAATGGATTAAGAAAGAGTGTAAGTCGAATGTTTTCCAGAATATTAATAATAAAACTTTTTAGATTTGTGTTTCTGATAGAGCAAACAATGTTCTCAAAACTGAATAGATTTTTTTTTTTTTGGATGAATGTTTAGTGCAATAAATCATTACTTAGCTGAGAAAATCCTATCAGAAAAAAAGAGGGATATTGTGATAGAAGGAAAGCTTTTACAAGGGATTCATTAAACCTTTTAACTTCAACTTGTGCAGTTAGGAAACTGGTCCCAGGGATGCTGTTGCCTGGCATTGTCATTTTAGTAAATATTTGAGTGAGGGTTACAGAGGTGAGTGCAGGGCTATACACCTACCATTTAGGATGCATCAATTTTTCTTATTACTTTGGTAAACAACATTTAATGGTATTTATAAATGAAAAATACAACCAAAAAAATGCTTCACCTTTCCATCTTACCATTAGCTGAAATAAATAATCTTGTTTGTATGTGACAAAGATTTAGGCCCTTCTTTTTGCAGTCTTTGGCAGCTGCAAACTGGACTTTCTTTTGAATAAAACTGCTTAAAACAAACAAGCAAACAAGCAAACAAAAATGTCCAGCAAGTAAAAGTTGCCATGTAAATCATGGCAACTTACAATTTAAGAATCTGAGGATATTGGCAAATGACTTATTTTGACTTTTAGATTTTTGCTTTTGCATGTGGTTTTTTTGTTTTACAGAGAAAATTCAGTGCAAAAGATCAAAGCACCAATTTTCATTACTCTTGTTTTCCTGACTGCCCCCAAATGGTGCTTGAGGTATGTATTTTAACATCTTTAGCTGAAGGATCCACTTAACTGCATCTGGTTTTTATTATATGATGGGCCAAGGTAAATAGTCTTTTTCTTGTATGTCTAGTCTATCTTTGCTTCTTTCTATTTTTTATTCCGTCGGTTCCTAAGCGTTGGTTCTTAGTACCTATCCAAAAATGTGAACCAGGAACATACCAGAACTATTCATTGTGGTGAATAGTCAGAGAAAGAAATGTTATTCCTCTGTGTTCCATGTTTTAGAATAAACACTTGGTGGTTTCCACTTCTCCGTTGTCTGGCTGCCTTGGATGTTTTGTTGATCTTGGCCACATGATATGAAGGCCATAGTTGTTTTCCACGAGGTAATAATTATTTTCTGTTTGTGTTATTGAAGTTGATGAAAAAACAACTTAATTGTGTAAGTCTGCTTTCCCAAGTAACACTAACTATTCCTTTGGAAATATTCCACTGTATTCCACTGTAGCTATTCCACTATAGGTGATTCCAATTTTTCGATGGGCTTTAAAATAGAGCAACAGGATTCTCTTTTCAGGAATGTCAGTTACTGAAATTAATTTTCAGATAAACCCTGAGGAAATATAGACAGAGGAAAGCTTTGTGACTTCACAAACCCAAAGAGTTTGTAGTTCATCCCAGTAATAGGAAACTAACCAGCCAGCTTGTTTGAACTTTTAAGAAGAAATTCAAGTTTGGATTTTGATTAAGGAACTTCTTTTCAGTTTGCAATTCAAGGAACCGTTCATGTAAGAGCCCTGGCAATCCACTGCAAACAGATCTGAAAGGGAAAGTTAAACCACCTCAACTTCAACCTCAGACAGAATGTATCTTCTTAATCACTCTGATCCCCTGCCATGGGTGCTGAGGGAGGTGATAAATAGCCTGTCAGAGGTCTCCATCCAGCCGCCTTCCTTTCTATCTGTGCTGTATAGGGCAACACGTTCAGTCTCCACTTCTTTCTGGTGAGCTCTGAGACCACAGATAATCTGTTCACTTAAGTGGAGTTCATATTAATTATATTGACAGCAAAATGAAGTATCTTAATTTCAGACTATTGATCAGAGGATTCTTTGGAAGGCTGTGCAGGACTGGGAGAGCTTTCTATTGGACCTGGACTTCATGCTGAAGGTCTGCAAAGTGGCTGATATACAACCTTTTCCTGTCCTCCCCAGACGTTCTAATTTCTCATTTGATAGATGTTTTGTGTACTGACCAACACTGGTACATGACTTAGTGTGTTTAAGGGGTCAGTTCGTGAGGCACAAAATAAAAAATACCCCATTTATATCGGCCGCGAATGTCAGCCAAAACCTCCTGAGAAACCAGCGCAGCCGAGGGTCTGTGAAAGGCTGGGGGTGGAGCTCTGGAAAACATCCCAGCCATGGGAGCAGCAGAGTAACTGTGCTGAAGGTGGGAGGCTTTGAAACAGCCCATTGTTAGCAAAGTCCTGGTTTATTTGTAATTAATCATGAGTGCTGTTGTTTGACAGTACATAATAGAACTAGCAAACAATCACTTACAACAGGAAGCAACTGTCAATTAATACACTAATACACTAATGAATCAAGTTTACCGAGTTACCAAAGGTGAAGTGATGGGAAAGATGAAAGACAGAGCCTCTGTGCCCAGCAAATTCGTTCTTTTGCATTTCAGATCTGTTTTGTTTTCAAGCAGTGATTGCTCATTGTTCTTGCAGTGTTCATGTTGTTACACAGTGATGCTGAACTTGCACATGTTTACACTTCTAATGTGTGATTAAATCTTACCTCTGTAGCTCAGAAAACCTGTATATTTAGTTTAGTGCAAACATGAGAAGGGTCTGAAACGAGGGCTCAGTTTGATTCAGCAATGTTTTTAATATCATTCAGATGAACAGTCATTGTTTTCATCAGAATGAGTCACATAATAAATGTGGTGCTGTGCCAGACATTACCTGTAGTAGGTATTGCTAATATTTGAGACCCAGACAGATTTATTGGTTGGGTTTTTTTTCAAATTTGGCATTCCACTGATACTTGCACATGGAGTCCAAAGTGTGCTTGGATATTTATGTTTGCTAGTCCATGTACTCTGGCACAAGCAGGTGAAAAGAGAAGTCTGAGACATTTCCATTTAAGAAACAGTGTCTTGGAAATTTGGTATTTCTGCCTCAAGGTTTCAGTAACCCATACTTCAGATTTCATTGCAACATGCTCTGTGATGTTAGTTCACGTTATTTTTGTTTCCTGTAGAAAAACCAAAAAATTGCAGTATTTTTGTGAGCCTTAAGATGTCTTTGCAGTAAAAGTTGGCAAATCTCAGCCCTCCTCTGGAATCTAGGCATGGATACCTATCTTTTTGAAATAAATCCTACTGAATTGGCATCAGATGCACTGTGAAAAGGAGGCAAACACTGAATCTGTGAAAGTTGTCACCACTGTATATTGCCCTGTGGGCTGGGGTGTCCAGCAGTGCACAGTTTTTTCCACGTCCATGAAGGATCAAGGCTGTGAAATGCCATATATATGGATTAATCTCAGACATGCAATTTATGGCTGGCTTGGATTTGAAAGCTGTTGTAAATTTACCCCAGTGTTTTGAATTTAGATGATTTGTATCTTCAAGGAGGAAACTGTGTGCATTTCCTAGGCAAATCATTTGGATCCTTTCAGCATCCTGGAAAGAGTCTGGCATGAAGGAATGCTGCAGGAGTTATGCTAATGGTGTTTGCTGGCTGTGGACACAACAGTCAGCAGTGAAACCCTGGGTGTGGTGTAAATACAGTCTTGGGTTCATTTTGCTGATTTTAGTTAATAGAGGTATCTGGGGTACTTTGGTTTGGGGTTTTTTTTACTCTCTTGATACAAAATAACTGTCAATGACATGTAATTATGTTGGAGGTAAAAATGACACCTGTGAAGTGGACACAGCCTTTTAAATTGGCTTGTAATGTTATTCCAGGAAAGGGCTTTCCTTGGGAAAATGACACATGGTTTGAAAATCTTAGTAAGCTGGTTTTATTTTTCAGACTGATGTTGTGTGTTGTGTACGTTATAATATTTGGAATTAGCTTTTGATTTATGTAAAAAAATCAAGTAAGGTTTGACTTTTTTATTGTATGTTTTTGAGTAGTATCTTTTAAATATTGTGCTTTCTACCTGCTTTAAAAGTAGCAAAGGCAGCAAGAAACTATTTTAATATAAAAGTTTGTTTAATTATCGATGCCGAACAAGTCGACAACACCACATAAATAGGAAATAATATTGCTTTTATACTTTAAAATATAGAGAAGTAGCCTTGTAAGTTGTTCTCCTGCTTAAGGCATTTGGCAGTTTATTTCTTATTTCCTGAATATTTCAAGATGCAAGCTTTTTAATGTTCAAAAGAAACAGGGCCATAAAACAAATTGCTTTGAAACTCCGAGATGAATGGACGATTTGAGACATCGTTCCTTTAAAGCACCAGCTGAGAGACTCCATTAAGTGTGTGGAAGCAGCACGTGGAGCCACACGGAGCAGAACTGCAGAGGAGATTCCTGCAGCCTGAAATATTGTTATTGGCAGGTTTCTGAATAATTCCACAAAGGCACTTCAGGCCAGGAATCTAGTTAGTGGAACCCAGTCTCACTCCAGTCTTTATATCTCCGGCATGTAAAACTCAGCTGTATCCTCCTAAGACCGCGAGTGCTACTTTTTTATTCAATTCACTGGCTGTGATTGACAAGGACCTCTTCATGAATATGTTAAGAAAGAACTGTTTCCTGGATATTATGTCCTTTCATATCTGTCATAACTAGAATATTCATGATGCTGTTTTTAACCGGCCTCCTATTGTAAAAGAAATATCATGGAAACATGTTCTAGTTTTTATAAAGTCCAGGGAAGAATGAATGCCTTTGGGGCCGATAGGTAAGGGTTTTTTTTTAACAATTTAGAAATACAATGTGACAGCTAGCAGAATATATATCAGTGAGCAGAAAACTCTGAAATATTGCAGGCATAGGCCTAGAATGGATAAACTGGTAGGGATTGTATTTTTATTTTTCTGTTTTCTGATGGCTGTAGTTTTGTACTAAATGTATTGTACATTTCGCCATTTAAAAGTGAAATTATGAAATCAGGTTTTCTTTTTATTTATTTATTTTTTTTTTTTTTTTTTTTTTTTTTTTTTGAGAGTCTTTTTTTCATCAGATCTTGCCAGAACTTTGACATGCACAGGCACCTGTCCTTGCTGTACAGGAACACTGGACTGGTGAATGCCAACTGCCCTTCGAGGGTTCGGTGCTGGCATCTCCAACAGTGAACTTCTGTGATAGAGGAGAGGGCAGCAAAACTGAAAGACTGAAGAGCAACCACCTTTTCCATGCAGAAACAGGCACATACAATCCCCCCCCACCCA
Source organism: Manacus candei (assembly GCF_025592945.1). Taxonomy (NCBI): domain Eukaryota; kingdom Metazoa; phylum Chordata; class Aves; order Passeriformes; family Pipridae; genus Manacus; species Manacus candei. The sequence goes on from NW_026138073.1 coordinate 8,459,951, forward strand.
GTATTTTAGATCAGGTTGAATTACTTGTGGGAGATATTTTCTAAGCAAACATATGATATTGTCAAAATGAATTTTCTGTTTAGTGTAAAATATTTGTTTGGTCAAAAGGCTTCTACCAATAATAAATAGAATATTCTAGTGGAAGGTCTCTCTGCCCATAGCAGGTGGGTTGGAGGTAGATGATATTTAAGGTCACTTCCAACCCAAACCATTCCATATTTCTGTGATTCTGTGATTTTGACCTAACTTCATTTTGACTTGCAAAGTAGTTTATTGTCAGTTTTTGAGATTAGAAGACAAATAAGATCCCATTTTATAGTCAGAATTGAAATTTTGACTTACAATATCATGACACTTCAACCTCAGTCAAAGGTAAACACATTGACTTTTTAGATCAGTTTAATATTTCCCATGGACAAGTCCCTCTTATTTGTTTTCCCTTGAACACATTAAAGCTTTTTCTAGGGAAAATAAGTATTTTTCTAGCTGATTCTAATGATTGATATTCCAAGAGGCATTATCTGTTACTGAACAGTTCAACTGTGTTACATAAATTTGTGAATGTTGATCCTGGGCAGTTGCAGCATATTTCCAAATTGGTAATGGAGAAACTTAGAAATGTGTTACACACTTGAATGCAAATGAGGGGTTCAATTTTTCCATCACTGTACCTGGAATTGTTAGGATCTTACTCAGCTCATTATTTCCTGGGAAATGATTGGTCTAAATATTGCATAACATACAAGTAACCCTTAATCGCTGGATGCCATTAATTTATTCAAAATACATTGTTATCCTTCTATATGAAAAAAAAAAAGAAACTTAACGTTTGTAAAAGGCCCTGAATTTGTGTTATTGGAGGACCATTCTGCTTACTCTGTGTCTAATCATAGGCAGCATCCTTTTGCTGGAGTGTCCCACGTGCTGTGTGCTGGGAACAGATTCTTCTGGGCTGCAGAGGCGATTAGGGCCCTGTGCATAGCTGGTGGAAGTGCATCTGTCACCACGATTTCATGGTGTTTTCTTTTATTAATGTAACAGGAATAAACCTGACAACAGCACTGTGTTTCACCTGGGTCTCTGTGCAGCACATATTGACTTTCAGTCAGCAGGAGCTTCCTCCTCCCAGGAGCAGAGCACTCCCGTCCCTGCCCAGTGCCGAGAGCATCTCGCGGGGGCTGTGGGAGCTGCGGGCAGTCCCTGCAGATCACACGACATGTTGTGAGACCAACCTGCATAAGCTGGGGGGAAATTGAAGCCACAGACCTCCAGGTGAAAGGCTCTGCATCCTATTAGCCAGCTTAGTATCATACAAAACCCCAAGTAAATAATTCCTGATCAAAAAGCGTGAAAACAGCCCTTCTTAGGAGCAGGTGCAAACTTATTGTGTGGATCAGCACGCTTAGGAAGGTCATGCCTGTCTGTCTTGGGTAGTGAGTATTGCTGGATATTTCTTCTTCCAGAAGGAAAAAGATGTCTTTTGCAAGGAAGGGTGAGATGTATGTTCCCTGCCTTTTTGGTTTGTCTTCAGATGTTTTATCAGCTTTTGTTTTCATAGGGAAGTTGTATGGCAGATGAGAGAAGCTCCAGTTCACTTTGAATCCACACTGATCCCTGGGCAGTGGGAACTGCAACAGGAAGTAAAAGGCACTGGATTTTGCTTTGTCTCCCAAGAGTTTTCAGGTGGTGTTGTTCTTACCTCTGCTCATAAAATAAATACAACACAAGTTGTGGAGGCTTCACTTTGCTTGACGCAAGTGATCCAAGGGACACAAGGGAAATCAGAGGTGCTCATTTTTATTGTGTTCCCTTTGTGGATGGGTTTTCTACCTTTGTGTTCAGCAGGATCTATACTGGCATAAACTGGATTAAATTGACCCAGGTCCTGCAATTCAGTGTTCATGTCTTAAGGATACTCATATTACAGATATTAATATTTTATTTCTAGTACCTAATGGACTCCTAAAGACTTTATGGACATTTTACCCCTTTATGTCACTGGTTTTGCATCATAAGTCACTGGTGATTCATTGAGATCTCAGCACAGGTTCACAAGATTCTTCCACAGGCGTCATTGAACTAAATATTAAATTACCTTTTCTTTGCTCTTTGTAACCTCTGTCTCTAGCTCTCATGGCTAAGGGGAAAATGGGAAGGCAGAGCCAGGATGAGTTAAATCTGGATGCTGTCTGTCTCTAAAGCATGATTAAGTAGAGAAAAAAGAAAGCAATCAAACTGGTGTTTTTATGCCAAAAGCAGTGAATAAAGAATGCTGCTGCCTTCTGTCTTAATCCGTAAAAATCCCACAGCCGGAATGTATATGGAGTAATCCTGTAAGAAAGAAACACAGGAAGAGAGAGAAAACACATTGGCTTATAACAATCCTTGGGTGTTAAACTATGCTCATCAGCACAATGAAATAAATGAAACACCACAAAACCAAACAAGCAAAAACCCAGCTCAAACAGGTTGGCTCGTGGGTTTCTGTTTAGGTGTGCTGCAACTGCAGTTCTGGCTCTTGACTGACATGGCAAGATTTCGATAAATGAAAAGAATTATGAACTTGTGTACTTTGTCTCTTCTCAGATTCGAGTTACAGATTTTCTCCTGCTTTGAATAATTAATATAAGGCAGTATGAACTCAGTTGTATAGTGATGAAAGAAATAAGAATAATGAGTAACTATGTTTTTGTGAAGAGATTGTTAATATCCATGGAAGTTACATCATTTGGGAATTAAGTGGTTATAGAAATGTAGGGATAAAACAATTTGACCAGTTTTACAATGGTTATTAATCATTCACATCCAAAGTATACAGGTAAATACTGTTTGTATGTCTGTAAAACACAGCAGTGTTTATAAGTAATGTCAGTATTCTAGGACTTGTATTTATTTCTTCTTAGACTCCTGGTTTTCTGAAGCTGCAGGTACCTGATGCAGTATCTATATAAAGACATTTGAGGTAATTAGAAGTCTGCTTGACAAGCGAGTCTGTGTTGAAAGTGTGCACAGCCTGGGTGGCTGAGAAGTGCTGACATGAAGGAAGAAGGGGGAGTGAAGCTGGGAGCTGAAACGGGAGAGAATTGAGTGACCTCACTGAGACAGAGAAATAGTGGAATAGGAAAACTGGGAGTTGGGAACAAAGGAAATGGCAATGAGAGCTTTTGGGCAGAGGGTGATGAAATGGAAAACACATTCAAATTATCTTGAAAGATAAAACTTAAAGGCCTCTTGGGGTGGGAGCTGTTTTACTGTATAGTGGCTTTTACTGGATCAGGCAGACCCAGTTAGGTCGTGTCCTGCTGCTGCTCCCATGGTGATTCCAGCCTGCAGTGTGAGTTCTGTTGGAGAGGTGCTGGGTGCATTTACAGCTGATGTTCCTCTGCATTTTGGAGCTGAAGGAGTGACCCAGAGTTCACGTGGGATATAAACCAAATGGTCTTAAATGCCAGTGCCTTGTATCCAGGTCAGCGAGGCCTCAGTTCCCACTGATATCCTGATCTCCATCCTGAGCCTGACTCCAGCAAGTATTCTAGTGCTACATTTCTGAAAAGAGATGGTAACATCTATTTTATTTTTACATACTGCAGCATTTTCCTAAAAATAATTATGTGAGATTATTGAGGCAGAATGTGAACAGTCAATTAGAGTGGAATGTAGCACACAGTGATATCTCCCTGTTGTCTCTGAACAGAAAACAGGAAAAAAAATCACCAAGTAACTTTTTTATCAAATGATGCAGCTCATCAACAATAACAGCCATCCCATAAAATGTTCACCCAAAGTCTATATTTTGCTGGCCACCATTTTAGGAGATGTTCAAGAAAGAACATTGAGTATCTTTTGTATGGCACCTCCAATACTGAATAATTAGAATAGAAAGACTTTCAAGTTGGCTTCAAGTTTTAGGTTGTTATATAAATAAGTTCACAGGAATCTCAAATGCTTTACATAAATCTGACAGCAACTATAAAAGGCTTTTGAACATTTTTGTTGCCAAAGTCCCAGGGATTGCTGGAATCTTAAATAGCCTGTTTTAAGCTTCAATTCCGAAGCTTTTTGTCATGTTTAATAATGTGGTGAATAATTCCTTTTCTGTTCTCAGTTTCCACGTTTATAATCCACAAGGATCTTTGAGGCATGGAATAGATGCTTTCTAGAGCCATAAGTGTGAGGGGTCTTTCCTACCCCAAACTCAAAACTTGCTCTTCTAGTTCTCTTTGTATTAGTCTTTGTCTATGTCTAGCTTCTTCTAAAGGGCTGTCATTAGAAGATGGTAAAATGAAAAGGTTGTTAGTTTTCTGAGGAAATATCAAAGTGTGACAGTAACAGTGATGATAAATACATTGTAAACCCAGATGTGCAACACGTGGCCTTATTAGGAAGGGGAATGAGCACTGAAGTGGTGGGATCCAGGCTCAGGCTCAGTCCTGGCATCCAGCTCCACTAAGGTGCACCAATGCATTTTTAGGGTGAATTGTATTGCAGTGCAACATGATAATTAAAAGCAAAGTACATCCTGGCAACATGAAGCACAGGCACTGACAGAGGCTCAGAAGTGCCAGTGCCTGTCAGCCGGGGCTGACACGGCGTGTTGTTCCTGCTGTCACTGCCAGGCTGGGCCTTCTCAGAGCTGCAGGCTCAGGATTTTATTGCTGTTCAGTAGAAAGGAGTGCAGCTTTGCCTGTTTTAGGTGTATTTTATGATGACGTTGGTAATGTGAGTTACACTGTTCCTGTGCCCCAGCCAGGGCAAGTTTTAAAACTGGCCTCACGCTAACAATTGTAGTTCCTTCTGGTTTTGTGCACGCTCCTAAATTGCACCAGTGGGTATTTGTTGCATTCCCAAACCAGGTTGTTGTTAGCTTCATAGATAAGCAGGTAGGTTTTCTATGTAATTTTCCTTTGAAATCTGATTTGAAAAGATAGAAGGGTTTGAATATACCTAATTTTGTGCCTTGTGAATAAGTCTCGGGAATATTATGATTTAAGAGAACGTTTCTGAAAATACATCTGTTTTGAGCTAAACAGTTTTCTTTGAAGTTCCATTTCTTTGTCGGCACCATGAAGAAACACTATTTCTCAAAGCACTGTGAAGGAATCATTTTTTAGCAAAATAATTTCGGAAAATATCTTGCTATATAAACATGTGGAATGGTAAATGTTCTTAAAGGCATATCTTTTTAGGGCTGAACATATCAAATGGTGGTGTGTTCGAGTTTATTTGTGATAGTTGAAGTCCACACTAAAGCTGTCTACAAACTTTAGAAATGCCATTCTAGCATATATGACTGTTCTGAATAGTGCTTTTAGTCCAAAATCACAGAATTTGTCACAGGCATTCATTTTTTTAATCAAAAACTTCAATAAATTTTAGAAAAATGAAACTGAGATTTTTAAATTGCTCTGAAATGAAACTTATTTAGTTAGAGAATATGCTATAAATGAGATTTTCATTTTGTGATTGAATGAAAAGGGTTTATCTGCCTGTTTTGATACCTGTTACTGATTCTACCTCGGTGATATTAATGCCCCATATTGTTGAGCTTTCATCAAAAGACACAATAAAATGGTTTTCTTTTCATGAATAGCTTTGCTGTTTTGCAATCAAACATCTTTCTGCCATTTGTTATTGTATTCACCACCCTCCAGTGTTGCTCTTTAATAAGGTTCTTTTATTTGCTGTTGTATGCTTTCTGGGAATAATTTTTCCATTTCAGGAAAAAGTTTTGGTTTACTGTAGTTTTTCTAATCTCATTTGATTTTACAGACTCATACAATGAGATTGTCTTTCTTTTTTCCTCATTTTATTGCATGGCCTTCTTATTACATGGTTCCTACTATTTTATTACACACTCTCCTACTTCACTTTGCAGTTATTTCCAACAGATTTAGCATTTAGCTGTCCACATCCACTTTATGGCTATGTATAATGTATGGATGGCAGTACAGTCCCATTAATTTTTAATGAATTGGCTCTTTATCCAGTGCTATCTAATAAAGATGATCATCAGAGTGCATTGTCATACTGCAGGGCCCAAGAAACTTTTTAATATTCCTTATTGCATATGCATATTCCCAGATTCTCTCTTACTCTCATTTGGTTTACCATGGCTCAATCACATTTCCATTATTTAGTTGAAAATCTGCATGTTTCACTCCTAATACCTTACAGCTCATGTTGAGCAGTAAATTGGCAGAGTGATGGGAAGAAATATTAAAAGTTCCAGCGAGCACTGAATTCTCACTATAGTTTTATTCTCTGCTTGTTCTGGAACTGACAATTACCAACTTAAACTGAAAATTAAACCAAATCAGTGTATCTTTGCCGATTCATTAAAGTCTTTTGTTGCCAATTGCTTGGCTTTCTTACTGAAATTCTTCTGATGTCCCCCAGGCAACTGTAAAATCAGACACCACGATCAGTCTGGGCAGTGGAGGAGGCAAACTTACATTTTGCTGCGTTAATCAGAGTTCTGCAGATGAAACCCAGAGTTCAGAGTAAATAAGTATTTGTTCACAAAGTTATTTTATTCTGTCTGGAAGCTCAATGCATTTGCCAGCAGCGAATGAGCTTTTTTTTTTTGACTCAGAAAAGGGATGTTTCGAGTTCTCAAAGAACATGACCTCTTCTCTGTGCTATCCAGAACGCTGTTTCCCACTCACTCTGTACCTGTCTGTGCTGTGCCTTTGCAGGTGTAGATTTAGCACTTTTAAAGGTGTGAATGAGCAGTTCCAGAGGAGGAGCTCCCAGTGCAGCCTCACCACCAGCCTGCACAACTGACAACTCATTACAAGCCCACTTTCCAGAGCCATTTTCCATGAATCTTGCCAGAATGGCAAGTGATTGCAACTGTTCTGTGACAGCTGTCTGTGAAAACATGGCTTGAAACAGGGAGTTAATTTAACAGGGATCATGCATATGCCCCCAGATGGTCACAACCTTCAGTGATTCCGGGATTTGAACCAAAGATGGAAGTGGAAGCATTTATATTACAAATGTTTGATTTCTGCCAATGCACAGGTGCATACAGTAAATGTAAATACTTCATTCAGGTTTCATGTTGAGAATAGGTTACCTTTTATAAATGAAAATGAACACTTAGTATTAAAATGTAAAGAGCAGCTGTTAAAGTCTCTGAAGTCAATCTTACATCATCTCTCTCCACTCTGATTTTGGTGAGGGTAGTAAATGACTTCAACTCTAAGCCTTTGATGTATATAATTAAATGAGAAGCAGCCTGTTGCATCAGTTCTTAGACTGTTCTGCTGATAAGTCTCACAAACTCCATCATTTCTCCATCCTTCTTCCCTGTCTGATCCTGAGGCAATCTCCCCTTGCCCTCTGATGCTGCTTTGGCCTGTGGAGCTGTGTCTCACATCCTCTTTGCATCTTGCTGAGGCACCCTGCACTTCTGACTAGCAAAAGTAAGACTGAACTCGAGGCAAAGAGGTCATCACCCCCCTCTTTGTGCTGGTGGCAGCACCTCAGCATGTGCCAGGGAGGTGCAGGGCCATAGGACACGGTGCTGTGACTTGAAACCCTCCTTCGACCTGTAGTGAGCTTCTTAAAGCACTAGTTTGATTTTATTACTGTAAATTCTAGATGTTAGTTCTGATAGTCATGTGATTTAATAATTGATCTTCAGATACAGCCAATTCTCTTGGGAATAGAGACACTAAAATTACTAGTTGGGTTCTGAACGTTTCTGTAAAGTATTTGAGTAAAGTATTATTTCTTTTACAAGAGCTAAAGTGCCATCTGTGTGTCAGTGTATATATAAAGTCCCTTTCTGTTAAGTAAGTAGCTCTTAAAACCCAGGAGACAATATTATTTTAATTGCTGCCTTGACTGGATGCTGACTGTCATTATTATTGATGTTGACTGGATCTGTAGTTCTGTTTGGAATATCAGAGAACAGGTTTTGCTGCTTAAACAAAGGCATTTCAGTTCTAATTTGCTAAAATGCTTTTTAATGTTAAGCTTTCTTTATGCAGAAAGAAAATAATAATAAGACAATTACCGGTTTATTTTCTATTATAAGAATATCCATACCAGAACCATCTACAGTTGGAAGCAAAGATAACTGTGTTCTACAGACATGGGATGTGGGGAAGCCCTTTTGGTAGTTGCTCAGGCTGTAAGAATTTGAATTGCTTTTGGTTTGCCCTTGTGTTCAAAAGGTTTTTGTGCTTTTCCAAGACACTGTAAGATGATATGAAATGTTGCCGACTCTTTTTGGTATCTGCTCTTAAAACACATATTGTGGAATAACATCTGGGTTCAAAGAAGTGCTTTGTAACTGAATCTTTACTGCAGGAATGAGACAATGGCAGCTGAAATAGGAAAAACGCAGAAGTAGTCCATGGATTTCTGGCCTCAGAGAAACATGGTCTCTCTGGGTACATCTATATTGTAGTCAGTTCTGCAGCTTATCAGCTTTAGACTAGTTAAAGAGACCTGCCATTGGCTTGGCTCAAACAGGAGTGTCAGAGATCCCAGGAGCAGAGGTGAGCAGCCCACACTGGGCATCAGGGCACTGCAGCTGCCCCACCACAGTGCCCAGCCCAGGCAGGGCTGAACAAGCTGCAACTCCTGCTGGTAATTCACAGCATCTCCCTTTACATTTGTACTTTCACAGCTCCTGAGCACGTGGCTTGTGTGGATTTATCTGGCATCTGCTGTTTCTCATCCCAGTTTCTGTTCCTGCATATAAATCATTTAGGGGGCAGGCAGAGGGAGTGGGAACTCCTGCAGTGGTGTTGAATTACAGCTGCTTCTAAATTCAGAGCCAGTCCAACAGCTGGAATTTAAAAGCAAATCTAAAATCTTCATTTTTATCTATAGTTTGTCTTAGTTATTTGAAAATGAAAAAGAACAACCACAGCTATTGAATATTGGCTGTTTCACAAAGATACAGTTCTTTCCAGCAAAGCAGATAAAAGAAAACTCCCCAAACCCACTGGAATACATTTTCCCCTCCTAAGCAGCATTGTTATGCTATCATTATCCTCCCTGTCTTTGCCATTTTGCCTAGTAAGGCATCTGCTGTTTCTATATGAGCAAAAAATGAACGTCGGGTCTGTCATAATAGTAAAAACCTTACTTGGTACGTGCCTGTGTATTAGAGGAAATAAAGATCCTTTGAAATAGCATTCTTTCTTTGAATTTTGTTTCATTGGCCAAGGAGCTGGCAGTCATAAAGACTGAGGTGATAGTGAAGCTCTGCTAATACAGCTATTGATTTCAATGGGGCTGGGATTTCACTCCAAGAAAGAATTATTTGGCTATCTTTCTCCAAGTGGGATGTGCATGTGCTATTCTCCTGCTGCTAAGTGTGAAATATGTTCATTTTCAATAAATATAACTTTGACTTGAGGTTTATATTGCTCTATGTTATATTAATTATCTGAACGTTTTCCATAGAAAACCCAAAGCAGCATGTTCTTTTGATTTCATGACTCTCTGCAATCTCTGTTTTCAAGCTAAAACTGTTTTAGGGACTAGGGACTTGGTTAGTTTTTTTCCTTTTGGTACTTTGGATGTAGCCTTCTAGTGTTCTGGGAAATACATGGCATTATTTCTGTTTCAGAGCAATCTGCTTGAAAAGTACGTGCTGTCTGGTTTGTGTCGAATTTCTGCTTCCTAAGGTTATCCCATTAGCTTAACTGTTATCCCATCAGAAGGAAAAGGACAGTTATTGTAAGAATCTATGTGGATGTTTTATCTCTCTTTAGCAAAGAAAAAGTATTGAGTGAGAAAAGGGGGAGGGAAATCCCTGAGAATACATAGCAGCCATTTCTGTGCTGTCCCCATGGGCAGAAGCCTTGATCCAATTCCAGTCCTTTTTAACTCTCTCCTGGAGGCCACATTTACTGTCCTAGAAAAATAAAATTAAAAATGATAATTGTGTCACCAGCTGGACAATATTCAAAGTGAAGATAGATGATTTCACAAGAGATGTAAAAATCCCAGTTGAATGTGTTTATTTTTGTACCTGATGCCTTCTGTCTTGTCCTCCCCATTCCCTGATCTCCAACACCAGTGACGTTATCCCAGCCAGCACTAGTCTGACATTTACAAATTACTGTAAGGAACAGCCTACCTGTTGTTTTCTTAAACTTTCTTTTTAATAAGCCCCATCATCTCAAAAACAATGGCAGGTTATAAAAACGCCTTTTAAAAAGAAGAAATAAAATAAGTTCCTTTTCTATGGATTCAAGTTCCCCAAACCTGGTTACTGAGGGGTTTGTGTAATTTGCACTCACAGAGGCTGTTTGTACATGAAAATCTATCATTTCCCCTCTTAGCCATGCACTCAGTGGTGACCAGCCAAGTTTTAACTCAAATAAGTTCTTTTTGAAAAGAATGGCAAATCTCCCACTCGCTCTCCCTGGGGCGTGAGCTGGGCTTTGGTCAGGCTGAACCAAGGTTTTGTCCCTGACTCTGAAGAACCTGGCTGCCAGCAGGTCCTTGGGGTGGAAGCTTTGTTCTGGGCTCCTGGGTGGCTGGAAATGTCTGCCTGCACACATCAGCTTATGCTGGTTCAATCTAAATTAGTACAGTTTTCAAATGAGCTGGCAGAGTATTCGATCAGAACAGCTGTGATTTTTCTTTTTTTTCCCTATTTATCTGTCACATATACAGACATTTATCTTTACTCCAGACCTTTGTCTTGGTTTATAAATTCTCAGGAGGCAAGCAAACCCAGAAACTTCTAGAGCAAGGATGTGTTGAACCAGAAAAAAACAGGACCTGCAGCTTTGAGAAACTGAATCTCTCTCTTGATAGAAGCTGAAGCCCTGGGGCATACATATATATAGCCAAACCCACAATAAATATCAATGCACAAAATGTGTCACCAGAAAAGGAACTGAGAATTCATTCTCAGAACAAAGATCTGCAAATCAAGAAAAAGGGGGAAAAGAGAGATTTACTAAGAAAAAATTGTGTTTCAACAGTACCACCACCCACCCCACCCTGATGACCAAGAACAGGGTTGCACATTAAAAGCACCACAGAGATAAGTTGAACTGTAAGTTGCTCACACTACTGGTATTTTTCAAGCTGTTTAAATACGGTGAATATGAAATTACCCTAATGAAAGAAAATTTTATTTGAGCCTGGATAACCTGCAAGGCAGTAGCTAGCACAGGGGCAGAAATAACGTTCTGTTTCTCTTACAGATAGGTTCCTTTAGTTTTCATTCAGTGGGAAAATCACGGCACATCTGCTGTCATGATCTCCAATGGGATTATTTATAATTGTCATGCAGTTGAAGATCTGACAGATGCTTTACAAATGAGTATGTTGAGATGGTTGCAGCCACGTGTAGCTGATCACACAGAAAGCAAAGGGAGGTGGCGAATCCAGAGCAAGCAAACCCAGGGATGGTGTTTCCCTGCTGGTCTTAGTGCCAATTGTTGGGTTTATAAGTTGAAGCAGGAAAGGGGTCTAACTAGAGGCCTTTCAGTAGAAGAACTTTGTTCAGGAAGAGGGGAAAAGCATAGGGAAAAATGGGGAGTACATGAATATATTTCCAAAAAAAATGTTAAGCATGAGTGGGAGAAAGCAGAGACCTTCATGAGCATGGAGCTGAATTGTGTGGGCTCAGGAGGACGGGGGTGTGAGAGGAAACGTGTGAAGGGAGGGAGGTGATATTTGAGGAAGCCAAGTGACCCATCACACTGAGCAAATGCAGTGGAGGGGAGGCAAGTATGTGTGTGGAAATCAACTGGTGTGTTGGGGAGCTCAGAGATCAACACATGCAGTGTTTCCTACAGACTGTCTGAAATCAGGCACATACGTGAAGTGGAGATAAAAGAGCTGGGGCCAATAAAGGCAAACCCAAGACATCTTGCTGTTAGTTGTCCTAAGAGAGGTGTTACAAGAGTCTGTAACCTGGTTTTCTGCCCCTGCAGAATTTCCTTTCAGGCAGCAAAGTGTCAGCCTGGGTCTTGAGATGAGGAATGCACTGGAGGAGCTCACTTTTAGGGACAGATTCCTGAACCGAGTCAGTCTGGTTTTCTAATGGGTGATGAGCTTGCAAATTGTAAATGCACTTGTAAGTGTCCTGGCTTTGTCAGGGGGAGAAGTGACCACAGTGGAGAAGTGAGCTTGGCATCTTGCCCCTCTCAACCCTGTGGCTGTCTTTTTGAATCTTTAACAGCAAAAAAAATCGGAATTTGCATACTATTTTACACATACATTTTTAAAATGAGATATACCAAAATATTAAACCAATTATGAAGAACTTCTGTGCTGGCATCTCTTATCAGGTTTTACTGACTGCTGCCTACGTGACCTGAATTTGTGTGCAACCTGGGCACCTCCTGGGTGTGCCAAGTTCTGCACAGCCTATTTGTGTAACACTTGACTTTACAAAGGAAACAAGGGTTCTGCCTTACTTAAGCACTTTCCTATATCAGTAAAGTACTATCAAAGATCTAATATAACCTGATTCAGGATTTCTTCTGGTCATTGTAACCCAAGATTAAAGCTAATTACTTGATAGTATCAGTCAGTCAATCAAACAAGCCCTGTAAAAATCAATATAGCTCGTAACATAATAATATCCTTTGTCCAGGCTCTTTATACATTATCTGCCACCTTAATTGGTACTGATGTCGAGCCACACAATGGTTCAAATCTGGACTGATTTGTTTTAGCAGTGACACTTTACCCAGCTAATGCAGGATCATTAACATCATTTTTCCAGTTACTGACCTTGGAACAGCTGTTCCTAGTTTGCTTATGAAAATTGTCATTGCCCTTTACTTGTTTTTATTCTTCTGCTTCTTTCTGGATTACCCTTGACAAGAAGAGCTAAGTCTTAACCGATTGGTGAGCTTATTTTTCTAGCTGATCAGAATTATTGTGCAGCAATGAAGTTCTTATGATAACTAAGCAAAATTAAATCTCTTGAGTATATGACCTTTAAATTGATGATACTACACATCATAAGGCTTACGGATCAGCAGCAAGTGCCTGGAAGGAGACTGCTGCTTAACTTATTCACATCTTGGTCCCTATAATGCATATTAATACAGAATCTGACAGTGGTTGTATGGCCATTTAAAAGGGTGGGGGAGAAATTGTATGAAAATATTCTCAGGAAGGCCTCTGGATTAACCAGTTTCCTGTCAGCCAGTGTACCAGGCGACTGCTCAGACTACAGCAACAGCATCCTCCAAACTTTTCTGTGCCGGAGAAATTTATCAACTCTGTCACATTTAAGAAATTTCTCTTCCTGCGATATGAACATTACTCTAGGGATTTACAAACTTAGCAAAAGCTTTGCAAATAAATGGGATAAATTCCCTAGGCCAAATCCAAGTCTTGCTGAAGTCAAAGGAAATTGTGACAATGATTTTTAGAGGCCAAAATGGGGTTTAGCATATAGCTGTACATACACTGGAACTTGTTTGCTACTGGAAGAGGGTAAATGAGATTACTAAGAAAAATGAACATAGATGTAATTTCTGTTCCTGCATGAAGATTCCATGATATCTGCCATATAGTGATAAGGGTGAGCAGCAATCAAAATAGGTGCTGTAGGCTGTGACCTGAAATAAGATATTTCATGCTCAGTGAAAACCCTCTGCTAGTTGTCACTTTATACAAGATGGACAAAAAGTTGTTAATTAAATATATTAATATTAAATATATTAGCTGGACATATCTGGTTCAGTTCTGCTAAGTGATCCTCCAGACAGAGCCACCCATTATCACTGATACCTTTTGGGAGCCTTTTAGTAGTGTTTTAGGTTTTGATGGCTTCATTTGCTAAATAAATAAGTGTATGTCATATTAAAATGATACACAGTGTCTTACAGAATCTTTTGGGTGTTGAAGTACTCTGGTCTTTGCTAGTAGGGATGGGATTTGTACCAGCCTGCCAGATCAACAGTAATAATGACTATACTGGAAACATGACCCTGAGATCAGGTCAGGTCAGAGGTGAATGCAGCATGCAAGGACAGCGTTGTCAGCACCTTGTTCTGTGCCCTCAAGCAGAAGAACTCCCAATATATTCCCTTAAAATGATGTTGATTCTTCTTCAAAATTCTCCTTAAATATTTCATTTTCTGTGGTATATACACCAGAAATGTACTACTTTAAGGTTATTGACAGAGGTTGTTAAGAACTAGAGACTGTGTAGAGATGCTGGAGGGTTTTATTCTGTGTTTCTATTAGGGTTCCTTGTCTTCTGCTGAATGATAAGGTTTTCAAGCAAGATGGTTTTGTATTCTGTTTGAAGTGCTCTTAGTCTGGGGGTTGTGCTCCATGACTGGGTTTCCAGGCTCTGTGTTAATATAAATGATGACAGTGATGATAATTTTGGGCCCGTCCCTTGAGTGCCTCACCTACCTCAGCCATGGCACAGGATGGGGAAGGAAACCTGCTGACCTCCTGTGAGGATTATTGGCTGTGAATCCTGCAGGAATGTGCTGAGCTCCCCTTCCCTCCTCAGCCTCAGAGAGTCACAGTGAGCGGGTTTTGATGTTTCTAATTAAAGGATTAAAATTACTGTAGTGGCAGGATGGTCATCCTTGGTCCTTTGCACTTACTTGGTGGAAGAAAGCAAGGGAATTTGTTTAGATATGCCCAACACAGTCCCAAGACTTAATCATGACACATAATGGAAGAATTCTGTTAGATCCAAATCTGAGGGAATATAGGTATCTTATTTCATCAGAGTTTATTAATTAGGTGCAATTTGCAGGCTTTAACAGAAAAGTAAATATAGCTGATATTAGTGCAGCATTTAACTGTCTTAAGTAAAGAAAAACAACCTCAAAATAACCTTCCTTTAAGTCTCCCCAGGCTTGTCTACCACATTTCATTCTCATATTTACACAGGATGAAAAAAAAAAATAAAAGAAGCCTGAAACAGAATATTGCAGTGACTCAAAACGCTTTCATCTGAGCGTCTCTCAGCATGTTATTCACCATATCACAACAGAAATGATCACACCCCTCAGATTTAATTGGCAAATCCCATTGTTATGAGGCCTCAACATATACTAAAGTGTCTCTATTTTGCAGTGAGCATGCAATGTGCTATTCTCTCTTGAACACAATGAATATTTATATTCTTTGACTCTTCTCTGGGAGATTCAGAATTGTTTTGTGGTAGCTGCATCCTTCAGGACTCTTTAATTTTGCTTCCTATTTCAAGCCTTAATATTTTCAGTGACTGTGAAAGTGTGTCTCACCACATCCTTCTGTCACTGTCAGGTCTTGGTTCCTAGATGGATGCTTATGGTATCTTTCTAGAAAAAACCCACTTTTTCTTTGATATTGTTTAGCATAATGAGAAACTGGAAGATGAGTGGTGACAACAACAAAAGGCATCTTAAAAAAAGTTTTGTTCTGTGCAAAGGATATTGCCTCCTTCTCCCTCTGGTCCTGTTTTGATTTTCACAGCTGCTCCCTGTCATTAGGATAATTTAGAATCTTGCCGTCAGTGTGCCATTTGTGAGGCCACTTTGGTAGAGTAGGTGCAAAGAGAAGATACATGTTTTACCTTAAACTAATCACAAAACCTTTTAACTTTCCTTTGATAATGGAAAAAAAAAGTGCCATGGACATGATGACACGCAGAAAATATTTCCAATCGTCAATTACAACTTTAAAGACCCTCTATATTGTGATTGGGAATATCTGATTAAGAATATCTCAGAAGTCGTGTTAAATACTGTACAAGTGCTAGAAAAATCCCAAAGCTACCTGCTACAGACAATTCCAATTTTATTTAAATTCCTAGTTTCACATAGATATCATTGTCCTTTCTGAGGGATACAAGGTTTTACTATTGATTTTACGTGTGGGGTTGTCAAGAGTATCTGTAAAGCTTGAATTGATTTAATGTCAAAGTCCAAATACCACATTACCTCTCTGGAAATCTAATTAATTGTAATATATGCCATTTTAACATATTTGTAGTGAATGATGTTCACCAACACCTGTAACCATAGTTTAGCTGCATTGCCCAGGTAATAGAAATGAGGTTCTCTTGATAAAGAATACTTTCTTATTTGCCTCAGGATTTGGAGTGAATAGGAGTTTTATCCTATGACTGCCTATGGATGGAACTACACTGGGATACTGCATATTGACAGTGTCTCTCTTCCCAGGAATGGCCCAGCAGATCTTGCTCAGCTGTTTACAATATATTATCTCTATGTACTAAACCTGCTCTCCAAATAACTAGAATGAAAGCAGGAAGATAATTTGTGAATGTGTTTGATAAAGTCGATTCTAGAGGAAAACTGTCAAAACTAAAGAAAAACAAAAATAAAGATAGTTGGCAAATGTCAGTGTCTCCTCATTGCTGTTGCAGAATCTTATGGTGCAGGGACTAGAACCTTGTTTGACTGTATGTCAAACTTGGCACTATATGTTATTGCATAAATTTAATATAGACCATTGTTTTTTGATACTTGCTAGAGAAAAAAATAGATTAGGTTTTTAGTTATGTCGGAATCCTTGTTTCTTAGTGAAACCCTGAAATTAGTGCCTCAGGAGAAGTTTTTGGCTCAGTAATTTTTGTGATGACAGTTTTCTGTGGACATTTGATGTGTAATAATAACATGGTTGGAAATTGAAATGGAAATTTTTGAATTCTCTGTTCCTGGAACTCTTTTACATTGTAGACTATGTGTCACTGTACTTTCTGAAGTATCAAAGTTGATCTTTCAGATTATCTATTTTTAGTCTTTAAGATTTCTTTTCTGCCACAAAGTTAATTGTGAGTAGATTTTTAATTACACTGAGAAACAGATTTGAAATACTCTGAGGCAGAATGTACCATGCTTAAAAAATAATAAAACATTTAGAAGATTTAGACATGTTTTTTTCAAGCAGTTCCATCTAAATGGCAATCCCACAGGCAATTATTGGTATTGTCTGTCTACTTCTCATGGGACGCTTTGAAAATGTACACCTGTGGCATAATGATGGAGAGATACAATAGCATGCTGTCATCATCAATAATATTTATTTTTCCTTCAGAGTTGATCATACATACTGACAATTTAATGATTTCTCTTGGAGACTCCAGACTGGTGGAAACTGCATATGTATTGTTTGGTTACCTCATTTAGAAGATGGCTGCAAACATCAGTATTCATTACCCTGAGTGCAGCAGACGCCCAACATTAGCTTTGGTTGGAAAAAGTAGTTTCCTTCTTTTGACCAACATAAATTACAGTGGTTGGAGGGGGTGGCCAGGAGAGAAAACTACTTCATTACAATATGGTTCTTTTGAGGTGTGCTCAGATGTGGCAAGACTGAAAAGTATTGCTCTGTTTCCACAGCTCTCACTGGGAACTGGTGCTGATGGCCAAAGTGTGCTGGTGGCAGTGGGGCTATACTGTGACAGTGAGGCTATACTGGTGACAGTGAGGCTATACTGGTGACAATGAGGCTATACTAGTGACAGTGGAGCTGTACTAGTGACAGTGGGACTATGCTGGTGACAGTGGAGCTGTGCTGGTGACAGTGAGGCTATACTGGTGACAGTGGAGCTGTACTAGGGACAGTGGAGCTGTGCTGGTGACAGTGGAGCTGTACTGGTGACAGTGGAGCTGTACTGGTGACAGTGGGGCTATACTGGTGAGAGTGGAGCTGTGCTGGTGACAGTGGAGCTGTACTGGTGACAGTGGAGCTGTACTGGTGACAGTGGAGCTGTGCTGGTGACAGTGGAGCTGTACTGGTGACAGTGGAGCTGTACTGGTGAGAGTGGAGCTGTACTGGTGACAGTGAGGCTGTACCAGCGACAGTGGAGCTGTGCTGCTGCAGCACCAATGCTGCTACACGTGCTCAACAAGTCATTCGTGTCTTCAACAGATGCTTTTACTTTTTGGCCAATGGGAATTTGTGAACCAACTTTTTCTAGTAACAAATAATAAAGTAAAAAGAGCTGAGGCAGCTCTTTTCTGTTTGTGAAATAAAAGTGACTTTATATTACTAAGACCGCACGTGCCACATCCTTTTGTTTCTTTGCATTTTTAATCTCTTTTTCCAAATAACATCATCAGACCCATCAAAATCTTTTTATTTTCTCCGTATTGAAACAAGGTGGCATTAAAATAGTGCATATGGAATTTCAAATGAAAAGTAGATCTCATTTCCATATCACTGTTTTCTTTACTCTTTCTTTTTTTTCCTTCAGAAAACAGTCAAGGAGTCATTATATTTTCCAGCAAGCTGTCTTGTACACCCTGAAGGGAATATTATAAGATTAAATGCAGAGTAGCATTCCTCCAGCAAGGTGAATGTTTCTCATTACAGAGATCCCTAGTTGATCTCCTAAATATAATTCCCTGTAATAATGTGAAACTTCTGAATTATTTATTTTTTCATATTAGATCAGGAGTATAATTTCTGAAAATAAATTTATTGTCATGAGCAAATCAGCTTATGAAGGTTATCTATAACCATGGAAGGAAAGAGAACAGATGCCGTGTTTTGCAAGACTATCTATTGTAGCTGCTTTTTGGCTTTTAGGAGGAAGCTCTAAATGTGGATTTAAAAATTGATGAACCATGATTCTGTTAATGTGCTGGCTCGGAGTCATAACACTTTGTGTCTTTACTATTGTATTTGTTTGAATAAAAGCATCTCTGAGTGAAGGTCTGTGCTTGGCTGTGCCCCCCTCTGCCTGCCCATGCTACAGGGATTGCCTGGGCACTCCGAGGTGGGAATGACAGTGCACACAAGAAACTCCTAGCACGGGACTCCCAGTGCACAAACCACAGGTGACTCAGCGATTGCACCAGTGCTTTACAAACCAGTCAGGTGCCCAGGAACTTTTAATCGAGTCTTTTCAGAAATTACTGGTGTCTTTTGCTTCACACAGCCCCCACTCCTCCAGAAGCAGAATGTGTCCCAAGCTTCCAGTTGCATCAGATGTTTCCTTGCCCTGCGGGTGCCCCTCCTGCCCGGTCCTTGACATGGGCCTTCTCTGATGTCTGTTCCTGTGGCAGTTCCTGTCCAGTGCTGGATCTCTCTCAGGTGCAGGGCAAATAACAAAGGGGAAGTATTGCAGAGTGTCAGGGCATGTCCACAGAGGGCACTGGTCTTGATAAAGATGGAGGTTCTCACTGAGCTTCTTGATAAAGATGGAGGTTCTCACTGGTTACAGCAGTCAAGGTACTTGGGGAAAATCGAGCACTGGAGGGAGTATCTTTATGGTGGGTGAAAATTTCTCTCTTGTTTTTCCAATGGCTCTGTTTTTTTTCAACGTGTTCACCCTCTGTTTGCATTTCAGCGTACATTTTCAGTCTCCCCATGCTTAAAGAATGGGAAAGCTGTGATTCCTGTTTACTGGGAGGACAGAAGTTCCGAGTTCTCTTGGCAGAAATAGAGCCCTTTCTCTGTACATGTGTCAGCACTGGCAGCTTGCATTGCTTTCCATCTGCTCAGGGCATCCCTCGGAAGGGGTTAATAGTTGCTTGTTAACAAATCACAAGTACAACTGTGTTTCAGCTCATTAGTAAAATAAACAGTGGTGTGCAAAATCAAACTGATTTTTGGTCTGACAGGCAGCACTGAGAAGCCCATAAAAACTCTTCCACAGAATTACTCCTTCTACAAAGCCTCCACTGTTTTCAATATCAGACATTTACTGTTCTATATCTGATCAGACACTGAGGAAAAACGTTACCCATGTTAGACTGAAGGACTCAGCAGGTGAAGTGTCTGTCTCCAGTCTGGGACAGAGGTTTAAGTCACAGTTGAAGTTTCAATTAACAGGATCTCGTGGTTTCCTGCTGTGACTCTAATAGATAATGGTTCACATTAAAAAGAACTAAACATAATTTTGATGCAGATGGCTGTCGATGTCGAAGGGATGGCCACCTGGTGACTGTATTATTTTTCACCCCTGAAGAATGGCTGCTGAGGTCAAGTTTTCAATCATTGGCAGGGACGTGGAGAGGCACTTGTGCTGTGACTCTGTGTGCCACCTGGCCTCTCTAATTAAGGGCTACCATCTTCTGCTTTGATAGCCCCTTTGCCTTGGTGTACACAAAATTCAGTATGATTACAAGCATCCCAAACTAATGAATGCTTTATGGACCTGAGAAGGAGGACATGGTGATTTTTAGCTTTGTTCATTCTGGTTTGTAATTAAAAATATGGAAGTGAAGAAAAAAATGTTTTGTTCTGCTCCTGCCTCGAAGTATCCTTCTGGGAATTGATATCAAGTTGAAATCGTGCCTGAATCATTGCAGCTGAGCTGGAGCAGGCAACTGCAGACCTCCTGTGTGCAGCAGTTTCCCAAGCTCACTTTTAAGTTGCAAAAAATTCTTCCAGGCCATTTATGCAAGAATTTTGTTACAAAATGTTTTAATTATGAACAATTAGGTAGTTAGCTAAGAGTCAAAAATTGCATTTCTTCTATTCTTGTGCATCTATTTTCTCACTCCGGTAAAGCTTCGAGTACAAATTCCAGCAGACGAGTTTACATAATGCATGTGAAAGACCTTTCTTTTCAATATTAAAATACAGAATTATAATTTCAGCACCAAACTGGGAAATGATTCATTATTTGGATAATCAGAGAAACAAAGATGCGCTGGCTCAGATGTATTATGATCCCTTTTGTGAGATTCATTAAATAGAGCCTCTGACTTCTAGAATCCATATCTGTGTTCTCTGTCTTAGGGGGATTAAACTCTGTTATAGATTATATTTCATTCAACCATAGTGGATTAGTTGCAGTTTCTACCTTTTAATTAAACAGCTGCTGTAACTAAACACAAATTTGAATTATTTAAAAGTCCACAGTATTTTAGTCAACTCACAGTGCTTGGATTTTTTAATTATATGAAGCTATACATTTTTTATGATGAAGGCTTTAGTCAGATCAATCGACAGCCACTAATAACTTACCCTTTCTAGAAGGCTCCAGCATTTTCCCAGAGCATGAAAGTATTTAAAGTAAATTAAAAAATAAGGCTATCTAAGAAAATGCCTATGTCACCTAAATTTGCTTCTTGGCTTTTGATGAAATTTTTGTGGTGTTTTTGTTGTTTTTAAAACTATTCTATTGCCCTAGTGTGTTGTCCAATTTACAGTGCCTGTCTCATTATATCCAACTGTAAACACTGCAGAAATGTTTAAAAGGTGGTAATTGTGCTAGATTAATGAGCATCATGCTCAGATCAAAGCATCATGATATTGGGAATTTAAGTGTCAAAATGAATATACATATAGGAGTTTTGCTTAGTATGAATAGCTGCAGTGAATGCAGCATATTTCTTTATGACATTCTTAGAGCAAATCAATCAGTCAAGTATCTGTTATGAGCAAGAATTAATTTGTACAACTGAAATAATTCCTTGCACATAGTTAAGGTTTATATCTAAGCTGTTGCTTGCTTTTTCCTTTCTTGGAATAAGGGTAAATAATTCAGAGTACCCATGAACCCTATATATCCTACAAAGATTTTTGGAACAATTATAGAAAAGTTTTTTGGCTAAAAATATACAGTATGAACAGTAATACACCAGTTAAAAGGTGTAGAAATTCCTGTGTTTGTGCACATATATTGGCATTTCATATTTGCAATCCTTCCAAACAGTGACCAGCACAAGGAATGGAGAGGGACACTTGCTGACAGAAGGCTGGTTCTGTGTGTCCAGGAAGACTCTTCCATTAAAGGCAAAAATGTCAGATTTCAAGGTAGCAGCAGTGCCAAGAGCACAAGTGAGTCTCTTTGATCCAAGTAAGGCAAATGCAGTGAAACCACATGAACATGCTATGGACAAAGTGTAATTAACACCATTAAAGCCAAACAGCAAACTCTGTTGTTATAGACACAACCATCAGCATTTGTGGTGTGTTAGTCAAGATAGAATGGAAGTGCCCATAAAGGAATTTTTAAAGTGTGGAACATGTTGTTAAGCTCAGTGAGCTTTTAGGAATGCTTTTGTTGTCACCAAGAGAAATAAGAGTAAAACTTGCTTATAGTGCATCACTTCTCAAGGCATGAGCAGAATTCAACAATAAAACTGCAAAGAGTCACTGAGGTTTAAGTGAATGCAGTTGCATTTGAGGAAGAAATCCTCTATATGTATTAAGCATTAAACATAAAGCAAGGGCCAGGATCAAGCTTTATTTGGATGAGAAGAGGAATAACCAGAAAAGGAACAGGAGAAAGACATGAAAAAGTTCCAAAACAGTTCTTTTTTACTAAGTAGGTAGGAATGAGATCTCTGGTTGGTCTTCTAAACATGAGGAATGGTTGTAGCAGTTAAAGGTTTTTTTTTTTGGCTGATGCATGAATTCCATTATTAAAAAAAAACCAAAAAACAACAACAAACCAATACCAAAAAACAACCAACAAACAAAACTAAGCAGGTGAAGGTGTGTGAGTCTTGTATGTATTAGAATTTTGGAGATTACACAAAATGCTGAACTCTTAAGTCTTACAGTAAGCCTGAAAAATGTATGTGTGCTCTGTAAAGATTAGAAACTAGAAATCAGAGAGAACCTTGTATTTCCTGTGTCTAGTAAGAGGAGGTATGAGCTGGACTTTTGATTTTTTCAGCTGAGAAGTTAACAATGCTGGACTGAATGTGGATAGAGAGAACTATCAGAGACAGATGCAGGGGAAATCCAGGTGCATGAGGGGCATGCATGAGTTAGAGCAAAATCTGAAAACTCAGTGCTGAACTTTTAATCAGAAATGCCCAGAAACAGTCCCTGGAAGTTTTCTTGGAATTACAGATGGGCTAACAGGTGAGGAGCAGCAAGCTACAGTTTGAGCTTGTGCAGAGACCATGTTGATTCTCATCAAAACCAGTTCTCTGCATTTGAGAGAGAATGGGAAGAACTGGGCACAACAAGAATAGTCCCTGACCTTTGTGATGGGGAGTCTGACCCTGCTTTGACAGGCCCCGAACAAGTCCCTGCAGTAACCAAAAGCCTTATTATTGTCACTGGGTGGGTAAATATTTATCCAAGGTCTACAGCTTGAGCAGGCAGGGCCACCATGAGTTATTGTTGCTGATAAGGACTTTTGTTTCAATGTAAAGTGAGAAGATAATGAAAACAGGCAACGTTTGCCTCTGTTGTTTTTTAATATACTTCTTATTTTCTAATGAGCAGTTTTTGCCCTTTTACTTGTTCTGGTTACCTAGTTAATGCAATCAGAAATATGTTCTAGTGAGATATGAAGCAATTACTGAAATGTTTACCATTATTACTTTAATATAATTTAATTTAAAATTTTTAAAAATTCTTTCAACAGCCTAGCAGACAGCTTTCATTTTTTTCTCTAGCATTAAAAGGAAAACAAAGTAGCAGACATGACTGATATCAAGTACATTCTTACAAGTTTATTCTTTAATACATAAATCTCTCAGAAGAGCTAAAAAATAGCAATTAAAAATCCTTCTGGTTTTTTTGCTGGCTTGTTTCTTTTTCTGAAATGTGCCATCTTGCACAAAAAAGTCATTAGTTTGTTATTTCTTAAGAAAAAATTATTCCATAATACTACTTGTTAAATTTCATCTCAGAAAGAAAGATTTCAGTCAAATTCTCAACTTTCTGTAAGGTGGACTTTATGATAAAATTATTGTGAACCTTGATGAACCCTCACCTTCAACGTTCTGAACTGAGAAGCTTTGGAAGGGGGTGCCTTAGGAAGGTCTTGGAGGATCCAGCCTGCAGCCTGTGTCACCATGGAATTATTCTCTCCCAGATAGAACGTGTCCTGTTTCCTTAACTTCAGAGAATTCTGAACCCACACTTCTCCCATCGCTTCGAAATGTTACTGCCACACCTTTGCTCTTCTGCCCCTGCCCCGATTCTGACCCACTTTAACTTTCTTTAATTTGCTGAACCTGAAAGTTCTCTGAGGCCCCGGTAAAGTTTAATTATTTCATCAGTCAGGGATTCTGTTGTGTTTAGATTTCCTTGCTCGTGTAGTAGAAGTTGTAAGAAGCAAATTAAAGGATGCTTCAGGACAAAAAGAAATAGGGAAACTCCTTTGGGCTTCTGCCAGAGGGCAACAACTTCATGCCTCAGAAAAGTGATTGCTCCAGGCTCAGTTATCTGGGTTTTTGACTGTTTAAATACTTATATGGCCAGGTTTGGAAACCATATGAGGTTTTTGTCTGCAAAGTAATTTTTAGAAGAAAACCTCTTATTTCATATTCTCAAATGTTCCGAATATTTTTCCATATTAGTTTGTTGATCAGAAAGTAAATGCAGGGCTTTATTGCATCAATATAGATAATTATTTTATTAAAATTAGCTAAAATTAAAAATTAGTGGTCTCTCAAGAACAGTAAAAATAAATAAAAATTTGGAATATTGAAATAAAAATTTTCATAATTTTGACTTGAGATTACTTTGTGCTGAGGAAGACAGAACCTGAAGTTTGAGATTTGAGCAATTTATAGAATTTCCTGGCAGTTCCTTGTTAACTCATAACTGTAGGCAAATGAAACCCAGGATCCTGAGTCTCATTTCAGATGTATCAATTCACACTGGCCTTTGGGGTGAGTCTGCACACCTGGAAGTTTCTAACTTCCAAGCTCAGGAACCTTGATATATGGGTGGCCTATTACAGAAAGCTAAAGTTCAGTGCTTGGATTTTAGTTTTTTTCTCATGTTGGAAAATTAACACAACTGGGAATTCAGGGAGTAGGATAGGATAGTCCCTTACTCCCTCTAATTTTACCTAAAGGGTTTCCACTTTCCATAGAACTAAAGGGAAGGAATTGGCTTTCCACTTGAAACACATATCTTCCTCTGAAACCTAGAAAGGTCAGGATAACAATACATAGAATTGTTATAACTATGAATAACTACGAATTCTCTGCGTCTTCTTGGCAGTGCATTATCCTGTGAGCCTCTGACATAGAGGCTGCACAGAGCAGGTGCATCAACTGTGACCAAGCAAAATAATTTCTGTGGACTTCTCCTTGCAAGATTTCCTGCATTTCTTTTAATTAACCCTAATACCCTGTATGTGCACTTGTATGAAAAGCTCTTTGCAGCACGGACAAACCAGCAGTTTAAGTCCTCAGGAGGTCACAGGCTGCTGTCTCACCTTGCTTTTTTTGGGGGCATGGTGCAGTGAGGGGCTTGTGTCCTTGATGAGGATTTGTCCTGTCCTGTAACCTAATCCTTGTCCAAAGGATTGTCCAAACTCTGAGCATTCTCACAGCGAAAATGTGAACGTTGCCATGGTTGTCGTGGAAGGCAGAATAATCCTCAAGCTGTGTTACCTGTAGCTTGGACAGGGTGGCAGTGTTTTGGTCTCAGACTTTCTCAGCTGGGTATAATCAGGTCCTGTTTACATTTACTGGCTGCAGTTTTTGTCTGAGCTCAGCTGATTTTCCCTCGGTGTGGTTTCTGGAGCTGTGTGTGTGGGAAGGGCTGTGTGGGGTGAACCAGGCACGTCCCTTGTGCTTTAGCTTGGAGGCCCCATCAGAGAGAGCACCTTGTTAAGTGAACATGTGCAGTTTGTTTATTCAGCTTTTGCCTGAGAATATGTGCCTCTGTTACCTCGTTGGAACCCAACTTGGGAATCTGCTGTTGTGCAATGAAAAGGGTATTTGGGGCAACGATGGCCTTCAGAGTTTGGGGTCTGTGTATGATCTCGGTGTGTGTTTTGGATGAGCAGGTTATCTGGCCTTTAGGAAGGTACAGTTTCTCTGAATGTAATATTTCTTTTCCCTTGATACCAAAAACCAGCATGAGTGTTTGTGTCTGCACTTTTGGATAAAAATCCCCATAGAGTACGACGAATGCACATTGTATGGATTATTATCTGTGTATTTTTCTTTAAAACATAAGTGCTGAGGCTCCTCAGGGCTGTAAGACTGCAGTGACTGATGCTCAAGCTGGCTGTTCAGTGAGGGTTAACCCAGTGCATTACCACAACAAGCATATTCTGAGAGGAATGCAAGAAAGAAAAACAAGAAAGAAAGATGACTAAATATTGTTGGCACTTGAATAAAACAAAAACCATAGAGTAATAATTTCCTCAGTCCCTGCAGTCATTCCTGAATTTTTAATATTCCTCTGTTTATTGTACCTTTACGTTGCAGTCATGTTGTTTACCAAGTAATTTCAGGCCATTGTAGTTGGAGAATGATGGCTTCCCAGAGTCACATTTTCTGCATGTCAATATGTGGTAGAAGCTTCTGGCTGGGTTCTGTTCCTGTTTGATTCATTAGATTGTAGGCTGTCAAGTTTGGGGGATTTTTAAATAATTTTTTCAATTGTGAGGTTACAAATGAGTCATTCTGAAATGTTTCCCTTTCACTGGTTTTAATGTTTGGCAAAAGTAAGTCTAAAAAGGTCTTTATGTTTTTCCCTCACTCTTTTATTACCAGATCTTAGAAGTGAAAGCCCTTTTACAATTACTTTCAAGGTATCATTAGGGCCCTGTGAATATATTTAATAAAAATTTAGAAATTGTGTAAAGTGCAAGCTGCACAGACATTTCAAATGCAATATCATATTATTACATAAGGGTTGTACTCCCTTATTTCGGCAGTGGGACCCAGAGAAACTCCTTTTAGGCTCTCTTTGCCTAAAGGAGCTCACATGATCTGGTACAGCAATCACAGGTCTGTCACTGTTCAGAAAGGGACCAGCAGAACAGGAAGATACTTTCCCCATAAGACTTCCTAGTTTCCAGCATGGGGTTTTCTCTAGGATAGCAGCTGAGTTATTTATTCTGTTGAAGCTCTGGAAAAAAGGGAGAATTACAATTACAGTCTTCACAGTGGGAGGAGATGCATAACCAAAGTCACTGGTTGTGCATTTAATTTGACTCCATTGTCTTGATGGGAGACACGATGTTTCCACTTGTCTCTGTATTAGACACTGTTTTCCCTTAGCTGCTTTTGACACTTTCTCCTGTATTTCAGAAGTACAATTTGTGTAGGCTGTATTTTATGCTTCTGCTGCTGTGTCTTTTGCTCAGAGGAATCTGAGCACCATGGAGATGGATAGTTAAGTGGCATCATCTCCCCGTGGCAAACTGCATCCTGCTACTTGTGCCAGGTCCTGTGTTCCTTGCTCAGTTTTCACAGTCTTTACAAAAGCAATTTTCCTTTGACCTATATAGGTGTTTGCTTGAGTGAAAAAGGAGTTCAGATGCCAGATTCAGCTCACTTGAGGCTGAGATGACAAATAGACTGAGAATGCTGTTACATTTGGGGTTTCCATGTGGGAAAGGTAGAGCCCAGTTTTGCTTCCATATTTAATTTGTATGCATTCACATCTAATTTTTAGAGAAACAGATACATGTTAACTGTAAGGAAAATGAGAGTAGGTCTTCTTTCTTTTCCCAGAGTATACATAGGACTGTGAATATTATTCTACTCCAGTGAGTTTTCTGTGGAATCCATGGATTGGGATTATTTGCTGGAATGCTTTTGACCAGGTACTGGAAGAACCTCTGGACTCTTGTCTTATAGCTGAGAATCTTTCATAATGGTGATAATAGAGAGCTGTTCTAAGACCATAGTTGATTCCTGGATTTTCTAACTAGAAAAGACCTTTCTAAGTTAGTCTGCTCCTTCGTGTAACACAGGCAGTGGGTGGATCATAAAATATCCTGAGCTGGAAAAGACCCACAAGGGATCAAGTCCAATTTTTACTACCCATGGTAGCCCCTTCAGACAGAACTTGCTTGATCTCAGCTTGTTTTCTAGGCTGGAGCATGGTACATGCAGCTCTTTAAAGAAGGCTTTAGGCAATTTGTATTTAAACTTTTGTGAAAGAAATTATGCATGCAAGTAGAAATCTGTACACTATGTCTATGTAATTGGAACAGTAACATAAAATTACGTTAAAGGAGGAAATTCATTATCATGCAATGTAATCAGGTACTGCAAGCTCCTGGTCATTGGTTTTAACATTTAAGAAGGAGAAATCATAGTTCAGGAAGTTGCACAGAAAGAGCAATCTCAAAAAGAGCTTCAGTGTACTTGCAACTAATCTAGCACAAAGAATTAAGTATTTCTCAAAAGATAATGTATATAAAGAAGTGAGTGCTGCAAAAGACGGGTGGACAACAACCAGGTGTGAAAGGCCATCATGAATCCTCCTGATAGCAGAGAATCATCCCCAAAAGAACCTGAAAGGTCAATGATAAAAATCTTAAAAATCAATTTTTTAAGCGCCATGGAAAAACTGAAAGAAAATCAAAGTGTACTTAATATGCTGAGGTTGCTTAACAGCAGATACGGCTGTTGCACCTGAATATAAAGTATGCTGAAGTCTGACAGAGGAATATTCCTGTAAACCTGCAAATACATATTTAATAATCAAGACATGGTGTTATACATTTACCGTATGAACAAACAGCTGCCACATAATGTCCTCAGTGCTGCTGAAGGGAGCCTGTGAATTCTTCTTCATCTTTCTGATTAAAGTGAAGCCAGACATAGTCATTATAACTGTCTGCATATGAAAGCTTTTAAATATACCTGCTATTTCTCTGGTTCAAATCTTCTCTGGCTTATTTTAATCTTTATCCATATCTTGGTCAGGCAGAATAAGGATTTTTCCCCCCCCCCCCCCGTGATATCTCACAAGTACTGGGGAACCTTTCAGCACAGAAAGGAAGAACTGACCTAATTTATAGGATGTTATTTATCTCTAAGGGATTTCTCCTTATTTGATATCTGCCATATAATGATGAATTTTGTCATAGATGCTACACTTTGATCAGAAGTCACAAAAGGAGCATAAAAATTACTATCCGTCGGGGAGATATTGGAACTTTTGTTCTTGTGAATAATGTAGGTGGTACAATACAAATCCTGGGTACAGCAAGAAACTTTAATGCAGAGTGTAGGAAGAATCATCTGAAAGGAAAGAATAAAAGGAAGAACCATCTTTCTCTTAGCATCTCTAGGCATTTTTAAGCCTCAGTTCATCAATTCAACTGCCTGAATATAGGTAATTTCCAGTTAGAAGAGGGCCAGTCATTAAAAAAGTATTAAGCATAAGCAATATCTTGCTTTATCTGCTTTGTAATATTTTATGTGCTTTCCCTTGAAGAGTAGAAGCTACCTTGTAGAAAATATCCTGTTTGGCTCCAAACATAATCACTTTTAAAACTAAAAATAGGAGAGATTTATGAGCTGCCTTGTCATTACAGCTGAATTCCAGGTGGAAATGCAAAGAGGAGCAATCAGACATTGTCCTCATGATTTTCAAACTTATTTTTCAGAACTTACTCTCCCTTTTTTTCTTTGAGCCAGCTCTCTCAATGACCAGAACAAATAGCTTTAGGTCCAGTTGTTTCAGAGAATGGGGCAGTAAGTAGTTGTTTTGATGTGATTCCGAATAGGCCCATTCATAATCCTGTGTTGAGTCTCCTGCCTGGTGATGGGGAGACAGGTCCCTGGAGAAACATATGAGTGGATGTTGTGCCACAGCCTTTTTTTTCCCTTATATTATACGTGTTGGGGAAGAGATATTTCTAGGTAGGAAGCTTCTTTTTTTTTTGTTTTTGCTAAACATGCTGTCTGGATGTTTGAGCCATATAGAAATGGGAAGTTTGCTCCTGGGAGAATGTGTTACTTTTTGTTTGCCCAAGGATCAAAGCTGTTGAGAGGTTAATGGAATACAGTGTCAGCAGCACTCTTAGGAATGGGAAGTTTAGGAGCAACTCTACTGTTGCATGTTTTCCTTCTCTCTTCAGCTACAATAGGCTTTAGATGAATAATTGCTATAGGGGAATGTGGAAAGTTGGGTTTTTTTACCCACCAATACATTAAAGATTATGTGTGTGGCGGGTCAAACACATGGGAGGAGCAATGGAGGTTTACAGAGAATTTATAACCTCAGAAATACCATATGTGTCAGGAAATGGTTAATGTTAAAATGGGTGATTCAGTCTTTGACATTCCTAACACCATACAAGTGCTCAAATAAGTGAGACATGGAAAGAACTGAAAGAAAGCAAAATAAAACACTCATCTATTAAAACATGCAACATAGGGAGAAAGTTATACTTTCATATTCACCTGTAACCTTATCAGGGAATGTCAGACAGTAATTCCTCTGTAGCTGCCACATAAAAATATCTTCAACAAATATAGTGATGGCTTCCCAGGAAAGACTAATCTTTAAGACAGCAATAAAAAGGGCAAGGAAGAGAGAAAGGATGGTTGATGTATGAGTAATGTGCAATATGCTGGGCCTGCTTGATTTTAAAACCAGTTAGATCACAAAAGACATATATACCCCAAATCCTGGGCTGCATCCACAGCAGTGTGGCCAGCAGGTCGAGGGAGGTGATTCTCCCCCTCTGTTCTGGTGGGACCCCCCCCATGCAGTGCTGCATCCAGCTCTGGGGCCCCAGTACAGGAACGACATGGACCTGCTGGAGCGAGACCAGATGAGGCCACCAAGATGATCAGAAGGATGGAGCACCTGCTGTGAGGAAAGACTGAGAGAATTGGGGTTGTTCAGTCTGGAAAAGAGAAGGTTTCAGGGTGATTTAATTGAGGCCTCCCAGTACGAAAAGGGCATTTACAGGAAAGATGGAGAGAGAGTATTTCCATAGGCAAGAGGGAATGGTTGTAAACTGAAAGACAGTAGGTTTAGATGTTAGAAAGGGTTTCTTTCCTGTGAGGGTGTTACTCCTGCAAAGAGAAGAGCCTCAGTCTTCCCAGAGTTACTGACCAAACCAAATACTGTTGGCACCCTGACATTTTTCTAGCAGCCAAAACCACAGTAACCATCTCTTTGTTGACACATTCTGTGCTTAGAACAGGACCCCGCAAGCAGAGAGCGGAGGAAATTCTAATTCATATTGGGCTGATCTGTGGTGTTCTCTTACCTGTGCCCTAGAATCCAAAAATGTCTCCCTACCTATTTCCCTGTGAGCATGGAAGCAGAAGTGTTGACAAGAGCAGGGTAAGAGAGGCTGTGGTGCAGATGTTGCATTTATGCTTTTACCTATCTAGACTCTTCCATGGCTTCCCAGTCTTGTGTTTTTACCACTGATAATAAAAATGCTGTTATTGCCATGCCCAAGTGACATGTTGGTTGTGTGGTATTATCATGAAGTGACCCTGAATCCAGTGCAAAGGCTATGGAAGAACTTGCTTGCTCTCTGATCCCTGCTACAAAACCAGCTGAGGCGCACACTGGAGCTGCCTCTCCACAGCCTTAAACAGATTTTTCCAGAACAAATGTTCTATTCTAAGGTTTTTCAAATGCATTAACTTTAGGAGTTGTACCTAATGCTGCTTTCTTTTCCTCTAAGCACCTGTGGAAATGGTTGTGTGAAGGAGAAATCTAAGAATCTTACTGCAGAACTTTGAAAGATAATTGAGCTGTCTCCCATAAACTAATGTCTCTTATTCATTCCTGTTGAAAGATCACAAATCTTTATTCGGTGTGAGGTAGTTCTTATGTAAATTGTAGTAAATAATGTATGTATGCACAGGCCAGTTAATGTAGGTCTATACAGTGTTTAGTTTTGAAGAATTGTACACACTTGGCAGTGCAAAGGCAGAGAGGAGGGAGGAGGAGCAGTTAGTATTTCATATCCATGCATTGCAGGAAATAAAAGTTAACAGCTCTAGTAAAATTCATATGCTAGACAACTGTAGAGCTGAAGAGACAGTGAATCCCAGAGGGTTAACTCCTCCTCACCTAAGCAAAGTAAATTATTTGACTTTTTGAAATGTCTTCTGAAATGCAATAAAATCTGAAGGGGGTAAGGATCTTCATCTCATTAATACAGGGTCCCAGCAAATGTCATTTTCTAAGCTGCTTTGGGAAATGGGATTCTTTTCAGATTTCAGCGAACAGTTCACAGTCACAGTGTATTACTTTAGCAGCACATTTCTCTTCCTTACACATTACATGCAGCACAGTTTAAACAGTAGAGTGAGCTTATTTTGGCTTCATTCCTTTATATGAACAGAGAGAATTTTGATTTGCTATATATTTCACTGCTACTGTAGATTCCCTCTCCATCTTAAATGGTAGTTTATTAAGATTAAGTGCTTTCTTATGTAGATGTATTGAAAGGACCTTTGATTTGGTTTAAATTAAATTTGATTCAATTAAAATGTAAGATAGATTGAAGCACTTTTGTGAGGAGAAAATGAAAAAGGCTCCGTTAAAGAGAACCAAAGCTACAATAGATGTGGAATCAGGAGATTGCTATCAGGTAGGCAGGTTATGAAAATTGGATACCAGAAACATTACTTTCAATGAGGAGTCCAACCTTGTGGTATCTGGGTGGAGTACACAAAGAATGAGTCACGTGGCTCATACCCTAAGAAATTATCCAAAGTGACTAACTGGCTGGGTCAGGTCTTGTTAGCATTCAGCACCACTGCTTGGGCATGAAGAGAGAAAGAAGAAAAGAAACATGAAAGGAGACATTAAAGGAGGAGAATGAGACAGGAAAAAAAGAAGGATTTGTGAAAGCATTATGAACCCAATCCTTTTTTTCTTTGTACTCTCCTCGACCCACATTAAATCCAGGCCGTGGGATGTCCTCTGGACAGGCAGGGTTGTGTGTAGCTCATCTGCACTGAGATCGCTGCTGGAGACCTCTAAAAGCTTTGCCTTGGTACTGAACCTTTGAATGGCCTTTCACCCTCCCATGGAGGGGTTTACGAGCTGCCATTAGAGTTTAGAGCCATCATGAGCAGTGGGCTTGGAGCCCAAGCATTTCACTAAAACAACTGTTCCCTGAAACATCGATGTCAGGCACCCCAGCTACGCCAAGGCTGCGCCACAGCCTGCGGGAGGGAGCTGAGCCTCCCCCTGGGAGCTGGCCCTGACACCCAGCCCTGCACAGGGAGGAAACTTTCCAAGGCAGGAGACCTTATCCACTTCTGCAAAGCCACCAATATTCTCCACACAGGCCGTGTCACATTTAAGCAGCTTTTGGTCATTTCTGACACAGACCGAATTTAAATCAGAAGTCTTGAAATAGGAAGTATTTTACTTTATTGTGAGCAGTCAGAGCTGCTTAGCTCTCTACCAAAAGTTTAGGAAAGCTTTTTTTTTTTCATCCCCTTTTTTTATTTGCATATGTGTTCTTCATTTCAGACCTGGAAATGCATAAAGGCTTTTACATTCAATGACAAATATATATGTAAGATATGTTACCATTAAGTCATTGTAAGATTATAAGTCACTGTGATCAATGTAGCAGAGATTTAAGTTTAGGCATTTCAATACTAATAGGCCACCAAAGAAACAGTTTATTTTGTCAGTTATGTATAAACTGTCTTCTCATTTACATAATTGAAATTCTTTAAAATAGTTGAATATTTTTTTCAGGCTGTCAAAGTTAAATATTTAAATTCTCGTCACTGCTTTAAAGATTTTGTTTTCTTCTTGCTGAGGCAGAGTCACAAGTATACAGCTTAATGTTAGAATATTGATTGTAGAAATGGTGATCTGTAAGAAAGCCAATTTCAACATTTTGTCTTGATTTAGTGAACAGCATTTAGATATTTTTCAGTCTGTTTATTACATATCAAATATACTCCACTTGCCATGTTGACCTAGATCTGACATTTTTCCCATCTCTAAAGTTATTTAAACTTGCAAAACTTTTTTTCTCCATGCTGCTTGGGGCCATTTAGTAAGGGTTTGTTCCTAATTTGGCATTAGAGAAAAAGCATCAATTTAATACCATATTTTAAAAATATATATTTAAAAAGAGACACAGTGGGGTTCTGACTCCAGTTGCAAAAGCAAAGAACACCCAGTGCTAAAAAGGAGTCACTGGGTTCAGATAATGTCTGGATGCACTCTGTTCTTGGAGTTAGTGCACAGATACATGACTTTCCCATGAAAGCTAAGTCATAGTATGTTTTCTGAGTGCACATTAGGAAGAATAAGTAGACTGTGGAAAAATGTATTAGGTATTATATAGGTCGATAATATATAATGTGCATTTCTGTTAATTGATGTAGCCAATGTACAGTATAATAGCTGCAAAGGAACTATTATGGTGCATGCTGTGAAGGCATATTAAAACAATACACAATAGTAATTTAAATTCTAATAAGTCCTTTAACATACAGCAGTATTGGATCTAGGAGTATCTCTATGATTTTCCTGCCTCAAAGGAACAAGTTGTATGATTTTGTTTCTGCAATATTAGTAGGAAAGAAATTATGAGCCCAAGTACTTCTAGTGTATGGAGTATACTACGTGTATACACATTGTTTTGGTGTCAGGTAATATGAGTTTATTTTAGTTTAAAGCAGATTGAATGATCTTCATGTTTTTAATAAGCATCTAAATAGCAGTTCCTGATGGTACATTGTGTTAACTACTTTGAAGAGTCTTTGCTGATTTAAAAGCAGCTGTGCATTATTCTTTCAAACACCTCTATACTTACTTGCTCATATAATTCAATGCATTTCAAAAATGTGAGATGTTCAGAGTTTTTGACCTCAGTAAACGCAATAAAAATGGATAAAGAATTTTTCAATTACCAGAGACTGAGGCTTTGTGGCTAGCAAAATTCAGATACAGAATTTGTGGCACAAAAGGAAAAATGGACACTGAACAAGAAGAAAGGTTAATAAACAAAGGTAAACACAAAGGATGTTATTTCCCATGTATGATCCTTTGGAAAATAGTGTATCTTCAAGAATGTGATGCCCAGAAGCAGTGATCACAAATTAATCAAATATCACCTGAACTAGGGCTAAAAAGGACAGAACTAATAAAGCAGAGGGCAAGCTAAAAGGAAGGCTTGCATGGGAAGGGTTGTTTGTCGATGGGAATTCAGCAATAAAGAAAAAGATGAGTGTTTTAAAAATTGCAGTAAGTTCATATCTCACAAAGAAATACCATGATATTTTTGTAGTTCATATATTAAAAAAATAAAATAAAATCTACCTTTAGGGATTTATACTGTAAACCCAAAGAAATAATCCTTTTACAGTAGCACCATAAAGGAAACCTCCTAATCCTTGTCAATGACTGTGTATCCAGTTATTGTATCAGTTCAGAATTTTTCGACAAATTCCCCTGCAGCCAGACTTGTCTTGGAGACACATAATCTTGGATGTCTTGAAACAGGCTGTAGAAAAGCTGCACTTTCAGTATGAAACACTGTATAGACCCTTTGAAAGTTCATCTAATGAATTTCATTTTATAATAAGGAACTGTTGCTACTTAGCTGTCACCTCCCATTTGTCTTGATTGTGCCACTGCAAGACTGAAAGTTCAAAGGTGTGTATCAGAATTTAGAGCAGTGGCAATACTTGTAGCTGAGTTTAAGGTAGACCTCCTGGCAAGATTTACAAACACGTTGTCCTGGAGCTCGCTTTTCACAAACATCAAATTATTAACAATTAGAAATGTTGTCTGTTAAAAGCTTAACTTAAGAATAATTTATGCAGCAGATGATCTTTCCTGCATTTGACCCCATTTTGCTTTTACTGAGTGGGAAGTGTTCAGTTGGCTGAATTAGTTTTAAGGAGACAAAAGATAATTTGTGCTGGAGCCTGAATCCAGTCCAAGGTGACAGCTTCAGACTCCCTCTCTGAAACTAAACCCCATCTCCATATTTGATTTCACAGGAAAAGTGGTCCATATCTGCTGGAAACGTGCCCTGCTAGTAGCAAGCCTGGGCAAGAATTTTCCAGCTTGAACGAGCTAATTTTCAAGCTATGATACTTGCTTCAGTTTGGAAAGAAGGGAAGGGTCTTTACTGGTCTCTAACAATGTCTGTCTCTTATGGCCCAACAGAGTTTTTCTCTTTGTGCAGCCCTACTGATATGCAAGCTGCCAAGCATCCCCACCTCTGTCTCTGAAACAGAGCTGATACCACATGTGAAGGGGAACAGGCAGGTGCTTTCTACCCAGAGAGCAGCAGAATGGAAAAGAGATCACCATGGCAGCAGTGTTATTAAGTGCAAAGCCTCTTTTCAATCATTTTCTTTATATACCAACTCCCCAACAGGATTCTTTTCCCCTAAAGGTGGCAACTCTATTGCCAGCTGGCTGCCAGGCACGATGCCAGGTCCAGAAATGCATTCCTGAGTTAGCTTTGAACCCAATAAATGTGCTGTCTTGTCAGGTCTCTGCCACAGGCTCTTGGGCTCTTGGATGTGGACACGGTTCATGGGCCCAGTGTCAACTCACCTGCATTGCCTTCCCCATTC
This sequence comes from Manacus candei, assembly GCF_025592945.1. Classification (NCBI taxonomy): domain Eukaryota; kingdom Metazoa; phylum Chordata; class Aves; order Passeriformes; family Pipridae; genus Manacus; species Manacus candei. Next base: position 8,496,106 of record NW_026138073.1, read on the forward strand.
CCCATGGTTTGGGTTTTTTTCCTTGCCAGTGCCTCTTCTTTCAGCGAGACACAGCAGGGAATAAGCTCATGAGTGAGACACCTTAGGAGCTAGCTACATGAAATGCACTTAGATTCCTCATAAAGTCCTGGAACTGCAATAGGTTTGAGATAATTACACCACTATTATGCTTGATTGCTTAAATATACTTTAAGAATTCATAAACAAGCATAGACTCCTCATGAAATAATAATGAAATAAACATGGCAGATGCAGATTTCCATTTCGAATTTAGATGAGGTGCCTCTGAGTTCAGTTTGTCATTAATTTTACTGAAATACACTATATGTAATTTGGCTATTTAGATGCAACATGCTTCACTGTACCCTCTGGCCTGCTCTGTATACGTTGCCTGAATGTTACACTGCATCCTCTCCTCTGTGTCTCATGGCATATTTCAGGAAGATTATGCTGTGGCTGTATCTGTTACATTGCAGTTTCTTAGTTACTCTTGAGCATTTTATTGACTCAGACTTTAGAGGGAAGTGACTGTGCAACTTGAAGGGTGTAGTGGTGGCTGCCCCATCCCTGGAAGTGTCTGAGGTTGGATGGGGCTTGGAGCAACCTGGTCTAGTGGAAGGTGTCCCTGCCCACAGCAGGGGTTTGGGATGAGCTGATCTTGAAGGTCCTTTCAGCCCCAAACTGTTCTATGATTCTATGACATGTGTTACCAAATCTGCAGGAAAGTGATTGTTCTCATTGTGCCCATTCTTCTGTATTGCCTGTGCCCAACACAAAGCAATGGGCTGTTTGTCTCCAGGCCCTAGTGAGGCCTTTGCTCATTAATGAACTTTTAATTTTAGCTCAAATAATTGTAAAGTAACAGGAACTCAGCAGTCACCTCTTCAACAGGTTCTTCTTCTGTGTCTGCTTCTTGATTTCTTCTGTGGCCATGAGTGCAGTGGGCTGGTGCTGGAATTTAGTTTTGTTCACTGCTCTCTGAACAGGAGGACTTTAAAAGGGAATATAAAATGCCCTCTCTGTTGTCCTAGGAGAGACGTCTTCTATTGGTGGGGGTGCATCTTTCACCTAATGTCTTTAAAGAAAGAGAAAAAGAAGCAGCAAATTGCATAATAACAGCAAAGCAAATTGCATAACAGCTCACAAGCAAAGTGAGCTCAACACTGGTGAAAGAAAACTCAAATTTGATATTTCCATGCGAGTCTTCTTAATATCTGAATTGCAGCAGATAGAAAATGTTCTGAACTGTTCTGCCCTGTTCTTTCTATTGAAAAAATGAGTGGTACTGTAACTATTCCTTTTTATTTCACAGAAGAAATAATTACAGTAACCTACTGTTTGAGAGCTCTTGGCAAAAGCTGTTTTCTTAAAACAGTAACTTTATTGTCCAAGGAGAATAAAAAGGATAAGTTTCTCAAAAGAACCCAACTGAAATGTACCGGTTGTTCCAACAAGCTTTCTGCATATTGGTGGGCAGAAGGGAAGAACTTATTGGTTGAAATTTCCTCTAAAAGACATGGTGATGGGATAAGCAGGTATCCATCACCAGTGCATTATTTAAGTAGCTCAGTGTGCTTTTCTTCCGTCAGAATCATGAGACATGGAGCTCACCTAGGAATTCTTTAGATTTACCAGTGCTTGAGAACAAAAATTACAGGTAATTTTCCTTTCATCTCTTCTCCCCCACTTATATTTCAAGGTCATCATCCCCTTAATATCAGGACCCCTCCCTGGAGCAATATGTGAAGATTACTCTTATTTTCTTGGAGGTAATGCCATGAAATTACCTATGGTCTTCTGGTAATTTACGCAGTCATGTGGATGAAATCATATTTTTCCTAGAGAGATTGCCATCTGCCAGTAGGCTGCTTTGCTGCCATGTTGCACAAGATTTACTGAAAACTCTCTACAAAAACTTCTTTAATCTGCCATAAAATTAGGGTTTTTTTGAACGTTGCCTTTATGTGTAGTGGTAGGCTGTATTTATTGCAAAGTGTAAGGGCTGACTTCGTTCCATGAGGATTGAGAGATATTTAAAAATGTTATAGTAGGTTTAAAAAGGAGGAAAAAAGAAAACTACTATATTTTTTGTTGACGTTTCCCAACTTTGATTTCACATTTTAATAGAACAATTATATCTAGTTTTTTACCCTCTCAATCAAAACAAGGTGGTACTAGTATTCACCTGGCAAATATTTATATAGCAATTAGAAAATGATAGAGAAAGCTCTTCTGTCAGCAGTTAAAGAACAAGCAGTGCTATTAGAATATGGAAAATATAATCCTCTGTGCAGTACATTTTGCATCTATTTACCTTCAAATTTTTAATTTATTTTTTTTTATCATTACTGATTCCCTGCACTGATATCAGGAAAAATATGTATAACCTCATGAATAAAATGGGTATTCATGTTTAATAATGGTTCTAAGGCTATGTATAGCACAAACAGCGTGAAATGCCTCTAACAGGAAAGGTTAATGAAGGCATCCAGAAATGGAATTATTTGCTAATGTCACACAGCTGAAGAAGAAAGAAGTTGAACTAAAATTGCTTCATTTCCTGTCAAATATCTTAATAGTGGGATTATCTCATTTTTGGGGGGATGTAACATAGCACACATTGCATTAGTGTTTTTAGGTATTGACTTTCAGGTTATTGAACACTACACAGTCAATATATATTTGAAAGGGCAGAACTAAAAGCACTCAGTGAGACACGGCCTGATGCCAATACATGTAATTGGGACAGGACTTGTTTGGACATATAGAAACATGCAAACTCAATAACTCTGATTTCCTGTCCATCAGGAATTTTATGTCAGCCTCCATTCAAAAAATTCTTCAAAAACTTGGCAGAGAGGCTACTTAGTCACATCTTGCTGTGGGCAGCAGTGCTGAGTTCTGCTCAGTGAAGGTCATTGCACATTTTTACTTTCTTATTTTGGTGTTTGTCATCCATGGCATGAGTTGCCATTGTTACTTTCCATTTCTGGTGTATATTTACACATTCTTTCTCTGGTTTTGGTTTTTCATTGTCTTACCAACCTGACTATTGCAAGAAATTGCTATGAGTGGAAATTAGTGTGATTCTGTGTAGAGACTCTCTTGGTCAGCCCAGGCAGAAGGAGGATGTGCTGGCTTCATCCTGACCCTGCAAATTTAGTGATGGAAGAGACTCAACAACAGGACTAGACGTGTGGGAGAGGAAGGGGAGTTAAACAAAGTGGTAGTAGCTTCCCATGCTTGTGTTGCAGGTTGCTTGTAATATTGGGTTTTCCCCAATTCTACTGTAACATCCTGGATGGATGTCCAGGACGTAGTTTTATGCTGGCTTTTGCTGTGCTGTGTCTAAGGAAGCCTTTTTTTTTTTTTTTTCCTTTTTTTTTTTTTTTTTTTTTTTACTACAGACTTTTAAGGCCCTTTTTCAGTTTTCAAGGCACTTTGAAATGTCTGAAAAGGACCAACTGAGAAAGGTCTATAGTGGTTCAAATTAAAAGAAGTGAAAATTGCAGTTGCTGTGCCCTTACTATTTTAGATAACGTCTTATTTGAATAGATTTAGGTATTAATAGGCTTTCGTGATACCCTTCAAATTTTGAATTTCACTCTAGGCTAATATAAAATTTTTAAAAGTGAGTTTACAAATAAAATAATCATTTAAATAATAAAGTGATTCGCTTCACTCTGGGCAAGACATCAAAAAAGATTGGTCAGGTTTCCAGCCATGGAATACATTTATGTGGCTGTCCCTATAAGAATGTGATTAAAATACTTAATGATCCTGGTGTTTTGCCCAAAGCACTTTGAATTTCTTTGGTTTAACACGTCTTCACAGTGACATATTTGGCTTTCTCATCATGTCCTTTATGCAGATTAAAGGTATATATGTCTTGAATGATTGATCAAATGGAATCTATACTCTTTGAATGTATAGTTTTAGCAGCTGTAATTCAGCAGCACGTGTGCATATGTGTTGCTGTACGTGTAGGTGTGTATATATGGATGGGGGTATAGATGGCACACACCTGTGCTTTTCTGTGTGTTCTCCTGATGCACACATGGTAGATTCTGTATATATATCATATATCACTGGAAATGTTCCAACTCTTTGTCTGGTATCAGACAGTTTGAAGTTGTTCTTTAAAATATCTGCATACCACAGGGATTTCATCCTTTCCCAGGCAAGTGAGGGATTTCAGTGCTCAAGGATAATACTGAAACCCAAGGCAGGGACCAATTTAAGGTACAGTGTTTTCCAACACACCAAATCTTAGCTTGAGCTTGTCAGCACTTGAACAGAGATTTCTGACACCCTTTCTGGACCTGACAGGTGTGGAAAAAAAGTGCTTTAAATTGTGACATTTCTATGTAGAGATTACTTCGAGTCCTTCCTTCACCACCAGGTGTGTTGAGATGAAAATAGTCACAAAGAACTATATTCACAGAGCCTTCTGTTTCAGTAGGAATGGCCCTGGATGAACACTGGCTCTTCATGAACATTGGATCAACCATACCAAAATCAGAGTAAGAAGATTTCTCAGCTGCACTCCTGTAAGGCAAAGAGTGCAGAACAAAGTAAAGCAAATTTATGAGGAGCTTTTGTGAGTTACTCGTTTCAGGAGCTTCTACCAAACTGTCTAGCCAGCACCATAACTTGCTTGTTGTGAGGTGGGAGATTGTGCAAGCCCTTTACCCCTCTGGGGTTTTCAGCTGGTGGTGCCTCTGCAAACACCCCTGGGTGCTGCATGGGGTTCCCCAGGACCTGGCTTTTTGGGGCCCACTTCTCAAATGCTGCTGAAGACTCTCAAAGGATCATGTGATGACAGCAGGAAATTCAGTGCTAGAAAGGCTCCCCTGTGTTTTTGGTGTAATGCTTTATGGGTGCTCATTGCATCATTAGGGCTTTTTTAATGAGGGGTGAAATCCTCCTTTGGGTGCAGCCACACCACCTTAAAACTTTAGGGGTTTTGTTTGATAACATTACTCTCCTCCCTATATGGAGAAGTCTGATATTTTAAAAAAGCACCTCCTGTAGGGATACAGTGCACTTTCATTTACTCTCTTTGAACTACCAATGAACCCACAGTCAGAACAGTTCAAATTTCTTGTGCTGTACAAGGCCTGATGCAGCAATGCAGCCGTTTGAAACTTTTTGTGATGAAGCATCATCCTTTCATCCTTCTTTACTTGCTTCCCGAACCCCTGCAATTTACAATGTATTTACAAAAGAGTTGGGGTTACATGGCCATGTTGGAAGCTCTGAAAATTAATTGTGATGAGTAATCTCTGTATTCATTTCCCTTTGGAGCCTCCAATACACTGTTCTGCTCAGGTCCTCTGAACACTGCTGTGCTCGACTTTTAAAACATGATTGCTGCCCCTCTTATCACTGTAACACATAACTCTTTAAAAGGAAGCTGACAGAACTAATTTAGGCCTTTTCCCCTAAAAGATATCAGCTGGCAATCTTTGTTTAAACACTGTGAATGTTATTAATCTTGGTCTTTATTTCATTTTTAATCTTAAAAGTAGGCAGTGCAACTTTGAAGCAATTCTCATGGAGAAGTGAAGATTAGGTCTATGTCTCAGGCAATCAAATAGGTTTATAATCTGCTGTGTAGAGCAGTCCAAGTTCTGTGTCATTATTAACCATGTGGATTTTTCATCTGGATCATGAATTAATAACTGAACATAAATATACATAATATATACTATGCATGTAATTTGTCCTTGGTAGATAAAATTCAGCCAACGAAGGTAGCACTGCTGTACCCTTCTTGCTAGCAGCTTTAGGAGGCTGTATTGTCAGTTTTCATAGAAATAACTGAGTCTTGCCCATAAGATTCATGGCAGAAATGAGGTCCATGTTGTCACTTAACACTTACAATGGAAATTCAGTATCACAGGAGACTTGCAGTGTCTTTTTACAGAGGCATGAATTTTCATCCTGTGTCTAGTTCATGTAATGGTGTAAGCAAAGATTAATTTGACGTGTCAGGAGTGGAAAGGATAGCTACATTTAAGACTATAATCTTCTCTTAAAACATATTAATGACAGTTTTATACCTCTGTCAAAAGGAAAATGTACCTCTTAATACTCTTAGTACTAGAATGTATTTTATTTATTTTATTGGTAAGACAAAGAACACAAGAGGTGAATTGGCATTTCAGCCAATTTTCTTAAAATTACACAGTATAAGGGCATAATTGTTATCTTCAAAAAAGCTAGATGGATTTCTTAATGGTGCCTAAAGGTTGTGGTGCCACTTGATGCAATTACTATTGTGTCTTTCACTGCTGCCCTTTAACATGAACCAGCAAGAGGCCTAACTGCAAAAGTCAGAAAAAAATACCAACACATTAAATAGACTATTTCTCCAGTTGTAACTACTGGGGATTTAACTGCTGTCTTTACAAGACAATGGGCCTCCAAGGGCAGTCAGAATAACAACAGCCTTCCACTTCTTTGTTGAAAATCCTTGGTTTTCAATAAGAAGCTCAACTTCTTACAATAGGTGGTGAAGGCAGAATGCTGAGAGAAATTCAGTCGTTAAAGAAATATTTACTTAACACCTTAATGAATCAATCCATATTTGAGTATTTCAGATCAAGGCTATTGAGAAGATTAATCCTAAATTACCTTCAAGTTTTTTGAGAAGATTGAAGGTAATTTCGGTTATTTTTGAATGCAATCTTGTAGAATGCTAATATGTCTGACTGGAAGACACCAATTGCAAGGTGCACAAAAACATGACACTGTGAAATCAGCTTCGTTTTCACTGGAATGAAAAGATCTTTTGAAAGGTTTTACAAAATACAAGAGCAAGTAATCTCCTGCACTTCAAAGTTACTAAGTGCTTAGGGCGTTCCTTTGGCATGAACCAGATTCAAGCCACTGAAAGAAACAGCAGAGGGATTTGAAGTTGGGTTTTCTGCATCCTCAATGAGTGTTCGTTGTCTTAAAAGTTGTTACTGGTCTTTTTTTTTTTTTTTTTGATCTCTTTTTTGTTTTCCCCTTGTCTTTAAGTATGTTGACTGCTTAATACATTTGTTTTCTGCATGCCAAGCAAGTTAAAGGTGTAGTGGTTTCCTGTTGTCCCTTGGTAACGGTCAGGCAAGTTTTGCAAAGTGAACCGTGTTCAGATGAACAGTTTTGCCCTTCCCTTTTCAAACTTACTTTGTTTAGAAGACTTTAATTGCTACACTGCCGTGTTATAGATGCCTGTGCAGTATTGTGAAGCTCCATAACAATACAAAGGCTTTGGTGATGAGTTACTGGTTCCCTTCAACTTCCTCAGGAAGCCTCTCTGGGATAAATTTTCTTCTTCTGGTATGTCAAGCTGCAACTCCACGGAATTAGCTGGAGCCTTGACTCTTTGTTCTTTTGGCCTTGAACCTGTGTTTCCAAGCTGTTAAGGAAAAGAGCACCAGGGATGGGATGTTTTGGAAGCTGTAGGGAGGCAAAAAGTGCTCCTCAGGACTCGGGCTGGCTGTGTAGCTGACGTGTGTTTTTGCTAGGGCGTGAGAAGCCTTCTGCACTGGAGAGTGCTGGGAGCTGGGAAGATCTTCAGTGTGAAGCCAGTAATATCAAGTAAGCTGGAGAATAGTTCTGTATTAGAAATGCTCCTGCTGTACAGTAACTCAGAAAGGTGATGGCAGCCCGATGTGAGCTGTTCTTGGTTTTACCCTTTCCTTGGGCTACTGCCTTATTTGAGAGGAGGACACATTCAGAAATGTGGCCCTTGTAAATATGTGTTTTAAAATGCTGTCTCTTGTTTTGTCTCTTTCAAAAATAAGTGGAAAACAGTTAGTAGAACACTTGATAAAATTTCAAGTTTTCTAGTCTGAAAGCTTTCCTCACGCTGCCTTATGATTTCTTAAGTGGCATAGTTCAGCAGCTGATTATGCTACTAGTTTTGCAGTTCATAACTTGTAACAGAGAAAAATCTGCCCTGAGCTGCCATATCCATCTCACAGCGGTGGTGCCACATCAGTTAATATTCAAATCCTAGTAGTTGTATATTTTGATAGATAAATCCTGATAGCAGAGAAATGCTGAGCTTATCAAGGTTTCTGTTTTGCTTCATGAACATCGTGTAATCTGTGAGGACGGAGAAACAATTTGCCAGTAAGGAACAGGAGGGGCCAAACCATGTTGTCTGAACTAGGCAGTGTCCAGTTTCCTGGCTGCTCAGTGTGAGATGGGGTGTTGCACAGGAGTGCAGAGCCAGCATGGGACAGTGTGGCACAGCACATGTGCATCACCCCCTCTCTTTGTCCTAACTCAAAGCTGGAACTCCACTAAGTTACCTGCTGCCCAGACACAAAATGAGGGAGTTAGAAGAGGCTCAAAACTGAATAAGTATAAGAAGCAAATATGGCAGGAGAACAGGGCACAGAGGTAAGATGTCATTTGGAAAAGAGATGTGGCAAATGGATAGCAGAGCTCAAATAGACTCAGGCATCCTGACATCTACACTAACATCCTGTCGCCTTCACTGCATTGCTTATGAAAACATCCTGCCCTGAAAAATGGCAGTAGGTACATACTGAAGTAACCTGTGTCAAGCTAGATGTTTCATTTTATTTTCATTTATAATTCAGGGAACACATTTTGCAGAAAAATGTCTCAATGGTAACACTCATTACAAGCAATGTGTGCTGTAGGAGTTTCATTCTGGGCAGAGAATTACTGTGCTTGCCCTCTGAATCTTTATGCCAGTAAAGTACTAACTTAAGTCAAGCTCTGAATTGAATATTTGTGATTAAAAATATGCTCATAACTGGAAGGGGCCAGGTAAATAGAATAAATATTTCCTTCGAACAGGCGATGCCTGTGCCATCTAAATACTCAGCATCCTTTTTCTGTTATGTTCTTCTGACTGCAGTGACACCTGCTGAGATTACATTGGATTCTTATTTTACAATATCCCTTTTCTAAATTAATTACCTATCTGCAATCAGTCAACCATGGCTGCTGTTTGTAAACAACATCTCCTGTACAACTCTGAACAAGTGAATTAATGCCAATTAATTTCAAGTTATATTATTTAAGAGACAGAATGATACTTAGGGCAGCAATCTCTCTCACTGTCTTTATGAATAGTCTCTTGAGTCTCTTGAGATCCTTAATGTCCAATGAAATAAAAAGCAGCAGACTGGAGGAGAGCACCATCATACACTGTCTGAAAAACGTGTCTGGTGATTGTGTGTCTTTCTCATGAAGGGGAACTGGAGTAGTGGGTGTCAAGAGGAAAGCTTAAAGCAATAACCTGATGGGTTGGAAAAGGAGCAAAACATTGCACAAAATGTAAAGGGTCCCCTTTGAGAGGATAGTTGTATTAATAGTCACATAATGATGTTGTCACTTGTTACAGGTGACCTTTTCTTTTTAAGATGTTTAGATATTTTGAACTTTCACATATAAGAATAGATTATAAATGGGTTATATGCAGGGATTTCTATTGCTATCAGGAGATAGTCCAGTTTGCAGAGTTTTTATTTGTTGCTGCATCAAAATAGAGTTTTAAATGAGGCAATTTTTATCTAGTACATCCCAAAATGTGACCTGTTTGGACACAGGTGGATGATGGAAGAGAATGTATTGCTACAGGGCCAGCCAAAAAATAAGGCTGTGAAAGGGTGGCTCCACCTGGGATCTAACCAGGATGGCAAAGACAGCAGAAGCACTGGGCTGTGTTGTGTTAGGAGCACTACTAAGAGGAGATGGAGCAGGCTTGGGATGGCGAGGAAAATCAATAGAAACAAAGCCTTACTGCTGAGGATACACAAATAATGAAAAGTGACAACATAAGGTGATGAAAAGGAATATATATACATATGAATATATAATTGTAAAAAGCCTTGTTAATATGCTGGAATTTATTCTCGTGCTGCCACTAAAAAACACACTTAGAATTCAGAACAGTCCTCTTGCCAGCAGAGATGAACTGGGCTCTGGAACAATTAGACTGTGCTTTTGTCCTTAGTATTTACAAGGCTGAATTAAGCTGCAAAATTAATGCAGCTAAAATCATTGCTGGGTCTATACTTTTTTAATTTAATTTTTTTTTCTGACTGGGTAAAAAATAAGTGAGAGTTTGCTTTGTAAATGCTGGTCTCCCTGTATTCATTTTCCATTCATGTTATTGCCCATCAAGGTATCTAAGACTGGAAAAACATCAGTATCACCCTCTGAGACCAGTGATGAGTCATGTAGGGTTGGTTCCTTTGGAGAAATCTTCCTTTCCTGACTTCAGAGACATTCTGCATTTACCTCTTCTCATATGATTAAACACCCTGCTGATTCTCTGTATCTGGTGGAATGTTTTGCTTACAAAAGGGTCTGGAACTATGAATATCTGAAAAGAAACCATCTACAGAAACATACAAACCTGTGCAGAAAGTTGGATTGATTTCTTATGACTCACTTGATCCATGATATTAAGTGGATTCCTATTTATTATTAAAGTCAATAATAAAAGAGGGATATGAGTCCTTGCCTGGGAAAGACAAGATATAAGGAGAACTGATCCGATCAAACTGAGGATAAGGCTAATATTCTTTCTGCTTCTTATTTAAATTAAAAATAATACTTAGGGGACAAAGTTTGAACTGGGTACTGTGTGGGTATTGTGTTAGAGACAGAATTTTGTGCTATTTGTTTTACTCACAGATAATAAACTATTCCTGTAAATTTTATGATTTTTAATTTAATACCTCCATACATATAAAATTTATTTTTGAAACGTTTTAGGCATGTTTTGAGTTACATACAGTTTTTAATGGGTATACATATATATATATATATATATTTGTGTGTGTATTTTCCTAGACAGGCCTATTTCCTGGGTATTCTTTTTCATCAGGCTTTAATATGCTGACACATATGTATCTCTTGCTCTGTGCACCAGCTGAGTTGTTCTATCTAAATGTAAAGAGTTTTCCTGGCTCGAATACAGTGTACAGGATGAGCTAAGTCTCTTGGGGCTTGCTCACAATCATAAGCTGACACTGATAGCATTTTGCAGATGGTGCTTGGATGGACAAAAGGAGCGAACATACCCAGATCTAATGAACGCGCTGAATTGGTTTCTGTTCAACATTTCTCACTGGACTACCAGAGAAAGGAAATTAAATCAACTCACGACAGCTATCTTGCACATCTCACCTGGGAAGGTATGCATGAGGTAGGACAGGCACTGCTTAACATTAATCAGTCTCCTGAAGTCATTACATTCATGAGGAAATGTAATTCACATGTGATTACTTTTTAATTTACTCTGTAATCACATTCCAAGTGAACAGGGCAAGCTTAAAATGAAATTTAAAAGTCAAATACTGCTTTGTATTAAGAATTCACAATTTTTATATGCACTTAGGTTAATAAAGATTTTACAATAACCATTTGTGACTGAACATATAATTTTTTGATAGAAGCTGGTGCTATACTTTGGATAAAATGTATTTGAATTTTGTCCAAGCATTGTAGTGGACCCTAGGAGTTTCAGGATTATGTTTCATACCAAATTTTCATCTTGTTTAAACTTTCTTATTTTAATAATAGAACAAAACAGAACGGATGTATCCCAATCTCAGTTTGCATGAATTAATACATTTTTAATTTCTACTTTGCCTCTGAGGCAAATTATGTGTTTGTAATATCCATCATCAGGAAAAGTAGGCAGGATTTCCTGGTAACAGAACTGAGTTTATGGATGACAAATGTGGATGTACAGTCACTTCATGCTTCCTCAGGAGTTCCTTACACTTTTGTTTTGATGCTGGTTTCAGTGAATCCGTCATGAAATTCCTGTATGTCATAAATGGAGCCGGCAGCTTTTCAGAATAACTCCCTTGAAATGATCTAAACTTTTTTTGTCATTCTTAGCTCTATGCTTATCACTTCCATTCTGAAGGAGCTGTAGTTAAAAGTGGTCAGAAGATAGTTCAGTGCTGCAACATTTGAGTATTGAAAGCCAGAAGGATGTCTGGGGCAAATTAAAGCCAATTTACCTTGATTTAGTTTAAAAGGTAAAGTAAGTTATTTGATTAACACTGTATTTTTGTTTTGTTGGTGCAAACCTAGCACTCTGTTGCAGGCAGCACTCCCTGTGGTGTGTGAGTGACCTTGTTACACTTTCCCAGAGTGTGCAGAGCACGAGGATGTGTCCCACAGAGCCCTGATTCCAATTTCCTTTGCATGGGGTGGGGCTTTCCCAGCAATAGAGGGAGGACAGAAGCCACAAATTCACCTCTATTTACTTACCAAGTTGAGGAGCCAGAGATCACACTGGCTGTTGCTGCGGATTTGCTCCTCTGAGTTTTCGGGTCCAGAAATGTAGGAGGGACACACTCCTGTGAGCTGGACTGCCCAAGGTGGTTCAGGAGGGGATTGGAAGGGTCCTGAGCGCAGGAAAAGGGTTGCAATTATTTTGTTCTGGTTGTGTCCCCTAAGGGAATGAGAAAAGTTTTGTCTTTTTTTTTCCTTCACAGTTGGCTCTGTGAAAGTGTTGATTTGATACATATGTTGTGACTGATCTCTTGGCAATGAAACACTATGCATTAAAAAAAGGTAGCATCCACCTACATACAAATACATGTGGCAGAGGGTTTGGGTTCATTTACTACTGCTTATGGCAGAATACTCCCTGCACTCTTTATTTCTGCACAGAGGGAAAGGCACGTTATGAATTAAGCTGGAGGAGTTTCTGAAACACATGGTACTGTTGCCTCCACTCTTTATGAAGCAACAAAGGATATTTTTTTCCACCAAAGCTCACAGATTTCTGAGTCTCCCAAAGTTCTTGTGCCCTTTGGTTTGCTCTCTCAGAGCATCCCTTGCCTCACTGGGCACTGTGTCACTTATGACTATGATTTGTATCCCTCTGCCTTCATATGTGTCACTCGTAAGGGAGGTATCAGAGTAATTAGGGATATTGCTTTGCACTTGGATCTTTTGATGTGAGAGAGACTCACTTGAATCTGAAGTTCTCTCTGCTGTTGTGCTTGTTGTTTACTAGTGTTTTGGGGATTTCTAATCCTAGAGGCTGGAACACATCTGCAGAAAGGAGACCATGCTGCTAACATGTAAACTGTAAATACAGACTATTATCTTGTGAAGTGTTTTAGTCTTTGCCAATATTAATATAAAATAGATGTTTTGGGTGCATTTTTAGTTGATTAGCAAAAACCTGATTTTCCATTTTGAAGGCCCATGGTGTAATGTGGTCAACCAGGTAACTAAGAAATGGTTTAAGCCAAGATCTTCAATCTCCTAAAATGCAAAATAAACCTTCACAAATCCTGCTTAAAAAAGAGAACTGCAGCCATGGTTGCACAGCTCTTCTTGGCCTCTTGGACTCTTTAAGTCTTTGACTCCTTCATGTTCAACAACACAAAGTGTTGTTAGATGAGCCTTCAGGTCAACTTCTGGGTCTAACCTCCTTGGGAAGTTTTACCTTCAAAGCAGAGATTGTCAGTTAAATCAGGCTTTGTTGTATCCCCTTGCTGGCTGTTTGTGTGACTTATGCTACCGTGATGTGTTTTGAGCTTCAGTAGTGAAAAACTTCTGTAAAAGGACAAGTAGAGGCTTTATATATTTCTAAGGCAGATAACCTTCACAAATAAGGGCACTGAGCATGCTGTTGCTAAATTACTTCTAAAATATGGTGAGATAGTTGGAATTAGGTTTCCCATGTGCTTGATCTGTGCCCAGCTCTTCGTATGGGTTTATGGAGCATGAATAATGAAAGGGACTTTGTACACTAACATCTGGAAAGTCATAAAAGTGTATTTATCACCACCCAAGATAGCAAAGCTGAAAAGTGTTGTAGACCTTGTATGAGTTGCAATAGTAACTGAGGAGGTGAATTTAATTGATAAAGCTCTCTGGAGTATTTTCTGAGCTATGTCTCTTGTCAGATTATTAAAATTGCAATTATGATCAAGATAATTATTGTGGGGTCTTTTATTCTCAAGGACTGGGTGAAACACAGGTCATGTCCTGCTAGTCTTAGTCTGGACAGCATCTCAACAGCTGAGGGTGGGGTGTGGGGCATGCCAGAGATTGTATGATAGTTGCTTTGCCCATCCTTTCTAGGGAAGGAGGTGGAAATGTTTTAATAGTGCTAAATAATATGTAAGAGCTAGAAAAAAAATCCATCCTTCAGACTTCAAAAATAAAGTCTGTAAGGAGTTGTGGTCAAAATGTAACTGGAAATCACATGCAGTGGCCATTTCCCCATACCTGAGACGATACGAAGTCTTGGTCCTCAGATTGACTGCAGAACCCACCTGTCTTTGCAGTGAGACCTTACATCTGTAATATGGGGGAACAATGTACAACTGAATCACCAGTGCTGGATCACATTCCTGTGCCTCCCCAGCCCTGGTTCTGCTGAGCTGGAGACCTTCCTTGGGATTTCTCATGTTCCTACATGTGCATTTCACTCAAAGTGAAATGAGCTTTTTTTTTTTTTAAAAAAAATCAATTTACTGGGGAATTGATATCTAGGACTGAATTTTGAATATATTAACCTTCTAATTGCAGAGGAGTTAACAGCACTTTGCATGACTGTAGCACGTTTTGTTTTGATGAATTTGAAGCAGTCTTCTGCTGTCAGTGGAGCTGATGAAATGATCTCCAAAGCCTTTCCCTTTCTCATGCATCACATCAGTGAGGCCAGTGCTGTGGTACCATGCCCAGCTCTGATGCCCACAGGATGATGAAAAACAGCAGAAAAGAACAATAACAGTGAGTCAAGAAATCGAAAAGATGCCTATGAGTGTAAGAGTGTATGAGAATAAGGCAGAAAAAACCCTAGAGGACCAGCTTCATGGGTAATAATTGTCCCACCAGGAGGGTGGGTTGCTCATGACTAGAAGCTAAGGGTAACAAAAGCCAAAATTTTGTCCCACAGTTATTAAAGAGACAAAATCAAGAACAAAACAGTTTCTTGCTGCTTTAGGCAAACATAAACAGGCAACTGAATTTGTGTTTTCCTTTTTTTTTTTACACAAAGAACATATCTTCTGCTTAAAATAGTCAATGAAAAAAGTGTTTCTGTAGTTAGCATGCACAGCTGTAGGAAAATATTCCTTAGATTTGACATGTTAAAAATAAATCATTTGGATTTTTGTTCCCAAAGAACATTTTCTTCTGAAATCAGTCTGATTTGATTAAGCAAGTTCCATGATCACACATGCAGCATCCCAACCTAGAAATCATTTAGTACAGATTGAAGGGACAGTTCTGGTTAACTTGGAATAAAAATGGGGTGTCAGATCAGATGGTTTTTTGCCTTTGTTTTTATTTAAAAAAAAATGGTTTTTTGCATTTTGAAATGTTGTAAAGTTATAGGTTCTCTGCTTGGTTTTTTTCCTGTTTAGCCAATGATCTCAAGAAGAAACTATTTAACAGCTCTAGACCTCCTTTTCCTCTTTATTTTAGTCATAAAAAGATTAGTGGAGTAGCAGATGAGCGTGAGTATCAGCATTTTCTGTAAGATTGTCCCTGTCACTGAAAATGTTGCTTTCCTGTTTCCTTGGCCTGCCCAGGCTGCAGGGTTGTGTTCTCTCCAGTCAGCTTCAGTAACTGCATTTCTTTTGGGGGCAGAACACAGCATTCTCTAATAAAACACATCTGGTATAGCTGAAGGATCAGTCAGGAGCTGACCTAAATGTGGGTTGGAAGTGCTCCTGAGGGGACACTTCTTCCTTTGGTCCTTTTAATCTTTTTTAAATCCTTAGAAGTGGCAGCCCAGCTACATAAATAGTTCCCACTCCTAATTAACGGCTCTACCTTGTGGATGCAGGAGTGTATAGACTTTGCTAAGTCGGTCTTAAGTGAGACTGTTTTGTGTTTACCTTTCATTAGGTCGGTGTCTCTTCCCTTCAGAGAAACCCTTTTCTTGGAGGGAGCAGTCACAGGTAAATGTCAGATAGTTTTTAAAGGAAACTCTCTTCACGCAGTTAAATT
Organism: Manacus candei; assembly: GCF_025592945.1. Taxonomy (NCBI): domain Eukaryota; kingdom Metazoa; phylum Chordata; class Aves; order Passeriformes; family Pipridae; genus Manacus; species Manacus candei. The sequence goes on from NW_026138073.1 coordinate 8,512,084, forward strand.
TAATTAACCCAAATCTGCTTTGAAAGAGTGTTTTCAGTGATTAGTCCTTAGCTTGGCGAGGTGTCCCCAGAAATATGTCCCTCCCCGTACTGTGACATTGCTCAATCCTTTCAGATTTATGTGCAACCTAGTTATATAGGTACTGGAAGAGAGAGGGGAGCAAAGTTGTGCTGCTCAGCAGAACTGTCCAGAACTAGGAACCAAAAGTTGAAGTGATTGATTGGGTGGAGATTTTTGCAAATGATACCAAAATTAAAACATTAAGCTAATGACTTTAAAGAAAATTGCATTGCCATGTGCAATTTATTCAGTGGAGAGAAAGCAAATGTGGTCTTACTAATAACACACACACACGCACAAAAGGCTAAAATAAAATTGAGAAAAGGAACCTTATTTCTTTCCTTCTTTCTCTGTCTGCCTCTCCCTGGAGCTTCAAAACTGAGCTGCTGTCAGAATTTTTCATCTGTTTGACCTGTCACAGGAGAGGTCAGCACTGATCACTGACTATACTTTTTAACAGATGGAGGGCTGTAATTGAGAATAATTCCTCTGCAATTTGGTAGGCAGGGGTTGTTTGAAACTGGCTTTCAAAGGCAGTGACAGAATGGAAATGTTAGAAACTGTAAGTGAATCAGATTTTATTTGTGGGGCTGCAGATTTCTTTTTTTCTTTGTTTCTGTTTTTTTGGGGGTTCGGGTGGGTTTTTTTGTTTGTTTTTTTTTTTTCTTATTGCTAATGAAACAACTGCAGAACAGAAGCACTCACATTTTAAACAGCAGTGTTTCTTTGAGAAATTACTTGAAGTGTAATCAATTTTTACCATCTCCTGGGGTGCCCTGCAGCTAACATGAGAATGAGCCCAGAAACGCAGTGACAAAGCAGTGATTGTGAGGGCTCAGATGCCCTGGGCTGGACATGTGGCACAGACAGCTGATGAGCAAATGCCCAAGCAGCTGCTCTACTATGGGCTCAGGGATGGCAGGAGGAGGCACGGCTGCCAAAGAAGAATTTTAGAGCTTCTCTGAAGTAGTACTTGTAATAAATGAGTTTATCAGTTGAGCTCTGCCAGTCTTTGGTGAGAAGCAGGGAGCCTACGTAAAGCTAGTCCTGTGCTTCTCAGGCATGAAAATGGCATAAGCACTGCAGCAGAGCCAGTCTGTGCACAGGATGAGCAGGGCACTGTGACACTTTGTAGAAGATGATGCTTCTGCACTGGCCCTTGTCCAAGGGTGAGCTGGTGAGCACAGGTAGAAGTGTCCAAGGGTGAGCTGGTGAGCACAGGTAGAAGTGTCCTAACCCAAGAATTACGGAAATTGCAAGTGGAATGCACAGATCAGCCTTGGGGACAATGGCCAAACACAGCAGGTTGATGGCAGCTGGGCAGAGTTTCATGGGGGCTGATAAGAAGCTCAGGTTTCTGCTCACTCAGGTTTCTCTGCCCTCCATCCACCTCAGACAGAGCAGCCCCCGTGTCTGAGCCACTCCCCTGGGCCCCACTGTCTGCAGTGCCCCCAGTACTGAGGTGATTATGGGCGGTCTTTTTAGATTGTAAGGTTACAGTATCTTGGGGAGTTCTAAAGGACACATTCTGCTGAATGTGGCTTCCTTCCTTTCTGAAAAAACAGTTGGTCCTTTGGTTAGAAATCTATGAAGCTTTGATGGGTATAAGCATTCAGGTTGTTCAATACTGTGACATCTCTAAAGTCCTTTCCTATTTTGTTCACTTGAAGTACTGCAGTATGTTTGTGATTTTGTGATTTTTTTGTTTGGGGTTTCCAGAGCAGCTTACTTCCTTGTGAGAATCCTGTCTGGAGTTGTCATAGATGCTGAGGTACATATTCATTAAGCGCTGTCTGGCCAGACACATAGGAATTTAAAAAATAAAAATTGGAATGTTTGCTTCTCTTTAATCTTTCTCCCAACCCCACTTTATTCAGCCAAGTAAATCCCTTTCTTTGCCATGTTAATGCTGTATAGAAATTTTAAATACTGCAGGTCATTTGAATACAACTAATAGACTGCAAATCCTGAATGAAAAATGTGTTAGTGCTGCAGCTGCATACCTTTGCTGTACTTAGACCTGATTATGTAAATTAATACGTTCAACTTGGTTATGTAAATTGAGTTGATTTAGATCACAGCCTAGGCTGAGTACAATGACTATTTGGGGTTATTTGGCACTATACAGTATTATTCCCTTCCTCTCCACTGGATATGACTGCATACTCCCAACAGGCCAAAGCACAATTAATTTAGAAACATGATCAAATTCTGCAATCATTACTGGATGTTGTCCACAGTCTCCAGAGACCACTGATAAGAACAACAATAGACTAAGACATGGTAGTCCTCTCATCCAAAGTCTAATTACAAAGTTATATACTTCAGTTCTCAAAGGAGAGCCTTTTAGCACTTCAGCATCTTTGGATTCTCTTTTTGAAGTTTATCTCTAATTTTATCCATCTTTCTTTCTTTTTTTTACAAATCATGAGAAACAGAGGCAAAATATGTAATATCTTGAGTCCAGTGTGATGGTATTAAGGGCTTTATCATTGATGGATTTGCTGGTGTGATATCTGTATGTGAGTGACTGAGAAATCTTCTTTTATCATTTGTAAACAGGCACAGAGAGAATAGGGAAGTGGTTCAGAATTCTCACCACTTCATTTCTGGTGGTGCCCTTGGGACAGCAAACATTTCTTTGACCTTGTCTTGGATTTACTTGCTTCCCGCAGACTCTAATTACGATTGCTTTCATTTTTTTATTGAATAATAATTAAAAAAATGAAGGCAGACAGAGGTCTGTGGCAGATATAGACCAAAATGATCACATAGCTTGAACAAGAGGAGAATTAGAAATTGAGAAATTAGATGAAATCCCAGTTTAAATATCTACCACCTCTGGAGTATTAGGTTTCAGGCAGCCGTTACTTGCATTAGCATTTTGTTAGTTTAAAGACATCTTACTGATGTGTGATAAAATTTGCTTTTCCTTAAATCTCAGTGTTCTGAATATAACATACCATTTTTAATTCTTGTTATTTCCAAATTCCCAAATATGAATTTGTGCCAAATTTCTTCCCCATCTTTATTACTGCTGGGCATGCCATCCTTCATCAGGATGGAGCAACGACTTGGGAAACAGCACGGATACATGTCTTACTGCTGTTTAGATGTTGTGAAAACAATTGTACTGGTTCCTGCATCCAGAATTTACGTATTTTTTCTGGAATTCAGAGGCCTTATAGGAACTAGTCCAGTCATGCAGCAGAGACATCTGACAAATATTGACACTGTCTGACTTGAGCTCCAGCTGCCCTGGCTGGCAGATTGGACTCCATGTTGCAGACCTGCTTTTCCTTAGGGCAGTTCCAGAAATCCATTCCAAAGGAACAGGACAGCCTAGAAAACCTGAGTTCCCAGAGAAGTACCTGAGATATCCCTCTACACACTGGCTTTGTGAATACATTAAATGTACAAAGAGGATAGAATGCAGCTGATCTTGACTCATACTTCGAGCAGTATAAAAGTATAGGAATCCTTACCTGTATAGGAATAGTTACTCTACTATTCTTATATTGAAACTATGTTTCAAGCTTCCAAATATACAGTTAAAAAAAAATATTAATGTCAGTGAATGTAATGATGTGATTTTTTTTTTTTCTGTGAGAAAGTAAAATTGACTCATTTGGGGTTTTTTCTTTTTTTCTTGCTGTTTTTTTCTTAAGGTTTTTGGAAAGGATTAGTTGGAATTACTGTGCTGTAAAATGACGCATCCCAGCTAATTCTCTGTGCATTCATAGCAGGGAGTTCTGCTGTAATGCAGACTGTTAGCACACATTTTGATTGATGTGACTATAGATGTGCTACCTGAAACAGATGTGGTGGAGCAGAGCTTAATTTGGCACAAACAACAATTAGTAAAACAAACCAATCTGAAACATTTAGGTCTTTTTCACTTTCTAAAATAAAATAATTTTTAATTTTTTTTTTCAGAATAAGATTTCTTTCAAATGATTTCCTTAAAAGTTATTTATTTTTTAACTTAAATTTTTTAACTTCTATACTGAAATGTCACATTTTAATTTGTCAAAGAAAAACCTTTTTTCCTCCCTAATTCTGATCTGTCAGTTTTAACAATTGTTTTCATTTTCTTTTTCTTACATTTTTTTCCAATTTTGTATGATCTAAATATCTGGCTTGATTTTTCCTTCTGATTTCTATTGTGTGAGAGTTTAGCTTAGTATCCATGGAAAATATATTCGTCCTAGTTAAGTTTCTCTCAATAGCTTTATATAAGGAAAATTCTCTAGGGCTTATGAAAACACAAACCCCGTTGAAGGCTGGTTCTGAGGTCCTGCTGTCATGGCAAAAATATTGGTAAATATAAAACATACCATTTGGCCCATCAGTATCTCCAGAAGGCAGAGAGACAAATGTGTGGGATGTCAAATCATCTTTGGGATTTTGCACTACAACTTTATCTAAAGGTCTGTTACTTGTTCTAAGTATTTTTATTGGTAAAGCTGTACACAGACGTTTTATTTATAGTTTCATCATCTTTATGCTGAAGTGCTGAGGGACACAGACTAAAAGATGTGATGTTAATCTTCATAAAAATCTTAGCCTGTGTGGCCATACCACTGATCGGGATTTTGTGGAGGGGTCTGGTTTGATTATCATGTTTTCCCTTCCCCAAAAAGAGATATGACTAAGAAATGTCAGTTCCCTTTCCTAGGTGATTCTTTCCTAAAAGCATTCTAGTGAATATTCCGAAATTTTCTTTTTTGTTTCACTTGTTTTTGTAAATGTAAATTTTAGGGAAAAAATTACTGAAGTCTCATTGCCACTAAACTGACTTTACAAGTTAAGCTGGAGCAGGACTCAAGATACCACTTGAGCTATAAATGCAGTCACTCATTTGATGCTATTAAAAAAGTCTCTGCCTAAAGAAATCCATTGATGCACTATATTCTGATTTACAGTTCTGTGACTCACATTTGTAGCTATCAGCACCAGCTGCCAACACAGTCAAGTAAATTCCAGCAATTCAGAGTGTACTGATTTATTATAAGATCCCTTGGAAGGATGCTCAGGAAAACAGATACTGAAAAAAAATAAACGTTACTGTATATTGCAAAATGATCTTGAGTTCAATCAATTTTCTGAATAAGATTACCAAATAGGCAGGAAAATTATGTCAAGATCATCTGCATTAAAATGACTATTAAAAGTTAAAGGTGCCAAAGTACCTTCTGTAATTTTTCCCTGCTGTTTGTAATAGCACCCTGTGAGGCTTGAAATTGGAATTGGATTGTCATCTGAAATGTTACTGTCTTCTTGGTGTTGTGCTTGTGAATGCTGTTGCTGAGAAATGTGTTGAAGGAGACATGTTGCATTAAAATCTGCTCCTTCACAATGCCATTGTGAGCCAGGCAAAGGCAGTGGTAGCCACCATGTCTCATCCTGTTGAGGTTCATTACAAAGGTCTTCATCAAGTGGACCTGTTGCTGAACGCTGAGAAACAAATCTTTACAACTGTCTCTTTTAGTGCTGAAGCCCCATTTTTCAGGTTTGTGGATGCAGTCACTGTAGAATTGTTTCTTACATACATGAGGAGAAAACAGTGGTCACGGGAAGGTCAGGTGAGCAGAGCCCCGTGCTGAGGAGGGGCAGCCCCTGTGTCCTGAGCAGGGTAAGGCACACCAGGAATCAGGAGTTCAAGGCACCTTGTGTGGCACTTTAAAGACTCCCTGCCACTGAAAAAGCGCTTCACTTTCAATTCAGGCACTTGTAGTGATGAGATGACCTGAAATATCGCAGAATTTATACCCACAAGAGTGGAGACCAAGTGAACCAGACCCTTCCAGTAGGGCCATTGGTCATGGTTGTCATGGCCAGTGTGGTGTACCATGGGAGGAGGTTCATGTTCCAGATCTTTGCATTTTGGGATGAATTGCTGTAATGGTATTGGTGAAGCCAAGGCTGGTTTTGTCCTCTGCCTCCCACTCCATACCCCAATCAACAACCTGTCCTCACGATGCTGTTTGAAATAACTTAAAAGATGTTATTTTAGACTTCAAAGGGGTTGTTCCACTTTTTGCTCATTCTGATTTGTCATTTCCAGTTTAAATCTTTTTTCTTATGGCTCGTTTTCATGCGACAGACTTGAGCCTTTCTGACATCATGCTTGCTGAAAGAAGTCGCTATACTCATCTGTGGGATTAAAGGCTCTGTGTGTGGGCCAGGCTTTCCAATAGGGCTCTGAGTCTGTCTTCAGGAGGGAACAATAGGCATGTTAGGAACCTGTGTTTGTGGGTCTAATTCTGCAGAAACTGAGATAAACACCCCAGTGATGTGAGCCGTGGTAGTGCCAGTGTTTCCCATCCTTGTCTCTCTGGTCACTGGATTCATGCCAGTAAGTTGTTTGAGACCCAACCTGTATCAGGTTACTCGTGTGGGAGCATTTGCAGGATCGGATTTTGTGCTTGTGCTCTGGAGTGATAAATCTCCCAGGGGAGAGTGTCATTTTTACACGGTATTTTAGACATAAAATCTGTTTGATGTTTAGGGTAGAAAATTTGATTAAAAATCAAAATTAAAAATTTTAGTACCTCGTAATTTGATGGTACCTGTCAACTTCCAGTCCAGGCTATGCATTTCAAATTCACAGGATGTTTACTTGAAGATAAATTACAAAATTATACAGTGTGGGTGGGGTTTTTTACTTCAGAATGTAGCTTTTGTATTCCATGATAGAATATTTTTACCATCTCCTGTTAACCATCAAAAGTGGATTTGTGTGTAATTGGTTTAACTGGAAAATAATATGCTAAGATGGAGATGTAAGATGTTGTTTTGTGCAGTAATAGCTCAGATATATCGCTTTGGGTTATTCCTGCTATTTACAGAATACTTCAGACCCCCTGCCTGACTCTGGTTTCTGAACTTATTTTTTTCATTTTATGCAATGTGCATCATTTAAATTCTTTTTAGTGCTTGTAAGCTAACACTAATATTTTGCAAAAGACAGCTGTAAGGCTCCTTATTTTCCTCTTTAAAGTTTCTTTATATATAGTCTTAGAATACTTCCTTTGTCTTCTTTACCAGTGGAATGCTTCTGCTACCAATCTGACTATTTTAAGCTCAGCTGGGCTGCTTTCCCTTTCATCAATTCATTTATCAAGAGAACATGTTTGTTTCCCACTGCACTTCATGAGATATTGGGGAAATTACTGGCCAGAAATAAAACCTGACAGATTCTCATCCATTTAATGACATCAGAACATCCCTGCACTCCATCATTAGCCACACTGATCTTAATATCGTACAACAAATGGTATCACAACAGGGTCCAGGTGGAGGAATTTCTGCTGAGACACTGCCCTTGAGCTTGCCTGAAGAGAAGCCAGTTGTCCTGATCTTTCTGTGTTACAGCTGAGGAAGGATTAACATCATTTTCTGAGAAAGGGAAATCATGTGAAAATGCATATGGGGGCAGATCACAGCCACAGCTGGGAACCACTGCTCTTGTCACAAAGGAAATCATGAGCATGTCTGGGCTCTTCCAGTGCAAATCACAGCAAGGTGGCCTTAAATAATTGAAGATGATTTAGGCAGGAGTGTTTTCCTTTGCTCTGAGTTAGAATTGGTGGCTTCACATGCCCAGTCACTGTGTCTCAGCTGAAGGGACGTGTCTCACAGTTGGACAGTAGCTTCCCAAAATCTGCCTGAACGGGGTTATTACTCCAAGAAAGTGGATGCTATGGTGACTCAGGGAAAAGAGAAGCCTGTAGACCAAAAAAGTTCAGCAGTGCTGAAGTGCTGAAGATGTGACTTATCAAATACCAGTATTTTAAAAGTTCCTGTATAAAGATAGTTTCCAATAGCATAACCTGGTGCTTGCAATGATGATTTACAGAGTAGCAGAAGCTCTTACAAGCCTGATAAGTGTCTGCTCTAACTTGCAGCACTTGAAGTTCTTTCTCCTATATTCTCCCAAGTCACAAAATAGAGAGGAAATGAGGAAAAGGGTGAATGTGTTCTTAACCTGGGAAAACCAAAACCTCTGGTGTCCTTTTATGATAATTCCACTGCAGGTGAGAGGCAGAAGTTTTCAGTTTTTTAATTTACTTTTTTAAAAACAGCCCCCCATCCAACTTTCTTTTATGCACCATTTCCCTTCACTGGGCCTTAACTGGTGTTACAATATTCTCTATCTTTACTTAAAAATTAGAATTATTTTTTTTTATTTAGGCCTTTTAACTGATAACAGTGTAACACAACTGCAGTTAAGCTCCTGTTGCTTTAGCTTCTCCTTGTTTTAAAAAGGGTGTGTTACAGTGTCAGTTAATTTACATGTAACTGAGTTCATGCTTTGTCAAGAAAGGCCTTGTAATTTGTTTTGGTCACTGCATTTCTGGTATGACCAATTTTATCACCTCTGGAAATTCCACTGAAAAGCTTTGCATTGATCATATATCTGTATTTATTGTGAATACAGAGCACACTTGGGCATTGCTCTCTAACCTGTCAACTAAGAGTGATTAAATTGTATCCTGAAAACAGACCAAATAATCTTAAATGACATGAATACACCTGATCTCCCAAATCTGGGAGCTCTTGCTCTCCTGCTGTCTTACATGCTCACGACAGAATCTGAGTAATCTTTTTGGCTTTTCAGCCTATTTTTGGTGTGCTGTTTGTTTTGCATTTTTCTACATAACAAGTGTGGGAGATTATATAGAGGAGAGGAATGGAGTGTCTTGACCTACATTAACTCAAAGCTGGGTAGCAGCAGCGTTTCTGATTTGATCTGACAACACCTGGTTAAGCTGATGCATTATCTGTCCTGGCTGTTACTTTGAGATGATGCTCTGTGATCTTCCCTACCTGTCTGTGCTCTTCCCAACCTCAGTTGCTCAGGGCATTTTTTTTCTGTGGGAGATAGTGGATGACTGTGCAGGCCCATGACCCTTCCCCAAGCTGTGTAGGAAGGGATTCTGGCTGATGGAGGCAGAAGTAATTTCCTTTCTCAAGTAGCAGTGCCACCTATTTGAAAGCTTCTGTTACGTATGAACTGTTCTGGAGCTTAAGACAAAGAGAGCTGAGGAAAGACACATAGCTCTGGGTGCTCATAGTCCTCATCCTCTCAGTAGAACCCCATGGTCAAAAGGAGGGATGTGCACCTCCCTCTGGATTCTTCCTGAATCTTTAACCCTTCCTGATAAGGGTTACTTACTAGCCCTTTTTCAAATATTCAGCCTATGTTTGCCTGTATGTTCCTTACTCTTCAGCAGCTCTCCTTTAGGCAGCTCTACCTTTGATCATGCTAGTCAGCTGTAACCTTCTTTGCAGGACTGAGGATGTCCATATTAGCTCTGTGAGAACCCAACAGAGTGAAGCTTACCACTGGTTTTACTGACAGAAAAAAAGAGAAATTAGCTTCACTGCTCATGTGCTGGATGGACTGTGGTCTCAGCCAAGGGTAAGATACAGGCAGACAGTTGAGAGTTACAGGGATAGATTGTATCAATGGCTTCTTTCAATTAGAGATAGAATACAGGTTTCCAGTTCTGATAAGTGTCCAGGTTTAGAGCACTGCCCTTTGAGAATGAAGCTCAGCATTTCTTCTGCAAGTACTAAATAGACAGTGTATCAATCTTAAGCTTGTCCTAGTTTAGCTTTATTTGCCTTAACCACATTTGATCTGTGTAAATGCGTTGTTTATGCTCTTAGAAAAAACAAGGGTAGTATTGCCTTGTGTTGGCACATCCGTGTACCTTTGACTTTTAAGATGTTCATATTTTGTTTTATAAAGCATCTGTCTCTGGTATTGGCACTTCTGTAGATGTAAACACCACACAGTGCATCATACCAGATCAACACCCTCCTACACAGCATAAAATACTACTCCATCTTAACGAACAGCTCTCCTCATTTCACAGCCTTCACCTAAAACTGCAGCAACAGCACAGCCTTATAATGTCTTCAGAGTTCATTGATGTGGACCAGGGGGTTGGAGGGAGATGTGGGTTTCAGCCTTCAGTCCATTACTGCAGCCCTCCATGTGTGCTCATGAACCTTCTTCACCCTCCAGAAGAAGCGAGCAAACACTTCTTCCTCTTGCGGCCCCTCTTTTCTCTTTGTGTCTCTGCTATATGCCTCACTGCCTGCTCTTTTATTCCAGATGAATGCTGCCTGCTCAGCTCTTTGTGTGTTTCTCCTCTTTCTACTTGTGTGACAGCCTCTAGTTCCTTTGAACACCTGTCTTTGTAATGCCTCCTTTTCCCTACAAAACTCTCCTTCCACTGATGTTCTGCTCCTATCTGTTGCCCATCATTTCCACCTCTCTCCACATATTTATCTTTGTGCTATATCCTTTTGTGTGTCTCTTCTCTCATCTGTGCAGTGAAAAATCCAGGGAAATGCTTCTCCTCCTATTGATAATTGTTAAAAGAGCTCAAAGTTGTGGAGAGATGTGATGATAAGTTTGGGGATCCTCCTTGCCAGACTTGAGCTGTTGCCCTCTTGCTGGTTGCATGGGCATCTCCTGGGTTGATAGCCTTGGCACTGACCTAGTTAAACCCAATTCCTATAGTAAACATTCTGTTTCCCTATTTAAGGTATGTCATGGTGCACCCATTCTAGAGAATTGAATTTCTGACTAGCAAATCCCTTTGTCTAAATCTAAGTTACAGCATCTGTCTGTGTTACACATTCACACACTCTCCCCACTGCACATTCCCCATCTCTTGCCCAAAAATGCATATTTGTCCTGTATGTCATTTGCTTTCCCAGATGTTTCTTCTTTTCTGAGATGCACTGAAAGTGTGTACACACTGCTGGTTGTCAGGTGGCTGTCTGGGCCTTGGGACTTCACTATAAGTCAGCATTGTTTCACGTTCAGTCATTGCACTTTGGACAATTTCTAGTGCTTTTTTCCTTCTAGACTGGTTTTGTCGAAGATCATCTGTAGGTTCTCTAATAATTTATGTCTCAAATTAGTCTTTCTGTCTTTGGGACAGGCTGCCCAGACTGCATATGAATACAGTAATCACTGTCCTGGCCAGGCAGGTATTTTATTTAAGCTGTTGTGGAATTGCTACCACCTTAAGACTATGTTAGTTTGTGTCTGCTGCAGCTTCTCGAAAGATTTGTTACCAAGAATACCAGCTGCTCTCAAACTTTTAATGAAACTGTACAGTGTGTGTTTTTTCACCCTGCAAATTTCCAGCCCAATGTTCCTTACCATATTATCCTCTGTGCAGCCTATGAAAGGGTTTCTGTATATTAAATCCAGTCCCCCTGATCTGAGCTATGCTGTGTAATTTCACTAATGTTGCAGTCAGATTCTCTAATGTACACTTAAGGTGATTAGAAAGAGTTTAGTGTTCTTTCTCTGTCTCTTACCCTCTTTATTTTTTCTGTCACTGTTACCCAAAGGAATTAAGAGCAGAAACTATATGGAAATACTTCCCTTGTTACATCATTGCCTCACATTGTCAAGTTCCCTCTATAACATATTCAATACCCTGTAATTATTCCCACTGTAACACTAGGAACACACTTCTGGTGATTCCGATGCTCCTTTTCTCCACTAAAGTAACATTAGTTTTGTATTTAATATGACAGTATATCCAAGTTTAGTGTATCTCACAGTTTTACAACATTGGCATTCAGTGTACTGAGATTATCCATTTTCAACTGCTGCATATTAATGTTGGCTTTGTGTGTATGAACTTCTGTTTCATGAACATGCTGCATTGCACTGTGCTGAAATTTGCAGATAGGCCTAACGTAGCATTTTGGCTATGCAAGATAAAATTTGAGAGTGTAGTAATAGCACAGCTTTCTGACAAGTGTAAATGCTGCTTGGAGAGAGTGCAGCAGAAAAGCTGAGGAGACAACCAGGAAGATTTTTCTTGACTTTTGGGGGAGGTTGGAAAGAGAAATCTTAATCCTTGTGTCACATGCTGGCATTCTTGCTAGTTAAAAGAACTGCTGAGAATGCATAGGGCTGTGAAGGCTCCTGTTTAGGCTGTGGTTTCAAAGTATGGGTAAATATTTAACCCAAATCCAATGGACCAACAATTATCCTGTGATATTGCTGTTCAAAGGAATGTAAATCTTTCTCCTCCTCAGCAGCAGCTTAGTGGAGCCCAGTCTATGGGAGGGGTACCTGGATATCATTAGGGACAGCAGCATGTAAAGGGAATAAATGCCCCTGGGGTTTTACTTTCAACTCTATACATCAATAGGTTTCTTCACAATTTGTTTTCTCAGAAATTGCCATTTCTATGTTTCATATGTTGCAACTGTTGCAGAATGCTGAGGAGTCAAAGCTTGTCCAGGACTTTCAGTCTGGTAGAGGAATTGAGGACCTCCTGGCTCCTACTAGTTCCTGACAATTGCACTGCTCTTCTTGCTAAGCCTGCTGAACGTTATGTATTAGATCTGATATCCTGGGTAAATTACAAGTTTCAGGATTACATTCTATTTTATATATATTCCTCCTCCAGCACCATAATTACCATATTTTTCTTTGCTTCCCACACAACAATATACACAGTGGGTTTTTGGTCTTTGTACTGAACATCTGTAGGTCTGCTCAGTGAGGTTCTGCAAGCTCTGAAACACTTACTGTTGGTGACCCAAGAACAAGTGGCTGCACTTTAGCTGTGGGTATTGTGATTCTCCTGTGCACAGTCAGAAGAGCACTTGGAATTAAAGGCATTGTGGAGATGTAATTTGCTATTCAGAAATCTAAGCATGTCTATAAAATCAATACAGTTTTATTTTTCAATTCATTGATAGTGTATCATTCTCCACCTGTATTTTTCACTAGTGGCTCTTGGGGGCTCTACTGATGGGGGAAAAAAAAAAGAAAAGAGGTAAAAAAGCAACATCCATGCCATCATCCACCTCCTATAGATGCTGCCTTTTCTACCAACCTAATGGCACACACTAGGCATGTTCCCTACCTTTCTTGTACAGAAGTGGTCTTTGACATTTCAGAAGGTTTTCAGCCACTTTTCCCACTGAGTTGAATTGCATTGCTTTGGGGTGAAAATAAACCATTGAAGAAATAATTGTAAAGTTTGATTGACAGGGCTTCCTTTCACAATCCCTGCATTTCCAACTCCTCCTCTGCAGGAAGCAATTGTAAAGAACAATCTCTACCTGGTACTTAAAGACCTAGAAGCTATGTTTTTACTCTGACTGCAATTTCCAATCCAGGTTGCTTTGTGGGATCTTCAAATCACATTGTGGAGGCTTAGATCACATTGGCTAAACTCAAGGATATTCAGCTGCCACAACAGTTGATTTAACAATTTTTCAAACATTTCCCTCATGCCAGCCTCCTACTAGAGAGAAAATGACATCTGTTCCTTATTAAATCTCTGCATTCCTTTTCCCTTTCTGTGCAAAGGAAATGCCTAACAATGGCATGGGCAATGGATTAAGCTGTTTTTCACTGTGTAGGTCACATACATGCTTTCACCTGGTGTTACAGAATGTCCTGGCACAGTTTCAAGCAGTACCTGAGGGCTTGACATCTGATAAAGTTTGCTTGATGATTCTCAATGTGTCAAGATGGTCTTTCTAATTTGATTTCTTCAGGGCTTGTGGTGCCCTTCCTTAGGAGCTTTAAAAGAGAAATGAGAGAACATAACTGTTCAAACTCAAGTGTTTTCTTAGAGAACAGTATCAATTTTTAAAGAAGCACCCTCTGACTTTTAAGCTTCAGATGACTTTGTGTGCAGTTCTACTGACAAGCTAAAGAGTATAGATGTGCAGAAGTTAAACAGAAATACTTCTTTAATTGAGGAAGAAAATAATGTGTGCAATCATTTTGTTTTATTTTCCCTTGTTATTCTTGCTTTTTTTAAGTGAACAGTCAGTAGTTACAACTACTACTAAAAGAGTATCTTTTATAGGGAAAATGAGCTGGGCCTGCTAAACATTCTGAGGGATATGATTAACACTGTGATCAGCTGTAACTCCTAAGAGGCAGACAAGAGGATGCCTCTATGTTTTGGATATGGAGAAAGTATTGCTGGATTAATGACTGGCATTGGAATAGATCTGGACCAGAAAATACTTGGTGTAATACAGGTGGTTTTGGAATCTGAATGTTTGGAAAACATTTTATGCTTGGAATTGCATAGAATGAATCAACCCATTGGACTGGACAGTCTCTCACTGGGTGTTTGAGAAACATCGGTTTCTCATCAGTCCTTGTATGTTTTTTGAAGTAAAGGCTTGAGAAAAGTTCTCAAAGTTTGGTGATGTCCAGAGAGTTTGAAAAAGACATTTGGAAACATGTAAACTCAAAGGGGAAAGAGTGATTTCCCAATGCATACAAATAGCTGCAGACATTAATTTTTAAGCCTCTTGGCAGTAAGGTCAAACAGGGTTCCTTAATCGGTGTTTTGATTGCCCTCTAAGTTGTCAGTTCTGACAAAGGAAAAAAAAAAGGCAGCTGGAAATGAGAGGAAACAAAAAGCAGATCTTGTCTCAGCTCAGTCATTAAAATGAAAGGCATGTATCCTGCAAGGGAAAGCAGAGCTCTGCTATTGCCTCGCAGGCTGCTGAGGTAAGGTGGGAGCAAACAGCACTTAAGAATGTTTATTCACTGCTGGCTTGCAGGTAGCTCTCTGGAGGACTTTCTCTACAAGATGTAAAATTCCAAGCAATATGACCTTTCCTGAGACATCTTCACAGAGTACTCTTCAGAATAAGCCTCTAAAGGCAAAATAAATAAGTTAAAGGAACCTCCTAACACAAGCATTTCTATACCTGCTAAATCATCCACCGAGTCCCTCCAGGGCACAAGGGTTGGTGTACATCATCCAGTCTGTCAGACGGGAGTATCTCAGGCCTTTGTATGTTTTCTTCTTAAAGTAAAGTGAGCTGAGTCATGTCATTATATGTGTTTATAAACATATTTAAGGATATTTTTAGGTACATTGAACATTTAAAGCTTGCACAGGCTGCTTGGTATTGAAAGGCTGTATGTTCAAGTCTTTTTGCAATACCTTTGTGTTAAATGGACCCTTGTGGCACAGTCTAGTAGAAATCAGGAAATCCAGTATAGTAAATGTTTGTTAGCTTTGTATTTTTTTATTATTATTAAGAAAAGTTTGAAGATAAAATAAATTGAGTGCACTGCTCTGAACTTTCCAATCTCCTTTCATCCACACATGTCCCTGCAGTAACACACGGTGTTTCTCTGCAGGTGGTGCCTGTTTTGAAGTGAACAGAGGAGCTCTGGGTTCAGAAACTCTCAAGATCTTATTTGCACTTACTAATGTCTGATTTCTGTGTTGTATGGGACTGGATCAGGGTTATCAGTGAACTGGTCTGGGTCCTAGAAAAATCCATGGAGGAGACTGCAAATGTGAGCACCTTCCCTTTATGCTCCTTAACAGGGAGGCTTTTGTGTCCTTTGCAGTTCATGCCAGATACCTGTGTTGTGCCTGAGGGCAGAGAGGAACCTGAGCCAGACGCAGTTTCAAAAGGTCTACACAGGACGTGCCTGTGGCTCCAGGCTCTCTGAGGACACAGGGAGCAAAAGAGGTGCTGCCCAGAGAAGCAGAACAAAGTTAGCAAAAGCAGAAGTTCAAATATGTGTTAGAGACTGAAATTGTTTAAAATTATTGTTTGGTTTTTCCCAGAAAGGGGTATTATGGGTGCATTTCCACGTGTGCTCCCACACATATGTGACAATGAGAGAAGCAGTGTCTGAGCACTCCTGAAAATGTAGCTCTTAGTCTTGTTTTGAAGTGTTTTCTAGAGCTGTGGGAATAGTTGGATGAAGAGTGTTTTGAGTCTCTTAAATCATGGAGTAGAGAAAGAATAGGTTAAAAGCCTGACAATCTTCCACCCCACTCCTCAGACAACCCAAGCTCTAAGAGGGCTGCATGACTTCTGTCCTTTGTTAACAAAAAGATAAGATTTTTCCTGGGCTGCTGATTGAAGACTGGTTGCTATAACCTCTATTTTAGTTTGTACTTGCCACTGACCTCTTTCTTTCTTTCTTTCTTTCTTTCTTGTCTTTGTATGTAGATTGCAAATTCTAAAAGCAGGAATTGTTTTTTCTGTCATTTGGTGACCAACCTAGTGGTTTCTGCTGCAGCAGGAACAGCAATGGGATGGCATAGGTAGAACATCAATGAGCAGATCTTTAAATGTGGGATACAACAGGTTTTGTTTGTTTCTGACCTGCACTAGATTGCGTCCCACCAGGTGAAGAACTGACAACTACCTACGTATTTTCCAGAAATTCTGACTGTCTTGCATTGATGTTGTCTCACATATCTAAGGGTTGAAATCCATATAGGTGAGCCCAGAAAGCTGTAAAACCATTAAATCTTTCTCCTTCCCTAACGCATATAACAATATTAGACAACTCCATTAAAATGAAGGAAAAGAAAAGGACTTGTGTGGTGGCTGCATGTAGCAGGTCCCAGCCTGGAGAAATTTCAAATAATCTAATTATAAATTCTGGCAAACTGGGACTTATGCTCGTAGCAATGATACAGCCTGAGCTGTGCAACAGGAGCACAAACAGTTTCATTCACGTAAATAAGAGCAGTTGAACTAATGCAGCAAGGTCAAAGTAGACTCCTTTACTGTGCCTATTCTTTTGATCACTGAAAACCACTGAAGTACAGATGGGATACAATCTATGTGCCTGAAAGCACCTGTATCCTAAATAATTAACGTGACATTTACAAGGCTGTTTGCTTACTTTTTTTTTTTTTTTTTTTTTTTTACCAATTACTTCCAATAATGGTAGCAAGTAGGTTTCTACTCCTGACTGAGTTAGTGATTATAATGTCAAAGGGGCTTGTGTAATGTCTTCTGTGTCTTAATAAACCTGTCAGCTGAGGTTACATTGCTTTCTAATTTTCACCAGTGTAACATGCTGCTGCACAGCTGGGGAGAAATGGCAGACTCGGGAGCACACAGCCTGCTGTTGTATTTTATTATAAGATTGTGTCCTGATAAAACCATACAAAGTGGTTAAGCTTGAAGTTTACAGATTAATTCTACACTTTAAAAATCAGTCTACTGCTGTCTTTGTGTGTTTGGTTTTGGGAGTTTGATCTGTATTGCCAGCCTTTTTGCATCTCTTTTTCTTGGTTTTCTGGGCAGTGCCTCATTTTAGTACATGGAATATAAATTCCACTTGCAGCAGGATACAAACAATTAGTAATCAATAATAATAGCAGCTAGGATATCCTAATTAATTACTATGGAATGTGTATATCTTGATTTGTCTCTCTGTGTGTGGATGTGATGTTTTAGAGCAAACTAAAGCAAGAAGTTGTGGGAGGAGAATCCATAGCTCTGCAGATGGTTGGAAAGAAAAGAATCTCATTACTTAGGTGGATGCAGTGGGAGCATTAGATTAATGGTTGCACTGTGTGAGTTCAGTCCCTTATATTTACTGTACATAATGATTTGCTTATAAGTAAGTGAGGTCTTGCAAAGAGGTCTGTAGAGACAGTGCATTCAGATAATTGTGGTTTCTACAACTCTCCCTTTTACTGATGTTTCCAGGAGATGAGCAAGGACTGTTAGAAAGGGAATCCTAGGCAACTGTTTTCTGGGCTTTCTGTGCTAGTGCAAGGGTTACATTCCTCAAGTTTGTGCTTCAGAAGCATCTGCAAAGGGGAAAAAGCCATTATCAGAACTGCTTGGCTCTTGTTGCTGATAACAGAGCATGGCCAAACCATGGCAGCATTCCCTCAGTCAAGGGCTGCTGTGCTCTGGCAAGGCCTCTTCAGGCAGCTTGTAGGTCCCATCTTCAAGGTTTCCCATGACCTAGGCCCCCGGTAGCAAAACCCCTTTGGAAGCCCCTCAAAACTACTTAATAAGATCAGAAGCTGTGTATTTGTTTTGGACAGCAGGTAGCACAGTGCAGTCTTGGGCTGACAGCAGGGTGCTGGGATGCTTCATAACAGAAAGTGCTAGCAAGGGTAAGGTCAAATGTGGTGGTACATGCACAAGATATTATCAAACTGAGCAACTGGAAAAGAATAATTCTCCTAAATGGGAAAGCAAACAACCATTGCTTGCTGTTTTCCCCACTGAAAAAGGAACACAAAATATTTACTCTGCTGTGTAATGCACATTCAACAGTAGTGTAAACACAGTGTTGGGTCCAGGACTCGGCAGCTGAGCAGGGCAGAAAGCCACAAGTTCCCAATCCAGTCAATTTGGTGCTGCTCAGGACATTTGTCTACACCCTGTGTCTGTGGGGTTTTTTTCTATTTTACTTCTGTATTTCCTCATCAGGATTCACTGCTACTGGTTATTTCTTTATTTATTTCTCGTTTTAGTCTGTCTCCTTCTTTCCTCAAGCATAATCTTTGTTCTTCCCTGGCACATGTAACCCACACTCCCGCCACTTACAGGTTTCCTTTCTTTGTCTCTGCGAGTGGGATCACCTTGCCTCAGGGTGTCTCCTCTCCTGGGCACCAAGGAGAGAGGACCAGGCCCACCCCATCCTCTGCATCATGCATCATTTCCAAGTTAGGAACTAATCAGACATAGGAATAATACCTATAGCAAGGAAAGTGCAACTCTGAGTAAGTGACAAAGGCAGAAATGACCTAGTCCAGCATGGTGGACATGAATTCAGCCTGTAAAGGGGACTGAATTCAGCATTTCAGTTAATTTTGACAAATGTGAGAGGTTTTTTTCTCTTCTTCTCATTACATTTTCAAATTTGCATTACACAGAGCTAATCAATTATTAAAAGTGGCTCAAAATCATCTCAAGACATATGGGAATTATTGGCATCTGTGTGTTTAAGGAAGCAGGTATTTTACAGTTTGAAAATAGCATATGCCTAAGGTTCTAATGTAACAATTTATTTTTCAAGAGCTGCAGCAGCAACACAAGTGTCTGTAACTCACCTACCATATGCTGTGGTGTGAGGGGACAGCAACACTTATGTTACGTATCCTGTTTCTTTGCTGGAGCTGGCTAAAAATATTTATTGAAATATGTTTGGGTGTTCAAAATGGAAAATAACATTCATTATAAAATATTTTAATAAAAACCAGTGTTTTAGTGGGCTGAGTTTAATATAGAAATGAAAACTGCCAAGATGTGTACTGTACCAGCTGGGTTTATGTTCAGAAGCATTGAATCCAATGGACGCCACCAGACTTCTGTACCTCGGTCACTTAAGCACTACTGGCAATTCCATCTGGAAGCCATTATTCCAGTTTCCATGCCTTTTAAGGTTTGCAAGTTTGCAAACATCGATCATGATTTAAAGCATTTGTCCTTTATTTGGTTAACAAGATGGCACAGCTGTTTGCTTGCTTCTCCCAGCAATCTCTTTTGCAGCGTGGCTGTCTCAGAGCGCTGAACGTACCTTGAGTCTGTCTACTCATGTAATTCTCCGTATGTTTTGGGAAGGCATTTTCCCAAACATTTCTGATATGCATCTTTCTCCTCATTAAAAAAATAGAGGGCATCCCCTTAAATAAGGACTGCACCAAGCAGCATATAGGATTTCATTTTATCTGATCTTAACAGGTTGATTAAGACGTTGAAGGCAAATTTGTTCACTTTTGACTTGGAGCCTGACTTCAAGGTACAAACGATGCCATTTGTATTTTGGTAATTTGTTTTACAGCCTCTTTCTTTCCAAGTAATTATTTTAGAAAATGTTAAGGGCATTGGCCCAAGTACACAAAGACTATAATCTTCCCCTTAGAAGAACGCTGGCTGACAAGGCTGCTAATGTGTCACCTTCTAATAATCTGATAATTATAAATGATGCAAACAGGAGCGTGGGGTGGTTGAACAGCAGCACTCCCAGGCACTGCCTGCCTGGTGATTACAGCAGAAAAGGGCGGGGGGGTTTGGAAGCTGCAAGTCCAAAGGCCACCGTACTTGAACCACCTGAGGCACGCTTTAATTACCCTGAAAGGCACAGCCTGTCATGTCCTATTGCTATTACGGGTATATTATGGGAATAAGGTGTTATTTATACATCAGAGAACTTATTGTAAATTATATTCTGCCTTTTATGAATTTGGAAAAGAGGTTGAGTTTTGTCAGCAAATCTGGCGTTCTGTTCTTTCAGGGGAAAAAAGTATAATTTGTACTTTAATTAACATTTTTTTCTAGATTGCAGCCTGTTTTGCAACTAAGAGAGTGTTATTGGTTTGGAATTGATTTTGGTGTCATATGTTGTCATTTGACAAAAAACAGTTTTACTAAGCTGTTTGACATTCGAACAGCTGGTAATGTCACTTTTGTTAATGTCTTTAACCACATTTTTAACAAAACAGCAGATGCTCATCACAAAAGCCATTTTCTTCTTCCATCCAAATGTGTAAAATCAGCTAACTTACTGCTTCAATTAAAGCTGAACCTTCTAAACAAGGGAACTGACCTGAAAGCAGACAACAGCTTTAGGAATGCCCTTTAGGTGTATATCTTGTTAACATAAAGACCACTTTTACACCTATGAAATTTCTTTTTTTGGAGAAATATATTCTCCAGTATGTATGACTGCTCAAAACAGATCCCAGATTTGTTACCTCTGAAAGCTGAAGAATTTGTTTCAAGTCTGAAATACTCAGCAGCCATGGAAAGAACTTTTACCTTTGTATACAGTACTATATGTTTTAACATTATAAAATATTTACAACAGAATAGTTCAGCAATTAAGAGGAACTGTAAACCAGGATGTTGCATATGTTACCTTGTAACATATGTAAAAATTTTTGTGCTTATAAAAATGTGTCTATATTTTGTCTGGTCACATAAAAGAGGATTTCCAACCAGAGCTGTATGTGACTGCATGCTGGCAAGTAAGAACTTCCCTAGAACCTGCTCATTTCTTTTGGTGAGTGCAAATTTTATACACATTTGATTTATAGTGAAAACAAAAGGTAATATGCATTTAGCAAATACAGCACACATAGGTAATTTTTTGTGTTATTGTTTGAAGTTTCTCAGCCACTGGAAGTTCACTTACTTTAGATTTCAATATGGCTTTTTGCTGTGGTTTAACCCAGCAGGCAGCTAAACATTACACAGCCACTCACTCTCTCCCTCACAGTGGAGTGGGGGAGAGAACTGGAAGGAAAAAATGGTAGAATTTTTGGGTTGAGATAAAGACAGTTTAGTAGGACAGAAAAGCAAAGGAAAATAATGATGATGATAATAGTAATAATAATGATGATAATAAAATAATTAGACTGTACAAAACAAGTGATGCACAATGCAATTGCTCACCACCCACTGACTGATGCCCACCCAGTTCCCAAGCAGAAATCCTCAGCCAGCTTTCCCCCAGCTCTACATGCTGAGCATGAGCCCATGTCTGGAATATCCCTTGGGTCAGGTGGGATGTGTCACCTCCCATCCCCTCACTGGTGGGGTGGGGTGAGGAGCAGCAAAGTCCTTGACTCTGTGTAAGCCCTGCCCTGCAGTAACAAAAACACCCCTGAGTTATCAACGTTATTCTCGTCCTAAATCCAAACCAGCACTGCACCAGCTACTAGGAAGCAAATTAACTTTATCCCAGCCAAAACCAGGACACTTTTGCTGTCAAGGTGACAGGCTCATCCTCTGTGTCGTATTTTAGCAACACTTCATAAAATCTTAGCTTGGATGGCGAAGTGGGAAATAGCTTAACAAGAATATTATTTAACTCTTCCAGCCATGTCACTAGGATGAAGTTAAAATGAGCCCTTAGAAATGGTAGCACATTAATTTTAAAATAACTTTATGTTTTTAATATAGCAATACTGTCTCCTTGTCTTTTTTTTGTTTGTTTGTTTTTAAATATTTTCTTTATTTTTTAGCTGAAGGTCAGTTCCAGTTACTAGGCAACAATTAAAAATGCTACCTCTACAGCTTATAAATTCTGTTTATTACATAGAATATATTAAGTTTGCACATGCTTGCTATAAAAAAAAATCAGGTTCTTTTTTGTATGTATGATGATAGCAAAACAGACATATACCCCACAACCAAGAAACATTTAGTTCATATTCTGAAATCTACCTTAAAAAAAGTCTACATCTGTACCCATCCCTGATGATACCAATTTGTTACACTCTGTTACCAATTGTTATTGACATAAAATAGCAAAATTATCAGAGTTTCATGTCAATGCTGCAAGCCTTTTTCTAATTTATAATTTTCATGATAATATTGCAGATTTAACAGTACTGTCCTTGGAGCTGGTTATATTGTGCTCCAAAATTTCTGCTGCTGTTTTCTGCAATCTGTGGCCAAGTGATATACCTGTTTGCTGTTTACTCTCTGTGATTATTTTAACAAATGCATGCACTAGGCAGGCTAACAATAGGAAAAACAAATATTTTCTAGATAAGGCACAATACTTATGGAGAGGGAAATTTATATACCTAACAGTGACAATACAAGCTTTGTGCAGGGTTGCAATAGGTACAAGTTTCAGTTGGAGAAAGAAAATTTTCAGGTGGCCTCCATTTAGTGACAAATTACAAAAACTGAGCCCAAATTTCAGGTTCTGAATACTTACTATGAATTACATCCAAGTCATCTACTTTCCTACACTCTAATTCCCTGAAAAAATATAACTGTTCCACCCTTTAAAGACGTCTTAGTGAACAGCTAGAACTATGAAGTTAAATGATAAATGGTTAATTTAATAACATCAGGGGCAAAATTCAAATTGATTTACTGTGTTTGGAGTTTCACCCACTTAGACAAACACTGATAGCCGTGTCAGTTACTGCTTTTAAGAACTTATTCAAACCATCCTTTCGAAGAGTTTGTGTTGCAAAGGTCTCTATTAGAAATCACAAGTATTTTCACTTGGTAAAGGTGAGATAGAAACTGTTACAAGCGGGGCAAAGTGAATTCTGGAGTGTGATGACATGGACTATACTGAATGCTGCTGTGCATTTGTCATCGCATTGTTGTGATGTTCTGTTTGTCTCAGCAACAGCTAAACTTAGTGCAGAGGAAGACCAATAACTGTGTTAGAGATTGTAGAGCAAAATAAGTGCTGATTGCAAAATAAAAAAGGAGGTCAAAAAAGAAATTGCTTTTCTGAACAATTATGAATATTTGCATTATTGTGCGGAAAATAGCAGTGCTAAGATGGGATTTTACTCCTCATCTGAAACTTTTATATTGCAGCTGGAACCTCCCAGACACTCCAAGCAGAGGCTCCTACATGGATGTGCCTTATCATCATTACCTGTGCAGCAGGCCCAATTAATCTCAATGTTTTCAATTCTGTTTACAACCTTGGGTGTATCAGAACTTGCTAATGTGGGTATTTGGTGAAGAACAACCTTCTTTAGCAGCTTGCATAGCCAGACTGTATTTACTCTTTGAGTCCTCAGTATTTGACTCAAAGTATTTAACTGATAACTCAGCCCACAAATGCTCTTCTTTGAAAAGATGGATTTCCTTTACCTGCTCTGTTAGCAGTACCAGCAACAATCTGCTGTCTTTCTGCACTTCAGGAAAGTCAAATAAATTGCATACAATTTTTTGACCTGAAGTTTTCCTTGATCTGTGTGACTTTAGACTTACTTTGTGAAATGACAAAGTCAAACCAGAAAATACTGGTTCATTTTGCTGGGTGTATTTCAGCTGAAACTTTCCTGATTCAATGAACTTCTCTGCATATGCAATGACACTGAAACTATCTGATCTGGCTGAAAAAAGATGTTAACATCACTTTCTCAACCGCAGCTGCCTGTGAGCCCCAACTTTACCTTTTACCAGCTCCAGCAATGATCAAATTGACATAGAATAACAGAATAATTCAGGGTGTAAGGGTCTTCACATCTTCAATGGGATCTTCAATTTGTCTAAACTTCAATAAGACCTCATCTCTTACTAGACTGCAGAGATCTGGGAGTTGAAGGAAAGGAAGTTTTTCGTTTGTCCTGCTGTTCATGACACGGTTTGGGGATTTGTGGTTTTTCTTTTTTCGTTATCCAAGAATTGTGAATATAAACGATAAATGGAATAAAAGATGTGTGACACCCCGCGGGAACAGGAGATAACAGGCATCCTGAAGAAGGAGGGAGTACATCTGTACCCAGTGATGTGGTGGAGTCAAGGACTGAGAGATCCTGGGTGGGCTGGAAGGTGGTGTGATTTGAGGAATGAACGTTGTCTTTGGCATAGAAACCTTCCTGGTGGCAGAGAGAAGTGTGAAGGTGAAACAGTGTCCTTGGAAGGAGAAGAGGAAGATAAATGAAAAGTCAGAAGGGATGTGAGGGTGTTAGGGATATGGTGAACTGTCTCTGTCCCAGGAAGGAGAAAGGAGGGACAGGCTGTTCCCTGGTCGCAGAGAAGGGTTTGTGGACTTCAGGCAGCCCCAATGGCATGGGAAAGGAGGACCTGACTAGCTGGGAGATCTGCATGGAGAAAGGGATGGAAACATGGAGGAAGCTCTGGACTTCTGCAGGGAGCTCATTCTAGGCAGCCAAGGCCCACTGCTATCCCATATTTCTTATGATAACTTTATTAATAATGACGATTCCTCAGTACCGTGAGGGAAACCCTCATATATCTTATTCATTATATTAAATTTAGGTATTTGAATCAGTGCATAATGAGTTTATTACTTGCTACACCCAAAACAGGTGTCACATTTTGCTTGAACAGCACATAAGGCATTTTGACATAATGCAGCTTTCTTGTTCCAGCCTTTCAGCTAAATACTGCAAAATAATGACAACAAGAAAATAGTTTCTGCAAAGAAGCAGAAGTATTTTGTGACAAAAGCAGCATTTGGAGTAACATTCTAGAAGAGCAGAGACACATTTTTTTCCCCTTGTCACTCTCATTAAGGCTCTGAGAGACTTTTTTGTACCGTGTCTCGCTGTTGGAATACCTGTCTCCAAACAGCTTTCTGTAGTGGAAAATCCAATTTAATCTCAAACAGTTTTATCAGTTCTGCACTACTTTTTTCTCCTATTGGAAAGTAAAATAAAAAGATCATATGTCAACTTGACTACAAGGTGTAAAGCTTCTGAGCCTGCATTAATAAATTTATGCATCAATTATATGTTTGCACATTCATATATGTATAGCTGAAGGCAGCCTCTTTGTAGGCTAAGGTTTATTTATGCTGCATAGAATACATTTTCCCAATTTCTAGCATTCTTGAAAGGTAGATTTTTTTCCAGAGATTGTCCAGCTCCTAAGTCTTCATGAGATGAAATATAATTTCTTTTTCAGGGATAAGGAACTTGGGAAATTATATAAAATATCTGTCTGGGAATGCTATATGTGCTTAATTACTTTAATACAAATGTTAACTCATTTTTTCACTGTGTGCTCCAGCTGATGGAGGGGAGTTGCATGTGCTCATTTATACTGTGCTTTCTGCAAACTAGGGTGAGTTTGGAGAGGCCAAAGGCAAAGGAGGTGCTTAGAGAAGTCTTTTGGTTTAGCTCTGCAATTCACAGTGTATTTAAACAGGGGAATCTCAAAATTGCTACCTCCTATTTTTTTCTGAGTTGAAGACACAGACACCCCTGACAAGGCTCCTGCATCCACATGCAGCCTGTTGTGATTCTGATTGGGCTTATTTGCCCCAAGACCTCCACCCACCCACCCTCAGCTGCCTGCTCTGAGATCTCCATTTGAGCTCAGCCCTGAACTGTGCTGTGGTTGTGCCTGGCTCCAGCCCTGGATGGAGGCTTCAGACCTGGATGGTCTGTCTTTGTTGTTTCCAGGGTGGTTGATGGACTCTTGAAGAATCATCTTTCTTCTCCCCACTGGTTATACTGGCCTCCCACCAGTGACTTGCGTGTGGCACCCTACTGCCTTAAGGCAACATCATGCCAGCTCTGAATTTCATATCCCTCTCTGCTTCCTGAGCCAGGTAAGTCCGTTGGCTCTGTGGGTTTCCCTACAGCTGTGTTCACTTCTGGGTGCAGGGAATGTGCTGAAGAAGGCTGGAGGGTCTGCCTGGAGGAAAACCCCTTTTGGCTGCTCGTGGCCTGGTTTGGGGGCAGCCCTGTCACCTGTAGGGCTGGAGGATCAGTTCTCATCAGTGTGATTTTAGGAAGGGAAGATAGACTGGAAACAGAAGCCATGTTTCTTTTCTGAACAGCAGCTGTACAGTTGTACCCTTAGGAGAGAGTGCTTACCTTGGCTGTGAAATAATGCCCGTAGCTAAAAAGCTTTTGGCATTGTAAACGATCACACATTTCATTTCAGGGTATTTTCCCTTTCCTTTGGGCAGCTTTGTACAGCTCTATTCCTCAAAACATGAGGTTCGTACTGCATCAAACACTTGGAAAATAACACTAATGCAACACTAAGAATGAGAAGTACCCCAAAGTCAGGAAATATCAAGGGCCTTGCTGCTTCTGGAGCCGTTTGCTTTGTTATCCTGTACACTCTTACATATTTTATGATGTACTGAGGTAGCACACTGCTGACACATTTGATGAGGACTGGGTTTATGAAGGAAAGACCAATAGAGAAAAGCAGGTGAGGCTTCAAATAAAATTTTGAACCTGCTGGAATTTGTCAGTTCTTGTAGTAAATCTTGCCTCAAGACCAAGTTGTTTTACCTTTAATTGCCTGTTTAAGGTGGATAGAAAGCTTTCTGTGGAGCGAGTGTGAGAT
Organism: Manacus candei; assembly: GCF_025592945.1. Classification (NCBI taxonomy): domain Eukaryota; kingdom Metazoa; phylum Chordata; class Aves; order Passeriformes; family Pipridae; genus Manacus; species Manacus candei. The sequence continues at coordinate 8,538,724 of NW_026138073.1, forward strand.
CTCTGTGCTGCAGGGCTGCCGTGATGCCTGGCCAAGCTCCTTACCCTGGCTGCAGCCCTACCTGGAGGCTCTGCTTCCCCAGGGATGCCACGTGTATGGTGGGGCTGGAGCAGCCTTGGGGGGAAAGGGGTGGCTGTGGGTAGATGCCAGCCCTGCTCAAAGCTCTGGTGAGTGCAGGAGGGATGAACACAGAGAGGATTAAGAACAGAAGTTTTCAATCCCAATAGTGAATATGCAGAAGGGGCCTGAAGTACGCGATCAATAATTTTTCTCTCAGTTTTGCCATTGGTACCTGCTGTTAATGCAGAATCACAGAATAGGCTGAGTTGGAAGGGATCTGTCAGGATCATCAAGTCCAACTCTTGGCCCAGGACAGGATACCCCAAGAATCACACCATGTGCCTGAGAGCGTTGTCCAGAGGCTTCTTGAACTCTGTCAGCCTTGGTGTTGTGACCACTTCCTTGGCTTCCCTGGGGAGCCTGTTCCAGTGCTCAACCACCCTCTGGGTGAAAAACCTTTTCCTGATATGCAAAACCTCCCCTGACTCAGCTTCATGCCATTTCCCTGAGTCCTATCACTAGTCACAAGAGGGAAGAGATCAGTACTTGCCCCTCTGATGTTGAAGATCTCAGTGAGGTCTCCCTTCAGTCTCCAGGCTGAAAAAACCAAGTCACCTCAGCCTCTCCTCATAGGGTTTCCCCTTCAGACCCTTCACCATCGTTGTGGCCCTCCTTTGGACACTCTCTAATAGCTTAATGTCCCTGCCTGTGGCTGTGCTGCTGCTTCTTCCCATCAAGCAGTACTGCCTCCCACAAAATGCCCACCAGCAGGCTGAGCCAAGATCAGGAGCAACAGAACCTGACCTAAATAGAGATCAGAAATGCTACATAAAGCAGGCTCAGCACCATCCCAGTGATGTGGAAGGCTGTGGCCAGAGGGTGGATTACCTCTGTGGTCCTGGGTGGCGCTGAGCCTGCGGCGGTGCTGCTGTGTGCCTGAAGCGGTAGGAAAAAAAAAAACTCTCGTGGAGATTTTGGGGGGTTTTGTAGCCCATGTTGGTACCTGAGGCAGGTGATTTGCTTGTGCAGAATGGGAAATTAAAGGCCAAGAGGTGCATCTGCCAATGCCGCCCCAGTGTGAGGGCTGTGAGGGGTCTTTGTGAAGAGAGGCCGGGACTCGCCTGGAATGGCGCCCTGAGGGCAGAGGCTGCAGACTGGGCACGTCCCCTACAGCAGCTGCCAGGAATTGGAACCTTCAGCTGAACAAAGGTGTTACATTATTTTCACTTGGATATTAGCTGATAATTAGCATTCTGTGTGGCCATGTCTGAAACGTGCCATGTACAGCGTTTACTGAGGGACCTTGGAAACATCGGTGGTCTTTCACTTCGTCTGAGCTCCGTTTCAGGTAAAGTCGTCTTTGCTCGTGTTGTGAATGTTTGTTTCTTGCCACTACTGTTTGTAAATAAAATTTATAATTATCTGCTGCTGGTTATTATCAAGTATAATGTACTCCTTTGTAGAAAATAATTAGTATAATGTATTAGGGTTAGTTGTGAGTCTTCTTGATAATGTGTATGTGGGCGTGCAGTTTGTCATGGGTTTTGATACAAAGGAAAAAGAGGAAGATTAAAACAGTAGTGCAGATGATACAGACAAAAATACTAAACAAGGCTTAGTTGGTTGAATTTCCACATTATTTTTTTAAACAGTACTGTAAAGCATGATAGGTGTTAGAGCTGTGCTATTACATATCACTCTGGAATCTGTGCAGTGCCTGATTAAAGAAATTTTTATACAAGCCTAAGCTGCAGATAAGGCCATTTGAAATAAGTGCTGGTGATGGATAGACTTGCCGTAATAACATCCTTGATTTTCACAGCTTTAATGGTAAATCTACTTCATTTATTGCCATAGATACTATGTATGTTAAATGATCAGTGTTAGAGGACTTCAATGTAAGGGCACTTTGTGATTCTTTAAGAGTGATCTGAGCCCGTGAACAGTTTGAAAAAATGATTTAATATGTTTTGTATGATTGAAGGGGACTAAGCAGAAAAACATTCGGTATAGCCCCTGAATACAGGAGTATTTTCATGCTGATAATCTGCCTGATTGCTGGGTGTCACTGGAATAGTTTATTTTCTTTGAAATGTGCATCAGAAGTGAAAAGCAGCCCTGATGTGGACAATATCAGTGTGTTTAGCTGTCATGTCTGACAAAGACCAGCCAAATGTGTGTCTAAATCAGCTTCTATTTGCTCCTTTGGCCTTCAAAATCACCCACAAACTTAGGCCATGATCCTGCACCTTGGTCTGCTTGGGTAGGAAATTAGAGAGGGATATTTTAAAGGACCGCAGCAGAAGCCACAGTAAGGACTCTTGGGATGTCACTATTACACATACACTGCATTATTACCCTCTCACATCCTGTCTCTTGATAATAAATGTTTACTTGATTGACTGAAATTACACTTAAGTGAAACTTGCTGTAACAGTAAAAAAAAAAATAGTCACAGGCAATTGGCACCTGGATTGGATTTTCCTGAACTCTTGTAAGTATCTGATGTGTTTATTTAAATAAAATCAGTTTCCTCTGCCCTTTCTCTGTCCAAAGGGTTGATATCTTACTCTCTTGTAGCCTTATAAACATTTGGTGTGTTGGGAAATGTATACACGTCAGTGTTTAGGAACATCAAAAGAGATGTTGTGTTCGCATCAGTGATCAGCGCTGAGTATCAAGTAGTATTTGGGAAAGAATCTGGCATATCCCTCAGTGACTTATCTGGGAAGTGTGAATGGCATTTAATAAAACAGATTTTCCAGCAAACGACAGGCCAGAGCCTTGAAGCAAAAAGTACTTCTGCCCTGTGCCAATCATTCACTTTCTTCCAGCTCAGTGATTTCTCCCATGTAAAATGTTCTTGTATTTAAACTGGTCCACATTGCACCAATAGTGAGGTGTCAAATTCCTCACTGAAGCCATGTAATAAAATATGAAAACTTGAATAGTAACTAGAACTGGGCTACTTGTCACTGCATGGCCTGCCTGGAACCTGTGCCAGTGCCTCACCTTCACAATAAAGAATTTCTTCCTACTACCTAATCCAAACCTACCCTTCTTTGCCTTAAGGCCATTCCCCCTTGTCCTGTCACTACATGTCTTTGTGAAAAGTCCCTCTCTGGTCTCTTGGAGCCCCTTCAGGCACTGGAAGGGACCCCAAGGTCTCCCCACAGCCTTCTCTTCTCCAGGTTGAACAGTCCCAACTCTCTTAGCCTGTCTCCACAGCAGAGGTGCTCCAGCCCTGTAATCCTTGAAGTGGTTCTCCTTTGGACTCATTCCAATAGATCCATGTCTTTCTTCTGTTGGGGACTTCAGATATGAACAATCCAAAAAAATCTCTTTACCTTCCGTGCTCCCCTGTGCTTACCCTGGTTTCAGCTTTTGAGTTTTAATTTCATTCCACTTAAACCATTCTTCCTTATATTGTTCCTAGTAACAATGGGCTTGTTGCCTAGTACACCTTCCAAGCTTAAAATTGTAGTGTAGACAAGATGCTTTTGAATTTTAATATGCACTGTGCTTGCTAAGAAAGCATTAGTATTCTGTGTACTGTTTACTTCAACTAATAAAATTATAATGAGACTATGGTTTGCCTTATCTAACCTAATTTTTAACACATTAGGTACCTATTAACCAATATGTTCCTTTCTTTTTCCCCAAAAATTGTCGTTCACAGAAAATATCGCAAACTACTACTTACCTAAGTGGGAAGCCAGGCTTCCCATTTTAATTTTCTTTTTGACATAAACCTCAGTGTAAATATTTTTTTAACCACCTTCTAAGAGTTTAAATCACACTGTGAGTTACATCAGCATGCTCCATGACAGCAAATAATGCCTTATTCTTCCAAGGTCCTACGTTCTTTTTTACAGATCGTATTCATTTTCCATGAAAAAGTAATGCATTGCAGAATATTGTGACATTAAGCAAGTTCAGTTGTGTTCTGCAGTTGTTAATTACCCTTACAAGGTGGATAAGAATTCTGTGGGGAATTCCTTAAAAGAGAAATGCTTTGCCCTTGGGATGTGTATTACCATATGGAAAGCAGGCTTATGTTCTTAGTTAATTATCTTTGTTGTTTCAGTTCATTTAAAGGAAATGTAATAATTTGTTGGTTGTTAGTACCTGTGTATTTTGAAAAGGGAAATTGTTAGAATAATAAAGACCCCAAGGGGATGCTTACAGTACTCCAGAAAGACACTTTCAATTATTTTCTCCCAAGGCATTAATTTTTCTAAGCAAAACTGACAAAAATATTAAACAAAGGTGATATATGGCATCTTTGGGAGAGTATGTTTCATTATTATTGCTATTTTTTGCAGGTGGTTCAAAACTTTTCTCCCAGTGATAATCACATTTCTATTTCTTCTTTCTCTGAGTCTGCAATCACACTGAATTTGACAGCTTTGAGCAACAAAATATCAAACCAGTAATTGAAATTGGGTAGGGTGATAGTACTTAGCCTTGTCTCATGGAAATGTGAAGGTCATGGAAATAGGTGAGGGAAAAGCCAAGCATTATAATAAACAAATGGATATGGGTATGATCCTATTGAAAACAAAAGAGCCTGGGATTATTCCACCTGGCTGGTGACTGGATACTGCTTCTCTCATGGAAAATAGAATTCTTTGCTTTATAAGGTGTTAGGAAGCTCCTTGTTATTTGTCCATGTCATCCTGCAGAGCTGTGTGGAAAGGCAGTGATTTGACTTTTCTAAAAGGCTCATGACTGTGGCCAGGACTGAGGTCATGCTTGTTTTGCTGCTCCTGCTGTAATTATTGCTGCACAGTTCCATTAACTTTTGGCAATATTTGGAAAAGCTTTGACTTTTATTTTTTAAAAAAAAAAAGTTAGAGTAATTTTTTCCTCTCAGTCAAATTAAAATTGTAGTTTATTATTATTTATAATTTGTAGATTTTGCTAGTCAAGTATTTTTTATATAAGCTTGTGAAAACAAAGGGTCACATTGAAAAGGTTATTCCACTGGTTTCAAGTATTTGCTTTGGATTTACCTCCCTTTGACTGAGAGCAAGAAGCATCATCTAAACAAAAGAGCAATTATTTCCAAAGCACTCAGAAGTAAGTAGGTTTTATTGTATTTCATTCCCTAGAAGAAAACAAAATCAGCTCTAAGCATTTCTTTCCTAAGCATTAGCTTGGGAAATCATCATAATTCCTCCAAGCTGAAATCAGGAAAGGTTGGAAACTTGCTATATAGATTCCAGATTTGGTATCTGTGCTCCACCTGGCACTGGGTTGCAATAGAATGAATAGACCTTATTTAGGAGGAAAGAAATGGAACAATTGGCATCTGCTGCTTCCATGAATACTAGGAGTCTATGATTAAGATGTTCTGAAACAGAAAGAAAGACTGAAGAGGAATTAAAGAACCCCGTTCCTTCCTGTGTCACTGAACAGGTAACTTGGTCCTGTGCACTCTCTAGGGCATAGTCAGCTCCCTGTGCTGGGCACTGGAAAAACCAACAGACCCCTTCTTCAGTGTTCACAGGCAAGAGGAAACAGGTTCAAATGTGTTCCCACAGGGGTGTCTTGGAGCTTGGAACGGACTTCATCTAAAAATCCTTACTTAGATTCTCTTTTCAGATTGCAGTTTTTCCCTCTGCTTGCCTCAAATAGCTGGTTACAGACATTGCTTTAAAGTTAGGGTGGGTCAGAAAAATCACCTCAGAATGTCACCTCGTGTACCTCCCGAGCCACGTGTGCTGCCTTTGTCACATTTGTGCTTGCTTTGTATTCCAGTTCCCCTCCCAGAGCCAGGATTGCAGGGGTGTAATTGAGGGCAGCATTTGGGCAGGAGAATCTCGTCTCTGAACCAGGAAGAGCACGGCTTGACTTTCATATGCCTGAGGTTGAGTTTGCAGAAAGATGAGCAAATTTGCTCTGGAAATGCCAGTCAGTCCAGAGGAGAACTGTATTTTAGTTTGGTGAAATGGCTGGTTCTGACTAGCCTGGGTCAGACAGTGTTTAAACCAGCATCTTCTTGCAGTAGTTGTTGCCATTAGGAAGCAGTTCCCTGTGCCAAGGCCAGCAATGTTACTGTCTGATTCTAATTGACCTTTTTGTGGGGACACCTCCTTTCAGCATTGGTTTGGGTCCTGCTTAATTGGAGCAAGACTGAGGTGGGGCGAGTACAGGTGTTTCACTGTAGGTATGGGTAGAAAGGCATCTTTAGCAAAGCATATTTTGTTCTGTGTTTCTCCCCTCTAATAGTTTGTCACATCAGGTTATTAATATCTTTCAGAAAGAAAGAATGCAAAAACATTATGTGGAATGGAGGTAATTCTACAGTCTTTGGGGAAATGCTTTGGATGTGTGTGGGAGTATGGATTGCATTTATGTATTTCACGTCCCTGAATCCAAGACTGCCTTATCAAAGGAAGCTTCTGCCAGGCTTGTGGGGCAGGCATGTGAACTCTGTATCTCAAAATAGATGCTTTTGGTTCTGAACTGTAGTTTTCATCTAGTCTTTTAATTAAGTGTCTTTACACACCAAGAAGCATCCAGGTTTATGCTGTGAAGCTGTTACCTGCCTGATTATATTCCTGTTTCATTTCTTTAAAATCTACTTCTAAAAAACCAATTGAATGTAAAAGTATGCTGGTAATACAGACATATGATTTTCAGTCATCATGAACTCTGATTGGAGATTGAGGAGTGGTCATTTTAAAGTGCTTTCCAGATAAAGTGGCAGAAGATAAATATATCTTCTGAGCTGCTATTTTAAGCATCACAGCTATAAACGAGACTGACAGTAGCTTTTAGTTTAGGTCGCTTGGTACATCCCAGCTTATTATAAAACAAGCACATAGGCTGAGATTTAACACTGCCCTGGCTTTCTAACTTGGAGAGAAGAGCCTATGTTGGTGTTTAAAGACTAGGACATCCCATTTTAACTTAGTCTGAGGTGATCTGTAGTCCTGAGGAATTATCTAGGAGGTATTTGCCAGAACAGATAGCAGCTATATGTGTGGACAACTTCAATACTTTAAATAGGCCAGAAATAGTAAATAAGCAATGTATAAGTTTTGTTCTAGCCCTCTCAAAGAGATAAAGTTTGGTTAAAGGTTATATGACACTTAGCATTGTCTGGAGTGGCATCACCTGGAATCTTTGTCTGGTGTTGGAGGCAGCAGGCAGGAGAGCAGGCAATACAGCCTCTGTCAGCTTTGCCCACAGTAGAGCTCAAAGAGCAAGATAGTGAAAATAACTCATTCAAAGACATCCAGCCATTTATCTGTGTGGATTGGGACAGTGCAAGGGTGTCCTTGCTGCGTGCTCAGCTCCCTCTGACAGCCTGCAGCTTTTTCACTTTAGAGCAAAAAGCACAACAGCAGCTCCAGGAATTAACACTTGAGAAGTTTTTTTCTTCCCACCCAGCCTTATTTTCTTGAAGGATAGTCTATAGGAGAGGGAGGATTTAGGACAAAAGATTTATCTGAGATGTTAGCTGTATCACTGAAAAATGGGCAGGAAAACACCTCAACAAGCTGTGTGAGGAACTCAAAGGCCATTTAGCTAGAGAGAAGCTGCAGGGTGTTCTGAGCATGGAGCACAGAGGAGCTGAAGAAATACAGTGCATTAGACTTTAATGAGCATTACACAAGATGTTCCTAAAGTATTGATTAACTAGACATCAGGGACTTTTGAACCTTAAACGCCTGCAAAAGCATGCAGGGTTTAAAAGACTCATCACTACTCCACAGAATAAGAATCAGGTTCTGGGTAAAATGAACTGAATAAGGCAAAGTCTTTGGTACAGCTATTTTGGGCTACAAAGAGCCTTTGAGTGCTCAACAATAGCATCGGTGTTCGGAGCCCAAGGAGAAAAAAGAACAGACAAGCCATATATTGTGAAAGTCATGTATATGGCATTTAAGCCTGGCTAGGAGAGAATGAAAAGATCCAGATAAAACATGGTGCTGCACAAAAAAAGGCTTTCTCTCATTTACATCCTCTCCTCCTATTTGGAGAGACCTTTTAGAAGCAAGGACCATGAGAAGGAAGAGACATAATTAAAAAATATGTAAGTCTAGCATTTTCAGAACTCAGCACTTAATGTTCTTGGGGCTGTGATCACTTTCATAGGCTGGTAGTACTTTACCAATGGTGCAAATGTGCTCAACTCTTCACCTGAAGTGGTAGCCCTGAGTATCTTTAAAAAAAATAAGTCCTACTGCTAGAAATCAAAGGTGCTTGTGTCTGGTGATGTCTGTGTCTGTGAGGAGGTGAAGATAGTCCCACTGAAGAGATAGTAGGAGAAAGCAGCTATCAAAATTATAGACTTGGTATCCTTGGTGTTTGTGTTCCAGCCACTAACTGGTTTGGGTTGTTTTCATTCTCAAAAACTCATAAAAACAATGGAGGTATAATCAGATAATTTAAAGTAAATGTTGAATGCTGTCCTTTAGAAATCTTTATAAAGCTAGTTAGCTAGCTAGATACATAGACAAAGAGATACACAGATAGATAGATGCTACACCAGGAAGCAGAAAAAGGTAACAGTGGATGTAAAAGAACAGAATGTTAATTATGAAGTCTATGATAACTTGACCAAAGATGAGCATCAAAGATAGATCAACATCATTTGAATTTCCAAGGATAAAATTCTGGAATTAGATATCCCTGTCCTATGAAGAAAGAAAAAAGAAATTAAATCAACCCTACCAAAGGCAATAATAAAACTCTGAAGAAAATGGAGTTAAATCTGCAGAAGGTGAACCTGTATCTGACAGAGCGAATCTGTGTGGTAAAACACTGCAAGCCTTGCAGAACATGCTTATTTTAATGAAGAGCTGCTGGTACAGGGAAAATGACCTGGGATCAGTCCAATACTGGAATGAATGATGCTGGGACAAAATGTGCTTGAAGCACAGTTTGCATGATTACTATCTTTTTGATCTTTTATAAGCAACAAATTGCCATTCAGTGCAAATCTTGTGGTTATGTTTACTACTATACTTAGGAAAATTGCATTGCTGTTTGTGTCTGGCTGATCTGCTATTTCACCATTGATTAATTTAGCCCAACATGTGTATGTGTCTGATTAAGACTAGCAAATACCTGCTAAGTTATCATAAGAGACATAATTTTGATTAATTACAAACTAAGCAAAAGGAATTAATGATTTTTTTCCCCCCTCAATTCTATCTCCTCAGTGCTTCACTGAGTATTTAGAGATCTACCTTTGGACAGTTTATTCACCTGTGAGAAACTGCACCAAATGACAATCAATGGATAGTCCAGCAAAGTATCAGCAAAACATGGCCGTGCCCCCATGCAAAGGGCATGTAAAGGGTATGCAAATGTCCTTTCTCTGCTGTGATTTGTGAAGGAGAGTGTCAGAGACACAGCACTGCTAATGTTGGAGTACATTTGCAATTAACAGCTTTCACAGCTAACTTACATCCTTATCTTTCTGTGACATTTTAATCACCTCCAGAAGGCACTTTTTCACTTGAATATTCTAACATGAATGTTATCCTTTAATTGTAAACAAGCAGAAGTCAATTACTAGCAGTAGAGAAACTCAGTGCAGCAAACAAAAAAGGGAGTATGTATTCAAAAGATTTCACTTAACATCGCTCGCTCCTCTTTGTAGCAGACCTCCTACATTTCAGCATGCTCACTTTCTCCTGGGAGCTTTTGAATCCATTGTCAGTCTGTAAAATTAGAAAGAAGAGTGAGTTAAAACCTATGTAGAGACTAGAATTTTCCTATTACAAATCATCTCTGCCTCAGTAGATTATCTACATATCCATCCATTGCCAACTGTTCTGAAACCTTTTACTGCTGTCTCAATTTTCTTCTCGTAGTACTTTAGTGCATTTAACAACTAGGAAGTTTGCCTGAGTAGTGCTTGCATAAGTGAAAGTAAATTCTCACAGAAGAGATGGAGTAAAGGTGAGGCAGGCAAAGTATGAAAATGTCTGAGATGTGTGTAGAGTTGATGTGCAGAGTCAATTCCTACCTAAATAAACAAATGGCTGAATAGAGATAGTGAATAGGACATTTTGTGCAGATGATTACATTATTATCATATTCAAATAATAAAGACTCTATTGCTCGTTTCTCTTCTGTACATTCAAGCCTGTCCCATTTCACTTAGCTGGGATGGGGCTTGGGAAGATGTATGCACAGGGATCTGTCAGTTATTAGAGGCCAGATCCTGCAACAGGCTCCGGGATTAGGCCTGTAATTTGTTAGCACAAGGCAAAGCCTTTCCTTTAGATGTGTAAAGTGTTTCACAGGAAGGGGTGATGGAGCACCTCAGCAATCCTTTTCCATTAAGTACAAGTCTGGATTAATTTTAGCATATGAGAGAGTGTAGAAACACGCAAAAGTCTGAAGAGGTGGGAAATTAAAGTATCATATCTTTACTGGAGTCTATTTATGAGGATGATTTGTAAGCAGGAACCTGCTGGCCAGAGCACTAAACCTTCCAGTAAACCATACTGCTGGGACTTGTGCTGCTGCTATTTTAGCAAGGATTAGACTGTCACAATAAGGTGAGTGAATGAATAAATAAATAAATATATATATATCCTGTTAGTGCTGCATCTCAGGGGAGAGAAACAATGAGGTGGTGAGGTATTGATTCAATTATTTTCCTAATTAAAAAAAATACTGCAAATAGCTAAAGGAAAGGAAAGAGGGAGCAGAAGTGCTTTCTGTGGAAAATTATGACACTTGGCACATGATACAGATGTTAAATGTACCAAGGATGCTATGTGGCATTCATTCAGTCTCATCTGTATCCTGTTCATGTGGCAGGGGATATCCCTGGGGGCAGGGGAGGGGAGAAGCCATTTCATTTGCTCTTGATTCACTGCAAAATAATGATGGATCTACAGAAGGAATTTTCAGAAGTCTTTGTGGCCAGGATTGCTAAGCAGAAACATCACCATGACACAGAACTCATCATGACCCCACAGTTAACTTGGAGTTCTTCCATATACATGCTCAGAAAATATCTATCAGGACTTGATTCAGAAGAAATACCAGTCCCTCATTTAAGCTGTTTTGTTTGTTAAATGTGTATTTAAAGCAGTAGTATTTCTTAGATATCAGGCAATTAATTGTCCAGTATATTTGATTTTATATCAACGGGGCATGAAAATGCAGTTTCTGTTGCTCAGCATTTCCGTGGAGCTTGTAATGCTTGAACTGTGTGGATGTTCTAACTTAGGACTTCGTGTTTCTGTCTCAGAGGTTCTGCTCTATTCATACCCAGTGCTGTAATATACCTCTGCAATGGGGTTTAAGTGTGTTTCCAGGGAGCCTTGGGGGCTTTGTTGCATCACTTGGAAGTCTTGCCCCTGCTCACAGTCAGAAGTGCTGTTGCCTGTGCCCACTGCGTGGGTAAAAGCAGGATTTGGCATTTGTGCACAGCACAAGTGGCAGGTACTCTCTGGGCATGTGGGTTTGCAAAAGGAGAAGACACTTTCTGCTCGTTTTCAGTTCTCACTTGCCAGGGCTTGAGGTGTTGTTTGTACCTATAGGTGTGCATTTTCTGTACTGCTGGCATAGAGTGTGGCAGCTCTGCCACAATCTGCCTGATTTGTCTTAGGACACAGTAGTTATTTTCTTATCAAAAGATAATTCATGAGTATTATTAAGACAATGGATTTGACTTTTCAATGAGTTTATGTCTTTAAGAATAGTTTTCAGAGAATGAGTCAGCCATATGTTAAATCAAATTTAACATCCATTATGAAACACTGAATCATACTTTATATCTCTGTAATGATAATAAATGATCGTCTCTCCCATGTTCCCCTCATTTGTACTACCACTCATCAATCTTGTTAATATCACAAAGATTTATTAAATGAATAATCTTCAAAGTATAGCTGTTTTAATATTAATAGCTCCATTTTATGTTGTTTCTCTTACGATAATTCCATTTGTGTTTAAGCATGCTGACTTTAAAAGTAATAATCCTTTTTACAGTGAAATTTAATGAATAGAAAACCAGTAAATCAATAATAAAGTCCTCCTTAATGAGATTTTGTAATTATACCAATACATTACGAAATACAGAAAACTTCTGAATGCCCTTCACATGTAGGAGAATCACAGAATTAACAAACTACAGAATGAAACCTGAGGTAGTACTTAAAGGGAAGAGATATTGAGATACCATTGTGAATACATGCAGGTGGATAATGTATTTGGTCTATGTTTAAAAGTATTCCAAGACCATAGTATGATGCTCAGTGAGTTATGACCTAACTCGCTCCAATGTCGAATCTCTGTGTTAAAGATTCCTGCCTGATGATTTAGCTCTCATGATTCTGTTAACACAGAAGTCCTGGTTGTATTTGACCTGTCTTAACTTCTGTTCTCCCAGAGTCTTTGGTATCACTAAGTTATATTTCCAGGCAGACTGAAGTAACTGTACAACCACTTTGTAACGACACTGCCAGGAGGTGGAGGCTGTCCTGTGAACACCCCTCTGTGGCTCTGCTCAGTAGAGGAGGAGTAGCTGCTCTGTATTTTAACCTCCCAGCTCAGTAATGTGTTTAGTGTCTTGTTAGTAACCCACTTCAGTTTAATATCAAAATGTTTGGTGGTTGGTTTTCGTTTGTTTGTTTGTTTTAATAAACGGTTCTGATTCAAAAGTAGAGAGCTGGGGTTCACACAGGTGAGTTGGGTGATGTCTGGAATTGAGAAAACCTGGTGATCCAGAACATTTTCCTTTTGACAAAAGGAATAGGTCTGAGCAAATGAAGAGTGTGCCTGTTGGTTGAATTTGACAGGAGAATCCCTGGGCTGTGGGACAGTGTGAAGGCAAATCTGCTTTCCCCCTGGGTAGGGGAAATCAATGCTCTGATGTGCAGAGCACCACTCGGTGCTCAACAAGTCCCGAACCTCTCTCTGCCCTGTCATTAATAACCAAATAACACCCAGAGGAGCCAAATCTATCCCAGGCTCGCTGCTGGGGCAGGTGTGGAGAACTATTATTAGAGGTGGGGTTGGGGGACGAGAACTGCAGTTTGCTGCCTTGCCTGAGGTTCTTGTTAAGCTCTCAGCATGGGAGCAGTGGGCTGTGCTCACTGACAGCTGCTTATCCCTCCAGCTTCAATATTTTGCTGTGTTGCAGTTTCTGAAGTGCCTGCTCTGGAAGGCATGTGAACAATGTGTTTCGATAATCCAGCTGAGATGTAATGAAAGCATGAATGACAGCTGAGCACCCTCCTGGGACGGCCTTGGTTGTAGCCTTCCTTACTATCATCTGCAGATGTAGAAGTTTTTGTTATGTAACTAAACTGATAATCAAAAGATGGGCTGATATCAAAGATGACCTCCAGGTCATGAACCTTCAAATCAGACACTCTTAAACTTGCTTGAAGAAGAGCTGCAAAGGATGAAGTGCAATTCAAAAGGCATCAGGAACTAGCCAAACTAAGCTCAACATTTTATAAATCTAATTGTAGGGCGTGCTTTCCTGATACCCACAGCGAAGCGTCATTTAGTGTCTCATCAAACAGGAAATTAACTTCCCTTGGGTCACCTGTTACAGGAAAATAAACCACAACCTTATCAGTGTAACAACAGCTTCAAATTATACCTCTCAGTTCCTAATAAAACCCTGGGTGCACACAGCAGAAAACAGTGAATTTAGGTCTGAGAGTCTTCATAGCATATTTCTGGAAAGAAAAAAATAAAAAACTGATTCTGCCTATGTCAGTGAGAAAAAGCAGGAAGGCAGCATGCTTTAGTGTATGGAGTTAGAAGGAGTGGTGAGGGAAAGAAAGTGGGCAGGAGACTCAAGATTCAGGATCAATTCCCTGATCCATTATAGGCTACATATGTCTTAAAGTCTATGCCACTATTTAGTTTTGTTGTTCCTTTTCAATTCAGATTTTTATGAGCAGGTAGGTTTTTTCGTGGCTGAGGTATTTTAGATATACTATTGTATAAGTGATAAAAATAATTCCTTCCTCTGTTAGTCTTGTAGTTTTAACTTTATGTACTTTCCAGATCAAAATCCTAAAGGTAAACGTTTTTCCCTTAAAGAAGTTTTTATCTTAGTTCTACTGTCATTATTTTACTCTGAGCTTTAACTGACAAACTGAATTCTTAAGAATTGGGGTGATGAGATTATGGTGTCATAACAGTAAATGCTATGATTTTTATTCCATTTTTTTTTTAAATCTAAAAGAACATTTTGTGTATTACTATAGAAACATAGCTAACAGTCACTCTCCATTTCTACAAGCTGAAAAGTTACTTCCTTCTTACCAAAAGGAATTTAGTAGCGTGTAAGTTCCCTTGAGCTGCTGCACTGAATACCCAAGTGTTACAGCTCCTCGCTCTGCCCTTCCACTGGTCTCCCAAGCTTCTCTAACTTCCTGAAATCAGACATTTTAGATGACTTTGGCCTCTAGGGCTCTCACATTTTAAGAAATAATCTTCCCCTTCTGGACCTCAGAACTACCGACTGGAAATCTTATCATCCATTTAGTTCAGCATGTATTAAAATTTGGCAATTAATTATCTGCAGTTCTAATCCAGTGAGTCCTTGCAATTAACATCTGGGATTCAGCACATCAGTTTTGCTGACTTTTTAATTTAAGGACTTGGAGACAGTAGATCCCCTCTAGGAGAGCTGAAATAAGTAAAATCTGACCTATACCTGGAATTCTTAATCTGTTTCCTGTCTTAGAGCCCATCCTGTTACTCACTGGCTCTGTAGCACCTTGTTACTTATGACAAGTCATGGCTGTTAGTCATTTAACATGTGGCAGCAAACTTATGACCTGGAGTGGTCTAATGGATACAGAGAATGTGGAAATGGGGATTTCTAGGCTCTGTTCTCCTTTCAATAACCAGCAGGTGACATTGGCTGTTTTATGCTTTTGTAAAATAGATCATAGAATTGTAGGATGGTTTGGGTTGGAAGGGACCTTAAAGACCATGTAGGAACACCTTCCACTAAACCAAGTTGCTCAGAGCTCCCTCCAACCTGACCTAATCTGAATGCTGTTTGTGTTCCTGGTGCAACACATTTGATTAATAAAGAAACTGATCCTGAAAACCTATCAAAGGATGCTATAAAGGTGGAAAAAAACCCCCCCTGACTACTAAAATTTGTAAAAGTCTCTTCAACCCTCCTCATGGAGCTGAGTTACATATTGGTAGAATCATAGAAAGGCTTGGGTTGGAAGGGACCTTAAAGATCATCTTGTTCGAGTTTCGTTTACAAATGAGGCATAAACAGAAAAAAAGGGAAGAAAAAAAAGAATTTGTTTGTGTTTAGTGTTTCATCCTGAGGAACAAGGGGTAATTAATTTCTAGTGAACAATAGTGGAAAATGCATCTGATTATTTGTTTCATAGTAAAAAAAACATGGTACCACTTCCTGAAAGAACTATTGTAGAATTCACTGTAAATTCCGGTATAGTCAAGCACTCATCCATACCCTGTCTTGGAACAGAGCATAATCTTGTCTCTTCACATGTTCTGAAGCCAAGAGCACTGCTCAGGACACAGTCCTATTTTTGCATTATCAAAAACCCCCACATTCTACCTTAAATACATTGAAGGAAAAATGGACATTTGTCCTTCATTCACTGGGTGCTGAGATGCAAATTGCACCTGTGATACTTAAAATCCTGCTGACAATTCTGCTGATACTTAAAATCCTGCTGACAAATGCTGCTTAAAATCCTGCCCACAATTCATAAATCCCTTATTATTCAGCTGTGGTGAAATGAAGTGACAACAAAATGTTATTTACAAAATGATGCAGCAATGTCCTCTTAGGAGCAGTCACGAGTGATGACTCAGGTTTCTTGGGGTAAGCTCTTTTAGCAATTTACTTAATTTTTCAGTGTAATGTGTTTTTCTTTTGTGAAAGATGTTGTTAAATTTCAGTTGTGTATTTGTAGTGAAGCAAAAATTTTTGCTTGGCATAAACCACTTTTTTTTTCTTTCTCTCTTCTTGGCTTTGTTGCTCTTGCACTTTCTTACATCCTACATCTGTTTTCCTGAAGGATTTTGCATTTAGGATGGACTTGAGGTAGATTATCTGCGAGGGTGGGAATTGGCAGGTTTTTCTGTTTCAGTATTGTTTCCTTCTCTTGCCTCAAATGTTCCTGAGAACTGTGGGAAGACTGTCAGAATATGTAAAGGTATAACTTAATCAGCCTTCACCTCGTATATGTATATACCACAGAAGAAAATATAAAAAATCTAGAATAGGGCAACTACATTCAGTGATTTACAGGATTGTATCTAGAAGCTAGAATATCCTGTAGAAGGTGTGGATTAAATATTTAGGAGTTAAGAGACAAACTGTGTCTTTAGTCTCTCTGCTTGGCTGCAGGCATATGGGTAACACAAGGGAAGATGAACTCCACTGGTTTTAACTCACAGTGCAGTGCTTCCTGTGAGTCATCCCCAAGGGCAAACAGCCAGTGC
Source organism: Manacus candei (assembly GCF_025592945.1). Lineage (NCBI taxonomy): Eukaryota > Metazoa > Chordata > Aves > Passeriformes > Pipridae > Manacus > Manacus candei. The sequence continues at coordinate 8,555,233 of NW_026138073.1, forward strand.
CACACACAGCTGTGGGCTGGGGAGGGGCTGCTGCACTGACCCCCTGGAACAGAGACAGAGAAAACAGGGCTCAGTCTCTCGTGGCACCCACCTGTGCAGTAAACTTGTAATTCTTAAGCAGAGCCCTAGAAATAACAGAGAACACATCCAGTATCATAAAATCGTTTGGGCCTCTAGTGAACTAGAGAAATGGCCTGTCTTGGTCAGAGATCATCCTCAGCTCAGAGCAGGATAATTTCTTCTCCAAAGGGCAGCTCCCTTAAGCTATTATGAAACAGGCTTAGTAGTGGGAATAACTGCCTTCACGTTCTCAGGAAGCCTGAGCTGGCCTTCAAAAATTATAAAATTGGCTTAATAAAGAGGTTGATAGGAAAGAGAAGGACTAATCTTGGACTTATTATTGTTTTGTGTTTTGGTTTCTGAACATAGATGCATTAAGATATCTTTTCTTATCCATCAGGGAGATTTTAAAAAATTGCTTTGTGTTTTCAGTAAAAGCAGGAATATTCCTGAAAGCAATTGATCCCAGCAGTCAAGGGGAAATTCAGCTGTTACAACAGTGAGCAGCACTTCAGGAAGATGAAGCATGAGACTGTTCTAGTTTTTCTGCCCATAACATTCTTTTAGGCAAACTGTACGAGTGGTCCAAAATGGATTTGACCCATGTAATGTCCATTTGAAAAGTGAGACTGGTGCCAATAAAAGCAAAACCCTTTACAGAGAACAATGGAAATCTCTCTGTCAGACATGGGTACTTCTACCAAGCACATATGGAGAAGGAGCCTCCTTGTAATGGCCTAAAGAACACTGTCATCTGGCTCTTTGCTTGTGTTGTTTATTTTGTCTTTCACCTTTGTATTTTAATTAGCTCCTTTTTTCTTCTGTTGTTGTGATTTAGTTTACATGCCATGGAACATGCATTTGATTTCAGTACAGCATGGTAAGCATGCAAATAGCACTTGGGTAGATAGTATTTATTCAGCAGCTGTAGGTGTGTAAGCCATTTTCTCATCTTAATCTGTTTGGAGTGAATAGATGTATGTAAAATGATTAAGAAAACAGCAGCAGAACCGTTATCCAATTAGAAAGGCAGATGTATTTCAAAACCAGAAGCTTAAACTGAAGACCTAAGGAGTAACGACCCCTGCTCCTTTTGGCCTTCTTATGTTCCACATTTTTGAAGTGTCCTGCATTGAGGAATACCTGCCTTTTGAGACAGGACCCAGTGATTGAGTTGCAGCACCTTCTGGTTTTGCATAGCTGTGTGTTATCAAGGACTAAGGATGAGGTGCAGTTGTTAAGGGCTGGAAAGAGAAGGGTTGGCTGAACAGCATTTGCCTTGGGATTTAAGACTGAAACTTTCAGATTTATAACATGCTAAGCGCAGCATCTAACCTAGTCCCTTGCTTTAACTGTTTACAGAGCAGCAGGGTGATAATATAAGCGTTTTTGCTCACCCTTTTCCCAGACATTAGTGTTTTTTAAGCCAGCTTTAGCATTTACCTCTTTGTTTGAGCTTAATAGAAAAACACAGGGAGCTTGAACTGAGGTCAAGAGCAAAGCCCGTCAGCATCCATTTTCATAATGGTACTAACACTGAAGGAAGGAAAGTTGGTAAAGGAACATATTTAATGCAGCTTTGAGTCTCTGTAGAAAAAAGCAATGGTTTCCATAGCATCACCAGAAATGTCTCTCTGAATATGGAAGAGGTTGTTTAACTCTGGGCTCAGGGTTCATCTGGCTTAGCAGTGGGCACAGAGTTAAGGCACCTCAGTTCAGAATGCTTTTTCCATGGCCAGCAGGCAAATAGAGGCACTTCCTTTCACAGGATGGAAGGATTTCCTGATAGACTGCTGAGACCACCCAGTATGAGGAGACTTCTCTTAGGAGACTGATTTTAGAGGTGCAAAGCAGTGGGCAATCTCATAAGCATATAAAACAACTCGGATACTCATATTATGCCACAGTGTCTTTGACTCCTGTTCCTTGCTCTTGGCAGCCTGGCTGTTGAGCTCATTTGCTTTATGGTTTTACAGAAAATATGCCCCATTTGTTTCAGTTGGGCTGTGCTTTCACATTTAGTCCTCGATGTTCCCCTGGTTCCTGCTCTCAACTCCGTGCCACCCATTGTGCTACGGCAGCACAGCGTGGTGACCTGGATCAAGGGACTCTCCTGGAGGATTGAAACCCATCGTGTGGATTTGCAGCCTCACAAATACAGGCTCAAAACACTCAGGAGGTTTTAAAGCACTTTTAAAAAAGGAAAACCATGTGAGCAAAGAGGGGGAGATGAGGAATCTCTCTACAGTGGGGGGTGTAGATGGAGGAGTTGATTTCCAGGGTTAGCCAGCAGGCTGGTGCTGTTGGCAGAATCTGTCTTCCTCTAGAACCAGAATACACAACTGTGTATTTTCATCATCTTTGACATTAGCAGTCTGTGTGGATAGTTCTGGCTATTCTCTTTGCACTTCTGCAGAACTTTTGAAAATGGATTGGAATATCTTTTCAATTTAAAATGACTTGTTCTCTGTAAATCTCTGCTCAAAGGCATGTTGTGGATACTGGTTAATCCAACATTTCCTTCTGGCTAGCATGTTATAATTATAAAATGCAGAGCAGTGGAAGATGGTTTGGGATAACTCTGATTAAAGGATATTTCTGTGTGTCACAGCTACCATTGGACAGGCAGCAGGGCACAGCTTTGGAGTGTCATAACCTTTTACATTTCATCTGAACCGATCGCTAATGTAGATATAAAAGGTCACATAAGGTTTGACCTCTTGCAGTTCTGAATGCAAAAACCAACACCCAAATGCCTTTGTTCTGAACGTTTTGTAGAAGATGGGTTTGTAAGTGAGCCTACAGGTAGCTCAGTGGAGCTGCATCAGACTGCAGCAAGTGTGAGGGGCCAGAACCAGCCCTGCTGGGACTGAACTGCTGAGGAGCAGGAGGGATGGAAGGCATGCAGAGAACAGCATCAATTGTAGGTACTTTAAGGAGTAAACATTAGCCTGGAAAAAAGTGCTCTAGACAGAAATGGAAATAACTTTTTGGACAAATTATCTCAGCTTAAGCTGCTTTTGGTTTGGTTGTTTTGGTTTTGTGGGGGTTTTTTTATGTTGCTGTCTTATGGCATAAATTCATGCAGATTGTTGCAGTACACGGCACAGAGGATGTGACACTGACTGGACTGCAGGTAAGTGTGACACTAACCAAAGTACGGGAGAATACACTTGACTGGCAAACCTTTTGGCAAAGTCTGGGTATTTTTTGGTGGGGGAACTTGTGTGTGTGCATATCCAGCATAGTGAGATTTTTTTATTTTATTTTTTTTTTTAGATGTTTAGAAATTGCCAGGAAAATAAAAAGTAAATACTAATATTTAGTTTGTGGCTGGTGTCTCTAGTCCTGCTAATATCAGAGGCATAAAGAGCCTCAGGGAAATGACCCCTGTTGCTAACTATGTCCCTTTCAAATGGATTGTGGTAGAAGTCAAGTCTAAAGCCTAGAATCTTATTTTCTGGGTCCCCTGAAGGAGCAGGTGCTGCTGAGCTCAGCTGCTGGCCCTTCTGGAAAGGGAGGAGGTGGCAGGTTACAGAGCCAGCCAAAGGGGAGGGAGGAAAAGGCAAGGGATGTGTATGCATTAATATATGTGATATGCATGCATGTGTATGTACAAATAACCAATCGATCTCTTATTGGGTGTTGCTCTTTGGCCTTTCTTATAAAAGTATTCATTTAATATTTTCCTCTCTGAAAAACCTTAGACTTGTTTTATTAGTGTGTATTTTTTAATTTATCAAGTAAGTATATAAATAACTGGGGCAGATATATTATTAATGCAGAACACTTAGTGCATAAGTCGCTGAAAGTCACAGATGTGTCATAAAAATAGATGGCAATCAATAGTCACAGGAAAATGTTATTTGTTTCTTGCAAAGCTGCAGCTATAAACTCCCCTTCCTGCCAGTAGGAGTGTTATTGCCAGAGCTCTGCATAGGTAGTTCAGAACAGACCGTATCATTCACAGTTTTAAAGAAATCAACTTCAAGAAGCAGACTTTCAAGCAAATGCAGCACTGTCCTATATTGCAGAATAGGGCTATTTAAAAACAAACTAGGAAAGCTGCCCAGGCTCTGAAAGGAAAGATGTCTTTGCATGAAAATGAATATTACCTCTCCATAATGTATGTACCTTTTTGGCCACTATTTCATTAGTTTTCTCAAATAAACATAGGTAATGTAGCATGGAAGAGGGGATTTCCTGAAGGTTGCTTATTGCTGTAAAGCTAGAATTTATTAGAGCAGGCTTGCAAGCTCAGAGGTGTGCATGGTATTTAAGTTATTCTGTGAGTGCATGATTTGATAACTTGAATAACATTCAGAAAGCCCGTCTACATGAAAGTCTTCACTTTAATTACAAAGAACAGATATTAAAACAATCCCCTTTAACAAAAAGGAGCCAGTGCTACACCCCTGGACCTATTTCTTGGCTGTGCTCATGGGCCCATCTGCAGATCTGATATTGTCCATCTTTTTGTGATTGTCCCATTTTGCACAGTCCCTATGATAGGATATGTATTTATAGGAGATACATTAACTACAGTTTTTAAGTATGTTGCCCTGACTCAGTTCTGATGGCTTTGATTTTTCTTAAATGATTTCATTGTTTGGTGTCAGTGTGTCTGATACTCCTTGGGTTCTTGGTAAAGAAAAAGCAGCTCGGATTTCTGGTGGGCACTGGGACTTGTGGAAAACAGGTGTGCAGGAGCCCCCCTGGAGAATCTGCAGGCACAGCAGATAAGGGGTGCTGTCTTAGGGTGTTGATTTGGCCAGACTTCAGCCATCTCTGCTGCCTCTACCAGCTCTACCAGGTGAAGCAGAAATCTTCCCCTTTCCTCTGCCCTGGGTAGGTTATTCCCATGGGTGGGATTACACAGCCTTCTAGAGCATGGATGGGCGGGACTTCAGGGATTGACCCAGTCTAATTTTCTGCCAAACAAGGAGTGTTGGCATGTAGCTGCCACCTTGTTTTCATGGGTATACAGGTTCTGTGACTTATGAGTCATGATGCATGAAAATGAAAAAAAACCTGTTGTGATGTGCTTTTGGCATGTTATTTCTTTTCATGGATTTCTTATTACATTTTGACAGGTGTCTGACACAAGAAACTGTCACTACTGTGATTTAACCTTGGTGTGCCATCTCCAATTTCAGTGCCTAGGACTGTGAAACAATAGAACAGATCTGAGCTGTTGAAACTTCAAGAAAATTACATTTAACTTTTTTTTTTTTTTTAAGAGATGCTCTGTGTGTGGCAGATTTTCTTTATCCTGGTACTCAGGGTAGAAGCCAAATTTGTTCACATTTTCTTGACTGTAAGGTTATTTTTTTATGGTAATTATTCTCAGAGAAGTCAGCTCAGACCAGCCTGACATCTTGCAAAGAATTCAGTAAAATAGAGACAGCTGGTTTGCTACTTCCTTACATAATGCTAATTTCATTCATTATAAATATCCAAGCTGTTAATACCAAAACAATGTTAGAGGATGTTACGTGGATAAATGTGAAGCAACACAAACGGGTATTTTTTTAGATAATTCATCCCCTCAGAAACCTGCGGTGAGTCAACTCCGGTCTGCTTGGGCCCTGCAATTTTGTTTTATTTTCTAGTTTCCAGAATTTTTGGCTAACAAAAGACATGCCTCTCGGTTTGTTTATCACATGCTGCAGAACCTGGTGAACCCCGTGCTTGTCTCCCTTGACTCAAGGCACTGGCAGAGCTGTTGCTCTCCTGTGCAGCATCAGAGAGGATTTCAGAAGGGCTCCACAGCCTGGGTTGCAGACGGGGTCAGGAGGGGAGCCTTACATCCAACAGCCACAAAACTGGGGTCCTGAGGCTTTTGTGTAGCAGGAACCTGATGAGATGAGACTGAGTCCAAATCAGCAAGTGCCTGGCTCAGTTTCCAGCGCCGTGAGAGGCCCCTCTGTGCCGACAGAGGAGCACCTAATACAAGTCATTAGTGCTCCTGGCAGTGTGATTCCTGCCAAAGGGAAGTCTGGCACTGCAGAAATATGTTGCCCTGTGTCAACCCCAAAGTATCAAAGATGACGTTGTTGTCACCCGACAGTGCTGGTCGGTGCCGTGGCAGGGGCTGTCAGCTGGGCTTCATTGATCACACTAAGCAGCTTCTTTACTTTCAATTACTCATGGGTGTCAGGAGGAGAAAGAGAACACTAGAGAGGTATTATATGTAGTGGCACTTCAAAGGTGATTACTCTTTCTTCCTATCAATCATGTTAAGGAAATTCTCCTAGTGCACTTGATAATCCTATTTTCCTTTGAAGGAAAGAAGAAGTCTTGATTCCAAGCTAGCCATAGAATTAACAGTGTCATTACACATTTTTGAACTCATTAGAGTGTACTTAGTATGCCTGAGATGTAATAGATTTGAAAAGCAATTTCTCCAGTGATGATTTGAAGTGGATAACAATTTTTTCCCCAAACAAATTGTAAATCAGCTCATCAGTCTTTTTTCCTAGATTCTGATGTACAAATGCTTCACAGCTATTTAGTTGTTTGACTCGTGAGGGGTTAAAATTAATTTACAAAAATAATGTAAGGACACAATATAGCAAATAACGTACATAGAACACATTTTGATTGAATGCAAATTCTTCAATATGAATTCCTAGCCTGTTGTGATGGTTCAATTTTCTATTGCTTAAATCATGGTACCTGCACATTTAGATTAAATTCAGGATTCACGTACAGCCAATCTATACGGAGGGTTTTGTTTACTTTGAAATCAATAGATTTGATAAGTGTGGGGTGGAGCAAGATTTGAATCTTAATAAAGATAAGGGATTTATTGTCAGCCCTTCCTGATAGGTTATGCCTGTTCTCCTGACGTTTTTCAGACAAACTGTTTGCTGAGAAAATGACACCCGAGTTGTGTCTGTAGCTGGAACATTCAGGTGATGCATGTGCTGCAGACTGGAAAAACTTTGCAAAGGCCTAATGAGTCAGATCTTATTGCTCTTGTCTTTGTAAAACAAAAGCCAGCAGAGACTGCTGGCTTTGCTGCAAAAAGGGGGGTGCCTCCAGGAGACCTTTTCAATCATACGTTCCAACTTTTCTCCACTCTTCATTTCCTTTATTTTACAACCCTTTCCCAATTTATTTTACAAATCTCAAAAAAAATGAACCCCTTGAGCTTTGTAGAGACCACTAATGACTGTGTAAGTGAGCTCATTCCATTTCCCCTTGGGCTTGATTACGTACCTGACAGAGCAGAAGCTTCCCAAGGGGTCAAGGAGTCTGAGGGGGGGAAAAAAAAATCAGACAAATCAGAGAGCTTCAAACAAACCCCCCTGCTTCCATCCCCCAGGCAACACAAACGAGTCAGCAGTGTTCTGAGATGGAAAAGGAGCAGCTCACTTTGAGATTTCATTTGTTGTTAGTTCCTTCCCAGACTCAGCATGGTTTGGACACTACATTCAGGGTCTTGTACGAAGAATGCTTGTTGTTCTGTCTGAGTGCAGCTGCTGGGAAACATTTTCTTCTTATTCTTGCCTCAAGGCATTAGTAAGTTGATGGAAAACACAGCTGACTGCTCTGTGGTATGATCAGGATCACCGAGATCATTAGGTTTCCTGGAATACCTAACCTGTCATAAACCTCTACCTGATTTCCATAATTAATTTATCTGTAGAGAGGTGCCACCCACCTGGTCCTTGATTTCCAGTCTTATGATCATTTGCCTTTGTGAGCAGGGTATTAGTATATCAGACTGACAACTAGGGATGCTGTGACCCAGAGATTAGATGGTTTTCCCAGTGTCATAATGAGGAATTGGAAAGGCTGTGAATAGCACTGAGTGTCCATCCCCTGCTCTAACTGCTAGAGGTGAAGACCTAAACAAAGGACATTGTATGGAGGAAAATCATTTGAGCCAGCATTCGTGACAGCTTTTGGTTGCAACACATTGAACTGTTATAACACAAGCACATCACACCAGTTGGGCAGAAGTGTGAGTGCGAGATCTGCAGAAGGTTGCAAACGTTGTCAGTGTATCACAATTATAGCCACCACAGTACCAAACAACGCTGTGAAAACGCAGGGTTGTGTAACCTGTAAGTTCTCACATCTTCCCTATGCTGGGTCTGATTTGGGGTAAAAATAGGACAGCACAGGATAAATTGAAGGGTCTTGGATTGCTTCTCTCCTTGACAAGCTTCTGTTTTTGCTTTGGTCAGCTCATGACAGAGAAGTGAGAATCAACCCTGCCTTTGATGCAATGGTGAAATGCCTTAATCACTCTCCAATGTATTGAATATCTAAAATCTGTTGTTTTTCAAACTGTTTTGACTGCCTGTAACTACTGGGAGCAGCCGTTCCTCCAGAGCTGGGGACAAGAACCTGTACCTGGTGATTAGTGGCTGCAGTAGCAAAGACTCATTCTCTGCCCCTGTGAGCTGCTGCCAGTAGTGGTTAATGTATATGCTTTGTGAGCCCTTTTGAATTCTTCTGCCTTTCTCTGGGGAAAACCATTGTTTTTCCGTGCTTTGATAAACACTGAATGATTCTGTTTGGGCTCTGTTAACAAGTAGTTGGCAGGAAAGGTGTGTGGGGCTCAGCAGAGAGATTATTCTGCCAATCTGCAGCAGATCAGTGCCCTCACAGCTGCCTCTGCAGGAAAGGTGTTGAAGATCCCAGACTTAATTCATTTGTACTATGGGCATATCCTGTATTAGCAGACCCCTCTGTTACTGAGGTGGTCATTCCTGATTTCATGAGTATTAGGGAAGAAAAAGTCCGATTGTTGGCAGGATGCATGTATTTAGAGGACCATTCAAACACCTTGACTTTCAGCAATTTTTTTATTTTGTAGTGACTTTCAAGCACGTTAAAAGTTTAAATCTTACAGTCTTCAAATTTCTTTTAGAGAGATACGTGGATATTAACCACGAATATGTAAGACCAGGGTAGATAAAACTACCAATCTGAAGACAATGCAATTCTGATAGTCAGGCTAATAAACATTCCATCTTGTCCTTGGGCAACTGGTGAAATACTTGCTGGGCAGCAAGGCCACAGATGGCTTCTTGCTTCCACAGTCCAAAGTCCAGAGATGCCTGACAATGACGTGTGAAGTAGTCAGCCAATACCTGTGGGAGCTGTCCTTTACATCCAGGGTTGTGTTGGAGTCACTGCCTAAATATGTAAGAAAATGCCTGTCTCTCCATTCAGGTGGAATTTCAGAGATAATGATTACTTGCTGATTTGTAGGCTAATAGGCTGGAGGGAAAAATGCTTTTTAAAGTATGAAGTGCCTGATACTTCTTCAAATGATGGCAAACACGTGATTAGAATTATGTATTTTGCTTTAACTTTGTCACACTTTGATGTCCTCATACCTTTGAGACAGGCATACAAAAGTATATCTATTTTCTCCTTCTGTGCCTGTGCTGAATACAGTGCTGACTGTTTGCTCCCTCTCAGCAAAAGATGAGAGATGCCTTAAAAGAAAACACTTAACCGTGGACCTTGCTATACAAAATGCTGGGTTTATCTCTTCTATTTTTTTTTCCTCACTAAAATAACAGAGATTACAATTGGTTTGGGACAACTGTTTCCATGATAATTATAGTTGCTACCTGGTAAATGAATGCTGGTAAATGAATGCTTTCTCTGGATCTGTGGCTACAGTAGTTTCTGTTTTAGGGTTAACAAGAAATTGCATTTGAAAAATATCACAGTAGTGTTTTCTCCTTAGATTTCACATTTGGGAATTAACCCAGATTGTATTATCAACATAATATATCATTAAAATAATGACACTAAATGATAGTTTACAATGTTCAGTACACACTGAAGTGGAAAAATATAATTAGCACATCTCTGCTGCAACTCTTTATTAGTTGGTATAACACCAGCATACATTCTGGTAAGGACCCTAAATCACAGACTGTCACTGCAGTCCTGCTGTCAATAGACAGTTGCAGCCCTTAGATGAGCATTACCAAGTTTTCTGTGCCACTTGCTTTTCTCATGCTCATAATCAGGGGTTTGATTTTACTGTGACTCCTTGGTGGCTAGAAAATGTTGCAGGATTCAGGGGGAGCCATAGAAATGAGTTATAAACCACAGCAGAAGCTGTTTTCAGGGTTTTTTCTATGTCTTTTTCTTTTTTTTTCTTTCTTGTCTTTTCACCCTTGAATTAGTGCTTCTTTAAAAGAAGAGACAGCGAAGTGAGAGGGTGGCGGTCTGGGATAAGAAAATATTGACAGATGACAGGAGAGAAATAGATGGGGGAGGGAGTAAAGGAGAATGAATGGACAGAAAGGTTCTGCACAGATAGAAAAGGAATGGAAGCACGAAGAAGGAGACAGGATGATGTCTTCAGAAATGAAATGAAATAAGGCCTTCTGCCCCCATCAGCCTCATGGTGCCCCTGAGCTGCCAGCCTTGTGTTGTTATTTTACAGAGCTTATTTGTGTGACAGGATTCACAAGTACAGGTCTGACTCAGGTCCTACAGGAAGCAGCAGGTTTGCCAATGATCTCAGTAGGACCAGTGCTTGCCTGGTCCTGGTAGATAAACCCCCTACATTTTAAAAGACACCATCACCTTGTAGCTTGCATTTATGCACAAAGGTGACATTTTGCATCCTAGTGTCGATAACAACTTGCTACCAAAACAGAAGGAAATTACATGTAAAAATACAGTTTCCTCCTTTATCTCCTGCAGTTGCCATTATGCAGTGAGGTACTTAAACACAGTACCTGGGCTTAACATTAACTAGAGGCACAAATCAGTACAATTGCTGAGAAGGTACTGCCGAGAAGGTAGCCAGGATTTGGAGTCTACCAGACTGTTTCCTCAGGGAGGAGAAGCTGATGATCCAGAGTGGATTTCTTTGCAGCCATCAAGTTTATTCACAAGGAAAGCACCCTGTGACCCATTTCCCCAGACACATTAGACAGCAGATAACAAGACTACTTTTCTTTGTGTATGAGGCCAAGCCTCTTTCTTGGTTAGTGCTTTACTCAAAGGCTCTGTTTCTGGTCTCACAGGGCAGACTTTCCAGTTCTGCTCTTATTGCAGAACTTTTGGGATGTTTCTCTCTGTTAGCACTTAAGAGGTTTAAGGTGTTTCTGTTCTTTCTGCTTTCTGCATACATACATGTCCTGACAGAACTATCCAGCAAAACATTCCTGTCCATACAGGCTGATTTCTAAGTAGCTTTCCCCAAGATTTGTGTTTACGTGGATGAATTGGTATTGTTGGAATTATTCTACTTTTTAACTGCTTCCTACGTTTAGTCCAAATGAAGTGGAGCTACAGATCCCTTCAGATCTCACCCATAATAGTGGCTTTTTGACTCAGTTCCTAGATTTGTTGTGGAGGACAGGTGTTTTCTTTCTACCAAAACACCAAACAAGAAGCAGGAAATCCATTAGCTTAAAAAGGAATAAAAAAATGGTAATTTCAAAGTGTGTTACTTAAAAAGAATCCTGCAAATGTCTCTGCTTTTGTAATGAATTCAGTAAAAACAGAATGATTCTGAGGATTCACTGTTTAGTCAGACATTGTTTCTGTCATAGAGGCTGTCCATGTCTTCTGAGCAGGGTGTTTGGGGTACAAATCTGTTTGTTCGGATACTGCTCAGCTAAATCCTGCTTCTCCTTGATGCATTTGTTAAGTGGGCCAAAACTCCAGCAGCAACCCCTGTGTCATCACCTTTTATGCATTTTCAGAAGGAGGTGAGACAGAGCACAAAAACTGGCTGGTCCTGTAATTACATGTAGGTGGCAGGCCTGGATTGTGCCTCTGTTAAGCATTTTGCTACAGCAAATCAGTCCTGGTGTTCCTATATCCTCTTGCTGGTTTCCCACATCTCCTGAGAACCAGTGAGCTGGACAGTTGTTCCTTCGTGTTCCTGGTGTTGAAACGACAGCAGGGATAGAAGACCTGCTTTAGCTGTGGTGGGCATTTGTGATTTAGCTGAGGTTCTTTTCATGGCTCATTAGGACAGCACAGGGAAAGAGAGATCCTAAAACCAAGCATAAATACTTATATTGAAATCAATACTGGCTCTTCAGGTTCACAGTAAATATGTTGTGCCTAATAGGACGATCCTGAACCTTTGGAAATGAACTGGAATTGTACGGCCTCATTTTCTGTGTATAATAATGGACCAGAAACCCAAATATATTACTCAGGTCTCTTTCTGTATCTCGATCACATCAGATGATCTTTCTTGCTTTCCTTTTTGCATTGCAGAAAACTAATTTGAAATATAATTATGTTGCTGCCAGATATCAGCGTGGCTGTTTGGCTGCCTGTGAGCACAGTGATCACCATTTGCTAGGTGACATTGTGTGGTATTATCTCCTCATCTATCACAGTCTCTTCCTCTCTCCTACTTGCACAATTCCAGCTAATATCCCAGCATCTGCATGGTGAGCCTGCGTGGTTAATGATAGTTGTGTTTATGCTTGTTTGGTTTTGTTTTGTTTCTTTTCATCCCAGGTCAGCAATGATTGCAAGAAGAGACACAAAGGTTTGTAATCAACCTGTGGTTTTATCAGCCCAGAAATTGGGGTGGTTTTATTCAACAGTGGTTTTAATATTTTTTTTAGAAAGGATTTTTTAAAAAGGTCATTTGAAAATGAAAGCTGATGGGGTTTTTTCCCCTTTTTTTAAATAATGTTAGCATTGACAGGGGGAGGGTGTTTTAGTGAGAACAGTGAGGGTGCCTGCTTTTCTACAGAGTATTGTCTGAAGATTTGATTCCATTTTGGTCTGTGAAAGCATCACTTACTTGTCATGCTAAGAAACAGAGTTTTTTTGTTTTAAGATTGCGACTTAGTGACACCTGTCTGTGCTTTGCTGTTTTCTTTTCTTTCTTTGTTACATGTAAACCTTGATATTTCAGGCTTTTTCCCCCCCTGAATACAATGCTCCGTGACTGGGAGCTCCCATGAGGAGCACTTGCAGTGCTGGTTCTGTGGTGCACAAAAAGGCAGCTGGATGGTGCTGTGTGTGGACCATTGGAGCAGTGGAGAGGCCTGTCAATATGGGGGTTTCATTACCTGGAATATATTAACATGTGGAGCTCTCCAGTTTCCAGGCTTTCTTGAGAAAAACAGGAAACATTTTCACTTGAAATATTACTTGTTGTGTGTCCATGCTTGTGTTTGAAGAGATTCTTTCTGGATGATTCTTGTAAGTAATTGGCACCAGGCTTAGGATCTTTATTTAAAGACAACTCTTTCTTCTCCTCCTCAGGAGATGAAAGCCATGCTGAAAGCTATGTCTTTGAAAATGAATTTCTGCTGTTGATGGGTCACTTGATGTGGTTACCCTAAGAACCAGCCAACTCTGTTCTACAGACTGAAATTACTCCTTTTTGAAGTTTGAAAAACATGTCAATATGTGTACTAAATTTTGCAGTCAGAAGAAAACAATCTGCAACTTTAAGCCTTTCTGGGTCTCTGGGGGGGTGGGAAATAGAAGATAGATAAGATCATGGGGAAGTCTCAGGAGTGCCAGTCTATAGTTTATCCTCTGCACTTGGCAAAACAATATTAGCTGTCCTGGCAGCTCTGTGCCCAGTGATGAGACCACGTTGCCACATATGTCTGTTTTACAGCCAGTTACTCCAAATTGTTGTAATTGTTCAATGGAAAATGGAATATCTTTCCTTTGAATGCTGCTTCTCCTTAGCATCTGCTATTCTCTAGAACTCATGCAATCCCCAACTTGGTATAGGAACCATTCACTACAGCTTTATCAAATATTACAGCTTCCTCATCATGATGACTGCAACACGTTCTCATGCCAGAATTACATAAAAACATTCAAAAGAGATTTTCATGTGTTGTCTAATCTGTTCTCTGTCCCAGGGCATGTCACCTGTGCCTTTGCCACCAACACAAGATCCCACAGTGTCTTTGCAAACATCTGCCCCAGGGCTCTACTTGGCATCCAACAGAAAGATTTTCTTTTCTCTAGTGGTCCCTTTGTGCTACGGTTTAAGTTCATTGTGTTTTCTGGCCAGACACACCAAGAACAGCATCTCCTCTTTGCAGCAGATCTATATATATATCAAGATTTTTATGTTCACATATTTTCTTCTTTAGGTTCCTGTAGCCCATTACCAGTGATGTCATTTAAGATTTTTATTTAAAGCCTTCAGCACCCTCCTTAGGCAGAAGAAGTTTTAGGGAGCTCAGTGGTCACTGATGTGTGACTGCTCATCATAAATGAGCATCATCAGTATAGATGTCTTACATGCTGACCAAAACCTGATAAACAGAAGTAAAATTCCCATATTTTCCACTTTATTATATCCTTCCAATTGGAGATTTAAATGCTCCCATCTTCTAGACATTTTTTCATATGACATGAAAGAAGTAGCTGCCCTCATTCTGATTTCTTTGCCAAGTGAGATTAAAGATGTGCAAGATCTCTTTAATTTTGCAATAAAATCTTCCCAAGCTCATTTTATCCTTTTGTGGCTGGTTGATGTGTGTTGGTTGCTTCAGCTGTGCCAGGCTCCTTTGCCTCCATTAGCAGGCATGTGAATTAAGAGCCATTTTGCTTTCACTAGCGTGTGTCTTCCACTCTCCTGCCTACAGGATATTGTGCTTATTTGCTGTAATGCCACTGAAAGTCTTTCCTAACACAAAAAAAAAAAAGAAAAACAACCAAGAACAGCAGGCTGTAGTATGCAACTCCCTGGAATTTTTGCTGCTTCAGTAACTGAGTAACTTTAATATTTTAACTTGCACCACATTATGTGCTGTGTTTCCCAGTACTAGCATCCATGTGTTTTTCTTTTTCTGTCCTTTTTTTTTTCCCTGGGTGCCAACAGAGGATAATGTGCTGTCCTTGCTGGTTTTGCCTACAGCAGAGTAATTTCAATATGCCATTCTTCCTTTGGCAGAACAGGAACAGATGACACTCATAAAACAGATCTCTGCATTAGTCCTGAGCCCTTCTCCCACATCCCTGGCACCAATAAGATTTATTATTCTTCTAAATATCTCCTGGCAGGCTACTCAGAATGTTGGAAAAATTAAAATAAAGGATTTCAGTCTGAGCACAGAGAGCATGCTTTGCTGCTCAAAAGAGTGGGAAACTATATTCTTCTGCCTGTTAGGCAGAAACACAAAGGAGATGTATCGTAAAATTATGGATAAGCAAGATGTTATGTGGACCCTTAGGGATGACCTCCAGTCCTGGCTGAAATGGTGAGCAAAGCAGTTGTCTGAACTAGTGTAGTATCTCTGCACTCCCTAGTTATTATTGAAGGTCTCATCCCACCATCCCTGTGGAGTCAGAAATCACCCATGGAGCCTGAGGGAGGCTGTGTGGGACCAGGAGACAGTGTTATGGTGTCTAGTGCTCAGCTCCAGGGTCTCTGCTCAGCTCTTTAGCCAAGACACCTTTTCCTTCTGCCAATACCAAGATGATCTATTGCTAAGGTTGGACAGTTACTTATTGGCAAGGTTATTTTTTTTTTTAATATTAAGAAGATAATAACCAGTCCAGGAAGCCTCTGAATTTTTTATAGGGCAAAAATAATTAAAAATATTATTGGAGACTCTAGAACTTCCAGATACAGAATTTGGAGCATCCAAAGCAAAATGTAAAACCTTTGTTGCCAGTTACTTCTGCAAATATGACAATTCTGCCAATAAATGCACTGCTCTGGAGTTGCTATATAAATGGAATGTGTAAGTTAAGCAGTTTTGTAGTTTATTGGGACAAAAATTTTGTCAAAATTTAGGATCTCTGGGGGTTATCCCAGTTAGAAGCTAAGACTGGTGCTTGATGCAGTGGATCCTTCGATCCATTGCACATTACTCAGAGGAAAGAAAGTATGCCAAACCTGCACTGAAGGAACCAGCCAGAAATAATTTTGCTGCACATGCCACTATGACCCCAGTTTTTTTCTTTTGTCTCAGCTGAAGCTGGGTTGGGTTGTGCTTTCCTTTTAATCTCTTTCTGACCTCTCTTTCAAATGTGTGAACACAAACCTAAATGATATTCAGAAAACTGCTTTTTATTTGTGTGGAGGCATAGCTGGAACCTGCTACATTTTTTTCCTCCTGAGTCTGTAAGTGAGCTCAGTGATCCCCCACAACTATCCCAAATGAAGGGCAGCTGTTATGGTCATCGGTCTCAGCAAGGTTCCCTGCAAGGCACCATAACATTAATAGGTGGTACTCAGAGGTTATTTTCAGTACCACTGACACAACGTTGGGTTAATATATTGATTTTATGGGAGCCCAGAGGGAAATGAGAGAAGGGATGATAAAAGCTTCTGCAAACACGACAAGATGTTGATTCCCACTAGTAAACCTCTTTTGGGTAATAGTATTAGAGACTGTAATATCCTCCCTGCTGAAATAAAACAGTTTTCCTGTTTCCAGCCGCTGTGGGTTGAACAGCTGACGTGGCTGGGAGAGGTGCTCTAACCAGCAGCAGCCTGTGGGCCAGAGAGTGTCTGGGCTGCTCAGAGATATTTGTTCAATACTGCTACAAAATGCAGGGTGCTCTTTTTGGGCAGTGTGAAGGAAGGTAGGAGATACAGCGCTGTGTGAAATCCAGTAGTGAAAAAACAAGGTTTCAAGGGCCATGCAAATATTTTCACCTTTGTACAGCAGCCTTCAAAATAAGCATCTGTGAACAAACAACCAGCACTTTGCTGCACACTGTGGGTCTCTGGAATGTATGAATAATGGTTTCAGTTTTAGAAGTGTCTTTCACTCGTGTCATTTCAAGGGAAATCATAGAGGGAACAAGAGTGGTCTGTTACTTTTCTAACATTCCTAATTAGGGAGTGACTGTGGCTTCTAGTGCTTGGGGGAAGATGTATCCCTTTCTCAGAAGAGGAGTATTGCAGCATTTTGCCTACTGACACACCTGTTTTCTCAGAAAATATAAGTGTTCCCATTCTCCAGTGATGTTGGGCATTTCTCAGTAGATCTCCAGGCTTTCCAGGTTAGTCACAGCCCTGTAGGCACTTTTGTGGGCTTCTCCCAGAGCCAGAACTTGAGCAATGGGGTAGTTTGGAAAGGTCCTTCTCTGATTTGTACCTCCCCCAACCCCTGTTTGCAGTCTGAACCCTAAATTGCATACTGATCATGAATGGAATAATATATGGTGCACACATCCTGTCCTGTCTCTTCTGACATCCCAAACATGCCCACAAGTCTCGCAGCTGAGGAACCCCAACAGCTCTCAGAGGCTGCAGCTGCTGAACATCCCCAGCCTTTCTGCCAGAGCAATGTTCTCTCCATCACTCTCCTCTTCTCCTGCCGATTTCTAGGAAATAGCTCTGACTTCTTCTGTTGAGACTGTTCCCAGCTAAGGTTTATCAGCCCCCATTGCTCAAGGTCAAAACATTTGGGGATGGGAAAGGCAGGGAAGAGAGGCTGGTGCCCAGAGCAAGGGACAGAGAGCAGGTTTATTGCCTGGGCTTCTTTCTCTTAGGAGATGAGGAGACTACGACTTCTCTGGAGCACACACTTAGCAGTTAGATCACATAGAAAGCTCAGATAAGACTTGCAGTCTAAGGGAAAGGTCTTTTTCTTTTCTATCAGGCAAAAGAAATGGACCTAATACTTTGGGAAAAGGATGCAATTCTAATGAGAAGCAGGGTTTCATTCATGTTTCTCTTGAGAGGCTTGTAATACTAATAGGCAGCATTAAACTCTTCCAATGGAACTTTGTCAGGAAAAAAAAGTTTCAGTTGTTAGTAAGCAGTGCATGATTTCTAGGCATCTGTTAAAGTTTATTTTTTTTTAAAGTGGTAAATGTCACACTGCCCAAGGTGGAGGAGACAGTGAGGATTTGTGCTTTGGAATTCAGTTCTTCCTAGAAACATATTTGCAGCATGTTAAGAGCATTAACTATTTAATCATATTTCTTAATATTGTGAATAATTTAAAGGGAATTTAGCTTTGTAATCATATAGAGTACATATCATATAGATTATATAATCATATAGATTATGTAATCCATGTCTTGGATTTTGTCGTTTTGGACTTTAACAGTATTTAAAGTCAGTGATCAGAAAATAAATATTTAAATGTCCATATCTTTATAAAAGTGCTTTTGATCTGCCTTGAAACGCAGTGTATTTAATGCTCTTGAATTTAAGAAACAGTCATTTGTTAAGAGACATTCTCAATTGAGTTTAGTGAAAATATGGAGCTAACGTGCAAAGTAGTCCTGAACTAGAGATTCTTTCTAACTTTGTGGAAAAAAAAATGTTTTTAGTTAAGGGGCTCTTCTTTCTGTGGTAATAGAAACTCCTATATTGCTATAATTTCTCTTCCTTGAGCCTGCCCTTTCTGAACAGGGCTCATTTTGCATGATAATGTATGATTACATTTATAAATTTTTCCCAGGATACCCTGCTGGCACCAACATGGAGAAACCTCCAGAAGGAACCCAACAGAAATAACTTATGTGCTGTGATTTGCTACACTCGCCTTCTGTAGTAAAGAAATATAGATTGCAGGGATAATTCAGATATTGAAGAGGACCTTCTGTTGGAATACACTGGTGCAGGTTTCCAAGTTTCTGCATTTTCACTCTGCTAACGGATCCAGCCTTTCACCTCCCCAAAAAATTGACTCAGAAAATGTTATACCTTTTGTGATACCTCAAAGATGCATTATGGAAAAAATGGAAAAGCAGTAAAAAAGGCAAATAGGTAAAGTTAACAGCTTCTGTGGCTCGTCCCTGAGATGTGTCAGCAGCTGTGGCTTTCCTGAGCCTGCAGTGCAACCCATTTTCCTTGGTGAATCTCGTTGCAGCTTGTTTACAACAGGGCTGGAATCAGTGGCAGGGTGGGTGCTGCAAAGCCTCACTGTGTACCTTTAAAATGCATGGTAGATCTCCCCATTTGGGATGGAAGGAAATGACAGAGTAGAGCAAAGCAACTACGGCACATTAGTCATAGTTACACTCCTTCATTACTGCTTCAAATTGAAAAATGCCAACCACTGCACAGCTCGCTGGAGTAAGTTCAGAGAGAACTGCACACATTCAAAGGTCAGGAAAAGGAAAATTATAAACTATATTGTTTTACTGCCTCCACAAAATGATTTATTTTTTCTTTGTCTTACTTTCGAAGTTTAAAAGATAGAGGGATTGTGCGAGGGAATGAAATTTTAGGAATTAAATTTACTTGCAATGCAACGGCTTTTTTATTTGAGTGGAAAGCTTGTCAAGCAGGGCTGTATTTATAGGCATCCTTTGGGAACTGTGCCTCACAAGGTGAGATTTGAGAAGCTTTGGAGGCTGATTTCTGGATATAAGGCATGATAATTTAGCAGGATAGTGGGAGTATTTGCCTCTCCTAACTGCCTAATTTAATTTACCATTTTTTATAATTAGCTATAAAGCACTTTCATTTTATATTTTATATGATTTCCGTGTTGTGGGATGACATTATTTTGCAAACTTAGAACATTCCTAATTCTTTCAATTCTTTCTATTTAACAAATAACGTGTTACAAAATTCCACTACCCAGAAATTGTTCTGATTTCTTGGACTTTGTGTTTTCTCTTTTTTTTTCCTCCTTTTTTCCCCTATTTTTTTGAGACATTCTGTTGTGTGACTGCATCTACTTATAAAGTTAAAACCTATATATGACTGTGCTAAGAATATTTATGAGGTAAACATTCCTGTGTTGTTTTGTGTTTTTTTTTCATTAAGTTCATCTGGTATAAATATTTTTGGTTTGGTTTTTTTTTTCATTAGATTCTTTTGGTGCAAATATTTTTGTATGTACAAACTTCAAGGCTAATGGGTCTTAATGCAATTTTGTCTGAAATATGTTATAAATCAACAGATTTCAGTTTGTGTATATGAAAACGACCAAATAGAGAATAATCATAAAATGTACTCTCTGTTTCTGGCTGAGGCTGTTGTGTTAATCATAACTGTAGCATGGTCTTGACTTCCACTCTTCCTACTGATCCAAAAACCAGAGATTAAAACATGCTCACTCATTGACAAAGTCCCTATGGGATTCTGATAAGAATGAAACAGCAATAATTGTTATTTCAGGGAAAATAAAAGATAACCAATAGTTAAGGCATTTTGAGAGATCCCTGTTCAAAACCAGTTGGATATAAGGCATTTGTTATTCCTGTATGTGTGGTAGATTTTTACATTAATGTATTTCATTATAGTTTTTCTCAAAGTGTGGGTAATTAATAAGTCTCCATTATTGGAAAGCTTTTAGGTGGATTTAACTCAACTGTGCCCTGGGTTTTTCAGCCAAGGCTTTAGAGACTTGAATGTAAATTATAACTTCCTTTGGCACAGAAAAGCTGTAGAGATGCAGCTTGTTGGTAGGGACAAGGTTTGCTTAATGCTGTTGTCAGGAAAAAAAGTCTTCTCATTTACCTGTCTTACCCCATTTGATATTTTCTAAGGGTTAGGTGCAAAACTGAGAGAGAAATGTTCTAGCATGATACAATTTATTAACAATCTGCTTTGAGTGGCAGTGTTCTTTTTATGTAACACAGGTAGCCACTGATAAAATAAGACACTGGAATGCACAAATACAATGTAGTCTGTTTACAGGGGGTCCAGCAGAAAACCATCAAGCCAGTTGTCCTTATAAAGTAGAAATATGTAGTGAAAAGTTTTCATAGAGTTTCTTCAAGTCATTTTCATTTTAAAGTCTACTTCTGTGTTAGGAGAAGATGTAGAGGACCAACTAGCATCAAAACCCCAGAAAGACTGAAATGGCAAGGAAGCAAGCATGCATTCCACATCTGCAGTTAAGGGCACGAAGCCTATGAATTTTGTAATGGCACGCTCTCATTTCTGAGATTACTTTAATTGCTTATGTAATATATTCAGCACTGAATTTTAATCACTACACAGTTTGTTGATTCTTATTGTGTGAATTTGTAAAAATAACAAGTGTACTGCATAATAAAAGAATGATATTTTTGTGGATCAATAATGAAGGATTCAGTGATCCTTAGTTAATCCCTACATATCGATTCCGTGATCTAAATTCATTTTAAGTTGATTTTTCTCTGGCTGTACTGTAGTGCTGTCCTCTGAAATCTTGGTGGTACTCCTCATTTGTTATATTAATATATATTCCACATTAAAAATACGTCAAATGAATCAAGCAATTTAAGTGACATTTGATTGCTGAGGTACTTGTTTGGCTGGGGGTGGTTATTATTTCCGTCTAATCATAATAACCAATTTGCTATGAAACTTCATCTTTTTATTTTTCAAACAAGGTATAGAGCTTCCAAGAGTTATGTTGCAATTTCTTATTGCCAGTGTCTGTCAACCATAAATAATTGTGACTGTCTTGATTTTTCTTTACACATCTAGATAGATTGCCCAGTGGAGCAGAGAATACCAATTTAACACTATTTAGGACAGTATTGTGAAGTATATCTCGAGCTATGAATTACCACTCAGGAGATGCTGGTGGGAAGCTAAGTTCAAAAAGGATGTTCATAAGAATATGACTTTCTTAAATAGAGTTTCTGTGTGTCAATCAGTTGGGTACAAAATGAAAAGGTTGCATTTCTTTGTGGCCTTTTAACAGAGCAAAGATTTTCTGTAAATGAGAGCTTGTTAGATACTGAGTTCCTTCTAAAGTCAACCTGACAGCGAGTAAGTAAGAATGAAACAGTTTTAAAACACCAAAGCATAGGATCCTAAAAAGTGGAATAATCCAGCTGGTTTTTATAATAGTCTGAGATTAAACCAATACTGATTAAATTTTGGGGAACCTGGAAGAAGAAAGACTGGACACTGACTTCCAGAAAACTTGGGCACAGGACTTTACAGACTGTAGGAGTCTGACATGTCTTGAAACGAGCCCTATAAGTTATACAGTTATTCCTCAAAATAGCTTTAATGGTATCCCTTTGACTCACAATCCTTCTCTAGTCAAGTTTGCTGAGGCCAGTAGTTTTAATTCCTAACAGTGGCTTACCAGATTCCATAAGTTAATGGTGAGTACAGCTGAATGAATTAGTCACTCTTTAGGTCCTTAGAAGAGACAATCAAAATCACATTATATATAAAAAAGGATATTATATAACTGGATTTCAATGGTTTGTAAGCTAGTAGGTACTTTATGGAACAGATAAGAAGACTCATTTCTTCATCTTTACTGTCTGTAGCGAGTCTGCATCTTGATCCCAGTGTTGGAACAGACTCCCAGCAAGCACAGTTCTGGTGTAACAGAGGCTGGAGGAGACAGGCACAGGTGTAGAACGTGTGCAGGTTGGTTCTGATGCAGCACTGGCATTAAGTGAATATCCTTTGTCTCACCACTTGAGTGGATTTTAATAAAAGCTCATAGGTAACGTCGCGACGGAAAGCTCTAGACACCTCAATATGAGAATCCAGGAACTTCATTTATTGTAGATTGACAGTAGCTTAATATACACTCTATAATAGGTTCATGAATATTACAGAAATCAGGCTCATTATTGGTACTCGGTTAGGTGGTGATATCATCTTAACTGCTTCCCACTGTTTACACAGGTGGCTCGTTAAGTGCCTTTGTTTTGGTAATGCCCAGCTCCTGTTTCTCAGCTCAATTTAGGATACCCAAGGACGCTGCTGCTTTCTCACGGCCCTGCTATCTCAGACTTTCTCATGGGCCTAGTGAAAACTGCATCTTATACTTTAGCAGTAGTCTTGTACTTTAGCAGCTCATCCATAGCCTTAGCCATGTTCATATGTCCTCGCATTTCTAACCAATCCACTACACATAGGGATTCTTACCTGTGTGTGTTTAATATCATCAGATATTTCTCTGTGAGCAGTGTCTGTGGTGAGGATGTTGAGCAGCCCCTTAAGACTAATTGCCTGGTAAAGGGATACAAAGTTCTCACTTCCAGAAATGTACCCCTTGGAAGCTATTTAAAATTTGGCCTCTAGTATTTAGACAAAAAGTTTGATTTTGGTTATTTAGTCAATTGAAATGGGCAGCTACTGGCACCCAGAATAGTTGGAATTTTTCTTGGAAACATATGCCCTACAAATATAATCAGTCTGGTTTATATTGCTGCTATTACAGTTAGTGAAGTGTTTGGTACATAGGAGGAAATAGGTTACTTAGCTTTACCTTTGAAATGTGAAATGGACTATTTAAAAATAATTTGTCTCATTTATATTTTACATGATATCCATAACTTTGTTATTCAGATTGGACTGTCTTGCTTCAGGGAGATATTATGAACAGCTGAGTTGTTGTTATATACATATTATTTATACTCCCATCTTGTGTCACATTATCTGCTTGATCATCTAAAGTCACAAGATTACAGGAACTATATAAGATATTCTCTCCCCTGCCCCTAAAATCAGTAGATACAATTCCCTAGAGAATTGTAGGGAATTCTAGGGAATCTGTCATTGTCTGTTCTATATCTGCTGCTTGGAGCTTGGAATTGTGCTGTGCTGTAGTCAGAAAAGCTCCACAGGACCTGACCTGAAATTCAGCCAATTCATTGAAAACCTTTCCAGTCACTTTGAAGAACTCTCTGAAAATTTTAAGCATGGTGTAAAATTCCTAAATTTGCCAAACCCTCCCCCCAACAAACCAAAACCAAACCCACAGTCAGGTACTAACTACAAAGCTCAGTCTGGGATATCAGAATCCAGCAGTAGTTAAGAGACTTACATATATGTGCAGGTGTTCCCACTGTTGGGAATAAAAGTGTGGAAAGAGAAATCAAATCATTTGAGGCAGTCAGGAAAGCCACAGTCCAAGACATAACTTTTCACTGACTGCTGCCCACTAGACATCTGCTGACCATTGCTTGTTTAGCCTGATTAAAGAAAACCTTGGAATGATATTTGGCTGTGTATTTCCATGTATGTGTAAATATAATGAAATGGTAGACAAAAATTAATTGCTTTTTGGCCCTCTTCCCATTTTTATGTTGTCATTCCCTAGATCTTTGAAGTCAGTCTTGAGGCCCAGTACTCCTACCAGGGAAGGATAGTAAGCTATAGATTATTATTGCAGAAAGAGAGCCCCAAAATATGAACTGAAATTAAATTGCATTGGGATTGGTTCTAGAAATTCATCATCTTAGGCTTTAAGTTTAAATCTGTCACATGTTACCAGGTTACATTCTGTTGGTTCAGTTGGTTTTCACCAAATTGGCTTTTGTTAAGAGAGTAAGAAAAATGTTTAGATAATTTGTGTGTCATCTTGAGAAACCCACATCTGAGCAGGAGAGAAAATGTGTTGTCGCATGTTCTTGATTACAAGAGCATCCTGTTTAAACTAAAAAGTAGGAAGTAAAAGTTCTGGATCTGGAGTCTTGGCACAAAAAATAATCACTGTTATACCAAGGAGAACAGTAATGAAATAAATTCCATTTTAAATCATATCTTGGTTTGAAGAGATGGAGATCACACTGGTTTTAGATGTTATGCTTCAGACCTCTAATACTCTGGGAGTCTCACTGTCCTACCATGTAGAATTCTTTATAAATTCTTTGAACCTGCTCAAATCCATTACTGAAATATCTTGCTTTGCTCTCATACCTGAAGCCAAATATCCTTCAACACTTCATGAAATTACAGGTGACTGAGCTCAGAGTGTATTTTCTGAGTCACCAAGGCAATTTTTAACTGCCCTGAAGAGGAATGGGCAACAAGGCATGTTCAGGGGCACCTGCCTGTCACACAGGCACACCCGTGTGAGTTATGGGAGGATATTTGTCTCTTCTGCTCTACTCATTGCAGACTCTTAACAATGTTTGAAGCACAAATGTTCCTTACAGGCGCTAACACTGAGCTGTTTTGGATTTTTTAATCCTGCTAACTCTTTCATTCTGTAAAATCCTAGGCCATGTAATAGATTTACCTATTGTTTGTGGCCTTTTAAGTTGCATTTTAAAGATTCTACCACACCTGCAGCTTACAAGTGATGGTGCAGGGTGGTGAGAGGAGAGGTGGCAACTCTGAACCTCTGTCTTGGGAAAGAGGAATGCTGTTCCTGCTCAGAGGTTGGATTCACAAGTGGTTAAGCAATGAGGAACTGAGGTTTGATTACTGAGGTTTGAATGATGGGCAGAAGGCAGGGCTGCTGATTGCTCCTGGTGGCATCCACCTCCTTCTCCTGTGCCCCTGCATGAGTGCCCTGCATCAAACATTTCTTAATGAGTCACTGACAGTTGTTGCTTCACTGGGGCAGCAGCACATTATTTTGCAGGCTCCACTCTTCCTTCTGCTGCAAAGGAAGATATTTAAGGTGCTCAGTGTTTTCCATGGCAATGAAGAGTTGCTGAGACTCTTACTGCATTCTGGTGTCTGAAACACCTCTCACGGTTGAGCACCTACTGCCAGGTGTGGCTGTGCATGTGCTGCACTCGGGTATGGTTCTGCAGTCCCCCTTTCTGGGTAGAACAGGAGTTTAAAAATGTAGGCAACAGAAGATCAAGCAGGAAATTCTAGAGATTCCCCAGACTCACTGTGTGACATGCACATCCCATGCCTGAAGATGTCTTTGAATTTCTCAATCAGTCTGCTGCAATATTTGTAGCCATATTTATTCTGTCCTTCTCCAGCTCACAATTCACTGTGACCAAGCTCCTTGAATCCTAAGGTAGGATTTACTACTGAAGTCCATGTTGATGTTTGTGGGCCCTGCCTTTTGGGGGCCAGTTTTGCCTGGGTCTTTTACCATGCAAAGAGGAACAGCAGACAGAATAGATGTAATCTGAAGAAACATCAGCTTTCTAGTGCAAAATGCACATATAGGAGAGCTAGGACAAATGTACTGTGTGGAAACACATATGTACAACATATGTACAACATATGTACTTATATGTACATATGAATAAGCATAGCATAATGTATTTAGTGTGCTTCCCACCACCAAAGAGATGCCAAAGGGTTTCTGGTGGCCAGGGAGGAGGGGAGGGGAAATGTTGACCTCCATTGTCTCTTCAAAGAGGCAGATCCTCAGTCATGCTGAGGATCTTCTGCTTTTTTGCTTTTTACTTCTTATAGTTTTATATATTTCCAAGTCAGTACTTTTGTCTGTGTAGCTCATGATTATCAACTCAACAATTATACTTTGATATTTTTTGTTCTTCTTATCATGCAGGGCTTGATAAGAATTACAACTGATCATCATAGTTTCTATCCCAGTTCAGCAATAATTCTCTCAGTAAAGCTGGACTGAGGTCACCCAGCAGTGTTGCCCCAAATTAGTCCTTGGGCCACAGGTATTTGAAACCTGGCTCTAGCTTACATCTTTGGCAGAAGAATGATCTGGGTAGTTATGTGGCTGGGTGTGTGCTGTGCTGCTCCTGTGCTGGGCAGAGCCCCTTTCTGTTATGTAGTTAAAACCTCTCCACTTAGCCAAGTTCCTGTTCCCAAGACTTTGGTTCCTTATTCTGGAACGAGCAAAACTACCTGGAAATGAGGCAGCCTGTAAGTGTTGAGAAGTTGCAGGTGTGTTACTGGGGAAGGCTGTGCAGAGCCCAGGCACTGCAGAGGGTGCATAAAGCTGGGTCAAGAGTGGAATTAGAAAGACTTAAGCATAAATGGCAACTTTGCTTGTGGGTAACCTGTCTCGCTTCTCAGTTCCTCTCTTTGTGAAATGGTTTTGCTGATATAAATTACAGAGCACACAGCGAGGATTACGTGATTAATGCTTTGCATGGTATTCTGTGAATGCAAAGTGCCATCTATCTTCTAGATGAAACTGTTAGGAGCAATATATAAACCTGAAGAGTAAAGATTCTGTTACAAATTTAGTAGTAGCCCTTATCTTAACATTTTAATTCATAAAACTAAACTTGACTGTATATAGATTTGTCTTCAGACCACAGTGTTTAAAAAGCATTGGTCTTTCTACCATGTCATACTGCAAATTATTTGTGTTTAAAAGGATTCTGATTGTGTAACATCTGACTTGATAACATTTTTCAGTCTTTTCATCAAGTTTGTATTTTTATTTTAAAATGTAAAAACTACCACCCTCAATGTCAAGCTGTCAATATTTTATTTTTGGGGAGCTTTAATTTTTGTCTACTCAGGATGAAAACAAGTGGACAACTTCCAGAATTTTCTCTAAAAAGAGAATTTCATTTTCCAGTTCTTTCAAATATTTAAATAATTGTAATGCCAGAACTGTCCTGCTTCTCCGTGACTGACAGTTGTGTCTGTACATGTCAGTAGAGCAGGTCCATAAGGACTGGTTTCCAAGAGGCAGGGGGGACCATTGCTCCGTTTGGAAGCAAACCAGCTGGAGCTGGAAGCAGGTTCTTGTTTATGTGCTGGCCATTCCATATTTTAAAACCAGAAGAGTTGGTTGGGTAACATCTTTTACCAGAGTGAAGGATATTCAATAAACAAATAACTGATTATTTTTGTACACTAAGAATTAGGGAACTAGAAGCTTATTCAATGGTTATCCTGATGTATTTCCTGAGTGTTGTGGACATCACTGATATGTAATTCTACTCTTGAGTACTTTCACAACATTTTATTTGTTCATAAATATTCTAATGGCTCTGCAGTTAGAGATCTTTATACTTAAGCAGCTACTTGAAGTATTTGTAAAGAAATCTTCAGAGTTATACCACTGGGCTTGAAGACTCATAATCAATGTGGAATATTATAACTGTGCATTATAGGTTTCTCATTACCTTTTTCTGGTCAAGGATTCAGTTTTAAAATACTCTTTTCCATCTAGAGACTCATGTGTCTAGAAGAGTGTTTGATAGGATTTTTTTTTTCTTTTTGTGCTAAGGAAGGGTAAAGTGACAAGGAGATGCACACTAGAGATGTCAGTTCATAGCATCCTGAATCTGGAATTGCTAATGAAGTCTCTTCTGTGCCTCATAGATGATATGCCAGTGCAGCTTCAAGAGGATAGAAGTACAAAGCAGTCAAGGGTACCTTCCTTATCACATAAGAAGAGAGGTTAAAAATACAAAAGAATGAGACTGTAATTCTGAATGGGAATGTTCTATTATTCATAAAGTATTTTGTTTCTGTAGAGAATCATATTATGAGATGACATTCAGATCTTATTACTCCTTTTGTTACTGTTGTGCTGTGCAGCTGTTCCACATTAGGGGGCTTCTTCTCCATTTGCTTTGTAGAACAATCCTTTTTCAGTATTTATTTGTATTTTTAGGGTGTGGTAAGAGAGGAAAATGTACTTTCTTGGATTTTTGGCTCTTTTAAAAACATGCATTATTTCTTCCTGAGTCACTTAGCAATGTGATTGGATATAAGAAACTAATACCAGAATTGAAGTGCAGAAGTAGTAGTAAGAGATACATAAAGAAAAAAAAAGATACTTCAAAGTGCTGATGTGCTGTGCATTTGTAGCCCTCTTCATATGTTGCTATACCATTCTGCATTTTAATTGTGACACTTCAGCAGTAATACAAATGTTTTCCACAGTTTATTTGTATGCAGTGTAATAATTCTCCCTAACTGGTGTCTCTTTGTGGGGCTTGTGTTCCAAGTGGGGCACAGGAACTGCTCTGTACAGTTGTGTGATGTCAGTTGCGGCTTCCAATTAGTAAGGATAGTTTTTTCTGCAGAAAATTACATTTTCCATTTCATCTTAGGGATATTTGTTTCTTCTCAGTCTGACACTGTGATTATCCACTCTATACCCGAGTAGAAACTCAGGTAAATACTTCTGAAATATAACAGAGCTCAAATCAGCACAAAATATAGATAATAATCTATGGAGTTGTCTGATTTAGATTTGCTATTCAGTCCTTATGGGAAAAATGTACCACAAATTTTTCTCTGTAGCACCTACAGCAGCATTTGTAGCGGTGCTACTTCCAACAAACCTGCTATTTAATGCTAGGTAGCAAACAACACCACACTGCAAATCTGTTAGTAGCTCTGGTGAATGAAAAATATTTAGTCTTAGGACATGATTTCCTTCCCTGGAAAGGAAAATGCAACTCTCTCCACATTGCATCAGCTTAACAAATTCACTCTGAAGGGTCAAAGGCTGCTGTGTGTGTGACTGAGCAAAGACTGGCACAGGAGGAAAGAGGAGCTTCAGCTTCTTCATGCCAGTTAGTTTTTCAGCAAAAACAGCTTCCTTTATGGTCCCACCACTAAATTGTTTGGCTACAAGCAGAGCAAACCGTGCATAAATGCAGGATTGTGGGTACAAAACTGTGTAGGTGATGGGGATAGGAAGTAATAGAAAAGACAGTCAGGATGCTGTAAAACACAAAGCTCCTGCGAGTCCTCTCTCACACATGCAAACACAGAGATTCCCTGTCTCACACCCAGATTGTCACATAAGCTAACAACTGTGATCTCTATGTGATCTTAAATAGCCAATATTTACAGTTTATCAGGCTGCTGAAACAGGGCATGGTCTGACACGTGGGTTTTGAGCTTGTAAATGGCACAGCCTGTGGAATTGGCACGTTTCAAGAGCAAGAATTTCCATGCTATACTACAAAAGCCTGAAATTTGAAATGAAAAACTAACTTTGTGAGCAGGTGAGAAGTAAGGTGGGGAATGCAGCCTGCATTTTGACAGGGACACCTGCACATGGGAGGTACTGCAAGTTTGTGGGTTGTTTGTTTGTTTGTTTGTTTTTAATGTGTGAGTGTTAAGAGAATCAAAGTCTGACGTAGTACCCAAAGAGAAATATGCCATTTTCCCAGTCCTTGTGATCTCTGTTATTAGAGTTCATCCTTGATGAGTGCAGAGATTTACATAACAGATACAAACATACAAGAATCCCTGCATAAGAGCACAATATCCCAAATCTCCAGCCCTCTGAGAGCTCCATTCCAAAATAATAGGCACTAGACAAAACAAGATCTTAGGGCACATGGTGAGCCACAAGACCCTTGTTGTTTGCCACAATATTTAATTTGTTTCTTTCTAACTCCTCGACTGATAATTGGAATACTCAACCTATGACTTTTAATAAGCTGCCAGTCCCAAGGTTAATAGACTGAAGTTCTGTAGACGCTTTGACTTCTTGTGTTTGAAATAAATAGTCTGCAATAGAAAATGTAGATCAAGACCTCAGAAATCAAATTGACTAATTTTACAAAGAAAGGAGAGTAATAGAGACTGTTATTTACAATCACTCTCTTAGCACATTTTATCTCTGTTTCTTTTTGTTAGATAAATGCCTATGCAGACAGATATATTTATCAATCTAGACATGTATGCAGTTCCTGCAAATATATCTGCCATTCTGCTTGCTTGCTTGAGCTCTCTCTTTCTCTCCAAAGCTTTGTATCCTAGTGATTAAATATATAGCTAGGTGTCTATGGCAATTTTGTAACTTTTATACGGGGGGGAGCTGTAAATTTAATTATTCTCTACAATTTACATTATAATCTGTGACCAAATAGTTGGGAAAAATCACAACCTGTTTCAAAGTTTCGTGAGACCTTAAATGATGACCCAAGAGCTCAGTATTTTGTTGTAAATCAGAACTAAGACTTGTAGAAACGTGATGTGGGAAGGATAAGGACAGAAAGAAAGCCAAGTAGTGTTATGAGTCCACTTTTACATGAAAATGATTGAATGGGAATTGTAAATTAGGAAATTGAAATACTACAAAATAATTTGGTACTCAAGAAAAAATCAGACATTATTTTCTCTGTTTGTTTTCCATTATTACATTTAACATGTAGCTTATATTCTTAAACTTTTTAAGAGGTGACCATTAATGGTGACTGTTAATAAGACTCAGAAAACTCTGATTTCCAGAAGAGCAGAGCAAATCTAATGCTGTGGGGCTATTTAAAAGTTGTGGCTGATTGGAGATTGTTAACTTGGAGTCTCCTCCTTAAAAGTTGTAAGTTTGCCTTTATGACCAAGTAGCAGAGAGACGTAAGTTTTAGTTAATAATGCTGATGAAAGGAAAAGAAAGTGATGCTTATCACTGTAAGTTTGCAGCAAGTGGTTCTTATGGGACTGGCTGGGCAGACTTGAATTTGATTGCAAGTTGTGCTGATAAAGCTGATAATACTTGTGTGAGATTTCCATGTATCCTTCAACTTGGTATCACTTGTCAATTCTAGTATTTTTATCTCTAGTCAGGATGAAAGCACTGGACTCTTGCTATTCAACTTTGCAGATTATACAGACCAGGGTGAGACAAGTAACAAAGGGGATGACTTTATAACACTGAGCAAAGCTGGACCCAGTACCAAATCTGAGTGTTAGAAAAATCTACCCCCAGATTTTTTACAGCCTCTGTAGCCCACACTGCCTGCCTGGCTGCTGTCCCGAGGCATTGAGTCCCTTGGTCAGAAAGCAGTGCTAGTGATAAAGCCAGGAACCCTCATAACCTTGCACTTCCTGGACCAACCTGAAATCTTGCTGGACACCACATCCCCTCAGACCTGCACACGCCTCGTAGTTGCCCAGTCCTTTCCTGCCACATAGGTCAGCCCTGGTCCCTGGCAGTCATCTAAGCTGAAAAGGGGCAAATAATTCCAGGAGGCAATTTATCCTGGTTGCCTGAGACAGCTGCCATAGGACAAGAAAATTGCATTCTAGAGAAGTCTTGCTTTTTCCCTTGAGGACTCACTGTAAACTAGATTTAAACACATTTAAACCATCCTAATATTTAGATGGCTAAAGTTAGGTGAAGTGAGCACAAAGTGTAGCATGGAACGAGTGAGAGAGTTTAAGAATCTCATGTTGTGGTATTTAAGACCCAGGGAGTATTTTCCCTGGGTTCACCCCACAGTGTCTGTTGGATTTAAGAACAGAAGAAATATTTCTGTTTTAGATTCTTGAGAACTTTTGTTGGCAGGAAGCTGCCAACAGCTTCCTAAATTTCTAAACCTCTGCTCTCAGGTCCTCCCCCTGCCCTTGCTAATAGAAATAGGTTTGCAATTCCAAGTGTTACCAGGCAGCACTTGCAGCAGCTCTTGACCATCTCACTGACTGCAAAAACAACATTATCTGAGAAAAGAGCCGACATCGCCCAAGTCCTTGGATGCCCATAACAATTCCTAAAGAATATCACTCAACAGGGACATCTAAAGAAGAAATAAAAGATAGTTTACTTACTCCTGAAGTTGTGAGCTGCTTTCAAGTAGTGTCTAAAATTCAGTGTCAGGTAACAGGCTTTAGGTAGAGACCCTGAAGAAATGACAAGTGAACCTGTTTTTATTCTGTTCAGGGCTGGGCACTTGGCTACTTCAGGAGCTGCCCACTGACATGTGGCTTTACTCCAGCATAGCTGCTGGCTGGGGTAAAGGCACTGCACACGTTTGTGTATCATTGGAAACATGGTGAGTATGATCCAAATAAAGGAGTAACTAAGAAACCTTTGATGAGGAACTGTACTTGCAAGTTATAATTTTCCCTCTGTTCTGATCCCCATGCAATTTATTCTGAAGTCATTATGTAAAGAAACTGCAGGCTTTCCGTCACAAAGGCGGCTGTGAGGAGCATTCATTAGAATAGCAGAAAGAGCAGTGACACTGAGGGTATTTGCCTGTCCTCCTCCTTTCCTCCCACAGAGAGCAGGAGCAAGCGTGCCTGTGGCTGGTTCATACCTTACACCTCTTCAAAGAAGATTCTTTGAAAGTCTCTTATACAAGTTTTGTGTAGAGAGCTAAATATGCAGATTGAAGTTAACTGAGTGCACTGTGTAACACGGGATGCTGGACTCTGGTGTTTATTATATAAACACAGAAACTCCTGGGAGGTAGCAGCTTGTTCAGGTGAAGCATTTGCAACCAAACCAGAAAAGTCCTGGCCACTCATGGGCAGTCCTGGGCCATGTTGGATGGGTGCAAGTTTGGAGTACTTTTGACTGTCAGTGTTTTGTGATAAACTTCTAAACCCTGGGGCAGTTTAGAGTCATATGAGATGGCACCGTGGAGTGGTGTTTTATTTCCTTTTATCCTCTACTTTCTGCTGGTCTCCCATGTGTTTCTTGCACCACTGGGGAGCTGCAAGTATGAGCTGCTCTTGTGGCACAGCAAGTGATCTTTACTTCTGTGTAACAGGAAAAGAACAAGGAGGACAGGGTGGTTTATGGGTTTGCATATCAAAGGCAAGTCTGTGGCAAGATGGACATACATCTGCATGTGGGGGCTTTCCAAACCTCATGGTTGAACAGCAATATTCTTTCCTTGAGCACGAGCTAAGTCCCTTGTATTCATTGAGAGCTGATAATGTGTGTTTGTAAAGGCATTTTTGTAATTATTTGCTGTTTATATGTTATAAAAATTCAAATAATGAGCAAATATTGTATGGGTCAGGGTATAAATGTTTTTTTAAAAACCACGTTTAGTCAGCCCTTGATGCTTGGTAGTCAGGCAAGTAGCAGTCAGGTAGAGAGGTGGCAAGTTATGCTGCCCTAGAGCCATGTAGACTTATGTGAAAATGTCCTACTTATGCAAATGGATCATAAAAAAGGACAGTCTGGCCTCCAGCACATTTAATAGCATTCTTAGACTTTGCCAGGAAAGTGTTGCTTCCTGCCTTGTGCTTTTGATAGATAGAAAGTTACTGCTAATGCATTTTTAACTCCAAGTATTGTAGTGAAAATGTCACCCACAGAAGTGCGTTCTCTTCCACGCATATTGGCTCCCTTAGCATGTCAAATGCTGCTAAAGAGATAAAAGGTGTGTCTGCGACGAGATGAGTCTGACAAGATGAGTCTACTCATGTCACTGGCTTACGGGCTCAGTTCTTTCAGTGTCCTGCACTTCTCATACCACCTGATCCATCCCAGTCCAGATCCTGAGTGGTGGAAGAGCTCAGCTTGACTCTTTGAGGGCCACAGGTGACAAAGGCTGAAGTTTGAAAACAGCACGACTGCAGGCTGTGGTGCTTTGGCTCCCCAGACTGCCCCAAACCACACACAGCAGCAACAAACCAGTCTAGATTTGGGGTCAGCAAAGCAACAGCACGACGGTGTCAGAGCTTCCCGTGGCACTGCCCAGGGTGGGCAGAGCTGCAGCAGTGACACCAGTCTGGGTGCTGGTGGCCACAGCAGTGTGACATTGCCTCGCTCAGTTTGGGCAGGCGTTCAGGGCAAATGCTCCTGTCCCCTCCCTTGCTGGAGGTTTGTGTGGCCACACAGGGCCCTGTGCACTTGGAGCTGTGCTGGGGTCTCTCTGCTCCTCCTCAAGCTCATGCTGGGCTGACTGAGCACCTGTGAGCCGTGTCTGTGTGCTCTCTTCTGTGCTGTGTGTGCTCTGCTTGGAGTGCCCGACTATAAAAACATGGGCCTTGGTATTCAAAGCAGACAAATCTGTTTCTAAATGCACTTCCTGTTAAAGAACTCCATGGGGATTATTAGGAATTTACTCATCAAAGCTCTTGTTTATCTCCTTTGTCGGGCAAATGGTACACTTGATTTTTCTGCATACCTACCATGTGGCATGTTTTCTGCAGCCCATCCTTTTTCTGCTTAAGTCCTCACTTGTGTATCAGTTATGAAAATGTTTCATTTATGAAAATAAAGGCCCTTACATCCTGGTTTAGAGCAGACATTGCAGATTTTCATGGCTTTGCAGCACTACCTGAATTTAATTTAGCTGGAGCAGAGCCCGTTAGGTTGTGCTGTGACACAGGGGGCTTGTGGGCAGAAATTGTGGGGGAAGAAAGCAGCTGATGGGTAAGTATTGAAACTTAAGTATTCACTGAAGCATTTTCTTGACTGAGAGCTCTCAAATCTCAGGTATGGGATCTATTGTTGAAGCTGTGCCAACCAAATATTTACTGTTAGTCTGCTACTTCCTGAAAAATTTAGAGAATTCACACATATTACAAATAGTAGCATTTTTTTGGAACAGGCATGAATGAAAGGCATGCACTATTAGTAAAGGGGTTTGTTTTGTACTTTTATAATTAGGGTTTAGCTCAGACAACATTTTCTCAGTAGCCTCATGTTGTTTGAGTAATTCAACTATGAAGAATATTCTGAGCTAAACTCAGCTTTAATTCCAGCCAATTTATGAATCTTTGTGAAAACACACTTCAAGATATACTGTTTTAAAATTAAAATAATTTGCCTTTCTAGTTACTGATTTCAGATATCTTCCTTCTGCTCGTCTAGCATCCTTTGTTTAGGCATAAAATACAAAGTGACATAACATGTTTTTGGCATTATTATCTGATGTAAATATCTAAACTTTGGTACTGATTCACTTTCTTGCTCTCTTAAAATGAGTCCACATGGATAGGGTTCACATTGCAAACACTACTGGGTTTTTCAGTCATCTGCAACCTGTTCTGATGATTTAGATTATGACAGATTTTTAGCATAGTTTCCTTAGCAAATGACATTTTTATGGTTGTACTGCATGGTTTTTTTTTTTGAACATGTTTTTTATTTCTTTTTCCATGTTCCCCCCTTTCTACCCTGTATGGTTTTTGAGCAGGGATTATTTCTTACTTCATCTGTGCAGGACCTAGCACCTTGCCTCTAGTTTTGCTTTTGTGGCCTGAAGGCATTGGTATTTTATAGTGCAGGTAAAAAAAAAATAACTGATGTTGTGAACGAACCATCTTGTCTGCCTTCAAACCAAGACAAAAACCAAACTCAGATCCAAATGTCCCCTGGAGCCAACCTGTGTGTTGGACCCATGAACCAGCCTTGGTAGGGAAGTTGTCTTCAGTAGTGAGAAGGGAAGGGGGATGTGTTCTCAGAGGCTCCCTGGTAACCAGATGGAGATGTTTGGGTGCAGGAGAGAGACTCTGACTGTCCTCCCTCATTTCCCCTATTTTTTAAAGGAGGGCTTGAATCCTGAGCTGACAGAGATAAACCAGAGTTCTTATGAATGGGGACCAGCACAGAGGAGATTTGAGTCAGTTTGCAACCTCCTGCACAGCAAGGGCCAGCAGTCATTGAAACACAATCCAGAGGAGCCACTCTACTCCTGTTTAAGCCTTCCTCGAATTTGCTAATAAACCAAATTTGAGGAAATTCTTTCTCACGATGAGGAAAAAGATCGGTTTAGTAATCTTTACAGAAAGTCCTTGTTCCCTTGGCCTGTAATTCCACAATAATTGGTACTGTGGAGGAGGGTCTAACCTTTAGGTGAAATCGAGCCCGTAGTAATTTTTAGGAGCAGTGCATACCCACTGAATTGTAAAAAATACAGGGATTACTATATAGGTCTTAAACCTTAGGGAAACACTTCGGACTTCTATAGGCAGCTTAATCTAATCTAAAGGGGGAGCATGGTTCTAAATGTATTTTCCTGTGAGCTCTGTACTCCTAGAAGCAGTAGAGAAAATTGCTTGACCAGCTAATGGGATTAGCCGACCACATTCAAAGGTTTACAGTCCACCACGGAGTAGCTAATCGAGTAAGATGGATATTTCTAATATTCATTGCTTTAATTTTTGTGTTTTATTAAAGTATGAAAGGTTCAGTGGCTGCTTGGAAGAGAGCTGCAAGGTCTCCTGAGGGAGGGATTGTTTAGGGTAAAATAAACCAGAAAGACAGTAAAAAGAGGCAGAGAAGAAAATGTCTTGAGAGCTTCTCTCATGCTAGGGGTATTTGTACATCTACACCAATTACTCAACGAGACTTATATTCTTATTATCTTACTGCGATGGTTTCTTTGACAGGGGAGGAAACTGTGGCTTAAGAAGCTGGAATAAAGGCTTATGGAAATCATAAGTGTTGCTGGAGTTATCTGAAAATGCAGCTGCTTTTTCCTGTTTCAGCTGTTGTCGTGCTCAGGAGAAGACACAAAATGCAAGGACCACTGGCTGATTCTTCCTGTATATTATTCCAGCAGCTGTAGGAGTAGAATGATGGTTCTCCCTGTCCTTTCTTTGTCTCTGGCACGTCTTCTCTATGACCTTGGTGTCTGAACAAAGTGTAGGTCTAAGTCCACCTCCATGTCCTTGTTGCCCCTGGCACGAGTGTCAGCTCGTGGTGTAGGTGACAATGTCAATATTTCTGTGCAGGATGTGGGGCTGAGGTTGTCCTGATGCCTGGATTGGATGGAGCCAGCTGGAAGAGCCTGGTGTGCAGGCACCCAGCAAAGCTGGGCAGCTTTCCCGACTCAGCCAGACCATATGACATTGGTATGTGACTGATAGCAAGTCCTGAACTGTCAGACCTCCAGTCTGAGTTATTTTAAATCTTTTTACAGTTCAGGAAGCTGTCAAGGTTAACACCCATTTGGACTGGGACAGCTGCAAGTGTAGGGAAGAAAACCCCACATACAACCTGTTTCTCAATCCTGAGAGCAGTATCCAGAGGGAAAGGAACTGTTCCCACATGTGCAGTGGGGATGGCCAGAGCTGTGGGAAGTCGTGGCCAGCCTGCAGGGCAACAGGACTTCCTTGCAATTAACTTTTATCCCAAAGCTTTTGGGTGGGAAAACACCTGTGGCTGACTGAGCCAGAGTGCTGTGCATGCACTGAGGCACTTCTGGCTCAGTGCTGAACAAGGAAGGCTCCCAGTGAGGGAGAGGGTAGATAAATATGTACGTTTGACAGCATCTCCAGTGGAACATTATCCAAATAAGAATCAAAACAGGCACACTACAAGCCTTAGGAAAAAAGAAACAGATTTGAAGAACATCTCTAAGATACTGCTACCCATAAAGGCATAAGAAGTCATCCTGATAATGAACATACAGAAGTTTGCAAAGGTAGTGGGGAATTAACCCCATTAACTTGAAAGGGGAAAAAAAGGCACATGTCAATAAATGTTTATACTCCCTCTGGTATTGGAAAGTGTTCTTATTTGCATGGCCAACTGAAAAGCTTTTTTGTGGGGATGTTGTAGAAGTAATATTAATATTAACTTTGTGTCTTTGTTGCTTTATTTTATTTCTTTGAAACAAGTAGTAAATTTACCATTGCAAAATTGAGATTTTTTTTTTTTTTCAGCTGTAAAATTTATCTCTGCTCATTTGTCATGAAAATTTGCCCCTTAGGACTAGTTTGCACAGTATCCCAGGTGTTTAATGTTGTTCACCTAATGAAGGCACAACTCATGAAAACAACTATTGAACTGTGGTACACTTCATGAATACTGAGGAGGCATTCAAATTTAAAATGCATGTAGTAGTAACTGGGTCTATAAACTGCTGCTCCCAAAGCCTCGATGCTGGATGTATATTTCTCCATATGAATGTTTTTCACTTGCATGTTTTTCTATTTACAAAGGCAGTTTGTATATCTCCATTTAGCTTCATCAAGCCAGAGAGAGCACAGTTATAATTAGTTTGGCCATGGAAGGCTTGGCAGACTTTCTTGTGAAATACTCGAGTTCATAACGTGCCTTACTAGTCACATCTCTGCCCTCTTAAATAAGAGGAAATGGATCATAGTTGGATGCAAATAATGTTGGAGAGGAGGTAAAGAGCAAAGAAAAGGCTTTTATATCCAGCTGCTGGAGCCTGCTGTGCACCACGCATTGTTAAAAGAGCACCTTCTATGAAGATGAGGCAGGAATATGGGTGGGTTAGGTTAGGAGAAACCTGCTGAAATGTGTAAAAAACGTGTTTTAACAAAAAAAAAAAAAAAAAAAAAAAAAAGACCTGACCCAGTTGCACCCCCGAGAGAGGAAGGGAACCAACCCAAGGGATCTGTGTAGACACTGAGCACTACAGGAGGTCTGCACAAATGTGCCACTGAGATGCTGCAGCAAATCCAGAGAGGTCTGGGAGGAGAGTGTGCCTGGTGTGCACACCCAGGGATGTCTTGGGGTGAAGCTGCTGTTGAAATGAGCTGTCACCCTTACTGCAGGAGAGTTGCAACTCTGTCAGTTGTAGCCTAAAAAAGCAAAGTCTGTGTTCTAGGTTACTGAAATGCTGAAATGAAATAGATGTTATTGTCTGCCACCCTGATGACAAAACCACTTTTTCTTCCTCTGTCTCTCTTTTTTTTAAAAAAAGCTTCATTTTGCAGTGCTTAGCTCTGCTAAAAATGCCTATCAGTATTTGCCAGATGCAAATCATTGTTCTTGACAGATTATGCAACTTGGATTATAAAAATCCAGCATTTTTCTCTTTCTGTCTGAAAATTTGCAACTTGCCAGCATAGTGGGAGGCATTAGTGTTCTCATTTAATTCTCAGAATTAGGCATATTTGCAAATTTAGGCTGACCAGAAAGTAAGAGCTTTGCTCTGAGAAAAAAATGCTTGAAGTCCTTCTATATGTTGTTGCTGAAATGGCTGTTGAATTTCTCATTAAAAAACACTATGAGCATATAACACAGCACAGAACAGTCAGAATACTCATAACAGGAGACAGATCTCTGTGCAGAATTACCAGGCTCCAAATAAATGCTAAAATCCCCATGTTGTTGTCTGACCTGAGATCACTTAGAGTCTGGAATCTTTGAATGTTTCTATTTTTTTTTTTTTAAACAGTAATTGTTTTGTAACCCTGAAAAATACTTACTTGTGAATCAACACTAACTGCAGCAGAAAAATAAAATAGAATGCCAGATAGCTCTACTTTTCAACTTTTGCTGTATCCCAAAATAGCTGTAGACCTCATTCTGTTCTGAGATCTGCAGTGCACATCTCTGCTCTGATACGCTGCTCTCTCTCTGTGTCCTGTATTTTTAGTGAAATCAGTGGGAGTTCAGAGTGGGACTGCAGAATCCTCGATCTTCCTTGCTGACCTGAGACTGGATAATTTTTCTGTGTTTGAAATGGACATGCTGCTGTGATATTACAAATGCCTGTAAAAAACGTCATTCTTGTTGCAGCCTGGTGGTCTGTGTTTTGCATTTAGCCCTTTGTATTTCCACTTGAAGGGCAAAGATGAGCTCCTGATTCTGAGGATTTACCTCACTTTTGGTTTTACATTGAGGCAGCCATGTATGGACACTGTAGATTCACTACATTGTGCCACCCCTGCCATGATCTGCTGAGCTACAAGCTGGTTTTTATTTAATGAGCTTAAACTACCAGATTTGGTAGATTTTGTGCCTTATATGTTGAAATGCTGAAAAGTGAAATGGAGACTTGGTGAAGAAATCTTACTTGCTGATCAGATTTCTTAGCTGTTGTGCTTGAAAGTCAGACATTTAACACCATTTTAATGCAATTTTTGTGTTTGAATTAAATAATAAATGTCAATGTTGAATAGCATAAGGTCATATTTTACTACTTTGACCAGAAGTGTAATCTTCCAAGATTCCGTTTTATTACTACTATAGCAGCAGTCATGCTAGATAAGGTCACTAATATATCTTTCAACATCAAGTAATATATGAATGACTAGTTTATACCAACTTTATGCTCTGCAATGTACTGTGAGATGTATTGACAAAGATTTGCCTTGGATCTGTTCACCTGTAACTCTGGAGCTGCTGTAATAGTGTATTGCTTATGCTCATTAGGGCCTTAGTCTTTGCAAAGAAATGAACCTCTGAGGTTTGTACTCTCCTACTTCAAAAGAAAAAGGGTATTTTCTTCAGCAGCATAGATATTTAGTCTGAAAAGCGCAGCTATACACCACACAGCATGATGAAAATGATCCAGCTTTTGCATACATACACTTTGGTTGAACAACAACAGTCCCCAGCAGTGCCAGATTTCAAAGGTAAATACATCAAGAGTATGTATCAAAACCTGTGTGCACCCTGTCTGCTTATAAAGACAGACTACACTGATCTTTAAAGCTGAAGTAATTGGACACCTACCTGCATATTTACATTGCCTGACATGGTGTTACAACTACTTTTTTTGTGGTTTCCAAGGTGCATTTGTACAAGACGCAATAGATATCCTTGATTTTTCTTTTGAGTGAAGGGGCTGTGCTCCAAGTGAGGCCATCTCTGTTGCCCTCTGTTGAAACTCTAGCACTAATGATTTTCTTCTGTTTGGGATTTTTCTGGTTTGTTTTTTTAAGAATTCTTAATGAATTTTTTTTCCTGTGAGAATGAAGTGCTACTCAACTTATTAACTTGTATATCTTACTTCCTTAGAGAAAAGTCACCAGGTTTTGTGGAAATTGAGAGTGGAAAAAAAATGTAGGGGTTAAAAGGTTTTGCAACATCTAGTGCTGTACTGAATTATGTACAGCAAAAATACTAAATAATAATATGTTCCTTATTGCACATAGCTTGTTTGGGGATTATATGCAGCAGGATGCATGGATCCCAGGCTCCTTTTTTCTCTTCTTTTCTGGGGGGCTTTAAAGCATTATTTTAGCTAAAGAAGTTGTTATCTTGAAAAAGTTTTTTTGCTTTTTTATTTTTTATATTTTTTATTTAATCCCAAGGGTTAGCATTACTGAGTAGTAAAACTATTTTGTAAAGCTGAAGTCCCCAAACTGTTTCTGCTTTGTGTGGTTTCGAGTGCATAACAAACAATAGCAGTGTTCCGCTCCTGCTGTCAGTCAAGATCTCCTGTAGCTGCTGCCGAAGATTTGTGTGTCCCATGCCAGAGGAGCTGGGCTTCAAATCTTGTTTGACAGCTCTGGGAGGGCTTGTGCTGTGCCTGCACCTGTTTTTGTGGTGGAAGCTCTGTAATGGAGT
Organism: Manacus candei; assembly: GCF_025592945.1. Lineage (NCBI taxonomy): Eukaryota > Metazoa > Chordata > Aves > Passeriformes > Pipridae > Manacus > Manacus candei. The sequence continues at coordinate 8,596,740 of NW_026138073.1, forward strand.
ATGTTGGATCTTTCAGTTGCATTTCCCTGATTTGTGCTGTGAGCGCCCCTGAGCGCAGGGAGGATGGGCAAGGGCCCCGCTAAGGTGTGACACACGAGGGGAGGGCTCTGTCCCACCTGGCTGCATCCTCCTGCCTGCACTGGACCTGGTGGGTGCTCCTGGCTGCCCATGGATCCACTCCCTGTGTGGGCAGCACAACCAGCCACGCTTGGTGTGTTCCTTGCATGTGCCCAGGGCAGGGTGAGTGACCCCGATGTGCCACCACCTACACAGGTGCTGCTGGAGAAGAGGGCTGCAAATGTCCCAGCTGGTCAGCCCAGCCTCTCATCCATCAGTGTTAAACCATGTTTCAGAAAATCATTTTGGAATCCTTCCCTTTGAGGAATCTGAATCAAGGTAAATCATTTTGACATCTGCTTCCACAATACTTTGCTTGCCATTCTGTGCAGATGTATTCTTTTGCATTGTACTTGCCAGTGTGGGAACATTTTGTTCTCTGATATATTCAAAATGGTGTTTAATTAGTTTAACCTTCACCTAGTGGGACTTTTATTTCTGAAAAATCTTTATAACATGCAAACAGAGGAAGCAGGTGTGTATGTGCAAGCACATAAGCTAAATCTCTGAGAGACAGTTTTAGTTGTTGGTAAGTTTGGGGATTTTTTTGATAGATCAGAGGCAGTCTCAGAAATGTCATCCTCTAAAACACAATTGTTGTGTGACTCTGTGAGTAAAGGCAAGAAAATAATTTAAAAAATGATATTTTAAGATGTTCATTACTCTAGCAATCTCTCCTGCTTTGTTAGAACTGATTTACTTTTGTCCTATAGGTTGTCCTAGAGCACACTTGGGGAGATTGTAGATGTTTTGATATTGGAGTTCTGAACAAGGAAACACACTCTGAGTTTCAATGCACGTCCACATCTATATATCTATAGCTTACACAAGTTTAAAGGAAATCAATTAGCAATTGGCTATTGCAGAGCAATGGCGATAGCATCTGGAGGTCTGGATAATTTTCTAAGTCTGAGCAAGTCTTTTGAATTTTCCAGTACTTCTTGAGGTCAAAATTACTGGGAGAGGAGGAAGCTCCTCCTTGCAGTATTTCATTATTTTAGGATTTCTGTAAGTGCAGATAAAAATGCAGGGTGTGCCATTAAAAGGAACGTAGGGGTTATCGAATGTTTCCAGATCTAAGATGTATAAGATGGAGTTGCTGTCAAAGCATTCTCTAAGTGGCCTTCATGGCTTTGAACTCTGTCTTTGAGCTCCTGTTGACCTTTAAAGTGTGCTGGAAGGCTTGTCCCTTCCCTGGGGCTCGAGGAGGGACATATGGCTAGAAGATGTAATTTGTGGTGCTTTTACACTCAGTCCCTGCTGGCTGGAAGGGCCAAGTGAAACCGTCCAAGATGCCCAAGGGCAAACACACTCTTCTGAACAAACTGAAAAGAGATTAAAGCATGTAAAATGACACAAGTTAGACCATTCTTTCTCAGCAGCAGAGTTTGCTTTTTGCCTTATTCAAACATTGGTTCCCCGTTCCTCCTCCCATTGGAAAACATTAAATTGTTATAAGTAATACTGAGTGTTTCATGAATTTTGTAATACTTTAGGTCATAGAGGTTGCCAGTAAGTCTAGTGTTTTACTTCTAAATGTAGGCTTCTTGGTGTCTTGGCTGCTGCCACTGGAGGTTTAGGTGTCAAAGTTGTGCTACATGTGTGGTGTTGGCTCTGCCTGTGAGCACAAGCTACTGCTCCATTTTCCATCCTTCTAATTGGTATTAAAGGAGACAGCAGCAACCTCACAGCTGGCATCTCATTCCATCAAAGCACTGATAGACCATATTCAAAAAAACTTCTCTCACTTCAAAATCCTTTATTTTTGGTGACAAATGTTGGGGTATATTTGCATACAAATCACTTTTTTCCCAGGAAAAGGCTGAGCTTTTTTTGTTGTTGTTTTTTAATGCTTTCTAAACATAGTTTGCCTGAAAGTTTTATGAGCCAGTCCTCTGTTTTCATACACAATCTGATGAGCTGCTTCTGGAATAGAAGATACTGAAACAACATTAAATTGCTTTTTGGTTCCTCTTTTGAGGACATCCTAAGCATGCTTTGCTATAGAACAATTTCCCTTGTCTCTTATAAGTCTTTGGCTTCTCATCTCCTTTCATAACTTTGCTTATCTTGCACGTATAAATTAGTGGTACAAATATAATTGGATCTGGCATCATGGCTGCTAGGGGTTTTTCAAATTGTTCACTGTTAGTTTAACATTTTTTTTCAAGTTTGGTTTAAAAGACTGGGGTTTTTATTCATTAACTTTCAATTCTAATCAAGTGTCCTAAGAAAGTGGTAGTCAAATGGAAATTTTATGTACTCTTTCTGATTGGAAATATGGTTTAAGAGAGTTTAATTCTCTCCTACTGAAAATCTACCCTATGGAAGCACTTTTATCTCTTGGTGACTAGTGGCATAGCAAAAACATCTCAGCCTAATCTATCCTATTCTTGGACACCATTTTATCTCCTTTGCAATCGAATTTGTCTGTAGTGGAACCAACATTCTTTTTATCACCCAAGGTCTGATCTTCAAGCTTTCACCTTCAAAAGCACAGCCATCCTTAGGCAGACTGGTAGCTCAGAATGATTTATAACCAAGGAGAACTTTGAAGTTCCTATAAACAACCAAAAAAGCAGCATTTTCTGCCTGTTTTAGTTATACTGCTGCTTGCTTGCTTATGCTTAGGCATCTCTTGTGTCTTCCATTCTGTATCAGTGACATGCAGCCAGGAATGACTCTGCCACCAGTTTCTGACTGGCCTGATAAGAATCCTACGATAGTAATGCCAGGGCCAGGGAAAAATGATTCGCAAGTGTTTTTCACACCAGTGGAAAGTGTCAGCATGTGAAATGCAGGCGGGCACAGCCAAGGGGACTGTAGAGAACATGTGTTTGATTTCCAGAGCAACAAGCATGCACATCACCTTTGCAAGAGTGAGTTTTCTAACGGTGTACACAGCCATCACTGGCGTGTTGGGAGGTCGCTGAGTGATTCACATCCAGCAGCTTAGCGAGAGGAAGCTGAACAAATGACAGTGGAGATGCTTTCATTTGGAGGAGTACCAAATGCTCCTGGTCTTTCAGCCTCTAGATATGGGATATCTGCTTTGTGACCTTCAGAAAGAGAAGGAAGTTCACATTTCTCAGCAAGATGGCTTTGATGGTGATCATAAACCCCCAATATACTGTGTGCTTGTAATTTAAGGAAGAAACACAGAGATCTGGATATTCATTTGCACATACCAAAATCAACATCAGTTTTCTCCCTCACACCCAGGATGTAGTTGGAATACTGTCATCTTTCCTTGTTGGTTTTTTTTTTTTCCATTTTTTTTTTTGCATGAATTTACTTGCTTTTTTAACACTGATAGCATGTCAGATTTAAAGCATTTTTTTCTTCCCTCCAGGGAACTGTTTGCTGGCAATAAGTGCAGTGACATATTGTTGTTATCAGCTTGTATTTTAGTAACACAGGCAGGTCCAAACCAGAGATCACAGCCCAAATCTTTGGGGATATGTAGGCATGCTGTGGAGCTCTAACAGCTACTCAAACCTTGCTCCAGTGAGACTTTTAGGCCTGTGATTAATTTGGAGTGCACAGTGGTCTTGCAGATTGTCACACTGGTGCCAACAGTGGCAAGGGAAATATTTGTCATTGAGGGTGAAGTAGGATGTAAGGGTTGAAGGGCCAGGAAATCAGATCCCAGCCTGAAGCATCTGATGACTTTGAACCCAGTCCTCAAATTGTACAGCACTTGTAGGGAGCTTCACACAGGTATGGAGGTTCATATGGATGTTTCCATTTGGACCTGTGCAATAATTGGAGAAGGGAGTGGAAGGGAGGAGAGCATGTTTGAGTCTCTACTGAGCAGAAACCCACAGATGGAAACACAGAAGAGTTCACCTCTGCAAACATCTTTTCATACCCCTTGTGCAGCTGATTTTTTGTTGGTCTCACAACTACAAGACACTCAGGGTCTCCCCTTGCTAAGTTATGTGACACCACCCATTGGCTTCAGAACAATTTTTTCCCAGCAGTGACCCTGTATTAGGCATGAACATCTCTGGCTACTTTCAGTAGTATCAGCAAAGGAAGCAAACATCAGTGGCTTTTTACTAGCAACTGATGTTGTGCAGCAGACCATTCTTAAACTTGGCTCCTCAAGAATGTGTGCATGTTCTGCGCCTCTCACAAAGGCTGACCACTGTGGAGACTGGCAAAGGGGGATCTCCATCCAGCTGATTTCATGAAGGTGATGGGCTGATGTGGAAATGCTCCTGTGGGCAGAAAGCCAACACAACTCCCTGCTGTGCTCAGCCCTGCAGGGATTTTGTTGTTCTGTGTGTGATGGGGTATGGAGTGTGAGAGGGCAAATGAGAGGTGGGGGGATGCCTTCTCCCCCTCTGCTCCTTGAGCACCTGTTAAGCAGCTAAGGATACACTGGTTCTGGATTTGCAAATCATTATAATGACAGACTGTGACAATGAAAAGAGCCATGAAAATAGATCATGTAAAGAACTCCTGGATTAAAAATCCCCTGGTACACTGGGACATGATAAAACTCCACTAAGTCAATAATCTGTGCATTAAGAACTCCTCTGGTTATGTAAAGGAACTAAAACAGTCTGTTTTTCTCAGTGAGCCAGAGGAAGCAGTAGCTTGGGTATGTAATAGGATGATAAAGAGTGCTTGCTCTTCAGTAGCCCTTACAGTGTAACTTGATTTACAGATCAGATCTCTGCTGCTGACAGTAGAAAGACTGTAATGATGCCAATGACCGTGTCTAAGAGAGTCTCAGTTGTGTCTTTATTCCAAGTCCACAGAAAGGAAATAATAAAAACAGATAATCACATTAAAGTAATGGTTTCAGATGACACTCACACAAAATAAGGTTATTCAGAGTTAAGCTGCTAGTTTGTCTTCTTCATTCCCATGTTCTTGAATATTGCAGGAGCCCTGGATGGGAGTATGAATTTATGTACCGTGCATGCTGAAACGCCTTGCGATTCAACAGAGCTGGGAACAATGAGCATTAATGACAATAATGGTATTAGAACAGCATCTACAGAGGCAATCATGACACAGGGCCCTGTTGTCCTTATCCAAGAGAGCCTATTATGCAAGTGAAAAACAGGCAGGAGACCTACTTTCCAATTCCCTCCTCCTTTATAGCCTTCATTGTCTTGGGTGCTTTGTAAGCTATGTTTTACCATCTCTGCTGGAGTTTTATTTTGTATTAAAAGGAGTGCCAGGTATGGATACTTTAATGTTGAAGATGTACTCTATATCTGTTTTACATTTTCTCAGCCCTTAAGTATGACTTATCCAAAACTGACTCCCCTGGCAGGTGAGGAAAAATGCACCTTTGGGAGCATTTTGTCCTCACACACACCCTGTCTGTGAACCTTCTCGTTGGCATCAAGTTTTTTGTGTTAAAGCAGGTATGAAATAAGTTGTCAAAGTTAAGTAGCTAAAGAATAGCAGCTTAGAATAATTTCTTTTCATGTTGGACTGCCTCTGAGTCCCTGCTTAAATGCTATGCAGGGCCTTCGGTATTTCCACCCCACCTTTCTCTCTCCTGCAGCTGAGTGAAGGCTGATTCCCTACTTTGCTGCACCAGTTGTTTTAATCCCCAGATATGTAAACTGCAGAAGAGGCTATTGCTATATTCCTTTTGGTTTTGAAGTACCTCTATAAGCCCTCACTTACATTTCCCTTGTTTACCCTTTCAGTGTCCATGTCATCCAACTATTAAGGTTTTTAAGGTCACCACCTCTCTCCTGAATGCACAGAGGGTATGGGGGTACCCCTGGGTTTCACTGGTGAATACTGCAGAACTCCATGGGATGTCAACAGTGCTGTTTTCAGTAGTCCTGCTAACCAGCAAAGAAATAATAACATTTCCAAAACCAGGAACAAACTCTCTTACTTTCAAAGGCATCTCTCTACTACACCCACTTCTACAGTGTGTCAGCCAGTGCAGTAGAGAATCACATCCATCATCATAGACTTAGTGATTTTAAGCATTCAAAAGAACTGATGGAAATACACTGGGAAATTTATTTTTAGGTGCAGCATCAAAGATGTGATCTTGCAGGGCAAATATACTGTGATTTGCCTCTCAGTCATGCAAGTGTGCTGAATGGCTCTTTCATAAGGAAGACAGAAGATTCTCTTGTTCAGACTGTTCCTAAAGGTAGTGATGTTCTCATGGAAGGCTAAGCCATTCCTGCAAGGGATGTAGAATGCATTTTTATTTCCAAGACAGTTTCTTTCTCTCCTTTGTAATTTAGGCTGATTCTACCCTCATGGAATAGTTCCCTGGAACAGCATAACCTATCCTGTTGCTTTAGAAGCAATTTCTGTAACTAAGTATGCAAAATATGCCATGAGTGCTTCCAGTTCAAGGCAAACACAGCTTTGTTTTTTAATTGTTATTAATTGACTTTAATTGGGGCAGTTTTCTGAATGCCCCAACAGAACCAGGTAGAAAACCAATTCCGAGGAATTAATGGGAGTCAGATGGTTTAGTCCATTTAAAAACTTTGAAAACCCCAGCCTATGTTACAATATTCTTTGAGGAATACACTTAGTGTAAGACAGTCTGAATTATCCAAATGCAGTTTTCCAAAACTCCCTGTTATTCATGTTCCTCATTATCTATAAATTACATTCAAAATTACCTTAATTACCTGAAACCTTGATTATCCAAACATATTCATTGTCCCCTGTGGTATTCTGATAATTGATCTTGTACTGCATTCCTCCAGCTGATGCTTCACTGGTTATGAAATGAAGGCACATTTGGTCTGCCACGTGCTACTGCAAGCTTGTCTTTCTCTCTGCTCCTCAGCATAGACTTAAGGCAGGGTTAGAAAGAATATATGTAAAGCTCTTGATCATCTGCCATTGATAGGTAGTTGGAGAAAGTGGATCTGTTAACAGCTACTCCAGCAGCAGGTTCAACAAAACCTTCCTTGAGATAACTTAATTCTGGAGAAAACAGAAGAGGATGAAGTGAAACTTCCCTAAGCAGCAAGGTACTTCAACACTGCCATAAAGATCTGGCTTTTCACAGTTCAAATCCAGTGGTTAACTCTTTTGGTCAAATGAATTTACCTTCAAAATTAGGCAAAAGGAATCCCATGGAGATTCACCAAATATTAATCTGTTTATTTTATTGCCATGACTCACCCAGAGAAGAAAAAAAAGGTTGTACTTTCAAGTAGGACAGTCAATAATGCTTATGGTTTGTACAGAACCTTAATTCCCAGCACATTCTATGGTATCTTTCTACCAAGGTAACTCTTGTTTCCAATAAAACTTATTGCCTGGAATATGGCATCCAATAAATTTCAAGAAAGTAAATTTGTCATGACTAATATTTAGTAATTAATTATTCCCTCATTATAACTCCTGAGTCATGAACTAGAATATAATTTCATAATGATCACATTAGTTTTGAGTATGATGGGGCTGCAGACTTAATTAAGCCCCAATGCTGAAGCATTTTCTCACAAGTTGTTTCTTATTCTCGGGTGGAGAGGCAGGATCATGAGCTTTCTTTCTCTGTTTGAAATGAGCTGTTGCAATGACATGTTGCAGTTCCAGCAGCGTTATTGTAATAAATTGAATTCAGTGCAGTTTTCTGGTGGTGCAGGTCATTGGACAAGACTTGTAGCTGCTGAGCATCTTTGCATGAATATATTAGTTTCTGAGAAAAATGCCATCACTCCAATGTTTAGGCCAAATCCCTGCTCTTTGACTGTTGCACCACAGGTGATGTTTGGTTTCTGCTCTCAGCTCCAGCCACGGCTGTTTATTTCAGTGCTCTTGTACATTTATAATTGGGATAGGTGCATTGATAGCTTCATGAAGTTTCTTCATATGTTTAAAAATATATTAGGATATATCATCTGGATCAATAAAGATGTAGTTCTTAGCTGAAATGGGTTGCACAACAGGATCTTCTCAGAGCATCACAGCAGTTGTAAATAAAGTCCTTCCGTATCGGGACTTCTGCAGTTCCAATTCGGTCACTGGTTATGGCTTTTGGACCTTCCAAGATCAACAGGTTAATGTGATTCTAAGAATGTGATCATGATTCCTGGTACAAATGTAAGTTTAGATCTGCAGTAAATTTCCACCAAATGAGACTTGGATCAGAGGGTGTTTCTGAGCCACAAACGCTCCCTCAGCTGTTCTCACTGTGGTTCCACTTAGGCACCTGCTGTTGCCCAAGGCTGCCCCTGAGGCCAGGAGCTGCAGAAAAGGACGTATCCTACAGTAAAACACCTCTTGCTATGAGGAACTGAGCTTTTAGTTGACCTACTTGACATACCCTAAAGGCATTTAGAGGGAATATCAAATATATGAAAGACCTGTTTAAATGAGAAGTGAACAGTTCTGAATGTCGTATTTCCCTGCTGTGGCCCTCTGTCTTGTGGAGTCACTGTACTTTGTGTAGCAGTACTTTGTACTTCAGTCTGCTATCTTGCATGATTCAGTCTATGAGCCACATCAGTACTTAAATTAGATGTATTGACTTTTTTAAAAGTAAAATAGTATTTATTGTTCATTTCTTGGAACTACTGCATATTTCATTGACGCTAAAAATTATTTTAAGTAGTTCCAGTGGAGTAAGAGGATCAGGTAGAATAAAAAACCCCACTGTATAAAGCTGCAATGTGGTCTTCAAAGAGTGCACTTATCATAGTGTGGAGAGATCCATGTCAAAGATATGCAGTGATTGCTCTTGGCTCTAGTGGAACCACTAATTCTCTGTTTTATTGCGTAAATCTGATCATCTCTATTAGTGTAAACATGTACTGAGCTACCTTATCAAGATCAAGTTATTTAGATAATTTGTCGTATCTTAATGGCTTTTTTTATTAATGGTGAGATGTGGCAGAGCAATATAAAAAAAACTGGGGTGTGTGTGTTTAATAGTCTGAAGCAATTTTTAAGTTTTTATTGTAACTTTATTGCATTTGCATTGGTTCTTAATCATCTTTATTGTTCACAGCTATGCTATTTCCCAAACTTGCAAGTTCTATGATATACTATTTTCTGTATTGTTCCGAAGCAACCTTCTAAAATATATTTCAATGCAGTTCTAGTAAAACCCTATAAAGAGTTCTCCTCCACCTTTTCCTATTATGAGATGCTCACTTTTAATCCAAATAACCTCTGCAGATTTCCTTCCAAAAGTCAGTCACTCCGTCTTCTTCAATAGGGCATATTCTGGGCCTGGGGAAACGTCAGTTTTTGCTTTGCTACAGTTTTATGGACGTCCTGATTCTGTGGGTTTACTGGGAACTGAATAGATGCCTTGATATATTGTTGTTGTAATGAAGCAGAATATGTATTTGATTAATTTTTAAGGGCTTTTTGATGCTCTGTGTGTGTACGTGTTCGCTCACTTCTTAACTCCTCCTATAGACAGTGTCTGTGGAACCATTATTGTTTTCCTCACATAGAGAAATTGCTCCCATAGCCTTCAAAATGTGAAGAATTGTTCAAGGGCAGAAAAAAGATAAATGACTGGCAGTTGTTTTTCAGTTATATTAATTTTATTAGTCATGCATTCTCCTGTGGTTTTTTGCAGAGCTCTGGGATTTCTTTCTGTTAGCAATTAGAGCTTTTAAACAAAGAAAACTTCTGCTTAGATGCAATGATGAATTTAATACCCCTGCCTACACTCCTCAGTGAGAATCTAGGGACATTGTGGTGAGTTTTAATACCTGAAGCTTTGTCTGACTGATTCTCTCTGCTTGGGGCACTTGATGCAAATTCATGTAAAACAGAGTGGAAGAAAAGAATAATCCCTCACCCCACAGCACATTATTGCTGCATTCCCATCAGCTTATGGATGTGCAGAGGGGTCTCTCATACAGACACATAACATAGAAATAATCACTTACTGCAGTGTTCTGCAGCTGGTTCTTCTGGCCCCAAGGTGCTGTGTTCCCTCCTCGGTGAGGGCTGGACTGGCCCCTGAGCAGGAGGCCAGCAGGGGACACCATCCCTACGTGTCCCTCACATGCTCCCTGCTGTTACCCAGCCATGGGGGCAGCATCTAATCTGTATTAATCCTCAAATGAGCAAAGCCCTGACCTCCAAGGTCAGAATTGTTGTTGAGTGTTGCTCTCTAAGTGATGGGGTGTTTTCAGTGGAAGGGAGAGCAGAGACTACCGTGCTTTAAGTCATTCACCTAAGCTTATGAAATACATGAAGCAATGTTGTCTCATAGGTATCACAGTTTGGGACACTTTTTTAAGGAAAACCAATTAGTCAAAACCAAAACATTAATGAAAAAGTCAGTTTTGATGTGTTTCCCCAACTTAAATTATTAAGGAAAATTTTTAACTAAAATACTTTTTATGTAAAATACTCGAATGCCCAAAATAGATATTTTAAGAGTTATTAAAGTTTTGGAAATGTTATTAACTACTACTTTTCATCTTTGAACTGTGCTTTTAATTATTTATTTTCTTGAGATTTTGACTCTTGTGCTGTTGTGAGAGAGAAGGAACAGGACCAGTACTTCCATTCCCATGTGAGCTATGGATTCCTGACCACGTTACACATTGAAAATAAATAATTTTACCTGAGTTAAGAAATTTTGTAACAAACGGTGCAGAAAGCTAATATTGGTGAAACCCAACAGCTTCATACAGAAGCAATTACCCTTTCACTTTTAGATATTCTGCCTTTTCCCCCTTGTATTTTGTTCTTTTAAAGCCTCACATATTAAGAAAACCTGTCAATTTTAATGTTTTTAAGTGGTTCCTCAAGAAGACAAAGAAAAAAAAAGAACTTTATTCCTATTGTTAGAATGTCAGTACCTGGAGAGCCTTTAATTTTTTCCTTTATAAAGCTTTGAATTGTTCTGTTTGAAGTTCAAATTCAGGAATAAAACAAGAGTCAAAACTGAAAGTATGTTTCTATATAGCAAATTAATGGACTTAACCAGGAAAAAGCTGTGTTTAGTTCTAAAGCTTGTCACATAAAAGGAATTTTAACCTCTTTGGGGTTTCTTTTTTTTTTTGATCCCCCAAAGGCCATTTTTCTAACATTTTAGAACTGCAGAATGTGTGTACCTTGATAGTTGTGTGTGAAAATTTATAATGGGCACTTCGTGAGGTTGATCAGAATCCCATTGAAGGGAACACAGAGCCTGGCTTAGACCTTAAATGCAGAATTACAATAATTTAAGCTTCAAAGTCAAAATTCGTATAAAGCAAATAAAAATTACAGCTGTGCCTTTGAATTTCAGGCTCCCCTCTATGTGTATTAGTGGAAGGAAAATTTCATTTCAAGTGGTCATTATGCAGGTGTTGGCCACGTGTTTTGCTTTTCTTGTAGAAACTGAGTCCTCCCTGTCCGACCAACTCAAAGTCACGGTGCAGTTACCAAATGCTCACTTTCCAGTCGTGACCCATCACCTCCAGCGTGAGCACGTCCTGCAGCACTTACATGTCCATGGGGAATTTGTACTTGTGCTCGGCACTGCTGAGCGTGGCTTTGACAGTTCCAGGGGCCCGTTGCAGAACCACATTGCAGTAACATCTCTCAGTGCCAGTCTCAGAGGGCCCTGGTTATTATGGTCTGAAAGGTCAGTGGAAGAGCAAGAGGGATTTACAGAAATGTGTGCAGACTTGGCTGTTGAGGGCTGAGAGCTGAGAGCTGGCACACATGTTCAAGCATCCTTGTGCTGCTGGTGTTCAGAAACTGTTGAACCGTGTGTGCTTGGCCACCAGTCTGAGCTTTTCCAAACAAGTCACAATCTTAACAGACCAACAGGCTGTTAATTTGAATTATTGAGGAGGTTCATGGTCTTTGGTGCATCAAACGCCTGCCCAGGGTTGTGCAGGGAGTGGTCTGCTGTGCCCAATATATAAAAGGACAAGAGATTTGGTTGAAAACATTGGTCATCCTTAGGTTTTAGCTCAGTCTGAGGGCAGCGGGTCTGATCCACTCTTGCTTTGCAGCTACTTTATGGTTATACACTTCCACTAAAATACCTGGAGTTTTAAGCTACTATCTACTGGTATTCTTTGAAAAACACTGACATTCCTAGTTGTTTAATGAATCTTTAATGGAGCTTTTAGTGTGTGTGAGGGTTTGCATATTGATTTGTGTGTGCATATTTGGGTATTAAGAAGAAAAGTAAAGCTATTGAGAGACGTCTGCAAGATTTAGAGAGAGAAATGTATTGTTATGGATTAGAATAAGGTGTAAAGGTTTTTCACTCCTTAAAATGGAGAAGTTGACATATTAAATTGCATATACTCTAATGATGTGGACTGACTCAGAGAATTTGAAGGAAATAACAGCTGTGCACATCAAAGCTTAAAAATAGAAACTTCATTAGTCAGTAGCAGTTCAGAATGAATGAAGAAATCACGAAATTATTAATTATAGTGTTTAGAGAAAGGAAACATTAAGTTCTAGCTTTCTGAAGGGAGAATGCTGTCTTCAATCATGCAGCTCATCTGCTGGGTATCAGCCCCTTGTCCTGCTGAGCCACTCTGTTAAAGTGGGGGCTGTTGTCCAAACATAGGCACCTACTGCAGTTTCAGATACCCCAAGATGATTCAGGTTTCCCACCTGAATGACAGTTATGACATAGGGCATATGGGAGATCCTGCCCTTCTGGAGTGGCAGCTGGATGCCCTGAGGCATCTCAGATGGCAGTAGATGCTTCTGTCTAAGGAGTAATTGCACACAGACATAAGTACAAACTCTCTTTCACTTGCAGCTTTAATACACAGGCATCAGGAGTTCCTAGCAGTGTTTTTGCAGTGGGTAATTGCAGAAAGCAATGAACAATTTATGTAATTTTAAACTTAGGAAGAATTTTGAGGTGAATAGAACAGTTATACAGCTTAAAATCTGACCAGGATATAAAGTTAAAAACTATCCTAATGTCAAAAATTGTAGTTAAAAACTATGATTTAAAGTTGCAGGGGATGGTTGTTTTCTTAATGACCTCAAATCCATGAATTCATTCTAACATTTGCCTTTTAATATATTCATAGTTAAATATAGCTTGAATGTTGTCCTAATTACATTCTCATGTTAATTTAGCTCTGATTCAGAATTTCGATCATTATTCTTTGTAGAATTATTTTGAAATGATGGAAAGTTCAGTAAAGATGCTCTAGTGTGTGATTGTGCCTTTGAATTATTTATCACGTTCCAAGACAGAAATATAGTTAAAACCTAGTTTGAGTTGTAAATGAGTTTTGGTAATGTAAGGAGGAAGTGCAAATCCTTTTTGCAGAACGACATGTTTTATGGGTGCATCATTAGGTGCTGCAGGAGAGCTTTGAGGCCCCGTGTGGGCAGAGAGGCTCCCGCTTAATAAGGAAACATCCACTGCACCAACTGGCAAATGCTGTCTAAGCAGATGAGACAGATAAAGTGTGGAAGGGGAGAGGGAGAGATACAGAGGCAACTTGCCGAAGTGACAGTGCAGATTAGTGGCAAAATCAAGAAAAGAAAACAGATGTCCTGTGTTGGTCACAACCAGCCCTCTCCCTCTGCAATGTGCTATGGAAACAAAAGCTCTCACAAGCAGTGTTTAGCTCGTGTTTTTCACAACCCTCTGCAGTGGCAAGTAGTACAGGGCTAATATCAGGTTGAAGAAACCATGATTAATGCAAAAATTGTGTTTGTGACCCTGAGCTAGGTAGAGAACAAACAATTGCTGCTGAGGTGTGTACGAGTCTGAGAGGGTGAGAAACTTCTGGGGAAAATTCTAAAGGAGAAAAGGAAACTTGTCTTAATGTAAGCAGCAGTTTTGCTAGAGGTAAGTGAGGGGAAATTCTTCATTTATAAATGGTTCATTGAGCCATGATAATAAAGCAGTGCTGCAGAAGAAGGATAATTATCTACTTAAGTATCAGATGCCCTAAGGGTACAAGCTTCCCTTCTTTCCTTTGAAAAATGAACTCAGATTAAACGAATGTCCTTTTTCCTGTTTTAGTGTTGACATGGATTTCCTTTTTATGAGTAAAATTAATTAGTTTTCCTATTCCTTCATGCTTGGTATGGAAATCAGGTCTGCCAAGCAACTTTCCAGCTCTTCCCTTGGGCCCCGAGCTCAGCCAATGGCATCCTTTATGGAGGTGCTTTGTACAGTGTGCTGGGAAGGCACAAATGAACTACAAGGGGTTTACTGTGCCCAGTAGCTTACCAAGAGGCACAGCATCTCAGAACCAAAACCCCACAAAACCAGGCTTTTTGTCCCCTTCCAGGATTGTTTTGCTTCCAAGTACCTGCTTTCTAAATATATACATCTCCTTTATTAAATGTTAATATGGTAAATTCTAAAAAGAGAAAAGGAGAATAGTGGTGGCATAGCTGATGCTGCACTAGAAAAACCAAGAAACAGATTTTCAGATCAGATTAACACCCACAGCTGGGACCAGTCTTCTCCTGTTCTGCTGGGAGCTGCTAGAGGTGGAGCTCGCTTGAAAATTCTGCTCCCACTTTCACAAATATCCATTACAGACTTGTCTGTCCTCATCTGGACTCTGAAAAATGATCAAAACCTGCCACTACTTCTTTACTTCAAAAAATGTCTGGTTTTCTCCCCATCAGAAATATAAGTGTGATTCCTACAGTAAACTTGGTGAATGCAAACATGTTGTCTCTGTGCTTATGGAAATAATTAATCTTTCACATGTATTAATCTTTCCTTGTTTCAAATGTCTCATGTGGTTCTTGAAAATCAGGTTGATGTAACGTTTGTGTGAACCTGTTAACTGCAGAGCAACTCCTAGTTATCTTTCCTGGATTATAGAGAATATTCCTGAATACCTGCAGGCTTCAAGAGGCAGTAAAAATAAAGATGGCTGTAATACAATGGCATGGAACTTAATTTTCTTCAAATAGTCCTTTGAACACTCATTTTAATACTGAAAAAAATAATTTTCATAGCCTTTGGTCATGAAAGTTCAAGTGATGTTAAAGGTTATCTTAAGGTCTTTATTCTGCAAATA
Source organism: Manacus candei (assembly GCF_025592945.1). Classification (NCBI taxonomy): domain Eukaryota; kingdom Metazoa; phylum Chordata; class Aves; order Passeriformes; family Pipridae; genus Manacus; species Manacus candei. Next base: position 8,611,814 of record NW_026138073.1, read on the forward strand.
CTATTCTGTAAGTCAGCAAAGAATCCTGTCTGCAGGGAAGTGAAATGAGAATCAAGTCCCAAGTTCTTGCTTGTTGGATTTACACAACTGAGGCTCTGCTAATAATTCTGGACCATATTAATAATGTTACAAAATTGACTTTCAAGCAAGGAATCATAGCAATTATTAATTACTGTGAACACAGCAGATCCGATGACTGTGAACAGCATCTGTGTACTTCCATTATTTACTTTATAACTTCATTTCACTGACTCACGAAGCACAGTCACCAAGGTAGAATTAAATCAGAGTATGTTTACAAGGTTGTGAACACTGTGCTTAAAAGGAAACAGTCTTAATTATCTTATTTAAAAAAAAAATAATATTTATAACAGTTGAGCATTCCTTGTGAATCGTAATTAATGTCATGTACAAAGAAGCAATCTACTATAATCAGCACACTGTCAGCTTTTCACATTTAGGTACCAAAAATAAGAGTTGTAAGATCAAGATTTTAAAAAATACATATCACATATGTGGAAAAGTATTGTAAAACTGCTGTCTCGGACCACACTCCCAAACCTGTCTTAAATTCTTTTGGTTTTCCACTATTTTGAATCACAAAGGAAAATGTCTCTGACTTTCAGAGCTGCTAACACGAGCATTTCTCCACTGAGATGGTAAATTTGAGTGTGTGAAAACTCCTTTCCTTTAGATGTCTCAGTAGTAGCACATGGACCTTAGTGTAGTCATTTTGGCCATATCTAAGGAATTTGAGGAAACAAGATCTGAACAAAGCATCCTAAGATTCTCCGTATTTAGCTCTATGTTCTAGATGCTCTTGCTGTATCGTCAGAGAGGAAGAGTTTAGTCACTTTGGAGGTGATCAGAACCAGGTTACGAGCTGGGGGTTGAGACACTCCTTGTGGACCTTGTGTTTGTGCCTTGACACTGCCACCTTCAGATGTCCTCGTTTGTCCCCTGCGGCCGGTGGAGCGTTTCCGTGACCTGTGTCCCGAGGAAGTGGCTGATTTATTTCGTACGGCGCAGAGGGTTGGGAATGTGGTGGAGAAACACTTCTGCGGCACCTCGCTCACCATCTCAGTCCAGGTTTGTGAGCCAGTCAGCTAAAAAAAAAAGGTTTAATGGTTTGTTTTTATCAAGCTTTCAACCTTCTTCTCTGGTCCAATGAGAAAAGGACATTGGAACTTCAAGGGGCAATAAATGCAAGATCATAGTAATAAAAAAAAAAGAAACCAAATGACTGCATTGCAGTCTTCCAGATTTGCCACTGAAAAAACCTAAAAGGCAAGCCACTGGGAAAGTGGGGTTAATTAATAACTGCAAAACTTTGGAATAAGCCTGGAAACACTCCCAAACACAGTGCTTGTTTGTGAATATTTCAGCAAACACTCTTCCTTGAAAGGAGCATTTTCAGGACTGACCTAGAGAAGGCAGCCACATCTCCTTGTTCTGCACGTAACCCAGTGCTTAAGATGGAAATAGTGATTCCTCCTCACAGCTATTTATATACAGGAAGAGTGATGTAGCCATGTAAATATGTTTCTGACCTTTCAGTTATTTCTGCTGGGTGTTTTTATACCAAAAATGAGTTCTGTTTAAAGCAAACCAGAAGACTAAGCCCATTCATTAGAATCAAAATTTAAGCAAGCATACTGGGATTAAATTCTCACTTTCATGTGTGTTTTATGTTCACAAGGATCAGAAATCTCTTGCTAGCTATTGAAAAATATGATCTAAAAGAATGAAAAACTGCTGTTTCTGTCATCTAAGACAGAGTTGCTCCCTTTGTCATGGCCCGATATGAAAAGGAGCCATGTCCAAAAACTTTGTGTTGAATGGTCCTCAGGAAAAATATGCTAAATTAACATACAGTGTAATTGCATGTAAATGATTATTGAGTAAGATTTCTGAATTCCTGTGTGATCCTTGTTAGATCCTCTAACCTGAGACTTCTTCCTTTGCTTACAGGATGGCCCCGAAGCCGGACAAACGGTGAAGGTGAGTGCTTATTATGCAGAATACAAATTAAGAAACAATTATAAGAACTAATTAAAGATCAAAGCTGGTCATCTACAGACCATTGCTGTATTGTTATTTTATCCTTGAGATCAAAAAATCTCAAATGTACAATAGCAATAAATACTTTTCACGGAAATTGCTCAAGATAATGTTTACAGGTTTTCTTCCTAGACAAAAATATTCAATCAAGAAAATATCTTTTCTAAGGTGCTCTGTGTATTTATGCAAGGAAAGCCTCATGAACCAGGCATCTGTTTTAGTTTTTTTGTTTGTTTTATGGAGAAAATATTGCCCTTCCATTCATAATCTCTTTGTTTTTCTGTTTATTGCCTAATGAGTTGTAGCTAATTATAGGAACAGTTAAACTGAACCACATTATGAAAAATATACCTTTTGTCTATCCTTTCTCTCAACACATTCATACCACATTCTTGTTACTGAAGTTCAAATGTAATGGAACCAGTGAAGCTTAAAACCAGATTTTAAGTGTACTTCTAAAGAAAAGGCGGGGGTTGGAGGGGAAGAGGAGGATTTATGATTATAGTCTCCACTTGAGTAATAACACAGATAACATCCAAGATGGCTCTCCAGCCATGTTTCACTGCCTCGTAATGCAAATGCATGTGTAGTTAGATGATGTGCCTGAACATTAGATAAAGGCTATTTTTCACGTTTGGAATCAAAGGAAATATGGCTACGGGTTAGCACTTCGTAAAATCAAATTAGTTGTCTCAGAGAAGCTGTTTGGGTTGATTAAGAGAACTGTAACAACCAAACGATGGTGTATAGCAACATTTTACTTTTTTCCAATTTGCCGTATTGACCTTATTTTTCCTACTGTTTTTTGTTGCCTGCTTTGAATATTTAACAGAGAGGTTACAGGGAGAGAGAAGGAAAATGAGAAAATCCCCAAACTTTGGGAAGTGATGAAGGAATGTAATATAATTTACTTCAGTACTGTGACAAAAAAGATTACTTGGCTCATGATGTGGAGTGCATGGGAGTGGGTTTCACTGGGAATGTCTGTTGATAGGTGAAATAATAAGTTTAAATACTTTCAAAGTAAATTCTGTCACTATCAACAACATGTTTTAAGAAGCAAATGACAAGATTTCTTTTAATATCTTGGACAAATGTTTTTTCTCTGTAAGGAAAAGGTTTATAGGAATGATTATATTAATATGTGAGAAAAATTTCTAATATGAATGAGCAAAGCCAGATGTAAAAATTCCCATCCTCTGTGATTGTGAACAGTAACAAAAGCTTATGTAGACCTTAAAAAGGCAGGATGTCCTGTATTGTTTTATATTCCTACTGGAAACAAGGAGCATTAAGTGTTAATCTGTTACATAATGGCAGCCACCCTTCATGCTTCCTTCTCACACTTTTAATAAGCACTGAGATGAAAGCACTGATTTTAAACTGTGAACCCCCAGACTTTGTAATAATGAGTGTGTATTCATAAATCAGAGGTTATCAGTTTGCATTTCTCTACTTTTCTGCACCATTGGGTAACACTGTAATTTATCATCTTCACTTTGGGATGTTTATCATCCAAAAATGCCAACAACTATTTTCTTCAGAGAACTTAGAGCTTTTAAAACTTCAATCAGGGAAGAAATTACTATGATCAAGATCTTCTTTTAAGTGAACAGTGTGGTGGATACAGAAATGGCTGGTTTCATTCAAACTACTCTGAATTAGAAAGTTTGAAAAAACACCTATGTGACCCACAAATAATTTATGAACCTTAAATTCAACGTGTCATGTGTTTCTGTCAGTGGATTTCTTTGGATGTTTGTTTTTCATATATCAGAATGCACTGTAATCCAGTCTTCCTCTGAGGGAGCTTTTAATTAAAATTTCTGGAACAGACTAAACATTAGAAAAACATTCTAATAGTAAGACTAGCAAAACATCACAATAAATATCCAAGGGAGTCTGTGTAATCTGTTTAAGTAGGGTAGGCAAGCGTATCTTAGGAGCTAATTAGGTGTAGCTGAATTTGCTTTGAAGGGGGTCACATACCAGATGGCTTCAGGAGTCCTTTCCATTTGTATTTTGTAAAATTTTGTATACCTGTATAGATGTAGGCCACTGTATGTGCTAAGTAGGAACAGAATTACAGGAGGCAGGAGAGTACTGGCTGTTAAATTGCTCAGTGCAAAGCTTCGCTACAAAATGGGAAGGGTTATCAGCCTAACTGAAGGCAAAAACTGGGAAATTTTATCTGAAAATTTAGGTAATTCACTTTGTTTGTCCACAGGAAGGAACAGTAATCCATGTCCAAGAAAAGTCTTGAACCTGAGTATGAGTCTCAGGTCTTTCTTTGCAATGGAGATGCTGAAAATTATATGTGCAACGTATGCAACAGGTTGAAAGGAGGTTACCCTTTCAGTGTGATCTGGATAGAAATCAGTGATAAGATTGTCTGCCAGTGTTACATTTTCCTTGTGCTGGTGTGAAAGCTGCTCATGATGTGACATGTACTGCAGTGTCAGGATACTTCACTGGTGCATTTTGTGCTAAAACCTTCCTAGCTAACTAATGGGAAGCTGTTCATAATCCAACTGTAGTTTCATTATAGCTGTACTCTGTTCCTCCTTTGAATCTAAGGTAGCAGAGCCTGCAGGACAATGTTCTAGGGAAGTTTATGGTCCTTCCAAATTCCCCCATTATTGTAGTCTGTGTGTTTGCATTGGATGGGTCCTTGGAAGTAATTCTACCTGACCCTCAGCTCACCAATACTTTGCAAGTATAGTTGGGTCTTTTCTTACCCTTTAGCAGCTGGAAATATACACTTGGTAAGGAATTCTGAACCATGTCCCAAGTCTCAGACCATAAAATAATGCAATATCTTGCTTCATAGTATCTCTTCATAGCTCTCCACATATTGTACCTATTCCAATCCTGCCACCTATTTAGGGGAAAAAAAAAAATGTCCCTCTCCAGAGATGGTCCCACACTGTGTTTTATTGTAAGAGGTTCTTGTACCACTCACAACAAAGAACCTGAGCATCTGTGGCACCTGAGCAGTGTGTCAGCAAGAAAACCCATCTTTTAGTATTCAAGACATTGAATGCTTCTTGAGAAAGGAAGGAAATTGTATTTAGGTCCTCTCTTAAAGAATATTAATCTCTGCAATTTTGAGCTCTGTTTTTATTGGAGAACACAAAACCCACGGTGTCCTTGTGCCAGAAATGGAGGGTGAGTTTCATGCTGGTTCTGTTTGAGAATGCCTTAAATATCCAGGCAATTTCATGGATCAGGGAAATCAGCTCTGCATCTTAATGCAGGGCTCTTACTGCTATGTCAAGTGAGCGACGTTTCAAGATTTCCCTGCTATATTTTATAGCCTTCTTTTCAACATCAAGTCAGCAAATGCTCCAGCTGCCTTGGTGGATGTATAGCATAGTGTAGAATAAACTCTCAGGTTTACCTTTTACGTGAGATTCAATCACAAGAAACTCCATGTATCCTGTACTCTGTAAAGGCCAAACAAATCAAGCTGGCAGGAGCACGAGGCAACTAATTTGTCTGTAGAGACAAGATAATATTGCACAGCGAGTGTCCATTGCACAAACACATATGAACACATACTCTATTTTGCAGCAGTGTTGAAGTCTCCAGCAGCTCAGCACCTCCTCTGTTATCCATAAGTGCCTGTTTGCCAGGTACAGGTTCACCTGAATAAATGAGAAAGCAAGGCTGATGGTGGCAGTGTGGGTATATGTGCAGAAAATTATTTTATATGTCACACATTCCGCTAATTATTTTACGTGGAGAAGATTTTCTCATGATTATTTTTTGATGTACATGTTTTTCTCTTCCAGATGTTTTTTAATGCTGTGTTAAATCAATCCACCTGGCTTGCATTCCTTAGAAATCTTAACCTGAACTGTAGAGCCTAAGGTTCGTTTAAGCCCTGCAGACTGCTCTTTCATCCTCTTTGTTTATTTATGTCTTGACCCGAAGTCCTGGACTTCAGGTTTGAGTCTTTGGAATCTAATCAGATCACACTGCAGACTGATTGCATCGGAAGGACTAAATTCCCTAACTGCAATACTTTTGATGCCTCAGCCTGCTTTCCCTGCAGACCAGCAGGCATGAGTCCTTGTTTAATGGAGCACTGGAAACCTCCTTTTCCTGTCTTAAAAGAACAAAAAAAAGCTGGTGTTTGAAAAATGCAAAGATTTTTCTTACCTCTAAACCAATCTAAAAATTCAAATAGGAATTTTTGAAAACCAGATTGTAGTGAAACATGAACAAATCATACTCGTGAGAATGATGGTTCTCTTGAAAGCTCGTGGGATGTCCAAAAATGATTTGATGAAGTGCAGCAGTGTCTTTGAATTGCTCTGAGAACCACTCTAATAGTATTTGGTTGGAGACTATGTAATACTGTGGATAGGTAATTGCTACAGCAAATTCAGTAGTCTCAGGGCTGCTATGTCTGTTTTGAGCTCATAATTTTTTTTCTATTTTGGTACTATATTTAGTTTGGGGTGGTTTGGGGTTAGTGATGTATATTTTCAAAGCTAGGATTATACTGCCCCTCACAGAGATGGAGAAGCAGCAGGCTCATCTAGATACTTTCTCCCCTGTCCCTTAAAGCCTTTTGCTAGCTCTTTGTTTTCTGTGCTTTCTATATAATAATTATTGCCCTTTCCTTCAGGGCTCTTTTCAAAATCTGCCTCGTGTTGGTTTAATTCTCTGTTCAGTCCCTTGGCCTGATCTGTGTTTTCTATGATGCAAAATAAGTCCCAATTTTCTCTTTGCTTTGTCAGGTCCTTACTTCTGTTCACTACATGTAACATTTAGGTTTTGATTGAACTATAAGCTTTCCAGGAAAAACATATTTTTGGGGTTTTTTTACCATGCTTACAGTCCAAAGAAACACTGGTAAATCTGTAAACACTCCTCTAATACAAATAATAATAATATACAGGACTTAGAATGAAAACAGTTCTTTAGGCCCCCATAATGTGTACAGATCAGTTCCTGTACTTTAAACATGGTAACAGTTGACAAAAGTAAGAGGTGTCTGTGTCCAGTATACACTCACAGAGAGTTATGGAGATTTTTTTTTAAGGCTGAAGGAGATGAAAGTGGGAATGTGGAAGCAGCCTAGTGATTGATGGACATGACACCACCCTAGCTGAGAATACCAAAGGCCCCGAGGCACTGATAAATTGAAATGATGACCTGGATAATGAAGTCTGATCTAGAAATACCAGGTTGTGAAGTTCCCTGAAGGGATGGGAACTGAAATTTTGAAAGATTCTATTTAGCGGTGAATTATGATACTTTTGAATCTGGATGATTTTGAATTTCCAGTAGTGAATTTCCTGACATGCTGTACCCCTGACTTGTAAAGTAATATAATTCTCTGTTCCTGCAAAAACACCGAATAGTCTGTATGGACTAGAATATAAAACAAAAAAACAACCAAACAAAACAAAATAGGGTTAAAAATAGGCAAGTATAAATCAGGAAAGCAGATGAAATTTCTAAAGATTTCAGTTGAAGCGTGGGAATGAAAAGGAAGATTTTACTATTCCGCACTAGCAGTTCTACCGTTCTTTCCTGCCATATGGATTTCTTAGATGAATATTCTCTTTAGGTAGTTTAATTCCAAAAATATCCCCAGAGCTAGTCACAGATATTGACACTGTCTAAATTAAACTATAATAAGCAAGTAAGTGGGCTCAAACGCTCGTTTGAATCGCCTCAGTGAACAGATATTGAAAGTCAGGCAGCTCTGTTGGCCACATCCAGCATCCAGCCCCTCCTTGCTGGGCACCTTCCCCTGGAGCAGCAGTGCTGGGCAGCTCTCCCAAGGGGCAGTGCTGCCCACCCGCAGAGGCTTCAGCTCCTGTGTGGCATGAAGGGTGTGGGCACTTTTAGGAATGTCCATGGGAGCAGGGATGTGCCTGTCCCAGCCCCCAGCAGCCACATCATGTGTCAGCAGAGCCTTACAAGTCCAGGAGGCCGGTGGCTGTGCCAGCAGCTGCTCCAAGTGGAAGGCGAGCAGTCGCCCATGGAGCCCTGCTCCTGCTGGGACACTGAGTCCTGCAGGGAAGGGTTAAACACTGCCAGGGCTCCCCATGCTCTGCCCTTCTGTGCGGCTCTGGGAGAGCCTGCTCCTGCTTTGACAAAAGATTTTTAAATATACTTCTTTTTTTTTTTTTTTTCCCTGGTATATGTTCAGATATTTACAGTTTTCATGACAGATGAATCTTGAACAAATCAGTCATTCAGAAGGGTTTATTTGGGAGGTTGAAAGCTCTTCAATTTTTTTCTTTTTTTTTTTTTTTTTTAATTCAGTAAACAGAGTTACATTTCAAAATGAGAAAGTATTTCTAGCAGAAAGCTAGAAAAAATTTCCTCTGAAAATGTTATAACAGGGTATTTGACAACAAAAAACTTTTTCTTCGTGAAAACAAAACCTCCTTTGGAAATACTTTCTGTTTTATTGAACTGACATTTTGTGACCAAAAGAAAACAATATAGGAAGGGTTGTTGAGAAATCCATGACATGCTGCTCTTCATTTGCCCCACAATGACTGAGATTAGGATCAAAAATCCTATGTTTTAATTAGAAAGTATCTTTCACTTCTTTGTTCCCATGTTACAGCAATATGTTTTACATTTAAAGCTTTCTCTGTGTCAGAGTATGTACAATCAATCAAATGCCACTCTTGAGTACAGGTCCTACAAATACCCTTTTGTACTGGAAATGTAAAACCTCTTGAAATCCCAGACAATGCATGAGATTTAAAATCATTAATAGCACAGTCAAGGCTGTCTGATTAATTTTTGTGTGGTGAGTGTATGAATTTCTACCAAGCTCCATCTCATCCATAATACTTTTTTTTTCTTTGTCAGTCTCATATCTTATAAACCTCTTCATTTAACTGGGAATGCTTGGCTGTTGGGGGTTTTTTTGTTACGAAATGTTGCTTTCAACTGAATCTGACTCACCAAAAAAGGTGCAAAAAGCATTGCCATTTAATTCAGATGTGTAACTTGATGCTGTTCTGTGTGTTGTAGTAAGTGAAAATTGTTTATTAAGCAAGTGTTGCAAAGCTAGATTTCAGTTTAATAGGTTTCTGACTAAATCTTTCTAAAAATTAATACAATGCTTTATAACAAAATATCTTGTGCCTGTGCTCTGACTTGGTGTGATTTTGCACATTTGTCTTTGTATTCTAACCTACCAGGTACTGCTTCTCCTGAGCTCCACATAAAATTATTCCTATGCTGACCACAGATCAGAAGGGATGTCAAAGGGTCATGTGCAAAACAGATTTCTCTGCTCCATGCCAGTGTGCCTTCTATAAGCAGGCATTAACCCACATTTAAATGGTTTTGTGGTCGAGTTTATTGGGTGTTCTTGCCCAAAGGCATTTTCAGTTGACTGATCTGTGTTAAACTTTGGTGCCTTAGCTGTCTGGCTGGATGCTGTGACATCCAGAATCTCAGGGAAGGGCAGAATCACAGTGCTTTGCTCATGTCAGTGACCCAGTTTCAGCCAGACAAAGGGAACCCACTTATTAGAGCCCTGGGTGCCTTATCAGTGGAGTAATAAAATCTTAAGTTGGCTCCATATTTTTTTTTGCTTAAGGTCACCTCCCCTTCTGAAAATGAAAAAAGCTGTGTGCTTAAAGCTGTCCCTGCAGCTCCCCAAGAGAGCCTGCACAGCTTGAATGAGTTTAATTCTTAAAAATGTCAACAAGGCAAGAGTGTACGTCATGTTTTTACATATAATATCAAGGGAATGGAGGCCTCTCCTAGCCCCATGTTCCTTTGTCACAGGAAAAAGCAGTGGTTGCACTGTCCTGTAACCTCTGAAAAGTCTAAGCACATCTGAAATACAAGGATATCTGATCTAATCCATTTTAGTCTGTTCTGGCAGCACCATGTTAGCCCATGCAGAACTTTCTTTCTTTCTTAGAAAGAAAAGCCTCTGCATTAAATGATTTAGAAATGGAAAACTAAGGTTAAAATAATGGAATAAAACTTGCTCAGCTAGCTACAGACAGGATGACAGGGTAAAAAGCATGTAATATTTTTACTGTTTAGAAAAAGAGAAAAAGTCAATAATTCCAGATAATGCAACGTGTTTCGGTTCATGCTCTTTGCAAGCCAGGTTTGACAAGCCAAGAGCTTCCCACAAAACAAATCAAAACCCCTCTCTCAAGCCTCATCTGCCACATCCCTCCTAAAAGCACACCCTGCTTGGGTGTCCTCTGGCAAGGCTGCTCATACACAGGGTTACTGCTCAATCCCTAAAATTCCTTAAAGCTAAGCTTTTCAAACAATTTAAAATATGCCCTTAAAAAGCCTTGGAGAGCTTTAGCAAAAGCCCCCTCCTCTTTTGCTGAGCAATAGGAAAAACCCCCGCTGGCTGGTGGTGGAGATATTGCTGGAATAGCAGTTTCTGAGGCTGAATGAGAAGGCAGCCAGAGCACCTCCTGTGTGTGCTCACCATTTTATGTTTTCCTTTCACTTTCTTTTAGTGACGGGAGTGAGAACCTGCAGTTTCTGCAGTGCTGCTCAGGTGGTGACTCCCCAGGGAGGTACCTCAGCTAGTGGTGTGTTTTGGAGGTTGGGGACTCCAGCCTGCTCTGTTCTGTTCTGCTGTTTCACTGACAGCTACTGCTGAATGCACTGCACTGCTTTTCTAGGCAAGTGAGGTGTAGCACTCCCTGAAGAGACAGAAAAACACTCCAACCTTCCCTTTTGCAGAAATCTGAGTGCCAGTGTCTTCAGATGGATTGCACACATATACATGTATCAAATGTTAAGAGCCTTTAAAAAGAGAAAGGAAAAATCATGAAACAAAGCCTGATTCTGACTTAAATGTAGGCAGTTACCTGGTAAAATCAGATGGATAGAGATTTGGCCTCTTCTCAGTTTTGGGTCACATAAAAGAAATCGACATTTATGGATGCAGTTCAGCACAGCTGCCAGGCATTTTCTGGAGAGAAATTCCCTGTTTGACTGGTAGATAACTTGCCAGTCAAGATTAAGATTTTTAAAATAAATTATTCCGTGTCTGAATTAACTACTCTTGCTGCTCATGATTTTCTTTCAATACATAACTCCTCTTCTACCCCTTGATTCTGAAGGAAAAAAATTATCGTTGCAACTTCTGCATAGTTAATTCTATAAATAAAAGCATTTCTCGGTATTTTAGGAATGATGCCACAATTGACATAAATTGGGGAACACCAAAATGAATCTTTCAGCAATTACACTGTCCCTTTTAACTGAGATTACACTCAGCTGTAGAGAGTAGGAAAGAGGCTTTGATTCCCTGCTTTAACACAATTACCTATTTTGGAGATAAACTGTTCCCTTTCAGAGAGCAAAATTCACATTTAATAATTGGCCAGCTAAGTAAAATTCATGTTGAAACTTGCTTTTTTTGCCATTAGGTCTCCACATACATTTTCCTTTCCATCACAAACTGCCTTTTTCTCGAGTCTCAGATGGCTCAGTTCTCCTTGGGAGTTCTCAGTCCCTTGTTAGGTGGAGCAGAGCAGTAATGCAATTTTATCAAATTGTTGTGGCAGAAGTGATTTAGAGAAGGGCCAAGTCATTATTCCTGTTTTATTGAGCAGAGGAACAGGTTGGGGTTGATAATATGTCAGTCCTTCCAAGGCAGTGTGGAGTCGCGGGGCACTGCCCTGCTCTGGCCATGCCAGGAGGGCTCACATGTATTCAGGATATTTTGGGGTTACTCAGAGATTTTCATTTGCAATGTGTCTTGCTTCTGCCCTAAGCTTTCCTGCCTCCCCTTCCCTTCTCCCACGACCTGGGGCTCGGCTTTGTGCAGGCTGTGGAGGGGATCCTGGGCAGCACACCAGGTGGGAGAGCCCTGAGCAGTTGGTTACCTTTGAGTCAGGGATGGAACCCGTGAGGGTGATTTCTCTGTGGAAGCTGCAAACAGGCTGGGATGGTTAAGCATGGGCTGGCTCTGGGCTAAGAGGCTGCATCTTCTTCTGGACTGGGAATGAGGTGGAATCAGAACTCATTTGTTTCTGCCTGTACCTGTACACAAGGACCAGCGCCACTTCTCTACATAAATCCTTCCTTGTAGCACTTCAGAGCAAGGCTCTGCAACCAGGAGCAGGGGAAAGCTATAGCCTGTGGTAAAGGCAGAAGATTGGAAACACATCCTGTGGTTGCTAGATTGCTCAGGTCTTGGGAAGGAGAAAAATGGTTTCTCCTCTGCTAATCTCCTGTGTTATTATCTCTGAAAACCCAAACCTTTTTCTTTTCTTTTCCATTTATACTTTTTGTGAGTTACCACCTTCATTGCTACCATAAAATCTTCATTTCATGTTGTCTGCCTGGCATCATTGATCTGAATTCTCTCAGTGAGAAGCTGAAAGAATAATAAACTAGGCCAGATGGAGAGTGTTCATGTGAATGATTGTCTTGATCTTACTTGTAAAGATGTTAAAATCTGAAATGCTGAATAATTCTTCTATTTGATTCCATGCATGTTGAATTTCTCTGATTTCAATTATAGTTTTTAGTATTTGAAACAGAAATAATGCCCAGAGGTAGCACTTTTTTTTTTCCTTTTTATATATTTATGAATGAGTTTTATTAATTCTCCATTGAAAAGGTATAGAAAAGGCAATAATACTGTGATAATTTTTCACCTGGCATTCCAACACACCTGATCTGGAAAGGAGTTATCATTAGGGAGTGGTCAGTCTGCCCAGATTGAGGAGTGGATCAGTTCACACTGTATTTAATGAATGCTTTTTTTTTTCCCCTGCAAACAAGTAATTTCTGCACTCAACAAATGCCATTCTTTCAATTATGACCTTTTGCTGAGGCCACTCTGAGTTACCTTGAGAATTATGATCCAGCAGAATATGAATCCATAAACTGTGTACTGTAAGTAGAACAACCTTGGTGTGTGGGGCAAGATTATTCTCTGGTATAAATGGTTCACTTCACCTGTGAAAACAAGTGAACTAAATCAATGGAGCTTTGCCACTTCTGCAGAAACATTTTTGACACTAGTATTGTAAGTAACCTTTTGATTTCATATAGTTTATAATTTAAGCCTGCCATTATTAGTCATATGTGTAACTCTAGTAATTCTGAATGTGAAAAGCATTTTGAGCAAATAACCTGTGAAGCATAATTTGAGGTAATGTTTTTTTTTTATTTGAATATCTTTCACTTCACCTGAAGAAGTTGTTATAATAACTATCAAGTAAAAAAAAAAAAAGAGAAAAAATACCAGAATTTATTAGGTCCTAATAAACTCCCCTCAGTGCATATCCATTTAGTATCTTTCATTAACATTAATGAGAATTATGCATGGATCCTGAGGAGAACAGACCCTGTTGTTTTGTTTCTCTTCCTTGTTTTCAGTATTAAATCTTGTCCTGAAGTCAGTTCTATAGGGCAGACATGCATTCCTGCTGCTCAGTTATTTGTTCTGCTTAATATATACAGTTTGAGCACCTCCTTTTGCATAGTGAAGGTAGAAAGTTCATAAATTAAAAAAAATCTAATAGAATTTGTGGACACACATAAAAACAAGGGATATGCAAATTAACGAATTAATAGATTGCTATTGATTACCAGTAAGGACTAATTAAATAATAAATTTTTCCCCACACAATTACTTGTTTCATGTTATTAAATGATCAAATCCATAACTAGTTTGGAAGCTCAGCCTCTTAGAATTAAATGAGGTGCTCAAGAGAGCAAAGTTGTGTTTTGGAGCAACAGAGACAGAGACAGGGTCTAGTTACATGGATTTATGATTTAATTTTCTATGTAATCTAATTTAGTGTAACTATTGAGTTTCTAAAAAAATGAACTTTGATTAGATTTTGTTGACAAAAATAAATACAAAATATAGGGTAGTTTATTCATTATCTCTTGCATATTGAGTGAAGTGACTCATGATATTTCTGTACCTTTAGGGGCCTTTTTTCCCCCATTTCCTATGCTTTTAGCTGTATTCCACAGCAGTCAGTCATCCTTCAGAGCCCTTCCAGGTGTAGTACATTACAAAGATCCAAAATCCAGAGGATACAAAACTCATTTCTGTGGGAAATTTAATTCATTTTGTATAAATAACAGCTTCATCACTCCTCATTTCTGAGGTAGACATCAATATTTCATAGCATTAAGTGTGTGTAAGTCCGGAGAAAAGCTGCATTGGAGAAGGAAAGTAAGCAAATAAAGCTCTTTAGCTTGACATACTTTCACTTAATTGGGAGTTTTAAGAGCAGATCATGGGAGCAGGAAATGAGTCTTTCAGCTGATTCCCTTCTGCATAAAACATGCTGTGTGCCAAAACACTGCTGTCCTGGGTGAGAAGGCTCCTTGGATGTGATTCCTCAGCACAGCGCTGTGCCGCAGCAACGCCCCAATGCACCTGGGGCTCGGGTGCTGCCTTCCTGGTCGGCTCGATAATTGACAGCAGATTTTAGGATGAGCAATGGCATCTCATTCATTGGCTTTTGGGATGTGTTTTGCTTGTATTTGGTGGGCTTGCCTGGCAGCAGATTGGAGCGGGGAGAGACGTTGCTTGTTCTGTTGAGGGTAGCGCTGAACGTCCCTGTGCGTGTGTCGCCGTCGTGCCGTCGCGGGGGATGCGCTGTCGCTGAGCTGTCTCACTGCAGCTGGGCTTGGGAAAGGGCTTAGGAGAGCACCTGGCCTTGGGCAGAGCTCTGTTCCAGGTTGGCTTTATTTGACAGACCATCTTTGTGCGATACCCCGAAGACTTTCGCTTGCAGTTGCACATCCTGGCCTTCCCGTGCCTGCAGCCAAGCTGCTGCCTTTGTGGAGCAGAGGCAGGACACTGACTGCCCTCACAGCAATGGCTGCATGCCAGTGGTGGCCTGGCTGAGAGGAATGGCCCTTCAGGGATACATGGCTTCACTCAAAACTCTTGCAGCTCAGTGCAGGGACTCGGCACTCTGGGGACTTTGAACCAGCTGTGCATTAGAAAAGCCAATGTTATCCACTCTTGAGAACTGGAAGGGTTTCCTTTACTTGTTCATTACATAAAATGCATGGACCCATTTTTTTAAAGCTCTCTTCCAGTTCTTTCCATTTTCTTCTGATTAACACGTTGAATTTCCATATGAATCTTTCTAACTGATGGTTGAACACCTGGATACATAAGCAGAAAAGTTGTTTTGTAGTTGCCTGCCTCAGTGACTCTATAATTAACAGCAGATTGCAATGAATGACATCCTGTTCCTTAATGGTTAGGGCTGTGTTTTGCTTGCGTCGGGTTGACTTGACCTCGGGAGGTCTGGACTGGCAAACAGATGTCAGCTCTGTTCAGCAGAATATCTTCTGGTGACTCCAGTAAAACGTGAAATCTGTGTATGGAAGTGAAAGGCAGAATATTTGCAGTAACCGTTCGGTGAAACAAGCACACACATTTCAATAGGCCGGCAAAGACAGGTTTGCAAACCCTGTTGGGAATTGATAAATTGCTGTTAAACGTTATAATTGTCCCATGACATTCAGGACTGAACTTTACTAAATTCTGCTGAAAACTTAAAAAATAATGGAGAGAGGTAATATGATTTAATAAATTAGCCAGAGTAAGTATAAAAAATTAGAATGCAACATAAAATTAATATTTATCTTTTACCAGTAAATAACAGACTTTGTTAAAAAAATGTCTGAAAGCTAAGAGGAGTTTGTTAGACAAATTATAATTTTAATTGCAGACGTAATTGATTATACACAGCATGCTCATTAGGTTAAGGGAGAATCTGAGGCAACTCTCAAGGTCATTACAGTAATAGATATTGTAGGCATGTAATTTGTGATAAGCTGGTTCGTGAACATCTAATTGCTCATTCATGGCAGTGTGTCTGGCACTTTTACTCCCCAAACACCTCTTTGTCCAATTTATTTAACACCCCTTAATATTCCAGGGTCAAATTTACTACAGGAGGCATCAAGCAGTGAATTTTCAACCTCCAGATTATTACACCACTTCACCCTTTTTGTGCCTCAAAGACAGAGGCTGTATTACTAAAAGTTAGTGGTCTGGCACTAAGCAGGGCACATCACAAACAGAAATACTCACCCACAGAGACGAGCTAGAATTTCTCATGGAAAACAGCTGTTCCCTGCTTTCCCCAGTGGCAGTTATACACTGCAGTGGGATGCCAAAAGAGATGTTCTTTTTTTAAAAATGCACTAATTAATCAGAACTTTGTCTCCGTATTGTTCCCTGGAAGAACATACACTGAGAGTGTTTTGTTAACCCTTTTGTTATTATTTCATTTCAATGCTTTGACACAGAGTCTTTGACATCAGCTGTCTCCTCGGCTGAAAATCAATTGGAATGTCACTTCTCAGTTCGTACAACCAGATAAAATAGAAAGAACCACTTACAATCTATATCAACTATAAGTAACAACCGTGCCTCACTTTGATATAAATGCTTTATATTTTTAGGTCTCAGAGAGTGAATCTCTGTCCTCATTGCTGACATGCAAATTGTTGAAGTTACTTGTCCAGGGTCAGGCAACAGCACTAGGGTGGCACTGGAAATGGAAGCCAGAGGTTAACTAGTTTTAAATCATTCCATCTTCACACAGGATCAAACCATTCAGATTTATCAATCAGTGTCATCATGTTGTGTAGCATTGCAAAGTGGGGGCTGATGTAAGGCAACCAAAGTTATTCCTGTTAGACTGAGAAGTTTGATTCAGCCTGCAGGGTAAGGGGAAAATGTAACTTTTCATTCAAATATCTTTGGCTGCATTACAAGAATCGAGGATTTGGGGTTTTCTTTAGGATTTGTTTTTTTGGTTTTTTAATAAATAAACAACAGAGCTCTCAGAGCAGCATAGTTTTCCTTTATAATAATTACTTTATTTGCAAGGTATTATTTTCACTTGACATGACATAGTCTGTAATTATTGTTTATTGCTGAAGTTTGTCATAGATGCAGCTATAGATGTTTATTTAAATACCAAATGAATTCCAGTATGATTTTATAGCCTTCTTTGTTAATATTTTTTTTGAGGATTCAAAGGTTTGAAGTCCCTCTTTGAAAAATTATTTTATCTAGAAGTATAATTTGCCATCTACTGGCTCTACTCTTAGTACTTGTTACTACAGTTTTGCTCTTTAAAGAATTGTCCATAATTTTGTATATTCACTAAACCTCTCCTTTGCAGTATAGAAATTACTGTGTTCACTGTCTGATTGATAGTGCCAAAAAACCCCCATGCTCACCAGTAAATATCAATCCCTATAACTACCTTGTAGATTGACTTGCCCCAAAAAATTGTTATGCAAACACACTGCCATCTGTTGTGTAGTTATTCTTCAGTAACAGAACATAAACTGGAGATATGTCAAAGTAATTTAGTAACTCAACAAATGTAAAATGAGACTTGGTAAATATAGTGTGTTCCACTGAGTTTTATTAGTTGTTGTCATCTGCAAGCATAGAACAGGGATACCCATCTTCTACTTTTTTTGTTTCATTTGTCAAATGCTGATGTCAGACCTAGTTATGAGGAACCTGATGTGATTTATACTAATTAATTTTAAAATAAGGATTTAAAGATTTCTGTGGTTGATACAAAGCTCTCTAAAAATTCTGGGAAGATCCAAGCAATTTATAATAGTGTCAGTAAATCCTAAGCATCTTCATTTAGTGAGTTCAGAGTGTACATTCACATTTATGTTGGTGGTTGTGCTACCTGCTCAAGAAAGTATATTTGGGGTTATCACACACTTCAGCAGTGAAGCTGATGGTACCCAAACAAAACAGATACCACCTAGAAGTAGGTGCTTTTTTTTAACTAGAGAATTACAGTAAACTCAACAAAATAATGGAAAAAATTATTGGTTGGATTCTTGTTCTGTAAGTGCAGTTCACAAAATGGTGTTTAGACATCCTGATAATTAATGAAGCGGTTTCAAATGAAGCATTTTCCAGTATCCTATCTCTTTGCTAATTTCCATTTTTTTAATTAAGAAAAGATAAATCGTATCCAATTATTGAAAATTATGTAGGTCATTATCATGAATGAAACTGCAATTAAACTCAGTTTTCACAAAGAAAGAAGAGGTTATCTTGTCGCAGTGTAGGTGTTGGTGTGCCTGCTTGGCTGGCACTCCTGCCTTCGGGCCCACATTGCATTAGGGTCAGTCCTACATCAGACCCAGGAGCTGCATTGACTAGGACTGTGCTAAGAGACTTTTAAGTGCCCTCAGGAACTGGAATCCAAATCACACTGGTCACAATCCAAGTGTATGTTTAGTGTCTCATAGCAGTTTTTATTTAAACAATCAGCAGGGGATAAATCCCTTTTATCCTAAGCAGAGATTACCCTTTCCCAGGAAGAACAAACACTGGCCCTGGCAGCTGGCGTGGTGTGACTGTGAAGTGGACATGGGGTGATCTGTTCCCCTGCACCAGCTGCTCCCCAAAATGCTGTGGGACCCGGAGCCAGCCTCCCTTGTCTGAGGCTGTGCACAAAGACACAGGCTTTGTCCCAAAGGACTGATTATTTCACTGCAAATGAGAGGTGACAGAGTGGTGAGAGAGCCTGGCTTGATCCTGCTCCTCCTGCAGCTGGGAGTCATTCTGGGCATCTCTCCCTCCTTGGCCAGCAGCCCGCCAGGCAGTGGGCAGCAGGGTGGGGAGCTTCTGGGCTTGAAAGAGGAGGAGGGAACCCTGCAGTGATCTGTGAGAAGAGAGAGAACATCCCCGAGGAGCAAAACTGAGAGAAAAGCACAGGGAGGGACAATGACACCAAAGAACAAGCTGAGCAAGGTTCTCCTGTATTTACCAGGTCTCTAATTCCACCCCAAATCATCTTTTTTCTCTTAAAACAAGCAAGCAAAACCAACCAAACAAAAAAACAGGTGAATTTTATTAAGAGAATTAAGGAAGGCTACAGGGATAAGGTTAACTGCTTACATTACTCAAAATGGTGTACCTGACCAAATGTAAAGAAACTAAATTTATTCTGTTTTCTAACCAACATTAATAAACTAATTTAACCCTCTAACTTATGTTGAACCACATTACAGTTTTCATATAAGTTTCACCTTAGATTTCTCTCTGATTATTACAGACTTGGCTGCAGTCACTGGTAATTACAGCTTCCCATCCTTCTCCAGAAATATAGAATATGAAGTGCTTTGCACTTTAAACTTTTTTTCTGTTTATTGTTCACATCCAGTTGGATGTACTAATAAGCATTAACATGCAAATAATTATCACCAATATTTGATATTTGTGGAGAACAAATGCTAATGCAGTTAATACATCAAATATGAGAGAGGCTTTTAATTCAAAAAAGAAAAAAGATTAAAAATATTAGCTTTTTATATAAAAAGCATTTGCAATGATTATAAATTCTATTGAGCTTGCAGAAAACTTGAGCTTTGAGTTTGCAATATCTCTCATTAATGTTTTGCCTCAAGAAAGAGTTTATAATAAAAGGATTTATGCAGACAACAGATAAATAGAAATGATACAGCCAAGAGGGTTGAAGAGCCCTGGGTATGTTTGTTGTCATTCTACCATGCTGATTTCCATCAGAGGTGCTGAATATGCTAAGAGTTATATAGAAGATGAAGTGAAATGCAATATGCATTGATAACAGCTAAGGCTAGAATGCCAGGAAATTATTTTCTTTTGATTTTCCTCTAAGTTTCTTTTCCTTGTTATTACTTCCTGTGGGATGGAAGAGGTTAGCCCTGTTCTTGCAAAGTCAGCTGGTTGGCCTAAACCTGCAGATCTCAGTGGAATGGTAATTGGGAGAAACCTAATGTGCTGTAAAACAGAGGTCAGTGTGGGTAATCTGGTGTCCCCTGCTGGTTTTAGAAACTGCGAGTATCTCTTGCAGATGGGAGGGAAATTTTATCTGTGTAGGCACTGTGTGCCTCATGGCTTTTCTGCTTCTTGGCACGGGTATTCAGGTCCCTTGGTGTGTGACCGGGACTTTAGTGGGGAAGAGGGATAAAAGCAAATCATCTTTGTTTCTAGTGGGCAGGCTGAGCTGAGTTGTTTGCTCCAAGATGGTAAAGCCAAAAAAATAAAAGAGGACTTGCTCATTTGTTGCAAACAGAGCATGATTTATACTGGGAGGCAGACAGTACATGAAGTGTGAGGCTGAGAAGGGAGGTGACTCAGGATGCAATGAAGAGTAGCACAGGGTTGAGATGCGGTGGGAAAGGCTGTTGTGATCTTGTCTGCAAGATGGGGTGGATTGGGCAAGAGCTCAGCAGGGAACAAAGGAGAAGGAGCTGAGGTATCTGGGCAAGGTGCACCACTATTTTAAGCCAGATGTTTGTAGGCCTGGGATGATGCAACTTGGAAATTTTGTGTGCATCGAGTTGAGTTGAATATGTGTCCATAAATAACATCTGCTAAAAGCAGTCCTGAAATAAAAAATAGAAATGCACCAAAAGTAAGAGCAATATCAGCACTTTGTTTTCATAGTGTTTGCAATAAATGCTTTTGTTGTTCTGAACTAGGAGAGGGCATTTTTCTAAATAGATTTTTTTTTTTATAGCCCAGTCAATAAATGCTAGTAACCTTAATCTCTTTCCCTAAGCGCCATTATATTTTATGAATTTTTAATAGAAATTAATCACTGGAATATTTAAGTCTTAATTAATTAATTACACCAGAAATTTACAGCCAATGCAGTGTGATGTCTGTTAGAAAAAAAATTACTTAATAGGCTTTCAGTCCTGCCATTGTTCTGGCTTGTCAATGAATTACTTAAGTGTCATTTGTTAAACGAGTTAGGTCAATAAAGTTCTTTAGCTTTTTTTCAGAGAGTGAGCATTATTTCCAGATAATGTATATCTAATTCCCATTTCACTTTAGTCTATCTGCATTGGCTAGTGTGGGTTATTATTAATTAGCCCTTCATAGCAGATTAGGCAGGAAAGATCACAACACAGTAATAAGTAAAGGTTCACAGTGACAAACTTCTTTAATTAGGAAGTATGGGTTAGTGGTGAGCAGTGTCCTCAAATGGATTGCCATCTGTTAAATTAAAGCTGATTTCCTTCATTTGCTTATATAATGTTTCTAAAGAAAGTGGCTCTTTTTATTTATGGAAATTATATATTCCCTTTCATTATTTTCTCTTAATTGATTCTGCATTCCTGTAATTAGTAAGCAATGAAAACATACAGTGCAGTAGAGGAGCCACAGTAATGGACAACATGACCCTGTAGTAATTGCCATATGAACTGTAGAACATCATTCTGCTTTCAGATGTTTCTTTTGATGTGTTCAGATTAAATGAATGTAAATTCCAATTCCTGTTTCCTGGGGAATAAGCTGCATCAGTTTGTGTCCTTTTTTCATTAGGTTACAGCAAACTCTGGAGCAGGCCTAGATATGTAGCCTTTTCCCTTTAGCCTTTTAGGCTTAAAGACAAGGATTCTTGCTTTCACATTCTTCCAAAACTTACTGATTTGGTTTGTAAATAATCGATAGAATTAATTTGGGGATACTTTAATAAGCACAGTGTATTGGGGGCCAACATAGATGTGAAAGTTCTTATTAGAGAAATTCATCTTTGTGAAAAATTCCCTGACACTCAAGGACATCCTAGAAGTATTGGAGTTTTCTTGACAGCTTTGGAGTTCATATTTTTGTGTGTTTGTTCCTTTACACAGGAATTTAAATGGAAGAAACATATCTAGAAAAAGAAAACCTCCTTGAGCTGAAACTGTATCTTCTATCTTCTCTGATTGCTCTTATAGAAGGAGCTGTAGTAAATGGGTGTGAAGACAGTTAGCACTCAGCATTTGATAGACTGCAATGGTAGCTGTGCAGACACAGCCTTTACTCCCAGGGAAGGAAAACCCTGACATTGTTGTCAGTGGCTGCAGGAATGAACTCAGAAGTTGGTTGGGTAACTTCTCTTTGAAGCATGACATGGGGTGGCACAAGTCACAAATTACAGTTAAGTCAAAGATTATATCCTCAAGTTCTGTGGCTACTGATTGCCATGTGGAGATATAAAGAGCTTTTCTGTTCTCCCCTGGATAATATGGATAATTAGATGTGCTGTTAAGAGATATTCAGCTTCTGTTGCAGCATCTGGCAATTGCCACTCCCACAGCAAGACTGGCCCAGATGGATTACTTGGCTGGTCTGGATGGGTGGTGGTACTTCTGGTGTGAAGGGGGTCCCAGGGTGGTGCCTTTCAGAGAGCCCTTGTTAAAATAGGGTGTGCTGGATGCCTTTCAGAAAGGGAGGGGTGGGGGTGGAAATAAACTTAGTCAAAGCTCACCTTGTGCTAAAAATTCCCCAAAGTCTCTTCCACTGCATATTTTAGGGTTTCATGTGGGCTTTTCAGTGCAACCTAGATATGGTAATTTGTGCATTATGTATTGAGAAATGGATCAATTAAAAGCATAGAAACAGAATTAATCAGATGTTCACTTTATTTATGAACATATGTTCCATATTATATTTCCACTGGGATATCCAGTGAAACTAAGTCAGAAAAAGAGCAGTTCCTAACATGCTCCTTATATGTTCTCTCATCTCTGTTTTCAGTTAGAAACAAAGTTATTGCTAGTTTCTTTGAATTTCTTTATAATGTGGTACCTGGTGTAGTTGCACAGAAGACTCTGCAGAGCTCACAAACATTTCCTTCAGCGACAAGTTTGAAAGTATCAGAAGGAAAAGACTCAGAAAGTTTCATTTAAAAACTCAGTATACAATCCTTGGAGATACCCCCAAGAGGATAAAGGAATCACTGAGGAGAACAAGTGTTAGATTGCAGTATAAAAATATTTCACTTTTAAGTCATCTCACACAAGAGGGTCTTTAAATTAGAACAGAGAAGTTGGGCCTTTGTCAAACTATGGACAAGGCATTAATGGCAGCTTTTTGGTTTGGTTTGGTTTTTTTCCCTTTTGTGTTAAGGTCTGGTGGAGGAAAAATGCAGAGACCTCATATAGAACAGAGGAAACTTATGAAAAGGCAAATAAAAGGCCTTTTTACTGCCAGTAGAAAGAATACATAAAAATATGAGTATAGTTAGTATCTTCTCTAACACTTATTTTCTCAATTCCAAATACCCTTCACCTTTGAAATAGGCAAGTGAGCCATAGAGAAATATATTGTAATTTTCTTCTAATAGCCCCAAACTCTTCCTGAAAATACAACAGAAGCAACTCAGCAATTTTAGTGCCAGATGGATGAAAAAAAAAATCACATATTAAGCTTTCTTTGTTAATTAAAAACTGAATACCAAGGTTAATGTTTACAAATGTCTCCAAACAGGGGTGGTGTCTTGGGACAGGGTGCTGCTAATGACTAAATATTGGCCTTGGATATTGTTTTGTTTGAATGTTAACAAGGTGATAATCAGTGATGTTATTCAAGAGTGAAAAAAGGTACAACAGGAGCAGATTAAACAGCATTTCAGCGCCTATCACAGGAAATAGTCATGGAGGGGTAGGAGTCCACACAAGATGGCTTAAGAATTTTGTTCTAGGTCTGATGCTTATGTTGCTATTTGAAGTCTATAGCATTTATGTCAATTTAATGATGCTTAAGTTTAGCACGCCAAGCAAGAGGTACACGGAACGTGCTTGCACATACTCCCAGCAGAACTCAATTAGGCTGCTGTCTACAGCCCACAGCCCAACACACTGCAAGGCAAAATCTCTGTTGGATTTGCATGTGCTCATCTCTGTAAAAATGATTTAGGAGAGGCATGGTATGGGTTACAGTGCTTAACTGATCCTCCTCATCTTTCTCCTGTAGCCCAAAAGTGTTCAAGGTGATAGAAGTCAGAGCTGCCTGTTTGCTGTAGCTCAGATAAAAAGGGGAAGCTGATCAAAAGGAGAATTCTTATCGCAACACGTTCCTTGTTCTGTTTGTCTTGTATCTCTTGAAAATCACTTAATGGCTTGATTAATAGTACTGGGTTTGTGTGGCAGGGTTTTGGTACTTGGGGGTGATGGGGGGGCTACAGGAGTAGCTTCTGTGAGAAGCTGCCAGAAGCTTCCCCTGTGTCCAATGGAGCCAATGCCAGCTCCAGGATGGACCCTCCAAAGCTGAGCCCATCAGCAGCAGTGGCGGTGCCTCTGAGGAGCAGTGTGTTCCTGAAGGACTGCACCCTGTGGAAGGAACCCATGCCAGAGCAGGGGCAGAGTGTGAGGAATCCTTCCTCTGTGGAGGAAGGAGCAGCAGAGAACAAGTGTGATGAACTGACCTCAGCCCCCATTCCCTGTCCCCATGCACCACTGGAGGGGAGAAGGTAGAGCAATTGGGAATGAAGTTGAGCCTGGGAAGAAAGGAGGGATGGGGGGAAGGTCTATTAGGATTTAGTTTTATTTCTCATTATTCTACTCTGATTTGAGTGGTAATAAATGAAATTAATTTCCCCAAGTTGGGTCTGTTTTGCCCATGACAGTAATTGGTAAGTGATCTCTCCCCATCCTTATCTCAACCCAGGAGCCTTTTGATGTATTTTCTCTCCCCTGTCCAGCTGAGAAGGGAGAGTGAGAGAGGAACTTTGGTGGGTACCTGGCATTCAGCCAGGGTCAACCCACCACAATTTAAGGCATTCAGGGTTTTTTGTGCAGTGACATACAGTTTCATCTACTGAGTTGGCTACTATTCAGTCTGCTGTACAGGGTAGTAGTGAGAGAATGTGACAGGAGAGCGTCAGGTTTTATGCCACCAAATTTAGAGATAAATGTTAAAATAATGTCTGATAAGTATGGCATCAGGCAGCACCAGTTCAATGCTACCTTTTTTTTTGCTACACAACTGGTGAAGGTAAAGAGATGAGTGGTTTTGCTTACATTGCAGCTGCTCCCAGGTGACAGCTCTGTTACACCCAGCAAGTCTAACAGAGAACTGGCTGCAACAGATTGCCTGTTACCTCCCTCCTCAGCTGGCAGAGAGCAGTGGATTACTGTATTTTTAGAATAAATGAGGATAAAAGCCACACTGTCATTTTAGAGGGCAAAATGTGGGGTTAAATTGTGGTGTTAAATAAAATGTGTGGTATTTCCCAGTAAGTTATACTGTATAATAAGAATGAGGAATGAACATCTGTCATATGTAAAGGAAGTAATGCAGAGTTATTCTCTATGTGCAGAATAAATATATTCCATAATACAAATTCAGTGGATGAAGATTGATGATATTTCAGCTTCTGCCTATCAGAGCTCTCTATATGCCTGGCTTATGTAATTTTGCCCATTTGAAAATGTTGGCAGAAATTAATTCTTTACTAAAAAGCATAAGTACATCCATTTGCTTTACTTAAAAAGCAAAACAAAATTATTGCCAGGCATTGCCTCTGTCATAGCAGAAGTCTTATAATCATGCTTGCAATTAAACAAATGTTGTCTTATCTTAAAATAAAGTATTTGACAGCAGAGAGGATGCGATAGGGAAGTGATGGAGATGTCTCTCACGAGAGAAAGAACTTTGATGTTTAGTGAAATCAAGAAGAGAGAGTGAAATCATGCAGGGATGAAAAGAGAGAAGTAGGATGTTAAAAATAGCAGGCAAAGGGAAGATTTTTACAGGACTTTGAGGGTAGGTGTAAGTGGAGGAGATTAGATTTGCTGTGATCTCAGACAGTGCCCCAACCAAACAAGGCAGGCAGGGGTTGTGTTTAGTGCAGGAATGAATTTACCTGTCTGTCCTCTGGGGGAGTGGGAACAGCTGGTCTGCATGGGTGGGATTACCTGGGAAGAGAAGGAGCCACAGCTCCAACAGAGAAAAAAATGACAAGAAAAATGAAAGTTTTTCTGAAGATGTGCTGAGAGAAAGATTGAAAAGTAGAAAGTGACCCAGGAGAAGGCTGACTTTTACTGGCAAAAGAAGGGCAGGATTTAAAGGAGAGACATATAGTCAAGGAAGGAGAGTTTATTAGGAAAAGACAGCTGGAAATACAAGGGCCAGGAACTCCTCACATTATCATATTTATGTTACAATAAACCATGTTTATGGCCAGAAGGGTTTATTAGATATCCTGTTGCTGTGTAGGTTTGCTGAGATCTGATTTTTGCAGAAAGCAGAACAGGAATGTGTCCCTGAATGTTGCATTTCTCCCCTAGTGTCTCAAAGGCTTTTTGTAGAGAAACTGTCAGGGTGCTTGTCAGAAAACCAACCACACCAGAATGTTTTTAGCTTTACAGGAGAAAATATGTTTTTTGTTTTTCTAAACATAAAACCAGGAAACATAAACCTGTTAGTAAAAGAAGGAGCAAAAAAGAGCATGAATTATTTAAAATAAAATAGTGGCAAAAAACTCACTTGACAACAGAGATAACTTCATTTGCTAACATACAGAAATAATCCAGTTTCTCACTTTACTCCTCTGGATATTGCCTTACAGAGAGCTTTTAATCTATTTATTTGTTTTTATCATTGCTCCTTTGTTATAATAATATGTCAGAACTTCACAGGTATTTTTCTTTTCGTATTACCAATACTGACATTTAAAATTCCAGTAAAATAAATTATTTTGCTGGAGGCTGTCTAATGAAAGATATTCATCAATATTTTTTACAAAATACTGATATTTCCAAGGCAAATGTGAGAAGAGAGATTTGTCTGAATGGTCAATTTGTTGTTTCATCTTGCCACTAAAAAGATCAGCCATGAGAATATCTCTGGTCCTATGTGCTGTCTATTCACAGAGGACTTCACATCAACTGATTAATAATAATAGAGTAATCAATAACTTTTTTTTGGTTTTGCTGATCTTGCAGATAGTTCCCACTATTGAACAGATACCTACAATCCCTATGGGTTATTGATGCATGCCAAGGTAAAGTGTTTGTTGACCTCAATAACAACAGCTCTCTGTAAGGCCTTTGTGGCTCATCTGTGTTCTACTGTTTTTACTTAATGGATTTTTGAGTTAATGTCATGTACTTTTGTCCATTTGAATAACTTTTTTCACATGTGCTATATCCAAGTTATATGGTTTCTGGTGGTTTGCTGACTCCATCAGACTCTTTATGTCTAATTTCTATTCTAATGCTAAAAACTTTCTGTTCTTTCCTTTGTTAAGAGGAAAAAAAAAAAGCCACATTCCACTTGTCTGTCCTGTGTTGTGAAGCTGCTTTTTCAGTGCTGTGGAAACGAAGTGAAGTTTTCACTCCAAAATTCTCTAGACATTTGTCTAGAGATTCTCTAGACATTTGTTTAGATTCATTTATCAGTTTAATATAATACATGTTTTATGTTTTCCTTGTGCAAAAGCGAAGAAAATTAAAAAGCATCAGAAAACTGAAGCCCACGTGAAAATATTGGACTTTATTCTGCATGTTTGAAGGCTGTCAGAGCTGGGTAGTTGTGTCATTTTCTGGGATGGTACCTTAGATCCTGGGGCAGTGATTTTTCTCTGCCATTTGCAGCTGGTGGTACCTTGGGAACTCCCGTGGTTGGCAGCAGCAAGGCTGAGTTTATCACAGCAGCTTCAGAAGGTCACTCTCAATCCAGAAACTTGCTGGCATTTCTTGCTGCTTCTTCATCCCACACCCAGCATGCCCAATGAGTGACCAAAGACAGAAACTGAGAAAAGTTCCCTAAAAAATACCACGGGAGCAGTGTGGTGATATGTGCAGCCAGCCTGGCTCACACCAGGCATTTGGGGTTTAGTATCTTTTTTCAGTCAAGCGGTTTCTCACCAATAATGGCCAACCTCACCTGCATCAGGATGAAGCCCTGTTGTAGGTAATAATTACAATAACCAGCCCTCTGGACACATTCCTTCCTGCTCTTTGATGTTTATTTAATCTCTACAGTTATCACCATGGTTCTTTCCAAATAGCTTTTAGTTTGGGGTTGTGAGTCTGGGGTTTGTTTGTTTGTTTTATATTTCCTGTTACAGCTTTTAATACTAAGATTATAAACAACCTTCAGGTTGGGATTTGGAAGACAATTGAGAGATCAGCCAAACAGCTTTGTATGGGTTGTTTTATATGGTTGTTTCTATTTAAATTCTGAATTTCAACCCTCCCAGCACCATGAACAGGGTGTGATCAGCTACTGTAGCACGTGTTAATACACTGCTGGTGACTTGTCTGAATTTGTTCCTCCTCTGTCCCATGCCTGACACCAGGAGGTCCCATTACCCAGTTGACCTGCTTCCTCACAGAACAGATCTTTCTGATGTAGGTATGATTTTAGGTGAGGAATGTCCAACAGAGGTCTGGGTGCTGAGCTGGTGCCAAGCAGTAATGGGGCAGAATTACTGCATTTGTTTTGCCCTGCAGTGAGTTAAAGCTCAAACAGCCTGGCATCCAGCAAGCACTGCACTGTCTGCTGCATCCTGGGGAAACAGGAGGGTATAAGTGATGCTCAAGTGAACGTTATGTTGCAGTGATGTAGTTGTGCTGTAAACCTTTTCATCTGTCCTGTGTTTTAATTATGCTGCAGAGCTCCCCGGTGAGGCAGCTAAAATGATATATTAAAATTATTCCATCTGTCAGAAAATAAAGCCACATCTTTGGAAAAATGCAGTGCTATCATTTAAAAGCAGCACATGAAAAAGTGATAAAAATAATCTGATGGCTGGTTAAAAGGTGGGAGAGTGGGGTGTAAATTAGGAGGGACATTGTTACTTCAGTTGTAATTTGCCCAGGACATTGATGCCAACCTGTGTTTATACAGAACAGAGGCCTGGGATCTAATCTGGGAAGACCAGGAATCAACACTTCAGCCTTATGGCTTTGGTGAGGGTTTCCTAAGTCTTCCTACCTTTTTAGCTGTAACTATTAAGTTCCACATCATTCACCTAGCTCATGTTATTATGCATATAAATCTCTGGGTGGAGAGTTGGTTAATAAATGAGCTTTCTGCTTCTGTAGAAAGCTGGATGTGACAGATGTTTCACCTCCAGCCACATTGTGATCTGGGGCCCTCTTCCACTCATTTTCAGGGATTTTTTTTGTCTCTTGTAGCTTATCAGTGCCATATGTAAGCTCTGGGGACATGTAGCAACCTTTCACCTCTCCTGCCATCCTTTTTAGGGTGAATTAACATTGTTCTGCATGAACAGATGAGCCTAATGAGCCTGAGTGGTGAAGGTGAGCTGTTCTCCATGCTATGTTCTTTAATCACTGCAGACTTCCACATTCAATCCCCATAAGCAGTAATTGCTCCTTATGGCTCTGAGACAGGCACAAATAAATGTATTTTTGGCCTGTTCAGGCAAAGTTGCAGCATAGTAACTCTGGGGGGGATCCCAAGAGGGATCCCACATGTGTACCATGTGACATGTATGAAAGCTGGAGGAGCTGAGCATCTCACAGGGTGAACCTTTGCTGCTGATCCATAACTGCACCAGCATGTGCTTCGTGCAAGTCCTGAAACCTGAAGCTTCTCCTCAAAAAGCAGAAGCCTTTGAGATATGATGGACTGTACAAGTGGCAGGTTAGACCACTCAGGGCAGTGTCTGTGAAGGGGGCACTGAATCAAAGTGCCCTGTACTCCAGGGGCCAGTCTGGCTCTTTGTAGCAGTCCCATTGAGCAGGTTTCTTTTCCTGGACTTCACAGTGACTTGCTGCTCGTCTTCAATAACTCGTGGTTAGTGGTGTGACTGTGGGCAAGCCATTTCACCTTGTTGTTTCCTCTCACGCCCCCTGACTTGTCTTGTCTGTTTAGGCTGAAAATAAAATGTTTCTTCAGGACAGTGACTTGTCTCTTAGGATGTATTTGTTCAGCAAGTACAAATAAGATCAAGGCTGGGGTTTCTATGTGCTCCCATAACATGAATAATAAATAAAAGCAGAGGTAAACTGATTGTGTTAGTACCATTTATGTGCAGAGGTGTTATTAAATGAGACAACAAAGGAATACAGTAGGAACATTCCTAAGCATTTCAGTAAAAAACAATGATTTCAGAATAATTTTGGGGGGATTCAAAGAACAGATGTCTATTTGCAACTGATGCAAAGATTACACTGTGCTTCTGTGGTAACAGCAGTGCATTAAATCTCATATATGGCAATTCTGTTGTTACTGTTTTAGCAATAGTAAAAAAAAAATAAAAATTGCTGCTTTTCTTGAGATAAACACAAAAGGGCTCCTCACTATCCATAAGGGTTTGACAGAAGCTGAAATTTAAACCTTTGAGTATTGTGAGTGTTATCTGCTTCCACAGAAAGACTGCCTCCTTTCCCTCTGGGACTTCTGATCCCAGCCACTCTTTTAAAACCATGCATGGCTGGATGCTAATGTTGCTATCTGTAGGCTTTGAAGTGATTGAACTCCCACCAGAACGTAGATTTTAATCATCACTTTGATCTGAGGCTCTGCTACAGAATCAGTTACAAATGTGTCTCAAATCTGTAAACCTAAAATTGTGCAGGACTACTGCATGTCACCTATTTCAGAAACAGTGCAAATGATGGTATTTGTGAATCAAAGTAAAATCCAAGGGGAAATGTATGGAAAGTTACTAGAGACTCTTAAATAATCTCTATCTATTTGTCCTGTTCTGTTTCTTTAGCTAGAAATAAGAAAACTCTAAAGACATTGTCAACTTTCTGTATGTTTACTTCCAAAGTAGGAAAGAAAAACCAAGTTCCACTTAGGACAGCTGTCAAAACACTGATATTGTTGCATATGTTTATTTTTCACTGAAAGGATATTTTTTGAGTGTTTATCATCAGCCTACGTCCACCTATCTGACTTCTGCAGTGAAACTTCCAGCAGTAACTGCACAAGTTGAGTTGGTCCAGTGCTGGTTATCTCCTTAAAAGCTGCCATAGAGTTCATTCTTGTCTCCACAGAAATAACTCCCAAAGACCCATTTGAGGACTTGAAGTAAGTCAGTATTTTACTGTTTTCATCCTCCACTATGTCTAATGAGCCAAGTTAAAATTTCGTATCTGATCAGCCTCAGAAGTAAAGGGTGAAGGGTTATGTGCTCAGGGTATTGCTACCTACACAAATAAAGCCAGGACAAAGACATATTTTCACAAAACTTTTCTTAGTTATAGAAGCATGGGGGTTACTTACCAGTGCAGCAGGAAGAAACAGACTTTTCAAATTAGTTCTTTCCTTGGAAAACTCATTTTGTTGTAACTGAGCATGTTTGTGTTGCAAAGAAAAAAGATCATTATTGCGTGAAGGACCTTTCATGTTATGGTTGAAACAAGGCAGAAAGACATGAAGGACATGCTCAGCAAAGCAGTAATGTTATTTGTTTAGGGATGTTCCTTGAGGCATTCTGGGTGGTAGACAGGCATGCAGTTTACCATTTAAAAGAGGTTTATTTCTACTTTCCCAAGTTTGTAGTCGAAAGCCATCAAATGGATAGACATGCTATATTTTAAGTTTTCTGTAAGGATTTTGATGTATCAGTAGCATTAAACAAGGAAATGATGGAGGGGATCAGAAATGGGAAACTGGGTACACTTGTGTCTACCTGACACACCTGACTCAGACTTTTGGGCAGCTGAGTGACCTCTGTGTGAAATCAAGAGCAGAGTCCCAAATGACTATGAATGAGACACTGGTTCACCACTTCATTCCAAGGTAGGAACCCTGATGTAGTATCTGCATGTTGTTGTGCCAATCTGTCTGATTCAAGTTGCTTTTTGAGGGAGAGAAATAAGACTGTTAGGCAGTTGGGACATGATGTGAGCATAGACTCTACTGTGAGAAGCCCTTTCTGTCTTTTTTAAAACTAAACCCTGAAGTTAAAAGAGAAAGGAACAACTGGTGTCAGTGCATCCCAAAAAACACCACATTAAATCCTGACTAATTCTGTCCCTTTGTGGAATTATTCTGGATTTTCACTGCTGTACCCAAGAGGCAAGATCAAATTTTGGGTCAGTCACTTAGGATTTCAATTGAAATACTGCCCATAGCAAAAAAGGTGGAATGAGTATTTCGACTGGCATCAAATAAGCCTTCCTGTTTTATAATACATATTCCAGTTCTTTTGTCTTCATCTTAATGGATTTGGCATTCCTCTGGTTACAGTTTTCATGTTTTATTTTACTGAGTCCTGGTTTAAGGTCAGCCATATCATCCTTGTTGCCCAAGGGAAGAGAAGACAGTTTGGAGCATATTCAGTCATCTGATTTTGTAGAGAATGCAGCATTGCTGTTCTTTAGCTGAGTCTCTATAATTCAAAAAAAGGGGGAGAAATGGAAATAAGACATAGCTATATGACAGAATATTTAGTTTTGGGAAATGCTTCCTCTCAGCTGTGACATTATCTGTCAGTATATTCCTTATAGTCTTCATTTCTTTATTCAATATATTAATCTTTTTTTTTTCAATCATCACTAAGTGACTTTAAAATGAATGTTTCACTTTCTGTTATAATGCCAGAAAAAATAATAAGCGGAAACCTGATCATTATTAAAATTTCTGTTAACATCTTCAAATACGACTTGCTTTATTATTAAATTATTAATATTATTATATTAATATTGCAGCAGCATTTGAAATAACTGTATGTACCATACAGACACAGCCTCAGTTCTTTTGAGTGCTCCACTCCTTTATTGGGAAGCAGTGTAGGTAACTATAGTTAGTGTTATAATTGAGCTTAGACAGGCAAAGGAGGCATTGCTGCCTTGCCTTATGGAGGGACACTGGGACACAGGGAACACGCTGAAATTTAAAGGTTCACCATTCTCATTAGAGGGAAAAAAGAAAAAGGGTGATACTTTGGCTCAAATGTTTTTCAAAAAAAATTATACCTAACAGGAAACTATCAGTACAAATAAGAATTCAGAGTACCTTTATCTTCCATAATTTAATTTTGTTGTATTTATAGACTTGACAGTGAATTCTGACTGTTGAGAATTGAAAGGCATTGCCTTAAACTTCAGATAGTGAGCTCAAGGAGCCTTTCAAAGAAAACAAACACACGTGCACACAAGAAGCAATATAGTTTAAAGGTTAGGATTTCTTCTCAATTTCAAGTTTTCTTTGTATCTTTGCCCTAGTATGATTGTGTTCCCCAGCTAACACTGTTTACTCCCCAAATACTCCTGTGAAGGACATACAGCCCCCTCAAGTTGAGCTGGCCTTTCACAGACTTAGGTCTGATGGACTTGGTAAATGAACCCTGTTGAACATGAAAGAGAAAAAACAAAACAACAACAACCAAAAACAACAAACCCCAAAAGTCTTTTCTGTCCCAGTTGTTCCCATGTTGGACTCAGCATTACAGCTGGCACAGGCAGCATGCAAAAAATTGCAGGATCTCTGCAAAAAATGTGGAAAACAGCAAATATCAGGAGGTGTCTCAGAAGGTTAAAAAAAAAAGAAGCATATTGCTCATTTGGACTCTGGTTTGGTAAAATCTCTCCACCTTTGCTGTCAAATCTGACTAGGCTCAGTGGATAACATGCTGGACACAAGAGGTTGCTACCAAGTGTTGAGGTGTAAGCTGATCCTTTAAAGTAGGAATGCAGCTGTGCTTGACAGACTGAATTTGTTCACTTGTTGTAGAGGAGGTAGCTGTTGTGTTACAATTTCCCATCCTGTACTAATAATACGTAAACGACAGTTACTCACGTTTGTATTCAGTCAAATACAATCAATAGACATCTGTTTGTGCATGAATGACTGTACACTGGTACCTGTTTACTGCTAATTAAACTTCATTAGTGATTAGTTTGTCTTCAGGAGGGGAAAAAACCCGCTGTAATTATGGGCTAGCATATTATGTGGTCCCATATTTTCCCTTTTCAGAACTCGTATTCTAACAGGACCATTAGTCTGCACTACATTTGTCTGTATTTAAGTGTAACTACATTTCCTTGAAAAGACCATCTGTTCATAAAGACCATCTTTTTCATGCTCCCTACCGTAAACTTTAGAGAGTGGTAGAATTAGCAAAGGACTGTATTTAAATGAAAATATATGTGGATTGAAACTAGGTAAAGCTGTTCTGCACACATTAGAATGGTTCTGTGCTGGAAAGATTGTAATTATCTTTCTCCTTTGCTTTTACAGACTTTTTAATCTGCACTGCATTTTGCCACCTTTGACTGGGTAATTTTGTTCTTTCTACCTACACCTGAATGGAATGTACCAAGTGGCAAATTACTTGAGCAGTGATTGTGGTGAAGCTAGTTTTACTTCTTAGAAAATGAAGCACTTATATTTTCATTTTGCTTGGATTGATCATAAGTAGTCACATTATAAACCTGCAGTGTAAAGGTCTGGATTTCACCCTACCACAGCAACACTAAGTGCTGCTTTATTCTCCAGATTGTCCTGCTGTCGAGTTAGGTAGTATTCAGTTTTAGAGTGGTCTGGATGAACAGCAGCTTGGTCTCCTTTAAATAAATTATTCTGTTTAGTTTAATCCTATGCATAAACTGGAAGAGTAGACTAAACTGAGTGTTAGTAAGACAGAACACCACCATCAAGTTATCCATGAAAGACTATGAAATACCTGCAGTGAGGTTAGCAGTATAAAAAAAAAATGCATGGAAAGGTTGTAAATGTTGTAAATGTTTTCATATTGCACAAAACAGATTTAGTATTTCTGCTACTTCAATGCAGATTATGCAAATACAGCCCTTGAAGACTTGCACAGACAGAAGAATGGCAATAGAGAGCAAACAAGATAACATTCTTATCCAGAATTCAGACAAGAGGATAAATGTTAGCTCCACACAAGAGTTAAGATAAACTTTTTTGGTTTTGTTCAGTGGTTTATTTCTTATACCAACTAAAGTGTATATACAGGGCCTTCCTTAGTAAGCTAAGCAAAGCACACAATAATTGCAACCAGAAATAATGAGCTGGGCAATGCTGAAGTACTCGGAACGCTGCTAATTTTTCCCCCCAAAGATGAAGGGAAGATTACAGAGGAAATCCTTGTCATTAGCTAATTGCTTCTTCTCAAGCAGTAAGATCAGTGTAACCACCAGCAGGGAAATCATCTGGCCTATTGAATGAGCTCTACTGAATTGTCTCACAGAAGTAAATTTCTGTATATGAGACATAAATACAGGTCTGTTGTGTGGAGCACCTACATGACAGCTCTATTCTGTGGGAGTTATCAAACCTTCAATATCAATAGGACCTACTGTGTACTCTTATCAGAAGTATATGTATCTCTTCTGTGACAAGATAGCCCTGTGGGTCAGAGAGACTGCCAAACAGTTTTACTGTCTGTGTCCTCCACATACTGTTATCTAGAGGAGCTTCACCTAGTAGAGGAGTTTTGTATGAATGCAAAAAGTGTTTCCATTTTGCTGGAAGAAATAATTCCTAGTAAAGTATGCAGGGTTAATGAAAAAAAAAAAAAGACCTGTGAGTCTGCCTGATTTGCAGCTCACGGGGTGCAAGGCAGCACTGGTCCAAAAGCCCTGAGACTGGACTGCAACCCACACTCTGGACATGCCAACAGTGAGTTCCTGTTTGTCTTCAAAAGACTGTAGACAGAGGTAATTTCCCCCTTTTAATCTGGGAATATTTTCCAAGGCTTTCTTTCTGTAAGTGTGTTGATGAACTACGGTAACAGAGCGTGTGCTAACGAGGTGCTGTGTTGCTACATATATTAGGAAAGAGAAAAAAACACAATCAGCATTCAGATTTCCTCAAATACCCTCTACCTGTCTGTTAATACTACGCCAGGAATGCAGGGATCCTAACAGTGAAGAAACAGTGTTAACATCTTTGGATTTGTTCAGATTTTACATTTATGTTTTGATGATACATAAAATTGGCATGAAAATTGAAAATTATTAGAGTTTTGTTGGTTGTTTCATTGTTTCTTTTTAAGAATGGCATAGCTGGATCAAAAGGGGAGAGCACGGGTAATGGTACTTAAGAAGTGCAGATGGATCTACTGAAATTACAAATGTCTGTATCTGAATATGCAATTTAAACACTATGGAAAAGCTTAGGAAGTGCTGAAATAAAGAAGGGCATCTTTTTGCATTACAAAGATAGTAGGCCTGACTGTGTATGCTGCTGTTCAGACTGTGCCTACAAGGAGTGTGTAAACAAGGGAGGTTTAGCAGGAATATGTCCTTGAGCTTGCTTTCAATTGCTTGGCATTACTAAAAGCCGCATCCTTTCTCTGATATGAATTACAAAAATCTAAATCAGCATAAAACAAACTATACACCTTTTACTTCAGTTACCAAGCTGTCTATTTGTTTCTCTTTACCGTGCTGTTCTGCCCCCATTGTGCTGGTGATGATCTTGAGAGTGTTTTCAGTTGTGACTCTTGTTGCTGTTTGATGCCTTCTTGGTTCTTCAGACTTGGAGATAACATTTGTTTAATGCTTCTGAAGTTCTCTGTCAAGTGTCTCTGCCTGCAACTACAAAAGAGATTCAGTCAAAGATTGCTTCACACTTGGCTTATTACAATTCCCTTGCAAAAGACCCCCTGTTTTTCTGTATCTTGCCCAAATGGGCTGCTCAGTTTATACTGCTGATTTTCATGCTGCTCAGGTGGTCCAATGTTACTCAGTTACACTGT
This sequence comes from Manacus candei, assembly GCF_025592945.1. Taxonomy (NCBI): domain Eukaryota; kingdom Metazoa; phylum Chordata; class Aves; order Passeriformes; family Pipridae; genus Manacus; species Manacus candei. The sequence goes on from NW_026138073.1 coordinate 8,648,311, forward strand.
TTGTCCATTTAACTCCAGTGTAATTTCTATAGTCTGCAGATGGCTTTTAATACCCACTAGATAATGGAAACACCCTGCTTCTACGTTCTCATTTCTGGGCACTTCCAGTTGTTTGTTCTGTTTGTGTGACAGCATGTTGCAGGTCTCTGCATCCTTTTATTTTTGTAATAGTTGTTCATGAAGGGGAGGCAGCTGCTGAACTTTCACAAAAGTGGTGCTTGTTTATTAATGGCACATGTTTATTAGCTCTGTTTAGGAGAGGTGAGAAACACAAGGATTGTTTTGTACAAATGTGCACCAGCAGCCCCTTGTCCTTCTCCTGCTGTCACCGTAGGACCTCCATCCTATAGCAACTTTGCACATAGGGGAGAATTGCAATTACATGCCCCAGAAACATCTCTACAAAGTTGATCCTCCACTCTACATTGCATAAGCAGACACCTTTGCAACAAATCCTGCCCACCTTTTGTGTTTTCTTTGGAGTAGTAGCAGTATTGCTCAGAAAACACCACCTGTAACAGGAAAAGAAATCAATATGATATCAATGCAATCATTATTAAACTCAACTTCTTAAAGCTAGCATGAGATTAACTGAAACAAATCTGAAAGCTGAAAGTTTGATATTGGTGTCCTAAATCAAATTAAAATTGAGCTAGATTTGAGCACTGCATAAAATGTTATTTATATAAGTTACATATTCAGTTAAATCTTATCTGATTAGTTTAATCTTACTTGATAGCACCTCAAATTTTCTAATTTAAAAAAAATCCAATGTTCTTATTTAATGAATATAGCAATTAAATCTAATGCTATGTTATGATTCATGGGATCATTCCATTAGGATTTGCTGTGCTCATATACTGGATGCAAATCATTCTTGCCAGAGATGGGTGAATTATTAGCGATGTGCAAAAAGTACTATGTTTAAAGAAAGTTAGAACTGTAAAATTAAACTCTGAAGGATTAGGAAAAGGCAGAATTAAGGCTGCCTGTGTAGGTTTAATTTGGAACATGAATGTGATACAGTCTTAAAGAACTGATCACAAGCTGCTACTTTATTCTATGCACAGGGTGGACAAGATCAAGTGTTTATTTTTATCTGCATCATTCAGTGTGAAGTTCCAGATGCCATCCAAACTCTGCCCTGAATACAAGGTTATTAATGTCCTCTGAGCTTTCACACAGAGCCTCTCAGCAGAGTATCTGAATGTCTCTGAAGCATTAATACATATATTTTATACTTTAAGTAATGCTCATTCTCTTTGGGTGACAACTTAGCTTTAGAGCTTGATTTCTTTTGCATACTTAGCAACTTAAATGACAGATTCAGCTCATGGCTCTTAGAGACTACAGTTAAACTTGTCATTGCTCAGGATTTCTGCAGACCAGTCCAGCGTGTTTCATGTGGATGCCCAGAAGGTGACCAACTGTGAGATGTTCTGGCCGAGGTGACTTTCCAAGCCAGTACAAAATTTTGGCAGAGACAAGGATAAGTTCACTTCTGTAAAGTGCTGTTTGATTACCTTATCCATGGGTTTATCCTTAACATTTTTCTTGTAACAAGTTTTATGCATAATTTGCTGTGCTTTCTCAAATGTCTCTACCAGATAGGGCAAGGACCATATTGCAGAAAGCCTCACTTAACCTCAGTCTGCTGCTGGAACTCTCTCTTGAGCTTGGCATGTTATCACCCTTATCTTAAAACAGTATTTTCACTGTTCTTGCCTTTGACTAAATGTTTTAACTGATAATTAAGCATTGTTGCTTATCATCATATAAACTGATGTAAATTTAATTTTCCAAAGTATAACTGGTTCAAAGCCAGTGGGGATCCTGGTAGACAGAGTCTCCTAGGAATAGCCCCGTTATGAAAACACCCAGTATACACTGCAGCTGTTGAACTGGATGCTAAATAACCTACCAGGCTTTCTTGAAAACCTGCTCATCCCTGGTGTGAGCACCTGGAGGACCTAATACTCTGTAGGATCACTTGCACCAGTATCCCCTCTTTAAGCGTGTCATGACCCCTGGCAATGCTCTTTTACAGGTTTTTTTCAAGGCTTGTTGGGTCTTGGATCGCTCTGAAAGTGTCTCTGCTCTTTAGGAGGACTGCATCCCTCTGGCTTGCTTTCCTACCTGGCTGTGGTGCAGGGTTGTTGTTGGCTAATTTGATCTATTATGCAGCTTAGGGGGAACTTAACTGAGTGGCACATTTTTTCTGTATTTCAAAAGGCAGGAGAAGTACAGTTAAAATTTCCATATGCACTCTGTAATGGCTGAGGATGGGAAAACTCCAGCATTGTATTTGAGAAGCACTGGGATTAAATTATGTCATTTGAGAACTCATTAGCCTGTCTTTCAAGTGTATGCACTTTGGGGAATAATCATCTTTCTTCTCCTGCTTTGCCTTTAAGTTGCTCGAGTGTCATATCTCTCATGCCTAGGAACTGCAGCTTTATGGCACTTTGGATTGGATAAACCCCCTTAGCTTTGAAATGTTAAATCCTTCAATTAGTTCGAGTTGAAGACTAAAGGCCAAACATTTCAAATGTGGGCACCTGAAGTCGACAGGAGCTGCAGGCATTCATCACCTCAGAAAATCAAACCAATCATTTAGGGAGCTAAATTTAGATGCAGATACCTTGCTTTTGCCAGCCCAGTTTAATCACTGAGTCCTGTAGTATTACTCTGGATCTTATGGTTTTTTTCCTAGTCTTTTTCCCTTTTGTTCTGTTTTCCTTTTCCCTCCAGGAAAATACTGGAATTAAGTTTAGATATTCATGTTATAATGTCCTCTCGTCTCTCCCATCAAGTTGCTCCCTGACAAACAGATCTGTCCCACTCCTTGTGCTAAAAGCAGCTATTATTTTCAACAGTCTAAAGCCAAAGTAGGCCCTAAAAAATTGCTTAGAAAGGTCTACCTTAACCTACCAAAACCAAATGCTCATTTTACATTGTCTGGGTGAACCTGTGGCCTGTTTTTCTGTCATCAGCCACTATCCTTCCAAGATGTGCTTTCTGGTTATCAAATACTTCCCCTCTGGTCAGGGCGGTCAAAAAAAAATCTGCCTTTCTAAATCTTCTATTTGAAATTTATTTGGGCACTATGAAAGCTATTACCCTACTCGTTAGTTTTGACTTACTCCACACTTTTGAAGGAAATAAGGGATCAAGTTAGGGTTGTGTAATTTGGACACCTGCTTTTAACTGCCTATACACACGGAAGGAATTGATTTCTTTAGCTGGTTTTCTAACTGAGTGAGGTAGCAGAACAAGTGTGGACAACTGAGCAACAGTGACTTGTGCAGATTTAGGTGCCCGAAAAAGTAAATCCACAAGCAAAGAGAGTTTTTGGAGATTTGTATTCATAAGGTGAAAAGCTTCTGAAAGAATGTAACAACTGTGGGACTAAAGTGCCTTTCCATTGCCATGATCTTCTGCTTCTGCTGATTGTGAATGCTGAAAGTCTGCTCTGCTTCCCCAGGGTCCTGAGACGAAATTCATTGTCAGAACTGGAAAGGCAGAAAACTAGCAACGACAAAACCCCAAACAAACAAAACTCTCAAACCCCCAAACAAAGAAAGGAGATTTCTTAATTATAGTTTACCCTAAGCAGATGTTAACAAGTCTATTTAAACCTTTACAGGCTGTAATCTGCTGCCGGCCTCCTGTCTAAGTTGGTGTTTCCCTGATCAGCTAATTCTGCCCTGATTAGCATTTCAGAATTGCAGAGGTTTTGTCAAGCACAGCTTCAGGAGCTGTTTTGGAATACCCCTTTGGATGGCTGGTTTTTGTGAGCTGCAGATTACAAAGGACGATTTCTCAGCCTACTCCTTTATATTTATTCTGACTTCCATTCGATGTGAGAAATGATTCATGACATAGAAATGCTGCTCATTGTTGAACCTCACACAGTTGCACTGCCACGGGTTGGGTGGTCTCAGCCTTGCTCATTATCCTGCTGCAGTCCCATCAAGAGCCCACTTGCTCCCTGAGTCCTCATTCCTTGGAAGGACAGTACCTGTTTCTCTGGGGGAACAACCTCCCTTAAGAGGCAAAGACAAGTTTTGTCTGTGCTTTCTGCCCCACCTTTTCCCTCTTGTGGAGTGGGCAGGGATCTGATTCTCTGCTTGGAGAAGTACAAAATTGAGAGCTTGCTTCCTCATAGAAATAGAGGCAGGGGGATTTCTTTAAGTTATTTTCAAGTTCTTAAGAAAAATTGGGAAAAAACTTCCCCTTAAAATGCCTGTTCAGATGAGGATTTTGGTGTAACTTAATTCAGTGCAGTTTGTTAGGTTTTTTTCTTTCTGGAGAAAGAAAGTCCTTTTTTTTCCCAGGCCATGTTTTGTGTGGTGCTTCCCTAAAGGCATCTTCTTTCTTTGGGCTTGCAAATATGGACTTCTTCCTTTCTCATGCCTAAGGATATGGAGTATTTCATCCCCATCTTCATCTTCTTGTGTTCTCTTTGAGCCAATATAAGAATATTTTATGTCCCTGATAGTACCATGTGGTGCTTTCCCACACCTCCTGCTAAGAATCACTGTTGCTTGTGGCAGTTCTCTCTGGAGAATATATTCTTAACACCCTATAAGAACTTATTTTTCCAGAGTTATCATGGTTCTTTTAATATATATTGGTCTTTTTTTCCTTTTCTGCAGCAGTAGCAAGAAGGTGTTTATTTGCTTGACTGAGTTTGGTATGATATAGAGGTAAATGTTCCTGGCAATTGAGGTACCAATGTAGGAGTCTGCATAGTGCTACTTTTAAGTTTGTCTTCATTTTACTTCTCTGAGATTAACATCCTGTGATGATAGAAGATTTTTGATAAACAGGCATGGGGATTGATCCCAGTTGCTTTACAGTTTTGGATAGATTGAACTAGAAAATAATTCCCTGTGAAAAGGGCCTTGACGTGTCTCTAACATAATCAAAGAATAGCTTCTGAAGTGCCTAAACACCATTTGGAAAAGACATACAGGTAGAAGTTTTCATGAGAGCTTAAGATAGATGAAACAGGGTTTTCAGAACTGATTGGCTATAATGCAGCTGGCTAATTTCTTTGAAGTGTACTGAACATTGAAGTGCTTTGAAAATCTGACAAGATGTGTTGATGTCAGTTGCTGCACGTTGCAGAGTGAGTTTAGAAATTTGGCTTAAGAGCAACAGTTACCAAAGATGAAAATAAACAGACTTATTTTGGCCATTTTTTCAGATGAGTTGTCTAAAAGAAAGCTCTTAAGTGAACATTTATAATGGCTGAATTTGTGATTTGATTTTCAGAATATCACCTTGCACTCTAATTGTTGCTTTGCACGCCTTAAGTTCTAAAATACAGGCTAGTTCTGTTCATGTTGTTTATCAAATTTTGATGTAGTAGGAATGCCAATGGCATCCACCCTCTAAGAGCATAGCTCTCACCTCAGCTTCCTCCACTGATTAATTTTTAAGCTGAAATTCAGTTTTATTTTTATGTTTACAACCTGAGCTACAAGGTTTTGTATTTATTGCATTCGTAATCTGCTGAGATGCTGAGAGACTGCCATGGTATGATTCACACAGCTGAGGCTTTGCTTACTTGACTATGTCCAAATCATAGCAACAAGGATCAAGCTTATCCCCGATGCACCTCCTGGAAGCTGGGGCCATTCTGCTGGGGAGCAAGTAGAGCTCGTTAGTTGTATCCCTGTGTAATTCCTGTTGCTGCTGCTTATTGGAGAGTCAGAACTACTGCATCCAGAATAGGCCCCCAGGAGCGTTGCCCTTCACCTTCTAGAAACGTGGCCTCATTTAAAAACTCTCATCTCTGCTCCACAGTCCTGTGGGGGGTGTTCTGGCTATAGGGGGGCACTGAGCTTCTGGTGCTGAAGAGAGGAATGAGCAGTTGGCACCTCTTAAATTCAGGCCTTTGCTCCTGGAGAGCTAAAAGAAAACCAAAGACTGATCTGGAGAGCTTCAGACTCTTGGAGATAACAGAAGGTTTGAGGGGAATTTTGGATCAAGTCCAGTCTTAGCTGACCCCATTTGCTTATTCCTAGGCAGCACATACTCTGAACATCCCTTGTTAGGAGTGCAGGCTCCATTTCTGGAGCAGCAGCTTCACACTGTACAACTAGCACCTTTTTTTTTTTTCTTTTTTAATGTGTAAGTGGCCTGAAATTTGGAGTGGCTAACTCTGCTAATTATATGAAACTCTTTAATGTGATGCTGGAGGTGTTAAACAATCGTACCTGCATTAAATATGCTGTGCTTATGCAAACGTGGCACACAGATTGCAAGTTTTAAAATTTATCAGGCAGACTAATTATTTAAATGTGAGCTATAGGTTACATAAATAAATAGCTCTCCCTCAGTAAATGGTAAGGTGTCATGGTGTTAGCCACGTGGTTTGTAGCAGAGTAGAATTAATGTTAACACTTCTGAGGCTTTCATTCTCTGATTACTAATTCTTTCGATGTTGGTAGATGAACTGAATTTATGAAAGTTTTGCCTGCCCTCTAGGTCCCTATTTTGTATTCCTGGTGCATTGCAGCCTGCTTTTGACTCTGGCAGCAATGTTGGATACTAAAACCATGGATAACTCAGGCTGCCTGCTCAGCTTGTGGAGTGAGGCAGATCCAGACCAAACCAGGAGCTTCTCCTGGGGCAAGATCTCCAGACCCTCAGCTCCTGTAACCTGGTCCTTCAGCTGCAGAAGCAGCCCAGTTGCAGTTAGCAGTATTTATATCATAGAGAAATTACATAGAATTGCATATACCAAAAAATGGAGATCACTCTGTTAATGACTAGCCAAGGTGAGCTCCTCTCTTTTTGCTGTTATTGGTATGCTGCAGGAAAGATGCACGTGTGTTCACACAGAGGCACAAAGTGGTAATATGCTGCCTGCAACTTTTTAGGATGCTTTTTGAGTGCAGAGTTATGAAAGCTCCAGAAAATCTTATATGAGAAAAACTGCTCTAGCTAGTCAGAGAGAGTTTCATTAAAGTTTCTTGCTGTTATTAGTTTTAAATTCACTTACGTCTGCTTCAGTTTCATTTCTGGAGGCACCTGCTCTGGTGGTTTTCTGGCAGAAACAACTGCAGAGGGTGGGGAGTTTTAGGTAACAGGCTGTATATTCCTCCTTGGTCTCCTAGAGTTGGTTTATTTTTTTTCCTCTGGTCATGCTAATTCACACCCAGCTTTCAGAATGAAACTTGAGCGGGCATCCTTCCCTATCTGCCCCAATTCCCACTCCTTCTTTTCTGCTGCCCCAGCCCAGTAGCCTGATTTCACAGAACTGGAAACTGAGTGAGTGTTTCACCCTTCATTTAAAGGGCATCTGTGGGTCTGGTGCTGCAGCCTTCAGTGGCTGTTCTGTCAAACTGCGGGGAAGGTGCTGAGGAGATTGCTCAGCACTTCATGGCATGTGCTCAGCCATTTCCAGACTCCCAGCCCAGGCACTGCTCTCCTGCAGCAGTGCTTTGTATGGGGGCCTTTGCCCATCTGTTTCATGGTGGATTTAGGAGGAGGATCCCGGTTTCATGGCAGTCATTCAGCAGCAATATCTGCATTGCAATGTCTCCAGTGGAAGCAATCGGATCAACTCAGTTAGTGCAAGGGATTAAAAGAAGCCAGATGCTCTCTTAATGGACAAGCATAAGGTGAAGTTGCGAACTCGGCCTTTTGGGGAAATTGAAAGCAGTTTAGTTCAGGTTCAGCTTAAAGGGTTGGGAAAGAAATTGTCTATTAGTGTCAAACCAGGCCGACAGTGCACCCACACCGAGCTCGCAGATGCTCCATGCCCGCCAGGCAGAGCTGCCCATTAACCTGCTGGTGATGTGAGGGCAGCACTTTTCCCACAGCCTTCCTCAGCCTTGTGGAGACACAATCTGGAGGTGCCTGAGCAGCTTCTCCCAAGACCAGCTCTCAGACTGGTGCAAACAGGGCACATCTGTACGATGTGGTCTGTTTGGTCTGAGCCAGACTCTGCAGGGCTGCTGTTTGCACCTCATCCCACCAGCACAGGGCTGGAGGGGGAGTAAGGGCAGGACTTGATCACCTTAGCAACCCCTTGAAATCACTCCTGGAGAACACATTGCACCTGGTTTAGGCTAAACAAATACTTTCCCAGCCCTTGGAGAAGAGAGACAGAGGGAGACAGGTTGTGAGCCTGAGTTGTAAGCTGCCCTTAGCTCTGATCCCAGGACAGCAGATCAGCATTCAAGGCTGATGATGGAACTGTGCTGTAACCTCTCACAGGTAACCTTTGTGTTCAGTGAAAATGCAGGTTGCTCTGCTAGTCTTTTCCTAGTCCATGGGAAGGGAACAGACACTAATAGCAACCTCAGCTCCTTCTGTTTTCATTTCATTCTATGAACAACCACTGGTGAATCATGAGACTGCTTTTAGGGCACAGTTTCAAGCCCTGCATAAAGTTACAATGTTTAAATTTATTAAATTCCTTCACTACTAAATATTTCCTAGAAGAACTTCTTTCTTTTTTTCTTTCTTTCTTCCTTTCTTTCTTTGAGCAGTTTTTATACTGCCAAGGTGTTGAGGTGCAAGCATGGAAAGCCATATAAATAAGACCAAGCCAGCTGCACAGGTTTTGCACACTTTAATTAAGTTGTAGGGCTTCAAATGAATTTGGCTCCAGTTTCTGATGCTTCCATGCCCTGTATTCTGTTCCAGTGTGGATGTTAAATCATGCAGAAATGGAGCGTGACCTAACTTTCATGTCAGTTGATCTGGCTGTAGCTGTTTTTGTGTAACTAATTTAAAAAGATTGATTGTTGGTTAATTACATTAATGAACTGAACCAACATGGGCACAGACCAGAGCTCAGCAGTCTCCTAAACAGTCATTAAGAATAGACATCTATCTTTTCACCTGCTTGTACAGCCTCCTGTTGGGTGGCAGAGTGTGTGGAATCGTAATTCTGAAGGTTAAATGACTTAGGGACGTAATCACAGACTGTTCACCTCTGTTACCCTTCTGCCCATATGGCCCTGCTCGTCACAGTCAAAGTCCATTTGGACAAACTGTCTGTTGAAAGGTCTCCAGGACAGCAAGTCTGGTGGTTTCAGCTGGGTTCCTGGCAAACGCCGGCGTGCATCACAAATCCACCAGAGTTCCCTGTTGAAAGGATTTTGTGGATTTAAACAATTTTGAAATAACTTCTTTCCCAACGAAGGTAATTCATGCTTATCAAGGTGAAAGTGTACTAAGCAGAACAGTTCACTCTTCTCTCTAGCCAGCTCATGAATATGAAGAAAGATTAAATCAATAATACATTTCTGTAATTAAATTGGTAAGTTAAAACAATCGAGTTCTTGTTTTAGCAAACAGCCAATGCATTTCTCTGTGTTTGTCATGCTGGCCTTGCAGCCATTCACCACATTTAGGTAGAAGCTGTGCAAATGGTGCACAGCCCACACAAGGGCTTACAAAAGAAGTACTTTAAGAAGTTAAAAAAAAGTTTGAGACAGGGACATTGGTACCTTTTCTAACCTGATTTCAAAATATTACACAGTGAATAAAGGCAAAGGAATGTATTTTATTTTATTGTGAAGTTTGTGGACATACTGTTATGTATCCATTGCCATTATGAGCACATCTGCTTCCCAGATTTCACCAAATCACAAAGGACTTAAGCTGAAGTTCGTAAGAGTGTTGCCACTGGCTTGAGCAGAAGGGAAACTGGAGCAGGGCTAGATTTTGTGAAAGATGGTAAGAAAAATCCTAGTTATTTGGGAAGACAAGAATGAAAGTACTTTTGCACTGGTGGCCTGGGAGAATATGTTGTATAGATTGTTGTCTCTTCAAAGGTGTCAATGCTGGTGCTCTGCCAGGCCTGAACCCACAGCCATTGCAGGGATTTCAGTCCCTTTGGGGTCATATTGTAGGTGCCCTATGAAGTCTGATTTTCAAGGAGGCTGTTTACTTTGATGAAACCATTTTGTATCCTAAATTCAAAAGTGAGTGAGGGAAGTAAGTCAAAGAAAATGACCTGCAGTCATATGCTATATGCTGAAAATCTGCTTTCCTGATTCTCAGCTCCCTCACTGGTATGCCCTTGAAATGGTTTGAGGTAACAAGGGAGAAGGTGGATTTTTGGAGACTGGTACTGCCTCCCCATTGTCCCAGAGATATCTCTGTACTGTTGAGGGGTGGACAGCTGAGCAGCTGCATAAGGGATTTCAGGTTCATGACACCTTAAATTACTTTAAATGAGAGGGGAAGAAGTTGTGAAATGACACATATGCAAATGACGTTAAATTATGGTTTTATATAAGATCTTCTGTTTCAACCTAATTGAAAGACAGAGGCCACTGCTGCAGGAGGAAATTATGAAAAAAACTATTCTGAAACATAAAAGTGTTTCTGATCAAGTAAAATTCTGTTTCTGTTGAATGTTTTATTTTGTTCCAGTCACATAAATTACCACCTTTGAAATACTAAAACTCCCACAATCAGCTTTTTATAACAGAAAATAATTTACATTTAAAAGGTTTAACTGAAGCAGCTAAACCTTAGTGATGAATGTGCACATTCAACAGTAAAACAGGGAAACAGCCCATGTTTTGGAGCCCATAGCTGCTATATATAATTTTAATATTATAAAGAACTGAATACAGTCTAGTGAGTGCTGTAGGTATGCACAGAGAGATTTGCTAGTTCTTGGGAAATGTATTCTTAAGGGTATAAAATGCCTCAGTACTGACACAGAGCCTTGGAAATCTCCTTTAGCACTGATAGATACTGTGATGAGAAGCACTGTGGCTTGAATGCATTTCATTCTCTGCAGGAAGTTATGAGCTTGGTCACATTACCGTCACCAGAAACCATTTCTTTCTCCTTGCAGTAGCACCTCTCTTCCATCTTGTGGTGGGTTTGCCCTGGCTGGATGCCAAGTACCCACCAAAGTCCCTCTATCACTCCCCTCCTCAGCTGGACAGGGGAGAGAAAATATATAGAAAGGCTTGTGGGTCACAGTAAGGGCAGGGAAAGATCACTCACCAAGTACCCTCACGGGCAAAACAGACCTCAATTGGGAAAATTAGTTTAATTTACTACCAATTAAATCAGAGTAGGGTAATGAAAAATAAAATCTTAAAACCACCTTTCTCCCACCACTCTTTTTTTCTTGGGCTCTGACCTCCCCCCCCCAAACCTTGCCGCAGCAACCCAATACACATCTTTAACTAATTAAAGGGGAGACAGAGACAGTATTTTAATTATGCAGTTACTGTGTTATGATTCTAGAAAAGGTTGCAACAGTTGTCTAAAAAGGCCACAAAATAGCCACAGAAGTTAGAGATAATGATTTCCCTCTCAGAATAAGGGTAACTGGTATGTAAGGCTTGTCTTCCCCCTGCCACATCCATTCCTGATTTATCTTCTCTTCTTCTCCTCTACTCCCTGCATTAAAGGGGGAGTGGGCCATTGCTGCTATAATGCTCTTATTCCCTGCTAGTGCAGAGAAGATATATTTCAGTTTTATGCTCTCCTCAAATGTACTCAGACATATGGAAGAAATATCTTACAGGTGTTTGTATCATTGCAGATACTCCTGAGAATTAAAAACCCTCTGTATTCCAACAACAATCTTTTCCTCGACCTTAGTGTATTTTACATCTCAGCTGGGAGGCTGAGTCCTGCCATTACTGGAGTCAGTAAGAAAATAGGTGGAAGTTTCAGCAAAATGGGGATGAGACCCTAGATATTAATTGTGGGGCTGTAGGGCCCCGTTGTGGGAGAAGCTGTGCACAACTTTGTACAGAACAGCACTCAGCACACTCTGATGCAGCCGGATGTTTCTTGACATCTCCAAGATTTGCCTGGGGATTTGATCCTTCCTCTCATTAATATCAGAAAGTAAATTAGTGTTATATTGCCCTTCATATCAGACCTTTCAAGGGTCTCCCATCCTTTTAATTTAGACTGGGTCTCTGTGGAGAAAGCCCAGTAATAACACACCGGTGTGATGATTAGTAAGCACATTCTACATAATTACAGTGTTGGCATCTCAGGAGGGAAATGAAAGTTTGTGCTGTCCCTTTAACGGGACAATTTGATAATCCTCTTAGCATTTTCTCTTTTGGCTGATAATATTTCACACAATTTTACTTTGTAAAATATTCCTAAAGGGAGGCTTAAGCAATAATGCACAGATTATGGAAATGACTCTCATTAAGTATAGGGAGAGACTTCGGCAAAGCCGTGAACTGCTTCAAAACGTGTAACCCCCATTAGGAGCTTCATTTAAATGTTTATTCACAGAGCGGTAAATGTTTATTATAGAACACTGTATTGAAACATAAATTAAAGAACCCTAATTATACATATCACAAGCGTTCAAACAATATGCATTTATCAAGACTTAAGTAAAGATCAGAGGTGAGGGGAAATGCAATTTCTTTTCATTTGTGTCTCAGCAACACCAAATTTGCACAAAAACACCTGGGCAAAGACACATGACCTCAAGGCAGGTGCTCTCCAGCTGTCCCTAAGCATGCACCACCTTCCTGAGTAACTTTGGAGGTTCCTTCGTTGGTCTGTGCATCACCCTTCCTATCTGTAAAATGGCTGGGGGCTGCCAGGGTGTCAGGTTGGTTTTGCAGTTCTTTGGTATTCAGGGAATAGAAGATGCTGTGCAGGTCTCACAGTGCTCTGATCATTGTGTCACTGATACATAATCCAGGAAACACAGTATAGCAATTTCCCCATCATGGTCCTTGGTTGGATGGAGGTGTTGTTCTTCCTACTGATTCCCAGAGAACAGTGGTTGATGCCCCTGCAGCTCTGCCCATCCCATCCACTGTAGGTGCTGGGGAGGGGATGGACACTGAATAAGGGCAGGTAAGAGGAGCTGGTGGTGGTCCTTGGCCTGAACCATGCGTGGACCCTCATTCCTAGAGTCAGGACATACCCAGTTCAGAAGCACCATCCTACCTTTATGTCCATTTAGTTTATTCATTTGCTGCATTTCAGAGGATCTCTTAAGAGATATCCAAGAGAGGTACATTTGGATCAACACCTCCAACAAACATGCTTATTTCCTTCATTATTATGCCAATTTTTTGGGGTTTGGAGCTGAGAGGAAGGTGTTAACTAAAGTTGCCTTCAGCCATGGAAGTTATAGCTACAGATATCAAGCAGGTTTAAAAATCTTTCTGTCCTTGTTTTCATTAGGTGTACATCCCTTTTCTAGCTCATCTGCAGCTCGTCTTTAAAACTTCATAGCAGTTGACCTATGCATTATTTATTGAGAATGCTGAATCTGCACATTTCTCAATCTACATGTTTGAAGATGTACTCTGCTGCAAGTCCCCCACTTGGTTTGGTTTCTGATATATTTGCAAATTCTCTCCATTTTGTTGCTTTCCAAAGTACGTGTTTTCTGTGCTGAGCAAGTATCTTGATACTTACTCTTGCAAAGGCAAATCCATGGCATCAATATTGGTAGGGATCATTGCAAAGCTTTATTTTTCCTCCTAATGATATGTGTACAGCGCAGTGAGATGCAGATGTACACAAGTGTCTCCTGAAAGAGCCCTCACGCTCCTGCACGTGGACAGCCTCGGTGACCTTTTCTCCCAAGATTTGTTCCAGTTTCTTGTTTTCTCTCTTTGCACTCTCTTTCTGCACAACATTTTTGATTCTCAGAATGTTGACTGCTGTCTTTGTTCTATCAGTAGCTTCAGCCCTCCCTGTTCTCCAATGGCTCTTCTAGTCCATTCCCAATGCACTTCTCTGATGTTTCCTCTGCTGCTGCCCTGGGATTTCCGAGACAGATGTGGATTTCCCTGTCGTTCCCTTCCAAGCACCTCTCTGTCCCTCTGCACATCCCGCTCTCCAGTCTGCCAGTCTGTGCTGCTCCCTTCCACTTGTGTCACATCCTTATGGTTCTCATGATGGCAGAAAAGCAAACCTCAGCTTTGTGTTTTACCAAACCAGAGCCAAAGCAAAGGTGTTACAAGCGTGTGTCAGTCCGTGCAGCCTCCTTGTGTTCGGAGCAATCCTCACCTCCAGCATGGCAGAGCTGCCAGCCGGTGAGGAGATGCTGTGTGTCTGTGTCTGTACAGCCTCGTGCACGAGGATTTAGTGAAACTGGAAAGGAAAGTGCTGATTCCTAGAAATGGGGCATTTTTGAAGAAAATAAATTGTTTCAAGAAGTTTCCGGTCATGTCTTATTGTTTTATAAAAATTAGGTCCTTTAAAGTGGTCTGTCTTTGTGCAATTTATAACTCCTGGAAATGGGAATAAAAATAGTTTTAATTCTGGCAATAATTTTGAAAGCTGTGAAAACTGAGTGTTTTCATTGACCAAAACCCTTTCTTTTCCTAATGTTGGATAGGACTTTTTTATTTTTTAATTTGTTACTCCATCCCAACCCAATACAGGACTTGGAAAAGCATCAAGAACTCATAAATACTCAGTGAATAGGAATTGCTTTCCTGTGAAGATGTCTTTGCCAGGACCTGCAGGTCAAGGGCCCTGGAGATGGGCTTTCATTGCCTAGAAAGAGCGACTGTACCAAGTGTGCTGTGTCTGGGTGACGCGCTGGATTTTCGGGGACAGCAGAGGGAGCGCTTTCTGTTAACGAGCTGTGGATATACAGGCAGGGCTTTCCATGGAATAATTCTGCAACAGGGATAATTGAGCAGTTAATCAAGAATAGCAAACAAGGGCTCCATGGAAGCCCAGTTTACAGGGAGGACAAAATTGCCCTATTTTTCACGTGGCTATCTCTGTATTATGGTTGATTTTCTTTATCGCCCACTAACAGTCTTACTTGGAGAATGGTTATTAGTTTGGAATTTCTACAGTTAATCTGGTAGTTTAGAAGAAGCATTATCACAGGCTCCTGTAGGAAGCCCATGTCTCTGTAATGGACAGGGGACTTAGCAGCAAGCAAGGTCTTATCTGAAAACCACTATCCTTTTTTCCAGCAAACTGGCTGATGGGGGTCTCCTGGCTAGTAAGTCTTGCTGCCTGCAGCCACTAATGCCCTTCCTACCCTTCCTCCTGCCTGAATACAACAGCAGCAGGGACATTGGAGTTTACTCTTCCTGGCCCCGATGTCCCTCTGTGCCCCAGATCACGGCCTTTCCTGACCTTGCTGCACCATGAGACCGTGGAAGCCCACGACTACCAAGCTTCATCTCCATAGTAAGAATGAAAAGTAACAAGGGAAAGCATTAGGGTGCTGAAAGGCATCTGGTTTTGCTATGTGAAAGCACAGCTCAGCCATGTATTGCTTTTGCAGGTGTAAGGGGGAGCAGCCCTTCCTCTGCCAAGTTTTTGGCAGCACCCATGTCCTCAGGGTTGTGTGACCCTTTGTCAGTTTTTATGTATTCATCCTATAGCCACATTTATTGCTAATAGACCCTGGGTGCGTGCTGAGGAGCTCTTGTACAGGCTATTATCTCCCTTTCTGCTGGAAGCTGAGCTTTGTTGCTCTGCTAACCAGCACAGCAGCTGAGTGAACACAACATAATGTTCATGAATTATTGCAGGCAACATCCATGTCCTCCATTGTGTTGTGTGGCAGGGTCATCTGCTCTTCACTATTCTGGTCTACCCAGGAAATCTCCTTCACTGTCTATTTTTGTCCAGTATTTTCACTTTACATCCAGTGCAGTGGTGACACATTGGTTGTTCGACCATAATTCAGTATATAAACCCAGCTGTAACCAGGAACATTGCTTTCTGCATGGCCTTGAGTGCTGGAGCAGAACTCACCTTACCTGAATGTGTGTTTTTCCAACAATGCACAGGCTCCATTTTTTTTGGCTGAGACTTTTCTGAGCATTCTGCAGCCCTGGTTCACTGGAGAGCGACATTAGATGTGTAATGCCTGTGCCATGGCTGGATTTTGGCAGTGGTGGGATGAGCGTGCTCCAGAGTGCCCACAGGCAGCCTCTTGCTCCCACAGTCCTGATGGGACTGCAGGGCTCGAGCAGAGCATCCTCTCACTGCAGTGGGAGGTCAGAGACATCACATGCTGGCTGTGACTCGTGAGTTCCCTGTGGCACTACAGATTTGTTCCTTGCAGTATGTTTTCTAATGGTCTTGTCATTCTGGGTATAAAGGTCTTGATTTGCATCATGTGATAGTTCTCACTATGAGGAGTTTCTCAAACTGAGATTTTATTTATAATGTGGCAGCCACCAGGAAGCAGAGGGAGCTGTAGTCCCAGCCATAGAAAACTGTCAGTCTAGTAATTTCAATTTTGAACGTCCTATAAAATTCAGCTCCCGCAGCCTCCTTCCAGCTACTGCTGTTCTGGACATCCCTGGCTGGAAATCTTGTCCCCAGTATCAGAAGCATCTCGTGGGGCTCAGGCATCTTTAACTCACACGGTGTCTCCCACCTGGGGACATACTGCTGTGTCCTCATGTTGTCACACCCAGTGTCCCTGTATCCTGTGACCCCACGCGCCGTCCTCCATCAGTGCCTGGCAAGAGGAGGGAATGGAGCTAACGCTGAGCAGTGCAAGCGTGTGTCTGCATTCTTCCACCCTGGTGTGGGTGATATTGATTGGTCCATTAATGTAAATGTCTTGGCTGTTGTATGTTGCTTTTCTTGCTTATTAATCAAAATAATGCAAAATGAGGGGAAAGCAATTCTTTAGGAAAAAAATGAAATGCCATCAACAGTGATTGAATATAGCCCGCTGGAATGTGATGGGGCTGCCTGCCGCCCACCAGGCAAGAGGTTACCCACAATAATGGGGGAAAAAAAACCTGAAATGCTTTATTTTGATAATTTTGGGCAATGTTTAGATTTTTTTTTCTCCTCAAGCACTGAAGATTTGCCTAAATCTCTTTGTTTGTTTAAAAAAAAATGCCACCCAATATTTTGTTTGTAGTTACTGACACATTTCAGTCAATTGCAAATGTGGGGTTTTTTGGATGCTGCAGGTTTTTGTTTTGCCTGAAAAACAAAATGGAAGGAAGCAACTTTAATTTTCAGGCACCTTGAAGTTATTTTTGCTACTGCCAGCTGGGGAGACCTTCCTGTAGCCAGTAGTGGATGCAAAACACTGAGACATGTACATAACGTGAATACTCCCACTGAACCAATTCACACATTGGAAATCGAGCTGGTGCTTAAGTGCCTTGGTGGATTGAGGCTTTATCAGTAACAAATAGTACTAAGGAGTAAAAATGATCAATTAAAGAACTCCTAATGAATCAAAATATCAGCCTCTCTGAGTTGGGAAGGCCAGAAGCTGAAAGGCAGATTAGAAAAGGTGTGAAATCCCCTTGTTCAGTGTTTCTCACTACCTGGTAGCCACTGCTCTGTGCTGCTTGTATTTCTTGGTAAAGCTGAAGAGAAGGAAACTACTTGAGACACTATTGCTGATCCTATTTGTTTCTATTGCACAAACAGTGGGGAGAATCCAGATATTTATTTATGTTTCATGCACAGAAGGGAGGGGGGAAAAAAAAAAGGTGTCTGGAAAAAATTGTTCTCTTTTAAATTGATCATTCTTACCTCAAACCTTGGGAATATTCATTTGTTTTCTGATGCAGTTGATGGATTTTGCTATGCAGCCTGGCAGTGTGTGAGAACATAATGCATGTAGTAAAGGTGACTAACCCCTGAGAATGTCCCCACTGGTGCCAAGTGGCCCATATGCTGTCATAAACACTTTTTTTTTCTTTTTTTTTTCACGCTGATCACATAAGCCCATTTTGGGTAGAAGATCACATTAGGCTCATTCATTACCTGCTGTGCTGGTCTGTGCATCTGCAGTGCAGCGTCTCTGCACTGAGCTTTGGGCTACATCCCTGAGTGTTTTCTGAGGTTCCAAATTATCATGGGTGTACAGATCTTCTCCAGGATGCATGGGTGTGCATCCTGGAACATTCTGCAACAGAGATAAAAATTACTCTTAAAGGTGACTAAACTTCTGGGGAATGTGGTTGTTGATAGCTAATGTTAGATTTCATATGTATCATCAAGAGAAATTCCTGCAAACTGATATTTGTAGCAAAATTATCATTCCTTGTAGCAGAAAAGAAAGAAAATGACTGTCAGATGAACTGACTCTATTTTTATGAATAAATTTAAAATCTAATGAGAACCGTGTGAGAAACAGGTGTGAGACAGTAGTGAAACTTTACAGTACCACTGCAAATTTTAATCTTCACTTTTATTTTTCTTGAAAGTCCGTCCAAAAGCAAAATTTCAGGCCTAGGGCTACTGAAGACCATCTTTAAAGTTGCCTTGTGATTTTGAGCAATGCATCATGAGAGCAGTGATGTTCAGATGATACATTGCACTCATACATCACAAGAGCACTTTCGCTCTCATGATATATTAGTATAATACACTATCAGAACACAATCACTGATGTATTACTCAAAAACACGGTTTCTGACCCTCAAGAATCACCCTCATCTCTAGGCTGAATACACTGAAAGCTGTGGGTAATGATAAGAAATCACATATTTGGTTTCTAGGGTAAAGCTGAGGAAAAAAGAAAAAGTGTGGTATTCAGCATATTTCATTAACTGAGACATCCTTGTGATTTCATTTTATTCACTGAGCAGATGTTTTTGTGGACTGAAGCTAACACAATATAGGTATGTTTGAATTTTCTTACAAATAGCCCAATAAAATCTTTTTCATTTCAAATTTCATTAAGCCATGTTTTGAGAATGTTTCAATGAGATGTAGGAATTTCAGCTGATTTCTACATCATCAAATTGAATCAGGTGCAAGCTATCTAAATTCTATGCAAACCATTTGGTGCTGTTTCTGCTGCATTCTTTTTTTTTCTTTCTTTCCCCCTTTTTTTTTTAAGGATTTAGGCATCATCTAAAAAGATCTGGAGATCCATAAATGTGATCTGCCACTCAGATTCTTTGTTGCCTCTCCTCATTGAGGTGTTGGGGTTTTTTTCTCTGAAGAATTATTCTTTGTTGTTGTTTTTCCTTTTCTCAAAAGAGAGTGAAAGAGAAAGGAAAAAAGGTAAAAGAATGCTTTGCAATGTAGTAGCTGAACTTACTGCAGAGAAGCAGATGGATGACTGTTTGTTTGATTTCCTAGTAGAGTTTGAGTCTTGAGGATCTTGAATTACCCTTCCTTTATGGTATAAAGAGAGTGTCAGGAAAAAAAATGGTAATAGTAATAATATAACATCAAGGTGGCAAGTCATATATTTGTGTTCCTGTCCACAGTGTTGTTTGTTTTCCCCATATCTCATCAGCACTTGTAACAAAAATACTTTGCCCTCACCTCCTTCCCATGCTGGGTAACCCAAAGCTGCCTGTACAGCTCATAGTCCTCAGCTCTTCTGTCCCCTGAGCTGTGGCCCTGCAATCAGAAGAGGGATGCTTATGCTTCAGGCTCTGAAAAACTGGACTGATAATCCTTGTGCCTTGCAGGTTTGGGGTCACCTGGTGCTCTGGAGTCCATGTCCCTGCAGGGGTGTGTCCCCAGCACGTGCCATGTGCCCCTGGGGGCTTCAGTTTGTTTTGTTCAGGCTATTTAAGCTTTTTAACCTTGTGAAAGGCTGTGCTGCACGGCCTGGGGAGTGTCCTGTTCTGTCAACCTTTCTACCTGCATGGTGTCTGTGGTGTCCCCTGGGCTCCTCTGTCCCCCAGGCTGTGAGCACAGCCCTGAGCCCAGGCTGCCCACGCGGGCCCTCCGCCACATCCCATCCCCAGCACCCTCTTATTCTTGTCGGTTCTGAAGACACCACACGCGTCTCTCCGAGGGACATTGTCATTGCAAACCTCTGGCTAAGTACATCTCTGACTGACAACTATGAATAATTCCACAGAGCCTCTAAACTTCCTGGCGTTTCACTCTGCAGCTCATATAATACACAGAGCTGCTTTCTCGTGTTTTTCATCTTTTATATTCTCCAAAGAGTCGAGATACAGTTATGGACCAGGTTAATGTGTTTTCCTCTGAAAATAATGCTGTGGGATCCTGTCTGTGGTTACTTGTGTGTGTTGAGAATAATGCTGGCAATCCGGAAAACAAAGTCCCGAACCTGATAATCACCATTATTTTCTTTAATGTTTTCAGCATGTTCATGTCCATGTGCTTCCAAGGAGGGCCGGAGACTTCAGCAGGAATGACGATGTCTACGAGGAGGTAAGGGTTACACTTTATTTCTTCTACAGAGTTGGTTTTGCTGTTAGTAAATCACCTTAATGATCGAGGCCCTGCCGTGGGTGGAGGTAGTTAATGGGGTCTCTGGGTCTTTATTACTTGCAAAGACCTATACTGGGATTTTCTTGTGAGCTCATTCTCTGAGGAAGGATACAGTTGACACCTTTGGTACTTCAGTCTGTCACTGCACACAGAGCAAGGTGACATCTCTACAAATAGTTGTGTTCCCTTATTTTGAGGGGTCAGGGAAAAAGAATGACCACGTGGTTAGCCTGGCTGCAGAGAGTGTGTCCTACACCAGCTGCTAACCTGGGGTGCCAAACCTCCCCCTTCCAACAAGAAAAAACACAAGTGGCTTGTTATAACTCAACCACAAATTGCCTTTTGGCCTGATTTTTGTGGGGCTCTGCTCAGGTCTGGACAAATCACATTGTAGCCCCAAATATGAAAACTAAAGGGCAACTATGCATATGGGTCTGCCTGTGTGCAGATTGTATGGCAGAGCTGGGCATGTGAGCTGTTCCAGTGTGACTGAATTACTAGCTTTTGTTTAAATGAACAATTGTACTGGCATTACAAAAAGCTTTTCCCAGCTTGACAGCTGTCACAATGATTCTATGAAAAAATCTCACTATTGTTAAATTTACGGATTGTTCTTAGTGGTTTTGGTAGAATCCTCTATCTGAAACATGACATCTCCTTATCCTTCTGAAAGTAATTAATATAAACTTGTTCAGTGCTACTGCAATACTATCTGCTTGAAGGAGAATTCATGACATTTTCTGCTTTTGTATTTTTGCCTTTGTCATATATGCATGATGGCAACTCCCCACTCACAAAGAAATGGTAGCATAATTTAAAGTTTTTCAATTACTTAAATATGCAAAAATGGTGGAAAAAAAGTTTATTACTGACAGTTATATCAAGTGTAGTGCCTGGGAACCCTAAGGTAAAACCTTATAATGAACCTGCTGGGCAAGGAAATCCCATGGAAATAAAGGATGGCCATCTTATCTGCTGCTATGGTTAAAGGCAGTTGAGTGAGACAACTTGAAAGTTAACACCAAAAGGGTTGTCAGGCATTGGAACAAGCTTTTCAGGGAAGTGATGGTGTCACCACCCCTGTAGGTATTTAAAGAATGTGTATTTGTGGCTCTCAAGGACAGGGGTTAGTGGTGAGCTTGGCAGTACTGGGTTAATGGTGGATTCAATGATCTTACAGGTGTTTTCCACCTAAATGATGCTATGATTCTATGATTTTTCCTTTTCACGTGTGTTAAGCAGTTTTCCATGCTGTACTAACCCACAAAATCTGTTTCTATTTTTGTCGTGTTTACAATTCCATTTGCTTCTTGTTTAACACATTTATTTCTCCCTTGTTATAGCTAAACAGAAACAGGCAAAACTCTGTTAATGAACTGCACTGTATCTTTAGTGCTGTTAAATGCAAAAGGGTGACAAATTGGTGAAAAATATTTTTTTGTCTTGTCATTTTCAGTTATAGCAATTGTAGGTGTTGCTTTTAGCAGACATAGGAAGCATAAATATTTAGACACAGATGTGATAATATATCTTTTGCAGCCTCAGAGTCTAACCAGCTATTCTTGAACACCAGAGAGCTAACTTATGCTTTTGTACAGACTGTAGCTGAAGAAAGATTCCTTTTTTTTTAGGATGCCAGGGAAACAAAAACACATTTGCTGCTATAAAAAGTTTATTGTGAAGTTCCGTCACCGGCTGCATTGGAGGATGGAGGGACTTAAGCAATTTGCTATGATAAATGAATAAAGCTATTCTGAAAAACGTGAAAGGGACAAATTATTAAAATAAAGCTGTCTTTGGAAAATTATTTGGAGAGGCCACCTTCCAGCATTATCCCAGCATCCTTTTCCTTGTAATATGTGATGTGGAGGCTGCTCAGCCTCTCTCAAACAGTTTATGTAATTGTAAAGTGCACCCAGGCTAAATTCTGCATGTTGTGGTGCCTGGTTTAACTACTGCAGCTAAAGGCTTTACAGCTACTGGGAATAATTTTCACAGGCTCTGGGTCTCAGCTCTGGCTCCACATGTCTGTTGCAAACCCCTTTCTCTCTGTAAATGCCTTTGAGCTCTCCAAGCTCTGCAGTTGTCATCTGTATATGCTCGGCAGATTGCTGATAAATCCCATTGCTCTGAGTGTCTGACAGTGAAAGGAATGCCCAGATGTTGAGACATCAGCCCTCTCAGGAGACTTCTAGAGTTGAGACAGCTAGAAAGTACTTGCAGTCTCTTACTGTGTGCCTAATTTCTCCCAGTTGGTATTGGAGTGACCACTCATCTGACGGAAAAGGCAGAAAAAAGCATATCAGGTTAATCCCTGCTTAATCTGTTTATTGGGATCTGATATCTTCAGGCTTTTGGCTATGAAGCTCTGACACAGCCTTGTCTAGAGGAACTTTTAAGTGTAAAGAGTATAATTAAAGGTAAGGTATTCTTAGCACTTGTATTTTAATAAGGTTTCTGATAGACACAAATGCCTGCTGATTTCTGAATGTATTTTAGAATTATAGTACTGGAATATTAATTGTAGAAGGGGTAAAAGAGGAGCTGACACTTATTCCTCAGCACCATCTCTAAGGCATTCTTGGTAGAATTCATCACTTAATATTTTAGGTTTCTGTACCTCAGTGCATATGAAAGAAGTCACTGTGTGATTTTTCTAAGATACAAAGAGAATGATTAATAGTGAAAAACACATCTGCATTGAATGTTTTAGATGTATTTCCTCTGCATCTTTGCAGGGCTATTTCTTGAGAGGGTATTTCATGGGAAGTGTCAGCTATCTACCCTCTGGGCTCACTGTAGTGGAAAGCTAAAGCTATAGTTTATCAGTTCTTACATTTTTCTGCAGTTGTTTGAAGCCTAATCGTGCAAGTTTGCACATGCCAAAGTTAAATTGGTCTTACAGGGTTTCTTTTATAGAATCGGGCCCCTCATGTTTTACTGTTTCAGGGTTACTTTTCCCATCTACATCTTGAGTAGTTCTTATTCATTAATCAACTTTATTTCTTGGACAGCAAAACTTTAGCAGCTAAATATTAGGAGAACTATTCATTAGAATAACTCTTTATACCCCTATGTTTTCTGTTTGGTTTGAAATAGATTAATATTTTACATTTATTCATCCAGGAACTTAAAAGCCTCCTCTCAAGTAATTGCTTGCTATCATGACAGCATGTAACAGTGACTGATAAGAATTTTTATGACTCAAGAACATCTTTACTGTAGAACAGGCCCCTGTGTTGTTGCAGTCAGCACAAGTACTGCAGAGTTGTTGGAGGTCATCATGTCCAAGGCATTCAAGAACATTATCCTGAAATGTCTCAGCAGTTTCAGGCATTTTTGGGCAGCCCTCATTCAGTGAGTGTTTGAAAAGTCCATAGCACAGCCTGTCCCTGGTCTCCACTGAGTGGTTAGCCATTACTGCAATATAAATAACATTCATCATCCTTTAGGTTGGCAGGTAATAGCTGTACTGGGCCAGAGAGTATGGGGCTTTCTCAGAAAGGAAGACTCAATCAGAAGTCTGCACTACTGTTATGAGTGCTGACCTCAATAAGTTAATTTCGAGGCTGACAGACTCAGATGGGCAGCCTGGTCTCTTAGTGAAACCCTGAGCAGCCCTGGCATGCAGTGGTGTGTTTTGTGGTGCTCACCCCTGTTCCTCCCCAAATCCTGTGTTTCACTTGGTGGTTGCAGCCTGCTGTAACAGATGCAGCTGCCTTGGTGATGCAAATCCGGGGCTGTGCATGCAGAGCAAAGAGTGCCCTGCCCCTCACCATCCTTGCTTTCATGCCCACCTCAGCTTCTTGCCTGTCTTCAGTTCCCAGGCTAGACTGTAGAGCAGTGGAAAAGGGGAAAGCATGAAAGAGAGAGGTTAACCCAAACCCCTGGGTCTCCTTCCCCCGGCTGCCTGCCAGACCTGCATCATGGACCTCTTGTAATGAGCCTGAGTGAAACTTCCTAATATGAATTCTTCAGTAATTTAAAAGACGTTGTAAAACACAGAACCCAGCAAAAGAATTCACTTCATGCTGTCCTCCTTCCCCTCTGGCATTCAGGCAAGCGGCGAGAGACTCACTTAGGAAGAGATATTTTGACTTAGTGATCTCACTCAGCACGTTATGTTAAATCATTTCAGCAAGAATACCTATTAGTAATCATTTCCAATTCCAGGGAGGATGAAGGAGGCATTTTGGCATATGACTCGAGAACCTGCTGGGCTGTTTCTTCAGGCTGGCAAAACAGGGGAACTGTGGTGAATTCAGAAGTTTAGTCAAACAAGCCTGAAGTTTAATTCTCCCTGAGTGGCTTTGACTGTGACATGCCATCACTCCGACCTGCAGACAGGTTCCTGCGTGCGGCTGGGCACAGAGCCTGGCTGAGGGCTTGAAACCTGCACAGCTGTTTGGGCTGCTTCCTACTTAAAGATAAGGTATAAAATGAAAAGATAAATAAGCCCTAATCCAGGTCCTGCTAGACAAAATGGAAAGATGCCCAAAGGCTTCTGTGAGCATTGGATTGAACTATTCATGAAAATTAATGGCATGCAGAGCTAATAGGCTGTTCCTTGGCCTCGGAATTATACTGTACCTTCTGGGAACATATTGTAGCCTGATGGTAGACCAGTCTGCTGCATCTGAACTCCCTTGGGCCAGACCCTGCTCTCTTTGCACCCTGCTTGAGTAAACCCATGGAAAGGGACAGAAGCAGCACAGAATCTAAGTAGTTTTGTGGGTTCTTTTTTAAAGCTCTGGTTTTCCCAGCTACAGATTTTATTTCCCAATCTTCTTCTGATGCAGCGGCAAATAAATTCTTTCCAGTAGGCTCTGGATTTTATCCTGGTCTTGCCAATGTTGGTCTTTCTGACTGTGAGAATCAGAGGAGGTTCTGCTGGCCAAGGAGTGTGAGCTTTTCCCAGTTGCTTCCTGAGTCTTGCGATATTATAGCGACTCCAGCAGGGCAAGCCAGATTAACCATGCGTGAATGTTTCTGGCTGAGAGTATTGCTGTCAGAGCTAGAAATGTGTAAATCATTATGGTTTGGATGTGGTAGCTGAATGGACAAAAAGTCATTTTGAGTTCACTTGAAACAATTCTTTATTTTTTCCATCAAACACATTTTCTTTTTGTTTTTTAGCACCATGATGTGTTTTTGGCACCATGATATGTTATCTGATTATGATTTGAAAGTCCCTGGATAATGCTGGCACGCCAGCATATTATTCCATGTCCTCAACCTACATAAGGCAAAACTGGCAGATTTGTCAGTAGGGCCCAGCAGGAATAGTGGGAGACATCTATAGTCATGTATGTCTCCCTAGATGGAGATCCCATTGTTTGTGATATTTTCTGCCTTTTCCAACCTTGTGAGGCATTTCCTAATTTGGCACCTGAAATCTTTGAGATCTTCCTGTATTCTATGTGCATTGCTGCACTTATTTTAAGATAGCAGGATATCATAATCAGATCTGATTAAGAGCCATTTCATTCACTGTGGTATCTTCCATCGGATCTAGAGAAATGGAAACAACTCAGCTATAGGAATTAATTAGAAGTGGTTAGAAGTGTTCCCGTTGAGGCAGCCATCCCTCATGATCATACACATGCCCTTTACACCTAGGCTTTGTCTGGAAGGCAATGTACATTTGGCATTTTACATATCATTGAGTAGCCTCATTGCCCTCTAGTCCAGCTGTCTCTCTACATTCCATCACTGCTCCTGATGCTTCTTACCCTTTCCTCCCTCGAGGTTTCTACAATCATTTTCCTCACAGGTAAAAAATAGCTTCTAGAAATCACTTACATTTATTTATTCTATAACATAGGAGAGGCAAATTTTTGTGGCCATTACAAAGGGTCTCATGGCCCCCTCTGTAGGTTGTTTACCTTGTTTAGCTCATGGAGTATTTGCTCTGTTGTGCCCTTGATGGTAGTTCATTGGCAAGTGACTTAGTGACAAAGAGCCTCCAACAAAGCAAGAGTTGCTGATAAGAGGATTAAAGTGAACATGGTCTCTCAGGCCTGTTCACACTGTCAATCCTTGGACTTGCTTAGCTGTTCAGGAGCTTCTTGTGTATTGCCAGTCCCTAGGTAAAACTGTCTCCAGATCTCTGCTTATCCTTTGAGGCAGTGTAAGCTGAATTCCTGCTGGTGGGGAGGACATGCCCCGTTAGTATCCAAGATACTCAGCTTTTTGGAATTGATGATATGGAAAGCAGACAATCCTATCAGGGAACTGCCATTTTCCGAGGAGAGATTTTTCTTCTCTGAACTAAAATGTTGCCTTAACCTTCAAATTAAATGCTCCCTTGTGTTCTCTTTAAGGCTCAGGATATGGGAGCAGGTAGTTGGTAAGCCACAAACCAAATCACACTGAAATCCAGTGCACTGCACAACAGATGACTTCAGCAATTTGTTCCGCCAGTACCAAGAATTTGGAGAGTCCCTTCTCAACGCATAGGACTGATCTAAGTCTCAGTGATCGAATCCTCTGACCCACCTGCAGTTGTGTAAAGATCCTTTGGGTTTAACTTGTGATCCCACAAGGATACAACTCTTTGTACCCTGTAATTTGGTCGGTTCCTTTATCTCCTGTCTTGCAAATGTGGATCACAATGTTTTGAGGGATCAGCTTTGTACAGTGGAGGTTCAAGGTCCAGGTATCTGGGAAGTGATTGTCTCAGAGGAGACACCACCTGAGCTGGGTGTTGCTGGCAGTTTTGTTGGCTCACCCAGCACTGAATCAGCAGCTTCAGTGATTCAGATGCAATGCTACCTGTTGCTTTCTACATATGGTTTTTGTAAATTAAGGTGGAGGTGTATTAGTGAAACCAAGTGTTCTTCCTTGTGAAGAAGGAAAGAAAAGTCTGATGGGATGGATTTACCAATATCTGTAAGGTCAAGTTAATTTATTTTTTGAGTCCAAAGGGTGAAAAAACATATAGATATGAGAAATAAGCTTTCTAGATAAGTGCTTGTATTCTGGTGTTGTTTGTTTTGTGGGTGGGGAAAAAAAAGGTATGCTTTCTTTTTCCTTTATATATTTGCCCAGTTTTCCTTCTTTCTTTTTTCTTCTCTTTTTTTTTCTTCTGGGGAAATAAAAAAACCTCAGCACACACAGGCAAGTCTCCATTTTGTGCATTTAAAACAGTGATTAAACACTTCATTGCCAAAGAGAGATCAGGCCCCATTCTATACCGTTAGTGCCATGTGTTAAAAACTATTTAGTGTGCATAAAAAACAAACGTAGAAAATGATTTTAGGCTTAATACTGTGGGAGTATGCTTCCCTTTCCCTTCTCTTTCCCCCCTTTTTGAGGCATTTGCTCAATTTTTTCTTCTCCTTTGGGCCCCAGTGATGCAGGTACACAGGCCAGTTGCTGGGATGGCAAGGGCTCAGGTCTCCATGGGCAGACCTGGCGAGGGATTAAGCCCATATGATGCCAGGAGAAGGCTGGTGGTAAAATGAGTTCAGAATGAGAGAGGGCATTAGCTTTTGTTGCAATGTTTTTGCCAGGAAAGCGGTGCAAAGGGACCACAGACCTGTTCCTATACTGGGGGCAAAAAAACTTATTTCTGTTTCAGAAAGGAAATTTTAACAAACTATTGCAGCAGAATGAGAATTCAGTTTAACAGAGTGTACACGATTTGGTTTTGTTTAAATATGTTAAGCACCATTGTTTCTATTCCATGTTAAGGATTGACTTTGGTGCTAGGTTGCAGCAGTTTTCCTTAATTGCTTTAATCCTTGGCCTTAAGAAAATGAATACTTTAAATTTACACTTGTTAAGTACATTGCTAATGAAGAAAAGGCTTTAGCAATCTTTGGCAGACCTGAAACTATGTGTTAAAAAAAAAAAAAAGAGGAAGAGAAGAGAAAAAAAGGAAAAGGAAGAAGCTAATCACCAAACCATTCTGTTAATGCTTATTTTAATCATCTTGCCTGCCCTTGCTGGCAGACAGAGCCGTTGCTGCAGAGGCAGGAGGCAGCTATTGCCGTCAAATGGCGCTGATGTTGAGAACTGGGCCCAGGAGGACAATTTGACTTGTCAGTTTATATAGACATAAAGCTTCATTGTTGTGCACAGACACAACTGGCTTTTTAAAAGCCTATTTCCCTCCTGATGATGTGAGAATCTGCTCCCCTCTCTCCCACTGTTCTCCAGCCCTCCAATTTATTAGATGGTGTTTGTAACCCTGCACAGTGTTTATGTGGGGCTGTAGGAGCAGGTGGGCTTTGGCAGTGCCCTGAGCAGGCCATGGTGACCACGCTGCCCAGATTTGGACCACAAGGTCTTGTCCACAAGGTCGGGAGTAAAGAGCTTTGACTCCACACTGGGTGATGCCTCTTCTCAGGGAGTTTTACTGTGCCCATATCGCTGAATTCTCTGTGGAATTCAGTGTTTTAAAACACACGAGATGCTCAAAAGAAGAGAGGAACTACGAGCGTTTCCCTGGGGGCGGGGGGAGGCAAAAATGAAACATCTCCAAAATTCAATTAATTACCAGAAATGTACGACCTGTTTTCAAACACAGCTCATGCTGCTATTTTCCACGTGCAGGAAACTTTTATCTTTCTGACAAAGAACAGTTGCAGTTAGCAAAGTGTGCTAACACCTTCTTTTGGCTGCCTGTGCCTCCCCATGCTGCAGGGAGCCACTGAAAGGGTTTCAAGTAGCGCAGTGCAGCGTTTTCCCCCAAGTTTCAGTTTTTACATTCTGCAAAATGGAGAGAGTGACAACTGGTGCCCACACTGAGCAGCAGCATTTACTGCTTCAAGGGAAAGAAAGCTTCAAAATCTCCCTTGGCTGAGTTACAACCTTATTATAGCTATCCAAGTGCAGGTATTCCAATAATCAGGAAAAGCAGGGAAGTATGGCAGCCTTTGTCCCACTTTGCCTGGATAGCTGCAGCATTGTGTCTGGGACTGGCAAAGAACCCTTTCCTGCATTTAATTGCAAAAGTTGATCATGAGTTTTAGGTAGCCATATAAGCAAATCCACCTAACATTTCTATCTCCCTTTTGCTTACATAAATTACTTCAGTGTACTTCAACGTACTTCTAGGGATTGTAATTGGTGAGCAAGTGGAAAGGTATTGCAATAAATAGAATTTTAATGGAAGGCCATTTCTTAGAATTTTTTTTTCTTCAGTGATCAATTTTTTCTTTGTTTTCGTAAGGAGAACTCTGTTATCATTCATTACATGAATGTCTTTGAAAGGGCAAATGCACATAACTGCCAGGTCATGTACAGCATGGGTGCTATGAAGAGTTTTCTTCAGCTGAAGGATGATTGGGAGCAGTAATTCAGATTAGCTTCCCAGGAGAAGGGATCTCTGCTCTCCTCCTGATTTTTTTTCTCAGTAAAATAGTTGCACTTAATGCATTTACGAGCAGACTGTAAGTGCTAACATACTTTCTTTCCATAGCCCTGCCATTTCTGTGGCAGCCTTACTGAAGAAATAACAATACATAAAGCTGCACAAACACTTACGGTCTTAGGTGTCTGCTGCCACTGGCACTTTCAGATTTTCTATTTGAAGATAATTTCATTTCACACTTTTACATCTGAAGTGCCTGTTTTTGAAGATCTCAGAGTTAGGGGTTTTTTGACATATGTTAATTAAGCTTCCTACTGGCTCTGTGAGTGCATTAAGTAATAATACTTGTAGGTGTGATGCAGAGAGGTGAAGGGACATTGTGAAGTTCTGGAGTGAGTCAGGGTAAGACTGCTGAGTGCAGATACATCCATGAATCCCCAAACAAGCAAAAGCAGGAAGCGGGATTGATCATCCATCTGCAATTACATGGAGTAATCCAACACGTGAAGTTCATGCTTCCCTGTAGGAAACTGTGGCCCTAGGGCAGCTGGTAGATATGCTGGGATGTGCTCCCCAGCTTTGAGCAACACTGACAACTTGAATGACTCTAAAGAACTTTGCTTCAGGTGTTCAGGTTTTGTTTTCTTTTTCTTTTTTTCTGGAGAATAACACTACTGGCATTTACAAAGTCAGACTGTCATCTAGTAGTGCCCTGGCTTAATTCAACTAAGGCCTGTGAGCTGTAGCAGTTGCTGCTTTCTGAAGGTGGACACCTTGGGTATTTTAACAAGAGGTGACATGTTCACTCAACTGTAGATAAGAGGGGGTCTACCTTCACTGGTGTGGTGTCTCTTTGCAAATGCTTAGGGAAAATATTATAAGAATCAACTTATGTATGGAGTGTCCCAGGTTTTTTTCTCCAGAAAGGCACATTCAGGGAGTCCTTTGCCATAAGTGGATTCTCAGGTGGCTTTCTAAAAAAAAAAGATAAGCAAAACAGCCATTGACTTTCAACAAGAGTTGGATGTCTAAATAAATGCTTTGGAAATAAAGGCTTTGGGAAAGCCAGCCCTTTATCAAAGCTTCTGCATTAGGTTGCTGTGTGCAATATTGACACTCACTAGGATATTATTGGCATGTGATTTTCTCCTCTCATCTTGCACAAGGGCATGAGGCAGAATTGCCCTCTGATGCATGTGAGCAGAGGAGTTTTGGATTGATGTATCAGCACTTCGTGTTTCTGGGTCACTCTGGGGAACATGTGCAGAAGGGAAATAACAGTAGAACAAGGACAGTTCCCAGGTTAGATAATGTGCTCCATTGACATCCTTTACTTCGCCTTTAAGTGAGGTAAACATAATGAAGCTAAGAACAATCTGGTGTTTTTCCACCACTTTTAGCAACCTCTTGTCATTTTAAGCTGCTGATGTTTCTTCTCTGGTACTACCTGGTGATCCCTTTTACATGTTTATTACTGTTGCTTCTTCTCAAGAAATAAATTTGCTGAGAGTAAAGAAAGTTGCTCATTAGGGCAATGTAATTAAAGGAAAAGTAGACATCATGCCAAGTTCCATTTTCTCTACAAAGCGCCACCTTGGAGATTGCCTGAAACTCAATTACTCATTGCTATGCTTATTAGAGAGAACAATATGCTGAAATGATCCCTACTCCTAATAACCTTGTTTTCTACATGTGAATCATGTTAATACTTTTTTCTTTAGTGCCTTAATCACCATATATAAAATGGGTCTGTTTCTAGAGGGGGAATAGGGAAGGTGGGCCACATGGTGGGTGTTCTCTGAATTGCCACTCTCCATGGAGAGTTTCTTGTTTCCTGCTGGTCCACAGTCATTTTTGTGGCTTTGTTGTTCTTTTCTTCTACTTACATGAAACAGCACTTATTAACAGATTAGATCTTGATAAACAGATTTCCTCTGGTGGAATGAAAATGTTCATCATCTGCCTTGCTCTCTCCCTTTGGGGGAAGGAGTGTGCAGTATCTTCCATGTCTTGGTCTCTTCTCCCTTACCCCAAGGTTTCACCAAGACAAATAACTTCTCAAAAGAAAGCTGATATTAACGCCCTAAATAACCTTGTTCCAGTAATTAGTCCAGTGCCCAAGTTTTCTCTCCAGTGTGCTATCCTGATATCTTCCCACTGTCCTCCTAACATGATGTCTTCAGCTTCTGTGAACAGGCTGTTCCTATGGCCCCAAAAACCCTGTGCACCTGCATCGAGGTATGTAACAGAGAGCTGTAAATACCAGTATTCTGTCCAAGTTTTGGAAGAGACCTGAAGCCATGAAGGAAACACGAGGCACTTCCATCCAGCCCATAACATCCAACTCTCCTTAGCTCTGTGCTCAAGCCTTACTCTCTAAATGTGGAGGAAACCTTCGCTAACTGGGCAATTCGACAGAGTTCCAGCAGAAGTGAAGGACAGAAGTCTTAATCACAATATGTCCAAAACTGCCATGGGAATATGGTAAAATTGACTGACATTCAGGTTCTGTAGTGGCCAAGCTCATTTGAGTACCAGTAAGTTCCCCTGAAATTCTCTGTCAAAAGTGCCCCAAGCAATCATAACAAACTTCACTTTCGGTCAGATTTGTGGATGGAAGTGGCTGAATGTTGAAAATATCTGAGAGAGAGGGAAGTCATTTGTTCCTAAGAAAGAGAGCTTGACTGGCGGAACTTCACTGCCAGTGTGGAAAAGAACTGAAGAAACGTAAGGCTCTTCTCTCTTTGCTGCATGTTCCCATCCCTGGAATTGTTCAAGGCCATGTTGGATGAGGCTTGCCATGGCAGGGGTGTTGGAACTAGATGACCTTTAAGGTACCTTCCAACCTAAACTATTCTATGATTCTATAATAATAAGAGGAGACTGATCCAAGTATCACTAGTGTCTTATATGTCATAGGAATATACTGTTCCTAAGAAATGCTCTGTGTTTTTGTTTCAGAAGGAAATGCAGGGCTGTATAGTTAACCATTCCTACTCCTTCTTTAATGCCAGAATATTTCAGTCCTTTTATGTAGAGAGCAAGAAGACATGATTGAAAAGGAAAGTCTTACCCTTTGATGTTTATTTGTTGCATTATCCACTTTTCACGGGTCTATTATTCCAGAATCCTGTTGAACCATTCATTGCCAAGTGGACCTCTCCACTGCTGTCAGTAGGGAATTTCTGCCTCTAAATCACATAATTTGGCCCCTTTTACTTAACTTAGGGCCAGATTATCAAAAGTGTTGAGCACCAGCTTTCTGAAGGCTTAGCACCTCCTGCCAAGGACAGATTTTCCGAACTGCTCTACACAGAGCAGCTCCTGTTGTGACCCTTTAAGGACAGATTTGCAAAAGAACTCAGCAGTTCCCTTTCACCAAGGAGCTGAGCCCTTTCCAAAATATGTCCAGCTTTGCTTAGTGCCAGGCTGGAAGATAAGGACTTTTGAAAATATGGCTTTCAGCAAGTTCTGTGATATGGAAAAATACTAAATTACAAACATTGGGAAGGACTTGAAACAAACGCTTGAGAAGAGGCAAACCTCCACGTTTCAAGATGTGCCAGTTTTTACTGACTGATAGAAGGGCTGGAAGAAAATTTTGGATCTGAACAGGTTTTCCCATAATTGCCCACTAGGAGGTTTCCTGCACATTCCCCTGCAGCAGCTGCCAGGCAGGATGCTGGAGCAGAGCACTGCTGTGCTGAGGCAGCATGGCAATTCCTGTGTTCCCAAAAATGCATTCACTTAGCAAAATGTGATTTGCAAGCAAAGTAGCACAAAGCAGCCATTATTCTTCTACCAGTCTTTCTGGGGAAAAAAGGTGAAAAACCAACCAACCAACTATGACAACAACAACAAAAACAAACAAACAAACAAAAAGGAAAATATTGATTTGCATCTTATAAAAATGGGTTGAATTTTGCTTTTGAAATTTTAAACCCACAATTCCCCTTGCATGCTCTGCACTGTCTTGTTCTCCAGAGAGCCTTCCCTGGTGTGGCTAGCAAGAAAAATCTCTGCAGAACAATCGTGTAACCTTGGAAGTTTATGGGTTTATAGGTGAGTGTTCTTGACCTGGAAGTATTGTAGGCAGGCGACAATGGAGGATGGGATGGGGAGAAGGTGTTTCAGTGTATAAAATGCAAGTTTTTAAGCTTTAACCCTAAGCAGCACTTGAGCTCCTGGGAAAGTAGTTCTGTTAAACTTCTGTGTGTCAGTAAACTGAAGCTGCTCATCTTGCATGTGTCTGCTGGGAGGTGGGTGTTTCCCTCCCACATGGGAGCAGGCAAAGGAACACTAAAGCCTCAGTTTGGGAGCTGGCACAGCCCAATACAAAACAGCCTTTTTTTTTTCCTGAGCTGTATAAAACACCTAGAGAGCCTTGGCACATATTACTCTCAGTCCTCTGAGACCCCTTGTGAATTTAGGATGGGCTTTTCCTTTGGTTGTCCAGCCCCACTTGCATTTGGTTTTGCTTTGACATAAAGTACTTTTTAAAATAATGAAATAGATGTAAAAGAAATAAAGCAAAGAAGGAGGAGCAGGCTTGGTAAAAGCCTTTACTGCTGTCACAGGACTGTGCAGCTTCTGTGATTATCCCTTGCCTTGTTCAGCAGTGTATAATTTAATGATTGCATCCAGGGCATGCTATTAACTTTCTTTTCTACATCTGCGACCCCAAAGCTCATTAATTCTTTTTACTATTCCCCACTTGACGTGTGTGTATGTGTATGGAGAGGGCAGTGGCTAAAGAAGTGTTATGGATTTCATATCTTTGCTTCGTCTGCCACATTATAGCAAATGACAGTTGATTAGGTCTTTCTATAGATCATTACCAATTGTTTTCTACCTTGCAGATACTGCTATTACGACAAATCTATCATATCCTAGAGATCCTATGCAGCTTGTTATTTCTGTGTGATTTATTACACTCACAGTAGAAATGTTGTTAGCGAACATTGGGGAAGCAGTGAATATATTGAGAAATATCAATGTATCCTCATGTTCTGGCTTGCAGTGACAGTCAGTGATCCATCTCACTGACACTTACCTTGTTAACATTTTGATCAGATGGCAAATTTGTCATTTTTCATGGTAACAAGTATAAGTTTGTACAAGAATTGCAGAAACATGGGGAAGATAAAGGGCCCCTCTCTTAGTTTTTCCCAGTGTGATGTAATCAGTAATCTTTCTGGAAAATGAAATAATTACTTTGTGAAAAAGCTTATCCACTAGAAATTGTGCCAGTGTTAGAAAGCTCAGATTTCTCTTCATTTGAGGATTGAAAGAGTTCTCTTTGCAGCCATTACTGACACTTTGATTAACACACCAAATCAACATGAAATGATAATATAGTATAAAAAGGTTTACAGTCAGATTTCTTCTCCTTGATTGTAGCAAGGAACACAAAGATCTCGCAAGTAAAAGTGAAGGCATTGTCTCTGGGAACAACAGAGTACAAAATACTACAAACACAACGTTGCAAATTTCTTCTAATCCTCGCGGTCAAAGCTTTCTCTCAGCTCGGCTGTCGGCTCTGCAGCTCTCCCATTCCAAAGTGTGGGCATGAAAACTGTGCTCAGAGCACAAGTGGGCTACACAGGGGGAAATTACAGCCCCTAATGTAAGAGAGTCATCTCAAAGAGCCAGTGATTCATCTGCACAGCCCACAAACACATGAAAAGGGGGCAAGAGAAAGAGTAGGATGTTGCCTCTTGGCAGTTGTTTGCCATCTCTGAGTGGCTTGTCCATGCAAGGGATTGTACATGGAAGCATCAATATGAATCAAAGAACCATTTAGGTTGGAAAAGGCTTCTAAGGTGATTGAATCCAGCCATGAATCCAGCAATGCCAAGCCAGTAAATCATGTCCCTGAGTGCCACATCCACATGTCTTTATTTTAAATAACTCTAAGGACGGTGACTCAACCACTTCCCTGGTCAGCCTGTTCCAGGGCTTGACAACCCTTTCAGTGGAGAAGTTTTTCCTAATATTCAATCTAAATCAACCTGGACAGAGGATGTGTGTATGACTCAAGCTTCAGTTCAGGAGCAAACCAGACTAAATCCAACAGAAATAGCCCTTCTTCTAGGACTTGCATGAAAGTTGCTTTCATTCAATTATTGTTTTTCAGTTTTATCCATTGAAAACTTGGCTGCATTATTTCAAATATCAGTGGGGTACAAACGGCAAGTGCCAAATGTCTCAGTCAATATGATGGAAAAAAAACAGGGGCCAAACAGTTCTTCATTTTACCCTGATAGATTAAAAACGACCAGACTAGGTAAATCTTGAGAGTACTTGGGTAGGAGTTTAACTGAAATGATGCAGCTTTTCTTTCTTATCGCCACCTAAATGGCTGGGGAGATCTGATGCTCAGCTGGGTTTGGTTTTATCTTGTTGATGTTTTTCTAACTTTATAGTGCAATGTCAGGATGTAAATGCTGTGAACGTGTTACTGGAAAGGCTCAGATTGTATTCAGAGAACGCACACGGAAACCAAACACTGCTTCAGTTGTGTCACCTCGGTCATAACAGCATAGCTTTGAATTGTTTAATTTTTCTAATGTTGTGCATAGCAATGCAATAGTTCAGGCACCAGAGAGCTGAAGCAGTGAGTCTTAGTGCTCTGCAGCGATTTGAGAAAGCACAATGTCATCTACTAGAAAGTCTAATTGTTATGATTAATATTTAGCATAGGGAAGTCTATGTGGAAGGGCACAATTTACATCCGCTTGCTGAATTGAATGAATTACTGATTTTTCATTTTCTTTTATCTTTAGCATCCTTGAACAGCAGAAAATGTATGAGTACATATTTGCTATAGCAATCTCTCTTGGAACAAGGCTGTGCCTCTTACAAAGCCACTCTGCAGGTCCCTGGCCCAAGGGAGCAGCTGGGCAGCAGCACATTTGCTGAGCTGAGCTGTGAGCTGAGGACCTTTACAGGGAGACACTGGGGTGCAGCTGCACCAAACTGGTGAGACCAGACCGATGCAGGAATAGGGCTGATAAAGTGATGGGAGACAGGAGGGGGACAAGGGGTGGCTGTACTTTTTAAACCAACTGTGGCAGGGCATCTTACAGATGTGTTGGGCCTGACAGCACAATCTTTCTATGTAACATTGCCACACCATAAATGCAATTGCCTGATAACTCTGGCCACTTAATAAGTTCTTCTTCTCACTGAAAACAAAGGGATTTAATTAAAAAGGAAGAAAAATACTAAATTTCCAGCAAGTATTGCTGAAGGAACTTGGGCAAAATGTTTTCTGGGAGAAAA
Source organism: Manacus candei (assembly GCF_025592945.1). NCBI lineage: Eukaryota > Metazoa > Chordata > Aves > Passeriformes > Pipridae > Manacus > Manacus candei. The sequence continues at coordinate 8,685,071 of NW_026138073.1, forward strand.
ACTAATAGTGAAAGAGGTGCAATGAGAATACACAGTGAAGTAAGTTTAAGAGAGCTGGTTGACAAGATATTGCTGCAATTTGTCTTTAAGATCACACAGAGAGCTGACAGATTTTGCTAGGTCTTGGTGACATTCATATATAAAAGTTTCCTAAATCACCAGCTGAAATTTCGGACAGTGGTTTCTGATAAAGGGATATCGGAAAGCTTCACCTCCTGAAATTGGTGACTCATTTACCATTATCTTCATTGAACAGCTGAGATCTTCCCTTTAGGAAGAGAGATGAAAAATTATCTTCTGAATGTACCATATTGCTTTCGATTCCAGAGAGAAGAAGGGAATTAATGTTGAGGATGGTGTTGCAGTAATTAGTTTCAGATGCAAAGGGCTGAACGTAAATCCCAACAAGCAGCAAGAAGGGGATTCACCAGCAGAGCAGCTGGAGGGTGGTACTTTTTTTTTTTTAGAATATGCAATCAGTGTTGTTCATCAGTGTTTTGCTTCTTAATAATTAGAGCAAGATTAAAAAAAAAAAAAAGGCAAAAAATAGCAGAGCAGATTATTGCTGGGAACTCATTTATGGCTGTATCAGGAGTTAATGTTGAACTCTGAAGGTGGTTAACACTTTTGACTGAGATAGCATATGGGGGTGGTTACTGCCTGATGGTGGGAATGCAGACCACCAGCTTCTGTTCAGATTGGGAGCTGAGGGCATATGTGCTCACACAGGCTACTTGGAGTCCAATCCCATTCCTATGGAAGCCAGTGTGAAGATATATTAAGCTTGATTAGCATTAAATGGGGCTCTTGAATTAAAAATTCTCCAGTGAGTACACATAACATAGCTGAACCCTCTCTTTCCACTTTATGTAAGTGATGGAGCTCCTCCTCTTGGGCTGTTGGCATCTCTCTTTTGCTGTCATTGACACAGGAATTTGTGGCAGGAATTTTGACACAGGCCTGAGGACCCTCTTGTGCACCCTGTTTATCAGATCATGAGGTTTGCTAGTCCTTGGCAGAAGAGTGTATTATCAGACTGTATGTTATGAGCTGGCAAATTGTACCTTCTGACTCTCTTAGGAATTTTGTTAAGTCCTAAAATATAGTTTTCAATCAGCTGAACTTGTTTGGATTTGTAAGGAGCAAACCTCCAATTTCGCTTAAGGAAGGCTTCCACTGCACTTGCATTTGCAAGTTTCACTACCAAAAAAACAAGGAACACACCCCCCCCCCAAACCAAACCAAACCAAACCAAACCAGCACCACTGACCCACCAAGAAAGAAGGCATTGTTTCGTGAACATCCGTGGCTGCTGGTGGCTTTGGATGACTGATTGCCAGTGGGCTGGAAAACATGGCAACAGACTTGCTGGGAGGGCTTGATCCTGTGATGACCCAAAGTAGCCATTGTGTTGACTCTCAGTTTCGATGTGCATAAAGCTGAGCTGCAGTCCACTGCACCTGGGGAGGCAGAGATTAAAACCTCAGAGGCTTAAAAGAACCAGTAAGGAGGCTCCTTAGAGGGGCCTCTGCATTTGACTTTCTCTTATAAGAAATCCAGCTGGGTGCCTCTCAGTTTCTCAGTTCAGATCCATGTCTGCAGTGCTGGTGTTTTCCTCACCCTCCCACCTTGAGGGTGTGTACAAGATAAAAAGGAGAGTGAGCTGGAGGCTCCAGCAGGGCAGACCTGCTGGCTTGGTCAGCCACGACACAGTTCCTTGAATTCAGTTCTCAGTGCTGGGGTCCCTGGGTGACAGCACTCCCTCTCTGCTTTGGCTACTTAAACATTTATTTCACAGTAAAGGCTGATTTCATTGAATCTTGACTATGTTAGGAATACTGTTACCTCCTTTTTAATTTATTTGTTTTACCAAGAATTGAAAGATAAATATCACTGAAGTACAGAACTGTAAGTTGCTAGATTTCTGTGATTTCTCCTCCTTCACACGTCCTGAGCCTTATTCATAGATACCTGACAAGGAAGCAACAGCAGGTGTTAAAACAGTACATCTTGCCAACAGTAAGATAGGCCATCATCAAAGCAATGATTTTGTATGGGTGTTTTTATTTTTTATTTCTGGCATCCAGTATCAGTAGGGAGGGTTTAATCTGAAACAGGAAAAGCCTGAGCAGGGTCTCTGAAAGCCAGACTTTTACCCAGGTGAGTCAGGAGAACTCTGAACTCAAATGAGGTTATAGACAAATACTGAGTTTTGCTCACTGCAAGCTTGACAGCCCACTTAGTGCAGTTCATGGCCCTTGCTAATGGATGGTAATGTCCTGTACCTCTCATAGCCATGACTTTAGTTTTTAATGGATTTGAGGTTGCTGTGGCTGAGAAGTCCATGCATTGACTTCTCACTAGTAGTGCTTAACATTTCTATGAAACTTAGTTGTGTTTCTTTATTTCTTTGTTATGGGAACATTACAGTCATGGCACTGCTGAAATGAGGATGTAATGCCTTCCCCCCACCAATATTCTGCTCTTGAGAAAACTGCGTGGGAGAGATGGACTTACTTTGTGGTGGGCATGAAACATATAACTTTGTCAGGAGTCACAAAGAGCTACTTTGCAGAACTACTGTGGGTTTTATGTTTGCTTTTTTGCTTTCTGGTGGGCTGGCCACTCAGTAGCATGAGCTGAGTGTTTGCCCATGTGTGTGTGGTATTATTTGTCTGCAAATGCCAGATTGTCTTGTCAGGAAATCAAACCCTCACAATGTATTTTCATTGCCAAGAATTGTGTAAAGTTCTTTTTGCTTTGGTTGGTTCGGGGTTTTTCTGTTGGGTTCGATTTTTTTTTTTTTTTACTCAGAATAGGAGGTCTACTATCTTTGCTTTGCCAGGATCTCTTGCTTTCATTTCTGCCCTGGCAGGGCCAGCCTGACTTCGTTTTACCAGAAGTCTGATAGTGCTTTCTTATTGCAGAGCTGTTATCTAAGTGTTTTTCACAGCAGGTGGGGAACTCTGGTGGATCTCAGGTGCCCGGTGCATAAACTGTGTCTGTGGGTACCACACTGAACCTGAGCATTGCAGGTCCTTCCAGGTAAAACTTCAACTTAGTTTAGACACCAATTTAAGCAGGTATTTGCTTACTGTGGAAATACACAGATTTGTCCCACTAGAAATTATTTCTTTGACTTGTTTGAGACTGTTTATTCCACTAAGATTTTCATTTGGGATTTGGTGCTTGCTCCTTTGGTGTGGTGGCCTTTGGTTGCCATTCTAGTGTGCTACAAAGAGAAGTAAATCTTCTCTGCCACCATTTTTCAAAATATTTACCACTAGAAGATAGTACTCCATTTTTAAAAAAAGGTGTGGGCTTTGCATGTCACATTGAATTCAACGTATATGCAGTGCGTGCAGTGGAAAATAAGGGGTTAAGTTAGAGATGTTCGCTCTTGCTGCAATTACTGGGATAGCTGCCTGCATACCAAATGAATAGCCCCAATTGGAAAGATTTTAAATAGACTGGACTAGATACATGAGAAAAAAAAAAAGATGAACTGATGGGAACATTTTGTCAGGATGATGGACTGAAAATACAGCAGGTATTTTCTGTCTTTTAGTGTATAAGGCTGTGTAATGCAGTTGGGCTCTCCCACCTGAGGGACATTCATGCCAGTTGGCACAAGGCTCCCCTCTGGCTTGGCATAGCTGTCTTTCTGGGCCAGCCCTGCTGAAGGAATGTGATTTGCTATGAAAAATGTGTTGATCGGGCTTGATTTTGTGCCACCAGGCAGATTAGTGAATTGCCTTGTCTGCCTCCCATTGCTTTCTTCCAGCCAGCAACATCTAAGCCTTTATGATTTTGCAGGTCTTCATTAAAAATAGCTGTTTCTATATCTGATTACTGAGCCCCATCTGGGGAGAAATGAGCCTTTCATCTGTGTATTATGAGGCCATATCCAAGCACTTTGATTCCATAACAGAGTAAAACCAGACAAACTTTCTGTACAATTGCTTTTCCAGCTCATCTCCAAGTTCTCTATGAGCCCTGTCCTGTCCCCAGCACATAATGTCTGGTGTTACAGCATTATTTTTGTTTTAATTGCTCTTTCACTGCTAAATGCAATTTTTGTAATTGGTTACATAACTCCGGGGTTTTATTTTAAATTAATCTAACTTTGCAATCATTCTACATATGTTGCTTTTAACATTTGCCTATTATTTGGATTAATTCCACTAATTTATCACCACTGTTTAGATATGCATTGTTTTTATAACCCTTGCAACTGAATTAGAGCACACTTGTTGGGCTGAAGGCAAAGTTCACTTCACTAAATCAAGCAGGTTTCTTTTCCCTCTCTGTTCCTATATATTTACTCAGGTTTTTTTGTGTGTGCTCTGGTAGTTGGCTGTAAAAATGGCAAACATTCCGGTAAATAAATTCAAATTATCTTGATCATAGAGTAAATGTAATGGGTAATGCTGGGATTTTTTTTTTTTTTAATTCTAAAATATTCCTCAATATTTAAACACCTACTTAGCAGCTAACCTCTTTCACCTAAGGTTAGCTTTGATGTTTGGGGGTGGCAGTATTGAAAGGAGTAAAACCGATGATTACCTCATATTTTCAGTTGGTGCCCGGCCTATTTGTCTCTTGAGTCTAAATTCAAATAGTTGGGAAGGGATAACCCAAAAGCCAGTACAGACTGTCCTCACGAGAAAGAACTGTGTCATCAGCTGTTCTTTACACACAGAGAAAATGGAGGCATTTAATGGTGGTGCTGATCTCTCATCTTCCCGTTTCCCCCACCAGTGCATTGTACAGAGACCAAGCAAATACAAAATGTGGGAGTTATAGGCAAATTACTTTTTTAAAGGAAAATTTCTTTTGAAAATGGCCTTCTGCTGCGAACAGGCTGTACTTCCATGAGTACAAATACAGAAACAGAAGCATTGAAATATTTCACTGGATATATATTAAAGCTGTCTTTAGGGACGTGGAAGAAAGGCTTATTTCTGAATGTGCATGAAGGGAACAGCACACAGTTTATTGTTTGACAGCCCCGGCCAAACTCTTTTTAGATGAATACATGCATATATTTCTGGGATTTGGCATGTGAAAAACCTTTGTGGGATATCTCTTTGGGTATGCTATAGTAATAACATGTAACAGGTACCAAGACCAACCTTTTCTCAGCTGAATAACTCCTCCGTTGATGGTCACGCTGCAAACAACAGGAATGTGAGTGAAGGATTCCTCAGATGTGCAGTAGAGGAGGTAGCTCACATTTCCCATCGACTGTTACAGGCAAGGAGGAATCACATAGTTACAAAAGGATACAGGCTGGATTAGTAAAAGGCAACTCACATTTTGTCCAAAATGAGGAACAGTCAGGGGTTTTGTCATAACTGATCAATTCAGTACATGTAAAAAGATCTTTTTTTAACAGAAACAAACCAATTCCCTTAGATTCCACTTTTAATTGCATGTAATACACAGTGAATTTATTTTGCTATAATATTAACAGAGATTGCATATAGTAATTTTCTTCTAACATGTGGTGCTTTGATGATTTCTCACAAATTATGATTTTTAATCTTAAATTGAAAATGTGTCCAGAAATTTAACTAGGCCCAGGCTTGCACTGTGGAAAATAAAGAAAAGGATTGCAGCTCTCATAAACCCTTATCCACAAGTAATTATCTTGTTATGTTAAAGTGGTTCTCCTGAATATTAAAATAATTAGGACCAAGAATCTCGGCAATACTTTCCTCAGATGTTGTAATTGGCAGGGGGTGTTAACTAATTAAATGTATTTATATTGCTGGCTGGCTAAAGAAAAGGATGAAGCACTTGTAATTGCTGAAATTTAGCAAATGCACTTATTTACTACAGTATAAACATATAGATTATGGTATTTGTGATGGTCTAATAGCTGGAGACAGGAATCCAAATGCTTCCTGAGGGCATTTCTTGTTGCTCAAGGGGAGCTTGAATAAGGGGCTTTGGCAGAGAGTTTTGTTGGATGCAGGTGGGATGGGGCTCTCCCTGGTGAGCTCAGTGGATCTTGCAGGATGAACCCTGAAGCCGCTGGGGATTGTTGTGGGGCGAAGGGAAAAGGCACACGTGTCTCTGCGAGGGGTGAGCTCGTGATGGAAACAGGCTGGGAGTCAGTCAAGACAGCCAATGGCCCCAGATGTGTCTCTGGGTGCCAGCCCTGGGCTGAACACATGCCCCACGTGCTGTACCCCGGGATCTTGCTCTTGCCCTGTGGTAGCAAACACCACATCCAGTGTCACTCTGTGCTCCCTTTCCCTCCTCTGCAAAGAGCTGCTGCTGGTGTCTCAGAAAGCTCTGTGCTATTTGCTCTTATTTCAGAAGTGGCTCTTTCTCTCCCCGCCCCCCCCCAAAGTTCATAGGAAAGACTTAAAAAAAAAAAAATCACTATAAAACGGGCTATTGTCTGATCTCTGAAGTAATCAATTTTGGATTCAGCCCCCTATAACAGTTTGACATTTCAGGGTCAGCAGAACAACTTTCTGGCAGATTGAAAAGCTGTGTTTCTGGCCCCAGGGTAGATTAGAGTAAAACTGGGCCAAATAAAATGAGGCTTCAAAGCATCTCACTTCCATTTCACTACTATTGGAAAAGGCAGCAAGGGCTGTTTTTAGGGAGTACAGATAACAGAAACCTTGCCTTTTTCCCTGCTTCCCTCTCTCCCTTTCCCCATGTGTGCTTCCTCCTCTTCTTTTGGAATAATTCCAAACACAGCCATCACTAGGCTGGAGCAACCCAGTGCGGGTTGGATCAGTCACAGCTCCTCTCCAAAGCACCCCTAAAAATGCAGAGAAGGGACAATCCTCTTGGAGAGGTGGGACATGAAGGCAGGGAGATGCATCCTCCATTGGCAGAACTTTACTCCATCTGCTGCCTCCTCTCCTCCTTTACTTCCTTCCCCCTTCCTCTATTCTACCCCTCCAGCTTTGTTCTCCTCTGTTTTTTTCATTCTCCTGCCGCTTCCCTGCCTTCCCTCAGTCCACACTCCCATGACAGCACGGAACAGCAGCACTCTTTTCCCCAGCCAGGGGGAAGCTGGAGCCCATTACCTGCCTCAGCCAAAATCCATCTCCCCTGCTCGCTCCCTGTCTTTAGCCTCCTCATAAATGAAAATTCAGTTCCCTAGAAAGGACATATGTTTACAGTCCCACAGCTGGTAGGTACATGTGTACCAGGAGCGTGTGCCAAGGTTATATTGACACATGTCACTGGTATCCCAGAATCCCGTTTGGCGCTTGGGAACATCTTCGTGCCGTAATGCTGTGGAGGTCATTACTGCACCCTGTAATCCTCCATGAAGGTTTTCCATTTTCATTTATACACAGTAATAAAATACACATCTCAGCATCAGGCATTAGGATTAGTACTGACAAGGCTTAAGCTGAAATGTTTTAAGGATGCATTTCCAATGTGCATAGAATAGCTAGCACGCAGTGCACAATTATGCTGGCTTTATGGAAGGAAGGATTTATGCTTCAGCACTGTTCATATCACAGTGACACCAGCAGCATAAAAGGAATTTTATTTAAAAAAATAAAGATTGAATTAATTTTTCCATTGTAGTACTAATCTAGTATTATTAATTTAAGTTTCTAGTGTTGATAAGCCACCAGAAGTGTAAAGAGAAGTGTCCCTTCTAATTTCATCATCTCTTCTTTATTTCTTTAAGTTGAAATTCTGAAAGTCTGTGATGTGGGGTCAGCTGAAGGGTTCAGCTGTGGGTTCAGAGAAGGGAATTATGTGTTTGGTGGCTCTGGACAGAACAGCCTAGGGGCAGAGTGAGTGCCTGGGCAAGACCCCCACACCCAGCCTTGCCATTCCTAAATCTGTGTGAGCAAGCATGTGTGCCTTGGTGACCTGGTCAGTCCCTGTGTGCTTATAGCCCAGCTTCACTTGCTCCAGGCAGGGCAGGGTGTTCATCTCCAGTGAAGCTCCCAGCTCCTGAAGATGGGCTGCACCCCTGCAGTGCATCAGGAGGAGGGAGCTCTGGAGGCTGGGAGAGTTCCTCCTTGCTGAATCCTTCCTATCTTCCATCTCCCCTAAATGTCACAGCCCTATTTTAGCAGCCAAGAGAAATCTCTCCTCTCCCTGTCCTCTTCTGCTGTTTGTCCTCAGAGGATGAGGACTGAATTGGAAAAGAAAGGGAGGTGCTTCTGGTGGCTGCTGTCATGCAGCAGATGGGTGTGATGGCCCTCACATTCCTGCCCCATGGCAAAAACATGGGGTAAAAATGAAGTCAACCCAATAACATGAAGTGTATTGCCCAAGAGGGAGTCCTGCCTCCTGAAAAGCCTCATCACACCCCCCTGTCCTTAGTATCAGGAGGCTCTAGACCTCTCCTCCACCATCACTTCATCATGAAGGAATGGATGGCCTCACAAAAACCCATAAATTCCTAGTGCAAAGTAAATGAAATGGAGCAAGTGGATCCTTTACAGGCAGTCATCTTTTCCCAAATTTTTTTTGAGAGCACCAATTACTTGGGGTGGAGGAGCCTGGCACAAGCATGGCTGCTGGGTTATGTATTCACTTCTAGTTTCTGGCCATTCTACACTACAATAAGCACAACTGGAGCCCATTGGGTCCAGACTGCTTTTACATTGCTAAATTTACAGTTGCTGGCATACTGGAGATATGAAGCATTCAGAAGCCATTTTATATATTTCTGTTGCCACTGCTGACAGTTTCCTGCCCTTCAAGATATTTGTTGTGATAGTGGGGAGCCACTCTCTCCAAAGGGCATATATTTAAAAAGCCTGAGTTGCTGAAGGAATGTGATAGCCTTCCTTGCCTGGGTTTTTTGTATATATGTCATTATTTTCTATTTGCTTTTCTAATTCATAGTCAGTTTTTAATTGCAGCCTTAACTCCCTCTGCATTTTAGCAGAGACAGAAAAAAACCATTCATCCTGTCATAAGAAGGAAAACAGATATGACCTGAGGAAACCACATGGTTGTTATGTCCATCTGTTTTTCCTGACTTCCCTACCTTTTGGGCTGAAAAGATGCAACTTGCTGCCTTGTAGGATAGGTGCTATTTGACAGGAACGTATTCTCAAAAAAAAAAATAAAATTAAAATGCTAAAACTTGAAGATCTTAATTCACCAGCCCTTCATCCTGTGAGCTGAAGAACCCTTAGGTGTAATTTCCTTTGCTTAAGGGAAACTCAAGTACTTAAGAGCTACAGTGACAACTACCTTAGACACCCCTCCATGTGTATCTGCCCCACACAGTGCAATGGGTCTGGGGGCTTTTAGCTGAAACCACTTGAAAATTAGGATATGGTGGGGAATGGCCATCAGACAAACAACCCTGGTGCACCTTCTCTTCATGGCTTTTGGAGCACATCCCAGTGAGACCCAGCAGCTGCATTGGACAACTGACCAGACTGTAATGGCACTTGTATTCTGCAGCTGCATAGTGCCTTTTACAAAGCACCAGGCACTACTCTAATATTTTATGGCCAGTGGAAATTCAGCCACTGAAAAGCCAAAATGAATGTTTTTCAGATGTTGTCTCAAGTCAGGCACCTAAACGGTGCAAACCCTTGTGGCAGTTGATGGATCAGGTCTCCAAGTTACTTATTTAGCTCCTAAGCCTGGTTTGCAGTAGAGAATCAAGAATGTTATTTCACTGTAATGTAATTAGTACATATTGCATTATTGTTTATTTGTGGTAGGGCAGCTCCCAGACCCTGGAGGAAATGGGAATGTTAGTGTGTATGTGAAGAGCTGGGGGGCAGAGGCAGCCTGGCTCTGCAGGAGGTGCTGGCACAGTCCCACTGTGTCTCTGCACGAAGCCCTCTGGCTGTGCTGCTGCTGTCCTGTGCATTTCTCACATGTTCTTCTCCATTTTATGGCTGAGATGTAACGTCTCCCTGTGTTAGATCAGAACAATTTCTCTAGCTACAAAAATGGGGACACACATACATCGCCTGACCCTGGACAGGGTGTCTGATGTCTCACAGGAGCTGCTGGGAGCTGCTGGCAGCCTGCATCCTGCTGCTTCCCTGGGACACAGTTTGTGTGGATTTCGGGGGGTCATTCTTCCAAGAACCAAGTACTCAGACCACAGGGCCTCTGCTCTCTCAGGAGCTCCCTACATAAACCCAAGTACAGGAGCACTGTTGATCATGCATGCTTCTGAAATTTAAGAATCAAAAAGCACATTATCATTGCAATTCATACTGGTGTCCTGCATGTCAGCCTGTGGTACAAAGGAAATCTGTGAAAAATACTGTATAGCAGGTCCCTAGCACAATGAATATTTTCCTGGTATAAAATCTTTTCATGATGAAATGGCTTCATCTCTGAGCAAAATCACTGTATTGCCCAAGCTGTTGTCAAAAACTTTTATGCATTGACTGCTTTTTCCACTAGACAATATTTACACTTCTCCATTCACCCCATTGATCTCAATTTTTGCAGGAAATTTTTTGGGGGTAAAATATAACCATTTTTTTAAAGAAAGGTAAACATCCAAGAATTGTACTCAAGGGAAGATATACAGTATAGACTTAGTGACAACTTAATAGCTTGTAGTATATCAGATGTCTTCTATGCTGCCATCTTCTTGTGGAAAGTATTTCTATACTGTGTATAAAGCTATGCACATAGAAAGCTGTATACAGTCCCTCTTTTTTTTTTTCTCAGTATTCTTGGCACTGGCAGAACGTGTGGTGTACAGGAGAGGTACAGCTCCTCTACTGCAGGAGATAGAATGAAACATTAATTCTATTGCTCAAATATTCACAACAAGCCTGGAGATTAACTGTCCTTTCACTGAATACTATTTACTTGTTTCACAGAAAATACATTATTTCGTTGATTTAGCTTCTGTTTGGTATGCTAAAGAAATCAAATTTCCATATAGAAAAGTATACACAAAGGATATGACCTTTTAAGTTTAGCAGAGAAAATAACTAAGTACAATGTAATTAATATGCCATATAAATGCCAACAACAACATTAATGCACCATAAAATCAGGACAGTTAAAATGATATAGTCTGGAAATGAAAAAGTTAAGTTTCTGGTAGCTTCATTAATTTGCTCACATGGTATTTCTGGGAAAGAAGCACAATCTCCTTATCTAAACCAGGAAAATAGATATGCAATGAAAAAATGTATTTTTGTTAAGAGGAAGCTGGATCTTGCTTAAGGCTTGAGCAAACTCCTGAGTTGTCAACCCTACTTATGCAACAGTATAATTTTTCCAGTGTTTATACCCTTTAATTTTTCCCTAAAAGCTTCATGCATGTCTCAGATACTAAACCTGTCCACACCTGTAGGTCAGTCGACAACAGCGTAGGAAAATACTTGATTGCTATAGTTATACCATTGTAATGTAGCTCTTCCTAGACTGATTTTTTTTTTCTGAAGTTGTTTTTTCACGCAGCAAATTTCCCTGTCATGTTTATAGTCCAATTTCCTTCTGTGGGTAAGGTCTTCCAAAGGGATAAATGCTTTCTAAGGGTTGGATGGCATATGGTACCTAACTCGAACAAAGAGGTCTCCAGGGGAAAAAGCCTGGGGGATTTTTGTGGTTCTGGAATGCAAAAATAACAGCCAAATGAATACCTAAACTTTCCAGCCAAAGTTATACAGTGGGGCAGGGATCAGCCAGGCAAAATGTGATCCCCACAGCAAGCACATGAGGATGTTACTCAAGAGCCAGAAGTCACTCTGCCACCTCTGTGTTGGTGGCTGGCAAGTGCTGCCCACCACTGCAAGGGTGCATTGTGGACTGTCACCATGACTAAGGCATGTGGCCAGCTGTTCACCCCTTGGTTTAGTTATTGGAGGTAAAAGGAACAGGGGAGAAAAGAGGCAGAGCTTTAGCTTAAAATAAGAAGGGATCTATTCTTCCCACTGTGTGTGCCCAGCTCCCATTAATAATAAAATGTTAATGATAGTTATGTGTTCACATCAAAGGCAGAGCAGAGCCTTTCATCTCACTTAAATCTTGTTCAAATAATTAATGGAAGTAGTTGTCTATGAAAAAAAAAAAGATATTAAGAAGTTCCTTTGTAGAGCATTGCAAACTTTGCTGCCCCTAGGGAGTAGCTCCTAGAATTGAGGACGCTAACAAATTGCATTTAAGTGGGTCCGTCCCTGCTTTCCGCCAGCCTTGACTGCATTGCATCCTAAAAAACTGTGAAACGTTATTGGCATTGCAATAGATAATCCAACTGAAATCAAATCAGAAATCCCTGACAAGGCCTATGTTATGAAAATAATCATAAATCTTATGCCGTGGTAGCTATGTGCAGCAGCATTAAGCATTCTGCTCAGGCCTGTGTCAACATAAAAAAATAGGGGGGAAAATGTCATTTGAAGTTCTCAAATCAACTCTGCATCTGTTGTTGTCTTCTGTGCATGGCCCTGCCAGCCAGCACTGCCACTCAGCCCTTGCTTTGGTGCACTAACACAGGTCTGGAACAATTTCCCTGGTGAGGTAAAGAGGGATAAGCTCAGTCCCCAGCTGTCATTAGCTAATATTAGAAGCAGTTGCATTTCTGATGCCTTTTAGACTTCCTGCAAAGGCTGAAGTGGCCCACTGAAACCCCTGCTCCTGGGAAATGCGATGGTTTCTGTTGCAGGGTTGCTTTTGGTGGTGATGCAGGAGGGAATGGAGGTGGAAACGTACAGCCCAGCGGGGCTGAGACTTCAGATTCTCACACAATGGCTTCACGTTGCTTCTCCTGCTTTAACAGCTCTGACAGCACCCACACAATTCCTGCTTTTCCAGTTCCACTTTGGCTTGTATGATGCCCTGTCCAAGAGAAACTCCTGGAACTTGGCACAAGTATTGATTTCAGGAAGAAGGTTTGTTTTGGTAGACATCTAGAGCTTTCCCCACCAAGGGTCACTGCTGTGTGTGCAAAGCTGGAGCAAACAGGGTTTGCTGGAGATGCAGAGGCACAACCCGCCAGGAAATGCTTCCTGCAAATAGTGTTCATTATAACTATCCTTCACACGTGTTCTCACACTTTTGCTCCTGTGTAGAAGAAAGTGGTGGCAGGAAACACTTTGCTGTTTATCACATTAATCACGTGTGACAGATCATACATAAGTGTGGTGCAGTCACAGGACACAGGGAGCACAAGGGAACTGATTTCTCCTCCACACACTTATTGCATCCCATGTCCTGATCACTTGCTTTATTTCCTTTTCATGATTAATGAGATAAGTAATCTGAAAGTTATGCTGGTGTGGACAATGTCTGTAACAAAGTGCAGTATCCAGAGAGGAAGCAGTTTGGTACTTTGGCATTAATTTATCCATGTCTTACAGATCCCTGCCATTTGCAATCCCTGGCTCCTTTAGATCTGTGACTTCCTCCAAAAAGACCTTGAAAGTAGAGGACAGTAATATATTTTATAACTTCAGAGATCAGAAAGTTTTTTTTATACATAGATGTGCACCATAGAAGTGCCTATAAATAGATATTAAAACATGCAATTTATAGCCTATCATTTCATGGCCTTTCAAGGCTAGAAATAAAGCCATATTCCCCTGAGAAAATGAGATTTGTAGTTTTCCATGGCTTAAAGCTCCTGTTACTAACCCTGATGGGCTGCAAGATATTGGACAAGATATCTGTTACTGCTCTGGAATATATATAATATATATGAGTGTATATGAATTAGGGGAAAATTATGAAGTTTCTACCAGTAAATGAACAAGTTAGGAGATTATAAGAGAACTTGGTGGTGCCTGGGGGAGATACTCCCAGTGAGAGTAATTTTTTTTTCCTCAGTAATGATAACTTAACAAAGGCAATTAATCCACTCGAAGTCAATGGCATGGTAACCTCCTAATAGTGCTCCAAGGTAAAATGAGCTCTCTTAATGCACTTCTGAAATTGTTTTGAAGCTGCAGTAATTCCCATGGCAGCAGGGAAAGGGACCTGCCTGGAGCATCTGGCTCCAAGGTTTGCTCGCTGGAGCACGTTGTGGGATGTGCTCACCATCACACCAAGCTCCCCCCCTTCCTGTGGGGAGGAAGAGCCAGGATGACTGCAAAGCAAAAGATTAATTAACAAAATGAGGGACAAATAAGCAAGAGGCTCAGGTTCATCCTAATACTTGTTTCTTATTTATCTGTCTCTTGAGTGTTTCATGGGGCTCAGTGATATATTATACTGATATTAATCCATGAAAATCTGTTCGAGGTGGGTAAATTCCCTTCTCAGCCATAGAGACCTCAGCTTGTACTGGTTGCAGGGGGAGGAGTCCTAAGCCACATCACTTAAATTAGATGCCTAAAATCAGATGTCTCACTCACTGTCCTCAGACCTCCTCCACTCCCTGCCTCTGATTTTTATGTGTAAGTCTCTATGATCTTTAGACCCAGTTTTCCTTTGTGAAAGATTGGATTTTGAAAGCATGTGTGAACAAGACATTGCTCAGTTGCTAGAAATGGAGGTAGATAATATAAATAACTTATTCAATACATAAAAAAATTAAATGCCAAGCAACAGTAGCTCTCTTTTAGCATTACATATTTATTAAAACAATTTGGTGGTGTAAATTATAATCAGCCATGGGTAGGTGTCTGCTGTCTAACCCTTAATTTTAATCTTTCTGCTGTTTCCATCCCTCCAAATTAATTTTAAAAATGTATGATTTTCTCATCATCTAAGGCTAGCAAGAACTTTTAATCAGAAGTGGTTTAAAATATAACTGCTCTGTCCCAAATCAAGATTGCAAATGAGAATCTGTCTTTAGCTAAAGCATAGTTTCTAGTCAGAGCATTTATTTTAGTGAGATAGTAGTTGCATGAGTGTTAAGTTCACTGTAACTTTCTTAGATGTAAGAGTTCTGGAAAAAATATTCTTGCTAATTAAAAAAGGCCTGTGGAGATGTGCATTTGAACTGTAGAAGAACTGAAAATTACTATGTTGTGGTTGGGACACACAACAAAGATGGCAAATTGCAGAAGTACCAGAAACATTTTTGATATCGTTAATGTTGAAATGCAGCATCCATTGTAATCTTCCTGCCCTTTTCTTCCCAGAACTCACAGCTTTCTACGAACAAAACTTCCTCATGGGTATATGTAATTTATTAAACTTGGTTTCAGTAGAGCATTGAATTTTTGAATTTAGGAAAATTTCAGTGAAATCAGTTTGACCAAACAGCTTCAGGAGAATCCACATGAATTCCCTGGGAAGGCAGACTAAGCAGGTTAAGGTTCTCCGGTTGGAAAAGAGACAAAGGAAGAAATAGATCTCTAAAAATCATAGGATAATGTGGAAAGGGTGACTTGAAGACAGTTATTTGCTGTTCCTCCAAAGATAAAGCATAAGGGGACACGCAGTGGAATTATGAAGCAATGAATTTGAGACAAACAATGTAATTCAGTGATGCATAATTGAACTGGGGAGGTTGGGAGCCCTTTTGTAGGTGTGCTGGGTCTCCTGGCTTTGCAAGGGGCAACGGTGGATGGCTGTGACTCACATGTTGGTGAGGGCTGACATTTCTCACTCTGTGGAGCGGAGCAGCTTTGGCAGAGAGCTGGAGGTGGCCACGCTGGGGCCTCACTGTCCTTCAGCTTTGGAGAATGAGAAAATGACCCCTCTTGAATTCAAATTATGCCTAAATTGCTGTCTGCTGGTTTAGGATTGCTCTGTAGCAGAGACTTTGTGACTGGACTTGGGGGGAAATCCCTGACCCTTTGATAATGAGTGCTGTCTGGGAAGCAAAGGGTTAAATCTGGGGACAAAAGCAACAAAAAGCACTTTTTGTTGATAATCTCCATTACATCGGGAGAGGAAGCAAAGCGTTTCCCAGGGGAACTTGTCAGTCAGACATTTTGTCAACACTGGCAAGGCCAGAGTCACTAGTTTTTTCAAGAACACCTTTGCAATCGAGTTTTTCCCAGATCCAGTTTCCACACTGCTCATGGCTCCAGCACTGCCATAGTGAGCCAGGCTGGCACAGCCAACGCTGCACGAGGGACCTGCTCATGTACAACAGAGACACCACGGGCACGTCCCCTGAGTGGATCAAAGTGCCCTGATCTGCACGAGATCTACAAGGGACGGGTTTTAATTGAAACATTAAATTAAAAACTTTGCAAATTATGGGCACATTTTCAATTTGTGACCTCTTAGGTTAGGGTACTTGCTCTGAGACTGCCTCATTAACTGCAACAGCTCAGCCTCTAGGAACTCCACGCTGTTTGATGAGGCAGATACCACATCTTTCCTGTAATTTAGGAGGAGTTATGTACATTTTTTTTTCCTGAGGCCTGAGGTCCTCTAGTGTTAAACTGCATCTGAGTTTCACAGTAATGTGGGAGCTCAGCAGAGTCACAGGACTCTGCTCACTGGATGGTTGCTATCACATGGCTTCAGAAAGTTTATTTATGAAGCTGGACATTATGAACGAAGGTGGACATTGATAAAGGGGTGTATTTGTTGTTTGGAAAATGTCCTAGCAAAATCTTCAAATTGAAATGTTTGTCTCTAGATGATGAAGGCTGGCAGTTTTCTCTCATTTGGATGCTAATAGTTGCTCTTCCTCTTCACAATTCGCATGGAAATGATGACAGCCTTGTGTTAACAGTTACTATCGCTTTTTTATCCCTGGAAGCTGGACTTCTTCTGTCAAAGAGAATTTAGTTTAGAGAAATTCATCCTCACACACTATGAGTGCAGCTCATTTCCTCACTTACAGATGCATTTCTGTGTGTACACATACATATTCTTCAACAGAGGAACACGGTTATTTGGGTGGGGAGGGAGGGGATGTTTGTATAATTTTTACATCTTGGGAAGAAAATCAGGCACTAAAGAGATGAAATATACTTTTAAACTGACAGAGTAGTATCTAGAAACCTTCCACAGTCATGTCTTTTCAAAACTGCTGGGTAAAAAAGTACTGAAAGCAGAGGATGAAAAATTAATCTCTGAAAATGCAGCTGTACCAGTAGTGGGTGAAGTAGGACTGGGTGACAAAGGCTCTTACAGTTCACCAAAAAGGACTTTGTACTGAAGAACACAACTCACAAGTCCACAGAAATGCCTTAGATGTACAAAGTTAAAAAAAACCCTTGTGTATTTCTGAATGCTGTGAGAGAAGCTGCTTCCAAGGGGACAAAAACTGCAGGACTGACTGAAAAGAGGAATACAGAAAACAGACTTGAGACTCTCAGAGCCACATTTCTAACTGGAGGGGAAGTGGAAAGGAGCTGGTCCAGCTGAGCAAACAAAAATGCAAATGAATCCTGGACTATACTGTGTCTGCAGGGATGCAGAATCAGGCTCAAGTGCCTCATCTCACTGAGCCATCCATGGCACTGTTGAGGTGCTCCATCATTTTCAGGTCTCTCCAGACCTCCCTGGTCCCTTTGGGTGCCAGATGACTACTCTGCAGGGTGTGTGGCTGGAGGTACCAAGGTAGGGCACTGTAGTGGCACAGGGGCCAACATACTCAGACGTATAAGCCCCATGTTCAGCTTTCTAACCATAAGAAGATCAGGCCTGCTCTCTACTTCTCTTATTGAACCATGCCTGTGGTTCTCTTGAAGCATAATGTTTGTGCATTTGTATTTAAATCAATGCCCTCTCTGCCCTCAAATAAAACTCAAAGCTGAATAAGGACCAATTAGAAATATGTGATATTAAATATGAAAGAAGGTTCATGACAAGCAGCCAAGCAGGTGGCATCTCTTGTTGGTCAGGAAGCAAAGAAAGAGCATGTGACTATTGGGTTAACTGTGTTCCTGAAGGCAAAGCAAGTAACTTTCAAAACACTTTTCCAGTTTTTAGATCAGTGCCTTTTTTTCCATCATCATTATTTCTTCAGTGTTGTTGAACCTGGGGTCCTTCTTCTGATTCAGCTGTGATATTTTGCCCCAGACTGTTTCCTTGCAGATGGTTCCATGGCAGTAAATCTTTACTTCATTCACTCAGAGTGTGTTTTACAGTGAAAGTCCCAAGCATGTCCAAAACCTGCTACTGGTAAAATTCCGGATTTGTTTAAGTATTTCTTTTTTGTTCTTTTCTGTTTGTTTCCTGAACAAGAAAATAACAACAAAACATCAAGTAGGGAGACCTAAACTCTCCAAGCAAACAAACGCCAAATTTTCACTTTGTACTAAGAGCTGAAAAGGCAAATAATAAATTTACATGTTCTAATCAATGTATTTTTACTTTACAGATATACTAAAACTAATTAAGATCTGATGTTAGCTGAGCAACTTAATAACTTAAATTATTAACACTTCTATTTAGATGCATAATTTATATATAAATGGAAAAAGTAATTTCGTAATGCAGTTTCAATTTTAAGTGCAGTCTGGGTGTAAAGCTTTGTTGCTATCCATTTTAAAAAGGAGCTTTGATAACTATGATTAATCCTTGGACCTGCATTAAAGCTTTTCTTCAATCTCATGTTTTTGCGAACAGTTAATAAATGGTACAAATCTCGAGAGAGCCAGAGAATCACACGAGGCGAAATACAACCTCACCATCCCAGAGAGACAGATTAGGATTTATAAACTCAATAACTGCAAGGATAAGTGTAAAGGGGATGAATATTAAATGTATGAGGGCAATGCCAAAACAGAGTTGAAGGTGTAAAGTCTGTAACATATAAATCAAGTTTTTCTCTTGGTGGATAAATCCCTTTGCAAGAACACCCAAATGCTGAACGTTCCAACCATCCTTGCTGCAATACTGTGTGTAAGTAGGTGATGGGCAACATGATGGAAATGGTGTCAGACCAAGCTGTGACTCCAAGTAGTAGGAAAGAAAGGATTTGAGAGAAAAAATAAATCACTCTTTGAATGAAAAGCAAAATGAAAGCACTGATAGCAGAAACAGTGTTTGGAGGATGTGTCGATTTGCAACTGAATTCCTGAAATTTTCAAAGAGTTTCAGTATTGGCAAGTTCATTGCCATGTGCCAGAGCCGTGGAGATGGCTGAAGTGTCTGATATAGCAAGTTAGCATCCCTTTTATGAAGACCGATGGCTGGAGTCTCCCAGGGAAGGAATCGGCACTTTGTTAAATGAAGATGAGTTTAGGGCTAGTGAAAGATTAAATTTGAGAGTAGTATAGGATCATGTAAGGGTGGAATTGGGATTATTCAGAGTTGCAGCAGACTGGAATTATTCATCAAGGCCAGAGCAGAGGTGCACTGGCCCAGGGCATTTGGCTCAAAAAGGCAGATTTTAGCCAGCAGCTGAACTCAAAGCTATGCCTAATGCCATAGATTGCAGAAACTATGAAAAATTCCTGTGCAGGTTTAGGAGAATGAATTAAAAGAGATTATAGGAACATTTGTAATGGAGAGAGGCAAGGTTTGAGAGGGAAGTGAATGGTGATACCTGAACCTGGGATGAAGGGCAGTGCATGCAGACTTGCAGAAGGATGACTGCTAAACAATGTAGATTTTTAAAGATAAACCAAAATAAAATGTAGTGAGAAACTCAATTTTAAGAAGTGCTGCAGCTGACTTACCAGCTGACACACTGCTTCCTATGCAATGGGTACAGAAGCATCAGAGTATAGGGAGAGAACAGAAAAATATCGAGATGGAAGGAAACAAGAAGCTTTAAGTACTGTGTGTAAACATTTTTATAAACCCCAAATATTTGGCTGAGAGAGTTGGGGCTGTTCAGCCTGGAGAAGACAAGGCTCTGAGGAGACCTTATAGCAGCCTTCCAGTACCTAAAGGGGCCACAAGAGAGCTGGAGACTTTTTACAAGGGCATAGAGTGATAGGACAGAGGGGAACAGTCTTAAATTGCAAGAGCGTAGGATTATATTAGACATAAAGAAGAAATTCTTTACTGTGAGAGTGTTGAGGCACTGGAAGAAGTTGCCCAGAGAAGCTGTGAATCCATCCCTGGAAGTGTCCAAGGCCAGGTTGGATGGGGCTTTGAGCAACCTGGCCTAGCGGAAGGTGCCCCTGACCATGGCAGGGGGAGTTGGAACTGAATGATCTCTAAGGTCAGTAACGAAATAAATATTTAAAAAAATAAATATGGATTGTGAAGTGAGGTAGATTTTCATCAGATAATGCCAATGCCACCTCAGAGATGGGAGAGTCCTTAAATATTTCCTGGTGCCTGATGTTTTGGGAAGTGTCCGTGTGCCCCGGCAGGTGTGGCTGAGCATGTGGGCAGTGGGGCCGTGGGTCTCATGGCTGGGGCACTCCTGGCAGTGCTGAAGTTGAGCTGTACAGGGCCAGTGCCAGGGCTTTCAGTGCCTGCAGAAGGGTGGCAAAGCATTTTATCTTCACCTGCGGCAAGTTTGGAAAGCTTACAGTAAAGTTTCGAGTGATCTCATCTGTAAATCAGATTATACCCACAGAGCTGTATCCTTAAGGAAACACTCTTGTTTCTGTGATGAAGAGGCAAGGGAGATTATTCCTTCTGCTATTAGAAGAGCAGCGAAAGATGGTAATTTTTTAATCCCTTTTTAAAAAAAACCTCAGAGAAAGCAGACTTTTTGTTTTGTTTTGTTTTGTGATTTGGTATTGTTACATCAAAGAGATTATCTAGAGCAGACTTTCTTTGAATAGATCTGCTGCAATGCTGCTAAGTTTGGGGATTCAGAAACTGAGAGATTTTGAAAATTGCATGGAAAATACAGAATTTTGGGGATTGATTGTTAATTGGTCTTATTCAAGGACTGGGTGTTCTGCTTTGTAGGCTGAAAATCAGCAAAGCCGTGCTATCACGCACAGAGATTTAAAATCTTTAATAATTTTTTAATTCTGTCAATAAGGACCTCCAAGACATGCTAAGGATCAATTCTGATTTCAAACTAAAGCATGATTGTTATGAAAATATTTTATTCTAATATTAATAGCATATTTTATTGAAAATAATAATTTTTAAAAGCAGACTGTTCAATAAATATCTTTTAAAATGGAAACTGTTATTTTTCCCATTGATGAACTGCATTTTTTAGTGCAGTTAAAATTTTTCTGGTACATTTGAATAATCTGTTGCAACAAATGTAATACAGGCACTTGATTCTTCCTTTAATCTTAATTTTAGGCATTTCAGTGAGGGACTGAATATTCATAAATATCGATTACCCAGAACTTCTGTTGCCTTAAAGAACTCACACCAAGTGTCTAAGAAAATGTTTCTGGTAGAAAAATTGAAAAAAATGTGCAGAGCATATATATAGGGGAATTTCTGGAGTTCTCAAATGACATCCTATCGTCCGGCTTGTTATTGGGAAGTTAAAATCTATAGGCCATTTCCCCATCCTCTCTTGCTCAAGAAAAAAAAAGTAACCCTATATTTATTTATTTTCTTTCTCTTTAAACAGGGGCTGTGTATAACCCTGTGTAATAGAAATCCTGTGCTAGGTATTCACAGCTGAAAATGCTCTGTTTGACCCTCTGTAACACACTCAGAAAAGCAAAATGGAATAGCCTAAAAGCACAGAAATAAAAATGGACAGGATCACACTTGGAATTAAATTTATGGTTTTAAAATAAAATTATTTTTCCTATGCCTTGTCTGATATTCGTCCAATCTGAAATATACAGGGGCTAAAAATTCTTTTTTCTTCATGATGTGCTGCCCAGACTGTTGGTGGTTGCAAAATGATAGAAATAGTGTTTGGAGATGTGCTGTAAGAAATTTAATCTCCTTTATCTAGTCTTTTGGGTATTTACACCATTGTCTTCACTTTGCGGTAAGAAATTGGTACCAGCTCAACTAATTGTTAATTGGGAGGAGAAGGGAGAGATCTTCACGGTTTTCCAGGGTGGTTGGGGATCTCTTTTCAACCAAAGTCAGCCAAGCTTCCATCTTGCACTAATTCAGGGTCTTCTCTTAATTATTTTGTATCAATTTTATCAGAAATTAGCTCCCTTTCATCACAATTATTTAGTAGTAACAGTAAAAGATGAGATGAAGGCATTAGCTGCATTACTCTGTGAAATAAGGGAACACATTTTCTCTCTCAGAAAGACACCACCCAAGCACGCTGCATATGCTGTGGTTTAAATAAGCAAGCTGCCCATGCCAGTCCACCTCACTGAATCAGAAAATGGATTTCAAGCAAATAAAATGTCACTCTAGTTTCTAGCAAGTCTTGAGAGCTACAATTTTATTTAGCTGTAAATTTACTGAAGAAAGATCCCTTTAATATTTTATGACTCTGGTGGATTAAGGCTTGTATAAATCAACAAATTAGCAGTCACACTATATTTGCGTTCAGAAGAGGGCTGGGGAAGGTGAAGGCAAGATTACTCCTTCCTGGCAGGCTGACCAAACTGGAAAGCTAAATTGAATGACTTCGGCATGCTTAGAGCAATGCAGAAGTGAGGTGAGGATGATAAATAATACACACTAGCTGCAGTTAAAGCAGGTGCAAAGTAGGAGGATTTTTATTCTTCTTTGAAGTTTTCTTTTTCTCCCCCTTTGGTGTGGATCAAAGGTATCTCAGTTTTGGTGGGGGGGGGGGTTCTTTAGGAACTCAAAATCCATGACACAGTGACCTTCATGCAACTTTTTCTGCCCTGAGATATATATACACCCAGAGCCAAATTTTCAAAAGTGCTGCGTGTGATAGCTGGCCAAAAAAGAAGAATCCAGTCTCTTTAAAATATTCAGAGGCACTATGCCTTCTCACAATTCCTCAACTTTTCTTTTGTTTACATAAATAATTTAATCAGAAAGGAAATGCAGATAGATGAAAACAGGTGCTCCAGGTGTGGAGTGGGCTTTGGAGACTGATTCAAAACAGAAGCAAATGGTCCTTGGCATCTCATGAGTATGTTGAATGGTTTTATTGTACTTTCCACCCACCAGTTTGGTTTCCTCCCTTCTAAGCAGCAAAGGAGTGTGATGGTGAGGGGATGGCTCTGTGGCCTGACAGAGTGCAGCAAATGCCCTCCAGTGAAGTGCCGCCGTGTTCCACCTCCCGTTACAAACACGGTGTGAACCTGCACGTCTGAGCCTGCTGCCAGTTTGTGGGTTTGAGATCCAAAATCAGAACGGCACCTTTGGGAGAGAGAACCTGAGAAAGAGGTGTGCTTACAACACATGAAAACATTTGAAATACTTTAAAAAATTCAAGCCTTAAGGCAACTGGTTTTCTGAAAACAGAGTATCCTACAGTTGGTAGTTTAGAAAATTAATGCAAAAACACCATCTGCTAAACTTCAGATGTACGAATACTATTTGGTCTATAGAGAGTACAGACTGTACAGGAAACTATTGATCCCCCATCTGCTTCAAAATGATCTTTTAAGAATTTCTCTCACTGAATCAAGTACTACATTAGTAACATAACATTATACAGTGCTCAGCTTCCCGGTTGCTCTTAGAGGTGCAGCAAGTTAGAAATGTTCTTCTATCATCCTTCAGCCACTAGAACACAGAAACAGGCTCTTGGCTTTCTGCATGTTTATTTTCTGTGCAGCCAAGAAAATATGGTGTAAATCTCAAGTAAGTGCCCTTGTCTGCTAATGTCATGGGTTTGGATGTATGTGTTGTCAGATATTCCTGGGGGTAGACCACACCTTACAGACAGTTAACTTCCTTCATATCTTCTGTCTCCTAATTAATAATTAGATATGATCAGATGGTGAACCACTAGGAAGTCTAGTTTTTGTTACTGTATTTCATGCAGTTCTTGTCCCTGAGTGCACTGGGGCTGAGATTTGTGTTCTAAACCTTCAGACTTGAGTCAAATACTCCAACTTCGGCTTATGCCAGTGGAATTGAAGACTGACTGAGGGAGGTGCCTCTCTGAGCACAATGTAGGTCTTTCAAAATCCAGCCCTTCTTTTTATGTAAATCCCACCATTTTTCTAGATACTTTTGCTGACCCTCTCAAGGGTAGCCATCAAATACCTAGAATTGTGTTCTGAAAAGGAGAAAATAAGTCCTTTTTACTTCATTGTGACAGACTGCATATGATTAAACATATTAAAGAATTTCAGTGTGAAATAAGAAGGAAATAATTTACAGAAGTATCCCCCCTGACCAAGAATACTCTGTGTGTGTGTGGGGGGGGGGTAGTTGCAAGCTAAGTAGACACTTAACTTTTTTACTTAAAGGGGTCTTATTTTATGTTGTAAAATACACGGTTTTAAACATGCAAGGTATTTATTTCTGTTGTTTAACTTCTCCTGGAATAAGATCTGTGCAGAAATGAAAATACCAGATTTTCACCGTAACTTCAGATTAATTCTTATTTTGAATTTCCAAGATGTTGGAATTGAATGTTGGCTTGGCATAACCACAATGCCAGCATAAAACCCAGAACTCCAGCTTTCCAGCATCCATTTGTCAGTCCTCATCATTTCTTAGGGATAGCATGCAGCCTTACCAAGAAGCATTAAATTTAAAATACCCAAAGGGCGTTATGTCTCTGTGGACCAGATAAGGTTTCCAGCAAGGTCTGCACAGGCTGTCAGTAACCTGGGAACCTTTAGTCAGGAACTGATGACACAGAATATCAGTCATTCTTTGTAAGATTCACAGCCCCTTTTACAGATCAAATTGGCTACACTCCATACAGAGCTCCATTTATAAATTAAAGGTTAATATATTAGTGTTAGCAGTGATATATCTGTTCGTCAGGGAGCCAATTGTCATACAGCTCCACAGCTTCAAAAAACAATTATCACCGTGACTTGCAATCATCTCCAAGGCTTTCTTTGTCATATTTAGGACCATGTCTAATGTATGATATTCACATCTGTAGTATACATAGATTAACTGTTAACCGTTTTCAGACTTTTATGAGTCACTTATAAAGGCAGCCTGATGCAGGAAATCCAGAGTGGGAGAAGAGTTTGAGGAAGTATCAACTTATGTATCAACTTGTGCTCAACCTGTTCTTTTATGCTTTCCTTGGAACCCAGTACCACTCACTGGAGATGAGTCCTGGGTGAGAGGAGCTTGTGGTCCAAGCCATTCCCCTATGGCTTTGCCCAGATTGGTACAGCCAGTTAAAAGTTACATTTCTTAGAGCACACAGATATAAACTAAGTAATTTCATTTGAATTCTTTAGTTCATTTCAATTCTTTAGTTCTCCAATGCCCTAACAACAACAAAAAGCAGTTTGTTATTCCAGCCATTAGCTAGCTAGTGTCCATTTTTAATTAATCCCAAGAGGGAGCTGTAGATATTTTGGAATGGTAGAATAGTTCATGGTAGAGTAGTTCATTAAGTCACATATTTGAAAATTTTGCACATTGCATTCTATCTCCCCATGTCCATGGTGTGTGAATCCCAGATGTCACACTGGCACATTTCTCCTCACAGTCCTAGGGTTGAGCCAGGTTTTCTAAGAGCAGATTACATCTTCACTGTGTCTGCATGGCTCTGCATCTGATCAGACTGGCCCAAGATCACCCTACCTTGCTCCAGGCACCCCTGTTGTAGTCAGGGATGCAGTTGCTCATGCCCTTGAAGACCAAGGAACCCTCAGCACTCCCCCTCCCTCTGCAGGCAGCACAGGTGCTAATTTTGGCCATTCCTTGTGCTGCCAAATGTCAGGTGGATGAACCCAGACCTATTTGATGTCGAGATGGTGGAAAATGAAGATCTACAGCCACAGTTACAGCAAAGTGAGTGGAAAGAACCCTGAACGAACTAATTTTACCTCCCAGGTATCTTTGTCTTGTGTGCTGCATACCTGAGGCATTTGTCTCTCCGTTAATGAAACACTAATCAGGGCATGAAGCCATCCATTTGAGCTGTTTAAGGAGTGGATAAGAGACCCAAAGCACTGCACCGCACGAAAATGTTAAAAGTGAATAAGGTTGATGGTTCCACTTAAACAGAAACTGTGAGAAATTAAATGTTGTTAAATGCATATAAGCCTAGGGACTGGGGTGATCAAAGACAATTAGCAACTAAACATTTCATTAATGAATAATGAGTAATTATAATTACTAATTAAAATTCAGGATTATGGTGCTGGTTTTAAGCATTAACAGGAGTAGTGACATTACCATTTTTAATGAAATTCCAATAATGGAAATTATAATACAACTTAAAAAAATAGGTACAGGCAACAGCAAGATTAGGAGTTATTGTTAAGCCTGGAGGCATAGAATTTTCCCAGCTGGTGAACTTAAGTTAAGTAAGTTTAATGCACTGTAATTTAATTACTAATCACAGTTTTTCTTCACAATGGGAATTGATACTATGTTTATATGTTACAAGAACAAAAGAGAGATTTTTGAATACCTGCTCTGTGATGGGTGATGACATTCTGCTACAGGTTACAAATAAAACAATATTTTGCAGTCTTCGGCATAACATTTGGATTTAGATGTATTAGAGTATGATTTAAATATTATTTAATTGATGATTACTGGATTAGAAATTAAGTAGTCCCTATAGATTTTGTAATGCCAGTGTAATGCAGCCTTTGTGAAGAGCATACTCAATACAATTTTGTATATATATAAAATATATATTTGAATAATTCATAAAGGAGCATATTAGTAAATGTCAAATTCCCACAAGAAGATGGAATTTGACCTACATTAATAAAGCTATTTAGGATTCATTAATTGCAGATGGATTTCTTAAACTATTTGCTATTACTCACCTTTTCATGCATAATGCAATATGTTGGCTTAAATACAATTCCTAATTTACATAGTGTTGGATCTGTTGCCCTTCTTGCTATTCACTATTCGACTTCTCTAACCTGGCTGACTTATAGGTCCTCTTGGTAATTTGCCATCTTATGAAGTTCTCAGGTGTCAAGGTCAATTAGAAGTTGTGCCACAGCTGGCTGCAGCTGAGCGATGGATGAAATGTCACATTTTCCTGAATTTTCTGGGGGAATAAGGAAGAATTTAATGAAAAAAAATCTAATGAGAGACCTGACTCGTCTTTCCCTTGATTGTGAGATTGTTATATTGACATCACTGATGTCAAAAGATGTCAAAAGTTAGATCCCACAAAAGGAGATTTCATTCCATTGGATGTGCATGGAAGGAATATAAACAAACATGAAGAGTTTTGTCAGCACTCAGTAATACGTTTGTAATTCTTCAAGCTGAGATATGGAAGCCACGAATATGCTAAATGTATGTAGGTTCAAAGAAAATTTGCCTTGAGAGATAAAAGGCTTTTTATTGTTATTTATATTTATAATTGGGTTCCTGTGCTCCAAAGAGATACTGCATCCAAGACAGTGAGCACAGAACATGCCTGGGGATGTAAAAGCAGATATACAAATGGCTCTGTAGGGCACATGTGAATCCAATCCAGGGAAAAGGTCGATGTGGTGGCAACTCAGGAGTATTAAACTCTGATCATTAAACCAGTCATTAGCTCTCGGGGCAGTTCTGGGCATACTCGGGCAGCAGACAAACTTACAGATGAGCCATTCTCTAAATGAAGTTTGATATGAAGTTGCCATGGAGCAGGCTAGGTTGTGAGTTGCTACCCTAAATGAATGGTGATGTGAAAGCCCCAGGTATACTCTGGAAGACAGATTTTTGAGGAATGATGCTTCCTCCTTGTGTTTGGAAAGCAATCAAATGTTCCTGAGAGCAATGGGCTTTCAATCACAGCCATGTGTGTTTGTGTTGGAGTGTCAGAGAGAGATCTCCTCTCAAGAGATGACAACCAAACCTCAGTTTCACCATGACAGCTTTTTGCTTTTTTAATCTTTTCTTCTTTTTATGTTTGTATTGTGGGTAAAATTCAAATCAACAAACTAATTGTTGTTGTGATTTCAGCAGATAATTAATTTGAGGAAAGCTTAGCACGCTGCCAGCTTTTCCTCCTGATGGTGCTGCTGGCACTGTCCTGTTTTGCTGTTTCAAAGAGACCCAGAAACTGTTACCGTAATAAAATAACCCCCATACTGTTAAGATACATAAAATAGCATGGATAGGCAGCAAAGGAAGCCCAGTTTTGCAAACTAGGCTCCTAGGTTTTGTAATTAGTCTGCAGCAAAGATGAAGTTTGACAGTCTTGCTCTTATATTGCTCTCTGGGGTACAAGTGCATGTGTAGCTTTCCGAGAAGAGCTGAAAATCAACCAATACCTGGAATACTAATCTGTTATCTGTATCCTTCTGAATGAGAAAAATGTGCCTTCTGGCAATGCATTGGTTTCGTGCCTCTCTTTGCTCAGTGGCTGTGTACAGTGGTCACCATGTTAATTCTGTGGTTTCTCTTCACATTAGTATTTTTTCATGAAAGAAATTGCACACAGGCATAGAGTACTACTAATATCTGTGACATTAATATCAGCTCATTTGTATTCTTTTTCTATCCCAAGAGTCCTGGTCAGGCTGCAGATACTGGGGGTAAACTTTCAGGCAGAAAATCTTTGCCTGAGAAAAATACCAAATAACAGTGACATCCTGTTGTCCTCGCTGAGATGAAACAGTCTATTAATAGTAGCAGTTGGGTGTTTGGCAGGGTAAATAAATACAAAAGGATTTTATTAATTCATAGAATATAAAATTTACAATATGGGCTAATTGCAAAACCTTCTAATTAGATATAATTATAATCTTCAAAGCATGTTGAACAGGGTAGCATTTGATCGTGGTGCTGACCTTTCCAGTGTACTTTCAGGAGAAACCCTAAGAAATGAGGTGTTGTAAAATTCATCAGAGAGCAATTAATTTGTGCAATTAGAGGAGTATAATCTGAATTAACGCATATGTACATATCAGAACATAAATGGGCTTTAATGTGACTGCACAGGCTTGAACTGGTAATGAGAATTCATTATATGACAACTAAGAGAATACATGAATAGGACCTTGCTCGTGTGAGACAGACTCGGTGGTAGTCCAGGCGTAAATGGAGAACCAGGAAAAATTGTCACTGATCACTTGAAACTTTTTTATCTGATATGAAAAGGTAAAGCAATCTATTTTCTTAAGCCCAAGGTCTTGTCAAAAGAAATAAACCTTTAATATTTGTTTAAAAATAGGAATGTTCTGTCTCATTTTACAATTTCCAGAGAGTAAGATGTCCTATTTTTCTTTGGCCTGTGTGAATTGAGTCTGCTATAGTCCCCACTTTAAAACAGGGTAAGAAAGAACTATCTAAGCCCACTGCTGCTGGCCCTGTGTCTTTGTCTCATGATATCATTAGCAGATAGCAAAGAGCACACCAAAACTAGAACACTGCATCATTCATGTGTCGCTGTTCACTTTAGAGACTCAAATCCAATCTACAGGCACCATCTCTCATTGCACTGTTGCTTTTAGGTATAAATTTTGCTTTTCAATTAAAGGACAGGAAGAAGGATATGAGATAAAAATTGCATAAAGCTATAAATAAGAAGTAGAAGCTCTCATGAATCTGTTTTTCTCTTGCATCTCTCTGGGAAAATGTTTTCTATTACTGGTAACTGGATCAAAGACACATATTGGATGTTTTTTTCTGACACATTCTGCAGTCCAGAAGCACAATTTAAAAAAAAATATGTATTAGTTTTAATTCAAACTTGATGCTCTCAGATTTTTTTAAAAAATAATTACTCTTTAGTTATCAGATATCCATTTCACAATATATTTTTAGATAATCTTTTCAGCCCACTACTCCACTTATTTTTAATTTTACTTCGTTAGCTCTCAGTTTCTGTAAAGTGTGATCATTCCCCAACATTGGGTACAAATCTTTGATATCATCCTAATGTGATTTCAGACTCATCAGCTGCAATGAGTGCTCATCAGACTGCCCCTCTGCGAGCATCTGACGCTCCTCTTGTTCAGATTCTGTATTTTGTAAATTACTGAAGCATAGCTCCAATAAATAAGCCTACCTTAAAATCTGTGCAAGTCAAAATATTTTTCATGGTTTTATGTGAAGGCATACATTGTTTTTATGCAGCTGTCTCTTTCTGAACTAATTTTATTGCCATACATCAAGCTTTAAAGACCATCTCATGTGAAACTTTGCCAATGCTTTAATGGGCTTAAAGTGATAAGTATTCTTATTTATTTCTCTGTATTTACTTATAGACACTGTAATGACAAGCAAATGTACAATCAGTGCTGCAGAAAGCAGTATATCCAGACTGAACATACTGCACATGAGCACATACACACTGAGGGGAAGGAAAACCACAGCCAGACATAGCCCAGAGCTGCCTCCTTCTCCCCCATTCTGCAGGCTGTCGTCTCCTGTGGGGAGGAGGAGCTGCTGGACCCACACACCTGCTCCCAGTTCTAACAGTAAATTAGGACCCCTGCCTGATGCCCAGCTTGCAGCCCACAAAATCCCACAGAGATGATTTGGCCTAATAGTTTGGGGCAGAGGCTCTTCCTCTTCCACATGAGTGATGAAACCCAAGGGCAGTTGTGGCACAGCTGGGGAGCATCAGCCCTGGGATGCACCCACAGCTGGAGTGAATCAAGGGATAAGCTGCTTTGCTGCCTCATAACCACAGAGCTGGGTACCATAGGGTCATGTTTTCACTCAGGCTGGGTGATCAAGTTTATGCTGGAGGCAGGTGAACCCAGCAGGATCACACCTGGGTCCAGAGGGGTCCAGAGCCATCTATTTAATTCCTCCTTTGGCAGCTTCAGGTTTTGCTGCTACTCTCCTGCTGTCTGGGGATTGTTTCACTTGGCCATGCTGGGTAAGTGGTGTCTCTCCTTCCCTTCCCCTAGCAGCTAAAGGTCAGATATGAAAGTCTCTGCTCTAAGTATAGGTGGGTCCTATGGCTCCTGCCCTGAGCCTCACATCCAGGATTGAGCTGATATTTGGAGGGATGCTGTCCTGGTGGATGTTACCATACTGTAAATGGGCGTTGCAAAAGAGAACAACAAATGCAGGAGTAAAATCAAGTTGTTGAGACATTTAACTGAAGGAGGGAAAGGGAGACTTCAGACTGATAGAGCTGCAAAAAGATATTTTGTGCATCTCTTCTCTTGGAAACCTGAAGCTTATAGCCATGTTGCAGAGGTGTCCCTGCATGACCCCAGGGAACCAAGCTGAGATACCTGTGCAGTAGCATTCCCTCCATGGATAAGGAGTCCCTGTCCCTCAGAAAAAGGCACTGCATTGACCTCAGCCCTAATAGCTGAGAGCAATTGCCTACGTAGTGTGTCATTTAATATCTGGGCCAGGAAAATAAAACATTTAGAGGGTGTGATAGCAGAAAACTATGTGGTCAGAACTATGGTTAAGAAGAAGCTGGTTTTATCTGCTGGATAGCAAGATTTAAAGCTTTGCTGTGGGTTGGTCAGTATGCTTGTGCAGAAGGTAAACCACAGGGACCTGCTGTGTGGTGAGACTCTCTTGGGCTGACTTCACCTGTAACTCCCTATGCCTGAGTCAAAGGTTTCTCTGCTTCTTTCTGTTCTTTCTTGTACTTTTACAATATCTGTATCCATTTTCTCCTCACCCTTAAACAACTTCCAACGTTTTCATTGCATGTCTAACTTAATGAGAAACTTCGGATGTGCCTGGAGCTGTATCCAAGGCTGTGCTCAGATGTTGAAACCACTGCCTGAAAATTGGCTTCCTAGGTAATAACCTAGAGCTCAGTGTATGAAGTGTACTGGGTTGTAGACGTTCTCTCGGTGCAATTTCTTTGAAGAAATAAATTACCACTGTGTTTTGTGTTGGGAGAAAAGAGTGTTTTGTTGTTATAAGTGACCCATAAAGATAACAGTTCTAGGATTTGGCACTTTACCTTTGTGGGTCTTTTTTAATAGATTTAAAAAACGATAAAGGTTTTCTTATTATAAGGGTCTCCGGATTACTTATCTAAATTATGAGTGAGGTGGATGTTATCCTTCAAAGGATAAGCTTTCTGCTTGCTGTGTTCTCAGACAAAGTATTTTCCAACAACGTGGTCTTTCTTCAGTGTTTGCCCATTTTTTGCACTGTAATGAGATGTATGCCACTACAAAACTGCATTAAAGGACTTTTTAATGCAGTCAGGAGCCACAGCTAACAGGCCTTCTATCAATGTAAGTGCCATAGCTCAAACTGATAAAGAGCTAAATCTCTAACAAGCTCTAAGTTACAGCATGGAAATAGAAAGTAGACTTTCTCCATACACGTTTTAAGTACCTCATTAGTTCTCAATATGTCTACATGAGCTGAAAGTAATTGATCTCATTACTATGTATATAAATGTGGCAAATTTCTTAAATTTTGCAGCTTAGCTGTGTTCAATTAACCGGTTTGTTAAAATATATGACTCTACAATTAATTGCAGGGGTGAGCGTGCGAAAGGGAATATATGCATATGTTAGGGTCTAGAGGACAGAGATGCTGAGTCTCATCCAAATCTCAGCTATGGAATTTTGGCATGTTGAAAAAATTTGTCCTCCATGGAAAACAGGGCACAGCAAGGGCTGTTTGTTGCTGAGGTGGAAGAGCAGTCCACCCAGAGACTGCTCCAGGGCAAGAGGTAGGCTTGGGACAGTTTCAATGATGCTGAAGATTGTTCTCACTGTATTATTCATAGCATTAATATCACTTTGTTTTTCCTTCTGATACCTGTATAAAAGAGATGCTTTGAGGACTAGGAGAGCCTGTAGGTTTCTGCAGCACTTAGCCAAGTATGCTTAAACTTGCCTTGGTGGGTCCTTATAATGCACCTGTGGCCCAGGTGCAAGAGTGTTGCTGAAGTGAGATCTTTGGTGCATATGGGATACCTGTAATGAACAGGCCTTGTGTTCACCCTCTGCTCAGAGGATTTTAGTTTCTCTGTCTCGGGGTTACAGAGTGGTAGATTTGCAGTTTGGGTTTCATAAGCTTCCTGAACACAACATGGTTCTCTCTAAATGCCTGCAAAATGGCCATGGTGCCACTGAACAACTACAATAAAGTCCTCTGCATCTCTGCAGTGCCTATCTCCTGTCCC
Source organism: Manacus candei (assembly GCF_025592945.1). Lineage (NCBI taxonomy): Eukaryota > Metazoa > Chordata > Aves > Passeriformes > Pipridae > Manacus > Manacus candei. The sequence goes on from NW_026138073.1 coordinate 8,717,886, forward strand.
TTCCAGGACAGCCCAGCAAGAGGTGCAAGATGGCCTGAGGTTTGTGAAAGGATATGCTGGAGGTGTGGGGGACTTGTTTTCATGCACACTCAGCCCTGAGCAGAACTGCTGCTCTGCTTTGTGAACCCAGGGACCTGTGTGGAAGCCATGCCAGTAACAGGGCTCTGGGTTGTGAACACACATCTAGAAAGATCCAGGTATCCAGGAGAAAGTCCAGCCCAACAAAAAAATTGGGATAGAGCAAAGTAAAACAATTTAAGGAAAAAACACACGGTAGTGAAATTTCTGAGATCCTGGAATAAATGTGAAAAGGCTGCAAAGTCCACACTGGAACCTGTCTAATACAGTTTTGTAGAAGGAGATCTGTGAATAAAATTTTATCTGTGACTAAGTGAGGCAATTTTGAATGGTCCTTGAGGCTTTATTTGTTAAGTGATAATCATTGATGAAAGAATGAGCCACAAGGACAGAACAACTGACAAGGTGTTTTTATTTTTACTCCAGGAGTTCTTGAGCATACCTGGACATCACAAGTTACTGGCTAAGGCTGCCCTTGGGCAAAACTCTCCTTGTGTGCAGTGAAAGCTTTGCCAGGCTCAGAATTATGAGATTTGGTTCTGTGGTTGTTTCTTCCTCCAATATTCCTGACAAACTGTTTTCTCCTCCTTAGAGCTTGTGACTTCTAGGAATTTTCTGAACAAAGTGATTTGTTCAGTTAGTTGCACTACATAAACCATACCTATAAATGTTTGCAGCATGCCTTGCTACTTCTTCAGTAATAAAATAGCGTGTGCTTGCTCTATTAATTCTAGCTTTTGGAGGGCAGAGGGTTATTTGTTTTGTGAGTAGTTTCTGTGTGTGACTTTACCCATAAACCAGATGTTAATTCAAGACTCCACATGTTTGTGATCATTAGACAATATTAAAAGCTATCACTCAATCAACATTTGGTAACAAGAAAATTGGGTGTTCTGCTACCTGCAAGGCAATAAAATTATTGTCTGACACATTTACAATCCCAGAACTAGCCATCTGCTTTTACATGGAATAAGGTGTGTTGATACAATAGTGCCTTTCTGAGCTGTTCATATATAACATTTGCATTAGATAATTTAATTTAAATACATAGAGCACAGCTGTAGGTCTTATTTATAAGAAAATGACATAATGTTAAGATAGATACTTCTGTAAATAATTGTGTCATTCTGAATTAATTCTGAATTGTTTTTTTTACCTCTTTGCTGTTAACCTTTGCCATTTTTGCCAAAGAAATTAGAAAATGCTGGATATTTGCAAACACTTGAGAACTATATTTTTCTTTTATTTAACCATTCTTTTAACATAGAAACAGTATCAGCATATTTTCCAGTTTCCACAGGGTTTTGAAAAGAATGATAGGAAACCATAAAACTCTTGAAAGGACTTTACCTTGGCTGAAGACTTTATATATAAAGAGATCAATTTTCTGATAAGATTCTCTGGAATGAAAGGACATTTTGTAATTTTAGCAAACATGAATACCAAAACTAGGGATGGCTGATTGGGACCTGGAGCCTGATACAAACCTCATTATAGACTACAAAAAGTTTCCTGGAACTTTTATGGCCTTTGGATTTGGTCCTTTAATGTGTCCAGTCAGGTAATGGTTGAAATAGTTTCAGTGCTCTGATCTGTTCTCTGAATGTCACAATGCTGCCAATTTCTGTGGAAGGACTTTAAATCTCTGGCAGGTCATTTCAGGGGATGGGGAGGAAATGTTCCAGTGTTGGCAGCAATTACAATGTGATGTTATAACTCTACCCATATCTATTCCAACTTCAAAAACAAGAAGCAAAATCTGCTTATCTCTGATGATTAACTAAGAAAATAACTTTTGTACAATCTACTGTTTTCATGGCAGTAAGTCAGTGTTTGGGTGACATGACTTGCACAAGGGATATGTGCTCTTGGTGAAAACTTCTGATGAAGGTGCCCAGCCTGGGAGCTGTGCTGGGTCTCGTGCAGGCTCTGTTTGCACAGGCACTGCTATCGTGGTGACCTTCCCCTGGCCCCTGTGTGATGGGAAGGGTGAGGAACATTGGATGTGGCAGGAATTTTTGATCACTTCGCAAGGCATGTGCATGTATTACCCTGGTGTCCAAAACCAGTACTGGTAATGGCTTTTATAATCAACTCTAGCATGTCAGGAAAACGGACTCTTCTTACCTAAGACAGTGATAATGTTCATAGGTGAATAGAACTCCAGAAGCATTCATTTCAATTGCTCATGTGCAGTATTTGGATATTAAATACAGTGGTTTCATCAGAAATTCATGAGCTTGTTCATTTAGGAAAAGAACTGGAATCCTACTGGGTTCAATAGGAAGGTAAAGTTGCTTCAGTGCCCTTCTGTCAGATCAGGGCTTCCCTTTTCTCCATGAACTCCCTGAGAAATGCCTGCATGAGCAAAAAGCAAAGTTTGTCTATGGTTCTGTGGGGTTTAGTTCCAGGTATAGACTCCATGGCTGCTTTTGGCCAATGTAGCTATATCATAATTTGCTTTCTGCCCACCAGGAGGAGTAAAGGATGGGACCAGATCAACTTTTCCCCTGAGTCTGGGTTTCCTCCAGCTGTGTAAGGTGCACAGCACTTCCTGCTTTGCTGAAAACTTTTCTGAAAACTTTGCTCCAGTGCTGTGCCTGGTTTTGTGCCATTTGCAGCCCCTTGGATGCTGTGCCTTCATCTTAGACCCCAGCAATCCTATAAGGCTCACACAGCTCATCTGCATTACCTGGTGCATGTTTTAACTCTATAAGCAGGTAGTAAGTGCAATCAAAATATAAAGATTTCATTCAGCTGAAAATGTGCACAGACCATCAGTGAGCAGGTAGCACAGAAATAAGGAACATGGGTTAACCTGGGATAAACCAAAGGGATAATTGTATGTGGCAAAAAGCCCAAAGAAAACAGGGTATGAGCAGATAATTGATACAATAGATTTTTTTAGTATTATTTTTTTGTTGCTTGGTTGCTGGGTGAGTTTAATGCTTTCCAACAAGAAAGGCTCTTGACAAGGAGGTGGATTGTATTGCAGGTCGAGGTTCTGGACGGCTGCCATGCAAAGTGGTTTAGACAGAGAGGCTCCGAGTAAGTGATACAGTAGTTGCAAATTGGCAGATCCTCTGTGTGTGGATGCCAAATAGCCAATTCCCACTTCACAATGTTGAATAATGAACATTGTTTCTAAATTCTTTCAAGAATAAATTCCATTAAGATGCTTGGAACGCAAATACTTCCTCTTAGAGAAAGTAATAATTTTAATTTGTTTTAATTCTAATAATAGGTCTGTTAATAAAAATGCCTATTTAAACTATTTAAGACATACATCCACTGAAATTCTACAGTATTAATATTATGGAAAACTTCCAAAAGAACTCTATTAGTTTTCCTCTATTAAGATAACATTATGGACTTTTAATAGAGCTCTTGGCTACAGCAATTTTTATTGACCTAGTTAGTAAATGAATTAATGTTAGTTCTAGTGCCTTCAAAGTATATGATATACTTTAAAAAATAAAGTTTAAAAAATTATTTAGTAATTTATCCATTACAACAACTTTTACCACTCCTTGATAACATATATACCTATACTGCGTGAATTTTAGGTATGATTTAGTTTTGCTTAAGACTTTCCAGACACCTCATAATGATTTTTTGTCTCTCCATAACCTTATTTTTTAAGTAAGGCAGAAAAAATCAATTCTTACATGATCTCACCCACAAGCTGGTTCCATACAAATAAATCTCAGAATGTAATCTGTTAATTCTTTTAATAATGCTTTTTCTGCTCAATCAGATCGAATAAATGCAGCTTCGTTACCTGCACTGGATTACTTGTGGTGGGTGATTTCTTTTAACAAAATTGTGCATGCTCTTAACCATGGCTGTTTGCATCTTGCTTCTATTTTTTGATAGACACTGGGGGTTTTTTCTGTAGTTTTGGACAGAGGTTGCTCTGGTTTCATAAGGAACAGCATTGTGTTCCTGCCCATGACTCCGAGGAAGATCTAATCCTTTTCGAAGAGTTCAGACCTGTTCTGCTCTGACAGCCCAAGCTCCTGCTCAGTCTGGGAATCTCAGCTGGCATCTCAGCGTGATGTTCCAAGCAAAGGATCATGACTGACAGTATCCTAAATTCATTATGAAAACGTACAATTCTTCTGGTCATGGGGATTTCTGTATTTATATTGCACAGGCATTGGACACGCATGACATTTGTATGCTCTCTAAAGCACTGTGCCATTAAATAGTCAATCCAGTGGTCCACTAATGAGAATCTTATTTGAAAAGTAAAAGCAAAACAAATTAGTGATGTCTGAGTGTTAACTGAAGTTTATTTAAATGCCAAGTTAGGTTATAGATGAACAATGTAACTTTTTTCCATGGGCTATTTCGTATAAAACAGCACTCTTGTCTTCAACATGAAGACTGGTTATTTATGTTTGATTTGTTGTTTTTTAGTGCATCTATTCATATTGCATTTCATTTTCTGGACTCTCATATTTGTATGAGTATGAGCCAGTAGCATATCACAGAGCATTTATGTAGTTCAAGCTCTTTGTAATGACCCATCATCCTCAAGTCTGAGCATGAAATAAGAGGTAGCCAGCAAAGTGAATCTGTATTGCTATCTATTCTTTGTGTGCTGTTTTGTTTGGGTACACTGGCTAGCTTACATATACTGCCTTCCATAGCTGACACCAGAGAGATGGATGTTTAGCCACCGTACAAAGGCCCACCAGTAATTCAGTAAGTGACTTGGGCTTTTTCTGAGTGCCCTCTTGAGGGCTCTTAAATTACCTCTAGGTTATTTACTGGCTTTCTGCATAAGAATCAAGCTCACTTCTAGCCACCAAATGCCCAGATGTGCCAGAGTGACTGATTCCATGTTGTAGGAACTAGTGGTTTAGGTCTTGAGCTCTTAAACACTTGCTACTTAATTTAGCTTTATTCCTGGGCACATAGTCCCTTCAATTTCTTTTCATTTACAGCTTTATTGGATCTGTCTGATGAATGTTAAGCACAGCATTTGTACATTTGGGTGTTCTGAGGTGAGCACTGTAGCTAAATCCTGTTTTGATATACCAGGATCTTCTTGGGAGTGGGCTGGCAGAGACTGCAGATGATGGACAAGGAAATAAAACTGGGTATGAAAAAGAGCAAGGTTTAAATGTGTCACTGCTGTCATTCTCTACTTGAAAATGCCACTGTGGAAGCTATGTGTGAGCACTAGACCTTGCTAGTCTGAAAGCCTAAAGGTTGTGGAGACTTGTTGGTGGAGGTCGACAGAGGGATGTTTATTTTCAGCGCTGTTCTCACACTGATAACTTGAGAGTGAAAGGGATCCACGAATGCGTATGCTTGGTGATTTCAAGCAGCACTATTGCCACTCAGAGCTGAGTAATTTCTGGCCAACACATCTATGCCACTTTGCCACTCATGTATCATAGCTTCAGGCCTAAGAGCTAAATTTGAGATTGTTTGGTGTTTGTTTATTAATATTTTTAAAACAGTGTAGCATAGCGCAGTCATGTTTGACTTTTCAAAATATCAAACAGTACGGCGCTACCAGTGCATCATCTCAGTCAGTGCTAAAAACTCCTCAGGTAGCAGGGTATTTTTAGGGTTTGACTTCTCTACACTGTATGTAGAATATGTGGAACCCATAAAGAGAATCTAACATTGATATAGTAGCATGTTCCTAGTAGGTACTGTGGAGATGTCAGGTCAGCTGTACAGTTGGGCAAACTTTCGATACAGTGTTTGTGCTGTAGGGGTGTGATTCCCTGTGTGCATGGGTACTCACTGCGTGGTTCATGGGGATGGCTGTCGGTCCCAGTCATTAATTAGTTATCAGACTGCATGATTGGGTGTTCCCCTGACAGGGCAGTAGAGGCTCCTCAAGCTAAAGGATCCTTTCACAGCCATAGTTTCAGGTGCCTTCATAAATACTTTTTCAGGGTCCCTCCTTATTTCCAAAAGCAGTGACTCATCACAGCAATGCATTCAACCCTTTTTTTGCTTGTCTTTTTGCAGATTCTGCAAACACCCTGTGCTCCTTTGTACATAGTCTTGCCATTCTAGTTTAGGAACCTTTGCTGTTGTTTCTACCATCTGGAGCAGTCTCTGTGTATCTTTCTGCCTCATCAACTCTCCATCTCTTTGACTTTTGTCTTTCTTTTTTTAAGTAGATTTTCTCATCTGCATATGCCTCATTTTTTTTTCTCACTCTTTTATTGGCCTTCTTGCTCAATGCCTTAATTTATTCATCATACAGTGTCTTTACATCACTTTACATTGCTGTATCACAATACACACATCTACTGTGTATTGCCTGCATTCACTTCTTCGTTGTATTTAATGCTGTCCATCTGGGAATGCAGTTGGTGTGAAAGGCAGTATATGTTATAAAGTTGTATTATATTGTAGGAGAGACAGCAGCATCTGCTGCTATACATATAAATATTCTTTGTAGTACTTAAACAAAACAAATAATTTGAGCTAGTTTTAAACAGAAAAAAATATTATGTAAGATGTATAAAATGAATTTCAAAACAGAGCTCGAGACCTTTATGAATAGGGCGAAGCATGAGGCTTGTTAATTTTGTTTTTCATATATATAATATATACTAATATATATTTATATATTATATATATTTTAAAAAATATTTTTAAAAATACATTTTTGCATGGTTTTTTGTGTTGATATATATATTTTGTATGTAGTACAATATTGTTAAAAATCTCTGTTCCTGGAGCCACTGCTTTCTTTTTTCTTCCTTTGGTTCATGCTTTTGACAATTTTAAAAATTTGAGCTTTCACTAGGGGCACTCTGCATCTGGCTGTGCTGGCTTACAGGAGTTCAGGCTTCCCTTTACATCTGCAGTTGTGTGCTGGCAGTTTGCTGTCGGCACAACACCTGAGCTACTCTGAACGGAAGCTGGTTGCCTCTCTTTGCAGGTAATCTGAAGTCCTCGGGTTAGAAGGCAGATTTGAGAAATGTGTCTCATAAAATAAGTACCCGTGGCTTTTGTTGTTCCAGTGAGAATTAAATTCAAAATTTGATTTTCAGAAATCTCATCAGTCAAATAAGACCACTAGTACTGTTCTTACCTCCCAGTTATACATTCCTGGGACTGAAAGTCTCCACCTCTTCAAACCTCTGAAAGCTCAGAATTCTTCCAACACCCACAGGATTGCACAACCTGTGAATGCTTGACTTTGGTCTGGTGAGCACCTTCTGCTAGCAGGGGGACCTGCAGGGCTGAGCAGGTTGTCTGGGACCAATCCATACCTCAGAGTTGAGGCAATCACTATTTCAGTGTTCAGGTGGCAAAAGCAGTTGAGCATGGTTTGTGCTCGGAGAATCCTGCTGCTGGTCCTCCCAGAACTATCCCACAGTGGCAATCCCAAAGACTTGTGGGTATGGCTAAACATGACTATTTTAATAATGTAACCAGTATCCATTGATTCTGGCATTTCTTCACTTATTTAATTTTGTATCCTTTGTCCAAGCTGTTGCAATCAGAGCTTCCTTCGTGAGCTGAGCTAGAATAACAAGAGGCGACTATTTAAAGGAAATAATTTAAACATGAGAGTGTCGGTAATAAAAAGAGTTCATCTGCACAACAATATTACATTTGCCATTGTATTTGATTACTAATGAATACAGAGTATTCATCTTAGCAACAAGCCGAAAAGGGGAGGAAAAAAGTTTTGTATTAAATCAACTAAACGATGAAGAGAGTTGGCAAAGGCTGTTTTAGTGTTCAGAATGCAAAATGTGCAGCTCAAAGCTGTGAAATTTACTGTACCTTTTATAAGCATATTTTGATTGCAAATGTGTTTGTGAGATAAAAATGCTTAGTTTTTAGGGCAAGATGGACAGCTAATTTTTTTAAAAACGATGACATTAATGGCTGGAACTGTAATGCCCTTGTTATTCAATCTTGGAAAAGTTTACTTACAGTTCACTTCTAATGGCTCTTTCATACCATTATCAAATGACTGATAGTCATTGCAAGCATTTTAGCAGCTTTCAGATCTGTTATATTTTTAATTAAATTGGCTGTGAATTGTGTAAGTAGCAAAGGTTGACAAACTAGCACTCAATGCAGCATCACTGCTTCTCAGCGAAGCTGTCACAGGATGTGCATGGTCCTGATCTCTTTAAACACTTTGTGGTTCTTTTAATCTGTATCAGATGTTGACTTGGAACAGTAAGTAAACAGCTCTGGACAGCAAGATGGGATGTTGCACAAATACCCCTGAGGTGCTTGGATGGAAGCAGCCTGGTTTAGAGTGCATGGAGCAGTCTGACCTGTGTGATGGCTGTGGATTTGTGGAGAATGTGGTCTCTGTGCTTAAGGCCAAGGGACTTGTATGTGGTGTACATGGGTATGCCTCTAACACCATGCCCTACTTTCTAGCTGGAAAATGTCAGTAAGGTCTCTTGAGCTTACTGTTATTGGAACAACATCCATGGTCCCCCCCAAGGAATTGTAGATGTACCTTAACCACCTGTGGGCTGGTACTCTGGCAGCTGCTTGCTTGCAGAAAGGAGGATGAAAAATTAGAGGCCTGTCCCTATATTGATGTGCCATTTATTTTAAAATATATTTCTGTGAACACTACCTTTTCTGCCACTGCCTCTTTCTGCTAAGCACCTCTTCCCATTTCAAACTGGTAGAGCAACACTGCAAACAGGAGAATGTGGCTCTTGTGTTAGTTTTGGACAAGACATTGCAAATCAGCCTTAGACTAGATGAGTTCAGTCTACCCTGGGTACCATCAACAGGGAATAATGCTGGAATTTTTCAGAGATTAGTAAATGCTAAAGAAAAGAAACTAATGTTTGGTGTTTTGTACTCAAATGTAGGGGCTAAATCTTGAGGAGTTTTTAATCTGTCCTTACTTGAGCAAAACCCTATCAGAGAAAAAAAGGCATAGAGAAAAAGGATCCAGACTGGAGTCTGGTTTTTAGTCAAGAGTTCACCATTCTTTTCCATATGCTGCTTTGTCTCTTTCTGTGCTGTAAAAGACATCTCACTTTCTAAGAAGATCATAACATATTCTTCTAGAATAAACAAAACATTTCCATTTTTAAAGCAAAAAGCTCAAAAATTAAGGTGCATTATTTGTGTTCTCACCTACTTTGACTGAGAATAACAAAGTACATATTTGGACTTCAGCACAGGAGGAACCCATGTCATCCTTCCAGGTCTCCTATCATCCTGTGGTCTGAAAGCCCTGTGGGCTGCTGGAGTTAATGTAGTTATATATAGACAGTGTGTTCTGCAACAAAACAAACCAGCAGCATTTGGCAAGTCCAGTTTCAGGTTAATTATTTAGGCTGCTCTTAGTTCACAGTATTTTCCCCACTTCCAGTGTTGTGCTGATCACCTAGACTTTCAGCTGTTACCTTGCACACTATATGCTTGTCCTGGTGATGGTTCTTATATATCAAAGTCCTGCTGATGAAGCAAGAAGAAAATGAAGGGGTTTGACTTCACTATGCATTTGGTGTTACAAACACATCCAGCAATAGCCATGCTTCTGTGAATTAAAACCACTTTTAAATGGGAGCTTTGCGCAGCCTTTTACAGTTTAGAGGCTTTGTTTAGGTCGAACTGTCCATGTTGAACTACATCCACGTGTCCTCATGTGTTCCTGGCAACCCTCCTCTCCCTTCCAGGTTGGACCTACATACTGTTAACCTGGACAGTCTGAGTTTCTGCTCACATTTGCCCCTTGTACTTGCAGCCACAGTTTGATTTGGCCTTGATCAAAGAACTGTGGTATTTTCCCTCAATGCTCACCAGGCCCCTTCTCTGCTTGCTATGGGGCAGGTGACTGGGGGAAAGGCACTTGTTCCCCATCCAAATGGTCTCCAGTGGTTCAACCAGGGAAAAACAGCTCTGGGGAAAGTTCTTCAGGGAGCTACTGTGTCTCAGCTTTAAAGCACCACCTGTCAACCCCAGGCCTGGTTCAGAACAGCAGTGAAAATTCAGACATATACAAACAGGTATGGTTTTGAAGAACAGAGGTATTTGAATCTAAATTCAGCCTCTACAGAGGTCGGGTTCGGCTGATGGGGTCAGATCATTCCCTGCTTCACAAAGGTGGTAGTTTGTGCTTAAATGGATTAGCAGTTATCCATATCCTCTTGTTAGCATTGCAATTACAAATTAGTTTAACATAAAAGCTTGGTATAATTGTGCTGAAAATGAAAAATATCTCTTTATGTTGCACATTTCACAGCCACATTAGACTTGCAGAGTATTGTGGCAATGATTACTTTTTGCTGAGGGGGAGAGAAAAAGATAAATGACTTCTAAATCACCACATGACTCAGCCTGCAAGCTCTGAGTTTATTTGTAAGACATTTATCTCCTTGTATACTCACCACGAAAAAAAATTATCATTTAATTAATAAACTTAATAGCCTGAGGTATTCTGATCAATAAAAAATGGTATGAGAACTGGGCCTGATGCAAAGAAATATTGAGTTGTCTGCAGACAACCCCTTGATTTTCTTTAAAACTGATCATGTTCATGCCTAGTTAGTTAGGGGACTCTGCATGGTAAGATGCAGTGCTCTGCTGAAAATTAAACTGATAGACCAGCTTGAACAAAAAAAAAAAAAAAAAAAAAAGGCAAGCTCCTTGTGCCTTGGAACAATTTCCCCTTTATGTTTTCTCTGTGTGACCTTTTGAGCTTTGTTTCCCTGCTGGCACTGAAACGCTGAACGAGCTTCCAGTGAAGCCAGTGGGTGTTTTTCCACTGACTGCAGCAGACCCCGGCTGGGTCAAATCCTGCTGCCGATGGGGCCTGACTCGCTGCCTGTGCCTGTTGTGACATTAGGTCAGAGCCCCATTACAGTCCTGCAAATCCAGAGTTGCCGTGCTGGCTCCAGGGCTTATCCTGGCTAATGCAGAATAACCAGCAGCAAAGACGTGCCCCGGTCCCCCGTTTCCAGCGGCTCAGATGTGAGCGGCGGCAGCTGCCTGGCAGGATGGGGGTTGTTTGCTTTATCTCAGCCCATTATGATTTCACTCCTTGCCAAGGCAGCCAAGGGCTGATCTAATGCAAAAGTACTTGCTGGGGGAAATATGTAAATGTGTCATTTTTTTCATTCGGTCTGTACTAAAAAATGTGTCCTTAAAGAAAAGACCTGTGGATGTCGGGTACTTTGTAGGCATGTGGGAACAGCAGGAATTTTTCATTTCAGTTTGCAAGGCAGCTTTACAGTGGCAGATAGAAATGGAAGCAATACACCTTTTCTCCCAGACAAATGCATCAAATTAGCTCCACGTGTCATTCTGAAATCAGTGTTAAATGGTGTATGGGTTTTAATTTGAATATGCTTTTGAAACAGTCTTTTAGAAGAAACAATGCTGTGAACACCATAACTTGACTGGGACGTGGTAGTTCTCAGTTCCTGCTTCCAGAATTGAAAATCCCAGATTCCCTCATGGTTTTCCTCTTGCCATTGCTGGATGAGGTACCTTCTTCTGCCATGCTGGGCACTGCACAGCATCTGCTTGGGCATCAGATGAAGTTGGAAGTGAGAGAAAAAGAAGAACATAACAAAGGATAGAAAAAATACACAGAGGAACGGAAAGATGGCCAGGATGGTGGTGAATCTCCTTCAAGAGCAGCAGGTTATAGTCCTGACCAGTATGCTGGCCTCAGTGTAGTTGGGAGTGACACTGAGTATCTGGAGGAGAAAGGAGCACTCTCCCCACTTCCACTGGAGCCTGTTCCACTCCTTTTGTTCTCACACTGCCTCTTTGAAGCTCCAAAGTGAAATGGAAATATTAGAGTTGGTACTATTCAGCTTATTTTTTCATAAATTCTGTGTAATTGTGGATGTGACAATTACATTCTACGAATTTATCCCATGTTAATCACAATTCTTAGTTTATATACAAAGCTGTTGTGTTTGGATGAATGCAGGCTCCTCCATTTATGTGCTCTTTTTATAAACAGTGATTGTTGCAGTTTTCCAGACTGTTGTGTTAAACCTCACGTTTCCCTGTGCTGAGTTCACGATTATGGAAGACCTGCAGACCCCAATTATCACTGTGGGTCAAGGGACATGCTAGTGAAATGCTTATGAGTAAACACTGCAGGATGTGATCCTTCCTTGCTGGGTCTCCTTTTACCCCCTTAAGCACCATGCATATTTTCTGTATTTTTTAGATAATATCAGGTTCTCATTAGCAACAACTGCAACAGGACAGCATGAAGTGTGATAACAGGAGAAGTTCCTGAAGATGCAAGAGAAGACACTAAGAATAAAGGAAATGTTGTTTTTCCAAAATTTGTCAGAATGTTTGGGTTTGAACTAGCAAATAACATTTTCATGAGGAATTTAATTTCTCATGTTTTTTCCCGAGTTTTAATCCAGCTCTACATGCAGCTTTCTGACTCACACTATGACTTAATTTCGTGCTCTATGCTGTGCTCACTGCTGTAATATGTGAGCATTCAGACATCTTCATTTCATCACTTTAATTAAAGCAGGAGTCCTTACCCTCAAATGTGGACAATGAGTAACACAGCCAGCTATACTTGTTAGACTCAGAAGGTTTTTTAATTATAGATGTGCCTACAGGTATTCAGTGCAATCCTGCTTTAGCATTTAAGCAAGTGATCAGCTTAAGTGAGTTCAAACAGCTCTTAAGCACATGCTCAGCATTGAGAACTTAAATGCACTGCTGAATGGGGACATGAATCAGCTTCTGATTTACTGACAAATTTGTTATCTAGAGAGAATGTCCTTCCTTCCTAGGATCTTATTAGAGGAGTTGGAGATAATAGCCTTTTCCTACTGGTGCCAAAATCAGCATAAGATCTGTCTTCACGTGGTATGCAGCAAATTGGCACACGCTATTTTGCTTTCTTTAGCTTATCTTTAGCCTTTCCCTCTCCCTTTATTAAAGAATGAACATGAGATGCTTTGCAATGATAATTTTCAGGAGGCTTTTTATTTGTGAACTGGGAATTTTTTTTTTTATTACTTTTTTTTATTAGATTTATTCAAGTTTTTACTGATGCTCCAAAACCCCAGAGATGAGTTGAAAGGACAGAAACTCTTGACTTGATCTGTGCCACAAAAATAATCACTAACAGAGGTACAGCTTTTCTAATGTTCTCAAGGCATGTTCTCCTGACCGGAGAACTGTCATCTAAAGCAAACTTTTAAAGAAATAAATATGAAATTAGTTCAGGTAGCAGTGCCAGTAAGCTGTGATAGGAGGCAGTGAATTACTGCCCTGCAGGCTTGCTCTGGCTCTAAGGCAACTGATGGTCCTACCAGTGCTTTCCATCCTGGATTCAGGATGGCCCTGGCTGGGCACTGAAGTCATGAGAAACTGTGGGAGAAGTCTGAAGGGTGCATTGGCTCAGGTGGAGCTCCATGCAAAGGTTTGGTCTTGGGCACTTGCTCAGGGATAAAAGTCCTTGATGTAAAGAATTTCTCCCCAGCTCAGCTGAAGGGGCCAGAGCTGTTCTAGGAGCCCAGTGACATTTGACAAAGAACATGAGTAAAATTAGGCTTGAGACAGGTTTTGACATAAGAACAGAATCATGCCTAAATGCAGTGTGGTATTGGTTATAAACAGAAGTAGTGGAAATAGGATGTTAGCGGAGATTTTATTTTTTACTACTATTTAGACTTTCCAAAGTGTTGCATGTGATAAAAAACCAAGGGCTGGTAAAAAATCAGGTAAGGGCAAAATGTTCCAACATTCAGTATTCTCTGAGAGTAGATAAAATACCAGAGAGAAATGGTGTGATAAGAAAAGACTTATTCCATCTTAAAGTGTTAGTTTATAATGTTAGCTAAATTAAGCAGTTATTGATTTTTAATATATGTTCTCCTCTTACTGGCTTATTTAAAAATTCTTTTTAAGCTTTCAGGATTTATTATGGGGTGCTCTTAATTTGAGTGGCAATACTGAAATATATATCCTCTGTAGCATGCTGGCTGTTCTGCCAGCAAAGTAAACAGCACTTTAGATAAGATTCGAGCTTGCAGCTTCACTTAATGAGAATATCAACTTTCAGGGCACGGATTTGCTCATGTAACCAAATAGGCCATGCATATCCCTATTTATTATAAAAATTAATATACGAAACAAACTTTATTTGTGTATCTGTATGGGCAAGACTTTTTATGTCTGTGTCCATATCTGCATAACTTCATTATAACAGTACTCAGTAGCTCGGAGAAGGAATGACAGTGAAGCTCTGTGGCATCACGTGGGTGCTTCGGCTGGAGGAGGAATATCAAAGTCCTGATATGAGAAGGAGTCATGTACTGTATCCCCACATGTCTCTCCACTGGAATGCTCTCCACAGTGAGCTCTAGATGACATGCACAGCACAAAATGCTTAGCTCTACACTGACGTTAAAATCAGTACAGAATAGAACATAGGAATTGGTACTGTGTGGTATTTGATGATAAAATTAAATTGGATGCCTGTAAGAAGAATAACAGCTATGCCATATTGCTGCGTGGATGCTGTTATCTTACATGTGTGTTCATTTCTCTTAATGCTAAAATAATGCTGCAAACATGGAGTGAAAAGGAAAATAATGTCAGATTTATAATCTGTTCGAGAATGCTGCTCCTTTTACCACAACCACGGTGCAAAGCAAGAGATTCCTCTCCATATTTCCCTGTTAAAGAGGAAATGATATTAAATGGTACTGTGTCTTTTTATACAATTCACAGGGAAAACCAAGAAAAGCAGAAGGAAAGAGCCATGAGGCCCAGCAGTTGCCCTGCTATGCAGATAGTGAAGCCACTGACTAGCCTCAACCTATCTTAGAGGTTTTTGGTAACTCTGTGAGACCATGCACTTGGCCATCTGTCCTCCTCCCAGTGCTACAAAATGCACAAGGTGTATGATAAAAACTTTTTCTTTAATTACACAAATAACTATTGTAAAATATAGTTGCATAGTGGCCAAAAAAGGCAGTGTGTTCTCCTTCCAGGCCTATCAATAAATCTGCACTTTTTCCTATTTTTTCTTTTTAAATTCAAATAGTTTAGTTGTACTGACTCAGTTTTCCTGATACAAAACCTTCATTCAGCCAAAAAAACATTCTTTAAAAATTCTAGCACTGGAAAATGTAAACTAAACATTAAAATTTGCTAATTGTAAACCCCTTTGTCTTTAGAGTGCTGCATAGCAGATCAATTCCAATTAATTATTATGTGAAAAATGTAAGACTTTTTGGTTCATATATATATATTGAAAAGATGCAAAGCCAATATAAAAAGAATTTTAATTGGTTTGAGATAGTAGCAAGAAATGATTTTCCTTCATTTGTAGAATCAAAAAAAATGAAAGTATCTCAGCTATTAAATTTGGGAAAGGAGTGCATATTTCAGTACTGTAGTTACTGATGTGTGAAATACAGAAAAATGTTAATTGAGGTAGGCTTGTGAAGTGAAATTAGTTGCAAGTGGACTGTAGATGAGCAAAGGGATTCTTAGAATGTTGCACCTCAGCCATACTTTGAGGTTAATTCATTAAAGATAATTGGAATGTTAAATAGCTTTCTATAAGGAATCACTGCTACAGTGGTCTAACACTTTTAGTCTGATTGAATCAAATGCTAATTACCAATATTCAGATTTATGCTATGCTTATTTATGTACTTGCCACCCTGATTACTTCCTTGACTGCTGATAATGTTTTCTGTCAAGGGTGACAGCCCTTCAATCATCTGAAAATAAGGGCTGAAATGAGGGGAACTTCAGCAAGAACTGCCTGTCCCCATCTCTATCCATGAAGTCTGTTACAATATATGAACAGTTGAGCAATCTTTCAGTGATTTATAGCTGATTAAGTGCTCACCAATAACCACAGAGTAAATGTAGTCTTCGGTGTGGTTCTCTGTGTGGGCTTGAAAACACTTACACACCATTGCACCCAAAATTCTAACAAATGGGCTCTTGGCACAGATGTAACATGAGTGGGTTTTCAGCCAAGTACCCAAACTGTGGTCTGAGTGCCTTTGGGACCTGAACGTGGCTTGTTGCACTCCAGTCAACGAGACAGATCCATGGTCTCTGGAAGCAGGGGGAGGAGGTCTGGTCTTTCTGGCTTTGCCCCATCTCCCCCCCAGACAGAGGCCATTAGATGTAGTGGGACACAATGTCCATTCCCTCATCCAGGAGGAAGGAAAATCAAATAATGCAGGATACCAAAGTGAGTTGGACAAAAGTGAACAGAAATGCTGCTTTACATCAGAAAGCCAAATACAAATCTATAGCCTGTCACAGATTTATTTTTTTTCTTTTCTTTATTTATTGCTGTGACATAAGTGTCCTCTGCATCTATTTACTCTTACCTGCGGTCTCAGGCTTGCACATTTCATGTGCCCAGATGGCCTGCATCACTTTGTGAAGGATGATCTCTCTGTGCTGGAAAGGTACGTGTGCCAGGTCCCACGCATGTTATCCCTTATTTATTGCCTCCCTGGCGGCAGCCTGTCGCCAACAGGCGTATAATTAGAGTGGCTCAGGCTGGAGACCTGTGGAAAGTCTGAGTACTTTCATAATTGGCCAGTAAGTGCTGTAGGTTTGTGCTTGAATCCTCTATGATTTCTGCTATCGGAAGCTCAAGTTTCTTTCTTCAGTGACATATTTATCTTTTATTCTTATAAAAAGGAGAAATCCTTGCATTATGGATCTATTCTCATTTGTGTTGACTTACTTGATGACTTGTTATTAGAAACTGCCAGCTTTTGCTTTTGGAGAACCTTGGAGGCATTTAAAGAGAACAGCAGTCCCTCTTTCTGCTTGTGCTCCCACCCTGTACGGAAAGAGGAAAAGCAAAAGGAAAAACTGAAAAGTAAGAATAGGAGAAAAATGTTATCAGAAAAACAGCTAAGCCAACAACATAATCTGCAAGTTCTGTGCGTACTGTTATGATATCTGAAACATAATTATCAAGCTTAAGTTAATTAGACTAATGCTTAGAAAATCTGGCATGGCAGATTGTGGTAAGTAATTATATATACCGATTAAAAGATGTAATATGCACTGAGCAAAAGCAAAAAGAAAACTCCATTTGATACAGCCAGTGAACACAGACAATTAAGAAGTCAAGTAGATGAACACCGACAAAGATACTGAACTTTGTGGAATATGATGGGCAAGATGCCAGTTTTTCAGTGGAACAGATTTTGCACGGTATCAGTCAAACTTTTGTTTTATGAAAATCTATGCTACTGTTTCCTAACTCAAATACATGAAGGGCCATTTGCTTTTGCGTTAGGACTAGCTGACGTGAATACATGGGTATGTGCAAACAAGAATGTGACACTGGAGTACTAGTTTACATATATATAGAAGTTGTGTAAATGGCTTTTCTTAAAAGCAATTCACAAGATGTCATATGAGAAATAAAGCTGTGAAGACAGTGTCTTCTGCAATTAAATGTAATAGTGATTATGGGTCAGGATGAATGAGGAGAGCTTGTGTGCCTTCGTACACCTCAGTATGTGCACAGGAAAACCCTGAAGCAGACTGAGAACATGATAATTTTTGTGACTTTTGCTTGAAGAATAAAGAAACAAGACCTAAAGAAAGGAGAGAAATGTAGCAGCAGACCTGTGGAAGAAGTACTGGTTGCAAGGTGCCCTGCTCTGACTTCAAAATGTGTCTAAATAAACAAAATTATTTTTCAAGTCTTCCACAATGTCCGTAACTATACAACCAATTTCCCAATCAACTCCCTCCTGAAGGTGGAATGGGAAACCTGAAAATTCCTAGTCTGGCAAATTGAGATGAAGCAAGTCCATGTGTGATCCATTCTCACAGCATTTAATCCACAAGTATTTGACTGTGCTTCTGGAGCAGTGTACAACCCCTTCTCAGCTGAGCCCCGTGTTTTATTCATATCTGCTGGAAATTGCTTTCATTTCCGTTGATCTCATTGTTTCTTAAGGCATAAACAAACTGATTGAACTGGAAGCAAACAAAATTACTTTTTGTCTCTGAAAATTGGGAATGTTTGGGCTACTTTTCTTGTCTTTGTACCTTTTTTTTTTTTACCTTTCGTCCCCCATGGTCATGCGTTCGGCCCATTCTTGCAGTGTGGGATTTTCTGTAGCTCTGAATCATGTCCTCTGGATTACGGTAAGGGAAGGTGGTGCTCTGCTGCCAGGGGATCATCACCAGAACAGAACTTGCAAAAATATTGCAAACTAAGAAAGTTCACGTTACTTTTTCAGATGAATATTTCTCAAATATTTGTGCTCAAAGGCTTTAATACTAATTCTGTGCAAAAGTAATGATACTGAAGTCTACGTATTAAATAATGATTGTTATGCAAATGCTATCAACTCATGATTTCTATAGAGAAACATGGGATGTCTAGGAGGTTGTAGCATGGGCAGTGGCAACTTATTTTCTTAGGCAGTTTAGTGACTTTCAATGTATTTTCATCAAAACCACCTTTCTACTAGGAGACGCTATCAGCCTTAATTAACTGCAACATATATCCAGCTAAAATTAATTCTCCCCAAATTCACAGTCTCTTCACTTAAATTAGTTGTAGAATATCATATTCCCTGGCTATTATGCCATCCTTGCTCTTCTGCGTGGGCATTATGTGGATACAACTGTGGTCTTATTCCACAGAAAAAGAATTTCAACAGAAGGGCAACACTGCAGCTTGGAAGAGGAACAAATAGATTCCTCCCTCTCAAAGTGAAGGCAGCCTGTGCCCCTCCACTTCCTGAAAAACCAGTTATCCCAGTTTGAATTTCTCCAAGTAAATAAGGGCTCCTGTATTGGGCCACATATCTGTGACTTTTTGCTATAATTTGATTTAGTGAATGAGTTCAGAGATTCATCTGAGGGATGAGGAGTCTGCTTGCACAGTACCAAACTGTTCCTCACTTTCCCTCCTCTTGCCCTGTCTTTCCACTTATGCTGTGAAGGCAACGCAGGGACCTCTTGCAGAGCTTACACCTCCTGTGTCCATCCATCCCAAACAGAATCTGGGGCCATATATTGCTAGGGGTGACATGTCTTTGTGAAGTTTGTGCAATATGGAAAAAAGAAACTTGGGTGAAACCTCATATGATGTCTCTTAAGGGAACTTCCTCCATGAGTTTTCCAGCAATATTAACCAGCTGGAAAAACTGGAAGAGGTGATTGAACGTCTGAAATCTCCAATTCTGCTCCCATATATGGATCTGGTACCGTCAGACCAGCAAGAAGTGTGAGCCTCCACTGGGTTTTTAAAATATTCTAGACATTGAAGATTTTTTTTTTTCTTTTACTGCTGCTACTTTAGGAGATGAATTTACAGACTCTGGGGTATTTGCCCTTCACAAAACTTGTTTGGTTCTTATATCACTAGGTCACTGCAATATCAATAGAGTCTTAATGCAGTCTGTCTTTTAGAGTTTCTTTCATTTCTCAGAGCAAAAGTAAATGTCATTCATATTGGCAGGTTGTAATGGGAACATTGAGACACTAGTTTTTAAAAATATACACAGCTTCTTTTAAATAGTCGTTGTCTCTCTCTCTGTGTCTTCAGTGTGTCTATAGCAATTACAAGGTTAAATATCCCTTAAGATGGTAGAAAAGGTCATTTTGTTGTCTTTTCTACCCCATGCCTCAGTGAAATATTCATGGTACGGCTCAGGTAGTGGGATCGGGTTTAATGTTTCGTTGCATTGCCATCTGTTTTGTTGTTGCAGTTGTTGTTGTTTTTTCCCTTGGAGGGGGGTGAGGGAGCATGGAAGCAGCAGCGAGGGTTGCTGGCATATGGGTCCAGACCTGATGGAAAAGAAGAACACTGAATCTGCAGGAACAGAGTAGCTCCTTTTATCTGCACTATTTTCTTTTTAACATTAAACGACTTTCTAGAGAAAATCTGCCATTATGCATGTGAATCATCAGTGGTAGATGTAGTAGGCTCTGTGTCTCCTCAAAGGCTATGAAGCCACATTAAAGTAGGCTTTTATATTATATGTAAAGTTCATTTGCATGACTTAGCGCAGACATTGAAATCCAGCTCCTCACTGAGACAAATGGCATTAACAAGTTCCAGGGGTGAATGCAGTAGTTTTCCAGAGTATTGTGGTGGCTCAGTGGCGAAGGGCAGCACAGAGAAAGGCTAAACCTGCAAGGGGATTCAGGGCACCCAGAGGGCTTTTCTGCAGGTGCCTGAGTCCCTTGGCCACAGCCAGCCCCCCCAGCCAGCTGGTGGTGGCACTAACCCCCCTGCCACAGACATGGGGACACCCCAGTGACACAGAGACCTGGAGGGGCAGGCTGAGTTTCTGTACAATGTGTTTCTCATAAACGAGTTTTAAGCTCTTTTGTGACTTTATTTTTACTATAATGAGGGTATTTGGCCCATAAAGTTTCACCAGGATTTTTCAAATCCTTTTTGATCATCTTGCTCTTTTTCAGCATTTCCCTCTTACTGCTGTAGATTTAAATGTCATGACATTTTAAACATGACTTATTATAACCAAACAGTATATAAAACAATATGCTGCATAATAAATGCAGCCGTATTTTTTTGAGTGAATGTTAAATGAGAGCAATTTATTCCTCAACCTATTTTAGTACCTACTTACTAGAGGGTACTGGCTGCCTAAATCCCTGGGAGGCAATCTTGGAGGCGAGGTAGCCTTGCATGTGCAAGGCTGAAAGCTGAAGAAGTATTTGAGGGATGCCTGGGGGAAAAGCCTGTCCTGGGGATGTAGCTTTATCCAGGAGTGCCACAATCCTGAGCAGTGTAGGGAAAGCAGACAGGATGATCCTGGGAAGGTCTGTTGGCGGGTGAAGGGTCTCCTGAGAAGCAGAGACAAAAGCAGGCTTTGAAACCCCAGTGGTTCGCCTCAAATACATGGTATGTGTCATTTTAGACATCTGAAGTCTCCTTGAAATCCTCCTACAATCAGTGGAGAGAGTGACTCAGAGGATGAGTTACTCCAGAACACATTGATGGAATGTTTTCATCTTAATTTTGGAAAGTGTTGGTGAGGGTGAGGATTTCTTTTTTTAATAGGAACAAGATAATTCCCCAGAGAAGGAGAGATTTCCTCTGAGCACTGTGGGATCTTCCTGCAAGACCCAGAGATACAGTGAGAACAGAGAAACATCCCCCAGGAGGTAGAGGCATGCTCATATTCCCCTGTGCAGTGAACTTGTTCTGTGCTGATGCCGTAGGACCTGCAGCTGATATCCTTTGTGCTGTCAGAAAAAGACAAAGAAAGCAAATAAACCAAATCAACCTCCCTAACACACATGTGTCTTCCTTGGCATGTCATGAATCTTACTGAGTGTGCTCAGGGTACAGTAAATATTTGTCTAAAGTTAAGAAGATTAGTAAGGGAAGTTCTGACTGATACTCCCTGCAGCAGGAGCCAGAATACATCAGCCTGATACAGGCACCTCGAGGTTATCTCTGCTCTTGGAGTGGGACATGCACATCTCCCTGCAGCTCTGACCTTCTGGGAAGAGGCTTTCAGTCAAGTAATACATGCACCTGCATGAAATTTTTGAATCACTGACTCTATCCTTGATTAAAGTGCTTTTCCTTGATTGAAAATAGCCTTTTTCCAAATGAGTAACGTTGCATGGCAGACTGAGAACGCAGGATAAGGTTTCCTCCAACATTACCGCATTGATGACATTGCCATTTCTTACCCAGGTCTTTATGCAACACATTTCTCTTGTGCAGACAGCCCTCTGTAGCCAATGTCATTAGGAACCTCCCCACAATAATCTACCTTTTCTTCCCAGGTGAGGAAGACTACAGAGGTGTTTCTAACATTATCTGCTAACTAGGAGGATAATGAGCATGGTGAAAATGTATCTAAACGCTTCTATATATTCTTGCCTGGATTCATATCAGGTTGTAAATAGCAGTTCCCCAAGCCTTTGGCAGGACTTCTTACCCCAGTGGATATTCCTTCAAGTATCTCCTTTGTAATGTGCTCACTTTCCAAGAATTTTATCTCAGTTGGAGCCAAACTGGAAGTTTGTCAACATCTGAGCTCTTCAGAGTGAAATCTACATATTTCACCAAATGGCAAATGTGCTTTCTACACAACTGTCATTCTGCTTGTGGGCTTACTCGTCTTTTATACTTTCAAAAGCATATTTCTTAAGATGCCTTTTATATTTATTCTCTGTTCTTATCATTTTTGTATTCAGAATTGTTAGAAACTAGGGTTTGCAGAGTTTATTTTAGCAAAGCACTTAAACACATACCCTTAAGGGTTTTACTTAACCTTTATGTGTGTTTTCACAAAATTCTCTTCATCTAAGTGCTTTGCTAAAAAGGGATGCAGTTATTCATATGTCCATGTGAAGTGTGAGGTTCAAGTCTTTCCCCAAAGCACAACAATAAAACTGAAAAAAATATTTGCAGTCACTATGACAAAGAGTCGACAGGAGGGAAAAAACCACCACTCTCTTAAACACAGCTTTGATAAACTGAGGTTTCCAATGGAATATATGCTTTGCAGCAATAATATCAGCAGCTGTGAGGTAGCAGTATATTTCATGCAGCAGTGGTAAAACAATTGGAGAAGGATTTTCCAGTAGATAGTTAAAAAATTGTCTCATATAGAAGCCAGACAATTTAGGCTTCTTTTTCATCTCCTTAAATAATTCAGATTTAATGCAGCAAGTAAAATCCGCCCCAAAATCAGGGATTTCTGATTCGTGCAAATGCAGATATCTGTATGATATAGAATCATAAGCAAAGTCAGCAGATGAGAAAATTATAGGATGTGTTTTTTTCTGCAGTGTTCACTGTAAATTAGAGCAATTAAATTACAGCAGTTTTGTAGCTGTAATTAAATATAGAGATGGGCCCAGAGATGTGGAAAGCACTGAACTGCCAGAGCTGCTCAGGCTGCAAGTGGCAGCAATGGTGAAAGGGGCTTGGAAAGGGGTCCTGATCCCACAGCAGCTGATGGGGGGCAGACAGGCCTCTAGCACTGCATCAACACCTCTCATAGGTGGTCTCTCATGTGGTCAAGGGGGAGCCTGCCACGCTTGTTCTCTGCCTGTGTTTTTGCCTTTCCTGGGACCCTGACAAAAACAGCTGCAGGGGGGATGCCCAGCTGGCACATGCCCTGGGTTGGGAGCTCCTGCAATGATTTCCCCCAGGTAGGTAAACTGGGATATATAAGACCACGTGATTGCAGAATCCCTGAGAAGTTGTTCTGTGAAACTGCTGTTTCATCCATTAATCTTTCATTTTACATTGCTAGTCAAGTCAAGACTTGAGCCACAACTGAAGGTAAATGGGATGGAGGCAGGAGGCTTGGACTGGCAGAGAAGCTGCCCACAAAAAAGCTCACACTCCCTTCACCAAGACAGCAGAGAGTGAGGAAAGGCTGGAGCATAGCGGGAGGTACAGATAATGGCAGCAAATGTATTTAATTACATTGTGGGAGAGGTGGAAATGCAGTCTTCCTAGGAGGTTATAAGCTAAATACAAAGATAAGTGAAAGGAAAGAAAGCACTGGGGGAAAACAGCAAGGGGGACAAGACCAGGGACAAGTGGGCAAAGGAAGCTATTCAGGAGTTAAGTTGATGTAAAAGCAGTACAAGAGGAGGCTTAGATGGCTGGGAGTCATTACTCATCACCAGGATGAGGAGGCCCTTAGGAGGTACAGCCAGTCCAACCCTTGAGTTTTTCTCCCACATGGTGGATGCTTGTGCAAGAAGAGGGGCAGGGATGTGCTGTGGTGTGTGTTGATCGTGGCTCTGGGGCCATAAGGGAGTTGGAGGAGGAGGCACATGTAGCAGCCCTTTGTCTTCAGTCTCTGGAAAAGAGTTGCTACTGGAGAGGAGAGATGAGAGTTTCAGCCTCCTCATGGTTCATGTGTTAATCTCATGCTGAAATATCACACTGCAGATTTCACCCAAGTGTAGCATTTAAGTATGGAAAAGATGATTGTGTATCCCAAGGTGTATTGCTAATAATGAACACCAGCAGCTTGGTAATGCCTAATCTCTAATTCAAGCTGCTGGCAAATATTCATTCTTTTTTTGTTAGCTGCTGGTTTTGATAATATTATATTTTATAACAGCTGAAGCAGCTGAGTTTTGTTATGTTGCTGCAGTTTGGTGTAATTATTCTCCATCACTGTAATTTTTCTTTTAGTTAAATGCTCTGAAGGTTATAAACTGTTAACTATCAACTGTAAATATTCATGGGCAGTGAGAATAGTTCTAACTACCATAAAAGCTTTTTCCCAGTACTTTTGGCTAGTGCTCTATATTTACACAGGTTGCTTTTCTCGTGGTGTTATGGCATAAGCAGAACAAACCATAATATGCATATTACTTCAAACAGCCAGTCGTAGATCCAGGTCCCCTACAGTCTGCTATGTTGAGAATTCTGGGCTCTTCCAAAAAGGGCAAGAAGGAGAGGTTCCCCAATGTGAATGTGCTATAAAACAATATTGTGTTTCCCTTAAGAATTGCAGTGATAAAAACACAGACCATTCTGCAGCAGTAGCAACTTTAATAAAATAACATAAAGCACAGCTGTCAGGTCTGCCAGCATCTCTCACTGGGAGATTTGAGTGAGAAAATGAACACTTTTCACAAGCAGAAATATTCAAAGAGCTCCACTGTTTACATGTAATCAAGACTGACAGTCATAGATTATCGGTGGAAGAGCATTTTCTGCTTGAGGTGAAAGAAGAGGATAATTTATCAGGAAGCCCAAGAAGTCAGACATCAGTAATGATCTGCTTGAAGAAGGGCATATCTTAGAAATAGCGCATTTATTTGTACTGCAAGGCAAGATGTTCTAAGTTATAAACAAGAGTCTTAGTGCTTGAAGAATGTTGAGCAGATACAGTGTGTAATTTGCTGGGCAACTGCGATTAGAGAATTGACTAATGTGTGTCTTGGTGCTTGTTCAGAATATTAAAAGAAAAAGCACAATGGATATTGTCTAAAAGAGCTGCTCATGCTCTCTCATCCTGTTCTCTCCTTTTGGAGTTATGTGAGCTACGCTGATCTGGTTGCTTACCCTCTTGTTAATGTTAAGGACTCTGAGACACTTCTGTAATACAACAAGAGGTTTGGCTTCACAGAATTTGGGGTTTACTGAGTGTTGCAGTTGGTCAGTGTGTCCACAAGATCGGGGTGCACCTTTTCAGTATGAGAGGTGCATGATGCCTGTGTGGAGAGCAGGTTGAGGCTGGGATTCTAGGAAAGTTCCAGGATTCATTGCTGCTCCCCATATATCTGTTTTAACCTTAAGTCAAAGATTGATTATTTTTAAAGGTTAGCTGTTATGTAGCAAAAGAAACCCTCGCCTTTGCCAACTCTGAGAAGTCACTGCGGTCTGCAGCTTCACAGTTTTAATTTAGACAACAACAACAGCCATTGTAAGTTAAGCCTTCTTATTACTACTCCAGTTTCTTCAAACAAAAAAAAAAAAAATCACAACTTACGGGTCACCCCCCCACTTTACTGGTCTCCTACTGGAGTCAGCTCTCACTTGGGCTGTGCAGAAAAAGGATAGCAAGGGAGAACAGCAGCCAAATCATGTCACTAAAAGCAATTCTTGCAGGTTAAACAAGGAGACCTTGAGGAACAGGGGCTGCCCTCCCTTGCCTTCTAGCTGTTGCCTGCTGTATCTCCTGCTGGTGCTGGGTCAAATGAGCAAGACACTGCTTTTCTCAGAAAACAGCTCACACCTCAGTCAGACAATTGATTTACCACCACTCACCTTGTCCTGGTGCATCCTCTTGTGAGCATTCACAGTCCCTGGGAAGTACAGGATGATGTATGCTCTTCCTGATATCTGCCTCTCATTGCCAGGTCAGCTGTGGTACCCACCCACCCTATCAGTGTGTACACTGGGTGAGAGCAGGCACGTGGACACAAAGGGTGCCTGTTGACAGTGTGTACACTGTTCCAGTTCCTGGCTGTTAAATCTTTCTCTCTAATTCTGTACAAGATGGATTTATAACACACCCAGTGCTAATGTAACAATGAAGATTAGTCCTTTACTAGTCAAACAGTAATACACTTTAATTTGCCTACAGCTACTGTATTGTATTGGCATGAAAGGAAATAGCTTTCTAATGCAGCTTCAACTGCTGAGCAGGGAGAAATCTGTGCTGCAGAATGTAAAACTACATGGGACTATAGCTGGCAGCAAGATTCAAAACAGGAGAAACACAGCACAAGTAAAAGTATTTGTGAGTTGGAGGTATGCTAACAATCCTAGTTTATTGCTAAACATGCCATATACAGTTATGCAGTTTGCTTGGCAGGTTCATGATTGCTTCATCTTTTTCACCACTTCATCTTCTATACAAAAATTTGTCCTGGAATAAAAGGTGTAAATTCATTAGTTTCCAACTTTGTTTGTGACATTAACAAAAAGTGGATATTATAAAGTTCCTCAGAAGCTGGTGCTGTTAATACATTCTGTGCTGTGCTCTGTACCTAGAGACACACTGGGAATCTCAACACTTAAGCTGTTAAGCAAATGTTTCTGCTGTCTGTTGTAAATGCAGCATTCACTTGACAAGTGTCAGGCGTTCTTTCAATGGACATGTGTACAAATAATCACTCAAGTGCCAGTATTTACTATAAATAGAACTCTCTTCTTCAGGAAAGCAGCAAAGCCATCAGCTTCTTCCTTCTTTTTGAGTGGCAAAGGAAAAAATTATCATGTTTGGGACAATATCACTTAACACTTACTGCATAGGGGATAGAACTTCTTTTGTGGGCATATTGTGCAAGTTAGATGTAAAAATTATATGTTTCACTTATTTTTGATCTCTTTTTTCCAATAAACCACCAATTTAATATAATTATGCTTAAAATAACAGGGTTTTTTTCTACAGGGATGTTTCTCACTTTCAACAAGGGCAATGAAGAACTAATAACTTGCATGCAGAGAGGGACTATCTCTTCTGAAAACTACTGATGTAAACTGCTGGTGGGAAACTGTCACCACTCTCAACCAGTAACCTTCACCCTCCACCTCTTCATCACCAAGTCCTGCAGACACATGGAATAGTTAGAATGGTTGTGTACAGACATGCCCTGAATTTGACATTAAAACTGGAAAAAAAAATTAACAGATTTTTTTTCTTCTTTCTCCCTCAAAAAGTTGCAACGACATGACAAAGAGGATTCCCCCGACAAGTGGAGGACAGAAGAAGAAATGGCAGCTGAAGCAGCAATTCTGAAGAAGTATTTTCAGGACAATTAGAGGTAATGACTTATACATTGACTTACTCCTGCAACACCCAATTTTCTGCTCAAACCTCCCTCCATAGGCAACTTGAGGACAGAGGGGGAATATGTAGAATGGAACAAAGGAAACCAAAGCTCTTAGGCTGTGTTCTTTCCAAAAGGACACAGCACTCCAACAGTAGCTGAAATAACATGCTCCTTCTTGAACAAATCAGCACCATCCTAGAGCATTTTATTTCCAGACAGCAAAAAAAAAGTGTATCTGGAAATCAGAATCATCAGTGTTTACTTAAGAGGAGTGTCTAACCTAACATATCCTCCCTCTGGTCTTAAAACTGAAAATAGGCCAGGTACCTCTATGAAGAGCTAAAAACTGTTGTGTCTGCGTATAACCAGATATGCATATGCACCTATACATACAAAATCCCAGCAGAATCCATACTATAGAGTGTTGTAAGCAAGTGCTAACTTAATCTGTCAAATCTTAAATCATCTGATCAGTTCAACTTTAAAAATTAAGCCTGCTGGAAAACTGCCTGTTCTGCTAAATTTTCCACTGGCCCTAGAAGAAAAAAAGTTTTGCAGGGAGGATTAGAAAAGAGAAAACACTTGGCAAACACTAACACTGGTGCTCTAGAAATTGAGAGTTTTTCATTTTGTACTTGGAGTCCCAGAAGCCAGATTCTTGCAGCAGAAATGAACTGGCCCCCGGAGATCAATATGAGTTACGCTGGGATGTGCACTGCAGCAGGGATGCCAAAAGCTCCCTCTCCCCTGTTCCCCATATGTTGTTTGCCATCATCCAGCACTCTCATTTCTCTGTCATTTCTGACTGTTTCATATTTTTTCCTCTCAAGAACCAAAATCCCATAAATATCCCTCCTTTCTGCCCGTGACTCACCGCTTGCAGCCCAGCTTGAGAAATCTCGAGCTGAACTACACGCTGTGCGCGTGGCACACTGAGGAGGCAGCTCCCATCTCCCGTCCCATTCTGCCTTCTCCATTTGGGTGACATTTTGGATGACTCCATTTGGAGTCCCTCAGACTTCCCTTTCCATTTTTCCTTGCATGATGACCATGCTCTTGTCTTCTCCAGCCAAGCTGGCTGTGCCAACCCTTCTGCAGACTGGCATGGAAAAAGCTGTGTAACACATGTAATTCCCATCTAGGAAGGAAATCTGTCCTCAGCAGCCGGGACCTAGGGACCCCCAGGGTTTGGACTACACAGTCAGGTTTCTGCAGTGGCTGCTGGAGTTGTGTTTAGACACCCACTTCTCACCTTCTCAGAAATATGCTCCCCAAGAATGAATTACTCAGCCAGAAAGAGCATATCCTTAGGTAATGCATGTGTAAGCACTCTTCTCTACTAGCAGAGGCATTATGAAGTGCTTCATCTATGGCACAGCAACAAATGAGCAGTACTTAGGATAAAATGGCACAGCCCTATTCCAATGTGATATTATTTTCCATTATTTATTTGGTAGTTTGGGGGGATTTTTTTTTTTTTATCTGTTCAGAAATGAGGTGGAAATGCTTTTTTTTCTGGAGATCCTTAAAAGGATTGAAATTAAATCCCCACATTTTAATAAAATGTTCTTTATCTCTACTGATACTAAACGCAAAGCTGGATAGATGGTGTAAATTCATTCCTGTGAGCAAATTCCTGTGGCTGAACATCTATTTCCATTTATTATGAAAATAAATCAGCACGTGTCTGTGTGGATGACCTCTTCCTAAGTTACCTTGATGTAAAGGTCATTACCTTTCCTAGAACAAACTGGGAAATTAAATCTTTCTGGCATCATTATCATGAGAGTATTGTGCCTAGTACAGGCAGTCCTTCCAACCCTTCATTCCCAACACAAGGCATCACTGTCAATCTCCTCTCCCTGACATTGGTTTGCTCCTGAGGTTTAAGGCTCTGAACCTGAGGTAAAGGTATATCTGAGCACCTTCTACATTCTCGGCCTTTATCTACTCTCTTAACCTTGCTTCTAAAGTGATGAAGATTGAAAGCTTTTGGCAAATTAGCAAGGTTATATGCATCCTTCTTCAAAGCTATTTTTGTATTTCACCTACAAAGGATTTATTTAGCCATTTATAGGTTTACCCGAATGCCACTTGACTTGAGGTTTTTTTCATGCAGCACAGGGAAAGTCAGAAAGAACTGAATGTGGGTGTTCTGGAGCCAATAAATAGCAATTTTTGAGGCCTCATGCATTATTATATTTTCTTTTGCTCAAAGTAGCCCAGCTCAGCTAGATTAGCCTGGACGGACTGAGCTGTGTTTCAGGGCTTTTCCAGCTACCCTTACATTTATCACGAGTCCTTCACCACCTGTCACAACTCCTACAGGACTTGACTAGGCACAGTAGCACCTTCTACTTGTATTTATAGACTGTCTGATCAAGAAGGACTTGCAGGTGCCTTTTCTTTTTCCTAAGAAATACTTGAATAAGGCAAGAAGCTCTCAATTCTCTCCCTACTGCATTTGCTGGTGCTGATCCCTCTTGGCTGGTTGACTAACTACAGTTGAGTGCTTCTACATCAGTCCCGAGACGATCCAAAATATCCACCCGCTTGCTTAAAGAAGTGAACGCATTTAGCCTCGCTAAGTTTACACCCTTGAGAAAATGCTTATCTCTAAATAATTTAATCGTATGTGCAATTGCTTAGAGTGGATGCAACTGAAATCAGTGGGTGAATTGGTGTTTTGCATGTGTTTCTGGTCTTTCACTCTGTGTCCCCCTGCCACTGTATCCCCATCTCATTAGAAGGACTTGTCACTTCTTGAACACTCCCAGAGAAAAACCTTTCTGGGGACAGGATATTTAATATAGAATGGCCCTAGCTGGTCACTCTCTTGCTTAATACCACCAAGATTTGACCTCTTTAGACCTCTTTACGAGCTGTTTCTCATTCAGTGTTGGCTGTCATATGGTCAGCTGTGTTTGATAACTGATTGCCCTTTGAGGTGGATCCACAGGGAAAGAGTCCTTCCTCAAAGAGCAGGATTTGATGCAGCATCCTAATTTCCAAGCCTATTTTCAGATGTGCCTTTTGAATTTTCTAACTGTCTATAGCTGGGTGTTTTGATAGTCTGTTTTGTGCATTTTAAATTGCACATGCCAGCAAAAAGGCTAAAGATTAAAAGAGTTACTAACCTTCAGATAGTATGTGAAAAATGTATCTCTTCAAAGGCAGTTTCACTCTGTGTTGTTGTTTCTGAAGGAAGAACCAGGCTGCACAAGTTTCAGTAGAAGTTTTCCTATTTTATGTGTAACTGAAGTAATATTTTTATGCCATTAGAAAAATAGTCATAAGCACAGTGTCAGAATGTCCCTTTGCATAAAGAGGTTGACAGTGATATTCTGTTGCCAAGTGCTTTTGGAGTTACAAGTGTTCTATAGCTTTTAACTGCTTAACCATCTGAATATTTTGTGTAATTCAACATGCCAAATTCATGTAAAAATCTCTCCAAATAATGTGTCCTGCACATTCTTAACAGGATTTCTGATGTCAGTTCTTCCCTTTTTCCCCAGTCTGGCAATGTTTCTGGGTAACATAGCCATTTCAGCTTTTCAAGAGAGTGTAAATTTTATTCTTTTTTTTCCCCCACTCATTCTTTGAGAGCACTCATCCTGCCTCCCAGCTGCCTGTTCTGCACCAAGATCTCGGCATGTGTGGCAAGATGCTGTTCTATTGACTTCAGCAGGGGAATTACCACTGTTAGTAGCAGCAGACCAGAGGGAATTGAAACTGGCAATTTGACTTGCATCTGATTTTGCTCCAGTGCCTCTGGAGCATGACAATCCATGCTGCATGCATGAGAGTGAACACCAGAGAAATCCCATCACTTTCCTTAAATTTAGGCCAGTATGACAAGATGACTTGCAACACCCTTCTTTGCTTGTTTTAAGAAAATTCCTCCTATTATTTCTGGTACTTAAAACTGCATAAAACCACAAAATAATGACTTTACCTTGGAATGGATCCAGGAGTGGATCTGGGACACATGCTGTGCAGTGAGAACACACTGCCCCAGAAGATGCTGTACCTGCAGTGTGGACCACAGGGCAGGTTGTCCCCTGGGTGGGCACCACAGTGACAACACAGGCATGGTCAGAGGTATTTTCTGCAATAGATGCTACCTGTTGGCAAGCAGAGCCACGATGCAGTCATGAACACATGCTGTGGTGTGGGGAATGGGAGCAGGGAGAAGGGGTGCAGCAAGCAGAGACCCCTTAGTAATTTCAGAGCCTCACTTCATAAGCAGGGCAAATTTTTGAGTGCTTACACTGGATTAGAATCGAGGTGGTTCCTGGTCATGGGGAATTCCCAGAGAGCCTGGTCTAGGCTGTTCATAGCTGCACTCAGGAGCTGTTTGTGTGTAATCCAGAATTAAATACACATCCTAGTAATCGGCTATAGATTTCTCTGCACTCCAGACTTAACTGTTATTAATTATATCCCCTACTCAGAAGCCTCCAAAAAGCATTAATTAGAAAGCAGGAGCTGGCGGTTTGCTTGTCTGTGTGAAACTATTATGACCCAAGAGTGAAGTATAAGTTTCAAAAGAAACATGTTTTATGAAGGTCACCTTGGAAAACATCATAACAATCTGTCAGGAGAAGAGAATGCAGCACTCCAAGTGTTCATTTCAGTGTGACATTATGCTTTAAGTAGTTGGAAATAGCAAAGAGAAGATGGATCAGATCATAAGGTCTATGCTTTTTCACCCAAAATTCTCTTTTTTCTGCAATAAGTACATATAAAGTAATCTCTTTGTCATTTCAATGGGACACAAGGAAAGTTAATATCAACAGAAATCCACAGATAAACATAATCTGGCCCTTGCTGGTATTTTTGAAGTGTAAAACATCCAGATCCTCCACCTCTGCAATAAGGAGAAGGTTTATACACAGGAATTACATTATCTCTTCAAGGGAAGATAGAAACAGCCAGAACTGTGCAGCAGCTGTGTACAGCAGTGATACCCATGCTGGAAGGCTCAGGGCAAAAGGCTTCCCCAAACAAATGTGGTGTGCTAATGCACAGCCACCTCAGCATCAAGGCTGATTATTTTTCTGGTTGAAGCATATTATTATTTCTTATGAAAACAAAACTACAAGAGAGTTAGCCAGAGTTATGAATGAAATGTCTTCCTCTTGTAGGAGGCCAGCATAGACATAATGTCCCCCTCACACCTATTCCAGGGCTCTGTTTTGAGGCTGTAAGTAGTACTGTGCTGAAAGTTATACATCTCGTTCTCTGGACTTTCATTTCACTATAGGTGTCCATTTAATTCAGCTGTCGAGTACATGAATTCTGTACAGCACTGCTTGGATCCTGTAATTATAGCTCCAGTAGAAACATCGGGGCCAGAGACACAGACAAGATTGTACAGCACAAAGGCAAAGCAGCAAATGGTTACTGGTGGCAAAGAAAGCTGACAGAGAACCAAATGTTCTCTTAATGTTCTCTTGACCTACATGTCCAGCAACCTGAAGACCTACTGGGCCATCTATCAAATACCAAATATTTTCAGTCTGATCAGTTCTTGATTCATCATTAGGCTTTGTGTGTCACATTGTGTGAGAGGAAAATGGGGAAAGCCAAGCAAAACTGGTGGAAATTGTGTCCCAGGACCTGGGATAAAGGAGCTGAGGTACAGGGCAATGCTGAGCTTCAAATAGGGATGATATCAACTGTGGTTAAGTACTTTTATACCCAAACCTCTGCTAAAATGGTGCTAATCTCTTGCCCCCAAAGCTGCCAAAGGATGCACTCACTGAGCAGCCAGACCCTCCTTGAAGCAGATTCACAAAAAAAGTGCCAAATGATTCACAGGCTGCCATCAAACTGTCAGTCAGGAGGGGCACACAATGGAAACTGTTGCTCAAAATGCCATCGGAATCGGAAACATATGTTTCAGTGAGAAAAGACAATCAAACAAAGAAGTGGGTGGCTGGGGAATTGCAGCCACAACAGCAGCAAGGATCCGAGCCTCACGCGCAGCCCCGGGGAGAGAGTTCGGGGGCCGTGCCCTCGTCTAACAGTCGGGTAACAGCTTTGTGTTTAATAAGCTGAAATAATTTCCCCAGTATTGAAGCTGGCTCTAAACACGTTCTGAAGTGAAGGTACAAAACTGAAGATACCAAGCCAAAAACCCATTTCATGCTCAATTATTAGCAAAGAGTTGTATCATGGTATCCTATTGCTGCAGCTGCTGCTTAATAGAACTGCCCAGAGAGACATTCTAACCAGCAACTCGAACGTGACCTCAAAGCTTGAAACCTGCCTTTGTGTGAGTGTCAGTATCCAGGCTGTGTAGGTGGAAAGGCATTAATAACTCCTCCAGTAAGTAGTTATTTGAGAAAGGAAGGGGGTGATGGACGTTGGAAATGTGTTAGATTGAGCGTACTCGAGGCTCTGTTGTTTGCCAGGATGTCGGTCTCTACACAAAACCACAGGTACTGCAGGGGTAAACCCAAATGCCCTGTTTGTGTCAGCACCTGGGGCTCTTGCAAGCCTCCAGTTAATGCTGCAATAGCAATTGTGCTGTGAGCTTGGGCAGGGATTTCACACACAGCTTTCACAGCTGCAATCAGCTGCAGTTGTCAGGCTCTCAGCATTTCTATTTCTCTGCTTCAGGAACACCTTCTAGGTCTGTTATGGCACCTCTTACAGGTCTCTTATTAGGATGGACCATCAAGAGGAGTACCAGTTTGGAGCAGACATGGCAAAAAATACCTCGTTCATTCTCCAGCATGTGAGACTGGGGGCATTTTCAGGGTGATGGCCCCCAGTCACTGTTGTGTAATACCTTGGCATTATGCAGAGTCCCCCCTCAGGATCAGGGTGGATGAGGATATACAAGAGATGATGGTCTTGAGTATTTGGAGGAGCTTATATAAGAAATCATGAGCCCCAAAGAGTCTTGCATGAGGTTATTATAGGAAAATAGATTTGAAGAGTAAGAATGGATTTGATGACACAAGATGCCCTTTCTAATCCTTTGTTCCTATGAGCAGCGGTCAACAGAGCTGGGGCTGTGCTGTCTTACTCAGGGACATCAGAGAGGTCGCCTCACTTCATGTTTGTTTTTTGTAAAATGATCCTGACCTCTCTTGGAGGATGTTTTGTGAGTTAAGAATGAAAAGCACAATGTGAAAGGCAGGCATTAGTATTACTTGGAAGTGAACTTTATTGTAAAAGCAGATTAAAAAAATCAAACAAATGCTCCTCTTTCTTGCTCTGGTAAATAATTTTAAAATAGTTGTGTTGCAAGGATTTTCCCCTTTCTCTGTCACACAGGCTGTAACAGGAGCTGAAATGTGCCATGTGTGGGTTTAACACTGAACATTTCCTTTTGCCTGTTGCTGTCAGTGTCTCCTGTCGGAACATCCTAATGAGCACCTAAGTCGTTAGTAATAAACAGCCTTACATTTTGTCTTAGTAACAAAAATCAAAGATACTATTATGTGTAACAATCTGTTATGTTTGATATTTCTCAGGTAACAAAGTGTTTGAAACACATCCCATGACATAAGGAAGTCCCCAGAAAGAAAGACCTCATTCTCCAGTTCTCAGTGGCCCTGGAGCTGCAGGTCAACAATTTTATTATGTTCAACAAATATGGGATTCTTCTATGAAAAATTTTATTGGACCTTTGGATATCATCAAGGTTGAATTTCAGCTAAGACAACTAACAGCACTGGTTCAGATATTGCTCTGAGTAGTAACTCATATTTTTCTGAATTGTATACTTGGGAATGAATCTTTTTAAATTGTCCCTCGGCCTAAATTGAAATAAAGTGCTAGCAAAATCAGGTAGCTACTGTGTTTTGGTACATTACAAAGTGTTTACTCCATGTTGTGCGTTTTGATTCAGTTACTGTATGTGGGCTATTATATCATACAAAAAATTAGATCTTTTAGCAATATAACAATTCATATAAACCAAGGCTTTGTTACAGACTAGCCAAGATAAACTCAAAGAGCTGCTGTTTTGTCAGGTGAGTTCTATAACAAGAAATTTAAAGCTTCCTAAGATCTTTCTTTTCTCTGTTCTTTTAATGCATTGTGACAAGGCTTCTGGAGCTTAAGGTGATATAAAACCCTGCTGCAAAGCAATTAATATGTAAAGTTGCTAATGGGATAGTAATCACATTAGGGTTAAACTGACACAAATGGCTGCTTGCAGCAACAAACAACACGAGTGGGAGCCACCCACGTGGAATGAACTCATGGCTAGAAATGCTGTGCTTGGAGCCCTGCACAGGAAGAAACCCACCATGGGTTAGTTGTTGATTGCTAACATGTAATAAAGGAAAAGAAGTCAAACAACAGAGAGAAGAGAGAAGAAATAAGTCTGCAAGATATCCGTGAAAAGAAAATCTGTAATCTTGCTCTGGAATTGCAGGGAAATGACAACTGAAGCTTTCTGTGTCCCCTGAAATCAAGATGAAAAACAAAATGCTACCAAGTCTTCCAATAAGAGCCATGCTGAGGGAGGCCATATGGTGCAGACTCTACCTGAGGGCTTGAGGAGGTCAGGGTCAGGTCCCAGCCAGAGCCCAGCAGTGCTTTGCATGCCTGACAGCACAGTGTGGTCAGGGTCCAGAACAAATTAAAGTGCTCTATGATAGTCTGTCCTAGAGGGTTGCAACCTGACCCAAGAACTATGAAAATGCACAATGGATGAACTCTAATAATTTTTCTTAACTCTCTCTCTGCTATGCGCTGCAGAGCAATTCAGTCCATTGGTTTGAAGTCTTTATGCTAGTCAAATATAAATAGAAACACTAGAACACAATCACTGACATTTGATTCCAGTTTTTACTGTGGTGCTGTTAAAATATTACTTCTGAAAAGTCAGTTTGATTCAAAGATTTACCATGACCCAGTGTGGCCCCAAATATCTTCCATTAGCCCTTTTAAAAACTGTACAGATTGTAACACTATTTCTTTTTTTGTACAGAGTAAATGAAAAGTCCATTTTGATGGTGTCTGCACTTTTTAGACCCTGAGCAAGGGCTGAATAAACAGGAAACGAAGGTCAGGGAGCAAGAAGTGACAGAGAAGGTAAGGTGAGCAGACAGAATGGTCAAAGATGCTGGCAAATGGGCCAACACAAATGGTGTTCCTTTTGCACTTTAGTATTTAAAGTAGCTGTGATTTCACATAGAAGGAAGACAACGGTTGTGCTGCTGGGGAGAGCGAAAAGAAAAACCTGAGCATCAGTTACATTTGCAAGGTATTTTCAAACCTGATTCTCAATGGCTTCCTATTAAGTATGGAATATTCTGTATTAGTTCTGTAGGCTGTGATGAGCGGGCACTGCGCCAACCATTTTGCATGGGGGCTGCCGAGGAGATGAGTGCTGAGCTCCATGGAAGATTTCATTTGTGTAAATGAGGAGGCCGTTATCACAGCACTAAAGGTCCTGCTTTTAAAAAAAGCTTCCTGTGGCATTATGCACAAAACAACCTATTTATGCAGCATGAAAATATTTATGTGCTTCGCTCCAGCTTAAAAAGGGAATTTGCAATAGATGAGGGACATGAGAAAGGATTGGAGTGAGAGATAAGGAGAGATTAAAAAAGGCAGATCATGAAGTACATGACAGCAGTATGTGGAGTAAACCCTCATCTTTTTTTAAGACCTGGGCCTTTAGGATGGTGTCTGGATCATTTATATAATTCCTATAGACTTCATTTTCCACAGGCAGGGAGCTGTATGCAAAGATGCAGCTGCTGGAAATGTGAGGAGATGCTGAGCTGAAGGCACTGATGGCCTTTGTAACCAGCTTTGTCCTTTCCAACCTCAATCGCTCGCCCTCGTGGGGTCATGCCCAAGGCTTGCTGGGGGGATGCTGCAGAGTGCTGAGCTGGGGGGATGCTGCAGAGTGCTGAGCTCCCCCACCCACAGCACAAAACATGGGGAAAATTGCTTGTGCAGGGACTCAGATGGACATGGCACAAGTGGAGTGGTTCAAATTGGGGTGGTTTCCTAACAGGACAGAGCTAACTGTGCTCACTGTTTACACAGCTCAGACCCTCTTTCCCTGTCCTTACACACAAGCAAGTTTCCCAAGCTTTTTCAATTACTAAGGGTTTGTTTTGCTGAAGTGAGCAGTTCTCTAAAGGGCTGCAGGGGCTATGCCTGTGTCTCTCTGTTTACATTAGCAAACTAGCTGTGATTCAGCCACTGTCTCCTCACTGACTTGCAGGAGCAGGATGTGGCTCCACATGCCCTCTGTCCCCTGCCTGCCCTGAAACAGCAATTGTGGAAGAGGTGTCTCAGGGATAGTTATTCCCACACACGGAAGATCAGACAGGTTGTTGGGAGCACACAGCTCATGAGGACACCATCAGCCCATGCATCCAGTCCCTGCCATGCCAGGCAGCTCAAGTGCACAGTCCCATTTGACAACCACGTGGCACCCACCACTCCTGGAGCTGGGCAAAAAGATTAGGAATGGCCTCTAAAGACTTTGGCACACAGCAGCTATTTTGTGCAGTGCAAGGTCCTGGGCACTCGGCTTCTGCACATCCCTGCTTGGTTTTCCAGTGTGTTCATCTGACCACAGTTATGTTTCTATGTGCAGAAAGGCAGCTTAGGTGGCTTATGGTCGTGCAGTGAATCTGGTTGCACTGTGGCAGGCAGGTATTCTACACTGCTTTCAGCAAAGGCTGTGAGTACAGCATGAGGATATTTGCTAATTGCCTTTCAGCAATTCAGCATTGTTCTTGCTCCAGATGCAGATGCACCAGCTCCTGGTTCTCCATGGGACAGCTGATGCCACCCCAGTAGCTCAAAAGAACTTGTGTTTTGACAGATCCATGGGCTGGGAATGGGCCGTGTCAGCTCCTTGAAGACTTCATGTGGTATTTCAGAAATTGGCTCTGTGCTGCTTCTAACCTGCCCCAGCACACATACACCCACACCCAGGTATCAAGCTCTCATTTGACTCTGTGCTCAAATAACACAGTATTTTGTTTTTAATTAATGTTGGAGAGAGGGGAAAGTGTTCTGCTGGTCTCTGTGGGAGCCCGACTTGGCTGCAGACTCAGGACGAAGCTAAGACAGAGGGTCCTGGCTGCAGTGGGGGGAGTCAAGGTCAGTTCCTGGCATGTGACAGTACCCTGAAATGTGACCAGGGACTGAGCACCTCCTGAAACAGAAATACCTGAATCCATGCGGGATCTGGGGGTGATCTCACACCCTAGCTGTAAAGTAATAAAAATCATAATGCCCCAGTACTCACAGAGCTAATGAAAAACTTTGAATCCCTAATACACACATAGTGACAGCCATGAAAGTACCGAAATAATTTCTATCTCAGCTTTCTGTGTCTTCCTATCCACTCTCCACCTCTCGCTGTCACTGTGGTCGATGGCTGCTGAAAAACCTTGTCCGATTCTTGCATCTGGTTCCTGACGTACAGGCCAGCAGTGCTGGGAAGGAGAAAATGCTGCTGCTCATGTAAGCTGTCCTGTGTTTTGGCAGGGCTGTGAGTTTCAGAACAGAGTGATATATTTCAGCTCTTGTGAAATTTCTGAATAATCAGCTCATCAAAAAATATCATGCAGAGTTCCCTTGTAGTCCTCTCCAACTTGCCACCTCCCCTGCCAATAGCTCCATAGGGTGACCACAGTTTGGCAGAGCCCATTAGCAGAGCTCTGCAAAATCACTCATGAGCAGAGCTGGCTGGAAAATACAGTTTTCCTTCCTGGGGGAAAAAAAAAAAAGATTTGGTGGGGCAGGGGGATGTTTGACTTGGCATTTCAGGATGAAGATTTTCTCCACTGCTCCCTTCAGCACCCTCTTCTGCTCCCCTCTGCACCCCACCCTTTTTCCTCCCAACTCCATATTTTACAAGGTGACTCCAAGAAAATAAAAATTCTGCTTAAAGCGGCAAAGACACTGGATGCTGTTTGATCTGCTGGTGACCTCTTCCTGACCCCCAGGGCCAGAAGTCTCACTGCAGTACAGGCATGACACACTGGCACCTTCTCCACCTGAGACTCCTGAGCAAGTGGTCCCTGGACCTGCACATTTTTCTGCAACTGCCCAGTTTCTTAGTTGGAGTTTCTTCAAGATACTCCTCTCCTCAAACATCTCCAAAACCTGCTGTTTGGGCATCTGGGAGCTGGCAACTATGTCTCTGTGCGTGGCAAGATGGTGGTAAACCCAACCAGTGGTGCCGTGGAGACAAGAAGCCGAGCAGCCAGAGTCACTGACCTGCCATCAGCTGCTCCTCTGGGTCCTGGGCTGCCTCCAGGCATGTCCCTCTGTGCTTTGCCATTCATTCTGGACACGTCTCTCATTCCCAGGTGATCACTGCTTTGACTAGGAAGAGCAAACTTCCTCGCCGTGTTCTCTGATGATGCTCAGAGCTGATGCTGCAGGGAGGAGGCCAGCCTGGCTGCAGACCTTGTCCCTGAGGCAGGCAGCACGTACGTACTACGGAGGAAGGAGGTGGAAAAATCAATAGTTAGTGCATTAGGATTAAAGCTGTGGCATGAAAGCCTTATATGGCCAGGATTATGATATTTTTTAGGTCTGTGGTAGCTGCATTGACTGTGGCACTTGGTGTGATGTGTGTTTAGTACTTTTGTCACATTGCAAACCCCTGTATGCACGTGTGGGACACAATTGAATCCTTCAGTGAGCGGTGGCTCCAGAACAGGTTTTGAGCACCACCTGTCCCCTCCTTGGACCTGCCTCGGCCTGGCCACAGCTGCCGAGCATTTGCTCTGTCCCTCTTTACTTGTGTCACCCTATCTCTTTCTGCTCAGGCTTTTGTTATTTCTTTTGTCACCATAGTGACAGGAAAAGAGTGATGATTGCTGGAGTAATTTCCCATATTAGCTAGCACTGGCTTTTCAGCCTAAATCAGCTCTTCATTTTCCCTGTGCTCTGGCTGAGCCTCAGTGGAGCAGCATTAAAGAGCGGTGGTGGAGGGGCCTCGGTGTGTTGCAGTGCTGCCAGCACCTCTGGGACAACTGAGGCAGGGACAGGGCCTTCAGGTTACGGAATCACAGAATATGTGAGTTGGAAGGACCTCACAAAGATCGTCAAGTCCAACCCTTAGCCCAGCATAGGACCATCCCCAAGCATCACACCATGTGCCTGAGAGCATTGTCCAAATGTTTCTTGAGCTCTGTCAGCCTTGGTGCTGTGCCCACTGCCCTGGGGAGCCTGTTCAGTGCCCAACCACCCTCTGGGGGAAGAACCTTTTTCTGATATCCAACCTAAACCTCCCCTGACACAACTTCAGGCCATTCCCTCAGGTTCTGTCACTGGTCACCACAGAGAAGAGATCAGTGTCTGCCCCTCCTCTTCCCCTCACAAGGAAGTTGTAACTGTGATGAGGTCTCCCCTCAGTCTCCTCTTTTCCAGGCGGAACAGACCCAAGTTCAGCCACTTCTCATTTGGCTTCCCTTCAAGGCCCTTCACCATCTTCGCTGACCTCCTTTGGACACTCTCTAATGGCTTAATATCTTCTTTATATCATGGAGACCAAAACTGCACACAATATTCAAGGTGAGGCCACACCAGTGCAGAGCAGAATGGGACAATTCCCTCTATATGAAGTTCAACAAGGGGAGTCCCAGATTCTGCACTTGGGATGGGGTAACCCCAGATGTGCAGACAGACTGGGGAAAAAGATGCTGGAAAGCAGTGCCTGGAAAGGGACTTGGGAGTCCTGTTGAGTCAGCAGTGCCCTGGCAGCCAGGAGGGCCGACCATGTCCTGGGGGATCAGGCACAGCATCACCAGCCAGGTGAGGGAGGTCACTGCATATCCCACCAGGAATGCACAGAGAAAAGGAGAAGACAAAAAAAAACCCATTTGCAAATGTTTCTCCCTCAGTGCGTTTGCTGTAAGTCTCATGGTCAGTAAAACCAGGAACTTCTGTCTGTTCTGGGGCATGTGCACGTCTGCAGGGTGCAGAGGAAGAGCTCCCCAGAGGTAACTGCTTGCTCTGACCAATGTAGCGAGTGGGCAAAGACCCCACATGTCCCCCCAGCCTGTGCCCTCTGCTCTGCACAGCCCCTGGCAGCAGAGCCCAAACCAGGGCTGGGACCAAACCGGGATTCCCAAGGGGGAAGGGGGTGGCTCAGTGCCAAATCCTGCTCTCTCCCAGGCTTCATTAGCCATGTAGGGCATCTCAGAGAGACACCCAGGACACACACACAAATACACACTTAAAAATCAAGATCATTAAGTACGCAAATGTGTTTAAATAGCAAACAAGCTACTGAAAAGAGGAGAAAGGTCACAAAATGTGAAATGAAAGCAGCTCTTCTGTTCCCTGTGCAGGCAGTGCTGGTCCCTGCCTCAGAGGATATATTAAGAAGTGTCAACCTTCATTTCAAGCACACTGCCTTTTGTCCTCCTATCACAACATTAACATTATCCCCACATAATTTTATGTATTT
Source organism: Manacus candei (assembly GCF_025592945.1). Classification (NCBI taxonomy): domain Eukaryota; kingdom Metazoa; phylum Chordata; class Aves; order Passeriformes; family Pipridae; genus Manacus; species Manacus candei. Next base: position 8,759,623 of record NW_026138073.1, read on the forward strand.
AATTTTACAATAGGCTGTGTCAGTGAGCACTGCCTGTAAATATTTGATCACCACCGTTCCTCTAGGATTATCTTATCAAGAGTAAAGATATTAAAATAGAAATCTTGTCATGTTGCTGCCTTTATACTTCCAGCCTAAGAGTTGATTGACAGAAAATGAACTGCCTGAACTAGCTCTAAAGTGTCTTTTCACTGAGAGTTTTAATGCCAGAGGCTATAGAAAAAAAGGTTAGCTAGTCATCGGAAGCTAATGCCTTGCTGTAGTTATGAAGCTTTTGTACTGAAGATTAAAATATATGAATCTACTAGGGGTATTTTTACAAGTGTAAAATGGCGTTGGTCTTTTTGTATCTTTTTGCCATCTCTAATGAGCCTTAGAAAGAGCCTTTCCTTTTCTTCCTGCTCTTGAATATTAGATGCAGCTTCACTGCAGCTCACAGACACGGGCTGAAGTTTTGCAAGAGTAAGCTCTTGACTTATCTAACCTACAAAATTTCTTTTTGGTGATAAAATGGCTTGCGAGCCAGGACTAAATGTTCCTGCCTAGCTTGGAATATCAAACCACTATAGACAAGTCAAGGTTTCTATTTATGGCCAGTTAAAGAGACACCTGTAATGCTGTTTTAATGTTACAAAATTGCCCTGAAATTGTCATGTGTCTGAAGAGCACCATGCTGCAAATATATCATGGTCCCCGAGGGCTTACTCAGCCTGTGCTCCAGCACAAATCAATGCGAGTTTTTGCTGGAGTAAGGACCCAAGCACCAATTCAGAAAAGTACCTAAGCTTGACCAAACTTTAATCACAAGCTCGTGCTCCTTAGAAATCAATAAAGACAGAAGCTGACTGGGGCAAGGGGACAGTGAGGGGTGTGGGTCCCACATTCCTGTAGCTCCTGTGCCCAGGCGGGCAATGGGCCAGAGGTCCCTGGCATCCCGGCATCCTAAATAAATCTGGCTTTGTCTTGTCATGATCCTGGAGGGCAGGAGAGGGTGGTAAGTTCACAGATTTGTCCCATCGCAATGACAAACTATAGCCACCAGTGTTAAACCACCCAAGGGCTTTCTGGGAAGTAACAAAAGTGTTGCTGTGGGATGGCTGAGGCTGGAGTGGCCAGAGACAGAGCAACCTGGAGCACTCTGCTTTAGCCAGAGCAGCCCTCTCTCTTTTTTCCCCTCCAACATGAACAATAACTGTATGAAAGGAAACTAACTGCACATTAAGCAACCTATTGTTGACCTGTCATAAAGGGTTTTACACAAGTGGCTCCACTAACAGCAGTGGGTGGTCCTCTACTTGCTCTCCATGGGCTCAGAATGTAGACAAGCTTGTTCTAACATTTCACTTACGAGAAAGGTCAAGAGCTGTGATTTTGTTCAGCATGCTCAATATATTCAATTAAAACATACTGGTGTATTCATCAGCTATTAACTGTCTTTGCAATAGCTGTAATTAAACAGGAACTTCCCTGCGAAAGGAAATCTTTCAAGACAAATTCTGACATGGGAACAGAGGAGAACAGGAATTTCCCAGGTCTCCAATGTCTTTTTGCTTTGTCTCTGCACGAATCCCTCAGCCACTGGGAGTTTTCCTTTCTCTGCTGCTGGAGCAAGAATGGCTTGAAGGTGAGGGGCTGGCCAGATCCAGCTCCTGCATTTCCCTTCCTTGGGCTGGGAGTGAGCTGAACACCAGCAGTGCTGGATGCTTGGCAGCCCTGGGGGAATAAAACCAGCCAGGCAATTTTCTCAACCAGGCAATTCACTTGCAGAAATATCATTTACAAAGTTACACTAAGAGCCTCGGGATAAGAAATGGGGAACGAGAGGAAGTCAAGTCGGCTGCTGGGGAGTGTTTAACAAACTTGGAAGTTTTAGAGGGTTTAGCAGCTGGTGGCCTCCAATTCAATGGGTGGAAGAGTTAAAAGCCACACACCCTGCTTTGAAAACTTCCTCCAAAGAGCCTGAAATGAAGAAAAACCCCAACAAGGCAGACTAGAGCAAAGCAGAGGAATGAACTGAGGGAAGCAAGAAATAATTACCTGAGCCAACTGTTCTAATTACATACACACAGCAGACAAACAGTGATAGCAAAAAAAAAGTAGGTGTTCTTAAGATGGATAGTACAGAAATGGAGATATAGTAGAAAATAACACGTATTAAGGAATTAGCATTCATTATGCTAAAAAAGGGGTGCATGTATTTACTTACATTAGTCAGAAATCAGGCATGCAAAGAGATGGGTGACAGCAGGGAGAAGCATAGCAAGAAAACCAGAACGTGGTTGGGACGGGTTTCCCTGGTAGCTGTGAACAAGGGGGTGCTGAGCCAGGTGTGATGCCACCAGCATTGATTGATTATACCACAGCTATTTTGCATCTGACAGCATCCAGTGTGCAGCTGCAGGTGCCTCCAGGCACAGGACTGGAGCAGGGCACTAGGAAGTCCAGTGCCTTGGTGCACAGCTGCAGGACAGTGCACCACATGTGATAAACTGGGTGTGCTTCCTCTTGCCATGGGGCTTTGGAGGACAATAAGGTGCCTCTTGCCATGCTGTACCAGTGTGGTTTTTATTTTTTATCTGCTGTGTTCATGGTCTTCCAGGTCCTTTCACTAAAATGTCCCAAAGCTCCTCGTGTTTTTGGGCCATCCTCCTCACCAGGCTCCCTCAGCAGGTTTCCTCTGCTGAGGCCTTTAATGCAGATAGAGAGTGATCAATGTAAGCTTCAGTCCAGTCCCTGAAAAACGTCTCTTTCCATTACTGGGCTCTATTAGCCAATTCCCCACCTATTTCTGAGTTATTTAATTAATCCCCATCTTCTCCAGCATGCCTTATACTGTTAGATATTCAGAGCACAAAGGCAAGGGATTCACTTAAATCCTGGAGGAGGAGAACTGTTGGATTTCCTTTATCTGCAAGATCAGTTAGGGATTTCAGGTTAATCTTGCTTGGTAAATCATGTTGCATTTTATCCCATTTGCCTTCGTGTCTCTGTAAATGGTCTTTCTCTCAGAAAAACGTGACTGAGCTCTGAGTACTGGACCCTGTTCACTTAGCAAGCCCTTCTTAAATAATTGCACTATGGTTGGCACACTCTAGGTACACAGTCTCACCCCTGAGCTGACACCCTGGTTAAGCCCCCACCTTCAAAAACTGCAGGACTGCCCACTCTCTCCAAGGCAGCTCCTTCATTGCCCAACAAACCCAATGAAGCATGTAAACACCTAAAATCATCCAGTTGTAAGCTCCTGCTGGGTGATCGGGGGCTAAAAAACCCAACTTGCTGTGGGCTGATGGATTTGGTATTTCATTTCTGCACATCTTAAACCCCAGTTTTCCATTCAGACTCTTTACCATGGTGCTTTTAGCCTACACTCATCCAATAGCCAGACATTTTTCCCACTTTGAGAAAGAGGGCACATAACATTTTACTTGCCCATATACTCCTGCCCTGTGCTCCCTTCCAGCAGCCCTTCAGTTTGCTCTCCTTGGTCTTTCCAATGCCCTATGGTTGTAGAAGTTGTGCATTTACACAGTCTTTCCTAGGTCTACCTAAACAAGTCTTCCTTCATCCTTTCCCTTCCTGACCTATTTGCGTGACTTGCTTTGTTGCCAAGGCTTCCTCTGTTGTGCCACTTAGATTCTGCTACTTCTTGGTCTTTTTGAGAAGATATTTTTCATCTATTTCTGATTCCAGCTGCTTCCTAAAAGTTTTTTTCCCTTTAAACTGAGTGGCACTTTCCAGATCTGAAGCAGGTGGCCTGTCCCCACCTGCCTGCTGTGTAACGATGCAGATGGTGGAGTTGCAGAACTCCATGAGTGGTCAAGCACTTCATAAGTTTCAAGCCAAAGATATTATAAACAAAAAAAAAAAAAAGGAGGGGGGAATTCTTTCCTTGGAGCACAAAATCAACATAGCAGTTTTCAACTAGCTGCACAAAGGCAGGAAAGTCACACTGCCTTGAGTCTGCCCAGATGTGTGTGTCCCAGATAAACTGAATTTTCTGGGTATTGTCCACATTCTCAGTCTCCTCCAGCAGCACTTGCAAGCCCCACTGAGTCCCGTAACCAGAAGGAAAGGGAATGCTAAATCCCAAACCTTTCCTGACATAAACCAGGCTGCAGATGATAAACAACCATCAGTAAGTATCTGTGCTATAGACATTAAACAGAGGATTTCTAGTCAAATCCAGCAGCTGAGAAGCAAATCATGCCTTTCCACCCCTCAGTCTCCTCTCCAAAGACCCAGCTATGGCTGCTGGCCCTGCAGCAGGGCTCTGGCTCTGCACTGTCCTCAGCTGCTCTTTGCAGTGACTTTTGGAGTAGATTTGTCAGTAAAACAAGGGGGAAAATTAACAGTCACAAGACAGTGAGCCCTGGGTGTGTGCACACCTGTGCATCTCCCACAGGACAAACTTCAGCACTCTTCATGTTTATCAAGTCTAAACACAGACAGATGCCAGGAAATGCAGAGAGAGGTGGCAGCAGGGGAATGGAAATCCCATTGTTTATAGAGTGGCATGAAGAGACAAAGAAACAAATACAAATGCTCAGGCACAAGCTCATTCCAAGGTGCCCTGAGCACTCAGTCACACCTCACTGGACAGGAGGGGCAGCAGCAGGGGCTGCACAGCCCATAGTGGTGGGGGCTTCCCCCAGACCTGCTGGGCAGGTGAGGTGGGCACTGCTGAGCCAAGCACCAGGGCCACAGCCCTCTCTGCAAAATACTTATGTTCACTAGATACAGATGTGTAGATGTAGATGTGGATATAGATATGGAAAGTTTTCAGGTATTTATATATAAAGGTCTTTATATATCTAAACCCCAATATTTTTTAATGTTTAAAATGTGTGCATATATGTATCTTTATATGCATATATATATATATATAAAAAATATATGGAAGTATATGGACATACAAAGACCTTTTAAAAGAACTTTATGTATACACACATGTATTTACACACAGACACGTGTGTATGTATATATGTACACATATATAAAACATTTATATATGTGTATACATTATGTTATATTAAAAATTATTATAATATATTATCATCATATTATATATACACTAAATATGTATCGGATATATGAAATAAATATATTAAGTATTTAGAAGGCTACTTATGGATTTGCATGTATATATGTATATTAATATGCATATATAGAAATATACTTTATAAAATTATTATTAATAATAAATATAGCTATATATACACATACTATAAAATATTATATACATACTATTGTGCATCTCCAGGTGTTGAGGAGTCGGTGCTGGAGTGTGACAGAGGGAGAGAAAATTGGCCAGGATGCATTTGGCATCATCCCGCTTTGTGCCAGGAGAAATGACCCAAGTGCAGACACCCTGTTTGCATATTTTACTTTTAAATCCACCAGCTGCTGACAGGTGCCCTGACACCTTTCCTTTCCTGCTGCCCACCCATCCAGGAGCTGTGCTGTCTGTCTGTCCAGGCGCCGTGCGCTGCCAGAGCCCCCCTCTCACACGTGCAGCCCCAGCCGGGACAGAAGAGCTGTCATGCCATGGCATTTCTCTCTTCTGGCAAAAGGATCCTGCTGAAAGAAGTGAGGGAATAACATCAAAACCCTAGCCAGAGGCTGACAAGCAAACTGACATTTAGCAAAACAAAAAGTAGGTAAGGTGGGAAGAAAAGCCTGGGTGGGTGGTTCAGTTTTTGGCTACGGCTGCAAATCTTTTGGGGGAGCATTTCTGACTCCACATATGCACTTCCAAACACATTTCTAAAATGCCAGGACAGGTATTTCCCCCTCTTTTCCCTCTCTTTTCCCTCTCATTAGCAGCTCTCCCAGAACTGCCCACACCCAGAAGAGCGGCAGCGTTGAGGCAAGTATGTCACCATCTTTAGCTCCAGCGGCAGAAGGAGGTGGGCATGTAAGGGTTAAGTGACAGCTTATTTACAAGTGACAAGGGTGTGCAGGAACCTGGAAGAATTTTTTTTCCAATTTTCCTTGGGTGACAGACACTTTACAGGCAGTTCTGCTGTCCCTGGGAATGTCAGTGTGAAATGGAGAACCGGTGGCATTTACAGGCTGAAGTTTTCTCCTTGTACTCAATGACAGAATAAAGGGGGGAAATTTAAAAACGCCAAACCCATGAATGTTTTTAACCAGGAGCACCTCCAGCCTGGTTTTATGCTGGCTCTAACTCTGGCTGGTCAAATTCCCTGCACTCTGCAGCGAGAGGCAGTTTGAGCTGCTGGTGGACAGCACTGCTTTCTGCTCAAACTATTTCTCAATCACTTAATTATATCCTGCACTTACAGTTTTACAGAGAACAGATGTGAAGGCTTATCTTGGGACAGATACATTATGTATACAGCATTAACTTCACACCCATACAGTCCCCATTTTAATTACACAGCCAGTGGGAGACCCAGGGTAGTTTGCTGGCAGAGCACTTGGTTTCATTAGCAATTCCCAAGACCTCGGCTGTCTGCAAGCATCCTCACTCATGCAGGCTGAGCTGCACTGGAGATCCATCCCATGGCAGCCAAGGATGAGCCTGACCTCAGGGAAATCCCCCCAAAATCACTGAAAGAACAACTGCCAGTGCGCACCTATGGGCTTGTACAAGCGCCAGCCTGAGTTTTGTCTTAAACACGAGTATTTTTTGAAAGCCTTAATGTGACATGAAATGTGAAGCCAAAGGATATTGAAAGACAACTTGGACGTTCGTCGCTGCGGAAGTTTGTCTGATCTCTGACCCCTGTCAGGGAAACATCAGTGTGACAGGTCCCCACAGGCTGCATCTCACTGCTAATAAAAGCCTTTTAGCAACACTCAGGGAAGGGGTTTGATCACAGTCTCTTGCTGGGTTTAATAGGTGGTGAAGCACAAGGAAGCATTTGGTTTTGTCACTCCATTACAAGCTCAATATGAGCGATGAGTGCACTGCTGCAGCAAAGAGAGACAGCAGGGTGCAGGTGGCATCAACAAGGGTATCACCAGTAGAGATAAAGGAGTCATTATCCCACTCTAGTCAGTGCTAGTCAGTCCACATCTGGAATACTGTGTTCAGTTCTAGTCCTGCTTTGCAATAAAGTTATGGACAGGCAGAGGGAGTCCAGAGAAAGGCCACAAAGATGATCCAAGGACTGGGAAGAGCAGGCTTGCGAGGGAAGGCTGGGTTTGTTCAGCCTTGAGAAAAGAAGCCTTAGGAAAGACCTTATTGCCACGTTCTAGTATTTAAAGGGTGGCTACAAATAAGATGGAGGCTCCTTTTTACAAGAAGTCACACGGAAAAGGGAGGGGTAACAGGTACAAGTAACTTCTGGGGACATTCCCATTAGACACAAGGAGAAAATTTTTCACAGAGCAATCAGCCATGGGAATAATCTCCCCAGGGAAGTGGTGGATTCCCCAGTGTTGGACGCTTTTAGGATTCAGCAGGACAGGACAACGGACCATCTTGTCTGACCATGCTTTTGCCAGAAAAGCTGGACCAGATGATCCCAGAGGTCACTACCAACCAAGTATTCTATCATTTTATGATTTGACACATGTACTCTTTGAAGTGACGTAAGCCCTTAAATTTTTTTAGCTTCTCAGGAACTCTGAAAATTCCTCCAAATTTTAACAGGTCCAAAATTGGATTAAAATTTTCCTCATGCTACAATAAAGCAGAGAAAACTGTTCTAAAAGAGCAGTATTTTCTCCATCAAAACCACTACATCACACCCAAGCAAGGAGACTGTTTCTGCAGTTGTTTCTTCCCAAGCTGAACAGAAAGAAGGGCCATTTTCCTGCTTTCTCCTTTAAAATTTTTCAAGGTAGCAAATGGCTCTGCTGTACTTTTTCCCCACAGCCACCTCTCATTACCTGGGCTGCCCTTCTCCCTGCCCAGGGTGCAGCCACACTGTCCTCTGGTTCCAGCCCAGGAGAGAAATCATCAATATGCATATGTCAGGTGAAATTAAAATTGTCCCTATGAGTTATTCTATGACACAAGCTAGCACTGGCTATATTAAATCCTATTAATTAATATTAAATTAATTATTTTCCTTGCCTATAAACACAGAGCGTTACTGCAGAGCAGAGAAGCAATTATTATCTGGGATGCCTCAGAGCTTTCAGAGTCCCAAAAGCTGAATATTTGTTAGAAACAGCATGACAAATCTGTTGCTGTTAGAGCTGCTATAACAGGACTAGAAAAATCCTGAATAAACTGCAATAGGTCAACAATTTGCCAGAAATATCAGCTGAATCAGGAGCCTGAGGTTTCATCTCACTGGAACATTACTTATTATGTGCACAAAGAGCCCTGCCTCAGCAGAACAGTGTGTTACTTACCGAAGGGCCAGCAAGGCATGGCTTGTGTTCTACTAACTTCCACTCATTCAAGCTTAATTCTTTGCTTTGGGAACGAGTAAGGAAGGGCACACGGTGGGACAGGCAAACTCTGCCTCTCACAGCACAGAAGCCCTTTGCAATGGCAGCTGATGGAGCCCAGCAGTGGGCAAAACTTGGCTGAAGGGGCAAACACGGTGCTGACTGCTCGTCACTCTCTGGGAGGTGATGCAGAAAGTAAGAGGGCAGTTTTCTATTTGTTTCTGCTTGTCGGGAAAAATTTCTTCCAGCCAGCAGTGGTTCTGTGGGGGCTGCATGTCCTTGCTGTGCTGGTGTGGACAAGGGGGTGGATGTCATGAGCATGCAGGGCTGCCTTATTCCCGCAGGACCCAGCAGCGCTTGGTGCACATGTGGCATAAAAGGGTCAATAACTCACCAGCCATCCACCAGCTGCTCACCAGTTCACCATGGCTATGCCTCTTGAAGAGGCAGCAATTCTTTTGGTCTCCATCCCTCCCAGGGTGACTGCTGATGACATTCATTCAGGTCATGACTTTTTCAGTGGCCTTAGGAGACCTGGAAGGCAAAGCTCTCAAACAAAAGCCATGGTGGCCTTTTGAAATATTCATCTCTCTGTTTCCCTGCTCAAAGTAGAAGAAGAAAAAAAAATGCCCCTTTACTGAAGTAAACTGAAGTTGTTATGCAATGAGTCATTTGCTGCCTGACGAGAGATGGGCCAGCATCCCTCTCTGCGCTGCAGTGATTTGACTAATTACTTCTATCTGCTCCAGCAGAGGAGCAGCCTTCGCCAGCCTTTCTGCTGTCTGAGTCCTGTCTGTCAGCATCAGAGAAGTGGGTAGAGATGGGAAACAATGTCCTTCTGGTTTGGGCAGTGGCATTTTGTCTGCTCTTCACCCCTACTCAGTGGCAGGTCCCAAAACCGAGAGTTCAGTGAAATACCAAACCCTAAAAGTTCAGTGTGAAATAGTATTGAGTTTTAAGCTGGAATTTTCTTTCAGCTCACATTTGATGAGCTCTCCTTGAGGATTTGGGGACTGAAGGGCCACAGATATCACCCAAAAACATCACCCAGTGTGGCTGGATAGAGGGCAAGAACAGGGGACACGTGGGGCTTCCAAAATGTTACACTCTCCCCTGAGCTGCTAAACAGGGCTCAGGACTTCCACAGCTGTTAATTAGAGGTGAATGTCATTAAAGTATATTAGAAGAAAAAGGCAGCTGCATATGCAAACTGATTATATTTTTACACTTGTTTAAAATCGTAACTGTGATTTTTAATTATAGTGGATCAAAGAAAAGAACCACATTAATCCAACACAATCACGTGCAAGCTGAGTTCATAACAACATTGTATTTAATTGGCAGTAAGCTCAGGCAACGTTAAATACAAATGAAAAGGACTGACACATTCTGAAGGCTAATTAATATGACAGACCGGCAGCAAATGCATTGTTTATTACTACTAATTTCCAGTGGCTGGTTCAACACCATTTTGTTGCCACGATCCCCAGTGCTGCGTCCATCAATGCATGATATTTAAAAGGAAAATTAAATATGATTTATTTTAAGGAGGAACAAAGAAGTTCAAAGATAATTAAATTACGCATTTCAAATACCAAGTTGCAGATAAAGAGCTTTAAAATGCAGGATTTTTCTCTTTCCAAGTGTAAGTCCCCTTGTTATGTGCATATAATTCACATTAATGTGGTACATCAGTGACAGAAGACACTTCTTTCCCTGCACATTTTAATGCAGTTAACAAATGGTGATTTTTTTTCAGGGCTGACACAACTCTCAGTGAAGTAAACAGAAGGATTACCTTCAGGACCCTCCCAGAGCCCAGCAACTCATTGGAAGAATTTCCCTTGGTTCCAGTGGGGTCTCAATCATATTTTTCAGATAAGGACCTGTTATCTTTTTTATCACTCTTAGAAAGTACTTAGCAAAAATAAGGAATATTCATTCAAGTAAAGCCTTTTAAATACAGTGTCCTGAAAGTTTGCTAAAGCTTTCCAGAGAGTCACATGCATTAGAATTCTCCTACCTGACTGCACCACCTTCCCCAGCAGGTTATGGACTGTAATGGCACGTATTTGTCACACCTTGTTACAGCCTTGGTCAATAGAATAATGGAATAATCAATCATCTATATTTTAGTGTGAGACAAAATAAATACAGTGCATAATAGTCAATCAGGTCTTCACCAAGGAAAAGTTGAACAATTACGGTGGTTGTCAGTGGTAAACTGCCTATGATAAGTATGCAAACATTGACCCCAAGTGTTACACTGAGAACATGGAAATTAAAACCATCTATCTTACTTGATTCAAAGTCTCCTAGATAACAAGGATGGTATTTAAGGAAAACCTTGGCTGGACCCAGATTGCTTCTTTCTGTTAGATTAGAATTAAATTAAGTCAAAATTTAGAAAATACTGGTTTAATTAAAGATAGTTCACTAGCTCATAAATTATACATTCTCTGTCCTGTTGCAAAGTGGAAGTTTGATATTAGTTGTCAGAGCTGCAGAGGATTCCTAAAGGTTAGTTCACATTTATATGCAGACTTCTGGGAACGAAGGACTAATTATTGAAGTTCCCAAATTGCTACCCCAGTCTGCTCAGCAAGTGCAGTCTCCCAGATTTCAGCAAAAACAGTGTTTTCTTCAGCAGCTTAGTACTAATAGGCAAAATAAGATGGTCAAAAGAGACCTTGGCCAAAAGCAGACATTGGCATGGAATCAAGAATGAAAATATTAATAATCATGTAGAAACTAATTACAAAAGTAAAAAGTCCAGCTATCTTGCATAGACCACAGAAAGGAAGAGTGTTTCAGTTTCATTAGCACAGCAGCAGAAGGAGAATCCTTGCAAAGTGGTTTTTTGAACTTCCTCCTGCTCATACCAATGTACGTCTATGTTCACTAAAGTCACATTCATTTAAATTAGAAAGGTGAAAAAAATAATCTAACAGTGAAGGCAATAATTCACTGAAACACACTTTGCCCTGCCCATATCCACAGTGGTGAGCAGAGGGGCATCCACCATCAATGCTTGCACTACTACCTTCTGAATTGACTACCATGCTGCAAAAGCTGCCATTACAGCCCACAAGTAGCCTGACAAATACTCCATTTGAGAGTGGAGCTACTCTGGGATACACACATCCTGGAGCTACTCTGGGATACACACATCCTCACCAGCTTGTGACCAGTAACAGTCACGTTTTCAATCAAAATGCCTCCAACACAGACTGACAAATGCTTGGCACTGAGACAGTGGTATCAGATGCCCATCAGTGCTGAGGAAGACTGGTGTAGATGAAGACAGAAGAGAGGTAAACTCCCTGGCTCCAGGGAATTTGGAGGAGAACTCGAGATGTTATTGATTCGCAGCACTGCTGAGAGGCTCCCTTGCTGCTAGGCAGCGCGGGCACTCAGGGAGATGAGCTCCTCCATCCAAAGTGCGCCTGTGATTGCCTGAACCAGAGTTGAAGATGCACATCAGTGCATCCTGAAATGATTAGAAAAGCTCCTTATATATTGACCCAGCAATTAGCAGGGTGCTGAGCAGCAGAGCAGGGAGCAAAGCCCTCTGGTAGAGCCTTCAGCTGTGTCATACCACACTGAGGGGACCTTCACAGAGCCACAAAAAACCCCTTTGACATGGTTTTAAAACCTGGGAGCTAATTTTTCAGATAAGCCATGATGAGATAAGCTCTGCTATGATCAGAAAGGGTGCAAGGCAGTGTCACACGAGGGAGAGAGATGGGAAGGATGTGAACTCTATTTAAGCGGTCCCACAGTGAAACAGTTTGCAGCCAGCACACAACTTACTGTCAGCTCTCTGTGAGCGGCTCCTTTGATTGTGCTGCTCTGTGAAGGAGCACTTGTCACTTTTTATTGAAGGAGAGGGGAAGAAAGCAAGGCAGCCTGTTGCCAGGAGAAAAGATGCCACTCACTTTAAGTTAAAATATAGACAGCTGCAATGCCCTGGCTGCTGGTGATCGAGGACCAGCAGAAGTGTGAAGGAAGTATCAATGCAGGGCAAGAAAAAGAAAACAGCAAGAGACTGGAGCGAGTGCAGAGCCCATGGGGCTCAGACTCCCTGTTGGTAGTGCCTGCAATGCCTGAGCATGCAGGAAGAGAAAACAGCAGCCATGGGCCCTTCCAAAGCCAGCAGCTCCCATCAGGCTGAGTCAGGGCGTGTTTCCACAGCCCTTGTACCCCAACACCTGTAGACACCTGGACTGGGATAAAACACAGACTCAGAGTGACCCACTGTGGGGAAGCATTTTAAGTCGTCTGTAATAGAAGGGCAACCAGTTTTTTGGCACTGCCATACTGTGGGCTGGTTACTTGTTATAGCAGGTTGTCCTCACTCAGCACGTGATGAGCTCTAATCGAAATAGAGAAGAGCTGTAGCACTGCACAGCCTGTCCCACAGCCTCTGCCTTCCCAGATCATCAAACTCAGTGAAATCCACCTTGCAGAGCTGGAAATCCCTCGCCCCAAAGCAAGACTATTAAAGCTCTGTGATTGTATATCTGTAACCCAGCAAGCAGAGGAAAACAGCCTGGGAAAGGTACAAAAGCTCAACGTGAGCATCCTTTTCCTCCCCCTTCCTTTGTGAGGATTCTGCTTGTTCAAGATAATAATCAGCAAACAGAAAACCCTGCACAAAGAGGCTCCAGTGGAACAAGCCCAATTTCCCCTCAGCCTCTCGTGCTTCTGGGAAGAGTTACTGTGGAATATTAAAAGGCACCAGAGGTGACAGTAGTAACCAAGAGGAGGGAGGAAATGACTCTGCAGGTAGGAGAGACAAAAATGCAAGGCAATATTACAGTATCTTGAGTACCATGAGACAAAGCATTTCCCAGTGGAACTGGGAAAGCTGATATTTACCAGCTGGATCCTGCAGATTGACCAATTTATTTCCATGGCTTTGTTGCTTATAGCAAAACAGAAAATATTTATAGCTACTGTTTTCCTCAATTCAGCTTCATCTTTGCCCAATCTGTCTACAAAACTGGTGCAAGACTCTTAGGTTGTACTTCCCCACCCACACCTTGCAAGGTGTTTTGCATTTCCTGGTCCTGGTGCAATGGCAGAAAGACTCCAGCATCTTGTCCCAACTACTCGACTTAAGGATCATATTCCTGTGCAATATAAGATGGTGAAGGGTCTGGAGCACAAGTCTTATGAGGGGGTGTTTAGCCTGGAGAAAAGGAGGCTCAGGACAGACCTTATCCATCTCTACAAAGGAGGTTGTAGCCAGGTAGGGGTTGACCTCTTCTCCCAGGTAACAAGTGACAGGACAAGACGAAATGGCCTCAAGTGGTGCTGGGTAGGGCGTTAGATTGGATATCTAGAATTTGGGAATCTCTGCTCTGGCACCTGAAGCACCTCCTCTCTTTCCTTCTTCACTGACCTTGCTGTCTGCAGAGCTGTTCTTCTCACATATGCTCACTGCTCACTCCAGCTGCAATCGTGCAGGGTTTTGGTTTTCTCTGCCCTTATTAAACTTGTTATCCCAGAGGAGCTACAACTGTCATTGGTGGGCTCAGCCTTGGCCAGCAGCACGTCCATTCTGGAGCCAGCTGGCATTGGCTCCACTGGACATGTGAGAAGCTTCTGGCAGCTCCTCATAGAAGATACTCCCGTAGCCACCCCCCCATCCCTCCCTCCCACCAAAGCCTTGCCACACAAACCCAATACAATGTTTGTATGATTCTAAGTGTAGAAATCACTCATGGTGAATCTGTCCTGCACTGATGATGAATAAAGTCACTAAAACCCCCCACCCACTCACTTTAGCGGCGTTAAAGCACGAGCAACTTTGTGTGCTACAATGGGCGGATAAGTGGAGGGCTGATTTTTCAGCTGGTCCTAGTCATGCTGTATTTTTCCTTTCCTATGAGCACAGGGGCTCACTCACAGATTCCACAGTGATGCTGCTAATGCCAGTCTGTGTCTCATGGTAGCACACAGTCATCCATCCAGAAGTGGAAAGCAGTTGCTAAGAAATTTGGCAACAGGCAATACCAATGTCACCTTCTAAACAGGCAACCAAGAAATGCAGGAGTAAACAGAAGAACAGCCTTTTCCCTGGAAGCAGAGGAAGGCAGCGGCTCCAAGTCCTACAGTATTGAGTTATCATCTGGACCTGGCTGCATTTCCCTGAAACTCAATTCTCTCCATCTCAGCCTCTAGCAGATAGGTGACATATGGATGTCTTCATGCTCCTGGCCGTCTTGCCAGAGGTCACAGTCATTTTCTATTCCCCTGGTAACTTGGGGGTGGTTCCTGGAAGCGTTGTGGACTCTTCCCATCCTACCTGCCTTTTGAGCTCATTAGCTCTCTGCTGTGCATCGACTTTCTGTGGAAGGACTTCAGGAGCAACCCTGGCAGCTTCAAAACCGTAGGATATTTTCCTACAGTAAAACCCCCATTTCTGTCTGGAGATAAAACGTGCCACAGGCACTAACCCCCAGCGGCATGCCATATCCCAGGGTGAATGGGACAAGACAACTGCAGCAGTGTCAAACACAGCATGGGAGCAGTGCCATGGTCTGTGGAGACAGGCAAGCATGTGGGGACATGCCACACAGAGCCCCTGGGGACACACAGCCAGAGCCATCACATCCCATGGCACGGCACTGGGGGAGCACACGGGGTGTGCATCCTCCGTGGGGCAGCCTGAGCTGAGGCAGCATCTCTGCTGTGTAAAGAAATGAAAACGCCTTTTCGCTGTCTTTTGAAGTTGCTTTTTTTCTTTTGTTTTTAAGGGAGAAGTCTGTAGATCTTGTCTGTCCCAGGAAATATGTTATAAAACTGCAATTTGCCTGTCTTGCCTCTCTCACCCTAGCATTGACCCTAAAGATGAACTCCCATGAACAAGTCTAATCCTGTTTTTCATGTTTCCCCAGGCTAATGAATATTTATGAATCGTTTCTCCAGAGCCAAAGCATGGCCCTTACAACCAGCCATGATAGTTCAATTTGTTTGCTTGCCAATTCTTCGAATTGTTTTTTTGTTGTTGTTCTTTTTGAAACTTAGAGGAAAAAAAGAATCTCATTCCCAGTTGGTTCTTATCAAAATGTGTGGGGTTTTTGTTTGTGGTTGTGTTGTGTTTTTTGTTTTGTTTTTTTTTAACTCAGCTGGAGCTTGGAGGCTTTCCAATCGGTTTGAATGATTAATGTGGTGCCACTGACTTGTTTTGTGTTTGTATTAACAAAAAAAAAGAAAAAAAAAGCACAATCCATGTTTTCCAAAAAGCCAGTTAGGTATCTCTGATTGACCATGCCATGTACGTTTTAAATTGTTCTTTGTGTGCACAAAATGTATAGCAAAAAGGAAGCATTTCCACAGAGATGAATGGAACATTCAAGGTTAGAGACACAGGCAAAATACCGCCTCTCAGCAAGCTGTGTATTAGACTATAATCATTGCAAAGCCAGGTCTTAATATCTTACATTTATTTAAGGGAAAAGATTTGTTCTTTTCCCTGCTATTTATTTAGCTAGTCTAAATTCAGTTTGAATAGCAAAACAGCTTTCCCAGTTTAGCTGCATCACCAAGTCAAGGTCATTCCCCTCAGAGAAAGATCAAGATCCTCTGTAAGGGAGAAAAAAAAAAAAGAAATTACTCTCTCCCCCTGATTGATCTACTGAACAGCATTAGCGAAGGGTAAGAGATATCTGAACATGCTCTGCAGTCCATTGATGGGCATAGTGTTTTTTGGTGTGAAACAGAAGGAAGTTATGCCATTACCTTGAGGGAAAAAACTGTTCCTTTAGTGGTGTTTGGAAATATAACAGGGTTGTGAACAGGGGAGGATCTTGAAGGACTCCTACAAGCTGCGTGTTTGTGAGTCAATAAAGTGGTAAAGAAATGCAGCTCTATTGATTTGCATTATGTGCTGCTTCCCAGGTGAGAGTTCAGCCTTTTCTAATATTTTAATGTTATAATAATATCTGTAAAATAATGTCTGTAGAAGTTTGACAGCACTTAATGTATAGCATGTATTTTTATAGAAATAATAACTCTGTGCTTAAACTCGTTAGACTAAAACGTGCCATGTAACCCCATCACTCAGAGACTGTTTGGCAAAGCACACAGGGGTACACCCAGCAAGGGGAACTTTCACACCAGCCAATATATACTGCATTATAAACCCCCAACAACAAAAACTATAATATTAATTTTGGTGATTTTATCCTTCCGTCAGAGAAAAAAAAAGGTCACTTGAAAGCCTGAGACTGAAGGGCAGCTTTTCCCAGATCACCTTGCTGCAAGGAGACAGACCATTATCAGGGACCCAGAAATTGTTCCAAGGGTTAACATTACTCACAGCATATTGAGGGGGAGGAGGGTTGTCCACATGCTCAGCATTCCCCAGGGTGTGGAGATGGGAAAGTGGGCTCAGCTGTAGCAGCGTGGCCAAGGGACGGTGCTCCCAGTCCAGGGGCACTGTGGGATCTCCAGGGCAGGAGCCACTTCCTCTGATTTATTTGAGCAAGAGCAAATACAGCTGAACCCCAGAGAGGCAAGTGACCATGAACTGCATTTAGGGCAGCACTGCAAAATGAGCACTGGGCAAGAATGCCTGTGCCTGAGGAGGCTTTAGCCAGAGTGCCCTGAGGAGGTGGCACCACCAGGATGATTTACTCACTGGATTCCAATCCAGCCCATGCAGGAGCCCAGTACTGCCTGACTCTGGAGCACACAGAGAGAGCCCAGAGCCTCCGTGGCATCTCCCTGCCCATGCATGCACACATATGTGTGTGTATGGACAGAAAATACACATACACACACTCTTCAGTCCCTGACCCATTTAATCAGCCAGGCCTTGAAACTTTCTGTGGCAGGAATACCTGGAAAAGGTCTGGGAGGGCTCAGTTACTTTTAAATTGTAGCTCATTTTTTTATCCACTGAAAGTTTAACCAGTGATCACTGTGAAAACAACTGTTTTACCCACAGTGAGCTCTAAGATCCAGGTGGCTCAGCACCTCCGGAGGACTGAAGGTGCTCTTGGTTTCTCCACCGTGCTCACAGGTAAGCAGTGCTGGCCCCAGTAGGTGTTGGTGGGGCAGGGGACTGCTCTCAGAGTGGCTCGAGGGTTTGAGGAAGGGCCAGCACAGCTTAAACTCTTCTGCTGGCAGTGTCCTGCAGAGACCACACTGCAAAATGGGCTAAAACAATCTCCTCTGCCTCCCTGTCTGGCCACTGCCCAGGCCAAGGACAGAACAGCCCTACTGTCACCTGCAAGTAAAGAAAATAACAGTAATAACAATCTGTCTCCTTTGCCAGCTCACTCAGATCACTGGCACCCCATTTCATGGGGGGCAGATCCCCACAGCCACATTCTCTCCGCTAGTAATGACAAGTCAGTGGGCTCACATCACCCTTATGGAGATACCCAAAGGGGGAGTGATGCAAACCAGAACCCAAATCTTAATGAACCATTAAGGAAAAACACTGCAGAAAGCCCCATGAGATCCCTGCCTGCTCCTCTGGTCTGTGCACTGGGCAGCTCCAGCAGCACACTGCTGGTTATCAGTGCTGCAAATCAAAGCAGAATCAGCATAATTGTTCAGGTCTGAGGTTTGTTTTTACTGAGGTAGTATACCAGCTAATGACACTGGGGGTTTTTTATATCACGGCAGCCTAATTTCCAACACCTTGCTCACCTATGTTCAGTCGCAGCCACATTAATGGCAACTTTCTTCGAAAGAAAACCAAACTGTTCCAGGAACAAATCTGAATTCAGCAATATTTCTGTCAATCCAGTGGGCTGCCTTTTCTTCTGCCTTCCTCAGGAGACAATCATTGCCTGCTGGGACTTTATGCATAGATTGCTAACTTGCTGTGCATATGCTGATGCAAAGAATGAGCTTTGTAATTTAAATAACAGTCTGTGGAATAGATGACAAACACGGTCATTCACCCAGCTGCAGAAAACTGACAGCGAAGGCTCCAGCAGGCAGGTGGAGAAATGTATTGCTTTTTCAGGGAACAGACACACAGCCTGCAGCCATGGCCATCACTTGCAGAACACCATATGCAAAATAAAGCAGAACATAACAAACATCCCAAAACAGAAGGGTTTACACAGTATCCTGCTCAGAGAAGAGAGGCCTTCTGCCCTTTACTGCCTACTGCCATTCCACATGACTGGATCTTCAGTCCAACTCTGATGCAAAGAGGAGATGTTCCTCCTTGCTCAGAGATTGGAGAAATAAAGTGGGATTTGATAAAATGCTGGTAGTGGTCCCTGGAAAGGGCAGTTGGGGAAGACCCATCAGCTCAAGGGTGACAGCACCTCTCTGCCAGGCAGTGTCATATCCACCAGCACTTTCTGCATCGGCAAGGAGCTCCCTCAATCTCCAAACTGGGCCTTTTGCCCCTGGACACACTGATTTACCTCTAGGCACAAGCTGCTGACTGGTGGTGTGTCCCACAGTCCCCCCACGCCTGCACTGACCGTCCTGGGAACCCACAGTTGGACCAGTGCATTGGGAACACCCCTGAGAAACAGCCCTGTGCAAGAGGGTCACACTGCAGGAGAAGCTCTGACAGACCCTGTTAGCAGGCACAGAGCCAGGGAGAGCCCTTCTGGGGATGGATGGGGCTCACAGGTAAAGCAGAAGAGGGTGTGGGTGGACAGGAACGTGGATCAAGTCTGGGCAGAGCCACAGTACTGCATGACAGAGCTGGGCCTGGTGAGGATTTATCTTGCAGAGCAAGCCAAGGGCTCTGCAGACAATAAAAATGACAGAATACAGAAAATAACTGTAAATACCTGTTCGGGTAAAATAAACCTCCCTAATCTGCTATGTCTCATTTGCATAACAACAAAGTCTTTGTTGTTTTTTTTAAGGTTGATAAATACCTTTTCTTTTTGAAAAGAAGTAAAGTCTCTGACAAGGCCTTTAATCATCAAATCAGTATAAACAACATTATAATACATTAGACTTGGAAATGATAATCTGTGATTATGCACCAACTAATTAAATTAGTACTGACAGCTTTCAAAGAGTAGGAGAAAAAGGCAAAATATACCCCTTACTTTCAGGAATGATTTTCCCTAGTGAAGACAGATGAGCTGTAAGTGCTTTCTAGCTGGGAATGAGGATCCACGCAGGAAACTCCCACACCTAAAACACAACCCCTCCTAATGCTTGCCAGGAAACCCATTTCACAGGCAGGAGATAAGCTGGCTCATCTGTGAGTAATAAGCAAATGAAACCCAAGGTGTTTGCCCTGGAAAAGACCAGGTACACCTGCTGTGTCACTGGGCGAGCGCTTCCAGCCTTCTGGAAATAACTTGAGTTCCATTGTTCAGGAAGATGAAAGCCTTCACTTGGCTGGAGAACAGCATAAAAACAATTCATAAACAGGAGCAAGACAAACTGTATTATGCATAAGTAGCATTAATACCCTTTTGAGGGTTCTTCTAATAATTTAGTGTTGCTATGCAACACACAGGTCCAAACCTGATTCCAGTAACAGCAACAAAGCAGATCCTCTGCTGGCTTTTTTAGGACCTGGAGAGACCCTGCACAGACCCTGATGATTACATCCAGCACAATGTCTCAACTGTATGTTGCCAAGTGAACTGGGGTTAAAATGCAGCATAAGCATCTCAACCACTGCTTCACACAGCTGTGTTTCCATGCCAGGGGATAATAGCAATTGTGGAAACAGAAACACCTCCCAACCCAAACTCATGTCATATAAAACACTTGTCAACTTGTCAAGATGTTACTTTATATAAATGAGCTTAATTTCCATGTTAATAACACTAAAAATCATGGTGTGAGAGGGAGAGAGGAGACTGAGGAGCAAGTGAAGTGGGGAGGAGACAACTGAAACTTCCATTTGAAACCTTGTCAGGTGTGGGAATTTTGAAATGTTTCAATAAGCTCAAAATAAAATCCATCCATTAATTTTACTTGCATTTCATGGCAGAACTATCTAGTTACACACCAGCCTTTCATATTCTGGAAACTCTTGCAGGTGACTGCATTTTGCTCATGACAAACCTTGACTATTGTGATTTTGCTTTTTCATTACTAAAGTCCCACCTGTGCCTGCAAAAGCCAAACACACCATAGAGTGAGTTCATTGCTCTGCCAAAAGCCTGCAATAGGCTCTTGGCCAATCCAACCATCTTACTCTTTCACAGCACAGATCTGAGATTTTCAGAGCATTTTTGTATATCACCTTTTGCCTTCAGATGGTGATCTCTCACTTCTTTGAAAGCTTCAACTGCATGGTTGTGTGTAGGCACGTTCCCATGATTAGTGGGCTTGGGGTGAATATAGGGAGAGACTTGGCTGGAACAAAACCAGTCAGCTACATGTGTTTATAGGAGAGGAAAGCTGGGGAACGAGGGGAATCAAACTGCTAATATCCATTAAAAAACTAAAAAATGAAAAATCAGTTTGCAGTGCAAATGGCAGCAGCCAACAGTCTCAGTCATCCCACATTGTCACAGGTCATTTTGATTTAGCTGCCCATCCATAGCACAGAAAAATCAGCAAAGCTTGCGAGCTCAGTCCAACAATTCATCTTAGGAGACAGCAGAAAACAATATTTTCTGGGTTTAATTACATTGTAATAATGGCCTGTGTCACCAGTTCAGCATTTGTGTTTTCCAGAGTGTTTTAGGGTTGAAGTAAAAGGAAAAGTAAAGCTTTCATCTGACTCTTTGTACTTGGCCATAGCACATCCCTGCAAAGATGCCCAATCAATTCACTTGTGCATGAAAGGACAGATAGAGCATCCTTCCCCAAGGGCCCCTCCTAGCACAGTGAGGAGCAGAGATGACTTGGAAAGTGATAATTAAAAGAAAACTTACCCAGGACCTGTAGCCCCTCTGCAGTTGCACATATTTAGAGAAGTGTGGGCACAGGTCTCTCTTCTTCCCTCTCCCCTTTCCCAGAGCCCATGGCTGGGCTTTTTCAGAAGCAATGCAGCCCCAGAACAGAGCTCCAAAGATGCCACTGAGCACAGACAGGGATGTTTTCTAGAGACCCCTTTCCTCTCCACAGAGCTCTCACCTGGGCCATGAGGGATGTAGATCCATCAGGTGTGCAAAACACTCAACTTTTAGAGCCACAAAAGCCAACTTTCCATCCTTCTAATATACATCAGATAAACAAACCGATCGTGGAATAACAAAGTATAACCAGTGCCAGAAAAAGTCCTGCAGCCAGCAAGTATCTCCTGCATATTTTATCTTATAATCCACTGCACTAATACTTCACCACCACACCAAGCAGGTGGAAGTTTGAGGGCCATTGAGCACTGTGAATTTTCCCAATGCATCACAATTACCAAAACACCTGTGCTAAATAACTTTGCGCTGAGCCACTGTGAAAATTCACAGAGTGCTCAATAGCCCTTGAAATTTCTCATTTCTAACTGGCAGTGGAGTGGCTGAGTGCTCACACATCACACCGCGGCGCCGTGCGGGTGCGCACACCCCCTCAGGACCTCGTAAAGGCCCCTTTCTCCTCAGCAGGATGTTATGCCGTCCCTGTGATTTTCAGGCTGCTCCTACTTTGTCTCCACAATTACACTCACTTGGAGCTGGTGAACTTTTGTGTGAGCGGACTCCAAGCAGAGTCCCTCCTTCCCAGCCCAGCCCAGCTATCTGTGTAGCTTTCCTTTTCTTCTTGCATAGCCAGGACAGAGGCCAAGTTGGAGGCACAAAAAGCCCATGGGCCATGACAGGCTGAACAAGAGCTAGGGACTGGTATCTCCATGCTCCCCATCCCATTTTCATGCAGACACCAGAGAGGGATTAAGGGCTCAGCAGCAGCTGAGGACAAGTTCAGTCCTGGGATGCACAGAGCAGGGCAAGGGTCAGGGGATGGCCAGGAGCTCCTTAGTTCTGGTAGAAGACATGAAAGACTGCACAAGCCTGTGCTGCATCCAGCTGAAAAAGAGGGCAAGAATAAATTGGAGGGGTTTCAGCAGGCCAAATCAAGAAGAATAGGAGTTTGATAAACCTCCCTTACAGCGGGGAACTAGAGACATTCAATCCATTTAGTCTGTCCCTGGGAAGGTTAAGAGGTGACTCGAGAGTGGTCAGCAAATGCCTCTGCAGAGAGAGGAGTAATAAGATGAGGCTCTTTAACCTGACAGACGAAGGCATCTTGAGATCCAGTGGCTGGAAACCAAAGGCATTTGTACAGAAAAATAAATCTGTTCTTGGTGCAGAACAATTAAGATAATTAATTAACCACTGGAACAATTTACCTGAGGATGTGACAGATTCTCTGTCACTTCAGCTCTTTAGATTGGACCTCTGTGGGACATCTGAACTCCACCAGAGCATCTGGTTTTTGCAGGGGAAGGGGAAGTCACACAGGAAAAACTGCTTTTGTGGGCTATTGTGAGCTCCTTCTGCAGAGCTAGTCCAGAACTGGAGATCTTTGGAAGTCAGACAGCAGTAGCAGCCAGATGCTGCTGTATTAGACACAAATATAGAAGTAATAGCACAAAGAAGTGAGAACAATTTAGGGAATATAATGCATCTCATTAGATGTTCCCCGAGCCTTACAGGGCAGTGCAGAGCTGTGCCCAGTCCTGCTCTCTGCCACTCTGCTGCTCAGAGAAGAGCAGAGCAGAAGAAGACCATCCTCCCACAGCACAACATCAGCTTCTCCCTATGGCCCCCACCACTTATTTGTACCAAGTTGCCATGATAATGAAGTTGAAATTCTATAGCCATTCTGTTGATACAAGTACTATAAACCTAATTTTCAGGTTTGCTTAGCTCATGACTAAAAGGTTCACTGCACCTCTACCAACCTCCAGCTGAAATACAGATTATTTTTCAAGAAATGACTTTTTAGAGGTCCTAGGCTTTTATGTTACTTCCTGTATTTTAGAAAAAGCATGTTTTGGAGCCCTTGACAAAAATAAGACGTGAATTTCAATGGTCCAAACTTAAATGTGTTTTAGAGTTACTGATGTTTAAATATGATTATTTTTGCTACATTAGCATGGAAATCTTGGGACAAAAGCCCTATTTTCTCGTGTGGTTTTCTAGTAACTAATACTCTAGACAATTCTGATTATAAAATAATATAAATACATCAATGCAGTAATACAAAGGAAAATAATTAAAAAACTCCAACCAACCAGAACAGAAACAAGCATTGTACATATATGCAAAACAGACAGGGAGGATTAAAACCTGGCTGGACAGGCACAACATCCCCCCTTTCCCTAAGTGGTTTGTCACATACAGACTCATCAAAACAAGAGGCAAAAGAATCAAGAAAACCAAGCTCTGGAAAACTAACTTTCTGCTTAATCCACAATTAATGAGGCTGCCTGGAAGATTCCCATCTCCACAAAAGCAACTGGATAAACCCAAGTCCCCCAGACAGTCCACTCACAACCTGTGCTGAGGGCCAGTGAGCCCAACCTGGTCCCCATCTCCTGCTGCCCAGCCCCTGCTCCATGCTGGGATTCAGCAGGGCAGGATGGGCTCCTCCTCAGGGCACACACAGCCTGTGTGGGATCCAGCAGTATCACCAGGACCTGGGATTTTCCCAGTCTGGCTCTCCTGGGGCCACAGGAATCTGTTAAATATGCTCTTGCTCTCTGCTGCTGCTCATCCTCTGACAACATGACTGTGACCTCAGTGCTGCTTCACAAACTGTCAAAAAACTGCCTGAACAATCAAACAATTTACGTTTTCCTCATATTTTGTTTTATTGTTAGGAAATACCAAAAAAACGTTACCTTGATCTGACTATGTAAAAGACCTATTTAACTAACTGAGCAGGCTTCAGTTTTCTTTAAGCAACCCTAAAAGGGTAGTGTTGCAATTAACCATAAAACAACCAGTACTGCAGCCAAAGACCATTGTAGACTGTCCAGAAGTCTTGTGACTTCACTATAATGCACTGAGAAGGACTAATCAAAGTCCCATTATAACTATAACAAATTAAGTGACCTCAGCCATTAGGTCAATGTCAACAATAGTGACTCTCAAATGTCTGACTTGGAAGGCTTACACAGATGCTATTCCCTCTGTAGGAGCAAGAGACCACTCCAAATGTCAGTGGAAGGTTGTTTGGTTTTTAATAGGCACCTGAGTTTTATTTGGCTGCCTTCTAAATTATTCCTCCCTCCTTTCCTATTAGGTAAGCTTTCAGATCTTACACAGAGGGCTCTCAGGCTCTTTGTTCTTCAAGAATTCTTTTCTAATTAAAAAAAAAAAATAATAAAAACACACAAAACCCTCACATCTGCAAACAGAAATGCAGGAAGACAGCCAAAAATCAGATCATGAGCATTAACATTTAACTGTTGCTGTATTTCACTGTGTTCCTGTACACATCTTGTAGAAAGGCAGACGCCCTTATGCTCTGTGTCCCCTGGAAGTAGGCAAGTACACATGCTCCATCCATAATTAATGGCCCAGCTTTTCCAAAAGCACTAACAACTGCATCTGCTGCTGTCTGTGGAGGGTTTGACCCTCAAGGTTTTGCTTCACCAGACTATTGCTCTGCCTGCAAAGTAGCCACTTAGGACATGCTGGAGCCAGGCTTTATCACCTGGATCCCGGATGGATGCAAGCCAGGAGCAAACACAACCACACTTGTCCTCTGAAATCAATGCTGTCTTTGGCACCTGTTTCGAGGGCAGTGAGCTTGGCCTCCAAACACTCAGGTTTCCAAGGCACTCTGCTTAGGCCTCCCAAAGCCTCCAGCAAGCTGAGAACCCTCAGCACCCCTGCCAAACTGAATTACTACGTGGTTTCAAGTCGTTGTACCACCCAGAGGACAGACACACCACAGACACTGCAGAGCTGTGCCTGCACCGGTCAGTCAGCACTTCACCTCTCAGCAGGGCAGCAGCGATGCTCCTAGCAGGCAGGTAGCTACTAAAAGACATCAAAAGCCACCTGGAAATGGGCTGATTGGTTTTATTGGTTTGTTACCTGGTCCGTGGAGTGAGATATGCCCTGAGTATATTTGTTCTGCTGAGGTAACCAGAAAGAAAGCCTCCCCAAAGCAGACTCTCTACTGCCAGCAGGCTGACTCCAGTGAGTTTTTGATTTTTAAGAGAACACAAAACTGTTGGCTAGTGCAGACTCAACCTGAAAACAACTCTCCATTCCTTTTTCTCATGGCTTTTATTTGTGATTCTCTCCACACAGTAAGACAGCCCCCTCTTGTGCCCCCTTGGGAGGCTTCTCAACAAGAAAAATAAAAGCTTGGCTGCACAAGAAGGCATTGGAGGTTCTGGATGTGACCTAGAAGAGCCCTCCATGCCAGGGCCTTCCACAGCTGGTGGACCCACAGGTGCTGCAGGCAGATGCTGGCAGCTGCCCTCAAAGGCAGCCAGAGACACAGCTCCCCACTGTCCATCATGCCCCAGCTTTAGTTGACAAGGTGCTGTTAGGTCATAGGTTTGACTTAATGATCTCATAGGTCTTTTCCAACCTAGTTGATCCGGTGTAATTCTGTGATTCTCTGTGTGATCTTCACTGTCTTCACCATTCATTCTCCTACAGACAACCCATTACAATTCTTTAGTGAAATGTGAGGGAAAAAATATAAAAAATAAGGTATATCTTGCATCCTCCTCAGACCACTTCCTTGTTCTCATCAGTGGCTGTGGAAGTCCACCAACAATATCTAAAAGTCAGGCTCTCTAGATCACAAACAGTCTCTAAGGTGATTCCCTCTGAGAATAGTTCTTCATTGCCAAAGGCACTGAAGGCTTAGGACAGACACTAAAAAAAGGTTCCACTGCTAAAGCAACAAGTTGAAATGTGCCCTGAAGCTCAGTACAACTGATTTATTTTCCATAAGTATTTTGCAAGTTTTACTTTGCTTTTCCACCCATCACATGAAGCCACTCAGCAGCAATGACTGCCATGGGCATGGCAACGTTTTTCAGTTACAACAAAGCATTTTGCAGAGGGGAGACCCCTGACAATAACACCCACAACTGTAGAAATTAAGCTTTTTTGTCAAGAAGACTCCAAATGAGTCCAAAAGACATGGGTTAGAAAAATATGCTTGATATGCTGAAATGCTTGTTCTGCTTCTACCTCTGCGTTGTCTGTTTCTTTCGGGGTTGATGTGATTCTTCTGTACTTTGGAGATCTCTGTAAAACTCTAAAGGGATGACATGAAGGGAACAAAGCTGGATAAAAACCTAGAGTACTTACCAAACTGACAAAAAAAACCAAAAAGCAAAAAGAAAGAAAACAGCAAGCCAAGTCAAATATCTGTCTACTTTTGTGTGCTTTGTTTCAGTAAGTTTACTTTATGATGCATTTGTAACAAACTGGGGTGGATAATGAGTATTTGCATCACAAACTTCTGTGTGTTTAAGAAATCACTCATGTTCCACAAGGAAGGGTTGGATAACAGAAACAGAGCCCTCTCATTTGCAAAAGTGTTTGGTGGTCTAAGCATGAGTGGAGATCTCTCAAGCAGCACTGAACTGAGCTCTAGCAATGAAGTCATGTCGGCACCAAAGCGTTCCAGCCCTGTGGAGACAGCCCACCCCACTGCATTCAATCCTGCCAAGATGTTCTGGAAAAACATCTCTGCGTACATGACAGTTTTGGGGCAGTTGCCTCCCAGGGGGATGGCCCAGGAGACACCCACCCCTGGGTGGGCCAATAGGTCTCCCAGAGGATGCTGCCAACCCAGTCCTAAAAGTCACATGATGGCAAATGTCTGAGGCTGCTGAAGTCTAAGCATCTAACTCATTGAGCTCAGTGATAATACTTCAGTTCAGGGTCAGGTCTAACTCTACCAGATCACCCAGGCTCCTTTCGATGTCCCAGCCCAAGATCTCCAGGCTTTGCAAACCCAGAGGAAAACATCCCCTGTCACAAGCTGCTCACATTTCCAACTGAATGTCAAGTGAACAAATGCAAAAAGGGAAGCAAGCAGAGGGTGATATCACATTAAAACAAAAGAGGCTTTGCAGATGAGTTCAGTGCCCATGCAACCCTAGCATTTCTCTAGTTCCCTAAACATTCTTAATATTTAACTTGTGATTCTATAAGGAGCCAGGTCACTATGAAGATATTAGAGTTTCCAAAAATTCAAGACTTCCACATGCTAATCCCTGGCTGTGCCTGTCACTTGTCTCCTTCAGCCAGGATAAGGAAATGCCCCAGGGAGGCAGGGAGCAATCACACCTCCCCGCCTGCTGCCCACCCTTCATCCAGGAGCTGCTCCAGAAACGATAACCGCAGTGCTGGAGAGGGCATCTCCCATGTGACAGGCAGCTGGAAATGAGCTGAACAAGCAGGAAAAAAGCACCTAGGATTAAATTGCAGGAAAGCTGCAGGTGTTATGATAATTGTAAGAGTTTGGCAAACCATGGGAACAGCACGTTTCCAAAATGACAGCACAGGCTTTTATACTTTCATTGCACATCTGTGCATCCCTGTCTCAGCCACCCTTCCAGGCATTTTGAAAATACACCAGAGCCACACAAAACCTTTGAGTGAAGTTCCAAACAGGATCACAACCCACTCTGCTCTCTCACACCGAGTAGACCAGCTGCTGAGGATGGGAATGTGTAGCACAGTGAGAGGTGGCTCCAGGGGAGGCTTCATGGTGCTGTGGCCATTACAGAACTGGGAACCTGTCCCTGCTGGACACTTTGAGCTATTTGGACTGATGAATCCCTCCCAGCTATACAGGAGACAAGAGCATAGCATGCATTTCATGCCTTTTGCAAACTAGCCCTTAAGGAAGAAGTAGACAACAGGAAAGGTTTCCACTTCTGATGACTCCAACCCCTTATCATACATTTTTTTTTCATTTTTTCCCCCCCATATTGTCTAACAATTTCCAATTTTCCAAGAACTTCCATGTAAGGATATAGATTTTTTTCTGCTATAAGGTCCCAGCAATAGAGCAACATTTATTACAGCCTGTATTTCCCCATCTCTCTCAATTCTCCTATGGAAGGGAAATCCAAGCAAGTTTACCAGCTTTTGCTTTTCTGTGCATCCTGTTAACACACATTACCATCTCCCCCTCATTAATCCTGCAAAGGAGCACTTGCAATGTACTTAAAATGGTTTCCCTCCTTTACCAGCTCCCTGCAGTGCCGTCCAATTTCTGATCTGAAGAGCAGTCAATAAACAAGCTCTGCCATCCGCTGAGGTTCCAGGCTGCCCAGTCAGAACAGCAAACCCCAACCTGCTGTGTTATTACCCGACGACAGCAGCCGGCCTTGGCGCGGCTCGCAGTGCCTGATGCCGGGCTTAGATGTTTGTATTTGAGTAACGAAGCAGTGTCGGCCTGGGAAGTCAGCAGGGCTGGTCTGTGCCAAGCCACACACAGATTCTCTCGCCGAGGACCGGAGTTCCCATCGCAGAGCACTCTCGCCAACTGGTTGTGTGTCATTATTTTAATTGCTCAAAACAGCGAATGGGCGGATTTCTGGCTTGTCAAGGCCATGGTAGAGAAAAGAGACATTATTAATCTCTCCAAACCCTAGCTGGTGAGTGGGTCCTTAAAACAGCTGAACAGCAAGGAAAACACACTCGGTAAGCGGGCAGCCTGCCACGGCGAGGGACAGCACGGGCCACAGCTCAAAGGGAAGGTGCTGCCGGCTGGTGAGCTCAAGCTGTTAAATAAATAATGCTAAAAAGCCTGGCAGGAGGGAGCATAAACAGAAGGTGCTGCTCCATCTCATATACGTTTTCTTGAGGCACCACAAATGTACTTTATGGGTCCCTGAACTGGCAATGCCAGCAACTGTTTGTGCCAATGGGGTGTCACCAGCGCCTGGCCTGCAGGACACAAGAGGCATTCTCTGATGCTACCAGTGAAAAGGGTTGCTTGGCTGCCCTGGAACAGGCCTGAGGAGCCTGTGGGGAGAGTAAGGACTGTATAGACAGGCTCCGTTTGCCTCTCCCACAGCCCCAGGGATTTGCACTCTCTGGCATACCTGTGCTGACAAGTTGACTATGGAAAAGGAGCAGGATGTGATAGAAAGAGCTGGTTTGCAGGTAGATGCGAAGAGGAATCCCATCTCATCACAGTGAGGTTTTTAAATGTATTTTAAATTAAAACCAAGCTAATTATTCAAAGGTGTTGACAGAAAGGGGCTGTATGTCTTTGCAGGGAAGCACCACTCACCCATCCAGGATTTATTCTTCTGTTACCTACCTCCCTGGGTCACTGAGCTCCACTCACTGCAGAGAGCACACTTCCACAGAAGAGCAGTTCAGTCCATGGTGTTCCTCATCACACAAAGGAAGGTACCCAGTTGGAAGAAACAGTTTACTCAACCCACCCACTGGCAGAAGAAGATGCAGGAGTCCCTGAGAGACAGTGTCCCCATCTTCTCAGCCTGCCCTCATGCCACCATTTTCCCTGCCTTTAACTCCCTCCTGCGAGGTCTGGCCAGCAGCTCAGCCAGTAAATCTGAACCCAGGTTTGCCTCACTGCACACTCACTGCTGGACCCCAGCTGCTCTCCTGCTCCCCTTGCCCATCACAAAACCACCCAGTCAGTCACACCACTATCCAAAACCAGTAACTTTTGAACTTAAAATCAGATGCACAGCAAAATCAGCAGCACGTTCGGGCTCTAGCCAGCACAGCACTGTGCCTTGTAGGTGATGAGCAGACTCTGCTCCAGCGGGCAGCAAAACCAAACAGCTGCCAAATGCAGAGTCCCTCCCCACAGATGTTCTCAAATATGCGTTTGGGTATTTCAAGAGCACAGCGCTCAGACCAGCACCCAGAAGGAAGTGCATCACAGAGCCAAAACTCTCCCAGACAGCACACTGCCTTTTGCTAAGTCTTAAATCCTTCTTAACCAGAGAAGTGCAAGAAGCAGATTTGAAATAAAGGATGATAGTGGTCACTCAGCAGGGGACTGCATTATCCTAGGTGAGCCTCCCCCAGGAGGCCAGCAGAGATCATTAGAGGAATTGCTTGTCCTTATTTAAGCCTCCCCAACTCTACCAGGAGCCCAGTTGACCTGCTGTTACCTGGTGGGTAAGCACAGATAGAAGAGACTCATTACCCTAAGCTAAGGCATTGCAGGTCGCTGTGCCTCCTAAGAAGTAAAAAAGATAAAAGATTCCCAATTTTCCTGCTTCCTGAGAGCAGCAGCCATTTTACACATCCATAAAGCAGGTCTCATCTGAGCAATTTGGCCTATACAATAAATAGCCAGCACTAACTAGCTGCCAGCTTAACACTAGCAAAAATGTTATATTCCTTCTTCAGTCCTATTTTTAAGCACTGACATTAGAAGAAAAGACACAAGGGAATTAAATCTGTGGGAAGTCTTTAAGAGAGAACACATTTCTTCCACCTGCATTTTGCAGATAACACCTTAAATTTCCAGCTTTTCTGATTTATTCCCACTCATTTTTCTATTGTACTACCTACCCAATGAATGGCGTATTAGCAGACTAGGCAAAAGCTGCAGACACCTCACAGGTAGACAGTCCATCCTCCACATGAAGGTGTCTTTTCAGTAGCTGCCTTCCAGCTCACCCCCACAGTTTTGCACCCCTCTCTGAAACAGCAAAGTTCTTGCTCCTACTGAGCCCTCAGGTGATGCACTTCCCACCTGATCTGTCTGAATTAGCAACTTGGTTACTTTTAATAGATGTTTGTCTTGGTTTGGTTTTCCAAGTGAGTATTCAGATTGGCAGCTGCAGTCAAGAAACAATCCCAGAAAGTGGTAAATAGGCACAGAGGAGGTAATTAAACTAAAGGGTGTCCCAGCAGAGTAGAGACATGCAGGAGAACTAGGCAGTCCTATCAAAACCACTACTGTCAGCCAAAGACCTGTCTGGAGGAGGAGGAAGGAGATGGCTCCAACTCTCTTGCAGGAAAGTCAGCTGCAAAGGAGAGCAGCTGCTCTCCTCGGGTAGTGTTTTAAACAGGGAGGCCTTTTCAAGACCTTCTCCTTATAATCTCTGTGCTCTATGACTGCGCTTTCCTCGTTTTTTGCTTGAGAAAAGGCTGATGCTCCATGCCAAACACTGCTGCCAGGAAGTGACACATCCCCAAGAATATCACTTGGATGTTTGCCAGGGCCCTTCCACACCTCCCTTGGCAGGGCACTGCTGGTGCTGCTGGTGCCCTAAGAAAGGCTGTCAGAGCCCATGAGTCACTGGCTTGATTAAGCCTGGCAATTCCTACCAAGTTGGACCAGGAAAGACAAGTGCTCTGGATCCAGAAGGCGCACAGTAAATCTTGGGCATGGAGTTCGGGCTACATCACACCAGATGTTTGCACGGTGTAGGGTCAGCTTGAGTCTCTCTGCCCCAGGTAGTGCTGGGGCATGCTAACAGGCATTTCACAAGAAAGGTCTCCTTAATTAGTAAGCTGGTTATGGTCACTGATAACACCCTACTCCCAGGATGGCCTTCCTCATTCACAAAGCCCATGCCACAATTCTCCTTCTTCAGTGCATTGCAGCAAAGCAAAAGCCGAAGCATAACTGAGGAGCCCCTGCAATGAGGGGCTGTAT
Organism: Manacus candei; assembly: GCF_025592945.1. Lineage (NCBI taxonomy): Eukaryota > Metazoa > Chordata > Aves > Passeriformes > Pipridae > Manacus > Manacus candei. The sequence continues at coordinate 8,791,489 of NW_026138073.1, forward strand.
CTGCTCAGAGGTGCTGATACAAAGCTTAGGTGGAGCCCAGAGCCTCCAAACCTGCCCCATTGAGATCCCTCTCAATGCTGCTGCAGCACCTGAAAGTCTCACGGTGGCTTAACCTGGTGGCAGGGCAAAGGGCTCCTCACCGTCAGCAGGGCTGGCCCCAGTGCTGTGCGGCGGGTTAAATAAATGCCCCACTGCCATGCTGTGAAATGCCTGAAGTACCATGGTTTCCTCTGCTGCTGTAACAGCTTCATCTCCCCAACTCTTATTAAGCCCAAGCCCCATGGATCTGAATCTTTGCTGAACAGAGCCCTAAATAAGTAAATCCATCATTCTCCAGCGCACGATCCGTCACTGCCCGCTGAGCTGCCACTGGCGCTTCCCCCAGCTTCTCTCTAATAGGCTCATACTGACATTTAGTGGTGAGCAGTACAGATGGGAGCTGCTGCATGGGGTGTCCCAGAGGGGTCTGCAGGCAGCACCCCACAGTGCCACAGCCAGCAGGAGCCTGTGGCCGCAGCGCTTCACGCTGCGCTAATGACCACGACAAATCGCCGCCAACGCTCGGCCCGTTTGCACCAAGCTGATCCCACGGTCCTGGTTGATGCAAGCAGTGATGTGATAGTGACAGGGAAACATTAGTCATCCCTAGTCCACAAATGCCAGCCAAATCCCTCATCCCCTTGATCCCCTGCCTGCAGTGCAGCTGTGAAAGGGAAGATTACTCTGCGCTGCCGGGATCACCCACCTGTGCTGAACTAAGAGGGGTGAGAGAAAAAAGGTACCTCTGTAGAGACCAAACCACCCTGTAGGAATACTTCATCCACGATTCAAGGGTTGCAGAAAACCATTGTAAAGAACTAAGCTACATGTATGGAAATGCCAGTATTCCTCCCCCTTTCCTGTACATGAGTTACAGACACCACTGTAGAGACCTCAATATCCAAAGAGTCAGGCTGGAGCAGGAGCTGTCCGCTGTTAGCAGCAGGGACTTGTCTATGCTAGGGAAGCTGACAGACGTTGAAAGCAAAGGCACGACATTGTCACATGCAAAGTCTGACCCACTCCATGTGCAACCCAAAATTATGCTCTGAAGTGGACCAGGCTCGCTGGGAGAGGGAGAATCGTGCAGGGGGCTATCCCAGACTATGGGCTGGAAGCCTGCAACTGTGCAGTGGCTGTGCATTAGTTTCCTCATAATATTTATATTTAAGGAAAACGCCTTTAGAAAATTCTCCTGGTCCCTGATAAAACTCTATATGTGCCCTGTTTGTTTGCCTTACTCCCTCACCCTACACACACAGTATCAGCTTTTATCATTGTGGCCACAATCCCTTTACATCTATGTATTAATTAGTAAGTCATAAGTTTTCCTCTCCATGAGCTTACAGGAGTTCATTCTGGGTATAGGAGTGTTTCCCAGGCAGAGAGGAAAACACAGTACTCTAAAAGAGAGGGAGGAATACCTGGTTGGTTGGCCAAGCTCACAGCTTCACTTGACACCATAAGGAAAAATCCAGGGAGATGTGTTCTGTGATTTTTTTTCTGACAAGGTCAGGCATCACGGTATTTTAGCTGAATTAAGGGTCTGCAATCACATACCTGGTCTTTGGTTTCCACAAGCTGCCCTCTGCTACGCAGGGCCTGAGGCTGAATCAATCATTGCTGTACTGGAGCTTCACCTTTTGTGCAATTAGCTCAAGATTTCTGGAACACCACGATGTCCTGAACAGTGTGAGGTCTTTATACACATTGTTAACCAGACCTCAGCTCTGAAGGGCTGGGTGGTACAAACCCACCCCTTTGGGCTGCCCAGGGTCCTGGACCTGAGAGCTTGTCAGAGGACTGCAAGATTCCTGCTGTCTTTGAGGAGTAAATCAGCCAGAGCCTCCAGAGAGTTTCAATGCCATCTGCTGAGAGATGACCCTGCAGCATGGAAATTTCCCCAAAAATCAGGGGAAGGCTGCTGTGGGAGGGCCAGGAGCACTCTCACACTGCCAAGGCAGACAGTTCCCCTTCTCCCTGCCCCACAAAAGTTTCTGCCCCAGGGTGAACCTAGATCATAAGCATAAGAGAAACATAAACCCTGCACATTCAAGAGGGGAAAGGTAACAGGACAACTCAGTTTCAGCTGAAGATGGGAGATGGTGTGAGCTGCATCCTGTGAGGAGGGATTTAGGAGGCAAACTGCAAACATCCAAGAGAAATTTAAGCTCCCTCTCCCACATAGCTCAGTCCAAGAAGGTATCAACCATTTCTAAAAATCCCTGGGGAAAGCAAACTGGGGAGGGGCACAAAGAAAACTGCTGATGAAAAAGGCATGACACACATGAGGGGTGAAGGCAGGCACAGCCCCAAGGGCAGTTCTCATCTTCTCACCCCCCAACTGCTCCCCCAGCAAAACTCTGTGGCAAAGCACTGTGAAATGAGGTCTTCTGTGTAAAGTTTCTGGAGTCAAGACTAAAAAAGCTTTCATGGAGGAAAGCTGTGTTAAAAGTAAGAGATAACTCAAAGGATGACACATCCTTAGTGCCTGCTGAGGAACTCCAAGGGGATCCCAGATGAGGAGCTCACTGCATACTGAATTGTGCTGAGCTGCTCTCCCGGCAGTGCCTGTGCACAAACACGCTCCATATCACAGCATAACCTCAAGGCAATAGCTTTGAAAATTCAGAATTAGACATTGCTATTAGACATTACAAGAGAAGAGATGCTGGCTTTTCATGTTGCTTCCATCTTGAGACTGGTTTGCACAGGTTGGAAGAAATTGTTGTGTTTGTTTGCATTACTCGCCAGGAGTAAAAATATCAGGAGCATCCACTGATAGCATGTTCTGTCTTTCATGGGCATGCATCAGCCTTTGCTGAACTCCACCAGTAAAGCTACTGACAACATAGGTAGCCTCTGGCCAGTGCCACTGTATGTTGCATGCAGACTATAAGACCTTGATCAAGTTTAATTTCAGAGGAAGACATAAAAATCTGAATTGTAGTGCAAGTTGTGTCAGTGGGCAACAACCAACTCTACATATCCACCTGGAAACTTCCTATCTGTACAACTGTCCCATTCAGGATAATTTCCAGAGCAGCTACAGTATTGATAATAGCAGAAAACAGAACATCATTCAAAGAGATAAATCCATGTTTATTCCATGAAGATGAGACATGGAAACAAATTTTAATCCCAACATCAGTTTCAAATATATGATCTGCTGGCAGATGACTCCACAGTCACTGGGCAGTGCCCTTTTCCACAAATGCTCATGAAAGAAAGAAGGCTGAAACAAAGGTACTGATCAACTCAAAATCAAAGTGTCCGTACATCCATTCATTTACATATCACATAGAGGCAAAAGCTCTGCCTCATATGACAATGTCAGAAAAGTAAAGTTAGACAGTAGAAAGGAAAAAGACTTACTCCGATGTCAAATTATCAGACTGCCAAGGAATAAAACCTTGCCATATATCATTCATGCACTACATACAGCCGTCTCACTTCTGTAGCCTCTTCCTTCCTTCCCTGGATCTCAAAGCTGTTTGCAAACATAAATGAATAAAACCTCTCACCTCCCATGAAGCAGGTAATTTGTTTTTATTAATACATAAATGATAGAGGAAATTAATTAAGGAACAGAAAGGGCAAGAGGCCCAAGATCACACAGCAAGAGCACTTTAATCACTACATTCTGGCCACTTAAGAGTAGCTTGCATGTTAATGCTTTCCTATGGCAGACAAGCATTTCCAGTGGACCACGTTTCCTCAGACTAAGGACTCCCCCAGTCCTGGCTGGCTTTCCAACTTTGCAACATCAGGGACATGGAGTTTTTCTTCACATTCACACCATAACACCTCTGTCTCCTGGTTTAATTATTATTTATGCTGAATATAAATAGCATAGGAGATGATCCTAAGATGAATAATGAAAAGGCAACAAGAGACAAAAAAACTGCTCTAGTCAGCTAGTATCCTACCTGTTTTATATTAAACACATCTTAGCACTGGATCTCTGCATACTAGAGGAGGACGGGTGAGTTTTAGGGCCATTGCACAATATGAACTTTCCCAATGTATCAGAGTTACAGAACCTCCTGTGCCAAATAACTTTGTGCTGATCCACAGTGGAAATTCACAGTGTTCAACAGCCCTTGAAATTTCTAATTTGTAGGTCCCCATAGAGGAGTGGTGCAGTAGGTGCATTTCTTGCTACTGTACCATGCATTGGACACGGGATCAGGTACTCTTTGGAGCCTGACAGCACTCCCTGAAATTTGTGGCTCTATTTTAATTAATAAGCAATGCATATCTATCTGCCTCCCCATTTGCATCTAGTGCTGCTAATGACAAGAAAATACATCTTTTTTAAATGCTAACCTAGCGAGAGGTATTAGGAAAAGTGAAAGCTATTACATGTGCAAATTTCAGAGCAATTAGTCACAGAGGCAGAAGCCCAGACACAAGATTAGTTCTCAAGTCCTCACTCCCATCTGCTTCCCCACTGGAGCCAGCAGTTTTGCACAGACCCAGGAGGTGAAGGCCATGCTCAGCACCACCAGCATGTGTTGGACCAATTTCCCTGCACCCACTCTGCTATTAGCAAGTGCAATGCCCTTCAGTCAACACCCACAGCCTTGCAAGGCTCTGATCTAGGTGCAGGCTGTCAGACCGGCCAAGGGGCAGGACTCAGAACAGGTTCATATCTAAAGAAACAGGAGTCTTCTTTCTCCATTTCCCTGCAGCCAACACGATCCCACTGAAGAAAATATCCCCTGCCGATAAAACACTAAGTGCATGTAGAAAGAGAACACAAATAGCTAAATTCTGTTCATGTGAAGATTTCTTCCCCTGACAGTGCTATTCTAGATGCATCACTGCATATTTGCAGTGGAAGATGGAAATACTTCTGGCATTAAAGATAGTGACATTCTTAATTTATCTCACTTGTGGGAAGGTGCATGTGGGAGGAGTGTGAGTGACTCTTAGGAGCACATCCTAAGTAGTTTAATAGAGAATAGTACACATTTCCCCTAGGATTTTTTTAATAAGGTTCAAAATTGTAATAGAATATTCTTTGCAAGAGTTTAGAAAAAATAACTTAGGGAAATAAATCTCATACTGTTCTCCATCTGGTAGGATTTTTGAGTCCTCTCTCTAGACATATATAGAGAGATTAAATTATTTAAAAAATGGAATCCAAATTATTCTGCTTCTATGGCACTCTTGAACACTTGATTGCTCCAAGTTTTGAACAAAGCTGGGGGCAGAGCTGTGTCGTGACAAGGAAAACCTGTGCCTGAACAGCCTGTGTTCATCACCTGTACTGTGTAAAGCAAAAGCCTGTACCACCAAACTGCTCCTAAAAAGAAAAAAAAAAGGAAAAGGATGTGGTTTTCAGGATCTGAAGGGACTCTTGCTGTTGTCAGTTAGAATCTCTCCCTGCAGCTCTGGGGAATTTTGCCCTTCCTGAGCAGGAACAGCCACCTCTGCCTGGGCACTTCAACCCTGACCCACAGCTTTGCTCAGCCCCAAGCCTGGAGGGCAGCTTGGCCCAGTCCTGCACCATCACCCATCTACACAGGCTGGCAGAAACATCTCCTGAGCAGGGCAGCCTCCCAGCTGAGGGTGAGCACAGGCAGAAGTGCCTCCCTGCACCCCAGGAGCTGCTCCAATTCCGCACAGGAAATTGCAGAGTAAAAGTGCCACAGGGCACAGACGGATCCGCCCCCCAATACAAGAGCTACAAATAGTCTATTTTCCTCTGGCTCACAATGCATTAGCAGACCCATTTTTGTTGTTCATGGATGTTCACAGCACAGACCAAAAGATAGCCTATTATTGTCAACAGAAAATGCAATTCAATTCCCTAAAAATATCAGGAACACAGGCTATGAAGAGTTTGTTTTTCCCCGCTAATGCACTTTTTCATTATTGCCCTGGATTAAAATTAAATTGCTAACATAAGGACAAGCAGATGAATCCATGGTTATGATAGCATAGAAAAATGTCAATACAATGCTTGTACACTGTATGCTCCTTCAGTATTTAAAGATTCTTATCTCCAGAATAATATAAACTGAAACACATTGCGAGGATCTCACACTATTAAATGAAGCAATGCTGCTCATATTGCTTCACTTCTGGGCGCTGCCGTCAGCCAGGCAGTGTATCACATTTTGAAAGGAAGTTTCAAGACTGCTTTCTGGGTTCCCTGTACAGGGAGTCAGTGTAGTCATTGCTCAAAACCAGGACTGTGTTCTCGTGCCTGCAAATCCAATTGCAACATTGGCAAAATATTGGTAAAAAATCCCAAAATTTGGTACCAACTCGAATCAAAACAACCATACCAAGCCCTGGCTCACAGCATCTTTGTAGCAGGGGCAATGAGCTGTCAATTGTCGGTGACAGACACAGTAGTGACTCAACTGTATGATTTTCAATTCCATATAAGAACATAAAAGCAATTGAGAAACAAACTGCCATCTAAGAAAGGGACACATTCATACATTCTTCCAAAATGGTCTACAAAGACAACCTGTGCTCTGAAAATATCTCTTCCCAGGGTGGCAGCACACTGAGGTGGAGGCTGCAGCCAAACTCCATAGAGCTGAATTGAATCTCTTTGTCCCAAACATTCCCCCAGGCCAGGAGCTGGTCCTGACAGCTAGAGCCCCACCTTGGAAAAGTTCCTTTAAAGACCCTGTTTCTCCTCGTGTCAGTATTCACCTTGGTTTTCCTTTTTAGCTGGTGAAGAGTGATTTATGTTGCAAAATACATAATTTCACACTTGTCTCCAAGTAGTTCCATCACTAAGCCCTACATAAATATACGAGAGCAGTGACTGACAGAGGAAGGTTACCAACAACAATCAATTTGAACCAATCAATTGGGAAACTCTTTTGATGGAATGACATACACACAATTTAATTTTTTCCTTAGCAGCCATTTTTCCTGGGGATTATTCCCAGGATTCTGTACAGATGAACTTTCCCCATGAGACCACTGGCTGGTATGGACACTTGGCAGTCCTGGAGAGAGAAGTACCATAAGAGCAGGATTAAAACATGCAAAGCTGCATGAAATCAGGCTCTGGAGTGTCTGAATTCGGTGCAAACTGCATATTGCACATGCTGCAAGCAGCCCTGTTGGCTCCCGGGCTCTCTTAGGAGATCAGAAAAGAAACCATGGCTTTGTTCTAGGAAAGGCATAAAGGGCTTCAGAAGTCACATTACCAAAGAGCTCTGCATGCACAGGCCAGAGTGCAGCATTTTGTTATGTAGTCTCACCTTGTTGGAAACATGTTGTCAGCTTCTAGGGGAAAAGAATAGGGATTTGGTTTATTTCCGTAAACTCAATTCTTTCCTGCTTTACTTGCTGGCCAACTGTTGAGGCTCATGCTTCTATATATTGCTGCTTGGAAAACATTAATTTAAAATAGTATGGGAAAAAAAAAACCTATCGCCGGTTATTGTTGGAGTCTCAGGGGAACACAAAATGAAAAAATAATTCTGGACAATTTCTGCTCTTCCTGTAATGAAAAAAGTAAATGGAAGTATCAAAGTGACACCTCCATCTATTAGAATTAAGGAATTGACTTTTCCTATCTTGAGTCAGAACACTGCAAAAAAATTCTGACAACCTCAGTTTAGAAAACTGTCATAGGGAAAGCAGGTAATTCATTCCTCAATGCAGCCTTTTAGTGTATAAGAAGCAGTATATTACACAAACTAATATACCTACTGAATTTGACTCTGCATGATTTTTGTCTCACTTTTCACTTCTATGCTTTTACTAATTGAGCTTCTGTCTTTTGTTATTTATACAACAAAGTCCCAGGGGATCCTCTTGTTCTCTTTATAAAAATGTAACTTAAATGCTGCTGTTAAATAACCATGTTTTTGTATTAACTTGTATTAGTGGGCGTACTTTAACTGCATAGATGGATCATTTAAACATACTGGAGAGGATGCACAGAGTATATAGGAAGCTTGGATGTTGTTTACATAGCCATCCCACACATTTTGCCAAAACTGTATTGCTCCAAGTCCTGTGACATGCTAAACAAAAACAAATTTGAGCACCAACAAGGGCAAGCCTCTAGAGAAGAAACACATACTGTGGGAACACAAGTGTTATTTACCATAAATCATATGGCTGAGATCTTTAAAAGAAGCTCCCTTCCTATAGGATCTTGATGTTACTGAAAGAAGTCACCCCTCGGGATGTGATACTCCCCACAGGAGAGCTGAACATTAATGCTCCGCAATTATGTTTCATGAGCCCTCGCCATATGCCACACACAAAACACATGTAGTTTAGCAATCAAGGCTCCATCCTCAGCCATATTCATGCAAGTCCTGACAAGTAAAGGAAACTGTAAAATTAATTATGTGAGTTGAAATTCATGGGCTCAGGTACTTACATAATGATTACTATTAACAACGTGTTTATCTCCATTTTTATTCTTCATCTATGTGCTTGACATTTATATGTCAGAAAAGGAAAAGGTAATTCAGGTCAGTTGGGAAAAGCTCTCTTTGGGATCAAACTGGAACAAGAGCTGCACAGAATGGAAACTGTCCTTCCTGCCTGTCTGCCATAAACCACACCGATGCATTTAGGCCCCAGCATGGGAAACATCAGACCTCTGAGCACCCAGAGGTCTGGCCCTCAACCCCTCCTCAGCCTGGTTGGAAACTCAGAGGTGGCAGCAGACTTGTGTTGCCACCAGGTGAGAATGATAGCTGAGAGTGGGCTCCTGCCTCAAAGCAAAGGTGACAACTGGTGACAAAGGGTTCCCAGGGAGACAAACCTACCCACTCAAAACAGAACCTGCCCTGTGAGTGCAAGACATCTGGAGCAGCCCTCAGTGCTTCATGCTGGGGACAGCTCTGGGACATTTTGTGGGCAGAAACAACCTCCTGACCACACAACACACTGTCTGGGTGCTGCAGAGGGGCACAGTGTACATGCTCCTGAGGGACATGGGGTTCAACAGCAACCCAACTCCTCGCCAGCTGAGAGTAAAACCCTGCGGGAATGGGAGATAAAAACCTATGAAATCTGGGAACACAAGATCCCACAGGAAAGCATCCATTTTCAAAAATAGCCTCAGAGGACCACTCACTCCCAAGTGCTAGCAGAAGCCCACGTGGTATGTGCCGCCCTCATTCCAGACCCCTTCACACCCACCCTAATCTGACCCATTCCTTGCAAATGAAGACAGAGCTGCAATGGCAGTGAAAGACCACAGGGTTTCACTGTGGAAAGTGCACTCTGTTTACAGCTGCTGCTGCTGGATTTTAAATTAATAATAAGAGACTGTTCCTCTTCTGAAGCAACAGTAAGAAGATGCCTTTAAGCTAACTTTCTGCCCCTCCCCAGCAGATCCGCAAGGAATCCATCACAGGACCATAGTGAGAAGGCCGTGCTGATGCAACTGGGTTGCAGAATTACTTTGTGCTGTGTCACAGCTGGCCCTGGCGTGGGTGTTCACAGCCCCTCATGCTCCACTTGAATGTCCTGTCTGGGACACTTTTTTGGGACATTCCTTGGCGTGCACTTGTCTTTACATTGCAAATTTTGCATTTCAACAATTTTGGCACCTGACCTACACATGGCACATCCAGTCAAGCTGCACTATACATTACATTAGCACTGCAAGGAAAGATATATATATATATATATATATATATATATATATATATATATATATATAATATCTATACACACATGTGCACCGTATTGTTTTTCTGAAGTCTGTCAGATCACTACATTATAACAGAGAGGCTATTACAGACAGGTTTAGTTAGCTGTGCATCATTTCACACCTTCATTACAATCTTTACTGGGAAAATGGATTGCTTTGGAGCCTCTCTCCATTCTCATTAAACTTCCACTCTTGCGAGGTGTCAGAATTGTAAAATGCCTAATACAGTCAGTTAATTATAACACCACTCGCTACTTTAGCCTTTCCAATTACCTGTGTTTCCACCACTGAAACAGCCAAGCTCCCATCCAGGGTTAGTCAGAGCACCACTAACAAGGGAGACCAAAGGGTGGCCAGAGGACAACACGCTCTGCCAGACCATGCAGGACCTGGAAAACCATCAGGAGGAGGCGACAGTCATCGGAAGGTGGAAGTTCGTAATCGTGCAACCATGAAAGATGGATTTGCAGGGTGGTTTTCAACTTCCTTTGCTAATGCTGGTAAGAAGTTCAACACTATAAACATTATAGTTTATGGAGTTGCTCAGGGTAATAGTAGCACTTTGTCAGAACAGAAATTGGCAGAAATTAGCCTGAAATCACATAAACGGCTTTGATTTCCGTTTCACGAGGACACAAGCTGCCAGATAAGGAGGAGTTACCCCTCTCCTTGTCACATTCTTGCATATATGGCAAGACCAGCAAAAATACCAGCTGATGGCAGTTCCCAGGGATCAGACACTGGAAGTCTTCTAGTCCAGCAGGCCAACTTCCACTCCCTTCTGCATATGGGAAGAGTGAGTCTTCGGACAGAGTCTCTGAGGCTTATGCAGAGCAAATAGCTCCCATGACCCTGGAGTTTCTGGTGATATTGGGAGTATTTGGCATTCTAGGGACAACATGAAGCTTTCTGAAATTTCTTAACAGGACAGACACTGTGGTGATTGTAAAGCCTGGCATATCTTCAACAATTGCTTCACAGTGGGATGAAACACTTCTGACCACACCATCCAACTCCCCTCACAGAGTCACCCTACCAGCTCCCACCTGAGCTGACACCAGCCTGCTCAAGGAAATCTCTCAGTTTAAAGTTTCTCATGGTAGCAAATCCACTAGGATGCAAATCAAGATTTTCCAAGGATAAACGACCCTCCTACATTGCAGGCCCCACACACAGCCACACAAAGGACACTGCCCTTCTTAGCTCTCTTCTTTTATTACAAAAACAAAGCAGCTAAGGATTGCCCAAGTCACACCTTGCTGTACAAATGAATATTTCATTTTTACCAGGAGATAATTCTCAATGTATTTATGAAGAGACCATCCTTGCTGTAAAGTAACACTGTGTTCCAGCAGAGACATCCCAAACACAACTCAGAAAGCCATCTCCCTGATGAGGGATCAGAAGATCAGACTTGTGTTTTATTAGTTGTATAAAAAGTATCTTTAGCTCTCAGTTGAAAGGAAAAATTTGCATTTAAATAGAAAGATTAATAACTGTAATACACAGAGCCCACACTGAATAATTTTTTTGTAACAAAATAATTCACATTTTTATATAAATTGTGCACCTTAAGTCAAGCTACAAAAAATGATAATCATAATATTTTATGGAACAATTTTAATGTAATACAGTTTTGTTACATTATTATTCTCCAGTGTAAATAATGCATGCATGGAGTTTTGGAAAAGGCTGGATTTAAAATACTTATCTCTGAAAATTCAATAGGGTGTGTGCTTTTTGGTGTGTTTACACTATGCATGAGTTTTACCTCTTGAAAGAAAACTATTTTTCAGAAGGATAGTAACAAACCATCTCTTCTAGTGCATGGACAGACCAGGAGGTTATGCCTATGGAGAGCTTACTGAATTTTTTTGGAAAGAAGGCTTTTTCTCTGTAACATATAGATTTGGATTCCCTCAAGTACTTCCATATGCTACTGAGCAGTTGAGTTGTTCTGGTCAGGTTGAAAACCTGATATTTAAACCTAAAAAATTCCACTTTAGCATTCTTTTGTCATTGAGGAGCAGATTATAATTTTTATTTTGAAATTATTTTTCACTTACAACTACATTTTTTAGACTCTGACACCAGGCCACAGGAAAACAACCTCCCTTTTCCCTTTCAATCTAACCAAGCCTTAAAAAAAAAGAAATCAATGTTTTAGAGAAAACTTCCAAAAAATTCCTTAGGATCAACTTGAACCATTTCCTTTTTTTGTCTGTGTGTGATTTGCTTTACTGCATCTGTTATTTCCCAGTGCTCAGGAGGTCAGCTGGGAGCAGAGAGTGGTATCTCCTGGTCATAGCCCCTGGATGATCTCCTGTAGCTGTCCCATCAGGGCTGTTGTACCTCAGGGGGCTGATAGATGCAATTTCTTCCTGCTTCACCCTTCTGGGCTGCCAGTCTCCTCCCTGCTCCCCAGTCTGCCATGAGGGATACGCAGGATAAGCCATCAGGAGGAATCCAGAGCTGCTGCAGTTCAGCTGCATTTTCCACCCTTTGTCCTGGGAAAGAGCCAGTGCAGCCCAGGGGCTGCAGCAACTGCTTTTAGCAGCTCTACTATTGCTTTTTCACTGCTGGAAGAAGACAATTCCTTTGCTTTCCTGTCCTGGATTCATGCCAGCAGAGCTCTACCATGCTCAGAGTATTTATTCTACCTTTGCTCAGGGGATGGCTCCTGTGTCCCATGGCCAGTTTGCTGATGCTGGGCACTGTCACCAGGCATGGAAAACCCGGCAGGATGACTCCACACCTGCTGAGGGACCCCGGCTGCTGCTGGAAGTGCTGCAAGGCCTGTTAGCAATGGGAAAGGAGCAGTTTCTCCACTGGGCTCGCTGTGAGATGCAGAATCTATTTCCTGCTGCAGCACAACCACAGAGTGGGGAACTCATGGTGTTTAATTTATCACTTCCTCATATATTCCAGTCCTTACACAGAAAAACCTTTTAATTAGAGAAGAAGAATCAAGAGGGAGTTGCCTGGCGTTTCCCCAGTGCCACACAGATAATAGTAGAAAGCAAACGCCCTCACTCTGCTTGGAGCCACTGGCACCGCTAATTACCCTCCCAAAATTCAGCTCATGTTCCTCTCGCTGCTCATTTAATCTTTGTCACTCTTGCTGCCTTCCATTTCATCACTCAAGCACCGAGCAACAGGCACAGACACAATCAAGGGAGTTTGGAAAAGCCATTGCTGGTGTGCAGTGGAAAGCCCAGCACTGCTTGAAACGAGGGCTCGAGAGCAGACAATCAGGAAAAGATGCACAGATGCTCAAAAACACGGCATGTGTCCATTAGGGAGCTCAGCTCTTTTTAGGCTCTAATGCATCCAGACTCCAGAGGCTGTAGGTTTCACTGTCATTGGATTATGTGCTGCTTGCCAGTGGGCTTTTAGGTTGGATGTTGGTGCAAGGATTGAGATGTTCATCGTCACCTTCCTGCTCTCACCCCGTGACATCATGTGCCCAGAACTCACAGCCTGCTGCCACCAGCAGGGACACATTGGCAGCTCCTGGGGAATTCCTCTCCATCACTGTAACTACAGTCAAAAAAACCCAAAGGTGTGCAGGAAGCCACATAACTTGTGAAGTGCTGAACAGACAGAAATGCTTCAAAAACCTAATTAAAAAGGCCCTTTAAAAAGTCAAAATGAAAAGGCAAAGCCCTTGATGACAACTAGTGGAGAGCACATGGGAACTAATGAGGACAAGCCCCAACAGTAGTAGCAGTCCACCTGGACAGCAGGTGAGACTTAGGTGACCAAAAGCCTGATATCCCAGTGCTGGCTGGGCTCCTCCTGACCCATCTGCTCCCTTTGGTTTGGCAGTTCAGCCACTCAAGAGGGACGCAAAAGGGTGGCAGGAGCTCAGGATCAGCCCTTCCCCAGTGAGTGAGCTGGGCTTGAATTTGGTTAAGGATGTGATTTGCCTCAGGAGATTTAGTACCGGGGTGGTGAGGTGCCTGGATGGCAGCAGATCACAGCAGGATGAAGGGCCACCAGGCAGGCATCCAGCAGCTGGCCTGCTGGATGTGGGCACAGCTGGAATTACAGCTTTCATTGCCTGTCTCAGGACCAAACAGCACAAACAAGTACAAGCTGAAGTATATATCCCTTTGTTCTTGAAAAATGGACAAATCTAAAAAAAAATAAATGTGGTGATCAAGTAGGAATTTCTGTCACAAATTTTCCCATGTCAGAAATGTCAGCATCTCCACTGCAGCAGGGCTGGCTTAGGAACAATCAGGGCAGTGCTGGGGGCTGGGAGGTTAAGCTAAGTCAGAGGACAAGTCATCCACACATAGGCAGGGCTTGGATGTCCCTTACACCCCAGCCCGCTCACCATGGTCCAACACTTGCTCTCAAGAGGTGATGCAGCTTTCAGAGCTTCATGGGAGTTTGCCAGCGAGAGGCAGGAGGACAAGCCAGGGCAGGGAGCTGCCCAGGGTGAAGGTTATGGATATGGATTCATGCTCCAGGGATGATACCAGCACTGGAATGGCAAGGATGAAGGCAGCTGGTTTACACCTCAGTTCTTACAGCAAGGTCCCAACATACTGCTGTTTGCACATTGCTCTCCTGTGGCAGAGATGAGCTACCTGACACCTGTGCAAGTATGAAAGAGTGACCTTTCTTCAGCAGCTGTCATGCCTTCAGGCAGCATTGCAAGAATCTGTGGTCTAGTCACTTCTTTTCCTCTATTGAGGGGGCCAAGACTGATCAAATCTCTTCTATTTAAAAGAGCAATAAAAGGAAACTAATTTTCTTGCGCACAATGTCAGCTTATAATATTTTGTCATATATTCCTTAGCTACTCAGTGTTACTTCTGGAGCTTCTGAATGCAAATATTGCCTGACAGGATGAAGGATGAAACCAGATGATTTTTTATCTCAGTTATACATTCACATATCACATATCCAAAGTTAACAAGTGACTCTCTTGTGTAAAGCCATTTTCTACTTCCCATGCATCCCAAATAACAGCTATGGAAATCCTTGTCTATTATATAGTAAGATAGTTTGCTGCCTTTATTTTTCCAACCACATGTGTATTGTACAAGCAGAGGACAGAGGCTTTTATGTTATCATCATCCTTCTGTCTGGGAATCTCATTCTGCAATCTCTGCTTTTTCATTGCCATTTTCAGATGTTTAATGAAGCGACACATGGATATGAGATGCCCTTGGTATTTCTTTTGCCCAGCCTCTATCGTTTTCAATCTCAGAACTATTGAATGAATGGAAATATATTTACCAGGTCTGCTTTGCACTTCCTGAACAAAACTCCCATTGGAGCCAATGAGAAATGTGGGTAACATGGACAATGCAGGTTTAAGTATCCCTTTTTCCTACACTGCTTGTGTGGAAGAACCTAAAAAGAAGTTATTCACAGTTCATAGGCTGTGTCTGTTCTTTAGCCAAGTATTACCATTAGGAAAGGGTCTTTCCTCAATGAACAATCTCTGTCTACACTCCACCACAGCCACACCACACCACAGCTGCCTTCCCCTTTGAGAACTCATGCTACTACCAGCAAAAGTCCAGGCATAAATATTCCCCACTGCTCTGCACACAGGTGGGGATTTGCCCAAGAAAGCTGTGCAAAAGCTGATTTCTCACCATCTCCAGCTCAGAGTTGCACCCCTGACCCTTTCTTCCCACACAGCCATCTCGAATGACAGGAACGGTCAGGCCTCGTCGCTGAAGCTCAGTAACATCAACCTTGTCCATTTTCTACTTGCACACAAGTCCACACACATCCTTCCGCTCGCCAGGATCACGGTCAGCCCACTGGTCTGCGAGAGCATACATTAGAGGGAATTTTAATGACTTGAACTCATGCTGAACTTCCTCTTTTAGCTGCTGTTTTAGTGATTTGTTGACTCTCCAACGCTCATTCAGGACTTTTTTTTCTAGCCTTGACAGAGTAGATAGAGTAGACATGGATTTTATGTGCCAGCTCTTCTGTATTTTTGGCACTTCACTAGTCACATAGCTGGCCAGTGAAATACAAGTTCAAGCAACGGAGGATGCCTCCCACCTGTATCTGTGGTGTCTCAAAGTAGCCTAAACTAATCTCTTCCTCTCCTCACCATTAGCAGTGATGTTAAGCTTGAAGAAATGGCTGAGGATGCTTTAACAGCCACACAGAATCTTAATAAGATCTACTTACATTTATATTGTGCATTTCAGGCTGGCTGGCGCTGTTTTCTTAGCCACAGCCTCACAAAGGGAGCTGAATACACTGGGGTTTTTGTGGGCATTTTAATTATTTTAGCATTGTCTCTGATTTTTGTATCAGCCATCTGCAAAGTGTGGCAGGATGTGTGTAATCTTCCATGGCACATGATGTACTTTCTCCATTATTATCAGATGGGAAAGAAAACCAAAGTTAAGGGAGATTAAGGTCAGTGTACTCTCAACATCCAATCGCTGTATAATCCACTGTGTTATCGCTAGAGAAGATTATCAGCCTTGATAGGACCCATTCTTTGAGCCATTCAGCTCTGGTGAGGCCCACTTCTCTCACAGAATGGTATTTCTGTTCCATCTGAATGCAGAGAAATCACACATAAATTTTCCACTGGACCCTGCTAATGTGCAGTAAGTGACTGTCTGTGTGCAGGACGAAGGAAAGGCGCTCCCCTGCACAGCACAGCTGTGTTGTGTGCTGCCCTGGGCCAGGGCAGAGAGGATGTTAATGCTGCCCCCCTGGCAATTTGGAGACAGCTCCACCCCCCCCACCCCCCCAAACCTTCAAAGCAGCAATGGGAAGCTGAGTCAACTGCTAAACACCCCAGGGATAAAGGCAGAGAGAACAAGCTGCACTGACCAAGGGTCTTCCTACTGGCTAGGAAGGTGTTCCTGGATACGATCAGGCCCCACAAAGCACAAATCCCATCCTGTCTTCAGCAAAGGACCCACAGGCTGATTTTTTTGATGTTAAATGATGCAAAGAATTCTCTGGGGAGGGTGAGTTGTAAAGTGCAGTGTGCCTGGGACGAGTGACTCCATGCCTTCCCTCCCCTTTCCCAGCAGAGATCTGTGACATTCCAAAAAAAATACCCTGAAACACATTATCTCCTAGTAGGAGCAATGAATCTCTCTCAAGTAGGACTATAACTCAACAGACACGCTTCATCTACCAAAGTTCAGTAAGGCTGGGCCACACACTGCTTCTGAGCATCACCACACTGACCCAGTTAATAGTCTCTGCGTGTCTCTGTGCGACGAGTGGAGAGCAGGGACAGCACTGAGCAGATGCTGGGCTCTGCCACACTTTGCATGGGTTAAATGCACCCCAAAAGACAGAGAGAGGAGAGCAGTACTTATGCACAGTTGTAGTGAAACATCCAAGCAATCCATTGGAACAACCAAGATCCAAGGATAACCAGCATACCCCAGATTTCAGGATAATTTCCCTCTGCTTGTACCTAATGTAAAAAAGTAGAAATATTTTCAAACTACCTTAACTCACAGTCCCTTATCCACTCCCAACAAATTAATGACTTTTGCTCCTCCAGAAGCCATCTCTTAGCAACAAAAAGGCTCATCATCTTGGAGGACTCCCTCGAACATCCGATGCCAGGAGTTCATATGGGACGTCAGAGGAAGGCAAGATGGAAGAGCAGCTGCTGACCCTGGGCAGGCACCATTCAGCTCCAGGAAACTCCCTCTCAATTATCCCATTGTGCACAAGTGAATGGGGCATCTTCCGCCTGGGTGCCCCGGAGGGGACAGAGGAACAGGCATCATCTTTCCCACAGGAAGATCCACCGTGTGCACCAGGAGCCAATGCCTCATTTCAAGCTGCAGAATCTGCTCCTTAAAAATTCCTGCAGGCCCACAACAAACAACAGCTGCAGTTTAGGAGGTAGAAAAATGCTAGAGGATGACTTGTAATTCAGTCAGAGGCACCAAACCAGCACCTTATTTCGTTCATGGGGCTTTTCAAATAATTTGCAAGTTATTTGTGTCGCACCTACCATTTAACAGTCCAAATTCCACAGCTCCCTTCCACAGACTCCCACTTACTTTTTGTTTTAAATGGTTTGAGATTGCAGTGCTCATTGTCTGTATCCATATCAAAAACAGTGTGGATAACACATGGGGCAGAAATGGAAACCCCAAAACTGATGGATCTGGAAATGAGAAAATGAGCGACCACAGTTAATAATGCAGAAGGCATAAAAATAACACAATTTCAGCAAGTTATGAGCAAATGTGTGGAAAAAAATTCATAAAATACTTCCACTGTTGGGAAACATGAGGCAAATAATCCAAACAGACCAAAATGTTTCATTTTTAAAAAGTCAAAATACTTCATTACAATATCATCCAAATAAAGCTTGCAGCTTTTTCTCTCCAAAACCTTTTGGGTATGTCATTCAGTTTTAAAAGAAAGAATGCAAAATTTTTTTAAGGGTCAGATCACATACAAAGTAGCTACAGCATCCTTTGGGTGATTCACAAATGATTCAGAAATTACAGCCCTGGGATCCTTTTTGAAAAATGAGGATTACTGGGGAGAGATGGAATCCACCTGATGAAACAGGGCAAGGAGAAGCCAAGATCCTGCTGAGAAGGGCATTCAATGGTATCCACAGGGACTGGATACCAAAGCCCATAGAAGAGCAGGAGGACTGGCAGGGAGGAAGCATGCACAGGGCAAGGGGGAGACCCTGAAAAGCAACTGTTGCAACATGAGCCTCTAAATTACATTTAAATCAATTAAAACCACAGATAACATTTTACTACATTGCTTTCTAGGGCAATAAATGACTGTAGCAGTCATGAGGAAAGCAAATGAGTATGATGGGAGGGGAGGCAAGCAGTGAAGCAATGTAAAACAGCAGCAGAAAAGATCTGGAGAGCTGAGTGTCAGATTCTCACTATGGTCCTGGGAAAGTTCTGCTTCTTGCTCTAGGGTTTCCTGCAAGAGGAGAGATCACCACTAATCCCATAAAACATGTCTATCTCTACTTCTTTCAGAAAACTGAAAAGAAGCAGTCAAGGCTCAGAGTGCAAATACATGCAAACAGGACATGGGTGAGCACCAGCAAGGCCCAGGACAGGTTTCTCCTGAGACATTCTCTAGCAGAGAGGAACTGACCTGGACCCAAGTGAGCAGCATGTTTGCCCCAGCGTGGGAAACCTTCCTGATGCCTAATCAGCTTTCCAGCTAGGGTAAGATCTTCGTTCTGATATACTATTAATTTTTTGTGTATAGCTTTAGCATTGCTGTATCATACATAACTGCACTTCTGTGCTCGGGTAGCAGTAGTAATAGATCAGCAAGATTTCTTGCATATATCTCAGGAGGAAAGGTTTTATTAAATCATTAAATAAAATCATCATGTAGTCTGTCTTTACAAAATAATTTTAAAAGGGCCAGTTTCCCACTGAAACACCAGTAGGAAAGAGTGGGAAAGCAGTTGTACCAAAGTAGCTGGAGTAGATGCTGCTTATTGAGGAGAAAATAGAGTACATGAATTCAAGACAAAAAAAAGAGAAAAAGAAAAGCAAAAAAAAAAAAAAATCCGTTTGAATTAAGCCTTTTGTCACCTCTAACAAGGCTCTAGAAACAGCACTAATCAATCCAAATGACACTTTAGTGTAGAGATCTATTATATTCCTCAATGATCATATGGCTTTATATGTTATAATTTGGTTCTGAATTATGGCCTACATCAATTATAATTGAACGCTGCTTCCCACTCTACAATCAGACTGTGATGAGAACAGAAAGGCAGTGGACATTAGAGGATTACTATCAGAATGACCTAATTTAATTAAGGAGGAGATTTATTAAAATGGTAACATTAACAGGTGTTTTATGAGACTAATAATTAATAAGGTTTCTGTAGAACATTTGTAAGAGAAGTAGACAATATGCAATGGCAGCAGAACTCCCTGTAATGGGATAACAATAAAGCATTAAGAACTGTAGATAAGATATTATGATAATAATCTGATACTGTAAATTATGGTTTGAAGAGGATTAAATGTCATTACTGCAAATTAGTATTTATTTAAGCTCCAGCAGGCCTTTGCACACCGTCTGAAGGAAAGGTGGGCTGTGGGCAGACTCTCCACCACAGACACTTGCTGTCCTGAATCCCACTGCAGCAAGTTAGGATCTGCCAACACAGCACTAATGCTGACAGGGTTCACCTAGAAAACCACAACAGGAAGGATTTCTTGATGGGGAAGTCCAGCAACTCGCTTTTGACCTTTCTGAAGTTACCTTCAAGCAGTGGAAAGCAGGCAGCCCCATCTGCTTCCCAAGCTGCAGGCTCAGATGTGACCCCATGGACAGGGGTCCACGGTGTCTCCTGGGCCTCCAGCTCTCTCCCAACACACAGGGTAGCAATGTGTGGGAATGGCAGTGCTGCTTTAACCCTTCCCATTGCAAAACCTGCAGGCACAGCAACAGGCGAATCTCAGGAGCATGAGGAGAGAAAGTGGGAAGTGGGGAGAAAAGAAAGAGGGAGAAGTGTGCTTTCACAGCAGCTTTTACCCAAGCTCACTAAAGGGAGGAGTAGAGAGAAAATAGCCTCAGGATCTTTTCTAAAATTAAGGTGTTGGGGGGTTACTTAGCAATTTAACCTCGTGTTAACATCTGGCCCTTTCTTAGCTCTAGGCTTAAAAAAGTTTTATCCCAGCCCTAGTCCCAGTGGCCCCCCAGGTAAGAGGGGGAAGATGGCTGTGGAGCACACAGCCCTTTCTCTAAAGCAGCTCCAATCCCTGACACAGTGATGGAAGAGGATATTAGCAGTGGGAAATTTTTTCAAGGCCAGTACTTTAATGAGCTCCTAAATAATGACTTTATCTTAGAGGCACACTCAATATTCATTCAGCATCACACCCAAACAAAACCACTGCCTGACTTCAGTCAACAGAAAACAAGTCCAGAGGAAACAGCTCTCCACTTTGGGAAGCAGTGATGGGACAGGCCACCCCTCACTGGGCCCAGGGTGAGAGACTTCCCTGGTGTGACAGAAGGTGGAGCGAGCTGTGCTCCCCCCCAGCTGCTGCTCCTGGCTGAGCCTGTGGCACTGCTCACTCCCACCCACCCCGCATCAAGGCAAAGATCAAAGATCTCCACAGCTCAAGGGGATGTTCATGCCACTCAGTCAAGGTCTGAGCCACCTTTTTTCCACTCTCTTAATTAGAATCTGATATCAACAACAAGCACAGAGTTGGCAAAGCAATGAAACAACCACTTAGTGCCAAAGTGGGTGTCACTTAACCTCTTGGGTGCAGAGATGCTGGTTTTGGACCAGATCTCAAACCTCTTCTTTGTTCAGGGGTAGGTTCAATTTGCTTTTTAATCCAGCTGAGCCAAGGGAGAAGGCCTTTGGCTTTGCTCCTAGCACCCAGTCCCACAAAAGCTTTGCCACAGTCCTCTTTCACAAATTGCCACCAGTTTTACGTTGCTTCAAACATGCCCATTAATCAGTTTTGCTTCTGTGAATCATTCTGGTTAGCACATCTCAACTGGGACAGTTTTGGTCATACTTTCATTGTTTTTTTGATTCTGAGTTTTGGGCCACAAACGTCTTGGAGATTATGCCTATCCCAACATGAAATATTGTCTCTACCAGAGCCTGGGGATCTCCTACAGGAGACTATTTCCATTAAAATTTCCCCAGTCCAGAAACAGCCTCTGGGCATGTCTTTTTTATGGCTCTGGGATGCTTATGAGAGCAGATTGGGAACTAACCTCTCTTGACACAGAAACCATCCAGCAACCTCTGGAGCTCCCATATATCTATTTTCAAGTTTCATTTCATTTTTAGCATTCTCCTTTATTTGTGAGTGCCAGTAGGAAGCAGAAACCCAAGCTGGAGTACTGTGAATACCCTGCTTCCCCAGCCATGGCAGAGACTGAGAAACACCTCTCATTAGCACAGTGTTGCAGACCTTGGAGTTTCACAGCATGTAGCAAAATCTCCATCCTGTTTCCATGGGCAAGCAAGGACTCCCTGGCATTTTCCGGGACTCACATGCCCAGTTCCCACTTCGCTGACTGGCTCTGTGAATGTAAACCTCACAAGGTCCTTTGAAATTTCCACCTGCAAGAGGCACACATTTTGTGACTACTAATTAGCCAAATGTCTTCAATTTCACAGGAATGCTCTTTTCATTTGTTTTGTATCATGGATTACATGAAGAATAGTCTGGGGTTTGCATTAGAACAAACATCAGTTCTGTGCTCACACAAATAACCTGTTCCCACCTACAACCCAAATATTCCTACTTGCTTTTAAAGGCTGCACCCAGCAGTGCCAACAGCAGGCATGGTACAGGACTGAGAGGAATACAGATGATATATTTCAAAAGGGAAAAGGTGCACAGTCTATTCCCTGCAAGGGAGTTCCTCTGGGCCAGTTTGAGGAAAATTGTTGCAAAAGCAAAGCCTTCCCTCTTCCCTGGTACTGCTATTTAAATTACTTCTATGGGATGCCACCATCAGTCACTGAGTTTTAATATTACCACAGCAGCATTACAGGAGAATGAGCGCTGAATCGATAAAAAAATTAAGGAAATACAGTTTTTATTACAGAGTGATATTTGGAATTGATCCCTCAGGCTTTCCAGTCGCCTCAGCTTTGTTTTATATGCCCATGGATGGAGCATTGTGCAAAGTCGTTTGAATGCAGGAACCAATCAGTCGTAATCTAATTTTAAATGGACCACAAGCAAACTGAGAAAATAAAGACAGGCAGGGGCATCATGTTGACAGATGTGCCTATGGTATATTGTATGTCTGCTCTGCCTAACTAGGAGAAATACTCTCTTAAATTGCTTTATCTATGTATAATGCCAATAACAAGAACAATAGGAGGGAAACTTGGTTTCTGCAGGGACATGAAGAATAAGTTTATAGAAAAAAATGTGAAAAGAAAAAATAATGTCATATCTTCTTGGTCTCACTTGTAAAATGCTAAACTAACAGCCAATAAGCACATGAAAAGCACAGAATAAGCAGCATGGATGTTTAACCTGCTCAAGTAACAAGGATTTCCCTCTGAGGCCAAAATCCAATTGTTCTTCCAACTCCTCAAGTGAAGGTGCTACAATTTGCCTCAAGGAATCGTGGACAAATAAAGACATTTTGTGATAATCAGCAGGTGATAATCAGTGCACACAGCACTTTGTGCAGCTTTCTGCAACTTCACCTCACAATGCAGTACTAATTAATTTCATCTGCTTTCACCTGCTATTTGCAATTATGATTTTCTCTCTCATTTCTACCACCACGAGCTCTTACAGTTGACCAATCCCTCCCCTGTTTAATCCAGCTTACACAGCTCCAGGAGGCAGCTCCTTAAATCACAAGTGTTGCAAGACAGCAGCACTGTGCTCCCCACAGCCAAAATCTGACCCTACCAAGTGGCAACATCCTTAGTCTCAGTTTACTATGTTTGGGTATTGAAGCTTCAGCCTCTGCTCATTCCTTTGAGAGGGCTGATGGTCTCTGAGATGTCCATCTTCCACCTGTCAACCCATGAGGGTGATTTGCCCACACAGCAGAAATTAGCTCAAGTACCTTTGTGTGCCTTTAGAGCTGGCCCTTCCCAAGTCAGCAGCTTTCACTGGTCCTTTACTGAACTTGCACCACCCATGGCTGTAATTCCTGCTCTGTCCTGACTCAAACTTCTGTATTTGCTTCCTAAACATAAAGAAAACAGAATTAGAGGCTCTTCTATAAATTTAAGACCCAGTTAGTATGGGATGCTACCACAGTGCATTAAGAGCTGTCACTCTGAGACCCCTCCAGACCTACTGAAATACATCTACCATGATATGTGGGAGAAGTTACATTACCACAGGGGCTCAACTTCAGGAAATACTTTAGAAACTGATATTTTTCTAACAGAAAAAAAATATACCAGTTGCATTGAGGTGGTTCAGCAGCCAATCTCCCTGGATGAAAAAATAGATAAAGAGAACGAATCACCAACCTAAATATTCATGATGGATTCACTACTAGTAATCATGACCACATTTCATTCTTCTCTGCAGATACAAGCTTGACCATTAATGCTGACTGCTGGTACTGTGGAAAACCATCAAGCCAAAACAGAAATTCAAAATGCTTTTGAAGAAAATAAAATGTCAGTGAATAATAATCAGGAGATAAGAAAAACAAACAAACAAACAAACAAAATCCCCTTCAACCATGAAAGAATGTTTCTTTAGTTAAAAAGGAAAAATATCCAATTAAAAGGAGAGATGTTAAAATAATTTTAAAATTCAATCATAAATAGAAAAGTCATTCTATCATATCCTATGATATCAAGGAACACATATCAGCAGCAAGGAAGAGCAGACAATATGAAAAAGGAACTTAAAGGTATCAATGTAAATTTTAAGACTTGTAGAATAATAAAAATACGGAAATTAAACATAATAGCATGATAATAAATCCTAGCCAGGTTGCAAATTTCGTAATAGATGAGGATGGAAAAATTGTCAGACATCTTGCAGGAAACACAGAAATAAACAGCAAACATTTCTGTTCTGTATTTAAAATGATGGAAAATTTGTTAATCTTTTACAGCGACACGCCAACACTTTCTATTCCAACAGTAACAGATTTTAAACGGCCATTAAATGTAAACATTTAAAAGTAAGATTGGATAATTTGTTCTCCAGACTATCAAAACACATTGACAAAGATCTCCCTGAAACAGGTACATTCTTTTCAAATCATCTTTATTCAATGAGAAAGCTTCCAAGGAACCTCAAGAAATTCAGGACCACCCCAGTACTGAGCACGTTTCCCAGGGTGACCACAGCATTTACCTCCCTACACCCACAGGCTGGATTCTCATCCCTACCCCTCCCCACATCAACAGCAAAAGGCACCACTACGCTATTTCTTGGTTTCAGAAACTCTTTGCAGTCAGTTTGTTTGGTTTCCCTGTTCTCCAGCCCACCTTGGAGGATGCTATTTGTTAAACAGATCCTACTTGAGAGTTTGTGATTATTTTTTGATTTGATTTGTTTATCACATTTAAACCTCAGCACACTTGGACTGGCCAGGAACATAAATACAATTAGTAGCAGTAACAAACACCAAGCAAACTGCTCTGACTCACTGCAACACGCTCCTCAGGCCCCGACCAACCAACTGCTTTCGCTTTGCTTTCCTGCCCACCGTTTGTGAGGCAGATGCTCTTTGGGGGAAAAGCTGTACCACCTTCACCCAGAGTCCAAGTTTGACTTTACTACACATTTGCCCTCTTGCTTAAGTTATGCCAGCCCATCTGCAGGCGAATCTAATCCTCTTGTTAGCTAGCAACTGGTAGCTCAGCTCTGCTCCACTGTGCTTCGCATTATACAGATCAGCCAAGTATTGATGCAACATCACTGAGGAGAATCTAGATTTTATTTTTTTTTTCCTTGTGCTTTCTTCTTTGGAAACTTAAAATACATGCTGGAAATAATTTCAAGGGCTGCTGAGCATTGCCACTGGGGGAATGCAAGGGGCTTTCAACACTAAGACTAAAAGACAGTTGGAAATTTGCAAGCGGTTGTCTTTGAAATTAGATTTTCAGGCTAAATTCAAAGAAGTTGGTGTAGCTTGTCCCACTCCCTGGAAATACATGCAGGGCTTCTGACAGAGGGTAACAAAAGCTCTTCTCTCTTGCTGGGTTTAGCCCACTGTGTCTGATACCAGAGCCCTGGCCCAACTGAAGGCACTCAACCAAATGTTTGTCTGGGGGACTCACACCAGCATCAGCCAGAGGAGGCCAAACCAGCACTGCAAACTCACAGCAGTAATAGCAGAACCGCTGCAAGAGGAAGGTGCAGTGCAGCCCATGTTTGCTCAATCAGTCCAGATTTCTTCAAAGCCAACTCACCAGCAGAGCCAGGATGGGGAGAGTTCACCCTCAGCATCACTGTCCCACCAGTCCTGGATCACCAGAGACAACCATGAGCCCCAGCTGCTGGTGCACGTCTGGTGGTGTTATTTGCCATCTCTGTTTCAGAAGCTCCAACAGGAGCCAGACCTGCCTCGTTACACCCTTAGAATGATAAATCCTTTCACAAATCATTGGCACTCAAACTAGGTAAGGTAGACCAAAAATATTACAAATGCAACAAAAAGAACCTTGCTAAAGTGCACAGAACTCTTCTGTGGCAGAAACAGAAAGTAAAGCCAGGCATCCTCAGCCCCAACTTCAAGCTTAGACACTCCCTATAATCCATTTATCTGAATTCACTCACGTTCCTCAGCCCTTTGAGGCTTGACACTACCCAGCTCCTATTAAATAAAGCACCATTGTATCAGAAGAGGAGCTGGCCAGAGTAGTCTTTGCATAGCAGGTTGTGTTTTGCTCTTGGTACTAGTTTATATTCATATAATACAGTTTTACATTACAAATTTCCACATTTTACCTTCCTGTGACCTAAACATAGCTCAGCAGCATTTGCTTCCATGCCATCTCCACTTTCATACAACAAGGGAAGGAGATGTGCCAAGTCATCCTCATGGAGAGGTCACTTAATTTTGGTTTGTAAAGCCAAATCTCCTGCTATCTCCATAATTACCAATCAATACATAAATAGCAAAATTAAGCCCCATTATTCTCATTTACCACAAAATTAAATGAATTAATTAAACATGGAAAAGTGCTGATGTCTGCCAAATCATTACTTCCAACAGATAAAAACAAATTCAGGAATGATATGCAGACAGGAGAAGAAAATTAGCTTTCCATCCTGCAACGCAGTGAACTATTGCAAGGAAAACTGTAAATAACAATCAGCAGGTCAGGCTTCTCCATCTGAACACTGGGACAAGACAGACACATTCTTTGTTAGGAAGGAAAAAAACACTCTGAAACAATTCCCTTGTTTTTGTTTTTGGGGAACAGAAAAGGCCCTGGGGACTGGTAACAACTGGCTTCAACAAGAATGGCTCTTTAAAGCTGATTTGCTGAAGGACTGCTGCTCTGTAATTATCATGAATGGTTTTAGCTAAACATCTCAAAGGAACAAAAGAGGCTGCAAACACTTGGAGACAAGTTGTGACCATAGTAAGTTTCTGCAGGTGGCTGAATAATAGTGGGGAGACACTTCCCAGGACTTAGAGTTGGAAAAATAGGGAAAAACTGAACTAGAGCATTGAAGAGCTTTGAAACTTCAGCGTCTTCTGTCCTAATGAAGATGCATCAACAGGCTGGTTCTGAAGTTACAGTCATAAGACAAATGCATCACTGCAAGCAGTGTTTGAAAGACACTTGCAATTACAGATGCTCTGGAACAATGAAATATATACTGTTCCTTAAATAAACTGAAAAAATGATAACCTCTTTTAACTGTCGTGGTGTAGTAGAGACATCTTCATATCTTCCTTAATGAGATTTTTATTGCCAGTGTAAATTTGTCTTGAACTGAATTTTTGTCTTGGGAACTCTGAATTATGTTATACCAAGTTGTTCCTGGTAAGCATGCAGGCTTGCACACATTTTTTGCTGTGAAAATGGCTCCTTCTGGCAAACTGAAAGCAATTGAAGCTCGATTTAATTAGCTGCCTTCTGTAAATATGCCATTATTCTTCTAACTCAATGCTGGAGTTATATTTACAAAGGGAACAGATAGCAATAATTATTTCGGGCCGTAGTTAGTCTGTATTAGTTAATGCCTGAGTGTAATTGAGAGGAAATTAAGACAAGTGTAGTCTTTGGGGAGGGGGAGGGAAGAATATACCAGTCTACAGCAGTACAGACACTGCACCTGTATGTTCCTTCTTGGGCTGGAATACACAAAAAGTTTTAACTAAAAAGCAAACATTTACTCTGTACTCTGGAACCAGAGAGGGTTAACAATAATCACCTGACATTTTCAGTCATTCAAAATTTGGTGGAGGTTTTAAATAACTCTTACCAGCCATTTTCTCTGAGTTTCTATCTGCTTTTCAAGTTAGAGCCCCATGAACTAACTGCAGCTGGCGCATTAGTCCTCACTAAGGAAAGGATCACTGAGCCAAGCAGCTCAGAAATCTGCGGAGATCCACAGCTGGAGGAGCATGAGTTGCTTGGAAAGGTTTTGCAGATGGTGTCTGAGAGCCCTTGCATGGCTCAGGACAGGGGGAAGCTGTTCCAAGAACATTTTCCTGCACCTCTGAAATGAGCTAATACTTTCCAGTGCCCACCTTAAGAGGATTCCTCAAATTAAGCAACTGCCCTATAGCCCTTTTCTTCGGTTCGGATATGTTATTCAAATTAACTCTCAGAATGTATTAGTTTAATTGCATCACCATGTAGATGCTTCTATTTAAAATTAAAGAGGCCTTAATTCAATTTACCTTAATCCACTTTCAAAGTAAATTATAGCAAATGAAGAGTTTGCTAGTTCTGAATGATTGTTCACACTTAGGTTAAATGCAGTTTAACAAACTCTCTTGAAATGTATGTATCTATCTAATTTTCATTACTTACCCTTTATGTCACCACAACACGTTTCCCCTTTTTTAGGCTTGCAAGTGACAAACTGTGAGTGCAATACTAAAAATTAATTATTCAGATATTGCATTCCTTTACGTGGCAAAAATTCTTGAATAAATTTATGGGAATGTTTCTATGCACACGGGTTAACAAATTGGGCCCACTGTTGCCATGGTGGAAGTAGTTGTTGATGCAAGTTGTAGGGTAAGGATGGCTTTGTAATTAGCTTATTGCACCAAGCAGTAAAAGACTGTTTTGAGATTCACATTTCCAGCAAAAGCTCCCTCTGCCATACTGGACAGCCCCAGTGGGTATGTGATAGCTGAGGAACATGCCCAGGCCATCAACATCAACCTCGCTGGGATCTTGCACTGACAGCTGCTGTGCTAAACAGCTTCTGTCTCCAGGGCTCACTGGCTTGCTGTGCTGCCTTGTATGGTAGAGAAACTCCCCCCCTGTGCTCTAAGATAGGGTCAGAAACCACTTATTTTCACCTGCTCAGTGTCCACCCAATTTGTGGGCTCAGGATATTTCAGTGATGCCCAGAGGATGGCGGGAGCCTGGGCACACCCAGAGCATCCCCACATCAACACAGGGCAGGTCATGCCAGCTGTCCCCCTCTGCTCCTGGCAGAGGCAGGATGCACCAGGGCTCACAGCACCCTTCTCCCAAATGCACTGTTGTCCACAACCTTCCTTTAAACTCACCTTGAAGTCATGGGTTTCTCTCTGTGCTTCATGGTTGGCTAATCAGCAACACTACAAGCAAACTCATGAGGCCACCTAATCTGCAGGTGCCAAATCAATGGGGTTTGAGTAGCAAGACACTGACAAGCCAGAAAGTAACCAAATTCCACTGGTGCTACTCATTCCTGTGCTATTTCCTTGCCATACAGAGCTCCACAGCAAATCAAAGGACCCTCAGGGTACCTATTCAACAAGAAACAAATTCTCACTTCAGCCATTATGTAAATGAAATGCTAAAAATGTTCTTTTTTTCCTCTGAGGTATTAGTACTACTAATTCAAGGTGCACAAACTTCATAATCAAGTAAAATATTATCTTGTGGTACTTGCAAAGTGCCAGAAGTTTATTGACTATGCTTCTGGGAGACCAGAATATTCACAGAGTTTTAGATGTTCTTTAGCCAAGGTTCAGACAAAAAGTGTTGTCATAACTTAAAATTCTGTCGTAAGGTAGGATGGGAAATGGCATGCATCTGGCATGGAGCTACTTAGAAATGAAGAGTTAATACAGTAACAACAAAAAAAGATCTAGTGTATCTGAGCACACATGGTTTCTCCTTCGTGCAACTTTTGATTTCAGAGTCCTGCCAAAAGCTGAACTGAACTATGAATACCAACTATTTTAGTCTTTAAGAGTTACAGTGCAGGAAATTCACATCTCTGTATTCTTTCCTCTAGCTGTCACTCAGGCTGCTCCTTGTGAAAGACTTGAATCCAAAAGGCAGCTTTGGACTTTAATTTGACAGCACATGGATCAGATAGATCAGCCCCCCATTTAGGAGCACAAAGCTGGAATACACAGCCACAATACATGCTGAACTGCTGCATGACTCACAGCACAACAGCCCCCGTTTGCCCCGCACGGTGCCATCACTGCTCCCTGGGCTGGTGAGGATGTGTCCCAGGGTACCACAGACCCACAGACTTTCACAGATATGTTCACCCCGACAGGCACAATAGCCTCTCTCTGCAGTGAGCCACACTGGCCCAGTCACAGGGAATCAGTAAGTGTCACATCCACCTGAGCACCGAACTCCGACCCACAGCACACTACAGAGAACTGCTCTGAACAAAGCCTCATCTGCTCTCATGGCTTCCAACTGCTGACAAAGTAGATAAAATATCCAAGACAGATACTCAGAGAAACATCTGATACTCTAATTGGACCATCTCTCCCACAAAATACATCCATCACACCCAGAATCCCACTAATTTAAGTTTCTTCCCTGCACTCAACTTTAAATAGAGCACTTAATACTAAAATGGAGTACAGTTGTACTCAGCAAAGCAGTTCTGAGCAAGTGCCACCACCACTGACCCAGGTGGTAAACCATGTCAAAATCCTACACTCCACTAGGCACATTTGGAAGTTTGGCTCTAATCTCCACTAAATCCTGCTGAGAACAGGTGTATGATGTCCGAGCAGTGGGAAAGGAGATGCAGAGACTGGAGTACAGAGCAAGGAGGAAGAAGGCAACCTGAGTCACTCCAGCTGTGTGGTGTGTGCTCAGACTCAGGTGAGACTCTGAAGAGGAGCAGCTGTTAAAGAATGGAGCTCTGGGTCCAAATGAGATACCTGGAGATTACAGGTACAGATGGTCCTGGGAAGGTGAATGGCAGCTGGGTGTGTGGATGGGGCTAAGGGACTGGAGTAGCAGAAGGATATGGGGTAAGGTTTCCATAGAGAGAGGCTAGCACAGAGTACAAAGTGTCTTTCAAAATCAGGAACATAGGCCTGATGAAAAGGCAAAAAAGGGTTCAGAGCAGGCAGTGGGTGGAACCAGATGCAGCAGAGACATGAGCTCAACCCAGCTGCCAAGAGCCTTGAAACAGTGACAGGCAGAGAGCCTGGGAGTTACTCCTCCCAGCTCAGCAGTAGCTCTTCCCAAGCAATGCAACCACAAGAAATGCTTTTTTAATACACCTCAGAGAAATTCCAACTGGAGCATTAAATGGTTTTAACACAGGCATAAGCAGGAGTGGACTGTGAAGGACTCCTTGGGCAGCGAGTCCAGGCTCCTGCAGGACTCACCCCCATAATCCCTTTCACACCCTGAGGATGCTCCTTTAAAAAGCCAACTTTGGGTTTTGCCTAATGCTCCTACTGCACCCTTGTCCCAGAATTGCCCTGACCAGACATGAAGAAGCTTCTGACATCCTAAATTAATTCATGACTAATCTAGATCTCTTTGTTCTCCTGCTAAGATTATCCTCAGCTGAAACAGCTCTTCCCCACTCGCTTGGGCTTTTGCCCCTTGATGTGCTCACAGAAAGAAAACTAATCCCTTTTCAGCTTTTGTTTTTCTTGGCTAAGGAGGTCAAACTGAAGTTTAAATCTATTTGTTAGCTAAGATTTTGTAGCAGTTCCCATTAGTTTTTAAAAAGAGTTGAAATGATGTGATAGTGGCCACGGTTTTTACCTGCTCCAGGCACAAAACTAGAAATATAGACACCAGGTGAATGAAATGCACACAGGATGGTTAACACAACAACCCAAAGCTCACTTCTACTGCTTACCTTGTGTAACGAGGTAGGATGGTTGAACAGAAGCCAAATTTACTCCTCCTGAAATGGAGGGAAGCCTGCCAAACAGACATGCCTCGCCAATGTAAAATACCTGTGTTCAGGGGAAGCAATTTACATTCCTGTTAGGTCTGCTTTGCAGTTAAAAACCTCTAATGCTTTTGAAATCCAGCAATGCTGATTTCTGAACACGGGGTGTCTTGTACCCAGAGACAGACAAACTGACAGCAAGATGCTGTAGAGGGAGATCACAGCAGTGCAGAGGGGAAAATTAGGAGATGTCCAAAGGACACATATCAGAAAGAGGAAGCCTGCGAAGTGAGAAGATGCACAGATACAGCAAGGCACAATGTCCAGAGTCAGCTGGAAGATGATGCTATTGCCCCATCAGTGAAGCTAAGAGAGAGACAAGAAAACCTACAAAGGGATAGATTCCCATTAGTTTGCAGGGGCCAAATGCTTATCTCTTTTATTCCAAACTTACCTGGGTGCAACAACCATTCTGATGAGCAGCAGGTAGTTCAGGGTAGACACAGCCAAGAGTACATAATTGGAGCAGGGCTGTGCTTTGCATGGCAGGAGAGCTGTCTTAGTGATACAGATGAAAATATGCCATTAAACATGTTACTTCACTCAGCACTGCCATATATAAAACTGTTTTTCGAAGATACAATTCACTACAAAAAGAGTTGAGTACATTTTTCTGTCACAGCAAGAAAAAAATATGGGTAGCTAGGTTTAAAGGAGAAGAAAGCATGTGCCCTGCTTTATGACCCTGATTTTTGTTTATTGTTTGGATCCTACACCATATTTTTCTCGTTTTCTCCTTCAATTATTTATTAAGAAAAAAAAAGAGATGGAAAAGGGTTCTCTGTTCTTGTTTGTGCCATCACTCATGGCTGCTGCTGTGGGAATACTGCTAACAGCAGCTACTAGTGTTTTATTAAAAATAATAAAGTATATAGTTATCATAAAATAGCAATGTGATCAAAAGGATTATTCTGTTATGCTCTTCTCTCAGTTTTAACTGTAAATTAGAGCTCGGGTAAAAACAATCTACTGTAGAGCACATAAAGTTTGGAAAATATAATGTATTTCTATATAAACTGTTCAGTTAATCAGACATATACATTACAGAGCACTCCCCTCATGGAAAATGGGAATCTCACATATATTATTTGCACTGAAGCTTTTATTCTGTATTTTATAGATGCACAGAGGCCGATCGGCTCAACTCCATTGACTTTCACGGCGCTGCTCCGGATCCGGCCCCGCTCCCCCCGCACTGAAACACACACCCACCCCCCTGCCAGCATCCCTCTGAACAGGGACACTGCTCCATCTGCTGGGCTCCCGCACAAGGGACAAGGGCAGGGTGAGGGCTGAAGAACATTCAGTGTGAGCGATAAATTCGAGGCGTACTGACGCCTGGCACTCGGGCATTAAATCCATCAAGTCAGCCAAAGCCACGGGCAGGGAGCGAGTGGTGTGTCTTCCTAAAACAAGCGCTGTCCTTCTGGCAGCACTGGGATTCAAACTGCGGCTTCACAGACAGAAGGGACTGCACACAAACCCTCCTTACACACATCATCGTTCACAACTCCTGTCCAAGTGCACACGCCTCTGCTGATGCTCCAGAAGTGCAGTCAGGGCTCCCTTGCTCCATGAAAATCACAACCCTTCTGCAACAACCCATGTTCCAACTGTCCCCTTTGGTTAAAGCATTGTTTCTTGTTGCCAAATAAATCTTGTTTTTATTTTCAGCCCACAGCATCAATACTTCTTAGCTGCTATACTAATTTTCTTCCACTACCTGCTCTCTTCTCTGGCTTCTCATACATAGTCAGGGCAGATTGCATAGTCAAAACAGACCTGAGGCACATCCAAACACATCTTCCAGTGCTTGGTTTTCCCAAGGTAGGTGGGTAGTATGTCTCCCTGCTCCTTCCACACTCATACTCCTTTAAAAATAAGTGTGAGTTAGATGAATAAAATAGTGTCTTTCCTCAGCAACATGACGTGGGTTTGCATTGAAACAATCTGTTTAAAACCTCAAAAAAATAAGAAAAAGTCATGGTCTTGATTATTATTCAAAGCAAATGCAATGATTCAAGAAAAAAAAAACCCCATTACACATTTGCATTTAACTTCTCTTTTTATTATTTATTCTCTTCTTGCATTTCTAAGAGCTCAGCCAGTGCAAAAATCAGGAACTGACTTCCTGCCTTTGTTTATACTTTTTAACATATCATCACCTTATAGTCAATTCACTTCAGGGTCCTTTTTCATTAACATAAAGCACGAACATCTGGATTGCAAATGCTGCAGTGGGATGTTCATTTATGTAAAAAACATTCCTATTGAAAATAAAGAAGTGAAAGAATGTCATTTATGGAGGTGTTTTTATTAACCCAGCAGCTAGCAGAGGTTAAGAACAGTATCAAAACAGAGGGGCAGTGTGACCTGGAGACGCATCTGTAACACTCACCGATGGTTTTAAATCCAGAAGTTTGGGACATGAATGTTGCCAGACAAATTTCTGGGGAGAACCTCTTGCTGTAGGAAGCATTTGCAGAAGCCTCTGCTGCTCACCTTAAGCCAGCTCAGGCTGTGGGTGAGCAGCAAGCACTGCCCATCACACCACTGGGAAACAGAGATTATCTGGGAGTGCACTGATCCACAGGAGGAGAATAACAGGTGGCAAGTGAAGGGAGCTCGGAGATGATGAAGTGAACTGTTTTTATGTATCCAGGATGCATAGTAAAGCAGCAGTCTTAACACTTATCCCCTAGCATTAAGCATTATATTGATGGAGTGACTTTTTGGTCAGAAGCCATCTGCTGTTTCCATGGGTAGGAGTCTAAAAGAATTAGAAAAGCTGAATATCAAAAACAGAAAAGTTTTATATGGCTGTGGGTGTTTTCATGAGGCACCAGACCAGCAACAACACAAAGATACAAAATAAAACCATTTCAGAAACAAATGCACAAGGCACCCTGCTACTGAGTCCCCAGGGTGATGGGGAGTGACATTTGTCCATGCCAGCAGCCCTTTGAGGTGCAGAAGGTAACAGTCTGGTCTTTCTGGGAGAACTGGGGTAAATCCTAGTGTCTCTAGCTCTCAGATGGGCAGGGGTTGGGACTGATGCATTTATGGATTTCAAATCTGGTAAGGAGAGATATGGAAATGAGAGACAGTAAGTCAAGGAGAGCTTGGAGGGGAAGCAAAGTTGGAGCAGGGCAGGAAAGAAGAGCAGCAGGGAAGGCAGGGGACAGGGGTTAAGAGGTTCTGCCAGTGACTGCAGCAGGAGCAGCAAGAATCCAATAAAAAAAGTGGCTACCAACCCCTAGTGACATCTGAGGAACGAGGTGCTGGGGGCCAAGGCACTCCAAAAACCCTTCAGCAAGGCTGCATCCTGCAGCAGCATGGTACAGTTGGAACATGGGTTGTTGCAGAAGGGTTGTGATTTTCAGGGAGCGAGGGAGCCCTGACTGCACTTTGGGAGCAGAGGTGTGTGCACTTGGACAGGAGTTGTGAACAATGATGTGTGTAAGGAGGGTTTGTGTGCAGTCCCTTCTGTCTGTGAAGCAGCAGTTTGAATCCCAGTGCTGCCAGAAGGAGCACTTTTGGCAGAGGAGAGGCAGGATCTTGTGCATGTCCTCTGGGGCTGGACTGTTGTAAGAGCCCCTGTGCCTTCAGGATTAGGTCAGGGAGGGTGTGGAGAGAGAGTGATGAGATTTTTTCTGAACAAGTTCAAAACTAATATATACCACTCCAACAATTCCTTCTGTGTGCCCCAGGCTGCTGGTCTCCTAGTTTCAGAGTGGTGAACACACCATGTGCCAGTTCTCTGTGCTCCTGACCATGCTGCAGTAACTGGGACTTTCTGGCATCCCTATGCTTTAAATGCCACAAGAAGTGCTCAGCCATGGATGGACAGGGTCAGGATGAAGGCATACCCAGGAGCAATCTGGACAGATGCTGAGGGCATTTGTTCCTCTCTACACTCTCATCTCCACCTTCGTAGTTGCCCCCAGCAGAATAAACAGCAACATTTAAAGGTGAAATGGAGCCTTGCAGAGCTGACAGCATAAGATAAGAGCCCAAGTCACAGGCAGGAAGGTGGGCAGCCTTTCAAATTTTCAAGGTGGTCAAGGCAGGGGCAGTGGGAGGGTGAAAGACAGGACAGGATGGCAGGAGCAGCCAGGCCTGCTTCTCTGCTGTCACTCCTCTGGCATGAAGCAGCCAAATCCCTTCAGTTGTCAAATGTGCACTATGCTATTGTTAATGATGCTATTACTTACCATATGTTTAGCAGTATGGCTGGATTTATTCAGCTTATTCAAATGTGAGATTGAACATTTTGGTGTAGCATGCGGCCTCAGGCTCGGCAGGGGGGGGGTTGAACTGTGGGAGAAAGCAAGAGCTAATGCAGAGTAGGAAAAATGTTAGTTACTTAACAAGGTCAATAGCATAAATTCTTATTTTGTTTACTTCAGAGAACACAGAAGATGGTATTTACACCCTGTTTCTGTTAATTACTTTCAGAGTAAGCTGTGAAATAATTTGTTCTCCTACCTAAAATTGTGCTTTATGTTGCTAAAAAGAGCTTCCAGCCATTTCACCCAGGAATGACCCTGTAGAAAGATAAACTGATTCTTTTCTATCATCATAGATGGGGTCAAACTATGATATTCAGAGCCAATGCTTGCAGGACCTGAAACATTGGTTCCGGCACTTGAAAAAGTAAGGGTTATTTGTGAAATTTAGATTCACGTTCAGCTTTCAAACCTGTCCAAAGATTTGGGTTATCCAAAGAGAAGATCCTGTTAAGAGCTGGCTTGCCTGGGTTTATCTCTTAATCACAAGTGCTCAAACCTGTAACTCCCATCAAATTCATATAAACCGGTGTTCTGCATGTTCAAAAAGCAAGGCCTGATAATTGCTGAAAGTAGCATAATGTTCCAAAAGTTGTGGAAATAAAGTCTTAGGAAAAATCATATTTGTTTGAAAGAAATAAACACAAGAACTGTCTTTCTTCCCTTTGCTTTGCTGCTATGAAACAGATATTAACATCATGTATCTTACCCATACAATATCCCCCTGGATTCTCACCCAGTGCAACCAGTTTAATCATCAAGATCTTCTTATCACCAAAACTTATTCTGGTAGCCAGTTACTCCCAGCTTAGAATATCCTGCAGACATGGTTGCTTTTACAGAAGACAGCATATTGACCTTTTTTACCCCTGCCAGTGCCACATTCTGGCTCTTCTTCGATATATCCAAGCATAGCCCTAAATCCGTCACCAGCCCAAACTCATATTCTTATTCTGACAAGGATAATGACAATAACTGACAGAAAGAAAACATCTTCCAAAATTGTCCTAAAAATACCATTTTATTGGGAGTCCTCAATAAAACTAATAAATCACAGAGCTTGTAAAATGGTGCCAGCTGATTTGTAGTTTGATTGGATCATGTAATGAAGAGGAAAGAAACAGCAGAATGGCAACTGCAACCATATTATTTTCCAAAGCAGCAAGCAACATTGCAAGACCTCTCCAGCTATTTAACATCAAATATTCTTCCAGATATTAACTCAGCTCAGAATAAACTGTACTAGCTCAATGCCCATGAACTGCACCTTCACTGCTCATGGTTTCCAAGGCACAGATATGACAATAATTAGTGGGCATGAAAATCAATTCTGATGACTCAAAAGACAATCTGTGATTATGGAAGTGACTGTGCCTGGAATAACAAGGAATATACTTTGCTTTCAGAACAAGACAGATTTTTCCTTTGAGCACCACACTGTTGTTTCAAGCCAAACAAGAGGTAGCTCTGAACACAGCCACTATGGATCCACCAGGTGAAACACCATTCCTGAAGAAGCAAAAATGCATGCTGAAATCAGTGTTGCAACAGCAACTCCTTGCCTGGCTTTCATGAAACTATCAGAGCTCTGCCTTAACATCCAAGACTTCCTAAATAGCACTCTCCTGCATCTGACACAGTGCTCTTGGAGCATGTTATCATCCTGCACGAACAAGGAGATGAGGATATGGTCCTCAGTCCCCCTAATCCTCTGTTTGCTTCTGCTAAAGCAGCATAATAGGTCCATACTCTCCCACCAATGCACTGACAATACAGGGAACTGAACACTCACCTCATGCTGTAACCTCCCAGTTACAGCACTGGGAACACAATGTCCCAACACACAATAGATGACAGAGGAGTATTTCATACCTCATTTTAGTGGATCTTCAAAACAGAAAGCCCATCACCTTCTTCAAGACTGAAAGGTACTTTGGCAGAGAAGAGTAGCCATCAAGCAAATTTGCAACAAAAAGCATGAACCAAACCAGCAAGTTTCTTCTGCAAACAGCATCATGGGCTCTCCACAGATAGCACTGTAATTTACCCAAAGCATCACTAGCCTGGCTGAGAGGCTCCTATTTCACAAGGACGCACTACACGAGCAACCCCAGGGGGCACCTCATCAATGGGTAATAGAAGGATATTTCTTGAAGTGCCGGGTCTTGGTTAAAACAGAAATGTGTCTTTTTTCAGAGTAGCTGCAAGGCCAAAGTGCTTTGTAGCACATACAAAACAGTAAGTAACGATGTCCTTACTGCTATGAGCAAATACTGCACAATCATTTGCAAAAAACAGCTCATCAGTAGCTGCCTTCATTACTTTTACCTTTGCACACAATGCTGCAGATGTGGGGTCGCCAGCACAATGCCAAATAACAGAGAACCAAAATCCTCAACCCATTTGTAATTCTATTTGCAACGACAAAACATCCTCAAGGGGACCATGGCAGCAGCTGGCAGCTTGTTTCAGTACCCCAGTGCTGCTGGCACACTGCTCCTTGGCCAGGCAGGACCAGTCCCTGTTGGGCAGACCAGGCTCTGACCGCGCTGCTTCCCCATGCTGCTCCAAGCACGGCCCCATTTCCATTACAGCTGGGGTGTAAAAGATTAATGGCATAAAGAAATTTCAGGCTAAGGGTATCAGAGTAAGCAGAGAAACAGAAAACTACCAGTTATATAGAGCAGGGAAAGTACAATGCTACACGTAAAAACAAGTTTTGATAAGACATTTCCTTTGGGTCAAGATCTAGGGCCTGGCTTAGTGAGGTAAAAGGCACGAGGAAGGAGCAGTAACAGATGCAAAAGCATCTGGGACTGAAAAGCTTAAAAAAAAAGGGAGGGGAAAAAAAAGAGAAACATTTCAGACCTTAAAGTGGAAATTTAATAGTAGTAGGCTGTTCTTTAGCAAAAATACTGCTTTGATCTGTCATAGCACTGCCTATGGGTGTGCTATCTCAAGTATTTCAAAGAAATCTCTTATCATTGTGTACCTGCCTCAGAGAAATCATACCGCTGAAGGAACAAAAAGGTTGATTGTTATTTTAATTGAATTTGTTTTCAATTTATTTTCAAGCTGTCTAGGGGAAACCTTTTACACGTGCATTGTTTGATTTGTTTTTAACTTTGGTTCCATTATCCTAATAATGAAGCTTTTAAGGCATTTTAAGAAGCCTGTTTGTCCAAAAAGTTACTCGCATTGATCAGATCAATACCTACGTAAGCGCCTGAAAGCAGGAAATAAATATGGATTAAAAAAAGCCAGCATTATTTTACAGAACTTGGGTTTTGTTGTGAATTCAGCTGCTCAGCATGAACCACTGACTTGATCTCTGCCAACCAACATACACATCCATGAGCTAATGTGCCAGGGGATTATTTTCCAGGATCCTTTAATGCAGGCTACCTGCATGTGGTCTCTTTTTCAAAGGGGCTGAACACTTCCAGCTTATGCTGCTCTTCGTGTTAAGCTCCAGGCCAAACCAGGACAGAAGGACTCCTTGAATGAGATTAACAGTAAAGCCAGGATTTGTGCCACAATAGATTAATTAGTTTTCTAGGTAGTTAGCTAATAGTTCTTTTCAGTATTCTAACAAACGAGAGTTGTAGGAGCTGTGGAGCTGCAGGAAAGGGGACACTGCATGTGGAAAAGGTTGATGGGTAGCTATTCCCCTCTTCTGCAGGCTCCCACTGACAGCAGAGGGCTTTGGGATGAGGCCCTGAACTGCACCAGCTCTTCTTCCCAGCAAGCCCCTTATGCTGCCCTGAAGGCATAAAAGGATCCTGTAATCCCCTGCTCAGGACAGCAGCATCCTCCCCTGCTGCCCTTCACGCTCAGACCTGTGGAGTTGCACTCTGCCACACCAGACCTTTTTGCAAACCTGTTTCTCCTGTGAGCCCAACAAACTGTGGTGGGATGGGGAAGGAGTCAGGAGCTGCCAGGTGGGACCCAGAAGGCCGTGTGCCATGGCACAGCTCCACACTCTGCCTGGGGCAGCTCCCACCTGCAGCAGCCCCGAGAGCTCCTCACTCACTTCTTTCAGGTCCAGAGGCAGTTTCCTCACTACCCACCTCCCTCCTGCCCTTTGAATATGTCAGTTAACCAAACATCCTATTGCACAAGAAATTGAGGGTTCTTTTGTGTTTTGACAAAAAGGTTTTGAAGTTGATCTTTTTGCTTCTGGGCTTTCTTCTCAAAGTGGTATTGCTCCACTTTTTGAAGATATTTGGAGTCGTTTAACACTTAGAACTAGTTTTCATTAATAATAAAACAGTCTCAGCTAGTCTTCCAATGATCCCTTCCTTTGGTGCAGTTTCAGCTCAGTTAATAGCTGAGCTTGTCTGTGTTGCCTGATGCAAAAGCAGCACCCAGCACTTACATTTACTTCTTGCATTTATGAATGAAATTCATTATTTCTTTTCCATGGTAGTAAAACAGTGAGATGGCATTAGACAGACAGGCCTCATTTTATGTTATTATTTCAGTGGAGATCTATTAATTTTTCTGAATATGAAATTTCTTGGAAAGCAGAAATAAAAGGACAAAAGACTTGTAATCCGTTGTTTCTGTCAATCCCTTTCCCTTTCGTCTAGGCCCAAAAAGGAAACAAACTGTCAGCACCATTAATTTTTAAAATGCCATTTTAAAATTAAATATTGAGTTAGGTTTTTTAAAGACAGGACAGTTTTAAAAATTAAAGCACCGAGAACTAAACTAAGTACTTTTTCAGAGTACAGAGTATTTCTTTTTGGCCACTAAACTATGACTGCTCATTCCACCTAGCCAATTTTTCATTTTTACTACAAATTCCAAACATTCACAATTTGCTCAGCTCCATCTTCACCTAAGCCAGCAACCAGAAATTTTAATAATCCGAAGAGGAATCTATTTAATATAAGGTCCTGAGGGAAGGACCTGCCATTAGTCACATGTTTGTTCAGCATAAAGTTCACTGTGAGACTGTATTGCAATGTGTGTGAGGACAACGCCCTGTGGCTGCAGGATTTATTAGACAGGCTGTACACTAAAGCAAAAATGCTAATGTGGGTACCCTGGGCCAAATCTAAACCCAGGGAATGACACCAAGAAAGTTCAGTTGCAGACAGAGGGAATCTCTCAGAGCTGCAATAAGGTTGTTGTAAAGTTATACCAAGGAGTGATCACAGTTCACGTTTTGCATCCAGTGGGACAGGTGGAAGCTGCAGCTGCCTGGCCATGTCTTGGGGCAGGTCTCACACATCTGCCCTGGGCACAATACATGAAAAACAGCTCCAGCCTCATTTGTTAACAGGTTTTTCATATCTCCTCATTAAAGCATGGAGCGTTATTACTGTGTCCTTAGATTACATCACCCCTACCTATATCAAGGAGCACTTTGCTATTCAGCAGTCCCAGTGAGACAGATAAAAACTTCAAGATGTATTAGAGACACAGGACAGAGGAGCCTGGCCCAGAGTAAACACCACTGTCACAAGTGTGTCTTTTGAAGAGTAAACCCTTTACTGCTGGACCTGAGAGAGTAACTCTATTAGCCAGCATCAGCTCTGGCCTGCACCAGCCTGCTGCTGGCAAGGCAAATCTCTGCCAAGGCATGTTGGTGGGGCTGGTGTCAGCACCAAGCAGAGGTCAGAGTCCTGCATTGCCCTGCAGCTGTGTGGGGACCTGGTGCCACACACGAAGGCTTTGGAAGACCCCACACTGAAGGCTTGGCCATCCAAAAAGACCCGTGCCATCAACAGCCATGAGCTCTGGGCAGTGTCCATGCTCCTCCAGCTGGAAAACCTTCATGACTCCACTCCTCTGTCACTTTTAGCAGCCAACAAAGCAAGAGGGACACATGGCTCTGGCCTCCATGGGGGTGGGCACTACCATCACCCTGTATGCACACAGGGTGCAGTCCTGGTCCCTGGCCGGGGCCAGGAGCAGCACACCTGCATGCCAGCTTCCCCACTGTCCTCACAGACTGCTGGTTTAGATGCCACCACATTGCCCTCCCACTTCAGCTTTAATTTCTGTTCCCTGCCGCTCACAGCAGTGAACAATGATGCATTACAATTTTCAGGTGCCTAAGGCTCAGAGAGATTTTCTCGATATAATCAGCAGAAAAGAAGGATTTTGCATTGAAAGCCAGTGCCAACATCCCTGCAGTGATAACCATCCCTGTATAATTAAAATGAACATTTCATAAAATGTCATCTCCAAGCAGTATATTTTAGATTAAAAAAAAAATAAAAAAAAACATTTCCAAGATCAAAAGAAGAGAATTATAATTGGGTAAGGGTGGAGGTGGGGGAGGACAGTGTGACAGCCCCAAGAAGTACTACTATTATTATGAGGCAAAGTTTGCTAAAATGCCAACTGCTCGCCCACAGTGAAAGGAAGCACCAGTTTACTTGTTAATCGCCTTAATTAATTAACTGGCATTGTCCTGGATTTCCTGAAGCTGGGTTTACTGTGGGAATCAATTTTAAAGAGCTTCCAGAAAGAAAATTTAAATTTCAGCTTAAAGACTTTACAGATTAGTAAACAAGAGCCTGCTTCCAAACCATTTGGACAAAACCACAGCCTTGATTTATGGAGAGACAGTCTTTTTTCCCATAGAGTCTGTTGTGATCAGCTATATTGACCTGCTGCACAGCACAAACTTCCCTGAATTAATCCCTCTTTGAACTACAGCAGCTCTGTTAGAAAAACACCCCATTCTGATCATAGAATTGGCAATGAAGCAGAAACCAGGGTCACCGTGGTGTGCTGTACCAGGGGCCAGGTCCCACCGAAACCCCTGCTCCTTTCCACCACCAATTTGTTCAGTTCCATTCTCCGCCCACTGCTGGCCTTCCCTTCTGCTAGGATGAAGGGCAATTTGGCAAGCCCTTGCTCCCTGTACAAGCACTTACAGATGGTGACTGAGTTTTCATTACCAGGGCTGTGATCTTCCAGACTTTCTCAATTAAATGGGAATGAAACAGGCCATGAGCTTTCTCATGGTCTTCTGAGGCTATTCCAGTTCTTAGTATCCTTCTCAAGCTCAGGACCCAGTAGTTGCACCCAGTGGCAGATATTAGAGCAGTAGCATCTTCCTGAGAGTACTGTTAATATACACAATTATCTGGTCTATAACTTCTGACCACAACATAGCATTAGACTTTCTCCCATCATGTAGATTATCCAAACTGTGCTCCAAGTCTTACTTTAATCACTATTTTCAAGGTTAGCAATTCTCACTATGTAGACCTGACTACTGATCCCTGTTTGTCTGTAAAACAGATCCTAAAGTTACCTGTCACATGAAACAGCAACTAAGAAAGCACACAGCCAACACACATTTTCACATACTGAAATTCAGTTTTCTTCTTCTGCATTCACCAGAACTCTTTCTTTCCTGAAGCTCTGCAGAAGACTTTACTGCGGAATAGAACTCACTTTAGTGCAGGCTTGACTCTCCCAAAATGTCCTTTGTGATCAACAGGGAGAAAAAGCTGCTTTTAGGTTTCATTTCATCCCACTTCTCTTACACATATATTTTTTGATCAATGAATGACATTTGTAAAGTACCAGTTTCCTTTCACTGACTGTAGTAGAAGCTGCATGTGTCCAAACTAAGATGAACACATCTACATCAGGTTAGGTGAATCTTACCCTCTGAGTCTAAATAGTACACTGCAGATAAATATAGCATAATATGCATGACTTTATTAAAGTGCTCCAGTAGTAAAACACCC
Source organism: Manacus candei (assembly GCF_025592945.1). NCBI lineage: Eukaryota > Metazoa > Chordata > Aves > Passeriformes > Pipridae > Manacus > Manacus candei. Next base: position 8,835,020 of record NW_026138073.1, read on the forward strand.
ATCACATAAATATGAAGTGCATACTTCTTTAAATAATGGATTTTAAGTGCTAATTTTGATGTTAGATTCTGCTCTTACATGTGTGCGACAAGACAAGAGGAAGTAAGTTCTCTCAGCTCAACACTTGTGAAAAATAGTTGGGTGGAATCTGTCCCTCCCAAGAAGAGGCTGTTCCCTTCTCCAACATGGTCAGCACCACAAAATGTGGGTGGAGATCACAGTCACTTTCTGCCTAGAAGGGCAGAAGAGGATCACAGTCTAGCAGTACTTCTTTATTTTGTGGAATGGCTCATTTAGCAATGACAAAACTTTCCTCAAGAAAACTATGTTCCATGGAAGAAGAGCTCAACAAATCTTCAAAAAGTTCTAAAGAGAAAGCCAAATGGAAAGCACACACAGCCATTTTTCATCTGTTTTTTCTAATGTGCAAATCCTGCCCACTCCTCCTGGCAGCAGGAGCAGAGGGACAACTAATGAAGGAATGCTGATCTACTAAAAACAGAGAACTTCTCAGAAAAATCAAAAGGAAGAGCTGTGCTGCAGCCTGCCTGCCATGCTGACAGACTACACCAGGCATCTGGTTTCTTACCCTGCCAGGCGCGCTACAGAAGCTGCAGAGAAACTGGTAAAAGCTGCTGTAAGAAAGAGGTAGAATTTGCATGTCTCAGCCCCTGAACGTACACTTCCATGTAGGACTGAGAGAGAGAGTCCTCCATGCACTAGTGCCAGGTTCGGCACTGAAAAGGGGCATTTACATCAGGAAGAAAACTATTGGAGTTTCTACTCTGTTGTTCATCAGCTGCAGAGAATTTGGTGAGACCTGAGGAGGGACAACAGACACAGTGGGGAACAGAGGGAGAGAAGGGAAAACAATGTGGTCAGTAGAGGGATGGACTACATTTTAAATCAGCTTGTTGTCCTACTGTTTCACTCACCTTAGAAAGGACTCTTTTCTCAGCACAGCTCTCTTCCACTTGTCTGACTGTGAAATCCTCTTGAGGAACCTCTAAAGCTGGAGCTAGTCTCATGGCAGTAGGGAAAACACAGAACATGGCAATATGGATGCAGGACAAGGAGCTGTGTGCTGCCAGGGGCCGTCCAGGCACTGGCAGTAGGACAAGGCTGTGAAACACTATAGTTTGGTGTCTTTGGCCCATCTGGGGCTCTAGCAGTCCTGGCACAGCTGGACAGGCTTCAATTTGTACTCACACAACCTCACAGCTAGCAAGCCTGGACACATTGGAGCTTATCTGCAATGGCCACTTCTCTGAATGTACAGCATCGGTTATTTCCAGAAAAAGACCTTCCAATTAACTTTTTGAAAGATTTGACTGAAGCTGTTCAGTGAAACCTGTATTACGAAGTACCTTTTTAGTAATCTCTAGCACTAGCAATTGAGTCTTGTCACTCAACTGCATGACCGATGGGAGGCCAGAAAAGGAGCTTAAGAGGTAGAAGGGAAAGTAGAATAAGGGGGACTGACAGATATCAGGTAAATACAGGAGTCCCAGACAGAAACAGAAAAGCAGCTCACACTCAAAGTGCACTTAGGAAGGATAAGTCTGCATAGATCAAAACAGGAAAGCCCATTTTTTGATGTAGTTGCAGTGATGGGCGCTGGGTAACCTGTCCCCAGTCAGGGCACGACCACACGCTATGAGCAGTTCCCACCCTCTCTCCTCTCTAAGGCCGTTCTATCTTTCTTAGGGACAGGAAAGGCATTCAGAGTCTTTCTTAATCATTGAAAGCTCTTCTACTTATCACTGAGCTGTTGGGCCACATGACACCTAAATAATCTTGCACAGCAGGGGAAATTGCTGCTGAACAGTTAGCAGAGCACCCCAGAATTACGGGACTTTGTTTAACTTCATCTCCAACAGTATGAAGTTTCATCTGACTGTTTGCTCTTTTCTCTGCAAAAATACTCCAGTACCAACACAGAGGCATGGATAAGTCATGCACTGGCCCATTGCCCAGCTTAGTGCTTGGTTTGGCTTCAGCAGTTCAGCTGACACACACATCTCTCTTTGATTTCCTTTCCTCAGCCCTCCATTTCCCCAGAGTCCCTTCCCCTCCTGCCCCGCAGCTTTCCATCACCACTCTCCATTCACAAGCAGGGCTGCACGTGATCCCCTACTCAGGTCACACAGGCCCTTGTTCAGGCTGTGTTGTGCCTTACTCTGCAAGTTACCACCCAAAAACAATAAAATAAAAATCAATAGAACTATTGAGCAAGATACACTAGACCTGACTGGAAAAGAGCAAAACAGCCCAGAGAATAAAGTGGGAGATGATCTTGTCATGTCACATCCAGCTTTCCTACACAGCCATGTGCTGCCTCCTGCAGCAACAACCCAGCCCATTAGACACACTCAGCCTTTCTTTCACCTTTTTAGACACCAGTCATTGATAATCTGTGCAATTAGTGTTAGGCTTATGGTTGGACTCAATGATCTTAAAGGTCTTTTCCAACCTAAATGATTCTGTGATTAATCCTGCCTGTCACTACAGCTACAGCATATCTGCAGATTGCAATTCCGCACAACAGCTGAATATATTCCATAAGAGCAAGAATCTTCTTAATGGATTTCTGCAGCAAGAGTAGAAAATGAGGGTGTTTCCAGCTACATACATCCTAGTGAGAGGCAATGAATGACACTCCCATAGCATTTTGCTAATAACCTCAAATAGAGTGAAGAGTTCATCTGGGAGGGGCAATTTTTTTTTTTTTGTAAAAGTTTGATGGGCTTTCAGAATCCAATATTTCAGAGCTTCCTCATTGCTAATTAAGGGTTAGTATACTAAATTAGCAGTAAATTAACATTCATTTCTCTGCTAGTACACTAGAGCTGCAGAAAATTACCCAAATTATTCAGGTAGTGACATTCATCACTGGGTGGAATTACTGTAGCTTAAACAAGATTTAGTGCTACTCTGCAGCTAATATTCACAGCTGCAGGAGCAGAGAGGCAGGCTCCCTCATTCACAGCAATTTTGACAGCAGAAGTACCAAGACAGGGTAAAATGTTCATCTGAGCTGCTGATTATAGAGGCAAGAGGACAGGACAGGCCATGCATTGCTGAGAGATCGCTGCATGCTTGGGGTGCAAATAGGGAGATGGCACCTGGGTGGTGGCTGCAAGTGACCAAATGCTGCTGTAAAATGAAAATATCACCCTAAAAATATCTTTGTGCAGTTGCTGGGGATAATTGATGCTGGTGTAGCATTACTTCAAACCAGTCGTAAAGCTCCATCTGTAGCTGCAGCTCTATAGACATTTCATAATTATGTTTAATATTGCAATCCCTTATTTCTAGGGAGGATTTGAGGATCTCTGCACATTTGTCTAAATGATGAGTGTTTTATCTATGGCTTAGGAGCTTTCTTTCCTCCCTGGGGAATAGTTGGCTCTAGAAGTTGCTGCCTGCTTCCAGAGCGCTCCCCCACCTCCTTTTAGGTCAAATGCAACTCAACCATAGCAGGCTGAAGAAACCAGGTAAGCTTTTGATGGTCTAGGCAAGAGGTAGTGGGCACCTTACTGCAACAACATGCCCATATCCAAAAAGGGACATTTCCTGATGTCTTCCTGACATTGTCACAGAGCTCACCTGACATGCAGAAGCCTGGAGCTTGCTGTGTTCCCAGGCCAGGGTGTTCCCGGTACTTTTGCAACATTTATGGAAAATGTAAAACTTGCACATTGGGACTTTCCTGGGCGCTCTCTGCTTTTGGGCAGGCAGCAGGAAAGGTATGCAGTCAGGGAATGTCCCTGTGGGAAATTAGCCAGAGGGAGGGAAGCAGAATTCCTGTGCAAAAAGGAAGGTGGCAAAGGGGAAGATGGAGACACTGAGGACAAAGCACTGCTGCTTTCTCATTCACTAAAACTGTATGTCAAGAATCAAACACTTTAACATTTGAGGAGAAACTCCTCAGGATATCATTGTACCCTTGACTATTAAGAACACAACCACTTTGTAAAATGTATATGCTTGAATAGACACAGTTACACAGACAACAGGACATATCCCTTTTGATCACAAAGAAGTCCATGTGCTGTCTGAAGCCTTGTGCAGAATGGCAGCAGGGGTCTTTACACTCTATTTTTAAATTTTCCAGACCAGGGGAATGAGTTGTTCCCCCCTGGAAATAAAAGTCCCAATCTAAAGCAGGCATGTTTTTAAGCTCACGGATGGAGATTTCAGATGCCACCACTATTAATTTTCACTCTTCTGGCTCTGTTCCTTGTCTGCTGCTGGCAATCACAGTGGGATCAAGAATGAGTCTCAAAACAGGAGGAAAAGACAGTTGTCTAGTTGTGCTTTTTACATTCTCTCACAAGCAGCCCAAACCAGAGATGATAATGCATATCATAATTAACTAAGGCCCTTCACAAACTGCCTGGGGCAGGTTTTTATAGATACTGGCTTCTGGGTGGACAACTGGCAAGCAGACTTTTACTGCCTGGAAACAAAGGCATTGCAAAAAGCCAGTAAGTTAAATCAATGTTCTATTAATTCATTTTTAAAGTCTCACAGGAACATTGTACTCTTTGTCCAAAAATGTTCCAGAGCTTTAACAGCTGCACTGCTAGCACAAGGAGCAGAACAACAGGCTTCTTAGATGTCAGTGTGTGCAGGGACACTGTTCTCTCCTGTTTTAAACCCACCAGGTTTCATACAAAGCTGGTATCAGCCCACTTTTGTCACTTGCCCTTAAGATGAAGAATCACCAGATTGCTGTACTAGGAAGAGCTACTAACATGAAGAAGCAAATCTCTTATTTGTGGGGCAGGAGGAACCCCCTTAGCCCCCCAGCAGTTTGTCTCTCCCCTACTTTATCCTTCATGGCACAGGGTCCCCACATATGTGCCTTAGTGCTAAGCAGTGGCAGAGGGAAGAAATCCATTGTCACCACTTTTCGACCACCCCCCAGGGGGGGTGGAGATGAGGGAATAAGAGAAGAATCTATTTACTTGCTCCTTTGTGACCTGCAATAGAGAAAGAATTTTGCACAGTGCTCTCAGGAGGAGCAGCTGGTGTCTCCTCTCCCAGAGGGATGAAGTTTGCTCTCCAGGCAATGTGGAGAGGACAGCAAGGGAACTCAAGTTCCCTAAATCTTTTTTGGCACTGTGTGCTGGTTTAAAAGTTAACCAGCAGGGGGAATGAACTCAACTCAAAGGAGAGATTATAAGTCAGAATAACAATTTATTAAAATAATACAGTAAGTACAATAATACAAACAAACAATTGGTCTCAACCCACAAAAACCCAAATGTATAACCCAGTGCCCTGGGGCATGAACAAAGTGGTGTTCCTTGGGCCCTGTTTGAGTCCAAAGTAAAGGGAGAGGGGAAGAACCTGCTGGTGGGAGAGCTGCTGCAGTCTGGCCAGAACTGGTGATCGCAGTCCAGTGGTGGTCTAAGTCTGGTTGAGAGCGATGAGATGCAGCCGTCCTCTGGATCCCACGAGTGGGTTAAAAAATGTTCCAAAACTCCAAGATTATATATCCTCCAGTTCAGGCAGGAATGCTTGGTACTCCCCTCAGGGTGGGGAGTTTCACAAAGGGTGTGAGGACAGAAACATCCTCCTATCTCACAGGCCTCTTAACACCTAGTTTATAGCCTGAGGAGTCAGGCTCTATGGGCGGAGGGTGCGAATAGTCTATTGACAACAATAGTCTAGTTTCTGGGAAATGACATGGAAGGCTATAGAATACAGTTTTGGGTTACACCCACCATGATGAACTGATCTCAGTTGTCCTAACTAGGACACACTGTTTATCCTGGGGGAGGTGTAAGGGGCAGGACTGTTTCTCTCATTAGTTATGGCCTCATCTGAGCTCCTGCCTGCTTCACAAAGCCCTTCCTGCAGGACCTAGTTACAGAGAACGCCTCAGTGGAACACAGCACTTCCAAATGTCAGCAAATGTTGAGGGGAACGTGGGATAAGACCTGAGACTACAAGAACAAATGAACAGAGAAACCCAGATGTGTTATTTGGTACTGAAGCTGCATTATGATGCCGTGAGGGGCGGGAGATCCAGCAGCTGACAGTGCTGGGGTGCTTCTGGGGGGTGACTGCACCTCGACCCAGCCCCATGCCCAGCCCCATCCTCGAGAGGGGCAGTAACACCTCACCCCCCAGTTAGTAATGCTGTTCCCCAGCAGCTCACAGAGCCCGTACGTGGGGCTGGAGGTTCACAGTCCCCATTTTGCAGAGAACTGAGGTTTCTGCAGTGACTTCCCCAAGCTCAGCCGGGAGGTCTGAGCAGAGCCAAGCACAGATCGCAGGACTCCTGCACACCAAGTTACCAGCTCTGCATTAGGTTAAACTGCCCTACAAGCATAAAGTGCCTCAGAGCACAGTTTCTGGGCACAGAGTAGGAACTGCACAAAGCAGAGCATCTGTGCCGGTGCTGTACCCCGAGCTCAGCCTGCTCTGACTTTGCCCATCCATCTGTACCTTCCCCTTTTCCCAAAGGGCTCTCCCCGACCAAACACCACCATACATTTTGGAAGGATTTCCATCGTGTGGGTATTCCATAGGTGTTTTTAACTTTCTATGTTTTCAAAAGAAAAAGAAAAGCAATTAATATCTTGCAGTGACAAAGAACGTATGCTGTGACATTGGAAAACATGCATCATGTTATTAACAAAAGCTGTAGAACTAGTCTGTTACAGGGACTAAGTCAAAGTGCCAATTTTTTAATGCTGTTTACCAAATCAAACAGGCATTCTGCAGTCCACCTGTTCCTACTGCCGCTGACTTCACAAGAGTCATCTTCTGAAGCCAGAGAAATAATTACTGGACCAGTTTATTGGTGGCAGCTGGTTTGGAGTGAAAAAGACCAAAATTTGCAATAATTAAAGACCGTAAAGGATGCAAGCTATTAAGAGGACAAAGAAAGTAAAACAAATCTGTCCAGGATGGGCAAATGGACACCCTCCATGGGAAGCCAAAACCTCTCCTCCAAGCTGATGTACTCACCGTCAACTCACAGGGAAGTCCATAAAGGCGGGGCAGGGGAAAAGCACAACAATCCAAACTTCTGCATTTATTTATCCAGGAATTATTGCCCAGCCCTTGCCACTGACACAGAATTCAAAGTGCTGGAATTAAGCAATGGCCTAGAGACCAACCTGTGCCAGCTGCTTCAAAAGGCCCTGTAAAATCCCATAATGGAGAATTATACACAACATGCCTGAGGGATAAGCTGTGTTTAGCATGTGGCCGGAAGTACAAAGGATGAAACTCCATCCCACCTAGCTGCAGATGATATTGCTAATCATACAAATGATGCCAATCTGTCAGTCTCAATATCCTACCTTGTGGCAATGAGTACCACAGGCTAATTAAAACTTAGGTTAAAATGCTTCCTATTAAAGCTATTCAATGCATTGACTTCAAATTTAATTTTATGTCTCTCTTTCTTATTCAACAGAAGAAAAAGTCATGGCATTGGTGTTTTATTTATATCCATCACAGTCTGTCTCTCAGTGGCACATCCCATGTATTGTCCTCCTTAAAATAAACAGACCTAACCTTTTCAGTCTCTGCTGCATGCAAATCTTTCCAGTAAAGTATTTTCTATGCTTCTGATTAGGTTTGTTGCCCTTCGCTGAACCTCTTCTATTTCCTGCTCTATCATTTTTTAATTAGGGTAACCAAACCAAACATGCCTCTCAAGGTGAGGCCACATCACCATCTCTAGAACAACACTGTCATATTTTCAGTGTTGTCCTCTATTCAGCAAATTAATGTCATGCCGTTTCATATTTATGCTTTCCTGATCACTGCTCAGACCTCAGCAGATGTTTTCCATTGAGCTCTTTGAGATATTTTTTGTTTTGAAGCTCACCCCATTATACAATCAGCTGCTGCATCCAATTAGTAGTAACTTCCTTTTACTCACATTGCATTTTACTATCAGTATTTTGATTAATATAGCTTTGGTAAAGTCAAGGGAAATTCTTAATCACTTTTAGATTTGATTAAATTTTGGAGCATCAAATTTCAGCAATTTTCTACTTACTGTCTTTTTCAGATTATCATAAAATACTGAGTACAAGCTCAAGGGGTGCCTACCATGCAAATGTCTGTATATATAATTACTGAAGCACTCCACAGAGATATGATTTTCAAAAAATGCATGTATCATAACATAAATGAAAGCCTAATTTTTTTTAAAGCATTTTCAAATCTCAAACATCAGCTTTCTGCACCTGCACCACAAGTCTACAAGAGGGAAGGAGTGAAGTGGCCTCTGTCACTTCCCAGGGTGCATTCACATGCACATCACCAAGCCAAACAAACCCACCTCCTCCGGCTGCTGTAACACAATTTTCAAGAAAGGTGAACATGACAGCCTTCAAAGGGATTTTAAACAAAACAATGTCAGGAAAGGCTTCATCACCCTATGTATCGCACACTTCTATAGCCTGTGAAGAGAAATACCCCTCTCAGTGAAATTCAGACCACATAAGGTTTTTGAATTCAGAATGTCTTTTTATAATGATATATTCATGCTCACTGCCATCCTTCAGAAACTTCCTTCAGAGTGAATGCTTCTCTCACCAAAAAAAAGTGCATTGAATTACTTTAGAGGGAATCAAGTTTCTGAACATCTACAGTGGGAAGAAAAGGGGTGAATGGAATCTTCAGCAGTTTCACATCTAGATAGATGTCCCTTTCCAAGGATTTATTTATAGAACCATAGAAGGATTTCAGTTGGAAGGAACCTTAAAAATCATCTAGTTCCAAACTCCCTGCCATGGGCAGAAACACCTTCCACTTGTCCAACCAAGTCTTAAACACTGCCAGAGATGGGGCATCCACAGCTTCTCTGGGAAATCTGTGCCAGTGCCTCACCACCCTCACACAAAAGAATTTCTTCCTAATATCTAATTCAAACCTACTCTCAGTTTAAATCCATTCCCTCTTGTGCTACCACTACATATCTTTGTAAAAAGTCCCACTCCAGCTCTCTTTAAGTCCCTTTCAGGACTGTAAGATCTTCCCAAAACCTTCTGTTCTCCACGTTGAACAACCCCAGCTTTCTCAGCCTGTCTTCATAGGGGAGGTGTTCCAGCCCTCTGATCATCTGTGTGGCCTCCTCTGGACTGGCTCCAACAGGTCCATATCTTTCTTGTGCTGAGGCCCCCAGAAGTGGATGCAGCACTGTAGGTGGGGTCTTACAAGAGTGGAGCGGGAGAATCACCTCCCTCAATCTGCAGGCCACGCTGCTGCGGTTGCATCCCAGGACACGGTTGGCTTTCCAGGCTGCAAGTGCACGTTGCCAGGTCATGTTGAGCATCTCATCAACCAACACCCCTAAGTCCTTCTCCTCATGGCTGCTGTCAATCCATTCTCCCCCCAGTTTATGCTTGTGCCTGGAATTGCCCCAACCCAAGTGGAGGACTGTGCGCTTGGCCTTGTGGAACTTCATGAGGTTTGCACAGGACTGCCTCTCACGCCTGTCCAAGTCTCTCTGGATGGCATCCCTTCCCTCCACTGTGTTGACCACATCACACAGCTTGCTGTCATTGGCAAACTTGCTGAGGGTGCCCTCAATTCCAACAAGAATATTAAACAGTAGTGGTCTCAGTATCAACCCCCAAGGAATGCCACTCGTCACTGCTTTCCACTTGGGTATCAAGCCATTGACCAGAGACATGGAGATAGATGGAAAGCTATGCTCCTACCAGAGAAATATTCCCAAGTTCTTGGCAACAGCCACGGACAGGAGGCATTTTGCCATATAGATAGCTGAAGAGCTCACCACAAATCACTGTTTAGTGCTGTGGTTGCTGGCAGTGGCTTCTGGGATATTATTAATTATAGGAGTTGATTTAAAAAGAATATTTTCCCCAGCATATGACATACTAAGCTGTCACTAGTTACTTATTTCTAATGAGAATTTCTGCATATTAGGTAAGAGTCCAGAAGCATTACTGGGTATTATGTGAAAAGGCTGTGTTTCTGCTGGGAGGGAAAAATCATCACATTTTCCAGAGATCGGTTTTCTAGAAAAGAAAAATAGCTACTTTCTTTTTAGGACAAAAGCAATAGTTTCTACCTCAGCTTAAGAATCTGCTGCAGGCTCTGAGTCACTGGCTTATTAGCAAAACTGTTTGAAAGAAGCATAAATCTGATTTTCTAAGAAACCAAATCTGCACTTAGACAAAAATCACAGTCTTCCACTTCCCCCTAAATCATGCTCCTTCCCTGTCCTCAGTTCATTCCCACCAACAATGCACCTGCTGGCCTGCTGCTGGACAGATGCTCCCCCAAACCTCCTGCAGCACTTTCCCTTTATCCAGGAGGCTTTTGGCCAGGCCCAGACCTCAAAGGCTGGTGCTTTTCTTCCCAACAGGGAGCCCATCCTCACACCATAATTTCTAGATTATGCTGCAATTCCCTTTTGGCCCTACATACAGAGCAACCCCATTTGTTTTTCTTTTTCCTCTCTCTGCCTCTCTGTCTCCTGAATATAACATGCTGTCAGAACCCCGTGTTGGTTTGTATCTTTTAATGGCTGTCACCACTCAGCAGCTCACTCCCCTTTTAATGGCACATTTCTCCTCTGCTTTTACGCCGAGCCATTACCACTTGGATGACCAACACTGCACACTTCTGGGGTCAGGTATGAGATTGTAAAGTTTGCTGGTGTTAATTTCTCAGTTATTTTTTTGCTGGTGCATAGACACACTCTCTTAGTAAATCATGAGACCTAATGGAGGAGGGAGCCTGAGGGGGTGATGGAGGCACAATTTACAGGAGGTGTTTATAGCTCTTTCTTCTTTCCTCCATCCAAGCCTGTCATCTGGGGAGGCAGCACATCCTGATCTCTACCAATGCAAGATCAAAGCTTTCCAGGTCTGTCAGAACTCTGAGCCTGTCGCTATCCCTATTTACACATGTTTATTTTTATTATTGTTACCATTAATATTAATTCATCTTGACAGTTCCTGAGCAGCCACATGGGTAAGGACCCTACTCCACTAAGTGATGTACAAACGCAAACCAAAATGACAAGAGCTTACAGCCTCAGGAAAAGCTTGCAACAGAGAAGCTGTTTAAATGCTGGACTTGATTCAGGTCAGTTCAGTGTAGATAGAGCCATGTTGCATTGTCCAGGTCATCACAGCAGTTTAGGGCCCCACTTCTGTTACTTTGAGACAGAATTAGGCACCCAGATGTCTTTCAAGTATAGGCTCTCAGGCTCTGTGCACCTTATTTTCACCAGTAGTGAAAATAGTAGAGGGACTGTTGGGTCCCTCATGACAACCTGCTCCAGGATCTTGATTGTCCAATTCATCAGTCACTGAGGTACCCAATTCCCCCCAAAGCAGCAAAGTGCTCGAGTACCTGAGGGATTTAGATGCTTGTTTCATTTTGGCACTCACACCTCTCCCAAGGTGTGAGTGCCAGGAGCACAGAGTCATCATGTTCACAAACACAGAGGTTTGCTCACAACCAATTCTGTGATAAACAGCACCAAAGAAGATGTGTGCCAAATGCAGTTGGGAATTTTACAGTTATTCCTTTAGCACCTCTTCGGATTTTGTTTAGTTCACTCCTGCAACAACAGCTGGAAGCAGTATTTCCGTCAAATTACAGAAAGATTTAGTGTTATCTTAATGTGATACAAGTGTAGCCTGAATTTTATTTATGAGGAAACACAATATGTGCTAATGAATAATAAAGACTGTCTACAAGGGTATTAACCTGTCTCTGACTGCTGCTGCTGCTTGAGCCAGTTCTCACCTTCTTAATAGAGTTCGCAAGTCACAATGGCTCTGCCACTCACTAACCTCCTCCCAAGGGAGCATATTGCAAACATTATTTGTTTTCTAAGGTTTCAGCTAGGGTTTCAGCCCCTACTTCCAACCACTACACAGCTGAGCTGAAAAACAGACTTTCCTCTCTGCTAAAGATGCCCTGCAGGATGGCAAAGCCAACATCTAGACACCAGGGTTGTCCAAATCCACCATCTGAAAACTGATGGTCACAGAAAGAGTTTGGGAAGAGGCTTGGCCCCAGTTTCACTCCAAAAACTGGCAGCAAGTCCAGGATGTAGTCCTTATTTTGCCCTTCTCAGTTTGTCCATCTGCAATATGAACGGGCATTTGGCAGAGCATTAATGTCTGTATCACTGCTATGGATGTGTGGCTGGTGGAAAACAGAAGTTTGGTGTAGTCAACAGTAAAATGACAGCTGCAATCAAGAATAGCACCAATATGGTTCACTGATTATCTGAATTACTTCAGGGTATCTTAGCAAATCTCTGCAATGTATCACAGCTACCAAAGGAACACATGATTTTATGCAAAGAACATTTTTTAAAGATGCAACAAAAAAACCACTGATACAAATAGCCGAGAAAACGCAGTGCTAATGGATGTTCCTTTCCTTCTGCATTATTTATCTTTCATAAAATACTACATAAACACAAATGCTCCTACAGAGAGAGTCAAAAATAGCATATTTGACTTATCTGTTTAAGAAATACTGACATGTGACAACCAAAACGTTTCAACATGGGATTCTTCAGTTTCAACAACTGTCCAAGGGCTCCTCTATTGAAAATAATCAATGCCTTTGACAGATAAAGAGAGGTAATACAGTGACTTATTTTGATCCAACTTGACAGGGGTCTTTTTGACAGTATTTTTCACTGTCAGTCTATTGGATTTGAATTTTAACTGGGGCCTGTGAGAAATATGCTTTTGGTCTTTAGCACTGAATCTTTGCAAATGAAAAGGGCAGTGGGAGAGCCGTACTTACCTGCTTTTTATTTGCCATTTTCTATCAGTCTCCAGTTTTAATTATTCATTTTTAATACCCCTCCCAATTTTTATACTCTTGAGATGTCATAATAAGGCACATTTAAACTATACTTTGCTGCTCCCTTGGCAAGAAGGGACATTTCATGCAGCTAGACTTGGAAAAGGAGCTATTTTCTAATGTCACAGTGTTCAGACTGACAGTTCAGTTGCATCAATAGCTCATTTGTTCTGCTCTTATGAGACTGCAGAAACCTAAAAGAAGTTATTAATATTGATTATTAAATACAATTGTCCATGTAGGAGCTAAGGATCTCTTCATTAAAATTCTTTATGCAAAACACATCTTTCCATTAAAATAAAAAAATAAAAATAAAAAATCAACAAAGGATCCAGATCTGAATTCTCATAGAACAAAATCAAGAAATTTTTTTAAATAAAAACTTAAATTACAAGCTGCTCCTTCATTGCTGCAAAGCCGCATCAAATAGGTGAGGAGCTCTAGGCTTGCTGTTGGCAGACATCACCCTCAGACAAAGAAAAGGCAGGTGCAGGGTGAAGAGGATAGAGGGAAATTCCTCATTATTCTGTGTGTTGATAACAGCTTCTTTCAATAATTACCATCTTGAACAACTTCTCCCACTGAGCGGTCAGTCAAAATCCACTTATTCTGATCCAAGTTGTTAGTTCCTGGCTGTGATTCCACAAACATTTTCATCATATAATTTATTTTGGCTTTGATATAAATATGTGACCCTGAAGGGTTCAGTATCTAAATATTTATTTGTTTCTAAGCCTAAGTTTACAGTGTAAAGTGTGAAAATTCCCTTTGGGTATAACAATGCTCAAAGAGACAAGGCTACAAGATGGCTGAAGGTACAAAGGTACAGGAAATAAAAGGCCTTGTATTCCCAACTCATCATCCCATATATGGCTTGAGACAAGAACCGCATCCTGGCTTTTGATGTATTGTTGTTGTATATGTTGAGAGCTCAGTTGTGTTTAAATGTAGTACTTCAGCTCCTTTGCTTAACAACACCTGCTAACTTGCTTGACATCTCAAAGAGTTTCTTAAAATATTCTTAAACCTTTGGCATCCCTTCCTGCCCTAGGCTTCATGAATAAAACATTTATCCAGTCAGCAGCTTTAGCAAAGAGGAACAGCCAAGTTCCATCCATCAACGTCAGCAGCTGAATTACTGAGCGATTTCAGATCCTTTAATAACTCTGTTTCTTTATGACTGTGTTGGTAAACAATCAAATAGTGCTGGCACCTGGCTTTCAGTGAACATTAACTTTTTTTGCATTATCAAATACTACTAAGAGAGCTTGTTGCTGTTATAGTTATTTCAATTAAAAAATGTCTGTAATGCTGCCCACCTTCATGAAAATGCACTGAGGTTTAGTCTTGATTTGTTATGAAGGTCATCGAGAGCTACTCACATTAAACCTGCTGGGACTTTAAAAAAAGAGCAAGGATAAATAGAGCCTTTACTTCACATATAATGTGCTTCATTTATCATTGGGATCACCATGTAGTAATACACTGCCCTTTTGTAAGGTTGTTAATAGAAACTAAGCATTTTGGGGTGAAAAACCGATGATATAAGGCTTCTGTTGTTGTAGAACTCCAATGAAGCTTGGAGGTCCAAGTACTAATGGGAAATTGCCTACAGACATTCAAAAGGAGGTTCCTGGTATGAGCCGCTGTGCTGGGGAGGAGGGGGAACAGGGAGAAGAAAAATCAGCTTTCTGAAGTGAAAATGTAGTCAGAATGTATCCAAGCACATTTGGTTTGAATTAAACGGATATTCAAGATAAAAATCTTTTCATTGCACTTTACAGTGGCAGAACAGCAGGAAAAGATTTTCCTCACACTTGGATACAAGCACCAGTTTAGCCTCTAACCAGGGCATGCAAATGGAAAGCCTTGGTATTCAATCCTCTAACCTCTCACACAGGAAAACTAATCTTAGGTATGCAGGAATAACACCCTGAAGTCAAAAGGGTCATCTAAATAAGGATGACTGGCCAGGGTACAGCCCCCGATCTGCCTTTATTCACTAGGGATTTGTGCCTGGAATATAAACAGCAAATACCCTCAGACATGCTGTGATATGAGCATAACTTTAAATATCTGATCCTGCAAAAATGATCCTTCCCATCTCTGGGACAGAAACAATTACCAGCATAGAATCTGCAGAGGATGAAAACCATGTGAAGTCCCAACAAAAAAGAGAAGAGCACAAGCCTCCCTAAGCCCATCTAGACCCTTGCTCCCAAGACTTTTGTGCGCAGATGAAAGGTGTCACTGTGGGATCACCCCAGAGACAGCTCTCAGGGGTTCCAGTATTTTCTTTCCCCTCTGGGGAGACTCTCTTCCCCCAGCACAGCATCAGCAATAGCTCCTGTGTTGCCTTGCTCTGCTGAGCACTGCTAAGCCAGGTTAAAGCAGAGCAATGTGTGCAGAAATATGGGAGGTGTTTTCTCACCTCCCAGTACACGTTCCCCAGCTGGTAGGAAACCACAGGCTGATTGCACCAGAGAAAACGTGGTTTTTTACAGGTTTCTGCAGGTTTAAATGAGCTCTGTGCTACTGAAGTCAAGTGGCACACAGGTAGAGACCAGTAACATTTTCATTCAGAGGCATCTTAGAGCCTCTCCATAGGAAAATAAACAGACTCTTCAGTAAAATTACACCCAATTAAGCCACAGGTAAATAATTAAGCCACAGGCTTCAGTATTTAAGCATTTCCCAGTTGCTTGGATAACTGATGTGTCACCATTATGGATTAAGCTTCTGTAAGTTTTCTCTGTGGCATCTTAAAAATAATAACCAACACTTAGTTATATCCAACTGAAGACTAGCTCTGACTCCTTTGTTGGAATGAAGACAGGTACCACTCCTGAGCAGCACAACTTAGCTCATTCTTTGATTCCCAGAAAGGGTGATTGCAAAGATTATTAACCATGAATGCTCCAGACCCTTGTCACACAGTGGGTTTGCACAACTGCACATGCTAACTCATGCAGGTGTTGATCGTGGCTCATCATGCCAACCAAACCCATTGTCTCTTTTTCCCATCTGCTCCTGGATATCCAGGTTTCATCCCCTCTCATGTACTGCCTCCCTAGGCCCCTTCCCAAAGTCCTGCACACCCAGGCTGGCTTGTGACCCTTTACTGACCGCTTCTGGGGACCACTGTCACTGGCAAAGGACAAGGAGAGGTTTCCATCAAGATCTTCTCCCACCTGCACAAAGCAGCCCAGCAAGGGCAGGAGAGCCAGGTGGGCCTTCCAGCGAGACACTGCATGTCCTGCTGTCACTGGCAGCAGTTTTGGGACAGCTTTTCAGCAATCTGCCTCCCCAGATGAGCCAGAGACAGGAGGTCCCCCTAGACCTGCTCCAACACGTGCAGGGCTGGGATTAGCCATGGCTTTGAGGGCTGGTTTTTTTCTAAATTTATTTTTAAAATTGCAATTCTTCCTATGCCCTGTTAAATGAAAAACATAGGACCCAATGGAGGTCTTTGCACTGGCTTTGGAGTAACACCTGTGAATATCTATTCTCAGCTTAAAAACAAAAAACCAAAAAACTCCAAACCTCATTCCATTTTCCTGCTTGATCCCCAGGCTCTAAAATTGTAAATACAAACTGCACCTCACTCATTTGAAATCTGCAATCTCTCCATCATAAACCAATCTCCAGAGAAATTAGTTACTACTTTTCTGGGAGGGATTTTTTTGTTTTGTTTGTCCACTTTAAAGATTGTGGATTACATAACCAGATATGTGGGTAACCTTTTTTTTAAAAAAGAAAAAAAAAAAAAAAGAAAACATATTAGAAAAACAGTTCCATCTCCCCTATATTGACATCAGCTGCAGCTGAAATGCCCAAGGCAAAAAATCTTTTGTCTTGAATTTTAAAAAAAGTGTGTTTTTTCCCCCCATATCCCCACTGAAACATGTTTCACACTTCACTACTGGAAACATACCCTGCAGACATTTATATCACAGGCTTTGTTATTATAAGTTATAGCAAAAGACAAAAGGAACCAGGTTTTGTAACCACAGGGCAAATATCACAACTGCTAATTTGTTAGGGGGTGACATTTCTGATAATGCTGTTTTAGTCGAGCTACCATTCCATATTGTAATTTCATTATAGCATCCTATCACAGCACTTAATAGGAGGGACACACATGAACAGATCTATTACCTAAAACAAACAAAGATATTAGGAAACTTCTTGGGACTGAGTTGTATATTGACTTCTGGTCAGCATTTCCAGAGAATTTCATTAAATTTATGTCATCAAAAAACATAACTTATGGACCTTCTGAACAGGAACTCATATCAGCAGGAGTAACAATTGTTTTTCCCCATTTTGTGATTTATCATCCATTCCATTACATGCTACACGGACTGTCATTTTTCTTTAAATGTGTTTGATAAAAGAGTTCTTGTTCTACTAGGTCAGGTATTATTATTCACCAACATTATGTACTAACCACCACAAATGCCAGCAGCAGCTGCAGAGCTGTTGCTGAACACCAGAGTTAGCACTGGGCTTTTCCCTGCCACACACCCGTCCCATAAAATGGGGGAGAAGCTGCAGAGGGAGTAGCTCCCCATTCCTTCCCTGTGCAAAGCAGGACACATGCACTGTCACAGCCAATACCACAGCACGAGGCTGCCGTGAGTAGAAAACAGCTGTGCCTCTCCACAACACAGCCCATCTAAAAGATTCAGAGCTGCATTTGCTCCCCACTGACCCTGTGGCTGGTTGTCACTCTCACAGGTCTGTGGCTGTAATTGCTCCATGTCAATCCCCCTCTTGCACCAACAGCCCTACCCAATTTCCCAGGGATTTTGCAGCACAGGGGTGTCAGCCACACTGCCCTGAGAGGCAGCTGTGGGCTGAGGACCTGCCCTTTTGCATCCTCTGTACCAGCAAGTGGCCTGGGAGATCGGCATAGCAGAGATCAGCAAAAGCTCGAGTCTCTCTTTGAGACTAGTTCTTAGATGCTAGTTCTTAGATGGTCCCTTATCTGCTCTTAATTATCCAGGCTATTTTTACATGGTTTCTCCCCCCATTTCCTAATTGCCTGAACTTATTTTCCTGATGGTTTTCTGAAGATGAATTTCAGGAGCTCAGTATCTCAGGCAATTTCCAGATGCAATTAACACCACCACTCCCCTCATTAGGGAGTGGCCTACTTTCTCTCCAGCACTACCATACCTCTGAAATGTTTGGAAGAAGTCCTTATTATCCTCCCCATAGCTCTTTTGCTAACATTAACTCCTTATGCTTCACAGGGCTCTCCTCTCCCTGCCTGCAGCTGGGAAATATGTGCTGCAGTCCCCTCCATTTGCTGCTTTCCTTCTCAAATTTCTGCACTGGGTAGTTGTAGTTCCCAGTCCTGGATGAAGAGCTGTGGTGCCTGTTCCAGTCTACAGTCAAGTCCCATTCTGACACCCATCAGCAGTCAGAGTACACAGCTGACACTGCTCTAGGTGCTGCTCAGACAGGTAAGAGTGATCCCATCCCAGACAGTTTGCAATCAGTTCAGAGAAATCAAGGAAGGATAATGATTCTCTTGGAAATTCTGGGTACTGAGGCACAAACACACACAGTGTACAGCAAGCCTGGATTTACAGCTCAGTTACAAATAACCTTTTTCTTTTAAGTACCCAAGTGTATCTCCTCCTCTCTACTCAAGCTGAACTCCTCTTGACTTCAGTAGGAGTTCCTCAAGTAAGAGGAGGTGATTTGGCACAGCAGACTGGACATCCTGGTACTGGCACATCCTACAAACCCATCAGTTAGGAACCAAAACCAAAGACTTCTTTCCAGAGCTAACCCATCAAGAGCCCACATAGGAGACTAAACTTAATTGTCTGTGGCTGTTACAATATCAGATAACCCCTGCAGAGGTAAACAAGAAAACTTGAGAGATTAATATTTTCTTTGATATAAACTTTGTAAGATGCTCTGTTGTCAAAAAGCCCACAGAGATTACTTGTGCTGTAGTAGGAGGCACTTCATTTTCCAGAATATATGACCCAGCAGAAATTACTGTCAGCTCCCCAACCAGCCGAGGGGTATCGATTCCCCCGTTACTACAGCAACCCATTAGTTATTAGATCGTGTCTCGTATGCAGTGACTAATCTGCCTCAGCGAGGTCTCGGATTTTGACACTTTTTCATTCTAATCTTTAATTAGTTTATTTGATGTGGCCTGCACATTTTATTTTTATACTAAGTAGTTATTGAAAATACAGTCAAAGTGAGCAGAGATCAAAGGAGCAAAACCAGTAGGCTGTCAACTAAACTAGTTATGCAAAATAATAATAAGTAAAAAAAAAAGTAGCATGCCATATCAAACACGTAAGCCAGCTCCACTCAACACTCCTGAAGTCGCACAGAAATCAACCCAGGACACTCTTCCATCCCCGGACTTCACTTGAAACATAAGTGCCCCTTTCTATCGCCCCCATCTCAATGATTACACCAAAAGACTAGGAAGCGTTCACCAGCAACTTTATCAACTTCCTTTGATACTTGGCTTCTTGAGGAGGAATAGACTTTGAGAGGTATCATCCCTTTACACCAAAATAGCCAGAGATTGGGTATCTTTTTATGGCTTATCCTGTCTTTGATGTCAAGTGGTAAGTGAAGGGTCTGCATGACAATCCAAACCGGGACAGAGGAGCAGCGTACTTGGCTAAAGACCTACACTCATTCTCACAAACAACTTTACACGTAAAACTGCAGATTTTGGCCACAAACATAAGCAACTTTAACTTTTTATCACACTCATTAATAAGCCCCTGTGTCACCTGACAAAAAAATCCCAGCACTGCAAACAAAAACCCTCACATTAATTTGACAAGTTTTTCATATTAAAAAAAAAAATCACCAAAAAAAACAAATTGAGAAAATGCAGTACCAAAAGCCAAAAAAAAAATTAAAATTATGAATTTAGGTTTAACTGAGACGCCATAATAACAACTTTTTACATCTCCTTCTCCTACATTGTAATTAATCAGAAATAAAGTTCCAAGTGGAGTCTATCCCTTCCAGCTTTCCTATTACGCAATACAAAAAAGGAAAGCAACTTCATTCCCATGCAATAAAATCCAGTTATGTCTACTGACTGCACAGGAAAGGCAATCGCTGAGTGTCTACCATGGGAAAGTTTCATTACATCAACAGTCTGCATCCTGGTAAAATCTCTCTTGGTATCTCTCAAGGAAACCACACACCCCTTGCACAATTGTACAATATCAATGACAACAGATCAATGTGCCAGGTCTGCTGTTCTACTGAGTACCAGCAGAACATCAGGCATAACATGTCCGGTTATTGAAGAGCAGATGGTGAGGACTGTCAGATGAACTGACTTCAGAACCGCTGCCCTAACACGCAAAGAGCAAGCTCCAGCTAATGCCTTTCCAGGTAATGCCTCCCTTTCCTTTCACCTACAGAAGTTTAGGCACACAACACCCACCAGATTCTTGTGCACTTAAATGGATGAACATGTAAAACCAACGTCCCTCTGTAGGTTTTGACCCTGCTCCATCTCTAGATGTCAGTGTCTACAGGTTTCAGGGACATGTCTAAACTTACACAAGCAAGATGCACTTAGTAGGCATGAAAAAATTGCCAAAGTATTCAATAAGGAGAAGTTTTGCTTTAGCCTCATTTAGTAGCAAACTACAGATTCATGCTATGGCTCTTCCCCAACTTTGATTCATCAAGTGGAGGAAAAGGATCCCAAAGAAGAAGGGATTAGGGTAAATATCCAGATATCTGACTGCATGCATTTTCATTGCTTGGTATGAACCAGGCTGGAGGGCAGAAAAGGTTTCAAATTCAATCTAAGAACTGCTTCACCAGTATCCCTAGCATTTAAATTTCACAACATAGGAAAGATAGGAAGGGAACATTTAGACCACTCACTCACCAGTCCCAGGTCACTCTGTTTAGCACAATCTCCAATGCTTCATTCAGTTTCAAATGTCTCAAATAGGTATGAAATGTGAACAGACTTAAATAGAACAGAATTTGGAATTGTCTTAATCTACATGATACAGCACGGGAGTGTACGTACGTGTGTGCCAGCAGTTTTCCAAGACACACCCACTTTGATCCATTAGAAAATTGACCTAGTATGCTCAAGGGAATGGCTTGAGTTAGCCCAAGTAACCCATTTGTGTTATCATCCATCTTGAACAATTCCCTGGATGCAATTCACGGAACTGCAGACCAGCTATTAAATCATAAAGCTGCTCTCCAGAGAAATCTAACCCAGACTGAGCTCATAGCAGAAGGAACAGTCAAGTGCTCCACCTATAAGCAGCCAAGCTGGGCATACCCGATTACCTAAATGGAAATCTGTAGGCACATTGGATTTGGCAATAAACTGCACTGTATTTTAATATATTAAGATATACATCACTTATAGGAGGTGGACAGAAGCACTAACAAAACACAAAAGGGAGTTTCTCATCACTCTTGGTGAAGATGTAGTAAAATCTTAAGGTAAAGCAAGATGCAATTGCATCAATAAAAGAACACTTAAAAAATTGGCAATTAGGAATTGGCATTTCATACAATTAGACATACAATTAGGGAATGTGACTGACCAGTGGAAGCACCCAAAGAGTTAAGTCATTGCTCCTCACGCTCTTCATTAAGAAGGTGGAGAGTCAGAAGTGATCAGTACTAACACACTAACAAAACAGACCAACTTACATTTTCTGACAAGGTATTTCATAACACATACATATACATAATCATACATGCCTATACATAATCATACACACCAATTTCATCATAGGTAAGCGACACTTTCAGCTCAGACTTTTTTCCATAAGCCTAATATTCTACTTTTGAGTAACCCAGCCTCAGCATGTAAAAAACTGACATCTGAGGCCTTAACTTGAGGCAGAGAGTAAGATCTTAAATCTGTCCCCTGTATACCCCTAACTCCTGTGTCCCATTTGGGGAGTAAGTACAGGTGCTCCTGTCCTCTGAGATTTCCCTCCCAAGAGCCTCCATTTCATCCCAGTGCAGGCCAGGAGAAGCAGTCCCCCCAGCCCTTTCCTATACTAAATGCCTTCTCAATTTCTTCTGAAGTCAATGGGGGTGCAGCACATCCCACAAATTCTCTAGGAGTTCGTAGTTCCAAGCCCAAAGGCCCAGCCTTGTTAACACTATACAGCTGAACACAAGGCCTGTCAGCCATCCCCTTGAAGTCTATTTTATTTAATTACCACTGTCAACTGTCTAAAAGGCTGTTAGCTTAGGAAGGTGAGGTGGAGAAGAGAAGCAGTGTAGGAGAGAAGGTTTACAAACGATCCCTACACATTAGCTTGGTGATGAATGAGGAAGCAGAAGAGACATTGCAGCTAAGTACCAGCTCCTGAGTCTTTGTACACCATTACATAAGCAGTTACCCACAAATAAAGCACATTCTATGCTCTTCTCCATATCATATTTCACTCTAGCATATAAACAATCTGATATGCCTGTAAGCAGAGTCCAGATTCAAGAATATTAAGAAATTGCACAGCTACGGTAATAATGAAACAAAATTCCTAAACCAGAGAAAAACCAGCTATGTGTAATTCATTATGTCACAAGACTGTCATGTTGCTCAACAGAAAAACATGCCTTTTGCCTGGCTTTGATCAGACCCTTCTGCTGCCAGAAATCACACTAAACCTATAGCAAAACATAAATTATGCTTCAGGACATCATACATTTGTCTTGCAAACCTAACCTAACTTTAGGCACTTCTGAGAATAAAGCAACATGCATTGCAAATGTACATACACTGGCAGTGAAGTGACAAAACTACATACAGTTGGACACTACTGTGCTGGAGAAGAACATCTCTGAAGCACAAGTTCTGGCAGCATCACCAGTAAACATGTCTGTGGGCCACATCCTCACACTGGTACCGATTAGTGTAATCCCTTTACTGCAGGGCAGCTCTACAGAAAAGCTCCAGAGAAGCATGTGGTTTAACAGTGCCTGTGTGCTAAATGAGGACACGAACCAGTGAAAGGAAAAGGAACAAGGCTGTAGTAGCCAGTTTATCATACTTGAACCAAGGACTTACTCCTTTTACATACTGCCCTTCACAGCTGCCATGCCTTGGAGGCATTTTCTTTGCTCAGAAAAGCTGTGCACCTCCCCCCACGGTGGCTGGCTGTGATCCCATCACTGCTGTATGGAGCATTAAGGTCAATATGCCTGTAACCATAAATACCGAAATACATTTTGCTAATGATCAACCATCGTCACTGAGCAAAGACAAATGTGTGCAACCGCAAACTCCGAGAGCGCCACAGCATTGCTTTCAGGGGAAGGAAATGCACTGAAGAACCTGGACTTCTTGTCCCTGGAAATAAGCCATGTCTTCATGGCCTAGTCACCTCTATAAATACAATGAAGTATGGTAAATACATCTGGGATTACATTAGACACTGAGCAATTTGGGAAGATTGGTCGACTGTGGAAATCCAAAATGGTCTCACTAAAGCAGCTTAAGTGGTACTAGCTAAGCAGGTTTGGAGCCCACATTTCAATGCACAATACCATTTTATATGGGAACTCACTTTGCAAAACTGTCTAGGCTCAATGTCCATTACTAGACTACTTGCTGATTTATTGTGTCATAAATTGGAACTTCTCCTAGTGCCCTTTGTGTTGATGATGTCATTTGAAGATCACTTCTCTTTATGGTTGGTACATGCGGTAAAAAGATTTACTGTGTTCATATGTCTCCACCAACGGCTCTTATGTACAACCTTTAAGATCCAAACACAGAGTGGGATTCAGCTCACCTCACCAACATCCCAAAGCCAGGCCAGCTTTGCTATATAGGTTCCTTTTCTATAGAAAACAACAAAAGAAGAGGCATGTTCAGATCATGAGTCTTTCCACCTAGCTCAACTTGATGAATCCAAGCCAAAATTAAGTTACATACTTATCTGACTATGCTATGTTCAGTATAACAGGACAGTTATGCAAAATAATAATAAGTAAAAAAAAGTAGCATGCCATATCAAACACGTAACCCAGCTTCACTCCATGCTAGAGAGACCTCTGCCCTGTAAGCAACATAATTTAGAAGGGGAAGGGGGACTGGTAAGCATATTAAGATGGCACATGTCCACCTTATGTAAATGTTTATAACTGGTTTAACCAATTTGTATGATTATTAATGAGATTCTCCCTTCAAGCTTCACTTACCCTGGAGACACAATGAAACAGAAATAAGAAAAGACCTGAACTTGAGGCATTTAGGAGATGAAATCACATCACAATTCTCAGGTTTGTGCAGGTGTAAGCCCTATAACAAGCAGAGAGAAGCAGAGGAGGTGGATCAATCCCAATCCTTCTCCAACTCCACATGTGCACTACTCCTGCCTCACTGAGCTTTGGGGTAGAAGTGCCCCAGGAAGGGTTTAACCCTTTTGACACAGCAACAGAGTTCATCACAGGCATGATGAAAATCAAGCCACCATGTTCCACAACCGCCACTGAGCTCAGCTTCAGTTGCAGTGAAACCTCTCTGCCTTCACACCACTGTGGTTTTCCAGCCCTGCTCTCGGCACAGTGGAGGCAAGTCCAGCTGGGCCTGGCCAGGGAAGGCAGGGGGCAGCTGTACACACACCACTGCCTTACATCACCCAAAATGCTGCCCTGGCTGCACTACTGGTGGGAAGGGGAAGGATATACAGCAGCTTTTACAGTATTTCCTCCAATCTGCAATTCCTCCCCTGGAGGATCCAGTAGAGGTCTTGGCATTAACTGGATTTGAGGGAGCAGAAACCTGTGCCATGGCAGAACCTAAGGCACCCCAAATGCATGCTCAAAAAGCCACTTTAAAGACAGCAGAGGAACAGAGCAGTTGTGTCAATGTAGAACACCAGGCAGTGAAAGAAGCACCCACCTCTTCTTGTGGTCCCACCACAGGCAATGGAGCTTTATCCTTGGCTGGCACTGGCTGCTCCATACAGCCTCTCGAGTTATTTACCAGCCTTTCTCTGGCTTTCAGGAATATTTACATCTCCCATTTCATGGGAGGAACATGCAATTTGGGCAACACAGCAAGTGGAGATAGCCACATTTCTGGGTACTGGGATATTTCTCTTCCCAGGTATCTGGTGGAACACAAGCAGGAACACCAGTCAACATCTCAGGCCTTGCAAGTACAGTCCTAGCCTCTGCATCCACAGCAAAAATTAAAATTGCACAACCATATCCACCTCTTTAAGATCCTGTAGCAAAATTAGTAAAACATGCAGCTACTCTATGTCATTTTTATTGTATATAAAAAGAACCCATTACATTTATTTGTTACTTTTTGTTGCTGTCACGAATGCCTAAATAATCCTTCAGTGTTTAGAAACAAGCCACTGGGGACCAATGAGATACATTTATTGTAATTACATGATTCTTCTAATTAATTTTTGTCAGGAAATTTCAAAGTAAAAATCTCCAGCTAAATGGGTCCCCCTCCTCTTCCCTCCAGCCAACAGACACGTTTCTGAGCCTTGTTTAAAAAGCTCGTTTCCTTTTTGCCTAGTTGAAATAAAGTGGAATTGTAATTGAGAGTGGGCAGAAAGGAGAGAACATTGTCATTAGACCACATTGTTTAAATCAACCTGTAACAAGCATTTCATTTTGTTTGGGTCATTAACTACATTTGAGTGAAAAATGTAGTTTGCCTGGCAAATTGGTTGGTGTCCAAATGCCTCCAACAGGAGACTTGTCTGGTTGAAACCCAAAGACCGCAACACAGACACACAAATTTTGCAGGTGGGAAACAACCCAGAAGGAAACAAGCATCAAAAAAAGTGGATGCTTATCAAAGATATACACAGAATTTGATATTTACTGATCTATGAGATTGTACAGCCTGAGGCAGTATTCTCATAATTTATTCTATTCTCTCCTGTAACACAGATCACTGAATGTCATAAAGTAATTCAGATAAGATAGCCTGTAATTAGGGATTAATGTTATCAACTGCTGGACACACAGCCACTTGTGACATATGATACCCAAGTGATTTTACTAAAACAGTTTACCATATCCCTGGATAAGCCTCTAACAAAACCATTTGAACATTCGACCTCCCTTTTCCAAGGCACACCAGGATTTGGGAATAGTTCACTTACTTTCTCTCTTGCTGCAATAAATTGAAGAGTTTCCAAGCTTCCACCTCATCCCACTCTGATTCCCACTACCTCAAATTAAAAAGTCCATCTCCCCCAGCCTTTCCACATGGAAATGCCCACCTACCCTGTGAAGCTCCTACAGCTGTCCTTCAGATCCCTCCAGCTCTTCATCTTCCCCACAGCACCCCCCAAACAAGACACTGCTCAAACCTCTGCTCTACCAGTGTGGGCAAGCAACAGGCACCTGCCCCTCGCCCATACAACACCTTGGGTTATCTGGTTTGGCTGGTTTGGCTTTTCTAAAAGAACATGCAGTTGTTCACCCATTCAGTTTCTGATCCCTGATAAGCCTTCACATCCTTTCCTGCCCTTCTTAGTCCAATACTTTCAGCTTCTGCCTCTGCTACTGAAAACTTAAAGCCAGGTGTGGTGTATGTATAGACATATATATATATGTTTAATTTTATTTTTTACTGAACTGCTTTCTAATAATTTCTCCAATTTTCCACAGTTCCACTGAATTCTAATGCTGATCTCCAAGGTGATGCCACCTTTCTCAAGTTGGTGTCATCTCCAGGCCCTGGCTGTAGACTCTTAATTCCACTGGCAAAGTCACAAGTGAATAGTTCCAGACCTCTGATAGGCACCATAAGGTACCTCACCTAAAGCCCTCTCCAGTTTTACAGCAAAACACTGATAACCTCTCCCCGCACATTAAATTTGCCAGTCACTCACAACCTGTCTTAGAGAATCTATTTCCTTCAACTGTTCCGGCAACAGACACGAGATGTCACAAAAAGCTGCACCCCAGTCAAGCTGTCTGACACCCCTCCTTCTGCCCTGTCATGCTATCATAGAGGGAAACTACGTGAAGCTGACATGATGTGTCCCTGACAATTGTGCTGGCTGTTCTTTATCACCTGAGATGCTCCAAGTGCATATGGACAGACCACTGGATCATTTGCCCCACAGTGAATTCAAACAGACCAATCCAGGCTTGCCCAGTTCTTTTCCCTCTCTTTCAGAGGCACATTCTACCTGCATCTTTTCTAGAAGCTCCCCAGACTTCCTCATATTCTTGAAGGTAACTGCTAATAGGCCCCGAAAACTGCTCTAGCCTCTTCTCAAAATGCTCCAAGAGCTGGGAACATCCAGGTTGCACCAGTGGCCTAAAAGCTGCAGAAATTTGGACATCTATAGTGTTTGCTGCTGCTTCAGAGAGCAAAGGGGAGATGTTTTCTCCCCACGGCTCTGGGCAAGCTCAGGGGCCCAGCACTACTGGTCTTTCTTACTGTCCCATTGACCTTTTATGTCAATCTTAAAGCACATTGAATCATGGTTTGAATTATGACCTTTCCTTTCACAACCATCACCTGCATCGCTTTTCATCTTTTCCCATTCTGCCACCATATCCCTGTTTCTTCAAATCTGTTCTTGCCCAGCCAGCTGTGAAGCTGCGTGGTATCATGTCCTGCTGTGTCTTTCTTTCCAAATCCTACCTTGCACAACCAGGGATCGGATCTAATCTGCCAGATGCTCAGCAGAAGCCTCATGCACCCCCATTTCTTTGGTGATCCATAGCTGACTGTTTCTGACAGACTGCCTGTTCCCAACAACCCACAGCAGGATCCAGGATCCCTGCAGCAGACATACCATGACCTCAGTCTGATCATTGGCCTCTCCCCCATAGACAAGTCCTCCCTGTACAAGCTGTACACTCTTCTATCAGCACTGCAGCCACAGCCATTTTCTACCAAGCCTCTGCTATGGCATTTAAATTATAACATTGATTACAAATGAGATATGAAGTTCCTCCCTTTTATTCCTTGTGCTGACATACCTTAAACATTTGACTGACTGTCCCATTAATTTTCTCCTTGTGACAATTATGCCTCAACCTCTCCCAGTTCTTGCTCCTGCCAGTGGTTTGATGCACTGCTATTCTCTGTCAATCCTATTTTAAAGCCTTCCTTGGCAGCAGCAAATCTCTCCTAATTGTCCATTTCCTGCACGTGTGGTTGCACTGGGACAACACACAACACAGGGACAGTGTATTTGGTCCCTGCTACTCCTGCCTCTTGTCCCTTGCTGCATATCATCTTAACTGCAGTGATGCTTATGTGAAACAACCCCAAATCATTCTCTCCTATCCTCCTGTTTATGGAAAAGCACTGATTAACCAGAAGTATTTTTATTTAAACCTAAAAGCAATTTATATTATATATATAAAAAAAAAGGTCAGGTAGATACTCCATTTATCACTATTACAAAGGGCTGTAACACAGTGATGAAAAGAAAGAGAAATTAATTACAAGTCAGAGGCTGCAATAACTCTCTCTGTAATTGTGACGAAAAATTTAAATTAACGTTTCTGTCAGTAAGAGAAGTTTGATTAATTTTACAATAGTGGAGATGCTATCACCTTAATATTGGTGGGTAAGGAAATTTTACTATTTGCAATTTAGATGTAGATAATTTCTTTAAGACTCAAAAAGTGCCTGTGAGGCACCTTCACACTTTATTAACAGCTCAATCAGTGCCACGCTAGAAATAATTAGCCAAGAAACCATGTAGTAAATATATCTAGACTAGCAAACCTGCAGAATAAGAAGTACATAATAAAATCCAGACCCCTCCAAGAGAAACAGCATCTATCCAGATCTCTAAAGCGACTGCTGCTGCCCAGCTGCCTGCTATGGCACTCTGCCTTCAGGGAAACAACACAAATACCAGGTTTTCTGACAGCTTTGTTTTGTTTTCTGGTTTTAAGCCTCTGCTCGGCTGCAAAGCTGGAGGGCAGAGGGGGAAGATCCAAGCAGTGCTCACTGACATCGCACCCCTCCATGGCAGCAGCCACATTGCCTGGGTGCTGTATGAGGTGCTGGATTCCCTCTGGGGCTGCCGAGTGCAAGAGGTGGGATGGTGAAGGGCTGCTGAGGACACTGCTGCTGACAGATGGTGAGTGAAATGCAACAGGAAAGAAACTGAGGCAGGCAGGGGTTGCCATGGGGTAGGACTGAGGACTCACTCACCCTGCAGCAGCCACACCTGAGCACAGTGTGCAGCAGCCAGGCAGGACCTCCTGCTCATGGACACTGGCATTTCCTTGTTGGATTTGTTTTGTTTTCCCCAACTTTAAATCCTCACAAGACCCTTACCAAAGTCAGACTCTCAGAGAGCCCCATAGACAGACCCTGGCCAGCCCCTGCTCTCTCTGCAACTTTAGAGTCTCCTGCCCCTTAGGACAGTACAGAGCCCCACACATGACAGGCCAGGACCCAGGCAGCCCCTCCACTCTAGCTGGGAGCACTGGCACCCTTTAATCTCAAGCCTGGCAGCTTCATGCACTGCAGAGTGTGGCATCAGAGCAGGGAAGGGCAGCACTGCCTTGGCATCCCCTCCAAGACCACTTTGTGGCAACAGCACACACTTCCTTGTGCCCCCGGGATGTTTATCATTAGTGTCTGAACTGTGCCTGGAAGGGGACAATTCATGTATTTCTGTCCCCTGAAGACCTTCCCCACCCCAGCCCACACAGGAGCAGGGGATGACACAGTGAGGGAGCGCAGCAGCCCCTCAGGCTCTATGAGCAACACCAGCCTTTGCTACAACAAGCCATGCAAAAGCCCAAGGATATGATTCAGGAAAGTAAGGATCAGACCAAAGCCCTGGGAAGCTTTCCCAGTTCTTCTCTGCGCTATTTAACAAGGGCCATTAATTTCTCCCTTTCATAAACACTGTGAACTATGAAAATCTGAGAAATAAATCTGAGAAATAAAATGAGCCTAATGAAAATGTATTGGTTCTAAGGCAATCAATGCCATTCAGCTTACAGAGGAAAGGAAACACAGCTCCCCATCTGTACTCTGCTCCCTGTAGTCAACAAGGCTGACTGTTTCCAGCATGGATCAATGAACCATTCGTTAGGGGAAGAAAACCCATACGAACAGCATTCATCTCTCTCCAAGATCAAACAAAACTGCAAAGGAACTTTCAAGATTGCTCTCGAAACTGCAAGTCTAGGGAAAGCTGGAGCACTTCAAGTTGCTTTGCACATAATGGTGTCCAGTAAACTGTAATGGCCACTGCACCCAGAGACTGAGCAGGGAGAAGCTGACACTGTGCACGTCAAGGTTGGATCACCTCTTCCATAGCTCAGAGGCAGCACTGCACTGTGGGTGCAGGGGCTCGTGAAAGTACCGGGGTCAGTAGAGGGGAAGGAGCTTTCTAATGCTCTCAGCTTGTAAGTATTATTATGCAGTTGATACGAATTTCTCACTAAACTTCTTTAGCTAGAGTGAAGATAAAAGGCCGGGGCAGGGGGGAAGGAGAAAAAAAAAAGGAAAGGAAGGATGGAAGGCAGGAAGGCCGGCAACAGTGGTGTGATATAACCAAAGAAATGCACTCATCATTCAAAGAACCTAAAAAATGGGTCTTTTCCCTAAAAAGCTGAATTCCTTACAAGGAATGCTATGAAGAAATGTTTAGTCCAGTAGCAAAGACATCCCCAGAAGCAGGCAGGAGCTGACACTGCCACAGTCTGCTGCGGAGAGCTCTGCAGCTCCAAAGTATTTGTGCTGGAGGTAGAGATGGAGGTTCTGTCAAGTGCCAGCCCCTTCCTCAGACACATCACCACAGCATCTGACAAACAGCACCTCCAGGATGGCTCTCAGAGCTGTCACTGGTAGTGCACAGTGTAATTCACCATGACATTAACCAGCGTGGGGCAGCACAAGGTCCCCAAACCACACTCATTTAAGTAACTGGAAAGCCAAAGAAAGCACAGGCTGGCCAAGGAGGTGAACTGCAGCAGGCACATAAAGCAAATGTTTATAGCACATGGCTAAGGAAAAGCCACATTCCTTTCTGCCATTGAACTGACACAAAATTTAATGGGAGATCTTTTATAAGGGCGGGGTACGGAAAGAAGCACTAAAGGCTGTTTCCAATGACATTTGAAAGTAGGAGACAATAAAAAGAGGGAATTATAAAATACAGATATCAGATTGGCCGCAAAACTTAAAAGTGGAATTTCCTCATGTTGTGAACATGGTTGCAAGCCATGGAGAAACACTTAGCTGCCTAATGAAAAACAGACGGAAAAGCAAGATACGGAGAGCAGAGTGAGTGTAAGAGCATAATGCCACTGTAACAGGGTATACTGCAGTATACCCCAGTCTGAGCTACAGCTGACAACAGAACTGCACCATCCCAGAAAGACCAGTTACAAAAACACAGCATGGTCCTACCGACTCCAGCCACCCAAAGCATTTACCTGCACTGCGGGGTCAGTACCATAAGGAAACTAAAACCAGAGTTTTCCTCAAGTTGCTCCATTGCCTTTATGGCTGAGCTGCCTCTTGGGACTAGGCACTGCCAATAGCTTCCAAAAAAAGAGCTCCTGACTGGGCAGTGACAATCCTGCTGTCAAGCCATTTTGGTAGGGCCTTTCATTTGCACTAAAACCTGAAAACACTCCACTTTAGTGCTTTGGTAACACACAGCAGAAGGGGACAGTCCCTGGGGACACCATCCCCTTCCCACCTCTGCTCGAGTCAATGCCTTTTCTCTATATCTGGGCACTGCCAGAGTATAACATAAACATGAACTAGTGGCCCTCCACTAAGTATTTGACAGATTAAACATCGCCTTGAGCTTTATTTCTTCAGCAGAGCTATGAAAAAATAACTTCTACTGTAAATTGCATTTTGTGATAGCTTGCGGAGTGACTGCCTGCCCATTGAGACTCTGCTTTGGAGTGTGTCTGTGCTTGGCAAGTGATCCCTCTCACCCATCAGGTCTAGCTCCTGCTCCCATGGCACTGCAAAAATAGGAACTGAGAACTAGTGCTCCAGCTGCCCTGCAGAGATGACCATCATGAGAACAGGGCAGGCTCCAGAGGGATGCCAAGGACAGAAAGTTCGTGTGATACAGAGGCTGGTTTTGATGTTTTGGAATTAAATATTACAACACAATTGGAGTTTGTCCCAGAGGCCTGATGGAATTATCCCCAAGGAGAGAGACTAACAGAGGGCACAGATACTGTACATCCACAGAAAAAAAAGTTGGAGAAATATTATGATTCTTGTTTTGAGAGCTAAAGACACATTAAGAACTTCATGAATCACTCAGAAGAGCTACACAATTATATGACCTGGCAAGATATGAGGCTTTCCAAGAAACTTACTATCTCTGGACAAACAGATGTCACAAAGTACCCAGCTCCTCAATTACATGTTTTCTTCTTCCTCATCTCCAGGAAGTAGTTGCTGAGCTCAGGCAGCAGCCACAGAGAATCAATTGAACCTGTTTATTGAGAAAATACTGTCAAAGAAACCACTGATTCCTTATCATAAAGGATGCACTTGGGAACTATGCACCATCTGTGAATTAGATCCAAAAGCTCTCTAAAACTTCATGTCTTTGAATGGTAAAGCTTTTAAGAGGAACAAAAAAAAAAAAAAAAAGAAAAAAGAAGTAGTTAAAAAAAAAGGAAATCCAGGTCCAATAACATTGCTAGCAGCAGTTTACCTTTGACTACTGAAGAGGAAAAAAAGAAAATCATTAAATGTATCTCTCACAGAATCCATTTTACAAGCTAATGTCACTTTGCTTTGCTTTCAATCAGAGATTAGGGTTAATCTCCAGAACTGCTGGCGCACATGCAGACACGGTGGAAAAATGCAAATAACTCCACTGAGGAGGCACAGAGAAAAAAGCTCTTCACCAGAAATCTATTATACTACATTAAAATGCATCATCTGATTTACAATCCCTGTTGGATACTGAAGTACAGCTGGGAACAGGCAGAAACTCTGAATACAGCACCATGAAAGCATGTTATAAATGACTGCATGTATATCTGTGTCCATTGGGGGACAGGGGGCAAATATGGGTATATACTTAAAATGCTTGTCAAATACTGACCTAAACACACCTTATTTTCTGTCCACTGTAAGAGCTGTGCCATGAGCCTGAATAAGTGCAGAAGAGCCCATTTATGAAGATGCAGCCCTCATGGTGTCCCGCAGCACAAACAAGCAGTGAGCACTTCCCAAGCCCTTGATAGAGTGGTCTGACTCCCTGGGGATAAACAGGAACCCACAGCAAGAGACCAAATGATGCAGACAAAAGTGTCACCTCCTGAGACTGCTATATGCTAGACACAGCTCCCCTGCACTGAAGGCAAGCAGTTATCTGCCCCCATACTAGCAGGAATAGAGGTGGTTTGTGGAAGACACCCAGCATGAAGTCCAGGATTGCATGTTTCTCCTGAAAGAGACTGGCAGCTTTACCCCAGGACTGGGCTCTACAGCAACATCCTTAACAAAGGCTGTCTGAAATGCTGCTAATGCCCTAGACACCTGCTGGCAGGTTTATTGCAAGGTACTTCAAGGGGAGAAAAAAAAAAAAGAAAAAAGAAAAAAAAAGGTGAAATTAAAGTTTTACTTATTCCAATTAAAAAGCTGTTCTTTAGTCCTGTAATGCAGAGACTGGATTACAGTCCTCTCAAATATGAGAGGTAGAGAGGTATAGGTCCTAAAAATTAATGGACTTGAAAGGGATGTGCAATAGGTCAAATATACATGGTGAAGAATACACTAAGGGACAAGCCACTTCCATCCCTTAATGCCAAGCTTTGCTGTGCTGCCCTTCAAAAGGTTTTCAGAGACCATGCTCAAAAACATCCCCCAACTGGTCTGGCTTCAGTTGTGCCCTAAACTATCCTATCACTGGACTCTTATGTTGCTGCCACTACCATTCTGAAGCTTTTTTTCTCCCTTATTTCTCTTTCCTCTCACTTTTCTCTGCTTGATTTTGTCTATGCTTAACCAGAGCATGACTTTAGTGGCCACAACTGACCTGGCATTTCACTGACATGTCAGTCTATTTACAGTTATATTCCTGAAAGAACCATGTCTTGATTCATCTAATTTCCTTTTCACCTGAGTTTGCCCCTTGCACACCCATTAGCAGCAGCTGGGAAGCTGACAAATAATTGTTTTATACTGTGGAATATTTCCCTATCCCCAATCTTCTTTAAAGCTGGCTGTACTGCTGCAGCACATCCACCTGGGTAGAAGCACACACAGAGTGGAGTAAACCCCCTCTGGGACTGCATGAAAAAGACAATCTGGAAATGTGTCAGCAAGGAAAGCCCGAGGACACTATTTTGTAAAATGTGTCTGAAAGCTGTGGAAGGTCTGTCTTGTAGTCAAGACCTCATCATTAAAATTCAATCAAAAAAGGCAGTATAACCTTCTAAGTTATAACACTAAATAAAAGGAGATCAAGATAAATAGCAGATATCATCTGAGCCAGTCATAAGAACGGATGTGCATCAATCTCCAAAAAAGTCATTCAAGATTGATAACACCAAAAGACAACATCTTGATAATCAGTTTTACAGTGATGGATTGAGGGAAACCTTAATGAGTCAACTACCGGACTGGAATTTCATTAGAGACTTTACCAGAGCTAGAAAAACCTGTAAAAACATAAGAAAAATCTGCCTTGTAAAATACAAAAGTGCATACATTTCTGTCCACACGGTGAATTACCACATACATTTGCGTCAGGAGGAGTTTGACTGGAATCCACCGCAGAAAATCCACTACCTACCACTCTGCAATTCAGCAGTTGTGAGAGCTGATCTAACATAATGTAATTGTATTTTAATGTCTTCTATGAGACAAAGACTCATTAGTCATCTTCTAAAGAGAAACACAAGCTCAAGTCACATGTCATTATACCAAGTTGTCAGGTGTGTGGTGCTCACCACTATCTTCAGACTAACCTTTAAGTCAGGCTCTGCTTGCAAATGAAATCTGATGGGAGCATCCTTTAGGATGTGAAGCTAGATTTTATTTTCAAACTAAAATAAACCATGTTTCATCTTCCACACTAACAGGTATTATGATTTAGCCCCAGGCAGCAACTCAGCCCCATACAGCTGCTCACTCACTCCTCCTCAGTGGGATGGGGGAGAGAATCAGAAGGGTAAAAGTAGGAAAACTAGTGTGTTGAAATAAAGGCAGTTTAGTGGGTCAAACGACGCTGCACACAAGCAAAGCAAAACAAGGTATTCATTATCCACTTCCAGTGGGCAGGCAGGTGTTCAGCCATCCTCAGGAAACCGTTGCTCCATCATGTGTTAAGGTGACTAGGGAGACAAACGCCATCACTCCAAAACCTCACCCCCCTATTTCTTCTTCCCTCAGCTCTATAGCTGAGCACAATGCCATGCATCCTGGAATATCCCTTGGGTCAGTTGGGATCAGCTGTCCCAGCTGTGTCCCCTCCCAGCTCTTCTTGCACCCCCATCCTCCTCGCTGGTGGAGTGGGGTGGGGAACAGCAAAGGCCTCGACTCTGTGTAAGCCCTGACCAGCAGTAACAAAACCACCTCTGAGTTACCAACCCTGTTTCCAACACAAATCTGAAACACAGACCCTGACCAACTACTATGAAGAAAACTATCCCAGCCAAATTCAGTACAACAGGGTTGTTTAAAAATCATACTGTGTTTCTTAGGTCAAATTCTCATTTTATTTAAAACAGTAAAGTTTCCCTGGATTCAGTTATCTCTATATAACTTCACAGCCAAGAGCTAGAGCTTGCTGGTAACACTGCATCAGTAGAGAAGCATTCCTGTTCTTTAAAGCATACTATCTCCTCTTTACAGACTACAGTGGTTGCACTTCTCCTCTGGAGGATTTGCTCCTCCATGTTAATCCACCTGGCCATTTGCCATACTTATCTGTGCAGTATAACTCAAAATCTAACATGTCACACATGCCGCTTCAGGAGCTACAGGGCCAACATGGAGCTCAAAAATCCCACTTACGGGATGCTGCAACATAACAAGAGAGTCCCAACTTGGTTGCTTTTAAGTAAAACTTTAAGGTTTTAAACTTTTAGTCTGAGAAAAGATAGTTTTTCCCCTGTTGTTGATCCAAATGCCATAAGCAATGTGAATGCTAATATCACAGACACACAATGATTATGAAACTCTCTAGATGTTACATTAAATATGTTGCCAACAGCATGTTTTTCTCTGGAAGGCAAACTCATTTTGTAAGATTTTTTTTTCTTTTATGGCTGAAAGATTTTTCCTTATTACAACATGTATATATACAACAGCATAACCCTTCACATAAGCTATCTGTGCAAATTAATGACATAGGCAAAAACACCAGGAGAAAAGTTCAACTATCAAAACTGTTATATTGCCCCTGAGACTATCTAGGAGTGATGAAATAGCTTATTATCCCTTTTCAAGGATACCTATTTGTGAAAAATTTACATTTTTCACTCCCTAAAAATGAATTATTAATAACAACAAGCCCATCCTTGCCAACAAAGTCCTGCCTGTGTAATCAACATGGAGAAGCAACTCCACAAGGTGCTTCAGCCTGGCATAAGCACTGACTGCAACAAGGCAGAGCTTGTATCTGAAGCCACACCTGTGCTTCACCAAAACAGACATCCCAGATTTTTCAGGTTTTAATCCAAGGTCCTACCTCAGTGAGTGCTGGGCAGAAGGCAGACAGTGAGCAGCTCCCCAACTCAGCAGGCAGGAAGAGACCCAGCCCTGGCCTGGCCAGGCAGCCAATGTGATGAGGGCACCCAGGCAGATAGCAAGAGGTGCTCCTCAGTCCTAGAG
The DNA here is from genome assembly GCF_025592945.1 of Manacus candei. NCBI lineage: Eukaryota > Metazoa > Chordata > Aves > Passeriformes > Pipridae > Manacus > Manacus candei. The sequence continues at coordinate 8,871,672 of NW_026138073.1, forward strand.
CAGAGGAGTCCAGCTGGCACAAAGTCCTACTCCTTCCTCCAGGGACATCAGCCACACCACGATGCCCAGTTTACAAGGGGCAAGGTAACTCCATCTCCCAAACTGATTCTAGTCAGAACTAAACGCAAGCAAACCTGTGCTGCTTTCCCCAGAAGCTGTAGCAGTGCTGGGAGACTTGCCCTTTCTGCAGTTTCCATAAAGAAAAGTAATATTCTGGCAGGAGGAGAGACCTCTGTGCCCCTTGCAGGGTTCCTACTGCCACCAGACCTGCCCAGAGAGCGAGTCCCAGCAAAAATCTGTCAGTGCATCACTGTGCAACACACCAGCAGGAACAGGGCAGGAAAACTTTCCCTAAGCTGTGAAAAAATGAACATATTTAACAGATGCTGAAGTGAATACCTCTCTGGAAACCTAACTGGCAGGCGTTTGGGTCTTCCTAAGTGGATAATTGATCACAAGGCTATGCCAGTGATGTTACGGTAATGAAACAAAGAGGGAACTGGGACCTAAGGATTTCAAATAAGCCTGTCAAAAACATGTAATAATACTGTCAGATCAATTTGCTGTCAAATACAGGTGTGATGTGATAAAACTTCAGAGTTTTTAGTAGATTGTATTATTGAAGCAGTAATTTAAGAACACCTTCTAGGTAATAAATTACAATAAATCAAACTTTAAAAACTTGAAAGCATGCACCAGAAGACACAAAGTGTATGATATGAGAAAGACAAGTAAATTTAAACCATATTCCCAAGCTGGAATAAAGCAAATTCAATTGCTTTAGGAAGATAATGATCAAAACCTATTTTTGTATGAAATCAATAAATCTTGCAAAGTTATAAAGAAAAACCTGATTAATGCTTCTGTCCTTCGCTCCCCTGTGTGTCTTAGTGCAGGCATATCCAAAAGTGATAAAGGAGTTCAAGAGGTTGTCCTTGGAAAACACAATGGTCAGTCATAAATACTGCACAAATACAATGGGTGGCATTATCAAGAGAAACAGTTTTACATAAGAGAAGTTCAATTTCTGTGAAGAACATAATTTCATTTTTTAAAAAAAATAAATCTTAGGAGGTGCTACAATGCCATGTGCTTTCCTAAAGGAAAACATTTGACTTTCATTTCAAAAGTGTGGGTTTTTTCATTAGAAGGATTTTAATGTCTTCAGATTTCCCCACAGGTGAATATCTCTACATCTTATAGTCCATAATTCACCTGCTTCTGTCCTGTAGCACAACTAAAAGGGCAAGACAAGAAATCTGAAGTCACAGCTTGGACCAATTGGAAAAATGCCATCAGCCAAGGCTATCGATGAGCACAAAACAATTAGGACAAGTACAACATATGGTACTTAAACTACTTAAATAGGATGCAACCAACCTGCAGGACAATATCATGCCTGATACTGAGCTAGTGACTGTCATGGTTTAACCCCAGCTGTAACTGAGCACTGCACAGCCACTCACTCTCTCTCCAGCCTCCTCACTGGTGGGGTGGGGTGAGGTGAGGAGCAGCACAAGACCTCAGCTCTGTGTAAGCCCTGTCCAGAAATATTGGAAACACCCCTGAGTTATCACACTGTTTCCAGCACAAATCCAAAGCACAGCCCCACACCAGCTACTACAAAGAAAATTAACTCCACCCGAGTCCAAACCAGCACAGTGAAAAAGAAACGAAAACAGTGATCAACCAGCAGAGATCAGGGAAGAAAATAAATGAAATCATATCTAGAGAAGTGGAAAGAACTTTTGGCAGCCTTCAGCAAAGACCTTTCAGCAAGAGATGTTTCCTAAAACCACATTACACCTTGTGCTCATAAGTTATGAGGTTATTGCTCAGATTTTTTCCTGTCAATTCATTTTGCAATTGTAGTCAATTTTAAATTGGAAAAGAAAAAAGAAGTTACACTTATGTATCCTTTCCCACTTCTTGGTACATCCAGTATCACATAGCAGCTCTGCAACAGCCACTGTAGTTATGTGGAGAAAAACAGCACCAAGTAGAGTATTTCATGCCTTTTTAATGTCTTTTAACACAGTTCAGTACCTGGATTCTAGGATCCTGCAGGATGTGGCCAGATAATACTCTACTCTGAAAAGGGATCATTTATTGCTTTACTCAAGGGAACATTCTTCCAGCACAACAGGAGCACACGAGCTGGAGCCTGGCAGCTAATGCTCCACTGCCCAGGGATCAAAATCAGCAAAATATTTCCTCTATTATATTTTACATAGGTTTTCTTACACAGAATATTGTATTTCTTTGCCTTTGATGAACCTCTTTTCCCAGCAATCATTTGCCTCAGGTTTTCCCTTTAGAATTTGGGTCATAAGAAGCTCTGCTGACTTAACTTTCTGGTGCAGTGTACTTCCCTCTGAAAAGCAGAGCCCAAAAGCCAGGTCAGTATTATGGCAATGCTCCTCTTTCTGCTCCAAGCTGGAACTGTTCCACAAAGATGTGTGGATACCCAATTTCTGTCAGGGCTTGCACTTAAAATGCACTGTCAGTTCTCATTTCTCACATTACCCTCTCAAATGGGCAGAAAAGGACAACTAAACTGGCAATCAGTTTCCAGAAAGAGAAGGTCAAAATAGACTATCTCACATGAAGAGCTGTCAGCTGCCACGAGAAGGCCATAATAGCTGCAGCCAGCAGAGCAGCACATTTAATGTGCTCACTGGAGGAGTTCACACCTTGGCAGACCCATCCCAGGGGACCGAGCATGGAAAGCACATCAATGAAGTTGTCCTCTAACAGATCCAGCCCCAGTGCAGTTCTGCATTGATGACTTAAGTGATGCAGAGAATCTCACATGAACACATCACCCATGCAAAGCATTTCTGCTGTTTGTCTTAAAACCACACCACAGGGCAGAAAAACCACCCACAGATGCCTGTTTGGCAGGCACTGAGGCCAGCTGTCCTTGAACTTGCCCATAAAACACTCCCACAGCTGAAGGGCCACAGAAAAGTGCACACAATGGCATTGAGCAGCACCAAACACCAGCTGTGAACCACACCAGAGTATGGGGACACTCAAAACAGCTAATGGCTCTATCTCATCTGCACGAGAAACACAGACACCACAGTCCTCCCTGGGCTTCCAGCACCCCTCCAATGAACAAGGTACCCCTGTATCAGAGGCTGAGCTTCAATGCAGCCACTACGTAAAAAATGCTGGTATTCAGCAATTTGACAAGAGCAAGGATTAAATTGAAAATAACCTTTCCTTATACCTGGCTAGAAAGCAAAATATCAAAACAGATGTCTGCTTTGCTCGTTTACTGAACACAGGATTAGTCGGCGTCCCAAGCTGTACCACACAGCACGTGGTCTGAATTGAAGTAAGCTTAGCATTATCACAAACTTCAACACACACTCAAAGCCCATATCTGTATCCTTCTCCCTACCCAGAAGGTGAATTGATATTGAACTGATGCCTTCTGCTGCTGCAACAAAATAAATGTGGAAAAACCAGGAGCAGTGGAAACCACAGTGCTTTTACTGATTGTGATGTTTCCAGTTAAGTAGGTTTTGCCTGTGGCCATTCCCCCCACAGCACGTGAAAGCCAGGGGAAGTGCTGCACTAATCCAACCAATAACTTTTAGGAAATGGAAAGCTGCATCTGTTTAATGGATGTTTCCAATTTCTTACATCACCATCAGTATCCGTTTGTCACTTGGCAGGTTTTCTATAACTTCTCAGGTCCAAGTTGATTTCAAACGCATTTGGTAATGTCAGTGTGACTTCAAGATTTAATGATTCATTATTTTATAGACCTGAGAGCAAGAGAATGTGTTAATTTTTTCTTCCTGCACAGGTTTAGTGGTTTCCTTCTAGTTTATTCTCTCTACGTATCGTTAAAAACAAGAACTGATGAGGAAAAAAAACTCAGTGAAACATACATAAAAGAGACTTCCTTAGTTTTAAAAATACTGTAAGCACTCTACCTTTTATAACTTGCAGAACAATTACAAGGGTAATGGTTCTCCATGCAAAACACCCTCTCCAGGAATATTAGGCTCCTGAAAACTCACCACTCTATCCTTAGATAAAATTCACATGCATACATATGCAATTGATATATACTGGAAAGTTTCAAGCCTTGTTTCTCTCCTGATTATTATTACAGCAAGGGGAAAAAAAAAACAAACATAAAACCCAACCAATACCAGCAAAACACACCTTCTGAGATAACCAGTGAGCGCTGGGTGAGTCGTGTAACCATCTGTCCAAGGCTTCATGTCAGTCACACCTAGGCAATGGGGCAAATGTTAACAGTGTCCTGCATATCTGCAAAGCTCTTCCATGGCTTCTTCTCGATCTGCAAGTCTTGCTGGAGTTTGGTTTGCACCCAAAAGCCTTTTTTGTGGCATCAAAGTCACCAGTAGAGTATCAGGACTTTCTTGGATTTCTTTTCTTGTACTCTATAGGAGTAGCAAACACTGAACCACCTCACTTATGAGGCATGTCAGGTTTGATGGCAAGGACACAGAATGATAGGATCAAGTCCAAGTGCTAACCCAGCACTGCCAAGTCCACCACCAACCCATGTCCCTGAATACCACATCTACATATCTTTTAAATACCTCCAGGGACGGAGGTCCCACCTCTTCCCTGGGTAGAGTGTTCCAGTGCCTCACCACCCTTCCTGTAAAGCAGTTTTTCCTAATAGTCAATCTAATCCACCCCAGTGGAACTTGAGGCCATTTCCTCTTGTCCTGCTGCTTGTTACTTGGGGAAAGGGACCGACCCCCACCTGGCTGCTACGGAGTTGGAGTTCAGGCTGGGCTGATGTTTCATCAAACTGCAGTCAGTCATTGCTCGTAGGAATTGAAAAAACAGCAAGTGTCCAGCCCCAGAGGCACCTGCCTGGTGCAAGTGACTGCCACCCTTACCAGGGCTGAGTGAGTCACTGGCTGTGGTGGGGAAGGAACACTCTCACAGAGACATTAACATGCTGAATACGCCTCGGCTAAATGGCCTCATTCAGCCCAGAATGAAGAAGCAGTTTCACAGAATTTAATGACTGATTAATATTCATTTAATAATTCTTGCCTAAAACGGCAGCAAATGATTTTAAATTATGCCATTTGGGAGACAGCAGACTCAATTCAGCAGGATCACTGGGCTCAGACTGTCCAAGTCACTCTGTGGATTATTTGGCTCTCCCTTCCCTTGCCAGGTGACTGACAGGTGTCTACCTCACTTTGCTTTCTCTGCTTATTTCTGCCTCTTTCTCTCATTTTCTTATCTTCTTTTTCTCCTTGTTTGTTTTAAAATGCGTGCACCTCTAACAGGATACATGGAGGAATGGCTTCTAGAGTGAGGCAAGGGCCCTACTGTTTTCACAAACCTTTGGAGACAGCAGGCTGCTGCAAAGCAAGGAGGACAAGCCATTCTTGATCCACTGCCAGCACACTCCAAAGGGAGCAATAAGAGGAGCATGCAGGGTAGAAAACATATCTGAGCTAGCAAGAAGCACAGCTTGGGTCTGCTCATGCTCTGTAAGAAGACTGGGAATTTAATGGCCTTTTTATAAAAATGCAAAACTTAGAACAAAAATTGAAGTCTGATGGGTCCCTGAGCACCCACGACTCAGCAGCCATAGCACCAAAACCTGCACCCAGTAGCCCACAAAAACATCAAGGGAAGAACAATCAAGGGAGAAAAGGCAACAAAATCCACATTATATTAGCTTTAAACTTGTCCGTGGAGAGCTGGATCGGTGTGTTGTGCAAGGCAGGAAAGTCAGGCTCTTCACAAAAAAACAAAAAGCAGTGACCTCCAGCACCACCTACTTCATCTAGAACCAGCACCCCACACTCCAGCACAGGCACATCCAAGAGGTGTCCAACAGAGTACCTCTGGAGGCAAAGGATCCACAGCACTACAAACAGAGCCTAGGCACAGCAACATGAATTTTTATAGTTATAGATGCCCCAAACCCAATCTCACCCTCCCACCCAAGCAAAGCCCAAACCAGAGCCCAGGCACAAAGCAGCCTGCGCTGTTCCCACCTCTGCCTCCAAGTGGAAGAAGGCTATCAAAATGCAAAATCAGGGGTGCAGCAGCCTCTCAAATCCTACAGAACTTAATTCTCTCTCCTATTCTATCCACAGCCCCCTACAGTGCAGACAGTATCACCTTTTCCTTGCTGTACTATGCCCTGGCAATGTGTCCCTCTTTATACAGAGCTAATATCTCTTCCTGGTGCTCATCTAGCTGGTACCTTCACCTGCAACTTCTTCAACACACCTGCATCTAGATGACTACAATTCTTCCCTTCTCAGTTTTTATTGATTTTTGAGGCACTAATTTCTGAGATGTATGGTATCATTGGATTATACTGTTTAGCAATTTATTCGTGTCTCTCTTTATGTGCTGGATTGATTTCTTTTTCCTCTGAGTCTCAAAAAAAGATGATGCCACTGTTGTTATTTGGCTATCACAACAGCTCACGTAGCCCTGAACTATAAGGCATTCCTGCTCCAAGAAATTTTGTGCTGAGGTAATTTGGAGACTAAATCAAGTTTTATCACTGAATGAGGTTAGTGATATTAATGGGAAGGCAGGGGTTTGCATTGAATTATTAATGTGGATAAATGGAGAGCCCCCGTTTAATACTTTATACAGCAAGTGCTAATAATGCCTCAAAACGGTGGGAAAATATTGCAAGTTGTATTTAAACAAAGTAGAGAAGGAGGCCTAATTTGACCCGCTCTGGTACATTGGCTGTGACCATACACTGGGACCCTCCATTAGCCTCAGCCGTCTCTCCATGCTGCCCTGCTTTATTTCAGTGTCCAAGTCCTCATTTTAAGCAATATTTATGAGTTTCTGTAGCTGAACAAAAGAAACACAATTGCTGCTGGGACAATACGTATTTGAGGGAAATTGCTGCAAACAAACATTTCCAGGAACTTGAAATTTAAAATCATTTTTTAAACAATGAAAATTAACTTACAAAAGAAATAACAATTAGAGCAAAGTGTGACTGCCAGAACCTTTCCATCAATTAAATACAAAATGCTTCCCATACGGGCTCATGTGTACATTGATTAGGATGTTCAGAAGTATTCAGAACTACTGTGACCTTTGCATGGTGAGCAAGAAGCAGCTGTGTGGGATATATGGCTGAACTGCCAGTCTAACATTCAGCAATTTCAGAAGCCTCTCTGTGAACAAATGCATGGAAAGAATGAACTTAGAGAGACAGACAAAGCCAGAGCATACTTTTGCAGCTATTTTAACTTTCCAGGGCAATGCAATGCACAGAGCATTCATACATTTTAATTACAGGAAGAAATTCAGTAACACTAGAATCATTTGCACTGGAGCTCTGGTGCTGTCAGAGTTTACAAAAGAAGTCCTGAAGCAACAGGCACTTTGGCGCCAAGTAACTGTCAGCCCAATTATTCCCAGGTAATTCACACTAAGCAAGCAAAGTGAAGGTACATTATCAGAAGCAGACACACAGGTCCAAGGTCACCCACTACAGTAAGGAACATGCAGCCTCTGTACACAGAAGACAGGCTGCAGGAAGATGATGGGATTATAGGGGAACACTGAAGTGTGCTTACTGCTAGCAAAAGCAACATGGTATTCTCTGCTTTCCAAGAAAAAGCAACTGCTCAAAGCTTACATTGACTCCCTGTAACAGTAAGAATGAAGCTCAGCAGTACTCACCAGCTGAAGAGACAGAGACCACAGCCAGTTATAAAACAGCATCTGCTAGGCTGCTCTTCCACGTATAAAAAGCAAGCCCTGGAAAAAGCAAACTAGGAAAAAAGACTCCAAGAAAAAGGAAGCCCTGCAGGGGGAGAGTTTAAAAAGAACTAGCAAGTCAAAGAGGTGCTGTTTGAATAGGGATGACCCATGCTGTTAGAAGAGCTTAGGTCCCCTTTTAAGCAACTAAATGAAATGGATGGTACTCTGAATAGAGCCCTCCTGACCCAGCAGGAGCTGAGCACAGGGCTGTTTGTCACAATAAAATATTTGCTGTAGGTGAGCAGGTTGTGTTTTGCCCTTCCCCAAACACAGGTGATAAAGAAGCATCTGATAATTAGCTAATCAAATGGCTCTCAGCATCACAGACAATTTGTTTCCTTGTTGCCATACTGGTCACAGAGTTGCTGGTCACTGCAGATCCCTCTGGGAGTGCCCTGAGTGCTCCACTGTCATGTCCTCAGAACTGCCTTTTCTAGGTTGCATTTCCAATGGCAATGTCTCTAGTTCCCAAGCTGTGTTTTAGGGTTTCTAAAATTCTCCAGTACCTTGGTAGGACATGAGGAGCCTCAGATACCTCCTGAGCACAGCTGATGCTCTGTTCTGCAGGCAAGGCAGGTGGGTGCTGCACTCAGTTTCCAAAGCACAGTTTTTCAAACCAATGTTCCGAGTGCAACAGGACTGCTTTGCAATATTTAGTATTCATTAGCCTAAGTGGGCATCAGTAAAGCAATTAGTGTGAAGCTGATACAGCAGAAGTTTGGAGGACATTCTTAAGGACAGGCAGTTTGTCTGTCACAACTGCAACTCAGGAGAGTTTTCTGAGCTGGCAAATCCACCAAAAAAAGACACATGTGAGCAGGCTTTCAGAGATGTTGTTTGATTTCTCCTCTAGCAATTCAGCTATATCTTGAGCAGCCACTATATTCTGAATTATATTCTTTTGCAGGCTTCTCTGACTGCAGGTTTGATTTTGCATTAGAGTTCTACCTGGCCTGTGCGAATTGTACACAGTGTTTGGACTACTCAGGAGTGTTGAGCAGAGGGCTAAAACTGTGGGGTACTATGGTGGAATCTTCTTCTAAACAAGGACGGAGACAGGCACAGAGCTGAGAGCAAGTCTAGAGGGGACAGCAATTCCCTCTTGCCCTGCTCCATGCTCCCAGCTGGTGTAGAAAACAATGAGACTATTCCAGGGAGACAAGTAGGGAAGGAATATGTCTAGATCCATGCAGGCTACTTAATACACATTGTGGCTGTTAAGTCAGCTACACTTGGATAACTGCCAGCCATCGGTGTGACTGGCAAGGGACCTGATGAAAGTCCCTGACTGCCTGCAAGGAAATAGCAATCCCAGACACGCTGAGGACCGTGTGGTCCCGGCAGTGAGCACCCCACAGCTGCAGCCACCAGAGCCTGTGGGGAGGGCTGCTTCCCCTGCAAACTCTTCAGTGATCAGAAAATTCAGCCAAAATGAATTTCTCAGTAACTTTCTCAGGAAGAAGGGGTTTAACTCACAGATCAAGCCAGGCAGCTGAAAATTTACCACTTCATTGGCTTTTCCAAGTAATAAGCTTCCGATAGCATCATATTTTGCTGAATGCATTTCACAGAGTGAATTCTGAAATGCAAAGTCAAAGCCCTGCTGCTATTGTCCTATCATCAGCCTTGTCTAAATTGATCCAAGTAATTGCCTCTCTAATTCTGATGGAGCAGAGTGCTGCAGTTGTCTGAGAGGAAAGGGGGTATTTCAGGCAGGAGTGACTAAGTTAAACCAAGATAAACTGTTCATGTGAGCTCAGCTGTTCTTTGCAATTCTAAGTGCAACTGCATTTCATTCAGTATTTAACGAGTCCTTCTTGTTATTTGAGATAGTCAAATCCATTGTCTTTTTTTATATATTTACTGAAAAGCACTGGCAAGTGCAGGAAGTGAAGAGTTAAAACAATGCTAACTAGCTACATCAAAGAAAAACACATAGGAAGTGGAACATCACAGCAACAAGAGAATGATGATGAAGAAATGATTACAGTGCAGAAAGGGCACAAAAGAACAATATAAAAGACTTAGTTATAAAAAGAATTTTGTGTAAGGGGAAAATATACATAAACAGGGAAGATGCAGACAGCTAAAGAAAATGCTTTTTAAACTCTGAAGTCTTTGGGTTAACACAGAACTATAATATTTTACAATTTATTTTTTTTTACAAAAAGTTTTCCAAGCTCTGCAAATTTATGCAGATTGACGAAGCAGATGTTTATAGACCTCATAGAGGATCAAGGACAAAAGAGATAATTAATGTTTTTTTCTGACTTGCTCTCTAACAGAACGATGACTGGAAGTTCACTTTGTGAGTCTTTAGGAGACATCTCCTATTAATTTAAACACCCCACTGGTGGAAAATCTGCCACTTCTTCCTTTAAGAGGTTTCAATTATTAATTATACTCATAGTTAAAAAACTGAATCTTATTTCCAAAGCTGACTTTTTCTATTCTCTGCTGTGAAATCAGACTCAGTCTACTAACAGGGTGAATTTTTTAAAGCACGGATTATTTTTTTAAATTGCTCTCTGAACATCTCTCAAAGAACAAGCACTGGAACAATGATCACATTTTACATTAATCCAATACAGTTTTATAGATTAGTACAGTATATATTTTTTTCATATGTATACATGTATTTTATGTAATATGCTCTTAGGAGGGCCTAGAAGGGTATTGCTCCTTTGCACAGCTTTCCAAAGCTTTTGGAACATCCCAACAGCCTTTCCCTTAAGCCCTTGTTTTATCCAGTAGCCTGCTGCCTATCAGGAATATGAGGTGAGGCATGGTGGAGGATGGTCACTTCTTGGCAAACTCTCACCACCAGTCTCCACATCAATCCCTGCATTCAGAGGTAATAGTTGGGGTGACGCTCAATGAAGTAATTTTTAATATGTTTTCCAGCTTGCATAAAAAAGCCCTCACTGCAGCTTGGATGTCTGATGAGACTCCTCCTAGGAATCTATCTTTCTTTTTAAATTCTTTCCCAAAGAATTTATGTTCAGAAAGGCAGGGAGTGGGGAGATGGTTGTGACACTGCTGTTGGCAGATTTCCTGCACTCAGACCCACAGTGCACCGTGGAAATTGTGACTACTGCAAACAGAGCAGGGGCTGAAAGCTCTCTGGAGACAGGTATCAACCTCATGCCAGGATCTTCACCTCAAATCCAAGCTTAAAAGGTTAGGCTGGATGGGTTCCAAAAGTATTCCCTACAAAGGTGGGTGGTGGACTCATGGCAGTGGCACAATGAGCCACAGCACCTCCATCTCTGCAAAGAACAGAATTTCCCTTGGGAATGAGGGATTGAAAGGTCACAATAATCTCTTTAGTCCTAACTGCGAATATACTAATTCCCAAGGCAATATTCTTAGACCTGAAAAGTCTCTCTCTATTTCACAGAAAATAAATTCAAGCAGGAATGCTACAGGGAGCAGAGGGTGTGCGGGTGTGTGTGTGTGAATCCATCTGAAAGAAAATAATTATGTAGAAGTCTTAAAATCCGGGGAGAAAAATTATTTTGAAAATATAAGTTTCTTCCAAAGCAAACATTATCCTTCCAGCAGTTCACTCCACATCCTCTCCTGAGGGGGCTCAGCATGACTGCAGAAATTCTGCAAACTCTGGGATTGAAGAGTGGGAGAACAAGAAGCCATAGGGGGCATCCCATTGAAGATGCAAGTGCACATCAGTCTATAAAAAGACGGAAGTCCAAGGCTCACCCCTCTTAAAAAAGCATCATTCCTATCCTACAGCCAGACGACCCACATCAGCAATGTCCATAAAACATTCTCCTATTATGGTCCAGGACATTGCAGCTACAAAAGAGTTGCTATCAAACTCAACCTTTTTTTATGCATCCTGCAGGCAAGTTTATCACCATCATCTTAAACCAGAGGCAATTCCAGCTCTCTGGAGGGACCTGTGCTGCTTCTCAGGAACTGGAGGAATGGCAAGAAGGGCAGATTTCCTGCAGGACTGCAATAGGCATCAGGGGCCTGGGAACCTGATGTGATCTGGTCCTGATGGAAAACTGCCATATGAATAGCCCCACTCTACACCTTCCCACAGAAAATCCAGTTCTTGCTCCATTATTCCCTATTCTCTGTGTTGCCACTGTTGCACCACTAGAAATCATCCTCAGAGGAAGGGTTCTGCTACAGAGGGGATGGAGTAAGAAGGCAGCTGAGAAAGGGGCTGCAAGACGGGGAATATGCACACACCAAGCAGGGACAAGGCAGGGACAGGCACAGAAACCCAGCTGAGCATAAAGTTGCACAGCCACGGCCACCACTTAGTTCGTATTTTATTTCTCGAGCAGGTCCTCACCTTAGGCAACTGCCTTCCTAAACTGTGCCTGGTGATGGGGCCTGTCCTGTGAACTGTGGCCCTAAAAAAAATGCAACAGGGTGGCTGTTTCCCTTAAGGAATCAGATGGGGAGCCTTTCCAGGAGCTGGAGACTGTGCTGAAATCAATCAAGTTAAATGGTGGTATATGAGAATAGGAATGAATAAACCTCGAGGGATATCATTTGTCATTTGTTGTACTTGTTAAAAGTTACAAAACAGCAGTTCAGCAGAGGTTAGAGAAAGGACAACGCAAGAACACAAACTTCCCACCCACTTCCGAAACTGCTTACAGCTCCAGTATTTTCCAGGAAGAAGAAAAATTCATAATGAGGAAAATAATAAGGATTAAAATGAAACTTTTTTTTTTTTAATGTCGAAGTAATAAGTTGTTCAGACCTTTCAATTGTCAGCAAATACTGCTTATAATGTGAGAGATCCTGACCAAGCCATCAAGAATTTTTGGACAATAAAATGGCCATGAACAAACAGATGGAAACGATAATAAAGAAAACTGCACAGCCAGAGGTCAAGCCTGCTTTATACTAGGAGCTGAACTCTGATAATTCACAGTAGATTAAATTCAGCAGCAGTAGAAGCTTAGCTAGAAATTTGGATGTTAGGAAGATTTAAGCTGGGAATAGGCCTTATTTTTATTTTACCAAAGGCCAGACATCAACTCATACATGTTTATGAGGAAAAAGCAAAAGCGACTGAATTTTAAAGAATGGGCTGCGTAGAAAATAGTTTGGGCCTAGCAGGGTCTATGGAAAATGCTGTCAAAAGTTAGAGGGTAATAACTTAAATTTTCATCAGCAACTTTCAACTTTACTTCCGAAAGTCAAAAGCTAAAAACCATGGCTAAGAATACCAAGTATAAAATGTTTTTTGAGCACAGACTTTTCATCTTCCAATCTGAAACTGAGAATTTTGAAAGAAAGCAAATGCTTACGATCACAATTTTTGTTATGACTCAATATCAAGCTTTTGACTTCAAAATAGTTTGAGGAATATTTTTCATTCATTATGTTTTTAAGTCCAATTCCACTTCCTTTGGAAATAACACAATGTTTTTGATTAGAGAGGGCATCAGAAATCTTTAGAGCACAGCAGGAGACTGAGTAGCTCAGGGCTATGCTGTGACACCCCTGGGTGTAGTCTGCGTGGCACAGCGAGGAGGGCGCCAGGCTGGGCCCTAACAGCAGCATTCCCTGGATTTGCTCCAACACAAGTGTGACCCTGTGTTCATCACTGCCTCCCCTCCCCACCTACCTTCATCCATCTTACCTACTTATGCTGTATGCTCTACTCTGCATGAGACTGTGGCTTGTGGAGCTGCTGCCATGGACAGCTGGATCCCATACAAACTGCAGGAGCACCAAGATTTAGCCACCAGGACCCAGACTCACACAGCCTGTGCTACCTAAAGATCAGGCACCATTAAAGCAGGGAATTTCTTCTGGCAACTGCAGAATTCACACAGAAGAGTCCATCTTGGCATTTACTTTGAAATAAGGTCATTTATTGTGGGCCAAGAAGCCCTTTCCATACAGCAGAGCCCCACAGCCATTCCCATATCTTCTCATGGATGGTTCAGGGATTCCATAGGACGTTCTTCTGTGCAGAAGAATTGCAGGCTGAAATTTTCCAGTGACAGGACAGAAGGGAATTTGAAGGGCAGTAGGGTAAATCTGCCTGTCATTATTATTAGCAGGTGACTACCACTATAGTTGTGCTGTCAGTTAAATCACAGCCTGCTGAGATCTTTAGCTATTCCTGTCCATAGTCTATTCTTGAGAGGCAATTGCTGTTGAAGAGGAGATATAATTTTGATACCTGCTTAATTTGTGTACCTATATCCTGCCTGACAGAATGATTTCTCTGGCTTCATAAATGGATGCATGTTCCTCTCAATTGGCATTCACTCCTCTTGCTGCATGAGCATCCATCTGTCCAAAATCTTTAGAGAAACAGTTCACAGGGAGCAGTTAACTGTGATCTCTCTCAAAAAAATTAGTCTCTATTTTTTCTCTGACAAATGAAGACATTGTTTCAACAATATTTTCCTTCTCCACTGATGGTGCTAAATATTTATAACCTGTGCCTCCTAGAAATGCTGGTCTCCTCATGAATAAACACTAGGCTAACAACCAGCAGTTTCCAAGGAGGATGCAGGGTGCAGCTGACCTATTCACATTCCTTCCCCATTTTAAATACCAGGTTCCCCATGACAGCCATTTAAAATCAACACTAATCCTGATACCTGACCTGAGGTTTTTTGTGTTTGCCAGAAAACATACTTAAATAGGCCCGTCTTGGCAGTATGTAACAAAGAAGACCAAGCCTTGCACTGCAAAATGTTACAATCCAAGTCACTTACTAAAAATGCAGAAAGAAAATGAACACGTTGGTAAGCCTTGGTAAATAAATCCCACCTCTGCCAATTCAGCAAGCAAGTACTGGTATAGTGTTTCTCTTTCATCCTGGTCTTTGTAGGTTGGCCTTTTCAGCATCTGGACTCTAATTTGATGAGGAAGGTTCTCCTGTAACCACCGTGGCCTGAGCACATTGCTGTCAATGGAAAGGCCTCACTCTTTGTGAATATGTGTTCAAACCCCCTGCACTCTCAGCTTTCCAGGTGTTTTTTCACCAAAGCACATGCTGGGCTGGGAGCTGCTCAGCTTCCCAGATGAGGGAAAGCTGTAGAGCAGCCCCTGCCAGCAGTGGTCCTTCCTCTCCAAAGCAAGGCTTTTACTCTCTTCTACACTTTTATTCCAAGTTTTAAAGAAGAAACAAAGAAAAATGACAAAATTATGATGGCTACTGATGTTATTTTCACCATTTCCTATTTTTCTTATTCTGCACTGGTAAATAGCATCACCTCTGCTTCTGTCCAAGCCCTCTGTCTGCCCAGCACTTCATCTACAGCAAGGCCATTTACAAAGATGTCAAAATAACCATACACTTACATGTTTAAGGTTCATTTGTTGTAAGGGGTATCAGAAAGGCAGTCAGTTTAGGAGAAGAGCTTTGTATCCTAATTACCACAAAGTAGGATTCAAGTAATAATCAAACTAAATAGGTTTACTCTTAGGGGAGGTGAGTGTATGAGCTGATATAAAGATTTTTGTCTTACATTTAGGCTCTGGTTAGACAACTGGCTAAAACTACAGCACTGCTCCCAAAAGTGGCAGTTCCACACTTTCTCATATGGCTATTCAGTACTTTCCCACATTTTAGGATCATTTTCCCTTTTGCTTACAAGCTGTAGTAGTTGTCATATTTACATAATCTCCTCTTTCACCTTTCCTTCTCAAACCTCCAATTACTGTATGCCTGTCATAAGCCTTCATGAAGTTCCCAGCTTGTGTTTCTGCCATTCATACAGCACTGCCCTCTTCTACTTCAGAGTTTTTCAATTCTCAAATCCAGTTCCCTCAGGAAGAATTGAGCAGCCTGCAGCAATGTTTCCTTCAGCTTTAGCCCTCTTATTATCACACACAGCTCCCATTTGAAATTAGCCCATCAATATTTAACTTCCATCATTACATCTGGTATGGAAAATGCACACTCCCATCCCTTGTTTGCTTGTTCCCTTGAGCACTGCTGGAAATGATCCCTGTGATGTTGGGAAATCAGCACAAGCACAAGTAAGGTAAATAAAGTTCTACACAGCTTCTCCTAGAAAATAATGCAAAAATTTCCCATCTTTTCTGCACATGCAATTACAATTCCTCTGCATGACTCCAGAGAATCATGTTTCTGTTGCTAAAGATATTTTTACGCTATTTCCTTTATAGATGAACTAACCTATGAGTCAGCCAATCCCTCTTAAGAATTTCCCAGGAAACTGCACTGACAGAAGTTAAGTCACCCATGAATGGCATGAATAGTCCAAAGCCTGTGGAAGCCCACTTGCACCGAGCCCACGGCAGGTGCTCAATTCCTTCATTTAACTTCCATTGAGTTCCATCTCTCAGTAATTCAGTACCATCTTCCAGATGGAAAAGAAGCTTAACAATTCATGTTTAAACAATCACTTTAGTTGATTCCAACAACACTTACTGAAGATAAAAAAAACAAACCTGTTTTCTCTGGACAAAAAATTTTTATCAGAAATTACCTACTTTGCCAAGATCCCATCTGCACAATATTATTTGATTCTGTTTAAAAAGGAATCCAGAAGCATCATTCACAGTGTTTAGATCTCAGATAAATATATTTATTTATTTTCTTAAAGATTAGCTTTTAAATCCTCACAGTTGCCTGACTCTTTCCAAGAGCCTAGTCAAGTTTTTGTTTTATTTAAAGGTCTATCTCCACCTGTCAGTGCAGCATCAAGAAAACACAGGAATGTGCTATTAGTTCAGACCTTTTTTAGTAGCTGTACTGTATTAATGCCTTGTTAGGGGTTCTTATGTGTCCCCTGATAATAGGAATAACCTCTGGAGCAATAGCAATTTATCCATACATCTAGCTCACACTGCTTGTCACAGACTGTACAGTTGATAACCTTCCTGGGCCGCTTTTCTTCTTCTGTAGAAGCGCTCTCTTTCTAGAATACATTATTTTAACCTGTCAGAGTATAAACAGGACAATTACTTAGACCAATGTAGGCTCAAAGTGTTGATAACTAAAGTTAAATCCAGCATTGTCGCTCTAATGTTTTCATGTTAAATCAAGCCCAATGAGGCAGGATGCCTTCTCAAATGAAAACATTTGTCAAACTCGCTAATTCAAAATCGACCTAGTGCAGATCTCTTGATTCGCACTGCTTGCTGACAAGACAGGGAAAGCAGCAATGGAAGCAGTGAACTGATTACTGGGGCAAAGAGAGAAAATTATCAAGCTGGCTTGTGTCTGTGAAGGGAAAACTCACAGACTCCAGGAACAACAGCAGCAACCCACCCATTGCACTCGGGTTTAAGATTTGCATGAAATCCAGGCCTGCTCCTGTGCTCCTGAATGCTCTGGTCACCGGATATTATTTTGTCCATAAAACCTGCTGTGGCTGCCTCTGCATCCTTCTCTAGCCTGTTTCCTACCAGACCGTGTAGCTGCATTAAAAGCAACATCCCTTTGCTCCACAGACCTCCAGCAGTAAAACTCCAGCCCATGTACTGCATGCAGCTCACCTGCTCTTGCTCACCGATTTCTATGAAGAAAAAAGGCAAAAGATGTCAACACCGTTTCCTTCCTCACATTCCACCCTTCCTACAGTGCCTCTACCTCTCTTATCCCCTGGGCACAACAACTCCTGCTAAGCAGAGCCAACAATAATGCTGCTCTCTAACCTTTCAGCGCTCTCCTTCAGAGACTGCCTCGGTGCTCTCTCTCCTCTGGCTCCTTCCTCTCCTTATTCCAAACCGAATACAAACTCCTCTGAAATCACTCTCCCTGAAGTCTCTGCTGACCAGACCTGAGGATCTGTTCTCCATCTGCAGCTTCCTTAAGCATTCTGCTGCTCTGATGCTATTGCCTGCAGTTGCCTTCTACATAAATATTCTACTTCCTTATTTAGCCACTAGCCCCTGATTCAGTTCTGGTCAGACTGCGTTGAGTTCTTGTCACTTAGTCCTTCCTGACAGTTTGTAAAAAGTACTTAAAGAAATGTAGATCCAAATGCCCCATATCTGCCATATATCTGCTAAAAACAATCCCCAGGCTTGCCATAGTGTTCTCTGACACCAGTGCTCCAGGGAAGAGAAAAGCAACACGCTGTTACTCAACCTGAAAGGAATATGAACATAGTTTGAGCAAAAACATGATGTCATGTATGTTTTTGTATCAAATCCTCACAAGACAGTCTATCTTGGATAAAAATTTCATGCAAAAATGCAGAGGAAGAAAAGGAATGGCTTTCTTTGTCTCCCCAGGATGGACCACTGCAAAACAGCAGGACTGCTCACAATCCAGACCAAGGACGAAAATTAATTTTCTTTACCTTTTATGTTATACCTAATCCTACAGTAGAATATCCTGAAATCTGAAAATGTAAATAACCCAGTTGAAAGTAAACAGGCATCTTTGATTAGGTTCCTCTTTTACTTTATTGCCGTAAACCTTTTTTCCCGTAACACTTAGCCAAGTTTTCATTTCCCTGTGATTCTGTGAAGATAAATGTTTGCTTTTAGTGATCTGATAACTAATATGAAGACTTGGAATTGAAAAGCATCTGTAAACTTATTCCTATGTTCTATAAAGTTTTAAAATACCCATCAGTTATGAAAACTCATATGAAATTATATACTTTAATTGTTTCCTTACATTTATAGCATTTGTAATTTTTTTCCCCAATTGTTTTATTTTAAATTGGCAACCACACTTTCTAGTAGATTCACCATACCCTTCAATCTAATGTTCAGATGGTAACACATCCTTCTATGATAGTTTGGAAAAGTAATTATAACAATGATTGCACCTCTGGATAAAGCCTTTAACCCATGGTTTTCAGTAAGAGTATTTAACTGGAAAAACAAGAGTGAAAACTAATGACCATAAGTGGCACATGAAAATAACTGGAGACAGCAGATTCCAAATAACCATCCATCAAGGCAGAAGGACCGGAGTTCAGCACCAAAGGGAAAGCAATGCTGGTCTGGTCCCATTCAATGTTAATATTATCAGTACCTCTCCACTGATGAGACTGGCAGAAAAGATACGATTTAATAAGCCATGCTCCATTTAAAGTCTCGGGTTTATTAGATGTAGAGGCTAGCAACATAAATGTTTAAAATGCAATCAGAAAAGTTATAGGTGGCTTCACTGAATATTTCTCCTGCAAAAGCCTGTGCCACAGAAAATGAGGAAATGTGTAGGAGTTTTACATACAGCACAGCTCTTATTGCAAAGTAAGCCAAACACTTGACATTCAGGTTAAGTTAATATATCCTTCCAGCTTCTCTTTGCACTGTGTATTCTCTTCTTAAGCTTATTTTGTGTAATTTCTCTTCCTTTTCCAGTTTGTAAACAGTTTCAAAGTTTTAATTTTTTTCAAAGTGTTCATGAAACTCTCTGTGACTGTTTTTTTAAAAGGTCAAAGTCCTTATTCATAACTTTGTTACTCTCTTAATATCTACAGCTTGTTCTCTCCTACTTTTTCTTTCTTTATTTTACTAAGAACTAAACCCTTGACAGGTCAGTTTGACAAGGGAGAGAATGTATTTTCCACTGTGGCATTCTTCCCACTCCTGGGTACCTCTAAGGGTCTCCATGATCTGTCTGAAATTACAGACAGCAGTTTAGCAAATCAAGAAACTAATCCCCATCCAACCTTTGCAACTCTCGTATCTTCCTAAACTGCAGGCTGTGGGCCCCTTGAGAGAAATAAATAACCTAGGTACTTGCCAAAAAACTCACCAGCACACCACCACTGTCATTGTACTGGATAACTACAGGTAGCACATTCTTCTTTGAACTGAATGAATGCAGTTATTTCCATTTAGTTCATACTTAATGTCATTTTATCACATAATAATTTTAAAATTACATTTTCTCCTTCATTTTCTCCTTTTACTTTTGATGATAAAAGCAGAGGTATTTATTTATTTAAAAATATTGCTAAGACCCAACAGAGTCCTAGGACCTAAGCACTACTGAATATTGTGCTGAAGGTCAGAAGTCTTGCAATCTTACTTGGGTGTATCACATGCAGTGTAACGAAGAACACGTGGCTGATAATTACAACAATACCTTGAACAAACAATCTGATTGCAGCATGATGGGGGAGTGAAAGTAGTTCTAAGTGGAGGAAATGCCAATAAATATCAAATGCAGAAGAGAGAAGGTTGGCAGCAATACACTAGAAGCCAGGAATGACACAAAATTAATAAGGGAAGCAAAAGGACAACTGAAGAAATCAATGGTCAATAAAGCTAAGGACAATAAAGTGAAGTTTATAAACTGTGTTGTAACAAGGAGTATCTAACCAGCAGCTACTGGTCCATTACCACTATGGAAATTATAACATTGTCAATAATACTGCAAGAAAGATAATTATGTTCAATAAACTCTTCTGTTCTGAGTTTCAGCTAATGCCAGTGATGTAGCCTTACAACAGATCAATGTTGATTAAATACTGTATTTTCCAGTAATAATTAATTAATAAGGATATTAAACACCATCTCTTACAATCAGCATCTTTAACTAGCAATACAGACAATTTATATCCAGGAGTTTAAAGGCTTTAGCTAAAGACTTCTTGTGAGCTTTTCCAGTCGATCTTGAACATTCACAAAATTCCAGACTCAAGTAAATTTGCTCTTGTCATAATATTTAAAATATTTACGTGAAATTAATGAATTGGTCACTGGTTTCAAAGCAAGAAACCAAAATGTCAACGAAAAAAAAAAGAAAAAAGAAAAAAGGATAAAGAATAGATTATCTGGGATTTAACTGATAAAAAATTAACAGCAAGTACTTCTAACAAACTCTAAGCAACAGCAATGCCATGAATTCAAGGAAAACAGACACTTTTGCTTTGTGTTGTATAAGATTACAGTTATTTAAAATAGACAATAGCCCTGACTAAACAAGAATTCTCCTACCCCATTTGGCTTGGCCTCCCACGGCATTTCTGCAGAGAAAACAGAACAATCCAAATCTATTGAAACAAACATTAAATATGTGTCAAAGAGATCGACTGGAGAAACTCTTAGACCAACACCTGCCTGGACAGGTCACATTCTCCCAACTTCCTCTCCTCTCTCTTACCACCTTCACACCCAGCACTGCACCACACAGACAGTGAAAGCTGTGGATCACATTAAAGGAAATAATTTGAAATTCAGTGCAATGCAGTTAAAATACAGCAGGGCCGAGAAAACATTCTCTGAGCAACACTGAATTTATGGAGAGGGGCACTGGCAAAGTAAGAAGAGAGGCTTTGTTGTAGGACTTTGTGGATCAATGTACAAATTGTTATTCTCATTGTTCAGTAGAACAATTACTAAAATCCATTTGCCAGTAAATGTGCCTTGTCTTGTAAATCATTGGGTCATTAACCTTAACAATGTCAGTGTGTTGTCAGTATCCAATTCAATTAAATTACTGACCAAGGTAACACCTAAAAGCACACTTCAGGCAAAGGGATCTACTATATTATTATCTATGATGACACTTAGCAACATCTTAATTTGGTACCTGGAAATAGGAATATATCCTAAAATTCAGGTTATATATTCTAAAAGCCAGGTGAAGAGATGCACATATAGGCTGAACAGGAAAAATGGGAAATGGAAAAGGTTAGATGAAGAGGAAGAGAGAGAGAGAGAATAGAAAATTGCACCAAATAATCACCTCCAAGGGATCATGTGTGCATTGTTATGTGCCGTATTTCAGTGTTCCTTGAGGTCAGAAGACAGAGACGCAGGATCTTCTCCTGCCCATCAATTATTAAATCTGGCAATATGCCTTAGCAAATGTCCAGTGATGCTGTTTCTAAAAAAGGGCAGTCTTTCTACCATGCCTGAGTGAGTAATACAGCAACGTATGCAAAGGGTGAAGAAAGTCTCTGACGACCTTCCCAGGTCAGCAGTGAAGCAGGAGCCCAGCAGTCTGTTTAACTTGGAGGGGGAAAAGCAGCCACCCATTTCCAGTTTCACTCAAAAAAACAAGTGTATGTGCAATGCATGAGTGCTGGTAAGCTGTTCCCATCACACTAAAGAGCCTCATTTAGATGACTTTCTGCTGCATGCATCTGCACATGTATTCTCTCATTTCAGGCAGATTCTCAGCCCACACTTCAGGGTAATAAAATACTCCTCTTTTTTTACTGTGGTTTTTTTTGTATTTCCCTTTGTTTCTTCCAGCTTCCTCCTTGCCCCTAAAAAACCCACAAGCTTTATGACACAAAGGCACAAACAGGCAGGCTCCAAGAGGTAGCTGATTGCTACCCTTTCTATGACTCTTGCTCTTCCACAGTGCAAGACTGCACCGCACAAGGTACTATGGAAAGCACAAGAAGAAAGGATGGCCCATATTATCAGACAGATGCCAGAAGGCTGTGGGCAGATGGAGAGTATGTGGAAGACACAAGACCATGTCTGTCAATACACCAGGCAGTGCCACTGACAGGCTTTTCGTAATCCAGAAGGCAAACAAGTTTGCCTTACTCTGGGGTCTCTGGTCAAGGCATCGAATGGCAGTGGAACTCAGTCCCATTTGTTAAACCTCAGTACTCCTACAGAGTGTCCTTGCAGGATGCTTGCAGGGGTACATCTGCTAAGGAGGAAGGCTTTACCCTGAATATGTAATTTCTAGATATGCCAAATTATGGAGGACTTCCTCAGGAATGTCCTTGTGAAGCAACAACACAGCACCACAGTTAACTCAAACTCAGCCACTAGCAGTGGCCACTGGCTTTAGAAGAACTGCTGATTCTGAGGCACCTCAGAAAACTGTGCTCCTGCCTTAGCAAGTTTTGAGCTAGGTCATAGTTTGTCCTTGTTTTGAAAAAACACACAATTTCAGGCTGAATCAAGAGCTTTATACACCCCATATGCACAAGGAGCCTGTACAGAAATGGCACATAATGCTATGTGTATTCTTCACATTTTACAGTAAAGAGTATCTCAGCCTTCAAAGGTGGAGGAAGGAACACAGAGTGATATAAAGCAGGAAAAAAAAAATCAGATTTGTTTTATATAAATGAAAATTTTGACCAAATAAATGCATTTTACTTTTGGTACAAGTTTCATCTTAAATGGAAAAATGAAAATGATTCCATCAAATATTTTCTAAAGAGTTATTTGGGCTACAAACAAAGAAAATAGAAGAGAACTGGAAATTAACTAAACTAAATCACCTGCAAAACTTCTATTTTTATGGGAGACACAACAATAGGAATGGGCTTTAAGGGTAATAGCACACACAAAAGGTAGAGTGCTGCTTTGTTAATGGAATTGCACTGTGGATCCTGAGCCAAATGGATGCAATTTTATGTGAACTGCACACACAAAAAATTCCCTCAATAAACATATGGAACATGAGGCTCCTTTTCTCCTTACTTTAACTAGGCAGCAGGGAAACATTATGACCAAAGAGTAGATATCAGTGCTAGAAGACTTATAGAGTTGCCTAAATGGGAGTTCAAAATAAAATGGAAGGCAGACAAAATAACTGCTGGAGCAACATAAGTGATTATTGTTTCCCTTATACATTTTTCTCCTCTTTCAGGCAGTACCAACCCAGGCACACATATACATTTTTGAAATTATATTTTTCTTTTAACAGCAGAAGTATCTTCTAGATGTATCAAAAGAACAATATATCCTCTATAGTCTGTTATGAGAACTTGATGTCTTTGAGGAGGAAAATATATTTATAACAAAGGAGCATCTGAATAAGAGACACAAAGCAAGCCTTAAACAATGCTTTGTGCTTTCCAGTGATTTTTTCAGGTAACATAATTAACTAGAAACCACTGGCATTAGCAGCATTGGACTTGTATTACGTTTCTTGCCTAGGAAGTTGGATTTGGCAGCACACTGAAGGGCTTTTCAGAAAGCTTCTGTTGATAAACTATAAGAGTGAAATCCACATCCCATTTGCAGTTAACTATCATCATCAGATCATCTTTTAGTAGTCCCAGCTTGCAACCCTGCTGGCAGTGACTATTTGTTTTTAAGAGAGCATCTCTTTTTAAAACTTACCTGACACTAAGATGCTCATTATGTTGGAAATTATAGGAAACAAGGACAACAGTTCTGGACCCAGGAAACACTGGCTGTCACTGCTCTCCTGTTCCCCAGTGCCAGGTCTCATAAGGATGATTGCAGTGCAATCCTTAAAACAGTTGTCTTCATGCCTCAAGACTTGCAAGGAAGGATCTCAACAACACCCTAAAGCTTGCTAAGAGACAATAACTCATTCAAAGACAACTGCAGCAGCTTCCAGAGACAGATTTTCTTCACAAAAGTTACATGGATACTCCAAGTACTTTATTGCTATTTGAAAACAAAATCCTCTTAGCTGCTGCAGTTTCCAAACCCTGCTTTTAGAATTCTCTGGAGAATCAGTATTTTACTGCAAAACTCTTTGCCCTTTCCTAGCTCTGAGAAGCAATTTCAAATTATAGTATCTCGGAGGTCTGCCTGGAATGGCCTTGGGTTTGTTCCTTCCAGTCTGATTTAGAATTTGTTAAAACCTGCAAGACTTCCCAGTAAGGAATGTGAAGGGTGGTAGAGGTACATAAAATACCAGTGTCCACAACCTGACAAACAATTCAGACATGTGACAACCACATGACCCTGAAGAACAAATCTCGTAGTTCTATGACGCCTATTTTCAAAACATTTTAATTATTTAGAGGGCTATTCTGGCTCACAGAGTGCTAATGCTTAGGGCCAAACAGCTGGAAGTTATTGACTATTGCTGAATTCTCCACGCTGTCAGTAGCTCCGACACACGTGTACCACACAGCATGGTGTGAATACCAACACCCATAATCTGCTGTGCTTATTCATAGAGCATTAATTGCAACAGACCACACAGACCTCACATACTTCATCATCCTGATGAGTTCTTATCGCATGAATCATCTTATGGATTAGCTTTCACTGCTTGTTCTGATCTTTGATTCCTACAGAGGCACAACCACACTCTGCCACTCACTCACCAGCAGATTCCACATCCCATTCCTCATCTTTGTGCTTGTAGTTTCCAATAGCACAGGGTTTGCAGAGTAATCAATGACTACAATGATGCTGAAATTACTTCACCTACACCTGTCTCACTTCGCCTCCCACACCTGAGGAACTACCAGACCCTTAGGAAAATGGCATTCTCCAAAAAGTCCAAAACCAGCAAGGCTTTCCGCTGTTCCATACTCCTGCCCCGGGAGCACAGAGAAACTAGACAGAATTTTTAGTATACCTCAGCTTCCAAAAAAGCTTCAGAAAAAATTCATACTTCACTAAACTGCAGCTAGGCAAGTCTGCTAAATTTTTAATCTCGGATAACCAGAAAAACACTCTGAAAACAATACAGGAAATCCTCACACAATCTTCAAACATCAACACCTGGATAAGTTGACTTGCTACTCGTGAGGGAAGTCTTGAGCTTACTGAAGTGCATTATCTTAGCTGAACCACAATTTCAGGGTGTTTCCTCAGGGCTCTTCTCCACAGAAAGATGGTTTTTGCTCAGCAACAAATTTTTACTACAAAAAGGTGAGCAGCAAGTACTCCAAAATCCTATATAAGCTATAAGCACAGTGCAATCTCTGTGTCCAATGGTTGCAAAATAAATAATTTGCTCACCATTTTAATGAAAATTTATTCTAATTGAATAAAGATATTGTACAAAAGACATAATGCAAGCAAACACAAGCAATTAGGAATGTTGTTCCATTTCCTAAATATATTGTAATTAAACAAATGTCAGCAGTTCAGTCTTGCGCAGAGATGATTTGACAGTACTTGAGAATCTCAATTGCACAGTTCAAGACAGTTCAGGGACCCTGTTATTGTTTGCAGTAAAATTTTTTCCTTATGCATTTTGCTCTAACAACCTCTTAGCAAAATTGTATTCATCTTTAATAAACATCAGCTCTAACTAGGCATGAATGGATCATTACAAAGCCTAGCTCTCTATCACAAGTGAAAAAGGTAAGGTAATCCTGTTGACCACTTTCCAGATTTATAAAGTCAGAAAGACCCCACGTTTCTGTAGATATTTATATCAAGGTTAAATCCTTCCCTGACACTGGCCCTCAGGCAGCTCTGTCCCCAGGGGATAGCAGGCTTTGTTCAACTACTTTAAATTCTTTTTCCTACTTGAAGCTGGCAGGAACTCCAACCAAAAGCCACATTCCAGTGCTACCAGACATCAAATGAGAAAAGACCGTGGTACTTTTCCATAATTTGACTCCCAGACATACAGGAGGACAAGACTCTGTGTGACTGTTAATGCAAGACTTCACACAGGCCCATCAGCAGAACAACTGAAGACCCCAGTCAAATGGCATTCCCAGTGGATCAACCAACGAGTAAGATGTTCATATACACAGTTGCCTGGGAAATCTGGACTCTGGAGAGCAGAATGTAGAACAGGGCAAGTCCAGAAAGCTCTACTCACATCCTGAGCTTTGCAGGCAGGACTTTCTCCCTCTTCTTCTCTCCTGTTCCTGTTCAGAAGTCCCTATCCAAGGACTGGAGATAGAAAGATAAGAAAGAAGAGACTATCAGCTCCATTCCTGTGCTCACTGGTTGCTAATTACAGGAAAATGCAAGTGATTCCTAAATATGGCTGAGAGAAGAGCCCATGCCCAAAGCACTGTGTTTCCTTTATATCACAGTATTACGAAATCTTCAACAATAATAAGACATCCAGCAGAGAAAAGAGTTAGTATATAACAGCATCCATTTTTGTCCCAGGACAAAGAGAGTTAAATCATTTCAAGCACCTGGCAGCATTTTTTCTGAGCAATGGCTCAACATAACTATTACAGAGGCTGGATATACAGGTAGCAGCAGAGCTCTCAGTGCTGCTGTATGGTGCCCATCATATTTGTCTCCTCCTGTGCTCAACTTTCTTGTGCTGATAAATGAACAGTTAGAAGCTCTTTGTTATATAAATGTCAGCAGAGGCAAACAGAGTGGAAATTTGGTGGTCAGGTGTAGGTGGCCAAACACCAATAAAAAAAGATTAGGTAGCTGATAGGGAATGGTATTTACCAGCTGCATAAGGTGTCAGGTGTTGTGGAGAGATATTGTTCTCACAAAAATGGCTTGAAATAGGTTCTTTTTGTTTCCCCCAGGCTTTTGAGCTCACTGGAAAGGAACCACTGATCTCCACAAGGCAAAGATGATCCTTGAAATACTTAAATGTGTGGTTGAAATCCCAGAACTTCTTCTACACTGTTGCTGCATAGTGCCTTTGTGCTGAGATGAAAGTCACAGAAATACGGCTTTCTTACAAGAAGTGAAATCAGCCATCACCAACTCAAATATCTTATCAAGCTCCTCAGTTTCTCTGAAGGAGATTTATCAAGTGTTTGTAATTATAAGTTGCCTGTGCTGCCACTCGCTCCAGAGGACAGTGGAGTCAAACGCCTGCTCTCAATGTCAAAAGTCTCCAATGAATTGCAAGAAACCTCATGCACCTTCTGTGCAGACCTTCAGGCAGGATAAATTACAACTGCTCTCTCCAGTCAGTGGAGTTGTGCTGATTTGCATCATGGGAAGATCTGCTCCCTTGTGTGGGAAAAGTTTAAAGGGGGAAATACATTGTGTCTTGCTTGTACCTCATCTTTTTCTTTAGTCTACAGTTAAAAATATATTCCTTGATTATGTCAAGATGAATTTTAAATTTGTGATTCTTTGGTCCTGCCCCGTCCTTTGACATGGGTGTGGAGTGATGGCAGACCCTTACCTGCTGGAGTGAGGGAGCAGGTAAGAAGTTGTGAGTGCTTCTTTATATTGAGGTTTCACTAAATACTGGTTTTTCAGTATAACAGGACATGTCCTCACCTGTCTGGGGTTCAGGCCCAGAGCCCAGTTCTTTAAAAGTAGTCAAGCAGTGCATATACCCATCCAGGAAGTGTTCTGTAGCAATATGACAGGCCCAGTGCAAGAACTGCAGTAACATGTGTGCAGCTTATGTGTGTATTGTACACCGTAATTCTGTGTATGGAGGCTTGAAAAGGCAAACGCTGTTCATTTTGGAAAGGCCACTCTGGGGACCTCTGGATCTAAGAGCATGAGCCAGTGTAACTTCAACTTAAAATCCAGGCTCTGTAGTTTAGGTAACAGCCAATTCCCAGCCAGGACAGACTGGTGGGGCAGCACATCTTGATCAATGGGTCACATTTCTTCTTTACGTGACATTTAATTCCTTACTATGGTTTGTGACTGCTTGAAATCCAATACTGAAAGAATGCATGTACATAAACGTGAACGCTCTAATAAGTATCTCAATGACATCAGGCACCAACTCCTCACCATGGGGAGAGCTGGTAACTAATTAAAAGCCTGAATGAACAGACGTGAGAGATAAACAAAGTTCCTATTTGGCTGCAGCATGATGAGAAAACTCTGCTGAGCTGCCACTGACAAAGCTGAAGGTCTGGTCCTACAACAAGCCCCAACTCCATGATGAACATATTTTATCTGCTCTTTGTCACTGTTTTTATTTCAGTGTTTCTTAAAGATCATTGAAGTGTGACTCTTGCATTCGAATTCCTAGTTTGGCAGCAGAGGACACAGCACAGATTTTGGTGCATGCCTTATGAGCTTGTGCTTAGATACTGCACGGCAGAAACCTGATCTGATGCAGCTTCATCACTTATTATAATTAGCAATCTGTGGCCTGTCTACACACACTAAGAATCACATTTCACAGCACAATGCAAACCTAACCTATCTTAGAGTCCACCCAGGGAGTTTGTACCAATTTTAATTAAATCAGTCTCCAGAACAATTTGACTACATTTCTTATGTAGGCATGACCCAGAAGCAAATGGATTATAAAATTGCTCACTCTCATTTGTTATCGATTTCATGTTAACAATTGTTCTTTCGTAAGCCTTAACTTCTGGAATCATGTTATTGTCTGGGAAATTCAACTTATATATTTCTTTTAATCCTGTGTTTCAAAGGATGACATGAAAAGATATCCTTGGGTCCCATAACTACTCAAAAATTTGCATGCAAATTATCCAACATGCATTGTTCTTCCTTTTAAATAGCAGTTATTTAAATACCAGCCCCATACTGTGCTGGAGCTGTACTGAGGATCTTTGAACCCATGAGTAAACAAAATGAAACTAGAATAAAAAGAAAAGAACATCAGAGACACTTGATTGAGACAGCTGAGTTACTGGGCTCTTAGTTCTATTATCTTCAAAATACCTGAGAAGATTCAGGAACCTCACAAAGTGGTCCTGATCTGGGCTATGCTGGATCACCCCTTGGTGGTACTTTTCTCTCCAGAATCTTCTTGAAAAGCCAAGGAGTGCTCTGTTAAAGGCTGGCCATTAATCAGGACAAATTTGGCCTCTGTATATGCACGGGGGTGACCCTGCTCTAGTCCCCTCTGCAATACCAAGGCAGGGACTGCAGTGCCCACACACCCAGTATCCCTCATAGGAAGTCCCTCCCTATTAAATACAATGAATAAAAACCATTCTGAGAAAATCTGTGTTGCAATCACAGCTGCAAGTACAGTTTCTCTGGGGCCCTGGGGACACCAGGACTTAGCCTGTAAAAGGCCCATGTACTCCTGCATTTCCTCCTCCTGCCTACCAGCCTGCCTCTCGCCCCCGTGACACCAACTCTTGTACTGAACAGAGGGAAAAGCATCCTGCCAGACAGTGGTGAATCATCTGCCATCCTACTCCAAAACTGCCAGCAAAAAGGAGTTAACAAAATCTGTTTGAGCTGAGAGTATTTATGCTTCAGCAGTTCCATTAATAGGTATTAAATAACACTCCTTTAAGCTACAATGCTGCTGCATAGGGTTTCAGCCTCATCTTTATGGATGACTTGTCATAATTTCTAGAATTATAGAACTTCCTGCCACACACCTACATATATCTGCAAAGTTACAAAACAGTCAAAGATTATTTTTTCTGCCCAGAACTAGCACAAATGACTTTTCATTAATCAGGATCAGACGAGATGAAATTAAATCAATTCTTCTCCCTAAAGTTTGAGATGCACAAAGAGGGAGAAAACAACTCTTCTCGACCCTCAGCTCGGAAGTTACAGTGAAACCCCAGCTCTGGGTACATTGTCTCTGGAAGGAATTGCCACGCCATGGGGGCACCAATTACTGTCTCTCTGCTGGCTGTTCCCCTCCACACGCACACACAAATGCTTCCAAAACTCCCATTGGCTGGACACTTCCCAGCAAAAGAAACAGAATGCCCTTGGTAAATCCAAAATTACAAGACAGTCTAATGAAGATTCTCTAATCTTATGTACTGGACTTGGGTGGCAAGGTTTTGGTAGTGGGGGGCAGCATGGGTGGCTTTGGTAAAAAGGTATCAGGAGCTGCTCCCCATACTGGACAGAGTCGGCTCCATCCAGCTCCAAGCTGGACTCACCTCTGCCCAAAGCTGAGTCTGCCAGCGATGTTGGTAGTGCCTCTGTGGTAACTTATTTAAGAAAGGGTAAAAAATGCTGTGCAGCAGCTGCTGAGAAAGGAGAGGGAAAATGTGAGAGAAATGGCCCTGCAGACACCAAGATAAGAAGGAAGCAGAGGAGATGCTACAGGTGCCAGAACAGAGACTCTCCTGCAGCCCATGGAGAACACTGTGGTCTGAAGCATGTTGTACCCCTGCAGCCCATGAAAGATCACAGTGGAGCATTCCATGGGAGGGACACCATGCTGGAGGAGAAGAGAGTAAGAAGGAAAGAACAGCAGAGACATCTAGCTACGTGAAAAGTACACATTGTGTCCATCTCCATATACATGGACTAATGTGCAACACACATGAATTCATGGGACACACATGAAGGACTACACTATTAGGTGATCCTCTCCTCTTTATGTCATTGACTTATTCCTAAAAACTCAACCACAGCCTAACTCACATGTTCTTTCTTTCACCTTGTACATCATGCAGTCTGATGAGGCATCATCTCCTAAAGAACCCTCCAGGAGATACTGTATCCCCCATTCCTTCAGGCAATTCCAAATTTACTCAGAGGAGGTGGTGAGGCAACCTCCTACACATGGCAAAAAATGTTGGAGAGTAATAAGAGATACCAGGTATGGGAATGTAATTGTACCTGAGGAGGAAAGAAGTAAATGGGCTTCACTGTAACAATGCAAAATTCAGACTATGACTGACTTCAGGACTTCCACTGACCCAGAATCTAAGCTCAGATCTCACATACATCATTTCTAGCATTCAAATGTGTGAATGCATCCGTAGCATAGCAGGAGACTGGAGAAAAAACATGAGTCTGCTACTGTTCATGCTGAAATCAATGGATGTTTTGTTTAAAACCTCTCTGAGAATCCCTAAGCACAGTGAGATACTTAATGCTTCAGGACACATCAAGCCTTGCTGAACACCTGTCCTCACACCCATTTATCTCTACATGACATTGGAGGAAGGCTTTTACTACTGACAGAGCCTATTCTGCCCAGCCCAAAAGCATCCAACACAGTTCTCAGAACCTTCTGCATGATAAACGGGAAACTTAAAAAAACATGGAAGAGGCACACTGAAGTGCAATAAAATGAGATGACATCCTCTGCTCTGCAGAGGCCAAGACAGATTTCTGACTGAACTGTAGCAGCAAACCAGCATGATAAAAGAGCTAAAGCAAGAGGTTATGATATGCTTGAATCGCTCCAGAGAAAGCAAGTGCTGTGTGTAACTAGGGAGATAAATAATCAGGCAGACAGAGTAGCACTGCCCCCTCACTCACTTAAATCAAAGCAGCTTCTTTTGCCACCTCTCCACCCACTTGGAACTGGCATCAGGAAAGTTTAAAAGTTGTCCTTGGCAGGAACAAATAGAGAATTGCAATTCTGAAACTGAGATATAAACCCAGAGGCAACAGTGATGCCTCTGCAGTTGTGCTAACAGGGGTCCTAGGCCTGCTCCCCTCGACGCTGGCAGCACAGCCAAAGCCCACAGGCAGTTCCAGCAGGTTTCTCATGTGGCCACCCAATGCTTGAAAACATTAACTGCCCCGACAAAGAGCTTGGTTTTGGGAATAAGCAGAGTTAGACTGCCATACCCTCAGGATATATCGTGGCCAGCACATACAAGCCAAAAACCAGAAGCAAACTACACTCCAGCATGTTTGGCGCTAGTCCTTTTTCCAACATCCCACTGGCAGGATGTCTGATTAGCTGGCAGTATCTGGCCCCTGACTGACTGATGCTGCTACTCAGCAGCTTGGATTTGACCCTCAGCAGGATTTACATTATGCCTGAAGAGCCATGCATTGAAATCAGAGGGCCGTGTGAGTACATCCAAGGTCAGGTTTTACTGTAAGTGATACCCTCCACCTCTAAAGCAGCTGCATGTTTCTGACAATTATTTGAGAAGGTAATTGAACTCAGCTGTTTCAAATGTGATTTCCATACAATGTGCCCGGTACTTTGATCCTGAGTTGAAAAAAGGAATAAATAATCCTGTTTTAACCTTGACTTGACATGGCACTCGCTATGCAAACACCCTGCCTTGCAGATCGCACAGCCCAAGGAGGGAAGAATGTGACATTCTAGCATAGGGGAAGAGCTACTATTTGATATTTCTGCCCTTTAGTTCATGGTGTCAAAAAGACATCTAAAAGCTCACAAAACAGGTAAAAACTTGAAAAGCAAAATCTGCTTTGGCTTCCCACTGCATTCTTGAAAAGGGAAACTGAGCACTGCACATCTCACAAGGAGAAGGCGCTTAATGGTGGAATGAGGATCTTCAGTTCTCTTGCATTGTATCTTGTTGGTGGATGAAGCCAAAGTATTTGCTGCACCTCAGAATAAGAAGTTTTTTTCCTTAATGTAGGTAAAATCAAGTTTCCAAAATGCATCTTTCACATTACAAGCAAGGCTGAGGAGGAGCTGTGAGACAGAATTGTTTTCTTCACAGGCTCTGGCAAGATCGCAGCAAGAAAATCAAGGAATGGAAAAGATGTTTCCATGCAGACAGGACTCAGCGAGCAATCTGCCTGTATGACGCCGTACTCACAAGGCTCTCCCCAGCACAGAATCACAAGTTTCAGTGAGTTTATTCTTACAACATACCTATGAGTTTGAGAAGGGACCTTATTCTCCAGCCGGGAGCAAAGGAAGAGAGTCCCAAGAAGCTTGCAGTGGATC
Organism: Manacus candei; assembly: GCF_025592945.1. Lineage (NCBI taxonomy): Eukaryota > Metazoa > Chordata > Aves > Passeriformes > Pipridae > Manacus > Manacus candei. Next base: position 8,904,571 of record NW_026138073.1, read on the forward strand.
AGAGAGCTGAACCCAGCTCTAAGCTAGCTTAACTATCCAAGCACTGTAGAGGAAGTCTGGTAAGAGTAGAAAAAGAGAACAGAGTACATACAACAACAAAGTTATGTGTACCCACCAATCCACCCACTTGGACCAAGGGATAATTTCACATCTAAATTACAGTGCAAAAGTACACCCCTCTCTGCACACAAAAAGTGAGGCCATGCCTAAGAAGATCTGAATTTTGGGGTGTGGAGGGCAACTATGAGCTTCCCTTCTATAAAAACATACGGATGTTCCAGAAAGCACAAGTTTTGGGAAGAAACAGAAATAGGCAAAGACATATACCTAAAAGGAGGGGGAAAAAATGAAGGCAATATTATAATTCCGAAAGTGTCTGAGAGGACCAGCAATAAAGTGGTGGGGGCATAGTTTCCCTAGCAATACCAAAGGAAAACATACATGCCATGATTGCAGAAAATGAGCGAAGGTACCAGTCAGCCTCAGCAGCATGGAAAATACCAACAAAAGGCACAAAGGCAGTGATGGGACAATAACTCCCTGATATTTGCATGAAGTTATATTTAAATATCCAGCAAGCTTTGATCTGTTACTCTTGCAAAGAAGCTGTTCTTAGGAGTCTTTCTGATCTAATCCCTGTAAGCTGCTCTGTTTACCCTGCTGACACCTCTGTACAAAAATGTATCAAATAGTCATGCACGTTTGGGTGCAGGTGTGTCCATGCATGCACAAGCATAGGGTACATGAAAGAAGAAAACTGTACGTGCTTTTTAGCTTTGCAACCAGACCGCTAACACACAGGAGAGAAACCATATGTCCTTTTCATCTTCCACTGTGCCTATCTCTGACTTCAGCAGAACCATTGCAGAATTAAATGCTGCTCATGGTGAGGGAGAACAGAAAACTCCATCTCTGAGCGTGTAACGATCCGCTCAGAATACACCAAGGGATTCAGTGAGTCTCTACATATGCTTCCTCTCAGCATGCAGGTGTAAGATTTAAAAATCCATATTTTTCTCCAATAAACTTAAAAACAGCTATAATACCAAGTACCAAAAGCACCATCTGTGCTTCACATATAGTGACGATGTTTTTTTCAGAGTTGATGCTGTTTCTTAGTATAGCTTGATCTTATTTTGTCAACTGCATCATGAAAAGTGCAAAGAACCCCTGTGGATCCAAATGTCTCTGAACAAGCTGCTTTAACAAGAGCATACGACATCTTTCTGCTTCTTTAAGGCACTATATTGTTGACTTGCATACACAGTGACATTTAAACTGCAGAAATGGTCAACCCAGACACCAAAGTGCTCCACACACCTTGGCAATGACTGACTGGAGATTGCTATGGTCGGCACAAAACAAGGCATTCTTGCAGAAGAAGCTGAAAAGCACTTAAAAAAGCTTTATTTGCCTTGCTGTGCAGGCAGCACTTCCTAGCTGGCCATTCTCCCCTTTGCTACATATCCACCACTTACACTCCTTCAAGAAAGTTTATCCCAAGTATTGCTCTCTTGTACCCTCGCTAAGTGTCAAAGCTTCTCAATGTCCACTGAGGACCTTGCTGTTCCAATGTGTCTGGAATAGCCAGCAGTCAGAGGCCTCAGTGATGGACACGGATATCAAACTCAAAGACAGAGCCCTGGCAAGGTAAGTTTGACAAACTCCTGCCTGGTCTTCCCCTCCCTCACTTTTCCTCAGCTGTAAAATGTAACTTAACCCTGGATATGTTGTGTCTCCTCAGAACTGTGTTAATGCTATTCTATTAAACTGCTCTGTTTAGGGCAATGTCAGCATCCATCATCCTTCTCAGAGGTACTGCAGGTATTTTTCACCGTATTCAAATGTGGGCGTGGGTATCTACTTTAAATGTAGAGTTACTATTTTGGTGTTTGGTATTTATTTGACTCACAATCATAGAATCATTAAGGTTGGAAAACCTTGTGATCTCCAAGATCACAGAGTCCAACCTTTGACCAAATACCATCGTGTCAACTAATCCATAGCACTAAGTGCCACGTGCAGTCCAGAAGCCATCACATGGTCAGAAAGCTCCTCTTACACAGCCACCAAGGCAGATCCTACTCCACCCTGTACCTTGGTATAGCACCTGTACCTGTTCCTTTTCCAAGGTCGTCTTTATCTTATTTTCCTTAATTCATTCTTTTGTGTCTCGCAATGTCTGTAGGCAGAAACATTACCAAATGTTTCTTTACAGGAGACTTTCAGTTGAAATAAAAAGATATTGTAAGAGAAAATCTATGTCACATCCTGGTACAGAGACAGCATTTCACCCAGAAGCTCCTCAAGAATGTATTCCTGAAAAGAAACAGCAACTTCAAGCAATTTTCCTCAGTAATATCAGCTTGATTTCCCTTGTCATCCTTTGGTTGGCTTCCTTACTTTTAACTTTCCAGTGGAGCACAGCTTCATGTCTGCTGCTTTCTCTCCAGCAGAAATATCATATGTCAGCAAGGCCAGTGCCCTGCTCTGTGGCACCATCTCCTCCTTCAGCACACGTAACATTTTAAATGAGGATGAACCAGATGGCTGCCATCACATAACCCATCATCAGATAATGTACCAAGGGAGCACTTCTTAGCAATGTATCCTGACTTGCCTTCTCACTGTGCCTTCCTACTGAACTCAGCATATTAAGTGAGCAAAAAATCACCGCATTTCAATCACAATCCAATACCATACATGTCCTTTGAATGTTCAGAACTATTTTTTTTGACCTATACTCATTTGTACAGGTTTCCTTCTGCTGTGCTGCAGATGCTTTCTCCTCCAGGAGACTCCTGATGCATTCCCCTCCAGGCAAGCAATGCTATACGAAACAAGTATATAATGACAGACATCAAACTGCATTCTCTGCTGGTGTTAATCAGCAAAGTTTCACTCAAGTCATTCTAGTTTTGCCAGTTTATAACACCACAAAACACGTCCCTGCATTTCTTTTCAGCCTGTCACTTGTTAATCAGTTTGAATGACAGTCATCCTATTCAGATTTGCTGGAGTTCATTGCCACTACTTAGCACTGTTGCTTGAATGCTGATTTTTTTGGTACCATTCTTAGTAATATATCTAATTCTATCATAATTCTTTGCAAACATCAAAAAGAGAGAATAGCAATGATTTACTAGTGAGCATATTAACATTTAAAACCAGTGACCAATTAGAGATTTGAAAACATCTGAATAGACCCACTATTCAAAATGCCATCTGGTCTCCTGATTATTCCTTCCATGTACTTCCTCATGATAACAACACAAAAGAAGATTCGGGGGGAAAAAAAATTCTTAAAAAAAAAAAAATTCACTTTTACTGTACTTAGCTGCTGTCAGCGTTGGGCAGGATAAACAGTCTCCAAACAAAAATGCTCGAAGAGAGATTACTGAAACAGACTTTTCTTCCACTACTTTCTTTTTGCACAGTTTCCAACCAACATCTATTGACTTACAGTGCAAAGAGGCGAGCATACCTAAAGCTGTACTCTAAATTCACCGCTATTATCTTTGTGTTGACACTTCATCCTACAAGATATATGCTGAGCTCCAGGTAGATCATTTGTAACCTTTATAATGATGATGGCAACAAATATAGCACAGTGCCCTCCAACTGACACGGAATGGGTACTCAATGCTTTACTATTTTGCAGTGAATAAATTGGTTGTCAACATATGTGCAGTAGCAGTTTTTCCCCCAATTTAATGATCATACAGCCATGACACAGCAGATATCCACATGTTATAATGATCAGGAAAGCTTGATTGAAAGATCTGGAGAATGATTTTCAAGCCAAAGTTGCAGTTGCCCTGGAAAGCAGCAATATGAATTGATTTCTGGGTTGGAGAGATGCTCACAGCAGTTTCACCTTTCATAGGGGTGACCTTCATTAAAATACAGTTCCTTTCTCAGAACAACAAAAGCTCTCTCTTACAAAGCATATTGTCATGGATAGCAAGATGCAATACCTGTGTCTGTCCATAAATTGGGCATTTTTCCTGGCAGCTGGGTGACTGAACACATAACTGCATAGATGGTCAATACACGGCAAACAGAGACATGCATTGAAGTACCCAAAGGACATGCTGAGGCAAATAGGTTTATGTAAAAATTATGAGCCATTTCCCTTCTTCTATACAAGTTCTCTACAGGAAAACAATCCATATAGGTCTGTATAGGAAGATAGACACCTCCTGCATTGTGACCATCAGTATCTTAAGGAGTAGGATTCTTTTATGGCCACTGGAAAGCGCAGAAACTCTATGGAAGAATGGACATGACCTATATCCACATTCCCACCGGGCACCAGGACAGCCACCACTCAAATGCTGAGCTCCCTGCTATGAGACAATGCTGCCTGTCTCAGGTACCACCCAGTGCCATGCTGCATTTCAGTACAGTTCAACAGGAAGCTCGGTAGATATTTTTCAGAAAGAAGTAGGGGGTTCAACATTTAAATTCTCACTGATGGTTCCAGCTTCTTTAATGTTTTAATCTTTATTCTTCTCAGGTCTCCAATCCCACTGAACTTTTGGGGTTTGGTTGGTTGGGTTTTTTCCCCCAGCTGATCTGAGAGCACTCAATCTTTTCAGAAAAAACAAACACAGATTTAGATGTCTATTTTCAGTATTATTTTTTCAGCAAAATGTTAAATATTTGTTATTTAAAAAAAATAGAAATTTCAAAAGGAAAAACTAGACACCACTAATGAGTTCCATGTCCCAGCATGTACAGATCCATCTGGCACACAGCAGCAAATTACTCATGACCCTCTGGCAACGCCTTCAACATTAGGGGACTCTTTCATCCCAGTCTGCTTCTAACTGGAATTAGCAGAACAGAGAGGTAAGTGGTCCCTTATTGATGTTAACAATGTTCATTATGAATTTATATGACTCCTTTAAAAATTCACAGAAATCATTGTATTTTAAACAATGAAGACAAAAATTTACATTGTGATAGATTGATAATTATAAATTATGTGTTAAATTCAAGATTAATCCCTGCGCAAAAGATACAATTGTTTGAATTTAAGGATTTTCCCCACAGAAATATTTGTTATGACAATTAGTAACTGAATTATTATCCTGTCCCATTCGCTGTATCAGCTGTTAAAGTGGAGAAAGTGCTTTAAAACTGAAGACATTTTTAATGCCTTGCTGCTCCCCAGATTATGCCTACATACACTTTTAGCACTGAAAAGCAGCACTTTCTTTTACTACTTTCTTTACCTTTTTCTACGTTATGTTATTCAAAGTGTGACTTTCACCTCTGAGGTTCTCATTGCTTTGTCTTTCGTAATTCTTTCCCATCAGGAAAAAGTCAAGCAAATTAGGATAAGTCATTCTCACCTTTCTTTAGTTCCACCAGTGGGAAAAAAACCCAAGGACTCTGGATGTGCTCTGGAGTATAACAATTAGCATAGCAATTAATTACGGTATCCAGTACCAGTGAAAATTTGGTTCAGTGCAACAGCAACACCATGCGACACTATCTCACATTCTGCGTACATTTATTTCTTCCCAAATTACATGTGGAGGGCTAGAAATGTCTCACTTTTTTAATTAGTATCACACCAGATGGGATGACTAAGAGTGTGAGTTTAAAATTCATGTGCAAAACTTTTCTTCTGTGGAAGCCTATGATGTTATCTAGCAACATGTGCCCCTCTCCGATCATGGGACAGCAGGTTTGCCTGTTTGGGGACATAAGTGGTCATTAGAGAAACAACTCGTGATCACCAGGCAATGTTCAGGACCTTTATAAGTCCATCATAAAGTCGTAGAATGGGTTGGCTTGGAAGGGATTTTTAAAGATTATCTAGTTCCAACTCCCCTTGCCATGGGCAAGGAACCTTCAAAGCCTCATCCAGCACGGCCTTGAACACTTTCATGGATGGGGCATTCACAGCTGTAATGGGCAACCTGTTTCAGTGCCTCATCACCCTCACAATATATAATTTCTTCCTAATATCTAATCTAAATCCACTCGCTTTCAGTTTAAAGCCATTGCCCCTTGTGCTTTCACTATATGGCCTTGTAACAAGTCCCTCTCCAGCTCTCTTGGAGCCTCTTTAGGTACTGGAAGCCTTCTAGAAGGTCTCCCTGAAGCTTTCTCTTCTCCATGCTGAACAATCCCAATTATCTCAGACTGTCTCCATGGGAGAGGGGCTCCAGCCCTGTGTTCATCTACATGGCCCTCACCTTCCAGCAGTGGAGCCTTCACTTGGATTCTGCATTCAACGCACAACTTAAATTCATGCACAACTTGAAAAGAACAACTTCTGATTTCAGAGCAACTCCTTTGCACATCCCCACATCAAACCTCAGCTCTTCAGGCCCGAGGCAATAGTGATGATAAAGGCAGATAAAGACAAGGCAAGACAAGACATTTGCAAATATCAGGCCAGGGTGTGAACTGACACGGGAAGTTACAGTCAATCTTCTCCCCTCACCACAATGTTCTAAGGGGCAGCTCAGCAGCTACTCTGCAGATTTCTCTTCTGCCTTAGTTGTGGCAGCCAGTCTTTGAAACTGCTTGCAGCTGTTATATTTCTGCACTTTTTCAAGTTATACACTTCCCCTGAAATACAATATTTGCTTTAAATATTTGGAGAATGCAAATTTCTTTATTTACACATGCCTGAAAAAAACTCTGACTGTTGTGTTCCCCGGGTAATTCAGAAATTCTCACCAGCCTCCTTTCAGTTAATTACTCTGTAAGACTGTCTAGTGAAAAATGAATTCTGCCTAATTCCTCTCCCGAAAAACATGCAGCATGTGGTAAGTCAGACTAATTCTTGCTGCAAGAGAGCTGTGCACAGAACAAACACAGCTTGTGAAACAAATCAATACTGTAATCACCAATGCAGCCTATCAAACGGAACTGCAGGGTCAATCAATACTGTATCTTCCCAGATGACAACTGTGGAACAGAAGCTTTTAATACCTTTCCAAGATAAATCTCTTCCTTCACAATGTGAGACACAATTTTCCAGTAAGTTCTGTAGTAAGGGGAGGATTTTCCTAGACATTAGCCAGATCACAGATTAAAGCAGCCAAACCCTTCCGCATTTAGGAGACCTTCCAGACACCTCCCTGTTCAGGGATCCCATTTATTTTTGACAATAACCCTTCCTGTTCTTGTATTACACACCAAGCAATGCAAACCCTCCACTTTTGTCACTTCAGGAGAGCAGATCATTTCAAGACTGAATTGTATCTGCCAAATTAAACACTTAATAGCCCAGAAACTCTTCTATAGCACCATCCAACTGTGGTTTCAAGGACTAGCTTATGTAAATCACAGATACCAATGTGTTAATGTTAGCTTTAGATGATCACGGTCTATATATGTACTTCTTCTGGGAATTAAACCCATCTCTCTCAGCACTGTGCAATGATTAATAGGTTTTTATCCCATACTACCTCCATGATGCAGTGGGCTATTAGACCCCTCTGACAGAACCGAGACACAGGGAGATTAAGGGTACAGCGTACATGGACAGGCAGACACATACTCCTCTACCTGTACTGCCTGGGTGTGGATCTGTTTGGGCCTGGAAGCTCGGGCCATGCCCAGCTGCTCAGCAGTGCCCTTCTCCCTGGCACAGCACCATTCCAATGGCTCCCAGACAGGAGCCATCTCACGAGCAGCCAGTCAGCGTGCGGAGGGCACAGGTCTATCTGTAGCGAGCTCTGGGGACATGTTTGCAGGGATGTGGACTGATCCAGGGCATCCAACAAGTTAGCAATGGAGGAGTGAACTAGAGCCTGAGTAACCAATTCACCAGATCATTGTTCCTATCCCTCATCTGATAAGCTACAAATTAGGCACAGTTAACTGCAAGCCAATACCTCCGGGAAGAGGAGGAGGAAAAGAGGACATTTAAAGTGTGCTCCTTGCATCCCAGAGTTGGGAACAGGGGCCAGGAAATCAAGGGGATCAGCCATTTGTATTCAACAAATTATGGGCATGTTTGCAGCAGGGTTTCTTCCATTTCACTGCTTTTTATTTTAGTGGAAAAGCCCTTCTGGCAGCTCCAGGAGCACAGCATAGCCATGAAAAACTGCTGTTATTGCCCACTTCAAAAACACACTAAGAAAAAAATAAATGACAACATAGTTATCTCTATTTAAAATGGCTCAGGTTGAGATTAATTTGGTACACATACTTAAAATATACCTGCAAATGTCCAGTCATGATTCTGGCACTCGCTCCATGCACCAAAGCTCGTACCTTGCAGAGGTCTCCCTTTAGAGCAACAAGGGGCACCTGGAGAGCATCGGCATGAACACATATTGGATAAGAGCCTGGTTATAGCAGCTCTCATTAGGAAAGGAGAAGGGAGAACCCTTGGAAAGAAGCAACTGAAAGATTAGTTCTTTGATTAATTGATTTTCAGGCCATTAAGGACCATTCTGGTCCTCTCACTCATTCTCCTGTGTGAAAAGTCAGGGGATTTTCCCAGAGACTGCCAGGGCTCTGCTGGAGATGATGAGATGTCTGTGGGGACAACCATCTGCCCAAATGCTGCCAGTCTCCAGATCAGTGCCTCAGTCTAGCAAGGGCCAAATTTCACAGCCTGCAGACATTTCATTTTCCGTTTGGCATCCTGCTGATTCCATCAGAAGGGCTAAGTGAGAAAAAACTGCACGTGGACCCTGAACCAGAGTCTGGAACAGACAGCAATTCTTTTTTAAAGCATTTCCCTCAGCCTGTTAAACAGCATGTCAAGTGCTGTGGTTCCCTCTGCCCCTGAGACATTGTACCAAAATTCCTTTTCCTTAAGAAGCCTTTCCAAGCCTCTGATGTGCATATTTTATAGAGAGAATCCTAAAATGAAGATGACAGTCCTGTGAACTACTCTATTTCTTAGCATTTTTTCTCTCTTCTTTAACTTTCCACTCCAGCAAGCGAAGTTTAACAGAATCAATTTCTCTATGTGCTCAGTAAAATCCTCAGCGGGAGCCACTGCTCCATAGGCTTCTTTTAGTTATTTATTGCCTGCCTCCTGCATATTGCATATGTTAAAAGATTTGCTACCAGCTTAGAAAACAATTAATCCTATTACTGCTTAGAACATGGATGCTGCAGAAGCAGTAACAGCACCAAGGTTAACTATGCAAAAGGACTCAAATAAAAAAGGTTGATTCCAGGATGTAACAATACTTCACCTCATGCACAGCACTGTTGCAGCTACTTTGACTTCCCAAAGATTGAGCGTTTATCCAAAATATGACATATTTGGGTTGCACTCACCTGCCAGACCATCAGCTGTGAGCAGGAGCTCAAACATCCTCTCCCTGGAGAAGCCCTCACTGAATCGAGCACATTCCTGCTACCCATTCTCATTCTAACACGTCTGCAATTGTCAAAACCAATATTTTTTCCTAAACTCAGTCGTTTTGAATCCAAGTGTCTCTCACTTGCACTGACTTATTAACAGAAAAATGTTGTTCTCTATGCGGAGATGAAGTCAGGTCTCGACGTGACAATCTGGATGACACAGGTCTGCCTGAGATCGCCCTGATCAAGCATGTTGGTGCTGCCACAGCTACTGCCTTTCAGAGGACATATACAAGATCTCAACCTCTGTGGTCAGGAGAGATCCCCAAACACTTTGCACACATTAGTAGCATGCCCTGGCCAAGCTCCACACTGCTGTCAGAAAGCTGGCCACTCACCAGCCACACAGTACAGAGGGCACCTGCAACTTGAAAGACAGCTTGCTTGGAAAGATAAAGCCTGTGTACAAGGCACAAGAACTATCAAATATCAAACTATGAGGAGGGGGAGGCTGTTATACAGCAATATCCAGTACAAGCTGCCACAGACTCAGGGCAGAGCTATGAGAGACACCTGCGTGTGTTACCAACAGTGTCAGCAAGTGATGTCCCTGCCCCAGACAAACATCTCAATGTGTTTGGTGGACGTGTAAGGCAAAGACCTGGCTCTTGCTCATCTGGTGTATTGTGTTTTCAAGTTTGCAGAGATGATTGGACTGTGACCGTTTTTAGCTCAGTCTCGCTAAATAAATTTATCTGCAGGTTGAATCGATTCATCTCTCTTTGCCATCATTTCTACAGCTACAAAATGGGGATAGAGTCAGCAGCCTTTCTCTTCAACAAAGTATTTTGGGATCATGAAGAGCATGATACGAGAACTCAAGTTCATTATAGTTACCGTTTGCAGTTACGTTAGGCCTCCTCTAACTCCAAATGAAGGCAGTGGTGCTGTGACAAACTTCAGATTTTGCAGTCTTGTACCAAATTAAGTCAAAAAATGTATCAAATGTAGGAACCCCCTTCCACTCTTGGTCTCACAGCACAGATGCTACCTGTGGGCTCCCCTAAAACACAGCAGCAAGTCCCTCAGGCAGTCACAGAGCCATAATCTATCTGGACAAGGGGACATCCATGGGGCTCCATCTGTGTGACCCTATGATAGCCCATGGTGTGATCACCACAAAAAACAGAACGGCTTTGTCAAATTTACCCAACTTGAAGCCAATTCACATTGAACTTTCACAGCAGAAAACCTGATATTCCCCTCTGACCACTTCCAGTGAGGAACCAGTGTACAGAACACCTTTCGTCTGCTCTGGTCCAGGCTGTCACAGCCCCTGTGCACTTCTGGGCATCCAAATCTCGTGTATTTGTCCTATTTTAACCCTCTGCCTTCCTCTAACCTTCAAGTCCAGGACACTTCCTCTTTTTTTTCCCCCCTGTTTGTTGGGGCAGCAATTGCCTCTGCTGCAATTTTATGGCATGAGGCACATGATGATACTGTTCAGTCCTAGTTCTTATCAAGCTGACAGAGGCCTTACATCTGAGCACCCATCACTGATCTGCCCCTCTTGCAGGTCAACTACTGGTCATGTTCATCTGTCAGGTGCTGGTTCTGTGTGGTGGGCAAGGCTACGGCTCCAGACACAGCTGAGCCAGCTAAGGTTGATGTGCTGCTGTAAATACCTTTGTTCTCATATTGCAAGTTTGCTACTGCCAGTACTTCTATGCCAGGAGCACTGGAAACTGAAAACCCATCTGTACTCCAAATCCTCTCCTTTTTGCAAGAGAAGTGAGTCATTCCTGCACAGTCCAACACGTCTCTAGCAGAGACTGCTGTACTGTGGTTTCACGGCTAAAAGCACTGCTCCAACTTCTGATGGCTGCTCTCACATTTGAGTTACTTAAAATTTTCTGGACAGACCAGTACCCCTCTCCCAGATTTCACACCCATCCTGCTCCTGTGGGCAAGAGCATCCCCACAATCAGACATCCCCACAAGTATTCCCTTTGACATTCTTTTCCACCTCTTTCTCTCCCCACAACCTACCTCCTGCTATTTTCCCCATGTTTGTAAACAACTTTTTTCCCCTAGACCCAGCTCTCAGGCCCTTGGGGACAGGGAACTTAGCAGCCCTTCAGTTGTCAGAGACTACTCCCTGCCCACGGATAAGAGGCAGGCAGCTTCTCCTTTGCAGTTCAGGCTCCAGGGGAAATGTTTTCACTACTAAAAGCCAATTCTATCTAAACATCAGAAGCCAGAAAGCAGTGAAACAGAAATTTAAAAATAATGAAACATCTTGGTAACACAATTCTCCACCCTGAAGTCCTCCAAAACAGCAATTCACCACTTGAATTATGGACAGAAACGATTGCTGAGCAAATCAGACCACTGTTAACAGAAAGGGAAATAAAGCCTCTCTCTCTCCAGTTTTAGCTTCAGTTCCAGCTAGTACCAGAAAATGCAGGTAAACAAGGGGAAAAAACAATACAGGAAGGCAAAGGGAAGGTCCTCCAGCTGGAAGCATCATTGCCCAGTTCAATCTCAGTTTCAAGCTTCAGTTCTGGGCAGTCGTGACTTTGACTCACTTTAATAACGGCTAATATTTCCAAGTCTCCTGCCAGTTCTGTTTATTTACAAGGAAATTCTATGCATTTCACTGAGGATCAGTGCTAAGATTATTAAAGTCAATAGGAATTTTTCTACGGGCTTTTGATCCCATTCCCTAATTGCAAATAGAATCAATCTGTTCAAGTCAGTTTAAATAAGACACCACCAGAACATTTACAGGACAGTTTGACTTATGAATTTCTATCCTCCTGCACTGTCAGAACATCAGACATGAAATAAGAGTTTCCCCACATAAGGGATTTGCTCTACAATTAACATTTTATGTCTACTTTAGCAGGAGCAGGACCAAACTCTACAGTAAACCCCACAAGTCATCAACTGATACAGGCAGTCCACACCATCAAAGCTGACAGACTTGCTCTCAACTGTTTCAGGGGGTCTGAATTTGGCCAGACATCATCACATCCACCAAACAGAGCAGTCTGTCCTCCCTGCAATGCTGATTCTCCACCCACAGTCATGTACAATCACATTCTGAGGAATTTCTTCCATTTACAAATGAAGCTTTATTAGCTGTTTTACAGGGACTTCTGCCACCCTGTGAAACATGCCTTAGTCTGGCACCAAACTCCCACTGATGATTTTCTGGGTGGGTTACTACAGTCAGAAACATACTGCCAATACTCCATGCAACGTTCAAAACATTATTAAAGCAATATTTTTTATATTATTACTTAGGTCTGATACTGTTTTGAATTTGCAGTTTTGGAGTTCATTTTAAAGCACTTGATTATACTTCGAGAAGAAATAGTCTTACAGTACAAGTCATTTTCTCAAGTACACTTGAAGAAAGGATAGTCTATGGCTCAGTAAATACAACAGTCTGAAAAGTTATGAGCTATCAGACTAAGCTGAATTGACTTACTGATATTACCTGCAATGAATGAGTTTTAGATAGCCTCTCATAAATAGGCAGCTACAGAGCCTACGATTTTATGGATGTCTTGTACTTATCAATATATATGAGAAATGATGCTGTCAGGCTTTCGGGGGGATACTAGGTGAACCACACCACTGTCAATTTAATTTTTATGATTAAATATTTGGTGCTGTTAAAGGTTATTTAACATTTAATATAACTGCTCTTCTACATAGTTGATAACTGTCATCTTTACATAATACTGAAGCTGAAAATGGATGGGGAAGGCATATTTTTTAGAAGGTTCCTACTTTTTTTTCCAATTTACTGTTAGATTTGTTCCAGTAATAGAATAATATTAGGTGAGTTTAAAAGGTTTTCAATATTCAGATGAGCAAAAATTTACTCTTAATGACGGCCGCGGCTGAGCTCAACATTTTGCTACAGAAGCTGCTGAATTTTCCTCTGTGGTAGAAAATCACAACTCTACTCTGGCTCTACTCAGCCCTTAGTAAGACAACTGACATGTGTAAAGGTGGACGCACAGGCATTTGTTTCCAAAGCTTTTGCATATAACAGCATATGAAAAAAAAGCACACAACAAGCAAAATATGCCAGTTCTTAAAACCAAAGAAATTATCAGTAAACTGCACAAACTTAATAGAAAGACTTGGTGCTTAGATCACTCTCCACTATTTTGTTTTCTTTTGACAGCTGAGCATGTTAGCTGTGTTTCTTAAGCAGAGTCCAAAGTTATAACTTATTTTTTTCTGCACTCACATATCAAAAAGATGCAATTTCGAAAACACCTAGAGGTAGAAAATGTTTCTATAATTAAAAATAAAACCAAAATGTATAAACAAAACTAACCACACAACTAGAGTGTAGAATCAAGTCAGTTCAGGTCTTGATCCCAATTACATTTTCTGTCAAGTGGATCCCTTTGTGGAACTGAGACTTTGTATTTTCCTCAGCAGCATTTACTGTGGTACATTTACAAAGAAATTTTTATTGCTTTTCAGTGATCGAATTATATTTTTCTGTAATAAAACCCATTATGTGGACTTCCCTTACTGAACTACTAAAGCAAAAATGCAATCCTCCTTAATCTCTAAAAGGTATCACTCGTTTTTTGATACAGTTTAGGGTCTTTGAACGTACTGCCATATCCTGGCTCAGGTCCCACCAGCTGGTGTCAAGCCTTCATCAAGGCATCCCAAACACAAACACAAATCATTATTTTGTAGTCTGTAGTGTCTTTCCTGTAACAACGCTCATTAATTGTGATGACAGCCCCTAAACAACAGAGAAACCAGGGCAAAGTATCACTTATCAGCAACATTAAAAACATACACAGGGTTGTTATTGTAGAAAAACACATGGACAACAAAGCACCAAAGCACTGAGGGTCCAATGCAGAGAGCCCTGGGCATCAGTTACTCCTGCAGGAACAGGGACAGTCCCACCATTCTGCTGCCTAGATAGGCACATCTTGCCTGGCTGCAATGCAACAAGGGTGGATGTGCTTGGCAGGAGCTGCTACACAATCCTGCCTGCACAGGCAGTGGCTGCTGGGGTGCAGCTGGATGCAGGCTGAGGTTGGGATGTGCAGCTCAGTCTGGTCTCATCCACATCACACTTTCAAGCTGTATTCCATAGCTATGAGAGTTAACAACACAGGCTATCAAGCCAAGCAGGTGGTGTGAGCACATAGGCACGAGTTTGGCCCAAAACACCAGCTCTGAACGGTGCCATCTCACAGACTGGGGAGTGTTCAGCTCTTACACCCCCTTCGATAAAAAACGACTTAAGCAGAGGTGAAATTTTAACCCCTCTGAACTGCAATGATCATATGTAACTGCTTCATGTATGACTTTAGAGTCAAGCGGTCTCTGAATTTGTAGGTCATTGAATTAAGGACTTTTTTTTTCTTGAGTATTTTTCAAATGAAACTTCTAATACTCCCATTCAGTGCAGCAGAGCAAATTCAGATATTAAATTAAATAGGCATGTTTTCAGATATTCAAATTAAGTTTCTACATCCCCCAATAAAGTATATTTCATTATGTCAGGCCAAACCTGCAAAATAAATAGGGCAGAAATACAGATTTCCATATTAAAAAAAAAAAAAGAGAGAGAGAGAGAAATTTTTAGCAGAAATTCTCAAACACTTGAAAGGCCTCTTCTATCTCTTTGCAGCAGAGGTAGGAAGGGCAGAAAATTATGACACAGTAATTATTATGATGGATGTTGAGCCAGTCCTTTATATTAGATACACTGCTTGTGAAGGAACCAGCACTACAGATTGCATACTTCACTAAGCAGGACACTCGAGATTATAATGGGCAATATAGATTAACAACAGTAGGTTAAAGCAGGATAATTCTTCTTCTTTCTCATCCCTTTCCCATGGAACAGCTTGTGCTTCACATTTCTGTGCTCCTTGCTCCCAAGCCTTAATCTACACATCAAGCAGGCATTTTTCCATTTCAGCAGGTACAAATCTTCAGTAACTGGATGGAAATTTATAAAGTTGCACTGGTGTAAAACTCAACTATGACTAAACCTGTCTGTTCTGAATTAAAGGTGATGATGTGTTTGCTTTTGCCGCCTCATGCAAACAGCAGGAAAGATTCATCTTACTCAAAAACAGGATGAGAATCTAAGAGAAAGACTTGTCTGGGCACAATGTAAATAACTGGTATGGTGTTATAAAAGGGATGATTTATAATTGTAGCAATTATTCCAGTGTCAGTGTGAGACCAGAGCAGCGAAACACTTCGCACGTAGAGCTCTGACTCAGATCTTTGTCAGAGTCCCTCAGCCTGCTGCCAGCCAGGTAGCCCTGCAGGGCTGCAGCAGTCCAGAGCCAAGCAGGGGCTAACAGCACACAGCACCTACCCATTTCCTCTTCTCCTTGGCTCTGTGTCAGTACAATTGCACTATGAATATTCTCCAGGTTGGTTAACAAGCTTAAAGATAAATTAGCCTGCAGACTCATGGTGACACCAGGGACAGCAAAGCAGATGTGACTTTCACTCCTTTGGCCCAAATTCATTCCCTTCTCAGGTGACTTGGAATTCTGGTGCTAAATTTTACCCAAGAGAGGTCTAAGCTGTCATAGGTGCTGGACAGGTACAGCTTCTGTCCAGTTCCAGCTATTCACACCGACACCAGTATTGCTCCTCTTTCCATGAGATAATACACATATGCTTTGCTTTTAAGCCTTCTGTTGCAGACACTATCTGTCATGACCAGTCACATCTCCAACACATAAAAAAGGATACATAAGTCCTCAGCACATCATGAATCCATACTTAATCACAAAAGAGGAGAGCACAAGACAGTTCATACGATGGCAGGTTGCCTGCTGCTGGGGTGACTAAGCAATTTCACATGCCTCTCTCCACAGGACATTCCAAGCAGAGAGTACGGAGGAAGAAAGAACATGACTTGGGTTCTCAGATCTGCAGGCAGGGATGATGAATTTTCTGTCCTGGCAGCAGCAGGACATCCAGGTGCACTCAGTGCTGCCCTGATTCTTGTGCATCCTCAGGGAGCCCTGTCTGTGGGATGCCAAGGCTCCCTTGCTCAGCGGGCTGCTGCTCCTGGCAGGGCTTCCAGCCAGTTGCATTCCCCACTGCTTGCTCTATGCTGATTCCTATAGGACCACTTTAGCATGTGTCAGTGACCCCTCCCTGCATGCTACAGGACTGGATTCCAGTCTGGCTCATGAGGAGAGCTGTTAAATGTTTAATGTTAGCTGCAGCAGAAAAATGCTGTAAACATTCCTGTAATTGGTCTGCTTTAAAAAATTGATTTCACGTGAAAGAGCAAAGGAAGTACCTCACAGCACTTTGTGGCTTCAGGGTACTAGCAAGGCCTGAGATGTACAATCAGAGGAAAGGCATTGTCTTTGCAGCACTTCCCTTCCAGTATAGTCCAGAGGGCAGGTGTGCCTGTCCCCCAGCTGTGTGGATGCTGCTGCCCTCAGCCAGTATCACAGGGCGAGGAAAGAAGGGCTGGGGCTGCACCAAGCTGCAAGAGCAGCTTACAGGTCTCTCCTGTTCCTCCTGTGCTCAGCTCAGTGCCTCAGCCCCTGGACAGAAACACAGGAACAGTCACCAAGTGTCTGCAGAAGGGGAAAAGTGAAGCACGAGCATCAAGAAGGGAACCCTGCAACTCAGGTGACAGAGACTGAAAGGACTGGAGATTACTTGTGCTGTGCGTTATCAGTCCCTAGGACTGCAGATAACAGAGATAATACAAAAGCAAGCTTCCTGTGAATTTATGAATTGGTAAGTCACTTTGTTATAACAGCCCTCAGTAAATCACTGTTTGTTCCTGCATTTCCGTAATGCATTCTATTATGCATTCCTTACCTGCTCTCTGACTTTATCTCAGTTTGCTTCTTATTTGTCAGACAAAGAATTCAAGATTTCTCCTAAATCAACCTAGCAAAACTGACATTTTCAGTCCTCTTGGTTCTCAGAAAATGGAGGAAAAAGTGGTTCATTTTTTCAAGTCCTCAATTCATCTAGTTGCAATTTCTGTAGAGTTTGGTTAGTCATTTTCTTACATTGAAAACAGGTTGGCATCACTAGATCTCTGGGTCAGAGGTGGGGAATGGCTCAGCAAGCATGGTCTTAACATATAGGACAGCATTGCTCAGCTCCTGGCTCTGCTGCTCAGTTTTTTAGTAAAGGCAGAGAACCTCTCACAGCTGTTGAGCAGAGAAGGTATTTCTCTGCACTCAGCCACTCAGTATTTCAGCCTCTGTCCATCGAGGGAGATCATTAGCTCTTTACAACAGGAGTTTCTACTACTGTGAATATATATACTCTGTCTTTGATCCTGTTCAACTTGGAGCCCTTCAGTGTCATCAGCGAGAGACTTTAATGTCCCTTTGCTTCCCAGTATCTCCCAGCCTAGAGTGGGTATTAACTGATTGTTCTGTTCATTTTGGTTTGCAGGATTTCCCCCTGGTATTATCACCATGATATGGACGAGTTTTCTTGCTTAGATAGGCTTATGCTATATCCCTTTTCTATCTTTCAAGCACTGGCAGCATCACCCATATCTCTGTAGAAAAAATATCCACAAAACCTACCTATCCTTTTCACTAAAGAGTTTGTTATTGTGCTGCGTTCCCATTCACTCCCTATCTGTGCCTGTCACTTTCTCTTATAACTTACGTAAGAAAATAATTTGTCCTGTCTAAAGTTCTGTTGCTACTTTAATAAGGAGTAATTAGGTATGGAAATAAACAATCTCTCTATTTTACTCCAGACACATGGATTGATTGGTTTATCCTTTAGCTGTATGTACTAGACTGTTGTCTGCATGTGTGCAAATGAACAGGTGTGTGTGCAAGAGCAAGAGCAAGAAGGAAATTAATGAGGGAAACACAGTTTAAAGAAATCAGATTTGCATTTAGATTGATTTCTGTCCTGAAGCCAGGTTAGTGTAACTTGAGTGAGACCAAGGTTGCTAGAAGTGTCTTATGACGTTGGGCACACAATCTGAGACAATCCCAAGGCTTTCACAACCACTACAAAAAAACCCAAAAAATAGAAAGTACAACATTTTTGGCATTACAACCCAAAACACTCTGCTCAAAAGTCATCACTCAAACTTTTCACCACCAGAGTTTATGAAGTGTGCAAAGAACAGCATCACAAACACTAGAACACATAACCACATCTCGCAAACACAAAGCACTTGTTTGAGAGAACCATTCATGTTGATCAGGCGTTTCTAGACAGCCTTAGGATTTTGTTTTTCCAAAATTAAATCAGTTCTGATATCTCACAGAGAGATTAAATCATTAAACCTTTCTACTTAAAAGGAGTAGGATATTTTGTAAGATGATGTTATGCATGCCCTAGTAGGATCTATTACTGACACGTCACAAAAGAAATAAAAAATTTCAACATCCCCTCAGTTTCTAAAACGATATTTTAACTTACGCTTCCAAAAGTTTCAGAAAGCTTTTCTTTGTACCAAAGAGGAAGGAAAACACTCACTGAAATGAAAACATTTTTAGAAAAATAAATTCACAAGATCAATTCATTGCAACTTCATATATAGTAGTAATTCAATAACAGCCATAGTCCAGCCTTGCCTGGTGTAATATGTCAAAGTAAATGCTCTGGCTTTTAACGATCATTGTCTTCAAGCTGTTTTTCCCCTCAGAGGTTATTAAGCCTTCAGGCACTATTAAGTCTCTTACAATGACCCTTTTGCTGTCAGAGGATGGGGCATTCCATAAGGAAATGTAATACTGAGGATGACTAGTCATATTCTTCCACTACAGGTCAAGAATATTCAAGAGATTTTGTAATTTAAGCTGTTGAAGAAAGGAATAATTAACTGGCCTGAGGATTCTTGTGCTGCAGCAGAAAAAGGCCTTTTCTTGTTGGATTTCTTGGTTTTCATCACCACTTGCTGCAGGGATTAGGGTAAGCTCTTTTCATTTACAAGTAGAGTTGCTCAGGAAAAGAGGAGCTTTCTTTCCTTTTCTTAGATAAAAGCCCTAGCTTTGTGTGCTTTTAAACAGAATTCTAAAGAAAACACTATTCTCCTAACACCTCCCAGATTTCTCCGCACAAGCAGCAGTTAGTACACCTTTGGCTCCCCTCTCCAAGACATATTTCAAACATTCTCTACTCTTTGGTAAAAGGTAAATTGTATAAGCACACTACATATCTACGCATAAGAGATAAATGGTAACAAATACATCTTAAAATTGTACATGGGAACATCAGCAGACTCTGAGAGAAGAGTTTGTAGTGATGGCTAGTTGGGGTATCAGCAAGACCAAGAGAGGCAGGAGGGAAGTCCAGGAGGCAAAACTTAAACCTAGAAGCAGACAGGATGCTGGAAGCCCTGGAAAAGCTGCTTGTTCCATATGCAAGATCAGAGAGAAGAAACAGCCAACATCTAGTTGAGAAATACTTGTGATGAAAGCATTTATTCTAGAAGATTCCTATGAGCTGAAATGACAAACATGCATAGGAGGAAAAGCAGCAATATTCTTTACAATGTAGCTGAGTGATGCAATGAGAAAGATTAGATCTACAGTAATGCTTAACTCTAAAATAAGGGCTGCCTAAAAATGACTATTACTTGGAAACTAAGAAATTGCAGATAAAAGGGCAAGACATTTATGAGTGGCATGGGAACTATTTAGTAAACCATTGGAGATGTTCAGAAGAAACATTTGCTATTTATTCTTTCAGAAAGATCAAACAAAGGTTGATGTGGTCAAACAGAAAAATAAACCAAAACAAAACATGAAAAAGGGCCAGTAAGAGTTCCTTGTTTAAAAGTTCAGCTCAGACACATCAGATAGGAAGTTTAAGAAAGTAGGAAAAAAACCCACCCAAACAAATAAAAATAAAACAACATGCCAAAGATACAAAAGGTAAATTGCAAAAACTTTTTCAATCCACAACTCAAAAAGGAATCTTACCAAAGAGTCTGCAGGGCTGATAAGAAATTGAGCTATTAAAGAAAGATTGAAGGAAGATAAAACCATTGCAAAAATAAAAATAAAAAAGGGTGAAAAAAATCCAGGCATAACTGCATTCTTTACAACAGCTTTCTTGATGGAAGAGATTAAGGATGTTCAAATATCAGAGTGGGGTTTTGTGGGTTTCTGTCAGGTGGGTTTTTTTTTCCTCTTCTGCACAGGAAATATGTCTGAGAAATTGTGTCAAACTGAAATGTCAGTAGGAGAAGTTTCAGAATAAATGAATAAAATTACTAGCAACAAGTTACCTGCACCAACATAGTACTGGATATGAAATTGCTGAAGTACTTACAGTGGCCAGTACCCTATCACTTATGTTCAGTATTAAAGACAGGAAGAAATGAAAAAAATGACAGCAATTTTTAACAGGCTTTCCAGAAGATGGAAACAGCTAAGTCCATTAAATCTGACTGCATTTCATTGGTTAAAACTACAACAAAGAAAGAATTAGCAGATACATAAATAAATACAATACTGTGAGAATGCACAGTAATGTTGAAAGAAATCTTGTCTCCCAAATAAACTGGGGGAATGATCTAGGTGAAATACTGTACTTCTGCTTCAGAAAAGTTTGGGCCATATTCCTCATGAAAAGCTCTTAAAGAGCTTCAGGTGTCCTGGGATAAGACAAGACAGTATTCCTGAGCCCACTAACAAGGTCAAAGGCAGTAAACCCAACGCAGGAAGGAACCATCTGTCCCATGGGATCTGCTCACTGCATTCACAGGTCACAGGAAAACTGATGTGAATCCTCAAGCAACAAATTTCACTGAATATACAAAACTATTCCAGATACTCAGAACCTAAATCGTCTGTGAGGCATCTCACACACAGAATGGCAGATGAAAATGTCAAGAAGTGAAAGTTGTGAACAGGAAATGCGTGCATATCTACACACACATATTATCCCCAAATCACCATCCTGAAATGTCTTATCTTTGCCATTCAGTTTGGGGAAAATGACAGAATGATAAATAAAATTCTTCTGAATAACATATAAATAACATAGAACAAAGTCCACTGCGCTCCTAAGGAGTGATGCTGGTGGAGGAGCACGGGTACAGTGCATCTCTGCTGGAAAAGCTCCTAATCTGGATGATCTCTGAGGACAGTGATCAATTTGCATAGCAAATCCAAAATACACAAGCATAACTCAGTCCTAGATTCACATCACAGCCTTTCCAACAGCACTGGAATTTAAGTGTTATTTTGGTTGCCCTAGCTCAATTCACTAAAGGGAACTACATCAGAACTAGCATTTCAAAAGCTCTTGCACATGGGTAAATTCCTTGCAATGGTCTGCAATCCATAGCAAAACCAAGATATATTACTTGAAAAACATCCTCTTGAATAATTTCCCAGAAATTAGGAAAGATGAAGAGCAGTCCAGGCAAACTGTTTTCTTTTACTCTCTTCTAGAAGCAAAAGCAGAAGCACAAACCTTTCTTATTTGCATTTTCATGTTTTTCAAGCTATGCAAGTTGCTTTCACAAACTTGCTGAAATGCTCCTAATTTGACTGGCAAGTAATACTGAATGTTTGCTGGAGTTTTCACTCAGTTTGGATTACATATCTCTTCATCTTTTACTGTTAATAATATTTATCAAGTACTGTCAGCTGTATGTCAAATTATTAGAGGTACATACATCATGAATAGTCTAAAAAGCATGTAAACACAAGGTCTGGGCAATTATATGTGCCAAGAGTATGGAATATTAATCTAATTTAATATTTTGCCTCAGTTAATTTCATTTCAGAATGGAAAGAAACCTGTCATTGCTCTGAGATTTCAGAGCTTTCCACCCTCCTCTAGTCTATGGGGATTTTTTTTGCAAAAAGCAAAATCTGTTCTTACATAGCAGCTATAGAAATAGCTCCTTTCAGTGAATGAGGCTAACCTGTTTGATTCCTTCCATCCTAGGACTGCAAGGTCCATCTCTTGACCCCAGTCTTGACTTTCACCCTGTGCTGTTTGTGTGGAAGTGATCAATGAAAAACATGTTAAGGAGATGGAAGGGACTTGTCTTGCTCAAGCTGAAATACTTGTTGGGGGATTTCTGCAAAATTCATTTTGGATTGATCCAAAACATTTCATTTGACCAAAAGAAAATAATCTTGGCTTCACTATACGGATTATTTAATTTATTTTTTTTGTTTAACCTTGAAATTGAGGTCACACTTTCCCATGAAAAATGCTTCTTTGAGACAAAAGGTTGGAAAGTTTTTCTTGAGGCAGTGTGTCTGAGACTCCCCAAAGTGAAGTGTTTCTTTAGAGTAACATGGACTGGGGTGAAGCTGCTGCCACATCACAGGTCTGAGACTCCATTGTGAGCTTGGCAGTGCTTGCAGGAGGAGAGGGGGTCCCAGTGTATTCTAAATTTCTGTCCCTGTTTTAGTCTGAGTTATGCCAAAACTCAGCCTAAATTTTTAAATTGTGTGCATCGCACTACCAAAATCTCATTTCTTAGCATACATACTCTTCAGCAAGATGCCATCCAATTCCTTCAAAACCTTCTGGCCACATGAACAAGACACACTTGAAACGAGTCTTAAACTCTGTAGTGTTGCATCCCAGTGAACTGTTCCTCCCTCCCCAGCCATTCTGCTCCAGAGCACTTTGCTGGGACACTTCCCTACAAGTATGTTGCCAGAGGACTTGGGCAACCACAGTTGTCAGCTGCCTGAACTTACCCATATATTTCCATCTACAAAACCTTTTGCAAGCTACAGCAACCAGAAGTACTCCATAGACACAGTCCCAAAATTTTATAATCTTCGTTGTGCACCCTGTGCAACCACCACAATCACAAATCCCAGGAGACTGTCACTGACATGGCAAATAGCAACCAATTCATGCAGCATATTAATGTTAGAAAATTTAAGTACTGTGGGGAAAACCATCCCTTCCTCCAGCCAAGACACGGTCCTAATTCTTCCAGTGTAAAGTCATGTTCTGTGGCAAAAATCTGAGTTTCAATGTCTCCATTTCCACTCATTTATACCCAAGCAACTGTGAATTAAGGAGTTAGAGCCCACTTATTCCCCCCATGTCTCCAAGTATTTTTGATAAGTAATTTCAGCCAAGAAAACAATCTGGGTTTGCATGTCTACATTTTTGCTACTCTCAGTTCTGACCCCTCTTTTTAATCTGATTTACAAGTGACAGCCCTGCAGAAAGTGCTTTTAACACAATGTACTTATAAATTATGAAAAAATAGGTTTACAATCTAATATCTTCATGTGCAGTGATGTGCATTAAATAAATCGTTAGCATGAGAAACCATGATAAATTTGGTGTATGCCTAAGAAACTATAGTCCCTATTATCATTGGCAAAAATTGTGTGTTTTTCCCCTCAGTCCTGCTACTTAGATAAACTAGGGGCAGTCTTATTGTAAGAAAATATAATTTTCCTAGCATGCTCTTCATTAGTTCAAAGCAGCAACAGTCCACTCAAAAAACAAATAATGAGTTAATGGTTGATTTTTTTGACTAGTGTCTACTTTTTAGTCATTAGATAGCAAAATGTTTACTCCTATAAAAATCTCTGTTTCCTAGGGATTATTAATTACAGTTTATTGAAAAACAATCAGTTATTTAGTTGAGTTACCCACCCCTTTAGAAAATTAAAATGCTGAGTTACTCATTTTTTTAATGAATATCTATCCAGTAATTACCATATTTACTTTTCATTTATGGGGGAATAATCTGTTTTAATTAAGCCTAACTGAAGAACTTTTATCAGATGTAATTATCCCTTTCGATAAATATGTCTCTACTAATTACAGTTAACCATGGGATTTATAGTTCTTAAGTCATTTGGTGGGAAACATAATAAATCTTTAGTAATACATGCTAAATTACTATAAATTAATTCAGATCATTAACATAATAAACAAATTAGGATAATTTTACTTAATTAGTTTGGGTGGTTAACTCAAAATCCCTTGTAAACCTTCATGGTAATCAAAATTTTACCAGTACTTTTAGAGATAATTTTTTGTAACAAACCTGTTTGAATATTTACACAGAAAATTAGATCACTTCTGGAATACAGCAAGCACGTATTCCTTTTAGATCATACAGCCTTTTAGGAATTGATGCTGGGTAACTTTTTAAATGCAGATAATTGTGCCTCACAGGTTTTCAGGTTTGTACCACTGCACAGTGAAGAACCTGCATGGTGGTATAGTAAGGTTTTAGAAGTGAACTCCTTCCTCTCTGCTGCCCTGTTCTTGTTTGTTGCTAGTCCTCAAAAGGCAGGTACAAGGAAAGGTAACAACTGAATGCTCGGTGATCAGGAACAGGGGGATTCCACATGGAAAACAAAGCAGCTTGAGCAAGCAGGGGTAGATGGCCAGTCTGGATTAACCCCACTGCCTGCTCTCCCTGTTTCAAGGGGGATGCACTGGGGGGACAAAACTGAACTGACAATCTCTAAGGACAATGCTGCAGCCTCTTATCAAGGCAGACTCCAACGTGCACTGTCAAACCAGCAAGTGCAGGTGTCTCCTCACAAATAAATAACTGCTTATGCCCTGTTCCATGCCAGGACAATGCAAGAACAGTGGGCCAGGGAACTGACATAATTTATGTAGCACAAGGACAATCAGAAGTCCCTTTGCCATGTTCTTCGAACACGGTGATTTTCCTGCCGTGGATCCTGTTACCCCAGCAGTGCCCTCCTCCTTTGCACAGACTTTGGAGACAAATGCTGAGGAACATCAGTGTGCAGGCACACAAGCACACTATCCCAGCAGTGTTTCCACCTCCTGCTAGCTGGAGATAAGTCTTGAGCTTAGTTCAGCCAAGTTAAAACCCATCTATGTATTTATACTGAAATCACTCATCAGATTATATGTTCAAGGTGAGGAATAAAGATGAACACAGATGAGCTTTTTACTCATGAACTTTTGGAGCTTAATCTTCTTAGATGAACTCAGACAAGCAAAGAGCTTTCCTGCAGGCAAAATATCCCTCATAAATAGAGAAGAAAGCAATCAACAAAACTTATTAAAAGAACATTTTCAATCCTTTTTTTCCCCAAAGTATTATCAGATCTTTCTGGTGGGAGTGCCCCCTTTATTCCATGCTGTCCTACTCTGCTCTGTGGTGATCTGAGAGGGGCAGAGGGTGTTTGGTTTACTGGCCCAGGCTGGCTGCTTTTTTCTCCTCCTTAAGTTGCAGCCTGTGTGGGTGAGGGACATAAGAGAGACAATTTTCCATGTTTTGGTTTCAGGTCTCCCACAATTTACTGTACATGAAGAAAAATGAGAAAACCAATTTGGTGGATCTTAATTCAATCTTTATGTGCCAATTTTGGCCTTAGCATTTTCTCTACTCCCTCCCTGCCCAGCACCAGTCTTTTGTGCCCATATAAGGATCTTTCTTCTGAGTTTCAAAGGTGGTTCTGCCCATAGTGATCCAGTAGCCATAGAAATCTCTTAGCCAACTAATGTCACCTTCTGCCTCTCCCTCCTCCAGTCCCAAGAGGGAGGAAGGGAGGGAGGCAGAAGGTGCAGGGATCACACACTGTACCATCAGCTCTCAGGAATGCAGGGCAGTAAAAGGAAAAAGAAAGAAAAGCGAAGTCATAACTTGAAACAGGCCTTTGTTTCACCCAGGAGCCACAGCATGACATGTCTCCACGTCAGCCTGAAGGCTCAGGAAATGTTCATTTGATGGTCAGTACTGTTTAAACTGTCCCAAGACAGAGGAGTCCATGACAGACCCACTCAGGGGAGTCAGAGCAGATCCTCCATTTCCTGAAAGCTTTAAGGGCTCAAACTCTTTGGGAAAAATTCACTCTTACATGCTACATAATACCCAGGATTAGAGCAATACAAAGTATGCATCGTGCACAGAGCTGGAGCTGTCCTCCTGCAAAGGAATGAATTTCACCCTTAACTGAACCTTTTAACACATCAGAAGTTGTCCATCTTCCTGTTTTATTTTCTAAAGATGGATGGTGCAGATGTTTTATTTGACTTAGTGCTGGGAAACTCAAAATCCTATTTGTATTTCCAAACTGCCACATTAACTTTCCTCCCATTTTACTTAACTCATTTTTTACCTTAGTCATATTAATGGTTATGTAATAATATTAGACAATGTTCACTAACCATTAACTCCAAAAATAATGGTTGTGCTAAATCAGAGCTAATTAGTGTGTCACAAACTCCAGTCCTAGCAGGGGGTGATGACTGAATGAAAAGAATGTAATGTCACTTCACCAAGAATTACATATACAATTTTAAGAGGTATTTTAAATATTTTTCTTAATAGCTGTCAGCAGAAACGATGGGATGTGATTCTTTAGAGAGCATTGCTCTTTACTAAGTACAGGCAAGTGAGCCATCACCAGCCTTACACTGGCAGCAGAAAACAGATTTAATATTAATTTATGAATGGCTGAACTTTTTCTCTTTAACGTTTAACAGTGAATTATGCTCTAAACCCTTTATATTTCACTGCACATCAGCAAGGTTGTCAGGAGCAAAAGATCAGGATAACATAATTCTTATGGCTTGTTCTCACACACCCCTCATTTACTCCTGAAACAGCCAGAATCGTCCTGGAAGTAAGATGCATGAGGTGGCAGAATTTAAATGTGAAAGGAGTTGCTCTTTAAGGGCCATCAAGTTTTTAAAAGCATAACTTCCAGCTGAAACCATGCAAGCAGGATTTGTTCTCTCAGACAGACACTGAGTCATCCACATTCATTTCCAGAGCCCGTGAGCAAAGGAAGGTCAGGCCACCAGCTGTGCCTGTGTACCTGCATCCCAACGTGCATCACAGGCCGGAAGAAAATGCAGACAGCAAAGGCTCCCAAGGCTCAGGATTTTCACTCTTTCAAATCTTCTCTCTAATTCACTTAATGGCAGGAAGAAATAAGCAGCTACACCACTTCCTCGGTGCCTCGTGAGTCACAAAGCAGGCTGCCAAAACAGTAACTTCTGCCATTGTAATCAGCAGATCACAGCATTTCATGGATTCCACGCATTTTTAACTCTCCCATGTCTTTGCAATGTAGAGTTGATACATCAGATCTCTGCTTACAGTGGAAAATTACATGACAGCTTTGGGTAGCCTCCAAGACCAGACCCCTAGAAACTAATTTTACAACTGTGGAGGCAAAGGCACTTAAAACATGTTCATGGCACACTGCAAAATCACAGTATTGACACCGGTTCTCCCTCCTACTTTCTCTTGCTTTCCACTTTCATGAAACATCTACAAACATATGTAAGATCACATATCTCTAACTGCCAGTGAGAAGATTGAAAAAGCCAAAATCAGGCCTAAAGGATCTATTTATAGAAGATGCCTTGGCAGACTTTTTCATTTGTAATTAAAAAAGAAGAAAAAAGTCACCACCAAGGGCTTTACAAGACCAGCAGAAACTGTGATTCTGTCACCACACAATGCAGTATCTTGGCAAAGCCCTCCCCAGCTTCCTCTCAAAGTTTCCTGTGCAACATGGGATGAGCACAACACCAGAGAAAAAAACCCACAAAATTCAATGGTGTCACATCAGGCTGGGCTTTTTATACTAACTTTGAGAGATGCCAGCCCCATCCCCCTTCCTTCCCTTTCTTGATACTTCATTTCTGATCTCCATAGATGCCAGCTACTACCCTGCCTTAGGGTTCCCAGAAAGCACCGAGACAATCAGTCTTTAGCCCTTCAGTTCAAATCATTACAAAAAGCCTGAAGAGTACACAGACATAAAGTGCCCTTCTGCTACCCATACCATGATATTCCTGGACACAAGCATAAGAACTTTGTTGTGAGTCATATTTTTTCTACTATTCAAAGAAGAAATTAAAATGCAAGAATTCATTACCATTTATTTAGATCTAAAATGTGAAAAAAAAAAAAGCTGTTAATTCCAGTTTCTTGGGACTCTGGACATCCTTTCAGTATTGACACGAGTGTGGAGAGCAGATCCTTGAAGTTCTGGGGAATATTTCAGTTGCAATCAAAAGCTAACTAAGACCAAGGTGTAAAAACATCAAATATCTGGTGCAAAATTGAAAAACACGTGGGCTACTGTAGTATAACTTTCACTGCTGAGCTTTGGCAGATGAACTGCATTTCTCTATCATTTCAAAAACCCAAGATCCTTCGATTAGACCCTGCAAGAGTGACTCTCTTAACACCTAATGGAGGAGAAGGCTTCAGTTAAGGATCTGACCTCTGGTATTATGATGATTTAGGAGGACAGCAAGTCCTCCACAGGAACATCCGCAAGACACTTAACAGAACAGTATTCCCCCACCAAGCAGACAATGGAAGAAAGAAGGCTTTTGTGTAAGACTCTTTATTGTTACCACTACCACCTGGCTGTTCTGTCTACTCAAAATATCTCTGTGATCTCTCAGGTGTGGTGAAACACTGACTAATACTGGACATAAAATTGGTTAGCCTTGATGATCTTAGTAACTTGGATCATTTCCAGAGTAGTTGAAAACTTGACAGGCTTCTGCTCCCTACTCCCCAGGCTATTTTCTCCACGACAGTAAATACATCCAACACTGCTGTTGTATCACCCCTTCAAGTGCTGCTGGTACAAACCATCGATTATGATTTTATAATGCCATAGAGGCTGGTTGTTATATCAGGTAATCATGAGACGGTTACAGAACTACGCAAGGAAAGTGAAGCCTCAGGCTGTTACAGTAGCTAACAAACCTGTCATTAATTACTGAGGTAAAGCTTTCTGCCTTTTAAATAATTTATACAGCTGGATCTACAGTAGCAAAAGATTAAACATAATTAAAATGGAATCCTTAAATTCCAAGGGGCAGGCTGACCTCAGGACTCAGCCAGCACCAGCAGAGCACAGATAAGGACCACGGCTAATGACGATCCTGCCCTCAGGCTGGCACACAGCACTTCCAACACTCACTCTGGACTGGGATTCCCTTTATGAAATAATTTCAGACAAAGATAAAGACTTGCTAATCTCAAGCTTGCACACTGGATGCCTTTCTTAAGCACTTTATCCTATGACCAGCATATCTTTGGAAGGGTTTCTTTGTTTTAGTCTTTGAGGTTTAGTGAAGGGTAATGTAATCATCCAACAGGGTTACTGACCTCCTAGGTTTCAATTTAATTGGGCTGTGCTGTAGTTCAAGTCCTATGTACACTCAAAAAAACCTTTAGGTGAATTCAATCCATATAAATAATATAGTTCCCTAATATGCAAAGCGGTATGCTAATGCACCCCAAACTCATTTGCATTCTTCTTTCACAGGGAGCAGCTTTTATTATACTGTATTTTAAAATGAAGTAAAATGTGGCAAAATATTAATCTCATCATTATGCTTCCTTATAGCAGTCCTTGCTGTACCTCCTGTTATGTTTGAAAATAGAGCAGTACTACCCAGTTTTCTGAATTCCAAAGCTTACTGAGAGGAATTTTTTTTCCTAGTCCTGTGATCAGTCCTAGTCCTAGGTATCAGGCATCAAAAAGTTCTCAGATCAAGTACCTTCAAAACTCTTGGACACTGTGGCTTTCCAGAGTAATTCCAGAGTTCTAAAGATCTATCCTTCTAGCAATATGGAGAAAAAAAAAATCTGCATTTATATGTACTTTTATATATACATATATACACACATCACTGTAATGAAACATGACTATGCTAATCCTCAGCCTATACAGTTCCTCAGATGGGATATCCTGATCAGTAAAAATAATTTCCAGCTATACTGGGGCTTTAGGATTGGGGTTTTTTTATTTCATTTTAATACTACTTCAAAGTATTCTCTCTATTATCTCTGTCTCAAAGGTAAGAGATCTTTTCTTCAGTGCAGATTTAGGTCTTTCTGGATATATCCAATATCTTATTTTCAAATTAAAATAGTTGCAGTAAAAATACCACTTTCTCTGTTTGTCTGCAGCCTCTGGTCAATACCTGTATTGCTTTATCTCTCTGCACAGAGGGACCACATCATGCAGTATATATTTCACAGTACAGTTACAAGTGTTCTTCCTTAAAACTACCTACCAGTTAAACTTTATTATTACTTTTCAGTGTTCAGGTTACCTGAAAAATGTTACTTGACATAAGTATCCCCCCATTCTACTGAGTATTCCCTTAACACCACAATGGTTAACCTAGATTAACCTCGACATAGTTAAATTAGCCTTTCATGTCTAATTATGCCCTGTGATGGGATTATATTAGTTCCAATCCTCACAGCCACAAGGGACTTGTAGTTTCAAGTGTCCTCTATACTTGGACAATAATCCAAATAAAAAGAGACATGAAAGCAGGATCAAGGCCTAGAAATGTAGGATTTTGTACCACTTTCCAAGGTCAGTTTAAAGATGTGAGGATTCTGAGAACTGTTCTAGTTGGGAGCTCCTGGAAAATTAACCTGTTACAAAACTGACAGCAGGGAAATAGTAAATAATCTGTCTGTGCACAGATTAACTTTCTATCACAAGCTTGTATCCTGACAGATTCATCCTCTGTCCTCAGCTCCCTGTGCCAGCAATTCACTTACTGTGTTAGAAATATACAGAAGCACTTTGGAATGGTTCTACCTGAATGATAAACTGATAACTAATTTATAACTTATTGTTATAAAACAATCGAAGTGGGTTTTGATGCTCTGTTAATCTATTATTTTGCAGGTGATGAACTTCTCCTCAATTTACTGTTCTCATTTATGTGGCTTAATTCTGATGTAATTTGGTTGCTTGGTAATTTTGCTAAAGCGTTCAATTTGCATTTAAAACCCAGTCAATGTAAGTTAATAAAATTGTGTCAACTAATCACTAAGGAAATGTTAAATTGGTACAAAATAAACCTTGCTTAAAGCAGATCTTAAGAAAAGGCAATTGCTTTGCATACTGGACAAAGCTGTTCAGATTGAAAAGTTCATGGAACCAAAGAAAAGAGCGATGTGAAATCGAGTCTTAAGTCATTGCTGCAAACAATTGTCCATTTGAAAATTTAAATGTATGAGAACAATGTGGGTCTTAGTGGTACTTTTTTCCCCTCAGACAGCAAATGTCCCTCACTGCATTCTTCTTAAGGCCGTATTTCAGTTGTGCAACTGGGCATGAGCAGGATGGAACAGAGGGCTAGGAATACTCAGCCAAAAATCAAGACACCTAGTGTTCTTACGTTCCACATCACCAGCCCAAAACTGCCTGAACTTTGCACAGCACCTCAAGCAGCTTCCCTCTAGCAGGCTCGAAGGGCACATCAGGCGGAGGAAGAAAATATGAATGCCAGATCTTCAGCACAACAGCACAAATTATCTTGTGGCTCCAGTAGAGAACTGATGCCTGAAGTTCTCTGTTTGTCATCTAGAAGATACATTGTGAAAATGAGAGTTTTGCCACTGCCTTCACCGAGGTAAGGACATTCCCCTTCAGACATGTCATTGTGAACCTCCAGTGAACCCCAAAGAGATCATTTGTTCAAGCAGGTCAGCAATCTCCCCCACTTCACACATTGCTCATGCTGAACTGGCCCTGCAGTAACTGCCCTGAAGGGCTGCACATCTACTCAGCAACAAACACATCTATTGGTTTTATGTAACCTGTATCTCATCCAAGTATTTTCGGCCCTTGTAATATGTTTTGATACTGTTTAGCACAACGTGGGTTTTATATTCATCTCCTCACTCTCTTTTTACATCTAAATTCAACTATCATATACAGTAACAGGACATTTGTTTATCAGTTCTGCCTCCTGAATAATGCTCTGAGCAGCACTGCAGCATTGCTCTCACAGGTCACCCTTTCACAGCTGGCAGTCACTGTCTTTACACATCCCACCACTCACTCAGTCTCCTCTCTTGCACCACAGTTTCTTCTCCCACACAGCTGAGAGTCCCTTCCCCATTCTACAGTTAAATGAGAGTTCAAAACCCCTCTCATGTCGGATGGTCACCTGGCTAGGAAAAGCAGAGGTGCCTGTACCAGTATGGAAGGCTGTTACCTGCCCTGTAAGGACATGATCCAACAAAAAACTACAGCCAGGATAGGAAACAGTAGGCCTGAGCAACCCCAGTCTGTCATATTGACTTACATCAAGGAACACCTGCCCCCAGCCAGCCCTCTGGGCTACCTCCTGCTACCTCCAGCTCAGGAATGCAAATGCAAAGTGACAAACCCTTGCCCTGTGGTGGCTTCCCCAGAGGGTTCACATTTCTCATGTAGTCACTTCTACTTCATAAAAATGACAAAACCCACGAAGTTCAACATTTTTTCCAAGTCCAGTTCAATGGCAAGTCTTATGTTCTGGCAGCTACTCAGTGGGTGCAAAGCAACACAGTCCTGTAGGATGGGAAAGGTGCTGAAAATCCGTGAAGTTGTGCCAGTCGACACCAATGGAGGATCTAGACCACTGTACTTCACAAGAGTTGGCTAAGGATCAAAGCACTACTAATATTTAGGGTCTCTAAAGAGCTAAAACTAATAAAACATTCAAACAGGCAGGAAAAAAATGCCCAAATGGAAAGAAGATGTAATTATGTTCTATAATTTCCTAAAGTACTTTCAGCGCCCACATTTCAGTGTATGACTTTTATTATTAATTACTTAAATGCGTAAGTAACAAAGGACTGTGCTACCATTTACAGTTCATAATTATGCCACATTTGTCTGCCACCACTGATTCACTAATACTAATTTTGTTTAACATACACTGTGCTGAGAACTGTACAATAAATCTCATAATATAAAGCAATAACATCTCCCAGCCTTGTCTATGTGATTTCTCTCATCTTACCCTGAATACAGTTTATCTTTTTCATATTCGCTATACACTGTTTTAGGAATTAATAGCAATAAATGCATGTTTGTATTGCATAAAATGTGAATTCTAGCAGAATTGTATTTGCTGAAAGGTCAGCACTTAAAGCATCTCACTGAACGTAGTGTATCAGCTGGGAATCAAAGGTCTAGAAAGTATAAAATATGTTACCAGTGGAGTCAGAACACAATCTAATTTGGCATTCTTTTCAAATACACACTGCCATGAAAATATTTTTCTTGTCAGTGCCTTTCTCCATTTGACAGAGATATCTTTTTTTATGTTATATTAGTACACTCCAAGACAAATTTTACCATTTGTTCTCTTAGCCCTTTAACCAGATCCTTCACTGCTGTATATCTGAATAATTGGACTAGACTTTATGTTCATTTTCACAATGGTCCACCATATTATTACATTATAGGTCTTTGTAGTGAAAATCAATATTCAAAGTTAATTCTATATTCTGCATGAAGTTTCTATACTTCTATTCTGTAAATAGAGTGTACATAGTTTGTATTATTCAAAGCTCCTACAGCAACCCCATGAATATTATAGTATTATTCTAAAATTAACTTTTATGTGCATTTTGCTGCAAGACAGTAGCACAAAGAATATAAATACAGCTAAGTCCAGACAGAGTAACCTCTTCTGAACATGTTTTGTTCAGAAATGTTATACATGTGGGGAGAAAAATAATAAAACAAAAATACTGTTTTTCAGAGCAGTTGGCTTACAGAAAGCTTTAATAAATATTCTCAGTAGAGAATTAAAATCCAGTGCTTATTCATTGCAAGACGTTGGCATTTATTACTTATTTCTCCTTAGTTTTCCAAGAAACTGAGGACCAAAAATAATCTAGAATTTGTGAACCACAACATCCATTACTGTGCACATGCTATGGATACAGTAATATTTGCTGCACTTCTATCCACTGCAATTGATTTTGATCTGACGAGGCTTATTCCTTATCTATGGAAGACAAGAGTTCTCTTGGACAGTTCTGTGGTTGCAAAACTTTACCCATCAGTCTCCAAATATCACGAAAATCTCAAATAATCTACACTGAAGTATCATCCTGAGCCAGTAGGCAAACCAGTTATAGGATATAACAACTCTCTTCCACAGCTTTGTTTTTTTCTTCCTTCCTATCAGTACAATTGTATCTATAAAGCAGTACAGCATGGACAAGTAGGATTAATGATCCACTAAAAACCCAGAAGTGGAAGTGTGGCTGACACTTCATCTGCTGTTTATTTACTCAAGCTCAAAGCCAGGAGAGCGGTGTAGCAGCACTCAGCTCTGCCTTTGTTCACAGGAATAGCATAAGCACGTGCTTAACTTTAATCGCGTCACCGCCCTCATGCTGGATTTAATTGTTGCCTGGGTGCAGATGCTTTCCAGAATAATATCTTTATGTCAGTCATTAAGATTTATACACACAGATTTAATGGACCAACTCCAGACTTCTTTCTTACTAATGTCAATGGAGGGAAACGGTCACCTGAGACATCTGCACAGTAGCAGGACAGTGCCTACACTGCTGACAGCCTCACAGCCTGATGCTACAGCTCCAACGGCACTGACGTGCTCCTCCTCCTTGTAAAGGTGCCCCT
The DNA here is from genome assembly GCF_025592945.1 of Manacus candei. Classification (NCBI taxonomy): domain Eukaryota; kingdom Metazoa; phylum Chordata; class Aves; order Passeriformes; family Pipridae; genus Manacus; species Manacus candei. The sequence goes on from NW_026138073.1 coordinate 8,939,286, forward strand.
TCCCACACAGGCAGCAGCATGGGGAACAACGACTGTTCTGCCCTGCAATCAGTGCTGGAAAAGGCGGTTACACCTAAAAGCTTCATTGCACACTCTAAAATAAAGATCAAACAAGATGATGTTGCTCAGTCTAAGTAGCATCACTTCTTCTAAATGTATCTTTATCTACTGTTCTGAATATATTATCTTATTCCTTTTATGAAATAAGAAACATACAGCAAAATGTGGGCTTATCACCTACCTAAAAGATCTGGGTGGCAATCAGCTTTTTGATCAAGGTGTATAACTTCCATGACCTTTCAGAAAAAGAGTTAAAAAATAAAACCTTGTTATACAAGTGATCTCTCTGATGCCAAAAGTCCAGTCTTAAAAGATCTCCTCCTATCTCTCAAGAAAGAGCAAAAATTATCTGTCCTTACTCAAGATACAGTATTTGATCCATGTTGTGAAGAGGCACAACAGCATATTTAGATTGTATCACACAGATGATACAAAGCTCAACATAAAAAGTACTTCGCACAGAAACCTCTGCTGTCATTGTTTGCTATCCTTTACAAGATACCAGAGATGTGCTCTGTGCTGTAGAAAACATAGAATATGATTTAGTTTGTGTATCAAGGCATATAAACCCAAATAAAGAACATCCTGCATTGATTTCCAGTCACACCAGGACACTGACTATAATGTAATGTGTTCTAGCTGGAATCTGCTTCCTTATATGCTCAGAATTTTTCAGCTAAAAAATTACATTCTTAATTCTTTGGGGGAAAAAAGTATTTGTGGTTATGCATTAATTTTCCATTGTTAAATGGGAAATTAATAAGAAAGATGAAAGTCTTTACCCTTTACAAAACCAGAAGGGCCACTGCTTGGGCAGCCACGGGGGACATGGAGAGAAAGTCTGCACTCTGCTCCCAGCAAATGAGTTACTGGACTCTGAAAACTATGGCTGTAATGTGAGCCCTTTCCCTCCTAGTGACAAGCTCCAGAATGAAAAAAATGCCTGTATCCAGTTTCTTGTTCAATTGTCATGCTTTCAACCCCAGAGACCCTTATTTTTTTTCCCTGATATGTGTTCACTGCCCAGGAATAGGTGGCTGCACTGTGCTGTATGTGGATTTCCATTGCCAGACCTGTCATCCTGGCCCTGCTCACAAAGTACCAATGCTTTTCTACCCTGATGACTGCTTCATTGCTGTGACTCTGATGATGAATGAGCAGTAAACGTGCCACAAGATTAATTCAACCCTATGGCAGATTATCGTGAGGAGCTGAAAATTACAAAAATAGACTCATTCTTATTACAGCTTTAAGACTGATAGGTAAATCTCATTCACAAAAGGAAACTATAATGACACGAACATAAATGTTAATGTGAGGTTCAAATGCAATTTTAAATATTTATCTTGCAGAGGTAAACAGCCACAGTGAATATCTGAAGAGTAAACACACATTAAATCAATTCAAGTGCTTGCAAACTAATCTATTCTCAAATGCATTTACTTAAAGGCAAAGAGTCTACATTGCCAAGAGCCCAGACATTCACTGTTGTCAACATAGTTGAAAAGCATCAGCCTCTTGTGAGCAGCCATTTCAACAGGTCAGCTCTCTGCCTAGAAATCACATTTCCTCAAGTCTCTCATCACAAATTCTCAGGACGGTTTTGCTCTCTTTCAAGTTGAGATTGAACATTCTTCCAAAAAGTGCACACAGGTGTCAAAAAAAGCCTCCAAAAAAACTCTTAACATCTCCCTGCACCCTTGAGATGGAAGACAGTTTAAAAAGCCAAAGCATGGATCCACATGATTACACCAGTTTCGTTTTCATTATCAAAATCCTGGACTAGTACCCAATTGCAACAGTGGAACTAACGCCCAGGAAGCCCCCACGGGCTCAGCAAGCACTATGTGAAATTGTTGACTTTTCAGTGGTTTTGAATGAGTTTATTTTTGTGGTTAATATCCTAACATTCCACAACTTACAGCTTTGGAAACATGTATTTTTCCCTATTTCCATATAATAAAGCCAACAAGGTAAGATTGTATCCAGAAAATAGAAAAGCAGTTAAGAACTGTCAGACTGTTCCCTCCACATTATCCATAACATGGTTTATGGATCAGTACTTAAAACTACAGAATAGAAAATGAAGTCTTAATAACTCTCTATTCTAAATGAGTACTTTATTTTCACTTTTTAACATAGGCACCTTTTAAGCTTTCAGCATCTCTCAGGACAGTAATTTTGCACATTGCCAGAGCTGGACATTACCTAACAAAGAGTAATTATGATATTCAATGAAGAGCAGTTAGGCAGAGCTCTTTTAGTTTGATGAGTGTATCCTGAAAAGGAGTTGGAAACAAGGATATCTAATTTTTGTCTGCATAATGTAACTAATTATGCAACAATCCACAGATTAAACAAACCGTGTATAAACATAATGCATTCATTTGTAGGCATTCTCTCAGTTTAGTTAAGCAATTGCTTTTCTAATTCTTAAGGTATCATTAAAACCTTCCTAATTTGAACAGACACAGATGTGTATCATAATACCATTTCCAAATGTAACCCCTGATACTTCAATAAATAAGCAAAGGAAAAATTACATTTTTCTCATGTACTATCTAATTACTTGGTATAAGAGGAAATAACAATTGCTAATGATAAAATTAAGGGGTTTAAGAAGTAATTCTATTAGGTTTTGGCATACAGCAACATTTCTCAAGGTGATTTCCTATTCACACGGGACACAATATATTTTTAATGGAGAGGAATCTAAACCCCTAGCACATTATTTGAACTTGGTCACTTCTATGAAACAGCAGCAAAATCCCTGGCTATAATACTAAATGATGCCCAGATATGGAGACCATTGGTAGTTTAAGACAAAGATGAAGGCAGTTAATGGACCAACATCAGATGTTCTTAGATTATGAAGATGCTTGTTTTACAGGATGTTATTATGCTAATATGTTGTAAAAGAGCTTACAAGTACCTGTCTTTAATGTGTTTACCCCTGAAGACCATCCAAAATCTTCCTTGTAGGCAATGCTCATGAATTATTACAGACCTAAAAAACAATTACTGTGATATCATCTGTTTTAGCATTCAGGTTGTACATACAGTAAAAATAGTGAGCAATCTAGTAGAAAATAGATCACTTACAAACAAAATACAATAACTTGATCGATTGGATAAAGTCAGGTAAATCTAAAGCCAGATACATTAAATAAATACACACTTTCACACAGACACACACATTCCCCCCCCCAAAAAAAAAAGAAAAAAAAAAAAGCCTTTTAATCCAGGAACTGTGGAGTATTTCAGAAGCACTGGGTTGAAGATTAGTCACCGAAGTTCACGTCCAATTCAGCAAGCTACTTTTTCCCCATTACTGCCAACATCTCATGGCCAGCTGCTCAGTACCTGTGAGCCCCAAGCCATGCCACCTCCCTTTTTCCTTCCCAGCTGTTTTTCTTGCATGTGAGAAAAGGAAAACAGAGTAAGATAGACAGATCAGCCCAGGTTGGCAGCCATCTCTGGAGAAACCAATCCAAATCAAAGTCTCTTTGCATCTGTTTGCCAGGTCCCCCAGGGCAATGAATCTCACTTGAAGACACCTGCCTGAGGACATGTAGTCCTCACACTGTGACAAGTCCTGGGCTTCCTCAGGGGGACATATGCTTCCCGTTCTCCTGCCACATTACTCTTAATTTAAGAGGTACAGGTCTTGTCAGGCACTGAAATGTGGTACATACCAGAGTTAGCAGGTAACTGTGCTGGTTGTAAACAGGGCATTTTATTCAAAAACAAGTCCATGGGTGCCTCACAAGCAGCACTGCTGCAGCAAGAACAGGGTCTGAAAGGCTGCGCTCGGCAGTAGTGCAGGTCTTGATATACTATTGTTAGGCACAATTTATGGCAATAATTTAAAAATTAAAGTAAGACAAAGCACTGAACTGAAAAGAGCTCAATTAACATGCAGGACACCAAGCTTCCTGCTGATATAATTTTTCCAATTTCAATGGAACCAGAACAGAAGTGAATCTGGTTCATTATTTCCTATTCTTCTGAAGACATACAGATGATACTCTGTTGTACTGTTATCATGGCATGGAAGGAGTTCTGTAATAGTGACCACTAATACCGAATGCTGGGGAGAAGATAAATGCTGTTTCTTGCTTCCAAACAACAAACAGAGATACTATCTGGTCTCGTATAAGCCAATATTCAGTGTAAGCCCTTATACTATGCCATGGTAACTGCCATACTCTGGTTAGGTATGAAGGAAGCCATGGATGCAGACTTCTAAACAAGCAAATTAAAGATTTTTAAATACTGTTTGGTGGCCAAAGTAAGGAAACATTGGACCTAGTCCAAATCCCACCGCAGATGTGGGTGATCTCACTGCTAGCAACTGATTTTTTTTCCTCAGTTTAGACTCTACCCAGCTATGTGGTGATGTCCCAGACATATTTCTATCTTTTTTGCTTCTAATTTCAAAACTGTAGCCTATTTTGCCTATCCTGGGGTTGGCATTTAACACACTCTGATCTTGGTTCACTGATGTCTGCTAACCTGCATGCTGGGCTTTCAAAACAGAGACTAACTTGTCCCATTACCTCTTTTTATGCACAGACTTCCAGTCTGCACATAAGTTCCCTATACCTGTCCTACAAACTAAGGGTCACTATTAAAGAACCACTTCCTGTGGAATGGGACACCAGAAAATCATGAAAGTATGTTACTCTGTGCTTTTATCTTCAGCTGGTTTTATTTTTTTACACATGTAAATGTGGCCCCATAGAGCTAACTTATGAACAAATATGGTATTTAGCCAGGCTTGATGTCCTTCTAGTACTTACTCCTTTTCAGCAGGAGCAACCCGAGAGATTTCATTAGTCTCGTTCTACTCTAGTCAAACATTTCCACTGAGGAGCAGCAACTAATTAACCACATCAAGATTAATGAAAAATATAAGAAGCAAAGATACCGCAGTTGTTAAATCTAAAATAGTTCCTGTGCCACTACTTAAAAAATTATATATCAAATTTCATTACAGCCTCATTTGAAGAAATGGTAAGAATTAATATTAACAGCAAATCTTCATTTCTTAGATAGTCACTAGCAGTTAGAAGGCTGAATACCAGCAGTGTGATACCTTCCTTTATTTCTATGAAAAATTAAACACAGTTGCAATGCTAGACCAGAAAGATAAAGGTATATGTCAAGAAATTCCCTGAGAAAACAGGCACTGTTAGAAGATCCCTGTGGGTCAGATTTCACTGGTAGGTCATATTCTGCCATCTGCTAATGGTATCACAGAGTATTATCAATTGAGACAGTGTGCACAGTTGCCTGGTGAGATACTGAAGAGCTATACAGCTGCTTTAGGAGAATTAGCCAGGACACATCAATTTGGTAACCTTACTGTAATGAAATGATAGATGACCAACTGGTGGGAAAGGCCACAGATTCCTGGATCCATGCAGTATTACCTTCTGAATCAAAGCTGACACTAAGTAAGACAGGGACATCTCAAGTGGAACAAACCTTCAAGGAAGCCCAGGCTCTTGAAAGAAAAGTATAAATTTAAGCTCAAGAGAAACTGAACTGCAAAGAAAAGCATTGTGTTTAAGGAATCTCAACATGTCCTGAAATTGTTCTTTCTACAGCTTTTTGACAGCCAAAGAAAAGCAAAGGAGATTTGCTCATGATAAAATGCACCACTGCCCCGCCCCAAGAATAACAGCATTTACATAAGTAAGTTGCAATTACTGGTGCTCTTCTGTCTTGGAAATGAGTCCAAGGTATATTTCCATGTGTACACTTGCACAGATTTAAGACATTTTTGCCATGGCCAAGGTGCTACCTAAATGTTGCACTTCATAATTCATCATCTCATCAGCTTCTAATTCCCTCATGCTGCACTTTTGATGGAAAACTGAAGGCCAGTCTTTTGTAAATATGTTAATTTCAGGCCTTCAGATTCCAACATTCTTGAATCCAAAAGAAGTTTGGCATTGAATTTTGGATCAGGCCATGGTTTTCCATAGGATCCAAGATGCAGCTATAGATTCCACCACATTTTGCTTGAGCCTTTACCAGCATTTGGCTTCTAGTGTGGCTTATTGCACATCAGAGACAATTCTCTGCTATTCACTATCCCCACCAGATGTATCAATATCCCAGTGAATTAAGCTGCAATTACTTTCCTCACACCTTTGGAATATGCTACAACCAGTAAAGGAACAGTTTGTTTCCTTGCTTTATATCTCAGCCCAAATATGTTCACACTAAAAACCCTATTTGCTCACCATTATGAAGGGGCAATGTCTGACCCTAATTCTCTTGGGAGACAGTCGGCTGCCTTGGCACATGTAGCCAGACAGAAGTGCCACAGACACTGCTGCCACAGAATATTCAAGACTGCTACTAAGATTTTTTTGTAGCAAGCCCATAAAACTGACCACAATTTTTCTGGTTAAATGGGTAAGAAAAAAAGAATGCTTCCTGCATGAGCTAAAAAACAAGAAGGGCTAATTAAATCAACTCTGAAATAGTACTGAAATAACACAGTAAATGTTCCTCTCTCACACTTTAATGCAGAAAGTTCAGGCTGGTCTGACCCGACTACTGCAGCCCAGGATGACAAAAGCATTGACCCAATGAAGAAATCCCGCTGGGCACTTGCTGGCATGTGGTTCTGAACAATGGGAAAATGCTGATATACTGTAGGCGCATCAGGATGTCTGTGTGGTAGGTGCCACACACCCATGAGTCACATCCTGTTCAAGGCATGCTCTGAAACCTGTTGTGAACAGTTTCCTTTAGGAGCTGACTATTGGGTAACGCTGAGATGCATCTGCATCCAGGACTGCTGGGACAACCACAAGATAATGCTGCTCAAAGCTGGTCTGAAAGAAGACAACGGCCAAATGCAGATGTTTTGGGGGTTTTTATGGCAGGAAGAAAGTCAGACTCCTAAGGCCATTCATGTGCAGCCACAGGGAATGCTGAGCTGCTATAGTGTTCAAACAGTTCTCCATGCTTCAGCTGAGCTTTGTCTCTGCTCAGGAGAATGATAGTAAAAAAAAGCAGTCTACCTATTTTGGAACATTTTTTACTCTGAGCTCACTGGGGTCAGTAACAAACCTATCCCTGCAGGAAACTTTATTTAGCTTCTTGTCATCTCCAGCTTACAGCATAAAGAATCTTGAATTGTTACTCTTGGTTCTCAGTTTCCTTCTGATAAACCAACAGTACAGGAGAGTCACCTGGCATTCCAGAATTCCAGCTGGCCCTGCCATTCTTAGACTCTGGAGGTCTAGCAGCATTTACACGTGCTGCTGCCAAAGCCAGGACAGAGCAGGCACAAACCAAACAAAAAATATGTTAATCTTTAAGAGCTATTTTCCAGATTAAAACTTTAATTATATAAGTGGTGTGTCTGTGGTGCAGAGAGTATGTTATTTCAGGCAATGTCACTTCTTTAGGAAGATTTTTCTTTTCTCCTACCAAAGTAGACCCAAAACAACCATAAGAATCATAGACATGCAAAGGGATATTGCTCCTTGTGTTGTGAAAGACATCAAAATGTTAGCTACAGCAGCATTGGTATGTTCTTGAATAGACACATTTTTCTTAGACACCAAGTTTAGGTGCTCTAAGTAATAGACTTGACCCTCCAACTCACTTTCATATACATATACAGCAAAAACACCTAAAATAGATGCACAGAAAATTGCTTCTGGAAGAAGGAACTTCCTGGGCAATGCTGTGCAGAAAATCAAGTAGACCCTTCCAGCCTTGGAAACCAGGAAACACTAAGTTTTTGGCTCTACAGTAAGCAGAGGGGGGAAAAAAAAAAGGAAACAACAACAAAACCACAAAATAAACACAACCCACCCCCATCACTATTTTCTCAGCTACACAAGAATTACACTCTATTTTTTATCTCTAGCTTGTTCATGTTTAGCCTCCCTGCCCACATTTATATGAACATGCTGCTTCCTGATGCTGTTGTTTGTATACAGCCTCATGTTACTTTCTTATGGAGCAGGAAAATTACGAACAAACATGCACTCAAGCAGACAGTGTATTGTACGTGCTTGTTAGCAAGGTATCTTTATTATAGCAAAGCAGTTAAATATTGACCATGAAGTCGAGCAAGGGCACAAATGCTTTATCTAAATTACCTTGAGGTTTGAGGAGGTTGCTGAAGATAAAGTAGTCTACAGGGCTTAAAAGAAATCAGCCCACACACTCATCTGCTCTGGAACTATCAGCAAAACTGTTCTGAGACAGATTGCAGTCTTATGGCCCAGGACTTATGTACTATATAACTGCTCTATTAAAATACACATGGAGATACATCACCAAGGAATACTGCCAATGGACTGTTATTTACACAGAAAAAGGGCTGTATCCACCTTACCTTGCTTAATTCTCTAAGGTCACTAGAAAGAGCATAGGAGTGGACATGGGATCCTGAAGTAAGGCCACAGCAGGAATTCAGCTTTTCTCATCATGAGGGGAAATAAAGTGCAGTGCAGAGAGATTCCTTCTTTGTGTCCTATTTGTGTCTCAAGTGTATTGCACAAGCCCAGCGGGTATCCATACCAGGAGATTTCCAGACCCCAAATAAAACAATATCACCATTCAGTAGAAGACCTAAAAACTAAATAAATCAATTTGATTACATTTTTTCCAAATCTGACCTCTTCCTACCCATGTCTGAACATCCTCTCCCACACATACATCAAGTCCAGACCAGTAAGCAAGGAAGAGCAGAAGAAAAGAGGTCTGAGGAGATTTCATCTGCTACAACTACAAGCATTTCACATCTAATCCATGCAGTCAGCACTGAGTTTACACACCAGCCTGATTTGGAGATGTGAGATTTAAAAACAGGGAGCAAGACAGAGCAGAGCAGATCTGTTTTCAGTAGGCACACTGAGCTGTGCTGAAAGACCAGACCTCTCCCAGCATCTTCCCTGGAGGGGATGAGCACCAGACTGGACTGGATACTGCTTTGCTCCAACCCCGCAGCTCCAATGAAATGACAGGGGAAGCAGAAAGCTCCAGTTACCATGGCATCCCTGACAGCAGCCCTCCAAGTCTTACACTAATGAGTCTGGAGTATGATGTTTACATGCTAAGTTTAAAAGTATAATGATTTAGTAGTCGTCAGAATTACATCAGAGTAAGAGAAGCATTTTGCCTCAAGGCTTTCTTTAGAAATTAGACATATCACTTTTAAATATGCCCACTAGCATTTTAGTGTACCTTTGAGATGTTTCTGCTCTTGTATGGCATCTCAAAAGCAGAGGAAGAAGAAAATGCAGTTCTTCAACATCTAGACTGTAGGAGGAGAGGAGGAGGCTGGTGTCCCCAAGGAAATGGTTCAGGGCTAATGTATGGATTCACTCTGTATTTAAAACTTTCTAATAAGACTCTCACAATAAAGGCTCCTAAATCTTCATGCTTTCTGATTGATAAAGCAGGGCCATCTCTAGGCAGAAGGAGCGCAGCAGCAAATATGCTTTAAATTAAAGCATGAGCAAGATGTGACCCAAATATCTGTGTGGCAGTGTACAGGTAGCATTTCTTGTCCAAGCCTCAGGGAATTCACCAGGCACTGTTCAAACACTGCTGCTCCAGCACTATCCAGAGGTCTCAGAACAAAAAGACACATAGTGATCAAAGTCACATTTTCATGTATTTTTTGCTCAGTGCCTCTCATTGTAGTGCTGAGCCAGACAGACAAAATGGACCAAGCAGAAGAAGCTAAAATTGCAGTTACAGCTGATGGTGCTTAAATGTGTAAATGTCACCATTATATGGCTTCAACTTTTTAAAAATAAGTTTCCCATAATTATTTCAAGATTTTGGCTTAATTCCAGTGGAAGCTTTAATGGGACTCATTCTGACAAGATATAGGATATTGTCCCAATAGAGTCTCATTTGGATATGGGCCACCTGCAATTACCAATGAGCAGAGCTGTGCAAGATTAAAAGCACAGGCAGTATAATTTCTACCTTGTGTCCCAGGCTCTGTGGATTTGTTACTCATCCAGCCTGTCCATCTGGGGAGCAAACAGCATGTACTCCTTGATGAGAAACTCTGGCCAACCGACCAGCTGTGAAAAAAATAGATTACTCTTGTCATTTTTTTCTCCTAGGTAATTTGCTGGGAGTAAAAATATAATTTTTTGAAGGTTTGCAGTTAAAAGAAGATCCAAGGGATGGGTCTTATTTATATTTAAATTCCACCACACTTTTATTTGCTAAATGCAATTTTGAAGATATATTGCTGATGAAACAGTTTTCCCTGTCATTTGGGACACTGGAAAAGTGAGCTTCTATTATTCAGAGTATTGCCAAAAACACAATTGCTGTTAAAGGGAAAAGTTCCTTATAAATGCACTACTGCACTCCACGAGAGAAAGAAGACATTATTAAAAAGGTATTAAGAAAACCATAGGAAAAAAAATCATATGTTCCTGCTGCACCCAGGAAACTGAACAGACAGATCTTTTCTTATTCAAGAGTGTTTTGTGCAAAATTCCGTGGTTGTTCTGAAATTGTAAGTTAAGAACAAATCGGTGACCTAGAACTGCTTTTAAAAGGCAGATTGCAAGTGACAGACTAAATGGGATTATAATACGAAAATTATACTTTTTAGCTTAAGCTCCACTGCAGTTGCAGGTCTATCAGACAGCTGCTCACACATCAGGCTCACTAACAGATTCACTGCTTGAGCTTAAGAAGCAGAGGGTTTTGCTATAGCTTCTCCAATTTTCTCTAGAAAACATCACAAGAGGGTGCAAGAAAACCCACCTTTCCTGCAACAGAGTGAGAAACCAAGTAGGTCCAGATAGCATTTTGGTTTTTAAATCTATTCAAGCAATTTCTGCTCTGTGCTTCTTAGACCTTTTTTCTGATAAGCCAAAAGTACTTAGATATGCATGTAAGACTACTGGTCTTAAAATCTTTTTCACATATTTTCCTGACTACCAACTGATTTTAGGAAGTTATTGGTGATTAGCACAACAGCAGGACTTACTACTCAGCACCTGTCCTAAACCATACCAACCAGTTGTAGATTTAGGTGTATCAGTGCAGCAATCACCTTTTCAGGGACACCAGTTCTGTGGGAGTAAATCATGTCAGAGTTTCAAGAGCAGTGAGCATAGTATGACCCTAAACTAAATCATGAGAAGTAAAATGCTTTATATCATCCTGTCTTTCCCCATCACCTGCCAGTTCTAAAATTAAAAAAGTAAATCTTATTACTTTTTTTTATTCCTAAAAGAATATAAAAATGGCAGAAAAGTACTCTGAAATAAGGCAAATACTGTTCTCCTTTATGATTCCCTCATTATCTTTGTTCCTCGTGATATAAATATCTTTCCTTTCCATGCATACTGCACTTTCAGTACTAGGTAACAGGAAGAGATGGATCTCAGCAATTACAAAGAGGGAAAAGTCACAACAGGAGAATCAGTGCTTGCTGTGTGTAATGCAGCAATTGCTAACCTGACCTGACTGGCAGAGGTCATGCACAAGGTATAACTCCAACGCTATCTGATGCCTCTGACTGTAAACACCAAACTCCCCCAGATAACTGAGAGCTGGTGAGAACATCATCTTCAATGTTAAAAGGAGAGAGAAGAACAGATGTGTTCCCCCAGTTGCGAAAATTCTCTGCTAACAGCTGAGCTGTCAAAAGGAGATGATGGCAGGGAACCTGCACTACAAGCAACTGTACAGACTACTTACTCCTATGATGTCAAAGACAGAATATCTCTGTGGACAGCACTTATCCAGCACATGCAGCACTAAAACACAGACACGTGCTTTAGCAGAGGTGACCTCAAGAAATTAAACCATTTCCCATTCTCGTATTCAAAATTTGATCTAAGGAAACAAGAAAAACATGCCAAAAAAGTAAAAATTCCTATCTGTCCTTAATCATTTGTATATTTCAATTTATCATAAAGGAAAACAATAACAACTAAATTCTTGGTGGGTTATGAGTACAGAGTGAGACAGACGGACCTGTTCACCTTGTAAGACTCACCCAGTCTTGACCCAAGTAACCTTTCAGTAGAGATACCGATGAAAAACACCTACCAATGACTTAGCATAAACCAGTGGTAAAAATTCTATCATTTTCAAACGCTTTTCACCCCAAACAGTTGCCACATTCTTCTAGTTTTCCATGTAGGTATGTATAAAAGCAGCATGGATGTACACAAAGATACGCATTGAAGTAGTCAAGTTCAATATTTGGCCTTTCTTTCTTACATATTAATAAGTGGTCACTCCAGTGGAAGTCAATCCAAATAACAGTTCATGAGAATTTTATTAAAAAAGACCATATATGTCAAAAAAGATATTTTTTTGTATCCTGAAGCACCAAAATTCACAAACCTGGTCATTTAATTATAGAGAAATATATTCTACAATACACACAGAGGGATAAATATTTGAAATATATATGCATAGATGATTTATATGTATTTCCTACCCAATATTTCAAGTGTATCCTAAACAATGATTTACTATAAATAGATGGCAGACCATTTCCCATTCATGATATAGGCAGCTATGGTGAACACTATAAAACACTGACTTAATACACTTTTGTTTTCTTTTGACTGCACTGAAATCTACCTAGTAGTGAATATCTCCACCACAAAGAGGGTCTGACACTGAATTAGGAGCCATTTAAGCCTGAAAAATTAATCTTTATCAGACCTGTGCACTGAACTAAGTTTCACATAACGAAGGCAACACAATTCAACTGCGCAAGGCTGTGTTTTAAGTAAAATGGACAGAAGGCAACATGCCCAAAACCTGCAGTGTTCTACTGCTACATGAGATGAAGAGATATTTAGCCAAATATTCTGCTGGCATATGCCCATTGACTTGGAGTCAAAGCAGTCAGACCAGTACAGAAGCTGCTAACAATTAACCATACTCATACACACAAAAATGCATTGACATGAATCCACACACATACACAAGCTTATTCCTCGTGTAGTTTCCAGATTAGTTGTCTTGTGGGTACAAAAAGATACATGCTCATATTTTATACAGTACATTTGAAGTCTGAGCTACAAAAAGACTTCTGCATGTAAACGTATGGGTACATTTCCTCCGAGTGGAGAGGTATGTCAGGAGAATATGATTTCACAGTCAGATCTGTAGCAACCACCCCCGAGATAACCCCAGAGGCAGTTCCATGGCCAGCTGTTCGGAGTTCACAAAGAATTCAGGCAGTAAGCCAGAGTCAAGCCCAGATGCTGTTATTGGGAACTTTCCAAAGCTTAACATCTGTATCCTGCTTCTGCCAAATGCCCCATCTGCCTGCGAGGTGATAAATTCCACCTCTCAGAGGACAAGTAGCAAGAGAAGACAGCAGGGAAAGGGACCACCAAAGGCACCAAATCGATACAAGAGACAGGTAACACTTGGTTGGAATTTAAGAAAGTGTTTTCTCAGTATTGCCCTGTTCCACATTCCTTCCACAGAAGGCTCAAAGTACTCCTTTTCCACGGTTTTCAGCTACTGAATCATTACATACCCAGGATACCTAAAGCAGCAAGGCATGTGGCAGGAGTGCAAGGGCAACACAAATGGTTTGTGGGTTCTGGTCCCCTCCCAAGATAGAAATTGCTCAGGTAAGTTTAAAGAGTGTAAGGATTTAAAAACAGTCACAACATAGAAGCACCACTATATGTATCTGCCCAGAGGCAGGACTGTCCTTGAGAAGGGTTGTAGGTTTTAAAAAGAAAGAGGATTAATTATGTTCAGGGGACATAATTAGTACTGCTAGACTAAAAACATATTCCTTTATGCTCATGAACAGCAGGGAGGAAGAGAAAACTGCACAAGAACAAAACATGTATCAACTAGTGGGGCAAGATGTCATATTTTTGCAACTGAGGACAGTGTCAGAGCAGTCAAAGAGGAAGAATTCAGTTCATGAGAAGTCAAAAAGGACATTCTGTATCCGGAACTGTAAAACAAGGAGAGATTAAAAGAAACCCCAAACACTGTGGAAGTGGTTTTATGTGCTTTAGGGTTTCTATTGCACCCCTTTTGGGCACCTTCTCTTTCAAAACTAGCAGTAGCTCAAAACCCTCTGAATTTCACAGAACTGTGAGCTCTTCTCTCACACTGAACTGCAGAAAACTCAGCTTGGGGTGGGACCCTCAATGAAAAGAACTTCTCTGAAAAAAATCCATAGCATTATATAGCTCAAAGCCTTTGTAACATCACTGTTCTTAACAGCACTGGTTTGTACACCGCCCTAGAAAAATGCAATTATTTTTCAATAGGGCTAAGCATTTGAGGAAAGCTTACATCCCATCTACGCTTAAAACAGAATTAAGGGCCAAACTAGAAAACTACAGAGCTGCAGCACAGGCAAAGATACGAAGCTCAGTGATAAGGCAAAGAACAGAAGACTATTCGGACAGGCTGCACAGCAAATAGTCCAAGAGGATTTCTAAAGGGGAGGTCATGCTCAGCAAGCTTTTGTGAGCACAACAATGAAAAACTGTTGGGACTGAAGCTAGAAATACAAGGCACTTGGCTTCAGGAATGCTTTTTAGACAGCATTTTATAACACTAGTATATAAAGATTAATAAGTATAGCAATGATAGGACAATTCATAGAGAGGAAACAAGCTCAGTACCACATCTAAGGTCAGTGATTAGCAATAGATGGGTTCAATTTGGAAAGAAGAGGGAAAAGTGACTTGTGTTGCAATCTGGCTTTGTGCAGGACCCAATTAATAAATAGGGCACAACAGCACTGTGGAGAAAGCAACTGAACTTTCTGCCTGTACATTCATAGTTGGCCGAAGCCTTTATCAATCCTGGAAAAGCAACACAAAAAAACCTATATATTAAAAAAAAAAAAAGGTAACTTGCAAGCCAATGACTTACACATAATGATAATTTAATATTAATCACAGAGAACATAATACTACTTAGAGGCCAATCAAGTTGTTAACCCTTTGTATAAGGTACCATGTAAAGGGATCTGCTCCAAAGGCCTTACAGCTATGAGACAAGATAGAAAATACATGATACAGTGGGTTCAACATTTCAAGAAGATAAAAGCCTAATAGCAAACATGCTAAAGCATCCACAGTGAAAATGGTTCTGAGAACAAAGACAAACAAGAACTGGAAAGCAAACAACAGGGGTCTGGCAGTGAGAAGGAACCAAGGCTGACAATAAGGAAGCCAAGGAAACCTCCTTAGAAAGTCCTGCAAAAAGGGTAAAAAAGACACTAAAGACAGGATGTAGAACAACAAAAGGAAATACGTACAGGTAGATATAGGCATGTATACACATAAGCACATGTGTATTGACCTATACAAACAGATACAAAGGATAAGACTTTCCTGGAGACTGAAGCAGAGCTGTGGGCCAGGACAACGCAGAGGAAGCAAGAGTACAACTGGACTTTCAGAACAGAATTGTGGCTTTTACTGTTGCTTTTTACTATTTAGTACAGCTAGATTTCCTCAAGTCCTTTTTGGTTTGGGGAACTATTATAGGAGATTTTTGGTCCTGCTAGAGTGACCTGTGCTATTTTCCAGTGTTGAAAGCCAAAGACTTATGTACATTAGCAAAAAGTCAAAATACAAGACGGCAAGAGTGCAGCATGTTGCTAAAAAGCAGAGTTGCTTACTGGAATAGATGGAATGCATTTCTGCAAAGGACTGGGCACCATTTTGATTTAACAGAAGAGCAACGCTGCATTTCTGTCTATAAGCCAGTGTAAGATTAATGCCTTCTGATGTGAGACTACTGCACACCAGAGAGAACTGACTGACAGAAGCATTAACTAACATTTGTAACATGATGGTTTTACAATCAGTAGCTTCATATCTTTTTAACCAGGGGCTCCTATAAAGCAGTAGGCAACACCACATGTCACTTTAATAAACCTCTAAAAGCTAAATTCCAAATCCAGCTGTTTGTGCACACAGGTATACATCCATGTACATGTGCACATACATGTGAATTCCATGAAATCTCTTTTAAGATGAGTGCTTATAATTGCTGGTACAGAATTGCACAAGCTGAGAATTGTTCCTTTTTAAAGGAAACAAACAGCATTGTGGAATTAGGGGGTTTCCAAATTTTAGGGAGATTATCTGTGGTCCTAGAGGTACTCCTGAGAACTCCAGTTTATTTATGTCATTTTATATCGTGGCACATTAGGTTGGTACAAAAATCCTACCTCATTGCCAACCAGTAGTCATGTCCATTTACATCAAACTCAAATATGGCTTACAAGGGGGAAGCCCAAATTCCAGCTTTAATTTGTCCTTTACTACAAAACTGAAATTGAGTAATTTTGGGGTTAGAGATAAAAGAGAACAATATGCTTGTAGACTTAGGATCAATTCTAAACAAAAGCAAAGTGAAGAACCAAATTAGTATTCTGAAGCCTGTGGTGAACTCTACTGAGTTGGAGACTTCTCATTTATCCATTTGCAAAATTTAAGACATGTCCCCAGCTTCAGCAAGACTAAAATCAAAACTATTTCTACTTTTCCTCATCACTAATGCAGATTAATTCATTAAGAACTAAGCAAAGACCATCAATCTAGCTTCCAGGTAATCAATAATAAAGTCCTATAGGTTCAGACTGACCCATCTCTATTTTCAGTGGGAAACAATTAGCAGGTTGAGTGTTATTAGAGTATATTGGACCAATTCCGATAGAGATGTAATGAATGGAATTAAACTGATTTAATTAACACCTGCATATTGAAAGACATACAGAACAGGTCTGGCAAGAAACCTACAAGAAATGTGATCCCAATCTGAATCTTCTCTTCAAGCTGCTCTGTGGAAAAAGACAGCCATGCTCTCCTGACTAAGTCTGTGTTTCAGCCAGATAATTTTGGTTTGTAGTTAATTTCTCATTCACATCCAGTTGTCATCTTCTTTTGATTGCACACAAATAATAAAGCAGAAGTTAAAAAAAAATAAAAATAAAGAAGGATCATTTGACAGCAAAACATTCATTCTCCTTTAACTCAAGCAGCTACCTCGTATCTCCAGGTTCCAGCAGACTACTGGAAGGACTGATAACCAGCCTGCAAATAATTTCTATGCCTTGTTAAATATAGGGTGTTCCTCATGTGTGCAAAAGAATCTCTGTTTCATCATCCTGTTTCTCCTTAAGACTTTTCTACTTTCTACTGCTGCTTTTATGTTTCATTTAGGCTAGGGAGAAAATATTAACAGATCTCTGTTCATCTTTTCTCTACAGCCACAGTTTAGAAGTGCAATAGAGCAGATAATGTGTTTGACCCTGTGGGAGTGGTGGGAGCCTCAGGGTACCAAGCTCTTGTGCTCTCTTCCTTTCTTTGGGATCCTCCAAGTGATGGGCAGAGGCTTATGAGGAGATAAAAAGATTCCTTTTTGGTTGCTGTTGAAATTAACTGATCAGACTGTCATCTGTAGGGTCCTGCTCTTCCTTTTCTTGTATTCTCCCTGCTGTGGGAATGAAACTGTAAAGAGAACAAAAGTGCCACTCAATTCAACTAAAAGGAGTTCTCTGAAATGGCAAGCTGTTAATGTACATACTAAAGATCATCTCCCATTGTGCTTGTCAACTAGTTTGCCAATCATTTGAGCTAACATCATCTTTTTGCTTTATCTTAACAGTCCATGAGTTGCCACAACAAGTCTGGAAAAAAAAGAACAACTTTAAATGCTTCTTCAGATCATTGATGACATGTTAAACTTGGGTCAATAAAAGTTAAGTACACATTCCTATCCATTTCAAGTCAGCAAGATATGGATATTTGGGAAAAAAGCTTTGAAGAATTCAGAAAAAATCCATTTACAAAAGAACAGCTAAGGAAGTCTTTTGATGTTTGCATCAGGGATAGTCCCATTGTGAGCAATACCTGTGATGCTACTGCAGTAGAAGAGAAGCCTAAGGACAACATTCCAAATATCTCATTTTGATCAGTTGGACCAAAAAGCAAATTTATGACACATCCACTGCAAAACAAAGTTATACAAGAGGGACAGACTAGTTCTCCCATATGAAAAAGAAGCAGACAAATGTCACAAATCAAAAGACTCTCAGTGTTGTGTGAGGGTTGTCATCTTCACATGAAACTCCTAAAAGAACAAAGTCCTGGCCTTGTGTTAGGGTATGTAGGCAGGACTCAACACTTCATTGGCTATCATGGAAAACTGTTTGGATTGGAAATCTTTTGGTTGAGCCAGTAGTGACTCAAGGAGATTCTTATGATGGAGAAGTAGTTTCAGGGTGGAAAAATAAGTCTGCAGGAAAAGGGCAGGAGGTAAGAAGGAACAAGAAAAAAAGCAGCTGATGAGCTAGATCTCCATGAAAAAAAAGTAATTGCTTTTTTTTTATTTTTTTTTTTAAATCTCAAGATCACCATTAGAAATTCATGCTTCCCATGCAAAGGTGCAATCCAGCATAAATTTAGTGAAGACCGTGGTCAGATCAATATTCATTTAGATTGTAAAAAGTGTCATGGCCCAAAAAGCTCTAAAATTACACCTGCTATCAACAGAGCAAAGAACATTTGAAGCCTCTTAAATTACATTGTCTAGTACCTGATAGCAAAGATGTTTATAAGAGCAATCTCCAATGTCTGGGAATTTCTGCTATCTTTATGTTAAATTTGGCAGATGAGCTACAATACTTGAACATGTGCATGCACATTGTTTGCACAAACAGCTTTCAAACCAAGGGAATTTTAGGACACTGAAAATTCTCTATTTCCTTCTTCCTATGCACATGCACTGCATAGGAAGCAGTGCACTGCACATGCACTGGAAAAGCAGACACGCAAAAACTTTGAAAACACTGGGACTCCTTTGTAACTAAGGCAGAAGTTTTCTACTCAGAGTTACTCTGAGCTCTTTAGAGAACACCTTACTTTAAATTATCTCTTCTTCCTTTCATCAAGATCATTAATTGCATGTGTATTTGCAGTGCTATCTGCGACAGGTGTCACATATCTTTGGCCAACTCATTTGATTAATTGCCTCCAAAGCCTGTCTCTGGCTAGGGGGCATGCCACCTTTTACTACAATCCCTGCCAGTCACCAGCAATTTATTTGTCACATGTACATACACAGCCCTAGCTAAGAACAGCAAGGATCCATGTTACCATGCCCATCTCATTCAATTAATTGCTTCAGTGGCAAGCCCCTGGCCAGGACAAATTTGGGTAACTGTAGTGTTAAATCACCCATACAAACATTTTCCATATATATACTAAATCCATTTACTGGATTTACCACTCACCCATTTTCTGTCACCATATACCCCAGTCCTTGCCACTCATTTGAAGGTTAAATATCACATGCACAAGCTTGGCTCCAGCTGCTGATCTCAGACTCTGCTTGCCCTTTGCTCCATGTTCTGGAGCTGGAATATGCTGGGTGAGATGCTGTTCTTCCCAGATGCAAATATATTATATTAGGCAGCAAGTGTCAGCATTAAGAAGCCAGATGATGTAGGAGTCACATAACATCAAATTCATATTTTGTGGAACTTACCTATACCCCTGGTTGTTTCACAATGCCCAGAGAGCTGCAGTTTGCACCAGGTATGCAACAACCAGGAACTTAGACTTGGACACTCTGAAGAGGATACAACAGTCAGGAAGGGGAGCTCCAGATTTCCCAGCTCAATAAATAGCATGTGTCATTCAGGCCAACAAAAGCATTAGGTTGGGATATACACATCCATGGGCTTTGATGAAGAATATTATAATTGCAATTGTGACCAATGCCCATGCAATGTGAATCAGGCACGGGTATGAGGAGAGGGAGAGAATATACAGCTGCAAGTTCACAAATACAGAAAATATTGATCCCTTCAGCAGAGCCCAAACTTTACAAAATCAATGGAAGATCTGAAACTGTCATTACCTAAAGCAGGACTCCATCTTAGTCTGGCACTTGTAACTGATTTTTCAAACTCAGAATTGCAACTGGTACACAACACTTTTAATTTCTTCATAGTAATGATTAATCACCAAACTCTCCCTCCCTCCAAAGTTACCCAGTAATGAAAAAACCTCATGAAAACAGGAATATAAATGTGTCTGATAAACAATTCAGCCTAAGTGCCAATGATTATGGGTTCATAATAGTCATGGTTTAACTCCAGCCAGCAACCAAGCACAAAACAGCCACTCGCTCACTCCCCCACCAGTGGGATTGGGGAGAGAATAGGAAGGCTAAAAGCTGGCAAACTATGGATTGAGGTAAAGACAGTTTAATAGGGAAAGCACAAGCTGTGCACACAAACAAAACAAAACAAGGAATTAATTCACTGCTTCCCATGGGCAGGCAGGTGTTCAGCCACCTCCAGGAAAGCAGGGCCCCGTCATGTGTAATGGATACTTGGGAAGACAAATGCCATCACTCCAAGTGTCCCCCTATTCAATCTCTACAATAAAAGTGAGTCAAAACCATCTTAAGTATTAGTGGAAGTCATTTATGGGGCCGGAAGTAAGAATTCAGAAAAGAAACAATACTGGGAAAATCCTGCTGGTCTGACACGGGCGAGTTGGTGCTGTAACACGAACAGAGGCAGCTGCTACCTCTGAATCCTTCATATGTGACAGTTACACTCTGCATCTCATCAGTCATGAAAGCACACATGCTACCCTCAGAGTGAATCAGAAGCTACATGGCGAGCAGTTATCCTCCAGGTTCACAAAATTACACAAAAGGTCAAATATACCCTGGCCATTCCTCATGTAAGAGTCACCCACACAGCCATGCGTTCACAGCAGATTTATACACCAGTTAAGCAACTGCTGTTCATTCTGGATGCAGGACCATGCTCAGAGTAACTACTGCAGTACAGCTGTATGCATTGGGAATGATACTATGATTTCTCTGGATATTGGCCACATTTATGGAGCCTTATTTATCGATCTTGCAAAGGTTTCTGATACAGTTGACCGCACATTTTTGTTACAGCAATTTAAGCGTGACACAGATTTTACTGTAGCTTGGTTTAACAGCAATATAATTGGTCACTGGGTATTATGAGGAAGCTGGCATTGCAACAGTTCTGCTGTGTCTGTGCTTCAAAGTAAGGACATCCTATCCCCCCAGATTGTTGGCCTGGCATCTTTTCCGAGTATGGCATATTCACTCACCACAACCTGCATGATTCCACTGAGAAGTTAGTGACAAACACTCACTTGTATTCTTCAATGGAACTTGTCCACAGCTTGCAGCCTGGGCAGATGAATAATTTTAAATACCTTCTTTGCTCCTCAAATTCCGACACACCTCAGGACTTGGGAGCCCCCAACATTATCTTCCAAGCTTTCCCCAAATGCCAAGATTGCCCAGTGTTTAGTTTCACTGTCTCTAACCCTCATCCTAGCATACATCTAATTCTCAGGCTTGCAGGAGGATATGTAAAATCCCTTACGATCTTCAGTAAGTGCTTTCACTTCAGCTGACAGTAGTTTATGTTAGTATATATGTTGTTTTTTAAAAAGTACAAATACCAAGAGGAAGAGTTAATTCTGGGAAAAGAAGCACTTTCTGCTTTATTTACCATGCTTCTCATCTACTTCCCAAAGCAGAGTAATACACAGGAGAATCTCAGCTACAGAAAATCTGCATAGCATGACATGAGTTCCTAGGTAACACAGCAGAAGGCTGGCAAGATGCACACAGAGGGGAGAAGCCATGGCAGGACCAGTACAACTCCAGCATCCCATGATGGGAAAGCAATGAAGTCACCACTGCTGGAATCATAAAACACCAGAGGTCTTACCAAAGAACAGGGTTTGAACCCACTACTCAGTATGGAAATGGAAGAGAAGGAGCAAATCTATGAATGTCTCTGGGCAGGCCCTTTATCCGCAAAGCACAGCAAGCAAAAGCAGCCCTTTACTTTCCTCAGTACCCAGCTCAACATTTGAAAAATTATTGTAAACAGCTCTTTCATTTCAGGGGCTGATCATCTCCCAGAGTTAATGAATTTATCTTTCTCCCAGTTGAGCAGATGTACTTGAGTTCTTCAGATTTCTCCACTTCCAGCCCTAAAGCGTCAGAGATCATCTGTAATACGTAGGATGGTGTGAAGAGAATTTTCTTCCTAAGGCACTCACATGTTCCTGGGTGCTGTGGGCACAGGTGGGAGGGATACCCCTCCTTCTCTGCCTGTGACACACATCTGCTTCTTCTAAAGGCTAAATACTTCAGTCTAACTAAAAGCACAGGGCTGACAGTGCAGACACATCAGTGAAAGGTAACAATCTCTGTTATACAAAATTTACTTAATATATAAGAGCATACAGTGCCCTCATAGCACCTTTAACTCTGTGATGACAGTATCTTATTAAGTATGCATAGCAGATTAAACTTGAGGTTCAGCAAGAAATACCATGTCATCTCTAAACTGAGTAGTTAACTCACCTTTTCCTGCAGAAAAAAAATAAATTGAACTTTGAATACTCTATGGCACTCCAAGATTATGGCTCCCTCAAAATTCTGTAGCAGAAGCAATGAAACATCCAAAGAACCCTTCATTAGAAGGAGAAAGCAGAAGACATTTCTCCACAAAGCCAAGAGTACAGGGAGATGGTCTCTCTTATCCCAACAGATCCTGGAATCCATAGCACAGTTCCATGATAGAACTTCGGACACGGTCATATGTGTTACAACACGCACACATGTGGCCAGGAGCTCCTACAACCTTACATGTGTTTTTTCCCCAGGGAAACAGCCACCTAACTGATCCCACACCTCCAAGAAAATTGTTGCATTTTTCCACTCTACAGTATGTTTTGTTTCTATTCCAGTTCATGCAGGGTGATATTTCCATACTTTATGCGAAACAGCGGAGCTGATCTCCCTTTGACATTCTGATTAAAGGTACTGGAAAGCATTCCCTGTACACTTACACACAAAATGGCTTCAGTCCCATTCCAAATTATATGCACTTACTGAAATGGGATCCAAAAATGGATAGAACTTCAGATCACACATTTATATTAATTTTAATGTTCTCAAGATTAGTCAGAATTTTTTAAGCAAATCATTCATTTACTTGAATCTCTGTTTCACATTAGAGAGGATGGTTGTACTGAGATTTTAAATCAATTTTGGAGTCCTTTCCTACTGAGGATTAAGCTTGATGATTAAAAGGACTTCATGTTAATTTCAATAAAATTTTGCTTTCCCTTTCATTTACTATTTTATCAATTCAGTAGGAGAATTTTGCAGTCTCAGAGCTCAGCTCTTGAGGTCTAACACAACAGCTTCTTGGTAGGCTGTTCTTCCTCTCTTTCACACTGACTATGATAGAGGTCTTTAGCAATGGTCTCTCTCCCCTTTGACACTGACCTGCTGGAAGACTCCTAATGTCCTCCTCACACCCCACTGTTCTCACTAAATGTACTTTGACAAAAGATCAGAAAGGTGAGTGACCAGCACATCCCCGTCACTACTGTGGGTCACCCCCATGGCTGCTAAAAAGAGCAAATACAAATCACGGTCTGTGAGCAAAAGGCCAAGAATATCTCACAGGCAGCACTGTGGTGCCTTTAGAAAGCTTCCCTCACAATTATGAAAATCCCAGAAACCGCTAAACAACATAGAGAACAACAAACCAACAGTAATTTTAGCCCCAAGCTACAGTCTGTGTTATGAGAGCCCTGGAAGCCCCAACCTAAAAATCACGCACGAAAGGGTAGGAAAAGGCTCCAGGGTCATCAAATCCATTCCCTGTCCCAAGGTAACAACAACATGCCTGGCTGTTCCTCTGAAGTATTTGTCTTGCCTGTTCAATAACTCTGCACC
Source organism: Manacus candei (assembly GCF_025592945.1). Taxonomy (NCBI): domain Eukaryota; kingdom Metazoa; phylum Chordata; class Aves; order Passeriformes; family Pipridae; genus Manacus; species Manacus candei. Next base: position 8,963,157 of record NW_026138073.1, read on the forward strand.
CCTCGGTCTGGATCTGCACAGCTGAAAAAGATCCATGTCGGTGTCATCAGGAGTTCCTCCAGCAAGGAACAGTCTCTCAGTACTCACACTCCCAGTACTCCATCCCAGGGTGTCATGGGCTCAGCTGGGACCTCTGTTCCCTATTCTCATGCAATGAATCTGAACAAAAGCAAAATGAGCAGTGATTGCTTTTGACAGAATAGAGGATTTTTCTCTACATCGTGGTAATAGTAATTTTCCACCTATTTTCTTGGCAATTTGCTTAAAGATTAGATTTTGCTAATTGTAAGAGAAATACAACCACCCAAAATTTCATTTAATTTTTCCCATTAAAAAAAAAAATCCTTTCAATGAAAACTGATGGATTTGCAAATAGTCTTTGTCACTGTAAGTTACATTTTCACCAAGTACACCTACAAAGTGCATAAAATATTGTCCAATTTCAAACCTGATACCAGCTTTGCAGACAAAGTACTCAAGGTCAAGCTAGAGGTCAAATAGCTCTCAACAAATGGTGAGGGTTGAAAACACATTCTTAGCCTCATGATCACCTCCACAGCACCTTATTCCTGTGCCACCTCGTCCCTCTTGGCTCTGTACTTGTATTAAGAAAAGCTACATACTGACATCACCTACATCCTGTCCACGGCTATTTTAAACACTTCAAATCTGTTGCAAGTCTCTTCCTCATCCCTTTTTAAAGCAAATCTATCAAAGAAATAAGTCCTTTTCTCTGTGTAGAACATGGAATTTTTCCCCTCAGGAGATGGTAAATTTAAGACCCAACACTTAATGATTGAGCAGAGCCAGAAGAAGGAAATGTTCAGTGGCAAAAAGGGAAGAATTTCAACTTTTTATTCCAAGAAGCACAGCATTTGCTTCTTCTGTAAGTGTTCCCAAGAAAAGTGTGCCTAGAAAAAAGATCTGAAATCATTTTTAAGGAGTTTTATTCTCCCACTGAGTCCTGTGCATTTGGAGTCATGCCAGCACTACTGAAGGATTCCAGTGGATTCCAGTCATTCGTTCTTCACCACACATATTTCAAATTCATCAAACAGAAGTGGTTTGCTCTTTCTGCTTCCAATGAAGACCACCAAGCAACATAAGAAATGCTTTTGCTCATAGGATGAGGACAGGTTTTATCCTTGTAAATAGTTTCTTTAGCTTTGCTATTTCAGGTCATGGAACACCTGTGCTCACCTTTCTTCCCAGAGTGTAGTTTTATTGGTATCTCAGAAGCAAGAGCACTTGGGGTTCAGCCTTTGGTTTCCCAGGTTTTACCCAAGGTCTTCTCAACACACTTCTCCTGCCAAGGGAACAGCTCCCTCCAAGGCACTGAAACAAGCTGCCCAGAGAAGCTGTGGCTGCCCCATCCTGGCAGTGTTCAATGTCAGGTTGGATGGAACTTTGAGCAAGCTTGTCTAGTGCAAGGTGCCCCTGCTTGTTGCAGGGGCTTGGAACTAAAAGATCTTTAAGGCACTTCCAACTCAAACCGTTCTATGGTTCCTAATCCTCACCCACAGCAAATAGGCAGAAGCTGCCAAGGGTTAACAACCTCATGTACCCTTAGAAAATTCTCCTCACAATTAAATCTGGAGGATGCCATGCTATAATCTACTACTCAGTCCTACTCTCCACTTCTCACTCAGGCTGAAAAAAGGGTACAGAAACTCTGTTGCCCTATTCTTTAGATAAGCAATGATTCTCATATTGCTGTCAGCAGTTAGATTAACATGGTTACTGCTCAGTACAGAGTCCAGAACTCGTTATGAGAGATATTTAGACAAATGGTTTGTCTAAGGAACTCACTGGAATGAGTCTGGGTCTAAAAGAAAATAGCTTAACATGCCAATGTGACTATTAAATGCACAGAAGCTTAAGGCTTCCTTGCAGTTGTGAATGCAGAGCTGGTAGAGACCATTTTTATTATAACCAATATATCGAAATCCTTTGTGTTCATTTAGGGTTTTGAGCTGAGCCCAAGCTGAAGCCAACAGTATCTGTTTCATGATACACTGTTCTTAAGATGCCTCTGAAGCTTTTATCAGATATTTCAGCACACAGGTATTGAGCACAGGTGACAAAATACAAGAGCACTTCCATCTCTGTCTGCATTCCTTGATGGAAGAAAACAGGTTCTCTGTTCTGTGCCACTGCTGCCATCCAGAGCCAGTATGAATGGCTGTTTTTTGGAAGTCTGACTCCAGCAGGAGGATATCTGCTAGAAATTCATGCTGCAGTACTGCTAGGTTTTATTTGCTGCATTTGCAATGCCATCCTTTTTCCCCTTTAAACAAATTGACTGTTAGAGAACATCACAGAGTGAAAACAGCTACAGGAATGCTGGCACTTTGAATGTTATGCTGGAGGATGGGAAATTTGTACCTTTTGATGGAACAAAGTCATTGGCTTTACTTTGCTGTCGCATTTTGTTAAGCATGTGTCCAGTTTCATTTACATGGCTGTTAACATCCCTTTTTTCCTTGCTTAGAAACACTGAGGCCAATACCACAGAGCTCACACTGGAAATAGAAACACGAGAATGCATTGCTCTGTATCTGTACATTCACTATCCTAATGTCAGTGCCAGGGGCAGCAAGAAGAAAAATACTGGTGCATTTTACCTATGATAGCCACTTAAGGTTTCACATTTCTGATTTTGATGCCCAAAATATGTAGATTTAGTTTTCTAATTAAACAAAACTGTATTTGCCGTGTGCTGAGAGCTTTTTTTTTTGGTGGTGGTGTTCTTCATATGGATGTAGGGATGTGGAAAAGGGGAGGTATGCATCCTGAATTTTACTGCTGGATTTTTTCCATGAGTCCTGTCCACATTCTATTCTCTTCTACTTTCCCAATTAAGACAGCTTCACAGCAAGCTCTTCAGCATAGCATTTTCTGCCAACTCATGTCAGAAGCACACAGTATGTTACAGTTTTACATGTCAGATTTAGTTCCCAAAGATGTGAGGGAACTTGTGACCAGAGTGGACACCGGTCTTGGCCTCTGCCAAACTGAGCATGTAGCAGAGGATGGTCACCTGAGCAAGATGGTTATCAAACAAACCAGTCCCTGCAGGGTAACGCTGCACCAGGTAGTAAAGGGTTAAGGCAAGGGCACGAATAGAATTTAAACACAACAGAAAGGTCTTTCCATATGTGATATGATGCAAAAAACAGCCTGGTAACATGAAAGTGGTGCAGGACTGCATAGCTCAAGCTCACCAGTATCTGACATCACATAGGAGTTTTCTTCAGAGCAGGAGCTCCTTTCAACTAGACTCTCATTGTCCTGCATCAGCATTCCATTAAAATTACCAGGAACATTTAAAGACATATTTAATATTAATAAGGTGGGCAGAATTCAGCTCATAATGGTTTTGATAAAAGTTAAGTGTTCTTAAGCAGCATGGGGGCTGCTGTATCAAACTGCTGAATGCAGTGAAGGCATTTGCTCACTTCCACAAAATGACTGCCTGTCTCTGTCAGTTGAGACTCGTTTGACAGTGCTCTTGGGAGAATCAAATATTTCTAAATTTAGAAATTCAGCAGGGAATCTCTATTTGTTTGCAACTCGAGAACACTGGCACCTTCTAGACAAGTTACTATCAGAAGAGCAGCTCAAACTTGGTTTTGTTTTGGGTTTTTTTTACAGCTCAGTACTAATAATAGTGAAAAATGCATCAGGCCATTTTAACAGCAGACAAACTCATTTTTGGCATAATTTCCAAGGGCTATATTTTGCCTTTGTATTATGATAACACTTATACCAATCTTATGCTCCAAAGGTGAATATTTAATTTAGGATTTTAAACCATGTTGTATCAGGTGTTCTACATGAGAAACAGACAAGGTCTGTGTCTGTGCCTTAATCAAAACTAACTCCATTTCATTAACACTCACATCCCCTTTGAGAAGAAAGGTGTTAGGCTGGGATTCAGCAGGTGGCACTGTTACACATAATTTAATACTTTTTTTCAGGATAGGTATACTTTTTGATTTGGAGATGGATTATGCCTTTGTTAGGTTTTCCAGTGAAGTTTCTTTTTGGAGAGCAGGAAAGAGAGAAAGACAGCCCTTCTAAAGTGTAGGAGGCTCTCTCTCCACTTTAATCTCTCTCACAGGAGTCAGCAGTTGAAGCAGGAATCAAGGTGTACATTGGAAACACTGAGAGATTTGATACATTTAACTTTAAGACCATTTCTGCTTCAGGAGCAAATTGTACATTTAAATAAATCTCATATCACTTTGAATACAGCCATCATCCATATTATTCAGTTTTCAACAGGGAGTCAACTCACAAAAATTCCTGAGGGGCAAAAACTTCACATCAATAATGCTCACAATATTTAGTAGCAGTCATAAAAATTTAAAAAGTTTTGAGTACTTAATGCTGTTTCTTATGCTGAATGTTCCTTTATCATACTGAAATTGGTATGCTCCTCTGTGTGAGCACCAGCAGGTCCACTGGGGTAAATCATAAGAAATCTGGGTATAATACTTGAACTTTACTCTTTTCTGCTGCCCTTGTATTTTTTCTGGGATAACTGCAGTCCAGGCCCTTGGCTTGGTGCCTTCTATCATAACTATTCCCACCACTAGAAGCCCCAAGATGAGATGCATTAACTTGTAGTTCCTCACCAAAGACGAGTAAAGCATTAGGACAAGTCTTCTAGCAGCAAGGAAAACAAATTGTCTACTGTTTTGGCATATCCATCCCTCTCTAGTCTACTCTGAGATCACCAAGCACCTCCAGCAATGTGCACTGCACTATATGAATTCATCTTGAAGGCAGAAAGGTAATCTCTAAGCTCCAGCCTTTCTTTCTTGTATCTCCCTCACTCACCCACTTTCACTGTCAGTCATGACACAGTTACTGGCTGATCTCACTCCACTTCCCACAGCACAGCTGGGTCCAGCTCTGACTGTCCATCAACTCTTCACAATAAGTTCTAAAATGTGACTTCAGTCTCAAAGAACCAATTCTTTATCACCTTTGCTAGTATTGCAAGGTATGAGATTTTTGAATCCATGCAGTTTCGCTATGGTAGCCAACACTTTTGAATCACATCTTGGTTTTGGTGTTGTGTCATTTGTTTTCAGGGTTGGCTTTTTTCCTACCTACTTGCATGGAATTCACTAAACATGAAATGAAGTACCTTTTTCTTTTCTTTTTATTTAAATTATACCTTTCAAATTTAACTGTGCCAACATCAAAAGCTTTGAACTTCCATCTAAGAAGGTTGAGCTGAGCAAACAAAAGATATTGCTGCCTAAGCTTTTGGGGAAAGGTAAGGATGTGGAAGCATCAGCAAAGATTTATGAGAGAGGAGGTTTTTCTATTTTGAGGCAAATCTATACTGAGATTACAACAGCTTTTAAAACAGATGTTTGAACCAGGAAACCACAGGTGGGAAGAGTCAGATGGCATCCTCCCATGAAGGCTACAGGAAATTAGGAGAGAAGATCTATAAAAGGCAGACTTGAAGCAAGGGGCCTTACTGGCAGATGCCATGTGGGGAAAAAAATGGGGAAGTTGTCAAAGAAAAAGGGAATTATTGCATTTTTCCATTTTACTTATGAGCATGCTCACTTCTTTACCGAGAGGATGGTCAAACACCAGAACAGGCTTCCAAGAGAGATGGTTGATGCCCCAACCCCATCAGTGTTTAAGAGGCATTTGGACAAAGGCCTTAAGAATATTCTTTAACTTTTGGTCAGATAAGTTAACAACCCACAATGGAAATGATTTAAATACAATTTGTTCCTGGATACAAGGAGACTGTACTCCCAAAGACATGCTGCTTTGAATTAGCATTTGCCTTTGAATTCATGTCCACTTGTAAAGTTAAGGCTTTGGCACCAAGAAGAGCATCAATGCTATAGAGAAGCTGTCTATTTGGGAATGAATTTTCCATCACCAAGACTCCAGTGACCTTCACAGGACATGGCTGATTTCCATGCCTGCAAGTTACTCTGATAGGAAACTAATATGTGCAATTTGAAAGCAATGTGTAAGCTAAGGAAACCAGCAGAGAAAAAGCTCAGAGACCAGTATCAGATGAGCTCAAAGAGACTTTTAGTATGGCAGGACATGCTGGGCTATTCTCTCTGTAAAACAATACCATCTGCCTTCCCCCTTTAAAAATTAAAATTCAAATGAAAGCATAATTCTGACTGTTTCAGCCTTTATCAAACTCAAATGTTCAGCACAGCATTAAATAGTATGAAATAAGGACTCTTGGAGGACTGTGCATACTGCATGAAAGCATTCATTAAGTCTAAGTTATGGTTACTTCTGCTGTCAAGTCAACAATGCACAATCAGTGGTGGCTAAAATTTTAGGCTGGTATGTTAGAGTAACAAATAGCTTTTGAGTCTATATAAATTCTGTTTCCTGCTAATTAGGACAAATTATATGTCACCATGGAATTAATTTCTTTCTTTGCACTAAACAAAATAACAGGAAGAAACTTTTTGCAGACACAACTTTGTAAAAACTTGTGATTTTTGCTAGAAACAGCACTTCTGTTTTCAGCACTTTGGTTCAGCATAAGTATATACAAAGATGAGGCAAAGACTAAAAGATTTGAATTCAAATACATCCAGACTTTTGAGAGAAAGAACAAAAATAAATTGACAATTACACCTATGCATGATTCTGCAAGTGTCCCATGTTGTTGCAAAGATAAGGATTCACATGAAAGAGAAGCATCTCTGAAGCTCAGGTTGTACTGAATTTAAACACAAGTTTTATGAACAGGACCTTTGCTAATTAGGAGAGTCATCCTACAGTATCACAGACTATTGGATTTTATTGAACTCTCTTCCTAAAGTTCATAAGCTGCTCCTTGCTGGTTTGACAAATGTCAACTCAGAGTCATTTAAAACAGCACTACAAAACAACATCCCTGTCTTGTTTCTCTCTGATTGTATCATCACCACTTCACACTATGTGAAGTGTAATCCACTTCACATAAAGCACAAAACCTTGTCATAGAATTATCAAATGATCTGGGTTGGAAGGGACCTTAGAGATCACCTTGTTTCAACCTCCCTGCCATGAGCAGGAACAGCTCCTGCTGGACCAGGTTTCTCAAAGTCCCATCCCACCTGGCCTCAAACACTTCCAGGGATGGGGCATTGTCTCTCTCTCTGGGGCTGTCACAGCCAGCCCCCACAATATCTCTAACGATATTACTCATACCTGTACATCCAACAATGCTGGCTTCCATCACCTCAGAGTATTTTTTTATTTTCTGCCTCAGAGGTCCCGTAAAGCTCAGAGAAATTCCCAGCGAACAACCCACCTTCCCTTCTCTGTGATGCACATAAAGCACTACGAGCAGGCTGCTGGCACAGTCTGACACCTGTCTCTCACACTAACTAGAACAGTCTCAGCAGTCTCAGTTGCTCCCCATCTGTCCACAGCCTGCTCTCTTGCCTCCTCTCTACTATTCCTATTACTTTTTGAACCAGTTCCTTTGCATTTCAGTACCTACCACAGCAGGACTCTGGCCCAATATAGAGGTAGTTGGGTGTTACTAGAGCATAACAACAGGCTTTCTAAAGTTATCAGGCAGGCAACCCCAGCAGCTTGCTGCTATTAATGCCAGTAGCAGGTAGAAGAAACTCTATACTTCAGTTAAAGAACAAATTTCACAATAACCATCTACCTGAAAAACCTGAAAGTAAACTAAAGTAAAACAATTCAGCAAACCAGTAATAAGAGAACCTAGATGCAAATGAAATACATAGCACATACTCCAAGACTGCAGGGATGCAGTTTTGAATTATTCTAAGTTTATATTATCATCTTAATACCAGCCACGTTACTAGTGTACTATATTTCTATTGCACTCAATGCCTTCCAGGCAGTCTTGCTCACATTTCCTCAGATTTTTAAAATTTATCTAGAAAGTGTTATGTATATGATATTTAGAGTAGGAATTAGGAATAGTACCACTGGCCACACCACCACAGATCACATTAAGAGCATATAACTTCTCACCAAGGACAAACCTTATGCCCTGGGGACAAAATAGGAATCACAGAAGCATTCTACAGTTACTATACTTCCTCAAGATCAATAAAACAAAAAATTACATGTTTTGCAGTCCAGACCACGCAGCTGAATCAAGACACAATGGCCCATATCTCTGTAGAGCTGTACTTCTCCAGCAGGCAAAGAACCACAGAAAGCACGGTCTGTGTAGCAGCTGCAAGTTCAACTCATCCAGGAAGAAAGGATTGTTTTTCCATGTAAAAGACAGTAAAGCTTGCTGTATAGATTGTTTGGAAGAAAACACAAATAAGAAGATAAACCTACCTTAACCTCGTGTTGCACTGGAACAAAGGTGAAAGTTTGCTCAAAGCAGCACAACAACAGCTTCAAACTTCACCGTGAGACACAAACGAGCCCTGCTCCTCTGCAGGTCACAAAACACCTGAAGGCATTCATCATATCTGCCCTTCAGCCCAGGTGCTCCTGGGAAGTGTAGTGCAAGGAAGTTAAGTGACAAAGCCTGTGGATCTGAGTGAATTACTGGATGTGATTTCACAGGATTGTTTATTTGTATGCAAGAGAAGTCATTAATTACTTGATGGCTTGTGTTATAGAAGATTAAATCAAGTGTTTTCAGGTGAAAAGACCTAAATTATTGTGAGAGGTTAAGTTTCTTCTACAAAGCCGAATTAACAGCAGCTTAGGTAAGAGAGTTGAGATAAAGTTATCTTAGGACATGGTTCTATAAACTTTGATGTGCTTATTGTTATATTTGATAGGAAGTTCTAAAGACTGAGCTGTGTAGGCTTAAATATTTTATATTATGTCTGCTAATATTTTTAACTAAAAGAGATACTGTTAACCATTTTTCCATTTCTCCAAGAGCAGGCCTGCCAGGCACAATTGATTCCCAGCACCTCACAAGGATGTCATCTCCTTCATTTCAAACCAAATCCTTTCTAGCATTTCAGAAGACAGAAATAAAATCATCTACTCACTGTTTTAGCTATAATAGTTTTAAATAATTTATAGATAGGAAGAGAAGGAGAAGAGATGGGCAGAATATGACTGATCATATTAGCATAAGACAGCCAGACAAAATGTTTTCCAGAGGAAAGGAAGTTTAGTTGCATCTTTGTAAATTATACACCGAAAACTGAACAAGAAATCAATTTCAAAATGTAAATATTTCTAGTGAAAGCACTGTGGATGACATAGCTTCTACTGTCTTATTGCATAATTTTGTTTTCCTGTAAAAGCAGATAATTATTTGACTGTTTATCAAAATTCCCTTTAGACTAGGAGAAGGTGCACTGAGGTATAGCCTGAGAAGCCTGAATTCAGGTCTCATCTATCCAGCTCACTGGTCTTTCAGAGGAAGTGATGGATGGAGAATCATGTCGAAAGTCAGAAGGCAAGTTCTGTTCCCAATTTTGCCAAGTGACCCCAGTCAAGACACTTGTTCTGCTAAAATACTACAGTCTTCACAATATAACAATGGACTTCTATGGTTTTAAAATCTACAGGACATAAAGATCTGCGAAGTTTAGTGAGATCACAAAATAAAAGGAACCTGGCACTTGTTATGGCATGAAAGAATTAGTGAATTGCCCAAATAATTACATATAATTACCCACTCTAATTAACAAAACACACAAACTCTCACAAACAAAACCCACAACTCTCAGTCCAAATTTGTCTACCTCCATGTGCCTTTGTACTCTGGCATCTACATTAGTAATAAAAATTTCCCAGTATATGCCTACTAAAGACCTTACTAGGAGGTGAGTGGGTCCCTGGGTAGGGGAATAGTCCTTTGCTCTTCCAGCACAGCAATATGGATTTAATGAAATGGAACATTTAAAGTTTAATAGGCTTGGCAGATGAGGCAAATTTCACCCTTTGTCTCTCTACAGTATTCCCTGATTGTATCATTAGTGGAATGGCTCCCAATAGGAAAGAAGGAAAAGGGGATATGAGTGAGAATGTACTATACACGTACAGAAAACTACACAGGAAGAAGTTGCTGTGAAAAAATGAGTCAAACGACTGAAACAAGACAAAGAGGACACTACCATTCATAGGTTACTGTGCGCCCCTCTTCTCTCTAATAGCATCACTCATGATGGCCACTGGAGTATACATGGTGGAAACATATTTACATATTAAGAAAACCTTTTCTAACGTTGGGTCAGACACCTGAGAGAGGAAATAGCATAAGAGCCACTTGACGAATTCTGTGGGAAGGTTAAAGCATTGACTTTTAAATTTAGACCAAAGTGACTGCTCCTCCTTGTCTGTCTCTCTCTTCCTAAGCTGCTTGCTGGGAAGTGACCCCTCAGCCTGGGCCCCACTTGCACAGTGGATTCTGGCAGGGAAAAAAAGGTGTTCTGCTCCTATCTGGACAAGCCTGCTGTGTGTTAGTAACCCAGTACAGCCACCAAAGCAAGCTGTATTGGAGTGTCACATCTTAGCCAGTCCCTCTTTAGCACACTGACATTGGGAAACAGTGCAACACTTTGCCTTCTCTTATAATGGAAAAAAGCAGAAGTCAAACCTAGTAAGTCACCAAGAAAAGTGCATCTAAAATTGATATTCAACCTTTCAGAGACATTTTACGTCCAAGGAGGTATTTTCTAATCACCTCTGATACTTCTTATTTTCCAGACATCCTAGGCACTGCCATGAGGAAACGGGTAATTGATGGAGGCCTCAAGATTTAATGTATTCACTGAACCTTGGTCTACTAACAGCTCATATTCATCTCAATAAGAATTGAATCAGCAGGTCACACCATGCCACCAGGATAATTACAGACAGAATGTATGAGATTTTCAAAATCCACTATTTTTTGTAGCTTTATTTTATATCAAGCTTGAATGACAAGGAAGGTCCAAAAGGTTATAGCAAGTGCTTAGCACAAGAAATGGACAGCAGAATACTGTGATATTCAGAACCAATCCTGCTATCTTTTGGGAGGTAAAACATAGTTATTTTCAGTTGATATATTGTTTTTTCAAAGTTTTTTTTTCCCCCACATAACAACTGCGAGATTTGGCCCTATTCACATCTGAACCTAGATGCACTTCATTACAATTTACAGCGAAATTCAGAGACCAAATATGCATTTAAAAGTATTTATAAAAGCAATCACTGGTACAATTTGCAATTTCCACACTTCAGTTTGGATGTTATTTCTTCACGTTTTGTTATTTACTCAGTAATTTCTACTTATCCAAGAGTGCACTGCTCAGACGTAATATCTCAGTTTCAGCAAGGCCCTGCTTCTTACCCAATTTTTCACAGCTAAGTTCACCGGAGTAGAAGAAGGTCAATAAGCAACCCCTCTCGAGTCTTAATATATAATCCAATTATTTTACACATTTTTTTTACTTGACAATATGAAGGGTTGATAAATTGAGAGTTAGATAGACACACTGGAAACAGATGTTGGAGGCAAACCCTCCTGGCTCCCTGGCCTCTGGGTCCTGGCCATTGGCCAAATTGTAAGACTCTTGCTCATCCTTACCAAGAACAAATCCTTTAGAAAAAACACACACCAACTACATCTCAAGCCTAATGACTGAGAGTTCCTCTGAAACTCTTCATGGCTGTCATGTAATAGCTGAAAGGAACTTCCTGTGTTGCTCCACTAGCATAAGAAACTCCAATGAGAAATGCAATCAGCAAGATTCTCCTCTGGTTTAACAATCAAAACAAGAAGTTTTCTGCTAGCATTTAATTAAAAAATACATTAAATGCTGACAAATTATTTTCAGATGGGGAAATTTCAGGCCATTATGGTGCAGCTTGCTGTTTGAAAGATTGAGCATGCAAATATGGTTAACTTGGTATCAATAGCCTGGCACAGTTAATCACTGTCAAAGTAACTGAAGTGTTATTAAAATTATCATCATAACACTTAGGACTCACAGTTAGGCATTACAAACCCTGGATATTAGACAACAGAAAGATGGAACAGAAAGAGAGTACCTACTGTGGAGAGTTTCCAGACTGGTTTGTTATATGAGACAGCAGAAGAATGGATACAAACAAGCAGGAGAAAACACACACTGACAATGTGTAAAGCTTAAAGCAGAATGCTCTGCAGAGACCCCCAGGTTTGTTGCTAAGTTCAACCAGAAAATAGAAAAGGGTAAATAAGGTCCTACTGCTTGAGCACCTGCATTAGTCTACACTTGTGCAAGCTGAATGGATGTATTTTGGTCAGTAGAAGCCAAGGCTCCAGCAGAAACAAACCATTCCCATTCCTTGCAGGAAGAGAGGACCTCACTTGTAAATCAAGACTCATCTGAACTGCTGCCAGCAGTTCAAACTCAGCCCACCTTCCTTTGATACAAATGCTGCAATTGCTAGCACATGCCCTTGGCTGCCACTAGTAAGTGAGTCAAATTATTGTTATTTGTTGCCCTAATTTCTTTTTCTGAGATATTTCAAACAGTTTTAATCCTTAAGCTTGTTCATTCCCTCCTTATATTTCAATTTTGGAATGTCTACTCTAAAATTGTCATGTGGTGGAGTACTACAGTGTTGTGTTGGTGATTAAACTCCATGTGTGGTTCAAAAGTTCAGCTACAATTTGAAGACTTTGGAGTAGAAAGTGATAAAAGAGCAGAGAAAAAGAAGGGAGAAAATATAGGATGAAAAATGCAGTTGAGAAGAGGAAGGAAAAAGTTGTAAATGAGCATAGAAGCAATTTAATTACCATATACAGCACACTTGTCAAATGCTACATTTTCCTGCTTTGGTGCCTGATCTACAGAGGAAAGCTATTTGCTGTTCCTTCCAAGGCAGTTTGGTTTTGCTTTATTGATTCAGCAGATACCACTGGATCCTCTGCTCTTGAGTTCTGCCAAATGTAGCTCAAAGAATTTCACCGGTGGATTCCTGCATGGAGCTTAATAATGTCTTGTTGAACTGGGGGACGTTAAAAAAAAAGCACTTTATTTCCCATTCGAATTTGCCAACCTTTGTTCTGACAGTCACAGGTTTGTACCCTGATGACAGCTCATCTATCAGTTCAGCATTAGACAATTCATATGTGCCAGCAATTCTGTCTTTGGCAAGACCTTCCTTTAGAGGGGGCAAGAAAAACAACCTTTAATAAAAACTTCTCAGCAAGAAAAACAGCCTTGAATAAAATCTCTGTAACTAAAGAATGAACCAGAAACTACAGGGAGAAACCATACAGGGATCAATCAGTAATAGCTCTAGAATCTAGAGTGACAAGCTTGAATGTGTAAAGCCTGAAAGGCAGTCTGATGCAAAACTAGAACACCTTCTCAATGATTTTTTAATGCCTCAGTGGTTCTGCGCTGGACTCTGCAAATCATCCCTAAAATGGAAGGAATGAGGTGCCCAAAAATTGTCTATCTTTATCACCCAGACAAAGTCACTGTAGCACAAAGTTACCATAGTTACTTCTTAATGACAAAAAAAAAAAAAAAAAAAGGAAGTTTTAGAGTTGAGCACTTGCTACTTTTAAGTCCTATCCAATATTTGGTGCTATTCCCAAATATCCAAATACCAGTACATCAAGCTGCCCAGAGCAGAGTAGTGCCAGGAGCAGGGAAGGGCCAACTTCCCTGTAGCACCAGTGAGTGAAACTCAGATGTCTGAGGAAAACAGCTGTGTGATCTAGTTGTAAGGTTAATCTATAAATGGCAAAAGGGCTTGGCTGAGGAACACGTTGCTAAAGTTGGCTTTGTAGAACACAGTTTTGACTGAAATGGACAGTCTTCAGGGACACAGATGACTGTTTCATGTATATGCACCTTCTGCCAAATTCCAAAGAGGAAAGAGAACAGAGAACTACCCAGAAAAAAACCCTAAAATTACATTTTTTATATGTAGTATTAAGTATGCAGGAGCACAGTAATACTGGCAGAAGGAAGTTTATGTCAAGGCAACACAGTCTTGTCTATACCCTCCAGTATCTCACCATCTTGGTTTTCCCAGTTCTCTGTTAATGTGTGCTATGTCCTTTCCTAAAACCCAAGCCAAAATCCATGCAGCCATGTATTTAACTCACTTGCAAGCTCCACATTATCTTTCTCTTACTATATACAGACACAGGCACATGCATAAACATATCTATATGGAGTATGCATGTGTGGATGTACAACTTTAATTGTAGTCAACACAGCACTTATATTTCATCACAAAAAATGATTGCTTGCATTCTGTCTATTACACGCACTCCTTTATCTTCTCTCCATTCGAGTTTAATTTCAAGTCCACTTTTTCTGGCTGCCATTGTTTTATATTACATGGGAAGACACGTGAGGCAAACAGGACTAGTTTGTTGCTGGAATCATATCATAATCTGACCCAATGTCAACCAAAATTCCCTACATATTCCCCATATTCTGACATTCCTAATCTGAGAGATGTAAATGCACACATGAGATCGAACAACACTCTTTGACCTTGCATGGAGAGCAGACAGAAGTGATTTTCAGCCAAAATGGTTTGCTTTTTGCTCTGTGTATCAGGCATGAAATTAAAAATCATCAGAGCCATGTCTCAAAAACTAAGTTCAAGTTCTCTTGTATGCATCTACAACTTTGTCTATGAGAGACTGGCAGGTAGATTGCTGAGCACTGGAAGGGCTTGAATCAATATATGCTTCTGACTGACAGACGGTCAACCACTGTAAAGGAAACTTTCCTGTCTAACCATCCAGGAGCCACTCTAGCAGTCACATTCACACCACCTAAGCTGGGACTAAGGCCCCCTTTGCAGCTACACACACTACACTGACACAGCCAGACAAGGTTTCCCATAGCAGAGTCTCAGACAATCCTTAAAATAATTTAATCATGGTGCAATAACAAAACAACAGCTCTAGTCTGGTGCCTCCAAGGAGGGACCCCAAAGAAAGGAACACCTGGTTCCTTCTGGATGCTGCACCATAGCAGCTAAGCAACTACTCATGTTAGTGTGGAAAAACAAAATGGAAAAGCCAAATGTCAAAAACTGTGTATGAGCTGATCGCTGCTCTCTCTTCTGCAGAAACTCTCCCCAAAAGGTGTGGAAGACCATACAGGACATGTGCTGGATTGCAAGCAAACTGTTGACTGTCCATATGGGGAACACCAAGCTGGATGAATGGCCATCATACAGCAATTCAGCTTCTGCTCAGAGCACTCATCAGGTTGTGCAGGCTCACCCAGATTCAGTCATGGACAAGCTGCCTTCCAGGGAGATTCACAGTGAACTCTGGATGGGTTGTGTCAGATGAAGCAGCAGTGGTGGAAAGCCAAGGCTGATGAATGGCAGGGAAATGCTGACAAGCACCATATGTGCTCGTTTTATGACGGGCTATCAGTTAATACAGTGCTCAACTGGTGGAGAGCTGATGCTCAGTCCTTGCCACAGCAATCCTCTTTTTCACTAAACATCTGCCTGTCTGACTGTTCACTTTTCTTGTGAGAGTTTTGAACAACTGTGCCAATTCTGAAAGTCTGTTACATCCAGAACAAGTTTTCCACTAGACTGAAGGTGTACAGATCTGTTTTCCCTACCACATTGTAAGTCGTGATGTTGTTTTAGAGCCAAATTTATCAGCTGGAGAAATTCTACTCCAGCTCAATGAATATTCAGATACTTTTCCAAATGCAGTAGTAAGGCTAAATGCTGGTTTCTTGCAACATGTTGTTCTATACTCACAAAAACACTAATAATGAAGACATGTAAATGCCTTACTACCTCTTTAATAGATTATATTTAGCACGGAAAGAGAAAGCCTGTTTGCCCAAGAAAGTGCAGCAAATGCACACAAAAGGCTGGGGCAAGGGCCCCCTACTGGCAATCCCTCTAAAATCTCAACTGCAAACAGGCAGCAAATCTCCCTCATACTATTGATTAACAGTGTAATTAACGTTAACACAGAGATTCTGCTTCTCTGCACAGTATATAGATATGGCTGAGACAAGTTTATTCATGATGTATTCATGAGTATAGTTCCTTTGCAGCAACGAAGCACATGCCATCAACCTTGTTCAATGGATTCTGTTCAGGTAACTCCTTCCTCCTCCTTTATAGGTTAACACAGTAGCAAAGAATAAACCTGTGGGTTGCTGCCAGGACAATGGCATGTGCAACTGTTCCTTGGTCATTACAGAGACCCTTTTTTGTGATGGTGCTATTGACTTTATTCTTTGAACTTGCAAAATTAGTCATCGAAAGGACAGCACTTCTCTCTTCAACTGTGGCTGCAGTTCCTGGATCTGGATTTTGCTGTACAGAGTGGTGCATTTTAATTTCACAGGAAAAATGAAGGAGATTTTGTTCTACCTGAGATCTGGTTGAAATTTCCTTTTCCCCCCTTGGTCCACTGGTAAGCTGTGAAAAACAATGTTCAACCTCCTTTGTGAAGCACTTTGAGTTCAAGGGGTACCACCCAATATTAATGGTAGTTTCATTACTATAAATTCATTGGCATTTATAATCACAAAAAAAATTGTTATGAAAAAAATCAGTACTAGAACTTTTAATTGGGTGTAGCCTGTCCTGCTGCAAAGTCTCCTGAATATGGCTACCACAAGGCATGGAAAGGCCCTAGAAGGCTACCCCTGGTAATAAATTAGAGAAAATGTAACAAGACTTTTTTTGTCTCTGCATTGTAACCACAAAACTTGTGAGTAGAGAAAGACAGGAAAAAGTGTCAGTGCAGTAGGTTTTCTTTGCTGCTTGAGAGTGCCAGCTGCTGCCTGGTGGAACAAGCACTGAGGTCTGGGTGCCAGATGGGCTCCTTGCACTGTGATTTGGGCTCTGCAAGGAATAACTTTATGCTCTTTTTGTAAGTCTTCAGCCATTTGCTTCCACACAGCAGCTAAAAATGTCATCTTGTGTTACTGTCCTTTATTTTCAGCTCTACAACCATTATTACAACCCCGTCCATCCCTATTTCTGTGGCTGGCACTTTAATAAAAATTAAACCTACTCACACTTTTCTGATGTTAACTTTAATTTCAGTTTCTGCAGAACAGGTGTCATGAGGAATTAGTACCATTGCATTTAGCAATTCAATTAATGAAAATATATTAAAATTACAGTAGTAATGAGTAAAAAACTACTTAAACTTTTAGCAGTGTTAGAACTCCCAAATTTCAGTAAAAATATGCAACCCTAATGAATTAATGTTAGCTCTGGAGCCTGAGAACAAAATTTTAATTCTTTGCCATCCAATCACATCTCTGCTCTCAGCCTAGCCAGTTATTAATAATTTCTATGCTGGTGATGAGGGTTATTTTGTAATTTTATTTCATCAATTTCTAGTAGAGCAAAGAGGACATGTAGTTTGGTTCCATTTTTCATCTCTAAAGACATGTGTAAATTATCTATGGAGGCAGAATTTGAGTTTCTGACACTTAAATAAATCATTTTCTACTGTAGAAATAATAGTAAACAAAAGTCAAACTCTTATTGATCTTCACCTTGCATTCGTCACACTGGATCATAGAATTGGCATCCAGAATCTGAATGTATAATACGTATTTTTTTAGCATTATAATCGTAGAGCTAAGCTTGAGTTTTGACAGCAGAAAAGCATATGTCACCCTTACCTGTCAGCACATGTGGACAGTTTGAATAAAGCTCTAGAGGCATCAGCTGCTCTGCTCTTCTTCTCCATGACAGCCAGGCAGACCCCACAGCTCTGCAGCTGTACCATGTGTCAATTATCCAACATGCAAAACTTTTGCTGTGAGAATTGCCCTGCCCCGGCAAGATGTGCTGTGACTTCCTACTACACCTCCTTGTACTCGGTTCAGCTTTCCATCTTTCAGAGAGAAAGGTGTGGAACATCTTGAGGATCAGCTGGGAGGCAATGGAGCAGGCAGGAAGACTGCTCCTAAAGCTATCTGCAAATGATCACATTTCCAAGAAAAAGGAGATTCTATGTTGAATTGTTCAAAGAGCAGAACTTTAGGAGACAAATCATAAAGTTGTTTTGCAAACCATTGCAGGCAACCCAACCTGCGAAAATAATGACTGAAAGAAACAATCCTTTACATATTTTATGCCATCCACTATTTTTAAATATGGGTCTGTTGGTGTGTGTGCTTTGGTGACAGCAAAAAGGAGTGAGAATGGAAAACATGCCCTGATAAGAGGACAATTTAAGGGAGTAAAGCATTCTAGAATTACTAATTTCTAACTCACGACTGAATGCTGCGGAATGCTCTGCCACAGAGCCTTCACTGAATTTAGCAATTGCACATGAATGGATTACAGAATCTAATTAATTTATGTATTCACTTTAAGATTTTTAAAAATATAGACAAAAACTCATTGAGTAAAAAATTACAATCCATTACAAAGCCTTAGTAGTGGTAAATGAAAGTGCTGGAAAGTGTGTTTTGGAATATTTCTCCACATCCTCACACTTCTTTGGACTATGTGAGACAAGTTCTGTTTGGCTGAGTGACAACAAACAGCCATGAGAATTTGGTGACCAAACAGAGGCGATGCGAGGGAAGGCTGGCACAGACCTACGTGATTACCATCACTATAATACACAGCCAGCAGAGCTGCCAGTTATGTCAGACTCCCTCCTCTTCCCCTCAAAAGCTAAAAATCTCCTTAAATACTCAGGAAGAAAAAACAGGCTGGCAAGCCAAGCCAGTTGAATAAAAGATCTCTGGAACCAGATTTTTAGCTACATAAAACAGCTGTCATGTATCAAAGTCAAGATGTGTTGAGGCAAGAACCACCCAGAGGACAGTGCTTTAAGCACAGAAGAATGGAAGGCCCACAGAGAAGCGCACGTGCACTGTGTGCAGCAGCATTCCTGAGCTGGGGGAATGCTAAAATGTGAGCCTAAAATGTGAGCAAGGCTTTGCCCCCTATAAGGAGCATTGTTCTTTCACAGGGCTTGTCTTCTCTAAATACTCTGGACCTTCAGTGAGATTTCCAGGACACTATTTACCTCAAAACTATTGATAGTTTCTCCTATGTATCACCCAGCAATTAGTTTTCTTAAGCAGCTTTATGATGCAAGTGCCATGACCTGACTCAAATGAAATTAATTCTATAGCCCTTTTTAACTTAATCCAACAAAACCCTACTCATCCCGACATGGACTCATGAATCACTTTAATATATACATTTATGCAAGTAAAATAAGTGTTATTAATATAAATTAAATGAAAACCCTAACATTTATTTTACACAGAATAGTGAGAGAATAATTAATGTCAGTGAATATTAGAACTGTTCAAAATATCTTTGAATATTAAATCTGCTGGAGGTCATGGGTGTTTTAAAAGTATATGATCAGAGAAAATTTGATGTAAAAAAAATTTACTGTGCAAATTTCTAATATGAGATATATCACAAGTACGTGAAAAGAATGAAGTTTTCCATGTCGGGTACTGTAGAAAACTATATCTGTGTTTATATCAGGGACAGATACCTCAGCAAAAAAAAGGAGCATTTGATTACATGAGTAGAAAACATTCATCTGACAGATTAATTATTTTTGAAGCAACAGCAGCAATGAACTGATTAATACATGGAGCTCTCTATCTCCATGCTCCTATAACCATCACATTAAGTAAATTCCATTTCCCTGAAAAGATTCTGACTTACTGAAAGGTCTTTATGTACTTATAAATGTGTCAACAAGCGACAAGGAGGTAATAGTTTCTAGGAGGTATTACTGCAATGTATACTTGATAATGAAATTTGCTGGGTAAATTAGCCAAAGAAAAAGTATAAAGGTCTAATGGGCTTAGTCTACCACTCAAAAAGCACACACTGCCCGCTGTAGCAAAGATATGATGGATGCTTTCTGCAGTGGAGTATCACAACCAGTAAGGATAGAGATGAATTCACCTGTTTGCAGGCGAGATATTTTTACAAATAATTTTGGCCATGAGTGTGAACTCTTCTCTTTGAAAAAAAAATCCTGATTACTGTAGTCACCAGTTTACCAAAAAAAAAAAATAAATCAATCTCTTGTCTCCATCATTGCAAATTGTCCACTTCAAGAATCCTTTACTGAATATTCACAGAGGGTCACTGATCACCTAAATCACAAGGTATCAGTGCTGTTCTGATCCCTGAAGGGATTGTTGAAACCAGAAAGTGATAAATAGCAAACAAACATGTCCTTTCTGAACATTTGGGTACTTTCAATTTGTATTGAAATGAATAATATTTTAAGATTTGCAATTAAGGTGGGGATTCACAGACTTCTGGGAGCTGTTCAGAGAGCACACATTGGGAATTTTATGTCCCACAAAATTAATATAAATCAAACTCAAAGCTCTTACTTACCAAAATAGCTTAAAATCACTCTTGTTAATAGTTGATTAGCCACACTAGCTAAACAGGGCAATGCAGTGCTACTCATTACACAGGAGAGCAGAGCTGCCTAAAAACAGAAATCAAAATCTCGAGGATTTAAAGATGGAGAGCACTGGGGAAGCCATTTGACCAGCACTCATACACTCAGATTATAGGATGAGTGGCTTATGAGGAATGATTCAAGTGTCAGAAACTTGTCATGTATTATCATGAGATGCTATTTAATATGTACATCACTTTTGTCACCTCAGCTCATCATCTAAGAAAAGGAAAAACCTAGTGGGGTGTAGTAAAATGGCAATGGTATACTTATGCAAATGCATCCTTCTCATAAAACTTCTCGTCAAACAAGATGAATTACAGTTCATCCTCAACTTGAGACAAGTGATAAAATATCAGAATTTACAGTTACACAATTTTCACTTGGAAGAACCCAATCTAAAGGGATAATGTGAAGCAGTGGAGAGCTCTGGGATATGGTTTCTTTAAGTAAATACATCCAATGTTTCTGTAGAGAAAAACCTCACATTGCAGAGTTCTATATTAATATAAAATCATGAAAAAAATTGTAAAACTTTAGTGGTATGTTAATGGACCACATCTTCAAAACAGGTGCCAGATTTATATTTCTTCTTAAGAAATGCAACAAGTCCTTTCACATTCTTTCTGAAGTGAAAAGAATTAATGTTTATTTCTGGAAGTGTGAGAAATTATGCTTTATCTGTAAATTTAATATCTTTACAGATTCTAGTGTGAAATTAATACATCGCCACTACATAAAATGTATAATTCATGGACTGATACCCAGTCAGATGTAGCAGCTGTGAAAACTGAGGCATCTGTAAATCATCAGCATACATCTGCAAAACAAGTGATGTCAACAATCCTAGAAAGATGGACTATGTGGGGTTTTTTTAAGTACAAAATTTTCACTGCATCTGCCTGTCACCTTTCAAGGTAAATTCAAATATGGAAATAATTCTTAGAAAATAAGATGATTTTTTTCTCTTTTTTTAAGAACAGCCAACAAAATCATTATCATGTATGAATGGAAAGCAAATTAGTTTCAGACTCTCTAAGACAAGCAGCTATATACAATGAATTTAATTATGGCACTAGCTGTTGGAGAATAGTAGGGGCATACACTGAAACAATGACGTAGCTTATAAGTGTTGCTGAGAGAAGAATTTGGGAAATACAGTGAGGAAATCAGGACCTCGTGAGAAATAACATAGGCAGATCCTCACAAATTCTCATTTACTTCGAGTCCTTCTTTGTTGTGGCCCAGAGCGTGAAGGCTGAAGGATCCTCCCCCTGCACATCCAGGAGGTTACTGATCTATGATGGAGTCATCAAGGGCAGATTGTAGGGGTGGGAGGAGAGGGCTCTCTTGGACAGATAAAGAGCAACAGCAGGAGCAGCAATATCCACATTACACTCTTCTCAAGTTTCACAGACTTCACCTACATTGACAATTTCAAGGGTGTTTGCTGCCAGCTTAGATCTTTGGCTTCTTTTCCAGAAGTAGTGCAGTGTGCTTTCTTTAGTGTCACATAGGCTGGGGAGTATGTGGTTGTGGGCCCCTGGCAGAAAGAAATTTGAGTAACATTGATACCACATGCCAAACCTATTTATTTGAATCAGCCCCATGCATTTGTCATACATCATTGTAGGAATTTTCATCCAATTATCTGTTATTTTAATGATTGCTCTGTACCTGAAATACTTAATTTTGCATTGTGAAGTATTATGTGTTTAAAAAATTAAATTTTAAACAGAAAAAAGAAATTGATTACATATCCTAGGATGCTGATGCTAAGGAATGCTACTGTTCCATAAAAAGTGCCAAAAAATAAGATCCTTGCTGAATTCCACTCGTTGGCTATGGTTATTCAGTATTACAACCTTTCCTTCTCAGCTTTTACAGAACTTCATCCCAGATATTCAAATACTTCTGGCAGATTAGTCAAGTCTCATATATTTATAAGTCATTTGCCGCCACCTCCACGTTGCCCCAACCCCTCCAAGTCTTTCTAATTATTTAGTTAGATTTGCATAACTATCCTAGTCCTCACAATACCATTAAGATCACCTCAAGATCTTGTTATTAATGTCAAGTCCTTACCTCTGACAATGGGAATGAATGATCATCATCCAGCTGTGAAGCTGGAAGTAGAATTGGAACTGGGCTTTGGGACCAGCCTCAAAGGAGAACATGTCTTGTCCTGTGGGCCCTGTTAGCTCCTCAGTGACAACCTCATCAGGGCTGAATCTGGAAAAGCTGTAGCAAGAAACAATCAGATCCAGAGTGGCAGACAAGCCAGAATCTGTACAACATATTTACTGGAAAAAAAGAACTGAGTGGATTTGAGGGAGTCTGTGTAATAGGTGCTCAGTGTCTGATGTAATGGATATCACAGTCACAGACTGAAAATGAGGGAACAAAAATGCTTTGCATCTGCCATGGCTGGAGTGTCAGTGTGTAGACAGCACAGCAGGAAAACCAGGAAAAGCCAGTGCAAAATGCCTCATTTCTGTAGCTCTTTACAGAGATCTCTTTCACATTTCAGGTCAGTGCCAATGGCTCCACATAACCATTCAAAATATGGCCTGAAAGGCAATTGACTTTATTGACTGACCCTCAGAGTATTTCCCCAAAGCATTCCGACTCATCCTTAGGGGAAAATGCTGACAGTATTTGCAGCACCTTGCACAGAAGCCACAGGAGGCAGAGGCCTTATTCTCCTCTCAATCACCTAAGGCTATATCCAGAAAAACCCTTCTCCCCCATGGAGCCTGATCCCGCTTTGCTTGCCAGCTGGCATTCACTATTCTAATGGCTTCAAGCAGCCCTAAAGCCCATTAGCTGGTCACTGGAAAGAAGCAGGAAATTTCCAAAGCACCCTGAATGTGCTGCAGTCCCACAGCCTCTATAGATACTGGCAGAGAAATGATGGGAGGTGAGCTTTCCCTAGGAATTGCAGCAGAAGTTGGATGGCTTCAGGGCACTTGTGGCACAAAAGATGACCTTTATGTCACCTTCACACGCAGCCACAAATGAGGGTCTGGCTCTTTGCACAGGACTGAAACATAAAAAGAATCCTTTAAAAAGATACAAGAGCAAAGAAGCATTTTGTAGTGGCTGGTCCTGTTCTCCCTGCTGTGATCTCCACACATTGGCATGCTGGCCTTGACAGATGCAAAGCATTCTTTGTTCCTTCACTCTCATTTTGCAGTGGTGGCACAACTACAAGAAACACTGTGAATCCATTAATCAATTACTCTCAAATATCCAGCTTCTCCTCAGTGCAAACAGATGTCCCACAAACTTGTCACTGGATGTGGCAAGATGCCTTTGCAAAAAAAGTTGTTTAGTTGTTTTTACTTATATTAAATAAAGAATTAGCAGTAGAAGCTACATATAAGGTTTGCGGAATAAGCAGGACTGGTATTACAGAATCATAAAATGGTTTGGGTTCAAAGGGACCTTAAAAATCATCTAGTTCCACACCCCCTGCCATGGGCAGAGCCATTTTCCACTAGATCAGGTTGCACAGGTCCCCATCCAACCCGGCCTTGAACACTTGGACTTGTCGAACCTCATTAGGTTCTCATGGGCCCACTCCTAAAGCTTGTCCAGGTCCCTCTGGATGGCATCCTGTCCTCCTGTTGGTTCAGCTGAACCGTTCAGCTTTGTGTCATCCACAAACATACTGTGGGGGCACTTCATCCCACAGTCCCTGGCATTGATAAACTCTGCAATAAATGTGTGCAACTGCTTGAGTGCTTTAATGCACAAAGAGCTTCTGCCACAGAGGTACCACAGGGACCAGGGTGCAGGTCCTTTCTTTTCTTACCCTAGACAAAAAGGGCGGTGGGGGAAAGTGGCTGAAAGGCTGCTTTAAAAGGCAGTTGTGAGTTAATAGAGAGACATGGAGGGCTGAACTATGGGGCAACTGAGAAGACCTGTCCCAAACCATATGTTTACTTGGATCCTGATTAATTATGGTCCTGATATTGCTTTATCAATTTCAGGTAAAAAAATTTACCAGGTATCTTTAATGTCTTTAATAAAAAGATTCATATATGGTGTAGTACTTTCCCATTTTTTTATATCTGTCCAAGATAAGGTGCTGATCAGGTCTTGGGGTCTTAATCCCAAGAAATTAAGAGAAAAATGTGCAAGAAAAAAAGAAGTGAATTAATGTATAAATTTACTCTTAAGAAAAGAGACATAACTTCTGGGGGTTTAATCTGTTCGTCATTCAAGCCACCATGTCATAATAACCCCCTTACATAGTTTTGTAGTAGAAGGCACTAGAATTAGTTTTGCCCCCACACCTCTCATGGGAAAGCTGTTCCAGAATTTTACTTCATCAACAACTAAAAGTGTTCTTCTACTTTCCAAATTTAATTGTATTCATGATTGCTTTACACTCATTTGTCCTTTTGCCAACACTGCTCTTTAGCTTCAGCACTTCTTTTGCTTCCTCAGTCATTTCCCATACACGAGCTTGCAACTTATTGGTCTCCAAATGCCTGACCTTGCACCACACAGCAGTGAATTTCATCTGATTTCACTACTCCAAGCCCTAAGTTCATCCAGGTCTTCCTATAGGACAGGCTGCTCCTATTCAGAGTTCTTTCATCCGTATATTTCACATATACACATCTCCTTTTTGGGATAACGATATGAACAAAAATAAATAAATAAAAAAAAAAAATTAGTCAGAAGACCAGTCCTTAAAAATTGTACTGTATACTACACCTTCAACTAAAATTTTCCAGTATCTCCTGTAGTTCTCAGACTGTCACTCATTCTTTACTTGCTTTGCAACTTTCTTTCTGATGAGCATTATCTCTAATTTCCCTAGGAGATTCCAAATCACATAGACAGCTACAGTCCAGCTAGAGGAATCCAATTGCATTTTGCTATATAGAAAATGAGTTATCTTATCAACGATGTCCCCATGGATTTATCCTCAATGTATTCCATCAAATCAGTGCTGAGCAGTGGCCAAAAGGACAAGTTGCTGAAAGACTGTTTGCAAAAGTGCCAGGTGCTGTATATTTTATCCAGCACAGTTCACCTTCATTGCTCATAATCCAAACTTCTATTAGTGGCAAATGTGACATTGGTGCCAGTGTTTGCTGTTGTTGGGCTAAACCAAATTCCATCATCACTTGGACCTGAGCGTTCCTATTTACCTCAGCAGCTACCCAGGGGCACAGAAACTGCCCATCTTCCCTGTCTTTAGATTCTTGTTGTATCGAGGTGGAGCATATTCTGTAGTAGCCTGTGGCAGAAAGTTACACCTTTAGCATTAGGCTCCATAACAAACAGAAAGGTCAGTCAGGGAAGGGACAAGGTGAAAATGTGACCTCTTTTCCCAGGTTCATAATGACAATTACAAAGAACTGAGCCAACAAGCACAGAGTTTCACATCATCATCATCATCATGGCACTGGTGTGCAGGACTCCTGCACTGTGCCAGTTTGATTTGTCCTAGGTCTCTGGGCTACATCTTCTTAGGAAAAAAATTTAAAATATGGAGGAAGGAAGTGATAATAAAATGTGCTGTATACAGTGATTGGCATCTCAAATTCTTCTGCTCTGTGACACAGCCCCCAGAGCTGAGGGTGTGTATCCCAAACTTCTACACAACCCAGGGGTAACACAACACTAGTTGAAGAGACTGAAAAACTTTTCATATTTTAGCAATTCCCCAAAGCCCTAAAGTCTACAGTTACTTCATGTTTGGCTTTATCCCTAAGATCTAATGATGAAAACATACAAACTATTAGCAGAATTCTGTGAAAACTCAAATCATCAGTGCACACATGCTCAAAGCATCATGTGCTTTCACCTTAGCAATGCAAACCTATAAATAAATGTACCTCTCCACAAATCCTCCTCTGTGAGGGTGGCTGCTCCTCCACAGGTAAGCCCAGTACTTAATTCTTTAATTTAAAATCAAATTTAGAGTAATTCAAGTTATAATGCTTTTATCCTTTAAGAGGAAGCAGTTAAAGTCATGCAGAATTCATGCTTTGGAAGGGAGCAATGTATTTATGTCCCACTGCCTACGACGAAGTCTCTACAAGGAAGCATATAAATGTATAACAGGCATGTCACATTCATTTTGGTAGGTTTAGGTTTGTTCATGCTCCCCTTGTGAGAGAAGAATTTTTAAGCTTCCACTCAGAAATATATAGAAACATTTGTTTTAACTTGTTTAAGGCAAATCTAGTAAGAAATTATCTACAAAATGGCTCCTGTCCTTTTCACTCTGCTTACAACAGAAAATAGAGCTGAAAGGAAAACACAGCTTTAACCTTACCAATGTTGGGGTTTTGGACAACCAGCTACTCAGTCATAACTCAGTAAGTATTGATTTATATTTCAAATCAAAGGTATGAACAAAAGACAGTCAGTTTCCAGAATACACTGTATTACACTAGAAATGTAAGACATTAGGTCAAGGACTCAAACCTTCCTCTCAAAACTGGTGACATTTTTTAGCTTTACTTCTCATGGAATATCCTAAGATATTAAGCTCCTGAAAGTTTTACGAAAATCAACAGCAGGGTGGAGAGCAGATGTTATTGATGCTGCCATTAGTGAAAGGTGGGAAGAAATTAAGTCACTATTCATTTTCTTTGGCAGCAGCCGGGCTGACATTCACTCACTGGCTGTCCACTCAGCACAGCTACTGTTGGACACCACAGAGCACGTACTTTCTTTCTCTGGCTGCTGAGCAGAAAAAAAAGCACATAGAGAACTTTGGACACCTGGGAGCTCTGCACTGCAGGAAGAAGAGTTTTAGGAAAACAGAAACCAGTCGAGATATAGGAAAAGTGACAAGACACATAGAAATGTGAAAATATTACAGAATTAAAAGGAAAGACAAGGGGGGTTGCTGTTTTAAGGGAGTCACAAGAGACAGAGGAAGTTGATGTCGTTAGACAGGAGGAATTCAGGGCACAAATCTGCATGAAATCTGTCTTTGTGAAGACTTTTGTTCACAGTACAATTTCATAGGAGCCAAAATGGAAAGTGCTGCATGGCATCCAGTGCCTCAGCCCAAAGGAAATAATTGAAAACTGCAGATGCTCTTCGTTTCTCGCAATTTGTATTTGGGTTTGTAGGTTTATTTGTATTCCAAATGTGCAAAGAGTTTTATTTGAAAGTACTTGTATTTCTGAAAAAAACAACATTAATTTAAAAAGATTAATCTAAAAGATATCACAAGTGATATCACAAGAGGCATTTATATGCAGTTCATACTGTGAGAAACCTTAAACCTTAAACCCTAACAATGTGAACAATAATTGAATGAAAAAACAGTATCAAAACACTAAACAAAAATCTGACAAGTTGGATGAGCAACATCAAACTATATATTGACTTCTTTTCCTATCTTGTCAGTAAAAATAAAATCAAAAGTGGAAAGAAAAGGGAAAAAAACCCACAGAGTTATCAGAACAAATAAAGGCTCTGTTCATCCTGCCTCAGCACAAAAGAACACAGGAAATGTCAGAATAGAAGAGTCAGTTTTGACCCATTGCAACCAATATCTTGCTTTCTAATACTTCATGCTGCTTCAAAGGAAATACTCCATGGCATTCTCCTTCACTGTACAAACTACGTGATGGAGAGATGAGGAAATTCCTCTGTGAGTCCAGACAGCCATCCATTTTAACCCCAAATCATGAGGCTGCTTGTGAAATTTCAATTTTTATTCTTGTCAGTGCAACTTACTAAAACTTTTGAGGCACAATAAACTACCTGCCTTAAGAATGTCCCAATAGTAGCAAATGAGAGTGGCTAAAAATTTCTTGTATATGTAGGATACAATCAAACTGATGAAGACCATCAGTTCATTTCAGAGGCAAAACCCTCTGCAGCACTGAGACTAGTGTGGAGATGGTTTCATTCTGAGAATAGCATGAAGATGGTTTTGTTCCAGACTGAAAACACTATCATCCGATTTACAATAGATAATGTGCTGAGTGCATAATACAAAAAATGTAGAATGATTTCTTAAGAAATCATTGGCACCTTAATTGTGTTATAAAAATCAATAGTTTATCATGTAATGGATTTACTGGACAGAGAAGAGTGGTTATGCTATTTAAAGTTCCCACCAGTCATCCAGAGGCTGTTTTCCTTTAATCCTCTTCAAAAATTCTCTGAATCAAAGAAGCATGAACAAACTATAAAAGATATTAGACAAAATCTCCCTCTACACTGCAAAGCTGAAATGAAACAACCAATAGATTGGTATAGTTGGGGGTGTTTGAAGACTGTAACTTCTGTAAAGCACAATAGGAGGTGCAAAGAGAACATTTTTCACTTTAACGTGACTTGCCTAACTTAAGCACAGGTTGCTTCCATACTGTAGAAAACCATGGCAGGTTTTCACTTTTCCTGTATACTTTCCTTATTCTTACACAGCTTCAGTGAACTACTCTGAAGGAAAAAAGGCCATTAACACATATACTGCATAAAGCTGATGGGTCTTTCAGTTAAAGAAATTTACTGATATTATCTTCAGATATTACATTTATTTTATCTGTAAACAGATACCAGTTGCCCCAAATTAAACCAAACACAGTGAAAAAAGAGGCACAAATTAATACTCTTTTTAGCTCTGTGCTAGTTATCTTTCTACATCCATGAATGCTGAATAACTAGTT
Organism: Manacus candei; assembly: GCF_025592945.1. Classification (NCBI taxonomy): domain Eukaryota; kingdom Metazoa; phylum Chordata; class Aves; order Passeriformes; family Pipridae; genus Manacus; species Manacus candei. The sequence goes on from NW_026138073.1 coordinate 8,992,197, forward strand.
AGGCATCCTCATTAAATATCTTCATGATTTCAAGGGTTTGAATGCCTGCTCTGAACTGAAATGTGGCCAACTGGTCACATGGTTGGATTCCTGTAAAGCCTGACAGGACATAAGCAGTCAATTTTCCAGTTTTGAGTATTACTCTCTGAGGACTCAATGCTTTCTGGAATGGTGCAATACATTTATTTTATGGAAAGACTATGGATTTTTATAGAATCTCTATTGATGGAGCTTAGGAAAATAGGTTGTGAACCTATTCTCAAGTTTAGCATATTTATCCAAGAACTGCCTTCTCCAAATTGCTGTGTTTTCTGAATCAAAGGTATTATTCCATCCTTAAAAGAAAAGCCTTAAGCTGGTGAAGAGATTATATTCATCTCTCACAGAAATTATTTTGTTCTAGGATATCAAAGAGACAGTCAGAATAACTAACGAATTTCACCTTTTTTTTTTTTAACAGTATTTATATCAGAAGCCCAAGGTACAAATGAAAATGAGACAAAATTCAGAGTGTACATGGCTGAAGGAGGAACCATTCTACTGGAAATTGTTCAGACATCCACAAAGAGTAATAGATACAATGGTGACCATGCAGTTAAATTACTCTGCATGATGAAATCTAGGCAAACAAACTTAGGAAGGCTGAGGAGTAATGTGCAAAAGATATGGAGGCTGTCCTGGCACTGGAGCAATGCCTCAGCTCCATGGCAGCTGTTACCAAGTGAAGACTAAGCAAGCAGCAATAACATCGTGTCTCCCCTCCCTGCACGTCAAGAATTGCAGGAAGGGACTACAGAACATTTCATAGGATGCCTGGGTGTCTTCTCTTAGCTTAACTAGTATTTATAATTTATATAGACCTCAAGACATAACATGGCATTTTACAAAATACAGTGTGAACTAGAAAGACAAAAGATCTCCAGACTACATGAACTGCCAGTCTAAAAAAGCACAAACAAAACTCATTCAGAACAATATGGCACAGAACAGACTGGCAAATGGTCATTAGAGCTGAAATGGAGCTTTACACAGAGGGAAGGGAGGCCCCTTCCCATATATCAACTGGCAGGCTGCTCCAAGTGTGAGCAATAGTACAAAAAGAGGCAAAGTCAGGAAAGGATGAAGGAAATTACAGAACTACTCCTATGGATACAAACCCAAGCTGTGTCAGTGGGGGTCCTTTAAAAATGGCTGGGTTTAATATCACACATCAGATATCTAGTGCACATTGAATACTCTCCTAAATTAAATCAATTCAGTTCCCAGCATGATGCTACTAACTTCCCAGTATTTTAATTTAAGACAGGAGACCTAACCACACCTTATGCCTAGAGCATTTACAACAAGAAGGGATGTCCATATGTTCCATTTTCCTAGTCCAAGACACAGTAAAAACCTCTTCACTGAAAGACATTGTAACATGTAAGGGGTGAAGATAAATGTGTGTGAGTTCTCACAGTTTTCCCCAAATTATTACCCATACACCTGCTGAACACTCACTGCAGAGCAGCCTCAAATATTTAACCAAAGAAAAGTACATAACCCAGCAGCTCAGGTACTAACAGCAGCTGATATACAGATATAATCTTAAAGAAGTCATTATAACAAATGTCTTGATTGTCTCATTATATTATTTTTACAGTGTTTCCCACATTGCCATAATTCCAAAACAGACCTTGGAAGTACAATGTGCTCAGGCTGTGGATGGACCCAATTTAATGACACCAAGTTCCTTGCTAGTAATATATTACCTGCTATTTTTGAGTCACATGATATGGACTTTTTTCAGTAAAACTGGAAGAAACAGGGGAAAAAAATTCCCCTCAGCATATGTCTAAAACCAGTTTCCTGTGGCAGCTGGCAAATGGGACTTGGGCAGCCTGGCTTTGCCCCGAGCAGGCAAGTAGCTGCTGACATATGTTACACTCACAGCTGGCTGCTTCATGTACCTTTATAATTTTAGGCTCTTCAGCCTGACTCTCAACTTTTAACTGGAATTTCCAAACTACTCAAGCCTTAGCATAACTCCTGTCACAAATGATTCAGGCTTTTCAGATACAGCGTTGAGTGTAATGAATTTCAAGATGACTTCAGGTTAAACTGTATGTAATGAACTATGTAGTTTCTGTTGGCTACAGAATTCCACAATAGCTTTTTAACGTTTCTCTTGCTATCATCATCTCTCTTTTGTCCTTGCTCTATTAACTGTTTTTATTTAATAACCCGTAGCTCTGTTTTAGTATTATTGTTTTCCTTATCTCCAGTACCCAAGAACTCTACTCAGTGTAATCCAGTGTATGATAAAACTACACTGGATGTGATTTCTTAGAAAATCCCAAGGTAAAATGAGAAAGCTAAATACATCTTATAATTGATTTAACTCATTCCCTTCCTTGGCAAAACCAGGACAGTACCTTTCAGGGGGACAAGCGAGGAAGGTGAGCAGTGTGATGTGGCCTGAGCACAGCAGGGTCCCATCGGTGGCTCAGCCCTTTCAGTTCATGTATTTCATAACACCGTGATGGGTTACAAGGGTCTCAATAATTGTTCTTTGTAGAAACATTAAGACACACTTCGAGGAAGAAAATTCCACTACTTTTCTGTAAAAAGGCTACAAAGTTTCATGAAGAAATGCTGTGATCAAAAAAGCACTCACTTCAAGGGAAGATCTCTTTTGACTAATATCTCATTATAAAGCCCAGGATCAAATTGGTTCCCCCATAACCTTCTTCCCAGAGGTTTTTGAAGCCATCAGGAGATGTTTGCTTGTTCTTGCCAGTGGTGTTAAAACTAATGGGGCCGTCCTTCTCCTTTCCTTCTCTCGGAGAAAAACGCCAGACCTGCAAGGCCATTCTAATTCCCTAAAAACCAAGGACTTTGATGTGGCTGCTCTAGCTCATCCCTCATCTTCCTGAAGGTGGAAAAAAAAAATAATAAAAAAATTAAGGCTTAAAGAGCAAATGGCGAATGTATTTCACGAGTTTTGATGTAAGCAAGATTTGTTGACTGACTTGAGACAGTCCGTGGGGGACACACAGCGTCACTTCACACAGCCAGCCTCGGGACACCCGTGCGGGCTCCGTGACAGCCTCGGCCGAGTGTCCGTCACTTGAAGCGGGGCAGGGACCCGCGGGCACCGCAGCCTGTGCCCGAACCCGAGCCTGTGCGACTCCCCCGCGTCCCCCGAAGAGCCGCCGCCGGTGGAACCCGAGCAGGTACCGGCCAAGGGAGCCCGGCCCCGAGTGACCGCCCCGCCCGCGCCGCCATGTTCAACGGCCCCGCCGCCCGCGGCCAGGTGAGACCCGGCGGGGCCGCATCTCCCCGGGACGAGCGGCCCCGGCCCCATGGGGAGAGCCCAGGCCCCGACCCCTGGTTCTGATTCCGGCCCCGACCCCTGGTTCTGATTCCGGCCCCGACCCCGACCTCCGAGCCCCAGCCCCGACCTCGTATCCCCGGCGGAGGGGCGGGAGGAGGCAGCGCCGCAGGGAAGCGGGTCCGCGGGGTTGCGGGTCGTGGGTCTTAATTAGCGCCAAAGCGGTTTGCGCCCGAATTTTTGTAAAAGGGGAAGTCTCGATTTTTAATTTGTTTTATTTAATTTTCGTGTTGCGTGTAAAGGCTGCGCAGCTTCGCGCCTAGGAGCGCCGGTACTCTTGGTACACCTTATTAATGGTCTTCCCGCTCATTTATTATGCTAACTTGTGTTTTGAGAAAATATATAGCGGTGTTACCAACTCAGCTTTAAATATTCAATATATGGGATTCATTTGTCTGGGAGATACTAAAACCCTTCATCAGTGATGAAGTGCTTTTCCCGGTGTGTCCTGGCCACCATAAATCAGCGCTGGCTTTGGGCCCGTGATGGTGAGTTATATGTATTAGCAGTCTTGGGTCTAAGCCTGTGTGCCCTGCCAAAAATAGTGTATCCGTGTCATTTTTCAATGCAAATTAGTAGTAAGTGCAAATTCACTTTATTTTGCTTCACAGTTTTGACTCTGGAATAGAAAAACTTAAATAAACACAGCTTTTTCAACGCTGGGATATTGACCAGAAACTTGTATTCCTATACCTATGTAAATAGTCCGTTTAAGTCAAGGGACTAACCATGGCCATGAAGGGTTTTAGGTCTGTGTAAGTCTGTCCATCCTTGTCTCTCCTGGAATTAGAGCAGTGCTTAGTCTTAATTAGCTTAAGGAAGGATGAAGATCTGTTTGCGTTTGCTGTTTGTGAAATACTCTTTTGCTTGTAAGTTTCTAGGGACCAATTGTTGGAATTGCAGTACTATGTAAACACCAAATATTATTCACTTGCATGTGAAACATTCTAGTGTGAAATATACATAAGAAGCTGTTATAGAATGGAGGTGTTTTTGCAGAGTCCTAAGTGTCTTGTGTGAATGGATGTAATAGGGGGCATTTTGGACTGCTGCTACTTTATTTTCAATGTAGGAAACACTGTGAAACTAAAGATCAAAGTCACTGCACAAGTGAAGACATCACAAGGTAAATCCTGATAGGAATCTATTCTTCAAAGATAAATATCCTTCATTGTTGCTTAACTTTATAAATTACATTCTTGATTGTTTGTCATTGACTGACACTTTAAGCCTGTATTTCCACTTGGACAGAGGTACTAAAATACATGGTTCAGGGCAATAAAAGATAAGTTAGATCTGTGACTGAAAAATGAGAGAACTGCTAGTTTATGGCATTCTGTAAAGACGTCATAAAATATCTATTTATTTGACAACTATGCAAAAAATTGCGGACTTGCATTCTAAGTTGCTCTTGATTTTTCTCAAATAGTCCTTCTGGATTTTAAGTACTCTTGGTTTTTAGAATTTCTGGAGAGACTGAGAAGAGGAAAGATGAAAAGAGGAAAAATATTGCAACTACCAAATTTCCAGACCGTTTTCTCTTTTGTTTTTAAGCATAGGTTACTATAATTAAAGACAATACTACTTGATGCATAATGAAAGTAATATCTCAGTAATTAAATGACAAATACATCATTCACTTAATGTCTTTTGTAGCTACCACTCTTAATAGCAAAGGTAATTTCCAGTCTTCGTTTTTAGTATTTTAATGGAAATTGAGAAGTTATATGAGCAAAACTGTATTGCAGTGTCACTTGCAGTATTTTTGCCTTTGTGAAAAACAAACTGACATTTCACTGAAGTGTTTACAGTAATCAGCTTTGTAGTATGAATGAGTTGTCCAAACACAAATGCTTACAAACTTTGGGTCTGGTTTACCTTTCACTGAAGTTAGGAAGAGCCATCTGGTTATGAATTTGATAGCTACAACAGTCATCAATTTTCTGAGTCTGTGTAAAATCTGTTCTGCAAATTAGCAAATAACCTGGCTTGCCCATATGTGTATCAGTTTAAAACACAACTTCGTTGGTGAAAAATTTTAAGCCATATTGTAAGAGTGAACTTTATTTGACAATATGAAATTTGGAGATTTCTGGTGATGATATGATCTTTCAAGTCACTCAGAAACTCTTCATCATCCCACGGGTTTTGTATTTCTCTTTTCTACCATGTACTTCCTAGATATTATCTCTTCATATATATATATATATCTCTACCCTCTCCATATATATCTCTCTGTATTGTGATACAGTATGAAAGTCTTTAATTATTTGGTCATCTTTTCTGTCTTAAGCATAGCATTTGAATGAGAGCTTTTCAGTTCAGACATATGTTTCCTCTACTTGAACTTAAGGATTAATTAGTAGCACAAGCTTTTTGCATGACATAGGTGTGTGCCTTCATGGAGTTTTACCAGTGCATGTGTGTGTTCTTTCCGTGCTCAGAGCCAAGTGAGAGCTATTTCCACACAATGCAGCGTGGAGATAAATGAGTGATGTCAAGCCAAAGCTAATAAGCACTACTGAGAGGCAAAGCATGTTAGCACTGTGTTGAACCCAAGTTAATATATCAAGATGGCTTCCAGAGCTGTTTTCATCTTCCTTCAAAAAGCTGTGGGATTTGCCAGTACTGGACTTCCTCTTATGGAAGCCACTTGTACTGTATGAGAAAACAGTAAAGAAAACGAGGTATTAGTTTCTATGTCTCAAGTACAAATCTGTCTTCAGCAGTGTCTGCAAATGCTGTAGCTGTCCACTTGCTAAGTAGCTGTTCCCTCCTGAAAGATGGTGTGGTATTGAAGATGAAACTTGGCCTCTACATACTGCACCCTAAATGTTTGTTCCAAAATATAAAATATAATTAAACAGACTTTTCACCAGAATATTAGTATTAGTCCCTGAAAGAGGTGAGTTATTCTTTTCAGTCTCAAATAAAACTTTTTATGCAGTGACTCTTCAGGATTTTTCACACTTGTTTAGTCCTGATATTTTCCCCTCAGATGTTATAAGGCGTAACAGAAGTTCAGAGTGTGTGAGGGCCATGCTAGGTGCATGATGCCTGGCAAACATGGGACTGATTTTTAAAGCAAAAATAAGTGCAAGTGCTTTGCCCTAAGGAAAAAGCAGTGTATTCCTTTGCATCTCCTTCGCTTAAAATTAATTATAAATTAAAAATGGGCGATGGCAAAATCCTTAATCCCAGAATGACAAGTGCCCCACCATGTGAGTTAGTGATACACCTGTTGTAAATATGTCCCGAAGGAGGGCTTGGCTTCTACCTCTGTTTTAGTACAGGTCCTTCACATTTTGCTCTGGCAAAGGGAATTAAAACAGTAGGTCACTCTGAGATGAGCTTCATGGTGCCACTACTTCTCACTCAGACAGGAATCATGCAATTTTGAGTAGTTTTGGCTTGTTTAAGGGTTGTAGATAATAGCAAAGATTAGAAAAGTGACAGCTGCATACAGAAAAGTGAACAGTGATTTCAGAAATAATTGCTCTGTATATAAAGAGAATATATATAGAGAAGGAAGAAATAAAGCACTTGCTTTAGAAGTGCATTCTTTAAAAGGTGTTTCTAAAATATCTAGTTCATAGTTGAGTAGTTCAATATAACTGTTAATGTAGTAATATAAAAAACCAAACAAACAAATTATGCCAACTAAACAAGTGAAAAAATTGTATAGAAACTGGTCTAAAATGCAGAGTAATGAAATGGGTGAGTTAGATGTACAGTGACAGTATTGCTTTAATACAATCAAAATACTAATTATGGGGTTTGATGGGCCTGTTACAAATACTGTGGTTGCTAAATTTAATTTTCCTTAGAATCAAAAAGTTTAAGATAAAGTAATATTTCTGGCAGCAGAATGGGATAAATTTATAGTATCTGATTATTTTTCCATTTTTATTATTTACAGACAACTTTCAGACTTAATTGTTGCTGATTAAAATAGTTGTGGATAAACATCAATAGATTTCATCATGTTTTCATAAATGAATTATTTACTCTTTCAAATCGAACGCTGCTCTAATACCTTAAATGAGTACATTCTTTATGAACTCATATATATTGTCACTGAATTTCTAGTTCATTTGCAGGCATATATATTTTTATAAATTTTCTTTGAAGTTTGTCACTTTCTGATTGTGAGAGCTAAACTGTTCATTAGAGTAAAGCTATACTTATAGTCTCCTGGTCAGCATATTGTTTCTGTCTGTTAAGAAGCTGGTTTCAGTCTCAAAAAAATACCAGTAATTAAAAAAAAAATTAATTCTTGAGTCATCTGTGCCTGAACTGGAGCAATGAACAGGAAGAGAGTATATCAAATAAAAGTGAGGCACAGTCTTGTGAAAGGATTTTTCTGTGGGCTGAGGAGCACTTTCAGTTTTCAGTGAAGGTGTGTGTTGTCTCTTGTGACTGATTCTGTCTCTGGAGATTGACAACTCCCTTTTATGTTCAGGGTCTCTTCACTTTCTGTTGACTTCAGCTGAGCCTGCAGACACTCAGCACGATCAAAGGGGAACGTGGGAGGCTTCCAGTATCAGTCTCTTCACTTTTGACTGTTCTGATTCTCTAACTGCAGACATCTCTTAATTCACAGTCACTTTAACAGCCCTCAAATAACTGAAGTGCTTGGTTTGAGTCTTACACTAATAACCCTCGAAGAAGAATGTTGAGTGTGAAGGAAGATAACTTGTCTCAGAAGTCTCTGCCAAATATTTCTAGATGGAGAGGTCTCTATTGCAGCCATTCTATATACTTGATGAATAAAGAGAATATTTTCCGAGACAGTGTCAATATTAATATTATTTTGGTCTTAATTCTTTTGTGTTAGCCCTCTGATGCAGTTGATATACATTTATACTCAGAAAAATACTTCATAATAGTATTCATATCTTTTAAAATATGGCTGGAGTTTCATTTTAGGATTGTTTTCATGTCAAATCCTGTATTTGTTGTCCTAACATTGTTTGTTTGTTTGTTTTGCAGCATAGTTTCTAAGTGTCTTTACTGGTTGAGAAGCTAAAATTATTTTCTGCCTGTGAAACGTGGAAAAATGTTCAAAAATCATTATCAGGTAAAACAGAAATAATTTTATTTTTTACCCATTTTCATTTCACCTCTGAGAAAGCTCAATTAAAATAGCTTATTCTGGGAGGCAAAAAGTCCAGCTGCAGAAATGTTTTGGAGTGTTTCATTATTCAGTACTTATATAGGAATTTCATGAAATAGTGGGTAGCTGCTGATGCTGTCAGGTCTAGAATGGGCACCAACGTGGTTTTGCCAATGTCTTTACTCTTGTGGGCCAGAGAAGGCACAGCCTCTGCTTCCAGCTGGTCATGGAAGCAGTCCCAGCTCTTGAGGTATAGTCAGAAAAGGGGGTTGGTTTATTTTCTTGGTCCAGCACGAGGTTGTGACAACACTAGTCACACTTATCACTTGTAATCCTTATTATCCCTTTCTTCTGTTTCCTGGCCTTCCTTTTCACCACTTTGTCTCCCTTTCTCTGAACTAGTCCCATGCCAAGAGAACAACCCATCCCTGATTACTTTTTCCCTGCTGGTCCCAGATGTGCTACTTCTGTACCCAAAATGGGTACTTCTGATGCTGTTACCTAGACTTTCTCAGCTTTGCATGGTATTGCTGATGCCTGGGTGCTGTTGGCTTTGCAGTATTGTGCTCCCCAAAATGTGCCCCATACTCCCCTCCAGCTGATTGTGGCGTTTGGCAGTTTCTTCCCTAACTTCTCCATGCCCCCCCCCATGAGATCCAGCCATCCCCCACAGCACTAAGTGACTTTTGTCAGCTTCTCACATTAGTGTTTGTTTGACATTTTCTCATGTCATGTCTTTCCATGTCCTGTTCAGATTAACCTCAAATCAGGGCCTGCTCAAGGGCTGCATTATTAACAAAATGCATTTGCAAAGATGGAAGGATTGTTCAAGATTTGCTGCAAGCACATACAGCTTGGCAGTTAAGAATCTTTTTTGACTTTTCAAGAGCTTGATCCTGGTAGTCCTTACATAAATCAGATAACTTAGAAATTGATATTGTACTGTATTTTTAAAAAATTATCCATTATAAATTCAAAAATTATTTTAAGTGCAGTTTATGGAATGCCATTTTTAATCCCCTTAGAACTTAGTAAGTCCAGTCACTGGGATCTGCTGTGTGGCTGGAGATCTCAGGTGTGTGTGGGCAGAGGAAAATACCTAATTCATATACAATGCAGAGTTGATGTTCTCTAAAAAAATAATTTGAAGAGCATTTCTTTTGCTGGCAAGACTCCTTGCCCCTCTTGCTTATTCTGACTTGTGTACAATTGCTTGGGCAGCTGAGCATAAAGAGAATTAGGGAGTGCAGGCAAGTAGAAATGAGAAGGGAGCGGCAGAGTTGTAATGATTGATTAGGTCAACCAGGCTACTGAAAAATGCTTAGCAAACTGTAGGCTGAGCATATCAGATGTCACAAAAAAAATGTGACATCAAATGAGAAAAATATTGAAGCAAATAACTCCCTAAGCAGAGGTGATAAAGCCAACCTCCCCAAGAGCCTGTGGTTAGATTCCTTGATGTCTAATAGAGTCCATGCTCTGTGTCAGGGGTTTTCACCTGACAGGGGCATTTATAATTATCTTTTTCCAATATCAATTCTGTGGTGCCTCATGAAGGCTGCAGCATGAATACAGCCCTTACCTTTTTATGGTGATACTGATTGGAACAGGTCTACTACCAGGCCACTTAAGTTGGCCCAGAAAAGATAGTAAATTTTTGTTTGGTCAAATTAGGCTGGAATTTGATCACTAATAAAAAGTTACCAGGAAATGTCTTTGAAATACTCACCTATGTAGGCAGAGCCATTCACAAATGTAGACAAATGATGTAAACTTCATTTCCATAGGAAATCAGACAAAACACCCTATCTGAAACAGATTTTATTTTTTAGCAGTATTTTTTAAAACTCACTTTTCTTGGTGAGTTGTAAAAATAAATCATATCCAAATATAAATTGCTAATCTCCTGCATGGTTTTAGAATATTTACAATAATTTTGCTTTTTAGAGAATGACATTATAGATAAAATAATTCAAAATATTCCATTATATTCCTTCAACTTTATTTTTTGATCCTCTAATAAAGACAAGTATTGATTTCATGGATTGCTATATTATAGTAGTGTAGAAGCTGTTATTGATATTCTGCTGTCAGACTGATCAGTAATATGTACTGTGGTAACAGCATGATGTGGAGAGGGATTCTTATGTCCTCATCTTGACAATTGATAATTTAGTGCTGAACATTTGGTTGGATGATATATCCTTAAACCATTTTATTATAGGGTGGCCGGTTTGTTGAAATATTCAGTGCTCAAGGCAAAAACCCAGGAGCAAAATGGAAGATTTTTGGCAATCCATCAGCTATATGGAAAGTAAGTTTTTAAAGAAACTTATAAAACCTAGAGTATAAACCAGAAAAATGTGAATGAAGCTTAAAATTAGAAGGTAATGAGGGCTTTGACCTGACAGTGGAGTTGTCACTTGCAGTTCTGTCATTATGACAGACTAAATGACTACTTAAATTAGTTCTTTATGCCTGCTTACAGACTAGGTTGGTCACAGTGTAATTTTATAGTTTAAATATTTACTAAGTAATTTTGCTATTCTGATAACTCATGTTGAGTCGTGAGTCCTGTTGGTCAGTGTTATTTGTTCATAAAACATGCAAGTAAAGGCCATACTTACATGGATTATATTATTTCTATCAAATTTGAACTACTTTCATACTTGCAGTGCCATCTGCCATTTCTAATTTTTAAAAGAAATAGCTTTGCATGTTGGTAGCATGGTTGGTTGTCAAGAAGAGAATTCTCTCAGGATGCTTATGTTTGTTGTTCCTTTTCCTAGGAATATGACAAAGAACTAAAAGGCTTTGTTTTTGTACTTGAAGGAAGCAGTCAAGTCAACAAAATGCAGCTACCAAAGGAAACTAGACAAACTTGTAAGTGTCAAAGAATTAAATGTTTGTGATGTTTTTCTGATTATTACCTCAGTCTTATACTGGAATGTATAACTTACAGTATTCTCCCTTGGTTCAGGGGTAATTCAGCATTAGAAAACTGGGGGTTTTTCATTGACTTTGAGCAGGTCACTTACAAATAAGTAACAGGTATAGAAATGCCATATTAAAATAAATTCTGTAGGGAAGATCCTTATTGATACATGTTGTCCTGGTGCCACCAGATTCAGTTCTGTACCTGATCCTGCTACAGACCAATGTCTGATAAACAACTTCTGAGTCCATTCAGTGCTTACTAAAGTCAATAATTCTGCTGTCATTACAGAATGTGAAATAGGTTCCTGTCTCCTTTCTCATTTTACTTTTCAAATTATTTTTACTTTGTTGTATCAAACAAGCACACTGGCAGAAAGTTTCGAATTGTCATTCTTTAGAAGAAGAGCCAGTGTTGTGTTGAGTCTTGTTAAGTCAATGAAGAGCAGCCTGTACCCTCCCTGATGGAATAACTAAGAAAACAACATATGGTTCAATCCAGACAGTTTTGTAATGTTTTCCCTTGATAGGGAGCTACCTGAATTTTTTTGTTGGTTCCCTCAGTCAAGCTCATTTGCTGTTATTCTTAAAATCAGAAGGCTCCACTGAGCAGTGTTGTCACGATCTGATTACATTCTTACCCAAGGGTTTTTTGAAGTTGTTTAACAAGGTGTGCATTGTCACAAACAGGAGTGCGAGTTTCATATGACTATAAGATAATCTTGATAGGGAAATATTACTTCATTTTATAATTCTTATGGGATATTTGTTGTCTACATGCTCTTGATACACAAGAGTTGTAACTTTAAAAAAAAAAGTTCCTTTTGTTTTCATGAGAATTCCACCAAAGCCACAGATGGGACTTTTAAAACAACATTTTTATTGCAGTTTAAATTGGTTTTCTTCGGGTTTTTCTTGTATTCGTATGTTGTGTGAACCTTGGGAAATAGTGTTGCAGGAGCCACAAAATTGAAATGCTTTATAGTGAAACATGCATCTGCATGCACACAGCACATATATTTAATTTTTTTTTCTCTATTTCTAGTGGGACTGATCCAGCAATTTCTGACCCTTCAGATTTTTGTACCATTGGGAAAAGACTTTTCCACTGAGTTACTGTAAGTTGCACAAATTTTCCTTGAAGACTTAATGTAAAGGGAATGCCTGATTGCAGTCATTAATTTTAGTGACATATTTTGCATTAAAGCACAGTGACTTATCAAGTCAATAAGAAGTAATTAAGCTAATGAGATCATTATTTCTTGGATGTTTTAAATACTGACATTCCTTTGAAGACAGAACAAACTCTAAAAATCCTGAACGAAGACAGTGAAAAATCTGAAGAAATGAGACATAAATTTAGCAAACATATGAAAAATACTGGCTCATGAGGGCTTTCTGAAAATTTGTGAGAGATTTATAACTAGTTCAGGGTCCCTTGGTTCAGGGCAAAAAGAAATATATATTCCAATAACTGGGGGAGAAAATCATGACCAAACAAATGGTAAAAAACTAGAACAACAAGTGGAGTGCTCAGCTGGTATAAATATGTCCATATTGTAAAGAAAGAGAGGTACAGCTGAATTTTTATTAGTTCAATATGGAATGATTTAATAGAGTTTTAAACTTGGGCAATTGTCAGACTTTGGACAACATTTCTCTCCTACTGACACCATCCATTTTTATATAAGCAGCACAACTCACTCAGCTTTGTAGCCAGTAGAACACCCAGGAGTTGAATTAACAAAAGAAATCTTGGGCCTTAGAAGCCCTGCAAGAAAAGATGGGTTGGATAATATGTAAAGTCAAAGAAGGATTTTATTTTTGTTTGTCTTTCTGTAAGTTTGCAAGTAAAGTGACAAAACAAACAGGATATGTCCTGTAGTAAACAGAAACCAAGTGCATAGATTTGCTTCTCGTGGACATTCTCTAGGCAGAAGACAGAGATTTAATGACCTGGTACAAATCCCAATTTTCTCTTCTTATGTGCAGTGATTTCAGTGTCTGTGGGGATGAAGTAATCCCACTTACTACATTGCCATATACTTTTTACAAAAGAATTGATGTTTCATTTCTTCTGCTATAATAAAGTCATGCTTACCCTGATGATTCCATAAGTTCATAAATTCTTTAAGTTGCTCGTTATTTTGAATATGTATCTATCTTATATATATATATATAATATATATCTTAAAAGTACAATGTCAGTTGTTCCCCACTTAGTGCAACTATTTGAAAAAGTTAATAAAACGTCTTTAAAAATAGTTTTATCACTAAGTTTTGTTTTTGAAATCAACTGTAATTTATGGATGTACCTATAAAGTCCTTCAAGACTTGCAGAATAGGTAGTACACTATTTTATCCTAGCAGACTTATGATAATCCAGTAAATAGTTAAAACAAGTCCTTGCTTCATGTGACTGCCATTCAGTTCCTTTCTTTTCAGATGTTTTGGAAGAAATCTCTTGCTTGTTTGTGTACAGAATGTTGATTGTGTTGTTCCTGCCTAGAGTTTTATGTTCAAAGGTGGTTTGTTACATAACCTGGCTGCTTACTACTGCAGCTTTGGGCAGCTTCAGCTGAAAATTGAGTGTACTAAGCCATGAAATTTACTTTATGTAAAAAACACGCTGACAGGTTTTGTAGTAGCTGCATATGATGCTTTACATTACATATCTTGCTCTCATATCCTGCACAGAGATGGAAATGGTATTTAGTTTGAGCCTCATCCTTTTTTGCATTCTGTTCAGTGATTGATCTGGTCAGCAAACAAGAATTCCTTCAAGGCCATCCATCACTGCTGCCATCAGATGACATAAACCTTCTAACTTGCTGCTATCAACCAGTCATGCAAGATTCCTGTCACAAATACTGAACGTGCAAACTACTGTTTACATTAGCTGGCTTATCTTTTCTTTGGAAGAAATTTAAGGAGAATTTTAGATACTTTGTTAGGTGGCATGATTAGGTGAATATCACCACATTAACAATCAATGTATTGATCTGCCTAAAAAATGTGTGAAATAGATTGTGGATGAAGAATTTGGTGAAGCATAATAAAATCACAACTAAGGTAGAGAGCATGTAATTTATGCAGCCTCTTTGGAGCAAATAATAGCAAAGCTATTAGTAATGCTGAATATAGCTGTCTGCTCTAAATGCAGTAGCCAGTTGTTAAATCCTCGGTATTATGGATTTTTTTTTTACCTTTCTTAAAAAGCAAAGGTAACTCAATGTTTGAAAAAATATTTGTGTGTAATAGAAAACAGCATCTGGCTTGTGTTGCCATTCTTGCTTTAATTCCCAATATATAGACCATGTGGTTGTTGGCAGTTCTGCTCAGCATTTTGACAAGCATATGAACATTTGTTCTTCTTACAGTACTGTAGTGCCAGTCATTGTCATACTTTATTTCTGATATGTGATACCCAAGCTGAGAAGCTTGTTTTAATAAGTTTTACAGCAAATGGTTAGAGCTATTGATCTGAGAAGACAGACCTTGAAATTGTACCACAGCCTCAAAAAAAATAAAAAAAAGCGTAGGCTGGTGTGATGTATGAACAAGGATCAGGCATTCAGTTTCTGGTTATGCACTGAAATATTATCTGGTCTTGTCTGACTCCCTATAGGTTGCTCAGCCTTTTTTCTCCCAGTTTTCTCATGCAAGATACGAGAATATTTGTCAATTTATTTTGAAAATATATTACAACTAGTTAGTTAACTCAGTGTATGATACTTTTAAACATAGGAAGGATAAAAATAGGAATGGTAGTAAATTTTAAAATCTGATGGTTGGTCAAGTACAGTTTCATTGATATGCAAGCTAGTGTGTGGTGATAGTACAGATTTAATATTTGATGTTTTATTCTATTGCTGAATTGAGGCCAGTTAAGGGAGAGAGCATTTTGTATGAAAAAAGACAAGTTTTCCAGTTTTGCATTTGGACATCCAGACAGGACAGCAGATAGTAACAACAAAATGTGGTGAAACTACGAAGTGATCCAACAACATTAGTGGCAAAAACAGGTGTGGTGCTTAGTGACCCCTGGCTGCAGCTCCAAAGTCATGCTGCCTCTCTCACTGGTGGCCAGTTCACAGTCTTCAAACTACTTTAAATCTTGGGTTGGTAAACAGCTGTAAATCACATGTGGCATAATTTGTAAAGCTGGGAAGGTCTGAGACTTCATATAAGATCCCCTCATCTCTGTGATGTGAAAACTTGCACAGCAAAAATACCCACTGTCAGTGAAAACTGCTTCCCAGTCAGAGTCCTGCTTCCGAATCCCAGACTTGGTGCTTGATATTAGCATGCCATGGGGCTCTGCTGTGTTACCACTTCCTAGAATTACTCAGTACCTTATGGACCATGTTCTGAGTCACAGCATGGTTGCTCATTCACTCTAATGGTGTCTATGTCTCTTAATTCTTCATAATGTTTCAACCTTTTGTTCACTTGGCCAAGCGTGTATCCACAGGTTTGCTCAGTTAGTATCCCACTGTTCGTAATCAAATTATCTTTGCTTGCCACTAGCTTTTGCCAGCTCCAGAAGTCATCAGCTCTTGTTATATTCTGAATTAATGCGAACTCTGTGAGAATTTCAAACTCTGGAACATATCTAAGTTTAAGAGGTTTTCTGCTGAAGTTTAGCTACTTATGGATAGAGGAATCTGTAGAGAAAAAGGGGTTAAAAATGTCTGTATTCCTAAAGCAGTTGTGCTTGTTGATAAGAAATGTTATTGCAAGGCTTGTGAGCAGTGCAGTAGAATCTATATTTTTGTACCATATTTCCTGTTTTCAAACAGTTGTTTCTATAAGTTTATTACATTGAGATTTTTAATAACCACAACATACTAGGTTTTACATGCATAGCTAATTTATTCATAGATACCGTAACAGCTTGAATTTATGTGAATTAGATGCTATCATAATCAGTCATCATTTCAGCTTTGCTGACAGAGATACCATAAATTATTCATGTTAACCTAAAGACCCAGCATGTTTTCGGATACAGAACAATAAAAATATGAATCTTGGTTAGTCTTGCAAAACTTAGAGCAACCTCTTTAGATTTGAAGTAAGACACAGATGCTAATTCTATTACGTGTGTCTGACATTATTTGAAGATTTTAGATAGAGACTGGAAGTAAACTCTATTGAATTGATTTAGCTGGAGAGATTCTGGTGTTTACTAGCATGACACTTGTTCCTTGAATTTTTTGTGAAGCAGGAGTGAAATACAGAAAAGTATTAGAATATGTTTAATCCCATCATTTATGAATATTAACTCATATTTGAAAGTAAATATTTTTTGATAACTTCAGTCATCACTTTGACCAGAGTACAAGCACAGCATGGGTAGTAATTTAGGAAACAGGTATCCAAAAAAAAGGTATAAATGTATCCTATGAATAGGGTGTCCTGCTTCCAGATATAAAAGTTTCATGCAATTTTATAGAACTGATAACAAAATACACCATCCTAATTTAAAATTATTAATTATTATTATTTTAAATTATTTAGATTAGACACTTGGTCTGAAAGAAGACAGGTATCTTCTTTCCCCCTAGTCAGGACAAATTTGTTATCCTTATTCTGTAAGTATTTCTAATTTCTCACATTTGATGAGTTTCTTTGCTTCTGCAACTATAAAACTGTTTAAAGTCGTATCAATAACTTCATTGTTCATTGAATTAATCAATATAAAACATCAGGTGTGGAGAAAGATTTTTGTGCTGTTGATCTTCTGTTCTGGAACTTGCACACATCCAAATTTACTTTCTGCTTGTTGAAGGAATCTTTTTTCCTTGGCCCTGGACCTTTTTTTCCTTCACAATAATCAATACCTCTGACTACTACCTAAAATGTTTTGTTCTTTGAGTGCCTCTTAACAGTTTAATTATCAGTTCATCTTTCTCCAGTGCATCTTTAGACCATGTGGATTTTCATGGAAGTGTTCTTTTCTCTGCCTTCCTTGAGTCCATAGGTGTGCACACCACTTGAGGGGGATCTTTCTTTTCCAGCAGCGTTTCTTTCTGTATTTGAATGTGCACCCTGTCTGTGCACAGTGTTGGTCAAAAAGGGAAGAAGGATTGTTAACCTATAAAGAATACTGCTGGCATGGTTGTGATCTGACCTGCAGCCCTAGTGATCATATGTAAGAACGGAACTTGTGAGGAGCACAATGTCTTGGTTTCCAGCTTTATGCAGCAGCAGGCTCCATACAGATGTGTGCAATTAGCATTTTGGAGACAACATTAACACTTCAGTTTATTCAAAAACAAAATTTGGGAGTAATGCCTCAAAGTTTCATCTAGTTTGAGATTTATTCTTGATAGGAGGTGCAGCTGTCTACATTTCAGCTTGCTTTTGTGGAGGGACATGCCAAGATGTGCAGAGTGATGGAAATGACATGATCTGACCAGATGCCTACAGGCTGTCCTGTGCCACTCGCCACCAAAGAGTAGTTATTTAAGCAGACAGCTAAATGCACATAGCATTAGATGCTCCATAATACAAATATATAGAAGCAGATCCTGTGAGAACTTTAAATTTGAATTGGAAAGGTGGAGACTGTTCTATAATTCTAATCTTACTTAACTGGGTACGATCCTTATAAGAAGAAAAAAATTCCCATTGGTCAAAATTAAGATAGATGATTCTTTGCATTCTTTTCAATCAGGTCATTATTGGCAGGCTTTCCCAATGAGCTCAGTACAACTGATAATCCATTCCTAAATCTTGCCAGTAACATTTAGATATTTTAGTTTGTTGTAAATTGGTAGGCAAAACCATTTCACTTGCTGTTCTGACACTGGGATGCTTTCATTCTCTGTATTACTTTCAAAAAGGGATCAGAGCAAAAATGGATAAACTAATAAAATAAATCCTAATATACTTTTAATTATACTAATAATTGCGCTAATAATTATACTAATAGAATAAATCTTACCATGGTGTTAGATGATGTCCTGGTGATATTAAAGAATAAATTACCATCTTTTAGGACTTTAGAGAGAAGAAATGTACTAATTATGTATATTTTGGTTGATGGATGTAAGTAATGTGGAGTAAACTGACTCCTGTTTATATTTTTATATATTGATAGGGTTTGTTAGGATTTTCATACGCCAAATTAAGTAAATTTTGTTAGCAACTTTGTTTTGTCTTTTTAAAGGGCAGACTTCTTAACAATTCTTACTAATTAGAATAAATGGTGTAAATATGAGAAATACGGCTGTCCTTGAGGGAACTGTTACATTAGCAGGTGCGATCATAACCTTTTCTTTGCCTTTGTACACCTGAAAGGACAGATTGTCTCTTTAGAATAGAGACATTCATGGAAAGAATAACAAAGCAAAAAGAATAAAAGCCAATAAACTAAAGAAAAGAGCCAAAAGGACTAGCTGCAGGCATAAATAACTGCATTATAGAGGTAATTTGTTTAGATTCTTGAAAAGATGTCGGTAATAAACTTCCCACATATTAATACTCATTAGAGTACCTTGTACTGAAAAATTAAAAACTGGTTTGGGGAATTACAGTTTTCTAAATGATTTGGCACAGTTAGCCTTGTTTCAGAGGAAGATACCACTGTGCCCTAAAATAAAATTTGCTTAATACTTGAAAATAAGACAAAGATGATCTCATTTCAAAACCAAGGATGTTAAAATATTGATAAAAGTTTCTAAAATATATATTATGAAATGAACACCTCCAGAATGATTTTTTGAACCATGTGAGGCTCTAAGAGTAATTAAACTTTCAAAATAAATTATTCTTGATCAGTGAAAGTACCAACTCATTCATTTATTTGGATAATTGATGCAAGTCTGTCAAGTAGGGAGAGGTCGGGGTTCACCAGTTCTTCATAATTGTTCATATTTGGAAAGTTTTTCTATTCTAACTACCAGATTTGATGATTCTTGTTTTGCACCTGCCACCTGTATTACTCCCTCTTTATGTATATTGGTTAAGGGGACTTTGTGGGTTTTTTTCCTAATTCTCTCCAGAAAACCACTACCAACAGGAAATTCCAGTACCCAAAACAACTTGTTCTCCTAGTCTCTGTGACATATCAGTCTTCCAGATCTCTGATTTCATAGAGATTTGATTCATTTTCGACATAACTAAGTCTATTTTTATGAGGGCATGTGGATTTCAGGTGATCAGGCAGCCACTTCAATAATGTGGTATCTCCTACGAGACCAATTTACAAGTAGTGCATAAAATAAAACATATGTGAAGTAAAGGGTGCTCCTGAATAAGGAAACTTTAGAATCTGAAAGCATAGCAAATCAGCTGACAATTCCTATTACTTTATTTTACTTTCTTTAAAATGGAGATGATGATAATACTATCTAATGTGCTTATTATGGAGAAAATGGTACTGCAGTTGCTAAGCACTAATATACTGATGTGCTAATAGTGAAACTTCAGCAGAGGATTTTGTCTGGATTTTGACCAGGATACAAAGAGATTTGTGTTAATATTAAATTGTATGGGAGTTGCTCTTAGCTTTGCAACATTGAGGAAATATCTGCTTTCATGTTTGGTAAACTTCCAGGTTAAGTCATTTATAAGGAGAAAACCACTTTCATTTTAAGAACAGGTGAGCCTGATAAATGAAGCGTCTCTTCAACAGTCCAGTGTCATTTTATTTTTCTAAGTTCATTTTAAGCCTTGAATTGAACATTAACAAATGGTTATAAATTATTATACATACAGAAGCAAAGTGAATGGCCAATCTGAGAAGATGAGTTTATCTGTACTCTTGGGTAGCTGCTACCATTTGCTTGCAATCTCACTATAGTTACCATTGTGAGGAGAATAGTCAATCAAAGTTGAAGATATAAAATAAAATTGAAAATTGAATTGGAAGGTAATTTTACTTTCAAATGGTTTGCAAATGTAGATGTTAAGTGTGAAGTGAATGCAGTTAATGACCATAGCTGGAAGAGTTATGCACCTGCTGATCACAGGAATATTATTATAAATGAGGTGGATTTTCTTGTTGACTACCTCATTTTTCTCAGCATGGTCTCATTACTTTTCTATCACGTCTGACCCTTAGATATAAATACTCAAGCACACACATAATAAAAATACATTAACTCCCATATAGATTTTTGAAAATCAAGATGTGTGCTGCAGATGTTTCTTGCCTTTGTAGGTTTAACGTAGGTTCTACTTTTGGATAACAGGAAAAAAAAAAAAAAGTTGAGTTTCACCAGAAGTACTCAAGTCATTTTACAACTGAGAGATCTAATGTTCTAACTCCTGTTGTCTGAATTATTTCAGAAAAGTGTTTCTTCAGACCTGTGTTGTGTTTTTGTTTTCCAATAAGCAATGTAACTGGAAAATCTGGAAGTAACACTAACTCTTACATAATTATCTCATTCTCTTAGGAAATAAATTATTTTACAGAATTTTTAGGACACCTTTCTTTAATTTTGCCTCTTCAAATGTTTTAAAACTATTATTTGAAATAAATCATGTATCTTTAAGTGTGATTGTAGGTATGTATCTAAGGTTTGCCCCTTTTTTATAGCACATATATCATCATAAAAAACTCTTATGTTAGACTTATATGATAGAGTCTGATAAAAATGTATGTATTTTTAGCTAAGTGAATGTGTTCAGAGTTACATTTTGGGATGTAACTGAGCTGTAGATATACCAATGGCCTTTCTGTAACTAAGGTACCTACTTTTTTTAAAGGAGGGACAGAGATAAATCTATTCATATAACAAATAAATAATACAATTTAAACATATTGAACTAATATTATGAAGTGAGCTTATGTATTTATTGCCAGTTGTTTGGAGATATGCAGGACCTAATTCCAGGCTCCTACTGCTCTGTCATAGCATCATTTAAACCAACATTTGCTACTGAGAATTACCTAGTTCGAGTTTCAGTATTTTTATTTGTTTTTCAGCACTCAGATTACTGCAGTTAACTGGTTCCACAGCACAATTGCTCAGCTCTACATGTAACCAGGAAATTTAGGGAGTTTCAGGCAACCACTTCTCCCATACTTTGGAGTTCTTTGGTGCATCAATTTCTTAGCACTTCTGAACATCAAGATTTAGAGTGGAGAGTTCCTGAGAACTATATCCATAGGTTTTTCACCAAAAGCAATATGGGAAGCAAAGTGATGGATGGAACTAAGCCTTGATCAGGGGCACAGGTTTAGCTGTGTGGCCAACTTGCTGGTGATCTTACATGAATTATTTTACATCTTGCTTAAATTTCTTCAAAAATAAGATCAAGTCCTAGGATTGTAAGACACTTATAGGTCTTCTGATGAAAGCACTTTTCAAGGACTTGATGGTATAATTTGTCAGTTCATAAATATATATGCAGCTGGTACTGGAATCTGTTATGTCAAACGACAGCAATGGTGAGGATATCGTGTTCTTTCCTTGGCACAGCAGGGAAATTTCTGCTTTTGAAGTGTTTGTGATTTATAAGAGGAACTGCTAGTCTTTCAGAATGAAACAGCTAGTAGGCTCTTCCACTCTGTTTTGATTTACCCACCCATGTTAGGAGGTTGAATAGATTAAAGATCGTGTTTGTCTGCAAGGGAGAGGAAAGAATCAGCAAGTTCTGGAGAGCTGGTGAACAGTTTGCTTTGCATGATGTTCTTAATGACTGTGGGGGGACAAGAAGGTGCTTCTGTATTTTTATTGCTGTACTAGTAGAACCTTTTCATGTTTACATACTTGCAGTATGTTTTGTTCTGTCCTTGGTTGAACTCTCAAATTGCCATAATCAGCTGAAGTATGTAACTTGCTCTAGAGTTAATGCCTTCTTAAGTTGACCTAAGAAAAGCTAAGGATTTTTTAGAGTGTTTATCTGCAAATTTTGGGTGACAGCATTTCATTAGTTAAGCTACAGGTAGTCCTTAATTAATGAAAAATTGTTTTCAGTAATAAAGTTTAAAAAACAAGTCTACAGTGCAGTCTCACAATTTTAAAATAAAACCCAGCATCTGAATAGTGATAATGAATAATTACTTTTAACAACTCTACGTAGTGACAAAAAGTTGTTTATTGTAATTTTTGTCATCTTCTCAGAGGGGTGGCTAATTACAGAGAAATACCCATCTGTTAGAAATGGGCTTGTTCAAAAATAATAGGTAAATTAATCATTGTTTCCCCATGCATCAGGCATATTTTCCCAGATTTCAGCCTTTAAAGTTTTACCTGTGCTCTGGAGTAATAATGTAGGACTGTTGGGGGATGTCAGGGTTGTGCTGCTGTTGTGGTTTAACCCCAGCAGGCAGCTGAGCCCCACACAGCCGCTCTCCCTGCTCCTGCAGAGGGTTGGGGGAGAGAATATACAAGGATAGAAGTGCAAAAACTCGTGGG
This sequence comes from Manacus candei, assembly GCF_025592945.1. Lineage (NCBI taxonomy): Eukaryota > Metazoa > Chordata > Aves > Passeriformes > Pipridae > Manacus > Manacus candei. The sequence goes on from NW_026138073.1 coordinate 9,014,992, forward strand.
TTGAGATAAAGACAGTTTAAGAGGTAGAGCAAAAGCTGCACATGCAGCCAAATCTAAATAAGGCATCTGCTCCTTCCCACGGGCAGGCAGATGTTCAGCCACCTCCAGGAACTCAGGGTTTCATCATGTGTAATGGCTACTTGGGAAGACAGCGTAACTCTGAACTTCCCCCTTTCCTTTTTTCCCCACAGTTTGTATTGCTGAGCATGACACCATAGGGTCTGGAATATCCCTTGGGTCAGTTGGGATCAGCTGTCTCAGCTGTGTCCATTCCCACCTTCTTGACCGCCTCCCAGCCTCCTCACTGGCGTGGTGGGGTGAGGAGCAGAAAAGGCCTGGACTCTGTGTAAGCCCTGACCAGCAGTAATGAAAACACCCCTGAGTTATCAACCCTGTTTCCAGCACAAATCCAAAGCATAGCCCTATGCAAGCTACTCTGAAGAAATTTAACTGTATCCGAGCCAAAATCAGTACAGCTACTTACAAGAATTGAAGAAACAGAACATAAAAATGACTCTGTTTATCATTTTAAAGGAAACCTAATTTTTTTTTTTTTTGTGATCATGACTGTGGTCTGAATTTATTAGAAATATTCAAATTCAGTGTCCTTGATGTCTTTGTGAGATGACCTGAATAGTGAGCAATAAACTTCTGCATTATAATTCACAGTTGAAGATATGTCCTCAGGAAGTAAAATAGACAAGCAATGTATTGTGTTTACCTTTAAGCTGACAAACAGTCTATGTAAAGTGACAGAGGCATTTTTAGGAAAAGAAAGCAAATAATGTTTTTCTGGTTAGCAGGCCCCAAGATAAGACAAGTTTAAGGGGCCAAAACATGTGTGATTATTAAAGGCTACTGGGTTCTCAGTTCAAACAAATTGAATTCTTTCATAGTCTGAAGGGCTGTGGAAATCTAGCAAAGAGTGTAGACTGCTGAAATAAAATTTGCATGTAGAGTGATTTTATATATGCAGGGCTATAGCCACCAAATTTGAATTGGAGAAAGAAATCTCATTACTCATCTTGTAAAAGAAGTAATTCTTAAATTCCATATTTGCTATCACTGACATAAAAGTTCTGCATATGAATATATTTTTTGTGATTTCACAGAGATACTGGATTATTGAATTGACAAAGATCTGTTCCATTCTCTCCTGCCTTTTCTTTTATAGGATAACCGATTTAGGCAATATTAAAAGAAGATTGTATTTGTCAACAGTCCACAAGGAGTTGTCTGTAACCCCTCTGCATGCAAAAATTCCTCTGTTTATGATCAAGCGCAAAATAGTAGGTACCTTGGGAATATTCCTCGTGCTGTGGTTGAGCATGCTTTTTAATCAGGAATCTTTTATGTATGTTTATAGACTTGTTGAAATTATGGTTTGGTTTAGAACTCAGTTCCTACTGATTTCAAGACTCATGTATATGTCCCCTCTACCAGATGGCAGCAGAACTACTTAATACTGCTACTCCTCTATCCTTCTTCCTATATTAGGAATTCATTCCCCTTTCCCAAGAGTAATGCTCTTTGTGATGTGTTTCTCTCTCCTGTTGATTCAGCCTTTGTAAAATTTTCTGTGTCCCTTCACATCATAGGGCTCCTGTTCACATGTCCCTTCTCCTGCAGTGACCTTTGATTACATTCTCTGGAGCTGCAGGGAGACTGTAGCTGATGGCTGCTCTCACATTCTTCATGTTCTTCCTAATTCTGGCATATATAAAACAAAGCATATGTCAAACTGTTGAAAATAAAACAATAACTGTCATCTTCTCCCTGTCCCCCTTTCCCATGCCCAGCCACAACATATGGTAATAGCTGCCAGGATACAAAACCTGACAGTTACCACATAGCCATGTGAGGACTGAAGTCTCAAATACTGCTTTAGAAAATAAATTTCATACGAGAATGGTTAGATTTCAAATATTTTAAAATGTTATTTGCACCAAGAGAACTAGATAACACTTAGTATACTGAGCAACTGTGAATTTAAGGCTAGACATGAGAGGGAATATTTTACAAAAACTTCTGAAGTTATACTTTTTTTAAGATAGCTTAGGTGAAGGCAGCTGTGAGAACTACGAGCATCTGTGTTTTTAAACATCAGAAACTCTAAATGGAAAACATAAAGCCACAAGAAAACATACTTCATTAGTTCTTCTGGTTTTGGTATTTTTTTGTATGAAATCTCTGGTTTTTTCTGGGATGATCATGGAATTGTAATATGGTTTACATGCAAAATAGATACCTGTAACTGCACTCCTGTATTATAAAATATGGCAATAGACAAATGGTGAATTAAGTGGAAAAAAGATTAAAATTGAGAGAATTTAAATAGTGGAATAGTGCAGGAGAGTGTAGCACATTGATGTTAGTGTTCTAACAGTGTTTCCTGAACCAAATAACCATCTAATGAGAATTAAAATGGGTATTTAAGTAGGATCTTTAGCAACTCAGGCAATTGCCATTATCTGATTTGCCTTTTGGAAAGGTCTTACTGTGAATGGATAACACTTATTATAAAGAAGTAGTAGTTTTAAGATGTTGTGATACATTGCACTCTAGTCCAAACTAGGAATTTACCGGATAGTTTCATTATGGAAGGGGTGCCAGTTTTGGAGAGGTCCTTTTGTTGTGAATCTCAGAAAGAAATCATCAAAGAATCTCAAACTTAAACTTCAGTAACTCTAACTTACGAAGTAATACTGGATAATGATTCTTGTTCCCCCCAAGAAATCCTTCAATAAATATGCTTTCTTACAACTTAGCTGCAAAACATATCGTGGATATGCTGTGCTGAACTCCCTTGGGCTGGCAGTCACTAGGTCATACGTCCTTATCTGTTTGTAAAAGTAATTGTTCAAAATGCAAATACAGCAATATCTTATTTTGATATCAAAATGTTCTGCATTGTGAATCACAGCCTGTGAGAATCTAATACTCTGCTGACACCATTTGTAGAGAACTATACACTCATACTCTTCTGCAGTGATTAGTGTCAGGGTTTTACTAAAGATATTGTTTCTCTTTTCTAGTGGTGCAATATGTGTATTGACTTGGCAGCATTCACCAGTGAAATATTCAGAGGAGCTGTCTTCCAGTCTTTGGATGGAATTATTATTTCAGCTAACTGTAAGCTACGAAAGATCTTCACTTTAAAATCCAAGCCACAAGATACAGCTGAGGAAAATGGTGTGTTTTAATTACTATCTTCTCTTGATCATAACTGTTCACGTAAAATCAAAAGCTTCTTTTTCGTCAGATTGGCAATTTGAAAGATTGCATGATTTCATGGAAATTAAGGTAGTAGCACAGCATATTAAATCTGCCAGTGACAGACACATATTTAATTAGTTAATTAAATATGTGTGTACTCCTCTGTTTTAAACATTGAATTCCTTAGAAATATTTTATTGAACAAATTCAGGTAAGATTTATCAAGTAGAGAGCTTGTTTTAATGAGGGTCTCTTATGCTGATAGAAATCAGGTTTTGGCCAAGAAGAGAGTGTCTGAAAGGAAAGAGAAATACTTAAAACTTAGCAACATTTGCTGTTTGTTTTCTTAATTTTGGACATTAGCAGCTGATGAAAGATTTCTTCTTTAAATAATCCAGGAAAAAACTGTTACAAAACAATATTATGTGAAACAGAGCTATGAAACTATCATAAACACCTCTGATCTTATGTCCATTTATCCTCATGTGTCCTTGTTCATTGGGAAAATAATGTTAGTGATGAACTGAAAAATGAGAGGTCTTTTTTTCTGTGATAGAGCAGGATATTGGTCGAAGTTTACCAGTCTCCATGCTAGCATCATAATTCTGAATCATCCTTTTCCAAGGGAGACAACTGCATTCCTCACTGGTATTTGCAGTAATAGAAGAGGAATTGCAAAAGCACAGCTGGCACTTTCTTATTTTAAAGGCACCCTAGGTATAGTTCAGCTTCAATTTCATTCACATTTTCATTTTGTGGCTTTTAAAGAACACACCTGAAAAAAGGGATCTGGTTTCAGAAGGAGGTATAGTCAGCAGTATTGTAAGTGTAACAAAATGTATCTTCCATTTGGAAACTCTAAACCAATAGGGGAGAATAAGCAATCCTTGTGATTACTCCTCTGATTTCTTGTAGGTAAGGCTGGGGAAAAGAAATAGTTTTAAAAATGTCTGCAGAGAGAATCTGGTAAATTCTCAGCAGGAAACTGCAGTTAGAGGTCTCACTGGCATTAATTTAATTTAATTCCATTGGTGTATTGTTTTCTCTCTTCCATTCTAAATAGTTTTTGAAATGTGCTTAAATGTTCTAAATGAGTTCCAAAATTCTAAAATGTAGTTAGCATAATGAGTAGACAGCTTTAATAAACTGTGTGCATAGTAAAATATTGTACGTTTAATTACTTCATTATCAATTCTATGATTATTACACAGCTGTGGGCATTAGTATTTTCTGTATATTTATGAATTTCCTCATCTAGGCAATTCATAGGATCATAGAACTGTTTAGGCTGGAAAAGACTCTCAAGATCATCAAGCCCAACCATTAACCCAGCACTGCCACCACTAACCCATGTCCCTGAGAGCCACATCCAGGGATAGTGGCTCCACCACTGCCCTGGGCAGCCTGTCCTAGTGCTTGACAACCCCTTCGATGAACAAATTGTTCCTAATATCCAATCTAAACCTCCCCTGGAACAACTTGAGGCCATTTCCTCTTGTCCTGCCACTTGTTACGTGGGAGAAGAGACCAACACCCACCTCACTACAAGCAATAAGATCTCCCCTCAGCCTTTTCTGAAGGCTGAACAACCCCAGTTCCCTCAGCTTCTCATCTGGTCTTGTTCTCTGGACCCTTCCTAAACTTACATTGCAGCTGAAGGTTTGGCTGAATTAAAATGATTCTACACTTCCTACCCAATTACAGAAAAACAACAGTAAGGGCTTTTTTGTTATTATTAATTAAGTTTCAGATAACAGTCACTATTTGATAAAGCTTTTGCCCTCTCAGATGATTGGGCCAGTTAGTTGAGCTCCACTGAATGCAATGACTTTGCGATTTGTAATGAGAGTTGTCATGCTTTAGCCCCAGCCATCAACTAAACACCACACAGCTGCTCACTCACTTGCCCTCTGTGGGATGGGGTCGAAAAGTGGAAGGGTAAAAGTAGGAAAACTCATGGGTTGAGATACAAACACTTTAATAATTGAAGTATTATAATAATAAATTGTAATGAAAGGGGGGGAGAGAAAAATAAATCCCAAGAAAAACAAATTATGCAAATGAAAAACAATTGTTCACCAGCAGCAGCCCCCTCAGTCAGCTTTCCCTCTAGTTGATATGTTGAGCACATTGCCATATGGTCTGGAGTATCCCTTGGGTTATTTGGGGTCAGCTGTCCCTGCTATGTCCCCTCCCAGCTCCTTGTGCACTCCCAACCTCCTCGCTGGCAAGCCAGCATGGGAAACTGAGAAGTCCTTGTCTCCTTGTCTTAGTGTAAACACTGGTGAGCAACAACTAAAACATCAATATGTTACTAACACTTCTCATCCCAAATCCAAAACACAGCACTGTATCAGCTACTAGGAAGAAAATTAACTCTATCTCAAACCAGGACAAGGGTCGAGTTCTTTGATTCAACCTCCTTGTGGTTAAAGCAGTGATTTCAAAGTGCAGTGAGTGTGTTACTCTTTTTAAGCAGCAAGTTTACAGTATGCTTTGTGTTCTTAAAATGATAGCAAATGCAAAGGAGAAACCATTTATACTAAGAAATTATTTCTGTATGAGATCATTGAGATAGAAGAAGAAATAATTCATCTTCTCTGCCCCATGACACTGAGGTATACAAGTTTGATCTATACCTAGTTTCTGGTTTCCATAGTAATCCCAAAGTTCTATGTGGGGTTTTTATCACTAAGTATTGTCCAACAGTGATAAATAATGTACTGGCTTGGCAAAAAAAATGGTTGAAAAAATACATCCACTACTGAAGCACAATATGGAACACTTGAATTTTTTTATTAGTATCTCAATAATCGATCCATTGTTCAAGTTTGGGGTTTGGGTTATGTTTTCCTCTTCTTATCCTTGGAAAATGTGCTAATATTCATTTCCTTACTATATTCAAGTCTTCTAAAATTTGGAAGGAATTGACATCATAACATCAGGCATAGTTCTGACATGGATTCCTTTCTTCAAAGAGAATAGCTTTCATAAACTCAGTGTATATTGGTTATCAAAGGGAAAGCAGAGATAGTCAGATCACATTCTACTAGTGCCTGATGTCACAGGAATAGTTAGGTTGACAGCTTTTTAGTTTATCATGAAAGTGTAATGGTGTCCAAATTTTGAAATTAAAGCTTGTGAAATTCTTTATTTGCATATATGGGACTTCTCCTTTTGCTACTTCAGTACCACTGGTATAAATACCATTTTCAGGTGTTCATTTTATATAAAAATCACTATATCAGTATTACAATTAAAGCTGAATTGTAATAAAAATTATAAAAAATGTATTTTGTGGTTCTGTTTTGCTTGTGCACTGGAGAAATCAAAGAAGATGATTTCAAAGAAGTTGATTTTCTTTTCCAGCCACTAGTGTATATTACTTTAACTGCATTTGAAAATTTTTGACCAAAAAATTTACACGATGTAATTGTAAAATTTACATGCTTATTGTCTTAAAAGTGAACAATTACAGCAAATTTTTCAAATTACTATAGTCTATTAAATTGTTGTAGCCATATGAACTAAAGTATATGTAATCTACCAAATAATGTGAATTGAATTTAATTCCATAACGTCACGGGAGTGAAGTAAAGCCCATGTTTTTTGATTCTAGTTACGCGTGTTGGTCCATCTGTGCCACGTGATCCCACAGATGTTATTCCTCGAACCTGCCAGCTAAATAGAGATGTGCCACAAGTCACTCAACTGCTGAACCTAACAAAAATTCAGAAACCAGAAGTAAAATGTAGGGAATATCCAGTGCAAGAAACAGGTATTCTGTTGTATTAAAATACTGTGAATACGATCGATACAGTATGTGTACAAATAATGGATGTTTTTGTAAAAGTTCCAGTGTCTTAAAATAAAACATGACAGCTCCTGCAGAACTGCAGTGCCATGAACACATAGACTGTTTTGTACTTTGAGATCTATGTGCAGTCTGAACAATTCTAATTCAGGTGTGGGGTTTATAATAGTATTTAAGATATGTCATCTGAATGTACATTGAAGCATTGTACAGTGAAGTTGGTACACTTCTTTTTGAACTCTGTTCACATAAATGAAACTCTTCTGACAACATGACCATGCAGTCTCCTCAGCTTATACTCTGAAATGGGAGATCTTGTATTATTGGTGTCTCAGAATTATTTGAATGTTTCCGTAAGCTACAAGATAATAACCCATATAATTCAGATTTTGGCAGCATTGCATAGAAGAGATTTATTAAAGACATTGGGCAGTCATGTGCTAGTACAAACTATTGACTTGGGTAAAAAGTAAGAGAAAGAAAAGAGAGGATTAAATTTTAAATTATTGTTCCAGCTGAAGGTTATCAACAGGAGACCTCAAAAGTGGGTTTTTTTCTAGGCTCTGTATTGTTTGTTATAGTTATGAATAATCTCAACAGAGATCTGAATTATATGGGATAAAAATTGTGATGTGATACAGATACTAGTTTAATATAAAGAGTGGGACTTCAGAGAGTTTTAAACTTGTGAGATGGGCAGTCCCCTATGTGCTTTTTCATGAAGAACAGTACAGACCAGGTAACATGCAGGAAACATCATAGTCTGTGAAGCAAGGTTTCAGTTTACTGGTTTTATTTCTTGTGGCCACCGTGTTGAAAAATTATGATCTAGGGACCACTGTACTGGGTAAATGTGTAACATGATACCCTGTAAAGTCTAGCTTTGCTAAATGCAAAGGATTGTACATTGGGGAGGAATGTTAACTGCAGTTAAGATTTGAAGTATCAAAATTAAATGACTCAAGGAAGGAAGGTTATCATCACCATAGATACAGCTCAGTAGAATTTTCAGATTTTAATATTTTTTAAAAAACTAAGATAGTAGCAGGAAATTCAAATACATATGAAATGAAAAAGGTATCAAACCTTTAAATCAGTTTTGCATTATTATCTGAAATACTTTATACATAATCTGTTAAACCATCTCAGAAAAGATTTTACAGACCAAGAAGTGATTCAGGGAGAAGCAGAATGAATGAAAAATTCTCATGTGAAGATAAGCTGAAGTACAAAGTTCAATAAAAGCTGTTTTTCCTATCTCATGGCACAAAACCAAGAGAAAATGCCCTGTTACACAGAATATGATTAAAATATGGAATCCACTGCTACAAGAAGCTGGTAAAGAAATTTGTATGATTCCAAAATCAATTGGCCATTTATATGGGTAAGAGTAATGTATTTAGCACCAGTAAAAATGTGTAGGGAAAATTTAATCTTATTCTTCCAAGTTTTTCCACCCTTACTCTAAGAACTGTGTTGAAGGCAGATGATTTCATACATCTTTACTGAAATTGTCGTGGGGCATTTCTGAAGCATTTGGGTTTGACCTTGGTTTGAAACTGGATGTTAAGAGAGATTATTGACCTGTTCTAGACTAGCACTTCCTGTGTGTTTATGTTTAAGTTGGCATGTCTGTCTGCATAAGATTTGTAAGCCAAGAATCGGTAGAAACTGAACTGGAGATGCAAATGCCAAGATTTGAAATTGTTTAAATAGACTTGGGCCAGAGAATTTACACCTTTTTTACTAAAGCTGCTGTTTTGCTTTAAAACTGTGTATTGTTTCCTACCTGCAGTAATGTCAACAGCAGAATTTCACTAAAGCACATGTCTTTATAGTCCTTATTGTTTTGATTCAAAATACTGATTATCTTTTTAAAACAACTTTGTAATGAGATAGATCATCGTCGAAGAACAGCAGTAGAGAGAGACGTAGATTGTTTGTGTTCGTTATTGGAACTCTGCAGTTGTAAAATTATTCATAACCAGTAATGGTCTTAACATAACCATGTAAAGAATGAAATAAAATTTTCAGCTATTGACAACTTTCTTTGCTAGCTGAACAAAGTCAGGGGTTTTATTAGTCTGTTTTTTGAGTTTTGAAGACATCAGCGACAATTCCAATGAGGAAATAAATTGATGTAGAAAAAAACCATATTTTTCACCAATGTTTCACTAAATTTCATTGATTAGAATTCTAAACATATCAAAAATATAATTTGCTTCCTCCCAGGTTATTACTGTTTTTGTAAATCTAGTTGAATGCATGCATAACTGACCTGTACTCTTTTTTTTTAGTTATTCTGTAGATCCATTTGCAATAGTAAATATCTAGAACATTTGCAAACATTTCTTAAAAATGAGAGTTATAATGGATTTTAATGAGTGCTCTGATTCATATCTTCCATGGAGAGTTGATAGTTTCACTCTTCTTAAAATGTTGGATTGATAATTTTTAGCATAAAATTGAGGAGTACATAAACTTCATCCTGCTAGAACTTAGAAAAATGCACAGGTGAAATCTCTCTCTATAGACACCCTCTTTTCTCTACTCTTTTGTTACATTATTAGTGGCTTCTGAACAAGACACAAGGCTAGACCTTTGGTTTAGACCATATAATAGTTGTAATGTCTTACTGAAGTATTTCATTTTCCTCTTGCTCTGTACCACCTTCTGTGAGTCATATGATTATACCAAAACAGGGTGGTAGAACATGTTTTGAGAAGGAAGTTGGACTGAAGTAGTTTAGAAGTGGGTCTGAACAAGCAAATTAGATAAAGAACCCATTTCCAACACATCTTCATCAGTGTAGGCATTGTTAGAAGTGGTGCTGTAAGTAGATACATTTTTATCCCACTGGGCTTAGTACTTCCTCACTCCTGAGGATTCTCATCTTCATTATGTGAATTCAGGGAATAATGATTTCCACCGTTTCTGTTAAAATGCTCTGGAAATACATGTGCAAAGTATTGACCAAGGGACTAAGATTACAGAGAATGATAACAACCATTTAAGTTCAATATTACACCATCTCATGAAACTCTAAGGAAAAATAAACTTTGAGAACAACCTTGATAATATCAAAGGTTTTTAAAAAACACTTTTAAACTTCTTTTCTTCTGCTTTTACCAGAATATGAAAAAAACAACTCATAAATATTTCATCCTCCACACTAAGCTCCCATGCTGGTGCTTTTTCAAGTTAACTTTTGTTCTCTCTCAATGTACCTCATTAATAAAGTCAATCTTTGTCCTGTAGCAGCTGAAATGAATAATAGGAGTTCTGCATTTTTGCTTAGAGTAAGCCCCCTCATACATTTACTTGTTTAAGTTATATTCAGCTTCTTTTTTCGAGCAAGTACCAGTTTTGTAATATTAAAGGGGAAATAATACTTTTAAAGTATTATTGCCCTACAAGTAGTCCAGCCAAAGTTCCTTTGTAAAGTTGGATTATAAATTTGCTTTTGAAGTAGCAGAGGAAACTGTGGAATCCAGACTCTCAGAGGCTGTATTCAAAAATAAATACTTCTTCACTTGATTGTCAAAATACAAGGGACTGTAAAATTTAGATGAGTACAATAGTGTGAATGATGTATCTAAACAGAAAAATGACTGTTTATTTAAAATAAGACTCAAGTTTTACCATCAAGGCTACAAAGACATATAGCCCTTAGGAATATATAGGAAAGTAATTAATGATAACATCCCTCAGCTGCATGAAAACTAGATGCCTTCAGTTTAAGGTCTAATCTTTTTTTTAACCCCATCTTACAAACATAGCATGTGGGCCTCCAGACACGCTTTTCAAATTTCAGTGGTTGGCCTCCTTGAAAATAGAAGATTTGTAAATTTAAGTACATTCTAATTGGAAAATGTTCTTTTTATCCATTAAACTTTTTGTTTTATAATCAAAAGCCCAATTTATTTTTAGTATCATCCACTTTTAATTACACATAATATTCATTATGTCATCAACACACTGTTATGTGTAGATGTAGGTAATTAATTGCAGTCAATTAATGTGTTCATAAAGAGAGATATTAATGCAAATCAACTTTTCTAATTGGAGCTAACAACATCCCAAGGTAGTCAGCAAATTAAAGAAATTGGTGTTAAACCAAAACAGGTCATCTAATCTTGTGAAATGGCAGCTGTTAGCAGCAACCAAATGTCACATTAGGAAAAAGGGGGGAAGGTAATGGCAGAAAATGGCTTCTTTTGTGCTTATTAGTACAGTAAATTATGGTATTTGGGGGCTAATGTATGATCTGTTTTTCATTTCCTTGATGGCACTGTAAATAAAGCTGATCTTGAAATAAGTTTATGAAAAATGCTTAGGGGAATCGACAAACTGTTTTATTTCTACTTAGTTACTTTATGAAGGTGTCAGATTTCTAAAGTGAGTTAGCAATTTAGCACTGAAGTTGTAGCAAGAAAATATCTTTGGACGGTTTAAGTATTAAATATAAATTAATGTGAAGATACTGTTTTTATCAGGTCTGGAAAGGAGAATTCACTGACAATCTTGGAGAATTAAAAAAGAGGAAAATAGATAATACATGCAGTTCTGCAACCCTGATGATAAAATTAATACATACTCATTTTCCTGTCCTTCCTTTTTAAATTTTTTCAGAACATTCACCTGCATTCCATGTTTACTTTTTGCTTGTCTTGCAGACTGGTTGGCAATTTCTGTGCTTGAAAAGAATTATTTGAATAAATCTACACTTTAAGCAGTAAAAAAATAAATAGTAAAAGGGGCAGAACATTTTACCAGCAATAGAGTGTGTTTGCAATATTAGGGCTCAGCCCTGGCAATACGGTAAATTCAGTAATTTCAAAAAGCAAGCTATATAGTAAAGAGTAAATAATTCTCTTAGCTGTGACTGATACCTTGACAGCCTTGCCTCAGGTTTTTTGTGTTATTATTTATTTATTCTGTTATTTATTAATTAGGGTTCTTTTTTCTTCCTGTCAGAAGTTAGGTTTTCATTGAAGTTCTAAAGAAATCATGCAAACCAATTTTTTGTTTATAAATATCCCCCTTTTAAATAAATCTTTAAAGCAAGGGGATTAGAAATATGTCTCTGTAATGGACCAGAAGTTTCTTGCCTGTATGTTGACAACTTTTATAAAATGGACATTTGCTATTCCTATGTTTCTAGGGATTGTGCTTTAAAGAAACATAGTTTTTAGGCATATGTAGTATTCATAATTCTTTTAGTTGATTTGAAAAATACTACTTTTTATTGTTTGTAAGTACTGTAATTTTTTTAACTGTTATTTTTCTTAACTTAGGTAGCTTGGTTAATAGAGGACAAGGCAACATACGCAGCAGTAAAACTCAGGATGTATCACATATTGCATTTGGATCAAAAATCCTTGGGCCACCTCCATCTTCAAACAGGAGAGTCAGTACAAAGGTACCTGGAGAGGTAAGAAGGTTTAAATTCCTACAACACTACTGGCACTTCAGCAAAGGAAAAGATTGACAAGCAGAGAAATTGCACTAAAGGTTTGTTTCAGAGGAATACTGTGTTAGGTCATGGACCCCAGTGCAAGAGACCCTGTAACATCCAGTGAGGAGCAAGGAAAATGCTTGGGTGGCTACAGCACAGGGCATGGATTAGTTCATCCCCCAGGACAGAAGGCTAAGGGAGTATCTGGTTGCTATTTTCTATTAATGCAGGGCTATAGAGAAGCCAGGCCTCCTCTGAGAGGTGCCATGAAAGACCAAGAGGCAGAAAGCCCTGATTGCAGGGAGTCTCTGACTAAACATAGTGATAAATATAATTATATAAAGTGGTTCAGTACCAGAACAGGGTCACAGGGAGTTGTGGAACTCAGAACTTTCAAAGACAACAAAACGTGACTGAAACAGGCTGATTTAACTTCAGCATCATGCCTGAAGAGGTCTTGTTCTACCCTAATTACTGTGATTTCTTATCATTCTTATCTTTCTGAATTTTTTGTTCTAGACTGCTGAAATTAATGTATGTAAATATTTTTCCTTATGATGCGAGCTGTCGTACAGAGCAGAAACTGCATTTCAGTATGCTCTGATAGTCAACCATGCAGTAGCTCATGTGATGCTGTCGATTCCAATGCCAGGGAAAACCCCTGCTCTCAGTCTGCCAGCAAACAATATGCAGGTTTTTGGAATCTCCTCAGGACTACAATTCCTAGTTTAACACTGTGACTAAAGGATCCACTTCTGTAGGAAGTCAGTTGAAAGCTAAAATATAAAATGAGATTCCTTTCTCCCAAAAAGAAAAGACTTCTGAAGTCTAGAATAACTACAAGTTTTATTCTTTTTATTCTGATAGCGAATTTTAATTTTTTTTCACTTTTCTTTGCTTTGCTTTCCATTCACTCAATGAAAAAAAACCCCTACCTGTTACTAGGCTGTAAAAATTGAGCATACCACACCGAATCACACCTACCAGGAAGTTTCCTGAAAAGATAGTAATTAAAAAAAAGATTTGGAAATATTTATTTGAAAAAATAAGTGTAATTCAAAATGTGTATTTACTTTGGAGTATTTTGAAAGCTGTTACATTTTTTGTCTTTTATCAAGAAAATAATGTCTTTCAAGGTAACAAAGACCTCGGGTAGCAAAAGTAATAGATCATGCCAACTTCAAAATTCAGGAATGCCAGTTGAATCCATACAAGACATTGAGAGATTGGAACTATCATTCTCATCATGCAATGATTATTTAGATCAAGGAGGCAAAAGAAATACTCACCAAACAACTGAAGATACATGTCAAAATGGTAAGAGTATAAAGCAAAGAATATGTAGAGTTTTCAAACTGCCAAAATTTGTGCATTATTCTGCCTTTGGAATGTAAGAATTAATTCTTTGTTTTTCTAATCCCTTATCTGCCTTATTAATTACTGGAGACATATTTATTAAATCATGGCTTATTCTCCTGTATGAGCTTGAATAAATGCTCATTTTCTCTGCAGGTATTCATATTGTGTTTGAGCCAGGGGTCAGCACCTGCTGGCAGTAGCCACAGTTTATGCACATACTCCGCTTTCCCTCATGCTGTGCAAACAACTGAGCTGCTGCAGTGGCTCTTGATTACTTTGCAGACTTTTGCAAGCCTGTTTTTTATAACTTCTATGGCTTGCCCATCTTCCATACCTATTATTAAATTTTTACTTCCTTGTGACTGTCATATTCCTGCTGCCCTACAAGACTCCCATGCTATTTGGAAGATGTTTGTATCCCAGTATAGTGCTGCATTATGCACACAATATGAATGTTCACAGGCATTTCATAAGCTTCTACATTGCATTTCAGACCCTGAAATTCAGACTGAGAAAACATCTGTGAGTGGAGAAGCAGATTTTCAGCTCAGCTCACCACAAGTACCATCACCAGACAAGAACAGTCATAAAAGATTATCTCTAAAAAATGCAGCCAAAACCACATGGGAGATAACCAGTGGTATGATGCTCATTTTATATTATTTTGCATTTCATTTCTATGTGGTGTGAGGGACTAAATTCCAAAGGACCCAGAAGCAGTTCACATAAAATATAAATGTCTGTGTTATGGGGGATTATGGAAATCAAACACCCTGCAACAGAATTGCTTTTGAGCGTTGATAAAGATTTGCAGGATTAAGCAGAGTACCAGAGCAGTGAAAGAATATAAAAAGAAACATTCTGTGCTCTCATAATAAAAGGAAAAGAACTAAAAATAATTTATTCTTTAAATCTCTAATAAATTTAACACTGAAGATTCCAAACGTGAAATTTTACTTGTCACAAATAAGAGTTTAGAATATTAACTATGGTACCTATGTAATCTCAGGGGGTTTTGTTTGTTTATAAAGTTCAGTGGTGAATTATATTTTGTTCTTATTCACAGAAAGACACCTCAACTTATGTTTTGGGTTGTCTGCCAAAAGGTGTGGATATTTTTTTGTCATACAGTGTCAATCAACTTGCTCTGCCTGTGTCTGGGAAGTGCTTTCTTGTGGCAAAAGTAGCCCTTGTCTCTATGAAAAAGTAGTGTTACTTTCTATTAAAAGGCATAGCCACCAATTTGAAAAGTGGTCAGACTACTCAAATGTGCTCAAAATTGACCAACAAGATTTTCCTTCACATTATGAGTGATTTCCATTTGGTTTTTTCTTTGAGGATGTTCAGAAGCAATTATATACTAAGACAGTGTCAGTAATTGCTGTTTTGGGTATCATAATTTGACTGAAAGAGATTCAAGATGTTCAGGCAAGTAGAACCTTCTGGAGAATTTTTTGATTGCTTCCTGTTTACCTGAATTTTGAGGACTCTGGACCAGGAGTCACAGGTCTTAACTTGTTGTTCATCTAGAACACCAAGGTCCTTATCTAGCACTAGAATTTCAGAAAATTTAATCAACACTTCTTATTTTATGTAAATATAGGTGATATAAAAAGACAGACTTAGGGCAGTAGACTGGCATGTCTAAATGTCCTCTTGTAAATTCAGAAGCAGAGAATTGAGGAAGAAAGCTGTGTATAAGCTCTGCCCTTTTGCTGTTTCTGTTTGCAAGAATGAAAACTGTTTCTATGTAGTCTTAGTTGTGTGTACAGGCAGATAAATGCATGATGTCCGTTTGAAAGGTACAATTCTACAAACTTCTTTCCCCGTATTTTCATTGCCTGTCACTTGTAGCTCAGTTTGCAGATTTCAGTTTCTTTTCAATACATGAAGTTATCTAATTGTTTGTAGATAACTTAATGATTTCTTCATCCCATAGTACTGGATTTATTTGCACTCACATTTTAAAAACAAATACCTGTCTAATAAAAGCAAAGAAATTATGATTTCTGTGATAACTTGAGTTGTAGCTGTATTTCGTGCATTGTCAAGATTGCAACCCCATAATGCTCAGGATAGATCTTCTAGTGAGGAAACTCCCAGTTGATCTTGCCCCAAAGTGAACAACCACAAGTCTGGCTCAGTGGTGATGACTCAGCCAAAATCATAGTCCTGGCATTTCTGACAAAGTGTAAATTTATATAAACCTATGATAAGTCCTTGGAACAAAACCACATTCCCCAAGCAAGTACAAGCTTCCATGGTTTCTTGGTCCTCTTTTACACTGTGGTCAAAGCAATTTGTATCAACGAGAATCCATCATACACTACTCTTATCATCAGACATTTAATATTCTTGAACCCTGTGCAGCCATAGCCTGTGGAGATCTTGGAGCAGCACTACACTTGTTCTGCCATTAGCTTGAGTAAATATTAATTTAAACTTGTTTGGGGTAGGGGAGCTTTCGTAAGTGATTGCTCTTATTACCTTAGGGGTTAGGCATTGCTATTTATAATAATGTCTCTTAGATTTATTATAACCTCAAATCAGCATGTCTTCTGTAACAGGTGTGCTGTACCTTTACCAAGGTAAATTGTTTTTAACCAAGGGGAAAAAATAAAGTGAGTAAACGTTGTTTATGCCAATCTTATTTATTCAATGCTGAAACCTTCATTAAAATGTTAGGCTGCAATTAGAAGCTTTAGCATAAGTCTGACTATGTAGAAGAGCTAATTAGATGTTAAGGTGATCATTCTTGCATTTATGTTGTTTGCTGCAATGTTGTGATTACACAGTAGTTTGCATATTTTGCTGAGAAAGTACTCCAAATTATTTGTTACAATTGACATGGAAATGCTGAGTTAAAAAGAAATTGTAGTAGAGTTTTTGTTGGAGAGGTAATGGGATTTTGTTTGGTCCAAAACTCCCTGTAGACTATACAAGAAGTTACAGAAGTTGCTGAACTCTGTAACCACCATAAAATGTCATCTTAAAGCCTTACAGACTTTTCTGTCTTCCCCCTCATATTTCATTAAGAATAAGTACTGTACTATGCAAACTAATATTTACATTTAACTTATTCCTAACTCAAGTGTATTTCTTCAACATCTCTGGAAATGAATGTTGTTCTTTTCGGGGAGGCTTAGACTAAAAAGGCAGAATATTCAGGTTAAATATTATCCTGATACTAAGTCTTTTAAAGTAGTTCTTTATATTTCTGGAATACCTTTTATTCGGGCAAGACATTACTCACTATGTTGAGTAAAGTGATATGTAAGAAGTTTTTGGATGTCTGAGGCAGATTCAGGAGTGTAAGGCTCTAATTGCCTCCTGTTTTCTAAACACTTGACAAAAACTGTCACTTAAGCTTTCTTTTCCATGTTTTGAAACTTCATTTAAAATTTACTTAAAATCTCAAAGAGCAAGTGATATATCACCTTTTTTTTGCTTCAGAATTCATTACAAAATTTTGTCTGTAACTCTGTCTGCAAATAAACAGCATTAGAAGTTATTCTAGAATGAGAATAGAACAGTTGAGACTGCAGTTAGGGAAGTTGGTTGTTATTAAGTCAGTAGGCCAAAATAAAAATTAAACCACTCCTCTACTCATTCACAGTCCTTTGTGCATAAGAATTAGCAAATTCTCCTGAAGTAGGTTGTACACTAAACATGAAACCACACCTTAGAGGGCTTGTTACAGTGGTCTGAGCTGTGGGTGTTTGAAAACTGCGAAGGCAGCAAGATACTTGTCAAATCTAATTTCATGACGGGGAAAAGACCTTCTGAATACTAAAGAAGTGTGTGTTACACACTTGGTCTTACTCAAGCCACTGCCATTGAAACCTAGCAAAATGTATCTACACTGAAATGTGGAATGGTGGGTGCCAGACTGGTCAGAAGGCTGCAGGGTGCTGAGAGAGGAAAAAATACAAACATTTTCTTAGCCAGGTAAGTTTTGAAGATTTTGTTGTTGTTGTTTTGAAAAATGTGGCGAGTACTTTTCACTGATTCCTGGATGTTAACTGGAGTTTGGTAGCTTTACGAGCTGTCTTCAGTAAACTGGAAAAATCACAGCACCCAGTAAGAAGACAGCTGTTTCTTCTGGCATCTCATTTTTCTTTCTCTTGCCTTCATTTATGGTGGTTCAGACTTCACACCCACCCCCCCCAAGCTGCTGAATCTGCCTGAAGTGGTAACTTTAACAAAACTAAAACTAAAATACCGGAGTAAATCTACTGCCTTCTGTGATGGCAAGCATTTTATTATTGCAGAGTTACTTTATTATTACATTTTTAGTATTTTTTTATTGTGACTTTTTTAATATGGTTGATGATAACTTCATTTTATGGAGCCAGAAAGTTTCAGTATTTAGTGAATAATCCACACCACACTACCTTTAATGAAGATAAGGGAGTATTGTATACTTGAGCAATTCTCCTTTTCTCAGATGCTATTTGAGACTGGTTTTAATCAATCAAATTGACACCTTTTTCTATACCATCATTCCAAACAGTAAAATATAAGTTAACAATAAGAATATAAAAATGGTCTTTTCATGTGTAACTGGCGCACTCAATCTTTAAATCCATTTCTGGACTTTATTATTTGTTTTAAAATTGTCAGATTAGTAGTGACTGTATTCAGGGAAACTTGGTGAAACAGATATCTTCATACATTTTTTATGTCACACTATTTTTCATCAGAGCGGTAGTTTGAAATTGAGATTTAAACCATAAGTTCTAGATGTAAAAGAAAGTGTAGAATTTCAGCCATAAAGAAGCAGCAGATTGTAATGTT
This sequence comes from Manacus candei, assembly GCF_025592945.1. Lineage (NCBI taxonomy): Eukaryota > Metazoa > Chordata > Aves > Passeriformes > Pipridae > Manacus > Manacus candei. Next base: position 9,033,636 of record NW_026138073.1, read on the forward strand.
ATGAACTTTCCACCAATGTGTGTTTATTTTTTAAATGTCAGCCACAAAAAAAATGCCTATAGAAAATGATCAATGAGCAAATTTAATACAATTATACTTTCCTAGAATAAAGTTCAGTTCCAGGTCTCAAATCTTGGCAGCTAAATAGTTTCAGGTTTGCAAATTGCAGGCCTACATGTCATATACCAAAGCCTGTGTACTTTTTGATCTGTGATCTAAAATGTTTGGATTAACCTTGCTGCACTTTGAAGGCAGCCTGATCTTTTTTATTGCATCCTCGTCACTCTTCCAGCTGTATAAATCTGATAAGCAAAATGTTTCTGTACTAGAAGAACTTACTTTGCTGTCCAACTTCCCCAGAAAATAAGCATGATCAAGGTGTCACACAATTTACATATTTGGCATTGAAATAAACATTGTGTATTTCAGATGAATGGGAGTTTCCAGGAAGTTTCACTGAGAATATTCGGTTGGATAGGAGTAAGCAGTTCATAGCTACTGAAGATTCAGCCTGCCATAATTTAAACTCACCCCAGAATGCCTCTGTTGAACATCACAGCAGTGAAACAGGTGATCAGCAAGTGAATAATAAAGAGATTTTCACATTTTCATCAAGACCTCGATCAGCTCCTCACGGGAAGTCTCCAAATATGTCACCAGAACATTATGTTTTCCCTTTGGATTTGGAGCCAGACAGTAACAGAGTACATGAGAAAACACAAGATAACTTCCAAGGAACTGACAGCAGTAAAGAGGTAGGCCACTTTGTACCTGTAATTCTTGATAAAGCAGTCTTCATCCTAAAACTCTTAGGATGAGATTCGGTCTTCAAGCTAGACAGAGGATAAATCATCTTTTCCCCATATACCTACAGGTAGATTTGTCTTTGTCAGGTTGCTGTGTCTAACTGGATACAGGAGTGAAACTGCAGGTATACCACGTGTAAAAAGTGAACAAAAGAAACCCAACTCTCTGTCAGCCCCTGTGCTAGCAGAGAGATGTGAAAATTGTGCATCATTACTCAAAAATCATAGATTGCATCATAGATTTGGGTGAGATGCAAGTCCATTATAGGTGCTTATGAGTGCAGTAAATAAGACTTCATTGTGCATTTTAAAACTGTAAGTGGAGACTATTTTTGCTCACTGACATTGTTGAAAGTGAATTAAGAAATTTCAGCTTTTGAATGCCAATTGATTATTGGTATTTCTACTTTATATCCTGTCTGAGCTGTGTCAGCATCACCAACTTTAATTCTGTTGCAATGTGGGAATCTTTCAGCAATAAAATTAATAAAAAGAAAAGAAACATTTTTTTATATGTTTATATAGATCTATACAGATCCCATGCCAAGCACACAAAGAGAAAGCAGTAGCCAAGTACTCCTGCTTTTACAGCAAAAGAAGAACATTGGGGCACATTATTGGCCATTCTAGAGGGTTGATGCAAGAGAGTGATAGAGGACCCCGTCTTCCTTTAAAAAATTTAGGTATGACATAAACTAAGTTTTTCTTTGATTATGTACCAGAGATGTGGTAGGGAACAGCTCTTGTTTCATTAATTGTCTTTGGATGTGAACTGCATTAAATAATATCAGCACTGCAGCTGAAGATGCATTAGGCTTACAGAGCTAGAATTACATTAAACAAATTTAGGCGTGCTAACAAATTATCAAGAGTTTGTTTTTCTGAGTCTACTACATTAGTAATTCATAGTTAAGCCTTTCTTTTATGTGAAAGAAGCCACTGAACCAACAAATTACTTAGCAGTCATATTTTGCCCATATTCATCCTCTTCCTTCTATAGATACATTTTGTGTTGCTTCTTGAAGTCAGCTTTATATTGATAGTTTGGATACATTTCGTATTCAGAGTGCTCTACTTTGCAGTACTGAGGTGAAATGGAAAACAGTTTTATTTCAAGCCTAGGAAATACAGGAAAGAGGATCTTGGAAGAGCCATGATAGCTAACTTAATTCTATCTGGTTTAGCACAGTTTAAGGTATCTTTGCAAAATTACCACAATTCTTAGCCCAACCATGACATGTTTCTCAGTTTACTTCACTTATATGAAAAAATACTTATTCTACCAAGTTATGCTGAATCCTGTAGTGTTGGGGTTTTTTTAAATATATGTTAAACTTACACTATTATTGCTTCTAGTAATCATGATTACTAGAAATTTGAATAAACTATGTTTGTGTACGATGCACATGGATATGTACATGCTCTTGAATTACAACAAATAAAATAGATATCTCGACCTACAATCTAAATAATTGGATGTGAGCATAAATTGCTTTTCTCCTGGAAAATATAAGCAAAACTATTCCTTTTTTTTTAATTAAAACAAATAAGAAGACTTTGCATACCTTCTTAGTTTAAATGTGTCAGACTGATTAAAAGGCCAAAAGTTTTCCTTCAGTTTATGTCACTGTTTCCTTCAGTTAAGTGGACATTGACTCTCTCTGTGTTGCATGTACTGAGATCCGTAAGATACACACAATAACTGGGCTAGAATTAGACAGTTTATGTAACTTTTGGCTTTTGGGGAAGAAATTTTTACGAACTGAAAACAGCAAGTATGTATAAATTCCCTTTAGTGTTAATAATTAGTCACTGAAATAGTTCAATGCTGTTTTTTAATTATCAGAGTCAAAGAATCAGTAAAGGATAAAAATTTCTTCTTCTGTTGGAACCATTCACCATCAAGTGACTTATTTTGTAATTACATAAATGTCCATGCTTTCAGCTCAGATTTCTCTCAGTGACTTTGTATGATTAAGCTTGTCATGGCAGCATTTATGGATTGTGCCAACCCCAGAGCAAAACCAAGAACTCAGTGATGGCAAGAGTTATGCATCTGTGGCAGGTGTGACCACATACCACATAGCGCTGTCAAAAATGCTGTTTTAAGTGTAACAGACCAGTGCTTCAGTGAAACCTTCAATGAACAAATAAAATATTTCAAAGAATAACGAAATAAGATTAAATATGATAATGTACCCTTACAAAGGCAATAGATAACTTCACTGATACCTCACTATTGAGTGTATCAAGAAACTATATCCCATCTGCTCCTAGTAGGGGGCCCTTCGGAGTCATTAGAATGATCATCTTAAAATTACAACCCAGCAAGAGAAACCAGTTTTATGTATCCAGAACTGCCCATCTGCATGTCCTTTCAAGGTATACAATACACCAGTGGAAGTGCTCATTCCTCAGGAAAAACCTTCTCATCTTCAGTTTACATATGCTGCACTGTAGTTAATCAAGCAAACTTTAGAGATGTTTCTGGCACCATTTCATGGTTTAGTATTTAACAAATTATTCTAGAACCTAAATAGGTATGCCTAAAGAGACATGGAAAGGTGTGAGGGTTTTAAGCTTCAGATAAATCAAAGTTACTCATTTGTCTCTAATATGGGGGAAAAAATACAGTGTTTGCTTTACTAATCTTTCAGCCTGAGTTAACCTAACTTTATGTGGGTTTTATAGCACAGACTTTAAGATAACATGGAAAATAAAAATCCATGAAAAAGAGGGAAGAACAGATTCCTAATTCAAGGAAATAACTGAGGGAATTAAATATAAACTTCCAAAATATCTATATTAATAAAATTGAGTTATTATCTTCTTGAATGTACTTTTCATTCTGTGCAATCCTGGACTCACTGAAGTCAGTAACAAACTTGCATCACTTTCCTGTGCAGTAGGACTGCACGTGGCTGTGAGAGGCAACACAGCAGATGACATTTCAGTGTCTTGCTGAATCCTGTAATATATACTGCCTCACATCCTGTGTGGTAGCATATGGCAGAGGAGCAGCGTCGTGAGACGAAGATGAGGCCTCTCTCATCCTTTCTTCCTTGAGAGTAGGAACATTGAGGCAAACACTAGATGTGCTTCCCTGTTATTTTTCGTCCCATCTGTTCAGTCCTGCTGTTTGTTGTTGAGATGGGGTATGAGTGAACTTCGTACACTTGATTCATGAGATGATTTGCGGAGACATTGTTAGAAGCACGAATATAAGGTTAACAGATTAACCTCTAAAATTCTTAAACTATATTCAAATGGTAATGAATATGATATTCTGTACCATATGATTACCAGAGGTGAGCAAAGTGATCTCAGCAGGAGTTATTCCTTCTACATTTAAGTTGAAGATGCAATGTGAAAATGTGGAATATTAATAATTCAATGGAAAGACATCATTGTTGAGGACTCTTTGCTTAGTTTTGGTTTACAGTTTTAATTAATTTTATTGAAATTATAATTATCAGGTAAGACACAGGTTTGGGAGATTACCAGCAATCTAAATTTGGGGCAACATTTTGAAAATAGTAATTTATTTGAGATGTAAGAATATGTTTATGGTATTGTCAGTGTAGTTTCCAGGAAAAGCATCTGTTTTTCAGAATCCTTGCAAAATTAGAATTAGAAAGCAGAGATTAAAGAGAGATTTTTGAAATCTTTTAAGGTTATGTAAAACTGAATTGTGTGATGATGAGAGGGAGCCAACTGCCCTTGCTTTGTTTCCTAAATTTAGGATGACAACAATGGACTCATCCAGGGCACTGGGAACCTTGAGATCAGCCACTGTAGACAAGGAACATCTGATTCAGCAGTTTTTAAAGAGATCTCATTAAAAAAGATGTTGTGGAAAACTGAATACTGGAAGAATAAGGAGCACAGCAAACATAACCTCGATGAGACCATCTTACCAAACCCACAGAGTTCCACTGTGAGAAAAACAGATTCTATTAGCTCTCAAAGCTTGAAGCCTATCTTTTCTCTTTCTCCAACTCAAAGTAAATCTAAATTCTTTAAAGCAATTAGAAGTGGATCTGAAAAAACTGAAAGATATGAAGGAGTTTCTGATCAATTAGAAAGATCCATCAGTAAAATGTCTCTCAAGAAAATCTCAAAAGAAAATTCATGTCTGACAGCACAGACTTGTGTAAGTGATTTTTACTTTAAAATTAAATTACTAGATCGTATAGAGAAGCTATATTAGATATACTCATTTGCATTAAGTAATTAATAGTACATCTTTCATCCAGACATATTCTGGTTTCATCATAACAGCATTTACTGAACTCTATCTGTTGAAAGTTGATTTTGTAGGTTTTTGTAGCACACAGAATAATAGTCCAAATAAAACAAATCACAGTGGTTTATAGATAAAAAGAGTTGTCATTGAGCAAGTCACATTTTGGAAATATGGAAGTTAAAAAATAGTTTGGGCCTGAACGATTGCTAAGGAAAATAGACAGATTTTGAATTGATATATTAACGAATGACCGTAGAAAGAGCGTTAATCTGGGCACTTCATAGTCTCTCTGCGACAGCCTTGAGCAATAATAAATTATGTGATTGAGAGCCAGCAGCAAAGCTGTGCCACAAGCTGAATTACCAAGCTGCTAAAGGAATTGCTACATTCACCAAGGTGTTGTTTATTCCTAGTTTTTTCTTTGTGGAAGAAAAGAAGACAATTATGTTTTAAATATTTTCTAATAGCTAATTCCTGTGTCTTCAGTTTATAATGCTGTGCTTTGAACTGGGAACTGGAGCGCAAGAATCAAGTGTATTCTGTAAAACACAAATGAGCCAGTATGTGCCATGGGTTTTGATAGAATTCTTTTGGGCTTAGAGTCATTGCAGATCCGTGTCTTCTGACATGTGACCTCTTCTCTAAATATGTTATGAGTGGATTAGATTTGTTATTGAGTATCTGCCAGTGGAACGTGCCAAGCTTCTTCCACAGGCTTTTTTTTGTCATGTCAGTGGATAAGAGACCAAAGACTCCCATAGCCAACATCTTCTGTCCAGCAGTCAGTTTTAGTGACTGGGGAGAGTAACAGTGCAAGGACAGAGAACATCCAGTGGTATCTCACCAGCATGCCCTGCAGGCTTCCTGCCAGCAGTGCTTAATTTAGCAATTTCTTCAGTGAAAGATGTTGTCTTTGAGGTGAATAACTGGTGGTGGAATTTTTTCTACAGATTTGTTGTAGTTGCTTTTTGTATCTGTATGGCCTTTGCCTCGTGACAGTGAATTTCAGAGTTTAACTGTTATTTGTAGGAAAAAATACATATCTTCATTTATTTATTTGAATGCATTGTCTCCTTACTTCTGCTTTCTTATTCTTCTGTTTGTTGTAAGAAACAATGAATAATCTTTTTTTTAATTAATATTCTTACCTGTACCATTTCCTACTTGATGGCTGTATATCATATTCCCTTGTAGCTGTCTCTTCTACAGGTCAAGGAGTTTTATGGTCTTTATTCCCAGGATTACTGTTCTATGATTATTTTTTTTTTGACATTTTTATGCAGCAATGTTGAATCAAACTACTGCATGATCATTATTGTAAGAGTGGGGTTTGTATTGTAATATCTTGAACCAGGTATTGCATGCCTCTGGAGACCAAGAGAATAGATGCTTCTCTTTTTTGGGGGCTCTGTGAAGCAGTTATGCATTCTTTGGAAAAAAATTACCTACAGTAATGTCTTGGAACATGACATATGCCTCGTTTGCATGAAGGGCATGGATATCTTCCATCATTATTGTTTTCTGTCCTTGTAGTTTGTCTCATCTGCTGTAGGATACTGCAGTCACTATTCCCAGCAGGGGAGGGTGCTGTCATTCTGCTGTGGGAATTTTAGTCTGTAACAATTCTGTGACCTGTCAATACAGTTAATTTTAGTTACCTGATTTGACAGCCTCTGTGAAGGGGGAAGCAGGAGTGACAACTTCCATGGGGCAGGGATGTGGCTGCTGGGGCAGGGTCATCATGCTGAATGGTTCTACCTTGCCTGCTTTGGACTGCTCTGGCTGCTGAGGATGGACAACCCTGCAGTGGGTATGGAAATCTGGGCATTGGGGTAGGAGGAGCATACCAAATTGGGCACCAGATTAAAGAATAGTGTCTAGAAAAGCATTTTTTCAGCTTTTCTTTGTGTTTTCTGTGTGATGGGGAAATGCACAACATGCCACTGATTCTTCAGTGCTTTTTGTGAAATGAATCTATTTTAGTCCTGGTGCAGGGACTGGGGTTTATGTGTCTCACAATCCTATGAGATGTCTCTCAGACTGGGGATTCTGGAAATCTCTTCCTGTATTCTGCAGGAAGCTTATCAGATTGGTAAAGGCCTTGGGGTTTTCTGATAAAAACAGAACATGCTCTTCCATGAGAGTTGTGGAGACTGGTTTCCTTTGGGAAGGAAGTGGATTAGGGGGAAGCAAGGGGAATGAAATACAATAGTACAAGTGAAAATCAGAAACAGTGCTGAGACTTTATGGTAATGAAAAATAGCAGTGGCTGATGATTTTAAGGACTATAAAATGGAAAAAAAAATAAAAAAGCAGAGAAATTCTTCTGAATAGCAGCATATGTTCTGTCTATTTATGATCTGGAAAAGACATTAGAATTGCCACTAGTGATGTAGAAAATGTGGAAGAATGCAATGCATGAGTTCTTTTGTATTAAGAAAGAAGTAAGATAATGTTTCGGTAATTTTTAGTGATAGGAAACCCCCAGTTGATACTGATAATCTGTTCCTCTGTTTCTTAGATGGGTTCATATCCAAGTATCTGTCTGTAAGTGTATAACAAACTTTTTTTGTATTTTGCATTCCCTTTCCCTTCTAGTATAATTTATAGGAATTTAATTTTTCTGTTTTCCAGTAACTATTTATGGTTTCATGATTAAATATATTCCTCTCTTGTTTCCTGATTTTTTCCAGTTTTGGAAAATTGTTCCACTTTAAATTCAACTATTTTTGTTACTAATAATAACTGAAATATATTTGTCCATAACAAATGAAATGATACATTGATTACTTTTCTAAAAGTTAGTGCGGTCAATAACTTTATCCTATAGAATTTAGCTAAATATACACTATCTAGGTGGATTTTAATAGTTGATTGTTAATTTAGACTGTGGGGTTATTAACATACTGCACTTATAGCTGTAAATATATTGCACTTATAATTTGTTGCTTTTAAGTATTTTTTTTTCAAGAACAAATCCTATTATCAATGTATAGAAACTCAAAAGCTACAGACCTCATTTTGTTGCTACAAAATATAAGATTAAAGTATCTGGCAGATTTAGCTCTCATACTTGATTTGATCAAGTATTAAAATTTTCCCATCCAGAAGCCCTTCCTTGGAGTTCTTTGACACTCCTTTTTGTGCTTGTACAGAGGACTAGTAAAGAAAAAAAATGCTTAACCAACTCTTCCTGCAATCGATTTGCCAGCTGCTTAATACACTTTAAGGACCTGGTTGCTTGCAATGTTTTATTCATGTTTTAATAGAGTTCTCTATTATTAAGTTCAAATATTTTTAATTAAGAAAGAAGTATAGCCCTCTGGGTAATATTGCGGGCATGTAGATAGCTGGTAATTAAAGTTTTCCACACGTATAACTACATTCAGACAATTCTGAACAAATCATTTGAACCTAGAAGAATGCAAATGTCATTATATATGAAAAAAATCCTTTAAACAACAGGTTTTGTCAATCTAGGAAAAGTTTTAAGTGCTTAATAAAAATACTTTATTGTAAGGGAAGGATATGCAAATAGACGAGATAAGCTTTTAATTACTAAATGAAATATTAATTTTAGACAAATTTACGAGTATTGCAAAATTACTTCTTACATCAAAAGTTTCTTCTAAATTACAAAGTGAATTTAATTTCAAATTCAGTTTTCAAATTCTCTCTTTGAAAATCAACTAAGACAAAGTAAAATTCGTAAAGAGGCTTTTTGGTAGTAGTAATCTGAATCTGAAGAATAAGTAGTCCAAACTCTTTCTGCTTTATTAGGAGTTTATTGAATGGGATGCTTAACACAGAAAGCTGTCATGACATCTCTTCTCCTTCCTGAATGTGGTATTTCCAGAGTGAGACCATTACAAGAAAAGAAAGCAGAATGACAATTGGAAATAAGCTGCAGGGTAAAAACATCAGCATGTTTAGAATTATGCTGTAAAAAATTCCAAAAATCTATGCACTTTTCTTCATAGATGTAAAGCAGAGGACAAGCAGGTTTGGGCAATGTTTTGCTTTTATTAAAAAGAGAATGAGAATAAAGTTCTTTCAATGGTTAGGGCTTTTATGCTGCAGACCTCCAGTTCGTGCTGTCAGTTTAATGACTACATGCCAATTGCTGGTTATATGAGATAAGAAAGGTAAGCCAAAGCTTCTCTTATAATAATCAAATAACTGCAGAAGGTCTATATATAGAAAAATTAACAGGAAATCAGCATCTTCAGTAAGATCAATAAAAAAGCAGCTGTAGATCGGGTAGAATAGTGATACATCAGAGCAAAGTGGACTCCCAAGGGTAACAAAGTGAACAAATGACTAATAGTAACTGAGCGAGTCACAGACATTCAGAAAGGGTCTAGAGTAAATACCTTGTATTATTTTAGGATTGAAAATGGTAGAACTAATAACGCTAGTAAGGAATGAAGCTTGGACCTCAAAGGCCAGAGGTAAAAAAGGGGTGGCAGCTGTGCAAACTGCTTCTGCCATCTTCTTATACCTTCTATCTTCTGTCATCTCTTGTCTGCACCTTGTACGTTATATACATAGGAAGAAAGATCAGGAGGTTGTAATCAAAATTCCAGTGTGTAATACTTTTGTATGTCTTCTGGTGCTACAGTGACTTTTGTACCCCTAGAAGACACACTAAAACATATACACACTGCATTAATAGCAGGAAAAACCAGCAGTGTTTGTATCACTGGTACCGCTGACCTGCATGTGTTCTTGAGGCCTTCAGTTACCCAGTGCCTTCTCACAGCAAAACAGAATGTGGGATCATCCCTTCTACCAGGAACATGTACACTCCTGGTCTAAAAGCTCCATTCTCTCCACTAGAATCAAAGCACTGTCCCTCTTTGGGGTCCTATTATAGTGTCTCTCAGGCCACTGGCCAATATTCCATTGATCTGAAGTCCTGGTCACTGCTTGGATTCACTTTTCAAGCAGAAATGCTTTGTAGTTTCATTCAGAACCAAAACTAGGTACCTCAAGTATCAGACCTGTTCCTTTGTGAAACAGCAATCTATGTGGACCCTTTTAAAAAATGGAAAATTTTTCTTAAAAAGGGAGTTTTTTAAACGAAGTTGATGACACAGCAGGTTGAGTGACCTTAAACTATCTTATCATAACCTGAGGCTTAAGTACGAACTGAAAAATGGTTAGTATGTGTTTTCAGCTTTTGGCCTGTAGATCAAATTTGATATGACAATTACAGTTACATTAACAATTCAACCAATGGATATAAAGAAAAACAAAAAGACACTGAAGTTTATTTGAAAATTTATACAGTAGCAAATTGCCAAAATAACTTTTGAAATTTAGTGCTCATGTGTAGCTTTCCAGAGAAATTTTATGTTATGCTTGACCAATAACTAAGTGTTATGTTGATGGTGTTGATGATACTGTGATAACTGTGTGATTTGATTTATTTCAAGATTTGCATTTAATGCTTGAGCAATTGTAGCTGCTGGATTTTTGAACTTCTTAAAGCCTGCTTTTGTCTCCTGTTTTTACTGCAGTGGAACAACAACTTCACCAAACACCCTGGATTCAAACTGCAATAAAAACAGGAGACAAGCTACAGTGTTTGTGGTGTTCTTCCTTCCTGTAATTACATATAAATATGCTTAATCTTCATAGTTGAACAGAAATCTGTTAACCAATCTTTTCTAGTAAACATTTTGTTTCTCTTTTAGTATTGTAGCTTCTTGAAGATTCTCCAAGAGATTCTCCAAGGTCTCTGTTTCATTCATCTATTCTGTTCCATGATCCTGTCTATATTGTTGACTTTTCCATTTTATTTCACAGGAGTATGACTGGAGAAACAACAACTCAAATATACTGAGTTCATCTGAACTGCAGATGCTGACCAGCATGAAGAGACAACAAAATGAAGAATTACAGGATACTGGGATCTCACATGGGCTGAGCACGTCACAGATAGATACCTGCAATGTTAACATAAGTACAAGTAGTCATGATAGTACAGCAACCTGGAACTCCTTACTTCCACCAGTAAGTCTAAACTCACAGTATATTCTCTGTATAGTTTCTGTCAATTCTGAGACTCAAGGATCTTGAATATTAAAATTTCTTTGAGTAGCGTTGAAATTTAAGGTATCATCACCAAAGGCTTCTAGAACTTTTCAAGTAAAGCATGCTACTGAGACACATGCACTTCCAGCAGGTTCTATAATACCATCATGGATAAAGAGCAAATCTTATATATATTCCTTCCTAGAATCCTGAATAATTGTGTAGGCTGTACAGCTTGTCACAATAGTGGCTGACAAGCTGCAGGTGTGTGATATAGTGCTTAAAAATAGTTCCAAAATGAATGAAACCCAGATATACCAGTCAGCAGCTGCATTACAGTGTGAGTAATGGAAAATAATTGCTTCATATAGTGAAAAGCTAAATGTTTAAAGGACTGAAGTAGGAGAACAGCAGCAAAAAGCTGCAATAGTTCTGAGCACTTAGTATGTGATCATTATGTATTTTACACTTTGTATCATTATTTGTCCTGGTACAAAGTGGCACAAAATCACACACAGCTGCACTATGTGACAGAGTACTGATATAAGAAGCAGAGTATTTGTTACAGTTCACCAAAAAGTACTGAATGTATGAAGTCACAGAATAACTTCAGGAACTATATAAAGGTACTTGCAGGAGCTGCTGTAAAACTAGATAACCTCAAACTCCATTTATATATCAGCAATATAGCTGTTATTTTATTATAGTTAAACCATAATAAACAATGAATGTGGCTTAAGTAAAGCACACAACACAACTTTCAGAGGCAGATCCAGTGTTAGAAAAATAAACACATCTGTGTTGCCCCAATATAAACTATGGGAGAGTAAATGCTCTAAAATGTTAGGTGGAAATTGCCTCCAAGGTTCTACAAGGCCCAGATAGAGGCATGTGGCAACAATCTTCCATAGTGAATGATCAACAGAGTTGGAACTTTGTGGTACATTGTTAAATGGAGGTTTCAAACGAGAAGAGATGTATTGGTAGGTGGGTAATTGTACAGATAAAAACTTCGTTTACAGAGTAGTATTTTGCAGGATCAGAGAAGCATTAGTTGGTTTTAACTATTTGAGATATGTCAACATTGCACATTTTCATTATTTAATTGTATTTCCAATGCATTTTCTTAGTATTCACTAAATAGACTCAAACATGGTGTAAATCTGCAAGACCAGACAAATGGAACTCAATTAAACATAGCGAATAGCAGCCTTATTAATTTTTGAGTAGTTTAATTATAAGGAAATTGATAAGAATATTTAGACATGTCAGATTTGGTTAATACAAATTACATGACTAAAACAAAATGAACTTTTGAAGTAAAATGTACTGCTCCAGTATTTGGAGAAGCACAGTATGACTGCAAAGACAATTCTTTGATCTTACTGCCTTGATCAGCTTCTGTAGCTTCAGACTAATAGCATCATGCTAAAAAAACTGTTTAGATATAATAGGTTAGTAATTTAAATTGCAATTTATATAGTTGTAGTTTTTCATAACATTCCTTTATGACCATCTTTCTCTACATAATTCGAGTGTAAAAGGCAAGATATTTTTGTTTGAGAGAGAAGTTTTTCACATTTCATTCATCTGGCTGGGCTGAAGCATAGGTGTAACCTTACACATACAGCCTTGTCAGGTTTCTCCTCTGCATTTTGCAAGGTAGACATTAAGGTTTTAAGATTAAATGGTAAGAACCTAATTTCCAAGAAGAGAGAACTTAGAAAACAATCTTTCTCAGATAAGGACTAACAACTTAGTCCCTCACAATAATAAAGGAATTCAGCTTTCCAGGTTTTCTCTATCCATTTACCTCTTCCTTTAAAAAGAGGAACTCTGTACCAGTCCAATGTCAGATAGTCCACAGAATCTGTTGTTTCACTTCATATTTCCTTTCTGAGATATCTACCAGACCACCAGATCTTCATAGATTGATGCAAGTTTTTTGAGTATGGACTTGTGTGTTTTAACAGTGCTTGATGTAGTTCTGTTCCAATATTTAGAAAAATGCAGAGTATCAATGTGAGGGTGATAATTCACTTTCTAGACCTTTAGTATGTAAGAAGATTATTAAAAACATTTGTTAAGGAAGGTGATTATTTAATCACCCCAAGCTGGTTTTGTACAGAAGTTTTTAAAAGAATAGTTGAAGGAATTTTTGGTATGCTGGTGTTAAATTTTAGTATATTTTGATATGCTTAAAACATTTCAGAAGGCTCTGAATGTAGCAATGCTGTGCCAGTGTTCAAATGGTTGGCTGAAATGAAAAGGTCTTTTGCCATATATGCTCTTGATGTAAGACATAGAATCATAGAATTATAGAATACTTTGGGTTGAAAGGGACCTTCAAAGATCATCTAATCCAACCCTCCTGCCATGGGCGAGGACTCCTTCCACTAGACCAGGTTGCTTAGGGCCCCCTCCAACTTGCAGGGATGGGGCAGCCACAGCTTCTCTGGGCAACCTGTGCCACTGCCTCACCACCCTCATCGTAAAAAATTTCTTTGCATCTAGTCTAAGTCCACCCTCTTTTAATTTAAAACCATTGCCCATTGTCCTATTGCAACAGGCCCTGCTGGAAAACCTGTGCCCGTCTTTCTCGTAAGGCCCCTTTAGGTACTGGATGGCTGCAATAAGATCTTCCCAGAGCCTTCTCCTCTCCAGACTGAAAACCCCAACTGTCTCAGCACGTCTCCTCAGGGCGGGTCTTCCATCCCTCTGATAATTTTTGCAGCCCTTTTCTGGACCCACTCCTTCAGGTCCATGTGTATCCTGTGCTGAGGATTCCAGAGGTGAACCCAGTGCTCCAAGTTGGGTCTCACAAGGGCAGCACAGTAGGGAAGAATCACCTCTTATGTCCCTCTCCACAGGCCTGCTCTCAATCCCCAATCTTAGTAATCTCATCATTTCTTCAGCCTCCAGTTTTTAAAGAAGTGTTCCTTATATGTATATTTATTCCTTATATATATATATATCATGTAAAATACAGATTTGTAGAATAAAAGCAAATTTGTTTGTCACTGGTCTTTAGTACCACCATCATTGGAGTTGAGTCAAGAGAATTTGCAAATCTCAATCCATCAAAAATCAGATCTACAAACTGCAGAAAAGTATATATATATAAAAACTATAAATCTAAAGATATATAGATATAAAGAGAGAGATATATATTTGTAACCATCTTCCAGCTATGTAGGCAAATGATTTTAGCAGTGCAGGGTATAGAAAAGAAATGGAAATAATCCTCATATTGTAGTTTGAGAAATTAAGGACAGCTTGAAATTCTTGTAATGATTAAAGTTTCATGCTTACATGAGTTTTCAGGTTATATTTTTCTGATTCTTTAAATCAGTAGTATCTATTGCTTTCTCTTATATTTTTCAAAGATAAATAAGGAATATTTTTGTTCCAAATTTTCATTCATTTTATACATTTTTGTCCTTTAGTGGAATCTATGGCAACAGCACCACCAGAAGGCAGCTTTCTGTGTATCTTTCATTTTGAAATACCTGTGATGTTCTGCAAGGCAGGGTAGGGTATAATCATGTTAAATAGTGAATTTATGTATCAAAGTAATATTTTTTATATAAAATACTTTTTTAGCTAGGGTTTTTTTTCATCACTGTTAGTCTGATTTCCAGATTCATTAGAGTCATGTTACTGACTAATGAATCTGAGAAACCGTTGTGAATGTAAAGGCACATAGATCAATCATATGGCTAAATTGCAGTTAGAGCAGATGTCATTAAACAACTATAAAATGGATATACTAAAACTGTATTTTTATATTCTATGGTAGTTTACCACAAACTGAATATATGCTGTCAGGAGAAAACACCGAAGTGTAAGTTATTTAGCAGCTGCTGTAAACTATGACAGCCAGAAAGGAATAAAATCTCTTTGAATATTATACATTACCCAGCATAGCTTTCAGTTATAAATATGAAAAACTTCTATTTTAAAATGGATTTACTTTGAAGGGGAATTGTAAACCCTTGCAAAATGTGTGTGGGGTACAGTTTCAAATCAATAATATGTGTATGTAAAACTAAATATTTTAAAAGATTTTATTTGAACCATGTCTTACCTGAATGTTTCCTTAAATCTTAAGATCTATGAAGATCCACGTTAGCTTTGCAACACTATGAAAGACTCAGTTCTGTATATTGCAGAGTTTAATGTGAAGTTTATACCAACACATATACACATTATCCAAGAAAATTTGCAAAGCTTACAAACCATTTCCGCTTAAATGCCTTGATTTATTCTAGAGATCCAGTAAGACCTTCCTGCCTGTCAGGGAATTGTACCATTCAGCTTCTTGGGTGGTTGTTTCCACGCTTCGGGCACCACTTCAGCTATAACACAAACATTCTGGAGAAAGATCATCTCTAAGGGAGTTCCCTGCTTCTCAGTCAGAAATGCAAAGGAGAAGGAAGATTCTCCGGGATAGCTCATTGATATATCCTGGAAGCTTGTAGTGTACGATGCTGCATTAGCAGACTCCATTTAACGCTCATCACTAAGACCCATCTTTCAAATAAGGAATACTCACAGAGAAGAAAGATTAGTTGTTCCCCAAGCAATTTCCTAAATATAAATTCGGTCACATAAGTCTTGATCTGCAAAATATTTGAAAGAGTACTTCCAGGTTCATACCTAATTTGTGGAAGGTCTTCTGACCTCCTTTCTGAGTTTTCAGAAAAGAAAACCACTTAACACAGAAATAGTCTGGAAGAACTGAAGTCTGACAGACAAGAGGAGTGATATTTAAATCCTATATTATTCCAACTGAGAGCTCAGTTTGACAACCCCTGGAGGGATCTGTTCACATCAAGTCGAATTGCAAAACTAAAACAGAGTATTCTTTACTATGAAATGAGGCTAAAAATGATTTAGACAGATATTCTGGTTCATAGACTGACTAATTCACTCTCTGTCTCGTCCTCAGTCTTCCACTAGCCATCATGTAGGAATTGCACTATCCACCACCAGGCAGTGAGTCATACTGGGCAGTAATTGAGATGTCATTCATCCTGAACATGTGTTTTACAACATCCCTTCCTGTTTTCTGAAACCATGAGAACATACTTGTTTTTATAGTGATTTCTGTTTTTAAAAAATTGCTTATTATTGTTTTAGCATTTTATGTACTAAATTGTACAAGTCTTGTTAATGTATGCTTATATTTTCACTCCTTTTGCACATGCTTTTGCTTCAGTGATTTGTTTAGAACTGCTTTTGAGGTGTGTGATAATGGCAGGGGGAGCACTACATAAATTCTGAGAGAGAACATATTTATGAATTTTAGAATTCTCAAATTTTTATACCAGTTTATGAATATTGATCTTTCTTGCAAATAACTGGTTTTAATGCTTTAAACCAAATGTAGTTTGAAACCTTTGGGACACGTATACATGATGGGTAGGTAAGATTTGAAGAATGTGGAACATTAGCATCTTTTGGATGAATATTCATACTGTTGGCTTAATCCAGGTTTCAGAGGTGCAGTGACATTGAGAATCATGTGTGCTTCAGCAAACTTCAGTTGGGACTGCTAAGCTTACTGTTAATGGTGCTTCTGAGGAGAGAGGAACCTGCCAGCCCTCTTAGCACTGGCTCTGTATTTTCTCCAGCGTGGTTGGTGCTGCACAGGTCCTACTAAGAGTTCCTGCACCATGCTTCCTATACACGTTCAGTCTAACAGGACTTTGCCACCCTCCGTCTCTGAAGTTTCCTGACTCTGTCCCAACACTCTCACAGGCAGTAGAGAAATGACTGTATGGTCAACTCCCTTAATTCATATGTATTTCCACCCAAACAAGAATGATCTATTCGGTTATACTTTTGCACAGTTAGAATCTGAATATCAGTTTTTAATTTCACAGATAAGAAAAGAGACTGTAAAATTCTAATATCAGAAGCTATAAATGCGTATGCTCATACAAGATCTCTTACATACCACTAACCATTCTATTATTTTTTGTTTTCCATAGCCTGTCAGTCAGGAGCATCACTATCAGAGAGAAATGAGCCCACTTTCTCATTCCAACCCACGGTAAGATTCCATTTATAGCCCAGGCAGTAAGGATTCAGTTAGAGTGTTCTGAATATTAAATGTGACATTCTTTGATGTAATCTTCAGTCTCTTTTCAATTGCAACTTCCTCTCAGAGGGCTTTATTGCTCGTTTTAGTCATTGTCTGCAGGATGTCTGCGCTGTCCGGGAACGCAGAACTGAATTCTGCATGTTTTGGATGTACCACTGTGTATTTAAAGTATCTGACACAGCCTTGCTCCTACATCTGCTTTGATGCGTGATTCAGCAAATCATCCTCATCTGACGTACATGCACTCTCATCCATTTCTTTCTCTCCCTCTCTGCTTTGTAGGTTTAGAACTAGAGTTCTGTATGTGACTGTAGGTATCAGGGAATCCATTTGTTCCAGAAGATTTTAATGTTATTTATTGAGAGAGTTTTTTTTCAATAAATAACCCACTCAGGAGAGGGTGTTACAACACTGTGGGATAGTTCAAAGGATAGTCTACAGTGTATTTTGTCTGTCAGGTTTTTAGATTGATTTTGTTTGGAATCAGCAACAAAATCCCTGTAACTTTAATATAAGGTGAGATGAAGACAAGGGAAGAAGGTGTCTAGGGGGAATTAATAAAATTGAGACTATTGAGACAATCAAGATTAATTGACCAGTTTCAGAACCTGTGAAACCCTAACATCACTTTGTCAATTTTTTAACTGCCTGAGCAAGAGGGGTACTTATTTTAAATAGCAGTCCTATTTCGCTTTCACTTGGTGTCATTAATGTGGATTTTTTTTGTCCAGGTTTTAACTGGGCAATGTGTGTGATTTTGGAGGGGTAGGAGGAGAGGACATTTCAGATACAATTTCTTTATGTTTTATCGACAGTCTGAGATGTTTTATGACAGCACACTGCCAGGCAGTTTTGTCCTCACACAGATGTTTTCAGCCACTTGTCTCCCTTGCCATCCATATTTTTATGGATTCAAAATCTTCTGGTTAGATTTTATGAAGTGAACACTATGAAACTTTCTGTGCAAGTTCACCCAGATGCATCAGTTTTTGCAATACACAGCCAAATGTGTCCTATTGCACAAAATATATTACTGGAGTTAAAGTACAATCCTGGATTCCTGTTCCCTCTCACATGTAAATGAAGGTGCTTATGTTGGTCTAGAAAACCTCTCTGCCTTGGGGGATGGCTATCAAAGGAACCATCTCCTTATGAATTGTTGAATGGATGAAGTGGACAGAGATACTTAACTGTAGTTCAGAGCACAACAGCGGGTACCTTCAGACTGCACCTTGGACTCTTTATTCCAAAATCAATTCTAGAGTTCTGGTGACATTAGAATTGCCTATATCTTAGTGCAAGCTACATTGTTAGTCTTCTTTTTGCCCATACATTGGTTGAGTCAGGTCTCATTAAGTTATTTTTATGCATGTGCTAAAGCAATTTGGTACTCAATACATTTTATATACTGAAAAACAGAATAAACACCATTATCTGTACAAATAAAGTGTTTCATCATATTAAGTTTATATGATCAACAATGAAAACTTGTATTTCCATATAGTAAAATTTAAAACAAAATGGTATAAATTACGACTTAGTTCATATGCTGTTTTAATCCAGAAATCTAGAAATCATTTTCAGGAAATGCAGGTGAAGTATTCGTAAAACACCTGACTTGCAAGTGCCTCATAAATTCAGTAGCCCTTGTGAACTGCCAGAAAAGCATTATTGGGCTGTAAATATGGAAGATGACAAAATTATGAGGTCAGTTTGCATCGTGATATAAAAACTGGAGATGATGTGACTTGAATACCATTATTCACATCGTTACCTTTCTTTTATAGTGGAAAACTCTGTAATGTTTTTCACAGAGGATGTGTACCTAAATGAGAGGGAGATAAAATTAATGGTAATTCTATAACTTAGTTCCTAAACTGGTTTTAAAGCCAATTTTAACAAGTGTTATGAGCAACTAGAAAATGTCTAAAACTTTGTAAGCCTGCTATAGTTATGTAGGGAAAACACAGACTATTTGAAAAATTGATACATCCTTTTTAGATGTGTGGGTGTAAATGCCATGGCAAGAAGACAGTTACGTGGTGCATTTACTGAATCAACAAATTGTTGTAAAGAGCGATAAAGAGTTTGACAGGTCTCCAGTAACTTTAAAAAGTGTAGTAGTGATATTTTCTGGGAAATGAAAAGAGACCAGTCTGGAAGCTATTGTCCAGTAAATGTAGGTTCTATCCTTAATAAGATAAAAGAACAAGCCAGGAAAGAAAGCTCCTGTGAAGATAATGGAAATTCAGTCAATAAAAAGACCCAGCTCGACTCATTGTCCCTTGGTTTTGCTGGGTAAGGTCATAAGTCTGCCAAGGATATTGCTGCTGCAATACAAATCACCTCCACATCGTGCTGCTCTGCAAGGCAGAGAACCAGTTAATGAAAGGAGACAGGAGAGTACAGAGGCTACAGAGCCAGAGGAGCGAGAGGATGTGCAGCGTTCAAGCCTTGGCCGTGCACTTCCCACTGACTGATGCACTGTGTGGTCCTGGAAGAACTTCAGAATTGCTTTCTTCTCTCCAAATAGGAAGGTGTAACTATCTCTGTTACTTCTTCCTTCAGTGCAGGAGGAAGCATCCAAAATATTTGTATGTCACAGAAGGCTTGGAAGTTTCATTAAAGGAAATGCTGAAAGACAGTGAATAATCTAGAG
This sequence comes from Manacus candei, assembly GCF_025592945.1. Lineage (NCBI taxonomy): Eukaryota > Metazoa > Chordata > Aves > Passeriformes > Pipridae > Manacus > Manacus candei. Next base: position 9,053,495 of record NW_026138073.1, read on the forward strand.
GAATTTCAGCCATACTGAACTGTGGAAAGCAGAGCTGCTGTCTGAAAAAGATTGCTCGAACCTAATTTATTAATAGATTTTTAGAAACTTCTGTGGATGCTCTCCAGAAAATTTATTTCTGATAAAAGCTGATTTTTCTGTCTTGGAGAAAGGGTGGTTTTTAATGAGTTGAAACCTATCTTTATTAGCACTGCCTCACTAGATCCTTTCTTGGCATCCTACTCAACTCTTCCCAAACTACCAAATAAAATTTGTTCCTTTGGAGTTCAAAGTTGTTCCCCAGAAACTGCACTAAAGTAGGGCCCAAATATTTCAGCATTTCATTGGGTGTCCTTTCACAAGAAGCATATTTTACTTAAGTAATTTCATACAAAATGCGAATGACCAATTTTTCAGTTTGGTTTTACCCAGATGTTTAACTCTGCATGTTGAGAAAAGTTGTATTCCCACAGTGAATTGCGAGCACAGAGATTGATGATAGTAAATGTCTGCCTTATTGTAACCTACATTTGTTGCATTAGACCAATTGAGATATCATCATTATTCTTTCCTCTGCAATTAAAAAACCCCAAAAAAATGAAGAACAGCAACAACAAAACCCACCCAAAGGAAAGCAAATAACATTTTCTTCCCTTTTTTGGTAAATGTTATATATTTGAGATTTGTAATCACAAAAGAAATATTTCATTGATGTGGAGAGTGATGTGTTGGAGGAGGACAATAACTATAAACTTTTCAGAAAAAGTTTTTGTTTTTACCTTAAGGAAAAAAAAAAAGGCAGAACCCAAATCCTTAATTGCAACTTTATCAAACAATGGGATTTTCTAATTTTTCCAGTGATATGCTTGCACAGTAATTCAGATAATGAATCATGGAGTGAATAAACATGTTCCTTTAACTAAATACATTTTTAAATTATTTTCAAACTTGATTATTGGTAAAATATAGATTTATTAGTTATAAATATAAATTATATATACATGTAATAAACACCTCTTCCTGTGTGGAACTCTGACCACTCTATTGATCTCAGGAAGTAAATTATTTCTTTTTCTTTGGAAGTTTCTGTTAGAGAAGTCTTTTTTCAGAACCTATTGTTGCCATATATATTGCCATTATCATGGCACCTGAAATTTGCATAATTTGCATCCTACCAGCAATTCCAGCACAAAAACACATTTACTGTAAACTCTCAAATTTAAAAGTATGCTCAACTTAGAGACTACCATTCATGTACTCTCATCCATCCCAGATGAAAACTAAACATTCCAATAGCTGGTGCATATGTTATTATACCATTGAGAGATTCTATAAGATTAAACTCACTTACAAAATGGTGCAATAAAAGAAGGATTGTAGCTATAACATTTATTTGCACTGCACCAGAACCTTTCCAATGTGCATGCTCTGAAATTTAGACACAAAAGGTCTTTGTCTCCTGTATTTCCAAGCAAAGGTTTGAATAGCAGAGTAACTTAGTTAAGAAGCACATTTAAAGACTGAGTTTTGCAAACAAAGAAGCATATTTATTTTTATGATTCATTACAAGATCAAGGCCATACAACCCCATTACTTTTGCAAAACAGACAATATTACATTATGAAGTATTATAAAATTACACAACAGTTGTCAAAATAAGTGAACAAGAACAATGTATCACAAAATGTACTTTGGTTTTTATTTTACTTGTTCAGTTACTTACCCACAAAATAGAGTAATTTGCAATAGATCTCCCAGTCGTTAATCTGAATTAGCAAAGTTCTGCTGCATTTGTCAGGCTATAATGTGCACAAAAAAGAACATGACAAAAGAAGCAAATGGCACAGGAACCACCTAATTGAACAGGTTACAATTTTTAATCATGATGGTAAAGAGCTTAGCTGCAGAAAGGTTGTTGAGAACCAAGTGGCTAACACATAAAAGCTTGTTAAAATAATCCAAAAATGGTTTTCCCTTGTATGGGAGTCTGAGAACATGGAAATGTGGCAGCATATACACTAAGGGTTTCAATATGAAACATGGCAAATACTTTCAAACATGCTGTAATATCTTGTTATATCTGTTATTTCTGTGTTAAGATAAAGTAGGGGGTTTTGGGGGGTTTTTTTGTATCTTCAGGACTAACTGAGGATAACTTTTATTGATTCCACACTTTTTCTGGATATTCCTGGGCCATTCAAACAAAGTTCTCTGGCCTTGCTTATACACAGAGATGGAGAATATGGAGTAAAAGATTTTACAAGCCTCTCAGATATCTTAGATTGAAAGGAAGAAATAGGTGTTATGTCATAAGAAGTCTGGGATTCCCTGTTCCCAGACTGTTGCAATCTCTCCTTCAGTATTCAGTTGGAACTATATATTCTTCTTTTCTTCTGAATTGGAAGCTCATTTAAATACAGACAAATCAGACTCCTTGACCAACATCCCACATACATACATTTTCTTACAGAGAAAAACAATCTGGGTTTCCAAGGACATGGGAGCCCAGACCTCTCTTCCCTGCTATTCCAGTATCATTTGTGTAAGCCTGACAAAACTCAACGTTTTTGGAGAATTCAACTGAGGTAGCAAAGTGCTTACTTTGTGCTGATTAAGTTTCTGATTTTGTGCTGTACCATTCATTGCATTAATATACAAAAAAGTCTGAGTTTTCTTGCAAAATTTTCTTTTTTCTACTTCTCTGAAAAAGAGAAGTAGTTTTTCCAAAGTAAAAGAATTCAATAGCATCACCTTTAACAAGTTTGATAATATTGAAGTTAGTGCCCTGCTGAGTCATGTCTCTCCACTGAGTTTTAAAAACCCTGTGCCTCCTTATCATCCATTAAAAGTTGATGGGCTGCAGTCAGCATCCAGGATGCACAGAACAATAGGATGCTCTTGGTGGCTGGCTATGAAAAAAGATTTGTTAGGTACTAGATTCAGGTGCTTTCTGAACTGCTGAAACATTTAAATATAGTTTTAAAAATTAATGGTTTATTTAATTGTTAAAAATATGTAAAAAAGGAAGTACATCCTACCCAACGGACACTTCACTAAATGTGAAAATCCATTTGATTCACTGATCAGTGAGTATCTAATGTAGTTACTAGAATCTGCTTGCTGAGATTAGGTTAATATGAAGGAATTTTACCACACCTTTGCAAATTCATTACTTCCAATTTATACAGCTGATCTTCTGATAAATGAATCAAAACTAGCAAGGAAGAAAGAGCTAGTATTTTACTTAAATTAGATGTTAAAACACTGGTTTTCTCTGCTAGTCCCATTTATATTGCTAGTGAATATGGAGACTATAATCTAGCCAGGAAGCTAACATGGTGGTGAACTAGAGCTTCAGTCTTTAAGTAAATCAAATGTTCCTTCCATTTAACAGAAGCTGTGATAGACATTTCATGTATTTAACTACAAAACGTTGACCAAATGGCACAATATATTAATTACTAAGATGTTAAACCTCTAGATTCAGGTAATCCATATTTTTCGACTGATGTAGATGACTGTATATGTTTTTGCTAACCTACACAAATTTATCATTTCAACTTTGAAAATAAAAGAAGAACTGGAAAGCATTAACAGGTCAGATTTTCAGCACATACTAGTTAGCGTGATTATACTGTACACACTTGCAGTGGCACCTTACACTATCTAAATATCTTGTTTAATAAGTAGCATTCACATCTCCTTTGTTATCCTTGAATCTAATCTAGCACCCATAAGTGCTAGAACCCATAGTTCATTTACAGATTTAAGACTTTAAGAGAGATTCAAGTGTTTCCTGAACAATTGCACTTGTACTTTTTGTGATCTTCTGTTTAGTTACTAATTCATTGACAATTAAATGGTTTTATTTTTAAGGAGATCTCTGCCTCCGTTGGAGATACAGTGTTTGGCAGGCTGGACTTGCTGAAGTGGTTTGGAGGAAGGGAAAAGGCATTCTCTAAATATGCTTGTGATTTTCTAAATCTTAGTGCTAGGAAAAAAAGAAAGTTCCAGTAAGGCATACAGTAAATGAAGATATTATGTATTAGGGATGGAATGAATCTGTCACTTTGATGGATTGTGAGGCAAAGAACAGATTAACAGATTACTCATAGTCAGAATGCAGCTCACTGTGAAAAATGTGCAGGAAATGATAAGTGTTGGTTTGTACTGATTTAATGATATTTTGAAACTACAGTAGCACTCTAGGAGAATAATACATTGTAGCTCATAGCTTGCTTTTTTAAAATTTTTTAATGTATTGCCAGATTGCCCTTAAATACTTTCTAAACTCGAACTTTCAAATCATGGAAAGTCATATGAACAGATAAATTTATGTTCTTTTTCAACATTTTTATTAAAATGTGCATTCAAAAATCCTTGATTTGTATGTAAAAGTATACCTTGTATTCTTTTGGTAGTATATCTTCTCCTGCTGTGCACTCACTCAGTTTTTCATTTAAAAGATGCTGGTTTACTCACCTGGAACTGTTAATCTAGAGGAACCTAGCAAGTAACTCATGCTCCAAAAAAGACATATCAAGAAACAGGTGAGGGGTCTTACAAAGCTGGGTGACTTATTAATTTATCTAAGAACCGAGATAGTCTTTACTAAGCTTTCTTAAATAGATACCATTAAAAATACAAACAAGCAAAAATTAAGTCTTCGTCTTAGTTGAACTGAATATTTAGGCTATTCTGGACCATACTTTTGATATGAGCTGGTAGTTTGCATTCAGTGCATCATAGTAAGATACTACTTACTTTGAGCATTTGCAGCAGAATTTGCTTCATGTGATATTAAATATTACTAATACAAACAGCAGCATGTTCTGAGATTTAGGTTGATAGCTGCACAAGATGTTAAGAATTGGTCCTTTTTTTCCTTATAGTGTTTTTACACTCCTGATTCATACATTGGCATTCTCTGGCCCTTCACAGAATTAGTCAAATAATCCACTGTGAAAAAAAGTAGTTCAGCAAATGTGCTCCTCTTCCTGTCACTCAGGCACAAGTTAGTTCTCCTCCCATGTTCATAAAGATTTACTGAGTAATTTATGCAGTTAAATACCATCTTTTGTGTTTTTAGTGATTGCACATTTCAGGTACTTAATAGTCTGACAATTTGATGTCTTTGTAATGACACAAAGTGTGTTTTTTCTTTTCCTTTGTTGAGGTATGGTAGCCCTGGCCTTGCACTTTTTAAGTATGCTACAAGGCTGAACAAATTCCTTTTAATTTCTGTATAGATTGTTGGATGAAATCATACTAAAACTTTGAAGCATTTCGATTTTGTTAATAACATGGATTAAATGATCCCATTGATTTAAGTAATACAAATTAAATGTGATCCAAAAGAAATGCAGTAAAGTATACTCTCAGTTCGCAGCAATGTTAAAAATCTTTATACTGAGTGATTTGGCATTTTCTCAGTCTCCAAGTCTGCAAAATTATCTGTTAAAAACACAAACTATCAAAGGCGTTCATTAAGATTTAAATGAAAACCTTCTAATTCTAAGGAGTTTTGTTGATGGTGATAATTTTGATACATTGCCATTGATAAGTGCTACTTAATAAAGCATCACTAATTCTCTCCACAGATTTTGCTGATGGACGCTGTTTTTCTGCGAAATTTAACATACTATCATAAAACTTCATAAAACTGAAAACCATGATCATAAGCCCAAAAGATTCTTTTGCTTTCCATCACAGTTTGGCTGTCATGTGATATTTCAATATATTATTATCTGAAAATATTTTTAAAGAATTTTTAAGTAATTTTTTAAAGAAAAATAAAACAAGATTATATAAAAATGTATTGCATTTTGATGTGGAGAATATTTTGCAGAATAATGAAGAATTTCAGTGCAAGCATTAAAGGTACATGATACTGTGAATGTGTGTGGAATTTATTCTCAGTCTTTCTACAGTTCAGCTCACAATGTCAAAAGACAATATTTGGCATTCCACACTGTTATCAGGAAAGCTCTAGATAGTTTATTGCACATTGACTGTATTGATTAGAGCTGGAGGCATTGATAGCATAAACAGAGTGTCTTTAATTAGTCAGAATGTGTGATTAACATTTCTGTTTTAAGGAGATAAACTAGCTTCTTCAATAAGTTCTCCAAAAAGTATATTCTTTTTCAATCAGAATAAACCCACAATAAACACAAAGAGGCCACAGTCTGTGTTTCTCAGAATAATGCCAGTTGTCTCCAGGCTGGGCCTTGACCTTTAGCCAAGGTTTAACAAATTTTTCAAGATGTTTTATTAAAACTAACTCAGACCCTCTGTCTCACAGATACACACACAAACATACTTTAGTTGCTTCCTAAAAGCAACTGCAGATTTCGTTGTGGAAAAATCTGTTGTGCCTGCAAGACTCCAGCATCTGTCAGAATTACACTGCAAACTCACTTATTCTCTACTGCAATTTGGCTAATAAGATTTCAGCACAGATGAGATTTTTTTAAAAATTTCTTTTCAAGATTTTAGGAAAGGTTAATTTAGACATTGCTAGCTAACTTGTGGAAGGGATAAACCATTTTTAACATATATTGTGTAAAATGTTTTAACCTTAAAAGTAATATTAAGTCAACAATGAAACCCTAATACAGTAATGTTTTGATTACTTGTCTTGGTGAGCGAGGCTTGAATGGTAAAAATGTTTGTTTTTCTTGGACACGGAGAGAAAAAAACATGATCTGAATCTAGACTGCCTCAATAGGAAATACTGAACTAGCCAATTCATCTCTGTTGCCTCTATCATATATAAAAACTCCTTTACCTCACTTTAGAACATCAAAATCCCTATATCTTACCCTTGGACTTCCTAGAGAGAATAGTCATTCATCTCCTAAACCAGGTGCATCAAAATAAATACAAAGATGAAACTGAACAACTCCTTTACACAAGAAATGACTCCAATAAATGAAGACAAAATCAAAGATAAAATCACCCAGCTAGTCACAAATCATCCCGTCTCTGATTTCCCAGACTTGATATTTCAGGCAGATCTTCCAGAGATGAGACTTTAAACTAAAATTCATCAATTTCCTGAATAATAAGAACTATTAATTTAGCAGAAATACTGGTTTGACGATATATTATTACCTCACTCCCTCAATGCTCTCTAAATGAATTGCCTCTGTCTTTTCCATTGCAAGTAATTGCCTTATTATCTTTATTTCCCTCTTACTAACATCATCTCTGTTTTACAGGCATGAACTATTTTCTTTAGAAATTCTGCGATACATGTTTTATATGAAAAACACGTATCTCTAAACTCTTCTGTTTTGTGCCAGACCTGTAGAACTGCATATGTACTCTAAAATTTCTTTACTCTTGTAACTCTATTTGTTGGTCAGACTGAGATAATTCTCTTTAGAAGCAAGCACTGTCTTTCCTCCATCCTTGCACCACTTTGTGTTTCAGTGCAATTGTAGAGAATCGGGTACGTGATGATGCTTTGTGCTCTCAGACCACATCCTATGAGTGTGGTCAGATTCCAGTGTTAGGCTTGTGCTGGCTGATTCTGAAGCAGATCAAACCACACATGCAAGTGACAGAAATGGAAAATACATTCTTCCATGCCGCTGGATGTCAGCATGCATTTAGCTGTTATTCCTAAAAACTTCTGAAGCTTTGGTGTCAACAAAGCCTTTGGCTGTATTCAGGGAATGCAGATATGGTGCACTGACAGAGAGCTAATAATGAGAAGTCTAGGCAAGCATATTGCTGTGTGCATTAGTTGTACCAGGTCTCACTGGCATTAGCTGAACAACAGAAGAGGAGAAGGATTGGTTGTGAAGTTGGCCGTATATGTGAAAATAATACGATGGTGTAAAAAAATTTTGACGTATGTTTTTTACATTTTGAAATGATGGAAAATTCAATATCTCCTCCTTTAAATCTGCTATACTACTTGCTGGATTTCTACACCAGCAGTTCTGTTTCCTGAGGCGGAAAATTAGTTTTTTCCTTTTTGACTGCAAACAGATAGGTGGTTGTCCCCTGATTCACCCCAGATTATGCGTACATGCCAGCAGGAGATGATGTGGAATCAATAACAGGTCCAGAAGTAGCAGAAAAACTAACCAAAAAAAAAAAAAAAAGCAGTTGGCATATTTTAGCAATTACACCAGATGACTGAGCCTTGCCAGATTCCTCTGACAGAAGCAACGTGTACATGAGATCATGACAGCTTTTCAGAAAGCAGAAGTGCATTACCTTTTTCCTTGGTGTTGGACAATTGAGTTGAGACAATTACAGTCTGGCAGTACTAAGAAAGTTGCCAAGCTTTGGAAAAATTCATCCCCTTTAGACAAAGCCATGGATGTTGAAGTTCCCTCTAAAGCTTTGGCTAATCTCCCTGGCCTCTGGCACAAGTTCATATGCATAATGTTTTTGTGCCAGTTGTTGGAACAGCCATGGCCAGACATAAGTTGAATGAACCCCCAGACAAGTTTAATTTACTCTTTAGAGTTGCAGTGCTCTCATAAGCCTGAAGCAAACATATAGGAATTTATCCCCTTCCATTCTTCTTACCTTGCAGTGAAATAGGTTGGTCAGAAAGGGTGGATCTGGTTCTGTCAAAATGAGATGATTCACTGAGGTCCCTTGAATTCTATGTTCAAGTGTTGACTTGCAGTATTTAGTCTAGTTAATGATTATATGGAAGCCTTAATATGTTACAGATCTTTACTGCTGAAGAGGAGAGACAAGAAGGAAACATCAACTATGCAGAGTGTGCAGAGATTAACTTCATATGTGAGAAGAATTGCAAGACATGGCCACCTGCAAAAGGAATGTCTTAAATTGTGACTTAGATGTGTCCTTCCAGGGCACTCTTTCTCTGATTGATAGCATAATATGAGTGACTTTGTCACTGAACTGCACTTCAGTTTGCAATAAAAAACAGACAACAATAACAGTAAAAACAACTGTTCTGTTTTCCTTTCTCTGAGCTGTAACAATCAAAGACAGTGTTCCATAAAGTGATGTATGTGAAATGACCATTGAACTTTGCATGAATGTATGATAACATGAAAATCATTTTTAAAAGCTATCACAGTAGTTTCCTTGAGAGACAAAAATTGTCCATTAAGTTGAATAGGTGAAGAAGGTACTCTCTTCTCTATGACAAAGGTCCCATCAAAATTTTTTTCTTTACAGAAGTGAAATAGATATGTAAAAGCTGCAATGAATCATGTTATGCTCTATAACAAATTTTTATGTATAACTTACATTTTGTAGCAATAAGAAATTGTTATAAAGAATTATTTATAATGCTAACAATGCTTTTTCCCATATCAATCCAATGTTTCCTCTTTAGAAAACTGTTAGTGGCATCCATTTCATGTCTAAGCTCAGCTCTAACTCACCAACCATCCAGACAGGGAATGATGCACCACTTGCTGTGTTACCCTATTACAGGGTCTTAATATTTAATAATTGTATTAAATGTAAAGTTTATTTTTTAATAATAAAATATAGCTTGATTTTTTTTTGCACACTTGACAACATGTGATTTACTTTCCATATTTTTTAATAATCAAAAAAATTAGAACAATTAGAAACATAAACTGTGCTTTTATGAATGATATTTTGATTTGTATTTTTCAGGGAGTGGTCGAATGTGTTCAGTCCCCCCATCAATCCTGGAAGCCAACAACTGGAAGAGCACATTAAATCTTCAGTAAAACAGAATATTCAAGGTAGGAATTTGTAAAGAAAATGAGAAGAACCTGGATAGAAAAACATTTCTAAATATTTTTTCTGCGATGCCAGGGCTGCCTTTTCATAGTTTTCTATAGCTTTTAGTTTCAAGTTCTCTTATTATGCTCAGCTCAAGCTAACAGAGTTTTCCATGCAGTATTATTTGCCTCTGCTAGAATAACATGCAGTTGCAGTTTCCTAATGTTCTGGCACTACACACATTAACTCATAAAAAATGCATCTTATTTGTTTAAAATAAGGAATTTATGCTAATGGGGATGGCAAACCTACATAAGAAAGAACACAAAGACTAAACATTCTTATTCAGAGGCACAATTATACTTGCATAAGAGACACTTCTCTTATGAAGAAAAATTTCAAATTTACCCTTAAATGAAATCTTAGAGTAATTTCCTGAGGACTGTTGTCACCAGTGTTACTGGCTTTTGTTTGTTAATGGTATTAGCTCAGAGAATGGCAAAGAACTTAACTGAAACTGGGAAGTCAACAACAGAATAAAGACAATACCTTGTTTTTTTCAAATGCCCTTTTTTCTTATTAGCTATCTTAGGAAAAAGGGTAGAGTTATCATCATAGAACCACCATATAAATGGTTAGGGCTGAAAGGGACCTCAAAGACCATCCAGTTCCAACCCCCCTACCATGGACAGGGACACCTTCCACTAGACCAGGCTGCTCAAAGTCCCATCCAACCTGGCCTTGAACACTTCCAGGGTAGACATCTACATTTTGCTTCAAGTCTCAGGAATTCGTTGTGAACTCTCATAAATCTGCCCCATGTATTTTGTCTGCCTGAAGGGTAAAGATGTCTCAGTGCTTTACTGTCAAAAATAAATAGTGCCCCTCAAATTGGGAATATTTCCACAGACATATATTTGTAATTGTTTATGACAACAAAAGAGAATTTTGCTGTCAGGAAGGGACCTTGCTTTGAAGAATCAAGTACTATGTTGTGTTAAGGGTCCTAAATAAGCCAAAGAGAACTGGACAGTAATCCTTGAGTTAAAGGCACGTTGGATAAAAATTTCTGATAGGCCCTGTAGAACTTTTTTATGTTAGTATTGTGAAATCCAGGGCTTGCTGCAGTAAAGCTATAATTTTTGTAAATTTAAAAAATTGTGTTATTATATTTAAAAAGCTTTAAAAAAGAAGTCTAATTGGGAATTTGTATTTCTCCTGTTATTCACACTAGGATTTTCAAACTGTTTTGTGAATTGTTCCTAAACTATTTTCCTTTAAGCTGAAATATTTTATGTCATGTGCCTGTGATTGCACAGTTGGAGAACAGAAAATGTCTATAGCTTTTTATTTGGGCTTTTATTTTTGTGCCTTTATTCAGTCAAATTCTGACTCATGTATGTATAATTTTTGTAATTTTGAAAACTTCATACAGAAACTTTTCTATCTGATAATAATAACATAATAATAACCACGCAGTTATTTGTACATTCATTTCAGAGTTCAGAAAAAGCTGCCACATGCCTGCCCTGTTCTTTGTTATCTGGGTTTAGACATCTTGATCAAGCTTTTCTCCAGAAAAACAGTAGCTCCCCTGATTTTAGTGGGACAGCATTTCATTTAATATGACAGGTATTTGCTGGGACTACTTACCTTCATCCTTCTTTCAGCTCAGAACAAAAAAATACTCAACCCTCTCTAATGTATATCACAGACCTTAGTTTTCATTTAAAATCAAGGTATTTTCTCACCTAAAATACCATTTAATTTTGTACTGATTTAGGAACAAAAGTCTTGATTCTGCTTTAACCATGATATGCAAATTAAACTGCCAAGAGGTTTTCTCATGCAATTCAACCCCAAAAGTGTGGGTGGTAGCAGCATAAACAGCTATGGAAATTTTCTTTGAAGGCGACCTGGTTATCAATTATTGTGGCCGTGGGCACTTCATTCCTGCATGTGGTCAGGTTGCAAACAATTTACCACTTGAAATCAGAAGGATTCCTTCTAACACAGCCACTACACATTACTTGGGGTTTTTAGAAGAATATCACTTGTTTTAAGTAGTACTTTTATTTAGGAAGAAGAACAGAAGTGAGGTTTTCATGTGTCTATTCAAAATTGAATACTCCATGCTGCTTTTGGAAATTTGTTGCAACACCTAGAAATGCCTTGAAGTGCATTTGGGGGCCTTGTGAGATGCTAAAAGAAAGGAGCCTAACTTTAAAAACAAGATACGTCTAGAAAACTTTCTCTTCTTGATCACGTGGTGACCAATAATTCACATGCAGGGAATTATTGCTATAAAGGTATAAATCCAGCTAGTCCTGGATGCAATATAATTCTGATGTGATATGAATTCAAGGCACAGAGGGAAAGAGGTATTCTCCTGATGAGTCTGAAGAATTTCTTATTCCTAAATCAAACCAGGGAGTATATTGAGGGGCCAGTTCTAAGGTAAAGAGGGAGGGAGATTTAAGCTTAGAGGTGAAAATAGAATCATTTTGAAGAGAAGCATAGGCAGTGAAAAGCAAAATAATAAAAGGAAGAATGCAGTGAAAATAACAACGTGGTTTCTGGTGGAATTGTAATGCTGTGTGAGAGAGTGAGGCATGAACACCATTTCCTTGTGTACTGTGATATGAAGCAGAGAAAAAACATTCAGTTCTTTGCCTTCTTTCAGCGTTGCATAATTTTCCCAGGAGCTATCCAAACAAAATACCTCAGTTAACCTCATTTAACTTCCCAGGCCTGATGAAGCACCCACAGCAGGGAGGGCATCAATTTGGCTTTACCTTCTTACCTTTGGTTACATTAAAAGACAGTTTCTTTCTGGTGGTATTTGTTCATGCTACTGAGGAAATAAAAATGAAATCTCTTTTGAAGCGATAAGCTCACACTTTGGTATGCATCAAATGCACCAGCCTACTTTCTGGTCTCCAGATAATGTAGCCTATATATTGTTGTGTGATCCTGGCTGTAAATAGACTCTGAGCATTCTGAAACTGCTGCTGTTCACATAACAGGCCATTACTTATTATGAAGTGTTAGGGCATACAAAGCATTCAGTTGGTATTAGCAGCCTGAGAATGGGATGAACATTTATGGTGAAATGCAAGATACAGATTGCATTCAGCTGTGAATTATTTCCTATCAAAAAGGTATACATCATATAACTTAGATTTAGCTTATATGAAAGGCAGACAGGCTCAGAAAAGAAGCTACAATGTATAAAGCATCTGTAATAAAAGTCTGTATGGCTTTATCAGTGTGTTTTAGGCTAAAGATTCAATTTTGTTACCTGAAAACATTCTTGAATTTCATATAACTTTAGAAAACCTAGATTTAAAATTTTTATTGTCTGGAAGAATCTTATTTCCTCTCTGATATTGAAAGCTTTTGTACAGATTTACCTATACTGGATATTTATGGTGACATATTGAATACCAGACATTCAAATTCTTTCATTCTTACAGGCCTTAAGTACGCACTGCCTTTGTTCAAGCTAAAAAATTATTAAGAAGGTTATTGAGGAAAATATCACTTAGAAATACTTTGATCCACTCTTAGTAAAGGTACTTCTGGTGAACTGCTTCATTGGACTTCGAAAAGTCCAGTCGTTGAGCAAACTCCAACTGACATCATTTCTCCTCAGCTAAATACAAGTCCTCAGAAATAGAATAGAAATGTGAATTGCTGTTATCTTGAAGGTAACAATTCAGAAGTCAGAAGATTACACACTTTAAAGAAAAAAAATCTCTCACATCTGACAGAAAGGTATTTCCATGATATTGTCTGAGGGAATAGGAGTGATTTATTCTTACGTTTTCCACTTCATGCAGGTGAAGATGACTTCAATGCTGAAGAAGATGAGGAAGGTTTGACTCTTCTGTATGATCCATGCCTGTACCGTTACTTTGATCCAAATTCTGGGAAGTACTATGAATTGACATAGTCAGAACATGAGAGGATCTCATTTTATATTCAGAGTATCTTTTAACTTCTTGCAAAACATGACTGAGTATAATTTATTACCTAACTTAAAACTTAAATTAAACAATAGTTTTGCAAACAAATTAATATATTTTGTAAACAGTGTCTTATTTTTATAGTTTTGTATGAAGTTGTAGTGCAGTGGAAAATTACATAACATAAATGTTCCTTGTGTCTAGGACAGTTATTTGTTAGTCTAATTTATTTCCAATATTCACAGCTTCCATATGAAAACAAATGAAGCTGAATCAAGAAGGTTAGTGGTATTTGTCTGTAAATTATGGTTTTACTCAAATAAAAAAAAATTAATTACTTGCTTACTGCTTACTTCATTGGTGTGAGCTATCTTATTCTGTAAGATATACAGTGTGTTGTTTACGGGCCTCCATTTCATAAGCTCACTCTCTCCTTTTAGTCATCAGAGAAAGCAGCATTTTCCTCATCTTCAAGAAATTCTCTGCTGTTGGACGTTACAGTGATGGGGTGATGTCAGAGAGGGGGTGGTGCTGTGTGTACAGAGCCAAGCACTTCAGGGTCTGTGTTCACATGAAAATGAAATCATTACATGAAATTAACAAAATATTGCACAGGTATTATATTTGTTTTATTTTTTCACTTATTTATTACTTTGCATGAATCATGTGTACTGCACTTTGCTCTAAAATCCAGTTACCCTGACCCTGATGTCTGTGCATTGCCATGGCTGCTACTTGGCTCCAAGCAGTGCCTGACATTTCCAGCCCCAGAGCAAGTGCAGTGCTGTTGCCAATGGCATCCCCCCAACCAACAGGACACTTGCCTAAAGGGTAAATAAATCTTTACAAAATCAGCTGCCAGGTATTGAAAAAAGGTGTCAGGCAGGGGTTGCCTATGAAAGAAGTCCAAGGGATTGTGTTGTAATGGAGTTGATTTAGTGGAACAGCTTTGGAGTCCACCTAACACTTTCTTTGGAGACAGCAGAAGAGAATGTGAAAATCACATGGCAAAACTGATCTAAAGGCATTTCTGGAGATTTTTGTTCTAAGTTTCTACTTGATTATATCCAGTGCTATTCCACTGTAATTATTTGCAAGTTGACTACTCAGTGAATTTTTAAGAATAATGTATTTGAGTGTCATAAAGTGAGCTTAGTAAGCTCACTGGCAAGTGATTTAAAATTATGTCTGTAAATTATATGTAATTATGGATCCCAGTTAATGAATATCCTAGAATCAATTGGAAATGCAGTTGGTAATAGTGACTTGGCATAAGATCAGACTGTGTATTTGGCTCTGTGGCAGGTACAAACATATCATCACAAATTGATTCAAGTAAGAGTAGCACTGAAATCCACAGGAAGACAGATACTGTGCTAATTTACTTACCCAGCCTTAGCCAGAAAGATTTGTCCCTCTTCTTGCTAATGCCATAATCAGTTTAAAAGTTCAATGAAATCATAATTTTGACCTTCAAAAAACAGATGCTGGCTTGTACAGGCTTGTGCATATCTAACCACTTTCTTTTTGGCATCATTTAGTGATAAGGGACCACACTCCCTCTATTTGTGGCAAGGGCTATTTAAAATATGTTGTTAATTTTCTTTCCATAGCCACGTGTCTCACAGGAGTGGTTGGATGTCCTAGAGCACCACTGTGAGTCCAGACTGGATCACTGCTGCTACTGAGCTGCTCACTTGGAAGAAAAAGAAAAAAGAAACAACTAAATACTGGCTGCAAACTGGTGTCAGATGGATTGTCAGCCAATGCCTGTATGCTTGTCCTGGCTTCACATTAGGCAGTCACATACAGAAGTGTACCAGGGGGCATCCAAAGCTTGGGCAAAAGGAAGTCCTTGGAGACTCCACACTCTTATCCCCACCTTTAATGGGATAAGGAGCCAGGTAGGCAGCAACAGTAGGTTCAGGGTGAGTCTGTTATTCCAAAGAGGTTCACAGTCAAGTCCAGATACACTGTTTTCTTCTCATTAGCACAGTAGTATTTTATAGGTAAGCAGGTAGTATCCTGCTTTTCAAACTCAGCAGTTTGGGATCCTTGCTCTTTGTGTTCTAGTTAGCAGCTTTATGTCTTCAGCATCCATGGGGATTGATTGCCATGATGCTGTGAACAACACCTGTGAGTTGAGCAGCTCAGAAGGGCTCTGAGTTTTCCTCACCATGTTTTTCTTAATCATCATCCTGTGAACCCAGAACTAAAACACTGCTGACACACAGTGGGCTTTTTGTTGAGCCAATTTGTCAAAGCCAGCAGTTATGGCAAGTGATGAGGAACACAGAGATTTGCTCCTAGCAGTCATGTGCAATGTTTAGCACATAGTTCTCACTGGAGCATGCTTTCCAACAGGTGAAAAGACCTATGTCTGGGCATAAAGTTTCAGGTTAATGAAACTGCAGGGATTTATTTCTACAGACCCAGCATCAGTTATGATTTTTGGGAACATAAATTTTGAAATGCAATAAATTTTAGTAAGCATTCATTAACATTTCTTGGATCTGCATTGAAAATAGAGGAATTGAATTTAGAGTTCCTGGAGTCAGCAGATCACAAGTCAATCAATTGGTCTCTCAGGCCTTTCTATGTTCCTTACACACGTGAGGTGTGACAGACATCTCTGCTTTGTTTCTACTTGCTAAAAAACACAGCCAGCCAGCTTTCAGATGGTTCAGAAGGAAGAAGGAATCTTTAAAACACTTTTTGTTGTTTTAAACCACAACCCAGAGCAGTGTGTTTCTATGTTGCTGGAATGATTCTCCCCATTTCTCATTGTTTTTCCCTTAGGTTTTCTCTGAAATCCAACCAAATAACCAGGTTTCAGCCTTCAGATCTCTGTGGACACCTGGAGCACTGAGGTGTAGGTCAGTGACAACCTGGTGCCTGTGAGCACCCATGTGGATTCCTCCAAGCAGCTGCCAGGATTTTAATCTTGCAGTACCCAAGTGTTGTCTGTACGTCCGAGCCTCATTATACCAAACAAAGAACACACTGTGTCCTAAGGAGCTTACAGTAGGAAATCAATATTGATTTTTCTTCTCTGCTGCCGTGGTTACTAGGTGAGAAAATATGAAAAGTCATGCTTTATTATTCACATATTCTTCAGCCATAAAGTGTTCTCTTCAGCAGCACATCCTCTAAACACTGAGTCGAATGGCAAGGATCCACAGCCTGAAAAATCCATGAAGATAATTTTGCATAATGAATTTCACATTCAACTTATTTTTCCATGGTATTTCTTCCTTTCAGAAAAGGGCTTATTTTTTTAAGCAATGGGCTAAATGTAAAATGAAAAGACAATCCAGCCTGTCTTTTCTATGTGGTATTGCTGATAATCACCACTTTTCTCATGGTTACTATAGTAACTTCGCATCCTTATCTGCCACCTTTTTTGGCACCTTCAAGAAAACTATTTAAATTGAGTTCCCTGATAAAGTGAAAGCTTGGCTTCATGATACCTATGGGAATATGTAAGTGTAACAACAATATTTATAATTTTTTCTTATTTGGTGTTTAACTTGCTTATTAGCAGCTGTACAGGTATTTCTAGCTGTGATGTTTTGGGATCCTGCTGCAGGCGTTATAACCAGCACAAATGCAAAAGCCCTGGATGAAACCCCAGAAACAACTGTTAGCTCCCAAGGGCTCACATGCAGCAGCCCACAATGCAAAGACCTGAGTAGGATTTTGCTCTTATCACACCACTCTAAAGGCAGTTCTGTTTCCAAGTTTGACATTTTCAAGGAGACAAATAATCTGTGGGCATTAAACTACATGGTGAGAATTATTATGAAGCTTCCTGGGGTAAATCAGTGTTGAATCAACAGCCTTGTGATGCTTTTAATCCCTTTCCAAGTATGTGCCATCCAGTCTGCATGGCAGATGAGAGTGGACTTGGGTTGGGGATGCTGAGGAACTGAGAGAGATTTTTGGAGGTTAGTCAAAGGCCAATGCAAAAACCAGATGCCCCAGATGAGCACGGCTCCCCAGCAGTTCCACCTCTTTTTCTGTCCTAAGGGCACCAAAATGGTGCTTGTGATAAAGGTTGTTTTTCTAATTCTGTCAAAATGTGGCCCAGATAAATCCCTCTGCTTATGCAGCCCCTGTGCCGGTGTCCTTGAAGATTCCTACACAGAAGTACCCTCAGCCCTGGAAGAGAAAGGAGATGTTGACACCTGAACAGCTGCTGTTGGCTCCTGGCCATCAGGCACAATGGTCCAGTGTGGGCTGCAGAGGGGCAGAACATTTTGCTGAAGGCAGAGCACTCAGTGATCCATCCCTGTGGCTGTGACATCTTCAGCAGATCTCTGGCTTTTAATTCATTATCATGTTCTTTCCCCAGGAGTTTTGAAGAGCACACAGGTTTGAAAGATACATAGTAACAAAACAACAGAGGAAAAATGCTATCAAGAGCCATTAAATGAAAAGCAATTTTCCTTTTGTAGCATGGCTGGAGTGCTCCTGGGGAATAACACTGTGTCCTCATCCCACTCCTTACAGATACCCTCCCCTGGCCACTGCCAGAGAAGAGATACAGGCTATGCTAATAGTGAGTCCTCTGCACTGACCCACACAGCCACAGTAAAATACTTCTCATAAGGAAAACCAGCCGGGCTCCCAGTACAACTGTTACCACACTGCTAGTGCTGGTGTACTTCAAAAAATGTTTACATTACACTGTGTAGGGTTTTTTTCTGAGAAAAAGTTTATTATGGGATGATTGTGCATTTTATCTGCGTGGGAGACCAAAAAACCTTAGGTCACAGAAATTACTAACATTTTAGAGCACTGCATATTTATTAGGCCATCTGCTGCTGCAGCGCTTAAGGCAGAAACCTTCGTACAGGCAATCTATTCTCAGCTACTGTTTTACCACCTGATGTGCAAAATATCAAAGCTCTAGATGCATTTATTAGTGTACTGAGTAATTTTCTAATGAATTCATAAAGCTCAGGAAACATTCCACGCAAGAGTTTCCTGTGCATTAGGCTGCTATTTTCTCACTGGGGCGTGAGAGAAGCCTCTGAGGAGGAATCCCATCGTGTCCAAAGGTTTGTTGTGCAGAACACACAGCTAGGTGGCTCTGCATTTTATTATTCAATCCTCAGTAAGATGGATTCCTGCTAGAGGGTCTGGCACATACCTGTACATTTCCTGTGTATCTATATGAAGCCCAAATTAAAATAGCTGCTGTTTTTGGGGGAAAAAAAAAAAAAAAAAAAAAAAAAAAAAAAAAAAAAAAAGGAACTTTTCAGAAACAGCAAGTTCCAACATAGCATTAATGCCTGGGCAAGCTGTGTTATGTTCATAAGAATACCAGAAGTTGATCCAGCTTTTGGGTTTCCTCAGTGTCCTTTTTAGTAACTGGAGAGCCTCCATGATGGAGTGTGAACCAAGAGGACAGGTTCCTGCTCTGAAATGTTGGTATGGTAACGTGCAGTCATGCCATCTATATGCAGACAAGCTTGCATGGGGCTGTCCATTGTGCTACTAGGACTGGGCAGAGAAAAACAGGAATGGACAGGGCCCTGTGGGAGAGTTTGAACACCCATGAATGGCTCCTGCCATCCTCAGTGAGTTGCTGGTTCTCTGCAGTGCCACATGGTTCCCCAAATGCATCAAGGGTCCCAGGGTACCCAACCCCAGCACTGCTTTCTCTGGGGTGATACTGAAGGGGCCAGAGCTAAACATTCTCCCTGTGAGACCCCCAGACACAAGCCCAGAGCAATGTGTCCTGAGCAGCAACAAGAGGTGTTATTTGGAGGGATGTGTTTCATACAAGGAACAGACCCTTACCCTGTGCATACTTAGAGCAAGGCTGAGATTCTACATTTGACCTAGTGCAGAACATGGAGAATCCTCCATCTCTGGCTGAAACATCTTCATCCTTCCCATGGGTGTCTGCCGCGGCAGCAGAGCTGGGGGTGCTGAGGGCCTGGCAGCTGTTGTGCCACTGACACATCACTCTACAGTGCCCTGACAGCTTGCAGTGCATTAAACCTTATTTAATATGATCTATAAATCCTCTTGTGCCAATAGAAGGAAATGTCTGATTGTCTGTAAGGTGCTCAAAGGACTCATCTTTTACTGGTATCTTCTGTTAATTTCCAGCTCGTGAGCAAACCAACACACGGCAGGTGCTGAGACACCCGAGAGAAGCATGTCGGCTCTCATCGATCCATCATCCCATCTCCTGCTGCCACTTCCCTTCCAGAGCCACCTGAGAGTTACACATGCACAGACAGAAGGTATTTAAGGTATTTACACCTTCCTCTGAGTGAAACAGGGGGCTTGGTATTACTCAATTCACTGATCATGTTGAAGGTAATCATGGGAATGCTTTGCCAGTGTTATAGTTTAAAGATGCGTTGTTTAAATGGGAATGAGATATCTGTAGTCAGATTTACAGCTGGAGTTGTAACAACCCCAGTTGTAACAATCACAGTCCCGGTGATGCTGAGCCACAGCAGTGTTACTGTTGCTCGTGGCAGGAACCGTGCTCAGCCCCAGCACAGCTGGTGGCCCCGGGGAGCTGCTGTCCCAGCCCCACTCCCTGGGACACACTGTACCCCTGCTGGGGCTCTGCTGGCTCAGAACCCATCCATGTGCACCCAGGGGCACCCAGATCCTGGAAAACCTTGGCCAAAGACATGCAGGACCCTGCATAAATGGCTGGGGTGCATCCAGAGCCACCCTGTGAAATAAGTATAACAGGGCTAATTTATGAATTTGCTTTCCCTTGCTGGTCCTGTGACATCTCCAACTCTGCAGTCCTCTCAGCAATAAACTCAGTGCCATGAGATTAAAACATACAACTACATGACACATTATAAACTACATAAATATGAACTGGCAAGGCCCTGTACCAATGAAGGATTTTGCACAAAATCTTCAGGCACTAATTCAGTCTCAAGGCTCTCTTTCCACTGCAGTGGGTATGCAGTGCCATTATGAAACCTTGACTGAATTATAACCCTTTATTCTTCTAAGGCATCTCTTTTTCCTATCTTCAACAAGGTTTTATTTTGACCCAATCATGAACATAAAAAGCATAAGAAATACAAATTCACTTAGTGATAGATTTGTTTTCTCTGTAAAAAATGTGTGTCATCGTGATGCTAGGAAAACAGCTATTAACTTGGAGGTTATTTTAAAGCTAATAGATAATTACTATACTGTGGAATTTTTTTTCCCAGTGAAGAGATTAGTTTGCTGAATGGTCCCTTTCCATTTGCAGTGCTGATGCTTCTCTTCCCCTACATTAACATGTTACCAGATGTTATCAGAACAAATGGCTGTGCTTTTGGCTTTGAATTTCTCTTCCAAATTTTGACAATTGTTTTCAATATCTTGCATAAATGACTGTAACACATGATAAAATCAAGCATATTCAATGCCTGTGAATAGTTAACTTACTGTTTCTCCTGTATGCAGAAGCCCATAACTATATTTTAGAGCAGTTAAAGTCTTTTATCAAGCACGTGTGTTGGCAGATTTTTGTAGCTGGATCACTCAACATACTCTAGCAGCTCTTAAGCAGCTCTCACACACTATCATGTAAATCCTCCTTAATTCACGGTTTATTGACCACAGTGGTTCTGGATGAGTATTTGATGCCCATCCTGTGGGCAGTGTGCCACCTGCTGCCACGTCACCATGGAAATTCCCAAAGTTCCTCTTGAAAAACCAATCCATGTGTTGCAGACCATCACTGCTTCCATAAGGAAACCAAGCTGGAGAGGTCATGATGTTTGCAGTGGGTTGATGAATGGAATAGCCCACAGCCAAGCAGACAGGAGCCCCTTGATCCTGGTGACACCCTACAAGCTCATGGAAAAAGCCTGTCTTGCGTGGGACAAGGGAGTGGGAGCACCCCATCCCCATGAGCAGGAGGGTCAGATCCTGGTGAGATGGGAGGTGACACCCAGGACTTTGGGACATTTATGGCCAGTCCCACAGCACCCATGTCTGCAAACCTCTTGGGTGTCCCAAACCAGTGTATAGCAACACACAGGACACCATTTGTTCAGTGCAATCTGCAGTCAGTGTGAGTGGAAGGGAGTTATTTTGCTCCTTTTAGGGACTGATTTATGACTTGTTTACTTGTATGCCTCACCCACACTGCTAATGTTGTAATTAAACCTTGTTAAATTGTTCAGGTCCCCCTCAGGCATGTGTTGTAACATACTTTTTCCCCCCTGAACAATAATTATTATATAGGGGGGAAAAAAACCGGGGTGGTGAGGAAGGGTGTCAGACAGGTTTGCTTATAATAAATACCTATTTAGCAGGCAGAGGATGTTTAGTCCTAAACCAGATTGTATATTAAAAGTGGAAATTGCTGAGATTGGTGTTTACCTGTGAAACCAAAATTACTTCATGAAGAAAATAATTATAGATGTGGGCTCTCTAAAAAAGTAGTTGTAAGCCTTTATTAAATAGTTAAAATCAAGATGCTGCTGTGAAGCACAGCATCAGCACATCTTACGTGGGTTGCCTTGGAGAGAGCTGTGAGCTGTGTGTGTACATACCCCACAGAGCTCTATCCCAGAGTTTTCCAGTGCACTGCAATGTTTTCTAGGAGATAAACCTCATGAAGTAATATTAAACCAGGTGAAACAGGGCACAAGGGAGGAATCTTATTACCAGAAAAAGCTGATGAGTTCAGGGAATTAGTAGGGGAAAAAATGAAATTTATATTAATAATAGTCATTTATTACCTGTAACAAGGCAGCAAACACCCTGATGAGCAGGTACACAGGCACAGTGGCTGCAGTGCCCGTTTTGCAGAAGCCCCTCCCCTGATTCTAAAGCAGCTTCAGTTCAGTTTAACTCAGTGCTGGATTCGCTAAGGGACTTCTCTTTCGAGGCAGGTCCAGTAGTTATTACCAGGAGAAAGTATCTATAGATTGGTGTTGCTCAGCTGGGTGTGTGTGAGCACCAGTGGGTCAGGCAGGAGAGCCCTGGGGTGCTCTGGGGAGCTGCTCTGCATGTGCAGCACCAGAGAGGTGTTGGTGGCCGGGTGGCAGCTGACAGCCCACAGCAGCAGAAAGCCCCACAATGCCATACAAGGGCTCTTGCAGGGCCAGGGAGTCACTCACTGTCTCCTAAACCTGCTGTGGACACAGAGCCAGGAACAGGGTGGCCCTTTCCTGTAACTCTCCTCCAGCACCACATTATGAGACGGCTCTTACAGGAACAGCCTCCTCATGTTGGAGCTTTACGGCTGAGGCACGCTGGAAGCTCACCAATGGCTGCTTGGATCTGCACTATTTTTTTTACTGCATGGCACATGGAATAGTTCCTAAAAATGAACTGGTTGTGGTGCTGCCCTGCATGGAAGTTGATGGATATTAAAGTCACACCGTTTTCAAATAAGTGCAGACAGAAGTGCAGGCAGTTTGCAACCAGCTTGGTGCAGCTATACTGTGTGTGTCTGTGTGTGTGTATTCATTCATTAAGGGGAGCCATTAGTTCTGTCACCAGTTCTCTAGAGTCAAACACAGGAGACCAGCTATAAGGAGTCTCACCAGCAGGGAGTTTTTGGGTGCTCTAGAACTGGGAGAACAGTGTCACTCACTGGTAATCTGTTGTCATGTAACCAAGTTCATCTGTGCATCGTGTTACACAAATGCCCCTCATGTTTGGCCAGTCTGGCCTGAAAAATATTGGAAGAATTTGGGCTTTTGCACATTTTGCCATTTCCTTTAGTAGCATCAGCCATTCGCTCCAGGACCAAACCACTGCTGTGCTGCTTTGAAGCGTGTCGCTGCTGAACATCCTCTTGTGCACTGCAAAGCTATTGGAGAAACATAAACTATTGAAATACAGCAGACAGAAGAAAGACTTTTCACCCTCTATGACTGTAGTGCTCGAGCTGTTGGTGTGTTTTCACTGTAAGGGATGCTGGGTCAAGGCTCCAGCATGGGACTTCATGCTTTCTCAGGCATCAACTTGGGAAGGTGAGAAAGACAACTCCAACCTCTTGCTCATCAAATCCCTCAGCATACTTGTCTAACCAAGAGTAAAGGCTAAATAAACACATCTAAACAACTGAAAAGCACATCAACATCCAACTTCAAAATAAAATGCAGTGAAGTGTGAAATTATACCTTTTATTCCATAAATCTTCAGCAACAGACACAGTTCTATAGCTTGTATCACACTTTAGTATTGGCAGAATTTAACACACCATGCAAAGCCCATAAAGTAATTACATTTCATCTCAACAAAGAAACAAAATCCCAGCTCGTTCAATCCCCTCCATCTGAGGAAGGATTATAGACAATTCAGTGCATGTCGATTTTTCCTAGTGATAAATCCAAAGCAGGTCACCAACAAAATGGTAGTGTGGGTTCCCAAGGCAGCTGATTTACAGGGAAAAATAAAGATGTTATTTGATGTCCTTCAAGACAGTGTCACCCTGCTTTCTGAAACTTCCTGAGGCTTATCCCCATCTAAAAGGCGCTTAAAAATGTAAAAGTTAACCTTGAACAGACAATTTTGGCACTTGGCAACTGCCCCTGTGCAGGTTTATGTGCTTCGTACTGGATTCCCATCTTTTAAAGAGCTATTTCATTTTGCAATAAATGAGATTATATGAGTGATGATAAAGATGATGATAGAAAGCCAGCAGAACACACTCGCAGCCCCACATCTTGCAACACCAACCATCAAGCCCCAGGAATATGGGCACTCCAGACCCATGGGTCAGGCTGGAAATGTTTGTTATCAGCGCATGTGTTGGCTGCCCTTCTGCCAAACCAAGGGTATCTCTGTATACAACAAGCCACAGTTAGTTTAACTAATTTATTGCCCTCAAATAAAGCCTCCAAACTTTAATTAGACCATTGTGATTAAATGCAATTAAAACCCTGAAAGCAAGTCAACAAGGACTGCAGGCACTCTCATTCCCCAAGCCCAGCACAATGCTAGAGACACACACAGGAATGGATAACTAAGAGTGAGGCTGAAAGATATTTTTCCCCACCAGGCACAAACTAACATGTCACCAAAGACTTTCTACCATCCTTTACTCAGCCTCTGCAACAGGACAAGATCTTGGAAAGGAAGCCTAAAAGTCCTAAAAGGAGAGATGGATACAATTGCCTGCCATGGTCTGTGTTGGTGCATCAGCTCAAAACGCGATGATGCCCCTCATCAGCACTGGCTGTGATGGGGCTCAGTGATGGCACAGGCACGAAGGAAACTTGCAAATACATGGGTGTTTTCCTTTATTCATTTCCCCACCTTTGCTTCCTTTGCTTCTGACCCAAGCAGACTATGATAAATGTTGCACAGTGATGGAAAATGTGGAGGGGGAAAGCCATGGCAGCCTCCCAGTGCCTGGTGCTGTTGTACAAAACTCAAGGCAGACAATGCAGAAATAACTTGTGCAAGTGTTTTCATGCTTTTTCAGCTGATATACCTCGTGAATGTAACTCAGTTCCCAGTCCACTCCAAGAGACCAAAGACTCAAAACTGTGTTGGCATAACTGAATCTTGTCCATGGAGAGGTCAGAGGGAAACCATCATGATTGCCAAGGCAGAGAGAGTGACACTGGGCTGAGTGACACAGGGGACTAAATTGTGCTAAGAATCACCTGAACACAGAGTGTTCTTGGTGGAAGACATAAAATTTGATAGCAGATTTTTGTATCAAAAAGTTCACAACCTTTCTAGGAGACAATAAGCAGTGGAAGACCAAAACGAGGCAAAAAATGGCAAGGTGAGCACTAGTCAGGTTTCACAGGGCAAAGAATTTTGGTAATATCATGATCGACTGCATTGAAATAGGAAGACAAAACTAGAAAGGGCTCTGAGAAGCCAGGAAATGTCATTGGGGTAGGGGGACAGTAAGGAGGTGAGCAGAAAGCAAGAAAAAAAATCATATTTCTAAACATAAACCCCAGCCGGGTCCTTCGCTCCAGCTCTGGTCATTTCTTTTGCCCTTTAGACTTTCTGAAAATCTGTCACTGAGCTATAACTTGAACAACCCCAAATCATTCCTCCTAATGGCACCTGTATTCAGATTTATTTTCTGTAGTGAGCTGGAGTAAAAGGAGAGTTGCAATAGGTGCCCCACGGCACACCGGCCATCACAGCTCAGTGTGTGCACGGAGCCAGGAAAAACCCGGCAGGTGCAGGAGAGTTCCCTGAGTTATTTCCTATTCTCTGTCTAGCAATAAAGACACAGCTACACTGGGTGGTAACTCTTAGCAGATGGTGACTTTTTAAAGTTGATTGCTGTATAAATGATACTTTCTGGGTCTGTTCCTTTTAATTCAGATTCTCAGTAGTGTGTTCAAATGTCAGAGAGCATCATATTTCTATCTTTTATTTCCTTTGTGAGCAGAAATCTTCTATAAGAAGTCTAGGAATTACAGCTTGGGAGAGAAGATAGACTCCCTCGATAAAAGTGATCTACTTTACAAATGTTACAGAATACAATAAAAACAGGAGAGGCAAAAAGTCCCACTGGCTTTGTTCTCAGTGGAGAGTTTGAATTTCTATTGCACTCTTAAAGAGACATTTTGTCTGCACTGTAATGTTTACTGGATCAGTAAGGTCCATTAGCAGCACAAAGGCAGAATTTCCTCTGCTGCCAGCACAGGGAGGGTGGGGAGTGGGGGTGGAAGACATCTAATTAATCTACTACTGTGGGTAAATAAAAATAACAGGACAGCTGAATGAGGACCTTATTTACCCCCCAGCTGCACTGCAGCCCCAAGCTGGGGTGTCCATGTGCCAGACCCCCATGGCATGCAGGGTTTGGGGGGCTGCACATGCCCCAGATTGGCAGCCACATCAACCAGATTCACAGAGACCAGAGTCAATGCAATTTGGCTCTGGCCGCAAATTCAAAGCCTGTACCATGGCTCCCAATGGCAAGAGGGCTGTTATATTGCTCCGAGCTACCTACTGGGTGGTTCACCTGCTTACCCACACTTCTGTACTCACCTGAGCAAGGTGTCATTTCACCACGGTGCTGAGGAGCTGGACCTGTACCTGGAAGCTGCAGCTCAAAGGCTTTTCTTGTTTTCTGCAAGATGTGTGTACATGTCTTTTTAACAGTCGTAGCTGGAAACTGTGTCCTCACATACCTTTGTAGCTACACAGGGTGTTCAGACCAGCATGGGCTGCTTGCCCAAAACTCAGGAGGATCAATTCTCTTCCCAAAAGAGGATTCCCTGCGAGGACAATGGGTCACCTCTGAGGGCTTCCCACTACATCATCCACCAAATCAGAAAAGGTACCTCTGACAATAACTACAGTCTATTTTCACAGGTCTCACAGAATATTCTGAGTTGGAAGGGACCAACAAGGATCATCAAGCCCAGCTCTTGAGTGAATGACCCATTGAGGGATCCAACCCCCACCTCTGGTGTTATTAGTGATTTCCTGCCACCCTACTGACCCACACCTGGGACCTGAGTACACCTCCTGACATGAATACTCTGGAAAAAATGGAGGTGAAAAACAGAGCACCTGTGTGCCTTGTACCACTGTGGACCCCTCCCTACCATGGGACAGCCCCTATGTCCCCAGGTTTGGGAAGATTTACCAAAATAGATGCCACTGTGGCAAACTTGGGAGATTCAAAGGGCTCTGCTACTGTCACTCAACTGCCCTCTGCACTTCACCTCCCCTCAGAGTCTGTGTCTCAGGCCATTTATTTATTGCACCTCATTGGCAAAAAAGGAAAGACATCCCCTGGCCAGAGGGAAATGTCCCAATTAAAGAGTGAACGATGCAGTAAAACAGCAGAGCATTCTTGAGAGCAGCGGTAAAAGTGGCCACCTCTTGTCCTCAATTTATGCTGCTCCCATCACCCTGGGCATTATATTTGTGCTGACAAGGATCAGTTTAACCCCTGCCTGCAATCTAATAAAAAGCTGGCATGATGCAAGCATACATAATCTTTCTTCAGTGTCCTAGGAATGGATGCAATAAAAAACTGCTGCTGCTGCTCGATGGCCACAGTCACTGCCTGGAATAAATAACTCCCTGTCCCATACCAGCAGTTGGAAGTGCTTCGGACCAGAGGCTTTTCAGACCCTCATCCCTTTATAGAATCTTGTAATCATAAGGTTGTTTAAGCTGGAAAAAAACCTCTTAGATCATTGCGTCCAGATGCTCCCCTAGCACTGCCCAGTCCACCACTAAACCATGTCCCCAAGAGCCACATCTACACATCTTTTAAATCCCTCCAGGGATGATGACTCAACCACTTCCCTGGGCAGCCTGTTCCAGGGTTTGACAACCCTTTTGGTGAAGAAATTGTTTCTAATATCCAAACTAAAACTCCCTTAGTGCAGTTTAAGGCCATTTCCTCTTGTCCTGTTGCTTGGGAGAAGAGACTGATGCCCACCTGGCTACAATCTCCTTTCAGATAGTTGTAGAGAGCAATAACATTCCCCCTGAGTCTCCTTTTCCCCACGCTGAGCCCCCTCAGCTCCAGCTTAACACTCCAGCTCATCTGTGAGTGCATCACGTGGCTGGTGGCAGTCACCCACCACCTCTCAGTATATACCAGGGGCAAAGCAAAAGGAAAAGTCCCAAAGGCCCTGCCATAAGTAAACAACAGGATCTTTCCCCTCTCATCATTAATTGACCGAATCAGAGTTGCAGAGCTGACATTACGCTCTGCTACCCTTTGTAATGAAATCACTGCCTGTGCATAAGAAACAAATTTAATGATATGATACTAATAGGGTTAGAAATTTCCCATGCAAATATTAATAATTTATATCTACATTCATTTTTTAATACTGCTTGCAGTCTGTAACAAGAAAATGATGAAGTTTACCAGCCTCTCTCACAGATCTTGTCTGGGGAGGGCACAGGCGTTACCCAGCTGGAGGCACAGGCTCCCCAACTCGATTTCCCTGGAGGTGCAAATTAGCTCTTGGAAATCATGTCCTGGCCTGCAACCATGTTTCAAAAAAGAGATGATGCCTAAACATGAGCGCTGCTTGCATGGACAAACCAGCAAGAGGAGACGGACAGTGAGCCTTGGTGCTGCCTAAGCCTCTTCCCACAAGCAACACCCTCACCAAGAGCCGGGACTGCCAATGACCTCTGCAACAACGCAGGGTGGAATGAGCACCAAGCCCCCACCTGTGTCGTGAGGCAGCTGGCAGCAAAAGGAGCAACCTTTGGACTGTAAAGCCAGAGGGATCTGGGGACTATAAGGGCGGGGTGGGGAGGGCATTTTGTTGCAGAAGTAGGGAGGGATTTGTGCTAAATGTTCTTTTTTTTTTCAGCGGTGAAAAAGTCTCTTAAAGGAAGGGCAGTGACTGCGAATCTGCGGGGTTGAAAGGGAAGCTAATTCCCTCGGACAGGCATAATTGCTGCAATTCAGAATGGTAAAAATGTGAAATTAGGAATAATCAATGGCTGTTTATGATCTGTCTCTATACTGTGAATTCAGCTAATACGGAGTAATTACACTGTGCTAATTCCTGGTATTTGTCATCGTTCAGTTGCAGAGGAGTCCTGCAAAACAATAAAAGCAGATTGGCTGCACTGGGCCCGCAGACCGGGGGCTTAGCACTGCCCGAGCTAATTTCTCTTTTAATAGTAAAAGCGGTTATGATTTCCCTTATTTATTTTTCTCTCCTGGCGGCAAAGCCGGCAGTGGGCTGTGCGCCGGGCTCGGCCGGGCGCAGGATGCGCTGCACAACAGCACCCCCAATAGCCGGCACCGCCGCGCTGCGGGGACGCGCACCGCGCACCAGCCCCTGCCCAGCCAAACACGTCCTGTCTCCGCTGCTGAAACTGCGTCTTCACCTTCTTGCCCAATATTGTTATAACAACCCTCCTGTCAAACTTTGTCCTCACACAGTTCTCATCTGGCACAGGGTAACCCTGCCGCGTCTCACCCGGATGCTCGGTCACTCCGGAAACCGATGGGATGTGTTTCCCGACAGTTTGCTGACATGATTCACTCTTCGGGCAATGAAATAGTGCTAGTTATTGACCTCTGCAAAAGTGGGAAAGGAGAGGTGAGTACAGGAACAGGATGGTTTATTGGTGGGTGAATAACCCCCCACAGCAGCACAGGTGGAAGGTGTGGGCTGCAAAGACAACCCTCGCCCTCACCCACCTCTGTCACATGTGGTGCAGGAAGTGTAGATTATGTTTAACACTACACAAACCCAGAAGTTACAGGTTGTTCGAAGGTGCTACACTTAACATCTGCAGTATGGGGCTTAGCTCGGCAGGAGCAATCAGAATCCATACACCCACAGTGCTTGTCAGGACAAAGTTTGCAAAGTGGTAGTGGCCAAACCTTTCCTAAGAGAATTTGTCATGACTTCATCCCAGAGAGCACATCCCTGAAAAGCAGCGTGTCCCTGGCCACTGCAGAGCCCCATAGGCGAGGGATCTTTGGGGAAACCTCCTGATGCTGAGCTTTCATGTCCTGGGAGGGACAGTCCTGCAGCCACTGGGGCTATTTGGCAGGAGCCACCAGTGCCCCAAGGCTTCCCACCATCCGCTGAGGGGCCACACACCCAGCACTGACACACGGAGGGAGGATGAGGAGGATGAGGAGAGCAGCTCCTTGCGTACCAGCCCACTCCTGCCAATTCTACCAGGGTGCTCATTGCAGTGCTGTGACTTTGCACCACAGACTGCTCATTCCCCACCTTGGCACCTTTTTGACATCACGTCTATTATTTTTTCTTAATTTCTCTTTCTCTGCATCACACAGAACCCCTGAGGGGAGCCTGAGGATGAGTCTGGTGTGATTCCATTGCACTGCACCAGTTAATTGTTTGCTGTGTTGAGATGAAGCTGATGTCCTGTTCCCAGCACTTGACACATTCACTAAAGCTAGGTGGCATTTAAAAAGCCCCCATTTAAAAGCCCCCTTCTGCTGTGTGCCACATTGGATGAGCAAAACCTGGGCTACCACAGGATGCAGGAATGGGACAAAAGGGCTCTCCATGCCAGCACCAGCACTTGAGCTGTGCCATAGCCACATCCCATGAGGAAAGCACACAGCTACCCATCTTTTCCTGTGGTTTCAGAGAAACATCTTGGATGGAATGTGCAGTTCCAGAGAGCAGAGGCATTTCAAGCAAGATTTCTTTGCTGTGATGATGAGGCTCCTGGCCCTGCTGATGGTTTTTGCTCATTTCCTCTGCAAGCAGCAGCAATGCCTCCATCTCCATAGAGGACTCAGAGGCCTCAGGTGCCTTGAAGCAGGAGGAGAAATTCATCACGTAACTGACCTCCCCCAGGGCACTACAATCCCCATGCCATGGGCCAGCTCCTGAATGGGTGGGAAGCGGGTGGATGGAGCAGGGACACGTGCTGTGGCACGCTGGGGCTTGGGGCACTTGGTTATTGAGCTGAGCCGGTTATTGCCAGCAGCTAAACAAACTAATGGGAAGGATATTTCCCTGGAGAGAGAGAAGGTTTTTGATTTAGACTGTACTGTTTAAGCTTAGACTCTCACCGCAGCTAAAATTTCCTTCTGAGGGCAATAATTATCCCAGTGCAGAGCCCAAGCATGTGTTTGCTTTTCTGCTCTCTATCTGGAAGGATTTGGTTTAGGGGTCTTTGATTTCCCCTGGTGTTCAGCACCCCCTGCACCCCTTGCCCAGCTCTGGGGACCAGAGCTGGAGGGAAGCAAAGAAAAGCTCAGTGCACAGCTTTATGCAGAGATCACCCTCAGGTAATAAACTAATTACCAGGGAGAGGCACTGGTCCCTCAGGGGTTCTGCTCCAGCCCTCTGCAAGCTGCAGTCCAAAGACAGTGCTGCTGCTGCCAGCCCTGCATTTCCTCCACTGGTTCTGGAATGAAAATTGCTTTAAAAGCTCCAAGAGAAGCCATTTAGTTTTTCTAAGTGATAGGAATGGAAAAGAAAAAGGAAAGAAGGAATGGGAACACTTTTGTTCTTGCTGGCAGGTAAATGAGGTTCAGCTTTTGAAAATATATAGGGCCTCTAGTGCTAACTGCAGGGCTAGAGTCTCCAAGGAGTGATTTCTTCCTTCAGAACCATAATAATAACAATAAATGATTAAAAAGAAAACAGCCTAAATCTATATCTGTAGTTAACTCAGGACTCCTTCAGAGTTCAGGTCTGTTGCTGAATAAATAAACGCTTACTTGAAAAAGGAACCTCCAGCCTCCTGCAAATGAGAGGCAGCGAAGCAGCGCTCAGGGGCAGCCCGAACACGTGCAGCACAGCCAGGGGGAAATCCTGCCAGATCAGGTTATTCTGGCTTTACTCCAGATTGGGGAACACCAGGCCTGGCTTCCTGCCCACCCGCTCCCATTGCAGAACCCTGCATCAGCCACGCTGCCCAGTGTGCTGGTTTGATGCAAGAGCAGAGAGTCAGGCTGGTGACCGCCCTCAGAGAGGTTTTTCTCTTCTGATGTGCCAAAAAAGTGAGTGCCAAAGTAGAGAAAACCTCCAAAAGAAACACATGAGGTCATGGCCACAGGAATTACTGTTTCCTCCCTCCCATGGAACAGCTGCTCCCAACCACTGCTGGTCACTGCTCCCTGTGGGCTGACACGCCGGGTGCTCAGCCCCACACCGGGCGGTGAGATAAGGCTCAGGGAGGTACCATGAGTCACAGAGGGCTGGGCAGACTTGGCAGCTGCACTGCCACACTGCCCAGCACATGGTACCCCAGCTCCCTGGGACGCCCCAGCACCCCCAGCCTGCAGAGAGGGACAGCACAGCTGGGACGCTGAAAGGTACGTAGACTTGTCCCATCCCTGACTGGGAAATGTGGTTTCTAGAGCATGACTGAAGTAATGCATTTCTTTTTACTTGCTGGCAGGTTAGAAGGTTGCATGGGCGAGGTTTTGGTTGTTCCTCCTTCTTGTAGGCATTCCTTCCATGAGATGCAACTGTGCTGGTTTCATGGTCAGAACTAATGAACTACCTGTGTTAACAGGGATTTGTAATGTGGTGGAATCAGCTGTGTGATGTGGGGTCCAGATCAAAGCCCTTTATCCGTCATGGCTATGGATGAATTTGCAGGATGTTCACTGTGCAGAGTGTGTGGTTTGTCCAAGATCAGGCTGCTTCTCAGGTTATCATGTATTTTTTCTTGCACTGCTGAAAGAGACTCAGTCTTGCTGCCCACACAGCACCAATAGAGAGGGAAATATTTTCTTTAAAAAACTGATGACATCATCTGGAGTTTTGAGAAACCAGACTAGATGGGAGGGAAGGAGGACATGAGGTGGCAAGTGCTTCCTGGTAGAAAGCAGCAAACATTGGTCAACACCCTGGATAACTACTGGATTGTACTGGGGGTAGTTTTGCCATAAGATGTCCTCTCCAGCCATTTGGTGGATCCAGCAGCTGGCCAAGCATTTTTATGAGCAGAGGAATTTATAAGCCCTCTGGCAAACAGCCCCCTCCAGTTGAGTAAGCTGGCAAAACTCAGTCAGATTGACTCCTTTTGAGACTGAAAATGGCAGTGTAGCACCCTCCATTCTCCTGTGGTGGGATAAACCCTGAACACGGGGTGGATGTGCACCCACTCAACAGCAGTCCCTCCTCTGCACCCCTGCATTCAATTTTGCAGGAAAACCTGACTGTTGGAGGGGTGACTCGATTGGTGTGGGCAGTCACCCTCTTTGGAGCCCCAGCCCCACCCCACAGCAAAATGCTCGTGTTCACAGTCAGGGACCTGCTGGAAAAAGAGGGACATGTAGGGCTCAAAAGCAGAAAAAAAAATAGAAAAAAAAAAGGCAGGAGTTTGTGGGGAAGCAAAGTAAAGTTTTCCTGCAGTGCCAGGAGGCAACAGAACGTTCACCTGCTGAATCCTGGAAAACCAAACTGTGTTTCTTCTTGACAGCAATTAACTCAGCTCTGCTGAGCGGCACTTCCATCCAGAGCAGGCTTGGGTGCAGCCTTTGCCTTACAACACCATGAACCTGTTTAGCAATATTTGTCCAAGAACTCTTTTTGTTCCTGGAATGCTTTTTAAGCAAATAATTTCATGTTTATTAGACAAATAACTCTGTTTAACACCTGATATAGTTCCTTCCTTTCTCCCTCGCCTGCCAGCAGGTCTCTGGCAGATGTCAGAGCACAGGTGCCTTTTATTCTGGCACAACACTAGGAAGAAAAAAAATTATTCAGTGCAAACAATTATAAAATAATGTAATATAAATAACAGGACATGGTTACTCTCTTGTAATGCAATCAGGTTCCAGGATTTTCACTGCCTAGGGACTTCACCCAATAAATTTTATCTGGGATTAAGGTGAAGATAAACAGCCCAAATAAATATATCACTTCCCTAAAGCACTGGCATTTATTGGTTTATTTTTCCATTTCTCTTCCTCTGCAATGAAATCAGTATGTGCATAGAAAACCCACAAATTTGGTAAAGGAGAGAACTATGCAATGGGCCCCTGTGAGGCCAATGGTCACTGTAGAGGTGGGGACCAAACAGGGAGGGTTTTGCAAACCCAGTGGAGTTTTGCTCCACTCACTGTGTCCAAATCACAGTCCAGGTCTGAATCCTCACCAGCTCCTGGCTCTACTCACAGCACTTGGGGGGAAGTCAACAAGCTCCAGAAGCAAACCAATACCAATTTTGAAGTTCTTGTGTCTTGCCAAGTGGGATTCTGAGGACTGCCCCCATTTTCTGACCTCATCACTAGATCAGGCACTGGCATGGGGGAGCCAGGACTGGGATAGTGTCCCTGTGTTTAACAAGCAGAACTTCATGTTGAAAGGAGCAAAAGGGAAGAGCCTTGTACTGCCTCTCCAGATCCAGCCACAGGCAGCATTCATCCTCCAAAACCTTTAAACCATCCTTTTTCAGGTCTGTGGCTCTTCTACCAGCTCAGTGAAATGGGCCTGTTAATCCCAGCTCCATCACAAGTTTTAAAATCTGTTTCAGAGATACCATGCTGGGGGCTGGGATGGACCAGGACAAGGTGGTGTGGGGAAGGGCTGTGGGAATCACAGACCCCCCTGACACCTCCCACAGGGACAGATTCCTGTTCACAGGCCCCTTCCTCTGGGAGGAATAGCTGCTGGGCAGAAAAGGGCGATTCTGCTGGGAAGCTGCGAGCTCGGCTGATACACTACCAAAAACACACTGTCATGATACCCTAGGGTACAGAAATACCTTCCAAGGCCTCCTTTAAAACACAGACAGGCCAGTCTCCCATGGGAAGCTCGTAATTCCCTGCTGGAGCAGCTCCAGCGTATCCTCCTTGCTGCAGTGACCCAGCAGACATGGGCACAGCGGAGGGGTCTCATGGGGGAGCAGTGCCAGGCTCCAGACACCTGAAACATCACTGAGGGGCTGCCTAAAAGCCCCAGACAATGATGCTGCAACCTGCCCCTGGGTGTAGGGAAAACCAAGGGGAGCATCATATCAGGGCACTGAGGGGGGATGCAGGTCCATCCCGCCCAGGGTTCAAGGCAGGACACGCACCACAGCCACAGTCAGTAACACGGCAAGCCCTGGGAGGGGACCCGGAGCAGGGCTGGGCAGGAGGGAAACCTCTTCTCTGCTTCCTCATGACGCAGCAGCCTGAAATCAACATTTAACCCAGCCCTGCTAAAACCCGTTGCTCCTTATTTACCCATCAAACAGGAAAAGCAACTCTCAGCACGGCCCTTTTACAAATTTTCTGTCAAACAGCACTTATAGGGCTGTTCAGTTAACATCAGGCTCATTAACCAGGAGGCTCATTAACCAGCACCTATCTCACAAGTGACAATTTGCCTTAGGAGTCCAGGGTGGTTTCCACCACAGACGTTCGCCCGGACTGCAGCCTGGAATTTCAAAGGTAGGAGTGGGTCCCCAGCCCCTGGGAGGCCAGTGCGTGGGGTGGCGGGTGCCTGTCCCGTAGGTCAGGGTGGCAGTGGGAGAGAGGGCAGCAGATGGACTCGCTCGGGTGGGAAATAGTTCATGCTCCAAATTACAACCACACCCCATCCCTGTGGGTGAAGTCGCTCCAAGATTTGGCCGAGTGGGAATATTTCTGGTTTTAAGTTGGGTGTCTGCAAAGCTGCCTGCTCTGCCCAGCACAGTGGTGCTGCCCTTCTTCCTTTCTCCTTTGGATTTGAAGGAGGACAAGCTTGTTCCCAGAGGTTCCCCTAACTGGGCAAGGCCAAATCACAGCTTGTCCTCGGACAGCATTTTGCAGCCCCTAATATTTAAAACCTACTTTGCATCATCCCAGAAGGAAATGCAGCAAAGCTGTAACTGAAAATATCCACCTCATCAGCAGAATAGAAAAAACGTGATCCATTACCAAGAACACAACACGAAACAGGAGCACGGGGGCAGCAGACAGACACAGGGAAGGGTTCTGAGACTTCAGAGGGATCGAGCTTTATCAGTGCAGCCTGCTCTAGCATACAGAGCCAGGACTTATCAGGGTGGGATCAAGCACATGTGCCTGATAGGAATTTGTACATCTCTGATGATGCCTTAGCTATTACAAATATGACTAAACATAGCTATTATCTTTTCATCCAGAACCTACCTGGCTTTGGTGGGTTACAGGTACTCTTTATGGCATTGCCTTCTTTTCTTCAGGGTGACCTGTGACCATTGGCCACCTCCTCAGCTGTGCTCTCCCTCCCCAACACCATGCGGATATCAGGTGAGGGAGATATATTTACCTTTCTCTGTCCATTCTTCTACAGTTCCTTATGCCTCCTTCTCATTTACATGATGCCTTCTAAGCCCTGACCTTTCCCTGCCAGGCACATGAGAAAAGGCCTTTGTGTAAGCATCAGGTTTTTACAAGATTTGTGTAGATTTCAGCCTGTTGTATTTTTCCCAGTGAAACTTTCTGTGTCTGGGAAGAGATGGCTATTGAGACGCTCCTGGTTCCATAAGAGCTATTCAGCTGCAATAAAAGTACATTTTTCTACTCTCTTTCCATGCAGGACTGGAACGTTTTGCTCTGATGAGCGCTGTTTTAAAGCCAAATGCCAATCACATTTGTATCAGCAGCTGCTCGGCTGTAGCAAGTGACTAATTGGGAGATAGCAGTCTTCCCAGCACTGGGAACATAAGAAATATTTGGATTTACATAGCTCTCTGAGTAATTATCAGATTTACTTTAATGTAGAGAGAAATATGAATAGTGCCTCCCAGTAGAATGGTAGTGCCTATCTGAGCATCACCACATACTCCAGAGATATTAATTAAGAGATCAGAATCCATTTAGATGGTGAAGGAGTGTTAGCTGCCTTCCCACACCGTGTAAGCACTGGCTGTCACCCTGAGCCTGGTAACCTTGGGACAGACAAACCAAGTCCCCAAGAAACCAGAGGGATGCCCCGGTCTGACGAAGCTGCGGCTGCTGCTCTCACCTGGCTCCTCTCCCGCACCTTGCAGGTGTGATCCGGTGCATGGTGCTGCTCATCACACTGCTGGGCACATGGTTCATCATGCAGACGTACTTCCACCACAGCTGGAAAACCATCAGCCTGCGGAGCTGGCTCGGTGAGGCACCAACGGGGCTCCAGCCAGATTCAGAGGGAGGGTGTGGGAAGTTCCATTGCAAGCCAGCCCCCAGGGCTGGATATAGTTGCCACAAATATTTGCACTTGCAATCTCTGGCCAAGGCTATAACCACTAGCTCTGACCACCAGGGCAGGGAGGGGACAGCACAGTGGGAAGCTGCACTGGGGCAGCATGGGTCCAGAGATGCCTGCAGCCATAGGAACCAGTTTTGGGGAGCTGGTGCCTGAACAGCTGCTCCAGGCTTGGGGAAGAGCCAGCTGCTCTCTGGGGTGTCTAACCCTCCTGCTTGATACCCACAGGTGCCAGGAACAAGCCCAGCAGTGAGTACTGCTCTCGACTTCATCTCTGTCCCACAGCTCCGCTCCAGGGTTGAGGGTGATGGTGGATGCGCGATAGCTGCCCTCAGAGCCAAGGCAAAAATCCCACCCTCCCAAGCACAGGAGGATTTGCTATTGCACACAGCAGTGGGGTTTTGGCAGGCTCTGCGAGCACACAAACCTTCATGCAAA
Organism: Manacus candei; assembly: GCF_025592945.1. Taxonomy (NCBI): domain Eukaryota; kingdom Metazoa; phylum Chordata; class Aves; order Passeriformes; family Pipridae; genus Manacus; species Manacus candei. The sequence goes on from NW_026138073.1 coordinate 9,091,146, forward strand.
CACCCTGCCCCCAGCAGAAGCACCCTCAGGGCACAGAAGGAAGGTCATGGGTCCTGCCAGGTGGGTCCCTGCCTTGGCAAAGAGTGGGGAAACTCTGGGCAGAAAAGCCCTGAGGGTCTGGCCTTGGATACCAGCTCCAAATGCTCCTGGCACACAGCCCTCTGACCCCTATGGCAGCAGCTGTGCCATCTCACACCCAGAGCAGCACCTGGCAGCACCAACTCATACCTCCCACCCCAGGCCTCCACACCGTAAACCTCAAGCACAAAGCTGGTCCCAGCCCCAGGACAAGCCTCCTTCATGCAAGAAGCCAGTCCAGGTGTTACCCCCTTAGTGGGCCACTATCCCCAGTTCCAGCCCTGCTCAGCCACTCAGGGGCATGGCCTGTGTCCCCCTGAGGGGCCAATGCTTGCAGCTCCACTCCTCCCTCGCAGGTGAGAAGCTGCCCCAGCACAAGTGTGGGAACCAGAAGAGCTGCCCTCAGAATTATTTTGCCTTCAAGATCATCAGTGGTGCTGCAAACGTGGTGGGACCTTCCATCTGCTTTGAAGACTTGGTGTAAGTAGCACATGGCAGGAACAGAGCAGCCGTGGCTGGCCTGGCCTTCAGTTTGGCCTCTGCCAAGCACATCAGTGGCTGTCACAGAGTATTTGTGGTTAAAAAAAATTTCTGTAAATAGATTTCTTTGCTACCACTTCTGGAGTATTTTGCTGTCTGCAGCTTCTTTGCCCCATCACAGTTTCACTGGCACCAGCATCTCCAGGGCATCCCTGCACTCACTGTGCTCTCTGCTTTCCTTTCCAGCCTCATGAGCAGCATCAAAAACAACATTGGCAGAGGCCTGAACATTGCACTGGTGAATGGTGAGTTGGGTGGGCACTGACTCCTTTTTCCCCATGGCAAAGTTTCCTTCCTCTCCCAGGAGAGAACAGGCCATTGGGGACCCCCTCCCAGGCACTGTGGCTGAGCCAAAAGCATGCCCATCTTGTTGCATGGGGCACACAGCCACAGTTATGGTTGCAAGCACTGCCAGTGAGAAGGGAACAAACCCACCTGGGTCAGTTCCACATGCATGACAGTTCCACGAGCTCCTCCAAGCAACACAGAAGATATGACACGCTGAGGGAAGAGCAAAGCATTTGGAGTAGGAACCCCTGGCCCATGGTCAGGCAAAGCCTAGAGCCACCCCAGTGCAAACTCACTGTGCTCTGTTTTCAATTTTAACCTTTCAGGAACAACTGGGAAGCTCCTGAAAACTGACTCATTCGACATGTACTCTGGAGGTGAGCACCATCACTCTGCTGCTTAGTGGTTCCCAGCCAGGGTTCACACCAACACTGCTGGCTGCTGGCTACTTCAGCTGCTCCTCTGTCATGTATTTAACCATAAATTTGAGTGGACTTTGACCAGAATTGCCAGCCTGGGTGGTAAAAGCCCAGCTTTCCCTGAGGCCATCAAGCCTGGAGTCCTCACAATGCATCCACATCCAAGATAGGCTTCTCACTCCTTTTACGTGCACCCAGTAGCCTGGAAAACATAATTTCACTAACCTGAACAGACCAGGGCACTCGAGATTTGAGAAAGGTACTTTCTGAGATCAGGTAGTTAATCTTGATATTTTGCAACTTGCAATTCAGTTTTTGAATGCTGGTGGTGGCTGAGCAGCAGTTTGTTTCCCTGCCTTTCGTGGAAGAATAAATGAGGGAGCTCAGGGCATGGCAGTGAGACACGGCCTCCGGGCCCAGCAAGGAGCATGGCAGCAAAGACCTGTGCCTGCTGGCTTCAGACAATATTCCTAGCAGCAAATAGATGCCCTGAGTCAGGGCAGCACCTGGCTGACACTGACATGCTGGATGCTGAAAATCCCACCACTGTTGCCAAGCTGTTACCAAATCGCTCTGCAGCTTTGGCAGGACTCATCAAAAACCACGTGTTAAAATCATCCTTGTAGTCCATTCAATTTTCCTTTTTCTGTTCAAGCCTTCCCTAGAGATCAGTCCCCCTCTACGCTCCTTGGTTTTGCCACTTATTCTTGATAACTCTGGATTTTTGAGGAGAATCGCCAATATAATGGTATTTCCAGCTGAGTTCATGAGCAAGATGCTTGATAGAAGAGGTACTGGGAACGAGAAGGCAGTTGGCTCCTGTGCCACTAGATGGGGCATTGGATTCAAGCATCCCACAGATGCAGGATGAGGAATAATTCCCTCAATACAGCCATGATTGCAGGGCAGGCAGCTCTGTGCCTGGGCAGGTTCATTTCTTGTGTCAGGAAGTAAATTCACATAACTAGATTTCACAGTTAGCGAGCAAAGTTTAGAAGCAATTTCCACCCTGCAGTTGTACTGAGAGAAGGACATCAGTCCTGGGCGCTGCAGGAAAGCCCAAGTGGGAACATAGGATGGGGAATGCAGCATCTGGGACCCCACCCTTCCCCAAGTCCATGGCCCCAAATCCTGGCTAGCACCAGCATTTTCCACTGACCTAGGGGAGGCTCCTCCAGCTACCACACAACAGTCCCTGCTAAATCCCTTTTTCTCTTCCCAATGCTCTTCTCTCCCAGACATTAAAAAGCTGGAAACCTTCCTCCAAGGGATCAGGCGCGGCACCCTCGTGCTGACAGCAAGCTACGATGATCCTGCCACAAAGTGAGTTTGCCCATGGCAGCAACACTGGGTTCCCCAAAAACCTGCAGCTGGGGGAGCTGCCAGTAGCAGAGAGGGACAGGAGGGGACACCCACCTGGCAGCACACTGCCACCCTCTTACCCTCTTTCAGGATGAATGACAATGTACGGGCGCGTTTCATGGAGCTGGGCAGCAGCCACGTGAGTGAGCTGGGCTTTCGGGACAACTGGGTCTTCTTGGGAGCAAAAGGGCTGATGAACAAGACCCCCTTTGAAAAGGTACGTGGTCCCCCCCTGACACCAGCTCTGGAGGCTCCATCCTCTTCATAGCACCTCCCAAGCTATATCTCACCTACCTGTCTGCAGAAGACAAGGGCCAGTGGCATTATCCTCCACGACAAGCCAAGCTGCAACTTCTGCCACGTTGCAAACTTGCACTATGCCACCAACCTCCTCATTAGTTTTCTCTCTCTCTTTTTTCTTGCAGCACATCAAAAATGATAAGGAGACAAATAAGTATGAGGGCTGGCCTGAGCTGCTGGAGATGGAGGGCTGTGCCCCCAGGAAGATGGATTAGCATCAAGCTCTAGCCTGCCACACAGGGCAACCTCCACCAGTCCCACAGGTACACCAGCTCCATCGTGGAGATCCCAGCCTCTCCACTTCCCGGTCACACAGCCCAGCAGCTGCTGCCTGCTCCCAGGAACCGTCTTTTTCACAGCAGGAACTGTGCAGGGTTTGGAGAAGAGCTGCACAAGTGCTTGGAGAGCCTGAGCAAACACCTGGCCAAGTTTCAGCCAAGCTGTCCTACTCTATGGGTCAATTTGGGGTATTTTATTTTTCTGTCTTTAAACTAAAAACTTTGTAGAATGTCTTTTAAACTTCTTAAATGAGATTTCTAATTATAACACACTACCTTCTCATTTCCATTTTCAAGTGTAATCCACACTTTCCCCCAAAGGCACAGCATGCCAGGTCCTCTGCCACCAGTCAAGCATCACCATCACCCATTCCACAGCCCTGCACATGGGTGCTCCCCCTCCCCACATGGCACAGGGTAAAGTCATCCCAAGTTCAGACCTTGGTGGTTTTCCCCTGGAGCTCTTGCCAATGCCCCACAGTCTCCTACAGCCACAATAAGGCCAGAAGTCCACAGGGATGCCATGCAGCAATGTAGGTTAATACTTGCAGACCAAAGCAAGTTCTCCACCTGGTTGCATCTTTCCTGGGTTAAGTCTTTAGCTGGGTTAAGCTAAATCCTCTGTGACACATCCCCATCAGGATAAGGCCAGGGATGTGCCAACCTGACTTTGGCCTCAGAGAGAGACAGATGGATGAATGTGCAGGTGTCTTGGGTAGTTGAAATTGTGCAGCATAACCAATAGGTGGGAGCCTTTTACCAGGAGAGCCAGAGCCAACATCACTCTGGAGCGACATAATGCACCCAGGCTGGCACCCCCCTGCAGGCACCCACACACCTGCTTTGCTCCAGGAACTGCACCCCAACCTGGGGCCAGCCAACACTACCAGGAGGGGAAAGATCCCTGCCCAAAGGCAGGCTGGAAAAGCCACGCAGTCCTCCTCCTAGAGTGGTTCCTAGGCTGCTGCCCAGCGCTGAGCAGATCCTGGGGGAGCATCTGCCCTCACTCAAGTCCGGATGCATCACCCAAGCACAGTCTGTTCCCAAACCCTCCCTGAGCACCAGCACTGCTAAGATAAGAGGAGCTGTGCCGGTGACAGACGGGCTTATCTGTCATCACCGACAGGGATGAATTTGCATCATGTACAGACTTTAATTTCCGATGATTATATCTGGTTTTTCCCCATTCTTTGAAGCAGACCAGCAGTTTTGCATAACGTGATAGTGGAGCATTTCTGCTGGAGCACTTGGAGCTGCGGGGGGTAACAGGCTGTCCTGCATGGCCTTCTCTGACTCTAACAGCCTCAGCACAGGTCCTGACAGGCAGTTCACAGAGTCATCCGAGCCCTCAGGTCACCCCAGAGCAACAGAAGTGAGGAGCATTGGCAGGATAAAGCCAGGAAAGGACACAGCCTGTCCTGTGTTGGTCACCTGAGGGATGAAACCCTGGATCCAAAACCCAATGCCACCAATCAACTGGTTTTCCCTAAGAAAGGAAAAATGCCCAAACAAATTGTCTAACACTTGTAAGAACTTCCAAAGGTAAAACTGAAATAAAACCCCAAAACAACCATCAGAGGAATCCCCCAAGAGGTGTAGTACTTTATCCCAGCTTATCCTCCCACGCTCTTAACACACACCTGATGGCACAGAGGGAAGCCTCTGCCATAAATCGATCCCTAAATCTGCTGCAACAACAGTGGTTAATCCCAAGCGCTGAATCATCCCTACCCGTGGCAGGAGTGAGAAATAACACAAGGCAGCAGACACAACAGCCCTCACATCACACAGCCCCGCAGCGCTGCCAGCATAAATATGCCAACTATTTTAAGCCCCCTCAAAGGATCTAGATTCACTCATAAACCAAACTCAAAACAGCCCAAGAGCTGTAAAGGTGGCTGCATGGGGTAAACCAGAGCACAGCATCAACTACAGCCCTGAAAACAACCAGCCCCTTTCAGCTGCAGGAAACTCTTCCTAACCCTTCACAGTGCACATTAGAAATCTGGTTTAGAGCCAAAATAAAGGAAATTTATGTTTCGGCACACTACAGGCAGTTAAAACTAGCTCTGAATCCATCATGGAGCAGTTACTAAGGTACATCACTATTTGCAAGAAATAGAGAGAGCTAAAAGTAAAACTCCTGTGCAGGGGTCTTCATTAGCAGCCAGTGTTTTGAAGAGCCATTCCTGCCAAAGTCTCCGTGTCCTGATAAATAAATCACTGCTTTTCAAATATCCAGAAACTGGGAGGCAGAGTATAAATATGGATTCAGGAGTCAAATTGAACTTGCTATTTTTTTTAGAAAATTTGAAAAGGACGGTGGCTACAGGGACAGCAATCCTCAAATGAGGTTTTCCAGTGCCTTGGAGTATTGAAAGCTGTATTACTAAGGGGACAGGCACCCACCTGGCTGGTTTTCACTGTGCCACATCCCCCGGAGTCCTCACCAAACACAAGCCTGATCTGCTCAGCCTCCCAGAATGCAGCTTCAGGTAATCTGGCTCACCTGAGGTCACAGTAGGCTCCAACGCTGCAGCAGCAAAGAGGCAGCCTGGGGTGTTTGCAGGAGCAAATTTTGCAAAATCCAGTGCTGCAACAGGAGCCAAGAGCCAGGATGCAGGCACATAGCAGAGGGATAATCCTCCTTTATTTTTTGGTGTTTATTTCAGCAAAGCACCAAAGGAGCATCGAGGAAAGATGCCACAGGCAAGGACCTGCAGGTGCCGGGCCCGCAGCTGGGCGAATCCGCATCCTGTGACATCTTGCCCTGTCAAGTGCAATTACTGTAATCTTCCACAGCCTCTCAAAATACGGATCCCGGCTTAGAAACCGGGCATCCACAGCATGAAAGCTGCCTTTGTGCCCGGGCAGAGCCTGGGTGCGAGCCAGCCTTTAGGTGCATGAAGAAAATGAGTTCTCCACGTGCTGGAAGAAGGGAGGAAAAGCAAGCTTTCCCGCCCGACCCCACCACAGACGGGCTGGATTTCACCCACGTCTCCCCGGAGCAGCCGCCGAGGGGCCGGGAGCTGCACGGCTGCCTATCCCCCCGGGAATAACGGAGCCGTGACCACAGAGAGCTGGCCGGTCCCACACCCCGGAGAGTGGAGCGCAGCCAACACATCCGACCATGGGGGCGTCTCACGGGAAGAAGGTAACGGGGCAGTTTTATGCAGGGCCGTGGTGGCGGGAGGATGGAGAAGGCACCATCTGCTCACGTGGTGCTTGTTTTGCCCCGCGCGTGCTAAGGCGCTGATGGCAGCGAGGGATTAGAGGGGAAGGGACCCGCTCCTGGGTGTGGGTGCCACTCGTCAGCGCCGGATTAAGTAATTCCATCTAATGGGCTCAGCACTGGGGCCTGCTGGGCTTTTCAGGACAGCAAGGAGGGGATCAGAGCATTACAATAGGACAGACAAAGTTTGGCTTTTCTGGGGAGAAACATCAGGTTTGTTCCGAATGTGTCAGGCAGCCTCGCAGGCTGTCTCCCACAGGTGCACTACAGAACAAGCCCTGAGTGTTTCTTGGCCTGGGAATTGCTGCCAGCTCCCTCCCAGGACAGGGAGGAGCTCGGTCAAGTCCCACAGCACCCACACGTATCTCCCTCTCCTCCCAGTCCCCTGGGGAGAGCGGTCAAACAGCTCCAAATGGAAACAGAGTTTTATGAAGTCAGAGCTCTGTGGAGGCATCTAGAGATGGTTGTGCTGAAGACGCTGTTAGATGTCATTTTGCTTTCATGGCTGATGACATCAGTGCCTAGAGATGTATCATCACCATTCAGTCATGATGCCCTGATCTGGAATTAGACTTCCATAGCTCATCTTCCAGCTCTAAGAGAAATGCACTTGTGCACCACACTAGGTCAGTAACTTCTACTGGAATGGGGACAGCACTGGCCCTTTGCTGCAGGAGGGACCTTTCATGCTCAGCTGAGCATGGCTGTGGCCTTCAGAGGTGTGGGCACCTCCAAACCAGGTGCCTTGCAGAATTTTGCAAACTTGCTGGACTTTCTTCCAAAACTAGAGATCGACACTCTTGCAGGGAAAACATGCAAAAAAGCAACCCACTGGCCAGTGTGACCAACATCCAGAAGGAAAATTAGAGGTGAAATGGGACTAGTAAACATTTACCTATTTTTCTGGACTTCCGAGAAGTGCCAGGTATAGGAGGTACCGCTCCCAGCCAGACCCCTGCTTCTCCAACACCCATCCAAGGTGCCAATGCCACACTGACTCCAGCCATGGCCATTCCCGGGGCTCAGGGCTACAACAACACACCCAGGAGGAGCCATGCTCTGCCCACAGCTAATCCCTAGACCCCTGCTCACGTGGCTGTGACCTTCAGGCCCCGGCGCATTTGTACAGGCATTACTGGAAGCAGGGAAATAAGCTGGTTAGGTCAGGTTTGGCTCAGCGCCACCCGGTTAAGCCCTGCTGCATACAAAGCAGTCCATGCCAGCCTCCTGACCACCAGACCAGACGGCTTTTGGACAGCTTTCCTGACTGTTCCCTCTCTCTGAAACACCATGATCCCACTGCAGCCCCGCACTGAATGGCCTGGCTTTGAAACACTGCCGGGATCTCGGGCTCTCCCGTCACACCAGCTTGCTGGAAGCTCCAAAAAGCTCTGAGACAGTTTTATTTTCATGGGTACCAAAAGGTCAGAGATGTCACTCTCATTTCAGCCTCCTAAATGTTGCCTGGGTTGACAAAAGCCTGTGCCACTGCCCAGCTGGCACCAAGCAGGGATGTCTGACTGGGAGCTCCTGGGTCAGTGCTTTACCCTTAGGCTGATGCTGATGGGGGATGAAAACAAGACAGCTCCTTCTGCTGCCTTTCTAGGGTGGGCATGAAAGCAGGATCCAGCCCTCCTGAGGACCAGCCTGGGTCTGGGTGATAGGCAGGAAAACTCTCCTTCCCCCAGACCTTGCAGAACCAGCAGAGCTCAGGACACAGGGACCTGGCAGGCACGACCCCATCCATCAGCTACAGCCCATAGAGGACCTGCAGGGGAGCATGAAGCAGAATGAAAGCTCTGCACCCCTCGCCAGCACCACCTGCATTAGCAGTCTCAGCTGCACCCCGTTTAAACTTAAAACAGAACAGGACTCCAAGGGGATTACAGTAGTGGATTGTGGAGTGCAACACAATCCCCAGCTCCACAACAAAAGGCACCGGAAAGGCTGCCAGCATGGCTCCAAGGACATTTCTACTTTCAAAGGCTGCATCTACTCCCAGAAAACCTGTTCTGGTATCACCAGTGTCCTGTGGGCCCAAGCCAACAGCAGGACTCCAGCAAGACACAGACCCTTGCTGGGATACCCTGTGCTTGAAGTGAAGGGAAGGACTTTGCTGGGGGCTGGTTCAAGGGTGCTGCAGAGCTGGTGCTGATTCCCTGCCAGTTCCTCTGCTCCGCAGGGCATCAGCCCCACTGGGGACAGGAGTGTGGCTGACATTCCTCTAACCTCAGCAAACCCCCTTCAAATAATCCTGCAAGTGCAGCCTCCCCAGCAGCAGCTCCCCAGGGTGCCAGGGCAGATGCTCCCAGCCCCCCCGGCAGTGGAGGAGGTGGTTTCCAGGCACCTGCACCTCTCCGCTGCTTTTCTCCACGGTTTCTCAAGGCAGGGTTTGCATAGTGGCTGTTTCCCCAGGGAAAGTTTTCTGTCCCCAAATTCCCAAGAGTGTCAGTTTACACTAATGTCAGATGAGCCCAGATTAGCCCTGCTGCTGAGCAGGGAGCTTTGCTCTGTGGCTGGTTTAGAACAACAAGAGGCGGCACGCCAGTGCCAGGGAGAGAGGCTCTGCTTGTTCAGGCAACCACAGTACCTGGCTGCCCATGCTGAAAACAGGGGTTTGAGAACGTCCTTTAAAAAAAAACTGCTCCATCTGAGCATTGCAGGACTGGACAAGCATTTCTGGGAGCTGCTGGTGGGATTTCCACACAAACACAACCTACCCCACTAGGGAGGGTACCCCCACAGCCTGGCCCCTGTTTTAGCCTATGTCCCAGCTCAGATGGGACATACTCTCTGGCCTTTCATCCACCCATCTTTTCAGGGCACAAGGGACATGCACCATGTCCCTCAGCCACCCCAGCACTGCTGGTCCAGAGCAGAGTCCCTTTTCAGAGCAACTTTGGCTTCTGGCCAACACACCTGATTACACTTCAGGACTTCTTTTTCTCACCAGTGATCATACATATTATCCACATGCCATAAGGGAGATGAAGGCTACAAAAATGAACCCCTCAGATCCAGAATGAAAAGCAAGTCCTAAAAAATTCCTTTGCAGAAAGATGGGGGGTGGTGGGAGGGAGAATAATTGCTCTGCCCCTCGTTAGCAGGAGGCTCTCAAATAGGTAAATAAGTGACTGGCTCTCCCAGACAAGTATTACAGAAAGCCAGTAGCCAGTGCCCCTACCAGCTCTTCCAAAGCATCCCAGTGCCTGGGCAGCATGAGAGCCCTCTGAGGGACCCTGCCTGCTCTGACATTACAGCCCCAGCCATCCCCCCTCACCACCCAGGGCTGCTGCTCTGATGTCAGCAAGAGGGGCTGCAGGTGCCAAGGCCCCTGAGTAGCTGAATGCCACCAGCTGTTTGGTGGCACTGGCCTTGGGAGCAAATCCAGAAACCAGATGGCAACTAGGAACCACAACATTTCAGTGTCCTGCGGTATTGTGCTGCTCAGGGAGAAGGGTTTGCTGACTGTAACAAGCCTTTCTTAGAGGGGCAGGAATGAGAGCTGCAAAAGCACAGCAGTAAAGTCCCAAAGTGCCTCAAGACTGGGGAGATTATTGATAAAAAGCCAATTTCTGGGCAAAAATAACATACACCCAGAAGATAACAGCTCTAGATCATAAGACAGCAAACACCTGTAAGTCCTCTCATCTGTCTGACATAGCACACAGCTCAGAGTGGGACAGCTGGGTCAGGACTAGTCCCAAAACCTCCACAGAAGCTCTCTTAGGTGACTTTAACCTGCCTCTTGCCTTCCTCTTCTTCAACCCCTTAAAATCCCACAGGTGGTGACGTGAGGACTCTAAGCAGAGATACTGATCTGGGCTTTTGTAGCTTTCAAAGTAGAAAAAAATGCTGTGGCATCCCAGACCTCAGAATTCAAATTCTTTATATTGGGGCTGCTCTAGCTCCTGGAATGAGACCACAGCTTTATTTCTTACCCGTCCACCGCGAGTACCCAGACAGCCTAGTAAACCACCTCCAACATCTAACATAACCCACTCTCTACCTCCAGAAAGGCTGACATTTCAGTCCTGAGAGAGCTCATATGGGCTCAGTGCAGACAGGGAACTAATTTGGACACAGTGAGCCTTCCCCAACCTGCTCTGCTGCTTCTGCAGCTGCGCTGGGTCAGCAGCTGATGTGCTGCACCCTTCAGCACAGTGCAAGGTCAGCTCCATGGTACCCACACCAGCTCCAGCAGCTGACTCTGCCCTGAAGCAGCGTGGGGATGCACACTCAGAGAGGGACACGCAGCCTCTGTGCCAGTAAGGCGACCAAGCACATCTCACCAGTCTGTGCATGACAAGCTGGGGCACAGGGGTTTGATCTGTGGGTGAGGGTGCAGGGCAGGACGCAGAGGAGCGTGATGCCAGCCCCTCCAGAGCAAGGGTAGAGGTTATCTGGCACTGGCCAATGCTGCCTTTTGCAGGGAGCCATGAAGAGGGCTCAAACTGAAGGGAGGTGCACAATGTGCTCATGGGGAGACCAAGATCATTGCATGGGAAATGCTGCAGCTGCTGGTTCTGGGATGGCTCAGCAGTCCACAGATAAAAATGGATTAAAGTAATTAAAGGCTTCACTGCTTCACTCTGCTCCTGGGGGTCTTGTTTAAGCGGCATCTGCTGCCTCCTCATGAACCCTGCAATAACAGGGATGCTTCACCTCTTCCTTCGCTGCCTTCTCCATTTGCAGCCCATGGTGGCATTTTCAGCCTGGAAGGTGACATCTTATCCCAGATAACTTCCAAACCTCCTCCCTTTTGTCCTCTTCCCTCTGGGGTCTCCTCTGCGTAGGACCCCGGTGGCACATGCTGCTCACAGGGAACAGACCACACCAGTCTGCCCTGAGAGCTTGTTACCAGAAGTGCCTGGGGCTGATGGGGCATTTCTGCCCTTACTTTTCACAAACCCCATTTTTACAAGCTAAGGAGCTATTCTAGTAACCCTGGGCAGGTAAAGAGCTCAGCAAGATGCTGTCAGAAGAGCACATTGCTGATGGCAGCTCTATCCTTGGCCACTTACATATGGTCCCCAGTTGTGAAATGGAGTGATGATGCTACTGCAGCCTGGTAGCTCTAGGACAGCATGGCACTGTACCAGAAATAAATATTGTCCCTATTAATCATGTGGTAAAAGCCTCACTTTTTGCAAAACAACATTCTTCAGGGCACTTTAGGGTGTCTTAATGGTCTCTCTGCAACATGACAACAATTCACTTCAAAGCTGCTGGAGCCCTTTTGTGCCAGTGACTGATGCTCTTCCCCTGCAGTCACCTCCATCTCCAGAAACAGTGGAGCAGTCTTTCACTTTCATCAGTGGTACCACACCTCCAGCACAGGGTAAGAATAAGCTCCTGAGACAGGTAAAAATGGTTTATCCATAGCAACAGCTTACCTGCTGCTGACAACACTGAGGTGGGAGATATAGGTATTGCCAATAGAGAGCAGGGCAGCAATTTGGCTTTGCCCTGGCATGCAGAGATGTTGTTGGCTCCATACTTTGTGGAGGGGACCAGGTTAAAATGCACTGGACTGCAAGTTAGGACTTCCTTCACACCACAGGAGAACAGCAGGTCCATCGGCACCACACCGATGGACGGATGTGCTGCTCCGGTTTGTGCCGAGAGCCTCCCCGTGCCCTTTACAGGGGGATGTTTGGCTTTGCCGTCAGCTTGAATGCTGACAAATGAACCTTGTGCAATGGCTGCCATGGGGCTGAGCCCTGTCACTGATTGCTTTCATTAATCTGCAGGAAATTTTTTGCTGTGTCGTATTGCACCTCCCCGGGCGTGCACTGGGGAGCAGCAGGGGAGCAGCATTTGCTCAGCTGCAGCAGGGAGTTCAGTGGGGCTCCCTGCCCTGGGGCTGGCAGCTCCAGCAAGCCCCCATTCCCATGCTGCTGCCTCCCTGCTCTAGTTTATTTTGTCCTTTTTTCTGGACAGTCAGTGAAATGGGACTCGATTTGCCAGCTTTCATGGCCACAGGAGGGCTGTGCTTGCCTTCTGGGGCCACAGGGATTTGGGAGGGGAGTGGCATTGGTGACAAAGACAGGCAGAGGTCAGCACGGCGCTCATCTGTGTCAAATTGTGTTTTCTTCACGAATAAAATAACACTAAGCACTATTTGAAGCATTTGCAATTTTCTACTCGACCAGGCAGCAAAGTGGCCACCTGGCTGGTGCTCCCCGAGAGCAATGTGGGAGCTGCAGGAATGTCAGCCTGGCCCCATAGCCAGACTGAGAGCCCCTCTCCTTCTGTAAGCCTAAATTTACAAACTGATGTAGTCAAAAAAATCCTTGAAGCTGCTGATTGCTCTCGTGAGAGTGGCCACAAGGCTGCAGACTTGTAGAGGTCAAAAGACCAGTAATGAAATGTTACACCAATAACTTGATATTTCTTAGAGTCCTTTGCAATACAATAGTGAAATCAGCTATGGTTGTGGCCAGGAAACAGGAGTAATACAAGCTCACAGCTTCTCTTGAAAAACCAGCTCTCCCCAGGGCAGGTGTGCACAGGGGGCTGGGCACGGGTGGCTGAGCATCCAGAAAACCAGGACAGGGAGCAGTGGGGCTGGGCTGAGGCAAGTACTGGGTGCTGTGGTGGTTCAGAACCCTGCCAAGACCCTTCCCATGACAAGGGCAGCACTGTGGCAGCAGATTTCATAGCTGCTGGCTCAGGAATGCTGGGATGTGCCTGGACACTGACTCCTGGGTGCCTGCCAGTCCTGATTGTGAAACTTGCCAAAATAACAGTGTCCCATAATGAACTGGGAGAGAGGAATGTGCATAGTCAAGCTCCCCATCAGGGAGTAACCCTCCCAAACAGCATTGCTCTGCCTCTGCAAGAGAGAGGAACAGGCAGTTTCTCACAACAGCCCCGACAGAAGCTATGTCGTGACCTCCACAAGGAAGACAAGGTCTAGTCTGCCAGCTCTGGAGGGAGCAGGGTGTTATACTGCCTCTCCTAGCCCTCAAGAAATTCCAGAAATTCATCCAAACTGCAGCACTTCATTGGCCAAGGCCATCAGGGAATCAGCAGCAGTATGAGGCGTTGTGGCATGCTGGTGATTTTCTCTGTTTCTCCTTGACAAAAAGACGGTGTCATCCCGGCAAACACGTGCACCAGCTTGCTGAATCAAATAAACCTCAACACCTCACATGGCAGGATTTTGAAGCAAAACAATCAAGCTGACAGATTTTTGTGCTCTGACATCACAGATGGGAAAAAGTCTTACTAATCCTCCAAAGTTCCTTCCAGTGGATGATTTCATTGAAGTCTCTGGATCAGTCCCAGCTGCTGCAAATGAGCACAGATAGATCAGAATTCAGCAATAACACAGGAAATTTGAGCAACAGCTTAGATGGTATCTCAGAATCCAGGAGCATATAAGAGATGTTTTTATACAGAGCACCAGGAGTAGCAAGAGAGTTTTTGGGGCTAATTGAAAACAGAGGTAGAGTACAATTGGGATAACCTCTAAATCACATGTTTTGTGGCTTCATCACACGCAGAAATGCTGGCTTCAATCTGCCAACCATCAGTGCCTTGTTCCAGGTCATGACAACTCCTTTCAAAGCCTCTGGGTTAAGCAAAAACACTGTTTTAATCAATGGATGTGTTCATTGATGTTCACTGATGTCAGCAGCTGCTACAGCACCTTAAAGACAAAGCAGCTCTTTGAGCCCACCTACTCCTAAATAGGTAGAGCAACTTCCACCCCTGCTAATGGCATCTCCTTCCCAAAACCAGGTCTGTGGGAGAGTCACATCAGTTCTCAGCCTGGGTGGCATTTTGCCCACTTCAAAACCTCTTTATCACCATGATCTGATTGCCAAAATTTCTTGCCTAATTCATTTCTTCAGACTTTGGCTACAGATACAATATAGATGCTCTGATGCTGCACCTTAATGACACCTGTATTGATCTGAACCTGCCAGAAGCCATCTTCATCACCCTTTCCATGGCTCATGCTCTGACCACACTGATGGCTCATTTCCCTGCCTTCATCAGAACACAAACATAGTTCAAAATTACTATCAATTGTGCTGCAAGTAAATATTAGAGCACCCACACATGGGACAAGTAACAAACACTGATGAATGGTTTACACAGGGTGGTTGGTTTTAAGTTGCACCCCCTGAGCAGGGAGCAAGGGATGAAGATGGTGGTTAGAACTGGTAGTTAAAAGCAGCCTACATCTGTAAAACTGCCTCCAGATATTTGCTGCAGGAGCTCTTTGCTGTGTATCAGAGTCAGGGCCAGGAAGAGTCCTGCTAGGATATAGTGGTGTCCAGGATGTTTGGGAGTAACACAGAACAGTGTTACTATGTTACCTTAGAAGCAAAACATGGGACTACTTACTATTTATACTTTGTGTTGCTTTGTGGCATTTAACCCATTTAATCACCAGGCTAATTCCAGCTCAAGTGGTGGGTGTCCTCACTGACAGGGTCAAAGCAGGATGGGGATCCCACGCAGGAGGATCTTGGCTGCAGATTGGAAGTGGTACCTGCTCCCATCAGCAATGACTCCAGAACTGTCCTGCTCGCCTGCGGAGGGGCACAGTGTTACCATCTGATGCTAGATTTTATTATTACTTCTTACTCCTCGCAAGATGCAGTTGCACTGCACACAGAAGTGATTTTCACATGGAAACAGGAGGTTTGGAGAAATAGCAGGCATTTTCTGCCCATCTACCGCAACACCCTCCCCATCTGAGCCCTCTGTGCTGTGACAAATTTAGCCCTCTGACTCCTGTGGTACCTGTTCCCCTGCCCAGCTCTCTGGGGACAGAGTTCCATACCCTGCTTTGTCGCATGGGGAGCAGGCAAAAGTCTCCATCATCTGGGCAATCATTAACTGCCCTTGTGAGCCTGGGAGGTGCAAGGAGCTGTCCTGCTCTGCAAACACACTAATGGCTCAAGTGGAGATTAGCAGGAGTTGTCACCAGACACACTGCACCACAGAGGTGACACAGTGAGAGACCCAGCATAGCTCTGACCAGCCCACACAACCCCTGCCTTGGCGTGGCCACCACCAAGGTCACCACCACAGTGCAACCAGCACGACTTCTTAGGTTGTAATGGGATTGCACAGAGTTTGTGCTGGGAGCCAGGGCATACAGGGTGGGAGGTAAGGCTGGGCTGCCCAGCCAGTCCCCACCACCACAAGCAGCACTTCAGCCAACATCTAGCATTAACCCAGCAGAGGAAATGTTTAACCAGCCTCTAGAACCTCCCTGCAGCAGGAGGTAAAACAATGTCTACTTCAAGTCCAGCCCTGGGTTACTTTAGCAGAGCCAAAATTTTGCCTACAGACCAGAAACCTGACTGGTAGCAGTGCTGCACTCCCAAACCTGTGCTGAGCACAGAGATTTAATAAAGATCCAGGCAGGAAGGACCAGGCAGAGCTGTCTGCTCTGTCACTCACAGTTGCACAGAGGCCCCTCAGTCAGGCAGACAGCGAGCCCATCCCGGGGGCAGCATTATCTCACTGTCATTGTATTTGCATCAGCATTACACATCCCTGGAAGATTGGTGTTGGGCACTCACTTGGCATGTCTGGGCTGTTTTAATACAGAGGGGACACACCATAAAGCTCCTGATGCCACAGCAACTGGCTAAAGAGACAATAGCCAGCAGCCAAAATCACTAGCACAGTAACTCAGCAGCTAAAAGTCAATCTAATGTACAGCCCCAGTAACAAGGGCCCTGCTGTGGTCTTTCCTCTTCCCAGTACTCATTAGAAACATGGGGGCAGTTGGTGACTGACGCAACTCCTTGTCTGCAGGAGCCACTCCAAATAAATATCACCTAGCAATCAACCGCCCTCACACAGTAACCTTCAGGGAGCTACAGGTGCAATACAAAGGCTTTTTGTTAATCCCAAAGACACAGGAGCACAGGGTGAGATTACTAACTAATTCAAATAGTAAAGATAATTGTTCAGCAAGGAGCTCCCAGAAAAAGAGTTTTGCCATGGAAAGTCCTTTGGTTTAGGACAGCAGGTCCTAAACATCCCACAAACTCACTTTCCTGCAGAGAGGAGCCCAGATGTGCAACTCATCAGGCACCAGGGCAGATCAGACAGAAGTATATCCAGAAAATTTAGCTGGCTTTTTCTGATTTGTTTTACTCAATCAAAAGCAGGTGTTGATGGTTTCCATTCCCACATCCACCAGCAATAACCACCCTTACCTCGGAGCTCAAAGCAGGTTTAAATTGATGCTCTTTTCCCCCTTTGACACATCTCCAGCGAATTCACAGAACCAAAGCCTGTTCAAAGATGATCCAAGGGGAGTAGTACAGATGTGCATAGATTTCTTTTTCCATTCAAAGTACCAAATGGTATTGTTGGAGTGTGCAACGAGCAGCCAGGTCACAGGGCAATAGGTGACATGACGGGAGTCTGCTTGGCCACAGAAAGCTTTTGAGGCACACATGGGCTGTGAGGTAGGCTGCAGTTTGAGCAGAAAAACTGCACAACCTTCCCACTTAAAAGCCTCTCCTTCACCACAGGTTTGGTTTAGAGGCAAAAGCTGCATGGGGTCTGCCAAACCCTGCCCTTGTTTAACCCATGGCTGGACGGGTCTGGATGATTGTGCTCACACAAGCACAGGGACACACACCACACACAGTAGAATGTGGACCAGCCTGCCTCTTGTCTCCTGCATCTAATGCCCCATGTCAATTAAATTTAACAGCTCCTGGTCAGGAGGTTAAAAAGAATAATAATTTTTTTAGTCTTTAGTAGCAAAGGACCAGCAATGCCTCCTATGTTTCATCTCCTGTAATACAGCAATATCTGTACAGTCTTTTCCCACTCCTCTCTTGTCTTTTCTTCCAGAAAGAGTATTCCCTTCAGTCCAAGAGTCCAAGTGGGAGCAAGAAGCCAGGGAGTGATGGTTCAGGTGAGTGCCAGCAGCCTGTGCTGCCCCACAAAGAGCTTTGGAGGTGAACTGGGAGGGACTGGGGCTTCTGCTCACACCTGGTGCTGCTGAGACCCTTGCTGAGAAACATGGTTGGAATGGGGAGAAATGCTGGGACATGGAGAGGAGCAAATTGTGGAGATGTGAAAATGAGTAAAAGAGCACCCCTGTGGTCCATTGGCAGCCTGGCCTCTTTCTCCAGTCTTTCATAGGGCCGGGAGTGTCAGGTCAGGACACAGCTGAGACAGACCATGGGTGCCATGGTGTGTGAAGATGCCTGGGCACCTCAGCAGTGCCCCCCCAGCTATCCTTATGCCTTCCTCTGGTTGTGCTCCATCCCTGACCCTCCTGGGACTGGGACATTGGGCATCTGCAGATTGGCACTGGGCAACCTGGGCAGAACTGGACCACAGCATCCACCTAAGAGCCAAAAGGAGTTGCTGAGGTGGTTGCTTCTCCTCCTCCAGCTTTGCAGTCTCTGGTTTCCCAGGCTGTGGCAATTCACAGCCAACATGGTACCTCCAGCCACAGCAAGGATGGGAACAAGAAGCCCAATTCAAGCAAGGGCTGCATCTCAGCTGGAAGAGACCTGGGGCAGCGATGATGTGGCATCACACAGCTCTGATGCCACCAGGATACCCATGACCCCGTGTAGGGGCTGCTTCTCCCTCTTGCAGCCCCTACCCCTGGGGTGCAGCAGCTGCTCCCCTGGGCCGTGCAGCAGTTGGTTGATGACAGGGTGTTGCAACAAGCCAGGGAATAATCACGATAACTCGAGCGGTTGCCCTGGTGCCGGCTTGGCTGTTGCAGTGGTTGCTAAAGAGAGTGGGCGTGCGGCTTCCTCTGGGGCGATCTGATTTCTCCAGGAGAGTGGTTAAGGCACGTTGAGGAGAAATCATCCTCCGTGGAGCAGGGACACGACCTCTCCACCAGCAGCAGCGGCTGTGCCGAGCGGGCAGCTTGGGTGCCTGGGCACACACAGAGCTGTTTGCTTTGGGGAGAAGGAGTGATTCGCTTGTTCATCCATCCTGGGAAAACATCATCTGGCAACAAAGAGCAAAGGGAACAAGTTTGCAGAGGGACCTCTGGGACCAGCACTGAGGAGTGAGCAAGGCCACCGGCTGCTGCCAGCTGAGCTCCAGCCCTCAGTGGGGTCCTTGTGAGGTGGCAAGAGCAGCAAGGAGGGAGCGCCGGTGCAGCAGCCACCTCCACGTGACCTCCCGTCCAGGCTCCCACTGCAGACACCTGGCAGTAGCCAGGCAGCTTCGTCGGACCCAGCCAAAAGTCACGTAGGCACGAGTGCAGCCAGGCAGCAGCGGCAGCCTCAGCCCCCACAGCCCCATGTCGTGGGGCGCGGGGCAGCACCTGCCCCCTGGGCTTCCCAGGGCCACGCTGCGGAAATCAGGTAAGCTCAGGGCCCCCCGAACTGCCCCGGGGGATCCCCACTTCTCTGCTGCTCCCTCCTGTGGGATGGGCTGCTGAGCCCTATGGGATTGCTCTGCACTGCATACATGTTTATGCACAGGTGACTTGGGACTCTGTTTTAATTTTATTTGAGATATCATGTTACTTTAATACTTCAGTAGCTGTTTGAGAAGCTGCACCTTTTGCTTCTGCCTTTCCAAACATATCCTGCAAGAAATTCCCTTTGTAAACCCATGCTGCAATTCAAACCCTCTTCTTGGAGAGGCATTGGGCTGGACAGGGGGCTACTACAATGCCTGCAAATCATCGTGGGAGGATTTTCTCTGTATTTAACGAAATACCTTTGAACTACCTTGAAGTATTCATTACTGATTGGTGTGCATATCTGACATAGGCAGGCAAATGCACAGAGCAAATATTTGATGAGAGATTGAAAGTAAGTTTATGATTGTCAAGAAGGACTGCTGAGCATCTGCCACTGCCCAACAAAACTGAACAAGTGCTTCACATGCCGCTTGTAAAAGGCATGCGATGTCTTGGTGATTGCTAACAGAGTGAGATCTGAGCCTTTCTATCTTTGCTTATCACAGTCCAAGGTAATTAAATGAAATGATTAACCAACCTGACAGCAAAGGGGCACTTGCTGCTGCCTGACAGCACAAGCATTTCCAGTCAGTAACTTCCACACCCCAGAGAGCCCAGCAAGCCTCAAACGTGATGAGATTTCTCTCTTCCAAATACACGTGCATGAGTGCAAAGCTCAGTAACCATGACATTCAGAGTTCTTTACCTTTGGGGTGACTGCAGGTGGTGACACATGGGCAGCCCGGGCTGAGCCCAGTGCCCACTCTGTGCCCTCTGGTGCTGGTGTAACTGGGGGGCCTCGGCCCTGGGGTCTGCGGTGCTGGCACGAGACTCTGCAAGGGTAAGCAGGACTCAGGGAACTGGGGTTGAACTGGGGAGAGCGGCTAAAATAGTGGGAGAACACTGGCTGTACTGGTGGGAAGCTCAGACTGTACTGGTGAACAACATGGGCTATACTGGTGAGGGGCCTCATCCCCAGCATGCACTCAGAAGAGAGGCAGAGGTAGGAACAGTGTTGACATGTGGCAGCGGTGCTGGGAGCTGCAGGGATGTGTTCCCCCAGCCCTGTTTTACATTTCCATTAGGGTTTTCTCTCCCTTTCTGACCCCGTGACCTCATGGGGTTTATTCCTGACCGTCAGGGCTGAGTGAAGGCGAGGGGACCCGGGCTGTGCGCGCCTGCTGCCCCGAGGCAGCCACCCGATAGCTGGGAACTGCTTCCCACGGCGGCCACATCGAGTTACACTCACCCTGTTGCATTATAAATACCAGAATTAGCCTTGCTTAATTATTTAAAACTATAGATTAAAAGCAGACAAAGGCTCTTTGCCTCCTTCCCAGAGCACACGTATCATTTATCGGTGATGCGGTCGCCTGGTGACAAGCAGGGGGGAGTGTGCCAGGTCCATCGGTATGAGGTGCTCCTGAGCTGCCGACACGGCAGGAGCAGAGGAAAATCACGGTGAGGATGGGAGCTGGTGCCATCTCACCCAGGGAAGGTAGTGGTTAGCATCTGTCAATCTTTAGGCTCACATTATTATTATTATTATTATCATTATTATTATTATTATTATCATCATCATAACCACTATTAACCTCCTCCTCATCATCCATCACCAGAGCAGTAAGCCACAGCAGTCATTAAGATAATGTGAATTACAGGTATTTTGTTCTGGGATCAGCTGTGTAACAGCAGCACATGGACTAGCTGGGGTGATAGGGCATATTTTGTGGGCTCAGCTGCAGTGACTCACCCACCAAAGGGTGTCCAGGCATTGTGAGCCTCCCCATTGTGCAGCACCCACATCTGACTCACCCAAGCTGGCACCTGGGTGCCTCACTATGCCCTGAACCCACCGACCACACAGATAAACACCTGAAAGATGCTTTCAACACACAGAGCTTTGGGGCTTTCAGAGACCAACATGCAATTCTTTCCCTACCCCACGTTGCCAACCCAGCTATTCTGTGTTTCTCAAATACAATTAACTAACACTAGAAAAGTCATGCAAATTAGGAAATGTCATCAATTGAAGAATCCAAAACAAAAGACAAACTTTCAGCTTCATTCTTTGTAGGACTTAACATACAGCATGACCTTGTCTGACATTACACTCTCACAGGAAAAGGCGTAGAGCCAAAGTCTGGCTCCACTTCAGGCGTTTGAAATGCATTGACAAACACATTGACATACCCTAAAGTGAAAAAGAAGTGAACGTCTGGTTAACAGGTAGAAATGTGCTAGTGCCTAAAAGTAATAGAGGCCAGTTTAAAGATCCCCCACACCTCCACCTGCACATGCAAACCACTGCAAGGAGTGAGGACAGGTCCCATTCCTCTCAGCCTTCCCAAGAGGGCTGTGAGGGATGGCACCCTCACTGCGGGGACAGGAAGGCTCCTCAGGGAGCCGATGCTATCAGGGTCTGTAGCCCAGAAAAGGGAAGGTTTCCTCCCCATGAACTGCAGTTACGAGTTTGTTAACTTTTAAATGTGTCAGAAACTCACATTATTTCCCAGGCTCAGGCTACTTGTGCAAATAGCTTTAAACTCGCTCTGCTGACCCGTCCTGATGTGTTGGTTTTGCAGCCACCTGACTTGCAGGACATGTATGACCAGCTGCTTTCAGCAGCACTTCATTAATCTCTTGGTCCTTTAAAAAAGACACATTCATTAATAAATCCCAGGAATCCAGAAAACCAGAAGTTCTTCCCTGTAACCACAGTTTTAAGTGATCATTTCTGCCCACGAAGCAGTCTCTTGGGTCACTGGTTTTACAAACCCAGACCCAGGGCTCTGACCCTGGATGTCCCTGAGGTTTTTGCCCAGTCTGATTCCTTCTACCAAGTAACAGGGTCTCCCAGAATCACAGATGGCAATGTCCTCTGAGTATGGATCCCATTCCCAAAATAATGCCTTCTGACTGTTTTTATGGGGGTGGCATTTCACAGAAGCCCATTCTCTGCCCAGAAAGGGATGCCCATACAATATTTTTGACAAGAGCAGTTTGGTCATCATCTGGCCCTACTGGCAAACCTCTCCTAAGATGCTCTAATTGGAAAATCACTTCTCAAATTACACAGACAGCAGAAATAAACCACTGTGAGCTATGTTTGCTTTCTAGATTTCAGTCAAAGCTGAACACTGACCTATGCTGCAAAAGGCAGCATTGAGAGCTTTGCAGGTTAAGGATGCATGTGGTATGGACAAGTGTGGAGGGATGTGCAGACTGTGTCACAGGAGGCAGGATGTCAAGGAGAGCTTGGCAAAACAAAAGTCAGGGAGAGAAGGCATTTCACATGAAAACCTGCAAAAAGCAGCTGGTGTCCTGCTGTACCATCCATTCTTCTACACAGGTGCAGCTTCCTAAACCCAACATCTATGGATTAATTTTGTTTCCAGCCTCTGAAGGTTTTCCCCTTGTAAAGAACAGCTGTAGCCATGTAGACAGCCGTAAGCAGAGCTGCACCCCTCAGGTTACCTGCCCTTTCCAGGACTGTTAATCCTCTTAACATTCCTGGGGATTATTTCCATTCCAACTGGACAGTAGAGCAGGCTGCCAGACGCAGCGCAAGGAGCAGCACACGGTCCTGATGCAGAGGGCAACCCACCACTGAGAGACAAGTTGCTTAATCCTAAATAAATGCTCTGTGAAGGGCATCTCCTCCAAGTGAGGGAAAACCAAAAAGCAGCAGCTGCAAAGGGAAATGTGGCTCAGCTCTGGCCAGGCCAAACCCTGGGCATGAGCCAGCCCTCCACTTCTCCTCCTCCTCCTCTTCCTCCTCCTTTCCAGGAGCAGGCTAAAACCTTTCTCCTTGCCCTGGGCCGCACAAAAGTCACTCAGCACCCCGAGCAACACATCTCGTGTTATGCCCCTAGTAGAGTATATTTAATATATATTTGCAAAATTCAAAGGCATTTAATGTTGCACCAAAGCTGCCTGGTATCCCTTTCCTCAAAAAGATTAGGGCTGAGCATAATCACAAGTGAAAACAATTTGCCCCAGGATTTCAGACTGATGATTTTAGTGCAACTCTCCCAGGAATTGGGGGATTTATAAGCATTTCCAGGCAGTCTGAGCAGGAATTTGGGCTTTGCTTTAGGTCAGAACAGACCAAGATATTAAAATGTTGGTTTTGTCCTCCAGCCAGTCCCACACCCTGGGGCAGGAAGGTGGCTGGTCTCTGGGCCATGTCAAAGATGCTGAAAATTCCCTATGGGGTCTCCTAGAAAACTAATCAAGACTGGGAGCTCATTTCACAGATACAGTTGAGAGAGGAGATAACCCCACATGTGAAGCCTAAGTTTCTGCCAGGGTCCCTGGCATCCTCATCCCACCAGTCTTGCTTTTTACTAACAGAAAAGAAACTGGAAACACACCTTCTTAGAAAGCCTCGGGCTTCTAGAAATGAGGGGAGAGAAAATATCTAAAAGTAAGCAAAAGACTGAATGTGTCGAAGAAAACAGAGCTACTTTTTATAAGCAACACTCCAAAGCAGACCTATTTCAAAGGTCACACTGTCTTTCTGAGTACAGCAGAAGATATTAACATTCACATGTATTTTTTTGGTTATATCTTGCCAAGAACAATATAAAAATGTCCAACATCTTTTGCTGATTTATGATGGTGGCCAGGGAGGTGCCAGAGCAGAGCCTTGCTCATTGATCTACATCTGAATCATGCAAAAAGAGACACCCTGCTGTAAATCCACTGCAGAGACCTGGCTTGATTTACACCTCCAGCACCATAAATAATGACAAAAAGCAGCATGATAGCAGTCTGTCTCCCCTTACATGGACAAGAATTACATCAGGTCTTGAAGATGATAGATCTACTCCCTGAGAAACGTTTTGCACTGGGTCCCTATTTGCCAACCTGCAGGAAAAAGGATGCCCTGTCCTTACTTCCAGCACAACCCCAAGCTGTGTTTCGGGTACACCAATATCTTTATATTCTCATTTTTGTTTTTCTGCTCAACACAAAGAAAGACTTTCCTTGAATTGTTCCAAATTGAGGGCTTCTGAAGGTTTAAAATGCTAGAGGTTCGAGGCTCCTTCCAGTCCCAGTCAGGACTTTGACTTTGTCCCCAGGGCATCAGTACAGACACCCACTGGAAGCCAAACCTCAAGGTGGGTGTCTGCACACCCCTAGGCACATCTAGCAAAATGAAAACCAAGCACAGAGCTACCTGCTGTGTCCTGGCCCCTGCAGTATTGTTCAGGCAAATTGCACTCCTGGTGAGGACTTTTGCATGCTGGTTTAACAGCGCCTGGCCAGAAGTGCTTCCAGTCCATTTCAGTTCCTCCCACTCCTCCCTTCCTAGTTTTTTTCTTAATTTGTACTAGTTTCAGTGCAAAGTTCCCCATCTGCCTTCAATAAATAGACTGATAAATTGCTGCTTCTTTGCAAGCCTCAGCCACGCAACATTAGACTGCTGCAGCCTCAAAATAACCCCATTAGCCCCTTCAAAACCTCCAGAGTGCTCCCCCCAAATGCTGCATAAGCAGAGGGTCCCTCAAGATGGAAGGGGGGCCCTTCTCTGATCATCCTGGGTGTCTGGGAAAAACATCACAAGATCAGACTGAAGGGCTGGATGACACTGTGCCATGGGGTTGTACACTGCTGAGTGTTAGACCTATGTGGATATGGGGACAGCCTACCCCAAGTGAATCACTCAGGATCTGGATCTTGGGGGAGAAGGGACTCCCACTCCTGAGTTGCAAAATGAAACCCAAACTCCACTCATGGAGGCAGGGGGAAAACAGTACTTTATAAGTAAAAGTGCTGCCCCAGTGCCCCAAGAGCTGGCATAGGACATGAGAGCTACTCAGTCCAGAAAACAATACCAAAGTCACTGGAGTTTCAGCCATTTACAGCATCCAGGCTGGTCCTTCAGGCTTGGTTGGTTGTGTAATCCTTCCACGCTTGCTGCTTGCTGCATTATCCCCTAGCAAAGCACAACAGGCGGATTTAAGATGGACAAATCCAAGATGGATATGCCCCAGCCCTTCTCCTGACATGTGTCAGGATTTGGTACTCAGCACACAAGCCAAGGTGGGCATCTGTGTCACTGGAGGCAGCTCTGGACTAAACGACAGCACAGGAACAGCCAGAAAGGGCAGTGGGATGACACAGTGGCATTGAGGTTAGTCCATTAGTATAGCTGTCCAAAAACAGTGTTTCCATTAAAAACACCTGGCATTTTATTTAAGTTACTCCATGGAGAGACTTTTTGTTTGAAGAATGAAGACATAGCTTTGCCATTTGAAATAGGAGCTCAACCGTCTCATTCATGCCAAAACAAACCTGTGCTTTTGTACCTTCCTTCCTTGTCTTTTGACTGCCTCTTCTTCTGTGAAAAAAGAAAGAAAAAAAAGGGGAGAAGTACAAGAAAAAAAACAAAGCAATTTTATCCCAGTGAAAATCTGATATGTTTTTCTCATTGTTCAAAACCTGGTTTTCATCTAACAAGAATTAGCCATGAAATTGTGCTGCCTTAACCCTTGGCTGTTCTTCAGTCTGTGCATCTCTCTGGAAGGCAACGCTGAGCCCCCAATTTCAGCCTGAGGAGTCCAGCCCTGCAGGGGTTTCAGTCAGCCTGGCACTTGCCACCAAACATCAAATCATGCCACCTTCCCTTCTGCCAGCAGTGATGTGTGACCCTAGAGGAAAATAATTTGATACAAAAAAATCACCGATTCCAGCTTCCAGGGGCACTTTAAATATGTACCGAACTATTCACCCCAATTACACTCCTGTAATGAGCTCTGATTTGTTTTCTTTTGTTCCCAAAGCAGTAGGGCACTGGCCACAATGAGAAGTTGTTTGATATTGAATCATTTCTTCAGCAGTATTATTCCTTACACAATCCCATTTGATTGCAATCCACTTCACATTTAATAAGTACTTAACTGACTATGAAAGAATGACCTAGTCTGCTTTCTCTTGCCTTTTTTTATTGATTTCTCTTTTAAAAAGGTTTTATTCCTTTTATATATGAGATTGAAATAAGAGAAAGAGGCAGCATTACTGAACAACTGTTTTCCTTGCAGCTCCATCAACCCATATAACTTCATCCTAGGCCCCAAAAAATACTTTAATAATGAGACATTTAAAGACCTAAAGCTGCCTACACCCTTTTCCTGGGACTTTTTGTTCTTACTGGTAAACTTCCAAATTGTTCAAGTGAATAGTCAGGAATAAATTGCTCTTTCTGAGCCCCTGATTAGACCGTACACTGAATAATTGGAGGCAGATCTACTGTGCTCTGCATTTAAAGACACAGCCCACCACATGTAGTTTGTCTTATAACTTGTGCTTTGCACTCACTTTGTATAGGGTTTTTTGTAAAGAGAAAATGTAAAGCACTTGGAAAACACCAACAGTGAGCGTGTCCTGCGGTTTGCCTGAAATCCAAGCTGCCATCCCTTCCAAAACAGGAGGCTCTTGTTCTTACATCCAACATACAAATTATTACAGCGTGATCCCAGACTGCCTGGGCGAATGGTGCTTTTCTTGGCACGGGGCTCGATCCTGGTCAGCAGGATATCAGCAAAATCTTTCCTTGTCAAGAGGTTTCAGATGCAGCAGCACTTCCTCAAGCCAGTGTTTCAGAAACCCTTCAAATCCCACAGCATCCCCTTGTGTCAAGGGACTGACAGCGGCAGCCAGGACACCCAAAGCAGCAGCTCAGCACAGTCCACATCTGTG
Organism: Manacus candei; assembly: GCF_025592945.1. Lineage (NCBI taxonomy): Eukaryota > Metazoa > Chordata > Aves > Passeriformes > Pipridae > Manacus > Manacus candei. The sequence goes on from NW_026138073.1 coordinate 9,117,786, forward strand.
GTTGCTTCCAGTTTTAGTCAGACCTATCTTGCATTAATTAATCCTTGGCACTAAATGCTGCAGCCACTGAAGCGAGTGGCTGGCAAGTAATTTTAGTGATCTAATTAATATGTGTCTTATCAACAACACAAAGGGAACATTTTTTAAAACCTCTAAAAAACCCGCACCAGCACACGAAGGCACGTGCACTCAGACACTGACACGGTGTCAAGCAGCTGGGACAGGTACCATTTCTTCTCCTCTGTCTTGCCCAGGGGAGGAGAGCTCCAGTGGGTTCCCACACCAAGCAGGGTGAGACTTCTCACACAAACACCTCTCTTTTCTTCCAGCATCGATGTACACTGAAATACAACGGGAGCGACCAGATGGTGGGAATATCCTGACTCACCCAGATTACATAGATGGAAACCCAGACCTCATCAAACCTAAAAAGCTCCTAAATCCTGTAAAAGCCTCGAAGAGCCATCAAGAGCTGCACAGAGAGCTGCTGATGAACCACAAAAGGTAAGATGAGGTAACAGCCCGCCACTGGAACAGTCCAAGAGGTGCTGAGCCATCGGAGCTCAGGAGCTGAGGCACAGGTGCACAGGGCACGATAAATCCCTTCACTTGTAAACATAAAACTTGCCGTAGACCTTTCCTCTTTTCTCGGATGTGACAGTTTCTTTTAAAACAAAAGCAGAAGAGAAAGCCCCTGCTCTGCCATGCTGAAGCATCAGCTGGCACTTTTCAGAGCCACAGGCACTGGAAGATGCAAGGCATCCCTAGAGAGCCCCACTCTTGGTGTTACATGAAGGTTTTCTGGTTATTCTGTCTCCACCACTGACTTGCAAAGTCCTCAGCAATGTACATCACTCCTGTGTGCTTGAAGGTCAACCCAGAGGCAGGAAGAAGTGCAGGTTGGAACGAGCCATTGAAAGCTGGGGGAGCACTGGGGTGAGATCATCTGTATAAGGAGAAGGCTAATCACTGATTCCCTAAATAACAAGTGGGTAAAAACAGGCTAGAATTCATATTCCTGACTTCCTACCCCACCACTGCAACTTAAATTTTTGGGGGTGCAGATACAACATCGGGAAAATCACACCAAGGACTGAGAACCTACGACCATATTATTCCTTTACAGCAACTGTCTGAACATCAGTGCAATAAAATCATATTCAGCTCAGAGGCTTTTAAGCACAGCAAGAAATCTACTGGCTTTATATTGACATTTTTCGAATGCCCTGAAATACCCTGACTCGAGAGCTCTTTGGCCGCCTAATTAAAAGGAGCACAGCCTCTGTTCTGAAGGACTGCAGTCATCTCGAGAACCAGACACGTATATTAATTCAGGGAACAATCAAGCCTGCCAGTGGGGTGCATTAATCAATACTGGCACTGGCTGAGCTTGGGTTTGATTTGATTTTCCCAGAATCAGAAGAATTACAGGGACCATTCTCTGGCATCAAGGCAGAGGTAACTATACCAGCCAGATATTTTTAAAACTCTCTGGCTTGAGAGTGACCATCTCCTCCCTAGTGATACTTCTCAGTTTAAAGGGTCACCCACCAGCATTGGCTTTGATCTCAAAGAACATTGATACAGTCTACCCATGATGGAACAAAGAAACAGGAAATCCCTGCAACAGAAGCCACAGAGGTGAATGGCAGCAGATCCCATGGCATCAGACTGAGCTGGACTTCACACTGGCAAACACAAAGTACATCATCTCTCTTTATTATTCCAGTTCTCTGCCTGCCACTGTTACATCCACATGTGCCATCAGGTACTGGCAGGAGGCAGCTCCACTGCAGCCATCCTGCACACCCTGACCCCCCTCATGCCTCAGTTTAAAACTGGTTTGGCTCTGACCTCCCAGCTATTTTTCAGCAAGTATGTGAAACAAACCGTACTGGAAACAACAACCCATCGTTGTTGGTTTCCTGTCACTCTCAAATCCACCAGTTTTGCTTCCTGCTACATGTTACTGAAGAGGGAGAGAGGGAAGAAAGAGAGAGAAAAGGGTCTATGACTTGCTCCTGTTTCTGCTTTGGTTGGTTTTTTCCCCTCAAGCAGCGGGGAGAAGCAACTCAAATCAGCAGCTTGTGTAACAAAATCCTTATCTTAGTCAACACCTCTGGGCACTAACAACACCGGCTGATTAAATCAAAGAATAGTAACAAATCCACAAGCAACATTGCATGGTGTGTCTCCAGCAAGCCAAGGCAGGTTTGCCTTCTCTCAAGCCTTGGGAAAAGCAATTTTGCAGCATCCAAGTTGTTCCTGCCTTGAAAAACCATCATGAAAGCTCTGGGGCCAAGGCTAGGACTGCCTTCACTGATGTTGCTGTGAAGTTTGTCCTGTCATAAAGCAAAAGAAATTACAGTCAGAAGTATTATTAAACCTAGCACTGATCCCCAGCCACATTATGATAGAACAGAGGTTTGGTTTGCTGCATCTGGAGAGTGTTTCTTTCTCCTGCCTGCCAGTTCAGTTTCTTGTACCACCTCAGTACCTGCCACCCTGCCCAGAAATCCGCAGCCCACAAGGTTTGATGTCTCTGCTTTCAAACGACCTTAGCCAAAACCAACCAGCCTTTGGTGAACAGAGACCCCCCCAGTGCTGAGAAGGAGTTTTGCATTAATAGCACTTCCCAACCTGCCATGCCCTGGGCAAGCCCTTAGCACAGGCATGGGGAGGTCCCTCCTCGGCTCAAAATAGACCTTCACCCACAGGAATACCAAACACCATCCACAATTACTCACACGCTTCCAGTGGGGAAGAAGACAGTGGGAAGGTGGCCAGGGTCAGCTGCAGGAGGTAAATCTGAGTGTCTAAATTCAACCATGGCAATATCCAAAGTGTGATGTTTCTGAAACTTGTTCAGAGAATTTCTACCATCTCTTTACCACGTATTTATGCCCTGCCTGCATGGCCTTGCTATGTCTCCTTTTCCATGATTCCACCCCTCACAGGACAGGGATTCACCTGAGATGCTTCAGGCAACAAAGGGGAGCCAGGCACCTGCGCAATCACCAAACCCTCCAGCTTCCAAGAGAAAAGGACATTTAATTTTGGCCTCTTGACCCAAACTATCCATGTCAATGGGGGCATTGCCAGCCCTCAGCTCCGAAGCAAGGCTTCAGACGAAGCAAAACTTCAGACAGGATGCGCGGGGAGGAAAGGAGCTGCCAGGACAATTACTGCAGACCAATGACTACCCCTGCTGGTGGGAAAAAAATCGTCATTATTTCAAACGTCTTCAACGCAGCTGAATCCGTACCTGACACCACTAAAACCAGCAACAGCGGGAGCCAATGGAAGGTCCCATTTCCACACCTGACACAGAAAGCTGTAGTGCCCCCGTGCAATGGGATCCACAGAACTTCCAGCACCGCACACGCCATACAGGGACAGCAAACTGTGCCCACCCCAGACAGGCAGCCCAAGGCACCATCCCTGCAGTGTTGTAACACCCCCAAACCTTGTGGATGGATCTGTGGACCAGGGCTGGTTCGTGGACCAGGTCTCCCATGTTTCCATTTAGGAAAGAGAACAGTTTTGGGGTTGCCAGGCTGGCAATTTGGTCACTCCCCAGGGTGTAGGCACTCTGACCCTGATTTATCTGCGTTTTATTCACAGAGGTTTGGGCGTGGACAGCAAGCCAGAGCTGCAGCGGGTGCTTGAACACCGAAGGCGAGATCTGCTCATCAAACAGAAAAAGGAAGAGGAAGAGGCAAAGAAATTGCAGTCTCCTTTTGAAAAAGAGCTATTAAAGAGGCACCAGAGGCTGGATCAGGTAGAACTGAGCTTTCAGCCATTTCTGGGTTATCCTAACCACGCAACACAAGGCACTGGGGAGATGGGTTGGCTGAGGCTCAACCCAAGGTATAGTGCTGCTACCCCTCCATAAAACCAGGAGCCACAGTACATCCTTCACTGCTGCCCCAAGCAGCTGCAGCACCCTCATCCTTGCAGTGGGATCCACCACATTTGTACCACCCCACCCAGAACCCCTGTCACACACCACTAACCCTGGATCTCCTCTGGGTCCCACACAGTGTCCCTGGGGTGTGTTTTCCAGTTTGAAGCAGCCTAAATAGCATGGAAGCCATTGCGACATCCACTAAAGGGGTGCTTGGAACCCTGAGGTGTAGTGTGAGAGGCTGCTTTTGGGTGCAGTTCCTGACATGTACCCTGGCCAAAAGTATGCCTGGGGAAGGCAATATTCACTGTGCACTTCCAGCAGCACAGCCAGGCCCCAGGTGCTCCATGCCTGCCCTCTCACCCAAACCAGTGCAATCAGGGAGCAGACTCATTACCACTGAAAGTAAAGTCACTCTGACCTGCTTGCCAGTATTTGCACTGCAAATGGATGAAACCAGTTTATTTAATTAACAACACAATAATAATGTCAGTCAATCCGTGATCACTTGAAAACCAAAGTCTGGCACTCTCAGAGAAGAACCAGGAATATGAAACAAGGTGGTTTAGGGGCAGATCCATAAAGACTTTGCACATAAAAGTGAGGCAGTACAATGATTTACCCTGCCTTAGATAGTAACAACTGCTGAGAGCTTTTCCCAGGCTCACAGGCCTCCTTTGCTGGGAAGGATTAAAACCTCCTCCTCCCTCCCCCATGCCAGGTCTGAAGTGAACCCCTCCCCTGCTTTTGTGATGGAGATGTTCCTCCCTAGAGGAAAAAGAAAAGAAATTAATGTTTCAGCAGGACACAAAAAGAGACTAAGGGTGAATATAGGTCTGCTGTGATAATTTGGAAAAAGAGAGCCCCAACATGTGCACTACACACTTATTCAACTTTGGGCAATAATAACTGAACCCATCAATAATGAAGCCCTCTGTTTTAATGCATCTGATGCCCTTTTGTCCTTTCATATGCACAGTGACTCTTCTTTCTTACAGCTGGAGAAAGAGCAGGAGAAGCAGGAAGACCATGCACCAGAATTCATTAAAGTCAAGGAAAACCTGAGAAGAACATCAACAGTGACAGGGGATGAGAAAGCAGCGTAGCTTCTGCCAAAACTCAACAGGGATCCTACCAAGGCCAGTGCTAACACACACCCGCTGACATCTCTGTACATGGTGCACGTTCACAGCCACATCGTCGGGGCTACTTATGGTTATTAACACTTGCTCCAGTAGAAGGCACAGAAAAGGTTTTCCCAGCCCAGGAGGGAATCACTGTGGAAAAAGTGCAGTATTCACTGAAGAAGTACTCACACAAGTGGATGCAGAGATAATGATGTTCTTTCCCCCACCCCAGACCATGGGTGCACTCTAACCACCAGCTAACTCTTGGTTAACTCTAGGGACACAGTGAATATTTAAGCCAGGGAAGTCTGTGGAGGCTTGGGGGACCCCTGCTTCTTCCTGGAGGCAGGCTTGCCATGCACAAGGTGACAAGAGGGCAGCTGCAGCTGCGGAGAACCTCCTGGAAACCTGGCATGCTAACTAAAAGGGACAACTTGTGTATTACTGAATACAACCCAGATGACCATAATGGCTTTCCCAAGGGTCACTGGTATTGCACCAGTGTGTGAGTCAAGCCTGGCTGAGGCTGTGTGTCCCAGCAGCACACCTGTGCTATTAGAAAAACCAACACCTGTGTGCTCATACCAGTGCAGCACAGGCAGGTGCAACTGTTCTTCACAAGCACCTTTAAACTGCATTTCAACCCTGTTTGAAAGTGGCTATTTAGGCAGTTCCACGCTCAGGCAGAAAATACATTGGACTGTTCCATCAACACCCCAAGTGGGAGGCAAATGCTCTGTGCTGAAAGCAAAGGCTGGGTGTTTCCAGCATGGTTGTCCATGGAAGCATGCAGTGACCAGGCAGAAGATCCCTGAGGATGTAGCAGACAGACAAACTGCTTCTTGCCCCTGGACTACTGAGCTTCAGCCCCTCACCCAGCAGCCAGATATGTGCTATCATAGGGACCTATAGAAAGAGTCCTGTGATGGAGAGGAGGTGATGTGGTGATGTCACACCGGTGTCAGGCTGTCCTGTTAACCACCCTGCAGGCAGTTGGTATCTGTAGACAACATGGGATACAGGGGAACACAGGTCCTGACGCAAAACTATTTGTCATTGCTTCTAATCCCCTTTTCCAGGGGTCAGAGCTGCCTCATTGCAGTTGCCACCTTGCAAAGCTGAAACTCTTCTTGTTCCTGGTATAGCCAAGCTGAGGTGGATGGTGCATTTGCACCATGTACGGACAGAGCCTGCCACACTTATGGTGGGTTCCCCTCATGCCCTGGGGTATCCACATCCAGAGCTAAAATTGTGCTTTCGGGAATATCTCATCTTCTTGCTTCTCACATCAGCCCTGATACAAAGCCTGAACACCATAACTCACTGACTGCCTTTGGACACTGGCCCTTGAATGGCCTCAGTGGATCTCATCAGCTGGGAAGGTAATACCTGGTTAAACAACATCTACTATCCACGTCTTCAGTGGATCCATACATAAATTAAGGGAAAATGGGCATTTATCACATATTTATCAAAAAGTTGCTAATCCATTCCCTAGTCTCCCTGGTCCAGTGGGGTATTTCATTTCAGAGGGCTGTTGCTCGACCTGACAGCTTGGGTAAAACATCTGAGCCACATCACATGTCAAGAGCAGTGAAAAAGGTATGGAGTTTCTGTGACAGATTGGACTATAAAAGCCCTTAACTCAGCTTCAGTCCTTGAACACCCCATGTCAAGGCACTGCCTCTGCTGTAGTTTTTAAGCCCCTTGCTCATATGCTTATTCTAAACATGATTTTGTTTCAGAAATCCAGTGCATATTGTCACTATGGCTCACACAAGACCTGAAAGGCTTTATTACGTCCTTTCCAACTGTGAAGCTTTTCATATAGGTGATGATTAAAACCATAAGGAAGAAGCAGCATCAACCATTTTTTCAGGGGGAAAAAAATAAAGTCAAATTTCTCCAAGGATAAAAAGGTGTTGCTAAGGATGCCTGTACATAGCTGCAAAGAATGCTGCATGACACTCCACAGAGAACATCAGCGTAAGTAGCAAGTCAGAATTACTGTGCTGGAGTTTTGTGAGGAGTTATGGCACAGATTAAGTAACCTTGATCAAAGAGCTCAAAAAAAACTCAGCAAATTAATTTGTAATTTTGCCACAGATGGAAATGCACTCCAGGAGAGGCAATCTGTCACTCCATATGCGCCAGTGAAATCAGTGTTATCAGCTCACCCGGGCTGGGACGGGGGCATTTATGCAAGTCCTTGGGTGGGAGCCATCTAGTAAGGTCAGCAATGAAAAGGATGAAAGTATTTTTCAACTGCTCTTCTTAAGCAAGCAAATATTACCTGGGGGGAAAAATAAATCAAGGTGTCTCCCTTTGATGTGGTGTCCACCAAGCACAGAGTGGGGCTGCACACAGCATGGTGGCTAAGGGGTGTCTGGGTCATTTCCAGCAGGTGTCCAGAAGGGAAAGGGAAGGCCAGGTCAGACTGTCCTAACTCAGGCTGAGCAAGCAGAACCACAAGAAAACCTTCCAGCAGTGGAGAGACAGCAGGAAGCCCTGACCCAGCTGCCCACCAGGACCCCATATTGTGGGGTATCTTCAAGTCTCTATTGCTTTTACATTAATTCCTCCCTATGTCCCTAAAACACATTCCTGAATAAACATGATGTATTCAGAAGATCATATAATCAGAGTATTGATGGAAGACAATTTTTTGCACTGTGTATGTTGCTTATGTGGTATATAGTCTATATTCTGTGTTGATGTTTATACATTTATATGAAACTATACATTTATATGTCTTGCATCTCTACTGAATTAACTTGCTATTTAATGTGGACAAGTCTGAAAAAATAAACTAAACAATGATTGTATATTTTGCTCTTTTCCACAAGGAACTGAAAAAGCTCCAAGGATTCAAGCAGACAACAGCCAAATAAACTTAATGAACATACAAACCAGTGAAGCCTGACATCAATTCCTTTGTTAGTGTTGTGTTAACTTGCTCATCAATGAGCCCTTTTCAGCATCTGCACCCAGTGCTTATCCCCAGACTGCATCTCAGTTTGATGAAAGTTTAAAGGCACAAAAATTGTAAAATCAGGCCTTGTGCACTGAAACTTTCCATACTGTTTGATGTATGGAACTGGCCATGGATACCCACTTGCCTGGCAGGTTAACATCCAGGTTAACAGCCAAGGAAACACGTCCTTGGATTTAATTTAAAAACTCAGTGTTGAATTTACAGGTAATCCTCACACTAGTGAGCTTTTTTCATTATTTTTAAACATTTTTTATGTGCTTTAGCAGAAACCAAAGACCATAGATTAAACAGATAAGAAAAAGAGAGAATGCTTCACATGTGCAGGTCGCACACACCATGGTCCCTGAGAGCCAGGACTAAAACTGAATGCAGCAAAGCAAATGAAAAGGACTTTTCTGTCTCATTACTGATATTGGCACAGATGCCAACATCCCAATCAGAACATGGCAGAGATGGTGCTTGGATGCATTTCTCTGACACCAGGTATTTACTGGAGTTGCCACACTGGGAGGTACATTTTGTTCCAACCCTCCACACCCTGTGGCACTGGTGTGGCCAGTCAGCTCATCACTGGGGGTGAGGGCTCATTCACTAAACTTGTTCTTCAGGTCAGATTTCCAAAACATCTTCCCACCTTTTTGCTGCTTATAACAACAGCTCCCTTGCTATCCTACCGTGTTAGGTTGTGTACTTCATTCCCTGGCATAAATCACCCACTGAGGCCATTGGTGTGACATGAGACCAGGGGACTTGGGCAGCACTTCATTAAATGCTTTATCAACCTTTCCAGCCCCAAGCAGTGAGGTTTCCATGGGCTATACCCCAAAACTTACACTGATCACACACCTCTTTCCACACACGGATGCCAAAAGTAGTTGTCCATATCATGACAGTTCCTCTTCTATGGAATGGAGTAAGAAACAATAATTTCTGCTCTTAAAAGATACCTGCCTTTTAGCTATGCTCCATCGCCTGGATTTCTTTTACTGCCAGAGCTTTTAGTACCAGCTTTGCTCTTTATCCAGGTCATGCTGAGATCTCTTTTCCCATGCACTCACTCCTGAAGTGCTCCTAGATAGTTTGCTGCAGTGGAATTTCCTGCCAAGGAACACTTATATTTTACTGCCTCAAAAATGCCAAATTCTGGTTTTCTTCCTCAAGCTAGTGGTACCCTCTGGCTGAACATCCCTGCTCAGGAACTCACCTTTGCCTATCCTAGGTATTTCTCTATATTTAGATAATTTCCAAAGATTATCTAAATCTGCCAGAGACCAAATGGTTTTGTGTTGATGAAAACATCATGTGAGACCATATGAATTGGCCATGATACTGGTGAGATCCGGCCTTATGGAAAGCAGGAAAAAGGCAAAATTATCAGCAACGTAATAATCAGGGTGTGTTCCAACACACCATGACCAGGTGCTCTTCCGGATTTTGTCAGTTCTCATCACACTCGTGAGATCTCTGGGCACCCAAGGGCACGTGGAGCTGAGGTGTATGACACACTGCCAGGTGTGCAGCTCCAGTGGCACTCCAGCTCAGACCTCACTAACACAGACTGGCAATGACCTACCCAGGCAGCACCTGAGCCTGCCCAGATATAAGCCTGCACACACATCAGGTTGCAAAGAGACTCAGGGACAGGCTTTTTCCAGCCTGTCATCCATCACCCTCCCTTCAGGAGAGGCAGATCCACTTGCTGAATCACAAACAGCACTCAAGAAGCACAAGGCCAAGAACTTCTGACTCCAGAAGAAGAAAACATAAGAGCAAATAGTGAAATTCCATGGAGCACTTCAGAAGGATGTAGTCCCTCCTAAGCACTCACGGCCCCAGGTCACTGTGGGATGTGACACTGTGCTGTACAGACCTGAATACAGCACATCCATAGGACACCCTGGGAATGTGACAGAGCCACACAGCACCTTTGACCTACCAGGCTGATCCCTACCACACTATCCACTGCCCGTGAGCACATTCACCGTATTGCAGTCAGCTGCTCTGACTGATTGCTGCTCCTCATGGCTGCTGGGCTTGTTTCAACAAGCTCAGCTCCGGGCTTAAAATTACAGTTACCCAAAACTACACCCGATTTCCCAACCTTTGTTTAACTTCTCATATTAAAGTCTTTAGTACAGTGAACTCCATGAGTTCTCTCCCTGACAAAGCTGTTTCCAGCGTGGGTCTGAAGCAGCAGCACAGACGTGTTGATGAACTATGGGCAGGAGGGACTCCTCTCCCGTCTGTAGCCGGGGTGAGCCCCCGGGGGCGCGGGGGGTGTGAGTTCCAGCTGCTGTCACCAGAGACACGGACAGCCTGCAGCAGGGACAGATTCGGGACCGCCAGGGATGAAGGCAGCACACGCCCCATGGCAACCTCCCGTTGCCCTCCGGCACGACCCAGCCTGTGAGGCACATCGGCGGTGTCCAGACTTGCACCCCAAACTGCGGGAAGGGCTGAAGGCAGTGCCAATGACTGTGCTGGGAACACCCTGAGCGAGTCAAACACACAGGCAAGAAGCAGTGCGAGCCCGAGGGGTGCTCTCCTCCACCCGGAGCAGGCTGCAAAAACAACACATCAAATTTTAAAACACCAGAAGGGCAGGGTGTCAATTGGGTGACGGAGCTGGAAGCGCAGCCTCCAACGCGCAAATCGGCTGAAGCGAGATCAGAAACAGTCATCTTTTCAGGCGCAGAGTCCTTTCAGCGCTGGGATCGGTGGGATTTTCCTGCCTGCAGAGGTCAGCACACGCAGGAACACCCGCGGGCAGCGCCGCTGGCCCCGGGGACAAGGGGCACAGGGACACGGGGACACGGGGACACAGGGACACAGGGACACAGCGACGCCGGGAGCCGCTGCCCAGCCAGGGAGGCAGCAGCCGGGCGGCTCCCGAGGGACGCGTGGGACAAGGTACGTGGGGGTTCGCGGTCGCACGAAGCGAAAGGAGTCGCGGATTTTCCTTACGCAGCCTCGCGTAAGAGGAAGCGTCCCTGGCTCCGAGCGCCGCTTCCCGTGACGGCTCAAGGGCAGCGCTGGGAGAGTCCAACCCTGCGTACCCAGCACCCTGCCCGGGGGCTTTCCCCTCTCCCGAGACAATGAGGCACTTTGAATTAAAGGCCTGAATATCAGAAAAGCAGGAATTAATAACACATTTGCAGGAGTTTCCGGAGTTTACGTTTCTTAAAGTAATGGAATGTTTGGGAAGGCAGCAGCCTCTTCAAGGGAAAAATCTGGTTTATTTTCCACACACCACACCTTTTTTTACTAGCATTCTGCGACAAATCCTGCTAAACATGGGGATTACAAATTTGGGAGTTAACGTAAATAAAGCTGAGCCCCATGGCAGGACACAGGGAGCACAGGAAGTGCCTGTGAGTCCCAAGCCAGAAACTCCCTTAAATATTAACACATAGGTGTGGGATATTGCCACACTGACTGATAAAATATTGCGGACAGACTGGGGAGAGTAAAATATTTTTCGTTTAAAAATATATCATAAAACCTGCAGTTTGAGTTCTTAAAAGTACCATAAATCTCCATTGTCCACATCACTGCAATGAGGACAGGATAGGTGCCTAAATATTCATGTAACCCCCGTGCAGGTACAACATCTGGGCCAGCCTACCGAAACCACTCCTCGCTGTGCCAACACCTTCATCAGGCATCCACTGACGGGCTCCAGGATGGCTCTGCTGGAGACCAGCAAGTACTCGCAGGGCTCGGTGCTCGGCAGCGTGAATCCCGACCTGGCCAGCGAGAGGCAAACTGCCTCCTTCTGCGTGGAAAAGCTCACGGCCCTGCTGGATGGTGGCACAGAGCAGACTCGGATACGGAGAGCGGTGGGTGAGTGAGCCCTACAAGGCCCTGCTGGGGAGCTGGCACAGGCTGTGCCTGGGTGTCCCTGCTGTTCTGCTCCTCCTTTGCAGCATGGTGGGGTTTGTGCTCCTGGGCATTTGCTTATCACCCATCTCTTAAAAAAGTAGAAGTGTGGAGCTGGAGTCTTCTCTTAGTGTAAATCAACGCGACTCCTCCGCAGCCACTCCTGCTGTCTGAAGCTTTTCCTCCTCCCTGCTCCAATCCCCAGTGTCTCTGGCAGGACTGGTTAAACTGGAATACAAGAACTGAGGGTTGAGTGTCCCTGTGTGAGTGGGATGTGTGCAGGGGCTTAGTGCTGCTGTGCAGCAATGCACACCATGTGTGAGCCACAGCCAGCGACCCTCCTCAGCACATCAGGCTCATCCAGGTGGGGAATGTCTTGCGTGGGTGGCTCAGCAAGGCTGAGCTGCTCTCACTCGTCATGAGTGTGCCAAAAACCGACTGCATGCTCAGAAGGAACAGAGGAACCCTCTCTTTTGTCTCTATAACTACATCTGTATTATACACTTATCAAACAAGAACGGCACAGGCCGCTGGGATCACACACTTCATGGTGCCAATGGAATTCAGTGTAACCTTACATGTGAATAGACAAAGCAAAATGGAGCAGGGGCAGTTTCCAGGCAGACACAGAAATAGTGACTCTGAGTTGCTTTGCAACATTGCCATGGGCTGGTAACATCCCAAACCAGAGCACTGGTGCTGAGCAAGACACCCAGAAGGCTCCAGCCATTAGCCACCCTCTGGGCAAAATCCAGCTAACCACAGCCCTTGCTGGAACAGGGATGGGAGCAGCAACTGGAGGCAGAGGGATCCATAGCATCTTGAGATTAGCTCAGTTGGCAAGAGCATGGTGCTAATAATGCCAAGGTTGTGGGTTCAATTCCGATTTGGGCCATTCACTTAAGAATTGGACTTGATGATCCTTGTGAGTCCCTTCCAACTTAGAATATTCTGTGATTCTGCCACAAAGTCACCTCTTACTCTCTGAACAGGGATGGTGCCTTACCCTGCAGGGTCACCATTTCCACTCAACAGACCCCTCAGGCCCCCTCAGTTCCCCTTCTCCTTCCCCAAACCCACTGCTTTTCAGAGTTAGATGTGACAACCCTGGGAGCCAGGACTGGCAAAATAAAACTTGCCTACAGGCAGGTGCTAATAAGTCACAGCATCAGTATCCATGGGTCCAGTCCTGCCCACTCCTCCCAAGCAGGGCTCAAGGCACTGCCTGCACCTCCCCAGCCCCAGGAGAACCAACTCTTCTGTGTTGCCTTGCAGTGGAAGCTATCCAATCCGACCCTGTATTTAGCAGTGAAAACCAGTATTTCCAGACCCAAAATGAGAGGTACGAAGCAGCAGTCAGGAAGGCTGTTCATCTCCAGAAAAAGATGCATGAGATGGGATGGACTGAGAATGGACCTGAATATAAGTACATTTACAGGTGATTTTTCTTTTTTTTTTGTTAATGTACAACTCTATTTTTCAAAGTTTTGGATGCCTACAAGAATCAGCTTTAGCAAAGGCTGGGAGAGACCAACACCTGACAGAACAGGTTTGGATAAAAACATGGTGCAGGTTTTTATTTTAGCAGCACACTTGGGAAAAGGAAAAATGGTGTTACACAGCAGGGAACTTCTCAGAGAGCAGCACATGGGTACAGCATGATAGATCACAGCAGTTCACAGCCACAACATGATATTTCCACTTCAGCAAGCTCCTTACTTGTGCTACAGCTCTCATACCACCCCTCAGACATTTTTAAATGTATAACCAGCATTGGAAGTGGTGCTGTTGCTGTTACATTACTGACTTGCAACTAAATTAGAGATGACATTTTGTCCATCTAGAAAACCTACATTATATTAAAGGGGGGGGGGGGGGAGGAAGGGAAAGAAAGAAAAAACTCACCTTAGTTTTTCGGTAAATGGGAATAAAATATTTTCACAATCCTTTCTTTATAAAGTTTTCTTAATGCTTTGTGTGGGGTTGAGCTCCAGAATTCAATTACTTGCCCCTCCTTCTTTCTCCCTTTGCTAAATAAATTCCTGGCTCACTGTTGCCTGGTACACTCTCTACATACCCAGTAGGAAGGTGCAAGTTCAGAAGCATCACCAGAGGGGCAAAGCTCTTTACAGCTCACCACTGACACTCAGAGCCACTTTCTAGTATTTCATAGAATCCTAGCACAGTTTGGGTTGGCAGAGGCCTTTAGAAGTCCTCTAGTCCAACACTCTGCAGTGAGCAAGGACATCTTCATCTAGATCAGGATGCTCAGAGCCCCATCCAGCCTGAAGTGGAATGTTTGCAGGGATGGGGCATTCACCATCGCTCTGGACAAGTTGTTCCAGTGTTTCACCACCCTCATTGAGAAAGAATTCTTCCTTATATCTAGTCTAAATCTACTTTCTTTTAGTTTAAAACCATTACCTCTTGCCCTATGGTAACAGGCCCTGCAAAAAAGTTTGTCTCCATCTATAATTTTTTATGCTAAACTCTTCACTGCCTACAGTGAGCGGGACTAATGAAGGGGGAACTCCTCCATCAAGAGCTCTTGGACCTGATCATTATATTCCCATTTAAAAGCAGCTTTCCACTTCTCCCTCGGAAGAAAAAAGAAATCCCAGCATATTTTAAAAACCTGATAAAATTCCACCCCCTCTCCCACCCAGGTGTGCTTTTATCAGGCCCCCTGATGCCGAGGGCTGTGGCAGGGCCAGCCCTGTGTTGTCCCATTTTGCTGGATTAGGAGCAGAGCTGCCTGGCAGGGCAGCTCTTGCCTAATGAAACACCAGGTGAGCACCAAGCTCTTATGACAGAATCCCGGTGCTCCTGGTGCCAGGCACAGTGAATCACTCGCACAATTTAAAAATCGAGCTTTTCAAATTGCAGCTAAAGGAACGTTATTTCTGGACAGGCTGCCAAGGATTCATTAAGTCATTTTCTGTTAATCAAAGCAATTTCCTTTTAACTTCTTTGTTCATATTTTTCCCCCCGCTGTTTCAGCATGATTGATTCTCTCTCAGGGCCAGTATAAAAGAAAGGTCAGAATCATTTGTTAACAATAAAAGGTATCTATGTGGAAGGAGATGCTCACTAGAGCACTGCAGTAAAGCAATGTGCTAACAGCCACCCAGCTACTGAGAACAGCACAGCCACTTACTTGTACATGTACCTATATCTGTGAGGTGATTCAACCAGATTTGAGGAATCCCAGGAAGAGGGACTATATTCCTCATGTTTTCTTAGGATTTCTCACACAGAGAAAAAGCTTAAAACAGATTAATTTCTGATTTGCACCATGGAAATGGCTGTACCCAAGTTCTCATACACAGCTTCTGGAATAGTGCTTTTTAGGATGTATGCAGAGGATCATGGCAAAGGGCTTGACCAGACAATAAACCAGGTGTTATGCAGATGTATTTGAATTTTCCCACAAGAAAACAAAACATGTCAAGTCAGGCCAAATCTCCACGAACCCAAATATTGTTCACTGACAGCAACAGAAAGCAAACACATAGCAAAAAGTACAGCAACAAACCCAACATACCAGTCTATTTCCCCAGAATGGGAAGGCTCAAAAAATCCAGATATCTATGTGTAATTCAGTTTAATGTGCCCCACAGTGAATTGCCAGGGTTTGGGGGTTTTAAAGAAGGGTGGGGTTTTTTTAGTTTTTTGACTTTTTTAGTTCAGCCTCAAAATATGAATTAAATAATCAGGAAATAGAAAAAAGATATTAAGGGCTCACAAGCCTCAGAGCCACAGGAGCTTTGGAGCCGGGCTGTGTTTTTAGCTGAGCATCTGCTACTCAGAACAGATAATTCCTCCAAGAGCAACTGAGATAATGAGCAAGCAACACTTAAGCAAACTGCTATGAAAGAAGGAACAAAAGCAGCTTGGAAGAGCTCTTTTCCTGCAACGCTGTGCTGCTGCTGGCTGCTGGATAAAGTATGACAAGGCAGAAATCAAAAGGCAGCAGGTGGTACCGTCTGGTGACCACCGCAGTGCCACTGCCTCATTCATCACATGCCTGGAACTTCATCCCCTTAGAAATACCCCTTGTGCCTTCTCAGCAGGGCGCTGTCCGGGGACGTCGCTTTTCTCCTTCACCGCGTCTTCATGAGAAGTATTTCGATGCTGGGCTCTGACAAACAGATTGCCAAGTGGATTCCTCTCGCCACCCAGCTCCGGCTCATTGGAAGCTACGCCCAGACTGAACTGGGACATGGTAAGGCTGTGGGGAAAACAGTGTTTCCTTAGGACAAAAGGCTGCAGCCAAATTCTCATGGAAATTTGAGTCCAAACTGTCCATCCTTCCCTGGGGACAGGGGTGGCTGGGTGGAAATGCCTCCTGCATGTTAGAGGTCGATGTCCTCAGCGTTCCTCTGCAAGCTGGAGATGCACTGGCTTTCGTTTTGTCAATATGGAAAACTTAACAACAGCGAGGATGAAAGCCTGTGGTTGGACAGCAGGCAGCCACCAGCAGGGGAGGGGATCAGCCAGGCAGCTTGTCCAGCTGATGGCTGTCACCAGGAGCCAGGCAGATGCCCAAGTACCACAGGGCTTAAGAGATTTGTGCAAGAAATGGTGTGGGGTCATTGCAAGCATTGACCTGTGGTTCTTGTCAGAAGGGTAAACCACAAAACCCTGATAATACCCACACCAGCCCCCAGGGACCCTTCACTCCCTCCATCCTTGTGTTACATCAGGAGATTGAATTTTTTTTTAATTTCTTTTTTTAAAGGCACTTATCTTCAGGGTTTGGAAACAACAGCCATCTTTGATATTGCTACTCAGGAGTTTATACTGAACACACCAAAGATCTCTGCCATGAAGTGGTGGCCTGGAGACAGTAAGTACCACACAAAACATTTTGGGTTTCCTCATTTGCCTCCTTTACTTACTCCACCTACCCTGCTTAAGCTCCATGTTTGAGGGCCCAGGTGCTAGCAGAGGACTTCTGTAAGAAATGCACTCATTGAGAGGCAAGAAAGGGGTTTGACCAAGTTCAAAGGCCAAGAAGGGAGCCACCATCATCTACCAAAACCCCTTGGGTGGCAGGGCTGGAGAATTTCACTCAGGGAAACTCCTGCCTCTGCAGGAATAAATCTTCTTTCTAAATGATACTCAGGCAACCAAAAACTGCAGGGAGGTCATCAGCATAAAGGATTCAAGTCATCAGACAGTCTCAGCATAAAGGATTCAAGTGTGAAATTCTTGGCTCCCTTCAGGAAGGTATTTCACAGAAAATAACTGGAGTCACTGCAACAGCCACAGCACTTCCCACTCTCTCAGCACTGCATGAACTTTACCTGCTTATTTTTTCTCATATTCTGATGCAAAACTATTAATCCAAGCCTCGTGGGCAGCAACAGTGGCAGAATGATGGTGCAGCTTCTGAGGGCCAAGAGCAGGCTCAGCTTTAGGCTTCCAGCACCTGTGACTCAGACCTGAGTCCTTAGTGGGACCTAACACACAATTACACTGACCGCTGTTAACTGCTGAAGTGTTTGTGCTGTACCTTGTCTTAAGGGAATGGGGCTGGTTTTCTTCTTGCAGTGGGACGATCAGCGACCCACACGGTGGTCTTTGCTCAGCTGTACATCCACGGGAAGTGCTATGGCATCCATCCCTTCATCGTGCAGATACGCAGCCTTCAGGACCATTCACTCTGCCCAGGTAAACAACCCCAGACACCTCAGCACTTGTGCAGGTGCTCTGCCTGTTTTGCCCTTAAAGGTTTTCTAAAACATTGGGCCCAGGGAAAGTTAAAATTGCCAAAACCAAGCCAAGAGAGATACCCAAGGCATAGTTATCATTAACCTCAACCTTCTTATCTAAAGGGAAATCTAACATATCCTCAGGCATGTTCAGACCAAGCTCTCATCTTAACCAGAAGCCTGGTCTGCTCTGAGCCTCTCCATTAACACCTCAGTTCTGGCCCCGGCCAACATGGCTCCATCTGTTGATGGATCATGGAAACAAACTACCACAAGGCATTTGAATGCCTGTTTCACCCCTCAGGCGAGATCTTCCATGCTGGGGAAGAAGCAGAGCTGAACATGCCCTTCCCTTGAGATCCCCAGCCTGACACAAAATGGGGGAGAAAAAAGTTCAAGTGGAAGTAAGCAGGCTCTATTTTCTCCTACTGCAGGCATAACTGCAGGAGACATTGGTCCCAAAATGAATTTTGAGGCCATTGACAATGGCTACCTCATGCTGAAGAACGTGCGCATCCCCCGGGAGAACATGCTGAGCAAGTTTTGCGAGGTATGTATGGACTCACATCACAGACTTGCCCATCAGACTCTCGTTGCACAACCAGAGAGACGACAGAGACTTGCCTAAATTTAGGACAAAAATCTTCCTTTGAGGTGTCTGCAAGTCTCTGAGGTTTTATCAAGGGCAGAAGTTACCTGAATCCTAAATGAAACTCGATGTCAAGAATTCCACATTCAGACGCCGGGGATAACAGGGTTGGCAGAACCTATCTCAGCCAGAAACAGTAAGAGTTTGTCTCTTTAAACAGATATCTTCCATCCATCACACATAAAAACATTGTTTGCCTTCAGTGAAGGATTTTTATGTCCATTTTACTCTATGCTTAGTGATTACACAGCCACCTTAGTATTGAAGAAGGCTGCATCTAACACCCTCTCTCTACTCCAGGTTCGACCAGACGGCACCTATGTCAGACAGGGGTCACAGAAGATTAATTATTTCACAATGACAGCAGTGCGCATTTCCCTCATTTCAGACGAGGTTCTGACCCCCCTCATGAAAGCCTGCACCATCGCCATCCGGTACTCCGTGGTTCGCCGGCAGTCCAAGTTAAAGCCTGGGTAATGCCACTCAGAGCCTGCAGCACTGGGAAGGGGACTACACACCATGTTCCCCTGCACCAGTTTGTGTTTCTGCTTTTCATCTTATCTTTCAGCCCATCACTGGCTGATTTCCTGGCCCAGGCAGGGCATGACGAACGTGCTCCCCCGTTATTTACATTAACGAGCTTCAGTCAAAGTACAAGAGAATGTTTATGGTTCTTTCCAAGATAAGTTTCATAGTTTGAATAGCTCAGCAGTTCAGACAGGCAACTTATTTTTTATAGCTGGCCTTCCCCTAATGCAATCTCATAACTCAGCAGAATCCAGACAAAGTGGACAAGCTGCTGAATTCTTATTCCATAGCATCCTACTAGTGGGTGCAACGTTAAAATACCTTCCAACATCCAGAAATCCAATATCCACGCTTTGCAATGCTGAATTGTATTAGTCTGGCAAGAATCCCTGTTATTTTTAATTTGAATGGATTACAAAAATTTCCATTTAAATCTCCTGTCAAAAGCAGAAGGATCCTAATGAGAACATAGTTTGGTTCAAACACAAACCAAACAGAAGAGCGCAGCATGTTCAACAATGTTCACCAATTCCAATGACTGAAGCCCTGAGTGTACTAAACACAGAAAAAGAGGTAAAGAACATCCAAAAAAAGCTCAAAATAATTTAGACTCAATTTTTTTTGAGTCTACACCCAGGGCCACAAAGATTCTGTTTGAAAAGCAGAAGTTTTTCAGGGTGTAGTGACACCATCTCCCCTGGAATAACTTGCTGTCCTTGAAGGCTTCATCCTTTTCCTCTCTCACAGTTCCTGTTCCCCCTCTGCACTGAGCCTTTTCTGTGCTGTTAGGCTGGTTCATCAACACAGCAGAAAAATCCCTTTTCTTTTCTCGAAGAGTTTGTCTCTCCAACAGCTCAGCAAGCTGGGCAGATTTGCTGCCACACCATCAGCTCAGTCCTGTTTGCCCACTGCTTCTTGGTAATGAAAAATGCTATTTTTTGTTCTGCGACTGTAGCAGTAGCTATGCCTGTGTCCACACTTTCCCTAGTTCATCAGCTGTCTTCCAACAGGGAACAAGAAGCAAAAATCCTTGACTACCAGACTCAGCAAGAGAAACTGCTGCCCCAGCTGGCAGCAGCCTATGCCTTTCATTTCATCAACAACTACCTGCAGGAGCTGTTTGACAGGGGGTACAGAGAGATCCAGAGGAAGAACTTTGACATGCTGCCAGAGGTGAGCTGCAACAGGATTCATACAGCACTTCTCATCTCCAGATATCAAAAGATTTTAGCAAACTGGACAAGCATTCCTCTCGCTAGAGAACTGGAGAAAGATGAAGCACTAGGAGATCAAATGGCACGTCCCAGGTCCACAACCAGTCAGCAACAACATTCACTCTACCGCCCCAAATTTTTTGTTTTGGGAACTATTGCAAAGTCCTTGAAAAGCATGTCTGTTTGCTAAAAACCTCGTTCCAAGTGGCTGGTGGCACAAAGCGTTATTTCACAACTTCATCTACAAATGCACATGCAAATACTCTCTTCTGAGCCCAAACCAAAAATGTGACTTTTTAGATGGAACAGAAGATTTTGCAATTGGGTGCTTGAAATGAAAACACACTCTGAACAAAGGTGGCCGAAGCCACAGCTGGTTGAGAGAAACCCAAAAATGCATAAACTGACTACAGTGTGCCCAGCAGGAGGGTGTGCAGCATCCCAGGCAGACACCAAAGGCCAGGCTCAGGGAGATGGGTGCTACCAGCATGCAAAGGGGGACCCGACAGGCATTTCATGTCCAGAAATTGCACAAGATTAAAAAAAGGAAATTTATTCTGAGGATTGTTTTAGAACACTTACACCAGTAACACTTTGCTTTTGGTTTTATCCCTTATTTTTTAACAGCTCCATGCATTGTCTTCGGGCTTTAAAGCCCTGATCACTCACCACAGCACTGCAGCAGTGGAGATCTGCCTCCGGGCCTGTGGGGGACATGGCTACTCCCTGCTGAGTGGACTCCCTTCCTTGTATACCAAAATACTTGCCTCTTGTATTTATGAAGGGGAAAACACCATCTTGCTCCTGCAAACTGCCAGGTAACAATTCAAATGTGTTCATCTAAAAGCCTGTGCCCTCGTTTATTCAGCCTCTACCACTTCTTCTCCAAAACCAGTAAAACCAGCTACTCCTTTCTCACAGCATCTTCTAAAAATACAGCTCAGGACATAAACTATTCATGTCTTCTGTCTAACAGGCATGGAGGTGTGTGGGAATTGGATTATCTCTTCTATTTTTGGTTTGGGGACGTATGCAGGTGCTGCTCTGCATAACCTCATTTTCCTCTTTGCCTCCTAGCACAGCAAACACATTGCTATACAAGTTTTGTGGTTTATTTTTTAAGCAACCATTGTAACAATGGTACAATGTAACACAACATTGGTAAAAGTGAGGCCAGAACACAATATTGGTTAAGTGAGATTCAGAGAAAACAAAGTTGTTGGATACTGAAAGTGGATGAGTCATGCTCCAAGAACACCACTTTCCTCTGAAGACGCAGACACTGATGTTTATCCAGAGCGCATGAAATACAGGAAAAAAACTACAGCTGCTTGAACTTTTAATAATGTGTGTTTTTACTAGAAGGAGAAAACCAGTGCACTTCCCAGGGACAGAGCAACCATGTAGCTCTGTGCTTGCATGCAGACACTTCTGGGCTCATTACTGCTTCTTCAAGAAGCAAGGTCAAGAGAAATGCTGTAACTTTTTAATGCCAGACCTGGTCAGTCTAGCTCATAGCAGAGGTGCTAAAAAATAAGGGAGTGGAGAATTCTCCTTGTACACAATCTCCAAGAAAGGGTCTCGTGTTTGTTAACATAATGTGATTGTGTGTTGGGGATCACAGAAGGTAAGACCAAACCACCACTAAGATTCCCAGAGCATTAAGACTCAGGTTGCAGAGTTGATAATGTATCTAATCACCACACCGCTGAGACTGCTAAAAGCCACAGCAAGTTTCTGCTGAAAAACCCATCACTACAGGCTGCTGCAGCATTAAATACAGTAGATAGGCTACCCCTGAGAGCCACCACAGATCAGGTTACTGCGAGTAACAGGCAAAACGAAAGGTCATTACTTGTTCAAGTCTGTTCTGGACCACTGCAGCACCTTGCTGCTCCTTACCTGCTCCTGCTTTACACTTTTTGCATGACTATTTGCTGCGTGCAGATCACCACCATACCCTGCTCTGACTTTGCTCTCTTCCCAGGTTCCTGATTAAGTGCTTCATGGCAGTCAGCGCTGGCCAGCCTGTTCCACCATCTGTCACTTATCTGGCTGCAGTGAAACCTGGGAAGTGTCCAGCCAAGAACAAGTCAGATTTTCTCAGTCCAGATATTTACACTGAGGCCTATCAACACGTGGCAGTCAGGTCAGTACGGAGAACGGGAGACATCAGAAATGTGTTCAAAGCTCAGCTTCTTCCTTCATTTCAAGGGAGGTAAAATAACATAAGTTACACAAGGGTTGGCACCATCTGCTCCTGAAAGAGAAAAGGAAGACTACACAGGATTAACAGCCATGTCAGATGTCCGGTGTGGAGCTTTCACACTCAGAAGTTCTTAAGCCACGTGCTACCAAACAACTACGTTCACAGAGTTGGTGGCACCATTTAAGTAAATCCCAGACCACATCACTGAATTGCCATCCAATAAAACCTTTAGGCAACTGGATCCTGAGCAATTTTATACAGAATGTTAAAATTTCACATACCTGAGAAAGGGATGTTTGTTTTCAATTAACACCACAGCAAACACACAGCCTCTCATTCTGTCTGTAGCCTTTCAACGACACATTCAGCCACTCAACACAAGTAATAATGGTACCATGAGTGGTCTCATTGGAATTATGTGCATGGTTATGGGCTCTATAGGTGTCATCTCTGCAAACCAGGTAAAGAGACAACCCTGCTGTCATTGAAACCAGTGTAGAAACAGAGCCACTTGCAAAATCTTTGGTGTCAATGGGAGCAGGATTTGAATCCCTGTGTAGAAAAGGAGAAACATAATGTAAGAGCAGTCTAGTATTACTATTTGTTTTGCAAACTCTCCTTACAAACACAATCCAGGAAAAGCTCAGCCAACCCCTTGGTAAACTACTCTGGAAGCTGAGAAGGCAGAAATCCTCCAGTACCAGGGTGGTCTGGGTGCTTCCCCAGTTTGTACTCAGATTTTTCATGATCTAAGTTCACTCACACCCAGTGTAGATAACTCCAGATGTCAGAAATGCCAGTTTGCCATTCGAGCACACACGACTCCAAATGAGAACCGTGTGCATGTGGGCTGCTCCATCCACAAACAGTATGCCTTATGCTTTTTCAATTTTCCAGGCTCATAAGCAGCACAGCAGCTAAACTACAGGATTTGATTCAGTCTGGAGCCAAGAAGTACGACGCATGGAACCAGTGCACTGTGCAGCTGGTGCAGGCTGCAAAGGTTAGCAAAATTTATCTGCTTATTTGATGTTTGTCTTCATGATACAATATGCAACAGAAAAGGCAGGATTAGCTTAAAACCTCAGTGCTGTTTATTGTTTTCTGTTGGCATCTAAGGGGCACCACAAAGACCATCACCGTGGTCTGCATGGTGGAAAACTCATAGAAAGAAGCAATTCCTGATCTGAAAAATTTCCTTTCTGAAGAGGTCAGGTAGAAAAGACTAGGAGGAAAAGAAATGGAGAAAAATACCTTCAACAGTTATGCTGCCACTGCTAGCCTAATCAGGCATCCCATATCCTGCAACAAGAACCCACCATCTCCAGCCAACATTCACCTTTCTGTAAGAATCCAACATTTCTGGCTCCCAGAGGAAAGTCTTCCCAAAGCCACCCCACTGAAAGCTGGTAGAGTCACAGCAAGGGTGAAACATGCCTGGTATTTCTTCCATCTGCCTCTCTCCCAAGGAAAGATAACTGCAAGGAAAACAATGAAGTGCAACGTTAACTACTACCGAAAGAAAAATCAAATCAAAGTCAAATTAATAAGACATGCTTCAGATGAAGTAGGATTGGGACAGCAACATTTGTTCCCCAGAACAAGAGTTAGTGCAGAACTAAGTAGAAAACAAAGCAGGAGGGGAGAAAATACCTAAATTTTAATGAAAACGAAACCCGTCCATGTTTCTGTATCTCCAAAAAACAAAATTTTTAATATGCAATTAAGTGCAATTCCTCTGCAATTATGGTGAAATTCTTCCTTCCTTCCTTCCTTCCTTTGCTGAGGAAAGGAAGATTTTGAAACAGATCCATGATTTTAACTTCATTGAATTTTTAATGAAAAACATCTAGTTGTAATCTACCATTCAGCCAGAGTGAAATGGACTCAGCAAGAAGCCCCTGACAGGGAAAAAGGAATCCTACACATACCTGGCAGGGCTGATCACCACCATCGTGGTGGTTTCATAGTAGGGACAAGCCCCCTTGTAGTCAGTCAATTAGATGAAGTCAAACCTTTCTCAGCAACAGCCAAGAACCTTTCAAAACCATGGGAAGCGTTGATACAAGCACAGATATAAATCCTTCAAAACAAGAACTCACTGAGTAAGGGAGCAAAGACTTGATGTCAGCAGCAGCATTTTTTGTGGTCACCTGTCCTCCGTGCATCACCCCACATTTTCAATTAGACAGACTCACTGGAAGCAGCAAATATTCAATGCTGTAACTTTGAAAATAAGCAGAGAAACTGTGTACTTGCCTCAAAAACAAAGTAAACCTCCCATGAACAAAGTGACTTTTAGAAATTACATTCCCAATTTTATTTTAAATGTAAATATATTTTTAGGGGAGTGAAACGGAAGCAAAATGTTCCCATTCAAGATTACCTCTAGAAAAAGCTCTGACCAGCACCCCCTGCATACAAACCTGAACAAGTTGTTTCCTCCTGCACCCACTCAAATGGGTGGCCAAGGTCTCTGGACTTTAGAGGAGGGGAGATCATATGTCAGAGGAGCTAGAATCCAACTCTCTCTGAGAAGCAAGGAGGAGAATGAACCTAGACATGAGACTAGTCAGAAATAAACCATTTCTGAGGAGCCTAACATATGCAGAGGGCTGGCTGTGGTATTGTCAGTGGTGACTGTGCTGCTAGACTCCTCAGAAAATGAGATCTGGGCCCCCAAAGTTTCTTAAATAATTCCGAGACAGGAAGAGTCACCCAAAACCCTTGAGTTTGCCCCATAACTTTAGAATCTTGATATAATCTGCTGCCTTCTTGGGGCATTTCTGTATTTACTTCTTATCCCACACTTTCCCTGGAGACTCACACACACGACTGGCATAGCAGCTCTATGAACTGATGCCTGCCAGCTCCCAGCTGTGTAGTTCAGTAGACACTCGGCTTCTCAGGCAGGTTCTGCAGTCCATGCTGCTCCACCGTGCCAGCAGGAAGAGCTTCAGTGCAGGTGTGCCATGCTTACACCCACAGCTGGGAGGAGAACTGTGCAGGGGGGAGTGGAGCCACACAGTTCCCAACACCACCAACCACCCACAGCAGTGTCAGCATAGCAAGAGTCACCCCACAGACAGGTGGGGTCAACCTGCTTCATTAGCTCTGGACCTCAGCTAATATTTATGTAATTTGGCAGTCAGACACTTTACTGGTGTCTGACCCAGAAATTATCAGTTTTCTTAAAACCACAGAAGTGGGAGGTAAGTTTGGTTGTTCTTCAGTGACATTTCCAGAGCTGAAGCCTTGTAGACACTGATCCCAAAGTACCATGAACCCAAGGTCTTCAAGTAAAGATGTTTTTTCTGTTGATGTACAATCAAGATTCACTTGCTAGGGGTCAACACAAGTACATTCCAATGTGTTTCCTTCACACAAACTCTTTGGGATATTAATCAGAAATATTTAGAGTAAGTACTAACATGATTTCTGAAGTAGTTTTCTAGAGTTTACAAATACCACAGTGTTGACTGTTTACAACCCTCATTCTGTTGTCTGCTGTTGCTGTAAGACATGAATGCAAAAGGCCTGGTCACCCAGCAAACAAAGGATACAGACTGGAAAAGTGCCAAGGAAATGAAAAGGTTTTATATTCTTTGCAAGAACATTTGAGTCACTTGACCTACTAAAAGTGTTTTGAGGTGCATTCACTGTTGATTGCGTTTGTTTTCCAGGCTCACTGCCACTACATCACAGTGAAAAACTTTGCAGAAACTGTGGAAAAACTCGAGACCAAGGCTGGCATCCAGAGGATTATGAAACATCTCTGTGACCTCTTTGCACTACACGGGATCTTCTCGAATACAGGAGCCTTCTTGCATGATGGATACATATCTGCAGCTCAGATGGACATGGTCACAGCATCCTACCTGGACCTCCTGGCTGTTATTCGGTGAGCTGCTCTGGCAGGAGACACACAGCTATTCAGTTTGTCCCTGTAATAGATATAAAATGGTGCTACTGTACCTATGGCAACATCTCCACAGTCAATTCACCTCGTTCAGTTTTTATTTTCATTGCCTGGCAGCACTACAAATTGATTGAAACATCTACACAGAGCTTGTTTTCATGGTAAAACAGACCATGACAAGTGTCCAGCTCCTCTGCAATCTCTGAGAGTTCTGTAACATGAAATCTTAAATTATAAATGAAGAAGTCCTGAACACTTTATACCATTTTCAGTAGAGCGAAAACACGAAAATGTGTAGTCAGAGCAGCACTGGCAGGAGGCAGCCACAGCAACCCATCACACACTGCAGAATCTGCTCAAGCTGCAGCTAATACAGCCCACTCTGTTGCCATGGCTGAGCTGCAACTGGTACCCAAACAATCCTGCCTACAGCTACTTCAGATGCATCTGCTCGACACAATTTGTCACTAACTCTGTGAATTCTGAGTTATGTTAAGGTTTTCACTTACCACAACACTCACAAAGGCCTTTTGACAAAGCATTCATCTTTCACTACTCAGTGCTGTTTGTTTAGAACAGATTATGGTGCAGAGAAGTTTTATGTAAAATTCTACTTAAGCCACGTGGAGAGAAACAAGAACACACCACAAGCAAGGGCTGAACAGGGCTGAGCCAAAGAGCAAGGCTTTTCAGAACTGATCGTGGAATCTGAGTTAAGTGATGAGCTCAACATTAACATTTGCAAAAGACTAACATGTTGTTGCCTCTGGAATTCATTGCAACTTCTGGTTTAGTCCACGCCTTGTTCACAGGATTCAAGAATGAAGTGAGTATTTACATATTTACAATTAGTAGAAAGAATACAAACACTTCCTGGTCTGTAGCAAAATCTCAGCCTTTCCCAAACCCCCGAAGAGCCCTTACCCAAAAGGAACTGGAAGATGCAAACATTTTGCATCCTTGGGTGTGAGGTAGAGCCAGCAGGACTTCCTACACGCAGGACAATGGGAGGACAAGGAAAGAGAAACCATCTCCTGCTTAGAAGAAGCTGCCTGTGCTGCAGCTCTCAGTTGCTGTCAGACTGGCTCCTGGTGTGGGTCAGGGTTGCTTTGCTCTTAGAGCCACAAAGAGAATAAAATACGTCAACACCTCATGATGAGGTAATAGAAATACTGAAAGGTAGATGGAGGTTGGAGATCAACAAAGCACTTCACATCAATCCAATAGCAACCTTATTCCATTTTATAAGACAAACACCCACAGCGTGAGAAAAATAAGACAAAAATCAAAAGAAAGAACTGGCAGAGACTGCTGAGAAAACATCTGATGTGAGACTGAGTCCTGAATTAGGGAATTAGGGACAGAGCCCAGGTGATTACAAGACCTGCAAACTCCCATTCAACAGCACAGACAACTCGGGGTATTAGTAGAACATCGCAGAACTGTTAGGGTTGGAAGGGACCTCAGGACATCATCTAGTTCAATTCCCCTGCCAAGGCAGGGTCACCTAGAGATGCCTCTGAGGAATCAAAAGAAGCAGGCTTTTCCCCCCAGTATAGACAAGGAGAAAAAATGGTACAGACCTTCTAGGCTGAGGAACCTGGACAACTGACTTCCAAGTTTATCTTTATCTTCCCCCCTTACAAAGCAATACCTGCTTCAGTAACACAAATGTCACTGCTCTGCTCCATAGAAAGGACGCCGTTCCACTGGTGGATGCCTTTGACTTCACAGACAAGAGCCTGAACTCCGCGCTGGGCAGCTACGACGGGCAGGTTTATCAGCGGCTTTACGAGTGGGCTCAGAAGTCCCCCACCAACAAGGTATGGATGGGTTACAGCCAGACAGCTTCCCCATTAGCCAGAGCAGAAACTGTTTGCTTTCCTTCTAATAAAAGTGATACAGATGAAAGACATGAGCTTTTAATTCCTTGTATCTCGCTCTGAACAATGACCTGTGACACTCCAATCGTGCCACCCATAGTCTGAGCTCAGACATTTAACTTAAAAATGAGTTAGAGCCTGCAGAGTACTAGAGCCTGTGCCAGGGAGATGGGCTGTCATGTGCCACTCATGTGGGTTTGGTTTTTAAATTTGTATCACTGAGGTTACATTGTACAAAATAAGCTAAAATAAGTCTGTATACATATTATGAAACAGCACTAAATGCAGGGTATTTTATAGACACTGATACTAGTGCAAAACTTGAGTTTTTTAATAATATGTTTAACCAAAATGAGTATAAATGTTAAACAAGGCAATTTCATCCTTCATGGTCTTTAGAACTTTACTTTCTCTTCTTAAGTCATCCATATTGTGGAGTAATGTAAAATTCTGCACGATGTAAATATGCATTGCTCTGTTTGAAAACTCATTTTGCCCTGAATGAGATTTTTACTGTGTTAATCAGTAGCCCTTTGAAATCCTACAGCTAAACACAAAATTTGCCTTCAGTAAACATTCAAGTCCAAGCATATTTTTTGAAGTTAAATAGTATTCTGTCCCATTTGGGATGAGTTGTGTGCTGGTTATGAAGGATAGTACATACTATAAGGAATGAGATCTTGCACACAGTTGCAATAGCTGGTGGTTTGTTGTTTGCTTTTTTTTTTTAATAGTCTAGCTTTCTGTATTCCAGAGATTGTTCTTAAGAAAAAAATTATAGCCTTTCTGTTCTTAATTGCCATTAATTCCCTTCCCCATTCTCTTTCTGAACAGATGAGCCCAGCCTACGAGAGGTATTTGAAGCCACTTCTTCACAACGCACTATCGAAATTATAAAGAACGTGTTCCAAGTGAAGGACACACGTTTCCTCCTGTTCTTTGTGCAGCAGTACATTTATGAAGCATCAGTAATGACTAATCAGAATTAATAATCAGTTGCTTACTTGCAGTTACAACAAGTCTGAAAGATTCTCAGCGAGCCATTTGCAATTAGACAGACGCCAAGCAGCGCTGAGTGGTACCCGCTGCTATGAGACAGCCCAGGAATGGTCCAGGGTTCGCTGTTTTCTAACCTGAAGTGTCCTGACAGCATCAAAACAAACAGCTTCCTTATTCTTTTTCTAAATCCACTATATGATGATTAAGGAAGAAAAAAAAACCCCACCACCACATTATGAGCCCCCTCTCAGGGTGTTGGAACTATACAGTGCCTTCAAAAAAAACCCCAAAACAACCAACTGTACTGAAAAATCCAGTGAAAGTAAAATTATGATCCTTCGTTTCTAAGAACAACTTGTTCTCTTCAATCAAAAAGTATATTAGAAAGTACATCTGTTTGGACAATTAAAATAGCTCTTGACTTGCTCAGCAGTGGAATATTCCTGCCTAATGAAGATTCAGACAAAGCTGATGCCAGCTTCAGTCTGCAGAATTTACCTTCCCATTAATAGGGCCGCTCATACTGTCTTTCTATAAATCTTGGTCTCCAATAAAGTGTATTATTTGGAATACTGCTTATCTAATTTTTACACTTCATAATTATGGAAAGGGCAGGCTGATCCAGGCTAGTCATTAATTTGCTAGTAAATGAAGTGTTGCAAAGAACATCTTGTGATTATAATTCAATGCCAGTTATCACAAGTATTTCTTACCACGTTGCAAGAAAGAAACAACCACTTTTCCTGAGCTTCATCAGTTCTGCTGCTCTTCCCTCCCTGATAGGAAGTATAAAGCTCTTGCTGCTGCCTCTTATTACATAAGTCAAAAACCTGCATGTATAAACAGGGAGAGACAAAATATAATAGACAAATACACTCCCAAAACAGGCCTTTAGAGTGAGAGATGGAATGGAAAGTTCCCACCTACTTGTGACAAGAACTTCACAGGATCCACTCCACAAAATAGGTATCAACTCTCTTACTCCCAACAGCATTCAAGTAAAAGCATAACCAGAAATTCTATTCATAACTATGACAAAGTGCCCAGGATAAGCAGAAATGTCAATGTGAAATAGAATAAAGCCACAGAACTTGACTATCACCAGAAACAGCACTCTGCAGTTAAAATTATATATATATAAAGTCACTAGATATAGTGCTGTGAACCAGATAACACTATTTAGCAGCTACAGTATTGAGGCTCTGTGTTCCCTCCATCCCTATCCTTTAGCCAGTCCAAATACATACCATCTTTCTATCAGTCTAAAGCAGTTTTCAGAACATAAGCTTTGTCTATAATGAGGACATTTGATTCAACTGATTAACAGAAAAAGGAACAAATTCTATCAGCAATGGAGGAAAATGGGGCCCTACCAGAGCACCCGACTTTGCAGCACAGAAAAACGGGGTTTGGGTGGGGCTTTTTCTTTTGGTTGGGTTTGTTTTTTTAAGTATGAGAGTTCTAAAAGACAAAAAGAAAATACAAAACAGTATTCTGTATTTCACATTTTTATTAGCTTCTTGCTGGCAGGCATTACACTTGGGAATAATATTGCACCAGGCATTAAAAATATGAATTCTACCACAGGGACATTTTGCATTTAGAATCCAATATAAATATTTCTAATCATATTTCCATGGCTACAGATAATATTTGGTTGCTTGATTTATATGCATAGAAAGAAACAGTTGTCATAACTGTAAGAAACTGTACTTATCAAGTACTTTTAAAGGGTGGGATTTGTTTTCCTAGAATATTACAATACTGTTTATTGATTTAGAAACTAAATTAGTCTACACAATAGCAGCTTCTCCCCAACTGCATTTAAAATTCTTTTTGTTTCTTGCTCCCAGTGTCATAGCATTAGATGGATTAGAAACCATTTAGACAGAGGTAATTTTAGCACTTTGAGTCGAGTCAGAGAATTGTGTTAATGACATAAAATACCCTATTGTACTAATTCTTCGGACTCCCTCTTTCAAACAAAAAGGTGTCTTGACTGAACAGGCACATGCACGGTTTTTTTCTGATCAGGACAAAAGAACAGAGCTGCTAGAGAACGAAACTCCTCCAGTCCTTACTGATAAACAATAAATAGTCGTATAAAAAAAAGCCCACATTGTTGCTTTAGTCAAAATCCAGACTCTCTTGGGTTTGCTGTCCAATTAAGTTGCTAATCACTGAAGTGGCTCCTGTGGAGTCAGAATCAGTCATCTGTTTTCCGTGCCAGTCTACAGAAAGTCCAGTTATGCTCCACTGTGTTTTCATTGGCACGCTCGCTCATGTGATGAACTCTGGTGTTCCTGATCGTGAAGCCTTGCTTTGTGATGTACTCCATCAGATGGACTCGGAGTGACACTTCCTGGTGGTAGTCGCATGGCCCAAAAGTGAAGGAAACCTGGCAGTCCCTGGTGTCCATCATGTGCTTGTTCCACTTTGTGAAGTGGTTTGAAATGCCTTCCAGTAGCGCGTGGACTTTCGTCGTGATCGTGAGCTGTGTGATGATGACGGCCACTGGGTTGGAGTACTTGGAAAGCTTCCGGGTGCTGGACAGCTCCACCACCTCCTCAAAGGTATCCACAGGATACAGTGGCTTGGGGTCATTTAGACACTGAATGAGCGGCTCAATCTGATAGAAGTCCGCTTCCTTCCGGAGGAGGTCGAACTCCTTGAAGTCCAGTGGCAAAGTGAGCTCTGAGGTCCTTAAAAAGTTAAGAACATAACGGAAAAGTGGTCCATCTCTGTCAATAAAGTAATTGCCCTGAGAGTCCCTGGCAGTGGGGAAGTCTCCCCTGAACATGGCCCCGAGCATTGAGTCAGGATATCTCGTTAGAGTTGTGAGGGAGGTCGTATACATGTGTCCACCCACATTTAGCGTGACTGGATCAGTCATCTAGAAAGAGAGAAATTGCAGAGTTTATGAAGCCACCACACAAGATTCGATCACCTCACTGACACACATGGCAAATACTGTTGGAAAACTGGGAGAGAATCACACTCCTCCTGTTCAAAGCCTTTAATGGGTGTTTAAACCTGGACAAATCCAAGCCACCTGGCAACAAGGCACAACTGGCAATTAAACAGGATGATACTTAACATGCAGAACGCACATTTCCAGAATGCTTTAGAAATCTGAACAACTGAGCTACTGTCAGAGAAGCGAGTTTTGCATTTGGGTAACAAGTTTTTTCCTATTCTACAGATGGGGAAATGAGAACAGAAAGATTTCCTGATGAACGAGTTAGTCTGAATGAGGCCCAGCAGTGTTCCTTACTTTCACAATCTGTCTCTCATTCTAGAACAAAACCAAATCAAAAAAAAAAAAAAAAAGGAAAAAATCAACCAAACAAGTCTTAAACCTCTTTTTCTCCCTCAAAAGAGGAAGACAGTGCAACTGGACACATAGGACCAAGAGCTCACAATCAAAATAATCCATGCCCTGGTTCAGAGGCATCGTTAAAACAAGCAAAGAAAAAAAAAGAACTTTTAGCTTTTAACTCTAAAAAGAAGTATTTATTAACAAATTAGCATGCTGCATAGAAGAGGGGGACAGAGCACAAACCAGTCTGCATCAGCTTCCAGATAGCTCATGAGGAAGCAAGAGAGAAAGGAACATAAATCCCATCTGGCCACCAACCCTAACAACCAGGACTGTGGCCAGCCAGAGAAGAGAGACATATGCATGGCAGCAGAATGAGAAGGGGAGAAAAATAAGATGTGTTTGTCTAGTTTGTGACAAGGTTTACAAGGAAAAATACTTTTCTTCATAAATAAAATTACAAAGTCCTTAAAATTATATGCAGGAAGCACAAACTATTTTCAGCCTTTGTGTTAGGAAAATAGTAACAGCGAGCCCCAGGCATCAGTTCAGTCCTGGCTGATTGTCACTATGAAACATGAACCTGGGTGCTCCCCACAAGCTGCAGGCGAGGTGCAGCACTCCAGAGAAGGTAAGTAAGCTGTTGTAAAGCTGGTGTAACATGCACAGTTTTCCTCCTCACACGAGTGAAGCTCTGGAGCTACACAAGACAGATCTGGAAGGATTCTTGCTGCAAGACCTCGAAAGCCCAGTTGTACCACACAGCACACACTTGCACAGGCTCACTCACCATATATCCCCAGTCTCCATTATCCATCTGTTCAATTGCTTGAACTGTGGTATTCCAAGTTTAACAGAAGGCTGCTGAAAGGATACGCGATTCACGTCCTCTTATCTCCCTGCAGGAAAAAGCACACACAAACAGAGAACAAAACATGGCAGACCATCAGTACCTACAAGAACACCAAGGGGAATACTTTCCAATCAAAGGCAGGCTCTCTGCCAGGACAGCCACAAAGCCACATTAGCAGGAGAATCTGCAAACCCGCTTCTCCCTCCTTCTCCCTTCATGCTACCCACAGGACTGCCTCTGGAGCACACGGGTAATCACTCCAGTGGCTGCCTGAACATCCCAGTTTTGTTGAATAACATGCAACGTGCCTCTGAGGATAATACACGTTCACAAACTACCTTTCACCTGGGAAACTCTGAGTACTGTGAAAGACAGATGTCATTTTCCCACTTAGCCACCACTGAGGTCACACATGTGACCCGTTACTATTAGTCAACATTCCCATGCTCCAGTTTCAAACTGCTCAGAAGAATAAATCAAGCATGAAAGTCAATGAACAGTAAGAAGAAAAAAACTCTCGCTGCAGAGTTAATAATTCAGCAGTGGAGAACTGTAACTGATAGGAAGAACATTAATCTACAGACAAAAGGCATGAATGGACTTCCCAGACACCTAGTCTTAAAAGCAACCTCTGTAGAGACAAACCAGAGGACACCAAACATGTTTTCAACACATTCCAACAAAAGCAATTTGAGAAGAGGTTCATGCTGAACTGTTGACTTGCATAACAAGGGGACTGTCCACATGAGCACAAGGCAAATCCACATCGAGGGTTGTGCAACTCGGGGAGGGGGGGAAGTGAATGACCTCAGACCCCAGTGTTGATTTTCCAGTGGTGGCCTGTCAACCATGTCAAGCAATGCAAGGACAGGGAAGCCAGTTGTCAGTGAGCATTTATCTCTACCCAGAGCCTGCCTCTCTGCTACAATTGCTGAAAATTTAGGTCAGCCTGTTTTAAGTAGGGTACAGCTTCTCAGCTTTGTTTATTTTTACATCTTAAAAACCACACAGTTTCCAAGTCTCCTGCTCCCATCCTCTTTACTAACAAACTTCAACAGTCACCCAGCTAAAGGCAGATAAAGATTTAGCCAAGCCAGAGACCTACATACCAAAACAACTGAAGGTTCATAGTTAATTCTCAACCAAAAAGATAACTTGCCCTTCTCTTTCCTAGCAAATAAGGTTGGTCTCATTCAGCACAGAACCAGGCAGCATATCCCACCTCTCTGGGCTCTGCTTCCCTGCCCAAACCCACAGACTGGGCACAACAGTGTCCAGCAGGTCTTCCGGTGCCAGCAGCACAAGCACAGCCCCAGCTGCCTCTCAGACGGATTAAAGAGTACAAAAAGCAAAATCAGTGTATGAAAATTGTGAGGCCAGACAACAGAAGACTAAGGAATACTAAGATACAGAACTAGTCATACCAGGATCCTATTTTTACAAATTAGAGACGGAGTATGCTTCAAGAAAGTACATTAAAGCACAGCCCCCGACAGCAGATAAACCTGGAACGCTCGTTTGCCAACCTCTGTAATTATTTTTTTTAAATGTTCACAGATCAAGAAGTGAATTCATTCAGGTTTTCTCTGTTTGGAATTGTCACTCATTAACTTTTATCAATAGCCCAGACCTTTTAAATTCCAGCACTTGAAAGTGTTAATCTGGTCAAGTACAAGGCCAGGAGAACATGCAGATGTGCTGGTACATGTTTCTGATATTCAAGGAAAACACTCACTTGAAAGTGAAATGATGCAGCCAGACAGAAACCTCACTGGTAATCATGGCAGAACAGATCTGCAGTCTTAACAAAATTAACTGGAATTACGCATTCAGAATATTTCAAAGACAGAGAGATGTCCATCAGTGTTATTTTAACTGGTGGATATGATGTTATTTTGGTCAGCATCTAAGTCCACACTACAGATGAATCAAGACTTTACGAGGGAGAGAGAGATGACACTGCATGCCCGTGCAAAGGCATGAACAAATCTTTGATCACAGCACTGCTGTGTAACACCACAGTGAATAATTCACGAGAGCAATTATCTGAAACAAGCCTAGCCCTCAACACAGGAGTGGAATCGAGAAATCTCACTGACCTTTGTGTAAGGACCCAGAACCACGAGGCACACACAAACCTCCCTGGCAAACCAGTGCTGGAGCAAGATGTGCAACACAAAGGGAAGACACCGGGAGGCCATCCTAAAATGATGCCTGAGTGTGATACCAACTATCCATTGCTTCCCTCATCAGCCTGGGAGCTCTGAATTTCTGGACAACTTCACAGGCTAAAGTAGCTCAGTTTGGGTACAACTTGAGCTAAGGACTAGAAAGGATGAGGATGTACAGCCTTCATGACATATGCCTTTACAACAATGTTTTAAAATCCTCCTGAATGGAATACAGTGATCATCAGTGGGGATGGGCAGACACTCCAACCATACTCCAGGACAGGCAGCCTCAAGCCAGCTCTGGTCCCTCTCACACAACAAGGATCCCACACAGGGCCAGCCTCACCAACACAGCTACACCCATCCAGGCAGCAGACAAGGGATGACATCCTTTGATAACCATCAGCCTGCCTTTGATAATCACAAGAAATACTCATTTAAGATGAAATTCAGACAAAGTGCTGACACTGGTTAAGTCAAACAGGATGTCCCTCTTTGGTGGGAGCAGAAGTGTCAAGCCACAGTGTCAAGCCACAGTCCTGCCCTCGTTTCGCTGTTCTGTGCACAGGGAGGAGACACACAGCAGTGACATGGTCACCGTGGCTCCTGCCACAGCACAGCACAAGCACAGCCAAAACTGGAAAGGCACAATGAGAAGCGAGAAAAGCACTCAGGTCATCATTTTATACTCAACACACCAAACTGGGTACCTGCATTTACAAAATGCTCGCTCTTATTTCATGTATTATGACTCAGAGGATTACGGGGCTGTTTATCAGCAGCACTGCTGCAACAGGTAGTACCACTAACTTCAGCAGGGCTTCTCCCAGAACAGAGCTGCTAACCCACAACCATTCTGCAAGCTGAAATTCAGAGAAAGCAAGTAAGAGTCAGGTGAATGTCTGTATCTGTGAACACACACCCGGGCTCAGGCCAGCCCAGGGATGCCAGCGGCACTGCAGGCATTTGCACTGCTGGGACTACAGGCACTGCATCGGGTTGAGGCCACTGGCTACAAACCACTGCACTGATGTCACACACAGTTACCCAAAGGAGGAGCAGAAATACACCCAGCAGTTTTAAGTCAAGAGGCACAGACCATCTGATTTGTTCTGAATGTTCTTCATCTGTTTTTTCCAACAAAAGAATTAAGGGATTTATTTGTGGCAATAGTGTTTCATGAGCAGTTTGGTATCAATATTACAGCACGAGCTTTTTAACCTCAAGAGTTACCTTTGATTTCTAGGTCAATACAGAGGTGGCAGATATTTTACCAATGGCAGCTTAAAAAAGAGCAAGCTAAGACTCCACTTATACAGACACGTACACTTGGCATTTCATTTACTCACCCCCTCTTGAGCTCCCTGCCTCTCAGACTTGGATCTCCAAAGATGAGAAGAAACTCCAGCCCCAGCACAGTTATGCTGTACATGGACAACCTCTCTGTTCCCAAGCCAGTCAGAACATTTGAAAGGCAAGTTCTTACTGTAAATTATTGGTGACTCACCTGAACTGACAAACACTGAACAGCAGCAGTGCTGACTGTACTCCACCAAACTACAGCAAAACAACAGTCTGCAGAGCAACCCCTGAGCTCCAATTCTGTGCTACCCTGTTAACCAAGAGAACAAGGAGGAGGAGAGCTCTCAAAACAACCAGTTACCCGAATCTTCTGGCAATTCAGCCGATCGGCTTCACTAAAGAAAGCATCTACCACCTTCTACACGTGTCAGGTTTACAATGACTAATGCAGTTTATTAAATGTTAACTTGATTTTCTTGAGTTGTTTTTTACTAATACTCAGTCTGCACCTCAGGCAGGGTGGAAAAACGCTCACGCCAGACACTCAGCATTTTCACTCCTTTATGTTTAATTGCTTCACTATAAATTCCAAGCTCCTGAAGTTTCCTTCCCTCCCCCGAGGAGCTCTGTGACATCCTGTTTCAAGCTCAGATTCCAAACTTTCCTTTTAATTGCTTCTTGTTGGAAGAGCCCACATCCCAGTACGACTTTGGCCCTCCTCTCAGAGAGCCAAAGGAAGACTCATATCCAGCCTGGTCCTGCTGAAGCAACCCAGAGCACCCAGGCTTCCAGGATCTGTGACAATAATTGAGTTTTACCCACGTATTTTCCTTCTGTGACACTAAGCAGTGTTGTTCCCATGTAGAAACACGTCTCCAAACAGTTTTGGAGGAGGACAGGTGTCAGAAACACCGAGCCTCGCTGCACACACCGATGGGGCTCAGCACACACACAGACAGCAAGACGGGGAAGAAAACCCCCTGAGAGCCCAGAGAGGGGGCCAGGGCTGCAGCAGGAGCCGGGAAGTGCCCGTTTCCATCACAGAGGAACCAGGGAGCTCGTGGTAGCAGAACTCTCTCCAGGATCAGAGTGATTCAGCAAAGACGCTGGAAATGAACCCAGACATTTCGTCTCTCCCTCCCACAAGTGACCCAAGAGCCCACGGCCTCATCCCCACCCCAAAACAGAGCCCCAGCCCTGCCTCCTCTCCCCATGGCGCAGGAGGACCCACTGCCCTCCCCGCCCGGAGCAAAGCCCACGGATCCCAGATCATCCTCACCAGAGATCCCCGCTGGGCACCGCGGCTCCCGCCCGGGCATCCCCCCGCTCCGCCCTCAGCCCAACCGGGAACGGGACCTGGGCAGCACCTGCACCATCCCTGCCCGAGCGCCGCGGCCGCGGCTCCCCGTTCCCGGCCCGAGGGAGCCCCGGGGACCCGGCCCCGCACCTGCCCCGCACCCGCGCAGGGACGCGCCCGTCCCGCCCCAGCGCTCCCGCCGCGGGAGCGGCCCCAGCCCCGCAGGGCCCCGCTGCTCCCTCGAGCCGGGGTACCCCCGGCCCTGCGCCCCCCGCCCGGCCCGGCACTCACGGGCGCAGCTCCCGGCGCTGAGGTGAAGCCCGGCGGCAGCAGCAGCGACGGGGACTGTGCCCGAGCCCGGAGCGGAGCCGCCGGCGCGGGCGGGGACGGCGGAGCGGGGGAGTGTCCTGGCGAGCCCCGCCCCGCCTGTCGGTGGGTGACGGGGCGGGGCGGGCGGGCACCACGGCGGGACGCGCCGCCCCGCTGCCCCCGCGGCCGGCGGGCGGTGTCCGCGCGGGGCGGGCCCGGTCCCCGCGGGGCCCTGAGGGCCCGGTCGGGGCCGCGCGCAGGGGCGCTCGGGCGCGCGCGCCATGCGCGACCCCGCGGGGTGTCCCCGCCCCTCGCGCGGCCCCCGGGGCCGGAAGTGGCGCCAAAACGCCGCGCGCCCCGCTCGGCCTTTTCGCGCGCGCCGGGGAGTTCTCGCGAGAGCACGAGCGGGAGGCGGGGTCTGGTGGCCGCAGGGCGAGAGGACACGGGCAAGATGGCGGCGGCTGCAGCGGCTCTGCGGCACCTGGCCACGGGCGCCCGCCTCGCCCCGCGGGGCCGCGCCGGGGGACCGCTGGCCTCGCACCTCCAGCAGCTGCAGCAGCGCAGGGGCTTCCGCGTCTCCGCGCCCGCCGCCATACAGGTAGCTGGGAGGGCTGTCCCCGGAGAGGGGCTCGCGCCCCTCAGGGCAGGGTCCGGCCCCGGGGCGGGTGGGCTGAGCGATGACTTCGCCCCCGGGCTGAGGGGACTCCCGGCGTTCGGGGAGCGCGGCCGTGCCCCCGCCCAGCCCGGCTGCCGCTGTCTCGCAGGTGACGGTGCGGGACGCGCTGAACCAGGCGCTGGATGAGGAGCTGGAGCGGGACGAGCGCGTCTTCCTGCTGGGCGAGGAGGTGGCTCAGTACGATGGCGCCTACAAGGTTTGTGGAGGCCGTTGGCGGGCTGGGAAAGGGCCTCAGGCGGGCCGTGACTCCTGTCTCCTGCCCTCCAGATCTCCAGGGGCCTCTGGAAGAAGTACGGGGACAAGAGAGTGATCGATACCCCGATATCCGAGGTGAGGCTGCCCTGTGTCCAACCCCGGTGATCCCTCCATCAGCTGCTCCCTGCTCCTAACCCCTTGGTTTCCTTCTCTTTCAGATGGGCTTCGCAGGAATCGCTGTCGGAGCTGCTATGGTTTGTACATTTGCATTTTTCCTCTTCTGGTTTTAAAAATTAAACTATTTTTAGATAAAAACACGCTAATACATCTTAACGTATTTAACAGGCAGGGTTGAGACCAGTGTGTGAATTCATGACATTCAACTTCTCCATGCAAGCCATTGACCAGGTCATAAACTCTGCTGCCAAGACCTGTTACATGTCTGCAGGATCCATTGCTGTTCCCATCGTGTTCCGGGGCCCCAACGGAGCGTCGGCCGGAGTGGCTGCCCAGCATTCCCAGTGCTTCGCAGCCTGGTACGGGCACTGCCCTGGGCTCAAGGTCGTCAGTCCCTGGAGTTCAGAGGACGCCAAGGGTTTGCTGAAAGCATCGATCCGGGACGACAATCCAGGTGAGCACGGGCAGGTCATGGCAATACGTGGTGCTCAATCCTAGGGAATGGCTGTTTTCCCCTCCTGCCCCATTTAAAAGATACCACAAAAAAATTGTTAAACCGTAAAGCACTCAGGTTTTCTTTACTGCAGTAGGGTACTTACAGAGACAGAAGGGTTTACTCTTTCCCTAACAGTCACCTGCCTTGCTAACAGCAGACTGATTTTGTGCTGTTGCCAGGTACATGGCTTTAGTGTGAGTTTTGTTCCAACCAGGAAACCTGGAAGCATTTATAAATCTATCATAAAGGGATTAAAAAGGATGAAGTTAGGAGGCCTTCCTGCATATACAGTGCTTCAATATAACTCATCATGAAATTCAAATGATAAATTCAGAATGTCACTAATTGAAAGCAGGGCCACCTTTGTCTTTATTTTTCACAAACGTGAATGAAAAATGGGAGACCTTTCAAAAAGTGGTGATCGTAACATCGTGCACTGAAAGTAAAATACCTGATCTCATTTCAGACTAGTCGTAGACAGCTTTCTAAATGCTTCAGCATTGAAGTAAAGACTCTGATTTACTTCTTTTTTTATTTAATTGCTTCTGCAAACATGCTCCTCACTCCCTTGTTGCTTGGATGGGTTTAGTGTATTGAGCTGCTGCAGGACTGCTAATGGTGAGTGCAGCCCTGTGCCTGCAGACATACACGTTAATCCAAGTATGTTTTCTTCTAGTTGTGATGCTGGAAAATGAATTACTATATGGTGTTCCCTTTGAAATGTCTGAACAGGCACAGTCAAAGGAATTTGTTATTCCAATTGGAAAAGCTAAGGTAGAAAGGCAAGGTAAGCTGAGAATATGTTTGTTTCCTTATTAACTGACCTGGTTGGGGACTTTTTTTAATCTCAGCTGTTCAGGGTACTGCTGTCACAGGGCACAGAAAAGTATTTCAAATGTTAAGTGTTCAAATGTTCTTCTATCCAGTAGTATGATTTCATGTTCTGTTACCCTTTTAGGGAAACATCACCTGATAATCCAGATCTCAACTAAAAAAATACCCTTCTAAAGGATTTGTTCCATAGTGTAGAGATGAAGCAGGTGATGGCTGAAACACTTCTTTCCTCACCTAAGTATATAATTTTTGTCAAAAATGCAAAAAGTGGTCATTGTAGCGTTTAACCCCATTTGTTCATGATTTACCACTAAATTATATGAAAGTTTGAAAAGGATAACTTGGTAATTATATTAAATACCTCTTCAGTTCCCTGAATTCAAGGGTGAAGTTTGTATCTTGGCATAGGTCTTCCTCTTTTCCTGCTATGTCTGGGCTCAGCTTTTCAAACAAACATAAGGAACTGAAATTTACAAGTGAATCTAAATGTTAACCTGAAAGGAGCCTGAGGTATAGAAAAAAAAGCTTTAAATCTTAAGGAGTTTTTTTCTCTTTTAACACTTGTTTTTCTTCTAGGAACTCATGTTACATTAGTGTCACACTCAAGACCTGTTGGCCATTGTCTGGAAGCAGCTACTGTACTTGCTAAAGAAGGTGTAGAGTGTGAGGTGAGTGGAGTTTCTGTTGCCTTTCTTTTTCCCTGAAAGGGGGAAAAAAGGCAGAGTGTCTTCTCACGCAGGCTCTGCTCACTTCGGTGTGTTAACTACAAGCTGCTTATATTTTTAAGTCCCTTTAATAGCACGTGCCTTTCATGTTTCTGAGTTAGAAATTTTGTTAAGACCTGTCTTTAAAGTCCGAACAGATGAAAGTGCTGAGGGGCCCTGTACCCAAACGGTGGTGACTGACAGGCTCAAGTCACAGCAAAGCTCTCATTATCCCTTTTTCCCCCAGGTTATAAACCTGAGAAGCATTCGACCAATGGATATCGAAACAGTGGAAGCCAGTGTGGTAAAGACAAACCATCTTGTCACTGTAGAAGGAGGTTGGCCCCAGTTTGGAGTAGGAGCGGAAATCTGTGCCAGGATCATGGAAGGTACCAAGTTTTGCAGTGCATGTCTCAATCTTGTTCCCTACTATAAATCCTGAAGGCTTCTTGATAAAGCCTGGCAAAGGCAGAGTTAGGGGTTATAGCTGAGGAGCTGGAGCTTGGCTGTCTTGCTCTAGAGATTTTTACAGGGTGGGTACAAAAACCACAGTGCATGAAGATAAACAAGCGGGAACAGCACTCTCTGGAATATTAGAGCTATAGGAACAAAACTGTTTAAATAGAACAAGATACAGAAATCAAGAGAAAACCACAGTACATGGCAACCTGACACTGTCTTCTGTTTCAGGCCCTGCCTTTAACTACTTGGATGCTCCAGCTGTGCGTGTTACCGGCGCCGATGTCCCTATGCCTTACGCAAAGATCTTAGAGGATAACTGCATACCTCAAGTGAAGGATATAGTATTTGCAGTGAAGAAAGCTTTGAATATATAAGTTGTAAATACATGTTTTAAAGTACCTGCTTTACAAAGCATTATTGGTGTTGGGCAAGTTGTATCCATAATTTATGTTCTATAAGCTACGTGAACTTTTGTACAGTGGGGAAAGTATAGTGACCTCCCA
Organism: Manacus candei; assembly: GCF_025592945.1. NCBI lineage: Eukaryota > Metazoa > Chordata > Aves > Passeriformes > Pipridae > Manacus > Manacus candei. Next base: position 9,160,110 of record NW_026138073.1, read on the forward strand.
GAATATTTATATATGGGGTTATGCTCCCTAAGCCACACTTCATATATGCAACAATGTGGTAATGCTTGTGTTCAGCAGTACAGTTGGGCTAGTGCTACTGTTTGTGGAGAAATCCCGTTCTAAATTCAGAGTGAGGAAAAAAATCCTCCGTTTTTGCTTGGCTTTAAGTACCAGAGGAACTGTGTCAAATCTGCTGGTTTAGTGCACAATTGCAGAGAGCAAGAGTAGGCCCCCAGTGCTGTAGAGCTGTAGGAGCCCATGGTCACAAGGCCTATTAGAAGGGAATGACTAGACTGGATGGGTGAAGCCCTGCCTGCCAGTGCAGCTCTGCACAGAGGCTGCAGCAGCCCACAGTGTGGGTTAAGAGGTGGTGACCCTGTTTGGTTTAAAGAGGGCTCCACACATGCAGAAAGACTTCTGCACAAGAGCTTAAATAAAGATCCTGACCCTCTTCAGTAGGTGATGGGAAACACTACCTAACTTTTCTTTACTCCCTGTCACATAGAGTGATTAAAAAAATGCATGTCCAGATGCTTGGCTTTTATGGCTCAGCTCCATGTGGGTGTCTGTAACTCCTTGCCTGGGCTGACAACAGCACGTTCCCACTGTAGGTCTCGCAGAGCAAAATGAGTTCCTTTATTCAGCTGCACTGAGCCCAAGACTGAAGCAGCAGTTGTGCAGATTGTGTGTGAAGAGCTGGGGAGCAGTCGAGGCAGACTTTTGGCAGAACACCACATCCCAGGGTTTGGCTGAGGGTTCGTCCTGCCAGGCTTCCCTCAGCAACTTTTGGTACAGAGGGAAAGCTGCCCTGAAGGGCCTGTGCAGAGGACATACTTCTGTAAACAGAAGAGCTCAGGTCCTGCTTCAGGGAAGGGCCAGGAATACCTTTCAGGGTATTCCTTTTAGCAGAGGTGCTGTTAGGTTCTTAGGAAGTGTGGCTTGCAGGTGCCAATCCCAGCTGAACATACCCACCACACTGCTGAAGGAATTCCATTAACATTTTAATAAAAATGACTGAATATCACAGGTTACATGAAACTTTGTACAGACATTCTCTGCATAGTAACAAACACTGATGTACTTGAATTTTAAAAAATGGATTATCTATAATCCTTTAAAGTGCAATTTGTTTAAGGTTTTAAATCAAAAAGGATCTTTCAATAAAGTTTAAACTGTAGAATTAACTTGAAGTAAATTTGCATTTAACTAAATCAAGAATAACATCCCAGTGCCCTATTAACTCCCATTTCAACTGTTTCCTCATTTAAAAACACTTTCCCTTGGAGTGGCAGGTAGGATGTCCATTTAAACAAGCTTAATGAGACAGCATTTTAACTCCACCAGCAAATATGGTGGGAATAAGATTTAATTCTCCAGTTCCCTCACCTGTGCAGTATGCTTTAAGGGTTGGATTATCTAAAACAAAACTTGTTGATTCAATGCAGCAAGAATTACAATGAGTTACAAGTGCATGGAAAGAGTTGAAAAACTGAGCAGACTAAAACTACATCCCTGTAATTTGAGAAAAAGGGGTGGAATAGAGCTAGGAAAAAATGTATTAATTCACCGTCATCATGGTCATTCCTATTTTCAGATTTTTATTCAGCTATATAGAAGCTGCTGTACCCCTGCAATTGTAGCCAGAGAACACAATTCTTGAAACCCAGTAAAGACTGGAGTACTTATCACAGCATGGGGAGGCAATTCGGGCAGGGCAGTGCTGCTCGAGGAAAGGTGAAATCAGGCAGAACGGAGCTCCAACGTCATCAGTGCTGGTGGGTCAGTTGCTGGTCAGGAGGGTCAGCACAGGAGGGGGAGAGGGAATTCAATCCTGGAGTGACCAGTGGCCTCAGCTGATCCTGGGAGCACTGTAGTCGCACGTCTGTGTTTTCTTCAGAGTTCCTTTCTGAAAGTTTTGGATGGAGCTGAGCAAGGCTCCCCGGCTCGCACTGACGTCGGGCTGCGGCGTTGGCACCTCTGTACTCAGGGGAGGAGCTGCTGGTGGCAGGGGTGGTGGAGGCGGTGCTGGGGGGATGGACGATGCTCCTGTTGAGCCAGGGAGAGAAGATATAGTTTAATTATGCCAGGGGTGTCCTGCCACAGAGGACTGTGGCTGCTTTGCTGGACATGGTCAGTCCTGCACTACCCACATCATCCCTTGAATGCCAGTGGAATGTGAAGAACAGAACAGATGGGAAATGCCCAAGTGATCAAATCCCTCTATCTGCAGGTGAGTCGTGTCATCTGAGACACCTCTGAAATGAAGCCTGAAGGGCCTCAGTACTCAGGGATGCAAAACATGACTCAAATGTGATCTTCTGAAGGAAATGGAGATCACTTAATGGGATTTCCCAGCTCTTGTTTTTGCCTAGTAGAGCAGTTTGCTTTCTGGGACATGAACAGTAACAAAGACTGGAAGCAAATTTTACTACCTGTTCCTACTTACTTAACACACTTTATGATCTTTGAAGGACCGCATCACTGTAATATTTGTGATGACCATTTTGCTTGGTCAGATTATATTCCGTTTTTAAAGTACTAACTGCAGATAGAGTTTTCTGGAAGTGTTTTACACTTCCACAGTCCACTTTCTTCAGACATGTAACAAATGCTTGTTGGACAGACTGAATGAACCACAACACTGTGACACACACCTCTTGCCTGCCTCTCCTGTTCCCACCACCCACCTTTACACTCTGGCCTTGCTCTCTACCCCAGTCAAACATCCATCTCATCATTCCTCAGCCTCCATGTCCTGACTCCCTGGGAAGCCAGAGCCCACAGCAGTACATGTGGGGAGCTAGCCCAGCAGTGAGGGCCTGCATGGAGGTGCTTCCTTGGCAGTTCAGATCCAGGCAGGTGGCCTAATTTGCCCCAAGCTGCTCTGCCAAACACCCTGATCTTGTGCAGCTCTGCTGCTGCACATTGCACCATCATTTCTACACAAATATAGTAATAATAATAGGCCTATCTTGTCTCATATATTCTGGAAGGAGTAGGGGCATAATGATTGGTATCTTAGAACTGTTCAGCAGTGAATTTTAACTGCATCATCTAGATCATAAGTTGTTCCACATGAAGACTACAGAGACAAATGGTACCTATAGTCTAACACTTGCTTTCAGTAGCTCTAACCTACAAAGAGAAATATACTGGTAAGTGGCAAGAATAAGGATACTGGACAAACAAAACAGCATGAGGGCAACCAAGACACTGTGGTTACTGAAGTAGAACTGCTTGCTATGAAGTGAGAAAATACCAAGCAGTTGAAGGACATTATGCCACACAGACTCGAGGTATTTGATGAAAGATAAAGCTCAACTGCAGAAAAAAAGCAGACAAAAGTTTTTTGTGCTCCATTTCTCTCTCAATTCCTCACACTTGTTTTCAGTCTAACAGGTAGCAGTAAAAACATCACTGCTGTTATTAAGCAGTTATTCTACTAGATGAAAGACATAACTCAAAGCTCCCTCATTTTCTATTTGTACTAGTCTTTGAAGAGAGACTTTTCTCATACAGGAGCAAGCTCAAAATGCAGAATATTCACACAAAGCATCCAATTTTGCCAGTGTACATTAATATGTGCTGTGATTGTAGCACTTCCAGCTCTTCAGGAGAAATTCTCATTGGCATGAAAGCCCTCTGTGAAAATAAAACATGGAAGTACATATTGAGCTCATCTTCACTCTCTTCCCTTTCAGAGGAAATACTCAAATCCTAACAGAAATACCAGAGATCAACTGAAACAATTTAATGTTCCTGGTGCATGTGGATCAACTGTTCTCTGAAGTAATCAAAACATAACACAATGGTTTCTAACTTACCCAAATCTGCTTTTTACACTTGCCAAAGATGTGAGTCAATTTATTATTAGAAATACTGGAAAACCATTCCCTGGGTCAGAGCCCTGTTTCTTACATGGATAGACTGCCAGGAAAGGAAAACTTGGCACTTTGCCAAAGGAAGAACATGACCAAGAACAGTTCAAGTAACCATTTTATGGCTGAAGTGGTCAGTGCAGAAGCTGTAGGACTGGCACACCAACCTGTCCCCAAACAGATCAGGTGAGCTGCTGTAAGAGCACCAAGAGCAGCTACTCATATATGAAATGGCTTCAAAGAGATGCAAGAACTGCAGAGAACAAAGCCAAGATTTTTGTCTGGAATTGCAAGGTGAGGCTGAAGAGGCTATGCAAGTAGTTGTACAAGATGCAATAGGGAATTGACCACAAAAACAGAGGCCAGGACTCTGCAGGGAATACAAATACAATGGTAACACGTGCCGTGGAAGAAGGCACATGTTTGACAGAGAGGGGGAGCAAAAAAGACACAAAATGCTTGGATGACTAAGTATTATTAGGCCAAGCTTCCATGTCTGTCTTCAAATTTTGGTCTGGTTATTTTACAAGGGGGGTAGAAAAGACAGGGAAGTATAGGGGGAGAGGTCACCTTCCTTTCTCGAAAATTGTTAAATTCCTCAAGACTCACTGTTATTGAAATAGAGCTGCTGACAACATCATGCAATTAAACTCTTGTGAGACTGATAACAGACAATGACACTCTTACACCCGAGCTCTGCCTTAAAACATAAATACAGGGTTCAGAACAGTATCTGACTAGCCATGAGCATTACATATTGAACCTGGTAATTAAGAGCATGATTCCAAAAATCTTCATATCCATTCATTTCAGTTAGTCAGTCCAAACCAAGCTGTCCTTCCCTTCTTGACATGAGTGGTGAAAAGGACATCTGAGTTCACACACAGGTGTAGTTACATCTATAGATTAAACTGTTCTGCCCAACAGTGATATATTTTCCTGTATTTACTAGAAAAAATCACTTAAGACAAGTGCTCAGTTGTCAGTAGGCCTTTCCAATATACATGCTGGAAGACATTGCCTGCACACACACGTTCTACTCATTCATGCAGTTGTAAGAATAAAACACTCAAACAAGAACTTACCAAGGGTTTTTACAGGGACATTTTTGTTAAAAGAGTGTGTTAAAAGGAATAGGAAGTAAATCAGATGCTGTAAACTTGATGCCTGAATTGAAACAAAAACTTAATTATGAATTTAAAGTGACAGTAATAGTGCAAACAGCATTAAAAACTTGGCTGAGAATGGGATGCGAACAAAGAAAATCATTTTAGTGAGGTTTTAAAGATGCTGCATTTCATTAAAATAATCTGTAGGAACATTCAGATTTTTTTCTTCTATTCCCTCCCAATACTAAGTTCAAGATTTGCATTCAACTTTCCCATTTAGAAACAGAGCATCTTTAAAGAGATAAATCAGCATTAGCTTACTTTTCCGAAAATTCACGTTCAAAATGATGCATGCTCTATTGAAGACAGCAGAGAAAGAGAGAGGACACAAGTTAATCATCTGGTTCTCGTGTCAAAGTAAGAAAAACAGACACTGTTAGCTGAAAAGTTAGTACAAAAGTCAATATATTCTTATTCACTGACAAATACGAGGACAGTGGATTGACTATTTCAATATACATTTACAATACTTTGTCCAATTCCGAATAACAAACCACTATTTTCCACACTCTAGGCAGTATTGTACTTGATCACCAAATACAAAACAAGTGCTTCCAGCTGCACATGCCATAATTCAACCTTTACAGGATTAAAGTGCATTTAGAGAGATTTAGCAAGAAATCTGCAGGAAGATTAGCCACAGGAGATGAAATCCATTCAGTTCAAGGAACACTTCCTGCTGTATTAACACCTGTATTTACACTCATGAGTCAGAGACACTCAGGAAAAGCGCTTCCTAAAGCATTCAAATTGTCTTACAGAAAGGTGAAGGGCAGGCAAGATGCACCATATGGATGCCAATGAAACCTATATTGTGCTGAAGGATTTAGAATAACTGGCACAGAAAAGATTGTTAAGTACAACTCTCACTTTGTTCCTGCAGAAAAGCCCAGGAAAGCAAAAGTAACATCCCACAAACTTTTCTCTGTTGTAAAACATCATGCTGGCATTTTATGGTATTTCCAGTGGACACCTTTCCCCTCAAAGCAGGCCATGCACTCAATCCTACAGCTGCAACTGTAGGAAAGCCAACAACTATTTTATTTCTTAGTCTGTGTTCCATCAACTATACCAAGCACTCTGGTGCAAGCCAAGTCTCACAAGGCCTTTGTTCAGAGACAAAGCACCTCTCAACGTGTGAGAAACCCCTGAACAGGTTCTTCCCCAGGACATGTCAGCCTGGAGCCCGTTCCCCTTTGGTCAGTGTCTCTGGCTCTGCACATACCCACACACCACACTGATTTACCAAATGATGGCAAGAGCTTCTGCTGGGTGCACTTTTCCTCATCAACCTCAATTTTGCCTTGGCATCACATCACCAGGATGCTTTGAGGTGCCCTGATTCTAACACAACCACACCCAAACCACACAGACAGACTGAAAGCCTCATGCCCTTTTGAGAATCATCTCACCACACTGATACCTACAAGCAATTTTGGTTTAGAGGTAAATACCCTTAGTAAGTACAAGGAAACTGGAAGAGAGAGAGACAAGCTACAAAGGCATCACTTGTCACTAAGTCCCACCATGGGGCCAGTGAGTCTTTCACTGAGCCAGTAATAGCATACCTGCTTAGAGCAGCTAAAACTACAACACTGCTGAGGAAAATTTCAGCACACTAGTTTTCTCTTAGCACTAATATCCAAAATTTCTTCTATTAATTCTACTCACAAAAGCATTCCTGAAAATGTGCCACTTGCCTGTACACTTCATGAACAACATCCAAGCCATCAGCTCACTCAGCCATTTGAGTCACATCAACACATAAACCTGCATCACATGCTTAAAACTTGAAAAAGCTTTCAACCAAGTTCCAACAAGTCCAAGTTAAAACATAACTAAAAGGTAGTTTTATTGAAAAAGAAAAAATTGTTTGCATCTGTCCATTTTGGAGGCACAAGGTTTTCTTTTGCACTTGTAGCTACTTCTTTATTAAAGTTGCAGCAAACCCTCCAGCTAACACTGGGTGCATCCTGAGAGCAGCACTGTTACTGTGCAACACAATAACACTAATTATTTTGTTTAGGCTAAGTGGGAGAAATTAGTTCCTAAAATACACATTTCTCATACCCTCACCTTGAAGGAGAAATTACTAATTTGAATTTCAGCATGACTGATTTGAATTACATCAGACTGCAGTGTCCTTTGAAAGATCATTCACAGCAAACACAAATTTGATTGTATCATGTTAGTTACTGAGTTGTTCTGTGTAGAAAGTTCCTGGAACTAGAAGTCCTATGGCATGAGTCACCATAACAAACAGCAATGCTATGGACTGCTTCCCCTCTAGAAATGTTTGCCAGTGCTCCTCTTCCAGCCTTTCAGCCTGAAGAACATCCACTGTTGCTCAATACTCAGATTTGTAATCAAACTTTCAGAGTATTTCTATTGGTCACTCAAGCAGATCCTTCACCACTTCGCATCACCTGTCCTAAACATTTGCAAAACTGTCTGCACAGCTACCCTGCAAACTGAAAAACAGAACTGGTCAAAAATAATAAAGATATTATTTTTAACCCAAATCAGTCTCTATGAGCTCTACTGGGTTATCAATGGGCTGTAGCACAACTGGGGAGATTTACACAGCCTAAACCACTGAATTTGTCACATCCAAAATTTCTGAAAATACATCACAGCAGTACAGGAGTAAAGAGACAATACACAAGGGATGAACAAGCAGTATTTCAGAGTCAACAGACCATTAACACCAGGACAAATGCATACTGCAACATGAGGCCCAAAAAATGTCTGGAAAGTAGCAATGTCAGTAGGCCTGCAGTAAAAGAGACTTTGAAGCAAGCACTTACACTCTATGGATAAATCATATCATGTATATCTCAGGAAAGGTTATTAAATGAAAAAGAAAACTATTAAAAAGTTTTCTATGGCCCTCAAAGGAGAGCCATAGAGAATGGCTCACATGCCCACACTCAGGCTGACACAAGATAATTGTCATCTCCATATTCCATCCTTGAAAACCACAATCCCTTAGTCATCCTTGGAAATAACACCCACCACTGAGGAGCAGAGGGGAATAAAAAAACCCAAAACCATAAAATAATGACTCTTGAACTTACCTGCTGTAGAGGGCGGAGTGGGGGATGATGGAGATGTTAAAGGGGAACTTGCCCCAGAGCCTGCTAAATAAAACAACAATCTAGTAACTACAGCTGTGACATGGCAGCTCAACAGTCAGACAAGACAGGTTGTTGGAAATAGGCCAACTTTATCGATTGAAGATCCAGTCCTGCTTCCATTGAAATCTTGGGAAAGATTCCCATTCATAGGAACAGTGTCACTTGGACCCAATCTGAACAGAGCAGCTTTATGGTACAGAGCATCAGAAGATCTCCAAACACATAGGAAGTGCATTCAACAGTATTCCTCAATGGGAAACACTTCTTTTCTGCTGCTTAGGCTGTTTGATTTCAGCATCCAAATTTTGTTCCCCTCAAAAGTTGTGCCACTGCATGGATGGCACCCATCTCTCCTAAGAGATGATGTTCAGTCAGTTGCTGTACTCCACAAGTTACTCTGATATCTAACTACTCCACAACAAGCTGCTTTTGGACACATTTTAGCCAAGCAAGTCAGCTCTTTTATCTGTTCCATAGTACCAACCATACCTTCTAACTAAATAAAGACCTGTCAAAGGCTCGGTTGTTTTGGAATTTGGCACTGAAGCAGCAATTAAACAGATAATTCTCTCATTCATCCTAACACCTTACTATGTAATACAGATCACCATAGTCTCCCTGAAGACTCCATTCTTAAATAGCCCATATAATGAATATTGTTATTCAACTCAAATATAAAACAGAATAAAGAGACTGATTGGTTTGGTTTGGGTTCTTTTTTGAAGAATAGAGTACAGACGAGAGGAAACATTAAATTAAGCAGCTAAAAACCTAACTGACAATATTTTTAAGCCCTCAATTTATCTATTGCTAAATACCCAAAGCAGTGGTTATCAGGCTTTGGTAGTCCAATATTAGTATGTAAACTGATGGTAATCCTGGATCTTTTCGGACAGAAAATGACAGTAACAACAAAAGAAATGACACAGATGTGTAGAAGCAAACTTTTCTCTCTGTAGTTACCTGAGTTATTTGAGTTGCTGTATTTTGCTGAGTGCTCTTCCCCACTTTCATAGGCAGAACGCTTTGACTTCTTTGAAAGGAAGCAGAGAAAACAGAAGATGGGAATGAATAATCACTTTCTGTTATAAGGATTGAGCTGACAAACAGATTTCTAACAGCCATCTGCTGTATCACACAAAGTTTATCAGTAGTGCAGACAAACACAGGACAGAACAGAGCCACGTACCTGTGGCTAAACCTATCCATGCTAAACATGCAAAAAATATACACATATTTTTCTGTGTGAGAAACCCATTTAAAGATTTCTTACTTTTCGTGCTAAGATCTTCCTTTTCTTTTTTTCTTCTTCAGAGCCATGATGAGATTGAGCTCTTGTCAGCCTTCTGTGCTGGTGAATCTTCAAAATGAAGGAAAAAATAGAAAAAGAACCATGTTAAGATCTTAAATGTTTTCAAACAACACATTTGGGGTATAAGAAAATATGCTGTAGTCAGTTTGTTTAGATTTATTTTTTCATTTTTTAGCTTTTATCTTTACTGTTGCTGGTAAAGGATAGAGGCTCATACTGCAGTTAAAATTGTCCTTTAACTTGGGAGCCACTGCCTGTGAAGCTGCATCACTTAAAACAGTGAAATGCCACACAGTCAACAGCTGTTCTACAAGTCCTCATACTGCATTTTTAGGAAAGCAAATCTGTTGATGAAAGTCTATATTACTCAAAATCAATTTTGAGTAAAAACTCATTTTCTGTACATAAAAATGATAAGAGGAAATGAAATATCTGTAGGAAATAAAGAAATGCAGACATTACCAATTTCTGTTCTTCTGTTAATCGCTTTTCTATGCATTCCTTGGAGATTTTCAACGCCTCTTTTAGCTTGGTAGGAATCTAATACAGAATGGGGAACAAAAACATAGCACAAAATGTGATAAAGGAAAACAAAACTTGACTGCTCACACCTCACCACTCATCTCATCACACTGCTCATCTAAAGCCCCAAGTTCTGGCACCATTCCTTTAGTGAATAGAAAATAAGACTCTAGATGCATGTTTTTCCACTCAGAAATAACAGCAGGGACAAAGAAACTCTAAAGGCTGGGACAGGTGACTATTTTGATACTCCAGTCACATCCCCAAACTGCCATGAGGCTGACAAGACACATGGCACGTGTTCCAGGAGAAGTGCCCTGGGGCAGCTCCCCAGTGGGACCAGATGTGGCTCCCAAAATGCCCCAGCACTGGGGTGGGCAGCAATGTGCTGATGGTCTCACGCAGCAAAATCAGCTTCACAAGGTGCTTCCTCTCACTGCAAGGGACCCACATTACTTGGCAGCCTCTGCTCAGATAGAGCATCATCATTAGCTACACAAATGGGCTCCAGGACAGCAACTGCACTTGAACACTCATGGGTCACATCATGGTCCCTTTCTAAGGATACAATTCAGCACAGGAATCCAAATACTGCTGGAAAGAATAATAAAGGCAAATAAAGCCAGTTCTCCTCTACCTTCTCTGTCAATTAATGTGTAGATACTCACAGCCTGGCACTTCCATAAACATCAGCAAATCAGTGTTCAACTTTACCTTAAACTGTGGTTTCTCAGAGTTTGTTAGCAGGACGTCACTGAATAATCTGTGAGTGGATAAAAACAGAGGAATATTATTTCCAAGAGATAGGGAAAACCACAGCAAAAATACTACTGGTACTGTTCATTTAAACCCCTCTTTCTTCCTTTCCTTTTCTGTCCTTATCCCTAGGCCACGGTTTAGTTTTTTCCACACGTTTTTATGTACTGCTTTTTATTTTCCAAGCACCGCTGTAATATTAGCAGCATCCAACACTCAGAATGTAGTCACTACTGATGGCAGAGAAAGCAAGTTTATCTGAGATATTTTGAAGGTTGCTACAACAGGTACAATTATCTAAGGCAGAGAAGAACAGCTTTTCCTTAAAAGCATATGGATTCTTTAATTATAAAAGATCTCCAGGGGTTTTATTTTAAATTTCACCTAAGCAAAATCATTGTTCTTGTTAGGAAAATTCTCTTAGCACTATTGTTTTAGTATTAACAAGAAACATGTGAAAGGTCAATGAGTGAACTTAACATTTGACAATATCTGCATTCTTGCCTGCATTCCGCAAAAAGGCAACTAAAGCAAATAATCTAATATTTCTGTTCTCCCCTCTATGGTGCCAGGAGCAATGCTTAATCCTTTTCCATCCAAAACAAAGACACTAGAGGGCAATGGTAGTCTGAAAATAAACTGGTTAGTCTATTTCAAAATACTTTGTCCTGGAGAACATACTAGAAAACTGTCCCAGAGAGATCTCAAACCCTGCTCCAAGATAAATATTTCTGAGATCTTTTGTTGCTGTTCACTATGGAAAATTATCATAGACTTACACTAGGAAAAACAAATTCAACTCTAGAATCAAGTTAATTAAGGAGAGTATTCCATGAAAAATTCAGAAATAAAGCAGACTTGAAAATACTTTCAAAAAGCCATGACAATTCATCCTTGTTTACAGGGCTTTCTGATCCTTTGATTACATGTTCTTATGAAAATAAGAGAAGTCATAATTTGTATGGCTATAATAAATAGATATTTAAATTACATTAATTACTTTAAATTACATTCATGCCATTGCACATCTAAATAGAACACTTTTGTGAGGAGTATTGGTATGAAGGAGATGTATAATATCTTAAATATCAGATGCAGCTGGGCAGCTGGGATTGTTTGTTCAATTTCTTTTAAGACTTGTATATTCCTGTATTCACAGAGTTTTCTTACAGTATTTTTCCCCTGTTTACAGTCTCCTCTCCACCTTCCACCTCCTTCAAAAGCAGAGGAAGGGAGGAGGAGAAGGAATTGAAGGATGCAGTGACTCCCAACCAGGAAATTTGAACCTGAGAGCATATTCTAAATGCACTGCAATCTGTGTGTTGTGAGATCAGACCCAGATTTAGGTATGGAAAATCTGTCATTTATTAGGTCCTGACTCTGGCACCTCACATAAGGAAAAATAAAAGAACTTCCCACCAGAACTGTGGTTCTGTGGCTCAGCACACTGGTGACATATCACAGCACAGGGACAGCAATTTCCCTGGAAATGCTGTGTCTCAACTACAGGCAGTTGTGATCTCCACTCACTCACATGCTGACAGTGCTCCCTTCCTGCATCCTGGCCTTTCCCCCCTGCCCCTCCCTGCCCTCACCCCTTCACTGCATCCTGGGAGGACAGCCTGTTAAGGAAATTTAGTCTGTCTATGCTTCAGAGAATCCCAAAGCCAACCGTGCAAGAAAACAAACAGAACTTCCAGGTAGCATTTCATACTCAGAGCAAGTCTAAATGTCACTGCTGAGCAAAGCAAGAGATCTATTTCACCAGTCATAAGTAAACTGATAGCAAAATCTACCGAAGTAGATCTGAAGGAGACATGCAAAAAGACTTATTCTAAATCTTTTAAATCAATCTGTACATGATCTTAGGCATACTTGCATTACTTTAATAGCTGGATTAATTTAAATCATGCTAACTAAAGTGCATTCATAACAGCTCCAACACACCAAGAGACAAAAAATGTTAAAAGTACATTCATCATGTTCACAAGGGATGGGTTCTACAAAGCCTATCAATTTTAAAGCTTCATTTGGGACACTTCCCTCGGAACAAGGAGCAAACCTTTCTAAAAAGAAACAAGAGCAAAAAGGCTCTTCCTCCTGAAATAATTAAAAACCTTGCTATGAGTATAAAACAAGTAGAACAGGACTTACGGCATCTGTAAGAGCCGTGAGACAGTTGGCATGCCATTCTTCATAGCTTCACAGGTCAGAATGGATTCCAACACTGACACTACCAAAGAAAGAATAAGAATGAACACATTTTTGCACGGCAGGACAGTAAATGATTTAGAATGAACGTCTGTGTGATGTTACCCTAAGTATTGCATCAACCAAGCAGTGATGAAGCTCTGTGGCATGTGTTTTTTATTATAGCATTACTATTACACACACAAACTTTTCAAGAATGTTAGACATAAGGCAAGGAATCCAGGCATCTCATTACTTACTAAACACTGCTTTATCACTCAGCTAAAAAAAAAAAAAAAGGTTTTACTTATACACTACATACATTTCATGAAGAACACATTTTCACTTTGACCGAATTATTCATTCTTTCTGGTCATAAGCTGCAAAGATCTCAGGCTGGTATTTCACAGCACTTCAGCTTGGGTAAAAGTTAAGAGTGCACCTAGGAAGCTGTGACTGAGATATTCTCCCTTGTATACTAACCAACAAACACTGAGGGTGCAGGGGGGAAGCTCTCTACTGGAATCGTGTCTGGGGGTCTTCCGTATGTCATTTCATACAGTAAGTGTCCAAAGCAATGTACATCAACACCTTCTAAAGTCTGTGGAGGAACAAAAAAAAATACAGCCACAACTCATTAGTTTTCTACAACTGGTTAACCCATTGCAGAAAAGTAGTGATTTTGCACATGAAGATAGAAAAGAGGAACCACTAAGACAGTTCTTAACCACAACCACTTCCCTGCATAACTCTTGCTCAAATGAAATCTTCATGCCTCAAGCTAAAGCAGACACCACTGTCTTCCTGTATGTGATGATAAAAATGTGATAGCAGCATAGTCAAGTTCTGTAAAAATGTGTGAAGTTGTAAGGTCTTTTCCTACAGCAGTTTAGAAAGCCACACATTGACAGAAATCCCAACCAAGCCCATTTTCTGAGCTAAGTCAAACAGCAAAGAATGAGGTTCATAATAGGACCTGCTGCCACTTTACAGGGAGGCAGATAAAAAGACAGAAAAAATGCATATCAAACAAACCTCAGAGAGCCTCCCTTGCTCTTCCTTAGGTTTGTGCAAGCTGTACATACATTCTAAGCTCCCACACAGCATATTTCCAAGATTTCTGAATTGCATTTAAACAGAAAGGGCTCCTCTGACTGGAAGATGCTCAGAGCTTTGATGGCACTAACAGATTTGGGCTAACCATGAACTTTTGATCGTTTCTTTGACAACACAGCAGAACTTGTTTAGCAAGGTCAGCAAGCAGCTATCTCGTGATGCTGTATGGAATTTATTACAATGAGAGCCTAAAGGCAGGGCAAGATGCTGCTGGATTGCTGCAACAGGGCAAATTTGTTTTCATACTTTTGCAGGAAGATAATATTTTGCTTTGCAAGCCTGCAGTTAACAGACACCCTTCAAACAAATAAAAACCAGCTTTGAATAGCTAGACATCTCACCAATTTTCACAGTATTCACCAAAGACAAGGCTGATTAATATTCCCACCTAAGCACAAGTAATAAGCTGTGATCACTGGACAGACATACAAGTGAAAAAGTGTGGTAGACAATAAGCACATTCCTATGAAATATAAGACTAGGGTGGAAAGAGATCTTAAAACAACTGTACTTTACCTCTATTTGTGCCAGCATTGTTATCACAAAAATACTCACCTACATTCCCCTTTTACCTGCTTACCTTTGGCCTCAGCCTCACTCCAGTGTGCTGCAACAAAACTGCTGTGCAGCCAAACAGTGATTTGGAGGAAGCAGAAAAGGAATTTGATGGAGAAAAGATCAAATTAAAAACAGGGGCTTGAGAGAGGTTTTTTTCATTCTAGTCAGTTCTCCACAGAGGTTCAGGATAAAGAGATGCATAAGACTCAGTTGAAGTAATTGTCTGAATCTTACATTAATTTTCCGAAACTGTGAAAAGTACGATCGATAAAATGATGGAAGTCCCAACAAGGAATTTTCTAGATCCAGTAACTTGCAGGTATCCCCATCCAACATCACATTGGCAGAGTGAAGATGGCCGTAAGGAAATCCCTTCTCATGCAAGAATTTTAATACCTGAAAAAAATCCAATGCAGAAGCACTGTCACAAGATGCTCTGATGATCTCAAGATCATAAGATCATCAGTTTAAATGCTCCAATACTGCAGCAGATACATAATAAATGAGGCCCCCATTTGGAATGCTTGCTCAACTTGATCTTCTACATCATCTTTGCCTGACTATTTGTTCCCATTTCACTGGTAACACTTTTCACAAAACAAACATTTGATGCTGATCCTCAAAGCAGCAACCTCCCAAAAGAGATCTGGAAACCAAAATTCACAATACTACTGAATATAATAGTTTGAATTAAAAAAATTTTAAAAACACATGAATGACCATGTATTTATGGCACATGTTCTGTTGTCTATTAATTACTTCTTTTCCTTTTTACACAAGGAAAAAACTACAATATCACCTCTCTCCCACTTAAACTCCACATGCACCAATTGCTTTTTTTTTTTTGGTCATAAATGGTCTCACACACACATATCTAAATTCAACTCTCAGCAGCTAATCTCAATTCACATTTACCTTTGAAGTCTGCTGCTGAAATAAAGCTTCTGTGCTCAAAAGTTTGTCTACTTTTCTAGCTAAACCAGTTGGCCTCAAAAAAAAAAATCATAAAGGCAGGTAAATAAAGGAAAGAGAAAAGTACCTCTAATATTTGCCTTCCATATGTTTTTATTTGCTGAAGCTCAAGACCTTGAATTTTTTTAGGATTGCAATACTTCTTCAGGAATGGGTCTTTTGGCTTTGCCTTTAAAAAAAATACACATATCAAATATCATGCTGAGAAAAGTCAGTATTTGTCTTAGTTTGCTCAGCAATAGATGGCAAACACTTTTATAAAAGACATATTATGGTCATTCCATATCCATGTGGGCGGTAGACATTACCTTATAAATAAGGTCCTTTAGTGTCCCTTTTTCACTGAATGGTCTAATAACCAGTGCTGAAGATTCATTGGCAGTGGCAAAAGTGATTTTGTAAATATAGGGATGCTATCAAAAGAAGAAAAACCGTAGGCAAATTTTAGATGACTGGTTCTGTAATTCATTTGTGTTCAATTCACAAGTAAGAAAGGATCTGCCTGAATTGTATATTTAAAGCAATAAATTGGATTCTGCCAATGACATTGAATAACCCATGCAAATAAAACTTCACTAAGACATTATTCAATTTGCACATAAATTAAAAAAAGAAAATCCACTATCTTTTTTTTAACAAAACAGACTGGCAGTTTAGACAAATGAAAAATACTGCACTTATTCATGAGCAGCTTTACTGCATGTTTAAGTCATGATAAGCTAGTAAATTCATTCCCAGTTTTATACAACTATGGCACATAAGGAAATTCAGCATTAATAGCTGTCATAACAGTTTTATGTCTTCAGAAATTATTATAACAACTTTGCAAAACCAAATGAGAGAGCAGAGTTGGAAATAAATTACAGACACAACACAAACACCAACTGAAATTGCTAGTCAGGAGAAGACCCCTTGTTCATGTCTTATTTTAATACAAGTTTCAGTCTGGCTGGAGTGTTGAGCAGCCTGGGTTTCAGCCTCTCCTGTTATGGGCAACTGCTGAGCTCCAGAACTGCACAGAGATTTACCATTTTAAATAGTATCCTTTTCAGCCAGTCTCTCCCACACTTAACATCCTCAACTCCTTTTGGAGTCAAATGCCAGTTTTTCAGGCAGAGATGCCTACTGGATTTATAGTATGGCATTGCACAGGAGCTTAAATTGTACAGCTTCCATTGTACCTCTACTTAGATACTCTTTTTAAGTTCAAAGAACTGAAAAAACATAACAGTCTTTCCACTGCCTCATCCACTGCTGCCTGAGAATATCCCCAGCTCATGGGCTAGCAATTACACCTAGGTAGCACTATCCTAACAGCCTGAAAGTGTTGAGGAGCTGAAATAAAAGCTCATGACCTCACAGTACCGCACAAGAAGAAAAAAAATTAAATTAACCACAACACTGAATCTCCTGTAGTAATCCTGCAGGATTGTTATTTGTGCTGAGAACATGTTGCTTCACATTATATGGGAAATGTAATTAAAAGGTTTGCAAACCTTTAAATGAAAGCAACTCTAAAATTACAAACTGTCTACTAGGCTACATGTGGTTTTGCAAGATGAATCCTTGACATGCACTTCTCTGCACAATTTAAAAGTCTTCAAGTATTACTCACAGAACAGGAAGAAAGAAGTTTCACAGCATACTGTAAGTCTTTGTCAGACAAGTACTTATCAGGGCCAAGATCAGCCTGGAAATAAATAGGAAAAGAATGGCATCATAAAAGATTTTGTATTCTATAAAGAAAATGTGATCTATATTCTACTCTGGCAAATGAAGACAGATGTTTGAAGGTATATTTTGAAGAGCAAGCAAGGAAATTATACATACAGAATGAAACCTGAAGAGGCTGAACAAGGCCATGGTTTCACAAACAAAATGTGTGACCATAAACATTACTGCCTGTTTCCTCCCCCAGATCTGACATTCATTACTACCACTGAATGAACTCTGCCAATTCCAAACTGAGGGACTGTGTGCATTGTGAACTGATAAGGAACCTTCTTCCTCTGCACCAAGAAAAACTCCCCTCCTATTGCAGGCTTTAGTGATCTCTGCTCTCCAGTGAAGTCTCACAAACAGCACTGCTCATACAATTAAGGCAGCAGCACATTTTAGCGCAGGAGCAAAAGCAAGTGTTGTCAAAGGACCAGTTCATTTCTCTCTTGCCTAATAGTTTGTCAGTACAACTAAAGATCTGAATAAGAAATCTCACCACTTTAGAAAGAATCATCTTATTATTTTCAGTGAGCAAATTTACAACAGCCACATCATTACAACTAAAGAATCCTGAGGTGCAGGATTGGGAACAAATGGCCATGCACAGAAACTTGCAAACTGGATTTGCCACCAGAGGAAGGAAACACAAGAAGTTCCCACACCACACATCCACCTAAGGGCTTTCAAGGCTCTCCCAAAGCCTGAGCTCTTCAGCCAGCTCTCTGACACTCTCACATGGTAGTCAAAATAAAATCTTGAGTGAAATTGAGAAAGACTTGAGTATGAGATGAAGACATATATACCCAGCTTAACACTAGCCGTTCCTTTGGTTGATTCTTTATCTTCATTAAGAAATATTTCTTACGTATTCGCCAACCTATAAAAAAAAAAAGTCATCAGCAGCTTTAATTAAACACAACAGGACAAGGTCTGTAAGTAAAGACTTAAGATTGTAATCTTAGGACAACTCATACACTTGGGAAAAAAATCAGACAAGCTTTCATGCACACATGCTCTTCTTACCTATATCTTTTAATGGTTCTACCACTTCCCACTTTGGCTCTGATCGGAAGAACATTGAAACGTGCTGTAAGGCAATTTCTGGAAAGAAAAATGAGAAGAAGGGAGAAAGAAAGTAGAAAAGAAATTAAAATGTTTTAAAGAGACTATATCATGTAATTATCCACATATTAGGTAAGGTTCAATGCCAGAAGGAAGCCTGCAGGAATTCAGACTAAAAGTCAGCAAAATCACTTCAAAAGGAAATCAGATAAAAACACAGTTAGAGGGCATTTGCATTTTTAACTTGATAACTCAAATCCAGAGAGAAAACAGAGAAAAGCATTGCTTGGAAAACTTAGCTTAACAGTCTGCTTTCTATCTCTACTAGATCTACATTTCCGAGTCTAAATCCAATGCTCACAGCTCAGATTTCCCACAATAGGAGTACACAACACTAGATCATGAAATGTTTCTGCTATACCTGTAAAAGTACTCACTTTTATCTCTTTAATGTGCATCTATATTGCCATTACTACATGTAAATTATGGAAACTAAACAGTTCTGTTTCACCATGTGTTATTCTGCCCTTTTCTGTGCAGACGAAGGTATTTGGCCAGCTATCATGAACCTACATACATTTGGGGGGCTGGAGGGAGGACACCTGTCTTGTTAGTGAATTCTCCCACAGCTGGGAACACAACTGGTTTATTCATGAAGTGACCCAAGGGGAAATCTCAACGAGAAGTGGTGACAGCAGGGGGAGAAAGGGAATCATGCTAACAAGGAATTTTCTCTAACATGGCTTATCTTGGCATAGAAAAACAGCAAGAAGGTAAGGATGTGTTGATCTCTCCCTCTATACTGTATATACACTGTATCTTCTCTCTATATAAATACGCTAGAAAAAAAAGTGCAAGAAATATCATCTCACTGCTCCAGTGTTTAAAAAAATCACAAACTGATGGTCTCTAAAGACCACAGGCAATGATGTCTGTGCTACCAAGTTCCCAGCAACTGGCAGGAAACACAGTCTTGATGAAAGTTCTCAGAACTAACACAGAAGTCACAGTGTCTCCAAGAGGATTTAAATTGCTTGCTCAGCATTAGCCAGACAAACTGCATCCATAAAGAGTTACTAAGAATTTACAACTCCTGCACAGCTTATCATAAACATCCGGTAAATGTTCTTTGCACTTTGAAGCTGAAGACACCAGAATGTTACATAAAGGGAGAGAAAAAAGACAAGTTAAAAGGAAGTAGTGAGTTCCTGCTTCAGGAGACTCTGCTTTTATGAAAACAAGCTTTGCATTTTGCAAAGAGTTGGTTTGCCCGTGAACTAAATCTGTGGAGTGGGTTTGATCACTAAGAGGAAGTTTTTTTCAGTCTGAAAGACAAATATTTAATGGTTTCCAATAGCTGAAGTAATACAAATTCAAAGAAGAAAAATTTAGTAGAGAAGAAACTGATCACTGGGCTACCATTGTAAAGGGATACAGTGACTGTCCAGTATTTGTGGGAAGAAGGTGTCTAACTTATTCAAGCCTTGTAAAAGTACTAAACCTAGCTCAAACAATTATTTCTGGAAGTCTCACATCCCAAAGCAACAGTAGGAGCTGGACAAGATGACCACAACTGTTCCTGTTGAAAGATTCAGTGTTGAGAAGACTGGCTGTTTTAGCAGAACATGGAGTGGACAAACTTAACTCCACCTTACACTCTGACAGACAAATGACTTCCCAACAGCAACCCTCTCCATTTATCACCAACTCTCCCTCCCCCAAGTTCTGCTTATCTTGACCCTCTGTGAAATAATTCAAATATTTAGATTTGACAATCTCAGCCTGATCCACGTACAGAGCTGGAGAAGCCTTATCATAAATAATCACATGCACAATATCACAATTTTGAAGGTTGTTCCCCACATGTTTTAGTGCAGATCCTTGCCAGCATTCATGGAAGATACACACACATCCTAAAGTCAAACTGTAATGCAGTTTTGTACTTCCTACTTACCAGTGTAGTTTACAGAATAGCTGTTTGGGTCCAAGAATTTCTTTACCAGTTCACAGTTAGACAGTATGTGATGGGTGGTAATTACATCGAGATAGGCCTGGAGTCCCTTCTGTCTTTCAGCGATGAATTCACGCTCCATATTTCCAATCAATTTTTTTGGAGGAAGAGGTAGACTTAGAGTTGAGATCTTAAAAAGAGAGGAAAAATTACTAGCCTTGCTCTCAAAATGCCTCAGGGATATAAACTGGCAACTCAGAAAGTAAAAGACTCACAGCAGCAAGCTAACTACTCGATAACTTGTGTATATACAAGCTTTTATATTTTTCCTAAGTACTGTTATCAGAGTCAGATGATAGCTCACATCCCACTGTGAAGAGATTAGTAAACGGAACAACACTGAAAATACAAGGAGACAAATTTTTGCTAGTGACTCATACATTTAAGATTACTACACAAAATTTTCAGATACTAAATGGCTACAATTTTCAGCCAGACCCTTCCCATGACATACCTCTGCCACAGTACAAAAACTATTCACACCTTACCATTTTCTCTGGATGAGATTTATGCTTTCTCATTTCATGAAGTGCAGATTAATAACTTTTCTTTGCCTCTATGACTTTGTAGGTAATTTAAAGCCCTTTCTGTCAGTACTTTAAATCTGTAATTTCAAATGTGGTGCATGTTTTCCATTTTCTCTTCAGAATTTGCTACTGTACATTTTTTTTAAATTCTATACATTTTTCGACCCAGAAATAGCTGCAATCTACCAGTGGACATAGAGTAGTTGTTTTATGCTGACACTAGTGATCCAAAACTTCAGAAAAAAAATCAGAGAAATCCTTCAAAATAGGATGATGAAAAAACGTACAGAAATTCAAAGCCTTATGTAAGTCAGATCAAAGAGATCATCCTCTGTGTTTATATTCAATTACATCATGTGAATTGCCAGAATACATTTTTCATGTTGTTAACACATTGTTGTCTTTGCAGATCAAAGCACCTGCCTTGGGTAAGTTGAATCTCCACAGGAGTTATCTTTAAGAACTGTGTGTTGCAGGAATCAATTACACCAGATGCAATAACCTCATTTCTAAAGCAAATAGTTCACCAGGGAGAAGACAGGGACTTTTGGTGTTTGAACAACTTTCATTTTAACTAGTGGAAAGGGTAAAGGATTAGTTTGACAAACTGGAACAGAAGAAGCATTCCCTTTCCTTTTTACCTCATACATTTGAACACAGGAGTTGTTCCCTACTAAGTTTAGCACTTCTACTTCACCGTTTTCTGACTGCAGATTATGGACTGAAAAAGAACTACAACTATGTCTGGATTACAGAAGATGTTTATAAAACTCATCCTATTCACTGAGAATTTTTAATGCTCTTTTACACACAAGTGAAAAAAACATCCAGGAATAAACCCAAAAGCAACCATATACCACTCACAGTCAGTAATTCACCAAATTAGTTTTAACACCATAGGCAAATCGAATTCTCCTTTGTCAGACCACTCCAATTCAAAACCAAGTTTCTAAACAAAAACTAAATCCTTTTCTGGTACTACTCACTTAAAAAGCATGTCAAATGATAATCACCTTTACCTTCTTGACCTGACAGCTAGCTACCATCAGAGCGACACTGACTCTAGTTCAGATATTTTCAAACCACTATTATTTGTTTTAAAACTTAGACATCTGCTGTTTTTCAGCAGAAAGTAACATTCAGGCCCAGGTTTTTGTAGCAATCTGACAAAACACACAGCACAGCGAGATCGCTGTCTGTCCTAGAGGGACACCTCACTGAGGTCCTGACCTTGCCAAGACCTCACATGCTTTCAAACACCAGTAATATTTCTCTGTGGCCCCAGCTCACCACTGGAGCCAGGATGGGCTTCATCACGGAAGAACCTGGGAATTAACATTCTTATCTTCAAACCACAGCCTGCTCAGGAATGTCTGTTCAAAAGCTGCAATAAAATGCTTCACAAAAGCCAGATATCTTGCTGTGAATTCCAGTGCTTCCAGTACTTCACTTAACAAAACAGAATAGCAGTCAATGATCTCTGTCAAATAGGGAAAGAGGAAGAAATGCAGGACAGACTGGAAGGAGCTTTTCAATCCAGTACAGCTGAGAGTTCAGGGAATCTGGCTTGAAACTTTCTGATACAAATCAGGGTCACAGGTATGCATTCCCAAGCCTAGACAGTTTGGAAATTCTTGATCCTTAGTATTATTATATAGGTAGCACCAGATTAACAGCAGAAAATTTGCATTCCAACTCAACTGCAGCTGTGTTCAAACACAAACACCAAAATCTACAAAGAGGTCAAGTATGCCATGAGAACTTGAAGAACTTGGGGCTTTACATCCAAAAGAAGCTCCAGCAGTTTTTCCAGCTGCATTTTAGTTTTGAAGGAAGAAGATTGGAGTTTGGTATCTTCCTATTGGTCCTTGTTTTATACTGTTTTTTGAAGGGTTGCTTTGTGTGGAGTTTGTTTGTTTACTTCTATTTCAATATACACAAGATGAGAGTTTAAAGAGTTTAAAAACAAGTCATGGGACCTGAATACTGTGATAGAATATTGTTGCTTAGAGTTCTGGATGGAAAGAACTGAGGAGCACTGCACTGTCTTAATGACTGTGAAAACTTCAGCTCCAGCATCACAAAGAGCAATTTATAAAAAATCCAAAACAGTGGGAGAAAAAAGCAATTTTACCATGATTTTCACCAGTTACTGTCTGCCCTGGCATTTGGAACTAGGCTGGAGAAGCAGTAGTGTTTGTCAAAAGCAGAGTTGTGCATCTCTCATAAACGCTTAAAACTCTATTCCTGTCCTTCTGCTGGGCACATAATGAAGAATAACACCTTTTAGGGTGGTTCTCTGTTTGAGTCAGAAAAAGCTTCTCCAACTGAGACACAACTTTGCCTTTCCAGACTGTGGGAAGCAGACTCAGGAGTTTGAAAATCAAGGTGTAAGCAGTAGTTTTCATTGAAGGAGTCAAGTGCTAAAGATCACGGCCTGCTAATTTAGCCACGTTCTCATATCCTCCCATCCAAGTTAGACGTATGTTCTGATCATTGTTTGATGTTTTCCAGTCATCCAAGAAGCTGATGTTTTCGTCCTAGATCTTGGTCTCCCTCTTGTTTCAAATTCCCCCTTATCCCACTCTGCAAGTTGCTGTCAGATAATTTCCTGAACCCTCCCCTTTTATCGTTCTCCTCTGTCTCAGATAAAAAGGCTTTTTCTTTATCATACATAACCTATTTACCTTCACTTTCTAGACCTTCCAACTAGGCCTAACTAGTACCTGTCATTTCTGAATTTTAAGATTTAAAGGCCCATTGCTTTCTCTACTAAAGGTGCCCCATTTGAAATGTAAATGAGAAGGCATAAAGCTTTTTCATGCCTTAATACATCCTATTCCCCAGGGTTAAGAGGAGCTTGTTATAGGTGGCTGCAAAAAGTGAACTCTTTCTTCTTTTCAAAACTTTCTCAAAATTCTTTCTCTGTGATCTTTATCAAAACTTGACTGTGGTTAAGACCACAATGACCCCTAGGTACTCTGATGACTAGTACCATCTCATCTCCGTGTTCCCCTGGGTGTTTATCTAATTTTAAATCTTGGATGTCTCTGGAGCAGGAGACATCTCAGTATTGCATTTATTCAGCACATCACAGACAAGGTTTCTAGGTCATGATAAAAGTTCCTACGTGCTACTGCACATTCAACAGAATAATTCAACAAGGCAACCAAGTTGCATCTGTTGAATTATGACTAATTTGTCCTCCCATCCACCTTCAGCAAAGGAATTGGTTACAGCTCACAATTCAATACTCTTACAGGGCTTTGCTCACCAAGGATCATCAAGCAGACAGTTGATTAAAATGGGGAGGTAAAGAGGAATTGGAAACAGCATTAAACTCTTGAATTCATGCAACATTTAACAGGGGAAAAAATTTCAACCTCACAAAAATCTACCCTCAAACTGCACCATTCATTTTTATCTTGTTTGCCTAGTACCATGGAAGTACCAAGTAACGAGTTTCAACCCTGTAGATGCTCATCAGTCCTGCTTTCCCCATTTTCCAAACACACTCACATACACCCTGCTTTTTCCCACACAAACTAAAAAGAAATAATTGTCCTAAAAAGCAGAAGAAAACACACAGTGAGTCCAGTGTTTGACCAAGGAACACTCCTCAGTGACACAGAAAACCATCACATGAGAAGCAGCATCTGGTAGTGCTTTTAGACGAATATAAATAATGGGACACATAGCACTTCAATGCTGAATTTATAAGGTTGGTATGTGCCTTGGCTTTCTCCAAATCAAAGAAGGAACAAATAAAAACACATAAAACCGGAACAAGTCACAGTACTGAAGAGAAAGATTCAGTATCTGCCAATTTCCTCCATTTCTATATAAATTGATCCTGTTGATGCTAAAATTCAATTTTGTAAGGGAAAATGTAGGAATGAAAAAGTACACATTCAAGCTATATTTGAAGTCACAGTTTCTCTTTACAGCTATGTGAATTTTTATTTTTTCTTCACTGCAATATATAAAAATATCACAAGCCATTTTAAATATACCCTTCTAATGACACTTTATATTTATATATAAAGGGTGAAAGTTACCTGCAAGCTGTTATTAAGTAAGTCAAAGTCACTGTATCGCCTCACAATCTGCAAAAAAAAAAGACAAAGTTCAGGAAACAAATTACTTTTTCCATTAGCATTTTACTCCTCAAAATCACATCAGAGAAAAGTAATTCCCATTTATAATCATCTTCTTCTTTTAACAATTCTTGTACAAAGGCATAACTGCTGGATTCATGTCACATTGCCAGAAAGCAAAGCAGTTTTTAATCACATCTCAATCAGACAGAAAATGCATTTCTAAACATTATCTTAAAACAGTTTTAAAAATATTTGTGAGCAAAGTTGTCTGCAAACAAGACATTTTTGCCATATTAGATGCGACAACTTTTCATAGTCATCTTCATTACTACTTCTTGGTTTTGTTGCTCATCAAGGTTGTATTTTTAGCCCTAAGGAAAGCAAAATAGCATTTGAGGTTTTAAAGTGATGGTTGTACCAACACATAGTACTAACACATGAGAGGCATTTTTCCTGGAATATTCAGAATAGTAGCAGACAACACGCCTTCTGTAGCTGGCAGCAATACTGGTTTTGTGTTAGTTTTTGACCAAAAGTATTCAAGCACTTCATGTTCTCAATTCCAAATGAACATTTCTCTTGCCAACTCAAATCTGAAAAGCTAGGAAGAGACAATTTTCAAACTCTTCCTAAAAAGGCATCCTGGTTACATGAGCCACAGCTTAAGAAATTACCTGCCAACTGTTTTCTGCTGAAACTCCTCTCTGAACACGGATTATGTATTCCTAATAAAAGGAAAAAAATATTAGAAATGAGAACGAATAAGTTGAAGAAAGTTATTAAGTACTTCTCCAAATATGACCACTAACACCGAGAAACAGAAAATTCAGATCCTGCACCTAGGGGAAGGTCCAAGATTGGTTTGCTCACACCCATCTCTAGCAATTGTCTCACTCTGTTTCCCAGTGTGGAAGACAAGGAGAGGTCCAGGAACTTGCACTTGAACAGTTTAATTTAGTTACAGAGAAAGACAATAAAAGCATACTCAGCACACATCTCTACCAACAACAAGAAACCTCTCCTTACCTCACCTCCAATATCCAACAAGTACCCCCAGGAACTACTGCCACCACCATAACAGAGCAACATGCCAGTAAATAACCACAGAAGCCCAACCTCCAATTATTTTCGTACTGGAAAGGTTACCACAAAAGCTGTGGAATGTGCTTGGGTAACTAGAACATCTCAGTTTCTCATGATGGTAACTCTTCATTTATAATACAGGCTTAATGTTAAATATTTATATATTAACTATGCAGATACATCTAAATCTCAGTAAGGAACTTCTGAATTTTAAGAATTAATAATTCTTCCACCACAATTACATTCATAAATCACAATTTTTTTCAGTCTCTTTATTTCAAGCTCCACTGTACCTTTGTAGATCAATGCCTGGTCATAAATACAGCAATATCATTACTGGAGATTTATTCAATTATCTCAAATATAGATATGAAGTATTTTATACACCCAATCAGGTATACTTCAAGGCAGCCAGGACTTTGGTAAACAAAGTCATGTTCAGTTTGAAAACAGCTCTAAAAACACTTTTGACATTTCAAATATCATAAACAAGGCAAGTCCTTTTCCTAGAAATCCTATATTCTCCATTTTAGATATTGTTTCATTAGTAAGGAAATAAAATTATTTTGGGCTGACTGTAGTAATTGATACTTCTTTGCCGTTTGCTTACACAGAGCTCTATAAATGCTGTTCTTTTTAAAGTCTTATTACAGAGATTATCCCACAGCCACATAATTTACATTGAAAAACAGGCTTGGCTGGGGTGGCAGGACCCTGCACTGGGGCTCAAAGTGCCACTAAACCCCCCAGGCTTCCCCAGGGAATGAGCACAATCACACCACGCACCTGGAGCTACACATTCAAAGGGAGAATGAAAAATTCTGAGCCAAACACAAATTCACACCAGGGCTCACAGCATTCCCAAGCTGGAACACGCAAAAAGCTCCCTGCACTTGTGCCAAGCGACGCACGAGGACCCACCAGCCCCTGCCTGCAGCGCAGCAGCACATGATGCACCGCTGTCAGCCAGCTCAGATGACTTCATTCACCCCGGGACAAACTTTAAAACATGTTTTATGTAAAGTGCTGAATAATTTTTCCATTTCAAATGCTATTTCGCTGAATTGCTCACATCAACAGGAGTCTTACACAAAAATATTTCCAGATATTAAAATTTATGCTGCGTTCCAAATTATTGTGAACAAACAATAAGGAAATAACAACAAATAAACAAAGGTATTTCCTGCACCTTGTGTTTAATGCCAAATTTGTCCATTCCATAACAATAACTCTATCTGACATGCCTACCAACTAGATAATTCAATTAACTGAGCGCTTGATTCATGAAGAATTATAAACTCAGGTTCACAGTTAAGAATCCCCTTCATGCACTTTTAAGTATCTTCTTTCAGGCACTGTGAAGTGTCTTCTGGTTTTGGAATTTGCCTTCCAAACCCCACAAAATAATTCTCCTCTTTAAAATGAAATTAAATTAAAAACTGTTACACTGAAAAACATAAATGTACCATTGGAGCAAACAAACAAAGTGCGGCACATCAGAGAATCCCTCCACAGAATTAAATTCTCATTTAACATCTACCAAGTAATTAGTGTAAATCAAGAATTATGACTCTTCCAGACAAGAGGCAAAGGCAACACTTACCAGTTGGTATTACCTTATGTGTTCAACCTCACCTAATCCAGATTTTATTTTCTCAAGTTTCCTTCCAAAGCCCAGTGCTGCTGAGTCAAAAATGCTATGCATTTTCTAAAATTCACTTAAAATATCCTCTATTGTCAAAGCTGTCAAATATCTGTAGCAAGTTTGAACCACCTAGCCTTGAGAAGAAACAAAACTAGTAAGCATGAAAATCAAAGTGATTTATCACATTTCTTGTCCTAGCAGCTTAGATGGAAGTGACAGAAATTCAAGATGTCACAAACCAAAACACGTAACTCTTATACTAGAATTAGAGTGTCTATTTTCAGAAAATCAGCCTTTCATGCTCACTTCATATTCTCTTCTCTCACCCATTTGAAATCATAATTATGGTATCTTCCTGCAAAACAAGAAGCCCAAATCCTCATAAATAGTAACATAAATCCACAGAGCTGATTGTAATTCAACCAGTGTAATTATGTTTGGAAACTGTATGACAGAAATCAATTAAAGGGACACCTGGAAACCCATATTCACCACTAAAGTGGCCTTTCCTGTTTTGTGAGCATTTCTGCATTTTGGGAAGTAGGAAGAGGCTACTTCACACACAGACAAAAAACTGCAACAACTGCTTATTCATCAAGTCTCAAAGGAACGTTGGCAGTTCCTCTGAAAAACCACGTCAGTGATGATTCACCACGTGCAGTCATTCATCTTTTCTAGGATTTTGAAAGAAGCAGAGTTACTGCTCAATCCCTTGTAGCATTTACTCTTCCTCCAGTGATTATCATTTTCTATTGTACCCCAAGAAAGCGCTCCCAGGCAGGCAGAACACAAACTCATTAGACAACCATCAAAGCATCTTCTTGCACACACCACTCTGGTCGACACAGCAGTCGGCTCTTCTGGAGAGCCCAGAGATAAACAACTCAGGGCTCAGAGCCCATTCTCACAGGAAGATTATATAAAAAAAGACCATATTTGGGCCACAACTAATTTTCCCTACATATACTTGAGCATTTTCCCATCCTGTTCTGCCTTGATGCCCTAAAACACTGACTGTAATGAATAACTGTCCAACCTGTAAATCTAATGAAAAAGCCTAAACGCTCTTCTGGGTTTTGGGGTATTTTTCCCCCAAAGTTGATAAGGAGATTGAAAGTCAACGAATAGCTGTAGTAGAAAAAACAGGATAAGAAATACAATCCCATTCCCAGTGTCTGTCATGGCTACACATAATCAGCAGACCATAGTATCCTGAGTTTTAGTGAGAAGTTGATACTTCCTATTGCCTCTGCGTGGCAACAAGCTTGTTGTGGGATTATAATTAGCACCACTGATATATGCTTCCCAGAGGACCAGAGAAGAGCTTTCAACTCTTCAAGCCTAAATGCACAAAAGCCTTTATTACTCTGCCAAATTCTGTTTTGGTTAGGGAAAAAAAATCTGAATTACAACAATCTTCTTCTGACACTGCCTGATAGTGGGAGTGAGACTGTGCCCATAGGAAACACATAAAAGCATAGGGAAAACAGAGAGGCACGGTCAGGATCATTTCTGTTTAGCTGCATCATCCAACCCAGGAAAACAGAATGGAAAAGGCTTCAGAAAGGGCTAGTAATTACCAGAGTTCACTCCTGCCAACAATTTTAGGAATCAACGACCAGGCTCGGTGAGGTCTAGGTTAGTTACATTCATGCAGAAACTCCCATGGCATCTTTCACTCCTACATGAATAACTCAGAATCTTTCCTATGACTCAGTTTACCAAATAACTTCAAAGGAGCCCTAACAGCTGCTGGTTGGCAAAGAAAGGTCTCAGCTTTCACAGGAGAGACAACAGA
The DNA here is from genome assembly GCF_025592945.1 of Manacus candei. NCBI lineage: Eukaryota > Metazoa > Chordata > Aves > Passeriformes > Pipridae > Manacus > Manacus candei. The sequence continues at coordinate 9,189,665 of NW_026138073.1, forward strand.
GAGACAACAGAGAGACAACCTCCCACTACTGATTTTGCCTGCGGGCAGCAAGGTCACTGCCAGCAGCTACACAGGAGACACGAGACAGGCCACACAACCATTCCCAACACAACCTCCATGGATCCCTCCAGACCCCCCACATAGGTAAGGTTTGTACATCTGCTCCTCTTCGTACCAGTACTGCCAACCAGCTCCTGACACAACCTTGATATTCCAGCAGCAGTTCAAAATACATTTTTAAAGATGCCAAGGAAAGCAGTTTTACCTATGGGATCATTTCCTGGCTGCTCCAATTAGTCAAAAAAGAGGAAACTGGTGCCAGGAGGAGGAGGTTTGGAGCAGGGAAAGCTGTATGACCCCAGTTGCACACTGTTATTTTCTAAAATCTTCTTGCTATCACTACAGAGTTCTGGATAGAGTTTCTGAAAAGGAGTATTCTCCAAAAATCCACATGGATCAGTGATGACCACATTGCATTTCTCCAGTCCTTTGCCAGTAACAGTTTCACAATCACTGAGTGGGATTACCATTATCCTGAATTTACCCATTTTCATGCAGAGCCAACATTTAGGTGTTTTTTTCCCCCAAATTCACCAAGATTAGCCCCTGGTATTCCAGCACTTATTAAAACACTAGCATCAGCAGCTCAGCACTGCTCAGCAAAATTTTGTTAACATTCCTATGTGCAAATCATATAGCAAAGTATGTTCAAATGTTTAACAACTGCTGTTTACCACCATTCCTAGTTTTTGAAACAGGAAGCAAACAGGAAAGAAGGCTTTTGTAGAGACAAAATAGGAAAGAACTAATGGTGAATTTAGAGATTCTTAAAATAAAATGTAGAGTGTCACCAATATTGGGAAATACATTCTGTTTTGCCAAGAAACTAGTCTCTAAATTTCCAGCTCAGGACAGTCAGCCTGTTTTTCCACTGATTTCTGCTGTATGTCTGTTTAATCCAACAGGCTTGAAAAGCCAACCATTATAAAGATCCAGGTCACCTTCAGGTCACATCAACTAAAAGTTTGGAAGGGCTTTATTCTATAAGCATTAAAGAGAGGAAAGCCTAATTAAGCATGAATACAATCCCTGCTTAAGTAGGCTGGATTGGAACAATTTCTAGTAAGAAGCTCTTTTAAATGTTTATTTAGAAAATCTCCCATGTGAAAAGTAGCAACAAGACCAGGAAAGCTGCTCAGCCTCAGAGACCTCTCTGTTACAGGGCACAGTATTTATTTGCTATTGCACAACCTGCCATTAAGCCCATCTGAGGCAGAAGCAGCAGCAGGCCGGTGTTTCGCATTTTAAACAATGCAGGTGTGTGTGTGTGTCCTGTTTGTACCATTCACACACTGTATCACTGCTCTAGTAATGAGTCAGCCATTCAGTAAGTGAAAGCTATGAAGTAGGACAACTGCAGGGAAAAAATAGGACACACATTTACATGTAATGAAACTTACTGAACAAGGAAACAACTGAAACATGAGAAATCACGGATTTTCAGTGCCCTGCATCACCATGGCCTTCACCAGAAAGGCAAAATACTGAGTATTTTTCAGGAAATACTCAGTAGCCAACAAAAATATTCTAATCAGGATTTACTAAAGTATGATATGGCAACTAATATTTTGACTGCAATCTTTGCAGGAGCTACAAATGCCATACTAATTTCCTGAGTTCAGTGGAGGAAACCATAAGGTTGGAATATCTAAAATTAGGTGTGATGAAAGAGCTACCTTTTGTGAGCTCAGGTTGGAGGGGAGGGGGGAGGTGGCCAAGGTTACTTACTAAGTCAGTGGAGGAACTGCATTTCTGTAACCTCAAACAAGTGAACTCTAATAGCTTCCTGTCTAAAGCCACGTCTAAAAGTAACTTCACGTTCGTTTTTGTTCAAAGTGAAGGCAACCTTGCAGAGATTGAATTCCTTATAAAGCAGATGCGCAAAGTCCTTTACAAGCTTTTAAACTAAATTCTACTCTTCTAGAAACATATGGCTCCATTTTTGTATTTGGAAAAATATAGGAAAGATATAAATGCTTTTTCAACGTTTTTCTAATCTAAAAGCTGTCAGTGTCAACATTCATCACTGCTCAAGGAAAACTAAAAACTCTGAAAGTATGTTATGAGAGGGATTTATTTCAGCTGTTCATTTCCAAATGCCTTTAAGACAACAATGTACTGCAGCAAAGCTGACTGTTTCACTACTTCAATTTCAAAACATGAAACACATGAAAAAGCAAAATCACTTCAGAAAAAAATTAAGGAATGTTCAGAAGTATATGTACAACTCAATAGTAGTTCTACTGCTGAAAAGTGCTCTAAGAGTTGTATGTGCACATGTGCAGTTCTTATTAAGGCATATGTCCAGATTATTGTGGAAGAAAATAGCATCCTATTTCAAGGCTTAGAAAGAAAGCCACTTCTAAATAGTGAACACACAGATGAAATACTGCAATATGAAGCAAGTTCAACAGCCAACATTTATTAAAGCTTTAGTGCTGAAATTGCCTCTGTTGTCAGAACACAACATTTGGCGTCAAGATGAGACACTTGCAAATGGCTTAATATATTGGATGTAATTCTGCTCCTATTGAAGTCAAGGAATGCAGTGGCTACAAAACAACTTCATTTTCTGCAAAACTGGTACACAGACCTGCCAAGGGACTGAGCCATGGCTATGGAAAGGTGCCCAACACAGTCCTGAAAGCTACAGTTTCTCTCTCTCTCTGATGCAGTGCTAGTGACTGAAGCATAAAGCAGGATACAAAATGAAGCTGACAGCGTTTGCTCGTGTAATTTCATATCTGTTATGTGGGTGCCACTAGAATGCACCTGTAATATGGGGGGGGGTTGCTTTTAAAATAAAAAGGACTCCATAAACACCGCACTGTAATTGTATGTAAGTTCACATTCCAACAAAACTCAGACTGCTTGTAACACACTTAACTGGGGAAACAACTTTTGCAAACATGAAAAAGCATAATTTTCGTCTTCAATTATCATTGGAAATAAATACGCAGAAAAAAACCCTCAGTGGACAATTTCTTTATTGAAACACAAAAACATGGAGATTATGTCCCAGCTCAGATGTACTGACTCCAGTAAGAACTTCTGAGCTCTTCTGACTTGAACAAAACATGCTGAGCTTGTGAGCATATCAGAGAATTTTGCAGCTGATTCCCTAACAATCTAAAAGCCCCATTTACTAGGGGTTGACCTACTCTTACTAAGCAAAAAGTGCAAACCCTCAAAAGTACATTTTCAATACTAGCTTTGTCCCTTCTTAGGTTTCTGGAGAATTCAGGAAAGCACGTAGTAGTTTCAGGTTGTGTTTTCAGTTTTGTTTTTTTCAGTTTCACCTTCAGCCCCAGGAAACAGAAACTGAGCCTCTGCCAATTACAGCCCCTGATTCAATGCTATGAAGTTTACACTCACCCAGTCTGTTGTATTAAATTTAAATTAACAAAAACTGCTTAGAACAATAGGCAAGCAAATTATTCACTTGACACAAGCTTTGGTCTTCTGTGTGATATTTCACCATGTCTACAGAGCTTTTCCTGAAATTCTTTACCTCTTCCTTATTTGGTTTTTCAGAAGACTGTCTATTTTCAGCATCCACAGAAGTTTTACATAATTATTAGTTCAGTTAGTTCATAATTATTAGTGCTGTGTTAAAGTTACACCTAACCTTGGCCTAAGCTGTCTTCAAATGAGTGCTTTTATAATGTATGACCTACAGGAAAAAAATACAAATGCAAGTTTAAAACAACTCTCACAACACTAAACAGCATTATAAAATCTTAATACAAACTGCTGACAAAAGAACAGAAAATTTATTTATGGTTGCCTTTGTATTTCAGCTTTAGAACAAGTCTACCATGTGCAAAGCTAGTTCTCCAAACAGTAGTTTGGAATTAAGGATTGTACAGATGTACATCTTTTGAAGATACTGCATTGAGGTGGGATGAGAAACAAACCTAAAAAGCATTCAGTTAATGACAACCTACTTTCTTCTAACTATAATTTAACAAAGTAAAATGCAGTCTTTAACACCCCACGAAAGCACTTCAGCCCTTATTTCTTAGAGGGGCTTCATTTACACACTTCTTCAGATACAAGGGTTTATTTGTGTGGTTTATTATAAACTAGGAAAGTTCAAATCAGGGACAGCATCACCCACCAATAAACAAACTATTCAGACACTAGGGACATAAGATGTAGCATCCAAAATGACAAAATAGTCGATTTACATCAAATAAGAAACCAAGCCTCTGTTAATGGCTTCCTGTATTTTGTTATCCCACACTGGCTCTATATAAACCATCTGTGCTACACACACTTCAAGCCATCTTTCAACTATCAACAGGGCTTCTGCAGTAAAACAAACAATTACTAATAGATGTATCTTAGAGACAGATTTTAAATCAAAAAGCACAGTGTTCCAGCACTGGTATTAATGAAAGATCAGAACAAATCAATAGAGAATTTTCCCTGAACATCCGTTAGTAACAGAATACAGAGATGAAAGACGGGGGGAGCAACATTTGCTATCACACTCCCTCACACAAGACAACACACACGGAGTCTGGATTGAAAAAGTACTCATTCTGAAAGAATTTTGTGACTTTTTCTTTTTTAACCAAAATCATGCAAGCCAAAGGAAAGAACACAAAAAGCTATTGTCATTTGCAGTAGCAAAATAGTATAATAAGGCATGTTGGAAACAAGTTACCAATGAAACTTAATCTGCTCTGCCAACTGGGGGGTAATTAGGAGTTACACAACTTCTCATAGGACTTGGCACATGCACCCCTCAGCTATTGAAACAGGTAAAAAGTATCACGCTTGCCAGGAAATTTAAGAAGAGACGTTACAACAACTGAGAGCCATAGCCTGCTAGATTCACAAGACCTTCTAGACCATTTCTCATAGGTAACTTCTGTTTAGAGAAGACTGGAACATTAGCAAATGAGAGTTCCTCACACAAAAAAAAATTCCACTTCTTAAGTGCAGGTTATTTATAGGAAGAGTATATAATAAGGCAGTCTACAGGTAGTTCTACATCCTGTGGTGAACCTACAATTATTGTCATTCAGGTTAAGGGTATGCACCAGATGCAAGGAACCAGGAAGAGATCCACAATGCAGGGATCTGAGCTGTGTAAGGGGCAGAAGAAATACCCTCTGGCCATGTAAAGCACGCTTCCCACTAGTGTACCCACTCTGAGGTATCTCTGGCCTTCTTTCCAGCCCAGCATCCCTGCTCTCAGCCAAAGCAGGAACCACAAATGACAGCCAGCTCCCTCTCTCTGATTCACAGTACTGCTTGGTCATACCACAAGGAAACCTGGTTTTTAAAGTGGAAAATAACTGCAAACAGGACATTATGAAATTTGGACTATTACTGCACACTCAAAGACAGTGCAGTTCTTAGGGAGACAGTGTGCATACATCCCTGGCATCCCATAATTAACCTGTGACACCCAAGTGACAGCAGGGCTTGTTCTGTTGAGTGTCACTGCTCCCCACAACAAAGAAGCGGGGCTGGGGCTGCGGGGTCTCTGCAGCTTCACAGCCTCGGTGACACGGCAGGACCCGCAGGCAAATGCAGCCCGTTCATGTGTAACTTCATCGCAGATACTGAAATGAGGCAACGAGAGCCCATCTCCGCTCCAAGGGCTGCAACACCCTGAGAAAAGCAGGAATTACAGCCACTCACAGGGCCTCGCTCGGGGGGACACGAGACAGCCCCAGCCTCGCACCGGCCGCGCCCGCAGAGCCCCAGCGGTGCCCCCGGGGCTGTGCCCGGCTGCCCACGGGAACCCCGCGCACACGGCGGGGGCGAACGAGCCCAACGATCCCCGTCTCCAGGCGGCGGCGGCGCCACCGCCGCATCCCACCGAGAGGTTCCCGGGCGCTCCAACCCGCTCCCGGGGGTAGCGGCCCCGCCGCCGCCTCCCACCCCGCTCCCCTCCGCCCGCAGCCCGCCCCGCACTGCCCCGGCGCCCCCCCCGCCTCCGCCACCCCCGGCCCCGCTGCTGCGGGCTCAGCGCAGGCCCCCTCCCGGCCCCGCTGCCGCCGTGCCCCGGCCCGGCCCCGCACACCCCGGGCACCCCCAGCGCCCCCCGTTACCGGCTCCCCCCGCTCCCTCCCCCCGCGCCCGCCGCTCCCGCCGCCCCCCGCGGCCCGGCCTGCCCCGCTCACCGTGTGCGAGTGCAGGCTCTGGCTCGCCTCGATCTGCGCTGTCAGCGGCACCGTGTCGTCCAGCAGCACCTTGCCGGCCGGCGGCTTCTCCATGAAGGCCATAGCGGAGTGGGGAGCGGGAGAACCGGCGCCGCCAACCCGCTTCCCGGGGCAGCTCCCGGCGCGGCCGCCGCTGTCAACACGGCAGCGCCGCCGCCGCCGCGGGGCCTTAGCGCCGCCGCACGCCGCTGCCGCCGCACGCCGCCAGGGGGCGCCGCGTCCCCCCGGGGGCGCCACGGGTTCGAATCCCGGTCCCGCACCGGCAGGCGGCGGGATGGGGACACGGGGAGGTTCGTCCCCGGGAGCAATTACGGGGGAAGGAGCGGGGGCCAGAGCGCAGGTGGCCGCCCCGCCGCCCAAGCCTTCTACGCCCGATGCTCCGGTGGCACCGATGGCAGTGGTAGTGGCATGTAAGGCAGCAACCCCGAGACACTGCTGGTCCTCCCAGAGGACGACAGAAGAAGGCTGGTGCACTTGCTGCTCTTTACCTTTTGGGGTGGTTTTTTGTGGTTAAAAGATCATAAAATAATCAAATAGCATCCAGTAACTTCTACTCAATTTCTAGATTTTAGTGTTTGGGTTTGGTTTTTTTCAGAAGACATTTAAAGTTGTTCAACTGAGTTCCACAACCTGCCTTTCATTGCAGAAGCATAAAAAACTTTCTATTTCAGTACTACGTAGCACTTGGGAACCTACAAGTTGGACACTTGTCTGTATTTCCTTTTGTCTTTTTACACCATACACAGGAATTACTTTCACTTAAGATGTTGTAAGTAAGACCACAGAGCTGGAGTTTTTTGTACGCTTGTCTTGCAGCTCCCTGTTGAGAGGAAAAGGGGCTGTGTGGTGTGGTTCATTAGCTGAATCTCAGGCTGGAACAGCAATCCTGACTCCCCAAACTACTCCTTGTGCCATGATCCAGGAGGTCAGGCACAGATTTGATTCATTTTTTTAACAGATGTTAACACATCAACTTCCTACCTGGAGAGGAAGGTGAATAAGAAACAGAGAAAGGAGTATGCCTGCTTTGGGAAAGTGTTTTACACAGCACAAGCCAGTGACAGACAGTGACCCGAGGCAGAAGGAAAGGAAACGGGAAGTGAAGCAGCTCCTACAAACAAGAGATAAGGAAAGCTCTCTAACTACTGCTTCCAGGTTGTGAACAGGCCAAACACCAGGCTTTGGAAACAGAGGGCATGGAGTCAAACACCTTAAATGTTACCCCTCCCTCTGCTCCAGTGTGACTAACACCTGAGGTTAGAGTGCAGCACACTCAGGCAGTGTACCTGTTTTACCAGTAATTTTCATTACAGGTTGAGGACAAACTCTCTTTTCACAGTAAACAACTTCTGAGGTTATTTGCAGTCAAGGAAAGTTTCAAATGCATTTCTGCTGCACAGAAGATAGAAAAGGATAACAGATGCTTTGCCAGAAAATTATAAGCCACCAACTGAAGGCCTTCTTCCTGATGCCATTGATCATTCCTGAAAGAAGTCTCTTAATGTATAATGATCTTATGCTGGTAATGAATTTACCAAAAGCCTATTTTAACTAGGTGCTTTCAGTGGGCAAGGAGGAATACATGTTCACACAGACAAGCAAGCAGAGAGAAGCCATACAGTTAGTACTCAACTCGTATGTCCCTGCTTGTCTTGCCCTCAGGAGCACAAATACAGTAAGTACAAGTTGTGACAATATTTTTTTTTAAAGGCTCCTTAACTCTGCTTCTGGGAGGCAAGTTTCAGAGGAAACACCCACAGGAGTCATGCAGATTACAACACATCCTGCAGTACACGTGTGTCAGTACCTCCACTTCTGTCCCACTTGTTAAAAGCAGCATTGTCCCCTCCCCTGGAGCTTGTTGGCAATACAACTGCTTTGTACAAAAGGAACAAGTTTTAACTGAACTTTGCTGGTGTGGACTGTGATTTTGCCAGAAAGAACAGCCTCAGCCACTCCAGAATTCCCACTGTGGCAGAGCAATGGCTTGTCTAAGCCACTTTTCCTCTTTGTCACAGTAAGTACGTAGTTCTGCTGGTTTCACTTTGACAATACATAGAGGAAAATGAAAAGTTTTAAGCTTAATGCAGCTCTATCAGGATTAAGTTTGTACACTGTCTTTCAAGCACTCTTTGTTGCAAATTTACTGGATTGAGTGATGTCACATAAAAAGACAAAATCAAAACCAAGCATTTCTGGCCTTTACAGTAAAGTAGCACAGGCTGAACAGCTCTAACTGTCCGGCACCATGACTTTCACCATCCCTTCCATAACAGTCTTCCCACTTTCTCTGACCTGACATGATACTGAAATGTGTGCAACAGAACCCTTCAGCCGTTTCACTTCTGCTGCAGCTGTGACTTCTTCACCAATATACAAAGGAGCTGGAAACCGGATCTCCTGGGAGAGAAATATACACCCTTGACCAGGCATTTTAGTACCTAGAACTGCAGAAATAAGTCCATTGATCAGAACTCCATGTACAACAGTTCTCCCAAACCTAGACTTCTTTGCAAACTCTTCATTTAAATGCAAAGGATTTGTGTCACCTGTTAAGTAGGAAAAAGTAACAACATCGTTCTGTGTAAAAGCTTTGGTAAGTTCAGCTTTGTCTCCAACTTTTATGTGTAAACTTTGAAGTACTGGATGTCCAAGCAGTGAGTTGACAAACGTTAGCTTTGTCAAGGCTCTTCGTCGGAACATTCCTCCAGAAACTCCTCGCCTGAAGGGCTGCAACATCTCCAGAAACTTCTGCTTCGTACAACCAAACCAACAACCACATTCAGTCTAGGACTAGTTCTCTACTGTTGCCAGACAATGCGAGAAGAAATGGAGATGTCTGTTTTGGGGAAAGAAAAAACAAACAAGAACAAACTAAAGCCTTGGAAAAAAATCACCATCAAACGCACTCAAATGTGAAAATACCTAAATTTTCCTTTTACATGAAAGATTAGAAACTTAGAGCTATGCCCTAGCAGATTTTTGTCCAGCCATGGCTTCAGAGACAAAGAATTCTCAGAATTCCTTTTATTAAGCAGCATCCTCTAGAAAAAAATAAGCTCTGGAAGTGCACATTTGTAAGGTCTGTCAACAGTGATTATTAGAAAGGGAAGAAATGGGGCAGAGGAAATAAAAGACAGGACCAAGATGTGGACCATAAACAAAACCTACCAGAAATTATTTTCTTGCAGGTGCATTAATGACATCAGGACTTGTCATGGGACTGAAACCATAAAGTAATAAGACAGCCTCTACCATCACATTTTACAAGATTCATTATAAGGTGAGAACTGCTCAAACATAGGCCCACACACCTGCACTTAAAAGCATTTCACTCCCAAACCAAGGCATTTTTGCATCTAGGCCACCTCTCTGTGAAGAGACAGCATGCTCAGACAGATAGCCAAGTTTAGAGCCAGAACTGACATCTGGGGGAAGCACCAAGCCCTGCAAGGCTTTACCTGCAGCACCCGGAAGGCACACCTCCTGTTCTGGTAGAAGCCCAGCAAGGTTAGAGCACTCCACAGCTTGACAAGGCCACTTAGTAAAACGAAAATAAAATATACTATTAAAATTTCGTTTTATCAGTTTTCCTGCAACATAAACATCTTAAATAAAAATAATGTTACACTAAGAGTAATGACTTCTTAATTGAGTTTAACAGCAGGTAAATTCACCAGTAAGTTCTAGTAGCAACACTATGTCCTGAAGGGGTATTGCAGTGGCTGCAGTCTCTTTCTTGTCTTTCACACACAGATATGTAATGTAACCTCTTCAAGTTCACTTTACCAGTTCTTGTTCTCTCTGTGCATTTAAGCTCCTTCTGCCCCTAAATCACCTGCAGTTGTCTTCACTATTTACAGTAACCATTCTGATCTTTTACTGTAGAAAGAGATCTAAAGCCACACATTTCAACGGTGCTTAGTTCCTGTCTTAAACCATTTAAACCATTCAGGTTTAAAGCAGGAATAACATTGATGCAGGAAGCTACCAAGCCTTAGTAATTACTTTCTGCATGCTGATCGTAAATATCTGCAAGTTAGGCTTAATTCTTCAAAGACTATTCTTAGCTTAGAACTTCTGGCTTTCTTACAAAAAATATTTTCATAGCAGTATCAGAAGCATGTACCGACTGCACCTTACCTGCTAATAACTCTTAATATGGCAGACAGAGTTTTTTCCTCATATGTTAAGACATCAACAGGCAAAGCTGCTCCAACCTACGAAAAAAATGTTATTTAGTAAGTTCCATCCTATTCTCTTATAGTGGTTTATAAGCAAGTGATTTCACTCCCAGCATGTGACATCATGTTAGTTACACTCAAATCTCAAAGGAATATTTCAGTTACAAATAAACAGCACCTTTTCTCTCAGAGTTCTTTAGCTAGAAGCCACTTATTTCCACATTACAGCTGGAAAAACATGGACCCACAAGTGATGTGACCTGATTAAAGTTACCCAGCAATACTGTAAACAGAGCAAGAACAGTAGTGTGGATTTCCCATCCGCAAAGCTTTTCCCTATATATAGCTCTCATTCTAAAGCCTCCCTATAGCAAAAGCATCAATACTTCAAATTCTAAAAACCAGATATAAAAGAACGGTTTGAGTTGGAAGGGACCTTAAAGATCATCTCGTTCCAACCCCCTGCCATGGGCATGGACACCTTCCACTAGACCAACGTGTCCAAAGCCCCCATCCAGCCTGGCCCTGAGAACTTCCAGGGATGACTGGAGCCACTCCACCACGGACACTAAACTGAGACGTGCAGCCCAGCACCACTGCGAGCAATTATAACGTGGGCTGGGGAGCAGGTCCGGTTACGGGAGCAGCAAACCGAGGACACTTCTGTCTCCTTGCCTGCCCCTCGGCCCGTGCCCTCCGCTCGGACACTGCTCTGCTGTGCCGGGGGACAAAGGGCAGGCAACCGGCCGCTCCCCCAAGGCTCTCCCGGCCCGGAGCCGCCGCCGAGAGACGGACCCCGACCCCAATCCCGATCCTGATCCCGGTCCCACCTCTCCGTGCAGCTCCCTCAGCGCCGACACCACCAGCTGCTTGAACTGCGCGGCGTTCGGCCGGGCCCCGCCGTCGGGCAGCTCCCTGCGGGAAACAGAGCAGAGAGGGGTCTGAGGGGGTCCGGGGGCTCCGGGGTCTCTCGGGGGGTGTGGTGGGGGGCTCACAGGCGCACGCGCAGATAGTGGTGCCGGGCCGCGCTCCGCAGCACGCGCCGCTCGAACGCAGCCGGCGGCGGCTCCGCGCGCGCCGCCATGACCCGCCCGGCCCCGCCCCCCCGGTGCGCGCCCCCCCCGTCTGGCCAATGGCGGCGCGGGGCCGCGCGCCCGCCCCTTCTGTACGGCGGCCGCGCGTGGTCAGCGTCGCCATGGCAACCGGGCAACGCGGCCGCGGCTCCAACGAGGGGGGACAGCCAAGCGCAGCCCTGCAGACGGGCGGCGTCCGGGTCTGACATGCACCTCTGGGAAGCTGAGGGGACAGATGGTGTTTCCAAGTGCTACACGCGAGGTTTTCGCTTCGGAAAGGCAAATATTGAGCGCTGCGCCACAAACACGCTGTTGGGAGAGCGGCACGCAGAGATGTTCCTTCGCTTCCCCTTCAAACAAGTGTGGTGGTCGCGATGCAGTTCCCGAGGCAGCGTGGTCCCGGTGGAGGTGATGCCTGGCACCGTGACAGGTCACAAACACTGAGGGCACTGTGTTATCCCAGCCTCTGTTTTGCAGTACACGCAGCTGAAATAAATTTGAGAAGTGCCCAGCACGAGGCTGGCAGATCAACACCTACTTGAGAAGGTAAAATAACACAATTTTAGTACCTTGTACCTGATCTAAAAATTGGTGTGAACTATATCCTCGGGAGAGAAACAGCTGAAAGGATAGAAATATCTCTGCTCCGCCGAAATGATGAAACATTAGCCCCGGCAAAAGAACCTCACAAGGTCTTCCTTCTTTTACAGAAAGGTTTACCTAGGAATTGGTATCAGCGGCAGCAGGATAACACGGCAATAGCCTGATCTGATGTTTGAGTCATGGCCCAACTCAAAGGACACCAGTTGCCTCTGCCATCACACTGCTCAGTCTGTGCAAAGGTCCTGTGTTATTCCAGCAGAGCTTTCTCATGTTTAGCACCACAATCCACCTGAACTCCACTCCCAGACTGACTTAAAAACTGTACATAAAACACCAGACATTCAGAAAAAAATACTTCAGCAAAAGCAAGTATTATTTCACATGTACCAAAGTAATTTTCAGGTTGTTAGTTAGGTTAAATAAAAGGCAGCTGTAAAATTCAGTACATGTAAGCGCAGGCCAATAAGAGACCCTCAGGAATATAATGTTTCTTGTGGAAATCAAGAACCAGTTACTGCAATGCTCAATAAATCAGTTCTATGATAATCTGGCAAGACTTAATCAGAGCAGCCAGTTCTATTGGGACCGACATTACCTACAGAAGTTGGTATTACTTTTAAGATTAGTAAAATTTTATCGCCAAACAGCAAAACTTGGAGGTCAGGTGCTGTATAAATCTCTTTTGGTTATTGCAGTAGGGCAAGTGCTGCTCTCTCCATGAGGCTCTGGCAACAGGAGCTACAGGACCTGAGGCACCCCAAGTGCATCCAGGGAGCTGCTGTAAGGCTGGGGCTGTGTCAGCTGCAGTGAGTCAATAACGAGCACACACAGGACTGTACAGGAAGGCTGGACACAACAGGTCAGTTTTTTATTAACCAAAAGTGAAGCTGAACCCCAGAGTGGTATAACTTGTTAAAACCATATGTTTTTATATGGTAGATATTTTTCTTTCATGTTCAACACTACAGTGCAAGAACCAAACTTTGCAGCTGTTCATCCTTTGAGAATCAAGTACTAAAAGTAAAATGAATTAAAATAAGGGTCCCTCAATGAATTAATTAAAAAAACCATTTAACTCAAAAGAACAGACCAATTTTAAGAACTGTCTTATTAAATTTTCCCAAGTGAAAGACCTTTAAAAGCACTTGGAGCCTTGAGGTAGCAACTTTATGCAGAATTCAATTCCCCTCCTGCCCCACAGAGGAAAATTAGTAGCGCATTATTAGCTCCAGCCAGCTAATCTGAGTGTCTCCTGTGAGGTTAGTGACTTTCTCTTGCCTCTTGAAATAGCAGTGGAGTGCTGCAGAGCTCCAGGAGGAAATCCACAGGGAAGGCCTCTTGAAATAAAATATATGGTTTGAAAAAAGTTAAAATTATCAGCAATAACCATAACAACAAAAATTATCTGGAGTGAAAAAACCCGACGTGTTTGTATTTTGGCAAGACTAGTTTACAAATACATGTCGAGAACAAGAGTCTGCTTTCAGCCAACAAAAAAGAAAGAATGGAAGTGACATTCAAAGGGATTTCAGGTTTTGTTGCCCTCTGTGCAAAATTGCACTTTGTTTTTAAAGTTTTATTTTAAAGTTTTAAGTTTTGCACTTTTGTTTCTAAAAATAGAGCACTTTTGCCCTTTGTTGTTCTTTTACATTTTGAAACCTGTGCTGTGACATTAGACAGAAATACCATATGCCAGGATATTGAACCACTGAAAGCTCCTCTCACTGACTTCACCACAATCACAAGCAGGGGATCACAAACAAGAGACTTGTCTTCCTCTAGGTCTCGAAGACATGATCCTCTGTGCCCACTTTGCTGCTGAGTTCTTTTATTAAAAACTAGATCTCTCTCTAGTGCCAATTTCAGAGACTCCATGGCAGATTTACTGAACACTGAGCGGTAACAAAACACCTGGGCTTGTTCTCTACAACAACTGCGATGAACAGTCAAAGTGAAGAGGAATGAGCTGAGATACAGCTCAGCTCATGGAGCAGGATGGGGCAGATGATCACAAACACGTGCTCCACTTACTCCCTGCACCACTCACACCTTCCAGCTTTGCTCACTGCTGGTGCTCTAACCAGATTCCTGCCAATATTGAGTATCACACCATCTTCATGCTCCAAAACTGTACAGAACAGGTTGGTTAAACCACACCAAACTAATCAGGCATATTGCACATTAAAGCTCTTAAATGGATTCAGCTTTCTTAGCTCATTCTCTTTCAGCTCAAGGTCAGCTGCCTTTCTACACCATGGAATGCTGCTGCACAGACCCTGGGTGCAGGATAGCATTGCCCACTATGCCTTTGCTCCAGGGAGCCCAGAGAAAGGCAAAACTTCAAACGCTTGTTCTTGCTCACATGGGATCCCAATTTTCTGATTTTATATTCTCATCTTTTCCTTTGACTTCTAGAAGCCATCAAATCCTCCCTTCCAGGCAGAAATATCTCAAGAATCTAACATCTGCTTTGCCTGGTTTTTGGTTAAGCTTCAAAACAACTGTCCATGTTTGCCTGTGCTGAGGTTACAGTCTTGTCCTGCAGGAGAACCAAAGACTGTAAGAACCAGAATCCATCTGTAAGGCAGCCCAACCTGCCAGGCTCCTTTGGATAAAGGAGAGGATATTCTGCCTGGGAGCAACAAAGGCCAGCTGGTGATTATTCACAGCAATTTTCTATTTAGTTCACATGACAGTTTAGGCAGCACAGAAACTCACACTGGTTCAGAGACAGGTTTATGTCTGGTTCACAGGACAGTCAAAAGCTAGCTTCAGAAAGATTCCTGTCATGGACCCCAAAGTGTCTAAAAGTTACATCTGTTATCATTGCAAGAACCTGATGAGTGAGTTTTTTTCATCTCTTCTTGGGATTTTTTTTGTTCGTTTGTTCTGAGTTTCTTAGGGCTTTTGTTTGCTTTTTAATTCTGTAATCAAAAGAATTATTTTTGTCTTTGGTGTTAAACCTTGGAAGCATGAATGAGAAGTACCTGCTGCTTCTTGGCTGTAATTTATGACAAAGAAACAGCCGAGGAAAGCAAGGGAAATTCACTGTTCTAAAATACATGCAGTTAGAACAGCCACTAGACATCACAACCAGGACTTTAATAATATGGAAACACCGAGATCAGTGGTGTCCATTACAAATCATTTGCATTATATAAAAATATGACTGAAATTACAGTAACTGGACAACAGCCATTCAAATTGATCAACTTTCCATCTTGCTCATATTGCAGGAAATGGGAGGGAAATCCATTGGGGGGGGGCGGGGAAGTGTCCAGAAATCAACTTAGAGTTGCTGCTAAGCATCTCGTGCCTCAGAGAAACATCCACTGTGATAACTAAAAGCAGGAATTCAAGATTAGCATCCTTCCATTCTTGCTCACATGGCCATGAATAAAAAGAGCAGGTTCTGTTACACTAGCATTCACAATTAAAATTTTATAACCCCATAAAACACCAGTACGTTTTGCATGAGCTGCGGAAGAATGCAAATTCAAAGGGTCACTAGATTTATTACCTCCAAAATCAATGTCTTAATATAAATATTCTGTTTGTACACCATAAAAATGTCCTTCTTATGGTCTGATTCTTATTTAGATAATACTCTGATAAAATCTCAGCCATATGCCAATTAAGGTCATTAAAGCTATAGAAACAAGAATCTACCTAATAAATGCTGCAAATTTAACAGGTATTTTAGATAAACATGATTAGCTTAGTTATCACCTAGACCAAAAAGACTCCTCAAACACACCAACTGCGTAGTTAGCAAAGACATTTGCTCTACAAAGTCAAATGTTGCCAACTTTTGAAAAGTTTAGCAAATCAATGTGGTATTTGGAAGCAACCAAGTGTCTAATGAAGTTAGAATACTGTGAAATGTTAGGACTGGGGGAAGCTCCTGTAAACAAGTACAGAAGTAGTCTTCATTTAAATTACAAAACATTCACCTCCTTAAAAAGCTTTAAAACTGACCCAGTCAACAACTGTGCCCTGGGAAATCTAGCAGTATAAAGGATCTCTGTAAGCAAGAGAAGGTCATACGTTGTGATCTCACCACCATAAAATGTACTCAGTGTCAGGAACAAGAAGCAAGTTTGGGGAGATGACAATTATGACATTTTCAGGCCATTTGATCTGAACCACTGCACTTTTTTGGGCAGCATAGAGTAAAACAATTTTCTTTGCTGCTCAGAAAACACTTAAAGTATAGTAATGCTTCATTTTCTGCATCTGGTTGCTAAGCAGACTCTCCTATGTCCCCAGCTCGGTTTACTTGGTTTAAAGAGCTATTTAGTACCTGCCACTTTCAGCAAGTGGACAGAAATTTCAGTGCCATCTTATTCACTGGCTCCATTGATATTTTAACTTCAAACCCAGATGCTACAATTAAAAGCAAATTTGACATTGTGTAAGGAAAGCATCAGATGAAGGTAATAAGTCCATGAAAGGCCTGTATTTCACAGGCTGCCTCTGCAGAACAGGCAGCCTCCCACTACAGAATCTGATTGGAAAATTTATCCCAACAGTAACACTCAGAAGGAAGGAGGCTTCTATATCTTGCACACTTTGGGTTTCATATCAGGCACTTGAACTGTTGGACAGATGCCATTCTGAACCAAGTAAGTGAACATAGGGTTAGAATCATCTTTAATCTAGGTCTAATAATGAAGTATCAGCAGCAAAGTGGAGGCAGGGAGTGAGCAATCCATCTGTGCTGAGACTTGTTTATGGTTTCTAAAATGCCCAAGAAAACAGCAGCAGTAACTGTTCCATAGTGTCCGTTGTCCTTGTGAGTTGTGTTGCTGATAGGAGGCTTTTCTGTGTCTTGAACTAAGAAGGCATTGAGGTACCCTGTGCCTAATTCCCTGGATCCAACAGGTCCATGCTAGAGCCAAACATTGCCACCAGTTGCTCCTCATAATGCGTTATATTCCTCTTCATAATGTCCATGCAGGGTCCAAGCAACCGCTCAAATGCTTGCACGTCCATGACTGCAAAGGAACAGAGGTGAAAACACGATCATTTGTCAAAAAGGACACCACACACCAATCTGGTTTTTAAACTCAGAACAGACCTCCAGTCCAACCCACTCAGGTCAGAAACAGAAATCATGTCTCTGATTTCCCTCTGTACTGTTATTTGTAGAAACAAGATTAATGGAATACAAACCTGACCTCAAGGACAAATACAGAAGCAAAATACATCCCACACTGGCATTAAAAGATCACCTGAAGGGTATGTGTGACAAACAAGCTGTACACAAGAAGCCAATGCCCTTCAGAGAGTACACACAACTCACACAAAAAATAGAGAATCTGCCATAAGGAAGCAGAGGTGCTTCTCTGACTTCCATGTGGAGCCCTGCTCCAGCCCCTGCCCCTGCCTTCTGGTGTCTGACTGCCAGTTAGCAAAAGGTTGCTGGTTTTGAATAGCTGCTCACTCAGGCATGCTCCATGAGACAAGCAAAGACCAGAAAAGGGTAACTAGAAACACAGAACATCTGCTTACCTAAACATTTGACCTCCCCAACAGCATAGGCAGAGGCTGCTCTGGGTTTGTTGGTAACAAGTGCAAGCTCTCCAAAATACTGCCCTCTGTGACACCGGGCAATCTCCACTTCTTGGTTAGCTTCTTTACTCGTCATAGTCTGTCAAACAGTGCAGTTTCATTATTTGCACACAGTTCTGTCCTTGTGCAAGGCTGCAGTTCACCCCACATACCTTACACACATGCAACAGCTCATTCGTTTAGGGCCTTTAACCCAGAGATTCCCAAGTCATGGTCTGTGCTGGTCGAACACCTCAACACCATGATAAGAAGAGCATGTGCCAGCCCACAAGTGTTGAGACTGGCAGGTATTTACTGTTAAATCAATCTAACACAGCCTTTATCATCTACCACAAGCTGTTCCCCAAAGCTGCTTTAAATGCCAACATCCAGTATGTCACTAGAGATAACAGACCCCACTTTTTCTAAGCTACAGTTTTCTGTAATGACAGAAGAAAAGTTTCATCTCCACCCTTAAGGCCAGGGAGAGTATATCAGGTTAGTTTGCAGAGCAGCAGATAGAAGAAAAAGACTTTTCTACTTTAGTAAACTAACTTCAGTTATGGGAATTTATAACCTTCATCACATGAGTAATGATGATAAACATCACAAAATAATATATTAAAATAAGTCAGGGTAGGCTTTTTCATATCTCTTGTATTAATCAATAGAATAAGGGATTGACCTAAACCCTAATCACTCAATTTGCACTCACCTTGCTTTTAATCAAGATTTTTACTTCACCAGATTCTACAATGTAAAAACAATCTGCTTTATCGCCCTGTGAAGAGGAAAAGGTAAAATAAATTATTTTTTACTTTACTTACACATACTTGAAAGTATGTATAAAGGGTATTAAGTCATTCACTTTGAACTAGGCCTTGTGCAGAAATCTGCTAGAATTGACAAACATTCAGATTCCTAACATTAAAAGGTGACTGGTTGGATAATACATTAGAGGAACCCACAAGGAAGTAACTATTAGTGCATGTCATCCAGTGAGAGGGCAGGAGGAAAGGGAAACACAAAGGAGATTGATGATATAAAGCAAAATCACGTAAGTGCAAACCTTCTGCTCTTGACAGAAGTAGCCAGTTGTGAAACTAAGCAGAGCCTAGAATTTCTATAGGCAAATTTTAATAAAACACCAATTTAGTGACTGTGTTTCTAGATGTCAGCAGGAAAAAAGATCCATTAAACTAAGTATGAGCTCAGTCAATTCACAGTAAAATAGCAGGAGACAGAAGAACCCAGAAGAGCTGCATTTGAGGAGCACAAACATAGAAAGGAAGAGGAGGATAGTTTACAGAAAGGCAAGTCCACAATGCAACCCATCTACATGAGGAATGATGCAATGGCTCCATAGAGGTAGTGAGAATGGTAAGGAATAAAGCACTCAGCATCATGTCATTAAAGGAAAATCAGTCACATAGGGGCAAGTGGGAGAAAATAAAAACTGATAGCCGTTTTATATCAAGTTCTAGAAAGATACCACAAGGTGCTGTTGAATGACTGGGTGTGAATTAAAGAACTGTGATTTAGTCCAATCCAGCTGTTTTATGAAGAAGGCACTGTGAGAGTGACCAAGCACACCCAGAAAGGTACTGAACTCTCTGTTCTTTGGGATATTCAAAAGTCATCTGAACACAGCCCTGGGCAACAGGCTCTCCGTGGCCCTGGCTGAACAGGGGGTTTGGACAAGGTGACTTCCAGAGGTCCCTTCCGACCTCAATCATTCTGCAATCTGTGAGAGTTTCTAGAACCTTCTTCACATCTCTCATTCCCCACCCCATTGCAAACCTTCAGCAGATTCCAGTTTACATCTGCTCTGAAGAGCTTTGCCAGCACTTAATTTCAAAGTTTCATCTGTGACAGAGAGGACTTTCCCTCTCTGTATCCCTCTCTGTGGGTTTGGCATAGGGCTGGAAGTCAGAGCAGAGACCCAGCACATGCCTCCTGCTATAAATCACAAGCAAAGAGACTAAAGGCTTCAGGGAGACAGAGGCTGGAAAAAGAACTGATAAGGGAATGGGAGCGGCTCAGCAAAAAAACCTGAAATAAGAGAAATAAATCTGACATTAAGTCAAGTGGGCAAGGAGATGATGAATGTGATGGGAAGAATGGATGGAGATAGTTACAACCAGAGTATGAAACATGGGCTGGAAGAAAATGATGCAAGATTTAAACACAGAGTTACAGAACAAATTAGGCCTTTAGCTGAGCTTCCTGGGGGTGGTCATAAGTCATCCAGTGGAAAGCTTTTCATTTACCATTGCCATCTATCACAACATGAGCTAATACTCCCAGCACACTTCTGAAAGAGTAAGTACTTAAATAATACTTTTTCTAACAGAATGGAAATAAACTGAGTGGGAGACATCCTCGTAGCACTACTAACAATTTTCAAGTGCTTTAAAGCTTACTGCCCTTAACTGAAGGGCCAAATTCCAGAAGGGTAATTAAAATATAAAATTATCCACAAGAGAAAAGGAGGAAAGGCGTTCGTGGAATTGATGCAACTGCTGCAATGTAAGAGTTACCATATCTTTTCCAAGCTTAGAATTCCATCAGGTCTAGCAGTGTACCACCAGACCTATCCAGACTATTAATCCTCCTTTTAAGGATAATTACATCCTTGTCCTTAATTCAGTTATTACAAAAGATTAAAACCAACTGTGTAATTGGATCACTGATGGTGTGAGTTCCCAGTTTTGAGACTTATTTATAAGCTCTGATTTTGCTGAGAATTCAGTCTTCTCAGAGTCTTAAGCAACAAGAGTTTCAACTTACAAAACAGGGTATTTTTGGAGAGAAGTAATTTGACAGTATTTGCTTATCAGCAAACTAAAGTTTCCTGCATCCACTTATCTGACATTGCAAGTAATTAAGATTAATTATTCAAGACATTATCAAGGAGTCATATTCTGTTTATAAAACAAGAACAATGGTTGTAACCAAAAACCTGCAATTGCAGGTAAGCCAAGGACTTTTCTGAATTCACTTCTACTTGAACTGCAGCACTTTTGCAACACAGCAACCCCAAGCTAAACTTGACACAAAATCCCATTGTTTCATCAGTAACAGTGTTCCACAGCTTTAGCTTGAGCTCATCCAGCTTCATGTTCCACCACTCCAGCCTTGGTCTGCTGCAGCAGACAAAACATACACCAACCACCAAAGGCTGTCAACTGAGCCAGACCACACCACTGAAATACTCTTTCTAAAAGCATTGGGAAGAACAGTGGTTTTAGTTAACCCTGATAGTTCTTAGAATAGTAAACTGGGTTGGGTCCACCTAGGTAAACATTGCAATGACTGCATCAAACCATACTCGTGTTGAATTGTTTGT
Source organism: Manacus candei (assembly GCF_025592945.1). Taxonomy (NCBI): domain Eukaryota; kingdom Metazoa; phylum Chordata; class Aves; order Passeriformes; family Pipridae; genus Manacus; species Manacus candei. The sequence goes on from NW_026138073.1 coordinate 9,210,669, forward strand.
TTCTGTTGTTCAGTCAGACCTAGGCATTAGAGATGCCTTAACTACATGCCTGTGATTCCTTTTTTGATCTGGTCATAGGGGCCTAGGAAAAGTCTAGCTGGGGGCTTTCATGGAAAACTGCATAGGCAGACATTTAATTTCAGCTTCTGAAGGCACACTCCTCTTGAAACCTTGCAAAGACCATTTAGAAAGCACAGGTAAGAGAAGAAATACCCAGAAGCTAAAGTGGTAGAATAAATTTGCAGCAAAATACATACTGTCCATTCCCCAAACATTCAAGAAGTGATTAAATAAATTGGAAGTATTAAAGAATAAGTGCCAAGTTGGTCCAAGTAATAAGATTCTATAAGTCAATTCCACACACAAAAAAAAAAAAGCAGAGAAAGGCAAATGATAAAGAGAAGTTTAGAGTTCAAGTACCTGAGAAATGATACGTTCCCCATCTTGGTACACTTTCTCTCCTATAACATCCACTATCTTCATTCGCTCTGATGCCTGGAACAAAGAGGAAAATTAAAAACAATAATCAATTACAGCTCACGTCTATGAACTCTCCTGAATCTCTGTGGTCTCTCCTGAAATGAAGAGGCATTCACTAGACACACAAACACACAATTTATAAACATAGCCCCGAAATGACATGGTCATAGTACTGCAACACAGTTCACAAGATACCATAATCAACAGGGAAAGAAAATTGTCTAATGTCCCATCCCTGTGCTTTCCTTACCTGCAAAGTTAAAAAATAACTGATTTGCCCATTTAGAGCAATAAGGCAGGAAGGAGGGGAAATCACTTCCTTAAATATTCAGTTGAAATTTGAAGAAAGCACTCAGAAAAATGTCATAAACTTACTGCCTTACACTAGCAACATCATTTCAAAACATTTTAATGACTTTATAGTTGACTATGTAGGGGGCGGGGTTTGTCCCAAAACTCATTCCTAGAGTGCAAGGAAGGGAATATGAAAAGGACAAGGGCTGTGAAGCATGAGCAGGCACTGCAGCCAGGATGCCCAGCAGCAAGGGCAGGAGACCCTATCTGACATGCCACAGAACAGCCTGAGTCTTCATAATCAGGAAGGGGAAAGAGAACAGCTACAATTATCTCCTGTGTTTCCCACAGCCCATCTAAAACCCCACAAAACAATTTTATTGCTTCAGAGCAGCATAAAAAAAACATACCAAGAAAGGAAAAAAATCCTGCTGTTAAAATTCAACAGATGATTCAGTTGTAATCAATCCATTCATTCCCCAAATGCACCTTAATCTTGCCTATGTTTGAGAAATCAAAATCTGGTCCACGCATGATTCAACTGCAATGTGTCATGCAAAAAGCCATCCTAGTGCTAATGAGTTATTTTTCTGTATCTTTAAATATTTGAGTCACTTCTGTTCTCAAAAAAAGGCACACTGATGGAACCAGTTTAAGCCAGGCACTGAGGAAGAAGGTGTTGTGTAATTTACCCCTTCCACAGCTACAGTATATGTCCAAAATCACATGTATTAGAGGTTGTTATTCACACCTAATGATACTTGGCAATTTTGTAATCTTCTCCCAAAGGGATAAAGAGTTTTTCTCAAATACTAAAGATAAATCATGAGAAAGATTTTTTTATCATGAGAACACAAAGAAAAGCTAAATTATGATGTAAGGCAAGGACAGACACATACTAATGTCAAAGCAGGTTGGTCAGTTCCAAGAGCCCTCTGAAGATACAGGTTGAGTCAACAGAAGTGACAATTGGCACATTGTTCCTGAAGTTATGCCCCACACACACCAATGTAACACCTGTCATTGTGTTCCCAGCTAGCTCCTTTAGCCTATTCTTAGTTTACCTCCTGAATATCAGCTAAGGTTAAAGCAGGATCTACTACCATCCCACATCTTTGTCTCAAATTTAAAATCATTTGTGGTTGATAAAGGCCAAATATCCCAGTGACTGTACCACTACTTCAACATCACACCCTCAAAGGAAACCACAGCCCTGAGTTCCAATCTGCACTTTGTGGAGATGGGTTTTTTTGGGTTTTTTTAGGGGGGGGGTTGTGGAAAGATTTTTCTAAAAAATCAGACAGATAAAAATCAGCAACTTGCTCACTGTGAATAAAGGGTCTGAAAAAAAAAGCAATGTACAACTTCAACAATGCAAATTAAGTTGTGTAGTAAATATGATACCAAAGCGGCTCTTAATATTTTGTTCTAAGCAAAAATAACACAGATTTCTGACACAGCAGAAACAATGTCTGTGGAGCTATTGCTAATGCAAGAATTTGATGTAGATGTCTCTGAGAAGCTTTACCTCCAAGGATTTAAGAAGGGGCACAGACTCAATAAATAATTCATACGTCTTCCTCTTCTTTGCGTTATTTTTCAGTATAATTCTTCTGAATGTCACTCGATCCTGCAAGAAACAGCACAGAGAAATACATTATTTCTCTTCACTTAAATGTTCCCTGTTTAAAGAACTGACAAACATGAACTAGTATTTACAGCAAACGTTGGGGTTGAGAAACCAGCTGTTAAAATGATACCATATCCACCACAACAGTGACTGCAACAGCTCCTCTGAAAGCACTTCTGGGAATAACAAATTGAAAAACAGGGAGCTGTACGATCTGATTCTCCTCAGATAAGCATTTAGGAATTCAGTTTTTGGTCTATCTTGTACTGTTTTTCAGGGTTGAGTTTTGAGGTTTTCTTTGCCTGTTTGTGAATATCTTTCATGCTTCTGCATACAACAAACTTTTGCTCTTTCTGCTTTAGGTAGTGGAAACTGGAATTTTTAAGACTTAAGGCAACTACAGGACTAAGTCTAAATTGGATTCTTCTCTACTTGAGCCACAGATTTCAAAAGTAAGTCGGAGATTTACACTGCTCTCAAACAGATCAGGAACAGAACATGGAACAGCAGCAGGCTTGTTCACTCCTCCACCTTCTCGGATCCGAGAGCCAGCTTTTACAAGGGCCACTTCCTAACTGCTACCTGTCCGTGTGTTCCATAAGGAAAAACTGTTCGGCGTGGTTTTGGAGCCCCAATTTGGGGCAATATCCCCCCTCCCAGCCCAGCCCCGCCGGCCCCCGCGCTGCGCTCCGAGGCCACTGGGCGGCGCTGCGGGCCCGGCCGAGCCCCGCGAACCGGCGGGAACAACGCGGTTCCTTCCCCACGGGAAAGGTGGACTTGGACACCGGCAAGCACCGATGGGAAAGGCCCTAGGAGAGCTGAAACGGAGCGCCACGTCCAGGCGAAAGGGAAAGGCACCTGCCCAGCAGGTGTCTCTGTTACCACTTGCCCTGTTGGGATCAGCGCTGGATGACGAGCAGAGCTGCAGAGTTTGCCTTGCACAGGATAAGGCCATAAGTGTAAAAATCAAAACCAAAAAGTAGGAAGAAAAGAGTACCAATTTGGCTAGGAAAATGTTACCCAAAAAAAAAAAAAAAAAAAAAAGCCACAATTAGCAGAAACATCCAGTGCCCTGAGAGCCATTCCTCCAGAACTCGTTTCCCAAAACCATTGGCTGATACCTAAGCCACAACATTTTAAGGTGAAGAGGTATTTTGAAGTGAACATTTCTATGGGATGCAGGCTGCAAATACTTGTAACTTGAAGCAAGGACTGACGGAGGTGATACTAGTGGAACATAAAAGCTGAAGGATGTGAAAGATGAAAGGCAGGATGGTATTATTGTTATCCAAAGGAGAACAAAAGATGGTAAAGCATGAGGGATTTTTAAATTTTTTTTTAAAGAAATTCTTCATTGGTAGAAATGTCATCAAATGTTCGTGTTTTGAAAAGCAGAAAGGTGTAGAAACAGTCAGGGGAATTGCAAAAGCATAATTCAGAATTCATTTGCTTGAGAGTATCAGTGAGGGAGGAGAAGCAGCAGTATTTGAACAAAGAAAGCAGAGCCGTGAAAGCAGCGTGTGTGATCATGAGGTTTCCCCCAGACACATTCAGTAGCAAAGGCTGAGGACATTTCCCTGCTCCAGAAGAGACCCACTGTGATAACTGCTTTGTGCCTGAGCCTTTTGGGCTTCTGTTGGCCAAAGCCTGCAATGCAGCAGGAGCAATCGACATTTCCTAAATGGCAGATGACCCATGAGCTTTAGCAATGACTTCTGCAGACTAATAAAAATATGTTTAAATTACATCAGGCACAAAATAGTACAACAAAACATGACAACAAACAGAATATCTGGAAAAAATAACAAGTTTGACTGGAAAATGCAGCCTAAGTTAATAAAATATTCACACGACAGATGATTAGCAAGAGGTCCCCGTTCAACTACACCTTGCTAATTATGTGAACATAATCACAGAAAAAGCAAACCCAAAATTAACCCAATTTGTGCACTTATCAAAGGCAAACTGAAACAAAGAATCATCATCTTATTTTCTTCCTTCTATGAATGAGTTCAGTTTGTAGCTAGCTGCTTTGTTCTGCCTTCTTCCAGAAATTAGATTCTGAAATTATTCCCTGGCTGATTTACCAAACTCTTTTCTTTAAGTTCACAAAGAAAAGGGAAGTCAGATTCTCTCAGCACGCGCTGAGATTGCATAAGCACCTCGCCATGTGTAGCAGCTTATCAGTCCTACAATCAAGGTCACAACACAAGGCCAACCCCCAGCGATAGTTGCCGAGGAGCCCGGGCACACAGACAGCACACAACACTTGTGGCTTCAAAGGCTCCGTTGATCGCACAATCCTCTTATTATGTGAACCCTCACAGATGAGTAAGAGAGCACTGTGAAAATAACCCCATCCAAATAGTACAGAGAAAAGAACTAAAAAAGGAAACTAATGTCTACAGCTTCACATTCAACACTGCTGGGCTAGAGACAAAGCAACACCATCATTTAGCTTGGTATCTCATAGGTCATGCTGACCTGAGAACCTCTTCCAAGGTAACAGAGAGGGACCAGAAACATGACGACAGTTTATTGTGAAGGAAAACAAAGCTTTAGGTGGTTTTCTGACCTCTTCAAATTACTAACATTCTCAAGAAGATATTTAACACCTTCCCATTCCCCTTAAAGCAGACAAAATGGTAGGAAGGTAAGTGGAAAACAAAAACCTCATTTAGATACTGTTTCCCCCTCCTAAAAAAACGTGCATGCCTCCACTGTCCTCTGCAGGATGAAAACAAAACCAGGGGTTTTTCCCCCCTAACAAAAGCTACAATTATAGCAAATGCAAAACCATAAAGGGACAGATAGAACTAATGATATAGTTTTTACAGACAAGTTGTTCTAGAAAGGCAGCCAAAAAGATTTGCACAATGGATCTCTCATGCCAGGAGATAACAGATCATGATAAAATAGCTGTGAGCAGAGGAGCCATACCAAGAGAAGCTCTGGACACTGTTTAAAATATGCATATGAAAGCAACTTCCTTTCCTTACCAGTCCCCAAAGGGCTCCTTCTGTTGTGGCAACGATGGTGGCAGCTCTAGGAGTGTTGTACATCAATGCCAGTTCCCCAAAGCTGCCATGATTATCGTAGCGGCCCACGCAGCGCGACTGGTTGTCTTTTGCTACAACAATATCATACAGTCCCCTGCAAAACAATGGAATAGACACTTTTTACTAGACAACATTCCAGTACAAATCTTAAAAACAGCTTTTTGCTGTTATACAAATAGGCTTTTTATTGCTGTGTGAGATGGAACATGCTTTATTGAGCTTTCCAAGTGCATGATTCTCAGCTGCTTCAATCTACACTATTTTCACACTAATTCTCTCTTAATGAAGCTTTTCACTCCCGATAGATATGGGCAGGATCGACTTGGTTTCTTCTGCACAGTATTTTGACATTGCTCTTCTGGCCAGGGTGAGAGGCAGTTTCATCATCTTTAACAGTGTCAATTCACAGCATGTCTGTTACCCAGTGAGGCCTCTTTAGAGTGACTTGGACCCATCTCTACCTGTTTTCTCAGTGACAGCATTGCTGCAGGACCTTTGGGAAACTGCTCAACTGCTACTGTGGGTTTGTCTCAACTCCAGATTAGGGGTATGTATATCATAACCTCAAGATGCTCTAAACCTGCTGACATCTACCAGGATCTCTGAACAGATCAAGATGAAATGTCAAAGCACTTTGTTCATACTGAGCTGAAAATTGTTTAAATTGGAAAGGCCTCCTCATCCTGTTCTCCATGAAGCACACTTCCTTACATTATAATGAAGTTGAGGGAACAGTATCCCAGAATTTACAGGGAATAAAAAGACTACTCTGATGAAGATGCAGGTTTGGGTCCAGCTAGTAAGCTCAAGACTCAAATCTGGATCAAACTGCACTACAGCAACTGCCTATGAAGAAACAGGCTGTGCATAGAAAGGTAGCCATTTAAAAGTCAAACACGTGCCTGTAACGCCCTCAGGACTGTCATGCTTTAAACAATAAAAATGTAGTTTGAGTAGGCTTGATTAATTCTTAGCTATGGCACCAGAGATCATTCAGGTACTAGCCACTGGCCTACAAGACTTCACAGAACATACACCCTGGAGAAAAGCAGCAAAGGAACACCTTCCTGGCTTTAAGCAGCTGAATAAACATATCATTTTCCTGAGGAGTTTAGATCTTTGTCCAAAGGAATGGCATTATCTCCATAACATCATTAGGCCCATAAGAAAAAAAGAAAAGGAATCACCAGAAATGGTAGTAGGTGGGAAAGGAAGGCACATGAGATTGCACAGCATCCTTACCAGCCATTTTTTGTACCTGCTGCTGCTTACAGCTACAAGACAGAGTAGGAACCCAGCAGCATACTAAGAGTAAACCAGAAAAGTTTTAGTGTGGATGGAAAGTGTCACTAATTCTGGTAAGTTCTGATATCCATTTAATGATTTTCTGAGAGGCACAAGAGGCAACAACCTCCAGAGGTGTATTTTTGATCTAGAAGAGATATCTGTGAACACCTTAAGCAAAAGCAACAACTTCTTCCCATCCCTCAGCCTGAAAGTCACTTACTAATGCCATTTATTTCCAAATAGCTATGGGCACATAACCTTCAGCCAAGCACTCAGCTGTCTGCAGCCCAAGAACTAAACTGGTGAGGCAACTCTGGGTGACCTTGGTTCAGTTTTATTGGGAAAACTGTTGTTGAGCTGTTATTTTAGCCCGTGAGCTAAAACCTTGCGAGATAAGAAGAATAAAAACAGAGCGAAGTGTAATTGTTGAGATGGTAATCGTTACGGGCCCAAGGACTCAAAGGAAAAGTACTGACATGAAAAAATATAAAACCCCAAGTTAGAAAAAAAGCAGAAAAGCAGAAGAGGGCAACTCAGCAAGATTGTGGATCAGTCTGTTCCAAGAGACAACAGAGGCAAATGTTGCCCCTCCTGACTGATGACTGCTCAATCAGCAGAGACTCAGCAGGTGCCTCCTCAGCAGCAATGAGCATCCTAAATGTTCAGCCATGGAACACATCCCTCTGAGCTCTTCCTTCCATGCAGAGGGCCCTAAATAGTTGCTGCATCCTCAGGTTGCATCTGCCCTGCCTTCCTGTCCCTCTGTACATAGTTAAAGACACTCAGACACAAGTGATCTGGTGAGGAAGCATCACAAGCAGAAGACTCTGGGGAAAAAAAAGGCCTGTGCCAGAACATAAAGTCACTGTTCATTCAGACAGAAAGAAACTAATCCTCAAGGATATTCAGGCATTAATTACTTATATCAGAGTAACAAGACATGCCTACTGATGCCTTGAAAGAGCCAGAGTCCTTTGAACTTGCACTTGCAAACAAGTGGAAAGACTGTGGCTTTCCAAAAGGACCAGTGTCCTACTCTTTTGCATGAAAAATTAGAGGGTAGGAGATGGAGGAGGACTGGAAAGGGAGAAAGGACAGAAAATTCCTAACTGTAGAAGTTTTTCTAATAACTGAATAGCAAAAAAGAGTTGCAGCTGAGTTAGTTTTCACAGCAAAGGCTGCTATGCTGTGTCACTAGATAACAACAAGTTTAATTTTCCTCACTGTACAGCCTTTCTGCCTCATATTTTTGTCAACATATTTATGTTACTGGTGTTTTTAACTTGAAAGTAAAACAAAACAAAAAACTTAAAAACTGAAAACTTCCAACACAACTATCTCTCGATAGAAAAAACCTGTTTTGAAATAGCATTACATCTGTAGAACAGAGACCATAGAAGCACTTACCTGAATATCTAAGATTAAGTTCCATTCCACTTCTTTATTTAAGGTTAAAACTCATAGCAGAGAGAGAGCTTTTAGTAACCAACAGGATAACAGCCTTACATAGAAACAAATTAAAACAGGTTGATGGTATCTAACATTTTTGAGAGGCTCCCAAACTGAGTTTAAATTTCCTCATGATTAGGAACCACTGCTCTGCATGGAATCTCATCTTTGTAGAGCTGGTGGCTCTGGCTCCCACAAGTTCTGATCTGCAGTACCTTACTCTTATCTGGGACAGCTTGATCTCCCCAGTGAACGTGGCAAGAGAAGGAACTTTTCCTGTCTAGCCAAAGACATGGGATTGGACTGAGGCAGAGCAGTTGAGGGACATAACTGAGTATGGAAATGGAGCAGTGGTTTAGGCTAATGGGATGGTGTGGTAGAGGACAGGAGAATGGGCATATGGTCAATATACTTGAGGTAGCCCTATGTTCAGTAATTTCCCTAATCAGAGAGGGGAATGTCCTTAAAACAAACAAGAATCATTCAAAACAAACCATTTCTAATCTAGAAATTCTTTCACAAACTCCTTAAATATAGCATAAATGACAATTCAAAAGGGGACACATTGTCTTGAAGAACTGCTCTGAAAGTATTTCATACAATATTAATGGTGTCATTATTTCAGTGATAAGCAAGATAACAGCACATCAAAAAAAGCAGTTTGCTAAGACTGTATTCCAACAGACATTTATAAATCACTTAGTAATTTTATGTTTAATATTACAGTTTTGCAGCAGGAAATAAATCCATATCCTTAATTTTTCTTTAAATATGGTGATTAAAAGTAACATTAGCCAGAATTTCTTCCAAAAGGGTAAAAGATATTCAAAATGTGCATGCACACATATATCTATTATATGCCTGTTGCATATATATATATGTGATCCCCAAAATTATCATGTGAATTTGCTTGATGCGAGAAATTGCAAAATGGCACCTTAAACTCTGCAGGTACCGTGACCAACAGAGGGAAAGCAACCCTAAATCTCTCTGAAGTCAGTGATCAAAACTAACTGGACAAAGTCCAGGTTGTTCAACAGTCACCATTACCATAGATTTTTACTTCCTGTATTCTCCTTCCTGAAAACAATCATCTATCCCTTCCCTTACCACATGGCTACTTCTGCTGCTTTTATGCCTCCTTTCTTCAGAAAAAAACATATCCTGGTCTAGAGACAGGATGTAATATGGCTGGTATTAAGCTCTACTATGCTGATGGGCACAAAAACTAAACTGAACAAATCACAGGCAAGCTCACGCTGTGGCTCTCCCCTCAGAGAAAGTGGTATTTGTGTTGTCACAGCCTCAGAGAACGTGTTAAAGCCCAGCTGGTTTGAAATGTCCACCTAAGTCACATCAGATTGTCCCACTGACCCAAAAGTCAATGGAGGCCTTAAGGGGAAACTGGAAAGATCACATGAGAAGGCAATGACTGCAAAAAAGTAAGTTTGCTTCAAAACCTGTTTGCAGTAAACATTCCCTTTCTTAAGAAGCTGAAAAGAAACATCCTCTTCATGTCACAGGCACAGCTGCTTACCGCTCAACGACATAGAAGTTATCTCCATCATCACCTTGGTCAATCACATGTTCCTGAGGTTTCACCTTCCTCTCAAACATGGCATCAAGGACCTGAGACAGCTGCTCCTAAAAAAAACGAACAGGAGCGGGGGGGAAAACCCAAACCTGTCAGAAAATACACTGCTGGACAATGGCAAGTTCATTTGACTTGATCTGGACAGTGAAACACAACATGCACTGCATCAGTTTTACTGTATGCAAATACCAGTAATACTGATATTACATGTTAATTTCTACTGGCACCTCATTCATTTCCACATTATTAATGTAAGTTCAATAATGCAGACAAACATAGACACTTCCACCACAGAAGAGACATTATCTCAAATTTATGTCGAAATGGCTCAATTTTTGCAGACCATTTCAGTGCCAAAGCACACATGTATGTTTGGTATAATCTGACACAGTTTCACTGCCATGGACACACATGGATTCATGTCAATGGCAGGTGTATTTCATCACATGTATGTCTAGAAACTGCACCATGATCTATTAGTAAATTATCTGTGCTGTCATCATCTAAGAGCCCCAGTCATGACCAGGACTGTACTGAACAGAACTCTATACAGTTATTTCCCTAGATAGTCTGTGTCTTAGAGAACCTACAATTGCAGCCCCAGATGAGACAGGGTAGGTACAGATGGGGAAAACACACAGAAAATGGGATAATGCTGGTGTGCACAGCAGGCTCCAGCTGGGTTTCCCCAATGAGCCGTGACTAAACTTTCTTTTTTTGCAGGCAGCACAGCCACGGAGGCTGTGAAAGCCAAGAGAGATGATGCCACATAAATGCCTTGCCTCGATGCTGACCTGCTTTACCAACTTTGTTATTCCCAGGCCCATTAACAATATACTTTTGCTGCATTTTCAGTGCCCAGATGTTCAAAGCTAAAGATGTAGATCACAGCTGAGTTTCTAAAAATACACTGCATGAACACGCAAGCCAGTCTTTATGCTGCTAGGTGCACTTGAAATATTTACTGCACTCCTGGAGTTGGAAATTATCATTGCAGCATCTGTAGGCACCACTATATTGAAAATATTCCCCATCTTTTCAATAGAATCCTATTTTCTTGTCTTTAAAAACTGTGTCTGGACTGTTAGATCACAATATTAACTGTACATACAAACAATCAACTCCATTTAAGATTTCCTTAAAATGCTATTACCTGATCTAGGTTTTTGAAGAGCAGGATATCTTTACAAGCTTCCTGCAGTCGGCATCGCTGTTCATCAGTTTTTGGATGAACTACCTTTAAAACAAAGTAAAACAGAACTGTCACGACAACAAAGAAATATGATGACAGACTGAACCTTCACTTCAGAGTGAAAAAGCAGAGCACAATTTAAGTGTCAAAGTATACATTGTTTTTTTGTTGTTTACATAAACAGTATTTATATATAAACATACAATGCATGACAGAATGAAAGAGACATAAGAAAAATATTATGCTGACAATTAACACCTGCAAAACAACAGTCAGGACAGACAAGAAAGAAAAGGATGCCTTTTCCATTCCTTTCCCTTCTAGCACAGCCACAGACACGGTCAAGGTCTGAGCACTTGAAACAGGAAAAAGTGAACAGTTTTCTTTCTAAACTCTGGCTATATTAGTCCCAATATACTTACTGTTGGCATACAGGCAGTTCATAAGATATATGATATATATGAGTCTCAGCCCACCTAACTATTGAAGAAGTATGGTTTTTTCCAACAAAATTACTTAAATAAAGCTTTGCTGTTTGAGATATTTTGCTACTTCTTTCCAATTATAAACTCTCATCAGGTTAAAGGAATTGATACTCACTGTATCATAAAAATGTTTATATGTGTGTTTGTTAGGGGCTAATTATGAAAATATATGTAAAAATATTAATTACCTGACATTCACCACATTAATATTTATTATTTCTGGAATAACAAGGATTCCAAAAATCAGTTACATTAGCAGGTATTTCTAAAAAGTCATTATCTAAAGTTAAGCAGATCTCAGATCCTTATTTTAAAAGAAAACTGAATATTGAGTGAGCAGTCAAGAAAATTAAGACTTTTGATGTATCCAAGTTTACAAATATTTGGATATTTGGACACACTCATAGTCTTTTTTTTATTTTTATATTATAAAAATTATTTATGAAGTATCTTCATTTTTAAGAGAGATTAAATTAGACTTAGATTTTCATTGCAGAAGTGTAGATATCCTTGTGATGGAATCTGGAAAGGAACACCAGAAGTCCAAAGAGAAAACACTGATCATCACCAGCCAGGCTACAGGATTTGCTCTCATAAAACCATCTCTAAAGAAATACAATTGCAGTATCTGGATTCACAATTCCTAGAAATTCCCAGCTTTCGAAACAACAGGTGGCCACAGACTTAAAATATTTCAACCAAGTATTTCTCCTACTCAGGCAGAACTGCTTTGACAAGAAAGGCAGTAAAAAGCATGTGAGGAATTTTAAGCACCCATGAAGAAACAGCTGTGGTAAAGCTTAACTAATTCTTCTCAACAGCATCAGTGCTCTAGGAATTGCCTCAACAAGCCTTTAAGATAATTAAGAAGGAAAATATCCAAAATTTTAAAGATATTAGACTAAAGCACAGCTCTCCAGTCCTTTGAAGTAAAATTATATTAAAGCTGAAGTAACTGATAAAGTGCATGAGACAAGGCTGGCCTTAAATTTCAGAGCAATGTCACTTTGTCAGTGTCACCACACCACACTCAGCACTAAAGGGACAAGTGGTAGGAAAATGCAACGTAGAGACATCTGCCTGTCAATCTGTAGAGAGAACCATGCATGAAATTATTCCCTCACTCACCCTTTGTTCTGTATCTTCTTCCTCTTCATCTGGATTGAAAGCTTCAGCACAAACTTGGAAGAAAAAGAGAGAGGAAATTAGTAAAAAGAAGCAATTACATGAGAACAGCAAGCCAATCAATTTATATACCTTTCTTCTGGATTTTCCTAAAGGAAAAACAAAATAACTTTTTGATTTTATGTCATTATAGTGTCAGAGGCTTAAATCCTATCTGTTCTCTGAGCAGGCACAACATGGCTGTTCTCAGACTCTCATGTAAAAAAATCTCTAATTTACAATGGAAAATAATCTCGCCTAGCAAGTACTCTGAAGCATAGACACAGATTTCCTTTCAATTTGTATCAAAGCATAACAACCTCCATTCAGATTCACTTACAAGCATCTTCTCTAAAATGCAGCAGAAAAATACTGCAGCTACACTGCTTTGTTCTTTACAGTGCAATGTACAGAGCAAAACACACTGGAAAAGAAAAAAGAAAAAGGAGGGATGAGGCACTTGCTCCACCTCAAGTCAGATGTGCAAGTATAGATACTTTGGGAGTTTTCTATTTTTTATATTTTGATACAGAGAAATAATGTTTGCACCAAAATTTACCCAGGAAATGAACAATCAGCTTGACTACAGTATATTCTATGACAAAAATAATATTTAGTCCCTTCTCTCATATGTTCCTAAATCTTACTATATTTGAATCAAATGAACGTCAATTGGTGATTCAAAACCAACTTTAAAAATTACACAAAGTGATCTTTTTAAAATGGATGAGAATATTTGTGGAAAACCACACACGGCAGAACACTGGGCCATGGGTCTGCCAAACATGTCATTATATCTACAGGGCCAACTGGAAGAGGCAATAATGGTGAGCTGCTAAAATTTCAAACAGTTTGATTCTTCAGAAGAAGCTTATCTTCACTTATCTTAACAGTTACACTGTTACACAGTTTTACAATACTAAACACAGACCCTGTGGCTTCCAAAAGCCAACAGTTCTAGCTCAGATTTTCTTATTAATTCATGCACATTTACAGTTCTTGCATGTCAAAGTGATCTGCACATTCTAGCCACCTGTACAGACAATCAGAGAAAGAAGAGTCAGTCCTGTTTTCATCTAGCTGTGCTCTTACTTTAACAAGGGTGGTCTCACTTCTGAGGCTATAGGCCACTTATAAAATTTTACAAGGAAATATAGACAAGCATTTTTCTTTGTACTTTACCCAGCATTCTGACAATACTGAAGACTTGGCAGAATGCCCAGAAGCTCACTGCAATGACATCTAACCCCTGAATGGACTCCAAGTATAAACAAAAATAAGCAGATTTTAAAAAAACCAAAACAAAACTAGAAAGTCCAGAATTCAGCGACTTGCAAATAATTCAAAAATGCACACAGGCTTATTGACCCTGTCATCATGCTTTCAAGAGGACTATAAAAATGGACAAGTCCAGCATAATTTACTAGGAAAGATTTGCTTGGTTTTGTGTGGTTTGGTTTTGGGGTTTTTTCCCTTACCTAAAAGATACAGGTCTTTCCTAGCAAATTGGATTTTAATTCCTTTCTTCCCTGGAGAGAGTGAAGAGACTGGAATATCAAACAAGCATTCCACTTAACAAATCATAATGTAAAAATCCAATCATATAATCATTAGGCATCAGACATTTAAAGAGTAATTATTACTCATACAATAAACCCATTTAACAATACAGAAACAGTATACTGACAGTGTACCTACCACATGCTTTTAGTTTAACAGAGGGATCCACCCACACTTAGGGCAGATACTTTGGAAAGGATAAACAGCATTCTTCCTCAGCTGAAGAAAGGTATAGTCCATCCCACAGTCCAAAAATGGCTGGATTATGGGAAGGTGGATGCCTACAAGCTGCAGAACTTGGACTGATAGGCTGATCCACTTAATATACAATACAAAGGCACTAACAAAGAGAACATTATTAGCATTTTGGTGTGAAAGCTTTCCTCCTCCTTTCATTTTACAGTAAAGATCAAAGTCTATTGTCAAAGCTGTGAATTTTCTAATAAGGAACATTTTCTAAGAAAAAAGGCTCCTTGGTTTGGACAGTACGGTGAAACTGGAGATTAAATAAACTATATTTTTTACAATCAGCATATTTTATGAGGAACTGGAGTACAATTCTCTATTTTGCACTATAATACATACTATAAATGCATTTCTGTACATTTCTAAAAGTACCTGGCATATAAGCACATTCAAGATATGGATCTATGAATTCAGAGGTCATCGTACTTCACTGTATCATTCTATCATTCAAATTCTCAATACTAAGCTGCAAATTTGATTTTGTTCCTTCCCTGTTCCTGCAGGGCAGCTAAAAATGCTTTGGAATTCAGGAAATTCTCTTCAATATTTCCTTGGAAAAACAAGTATAATTACCACAGTTAAAACTAGAGCATCAGAGCAAAACCTTAGATTAAAACAAGCAGCAATCAAAGCAACACAGTTCTCTGCAACTTCAGTAAGAAATGGCTTTGGTTGAGGTTTGTATAGGTAGGTTTCCCCTATTTCATCTTACCCACCATAAGGCCCACATAGGATGTATCCTTCTAGGACTTAGTGCTCTTCCCTTACATATGGAAATTACTTCTGTAGTGCCCATGAGTGGGCACCACAAAAATGTGCCCAACAAAAATGTGGCCAAAATGGCACTTCTTCCCATACTGTCACATAGAAAACCTTCCCATTATACTTTTCATTCTTCAACCTCCTGCTGAGATTTCTTTTTCCATGGAGAAGGATAGGGCAGAAATTTTGGACTTTGGACAACTCTGATTGACAGGACTTTATTTACTTGCAGGCAGAGCTGTACACTTAATATAACATATCTGTTATGGGATGGTTAAAACAGGGGAGAGAGACAAAATTATGATTTCTGACTTCAAGCTTAAATTAATATTGTGATATGCTGGAAATCCCACAGAAAGCTTTTCAGCCTACTCATAACAACTAACAGCATTTTCCAAATACTTTAAAACATGACTAATGCAAAGGAAAAGTAAACATTACATCAAACCCTTCCCATGGTTTATGTCTCAATATGTTCAAGTTTTCTTTCCACTATTTTTAATTGGTAGATCACTTGTGGAAGTCTGTACTGTTGAACACATGACCTGCTGGTATCTGTGTGTCAGCCTTACCTTCAAAATGTTGCATGATATCTGTGCTCAAACAGTGTTGCTTTGTTATTCTTCTGGCTGAAAAGAACCCCTTTAACTACCTAAACTCTGCCAATCCCTGTCAGAAATCTATGGAATTTCAGGACTCCTCAAGGTTATTCATTCGTGGGTTACACTACAGCCATTCCCAAAGAAAAAACATCTGATCTTTCATCTTAATAGAGTGAAAACGTACTTGACCCACTATTTGATACATGACTGCATTCATGTATTAACTATTTCAGTATCCCAACAAAGCAGATACCCCAAGGCAAGCTTCTCCTCACAACATTATCCTGAAGAAATGCACTGGTAGCATTTTTCAAACCCATTGAAATGGCAGTTGGACGGGATCTGTCTCCAAAGGTCATCCAGTTCAACCTCCCCCTCCAAGGGGAGCTATTTGGAATGCTGGATTGGGGTTGACCTGGAAACCTCCCTGGGTGAAGATTGCACATCTCTGCTGACCTGCTCCACAGCCCTCCTGGGGAAGAGGCTTTTCTTAATGTGCCACCTAAAGCTCACAAGTATCTTGATATAAATTGAAGTGGTTTCTGAAATCACACCTTTCCTATGCGAGATTTTGAGCACAACTCTGCCCTTGAGCAAACACTGAGCACGAATCCATCAGTGGAAGTTACACACCAGTGTGACGCACACACAGTTACGTGTTTCCAGTACTACAGCTCTATCAGCTCACATCATGCAGACCAAGCTTCCTTCCAAGTCTACCCACATAGCTCAAATAGCTTTGGAACATAAAAAACAGTTTTCAATTTTAAGAAGCTTTAAGATAGAAAGAAATTCAGCTTTTTAATCCTACCATCTACATTTAGTCTCTTAGCTCCTGCAGCTTCTACAGCGAGTTTAGGTTTCTCTCATGCTGCACCTTCTTTGGCTTTCAAGAACAGGCACATCTGTTAACACTTCTGAAGGCTCAGAAATGACACAGCTCAATCGCTGCTTTGTTATGTAGGTGACAGCATCTGAAAGCAACCAAGATCTTTGTAGTTGCAGCAATGACATCAGCAGTGGATGGTTGAGGGGAAAGCAAGGGGTGGGGAGAGAATGAGAAGTAGCAAGACACCTTTGTTTATGCATGTTTTAATCACTCTCAAAATAATATTGTTCGGCAAAATATGAGTTTTGTCAAGATCAAAGCCCTTGCACTCCGTGCAAATCTGCATAATAGTTGAACATTTAGCTCTGGCAAGCCATCACAGCCTCTGAGAGAAACAGAGCACACCATCCTGGTCCCTGAGAGATCACTGCTTGTTTTCTTCAAAATAGCAGCCAAGAGGCTGAGGCCTGAATACCTTTAGACACATACAAAAGAAAGAAATTAAACTTCCATGTTTTATGTAAGGTGAATGCATTATTAATATTTCTGTTGCTATTGAAACAAGTAGCAAATAGATGCTCTGTCACACTTCCTTTGCATAGCACCTTCTGTACTCTGGAGTGAAATCCTACTTACTCCTCCTTACTTATGAGGATGCATCACCTCCAGCTGATCCTATCAGCCCCAATAATAAAAATCCACCCAGAGTAGTATGTGCAGAACCACTTTTCCAGTTATTTATTCAGGTGACTAATCTTACACTACATGTATTGTGATGTTCTTTGCATTTGAGTTTGTCAAAGCTTCAAACATTTCATACGTCTGTCTCTCAAGAGACAGATGCAAAGCCTCTTCTGGGAGCAATATGCCAGCTGGAAAGGTGACCACTTCCAGGGTCTTGTCATTCCCTCTTTGACAGCTGAGTTGCACTTCAAAATGATGTAGTCAGATGAATTAGAAAGCTTAAACAGCATTTATACATAGGTCTTTGCTGGCATAGCTCAACGTGATTTTCTGCACTTGAGAAACAACTTCAAGTTTCCTCTCACTTCTGTTGCTAGTTAGCTCAGTACTTTTTGTTTCAGAAATTGCACTTTGATTCCCAAGTGAAAGATCTCACCATGTCAAAGCAGACGACAGATTCATACCTCGATCCAGCAAGTGGGAAACAGAACCTGCACCCATCTGCAGCACCTGAACCATTTTCACATTTATGACAGATAGAAAAGCAACACTGGAACCTGAAGAACAGTTAAGCCATCTGCAGGAAAATCAGCTGCTTCAGCCTTCAATTCACTAATGAGAACAGACTGAAATCAAATGTTATTTTTTTTCTCAAAATGAATGTTGTTGCATCAGCCCGAAACTCAGATCTTGAGTCTTATTAGACTGGTCGTTCTATTGTACTTTTAAGTGCCACATGACAACCCCTAGATGCAGGATAACCCAAAGCAGTACCACCTCCTGACTTCATTCTTAATTCTTATAGATGCATAACTAAGACACGACTTACAGTGATCAGGACTTGAGAAAACAGCACCCCCTCAAATTTTGTCAAATACCAATGCAGAATGTTCAACACACACAACCAGTTGCATGGCCACGTATGTCAAATCAAATTTAAGATTTTTCAGTTGAGGAATATTTAGAAATAATGAATTTCAGTAGCAAAGGAAAACAATGGGTTTTTGGTTCTTGAAATGGCTTCAAATGTCATTTAAAGTTAAAAGGAAATTAAAGTAAAATCAATTCGGTTCTTCACAGGCAGCGTCTTTCTGTGTTACAGATTAACTATGAAGATACAAAGTCACTCAGCGTGGCTGTGCCAAACCAGCTCAGTCCAGCCCCGATTACAGGTTCAGGCACAGCTCCACACTTGGTCTCAAAGCTTGCTCAGGCTGGAGAGCTGCACAGATCACTCTGTCAGGCAAAGAAGCCTATGAGACACTGACAGAGCCTGTAAGGCCTTAAACCCCTGCACTGTTTCACCCAGCTCTGTGAAAAGCCAGTGTTGCCTCTCTGCTATTGCACAATGCAGCAAAAGGTGCAAGTGTTCACCTGCCTTACCCTAAGCTTCAGTTTCAGCCCAGACTCAACTTGAAAATGCCCATCTCTGATGTAGGTGATGCTCCTCAAGGCCCACTATTTCAACAGAGTAGTGAAACAGCTCACAGGCAGAGCTTGAAGGGCCCCAGCTCCGCTCACAGCTGCCCCAAGGCACAGTCCTGGATAAATGCCTTTGCCCAGGGAGGCTGGGGCACCTAAGAGATGTGCATGATGTGTTACAGGGCTTGCTATCCTTGCCTTTAGAAAACTTCGTAACCATTCCCTCAGTATGATTATGTACTTTACAGCAGTGTTATCTAAATCAGACTTCTCCAGCTTGTTTTATTTCAATCAAAACAGAAATGCAATACTTCCGGTGACAGTGGCTTGTGACAAAACCATGATGCCACTGTCACACATTCCTATTTCATATTATGTTTCAGTCATGAGTTCAGAACAGACTGCACAATCAATTATAAATGCAACCTTTTATGATAATGTGGGTGTTTCCTTTGCAGGAAATCCAACTTTACATGCACAGACATTTTTTCTCCCAAGAGGCTTTAAGTACAGGCAACACAATAAGCCCTTTAAAATTATGACAACTGTTGACAATCATTGCCATATGTACATTTGTTTTATATATTCTAATGCTTTCTTCAAATGTTCTTATTAAATTCATAGAGATTAATAAAAATATGGTTTTAAGTGTTTCTTTAAAAGTCTTTATCATCAGATGTAGAGTAAAACAATTTAGACAATTCATTACAGCAGAACAGCCATTGAAATGATACAGCAACAAATCAAATTTTTTTTCCACTACAGGAAGATTTGGCAAAGTATTTAAAATTACATTTCCCTAGGGGCAAACAAGAACTTTCATGATGAAAGACCTCGAATAATAAACGGAAAGTAAATAATCACAGTCTCTTAGATTCATATCTTTAGACACATGTAATGAAAGCATTACATGCAGACAATACTGCTTCAACTAGATTTAAAGACAAACATGAAGCACTTTTAACATGATACAATGCATTCCTGTTTAATTATTATTTCTAGGTAGGCTTTGTTAAGCATTGGGGTTTTTGTTGTGTTTTGCTTAACTCCCTCTGCAACACACAGGATCTGGCCTGGAAACTGCCCCAGTGAACTGACTCAGGGACACAGCTCAAGACAAACTCAAGACCACAGCACACCTGGGAACCTGCTCCAGGGATCTATTAGGGAAAGACATTCCCTATCAACTAAGAGGCAAACTGGGCGGGGAAGGTCCTACTGAACTTCAACAAAACTTCAGAAGACAATTCTCAGCCCGCATATCTTTGTTTAAATCCTCCTACTCAGGAGCAATTAAAATAAAAAACTTGTGCCAATGCAGGACTGGGGACAGAATTCTCTTAAGTATTTCTACTCTACCTCTTTGGTATAACCAGATGAATGTGACATTTGCCTTTTTTTTTTTTAACCAACAGCTGTTTATCATTGCATTTGCTTCATGTAGTTGTCTGTTTAGTTATATCGAGGCACAACTTTTACTTAATGCCTTTATGTATGAGTTATGCAAAGTGTTTTAACTTATACTTCCACTTTGCATGCTCATGCATGGTTAAAGGGTCATACCCTCCCACCTCACTCCAGGTGCTGCAAGTAGCCTGTCTCCCGTACAGCTGGAGGAGCTGAGGGACAATATCACCTGATTTCACAGAATCACCTGCAAAACCACAACCAAGGCTCCTGCACTTTTGGTTTCCATGTCTCAATTCACAACAAGAGAGCTCAGCATCCCATCAGACAGTAGTGTGCTCTGGGCCTTGCAGTAAGAGGTGAGTCTGCATGAAAACTAAAACATAAAAAATACCTCGATCACGGTACAGGAATAACTAAAAATATGAAAGTTTTCCATGTGGCTGATCAAGGGAGTTCACAACTCTGCATAGTAACAACCAAACTCATAATATTGTCCTTTCAATCTTAAAACAGTAATTTACAATTTGCTTCTTCTGTTTCCAACTCTCTTTACTACATTTAAACAGAAATCTCAAAACAGCAGCAGGGTATTTTAGAGTTATATACTATTCCACGTGGTGAAGCCTGGGAAATTCATATGAAGCAAGCTTTATTCTTGAAGTTAAGAAATCAGAAGACTGAAATGGATAAACATGCTGCTGACCTTGTTCAAGCCTTCTAAGAGAGCCTTACCGATGAGATAGTCATCCATAAAAAAGGTCTCCCGGAAAACATGATGCTACTACTATTTCAGAGCACCCAGATTCACAATTGTAGAAGCAAGCCTTCTGCTTTAATGATCTTCTGGTTTAGCCCATCACATAACTCTTAACACGTTCCCAAATGTGTTGCGTAAGCAAGGCAGATAAATCCAGAAATTAAGCACCAGTAATGTTTATGTGCCTGATAAACAGAGTGATACTTTCTCTCAGTAAAAAACAGCACAGAGAATGTTCATTTTACATTCAGTTTCCATCAAAACAGCACAAGTTCCAAGAAACGGCTCAAATATACACCCTACTCCAAAAAAAGTCATGTATCTTACAGGCTTTTAGTTGCAAACAGCAGATAGAAGAGATAATCTAGCTGAGGAATAAAAAAGGAAAAGTGTTTTTCCAGTCTAGAAATAAGAAATTTTGTTTCAGTTTCCAGATAAGGCATTATTTGGATTTATACTCGCAATTCTGCTATGTGAATTGCTAAACCTGCAGTAAGGCACATAATACTTTAAAAGAACCTCCAGCATCTTGGGAAAAGTGCACTGAAGCGCTTCTGTGTTAGAGCAGAGCCCTAAAATTTCATTTAGCAATGAAAATCACCCACATCTTTCTGACATCTATCATGATAGAGAACTGAAAGATGTCAGTGTTAGAAGACATTCCTGAAATTAATGGTTCAGCAACTTAGATTTGATTTTTAAAGATTTCTAGAGAACATCCAAATATATTCCCATTACCCTCAATAGAACAAGTAACACCTATTTACCTGGAGCAACAAGGAACAATACAAAACTAGCATAGCTTTGACACACAAGGATTTTGTGCAGAGAAATGATCTGGAAGCCCCCAGGTCCCTGTGCTTGGAAACAACTCCGTCCTTTCCTGGCACACAGGTAAAACAGGAAATGTGGGAACCTACTGTCTGACTCCCTGAAGAAAAACCCAGTAGGTCTCCCCCATTCCTGTGTGGTTGCTGAACAACTCCCATGCCCTGGTGAATGCCAGCCATGGGGAAGGTGTAACTCACTCGATGCAACTCATCTCCTGGATGAGCCAGTTCTGGACTTCAGTGGCTCAAGGAACAAATGGATTCCCTTCACAGGAAATACATTTGAGGTGGGCTGGTAAAAGACTAACATTGAGCAGAACTTCATCACTTGGAACTTGTGTGCTTTATTTCTGATCACTTAGTTTTGTGTTTTTCCATTAGAGAACATTAGTGTGTTTAACAAGATTACGCTCCTTTCTCTCCCACATTTTGGAGACATGGGAAACACACACATTTAGACACACTAATCCATACCAGGTAAGTGCTTCAGGCAGTCAAGTACCCACACACAAGCCACCTCCCAGTCAAGTCCTGATTTAAGTCTCTCTTTAAGTCTCTCTTTAAAAGAGAGCATTTAAAGTGCTCACAGCAGTTCCCGAGGTTGCTTTAGAATTTCCTGTATTTTCATATTGCCATTATATTCCCTGTAGTGAGTGCTTCAGTATTCTAGTAAAGCCTTCCATTATTTGGAGTATGCACAGCCTCATCAAGGTGTTCTGGTGTTAAAAATGACTGAGTGAAGCTTCTAAAAATACATGGGATACCCCTTCATATCTAAATCATGTTTGTTTAAGCTTTTCTGTGCTATATGGACTATTCAACCCATTTCACATTAATCTGAAGTAACAGCAACCTAAACTTGCATGATTGTATTAAGGGCATAAAATCATCTATGACTTTGTCTAAAACTTCATATTAAAAAAGGGATAAAGTGCTGCCTTATATATTCACAAGAAAAAACGCAAATCTCATTTAACTCCCAGGGTCACTCCACAGATGCACATCAATCACAGCACCATATTTTGCACTAGGTATAAAACTGCCCTTTCAGCCTGTATTCTGACAGGCATTTTGAGATTTCCTCTAGTGTGTTTGCTTTCAGTCTCTTGTGCACAACAAACCAAGAAGGAATATTTTTATCTGGGCTTTAATTGCTGAAAACCAGCTTGAATTCAAATAAATAATAATAATTTAAAAAAGCTACTCTCTTTTTCATCTCACAGAAGAAGAAAATTAAATTCTAACCTATCAAAAAGTGAGAGAATTAAATTTTATTTGAACAATCAGCTGAAGGTTGATATTTTCAAAAGCATTTATGTATCTAAAGATAAGGACTAGCATTTCTGTAAGCTTTTTAAAGGTTTTTAATGTAAAACAATTAATGGAAGTTAATCACTAGCACCTTTTGCTACTTGAATACTTTTGAAAAACTGGTCCATACTGCATTAATTGCTTAAAAATGTGCATAGCTATACTTTTGCTCCTGATTAATAAGCACTGATTTCAGTTAAAACATTTGACATCAGAAGAGCAACTTTTCATGGTTATGTGGCACCTAAGCATGAACAATTATTCAGAAAGAATAAATTTAAAAGACAAAAACTGAATGAATTCTACTCCACTGTAGCACTTATGTGCACTGAGTAGACTGGATCAGAATTCATCTGACCAGGTATTGCACTGACTTAAGTTTTAATTAAGGATGCTCACTGTGGTGTATTTCTCTTTATGCCAGAAAAAAAAACCCCCGATCAGAATTACAATTATTCACAACACTGTGAAATCCAAGTAATTGTGAAGTCACGACTGTTAATTTCCAAATATAAGCTTTTCATTATTCACTGGATGTCAATCACATGCCAGGAATTTTTAAATAAGTCCCAATATTGCAAACAGAGAAAACAAGCTTTTTTGGTTTAATGAATAATGATTCAGACACTTTCTTACAGGAGAAGCACCCACACAATTTATCACCACTTTCATCTGTCATCCCACACGCTTGGCTTTTGCTCATATCAACATTTTTCAAAATGAATTAATTATTTTCACTCTAGTTATGATATCAGTTTTGCAATCAGTAAGGCTAGCAAAAAAAAAAAATCACAGAAGCATCAGGTTGCTGATACAGGAAAACTGTTTGTGCCATTTGTACAAATGTGAATTTTTGAACTCAAAAGTCTTTACCATTTATCACCTGCCTGAAAACCTTTCAGCACAAGTTATTATGCCATCAGTTTTGTAAGATGGTGAATAATCAATATAGAAATTCATTAAATAGCTACAAGAGAAGAAATCAGATCATGATTTTCAAGTCATCCTCTGATAGTCAGATAGTCTGATAAGTATAAAGTAAAGAGAATAGCACAGAAAAAGTCACCACTCAGTCTTCCTCCCTTGATGATTTCAAGTGATGAGATTCTACCACTGAAGTATAGATAGTATCCTGCAGGAGAAAACACTCAAAACCACCTCCCAAGAGAAGTGTTGCCTCTTGCTTCACAGCTACTATTTAGATGTCCCAATTTAACAGGATCCCAAGACAGCATTCTTTACCAAATGCTAACATGCTGCGTGGCAATAATTAACATAAAAGCTTTATTAGAAAACCTTAAAGCTGTCATTTTTAAAGGCTACTAAAAAGAATTTACTATGTGTAATATTATCATATCCTGACATCTCAATTTGCAAGGATGTGAAGAAAATTATGTATCTCACTAGAAAACTCAGAGAGATACCAGACTTTAAAGACACATGTGATTTATGAGATGACTGCTAATTTTTGGCAGGAGCCAGACTAATGAAGAGTTCAAGGTAAGGAGTCCCCTCTATTGACAAAATAGGGAAGAATTAGTGACTTGGAAGAACCAACAGTCATACAAGGCTTCTTATGGAAGTTTATGTTATGAGGAAAGAAAAAGCCAGAAACTGTCAGGGAACATCAATTTACAGATTATTAAAATACAAAATTACTCAAATACAACAAAAAAAAACCCAAAACAAACCTCCACAACACCAAAGCATACTGTCATATCAGATTGCTATAGACAAGAGAAACACCAAAAATACTGATTTCGAACCCAACATCTGCTGGGGTCACTGACAATGGGAACTGTCAGTGTCCCACACAGTGCTAATGTTTGCTGTACACAGGAAAACAGGGTTCAGTAACATTTAAACAAAATTATCCTCTACATATGAAACCTTTATTCAGCAATCCTTCCTTGGGGGAGGACTTAGCACCCAGCTCCAGGAACAGCAGATTTGATCCTTCTCATTTCAAGGAGTCTCTGCTGAAAGCTGCTCTTCCAAAGGAATTAACTCAGGCAAGTCTTGTTTATTTGATTACTTTTTATATTAACATGAAAACAGGCACAGATTCTGACAGTCATGTTACTTTACCAGTATAAAAATATTAAGGAAATAACTATCACATATTGATTCCCTAGATTATATAGGTCAATTATTCTGCTTATAGTTGCTGAATGTGAAAACTAATCTCATTCCTATCCCACTGAGGCCAAAGGAAGACTGCAGGAGGGAGTACAGACATATGCAAGAGAGATATATTATACCAGGTCATTGAGACAAACAGAAATAATTAGAGAAAAAAGATTAAAACCTTCTGTCACACGTATATGCTATGGGTGTCACATTTTGTCAGCTTTTTCCTATCCCAAGGAGATATCAGCAAGTCTGCTGGAGAGTGGGTGTTCTGTAGAATGAATTAAAGGTGTCTGGAAAAGGCAGTAAAGAAATCTAGCAAAAAACTTTATTGAAATATGCTAAAACTAAAAGAGAAGAAACTATGCACAAGAGAGACTGTAGTGGGCGTCACACCCTTCATTCCAAAAACACAATTAACTTTCATTCATATCCTACCAGGAGCAAAATTCTCCTCAATGTTACATATTAGTAGTGGGACAATTATCCATGCTCTCCTCCTCTAGTTTTGAAATAGCTTTAATATTATTACTTGAGAAAGGAGGTATCACTGATTTCTCCCATCTCCCTGCACCTTGTAGTCACTAACCAAGGGCTGGGATATTCACTGGTGTGCTCTGCAGTCTCTTGCATTACAGAAAATGAAGTGACTAACAGAATTAAGTTTGTCAGGAGCCCGTATGCCTGGGGAAAGATTAAGGAATGTAATGAAGCAAGTATGAATTCTTGGGAGGAAAGAATTGGATGGTTTTAGGCCATCCAATCCAAGCCTGGGCAGATGGGTTACATTGGCAGAAGGCTCAGACATTGCTAATTCACTTAAAGCAGCAGCAAGACGACTGGTCTGCTGGGTAATCAGCACTGAAATTGCCCATGGCACCACAGTCTGTGGCACTCTATAGTCAGGAGAGTTTCAGATCAGTGAGGTGGTTTTTTCCTTTTTAGTTTCTACATAGGGATGGCTTATGATTTTGCAAACAGGAGTATTTTCATCAAGCCAGGCACCAGCTCATACACAAATCAGAGCTGAGTGACGTTGGGATTTGTGTGCACACCATGGCTCTCAACATGTTACACGGCCAACATGCCACACACAAGCCAGATATTTACTAGATTGATTTCTAGGGGAACGCCAAGCTCTCATTTCTCCTTCTCCCTCCCAGTGTTCCCTGGAAAAGGCTGTTTCTCTTCATGAGAACACTACCACTCTGCACTTCTATAAATAATTCCATGAATGTGATTAGATAAGCCCCCCTTTTCCAGGATGACCCTCCTGCTCAGTCCATGTGGTTTCTCACTATCCCATCCATGGATCCCTGCTTTGCTGGCTGAACCTCCAGCCAGCACAAAAAGCCACGTTTCTCTGGTCAAGGAGCAAATGGGATTCCCTGCAGAGCCTTTACAGCTGCCAAACCATTTGGCAGAATTTAAAGGCACACAAGGCAACACCATCCCTCCCCCTCAGAGAGCACCTCAGCCTGGGGGATGAAATAGCAGCAAATGTTAAAGAAATGGGGAGCACAAATGAGCAGAATGAATCCCTGAGTTCTCAATACTACAGATTTAGTAAAAAGAAGTGGTATGTGAGGCTGTGCTACTACCACTTACAGGATATAAAAGCAGTATCATCACTTTTGGTCAATGATTTGAGAACTGTGGAAATAAAATTAATTCTTCTTTTGGACAAAAAGAATATAGACTAAGTATGTTTTATTGTACAAGGTCAGCTTGACCTTTCTAACAGACTACCATTTGGCAAGCAGTTTTCTTAAGTCCTGATTTGAAGTATTTTACCGTAGTACTGCATAAACTAGAGGTAATCTAATTTGCTCAAGGTTTTCAAGAAGTACAAAAATAAAATTCCTGACCAACAGAGAACTCACATTTTGAGTAAGTCTTATAGAATGACAGCTAAATATTTACAATACTGGCAGTATTTTCCAGAACAGTTTAGAGGTTTCGTAACTAAAAATAAACACTTAAATGAAAATTTAGTAATCATTACAACAGACTTATTCTATGGGTTTATGTATCCCTAGAATTTGCATTAGGTCCACCAAGGGAATCATGATAATCCTGTTATCTGCAGGCAGCTAATCACAACTGACCAGTAGTAAACACTCCAAATTTAAGATTGAGGACATTAATAAAGAAATTTAGAAGTAACTGTTACGTATACAAGAACATAATAAACAATTGTTACTCTCCAAAAACATATCTCTAGTTGAAGAGTTTACCAGAACAACTGTTAACCTGTCCTACACTGTATGTCTAATGTAGTCAATTACTTTATCAACTTCTCCTTTAATTAAAATTATATTTTTCCTTTCATTTTTGACCTAGTGAAAAATGAGAGCAATGCCATAATTCCCTAGGCAGCCAGATTTTAAGTATTTTCTTTTATATTCCCCATGCGAGTTTTTAAACTCTTCTCTGTAAATCTACAATTTTGTGCATGTAAATCTTGACAGCAGCAAGCAACTTAACACTGCTCTTCACTGCCCTTACAAATATACACTGCACTGGAAACACAGCAATCCCTGGTCAGACTGACAAGGGTCAACACAGACTAGCAGAAGGCTCCTCTGAAGAGAAGTCCAGAAAAGAATACACTAAATGCAATTACAAAAAGAATTATGTGACACCTTTTCTTCTCCGTGGTTTGTTCTGCTTTACTTAATTAGTTAAAACCAGAAATGTTTAGATACTACTGAGTAATCTGTAAGGCAATGTTGGTTTGGTATTTGCTGTTTTGTTGGTTTGTAAAGGCAAAACCTATCTTTGTCTTATTATTTTATTATTTGCATTATTTTTATTAATTGCAGAACGAAAAGTTGCTTAAAACCTAAGGCATCTAACAGGGAAATCAAATCAAATCCAGAGCACCAAAACCAGCAAATGAGACACTCATTTTATGCAAGAGATTGTAAAATGTGGTTGCCTGTGATGGCAGGGAGCTGAGTTCAGTGCCCCAGCAGAGCCCTGCCAGTCTTGTTCCTATCTGGGTAACTTCTTGACAGACACAGCAGGTACGGAGTGCAAAAAAACCACCAAACAACTCCCCCCCAGCCCAAACCAGTAGGTTTCTCTACTTTTCCTGCCAAGAGTAGGCAAACAGCATCTCTTTGTGCACACATGGATGCTGTTTGCATCGCCTTTGCATTTTAACAAATCCCACGCTGATCGTGACCTCTGCAGTGTATAGAGAGAGAAACTGGAGAACTTTTCACAATAAAAAAATATTTAACACAAAGTACTAATATATATATATATATTCTATGATTGTTTGTCTCCATGACAATTTTAAGATGAACTGTAAACTCTGAATTATTCTAGCTCTTCCTGAAGCAGCAGCATTATTAAGAAACTAAACAGTCCTCCTTAATATAATTGCACAAGTTAGCAATTCAATTTTACATTTGCTGTTTAGTTGTTCACATTAACCTTTAAACCCCCTTAAATGACTAAACCTGTTTTTTAACTAGGAGCAGCTCAGTACTATGTAAGCACCAATATTACATTTCAGTATTGAAAAGTCAAAAAGATAACAAATGCCTTCTGAATAAAGCTCAATTTTTAACTTTGGAAATAATTTGGCCTTTATTTAAATTTAAATCTGAGATGTATTCAGTTCTCATTTGTATGATTTTACTCCATCAGCAGGTTCCAGGATGGATTAGTTTAATTAGCAGAGAAATTAAAATGTCTTAGGCCCCTCCAGATTAAGATACTCTACAATATATGACTTGCAATATTTACTATCAGAGTATCGAACTCCATTATTCAAGATACAGTTCTGTCCTGCCTAAATTTCTCATGTAATAATAGATCAAAACTACCAGCACTGTAATTTTTTAAGAGTTATGAAATTCTTATTATACTCAGTTACCTATTTGTAGTGGTATAAATACACAATCATACCCTTAATCACACCCAAGCAACCAGCAGCAAAGCAAGTGAACCACATGACTATAAGGACAATTTGCACATAAACATGTATTTATCTTACATTTATTTATATACCACTTATTTATGTAGCATATATATATATATATAAAGTCAACAATGCACCACCATAACTAACATACCCAATAATATGTAAGATCATATACACAGATTTCAAACTGAGTGGACTTGAACTCAAAACTAGAGCTTTCAGTTTCACCAAACAACAACTTCCTAAGCCAGCTAAATGTTAGTTAAATATCTGAAGACAAAAAAAAGGAACACATGCAAAGCAATTCACACTGCACCTCAAATGAAAAAAATAATGCAGTACCTTCTCATCCTCACATAACATTTTGTTCACATGATACTCCTTCAAAAACCAACTTCGAAAAGAATTTGTTGGGAATAACAGCTTCTCATTAAAGCATTTAATATTGGTTGAGATAGAAAACAAACAAATAAAAAGAGTATAATCTGTGTCTCTAGAACAAGTGAACAGCCACTAATTCAACAAATTTAATATCAGTTGCACAAGCCAGGGGCTAAAACAATGCAGAAAGGGGGCACTCCTCCCCCCATATTTTTGTATTCTAACCAGAGATAAAATTCTTAGCAACACGGAAGACTAGGAGATGTGGTACAGCTGAAAAATGCTGCCATTTTTTCATTTTCCTGTAAAATAATTATGGCAAATTATGCTGTGCTGTCTACAGTGAATTAAGAAGCAATTATCATTATTTCAAATAAAACTACTGCAAGAATTATGACAAATAAGGCAGTGATAAGGGTAAGGTAATTTTTAATGCAATTCCTTTAGTCAAATACACATTTAAAAACTATTTCAGAAACTTTAAACTCTCAGAAAAGAAACCATACCTGATACTCTTCTGTTGTATCGGTTAACAACTGGAGCTGAAAAAAAAAAATAAAATCAAAATTACACATTTGTGTTGATTATTACAAAGTCATCATCTTGATTAATCATTATTATTTTTACTACACCAATCCTATACAAATCTCCAAAAAAAATAAAACACTTCAATATAAAGCTTTCATCCATTTACTTGCCAGTCAGTGTTTATTTAACATTAAACCACATATTCCTGAAAGCCATTACATGCTAAGATAGCTGGTAAGAGCCTTGAGGTTCTTTTTTACCTAATTCTGAAAAAAAATACACTTTTACAGAGGTTACTCAGTCTTAACCTACCATCAGTTCCCAGCCTATTTTACTTAGTGTTATTGCACAACATTCCAGCACTTAAGGTTAGCTCTACCTACTTAACATGGATCAAAAGCCAAAGGAACTTACTGCTAATCCCTTCTCTACTCCTACAGAGCACAAGCTGTGTGAGTACCAAGGCAGTGCTCCCATAAGAACTCCAGTCATCTATCCCTGACCAAGGCTGTCTTCCATAAGGGATTTAAATTGAAAAATTCTGAGATGGATAATCCATTGCTCCTTTGTTCGTGCTGTTGGCTGTACAAGGTACTTGAACTTTAGTTTGGGATGAATGTCCTGACTTTCACTGTTCACATACATTTTGACATCAGGCCAAGCTTCAGCAAACAGCATCTTTGTCCCTTTCACTGTGACCAAGTTACTGCCTTCGTGAGCTGCTTCAGTCTCAACACAAAAACCAGTTAACCTGTAAAGCTTCACCCAGAACAAAACCAAAGCTTTCTGCTCTCCTTCATCAACCAAATTAACAACCAAGGTAATTTTATTCTGAGTGCTTCATGCTTTCCCAATTCTCTTCCTTTTGATGGATAGTTCTATTTTTCCTGATAAAACCAATGAACTTTTTATTCCATTCTTTAAACATTCAAGAATTAGATGAGCCCTTATACCCCATCAAAGCACACGCATCACAGAGCCAGATGTATTAAACCCACGCTACTAAAATCGTAATGACCCCATCATGTCTTAGAAGTTACAAACTCTTGAGTATCTTGGCACCACCAGAATATGAAGAACAATGCTTTCTTAGCAAATACACAAGAACTCAGCTTCTCTGGAGCACTTAGAACCACCTTGCATCTACGTGAAAACACATAAGTGAGAAAAATAAGAACAAAATTATTATTGTGTATTCTTTTGTAATGATAAAGGAAATCAGAAGAAGCTGGGGTGGGGGGAATAATCAGGGTAACTTCATAGAGTTTTCAGCCAAACCTACCCACAAGGAGACAATGTTTAGCTTCACAAGAAGCTCAGGATTAAAAGCAAGATTATTCTGAATTTTACAATTTAGATCTAGATCTGAACTTCTATAACATGACATAACCCCTATAAAAATAACCCTGATGCAGTGTTTCATACATCAAGCTTGAAGAGGTTCAAAAACACTGAATAATAAACCTGAGAATTCAGGCAACTTTATCTTCAAACCTTTAAGCAATTTTTGACAGCAGCAACCCTTCCTGCAAATAAGGGTAGCATAAATCTCACTTGCCAAAGGACACCAGGGATGTGAGAACTTTCTCTCACCTTAAAGGGAGACAGGCATTGGGAACACAGATCCATTCAGGTTTATTAAACGAACAAACTTGTGCAACTCCCTGAAATTAAAGTGTTTATATATTTTGCCCTGTTCTTAACTTTTCCACGTGGGTCTGTCTGTGGTCACCAGTGGTGACACAAAACTGCTTTGGACATCAATGTGCCCTGCAACGGTACATTCAGTCTTATCAGTAGTTTAGTGAGCCAATTTCAGTGAGCATTAAAGTTGGCAAATTGGGACCTCAAGAAACAGGAACACTCACCACTTTTGTCCAGAGACACAGCCAAGAGCCTACCAGTTCTCAGGTATTGAAGAACAAGAGGAACAAAGCCAATTACTTCAGTTTCCACCACCAAGTGATTTTTTACAAGAGAAATACTCAATTCAAAACAGAATTTGATGTTTGCTGCACAAGCACCTCATCAAGGTCATAACAGTTTCAAGTAAATGTTTAACTCCTCGCATACATGGATTCAGATACTGTTAATCAACACCGTTAGTAAGCAAAAACATTGTTTCACACTCTATCTGCCACATGCAGAGATTCTTCCCTACTTCATGATTCCTACACCCATTTCTTACTCACGTTTAACATTTTAGTGTCTTTAAGCAGAATTAATATACTACGGAAAACTCTGACGTACTTTGGGTAACAGAAAAAAATCCACTTTTCAAAGACTATGTCTTCTTTTAGAATCTTGATTATTTTATCCCATAGCAGGGTTCAGTGTCATCAAAACTGCATCAAGTTTTCCAGTGTTAAAAATGAGAAAAACACATAACCTTTTAAGGACAGTTAAGAGAGCACTATTATTCTGCCTCCACAAAGCTTTTAAGATTAAAATGATAGTTTGCATTTCTTACACCAGTGACAGTTTTAACATGTATAAAATTCCAGGTTCACTTTTATATGTTGTCAGAAGATGACTATTTTTATGCTAAAGAGAAAATCTGACATTTCCTACTAGAGAAGATTAGGGTTGGTTTTTTTTCCTTCTGGCATACCAATGAAAAGCTCTCTTTGCTTATGACTATTTTCAGTATTGCAGTCACTATAGCCACTCCTCTGGCATCCTTGTTTTTATCACTAGAAGTACATGGAGAAAAGCTTGGAATCAAGGACTGCTAAGAGAACAGCTCCTGAAGGTCCCACATACATCTACATTAGTCTGTGGACAGATTCCAGAAAACTAGATGGGGCGGAAGGGAATAATACATTTACAGTAAACACAGCCTATCTCTTAGACTGAGCTCTAAAGGGCATCTAATTTAAAGCAATAATGAGGGACACACCAATAACAACCTCTTAGACCAGCACAGCCACCACAGCAACCTCTGCCTACACGGTGATGGGAATCCTGAGAATCCAGCACATCAACCTGGTACCACTCACCAGACCTGGGATCTACAAAAACAAGATGAAATTGCTTTGAAACAGGAAACATTTCATTTTTTGTACCTCCAGTTAGAACTGGAACTGAATTCCCTCCCTGCACACCAGTGGGACATGGCTCAGGTTGAACAATGGGCCATGTCTCTGGTAATAACATGACTGTTATTATACGTTAATTGCAGAGACTATAATGAGATTAAAAGATTTTGCTGTGAGATGATTGCATTGTAAGCTCTCCGTTATGTCAGAACCTCAGGTGCAGCAATATTCAAGTCCAAAATGTCTCATACCTTTGGCACAGCTCCTGCTTTTACTTGGCTCATGGGAACCAAGACACAGTAATTGGGTAAACACAACAAAAACTGAGTTAAATTAAACCATTGTACCAGAAGAGAGTAAAACGGCCCAATTTCCTCTCTGGCAGCCAAAGGCAAGTGACTCTGGCAGTGGAAAGGCAGATCAAGCTGTGCATTCCACAGTTTTGCCAGAACTGACTCAGGGCAGTGATCCTACTCCACTGTTCAAGAAAAATGAGAAATGTCTCCTGAACATGTCTGTGTTCTCTGCACTGTCCTGAGGCACAGACTGAATTAAGTACTAGGTAGGAACACTTAACGGGTTGTTTCAGATGAAAAAACCCTGCTTCCTCAAAGCAAAGGTATGTCATTACATTTATTTAATAAAAAATTATTTGAATAATTTGCATAAATAAACCAGTACAGTACATATCATTACTTAAATTCACAAATGTACCTTACATCAAAGAGCGGTACTGCTACAGAGCTGTACTATTACTCATTAGTGCCTCCATTCCATTGGCTTCTCTCACTTGAAATATTAGGGATGTATATTTCTGAATCACAGAATGGGATTTTAAAATTTTTTTTAAATACTTTCAAAAAGTAACAAAATAGGAATTTCTTCAGTATTTTTCAGTTTGCTTGGGCATTGAGATTTACTTTGAAGTAACTGATGCTGGATTTTGGCTCACTAAGCTTAAACTTACAGGAGTTCTGATTATGCCTACAGGTAGGTGTAAAACTCAGCCTCACAGGTGAAAAATGGACACAGATATTACCTTTTTTTACACCTGCTTTCAAACCAAACCAACGATTAAAGTGTTTAAAGGTAAACAAGTGACAGTAAAATCATTCTTTACGGTCAGACCTAAAAGCATGCTTTTCCTACAGTGCGTGGGCTCCCTTCTCTGACAGTGACTTTGAAAAGTGACTAGTAAAAAAAAACACCATCAGCCTTTTTCCAGTGTACACTACTACCATCACAGGGAAAGCTGCTTCTCCACACTACTCATAAGCCTGAAATGAACAGAAGTACAACCATCATTCTCCCAGCTATTGCTAAGCTTTTCTTACCTGTCCAAAGAACATTAAATTCCTACAGAAAGGACAAATGAAACTCAAAAGATCAGTTCAGGGTCACAGGAAAAACACTCAGGGTCAAACGAATGACTGGCATTCTAGGCACAATGTTACAGTATTAGATATATTGGATACCTTGAAAACATCCTCCTCCTCCACAAGCCCTTTGCTTTTTACTAGGAGCTGTGAACACTTCCTAATTACAACTGGGGTAAAAAAAATCCCCACATGCTCACGTTTCTGATACTGGACACAATTTATAGCAGCAGACTAAGTTAAGCTATTGTGCACACAAGTATGTAATATAGATCTTTTGTGTAACTCTAATCAACTCAACAATTTTTTGATGGTTTCCTGATGAAGGATGGAGCAAAGCTTATAGTAGGTGCCTAAACTTTGTAGTATAGTACTCAGAGTACAAAGAGCATACACACAAAACATCAGCTTTATTAAAACAAAGTAACAAATCAGTGATTTTCAGAGTACTTTCCCATCAAATCATAGCACAAAATCATCCCATGTGAGGAGAGGCAAAAAGAGAAACAGAATGTAAACTGTTCTAATATAACAAGTCAATTAAGATTATCCAAACAACGAGTTGACACTATAAACCATTAAAGCTGAAATACCAGAAGCAGAGTGGAGTATAAATCTGAGGCGTGACTGTCTCTGTGGAATGTTATATCAAGTTACGATAAGGAAGTGCCAGACTACAGCTGTCAAACTGTTTTTCTACACACCAAGATGTTAATGGACGTACATAGATAGGAACCCTCATAACTCTGAGAAAACTTTTAGGTTCAACTATCAACTTCTTACGAATCCTGGCAATTAAAAAGTAATTCTATAGCAGAAACAAGACTTTCATCATCAGATACACCATCATACTTTAATGAATACCAATCTGAACCTTTCCCTTCGACAAGTAAGTAAAATAACAGGGTTCCCTGTGAATATTTCTAATATAATAGTTGTGTATTCATGATTTCCTTCAGGATGTCTTTGCTGGACAGTGGCAGATTCCACTTCCCCTTCCACATCTCTGCTTGATAAGGTGGGGAGCATGACTGGGGCTACAAACTACTACAATTTTTCCAGAGGCAGCTCTGGAACCCAACAGTCCACGTCAAGTTTTCTTCCAGAAAGGCAAAACAGACAGAAACAGAACAGGGTTTTACAGGTACCCTTTTTTTTTTTCCTTCTATTCCTCTGCTCACCCACCCCCACCAGAAGAGCATGGAAACTTAGAACCTAGTTAGAGACAGGCAGGAGAGACCCTGATGGTGTCAGCTGAAGCATGCCAGATATTTGGAGGAAGACAAAAGGTCAGGGAACACTAAGGAAGAAGTGAGTTTTCAGAGGGAGTATGGAAAATTAAAAAAAAAAAAAAAGGTAGAAAAAAGGAAACCATGGTCCCTGATTGTCTGTGTACACACACACTTTGCTTTTCTGTAAGAGACTTTCACATCTATTGAGTTGGAAAACAACAACAAAAATTACACTACTATTAAACACTGTTTTCCTCTCTGCTGCAGGACAAGTAATAGAGGCACAGATACCTTTTTATTTCCTAGTATTGAAAAACAGTTGTCATCAGTAGCAAGAGATAACAAAATATAAAAACAAAGTAGCAAAACATCCCGTCTCCAATTTAATTGATTTTTTTAAAATTTGGATTTAAAAATTACTGACAGAAAATGAAGAAACAGTCATCTTAAAAGAGCCCCTGACCCTTGCTTCTAAAGTTTTTTAGAACCCCTCTAGTAGAAAGAATGCAACAACTTCTGAAGGGAAAAGTTGAGTCAATCAGCAAGGCCTTTAAGTCGGTGAAAGATGTTTTATGAAGTTAAAGTTCTTGTGCTATTTTGGG
The DNA here is from genome assembly GCF_025592945.1 of Manacus candei. Classification (NCBI taxonomy): domain Eukaryota; kingdom Metazoa; phylum Chordata; class Aves; order Passeriformes; family Pipridae; genus Manacus; species Manacus candei. The sequence continues at coordinate 9,246,940 of NW_026138073.1, forward strand.
TTGGCTCTTTTCTGGTTTTTAAATACAGAAGAAAAATTCATAGGCATTCTGGAACGGACAGACTTTAAACAGCTGACAAATTCAAGAAAGAAATCGCTACCTGAATAACTGAAAGGAATTTGGGTGAACCTCTGGTTATAACGGCATTTCTTGACTAGGATTTTAAGAGGTTTGTTTGTTTGTTTTTAAATTAGAGATACTTCAGAAAAATGTATTTCAATATTCTCTTTCTATAACTGAATTTGAACAGTCCTGCATGGTACTATTTTGATTACGTTTCTCAGCAGATATTAATTTACACAAAAAAGGACCATGACCCTTCTATGCAACGAACTCTGCTCTCAGAATTCAGGAGTTAATACAGCCTGACTGAAGCCTAAGTACAGGAGAACAAATACCTATCAAGCAGCACTCTGTATTATCTGACATTGCAATGATATGACCCACAGTCCTTTCCTATTTCTTGCTGACATCTCAGATCAAGCCAAACACAGCACTTTTTTTTTGTGTGTGTTCATTTTTTATGAGAGTAATCTATATTATGAAGATCAAAGAGATAGCAACAAGGCATGCACTTGCTTTACAGACATGAAATTAGAAAAACTCCCCATGCTGAGGTACAATCTCAGCTGAAAGGACACATTTCACAGTGATTAAAGATATAACCGTATGCTGATACTACAACAGAGATTGTCAGAGACTGAAATGAAAGACCTGGGAATGTTTTCAAGTTTTAGAAAGACAAAATTATACACTGCACAGAGTAGGAAGGATGCTGCAGAGAACCACAAGAGTAAAGAAGCAGCTGACAAATCTTCAAAGCATTGTCAGAGGAGGCAAGACTCTGAAGGGTACAACAAAGCAAGTGAAAAAGGGAAATTTGTTTGGGCTTTAGGTGCAAGTTTAAAGAGGAAGGCATTTCAGAGATAGGGAACCTAAGCAGCCACATTGGTATTATCAGAAAAGTTAAGCTTGCAAGCCCAGCATTAAATAGATGATAGAAAGGAAAGATACTGAACATCCTTAAAAGTGACTTTCACAGGGATTGTCTGACAATGAAAAAGCCAGAAAGGGTCAAAGATGAGAATGAGAATACAGAGAAATGGAAACATCACACCAAGGAGAAATAACTGCAAGTTTGCTTAAAATAAATACTTCTTACATCTTATCTAGGGACCCATAAGGCATTTCCCAATCAGTAAGAAACATGGACAACTCACCCTCATGTCTAAGTGCAGCGGCAAAGAACAGCCTGTTCCTTTTTCCAAGTCTCTTGACTAACTCTTCCCTTCTATCTTACCAGTCCTGCTTTCAAGTGTCACCTCTTTATTTACCAGACTCCTGTCCCACCAGAGATCAGAGATGGATTAGGCAGAAGGATTAATACTTCAAGGGCACTTAGGATTTTTGAAATGTAATGAAGACAAATTTTGTCTGAAATCTTTTCCTTACAAACTTTGGAAGAGCTGTTTGAAACAACATTTGACTCTCACAAGCACAGTTCTTTTAAAGCAATATTTTTCATATTTCAGCTGGCTTTTTACTATAGCTTTTGATTTTCTTTGACCTCCCCATACTTCTTAAAATATTCAACCCTAAAGACTTTTGACCAAATTTTTATCCTTTGACTGGCTTTAAGATGCAAAGTCGTTGCTCTATGTAACAAATTAACAACACTTAGACCTCTTTCGGCTTATTTGGAAAGCTAAGTTTCACCAAACATACTTGGAAATCCTGGAGATAATTCCTAAATGAGTCATAAACCCCATCATTTAACTATGTCTAGCACACTACTCTATTTTTATTATTTCCGACTGCACCTCTTGGAAGAAAACTCTTTCCACAAAATAATGAACTGTATACAAGTGAATGCAATGTGAATAAGGCTAAAAAAAAAAAATCATATAAACCTCAAGAATTTTTTTAACATATCACTACTACTAAATTTGCATTCTATCATAGCACAGAGCCACTGCTAAGTACAAGGTACATAAGTCACTGCCCCAAAAAGCACAGTCTCAGTCACACCTGACTTGCCACTGAAATCAGTCAAGAGGATTTGTTTTTCCCTTTTCAGAAGCCTAATTAAAAGTCCCACCATTACCCTGAACATCTGAATGCATTAAACATCATTGTGAAAACTAATGACAGCAACAAAAGAAGACCTCTCACAACAGGTAGGGCAGATTCAGGAGGCAATTCCTACACTTTTCCCTAAGGGAGATGGTCCCCACATCTGCACTCTGGGACACCACCATCAAAACCAGTCCCCCCCCAAACCTCATGGGCAACTCTGCTCTCTGTCACACTATAGTCTGGATTTTAAAAACACTCCTGAATTAATATTATCCTCAGTAATAGCACACAAGTCAACGTCTCTGAAAGTATGCATGTATCTCTTGAACACCCTTGCTGAAGGCAGGAACCTCTTCTTTACAGCTAGGCCAGTAAATTTGAGAGAAATATTACCCAGGCAACGTAACTACAACAGACAAACATAATCCAAATGTAGATCTGGGGGGAAATCTCCATTGAAGTAATAGGGATGAAGTGGAAAATGCTATCAGTGGCACTGGCTTTAGTGTTTACACAGCCTGAGGTATAAGCAATTGTAAAATGAAGTACGAAAAGGGTGTCACAGCTGCAGTAATAACACGAGTGAGTGAAGCAGTGTACTGGATCCACTGATTTCACACCTCCTGTCACTGCCTTTTCTATAACCTCTTCCCCCTGTACCCTCCCCTCACACACCTGCATTCTGCCCCAGAGGAAAACACAACTGCAGCAGCAAAGAGGAAAGTTACAGTTCCCACTCACCTTGAAAGCCTTCTGCTTTCAGTTTCAGTACCACACTTACCCTCTTTATTTTCACAGCTTTTAATCTGTTCCTACTACCAAGGCTTTACTTCATATCTCAAGGACTGCCATGGAAGCATAGTAAATACTTCAGTAATTAATCCATGCACTTTCCCAGCTGGATTGCTGCTGTCTTCTGACAGTTAAGTTTGGGCAGTGCACCACTAATGTTCTTGTCACTCCCTTCATTCCCTGGTTTTGTTCTAACCCTCCTGTGCAGGATGTACTTTTCCTAATACACCTCACAGAACATCTCCGAATCCCAAATCAATACAAACACCTATGTATATTTTTACACAGCCTTCCTCAATTAAGAACTCCTTAAATAATTCATGGACATCCTACATTTCAACTATTTTCTGTCCTTTAGGCAGAGGCATATTTTAAGGCATAGCAAATGTCGCACGTATTCCTAATATTTTCTAGGTACATCTGGCATTTGAGAAAACTTCAATAAGGCATATTTTTAGTATTTTTATTTTAATGCATAATGAAGAGTTGATTTCCTCCTATATGTAAAGAAAAGTTATGATGATACACAGATATGCATGTGGATTAGCAGTCAAAAACAAAGAAAGACAAGAAACATTTTGACTGCCTATTAGTTTTCAACAGAAATCCAACCTTAATTTTACATTCACTACATTGTATTTTAAAGAGATTCCATCTGCTCAGGCTGTAGTGCACATTAATATTCAGAAGACATCTGCAGTGTGCAGACCAAGCTTTTAATTGGAATCATGTCTCAGCTACCATCACACAACACTGAATGTAAATGTTGGCTATCTGCACTTGGCAGCTGCTTGGCAGGCTCAGTATAAAGTCCTACTGAGACTGATAGTTTCTTTAGATAATGTGGTATCAGGATATAAAAGCTATCATGAGAAATCAAATACTTATTATCATATCCATAACTAATATAGTTTACTAGCCCCTCACTACTTATGAGCAAAATATGGTTTATATTCAGCCACAATTTTCAGAGAGCCAACAAATTGATACAACTGAACACTCACATCTTTCATTATGATAGATACTTAAGCAAATCTATCTCGTACACAAAAGGGGACAAAGTAAACTGAAATGACGTAGAGAAGCTCAAAGCACTTGTAAAAATCTAAAATTCAAGCATTGCTAAGGATGTAAGAGCACCTGAATAAAATAATTCAATTAACAGGTGCATTCAGTGAATAAAGATACTTTCCTACAATGTCAGACTAATTATTCTAGAATGAACAATATAGTTACCTTTTTTTAGAATAAAAAAGCACTGAGTTAACAGTATCACCATTTGCTTCAAATTCTTGCCAAACCATGGTAACATAAAACTACATTTTTCCAGTCATCTGCGTATTTTCAGTTTGTACTTTGCTGTAAGGTTCTGACAAAAACGGCAGTGAATGACAATCTATAGAGAGAAAACTGTATGTGTGTGTATATGTATATGCACATAAACTGAAGTTATTTGTCCAATACAAGCAACTGACTGCTATACTGACAAACTGATTTTAGACACGTTGCAAGAAATATAAGACTACTCAGTATGTAAATATGACATAGGAACTCTAAGAATAGCAACACTTGCTTTTCATGAAAAGCATTTTCTTGGGGAATTCGTCTTCCACCACTTTTGCCATTGTATTGTAATAAACAGGAATAGAACAAAAATTCAAGACCACAGCTCATTAAGGTAAATAGCTGTGCTGCCACAAAAATAATTACACGAGTAGAGGCAACATCAGAATGCAGTCATTGTGATCCAACTGTTCTAACTCCAGTGCCCTTCTCTGATAGACTAATTGGCTTATGGATCCTCTGAGCTTCAGTGCAGCTCCCAACACAGATAAGGGTACACAGAAGGGGAAGACACAATTGCTTATGGTCAGGGCATACACACATGGTTAGCCTCAAGCCTGTACTTGCACATCTACAACCATTCTAGAACACATTATGGCAGAAAGGAAAAAAAGAAAACAAATGAGAGGACAGAGCAAGGTTCCGCTCCCAAACCCGAGCACACCTATCGCTCACCACTGATTGTACTGGCACTTCCAATCTGTTCCAATGCCAAGGAAAAAAGGGCTGGTCTTAGCCTTTTTCATCAGTGGTGTACAGCTGGTCTGCTCCAAGTTTGGACTAGAACAGAAAGGAAGAATTAACGTGGGCAGTTACGGATGCAATGCAGTGTAAGAAGCTTTTCCTTTCGCCTCTTAGCTATTTAGTCTCAGACAAAACAGACTGAAGCCACTCTCACAGTCAGGTGTATCTCATGTGACAGACAGCATGAAACAACTATAACTGAACTACTTCTACAAAAGAGCAATTTAGAAGAAAAATATGGAACAGAAGATTCGAAGCTCAGCAGAAACAACCAGCAACACTGAGAGGGCCTGGTGTTTTATATACCCAGCAGGCTTGTTACACAGCTACACTTGCCAGGTCAACCTGAGTTCAGGATTCTGTAATTATAGGCATCCGGGTACAATTCAAGAATAGCTTCCTACAGGTAAAAGAGGCACACAAAAGCCCACAGTTCTTTGCCTGGGTCACTTCACATTTCATTACCATTTCCTGCTGTCACTACTGATTTGAATGATGAAACATAGCGTGTTTTTACATAAGACAAGGCTGCCATGGGCTGTGCTGTCATCTGACTTGATCTGTATAAAAGAGTACGAGGAATTTCAATCAGAAACTCCAGCATCAAGTGTCACTTCAAGCTGATTCAGAGCCTAATCTCGCACATCCACATTTAAATCAGGGCATAAGCACACTTGTATATGCCAGGCAAGGAATGTGAGTTTCACAGAATCCTGGGCTGCTTTAGGTGTAATATTGCCATGTTGAGGGAGGTGGCCCTTCCCCTCTACTCAGCCCCGGTGAGGCCACACCTGGAGGAGCACCGTGTCCAGTTTGAGGCTCCCCAGCACAAGAGACTCATGGACATACTGGACAGAGTCCAGCGAAGGGCCATAAAAACAATGAAGGGACTGAAGCATCTCTTGTGTGAGGACAGGCTGAAAGAGGTAGAACTGTTAGCTTAGAGAAGATAAGGCTCAGGGTAGCTCTTATCAGTACCTGAAGGGCACTGAAGGACAATGGGGGCAGGTTCTTTACATTGGTGCCCAGCGACAGGACAAGAGCCAATGGGCACAAACTCAAACACAGAAAGGATCCATCTGAACACCATGAAACACTTTTTTGCTGTAAGGGTGACCATGCACTGGCATAGGTTGCCCAGATTGGTTCTGGAGTCTCCATCCTCTGGGATACTTAAAAGCCATCTGGGCATGGTCCTGGGCAACCACTCCAGGCAGCCCAGCTTACCCAGGGGGATCAGGCAAGACAACCTCCCAAACCCAACCATTCTGTGATTCCATAAAGATACTCCACAGCCCATTAAAACCCACGCTTTACTTCCAGTTTAAGTTCCAATAGGCAAAGAGAAGGCAAATTGAAGTAAAATTCATCTGGAGGTACAGGTATTAAGGGACTCTCTAGTTTCAGACATCCTTTTTCCAGCAGGTAACTATAAATTTTGACAAAGCCACTGTACAAGTTTGGGGCTGTTGGGATTTAATTTGTTTGGCTAGTTTTTTTGAAGGGGGAAGAGGGAAACAGTAGGAAGAGGGAGGCTGAGAAATAGACTGGGCTTCTACAGGTTCTTACCAGGGGCACATTCTTCATAATTGCAAACTGAGCACTTCCTGGGGCATTTTAAAAAATGTTCAGTGATGACCCTACTACAGCATACTGAACTAGTGCTTGTTCTAGTAATGCCACATAAAAGCCTATAACCATCCCCATCCTGGGCAAACCTCAACATGTTTATCAGCCCTCTTAGCCAGTGTCACAAAAGGCATCTATTATGGGCTGATCAGCTACAATAACCTCTGCACCCTTCCTGTAACTGCTTTCTAGGATTTAGCACTCTCTCCCACACACATAATCACCACTGAAGACTCATTCTTGCCTGAACTGTTTGTGAATGACCTTTCTCAAACGAGTCTTTCTCAAAAAACCAACAATTTAAAGAGCTGGCTCAATTCTTCTTGAAGTCTGATTTTTACAGGGCTTTTTTCATTATTATTAAGTGCTTAAAAAAGACTGAAGACATGTTGTTGATTTGTGAAATTAAAAAAAAATGTATTCAAAGAACTAGTGTTCCCATATGTGTGTGATATGTTAAAAAAGAAAAACTGAAGAAAAAAAATGTATCATGTACCACACCACATTTTTTAATAACCAACACCAGAAAATGAGAAAACGTTGGTCAGTTGTCTGTAAAAAGTTCCAGATACACTTGCAGCTGAAGTGAATTGCTTTCCAGTTAAAAAAAAAAAAAAAAGGGGGAAAAGGAAAAACAAAAACCAACACACCAAAACCTCCACACCAACTCACAATTTGTGTCCTTGTTACATACAGATTTACCTAAATTAGTGATAGAAGAGGTGCACAGGATTTACAGAGGGAGGGTGACAGCCAGAGGACTGAGGGGTGGCACAAACTCATCAGGGAGAAGGTACAGAAGAGTATCAGGGATTCTACAGACGCATCATTAACATCTCTGGCAATTCTGGGATACTACATGTATACAACATGAAGTACTGCTTCATTACTAGTACAATATATTCATCAATAATTCACAAGTGAAGCTTGTTTCATTCAGATGTAATTTTAGTAAATAAAGTATAAATAAATTTGAGTAGATTTTAAATAAGTCTGTTTTAAAATTTAAAACAGTTTAAACTTCTAATCTGGGCAATCTTCAGGTCACGATACAGAACCAAATGAGGAACAAAAATAACTTCTGTACCACATCTCAAAATAACGCATTTTATCGCTTTTCATCCTTCAGATTTACACTTCTAACCACGTTAAATCAACATTCAAGTTACTTAAAACATATAGCTGTAAAAAGAATCATCTCCATATGAAAAAGTATTTTGACAGACAACCCCCCACACATACTTCCAGTAATTGCATCCTGTGCACTTTCACAGGAAGAGGATTTTTGGGAAAGAGGAAGGGTGAAGACAGACAGATATGTTCTGTTTCCTAAGAAGGGATAATAGTAAAAAAAAAAAAATAAAAAAATAAAAAAAAAAAATCAGCATGTTCTACCCAGACCAGGAAAAAAGCCTCTTTTACAGAATCACTGAATCATTCAGGTTGGAAAAGATCTTTAATATCTTTAAGTCCAACCATAAACCCAACACTGCTACATCCACCCCTGAACCACATCCCTAAGCACCATTCCAACAATGCTCATGGATGTCAGAAGACTCTGCAAGAGCCTTGCACAAATAACATTCGTTCTGACATAAAGTTTGGACGTAACCATAAAAAAAAGTGAGCTGCAGCAGATGGCAAGTGCTACAAGGTTCAGCTTCCAGGTGAACTGACTTTTAGCAGCAGAACTTCTGGTCTAAAACTCCCCCCAGTCAAACACTGCTTCATAACAAACGAACACACTGCAGATCTTTCAGCTATTACAAGTTAACATTGTCTGCCCCTGAAAGCTCTGAAAAGTTTAAATCACTAGCAAAACCAGTATACCATGTAAAGTTACATTATTTCAAAGTGCCGTGAAAAAACTACACAAGGCACAGCACTTAATGTTTCCAATGATAAGAAACTAAAATTATTATGCTCCTACAAGAATACATGAGAAACTGAAGTCCAGCTTATGGCTGCTTATGATAAAGTTACACAATCTCAAGATTAGAATTAAAAACATTATATCCAGTGATGCTTAATTGCTATACACTTCAGAAACTGGGCTCTGAATATCACCACTCCGAACAGCATTAAGCTTCAACACTTTAGAACAAGGATACTCGTGGAATCTCTCCCCTACTCTTCCCCAAAGATGTCAAAGACTGAAGACTAAACGTTAATCTGTTTTAATGAGACATCGTTCATAATTTCATAACCTGAGAAAACTTTGAGTGTTACAAATACTTACGGATTTTAATCAGAAACATTGATAACATCAAATGCTAAAAACCTGTTTCTGAACAATGATTTTCTAATAAAGAAAGAAGGAGGGAATGAAAGAGGTAACTCCATCTCTGCATTTTCACTCCAGGGCTGTCCAGAAGACATCTTTCAGAGGGGTACCCCCCACACCCATGACAACCTGAGCTCGACCAGCTCCTTACCCTACAGCATGTCCCTGAGGAAGCAGTTCTTCCTGAATGGTCAAGATTAGCACAAGTGTTGCCACAGTAGTAAGTGTTTACTGAAGCCTCAACAGAAAAAAATAACACAAAAATGTTTGTGTTTTTCTTTTTTAAAATTGCTTCTTTGGAAAACAGTTTTCTTCATAGGAAGCACAAAACAATATGCTGTCCCAAGGGAGGAAGAACCAAAATGGAAATGAAGGGCCACTGTGACATCCTGCTTTATAGCAGTCTGTCAATATACAATCACCAAGAACAAGGAACTTGGCACTACAGTTGATTCAAAAATGCTCAGGAAAACCACAGAGAAATTTCTCAACCCTCATCCAAAACCCATATTTTGCTCCCCACACAAACTCCACAAGTTTTTAGAACGTTCTGCAACAAGAGCAGCAGGACTTCAAGCTTTGCAATCCTTCACGAACTGCTCAAATCCACAGAAGGACAGAACAGTTAGGCATGGAAGAACATGCACTTCCTCTCCAACTTGCAATCCTAATCCTTCTTCACACAACAGTTTAGAGAGAGATTTTGTGCCAATTTGCTCAGTTCTGCTGACGAGGTCCCTGGTCGTGGACCATCTTGGTCTGGACCTCGCAAACACCCAAAAAGGAGTGCAAGGTTCCAGACTTGTGTAAGATGACCTCACATCAAAACCTGACATCATGCCAGTCCCTGCAGGCTAGAGACCATTTCCAAACAGAAGCAAAGCTGTTCTTCAAGGAAATAAAATGAGAGAACAGAGAGTGGCTTATCATTTTAAAAAAAAATAACTCCCAAGTTTGTTGTTGTTTTTAAATGATGATAAAAGCAACGCTACAAAAGGAATACCTGCACTCCCTCCCACATGCCTTGAAGACAGATTCTTCCTAAAGATGTTTTCAAATTCCAAAGGGAATTTCCAAGTCTCTGCACAGAGAACTGCCACTACCCACCATTTGTAACTTCTGTATAGAACAGAAATGCCCCAGTCTGGAAAGGGCTACCAGCAAAACTGCTACTGATACAATGCTGGCCTTTATTATACACAATTTAGGGTATATTTATGAAAGAGAGGCCAGGTCCTAGCAGCATGATAACTATAAGACAGGCTGCTTTCATCTTAATCTCCTCTCTCTTTTAAGTATCCTTCCCACTAAAGCACACAAGAGAACACTGCCATCATCACCACAGTTCTCACAACCTCACAGACAAAATACCAATGACCACAAAACAGCTGCTCGTTCTGCATAACAGATTTCTGGAGTTTCCACCCAACAGTACTTCTTTCAGATCCTTACTTTTAAAAGATCCTTTTGCACTATGGGATCTCAGAAGCATGCACCCCTTTAGTAGAATTAGTATCTTGCTGTCAGAGTCTTTTATACGTCAGTGTTTTGTCCACACTCAGATTTCCCAAATTCCCTACCAGTCACTTTTCTAACTAATATTCTTGTGATTCACTATTTACCTTGTCTGTTTAGATTACAGTGATGCATAAAGACACAAAAACTCCAGAGTGCAGAAGAGTACACAGCATTTACTGGGGAACTGACAGTACCTCAGGAAAACAATTAAACCTACATGAATCAAAGAATCTTGATGTATCAAAAACCACCAAACAATTGTTACTTACCAAGGAAATACTGATGCAAAGCCAGGCATGGAACACAAAGAACAACCAAAGGAATCTAAAGGACCATTGCAGAGGCAAGAATAACATTGCTCTAAAAGAGGAACCAATACGTTTGTGAACTATATTTGTTATTGTCTCCCTCTTCTTTCACAAAAAAATATGAATGATCATTCATGAAGCTGAAAACGTTACTAAAGCCAGTGGGAAACATTCATAGCTCATCTTGGCTACACTTCCAGTCTTCATTTGAATAATGAGCAACTGCTCTTTGTTAGACATTAATGCTTTTTAATGACTGACTGGTGAATAGCTTGAAGTGAGCTCCTTCTCTGCTGTCTCCTCCTCTTCCCCGAGATCTCCATTGTTCTATTTTAGGTAAGAGGGTACAACTAAACTTCAGTGTTAGCACAAGGGGAAGATGGCACTCTGCTACACTGACAGAATTGTCTCAGCACTCTAATATTAGTTTATTAAATGAACAAAAATAGCCAAGTTAAATAGAAGCTTGTGTTCAGTACAATATCTAATACTGCAATACAATATTTTCCATTAGCTTAATTTTAGAACCAGCTTGAAGAATCCAATTTTAGAAGTGTCATACAATTTTTATTACAATAAGCTTTTTTCAACACGGAAGCAAAAGCTTTTAAGAATTCAACAATTATTTACAAAGGCTAGTTATCCACTTCCTTCATAGTTAGTTACGCTCTTTGCAGAGGTTAGTACGTAAGAGTAATAAAGTTGGGATACTAAAACAGCAGATACTGAATCTACAGCTTAATTTATCTATACAGTTACAGCAAGTATCAAAAGCTATTTCAGGAAATATCAAGCTTAACAGTTAAGTGAAAAGTTACTAGTATGCAACAGATTACAAATACAAATTCAAAAGAAATTTAAAACAAAAAAAAAAATTCACTGCTTGCTTCCTCATATTTTAGGACATACTGATCACTTAAGGCACAACAATTATGTCAAGCCACTAAGTGCAAACTGGAATAAGATGATATCTTTCTTGAGATAGGTTGTTAAGAGCTGTCTAATAGGTGCTATAGGAATAATAGCAGAGCTATTTGTAACGTCCTGGCATCAGCACCAAGTGTACTATGTCTAAATTCCAAGAAATGTAGCTTTTACAATTAACACAGAAGTTGCTCCTTCCTGATGTAAACCAATATACATTTAGCAACATCCAGCAATAGCTGAATTTCAGTCAACTCATCTATAATTCTGTTTCTCAGCCAGTCAGCAGCTTTTATTCCTTCACTTCATACTTTCAGTTCTTTTACTATCTTAGGTAAGAACAACATATTACACATATATTTTAATTAAATTTTCATTTGTACTGAAGATTACTGATGAAACGTTCCTTCAAGCCCCACTGAGCTACAATTGCTGGCTTTCTTAGACCTACATCACTTAGTTAAAAAAATACCTAATCTCACCTTGTCATAGAGTAATTACAACCTTAAGAACAAATGTTGAAAAGCAATTCTATTGTGATAAACAAATATAGAAGCAAAAAGACCTCCAGACAAGGAAAAAAACCTTCAGATGTTTTGTCCAAGTAACTAAAGAGAAGTGAGATCAGTCTTCCTTAATACTTAGTTTATCTTCAAAATTCCCCTGTGAGAACAAGATAAATATAGGGAGTGAAGTTCCATTAGTACTAACAGCAGCTACTCTACTTAATCCTTCAGATTTAAGTCAGGGAGAACTGCCTCTGCAAAAGCAAATACATGTGCAAGTACAGCAGCTGCACAACAGTAATCTTTCACTTGGTATTTTTATGTTAAACACGTTCAAGATACTTTGCTTTATAACTGATTTCATTGATGGAGATCAAAGAACAAATAAAACTCTAAAGCTTCTTCTATACCTTCAGGTTGCTAGGCTTGCTTACACATACAACCTTTTAAAACATAAAGCAAGCATGTGTATTTCTTTCTTTGTGTACCAAATTCAAAGGTTTAATACAGTCAGATCACAGAACTGTTTAGGTTGGAAAAGATCACTGATCAAAGATCACCGAGTCCAATCATTAACCCAGCACTGACAAGCCCATCATTGATCTATAGCTTTTTCCTCCATCTCCCTAAAAATCTAGAGACTACTAAAGCAGAGCACAGAACAGCTTTGTTACAAATATTATTAAAAAAAAAGATGCAGAACTAGTAATCAACAGATTATGAGAGTGCTCACTGTGCTACCTAGACTTTAAATAGAGTAGTTCCTCTTTGGACTGGATTTGCATCATACAATGCAATTATTCTGTACAAAACCCCCAATGCACAGAAAGGCTCTTTTAATGTTATGGACAAAAAAAAAATGCCTGAAAAAAAAAGAGGGAGGAGAGAGTTACTTAGCTTTATTCCCAGTAAATTAACAGTTATGGAGGAAGTAGGTAGGTGAAAGCACTACTAAAAAGTTAAAAGTACTTTCATTTTAAAGCTGATAGTATCTCACAGCAACACATGAATCCAAATTACATCTGAAAGCTCAAACAGCATTGTTCAGAAGGACCACTATTATTCTTATCCTATACTGCAAAATTCTTAATATCATCCAACTCCTATCTCTCAATAAGTTTCATTTTATTATGAAAATTTTCATTTTCTTGACATTTTCTTTTCAAGAAAACAGGAAGGAGTTATGCATGACTTGTGAATTGATGCAGGCAGAGCATAAATGCTTTGTGATTGATGTAAAGGAGTAACTCCTTAGGAATTCCACAGGATGTATCAGCCCAGTACAGAAAAAGAAATCATAAGCAAATGATGCTTAAGAATAAGAAGATAAGCAATCTGAAACAGGTTTAATTTAATATTAAGCTCTTCTCTTAACAATTAAAAAAATAAATATTTCAAAGGCAGATTGAACTCTTATTCTGTATCACATTCAAGATCTAACAATGTAAAAGAGCATCTCCCTACTCCCTTCTGCTCAGATATCCTGTTGATGTTTTAAAGATGACATTTAGCAAATCTCTGAATTTTAATTGAGCAGCTCAGTGCAGAACTAAAGGATCTTTTCACCTGTCCATCCAGATTCATATGCACCACTTCCCTTCACAAAAACAGAGCATACTGAAGAGGATTATCTCAAAAGCTAAATATTAAGAAGGGTTCTCTTTTGCTCGGGGAGCAGCTGAAAATCTTTCCTTCAATATCAAGGTGAAATCCTGGGAAGGAAAAATTTGATTTGCACTAAAACACTTGTGATTAGTTGAAACACCTGAGTTGCTCAAGCTAGTATATAATCCCAAAAATATTTTAGTTTCACTGTTATATTTAATACCTTCAAGAACAAAGACAGTTGTTTTTACTATTACAAACAAGGAGACAAAACAGAAAGTTAATGGTGCAGCACTTGGCACCTTTGTGCAACTGCCTCAATAGACAGGGAAGGAGAGCTCCCTGCCTTCCTTCAGGTGTCCTCCTTGACACCTTTCCCAAAGCCATGACTCAAACAGTGAACAGACCATTTCTGTGTCTTTAATTTCACAGTCTTAACACATCCCTTCAGAGCCTCCTTGTTAAAAGTACAAGTGTCATGGTCAAGGACACACTTTCAGAATACATTTCCATCCTTGGCTACGTCCTCAACCTGATTTTTGAAGCTGTCACTTTGCACCTTTCCCAACTCTATCAACTTGTCAATTTTGCAGTTATACCAATGAACTAAAGGTTCTGAGGAAAGATTCAAATGTAAAAATTCTCTGCCACAGCCCAGTGAATAAATGTCTCTGGAGGTTCCCCCACAACTATCATCGTTTCATTTCCACACATTCCTTACAATCCACTCTGCTGAACAGCCACATCTTGATGTCCTTTGATCACATATACAAAAACAATTAAAATGAAGGATGAAACTCCGGAGGAATCAGAGAATGAACATAAACCTGGAAGTAATTTCTTAAGCATGACAAGAAAATACAAGTCTTTTTTGTAGTCTAGTTTGTTTCAGTGACTTTTGCCACCTGGATGGAGTGCTATTATGGCAGCAAAGGAACCACTGGTGTCGCTATGAGTACATGAAGACATTTGCCACATGATTTACACCAAAGACCAAGAGCTCCTTCTGACTTTGAGTTATTCTTGCTTCTATTACCATACTCTCTCAAAGCATACAAAAAACCCTCATATAACTTATCTAAAACGTTCTCACTCAGCATGCAGGTGCAGCCTAGTGACATGCTCAGATTTAATGCTGTACAAGAAGGAGACACATTAAGACAAGCACATTATTTCTGCAGACATCTTCCCTACTCCCAACATATACAATAGGGGTATATACTTAAACTAGTTTCAAGTTTCCTTAGCATAAAAACTTACAAAAACAATTGCTCAGTTTCATCTTTATATTTAAAAACAGCCTTGGAAATGTGTTTAAAACATCCATTTGACCTATCTCAGCAACTCTAAGGTAAGAAGGCATTAACCTAGGAAAACACAGTGAAATTAATTGTCTGTCCTAAGTTATCCAAGATGAAAAACTGCAATCTTAATAAACAGTACTCAGGTCTGTCCAGTTATCTGAGTCTCTCACTGTGTGTTTTTCTCTATTTCCAAGTGTCCTTTAAACACTAAGCAGTGTGTGAGCACACAGGATCTAGTCTTCCACAGCAAGGCACAGCTCCTATCTATAACAGTCATCAGAGATATCAGAACCTCTGACTTAACACTTTCTCATTTTTAGAGCCTTACACGACAACAGTTACAACAGAACCCTAAATAACAAACACACAGCCATGGTTGACTGTCACCCACACTGTTGAACAATGCAAGAAAGGATCATTTCCCTGACCCTAGAGAGGGATCCTCGCCTGCTGCTGAAGAGAACATGGCACTGCTCCTGCCCCAGGTCTTGGAAACCACAAGGAGGAAACAGCATGGGCTTCCAGATAAGCAAGACAGCACTGCAGGCAGTGCCACTTGCCTAAAGGGCTCTGCCTACAACAAGTGACACTGCCATGCCTTCCTAATTTAATTTTCTCTTTGACTAAGATAGAAAGATGATAAGCAGAAACTTGAAGCAAAGGAACCACCCTTCTGTTCTGGACAGCCTCACCATGTAAAGCTGTATTTTAAAAGCTGTTTGCCACCATCATATTTTTAAATTTTTCTTTGAAAACATTTAACTTCAGAGGATCCTTCCAGCTGTACTTGCAACATTCACCAGGAAAATTTTACACTTACTTCCCTGAAGAAGGTTATTTCAAACCCTAAAACTAGGTAAACTGATCACTAAATAGCAAAGGTGCATTCAAAGGCATTAACAGTTCTGGTGGAATGGGGTTTTGTTTCAGTTGGGTTTTTGGGGGCTTTTTGTGTTTAGGTTCCTTTTTTTTTTAAAGGAAAACATTATATACAAAGATATTGAACATTTTTAAAAACTACATCCAATTACTTACTGCAATTTTTCTAATCTGGAGCTTAATTTTAAAATAATACATTCTACAAGAAACTATACCTTTTTTATATTTAGAGATGTTTGAAGACATTGCTGACTTGGTTGCAGAACAAAAAAAATCACTTGTAATTTCCATAAATCTGTGCTCATACTTGAACATGCCATTAACTTCAACTCAATCACTGCCAGTGTCCACCTCTTTACCCTTCACCTTTCATCTTTTCTTCTTCATGCCCCAAACAGAACTTCTCTCTCATTAGAAAAAATAAAAATTCAAATACAGACAGTAATTGCAAACTGCTTTCTAATTCATTCTGACTGCACGTTTCACTCTTGCCCTGTCGCATATTCCATGTCTTGTTTAGGTTGTCTATTTTCAAGAACTGAAAGTATGTTTCACTTTGTAAAGTAGCCAGTCTAAAAGGGCTGCAAAAAAACCAGCCAGTGTCTCAACGCTTCCTTAATAAAAACAATTACTTGTTCTATAGTTTAATTTCTTCCTGTTTCTCTAAAACTGTTAACCAGAGAACAGGCATTAAGAGCACACTTCATTCACAAGGTGACATCCACTAATTGGTCTAACAGGGGATCCTCTATCAATAAAAGCCAGAAACCTTTACTCCCGTTATAGGTCAAGGGCACAAGACCTCAAATCGAGGGCACTAAAAGTTTAGGAAAAGCACGCTTTTTCTCACCTTTCCCTTCCCTTTAAACTACTTTCTTATACCAAAAGAGCATTCAGTGATTTCAGGTCCAAAATTCTGGGTGTGCCAAGTACCACCATTCACAAACATTTTAAATAACTTTTCGCACTGAAGCTCAATTACAGCCCAAATGACAAATGCTCTGCATAGCACAACACACACAGTACGTTCTGACAGAATAAAAATGGAAGTATCATAAGTGGCGTTTCATTCAGCTCAGGTTAAGGATCTGAGAGTGACAGCATAAAGAGGAACATACAGGTGGCTTTGAATTTTAATACGTCGCGAAATAGCGAAAGTTATTTCGCTGCTTTATAATAACCACTTTAAAAGCTCAACAGCGGCAATAAACAACCCCAGCTTCAGTGGGGGAAAAAAAAAAAAAAACTACACTCGTCCACAACGATTTAAAGACAGAAACGCAAGAATAAGTACAGGAGAGGTTGCACAATAACACATGATCTTCCCTATCACATGCTTGGCAGCGCGCTCGCTCCCCGGCGGTCCCCGGTCAGACCCCGGGGCTGCTCGGCCGCCCGGGGCAGCCCCGGACGCCCCGGGAAAGGGGCTCCGGCCAGAGGGTCGGGGCTCCCCGGGGCTCGGGCGGGGGCTCCGCGGGGACCCGCGGGGCGGGAGCGGTGTTACCGCGGGGCCCGGGCGGCGGCGGAGCCTCTCCCCCATTCAATCCCTGCCTCCCTCCGGCTCTGCTCGGGCGGCGGCGGCCGGGGCAAGGCACCGGAGCGGGGAGGGGAGGCGGCCGCCGGCCCCGGGGCTGCATCCCCCGGGCGCGACCCCGCGCCCCCGGCTCCGCCTCGGCGGCGGCGCCCGCACTTACGCTCGAAGTCGGAGTCCGAGTCCTCGTCGCCGCGCTCGGGCTCCTCGTCGCCGTTGGACTCGGTCTGCATGGGCTCCCCGTCGAAGCTGACCACCCTGCGGCCGCCGCCCGCCTCCTGGTCGCGGGCATCCCGCAGGCGGGCGAAGTAGTCGGCGGCGAAGCCCAGCAGGTCGGACGGCCGGTGCCGCAGCACCTCCACCGTGTAGCCCTGCAGCAGCTCGGTGAGGCCCGGCGGGATCTCGATGCTCATGGTGCCGGGCGCCCGGGAGGCCGCCTGGCCTCCCTCCCCTGCCCCGTCCGCGGGCGGCGGTGTGGGTGCGGGCTCGGGGCCTCCGCGGCGGGCGCGGACCGACTCCCGCCGCTCCGGTCACACGAGCGCGGGGCGCGGACGGGAGGGGCGGGGCGGGAGCGGCCCCGCCGCGCAGGCGCGGAGCGGGCGCGGGAGCGGGCGCGGGGCAGCGGCCGCGCGTGCGCGAGGGGCGGGGGGGGCGCGTGCGTCACCGCGGGAGCGGCCCCGGGACCGGGAACGGGACGGGAACCGGGACGGGGGAGCGGGCACGGGGCGTGGGGCCCGGGGATGGCGCTGGAGCGTGTGCAGATGGTTCAGCTCTTTGGACAACGGTTCTGCCCGCGCCGTTAACACCCGTCCCCCGGTCACGGGATTCGGGCTGGGTTTGTGCCGTGTCGGGAAGCGTTTGGACCAAAGCTGGCGGCGGGATAAGGGAAGGGGGAGAGGTCGGCTCGGTGACCGGGCAGGGAGGCCCTGGCCATCGCCACCTCCTCGTTATTTTTCTCTTATTTCCCATCTGTGACCTCGTTCTCTCATTTCTTGTCAGAGTCACAGAATCAGGTTGGGAAAGACCTCTGAGATCATCGAGTCCAACCTCCAACACCACCATGTCAACTAGACCATGGCACTGAGTGCCACGTCCAGTCTTTTCTTAAGCACCTACAGGGACGGTGACTCCACCACCTCCCTGGGCAGCCCATTCCAATGTCTAATCACCCTTTCTGTGAAGAATTTCTTCCTAATGTCCAACCTAAACATCCCCTGGCACAGCCTTAGGCCATGTCCTCTCATCTTGTTGCCAGTCGCCTGGAAGAAGAGGCCAATCCCCACCTGGCTCCAGCCTCCTTTCTGGAAGTTGTACAGACTGATAAAGTCTCCCCTGAGCCTCCTTTTCTCCAGGCTAAACAACCCCAGCTCCTCAGCTGCTCCTCATAGGGCTTGTGCTCCAGACCCTTCCTCAGCTCCCTTGCCCTTCTCTGGACTCACACCAACACCTCAGTGTCCTTCTTGAAGTAAGGGGCCCAGAACTGGACACAAGACTCGAGGTGTGACCTCACCAGTGCCAAGGACAGAGGTTTTTTTTCCTCGAGATGTCTGTCAGGGTGTTTAAAAGGAGAAGTTGTTTTTCTTTGACCTTGGTCAGACCCAATCTAAATTTCAATCTAATTCTTGGTAGCAGTTTGATTTAGGACCTCCCACCCCTCTAGTTTCTTGTCAGAATTAAGGCATTAAAGAACAATTCTTAAAAGAAGTGAGCACAAGAGAAGGAGCATGCAGCTCTTCACACCTGAATAGAGCCATAATGACATCGTTTGTGAAATTGTGGCAATAGCTCTGATCTGCTTAATAATAAACCATTAAAGATGAAGAATTTCAGAGAAAATGAAACACAGAATCATAGAACGGTTTGGGTTAGAAGGAACCCTAAAGATCATCTGGTTCCATGGGCAGGGACACATTCCACTAGATCAGATTGTTCCAAGCATTGTCCAGCCTGGCCTTGAACGCTTCCAGGAATGGGGCATCCAAAGCTTCTTTGGACAACCTGTGCCAGCACCTCCCCACCCTCTCACAATTGCTTATATGTGTGAGCTTTGGAGGTACCCGTTTGTATGTTGTTGGACGTGCTTTATTCAGATTTTTGCTTGTCTTCATTGTACAAAACCTGTTATCTGTGTGTTTGGCAGATGCCCGGGGGAAGGCAACGGGCTGTGTGGCGTGGAGCCATCGGCCTTTAAGGTTTGACGTTGCTGGAAACCTCGTCTTGGGAGAAAACAGTCCTGTACAAACATGAGTCAAGGGGAATACGGATGTTGGCTTAGTGACACCGCTGCGCGTTGTCAGTGTAAATATTTTTATTTAATTCTTCTTCTGTTTCAACAATAAAAGATCAGAAATCGACTTGTGCTCAAAATACAAAATTTCACTTAGAAGCCCAGAATTGGCTGAGGCAGTGTACTGTGTTTTGGTTTTGTTTGCTCGTGTGCCAGTGTCCCCTTGCTTATCCAGATGGTTCTCACCACACTCCCATACAAAGATATCCTGTTCATGGCTGCTGCATGGAGGGCACAGCAGTGGATCCCAGAACACCCATCCAGTGCTTTTACTTTATTCTCAGCAAGGGGTGCCAGTTGGAAATCTCATGGCACTTAAAAGGTGTTCGCTGTAATACAGGTCCCATATTTTTATGTGGAGTAAGATTACATCTTGTATCCATACAAAATTAACAAATTTTTAAAATGCACAGGAGGTAGATTTGCCACACCTCACCAGTTTATCCAAATATTTTGTATAAAGCCATTTCTCTTAATTTTTATTCTTTTCTACAGCAGGAATAACAGTTGCTGTATCCCCTTTTTCAAAAGATAATTGACACTGATTTTTCATTTGCCACTCCTACAGTATTATCTGTCTGGTGGTCTCAAACAATATAAGAGCACATTTCACTGTTCAATGTACCTTCTTTAAATACTGACAGAACTGATACAGGGAAAAGGATCTGATTGACCATAAAATTGTATCTGGTTAGTCCCCCACAAAATAAAGATTTCTGATGAGATCTTTCCTTTGCCAGTTGGGTGCTGAAGACATTGCTGGTGGTGAGGAGGTAAAAATGAAAGGTAGAAAGTGCTGTAGAAATGGAAAAACAAAATGCCAATAAAAAGCACTGGCAAGTAGCGTCAGAGGAAGAAAGGGAAAGTCTGATTCCAAGGGAATACACTGATTTTTCTTTCCCACTCTCTTTCACAGCAACCAGCCACCTGACAAAAAATTGCCTGCTTTTGGCACCAGTCAGCTCTTATATTAGCTTTTAGCATTCGTTGGCAATTTTCTCTCATTTGTGCCTGTGGATATAAATCTGGTTATTTATTTGAGAAAATGTGTTGCCAGTAAATACTGTTAAGTCTCTGAAGAGCTGCATTGTATTGGCCTTCTGATATTTATATGTCCACACAGAGCTAATCAGCTTCAGAGGAAAGTAAAGAGCAGAGCTGTGTTTAGCCTTCTCTGAAGGTCAACAGACAAAATCAGAAGCATCCAAGGTCACGTGAAGCACATTTTCAAGTTGATTTACGCCACAGTTTACCCTGTTTCTTTATACACTTTTTTTCTTGTGTGTGAGCATCAGAATTGATGGCACAAATATGTGAGAAACTTGTCGGCGATCAAGTTAATTGTAATACTGCCTGCTGCGCATACATAGAGCTCATCATACGCTTTCTTTCACCCTGAATTTGCATAGCTTTTTTAATTATTACTATAATAAGCATTCACATTAAAAGAATGGTAGAAAATAAATCAGGAAATGCACTTGCAGCCTTAATTTGATCCCCTTTATAATAACGTTTTTAATTCAGGCAGCATGACCAATGCAATTTCTTTCCACTGTCTTCATGGCACGTTCAGCACCCACTGTGGAGTTAGATAAGACTTGTGTGGCTGATGAAGTTGGTCCCCACAGCATTCCTATCAAAATATATATATTTCAGTATCACATTTTCTCCTAATAATTTCTTAATATTTTAAAAATATTCCCATATTTATCACGTGCCTGTGCTCCCAAATATTGAGGTCTCTTCCCTTCACTCTGCCTGCCCTACCCAGTGCTGTGTCTTTGATGCACCCTTAGTGAAACTGTGATGGAGCTTCAGTGCTTGTCCTGCTGGTAGGACCAGCCAAGTTGCAAGCAGAAAAAGCAAAATAGTCTGTGTAGTCTTGCACAGGGATAAAATAATCAGATTAAACCTCCAGACTGGCTCCTTAAAAAGTAAAATAAATCCTTTTATAACAAGTAATAATTCACTTCTCATAAACTTGTCAGCACCAGCTAGAGCTCAGACTCTATATAAACATACGTACATCTTGGATTAATTACACTTGCCTTCAAATTCCGTACAAGGATAATGCAAGAAAACACTGAATATTCTGATGGTTGGTGTTAGTGAACACAATCTCTTGTTTAAGGGGAATTGGATTAGTTACCTGGAGTAGAGCTGTTGTGTGTTGTTGTAGGAGACACGCAAGCCCCCTCAAGCTGGGCATGTCCCACACCATTACACCACTACAGACAGGTTCAGAGCCTTCTGCAAGCAAGGTGAAATCCTGCTCTTGCCCTTCTGCTTCAGCCTTCTCAAAATAAAGGCCTTACAGTCCTACCAGTCTCTCCTCCAAAAGCAGCTGCTTCATCCCCAGAGTCACATTAAATCCTCCTTTCTGTACCTGCTCAACTTTGCTGTGTCTTTCATGAGCACTGTGTGCAGGTCTGGTCTCCACATCCCAAAATGTGGGCTCATGCTGGTTTTACACAGCTGAAAAATGATGCTGACTATTTTGACTATTTCTCTGACACTTTTCCTTGGGTTTTTTTTTGGCTGCCACATCATTGTGAACTGAAGGTATCCAATCTTCATTTTAAGACATAAAGAGATGAAAAAATTCCCACTTCCCTTTTTCTGTTTCTCCAGTGACTGACCACCCTCATTGTAAAAAACATGCATAGTTTCACATTTTAAGTGTTCTATGTTTGACGTTCAAACTTTGTTTTTCTACCCACTGCTTTCTCCTGTGGCTGTAAATGTCCATAAACATCATGTAACTTTGTGCATAATGTACACAAACCTTCTGGATTTTTCATTTTACCAAAAGAAATAGTAACAAAAACCAAAGTGATCCCAGGCTTAGCTACCAGGATGCAGAGATCCTTCAACACAGCATGCAAGATGAAACTGCTTCTCCTGTCTCTCTTTGGTTTTCTTCCTAGGCAAGTGCTAAACCTCAGAAACCAAACTTTGGTTCTCTAACCAGTCAGTTTGCTTATGAGAGTAAGCAAGACTTAGTACACATTTTTGTTAGCCTATAGAGTTAGTAGTTTGAGTACTGTATATTTCAATAAATCATATAGGACTGTCTATCAATAGTACAAAGACCAGAGAAAAAAAATAAGTTTTTTGAAGCTGACATATGTTACCTTGACACTGCCTTTAGTCCATCAAAAATATTTTGGATAATTCTTGGAAAGATACTTTGCTGCATTTGTTGATAAATTTCAAAGTATTGAGTTGGGAGAAACACCTGTATAAATGTCCACATTTTCATTGCCATAATTTAGTTTATGAACACAGAAAACACTGATTCTGTTGGTAGCAATTACAATTTTTCAGGCAGTAGAAAACATCAACTTTAAAATGCCAGATTTTGTAAAACATTTGTCCTAGCTGCTACCTAGATGTAAAAAGAAATATCTCTGTCGTGTCATACTTATGACGTAAAATGGCACAAGTTTGAATCTAGATAGAAGTAGTACCTGTGACTTAAGATGTGTGGGATGACCAGGTTGTTTAAACTACCCTGAGCAACACTACGTAGATGTAGAGTTTATGGTTCCCACATCAGAGAAGCCCTAAGCAACAGCACTTTGGTGTGTAAACAGGGGATATTCCAATAAGGACTGAGCTAAGCAGTTGGTTCGTTTTGGTTGTAGTTTAGTTTCTGCCCCCAGCACTGAAAACTTTACGTGAAGAACTTCTCCACTGAGGTTGGTGTGAATTCTGGGCAGAGGGAGCTGGTGGAAACAGACCTTTGTGCACGTCCTGCGGTAGCCAGTCACTCACTGGATAGCCCTGATCCTGCTGGATGGCTCTGTCAGCGGTAGAGTTTGTGGACATTGCTACTAAATAATGGTAAAAGGTTTTTAGATTGTTTTGTTTTAAGAGAAGAAATAAAATTAACCTCCCTGTGAGTTGTTCAAAGACTAATCTAAATCCAAAATATCAATTACTGTCTGTGTTTTCCAGCAGAACCTGTTCAAACACAAGTTTGTTGAAGTTAAGGGGTTTGTCACACCAAGAGCTCTGACATTTATTTCTTCCTTGAGCCTTTGCTCATAAATCTGGAACTGTCTTTTGCTGTATGTAGATCCTTGTCCCCTCCCCACCTTCTCACGTTTCCACCTGACTCAGTTCAGGTTATGAGCATTTCTCTACTGGATCCCAACCTGCCACTCCCCAGACACGTATTGCTCTGTCACTGTTGCTACAACTCCTGTTTTCACATCTTCTGTCGTCACCTTTGTCCGTTGCCTGTTATTAAACATTTCTCACAGTTGGCATTTGCCCATTTGTCATACATCTTCACCAGCTGCTTGTTAAATAACTGTTGCCCTTCCCAAAACTTCACCTCTGAGGTTTTACCCCAAATTCATAACCTATCTCTCACCCCATCTTGCTTAACTCCCCCAGTGGGGCACCTTCAGCCTCCTTCCAGACTGAGCCTCAATCTCTCCCTCCTCTTGCAGTGCCTGATCCCTCGCTGAAACAAGAGTAACAGCGTCTTTGCTCTTTGGCCCTCTTTTATTGGCACCACAAGAAGCCATTAACACATCTTCCTGTCTGTTCCCAGTGTTTGTGCCCTGCTCTTTAATACCCACAGATCCACCCCATGCACAGAAATGCTCTACACAAACAAGGGACAGTACTACAGTGGGTGGTACATGAGGGGCTCATTCTACCAGCTCAGCATGTTGTGTTAACTAATTACAAGTGTTAAAATTGCAGTATTAAATGTAAATTGCAACAGTAATAAATGAGCTTTATCCACCAAATCCCCAAATTTTTATATTTCTCTCTGAAAGCCCTTTTATGAGACCTATTACAGCTGTTAGCACTTGTTTTAATTAAACTCATAACGCAGCATGAAGCTCAGTTAACCAGTTTTTAGTTTTCAGAGAAAGTCAGTAAGAAGTTGGTATTGCATTTTTCTGTCATGCTTCACATCCTGTGCTTTGGGTACATTATAAAAATGTTGACAGAGGATTCTGTATCTCAGGGGAGGATAAGGGAGACATGAAACTTCTTACTTCTAGGCTGTTTTTTCCAATTCAGTTTAGATTCTTAAATTTTATAAAAGTATTTGCTGTTTGACTGCATCCTGGATGTCTTCATTCAAGGAAACAGGTGGTCTCAGCATCTAAGCCAGAGGATTATAAGGCCATCTCACCATGTTTAGATCCCTCTTTGTCAGTCTCAGCAAAAAACTGATTGGTTTGTGGAGCTGAAAAATGCTTGCTGCCTTCAACTAGGACTTAAATCACATCTGCATCGGACACTGACTGGATGGGTGTTCCGTGTACATGCTGCTCCTGAGGGGGTTTTTCGTGACTTTAATTCCCAAAGCTATCAGCCCAGAAGAGTTGCATTAGAAAAAGGAAAAGAAGAATGTGGTTTTAGAGAATGCAACGGCACTGCCTTTTGTTGCAGCTGCTTCGAAGTGTCTCTCCATTGACACCTAGTGTCCGTACGGGAAGATCTTCATAGCCGTGCTGGCAATATTTATCTCTAAATCTTTAAAGGTCTTTTAACTTGTGTAGTTATTAAGAGCTCTTATTGATCAAACCGAGTCAACCAGGAGGTGAGACTGATGGTGCAAATACAGCAATCTCACTACTCCTGACAGTGATATCAGTGACATCCATACATGACTATGTTCTGAATGGCTCTAGGAACCCATTCATTGCTTTACAGTGCAAAAATATTATCCTTTTATAAGGTGTCCTGTGAATATATGTAAAATACCTTCAATCTCTATCTCTTTCCTCACAGCATCATTGTGAACTAATGAATATTTAATATTAATTTTAGGAAGTATAGTACTTTGTTGCCAGGCGTTATTCTAACTATCTTCAATTAAAGATGAGTCTTTTTCATTGATAGAAATCTCTTCATTGCACTCCATTTTATCACTAAAAGCTATTTAATAAAGAAGTGTCTTTATTTTTACAATAAGAGTTATATTCATACTTATTTATTTATACTGTAGAAATCCCAAGTGTTTGCAAAAGGATTCGTTGTTCTGCAAATCTTGAACTGTGAGCAATTAATCATGTTGTTACTGTACACTTTGCTCCATGAGCAACTCTGCCTCTGCAGTACTTCCTCCTGCTCCTTCAGTCAGCCTGAAGTGCTTATGTTGGGGTGTGCACGCAGGGGCTGTGCCAGAATCACAGCCACACCGATGTGGAAAAGTCTTTCCCTTCCCTGAAAACTCTCTGTACATTCACACTTTGATCATTTCCATTGTTATCTGTTTACAAAGGAGGTAAATCCAAATAAATTCTGTTATGAAAGCTTAACAAGATACATTGTCATATTTGCATTGCAACTTCAGGAAAAGATGACTGGATCAAGG
This sequence comes from Manacus candei, assembly GCF_025592945.1. NCBI lineage: Eukaryota > Metazoa > Chordata > Aves > Passeriformes > Pipridae > Manacus > Manacus candei. The sequence continues at coordinate 9,273,020 of NW_026138073.1, forward strand.
ATGCACAGCAGGCACAGCTTCTGTCCATCACTGATTCTGTGTCGTCAAGGGGCTTGTGGACTCCATCATTTCTTGACAGTGTTTTGTGATTCGTTCCTTTCCAGCCTTTCCTCGATTCGTCATAATTTCTAAAAGAGCTCTCTCTTGAATTGGTGAAATAGGTGGCATAGAAGGATCTTGTCCTTGCTGGCAGGTGGAAGCTACTAACGTGCAAATAATAGATCTTTGCCTTGAAACAGCAGGAAACCTGCTGAAAAAGAGCTAAAACAGCCTTGAACTTCTTCTGTGAAGGTCAGAGGAGAGTGAATCAATATTTCCCACCATTTCTGGAAAAGGAGCTGTCATCAGTTTCTACGGACAGTCACATATTTTCCCTCTTTCTCCTTTCAGTGTTCTGTTATTTAAAAATACTCAACAGTCAGAGTCTGTGTTGAAAGAACTTGCTGAATCAATACATCCAGAATAGGAGTGACAGCATCACTAAGATGTGTCCTGCTTAGATTATTCATAGTTTAACTATAAAGCAAAACATGTGATAATGAGTAATAAAGGAATGTGACATAAATAATTTCATTCAGAGCAGTGCATTAGTGGGGGCACTGGTAAAGCAGCAGCAGCAGCAGCCAGAGCCCTTAATTGCAACTGCTTATAATTAGAGTTACAAATAGGTGTTTGTGTCTGTCTTTGCCTTGATCCTTCAGTCACCCCAACTTTTCATCCTCGGTAGGACCCAGTGCTTCCATCAACCCCAAATTTTCCCTCCATGGCGTCAATGGAAGGAGGCAGCAGCCAGAGCATCGCGTTGCTGTGGCAACACAACCCACTTCCCCGGGACCGCGTTGCCTCGGCGACATCAGGCGGGCAACGCCGGCGGGTTAAATCGACTCAGAGCAGCTGCCCCCTGAAAAACAGGACAGCCCTGGCCTCGGGGAGCATGGGAGCCCAGAGGTTCATCTCACCTGGTGAGTGTAGGACCCTGCACTGACAACGGGGTCTGGGTCAGGAGAAGGTGACTGGTGTGTGTGGTTCTTTGCAAGTGGTGAGACCAGACTACAGCCCAAAGGAGCTTCCCATCACCGTTTAGTGTGTTGAAATAAGATGGCAAGAAAGATAATGTCAGTAGGAGGGGATTAGCTGAAGGGAGCGAGTGCTGAGGCCTCTGTCCTTGGTTTGTATAATCAGGACCTGCAAACATCCCACAACATCAGAAGTTGTTTTCTCGGGTTACACAGTGCATCTATGAGTGGAGATAAGCTTGTACATGGATTTTAGGGTTGTCCAGTGCCACATTACACTGTGTCACATTCAGTACCCAGCATCATGTAGGCAGCAGATTAAAAATCAATTTACATAGGCAAGTGCCTGTGTTAATGCTGTGAGCACAGAGCCTCCCACTTGTGTGTCTGCAGGCAGGCCAGCAACCAGCCCCAACCCACAGGAAAGCACTGACACATTCCCAAGAGCCCACAGACCCTCTATCACAATGGTGTTCTCAGATATCTGTACCAAACACCTTCTGGGGACTTCACTGGAGCCATCTGTGTAACTGCTAGTGAGGTGAGGGGGTTCAAAGTTTGATGAATGGATATCAGTTATCCACAGCACTTGAAGAGCTATTTGAAAAGCAGAAAGATGGTAAAGGACAGAAGAATTTGCACAAGATAGGTAAATTCCTTGTGATTTGTCTGTTCTTGTATTAAGAAACCTCTTGCCTACTGTAATTAGCCCTCGAAGATACAGCATCTCTGGAACACAAGCCTCTGTGTTTTTGTGTTAGCAATGCTTTGCTTTTTGTTTGACTTACACTAATTCTTGCAGAAGAACAGAGCCTGCTCTAGGGGGTCTAGCATTACTTTTTGCCTCTGAAAATATTACCATCTGCTGCAGTGCTGTGTCTCAATGATGTTAACATATCTGACTTTAAGTAGACATTCCCTGCACTTTCAGCTACAGCCCCGCTCTTGCTCTATCCTTGTATTTCTGACATTGGCCTTACTCTCTCTCAGCCGTTCTGTGTGTATTTTCCACACAACATTAGCTGTCTTTCTTCTTACAATTAGAGCTGTGGTTAATCATGTTTACAAAGGATTTCTGAGCTGTGGGAAATGTTTCTCAGAATGTGTGGTTTTGCATCATTTAGCCTTGAAAGGATGCTGCCTCCCCTGACCTCTTGCTGTTTTTCTCTCAATGACTCTGGTAATTGCATCAATAGCCTTGGGAGTCACATTTTCCTTTCACATCTAGGAAAGATCCAACCTTTTCATACCCTTTCCCAGCTGAAACACATATCTGATCCCTCCTATTCTCTGTGGTTCAACCACATTAGCTTTTTTTCTGCCTTCTGTGCATGCAGTCTTGTTTTATTCTTGTCTGGAATAAACTCTGCTACTTTTCTGGATCATCATTTCCACCACTCTACTTTTCTATGATCTTCTCAGTCTTCCTTCTCCTCCCTGTATCAAACACATTTCTTATCTTCTCCATCAACATCCTTTACAACCCGTCTTCAGTCGAATCCATCAGCAGTCATTCTGACAGCAAAGTCCCCAAAATTCTGACAGCATTTTGACACCATATCAAAGAGACATGTCAGTGGTTTTTCCACACCTCCCCACCACAGCTGGGCAAGAAACTCTCCAGAAACATCTGCAAAGGGAGTTTGGGGCACAGAGACCAGCACAGTATCACATGCTCCCTCCAGTTGAGGGGATTCATCTGCCATGTTTCTCCTTATGTTTAAAAGCAAACTGCCTGGAGGAAGACCTTTTTTTGCTTCAGAACACTGAGAAAATGAAAAATGACAGCCAGGAATGCATCCCAAACCCACACGTTTCAGATTCCGATGTCACCTCAGAGCCACTCGGTCCCCACACTGATGCTCCACGTTATCTACACTTGTGGGGGGGGATTCCCTTTCAAACTCATGTCAGCGATGTCAGTTCCTTCAGGTTAATGTGCAGTCAGCAAGAAACTGGAAGCAACATGCAAAAAAAACCTGTTTCCTTTCTCTCTTCACACCTCTTTAAAGAGGAATGGTTTTTCTGAGTCACAGCTAACGCAAACCTGTTGGAAAAGATTCAGCCTAGAATTATACCACGGCTTAGAGGAACATGAAAGACCATTTAGTGTTCAAAGTACTATTTTGAATTATTAATCAAGCCCTCTGTCTGGCTTAGCTCAGTCAGGTCCTTCTTCAGATTTTGTAGAGTTTATTTCTCTTGTCATCCTGAACAATCTTTGACGTGCAGAACACAGGCTTGTTGATGAAACGAGAAGACTGCCAGCAAAGTTTGGCTCTGCCTGTGCCTTTGCAGAGAGATCTCAGTGCAGGGGATATGCAGTGCAGTTGTTCTTTTGTTCATATTTAATCATACGAGAAAGAAGAATGTAATTAAGGCCTGTCTCCCTCAACCTCCTCCTTTCCTCAGAGTATTTGAACTCTCTGAGATGAAGGGAATGTAGCTTTTTCTGGCAGTGAAGTGCATCCCAGAGTGGATCAGGAGTGAATCTGCCCCCATCACTCCACAGCTGGCAGTGTTTTCCTGCCAAGCCATTTCCCACGCAAAGGAACATGGCCATTACAAACAGCATTGCAAGTACCAAAATCAGATCGGAGCTGGAAGCACAGTGTTTGCTCTTGGTTTTCTTTGCATGTTTGACAGCCCAGTCAGACTGTGATTGCTTCACTAACCCCCTCAAAAGCTGGATGATTTCTCTTTATCTGAAAACACCCTTAGGCGGTTACTGGATTTGAGGATGCAACATTAAATGGAGCTTGGCTCAGAAATAGACTTTTTTCCTTCTATTTAGCTATTTTAGCCATTTATTGTCTGGTTAGCTTTGTATCTCAAGTAAACTCACTTCATTTACACTCTAAACCAGGGTTTACTCTAAGCACAGGGTTACGAAAGATTTGCTACCAAAGAATCCTGAAAATTGCAAATGTGTCATTGGAAAGAGTGTTTCAGGCTTGCAATTTTGGTTGGCCTTGGGCTGAAATGAAACTGTAACAGCAAAGACAATAAAGGACTGGAAGGGGCAGAGAAAAATGAGTCGACCCACCCGACCCCAGGATGGGGACTGTGTAGGAAGGAGGTTCAGGATACTGACAGTGAGGGATGGTGTTTGACCAGACCAGGGAGAAACACCCTGGGCCTGAGCAGTGCCAGAGAGCTGCAGAAAAAACAGTCAATGAGAAGACAGTTGATTGATGAAATTGCCTGAAATGAGGAAGGAGGGAGGAGGCTGTAATATGTAAACACTTTAATTGCAAAGTTGTTTAATCTGAGAGGTCCTAGGAGCTGACAAAATAAGTGTTGTTGCTCCTTCCCAGGCTGTGTAACAGGCACAGAGACTGACAGGGAAAGTTTCCACTTAGTGGCAGGGATATTAGATTATAAAAATGATAAAAGTTTATCACAGAAGCAATAAGCTGCTATTCTCTCAAGACCTTGCTGCCAAACTTTAGAAAAAATATTGTGGAAATCAAAGCAGAGCTCAAAAGGAAGAAATCTGCTACAGAAAAAATGCTGATTTAAATCACCTTTCAATTTGCAAAATTGTTTTTACCTACAGAGAGGCTTTAAACAAGGGGAAAATGTATTCCAGTTGCTTGGGATCAAAATCCAAGTCTCGCAGACACACAAAGGATAGTCCAGAGGGAGAAGCCAATAATTAGCTGCTGAAAAAAAAATGCATGTCAAATGAGGGATTCAATAGGGGTGGAAAGTGAAAAAAGGATGAAAGAATAGAAAATGTTCTTGCAGTAGCAAAAGTGCAGCTAAAATAGAGGGTTTGATGATGTGAGGAATAAGCAAAAGGTTATATGGGAGGATTTCTTGGGAGTTAGCAAGTCTGAACATTGCACAGTGATAGTTCAGAAGGAAAGTTGCAGGAAGGGTAGTTTAACTAGGAAGAGCTATTCCCATGGTGGAAAAATATGGGCATTATGAGTTCAGGAAAGCGGAAGTTAAATAAAATTTAAGGATACAAAAATATGGAAATAGGGGCCAGTGCTGGGTGCCCACAGTGGGAGTTGGTCCAGCTGCAGCAGGGGCCAGCGAATCCCCCAGGGAAGCAGAGCCAGGAGTTGCCAGGGATGGCAGCCAAGCATGAGCCAAGAGCCTGGCCATGGTTGGGGGCTGGCTGGGGGGCAGTGGGGCCACAGCCTGGCACAGGAGGGATGCAGAGGGAGCTGGTCCAGGCTCTGATGCTCAGCATCCTGCCAATCTCATGATCCTCCTTGTCTGCTGCAGACGTCCTTTGCCACCCACTCCAGGGATGGGGCAGCCCCCTGCCTTGCAGGGATTATCTCCATCCGAAGCAGCACATCTGAAGCTTTAAAAAAACCCAAAACAATTATTAGTTACCTTTAAACTGAGATATTTGACAATCAAAGAAATAAACAATGAAGGCAAAAATGACAAACATGAAAATCTGTTATCATAATTCAGGAAAGTATTTGATCAAGTGCCAGACATGACAGGTCTGCTCCAGCTGCAGTTCTCTGCAGCTCAAGCAAAGGAAAGCCATGCACTCTACCAGTGACTTTCAGACTGAAGCTGTATATACGAACAAGAAGTGATTGTGTCTCATGTTAAAGGACACAGTTGCTTTCCCAGTTATCCCTATCACAGGATTCAGCTTCTGCCCACAGTCAAAAGCAAATAGTTTAAAATACACTTTGAAATAGACCGGTACGCTGGGAAAGGTCAAATTTTTGCTGGAATTTCGAGCAGTACATATTTTTACAGGAAAAGACACAATAAAGAAGGTAAAGTAGAGGAGGCAGCAAGCACTCACTGTATCAGCAATCCAGGCTCCCAGGGTGCTGAGGCAAACAGTTCCCTTGTAGCCCTTTATGGTGTCTTAGAAAGTGCCATGTTCTGCCTGAGCTGGATGTTGCCCTTGAATCCCAAGGGGGTCACATCTCTGCCCACACGAGCTGTAATTTATGACCTGGGTTTAAACACGATGAGCCCAGGCTGGTTGTGATGAGCCAGGGCAGGTGCCAGGTCACTCCCATGGAGAAAGGACCTTCAGCCACATCACCAGGAGAGGTTTCTGTTATTTGACACAGAAAAGGCTCAGAAGGGCTGGGGCAGATCTTGTGGACAAAGTCCCCTGCATGGAACCTTCCTCCTCTAAATGATGCAGACAAAGCTCAGGCAAAGCTGCCCTGGGGTGTTGGGTCACTGAGTGACAACACACTGGCCATATGTTCCATGGATCTAAGAGTTTATGAGTCTCAGAGTTATTTTTCATGTCCCATTGGAAGCCTCTGTGTACCTAAGGAAGTTGGATTTTCCATTTTCATCACCAGGTCACCCAGGTGAGTTTGGCAATGCATTCACATTCCTGAACACAGACATCCCAGGAAACCGGTGACTGTGGAAAGATCTTCCCCTTCCATGTCGAATTGTAGCAAATTTCAGAAGTGACACACAGTTGCCAAAGATCTTCCTTCAGGAAATACTCGTGGGCATACATTTCACAGATTTCAAGGTTCCTGGCAATCTTGTTTCAGGGAATGTAGAACAGCCATGTGACTAATGTGATTATCAGCTCTGTCAGAAAGAAAAATTAGACACGAAAATCAAGATGAGCATCTTCCATGGACACCTCACTTCAAGATCTTACCATTATTCCAAGCAAAGCTTTAGCAGGTGAGCTGAAGTGTGAACAAAAGGGACACAAAGCAAGAAGATAACCTAAGTGCAGCAGGCTGGGCACTGTCAGTTTTGCCATCACTACCAACAGAGCCAGGATGGAGAAAGGGCTGTGTGGTCTTTTGTTCAGCAAAACAGTACTTGTTTATCGATGGTGTAAATGTTGCTAGGCTACGTGGATTAAATTAAAAACCTTTCCTTTCCCATTGTATACACCACCTTCAGCAAAGAATGCTTTGTGAATATAGTAAAAGTTGGATTTTTTTTCCCAGATCATTCAAATTTAATTATAGAAGGATCTGTAGAAGACAGATTATCAGCCAGCTACTCAATAAAGAAACTTTTAAGCATATTTTGTAATCAATACCCATTTTATTAACCAGCAGTGCCAGTGCCCAGAGGAAAGTAATAGAGAATAAAATAGAAAATATCAATATGGCTGATAGAAACTATTATATTTTCATTTCAAAATGTAGAATTGGAAATAGGTATAAAACAAGGGGAAAGGAGGATCATTGTACAGGAGTTTTGTACAAGGAGAGATTAAATAAGACATCAGCTTGGAAAAGGACCCAATGGAGAAGGGCCCAGAAAGCTATAAATTATTTCAGGAAAGTTGAAGTGGAACAATTTTACGTTATTTTTCACAAGACAAGATTTAAGAGACACCAGTGAAACCATCATTCAGCCAATCTGAAACAAAGCAGTGCATAATTAAACAGTACCACTCACTGCCATTGGATACTGTAGAGGCCAAACACAGGAAGGTGTCCCGGAGGTGATTGTATTGAAACCAAGCCTGGAGCTCTGGGTGTGGATACAGCCTCCAGCCTAGTAAATCCCAGTGTGTGGCTGTGGATGACAGAGCTGATGGTGGCACCCTGGGGAGGTAAACCTGGGTACTTTGTGCCCCTTCTTCTCCTCACTGGGGGCAGAGATTTGGGCTGAGAGACCCTTGATCTGAGGCCCAATGGCCATTCGTAGAGACATAGCCTGCTTTTATCTTTTCCAGAGAGAGTAACCTTAGCTGTAATAAATTCTAGTTGCTGAGGGAGTGGGGCAGAGGACCCATGCTTCACAATCCAGTTCCCTTTGGGACATTTCCCTGCAGACCTTCTCCACCTGCCCCTGTACTCGGAATGGGAGCGTGGAATGAAGCAAGGGGAGAGATCAGCACAGACCAGTCTTTAGGAAGGGAAGGGCTGGACTCTCAAACCAGCAGGCAGCTCTGGCATCCCTGGATGTGTTCACACTGGTGAGCAGGACAGCTACACGCTGTGTTTTGTGGTCATTAATGAGAGAAATGCCAGGAACAGTCTGTGCTTTTAGGGAAAATGATGTATAGATGCTTCATCCCATGAGCTGGACCCATGGGGAAGAAAATGGGGAAAACCCCAACAATTTATCGTAACAGAACTCATTAACATCACAAGGAATTGCTCATCTCGGGAGAGACAGACATTTCACGCATGTCACTCTGCCTCATCCGTGATCCCCTGGCAGACACAGATTCACCCTAGCCCAGGGGAAACCGAACTTTACAGTCCCAATGGAGCTTTTCCTGCATGGAGGGGAGGTGGTGGTGGGTGGCAGATATGGATCTGGGAAAGCCCAGCTTCCTCCACCTGGACACAACGGGGCTGTGGGGAAGGACAGAGATCGGGAAGGAACCCAGGGCTCTCTGCCCACACACATTCCCCGTCCCAGCAGTGGCAGGTGCCGGCCCATTTCCCGGGGTGCTGGCAGAGCAGGAGACCCTGCTCCAGCCTCCTGCCCACCGCAGCTTCAGGCTCCTTTCCAGGAGCAGCTCTGCGGCAGAAGCCAGGGTTCAAGCACACTGCAGAAGCTGGCCGTGCCCTGCAGCTGAGCACGCCTGCTCCGATGGGAAATGGGTGGTCGGGCTGGGAGAACAGAGAGTTCCCTCCACCGAGTGATCTCCTGCCATCGACTGCCAGATCCTGAACTTTGGCTCCGGCCAGGAGGCAGTAAACGAAGCAAATAATTGCCTGGCAGTGAGTGATAGGGAGTCAAGGGTGAGCGGGTAGGGAGGGGCGGGGGATGAGCGAGAGGATTATGTTTCAGAGGGAAGTATTTTTTTAGGATTTGTCTATGCAGGCAGTCAGGAGCTTTCCTGAATCACATGGACTTAGCCCCAGGAGGAGGAGGACTCGCTGTAATTTTACACCTTTTCAGCATTTCAGCTGGTTCTGCTGAAATCTGCATAGGGATTAAAGACGTGAAGGGACAGAGAATTAGTTTCCTTGCCTTTCCTCTGTCGGGACAAACATTCAAGGTTAAATAATAATTTAGAATTTTTTGATGGCATGAGTGGTGAGAGGAAGGAGCCAGCAGCTGACAGTAATAAATAACTATTAGGAAACAGTATTAGGAAATAGTACCAAGGAGAAATATTGCTGCTGGGATATGCTTTCAGCTTTGGGAAATCCATACCTAGGCAGCTCAACATTTACTTAGGTATCCAGAGCTTGTGTGCAACTTCTCTCAGACCCAGAGCAGCAGCAGTGCTGGGGGAGAAGCCCAAGCTCAGGTCTCCAGTGAAGAAGGGAAGTCAGCTCATTGCACGGATAAACATCTCAGGCTTCCACTCTCAGTGCCAAGAGTTAGCAACAGTGTCATGTCCTTCCGCAAACCGACACTCAAACTGTCACCTGCAAAGGGAAGTGAAGTTTATATATGACCTATTGCTGTAACTTTGATACTGATCTTTATGGCCAGGCTTCTAGTATGTCTAGAGAGAACCTGTGTATCATAAACTGCTTAAACTGAACTGTCTGAGCTTAAACTGAACTGTCTGAGCTTCAGCTGAAGGATCTGAATTCAGAGAAAGATGTTAGCAAAAATCCTGTCCCATGTCCACTTAACATTTACATTTTTACCAGGTTTGAGAAACACTTGAAGAACTATTCTAACAGACTGAGGTAATGGAAAAAGTCCTCAGTTTTACACACAAATCTCCCTAAATTAGAAACAATTTTCCATTTCAAGCACCCAGCATCAGGCAGCCCATTCCTCCCCTTCACTGGGCAGCTTCCTCAGGGCAGGGTCTGCTGGGCAAAAAGACAAAGTGTGGTGTAAAATAGGGTCAGACAGAGCCACGCCTGGGGCCACAGAGCCCGCAATGTTGTGAATGAGCACAGCCACCCATGATCTGAGTACCCAAAAGGCATCCTGGAGAGCAGAGAAGAGGCAGGAATCCCAGCAATCCCTACACCCACCCTCCTGGGAAGCCCCCGGCTGCAAGGCAGGCATCTCCCTGCCATCCTCTGGGTCAGGAGGAAAAGTCCCCAGGACACAGCTGTCAGGGCAGCCAGATCTATTTTCAATCAGGACAGTTGGGCAGTGCTGTCAAAGCCCTTCGGTGCTGAGCACACCCGATGACACCAGCACAGTGCCACAGGGTACGTGGGTCTGAGCCACTGACTCAGCAGGCATTTAAGTCCATGACCTGTACAAGCCAGCAGTGTGGTCACACGTTGTGGTTGGAAGCAGGATGTCATGAGGAACATGGGCCATGAACATGTTTGTGGCAAAGAAGGCCACCAGCCTGCTGGGCTGCTTTAGGAAGAGCATTGCCAGCAGGCTGGAGAGATGGTCCTTCCCTGCACTCACCACTGGTGAGGGCACACCTGGAATGCTGAGTCCAGTTCTGGGCTCCTGGCCTCCCCAGTACACCAAAGACATACTGGAGCAGCCCAGTGAACCACCACAGAGATGATGAAGGGACTGGAACATTTGCAATAGGAGACCAAGGGAGATGGAATTGTTCAGCCTGGAGGAGGTTCCATGAGGACCTTACCAACGTGTATAGATACCTGATGAGAGGGAGTTTAGGAGACAGAGGCCAGGCTCTCCTCAGCAGGATCCAGTGGTGCTGAAATACATGAAATTCCACTTAGACATAAGAGAGAACTGATTTTCTGTGAAGGTGATTGCATATCAGAGCAGATTGGCCCAAGAGGCTGAGGAGTTTCTGTCCTTGGAGATACTGAAAACCCAGCTGGACACAGTCCTGAACAACCTGCTCTAGTGGGCCCTGCTTTGAGCAGGAGGGCTGGACTGGACCATGTCCAGAGATGCCTTCCAGCCTCAATTCCTCTGTCATCCTGTGAACTGTACAGTGGTGAAAGCCACTCTTTATGCCTTCCATAGCACACTCTACCAGCTCCCATCAACCAGCAATTTAGGAACATCTTGTGCCAAGGCTTTGCAGCCCCATCAGTTTTCAATAATTCTTAAACTGTTCTTCCATAATTTTTTTGCATTCAGTTGCAACGACCTATATAGCTTAATTGTACACAAGATATAAAATGTACTTTTATTTTAAATGTTGCTTGATGTCCTCACTGGACACACTGTATGTCTTGTCCTGTGAGAAATATGAGTAAATGCACCCTCTTCACATTACTCACCATTTGTAAGATATACTTTGCAATGTCCTTTCCAAACTGGAGAGTCTGTACTGTGTGTGCCTCCAACAGGCAGCTGCCTTTAATTAGCCAAATGTGATCAAGACTGACTTGCCAGGGGTACTCCAAGGACCTTTCTGTCACTATAGCAATGCTGAGTGTGCACAAAAGCCACTTGCACGCAACGGGCAGAGAAATGCAAGCACAGAAGATTTACCTATCATTAATCACTTCTGGAATACTTCCAGGCACCTTGAATCACTGCTGAAAAAATCACTTGCATCAAAACAGAATGGGACAGGGATTTGTACATCACAAAAGTATTGTGGAACTCTACACACTGATTTTGATATCGCAAAACCAGATGCTACGAGCACAAGCAGCATAAAGGCAAATATCATTGGTATCCTTTGCTGGTACCTAGTGTACCAGCTCTTACTGTGTGCCCCTAAATTGCAAATAGACTGCCTGAATTCCCACAACAATCTGGAAAATTAGAAAATAACATTTGAATGCAAATCTGGGCTTCTGAAAGCAAAAGAGTCCTCAGAGTGCAGGAAACTCTTTTTCTGAGGATGCACATAGAAATGGCAGGGGCAAAGAAATGGCAAATTTTGTATGGCAGAATCTTTAAAGACATAAGCAGATCTTTAAACATTTCCAGAGCGTCTTGGCTTCAGTTTTTGAACAAGCAAGCAAATATGTCTGATGAGCCTTTACAAATCTCTTCTTCTCCTGCCGCAGCTGATGGAAAGCAGCCCCTCATCCCTGATTGTCTCTTGCCATATTTTACTTAGCTAAAAGCACCAAATGAAATCAAGTATGTTAAACAACAGAATGTTATCATGCAAAACACAAAGCTCTGCAAAAACCTTGGAGTGGGGAAGAGTATAATTAGGATAAGTCAAATTGGGAAAAGGAACAGAAATATTTTAAAAAAAATATTTAAAAGGATAGTTTGGAAGAAGGAAGAGAGTTTATAGTTACTAGCAACAACTGAAGTATTAGAGAGTGTGGGGAATATTTCAGTCTTCCAGAGCAAATACTTCTTAAGGCCACGACCAGCGGGGCTCAGCTGGTGACAGCAGAGCCAACGTAAGTGCTGGGCATCAAGCAAGAGGCAGCCCTGGATTCAGGGCATTACTAGTCCCTGATTTGGTCTTCAAGAATTATATGTTTTTCATGGTCTGCAGCACTCCAGACTGATAGGACTGACATGGGAGGGAGCATTAACCACAGTGCACAGCTCATCACCAGGCCTGGGGAATCACAGTCTTCCTCAGCAGGGCAGATGGGGAGGAGAGGCTCCTGCCTTCCAGCTGCCTCTCTGTCATGAAAGAGAGGTGAAACCTTTGCAGCCCAACTTGGAAAGCTGCAAGTGGCTCAAGTGACCCAGTGGCCTGCCAGCAGCAGCTGCTGGGCTGGCTTCCTAACCTCTGATCTTGCCTTTGGACCTTCTGGACTGTCCATCGCCCTGGCAGACCCGACAGCCACCTGCTGGGCACCTGCCTCAGGAACCAGCCTAGAGCAGCATTTACAACCAGGATTCTGCTTCAGCTCTTCCCAGGTCCCAGGGAGGTTAAGAGCTCAGCAGGATGCCTTTGACAGAGCAGCTGGAATGGGCAGCTTTAAGCATCAGTGTCTGGAATTTCAAGAAAGAAGAGGCACATCTGTCCTCCCAAGAGGTGTCAGTATTTCTGAAACATGTAAGTAAAACAGAAGGAAAAAAATCCAGCTTTATAACATCTCTTAAAGCTGAAAGTTGCTTCTAGGTATCATAGTCTCAGCATCAATAAGGGGCCAAAGCAGCCCCTGGAGCAGTACAGGGTAGTGTTTGATGGTGAGGCAGCACAGAGCCACTAAAGCAGACCTGAACTGCTTGAAACTAGCTTGGATTTAGTTTCAGTAAACCCAAAATTGTGATTAAAACCATTTAAGAGGTTCATGCCCTTTAATCACCACTTCTCCAAACCAGTATTAGCTCAGTGTTCATGCTTTAAGTATTTCATTCATCCATAGCAGCAATGACTGAGGAGGAGCAGCAGCCACTCCTGAACTCCCGAGCAATGAGGAATGGGGAAGGGCTGCGGTGGGTATGGCAGCAGCAAGAATGTGGAGACAGCTCCAAGTGGCTGAGATTTTGCCACATCAGGGGTCACCCCATTGATTTCACACACCCTCCCCACCCTGTAAAACACAAGATGTGGACTCTGGGGAAGGTAGGTTCCATTCTGGTCCTTCCAAAGAATTGGGAAGGAAAGCGGCATTCAAGGTTTCTCAGCAGAACTGGGTGGGAAGTTTTCAGGGTTGACCTTGCCTGTGGAAAGCTAAGGTGAAAACTGTGTCCTCGTGGTACAGGCCAACAGATCATGCCAAGTACTTTCCACAAAGTATGTGTTATTTGCTCCAAGCTGTGTTATTTAGTGTGTTGCTTTATAGTTAAAAACCTGCACCCCTGACACAGAACCTACCGGGACTCGTATGACAAACATACCAAGTGCAGAACATTTCTTTCCAGGGCTCATGTCAGAAATCCAAAAGCTAAAAGGCAAGGGGTTAACAATCAAAGTCAGCACGACACAGCTAATTTCCCAACTACATCTCAGAATTAAGAATTGGAAAACTTTTGCAAAACTAAGCATGTATGATCATGCAAAAAGTAAATGAACCTGAGCACACATTCTAGCCAAGCAGCAGTTAGCTTTATTGAATTCCAATAACACTGCATCACAAACAAAAGAAATTAAAAGTTGTTTTTTGCTTCTCAGTATTAGTCATTTCTCAAATGAAAATGGGATTATGTTTAATAATATTAAGAGAAAAACAAGGAACAGGAGAAAGAATAAAGTTAGACAAGACTGCAGAGCCAGCAACCCCTTCAATGTGTCCCCCTCGTGTCAGAGATATTCAGCTCTTGGATATTCTTGCTGTTAAATTTTCTCAGATCAATGTAAAGAATTGAATCCTAGGATACAGTACTTGATTAATCAAATATATCATGGGTCACTATGAACCGTGCTGTACTTTTGAAATCACATTTGGGCTATCTTCAGTGGGACAGAGAGGGATTTCAGAGAAAAGTTCAGCTTAATCAGACACATTTCCCCACTGGCTGCCTCAGTAAAGCTCAGTACAAATGTTAAGCATGATGCATTTCGTGTCCTGGTTCCACAGAAAAGATCAGTGTGCAAGACCTGATATGGTACCTGCAACACCCCCTAACCCACTGAAACGTAGCTCTGGCCTCCCCTGCTGAGTTCTGTGTTTGCTGCTGTACATTCACAGAAGATTAAAACCACTGTCAACAGAGAAACAGCCACAACTGAAAAACTACAGGAGATGAGAACACTGGCTGACATTGCTTGCAGACACCAGCATGTACAGCTGCTGACATATGCCCTGAGAGTTAAGTACCTGCTGCCAAACAATTATTTCAGTTTTTCAGTGTTAATAGCTACATTTTTCTTCAGTAAATAAAGAATTACATTTTAAGATGTGTCCCCTTCTTCCATGAGGAAGTACTTAAGGTAGCGTGTGTGACAGTGACAACTGCCTGTTGTCAGTGTTACTGCCGTGGTACATTGGCTCAGAAGATGGTCTATCACCTCTAACTCCTCAACAACTCTGTTTCAGAGCTACAGCTTGCATTTCTGAATGGCACATAGCACCACCTAAAGAATGTGAGGAAGGCAAAATGGTATTAGGCAAACAATCATTCCTGAAATGTAAAGTGATCATTCATTTATTCCTTTGAGGGAGACTTGCACTCTCTTCCTTCTCCTCTCTCATTTCCAGACTTTCTAGTCTTCATAGACTGGGTGCAACCCAGTTAAGAAACTTCATAGCAACTTCAAAACCAAGGAAACATGCCTGGAAAAGAGAACAGAACAAATAAGGATTCTAAAAATCTATTCCAAACAAGGTTTTTGAAATGCAGCACTTTGAACAACTGATGTGGCTGATACAGAAGGAGGAAGGATAAAAAAAAAAATCTTGGACCAGAGGCAAGAATTCTACTATATCCCTCTACACAAAGGCAGAACTTTGACTCCAGTAGGCTCATTATTTACTGAAGAGGAAGCCAGTCCAAACTTACTGCATTTTCTACAGATGGATGTAAAATCAGTAGAGAAAAACTGTCAGAGAAAGTCATCAAAGGGTTTAATGTAAAGCTTTAGAGAAAGGTTTACTTGTTTTTCCTCCTAGACCAAAGTATATTTTTAGAACCTGGACACCAACAGCCAAAAGTGCCTGCAGTGACAAGAACCTCACTGAAATGATACAAGAGTAAACAGCCAGTCATGTCCTTTACGGGAGGCAAACATTCACTGTGAGTGGCCGAGTCCCCCAAACCCACCCAGAATGACAATGTACTCACCGCGTTAGCAGGAAATGCCCTGATCATCACAGCTGTGAAGCCCTTATACAAAGATGCAACTCCTTCCTCTCTGAGAAGCTCCCTCAGCACATCTCTAAAGCCATTTGGGTATTTTCCTGCAGGAGCTGAAAGGGATGCACAACACGTTAGCCAAGACGTGTGGCAGTCAAAAGGGCTGAAGGATGTACCCTATGTAACAGCCCAGGATTTTCAACAGGTTCATGCTGTTCATACTGTTACAGCAAACAAACAAACAAGACAGCTCAGTAAAGGCTCAGTAAACAGGAGATAGGTGCTTACCATCACCAAAGAATTTACATCATCAAGTCATTGGGGGAGGAAAGAAAGGAGAATAACTTTTCTCAGGGTTGGAAGTCTGAGCTGTTACTTGCACTGCTGATCACAGCTCTTCCAAGAGCTGCAGTTAGATGATAGGAATGTCAGATATAAAAACTGATGAAGCTGGTTGATAAGAAACAGAAAATTATCCTATTACATGTCCCAGCTTAGGACAGCAACAGACTCAAGTGAAAAGTACAGGCTGTTTTAATGTTGATATTACACAGATTTGCTGAGGTGGTTTTAAAAAATTATTCTGCTCAAAGAACAATTTCTTCCTTCTCCTGACACTGCTTGGGGAAGTACTGCCTCTGCCAGCCCTCTGAACAGGTACTCCACAAACCAACCCAGTTAAACAGAACCACCATGAACCCACATCATCCACACGGCAGCACTGGGGACTGGCTCAGTGGAACAAGGATCAGCGCTGGGATGTGTTTCACTCTCAGCTCTTGGTGCAGTACCAGATCAGCACAGCAGCCACTGCTCATAGAAGTAGTTGTTAAGTTTCTTGCACTAGATTATCATGACTTGTGACTCAGTAGAAATGGTCACTGTCCAGGGGAGAGCTGAGCCCACAGAGACTATGAGGAGCCTTAACAAAACTATTCATTGACAGGACTCTCAGAGAAACCAACGAAAAATCTGTCAAATCTTGCTGAAGTGCAAGGCCTGGGGCCGTCCTCAATATAATTAGGACACAGACATTAAAGAGCAGAGCTGCCAGTCGAAAAACAATGTTCCCAACAAGCCACACCCTGTTACTACAAGCTGCAGATAGCACAGGCTACAATTTATACAACTACATCTGATGTGAAATAACAAAACCTCCCAGAGAATTACATTTGTAACAAAACCTCAGTTCTGTTATTATGAGTTCTATGCTTACGTTTCAAATCAAGTACCTCAAACCAGGATCATTATATATCAGGGAGGCAGAAATAGAGAAGTGCAGCCTGATTTGCCAAAAATTTATGAGGAAACCAAGTAAAAAGCTGCGAACACACTTGGGTTTTTCATGAACTTGTCTCCAGCAGCGCTTGGACATGCTACTTCCTGGACGGAATCTTCCATCACTGCCCTCCATTCCCTGGAGCACCACACTGAGTGTGGCCATGACATGCTGGCATGGAACTTACCAGTCTGGAAACGGGATTTCAGCACGTCTGGTGGAATGGCAACTGCCCAGTTGAAGATGCCAGCCATGCCCCCAGCAAAGAGGATCCTTGGCACACTGAGGTCACTCACGCTGCGGCAGGATCGGGGTGGGGCGGGAGGGAAAAGTGAAAAAAAAAATAAAATTAAAAAATGGTGAAGGGAAAAAAGTCAAACTCATGTGTTTTGACTAAGATGACAATCAAAAAGACAGCCTGGTTGACAGCCAGAAGGCAGCACAATGCTGCAGACAGAGTGCAGTATCTGAGCAACATTTCTAACAGTTAGAGCCCCGTGGGCAAAATGGACCAACTCCACCCCAAAGGTTCAAATCTTTTCATTCAGCACACACATGGATGCTCTGGGGGGAAAAAAGACCCCAAAACCAACCAACCAACCAAAATCCAAGAAAGCCCCCCAGCATTTTGTGGATATACAGGGTTGAAAGTAAGAAGATATATTTTAAGTATTCCTTACTTGGCCAATAAGATCCAAACTAGAGTCTGAGAGAACTCAGAATATTATTTTAATTGTCAGTTAACCCCAGACCAAAGCAGCTCCACTCAGAAGGCAAGCAACTTTTTTTTTTTTTTTTAATTTGTTTTGATGATACTGCTCTAAGTGTCTTCGTAACTGGGGAGATTAATCAGCAGAGTCTGGGAAGTCCAGAAAGTGATGACTGTGAGATTTCACTGACCTCTTTCCCTCAGGGGTCAGAATGTTCTTCAGCCACTCGTACGTCATGAAGTACATTCCACTGGCTGGGACGTCTGGTGGGTAAACAACAAAGGCTGTGAGGAGTGGGAAACCAAACGAAGCCCAGAGGCACAGCAGCCCCATGCCAGCCCAGCAACACCACTAAGTACATCCAGATTCCTTTTCTGAACCTCTTCTACAAACAAAATAAAATCTTCTGCTGCCCTAGAGAGAGGAGTCTGAACTTTCCCAGGGAGAGCAGGTGTTCAAGGCAAGAACTGGGAAAACATCTTTTATGTCAGCAGCCTTTCAAGCCAGGCTGTAACCTGTCTGCTGGTCATTAGACTAATGATGAAACAGCTCTAAACTGTTCTAATTACTGCACAGTATATCAGAGTTTTCAAGAGTTTTGCACACTATTAGTTCTAATGGTTCTATTTTAGGATTGTATTTTTGCAGTTGATGGGTCTTGTTCTGGGTTTTTTAAAGTTACTCCCACAGCCCATTCTTAGCTCATGCCTAAACTGGAGAACCAGCCTTTGGCTAGGGACACTACCAGAGTTACCCTGCAGGCTGCTACACTTCCGTGAGAAGCAGAAGATAGAACCAATTCCTAAACTAAGATAACAAAATACAGAAATTTCAGCTTTTCAAGGAGGAATTACTGAAATACATAAAGGATTCAGGGTCTGGCACAATTACTTTGTTGTTGTTGTATTTGAGAGAGGGGTCATGACATCCTAGTCCAAAATAACCCAGACTTAAGTGGGCAGAAAGCATAACTGCTGCCATCACATCTTTTAAAGCAGCCAGCATTACATAGCAACAGTCACAGACAGGCACAATCCTTCTCTCAAGGAGAAAAAAAAAAAAAAAGAAGAAAATTTTAAAAAAAGCCCACTTTTGTGTTTTTCTCTTCTCTTTGTTCTCTCTGTTTCTCTCCTGAAGTCTCTCATTCCTCTTGCCTTCTCAGATCTTAATTACTTCCTATATCCCTCTGATCCTTGTCATCTAATCTCTTCCTCACTCACTGAGAATCTCATGTTTATTTCTCAGGCCCTTTGAGGCATTGGAGTAGCTCTGCAGACTGCAAAAAAAAAAAAAAAAACAAACAGAAAAAAGGGGTGACATGGCCCTTCCAGCTGGCTAAAGGGATGGTGAGATCTACCATACCGTGTCAGACTTCTTATCCTACAGTCCCCCCCAGAAGGGATCTGAACAGTTCTGTCTGTTACCTCTCATGAGGGTGAGCACCGTCCCCTTGTACACCCCACGAATCCCGGCCTCGCGGTACAGCTGCTTGGCACAGTCCAGAGAGCCACTGTACTTAGTTTCACCTGTAGCTGCCTGGATCTGAAGGATTAAAGTGATAGTTTCTGACTAGTGAAGGTTTCTGGCTGATGCACAATCATCCACCTAGAGTTAGAAAACCATATGCATGTTTCCAGCAAGGAAGGAGCACATACTCGTTCCACAGGCACTCCTGCCTATGAAACCTCTGCCTCTCTTCCTCAAGCAGCTCTCTCACATTCAAGTTGAGGATATCTTTACTGTTCCATGCAGAGAATAGATTATCTCTTATTTTTCTGCAATGTAAACTTGAAACAGTTAGGTAATTCTACACTGACAAAAAGTACTCTTCAAATAGTTCAGGGAAATTCAAACAACTTACATGTGTGTAAAAGCTTCCATCATAATATCCTGTCTGTCAGAACTAACATGTGACCACTCATCACCATATTAACAGAGTTCAGCATATTTTGAAATAAGCAAAGCTTCCCACATCTGCTAAAGATGGCATTTCACTTGTTCGGGTTTGCATTTTCCAACAATACTTTAAAAACCCTGGAGGAGGTGCGGAGCTAACAGCCACCCAAATGTCAGAACACTGTCTTGAAATGCATTCCTTAGCTATGTATTGGGAACCGTCAGAGTAACAGAAAATCTTTACACCAGAAAGAGTCTTATGATCTAGAAGGTTCGCACTTTTTTTAGAAAAAGTTTCATTCAGAAAAACTGGATTTTCCATACTTTGCAGTGGACTGAGGCATCCACTGATGCCTCATAAAACGCCATAGCATAGCTATGTAAAATGAATAGAGTGCTCTGTAAAATGAATAGAGCAATGAATGTGTACTTAAACTGTCACAGTGAGTTTGTTTAATGCTTCTTCATGACACAGATGCATTAAATGACAGTTGTCTCAGTCCTGCCAAAAAACAGAACAGAGTAAATGCACTAACCGAAGAAATTCCTTGTATGGAAAGACAAGACCCCGAAAATTAAATTCCCATTACCACCATCCAATGCCTTACCTGTAAAAGGCACTTGATTCTCTCTCCTGGAGCCATGATTACTGTAGTGAACACTCCTGACAACATGCCAGCAGCAAACAGCTGAGGATATCTGCCTCGAGGAAACAGAAAAGACCCTAACACAACATAGTACACAGGAAACAAAGGGCAGAAAAAGCCCTGCATCATCAGATTATGCTATTCCACATGAACTTGGTAGTGGAACTTGAAACACATCCTCTGCTTTTGATCAGTGCAGAAGTGCCTCATCAATGCATAATTAGAGCTAAATGTTTAAGATCTCTAGGATTCAAAGCTCTGGTTCCCACAGCAACCACAACTCAGCTCTTCCACTGTTATGTGCTAATATTCCTTCTACTTGCACTTTTTGCTACAGCATTCCTCATTCACTTTTATTCCCAACAGTCTCCTCCTTCTCCAGTCTCCTATATTCTTCTCAGTGACCCCAGATTCCACACATATTCCTGTTTGTGCTGCCAGGAGCCTCCCTTCTGTAAGCTCTCACTCTCTCACTCCTTCAGCCTCTGCCATTGTCGAGTCTGTCCTACCAACCTGCCATTATCCCACACATTCTGCACCTGCTTTCATGTGACAAAGTATCCATGCTAGAAATCCCTTAAACAGGCTGAGTTTCTCCATCACAAACTTATTTTTACATCCAACCTCCTGCTACCTCCCCTTGTAAGATGACCTAACATCTCATTGTAACTGAATTCCACACCTCTCGCTTCTCTCCACTTGCCCAAGAGATGGCATTCTATTCCAGTTCTTACCCATTTAAGAGTAAAGACTCCCAAATTCTCATTAGATCTTCCAGACCACTCAGTCCTCCCTCACCACTCCATGTGCACCTCCCGCTACAAATGAGCTTTGAGTTTTCTATCTCACCTTGGGATTATTCAGCCCCAGAAAAGATGGGAACCTGATGAGCCTGTCCTCTCCTTCTTCCTTCCACAACTTCCTTTTAAAATCAGCATGGGCAAACGATGACCATCTTGCCTGCCTCTAGACCCAGAACCACAGCACTAAGGGTCTGCACCCACAGTGCAGCACAGCTGGGCACAGTGACAGTTCCACCCTCTATTTATTCGTTCTCTCCCACTGCTCTACTTCAGAGGAATTCTACATAAAGACCCAAAAAACTATGCTGCCCTTCCCCAGCTTGCTCCTTAAAACTTCCCTTTGGTATCGTGTGTATAAAACATAAGGCACTGAGGTGATCAGGCTGCTGGAAATCAGCCCATGGCCCATTTGTTTCCTTGTGTTGTCCACTCCTGACTATTTCCCTGGCCTTACCCTTCAGCCTTTCCTGCACGAGGACATCACTGTGGTAAAACAGAGGGTAAGTGAGCAGTGCCCCAGCACCTCAGCACTGCTTCCCTCCAGCCATCCAGAGCAGAGGGAGCTTGCTCTGTGTTGGCTTGAGCCAGGTGTGCTCACATCCCCTGGGCAGCTCCTGCACAGGCAAAGCTCCAACAGAAACCAAACCACCCCTGCCCACCCCACCACGCCTGGCTCCACACAATGGACTCCTGCTTTCTGACAGAGCTCCTACCTAGCACACAAATAATGGAATAAAATGTTGCTAAGCTACAGCCCAGTTCCCGTAGAGCTGTAAATCACAGCTTGGCAAAGACATTATGGGAGTATGTCATGGGTGAGAGGGTTTTCTTCATGCCCAAGTTGGCTTGTAGAAAGCCACACGAAGTTTTCTCAGCTTCCCATTGCTTTTCCAGAAGGTTAGACATGCCTGGGAGGAGGGCTGCTCATAAACACCTCTTTTCAGAAATAATAGTAAAATACTTCTATGGCTGTTCTTATATCCTAATGGAGGGACACAGCAAGAGCCACAACTAATAGGGAAAAGAGATTCAGGGCTGTGAATGTTGTCAAGACTGCTTGACCATGAAGTTATTTCTCCCATAGTTTCTGTTAATAGCAAGACTGTTGGCAGGCAATAATTATATAACTCTCACTTTACTCATCTAAAACAGAATTATTCCTTAATGGCTCCTTCTTGCGTAGAAAGGGAATTGCATCTCACCTGCCCACACACTGTCTGTTTTTAGCCTGTGTTATCAATCCCACGCTTCCAGAAGCATTAAAACACGAGTTTTTTATTTTCTAGAACGATATTTATAACCTAGGAGAGGAGACAAATTTACACCACAACTCAACGTGCGACAACACAGCCACAGCCTCAGGATGCCTTTCCCAAGTGCCTGATTAACTCAGGAACTCACGTCAAAACGTCATCGGGTTTTCTCTGTTGGAGTCTTTTTCCCAAGCCAAATCCAAAGAAGCACACAGCAAACATGGGTGTCACTCCGACAATAGGAGCTGCCATTCCTCTATATAAGCCTCGGATTCCCTGCAAGAAACATTATCACAAGAATTACTTGGTTTTGCATAAACTTTGCACACAGTTCAACTTGTTGAGAAGCGGAAGGCGACAATCCAGGATAGGATCAGTCAAACTGATCAGAGGGATAATGGTGACTATTGTTTATTTGCAGTTATACATGTTTACTGAGGCTCAGGGCCTGCTGCAGAGGGAAATTATCCTTCCTGGGAAACACTAGCACCACTGATGCCCTTCTATGGCAACACCCATCACCCTGTACATACATCTCAAATATAAGGAAGTGAAGTTAAAAGCCACATGAATAAAAGTTATAATAGATTATGTCAAGAGAGAACACTTTGTCTCTCAGCTACATACAAAAATACACCTGTGTTTTATTGGTAAGTTGTCAAATCCCGACAGTGAACCTGAAAATGTTGAATTGAATTCACTCTCTAACTAAAGGGAGAGCCAGGGAGAGCAGCCTGAATTCCTTCACTCCCCACATGAATTCAGTTTGGAATGGGTTCAAGGGCAAATTATTTTTTCCTTCCTACCCTAAGTCAAAAGTTTTTCACCACACATTGTATTTCTGATGTTTTACACATTCCTCATGTTCCCCTTCATAGACTATACACATGAAAAAATCCTAATGCAGGCCCCAGCAGTTGCATTTATTTCATTTCTCTTGCCTCTGAACCAAACTTTTTCTAATAAAAAGTAGTTATCTTCCTAGGTACTTCCTCTACTTGCCTTAATTTTGGCAAGATGCCCAAATTAAATATTTGCTGGTCTGTGCACCCCTTTCTTCCCACTGCCCCAATAAACCAGTGCTGAGTTTGTACAGGCACAACTGGCTCTGCAATGAAATTGCACCTGGCTGACAGAGACCAGCCACTGCTGCTCAACCTCCCCATGAGCAATGGGAAGGAAAAGACTGTGGCAGAGAGGTTTAATAATTTTCATTATAGAAATGGATGAGTATTGAGTAGGAGTGGAGAAGCAGCACTGCTTTTGAACTTCCCATCACAAGGCTATTATTATGGCTCAGCTCTGACGTCTGTGCTGCAGCAGGGGTGTTAAAAACTGCCAGGGATTCAGAGCTGGCACAGCATTCCACTCCTTTGTGGGAGAGACCAGGGAAGCAAGATTTACTTTGGTTATATAACAACCTGTTAATACCACAATGAAAGTAGATTTCAGATATGAGGCAGATCTTTCATTTTACAGAGAGTTACCTAACGAGATCCAGCGGTTAGAAATTAGACTTCAGGTACAGCCATTGTTTCCAAATAGCTACCAACAGGTAAACAGCTGCAAGGAAAACTTACAAAACAAAAAACTGGGCTCTGTGTCACTTAAAAACTTTCAATCAAGGCTGTGTGCCCTTCTAAAAACAAAACAGACTAGTTCAATCACATAATATATATGATTCAGGAGTGAAAACCACTGTCCACCTTCTGAAGAAGACTGACAAAACTTCTTTACTTGATCCTCTGCTCTCAAAAAAAGAAAAAGAGAAAAAAATCTATTAATTAATGATCCTCTGCCTTCTTACAGATGACATAACACTTTATAGAAGAAAGTAAAAGTACTAGTTGTATACACAAAAGTCATTAGCTATTTCAGGATTTTCAGAGATGACTCCAAATAACAAAGACAGCAAGATTCCACCAAACACAATAAGGCCAAAAAACAACTGCCAACATTCACTCCAGCCTATACTCTCAGATACTAATATCATGATATTTTGAATCAAAAACATTTCTTAGCAAAACAAAGAGACATGTACCTGGGCCACATGGATGCTAAGCATTCCCCAAGTTTTGTAATCTGCTTAAAAAGTTTTAATTAGAGTCAATTCAACTGATAACCCAAGAATTGTATGGTCTCTGGGGGGAAAACACTTCCACACAACTCCATTCCTGAGACATACAGGAACAACTGATATTTTTGGCAGGTGTCACAGTACCTCTCCAACAAGAGTCTTTCTGAAGCAGTCAAAGGTCCCAGAATAGAGTGGGGGCTGGCCAGGCTGTGGCTTAGGCTGGGTTTGCAGTCTGACCTAGTGAGAGGGGGAGGAAAACATTACTTTATTAAACATTACTGTCTAAACTTTGATTCAGAGAACACCTCTGACCATTACAGAGTATGTTTTGTGACTGGCCTTGAAGGTATCAACAGAGAGACTGACATCGTTTTAGCCCTTTACAGAAGAGAAGAGATTGAATTTTAATGTACTGAATAGTTAATGTATTTAACTAATTAATTGCTGGGATGACATTAGGATGACAAACCCAGCTCCTTCTGGACCTGAGTGGGACCCCCAGGGTCACTCCCGGCCTCCCCCTGGCCCAGGGGAGCTGGGCCCCGCCGCAGCACGGGGCCGGTGGGAGCATCCCCACTCCCAGCCCCTTCCAGTGGCGGGAACACGACGCTCTTTTCCCGATTTTTCACTATAAACGTGAAGGAACTAAGGGGATCCCGCGGCCTCCGTGCCGCCAGGGGGCGCCCTGCCGCGATAGGCGCGTCCAGCCTCGCCTCCCGCGGCGCGCACCGGAAGCGCAGCCCCGCGGTGCCTGCCGGGAGCTGTAGTCCCGCCGCAGTCCCCGCGCCGCTCCCGCGCGGTGCCTGCCGGGAGCTGTAGTCCGCCTGAGGCCGCCCCGCACAGCACCGAGCACCGTCCAGCCCCCGGCCCCGCACCGTCTCACCTTGATGGTGTCCAGCGGGTGCCCCACGAACACCAGGCAGACGCCCCCGAAGCCGCCGGCGAAGAAGTTCTTCAGGGGGCTGATGGGCTGCGGCTGCTCCGCCATGGCGGCAGTGGGCGAGGACACGGGACCGGGTGAGGAGCGCGGCCGGGACCGGGGCCGGGGCGCTGCGTCCCCGCCGAGCCAGTGCCGCCCCTCGGCGCCGCGACCTTTACCCCAGTGCGGGGCACGCCGGGAGGCAGGCGCGGGGCGGGCGGGACCGCGACGGTGCGAAGGGTCGCTCCCCGGCGTTGTCCCCGAGCGCTGTCCCCGAGCGCGGTCACCGGGCTCTGTCCCCGGGCGCTGTCACCGGCCGAGCCCGCGCCGGGGGCCGGCGCCGCTCCCGGGGGCGCGGGGCCGGTTCCCCCCGCCCGTCCGCAGTGGTTCGGCCGCTCCCCCCCCCGGCCCCGCGCAGTGGCCCGGCCCGGCCCCGCCCCGCCTGGCGGAGGTGACGCACCGGGCCGGCGGTTCCGGCGCGCAGGAGGAGCCCTGGGGCCGCTCCGCCGCCCGCCCGGTAAGTGCGGGGCCGTGCCGGGCCGGGGGTCCTGCTGGGGCCGGGGCCAGGGCCGAGGCCGAGGCCGAGCCCGGAGGGTGGGACACGCGGCCACCGCTCCGTGCCCAGCGCTGAGCTCCGCGCTCCGCCCGGGAGGAGCCGCAGCCCCGGCGCTCTCTGGCTCCTCGGAACTGTGCGGGGGCTGTGCGGGCTGTGCGGGGCTGTTCCCCCTCGGCTGCTCCCGCCAGGTTTTCCTGCGCTGCTCTCCCACGAGTCTGCAGCGCTCTGGCGGTGCGGGACAAGCGCGGGGTCTGGGCTCGCCCGCATTCCTAAAGAATGGAGCCGAGGTAATTTCTATGGGCTGGGCACCGCTCTGCCCGAGCCCGGAGTGCCGTGGGATACAGAGGTGCGTGAAACAACTGGTTAAAAGCTGTAGTAGGTTAGAAAGGGCGGGGATGAAATGAAATGGATTAGATGAGTTGGGAAGGACAAGGCAGTCGTGATAGTGTGAACCGAGACTGGAAAAGCAGGAGGAGAGTGTGGATGTTCACGAGGGAGTGTGATAGGGCTGCAAGGAGGTCCCTGCAGAGTCATCTGTTAGAAGAGGATGGGGGATGTTCTGGGTTCTCCATCTTGGGATGAAAAAAATCCTGTCTAAAAACTCAGTGGAGAAGGAACGGCGAGGTGTGCACTGCGTGTGCAAGGAGACAGCTGAGGGTGATCCACAGATTATGGGTTTGGGTGACAAAGAAGAAGATGCAATTAGCATTGTTAGCCAGCATGGAACTGGGGCTTGTGGACGATTTCAGGGAAAAGGGAGGGTGTCAGCCCTTTTAAAGGTTACAGGGATAAGTAGTTCAGTAGGCAGAATTGAGTTGCACTTTCTTTGTTTCAGATAAAGAGGTGAAAGAAGAAAAAGCCATCTTAAATGGCTGTGAGATGTCAACAGAAAAAGAGGATGAGCATCCTCCAAAGGACTTTCTAGAGGAATCCTACAGGGATAGGCACAGATGGAAAGAAATCAGAAAAGAGAGATGTAGTGGGACAAGGTATGAGGTGGGATGACATAATGCCACTGGTGGTGGCATATTTGAAGGCTTATTGTTGCAAAAGACCTTGTTAAGAATTGTGTTGCAAAGCAGGAATCAGGGAGAGGGCATCTCTGTTGGAGGTGATGGAGAGCAGAGAGTAGGGGTGAGTGTGTTCTGGAGCTTCTGCAAGAGGGGACTAAATTGTATCAGTGTTAGTGAAGATACAGAAGTATCTCAGACAAAGCTGGTAATGAAGGGCCTCATCCTCCCCTGGGTAGGAAAGCGATCTAAATATGGTTTAAAATTTTAGTGTCTGATCTTGGGGATTATAGTGATTATTTAATCTAAATACTCTTTGGTTTTTTGATCCTTTTACTTGAGCTTAACGTCTTTATTGTCTCAAAAGTTTGTGCTGTCAAGTATTAGCTTTGTCCTCTTTACTTTGTATTCAGAGTTTGCGATCTGAGCACTGGACTGAGTGTAGGTGAGGTGAGTTCTGTTCCTGGTTTTCCTAGTATCCTCCTTTACTTTGTCCTCAGAGCCTTCCCTCTCCCTTCACGTGTGTCCATGTGATTTTCAGTTAAGCTGGAAGTGAGCTCTTCCCTGGAGTGCTAGGGCAGGAGGCACAGAAGTCACCCAGTCTGCAGGCTGTTTTCTGCTTGATAGATCCATTTCCCCATTTGCCTGTGCAAAGCGTTCCTCTGTTTGTTCACAGAGCTGTGCTGGTGGCACAGAGGGATGTCTCTCCTCCAAGCTCTCCCCGGTGACTGGTGTGGAACTGGGAGGTACTGGGCAGGCCTTTTATTCCGCCTGGATATCTACAAACATCTCACTGCTTGGATGTGACTCGCCATGTGTTGGGATAGCAAATGGACCCAGTGTTTTGGTGGTTGTTTTTTTTTTTTTTTTCTCCAGAGTATGGGATGATCTGAGTGAGTTTGGGAAGTTCCCTGACCTGTGAAATTTGGTCAGGCTTTGTGATACTCTGAGGTTGGCTGAACAAAGCTGTTGCACACTGGGCTGTTGATGGCATGTTCACAGTGGGTTTAGAGTCTCAAATAAGTTATTCCTTTTAGCAGGTGAAGATCCATCACTTCTTTTATGCAAGAGATCAGTGTCAATACAGATTAAGCCCTGAACTGATGCATTAACTCTGAGTGGGGTAGAGAGAGGGACAATATAGGTTTACCTTGTGTCTGCCAAATCAGATTTCACATCTGTCTCCTTCCAATATGGAGAGACTGTGTGTCTGTTCCTCTGAAATGCTATGGAAAGCAGTGCTATAAATTATTTGTGTGCTCTGTGTGTTGTGGATAGCTAAGGAATCAAGAGGCAAATGAAAGGAATGAAGACCAGAATTCAGGGGATAATATAATTAGCTGCTAGCCTTCATCCTCTCTCACTGGAGGTTTGTATCTGCTGAAATCACTGCAGCCCCTCAAATTAATTGTACATCTCTTCCTGGTTATTCTCTGCTGCCTGGTCAGGTTACTGGAAACAGAAAACAAATTAGTTGAGGAAAAATAATGAAAATATATGGTTGAGATTTCCTGTGCTCTAAAGTCAGGATTCTCAAAGCTTTATTATGGTTTCCCCAGCAGCTACAAATTGCAGTACTGTGGGAATATATCTGAGTAGCAGAGCTAAGAACATAATAATGCAAAATGGGAACATGTATAAGGAACCAAATACATGGTGCCTGTGGAAAATAGAGCTTTGATTTTATGTGTATTTTTATATGTGAGATTTGGTTGCAGCATTAAGTATTCTGTATTTAATATAGTCTCTCTAAACTAAATAATTTGGTTAAATGGAAATTTATGACTAAATATGAGGTGACCAAAATTCAAGGTTGATTTTTTGCTTTACTGCTGAACCTTTTCAAACTCAAATTCACATGGTTTAGTTACACAAGCAGATTTGTAGTTCAGATAAGTATCAGATATGTAAATTTTCCAATACAAGGGAGAATCTATTAAAAAAAGTTAGCTGTTCTGATTCTTCTTGAATAGCAGCTGTCAACACTTAAGCATAAATTTCTATGTTCAGAAGGTAATAAGTGTGTATTGAGAAGGTAATAAAATGAGAGAATTGATTTTATTTTCCCCTTCAGATGTAAGGCCCAAGTCACATGGCATCCAGTAGAACCTACTGAAAGGGGTGAAATAATTCCACCATTTCTTTTGAGATGGTATTGCAGACTGTTAAACACATACACTGTGTCTATGTGAGACATCTCTACTTCTCTTATTTTCTAAAGTCCCACCTAATGACTGTGGTTCTGAAGCAATATGGACTTGCATAGGGCATCACAGGTTGCCTTTCTAGCTACTGTGGTCATAGTTGAGGGGTTGGTGTTTCTCCTGTTAATGAAATGCATAGGATGCTGTTCTGCAGCAGTTCAGGCTGTTGATAAAAAACTTTGTCATAAATTCAGTTGTATCTCTGAAAAGATCTGTAGTGAAGGTTATGCAGTCAGTCAGTTTGCAAGTGTCAGAAGTCTCGGGGCCAGCACTGGGGACTAGGATTCAATTTAATAACCCAATCTCCAAGGATTTTGGACCTTGCCTGTAAGACCAGCCTTGGCTTTGAAGGTGCAAAGAGTTGCAATGGATCCAAACCAGGGACGTGCACAGCAGAATCTTCTTTACCTGGGCCACTGGCTCAGCCCATTCATGGCTGTTTGATCACATATATGATGTTGACGTGGCCTCTCTTACAATTTCTTAGGCACAGAAAAAAATTGTTTTTCCTCCCTTAGGAAACAGATCTCAGATGAAATCAAAAGAACGATAAAGTTTGGAGGAAAAAAAAGAAGCTGCGGTCGCTTTCCTGGTCTGCAGTTTGGCAGGGCATTAAGATGTCCGTGGACATGAACAGCCAGGGCTCTGACAGCAATGAAGAGGATTATGACCCTAATTGCGAGGAGGAGGAAGAGGATGAGGATCCTGGGGATATTGAGGATTATTATGATGGGGTAGCTAACGACGTGGAGCAGCAGGGAGCAGATGCCTTTGATCCAGAGGAATATCAGTTCACCTGCTTGACTTACAAGGAGTCGGAGAGCACTCTGAATGAACACATGGCCAGCTTGGCTGCCACGTTAAAGGTGAGGAAAGGTTTCTGCATTAACACAGGTGTAAAACAAGTCTGCGACTGAACAGGCAAATGCTGAGAATACAGTTTGTTATAAAAGCTGTGGCAATATTACTGTTACGGGGGGTTGGAGGAGCATTGTTGAAGGTCCCTTGTTCAAAACTGACTCAAAGGTTTCCATTTGTTACATACTGGTTTTGGGGCCTGAAAAACCTTCCTTAATGAATATTGATTCTTTTTTTTTTTTTACAGAGCTGAGCTTCATGACCAAAATTCCTGAGTTATAACTCTGCATTAATACAGTGCAAAGAGGATATATAGGAAAAGAAACAAACCAAATCATAGATGGTGCACCTGTGTTTGAGGAGATAACTGACAAATAGGAAGACATGCTAAAACTTTGTCATTCTAGCAAAAACACCTTTCTTGGTTGTTTCTGAGAGAATAATTGTAGACTTTCAAAGACAGATCAGCTGTCATGCCAGGTATTAACCCTACTGTTGCAGTGACAGCAATTCAAGTACAATGAACTTGCCACCTCTTGTAGTGACTAGTTCATCACAGAAGAGCGACCCTCTGAGTCAGCTCCGTGGTGTTATAAGACTTTTGTGAAATTTTCTTTTTCTTTTTGTAACTGGTTACTGTACTGCACAACAGCCATAAGAGGAGATTCCCTCTCTGCCCTGTGTACTTCAGTCCCAGAGCAGGTCAGAGGAAAGCAGAGTTTTAAAACTTCTAGATGTTGACACTGGGTTGGAATTGCTGCTGCATCTACTTTCTAACAAGTCTCCTGGTGCTTATTCTGGACCAACTCCTGAAAGCAGGACAGGTGACTGCAGCGTGTAAAAAACCCAAAAAACCCCATACTGGATAGGTTTTGATTCCAGTTAATTTTATCTGAATCAAACATAATATAAAAATGAGAGGAATCTCATGATCTTTATTTTCATATCAGTGTCCTGGAGAAACAGTATAACCATAAAACCTGAGGACTATGAACCCATAAACAATAGGCTCTACATGGCACTCATAATTTGTCCATTTTGTGATCTGTTGTGCTTGTTCACAGAATGTAGCACCTCAGAAAATGAAGTTTTACTTTTTCTTGCTGTTAAACTTGTGTCTGTAATTACTTCAAAATGTGCGGTTTGAGCTCTGAATGCCTGCAGTTCCCTACTGATTGTCAGAAAAGGGAGGCAACAGGAGAGTACAAATGAGAATAGTTGGTCAGCACTTCTGATCCAGCTGCCAGTTGCTCTTGGTTCTTGGAGATTAAGTAAAGATTTAGAACAGCTTTTCTGCTCCTGACTGTTTGCCTTCACATGGAGCACCCTTCAAAGAGGTAACCCCTGCCATATTGTTCTCTTGAATTAAATTACCAAAAGCAATACTTTTAGTCTTTAAAATCAGGCCTCCAAAGTTAAAATAAACTTTCCAAGAGTTCTGAAGGTCTCATTGAGCAAATATAGCTGCCCAGATAATACCAACCTGCTAGCTCAAATCTCACCCCAAATACGACCTCAGGAGAGAATATTTTAGATGCCTTTTATATCAAGAATATGCCTGCATATTTACTTTTAAAATGAACTGCTACACATTTTGCTTTGTGCATGAGAAGATGAATTTAAATTTTGGGTAGAAACTTGAAAAGCTGTAATCTTGTAAACCACACACAAAGGCTTTAGCTGTTGATGTGCCACATTAACTCTCTGTTCTCTAGCAACAGTTGTGCAATAATTGCACTTTTCTTGGAAATCTGTTGTGTATCTGCAGCACTTACCTTTTGTTTCCTGGCATACTTTCTTACAATACTTCAGCAACCCTGTCTCTTTCTTCCCCTCTACCCCAAGGAAACTTGTGATTTTGTTAGTTTTCTGAGTAAAAACAATTAGTGTTGAATTAGCAAGTACTGAGAAGAAGGAAATGGAATAGAGCATGTTGATCTATTTGTTATCATTATTTTCCATGAACTTAATGGATACAAGTAAAAAGGGGCAGACTTGTCTAAGAACTTTATTAACTTCCTTTTTCTCTTAATTTGCTTGAGCTCCAAGAACTATGTTTTCTTTTTAGACTATCTTTCACAATGTCTTGGGTTTTCTTGTATAGTGATGATTTTTTTTTTTTTTGGAGCCTCTAATTAATTTTGTTGATTTCACCTCCTTTACTTTTTTAATAGGCACTGAATGTGGAGGACATGATATCTGAGAGATTTGCTATCGCAAGAAATTGGCAGATTGATACGATTCCCTAAAGCAAAGAAAAAATAAATGCAATAAATGGCTCAAAGCCATGTTTGAATGTTCTGCCACTGTGTTGCCATTAGGTGATTCACTTTCTGAAGGCTAAATTGGAGGGAGGGGGATTGTGTCGAGTGTGGTTTTGCTCTGTGATATATTGACTACGCACTTTAAAGACCAGAAATAGGATTTCGGAGCTTTAAGTCTTCATACTTGCAATCTGTGCAGTTCTTGGCTAATAGCAGTCTGAATAAATAGTATTTTATTTACTCTGCTCATTAACCCTCAATGTTTGGTTTTCAGACTGTTTTGTTCAGCTATTTCAGACTGATTGTTGAATTCCTGTTATTTAAAAGCATTGAGGTAAAGGGCGATCCTTCTTGGAAATGTTGGCTACCTGCTTTCATTCCCTGTGAGTCACAGCTGACCTTGTTCTCACTCCTGCTGAAGGCAGAGAACTGAACGAACCTTGCATTGGCTGGTTGACTTCAGGTCAGGTGTGAACACCCTGTGAATGTTTAAAATTTGCATGGAACACTGAAAGAGAAACTCTTCAACAAAATGCTTGTGCTGTATCTACCCCAACAAGAGACAAAATTCAGTTAAAATCTGAAGTCTGATAAAAGCATGAGACCCTGCATGTAGGTAGATGGATATCCTTGTATCTTTTACTGTCATAGGAAACTTACCCTGAATTCTTCTGACTTGCTTTTTATCAGGTGGGGAATTCTGAATAGGAAAATTAGTGCAAGCAAGGTAGCAGTAGACTAAACGAGCTGCATGGCAGGCCTACAACTACAGTAGTGGTTATCCCAGCACCATATAGAAGCTAGAGGGACTTTGTAAGTGTTACTCTGAAAGTTTCTCCTTGTTTTGGTCTTAATAAGTACTGCAAGTTAATTGGTTTTAAAGGAAAATAAGCTGAAATCTTTGCTCCTTGGTTAGTGCAGTTAATCTAAAGGTCTGTGGAGGGTTCAGTTAATACCCTGACTAAAATTAGGACAGGCTATCTGTGTTGAAACATGCCAGCTGAAAATCTCAGACTAGTACCCAAAACTGTGGTTCTCTGACCAAAGGGCCTGTGAATTGAAGTAGATAATTTTTAATTCCTCAAAAGGTCACTTGACCACGGTCAACACTCGTGAAGGACAATGCTCTTGAAAGCAGAGTGGCCTGTATTGCCTACAGACCAGCAAAGGGATTTACAGTTTTAAAAAACAAAATAGAAGATACAGTATCTTTCAAAAGTAATGAATTAAAATTGTATAGTAATAAGTTTATTTTTAAGATAACTCTTGTCATTGAGCGATTGTGGGTCCTGGAGTGGCATATCAGTAGATGCAAACAGTGCGATACTCAGCAGTGATACAAACAAAGTTGACCTTGTCACTGACAAGCAATTAAATGTGTGATGAGGTCATATTGTTTTTGTTTGTGAATGACACTTCCTGGCTCTGCCGAGGGTCCCCATACCAGTCTGCAGTGTCTGTGATGCTTCAGATAAGTGGCAGTAGTTTGTCTGTTTCAGTGATGAGATGGATCTTTCTAGTGTTTACAATTTTTTTTTAACGTGTGGTATAAACCACCAGATAAAAAATTGCAATTAGAATTTATGAAAAAAATGTTACCTTAATTTTAGGTCAAGCTGATTGTCGGTCATGAGGAAGCTATGATATTTCTGCACATCTAGCAAGGAAAGATAGTTGTGTTGTTTTACAGACAATTGATACTGATGTAGCCTTTCCACTAAAACCAAAGGAATTGTAAGACTGAAGAACTTATAATTTTCACTTCACTGATGTGAGTAATCTGCTAATATTTACCAGACAGCAAAAAGCTTACTTCCCTTGCTTGTTGAAACAACAGCTTATGATGTGGGATTTTTTAGCCCTGTCCCTTGAATAATAAATCTTGATAGATGCAAAAAATATTTGATATCATGACATAATTCTGAATCTATTAATTCATGTTATCACTACTGTTCTTACAGAGATAAACCAGCTTTCATATACTCTTGCTCACTGTACTGACATTACGTCTCTTAGTGCAACCAAATTCGTATTTGCTCGTAAAAACACAGCCCTCAGAGACTGCTCCACACACTCAAATTGCGCTGACACAGAACAGTTAGTTTGTAGAGCTGCCTGGTGAATGCTGGCAGTGCTCCTTTTCAAATACCATCTTCAGCAGATCCAGAGTCATGTGTGTGGGGACTGGCAGCCTGTGTGAGCGGCTCTTCCCGAAGGAGCCAGCGCTCGCCTAACGCATGTTCCGTGTGGTCACAAACCGTCTGTAAAGAGCCAGATGTGAGGACACAGATGTGCATGTGTGCCTCGCTGTATCACTGTGCAAACCCTGACCCAGAGTGTGCTGTTGGGTGCTGCTTATCTGAACAAACCTGCAGTGCTGCATAGTCATCCTTTTGGATGCCATAATGACTTCGTGAAACTTTACGTGACATTAAATGACAGTATTAAAACCTGGCTGTGCCAAAGTACCTCAGGTACAGGAGAGGGTTTCAAGCCCCTTTAAGTATTAAAATGCATGTACATAAGAACAGAGTTTCAGAAATTTATGTTCAAAGTTGAAGTCCATAAGAACCAACATTGGTAAGTATTAGTAAGCAGTAAATATTTCAGGATCATGCATTATAAATGGTAGAACCTGATAGGCGATTTTGACTTCTCCACAGAACCCCTGTGGTGCTGTTTGGCAATGATAATTTTGAAGTACCCTTAAACCCTAGATTAGTCAGGACTTGCAGGTTTATATCTATACTGTGTTCTGTGTTTTAATACCAAGCCAACATTAGGTGGGACTTCCACCCTGAAGCTGTAACCCTTAGGAACATTCATGTTTGAGACATACCTTTGTCCTTTACCTGTTTTTGTTTCCAAACAAAAGGATCCTGGAAGTTCTGCTATGAGAAAGCTGTGTTGTTGCTTATCAGATCCACAGTGCCAATATTTCAGTAGAATCAGGAGGACATGAATGTGTCTGTAACTCTCAACAGTGTGAAGTTTTTTTGGCTCACAAAGGTGTTTTTGTTTTTTAAAAGTAACTTCTGTAGACTTGTGAACAGGATAAAAGAGCTGGCTGGAGAGTCTAGACCTTGCAACCTTTGACAACTTCACGGAGTCATTTGAGGAGAGAAATCAGTTTTGTTACTGCCCAGGACTGCTGAAATTCTCAACTTGATTGGCAAAATGAGCTACAAATGTGGAGGGTGATTATAACCCACACATTTCTTTGTGATTCACACCTTAAGTGTATCTTACAGCCAGTATGACTCTGCAGTGAGCAAAAAAAACTGCTCGCAGCTGTTGATGAGTATGATCTTGGTGGGAGGTAGAGGCAAGACACAAGTCATTATAAAAATGCCAAAACAATCTTTCAGTAACTGCTTCATGTTGCAGGCTTGCAGCTGGACAACATGATCACAGGAGCAACATGAAGCAGCTGAACACATTGCCAAATTTGTGCTGTGCCTATTAAGGATGGTGCAGCAGAAACGAGCTGTGTTGAGCACTGTGAAACAGTGTTTTACAAAGCAGATGTTCCTCCTCTTTGTCTTTCTATAACAACAGGAAAATGCCCTTAGAAGTTGGTGTTGTCAAGTAAAGGACTATGTTATTTAGAACTGAACATGGATTACTCACTGCAGAGTTACCAAAGCCCTGCTCCACTGTGGCTGTGAGCACACACCAGTGCTGCCCAGTTTGGGTTGGCTGCCCAGTGTTCTGAGCCACTGGTCATGACTATGTGGATTGGGGTTATTACCTGACCTTCGCTTCCTCCCTGTGCATGCTCCACATCATCCTTTGTCAGCCAGAAGGAATTGTCCACTTCTCCTGTGTTTTGTTGGGAAAGCACCTCGACAGGGGCTGTGCAGTGGGGTTTGGCAGCGCTCAGGGAGCACAGGGCAGTGTGAGCTGGGCACTGATGCTCTCACACTGTGTCAAACTAGAAAAAATAACTGCAGTGAGGACTGCTGGGGAGTCTCGTGTCAATCTTATATCTGTGTGCTGTCTTACAGCTTTCTTGCTGCATTTCTTTCGCTCTAAATCCCTCAAAGAAGGAATCTCGTAGCTGTTTTGTAATAATGCCTTCTGGCATACCAGTTTGCTTAAGTGTTTCTTTTCTTTTAATATTTGTTTCTGAATTTTCCCAGGAAGAATAGCCTAACAGCTTGAGAAATACGTATGTTGAGATTTCCTAGCTGAGTCCTACTGATCCTGTTTGTTGGCAGCTGCAGCTGAAATTGTTGCTGTCCTGTGTAGGAGAGCAGATGGATTAAAACAATGTGTAAGTGTGGAGAAGGAGCTAGAATTTAACCCCAGATCCCCTTTCTTCAGTATGTGGCCAACTAGGTCATGCACTGACAGCTTCACAACCATGGTGTAACACCAGCAGTATTTGTCATTGCCAAACTGCACTCTGCCTCCTAAATATGCATCTAATCTTGCAGACTGATACCAGGTCTCTGCATGCCAGCAGGTGAGTGACAGGGAACAGATTAAAACCCTGTGATGAAGCAGAGCTCGTGTAGTGCTGTTTGTCAAGACCTTTCCGTGGTACTGAGAGTGCAGCCACAGACTCTAAATCACACTTCTTTCCCTGGTGCAGCCTGCAGTCTGTAATCAGGAGAGGGCCTGAAATGTCAGACAAATTGTAATCAATCCTATGTGTGACCTAAAGGTGGATGGCTTTTTCTCACTTTTTTTTTTATTTTGACTGAACCCAAGAAAGAATGCGGGGATGTGATTTTGTACTAACTTTGTCAATTTTTCCTGATAAATGAAATAAATTTAAGTTCAATTTTGAGAACTACCTTCCTATGCTCAGAAACCTGTAACAGATATGGAAGACTTTGCTATAAGACTTTGAACGCTTGGGGTATTTGTGGCAGGTGATGTGAATCACATCTCAAGCCCCTGCAACCTCCTGAGCTTTTCTACTAGGATTGCATTTTGGAATTCTGCTTAAAAGAGAGGTAGATCAAAGCAAAGGAGAAAATGTGGTCCAAAAAAAACTTTTGGTTGCCCTTTTATTTTTTTATTAATTCCTTATATTTTTGCAATTTTCTGAGAAATCCTCCAGTAAAAACAGGGCAGTCGTGTAGTTTTTCCAATGGGATGTGAAGGGGGTCAGATCTACTTTCCCCAAGAGAAAGGAGTGTAAAGTAGAATTTTTTCCATTTGTGGGTCACTTTCCTTACCTCAGTATCCTGAAGGAAAGCGTGTCTGAAAGGATTTTTTTCTTCAGCGAAATTACTCAATACAAATTATGGTTTCTCTTTAAGGTGTTACTTTACCGCCAGCTCAGTTCAGTCTCTATTTTACCGTAGTTTCTCACCAACAGAAACAGTTTCAGAGGCTTTTGCTCTGTGTGTTTTTACTGTTGTAAAGAATTTCAGTGTGTTTTTAGAGGTTTTGATGCAATGCACAAACTAATAACTTTTGAAGTTCATCCTTTCCTTGCAGAACTCACAAAAACTATTTGTGGATTAAAACAAATGCTTCTCAAGATTAATCCTATTTGCTTAAAGCTTTTTGTATAAAAACCTTTGATTAGGCAAAATACAAGAAATGGAAACTACATTTCTTTATGCCAGGTTTGTGTTCCTCTTGGCCAGACATTTCAGTGCAACCCTGATCTAACAGGAATTGTCAGCTTGGTGCAAAGCCATGGGATGTCAGCTCCAACCAGATCCTATCATCTCCAACTCATTCTGAATTGAATCTCTTTGAGAATCACGTGATGATCATTGTTTTAAATTCCTGATACTATATCTCTGCAAAAGTGAGGATTGAAACACACCTCCAAAAAATAGGCCATCCCTTTGAGAAAAGTGAAATGAACTCCTGAGATATGCATGTGACATAAATATGCATGAGCAATTTCTGTAGAATGTAAACTGTACAAAAGACAGTGGTTTTTTAGCTTTTAGGAAACATTTCTGTGTGAATTAACAACTGTCAAAGTGGCATGGTTGAAAAGATTTTCCTGCTGTAGAGAGATGAAGCTTCGACTCTTCAAACAACTTGGCTTATCTGGAGAACCAAGTTGAGACACAGTTGTTTTAGAGCCCTCTAAACTCAGCAGAGTACCTGCAGAGATTCTTTACAAATTCTTTTGATATTGTCTTGTCTTAAAGAGTGCCAGACTCTTTTCACACTTCAGAAGTGTGAGAGTTTTGCTTATCTTGGAGGGTAAAGAACCCAGGAGACAAACAGAGATAGAAATAATAATGACAAAAAAAAGCCTGTGCAAAAAACCCGTGTGCTACTCTAGAAAATGGATAGATGTGTGTTTGATGCGATGGCATCACTACTTTATTCTACTTTCGGAATCTAATTTTGTCCAGCACTATGTAAAATTTTCAGACTTTTTTTACAACTCCTATAGAGTCTTTTCCTTGTGCAGAGCAGCCTCCTCTTGGCACCCTTGCTGTGTGCATAGGCACTGTGCCCCTTTTCCAGTGCACTGATCAACATTAGTGTTTGGTGCCCATTTCTGGCAATCAACAGCCCTCTATCACTGGTTAGTTAGAGTTAAGCTGGTGGAAATTTGGAAGAGGCTTCTGAGGTGATCAAGTTCCTGTTTTAAAACAAAGCTGGAAATTGCAGATTGGATGAGATTCGCTCCATTCAGCTTTGCTGCCATATCATGAAGAAAGAAGCCTGGTCTTCACTTGGAAATTTTCCAGATTCACATTGGGACTGAGCTGATCTTTAATATCAAAGTTTCAAGCTGGTGGGGGGGAAATGAAAGTGGGGAGAAGAAAAAAATTTTTAGCATGACTATGGCTTTCAGCTTCTACACTTTAATAAGTCTAATTCCAGATAGAGGAGTTCTGGAGAAGTCAGGCTCTGTAGAAGCATTGGCACAACTGATCAATTGCTGGCAAAAACTGAAATAGAAGTGCAACGTCTAGAATATGCATTCCCTTCTGCATTGGGGTCTGTAGAAGTATTTTACTAACACAATCTGCTGCCAGCAAGACACCAAGTGGGCTGTGTCACTGCCTGTTTTGGTTCTTAGCATTCTGAAATGGGAGTAGGAAGGTTTAAACAAAGTAGACAATTTATCAGAGGCATATTTTTTTTTTTTATTTGTCTTGTGTCTGAGGCCAAGCATTATTGTTCCTGGATAAACTGAGATTCTTGTGGCACCTGGTGACTGATAGGGGAGTGACTTGGAGTTCTTTCTGAGATGTTTTTTTAAGTTTGAGGTCTTTCAGTGTATGAAACTTCTGGCTGTCCAGGAAATGCTTTACTGGACAGTATCAGCTTTGGTACATTCCTTCTTCTTACTGTAAGGTAATGAATTATGTACATATGGACCGAACTTCTGGTTGTAGTGGTATTTTTCTGCACTCAGCATGTTTTGGCTCCTGATTACAAAGAAATACTTGAACTATTCTAGGGTGTTATTGTGGAAGAACTGGCTGACTTGGTACAATCATTCAGTCATTGTGAATGTACAGTCATTGAAGAGGCTCGGGGTGCACTTCTAATCAACAGAAGCAGGCTTTTGTTAAACACTTGTTTTTTCTTCTCATGCTTGTTTTCTGGAATCTCCTCAGTGGTGTTGGCTCCTGAAGATGTTCACGTTTGTCTTCTGAATTCCCAGCCTTGTGAGCAGGATATAGGATGTGGTGAGACTTCACTCAGCAGGCACAACCCCAGTGTCGTTAGTTGTCTGCTCCTCTCCCATCTCTCTTTCTTACAGTTTGAATGTTATCTATTTTTAACATGTAAGAACTAGTACTTCCATGCCAAGGAGACAGTGGGTATGTTGCTACAACTGTCTGACTCTGGGACTTCTGTTTTTCAAGATCACATGTGCTGCAATCAGGTAGTATCAAAAATTTTTCTTCTTCAGATCTTTTATGAAAGTGGTCTCGTGTTATGAACCAGACTTTATGAATTGAAAATGTTATATTCTTGCACGCTTTTGTGATGAAAGTAGTAAAATTAGCACTACAGCTGATCCAGTCAGTGCTTCCACTTGGATCAAAATAGGTATGGTCACAGATACTTTGTTATTCTTCTAGATCTGTTAATCTGGCATCTTTCTGGAGCACTAAGTCCACATTTTGCCTGACACATACCTTGGCTCAAAAGTATTTGATTGTTTTAGGATAGGTTGTTAGATTTCAGAAATGTGTGTGCTGGTACTTTTATTTCTCTTTCTCTACTTCTTCATTCTTGAATGTACTTGGTTCCTCCTCAGGGAACAAGTAACTTCATGGAATCGTGATGTCGCAGGAGATGCTATACCTCAGGCTCTGAAAATCCAACAGAAAAATAGTAATTTTTATATGTTACAGATCAACCTCCCATTTAAGTCTGGCAGTTTGTTTTCTTTTGTCAGGATGGTAGTTCTTCCTTACTGCTACTGAGAAATAGCTTCACTTCTGTTAGAGAATGATTCATTACCATGTGGTTTGCATTTGTAGGAAGCCAGTCTTGTAGAGACCACATTCCTGATGCTTGTTTGTTTTACAGACTCAAATGCAGATGTTTTCCTTGTACAAACAAGTCAGAGGTGTCTGTCTGGGTCTGCCAGGCTGGGGGCTTAAGATAACAACCAGGCTGGCAGTGGCACTTGATCTGTGCAGACTGTGTGTGTTGGCAGCAGCAGCCCTGTGTGCCATGCTCCATCTCATCACAGGCTTCTGTGTCAGGAGGGAGGGAGGGAGGGCAGCACTGCCTGGCAGCCTTTGTTTTCAGGGGGTCACATCACATCACTGGTCAAGTTGAGGAAGGTAATATGGCAGATCTTGCACAGCGTGAGCTAATGCTGTGGTTCTTCTAGAAAAAGGATTATTCGTACATTGAAAATACTCTTTTATTACTGGGATTTCTTAGTGGCCAGCAAAGTGGGCACATCAGAATGTAGAGATGGATAAGAGTCAGTTAAACACCCTGTCTGCATTGTATGTAGGGGCTGCAGTGGTTTAGCTCCCTGAACCAATGCTGAAAACATCCAGCGGTGACAAATGCCAGTGCAGGACTGGGGCAGTATCATGTGGCAGCAATAGGTCAGTTGTGTTGTGAAGCTGCACCTCTTCAGCAGGGTGGACTTGGAAGAGTAATGACTGTGCTGCCCCTAGATTTGCAGAACCTGAGTGTTTTGTAGGAAGAGTGACCATTGCTTGTTTTTCCTTCCAGGATTGTGTTGGTGTTGCTGTGTGTCTGTGTTACAAGTACATCCGATCCTGCGAATCACTTGTAGCAGGATTCAAGAAGGCTTATGGCATTTCAACTGATGATTGGGACTGACAGCTTCTCTAGGGGGAAAAAAAGCACAACTCTTCCTGTACCTAGGACCGAAGGAGTTGTATTTTCTATGTGCATAGTAAAAATGCTTTGGTGATAGTTCATCTTGGAGTGCAGGAGGCAGAGCCCTTTTAATGTCAGAGAGTGTTTGAATGTAGAGTGTGCAGACTCTGAACTTACCCAGGTGCTTCCTAGCATGGAGAGGAATGAGGAGACATGGATCATGAGCCTTCTGAATTCCCCTGGAAGAGCTGTATTTGCAAGACACCTGCTTTGTTTGGACTCCAGGGCCTGATAAAGGCATGAAGGGGTCAAGGGGCAGGTTGAAGGTCCAGCAGCTCAGCAGATGTCTGTGATCTTGTTGGGTACAAGGCTTTTTGTGCAAGCAGATAAGTCCCTTTTCTTCTGAAATAAACTAATACATAGAAGTGAAGGAGAACTTGTTTGCTTGTGCCCTTGTAGCATGACTTTAAATGTCATGTTGCAGCATTCTGGAGGGTGCTCGGGCTAGCGCGGACTGTGCTGGTGCTTGCCAAGAGTCCACGTAATGCAAGCAGCTCTGCATGGAAGCAGTCCCTGTCACAGTAGCTTTCTATCTTCCTATTCCAATCCAGTATGTGACTTCTCTGCAGTGAAGGGCTGGGAAAATGTTTTGTGTTTTCCCCATACCCTTTGCTGCCACAGCATCCTTGTGATTGCAGCCTGTTGCTGCTTCTCCAGCTCAGTAAGTGGTATCTGTCTGCCCTGAGGTTCTGACTTTGCACATATAATGAGGATCCTGATCCCAGTCTGATCTGGGCCTCCCAAGTGGTGACCACAGTGAGGACTCAATGTGGGACTTCCTTGAGCAGTTAAGCTAATCCAGTGAATTCTCGATTCCTTCCTCTCTGTACTGTTGTAACTAAGTATGTGAGTTAGTTGGGGTACATCCACGCTTCATTCCAACTTTTATATTGCAGATGTACTGACTGTGAGCATCGTGCCTGGCAGTTTAATGTGAATTGAGTATCACTGGGATATTGTACTGAGTTTGTACAACGTAGTTTTAAATGAAAATCATAGCCCTAAGCAGAGGTGTGGCTTCAAAATGTGCCAAACTTGACTTTTTTTTTTGTTTCCTTTTATTTTCCACTTAGGTATCACATGCTGTTGCAAAGCTAGTATTAGTTAGTTTCCACTGGCAAATCTCAGAGATTTTGGAAAGGTAAGTGTAAATAGTCTTATCTCTTTTGTGCTCAGTGCTTTTTTCCCTGGCTTTGCAGAAATGCTCAGGGTGCTCCATAGGTGTGTTTTGACAAGTATCTTTGGACCTGAAAGCAGGACATGTGGTCCATTCTGGAGAGCAGAGGAAAAGCACTGATTTGTTGAGGCTGCACTGCCTGCAAGAAATTTATAAACAGGGAGAGGGGAGTGGTGGTGAATGTCTTTCAGTTTGAGGAATTACTGTTATGCTTGGAACCCTGTAGATGCATTTATCTTAAATTTTGAGATAACAGATTGAGAGTACTGCATCTATTTTTATTTGTTTTAACAAATAAAAAGATAACATATGTTCTGCTCCACATAGAAGCCATAAGTCATAAAGGAGCACCGAACCTATGCTGATGTGGTCTTTAGCAGTACATCCACATTGAAGTTTTTGCTCCTTCTGACATAAGTGATGTTTTTTTCCCAAGCTGACTAGTATTTGGAGAGCGGGAGAAGATGGTGTGAGAGAACTGAGAACTGCAGCCCCCTTGCTTGATCAGTGTCACTGTAACAGTCCTCCAACTGATTTCAGAAGCAGGGTTCAGACTCTGCCCAAACATATATGGGAAGTGTATCCAGAGGCACTG
Source organism: Manacus candei (assembly GCF_025592945.1). Classification (NCBI taxonomy): domain Eukaryota; kingdom Metazoa; phylum Chordata; class Aves; order Passeriformes; family Pipridae; genus Manacus; species Manacus candei. Next base: position 9,316,074 of record NW_026138073.1, read on the forward strand.
CTGGCTGGCAGCCCCTTCACTAAATACTGGCTCAGAACTAAACATTGTCTGAAAATAGAGAGAACATCAGCCTGACTCACTCTGCCATGCCATTTTTGGCCCTGTAGCCAGCAACTTCATCCAGAGAACGTATGGAAAATGCATCTCGTGTATGGATGTTGTTGCAGCATCTTTGGTAACTGTCTCATTGGTTGCCTGAAAGCTTTTTTCTGGAGGACAAAGAGGGTGAGATTCCCGCAGAGCAGCTCAAGGTGATCCTGCAGATTAACTAGTGAGATTTAAACAGGAGGAAATTTGGGGAAGAGTTTATTTCCAAAGCTATGACTTTGCAAGTTGTTCTCTGGTTGATCTAGTCCTCAGACTTCTGTCTTGGTACAGTGACATTATCAAACGAAAGCTCGTTAGAACAACTAAGAAGTGCTAATGAGCAGGGGGTACTTACAGCATGGTCACTGTAGTGATGCTGCTATTTCTGAGTTCATTGATATAAACATTCCTCTGCGAGGGAAATCACAAACAGCAAAATGTGTTTAATTCTAAGGCTGCTGATAGACAGCTTCATACGCTTAAGGGGTGCTAATTTGTCACTGAGGAAATACTTAACTAGGTAATAAACTGTAGTTAAAGTGAGACTTAACCAGGCTAGCTTGATTTTTACAAAGGAATAAGAGACAGACAGGAACCTCACTGGAGTGTGTTATTGTGGACAGTGCTTAGGACTGCTCTAGGAGTGTGGATAGAAAATATTAGCTTCAAAAATAAATGTTGTGAAAAAATAATCATCAAGAAGGATAAGGAAAATGTTAATCCATTACCAGGAGAAGTATTATTCCTGTTTTTGAGGAAATTATCATAAAGTTTTGATGAGAGCTCAGCTCCCTATATGAGAGAGCCTCACACAAGACACATTTCAATTTCCTTGTTGAAACCTACCCTACCATTTGCACAGAGCCAATTACTTAGGCAAGAAGGATCAATTTAATAATGCAGAGTGTATTCAGGAACTGATTTGATCATTCTTCAATTGCCTTTTCAGGCACAAGTCTAATGCTGCCCAGTTGCTAGTAGAAGCACGAGTTCAGCCCACCTCATCCAAACATGTAAGTATGATAACTATCTCAGTCTGTTCCCTTGGCAGACACTTCTGACCCCCCTCGTGGGGGATTGCATTACTAATGGCATAGTCTGTCCCATGTTAACCCTTTGCAAACTCAGGTCTGATACCCTAATTCAGTGCTGAGTGTACTTTTTAATGAGAATGCCTTCAAGAGATGTCTAATATTTAAATAGCTGCTTTGCTATTGACTTGCAGGTAGTGTTCAAGAATTACTTTCTTCAAGAAAATTAGGATAATTTTTTGACTTGAGTTATGGTACACAATGGAAGGAGCACAGTGAATGGGCTTGGCTGCCTCTTCCAATTCTGTTCTCTGTAAAAGACACTCAAGGGAAGTTTTGGCTGCACAGAGTGAACAGAGCTTGTCTGTGGCTGGAATAGAGATTTATTTTTTTTTTTAATTTTTTTTTTTACCCTGCAGTGCTCAGCTTAGGGATGGTTAAGCTGAGTCTCCCAGTGAGTGGTGTTGCTGCTGAGCCCGTCAGTACTGATATGTAACCAACAACTTGTGTTTTGCAGCCAGGGCTACACAGGTCTTCAGATATTTCCCCCCACCCCCTTTAAATAGAAACATCCTGTCGCATGTTACAGATTTCATTCGCGGTGGGTGTCTTGGTGCAATGCACAGTTACCCCAAGAACACATTGCTATGTGTCAGATTTTGAGTGATAAAATACTACATCTGGGAAACACACGTTGGGCTGGGGAGGAGGGGAGATTTTAAAAGCCTGGTCTGGCATCTGAGCTGTCTTGTAACTAGCAGACAGTGAAAATACTAAAAGAGCTGACAGGAGTGACTCAAAATCAATTATCTGCCTAGAGTCCAGAAAAAAAAAATCTTTGTTATTTGACATATCTGCAATTAGTCCATATATTTTCAGATATGTCTGAATCTTTTGTCAGCTCTCACTTAAGTACCCCCCACTGCAATGGTAATTTCATTTTGGTCAGAAAGATATGGTTAAAAGGTTGATTTGAGTCTTCACAAACTTGGTTTGTTAGGCAATTCACTACAGTCTATTTGTGTGTGCTAGGGCAAGCTGCCCTGTGCTTTGGCTTCCAGTGCAGAATAATGATATTTTGGGGGCAGATGCTCATAGTGAGTGTCTGTAGAGGGACTGACTCCACAGGGAGAAGTTTTAGTGAGCTCAGAGAGGCAGCTTGTGAGGGTTTGAGGTAGCGTGTGTGCTGTTCAGGGTGAGCAGCTGATCCAGGCAATCAGTGCAGTTTCAGACTCAGTGAATCTTGTTCTGGTCCATAAGTGAGGCCACTTAGAACAGTCATATTATTTCCTTTTTCACGTGGCCATGCCATAAATCAAGCTCTGTCAGTCATGTGGCTGCATATTGTGCTGCTGCTCCTCCATGTCTCTGGCATACAGAGCTTGGCATGGAAACTGATGGCAGTCTCACACCAGCTTCTCAACAAGTGGCAAAGGTTTCAGCAGACAAAAAGTGATTATATGGCTTCTCTGGGAAAAGAGAAATTGGGACATAAGCTCCTGCTAACAGCTTCGTAGAGCCTTGTTTTTGATGAAGCTGTGCTAGACCTGGTTCTGCAGGTCCCAGGGGTGAACAGAGATGTATTGAAGGCTGGATCTGTTGTCTGGGGATTAGCTCTGCACTATCCAGGGGGAGACCAGACAGCTTCTCAGTGGTTTGGTGAAGCAATAGCAGAGTTATGCCTGATTTGAAACAAAGCTTCTTAATCCTTTTCATCTGAAGGGATGATGCCTGCTTTGCCAAATGTAGCATTGGCAGAAGAGAAGAGATAGAAAATGATAGTCTGAGAATTCCCTTTCCTTTCTGTATGAACACTTTACATGCTACACTTTCAATTGCCTCTCCTGTTACCCAGAATTGTTGTCCAGTAAAAGGACATTGCTAAGCCTGCTTCCAGCTATAGCTTCTCTCCAAAGCCTGTGGAACAGTGATAGTCTGGTCCAGCTAACAAAGAATATCAGTAAATCCAGGGAATACCTAATAAAAGGATGTATTTCTTCATTTTTCAAAGAAGACGAGAGTAAGAACCAGAAGAGTAAAGGTGAGTTCTGGATAGCACTAGTTGAGAAGCAGCAACAGTTCAGTACTGTCAACCTGTTGTGTTATGAGTTTAAAGAGGTTTTTGAGAAGGACTGACTGTTTGGGGCAGTGCAGCACCTCAGCACACCAGCTGCTTATGAACCAGCTCTGGCCTGGAGCTCCCCGAGACGTTGTCACAGCGAAGATGAATGCAGTTATCTGTGGATGAGGTGAAAACACTCTGGGAGAGCTGGGATGCTTTCACTGTGATGCTGATTTGTGTCTCTCCCAGGCAATGGTACATTCCTCCCACCACTGCGCGGTGTGCATGCAGTTTGTCCGGAAGGAGAACTTGCTCTCTCTGGCTTGTCAGCACCAGTTCTGTCGCAGCTGCTGGGAGCAGCACTGTACAGTGCTCGTCAAGGATGGTGTTGGAGTCGGTGAGTTCAAGGTGGACACGGTGCTGGGTCCATATTTACCATGCTGACCATTCTGATGAGTCAAGAACATGACTGTAACAAGTTAGAAGCTGCAAATCTGCTGCACCTTGAGTTTGCATCTGTGATGATGTACTGTTGCAATGCCCCTGGAGTGCTTGTAGATGCAAACATCTGTTCCCTTTGTCTTGGGTAGAAGCCAGTAGTTGCCAGAGTTGCTTTGGGCTTTTTGTAGCCTGTCTTTCATGCTGGCATGGCAGTAGCTTACAATTTGCTGATTTAAGTGTCTGACCTTGTGAATACTGATGGAAGCACTTACTGGTTCTGGGTACACATGCACCCTGTCATCTTTCGCTACAGACAGTTGGGCGTCAGCTTTTCAGCAGCCCCTGATTTGTTTCACAGTTGTGTCCCTCTTGCCACAACAACAGATGGCACCTAGGAAACTGTTGAATGCTCTCTGTGCGTTCACTCCTTGGAATAAGCTGCACTGTGCTAAGATGTTGCTTTCTTTTCTTAGGGGTCTCCTGCATGGCTCAGGACTGCCTACTTCGGACACCAGAAGACTTTGTGTTCCCATTGCTGCCTAGTGAAGAGCTGAAAGACAAATACAGGCGCTACCTCTTCAGGGACTATGTGGAGGTAGTGGGTTTTTTCATTTTTAGGATACCCTGGCTCAAATCACCAATGACTTGCAGAAATTTTGTTTCAAGTGTCTTGCATTTTTGATTAGAACTGCAGTAACTGCAGCAAAATTGTCCTCAATAGACATGATGTGGCAGCTCCTGTAGGACAGCCTCACTGGCAAAATACTCTAGCAAGTTGCCAAAGTAAATTCTTCTGTAAGGTCACCCAGTAACTCCTTGGCTGGTGCTTCAGAATTCTCGGAGTGTTGCAGCTGAGAATTTCAAAACTTTGATCTGATTTTTCAAGTCCTTGTTCTTACGTAAATATTTTTAGGTTCTGAAAAATAGGTCCCTCATCTTAGTGTAGCCCAGCTGAATTGGCTTGCTCAATTACATTTTATATGAGGTATTTTGAAATTAAAGCAGCAGTTGTTAGAGCTAAATGTGCAGGAGTGTTCTAGTGACTGGCAACACTCAAGAAGCAGCGATGCAGTATGAAAGAGTGGTGTCACCTCTCCTCAATAAAGATACCCTTTGGGAAGGAATGGTCACCACAGAAGAGCAACTAAATAACCTCTGTGAGATAAGGAGAGGATGGGAAAAGAGCTCAAATAGAGTAAAATTGTTTGTTCCTGTTGACTGTTAGTGGTGTCTTAATGATTGTATTGCTGTGCTGACTTGGTCTGTAACCCTCCATTTGAATTATGTGTTCTAGAGTAGCTGTAAGTAACTAATAAATGTCTTCAGCATTAGGAAAAGGAGGATCTGTTCTGTTAGCCAAGACCTGGTGACAGTTGTCAGTCTTTTTCAATAAGAAATAACTGACTTGTATGGTTTTGAGGATAGGAGTGTTTAAAGTTGAACAGATTTCTTCTGCACCCACTGCTGATCTTACCCCCTTGATGTGCCCACAGAGCCATTACCAGCTGCAGCTGTGTCCTGGTGCAGATTGCCCTATGGTCATACAGGTACAAGAGCCAAAAGCCCGGCGAGTGCAGTGCAATCGTTGCAATGAGGTCTTCTGGTAAGGAACAGAGAAGGTTAAAAATCATGGGGGGAAGTGTGTGCTGTCCTCAGAGCTGCTCCTTTTGCTTGCCAACAGCTTTGGTGCGTAGAAGCATGTTCAGTGCTTTGCTAGAGTTGTTTGTAACTTGAGTTAGCTTGAGTAATTGGACACTTGGGGTCTGACTTCTGCAGGTGGTCAGACGTCCCCTCGCTCCCTAAACTCCTTGGAAGTTGGGTTTCTGGCAACCAGGGAATGCAGGGCTTGAATAATCAAGGGGTTACAAATCTAGCATTCTCACATTTTGGCTTGGTTACAAATTTTCCTCCAGACATAGTGACTGATAGAGATTCTTGTAGTGAACATGGAGTCCTCCCTACTACCTGCTGGTATTAAGATTTTAAGTTTATTACAAGAGTTTGACTCCCAGAGTGTCTGGGAGACATGTTTTGAGACTCACGTGAGAATACATTTCTGCTGAACAGGAATGCTAATGTTCCTTGTCTGATGGAAGTGGATGTAGGACCAGAGAAAAAAGGTAGTTTGCAGAGCTGCTGAAGTGTCTTCTGCTCCTGGGTCTCTAGAATCACTGCTGAGAATGTCTGTGGAGCATAATGCAAACAGTTTAGAGAACCAGCTTACTGGTATCTCCATGCAAATGGTCCTTACTCACTTGGGGCTGTCAGGTCATGTTAATGCAAGTACCTGATATCTGCCACTGGAGTCAAGCTACTTGTAAGTCACTGGTGTGCCCCAGGCCTCTGCAGTCATGTTAGAGGAAACATAGGTTCTAGGTAGGGACATTTCAGCCCTCAGACACATGACGTGTCAGAGAAAGCCTCAGTTCACTTTCCTCTTGACTCTGGTTTCTGCACAGGAAGGTGGGGGAGATGTTCAGCCTTGGTCTTTGCACTCTGGTAATACACAAGAGCATTTGCATCCCTTACTGGGCCTCCCAGATTTTGGTCAGGAAAACCTCAATCCTTGAGTCACTTCCTTGGAAATCGATGTGCCTTTCTCTTTTTTTTCTCCCCCCCATTAAGCTTTAAGTGTCGGCAGATGTACCACGCGCCCACGGACTGCGCTACCATTCGGAAATGGCTCACCAAGTGTGCAGATGACTCTGAAACAGCCAACTACATCAGTGCTCACACTAAAGATGTAAGGCCAAGCACCTGCATGATATTTCTTGTCCTCTAGCCCTGCCTGGGAAGCAGGATGCAATTCTATACATACATAGCATTGTGTTCTGCTTTTTCACGGGCTGCAAATTCTCACAGCTCCCTAGGGACTGTCAAGAAGCTTCTGTCAGAAGCTACTGTCATATGTGAACTAATTATGTTCCTATGCCTGTGATATAACAACTGAGTGCCTTGGGAATGCTTTGTGTAGGAAGCCCAGCTGCCCTTCTGCAGTAAGGACCTGGTGATCCTTATTCCAGACCTGGTGTGAATGTCTTTGGCAACCAGGTGTGCTGTCCTCCCACAGGCAAAAGAATTGTGACTACTTTGAAATGATCAGTGGAGATGTGTTTAAAATGGAAGGAGAGGGTGTAGTAAATGTGAAATCAGTATCAAATAAGTCATCAGTGATGTTTAAGCCTGAATAATTGTGGAGTACTGTGAACTGGAAGGTGAGGGAGATAAAGTCATGATTTGTCAAGCACAGCAAAATGAGGTAGTTGAACTCTGTAAATTAGGCATCAGAGTATTTCTAGTAGATTTAGATCCAAGACAAAAAAATAGTTTACACATTATGCGCTCTAGCCTACCTATAGAATTGACTTAAAAATTTATAGATATACTACCTTTATCCTGTAAATTAGCTGTCCGAGATTTGAACTTTTAATGTTTTGGGGATTTTGTGGCCTGACTTCAAAACAGTTCTTAGCTGACATTTGAGCTACCATGGTCAGTGACAATTGTGGCAGTGCTGATTAGCCTGTCTAACAGTGCTAATTCAGTTGTGTTAGATTTCAAGTTCCCTTCCTTCTCTGGAGAAGGTGTCAGCATGTGATGGCAGTTTCTGCTATCCTCACTTGTAGAAATAAGGTTCTGTTATATCAAGCATTCTTCTGGCATACATTTTGCCTGACGTGAAAATTTATGAAAAGCAGCAAAACTCACTTCTTCCATTGTACCTGTGCAGGCCAAAAAATGTAGCTGGACTCTCTAGGGTATCTGTGCAGTAAGGATGTGTGCAGCTCTCTATGGTCAGCCAGAGTCTCTACCCCAAGCTGAGTTGTGATCTGTAAGTGGCTGCTGAAGGCAGGATATAGTGTTGATTACCTGCAGTCCAAGTAGCTGTGGAATCTACTGTAATACATGAACTAATTATGTCCTTGTGCCTGAGCAAGTGTTAAGTGGTAACTCAGCAAGACCTCCAGTCTTACAAGGAGTAACAACAGCAAATTTGTTTTCTTGAGCAAATAGTTCAGTGCTGCAGTGTAACTTCCCTGGCTTTGCCTTTCTATCTTCTTTTAAATGGAGCTATCAGGAATAGGTGGGAGGCAAAGTATAAATGTTAATATTCTCCTATATGTGTATGCACATTTAAAAAAAAAAGGCAGAGAGGAATAATCACACAAGTGCTGTCATTCTTCAGAAGGCTGCTAGAGACAGTTGGATCTAACAATTGCTTCTGTTTCCTCAGTGTCCCAAGTGCAATATCTGTATTGAAAAGAATGGAGGCTGCAATCACATGGTGAGCAATTCCCTGAACACGTCAAACCTCCCTTGTTCTAAGCGGAATTTTTCCCCCCCACTTTGCACTAACTAGTGCTTCTTGTCTCTTCTTTTTCAGCAATGTTCCAAATGCAAGCATGGTGAGTTGGATTTGGAAGCAGTTTTCTCTGCAGTGTTTGTCAGTGGTGATGGTCTCTTCTCTTTTTTTGTGATAGGAAAAAAAATTTTGAACATTCACTGAAATATTTTCCCCCTAGTAAAAGGTGAACAGGACATTAGTTACAGACTTCTGTGTGATAGGTTTTTTCCCCACTGGCTGTGATCTCAGCTGGGTTCTGATTCAGTGCTGGTTTGGCTCCTGCCCCTGACATGTCCATTGTATAGAGAAGTCTCCAGAATATTAACAGTGGAATCCATCTCAGAAGAGAGTATTAAATGCTTTCCATGGAATTGTTTTTGTCATCAGCTGAAAATACTGTCAGAACTGAGCCATTTACTCAGATGAGCTTAAGTTCTTCTGTTTACTGATGGAAATAATGAGCTTCAATCTAGATGAAACTGCAGGAGCTGTGAATTTTTATATGTAACTGTTGGACTTCTCAGTCCACTCCTGTTCAGTTAACAGCCTGAGTGTCTTTGGCTCATTGTGTGGTCCTACAAAATGACAGCCTGTACTTACTTTTTCATGGCAGAATTAATTTCTGTTGCCTTGTAGCGAGACAGTTGTATTCAGCCCTCTGAGTTAAGTGTGCCACTAGAAACTGTTACACTAGCAGAACCTTATTGGGAAGATGATTAAAGATTACTGTCCTCTCTCATTTCCTTTGCTCTGGGGTTCTCAGCAGCACTGGACATGCTTTGATGGAGCTCTGTGACAAGGGTGAGCAGGCAAGTGCCACGATACCATGGGAGCTAGCTGGTGAAAGCTGGTGAACTCTGGAAATGCAGACTTTGATTTCTTTACCATGAGTAACACAGAAGTGATTCTTATTGTAGCAACTTAATCTCCATCTTTTTTCCTTCCCAGTAGAACACCCACAGCCTCGCTCTGAAATCAGAAAATTGTCACGTGGGTTTTGCTGTTGCTCTCTTTTCTTCACTTTCTTCCCAATTCAGCAGCTTCTAACTTTTTGTTATAAACCCCTGACATCTGACATTACCTGGGTAGTTCCCTTCTGAAGAGAACTGAGGGCAGACTTTCTTTTGCATGAGTCAGTTCACTTTTGGATGTGACTGTTTGTTTTGTTTAGACAGAGGTTTGCATGGGGCAGTGGGCCACGGTGGGGAGGAGGCAACTCACAAAAAAGACTGCAGCCTGCCTCTTCTTTAACTTGGAGTGACAGCCTGTGCAGGTTGCAAGTATGATTCTGCCCAGTGGTCTTGGTGTACAGGATGCAGAACTTCAGGATTTACTTTCCACAGTTGCATGGGAGGCCGTACAATTAAAATCTTCAAGGCAGGGTGGTATTTTTGGCTCACTGTTGATTTCTGTTATGTAAGATGATACAAAATGTGTATGTTTCCTGGCTTAGCAGAAATATCTAAAAACAGATGGACTGTGTCTCCTGAAGCTTTTCTTTCTCAGAGGTTTTTTTCTGTACCTCACAGTGGGGTTTTTTGCTGTTTTCTGCAGACTTCTGCTGGATGTGTCTGGGAGACTGGAAGACTCACGGCAGCGAGTACTACGAATGCAGTCGGTACAAAGAGAATCCTGATATTGTAAACCAGAGTCAGCAAGCACAGGCCAGGGAGGCCCTTAAGAAGTACTTGTTCTATTTTGAGAGGGTAGGAGACATCTCCTTGGCCAGAGCTGCTGTAGCCTTTTAATGCTCCCTGCCTGGTGCAAAGGTCATTGCCAGCAATCTCCGTGCAAGAAACTGCCCAGAGAGAACCTGTGCAGAATTTTCAGGCTCTGTTTTTCACTCAAAATCCTGCCCTGTGAATCCCATTCAAACCTATAATGTCATACCTAAAGAAAATCATATTTGTCCTATATTCCCCTGTGCTAGAGAAAATCAGTATTACTTGTATGCCACTGTATCATTTACCTTCAAGCTGAGTGCTGCTGCAGTAGATAGATATTGCTCCAATCATTTCCTTCCAGGACTGGGGAACTTCAGTTCCTTGAAATCTGTCTCTATAGAGACAAAGAACTAAATAAACTCTGCCATGTTCAAAGCTCCATGTGCTCTAGCAAAGTTTTACTAAAATTTCATGTAATCACATTTTTAAAAGTTGCATCTCTGTCCACACAGCAGTCTCCATGTACCTGGCCATGCAGAGCAACTCTACAGCAGCATCTGTAGAAGAGAGTGTGGTAGAGGTTAAATACTGGTGCATTTCAGTTTCCCCATTAAAATGAGTTTATTCTTCACAGCATGAGCCAAGTCCTGTGGTAAAATAAATATGTTCATTCCTGGTTCTTCAGAACAACAGGCTTTGGGAAATAGCCATGTTTACAATGTGCACATGGAAGTTGGATTTCACTGAGCCTGTGTTAAATGTTAATTTAAAGTCTTAACCTTTCTATAGAAATCCTTTAAGTAGGGGAATCGCCATGTCTTTCCATCTTGTTAGGCACAAGGTCGCTGTGTGACCAGAGGGCATTCCCACTCGGAGGAGCTGGGATTGCTCCCTGCTCTTTGCTGCTGTCAGTCTGTTTACAGCCTCTGCCACTTGCTACTGGAGGTGCTGCCTTGCCGTTCTTTCCCACAGCATGTCTTGCCTTGCTGGACTCCTGCCCCACTCCAATTTCTGCTTGCTAGAGCCTGTGCTTTTACAGCAGTAGTACTCTGTTCTCATGCCATTTTTTCTTTCCCTGTCTCCCCACCCCTTGCAGTGGGAGAATCACAATAAAAGCCTACAGCTGGAGGCACAGACATACCAACGAATCCAGGAGAAAATCCAAGAAAGAGTTATGAACAACTTGGGGACATGGATAGACTGGCAATACCTACAAAATGCTGCAAAACTACTTGCAAAGGTGGGTAATTTTGTCTTGTTTGGCGCAGAGAAAATACAGGCCAGAATGCTAATTTCATAGTACTGATTAAGGAAGGAAATTTAAGGGTTGTGGGTATGTGGGGTAATGTCTCTAGTCTAGGACATGAACTAGCCCAAAATCATCTGGTATTGTGAAGTTGTGTTTCACAGTGTACAGAGCTGCACAAGTTCTTCCAAGGAAGGTGTAGGAAATTCCACCATGAAGTGTCCAATTATCCTTGTTAGGAGGTAGCTTCTTAGCCTGTAGTGATCACACAAATGTGACTGCTGACTTCCAAGTCTGAGACTCTTGTCCTTTTCTCTCTCTTCCTTCCACACTTGGGCAGTGTCGTTACACCCTGCAGTACACATATCCATATGCCTACTACATGGAGTCTGGTCCCAGAAAGAAGCTGGTAAGATGTTTTGCCTTTTTTTTTTGCTGATAAATTTTTGGGGTGTAGCTGGCAACATGCTGGGCTGAATTCCAGAGCCTGGCAGTGTCTGAAATATTAGTCCTGAGTTTGAGGTAAGGACAGGACAAATAGGCATTTTTGCACCTTCCCTCTTCACTTTGAGTTGACCAGCAGCTCTGTCATCTGATGCATTACATTATTTTCCCAGGGGACTTCACTGCACTTTCACTAACAAGCCATTTATCCAGAATGTTTTGAGGCTGGAAGTGTGCGTTTGTTCCTTGGTAAGATTTATCACAGTGCTATGGGCCATATTTCATATGAAGAGCTGCTGGAGGAGAGCTTTTCTAGCCTTGGATCAGGGTGTAGCTTTGCTTTTTATTCCCGTTGTAAGTTCCTTTGTTGCTTGGTACATCTCATGGACTGGACATGTACAAAAATAACTGAATTCACTGAAGAGTTTTTTCTTAGACTCGGCTGTTCTGTAAAACCTGTTGTAGAATCTCTCCTCATGGGATCATGTGTTCTCTGAGGCTCTGGACAGATGTTCTTTTCTGGATCTGACTGTGCCAGTGGAACAAGTTGCTGCTCCCAGCAGCGGTTAACAATCCCTCCACTCTGCCTGCAGAGCTGCTCATGGGAGTGTCTTCTGACCTGTTTATGGCAAAATGAGCTGAGCTAGGAGATACTTGTCACTTGCAGTGTTTTTAGGCTGACTGGGTTAATTTTGAGTGATACAGATTGGGGAGTGCTTACACAAGAAACTCCCAGTAGGGGTGATGCTCTGTAGCTGAAGGTGGATAAGGAGGAGACACAAACCTGCTCTGCCAGCAGAGCTGTCAGCAAAACACATTTGTCTGCTCCTCAAGTGTGGTGTGTGGTATGAAACTGCTCCACTAAACTAGTTTCTTGTTGCTGTCTCTAATTTTGGTCCTTGCAGTTTGAATACCAGCAGGCCCAGCTGGAAGCTGAAATTGAAAATCTCTCATGGAAGGTTGAGCGAGCAGACAGCTATGACAGAGGGGTGAGTGTTCTGCTTGCTTGAGCCTGCTGGCCACATTTTGTTTGCTGGGCTTAACACTTCTGCAGGAGCACTGAGGTATTCAAGTGAGAGTTCTGAGAAACTAGATCCAGAAACCACCCTTAGGCAGCAGATGTTGTAGGAGCAGAGTACTCACTGCTTATGGAAGGGGAGGGTGGGCTGCAGGGAGTCCTGCAAAGTGAGATGGGACATACAGAGCTCTGGAAGAGGCTCCAGGTATCCCTCTGGTGAAGAGCAGATACCTTAAATGTGTAGTGGTTTAGGGAGAGCAGGAGCCAGGCAACTGCAGAGGGAGCCCACATCAAAAGCAAGAGGATCTGGGATCTTGTGATCCAGAGTGCGTGTGAAGTGTGACAGTTGGTGCTTCTCACGTGGAGTGTAGTGTCTCCTTGAGGAAAATGAGCTCTTCTCCAGAAAACGTATGCTGACAGTTTGTACCTTCTGTTTTACCAGGACTTAGAGAATCAGATGCACATAGCAGAGCAGAGACGGAGGACCCTGCTGAAAGACTTCCACGACACATAAGACAGGAGGAAGTGACGAAGTGCAGGGGTGAGAGCAGCGAGTGAAGTGATGGCAGCTTCACTGGGATAAGCAGGCACTGCCTCTGGGAGAACACGGCCAAGGACAAAGCCACCCCTCCCCTTGCAAGTCAGACACATGCAAACACCACATCTTAGTCCAGTTTGTTCTCTTATCTTTTTCTGTTTCTGCCAGGCTAGAGGCCAGAGCTCAGATTGGCATATTTCCTGGGCCATTTCCCTCCTGCCTTTGATGGTTTCAGAAGGGGAGGGAGTTTTTCTCTGAATGGCTGTTAATAGTATTAGATCGTTACAGTTTATGTAATTTTCAACGGTTGTACAATTATACAGACAAACCTTAGAATAACACACAACCCTTTTTAAAAATAAATTGGCAGTGGAGTGTTTTTCCTTAATCTGCTTGTAAATTTAATGGGCTTTTCCCCCTCTCCCTCTCCCTTCCTCTGACCCAAAAATCCTCCTAGGCACTGAAGGAGGTTACAAAATATCTCAGCTAGATTTCCCGATGCTCCTTTAACCAGGGCATTGTAGCATTGGCATTGCATGAGGAGAGTGGCTGGTGTTAAAGGTGGCTGCTGCTGTGTCTGGCCCTACAGTACCAGCAGTGGCTGTTATTCAGTATGATTACATGTGACATCTCTTGTCTTGTAAATCAGCTGTGCAAAATCCAGCTACACAAACAGAAGCAAACAGAGGAATTTCAAGGGACAGACCAGGTTAACACTGGGGGATATGCCTTGAGTTTGAGAGAAATTGAGAGAAATCAGATTCTGCATTTGATGGATTTTAGGTCTTCCATGTAGATTTTTGCTTTACTTGTTTTTGTGGAGAGGATGTTGTATTGCCAAAGCAAATGATGAGGGACTAGTAGCATACAGTTGTTAATCAAGGCTTGGGGCTTTTGCAGAGTGAAAGAATCCATGTTATAACAGTGCCATGCAGCCTGGTAAAGATTATTTGTGCCTCCTGGGTAGCATGGCTGAGAAAATTTGATTTTGTTCATTAAAATGAGACTGAATACCACTACATTATGAGGAGGAAAGATTATGTACAACACACTCCCTGGCACGTGTTGGCAATGTGGACGGGCACTTGAATTCAGGTGCATTACTTGTGCAGAGCCTGCACAAAGCCAGGCAGAAAATTAACTAGCAAAATTAATTTATTTGTATATTAGTATTGATGCTGGTGGGGACTTATCAGAAAATTGACTGTTAGGAGCATGTGGAGCTTTTTTTATTAACATTCTTTTTTCTAATGTAAAATATACACTAAAATAAAAATATGAAAACCTAGTTCATCTTAGTAGGGGTTAACATGAAAAAGATTGCTTAAATGCTGATCCTTGCCTGTCTGCTACAGGAAGCAGGCCACATGTTAGGATTTCACAGGCATGTGTGTCACCTGCACCGGAGCTTGTTGTTTGCAGCCAAAAAGGTGCAGCCGGAGTCTGATCTGAGGAAATCTTCACCTCTGTGGGGAACTCACTTCCATGCTGTATGTGGAAGTGTTGCCTTTGATCTATCCCCGTATTGTTCTTATGCAATGTGACTTGATAAAGATTAAACTGGAGGGGGGAAAAGTGCTAAATTTCTGCATGTCAGAATAAGCTCACTCCACTGTTGGAGCCTCTTTCATGTGCCTGAGACACATAATCCAGGTATTTGCATCAGGTATAATTGGGCTGATGGATTTTATCAAGTGATGCATCAGTTTAAAAAGGAGTAGCTGCCATAGGAACTAATCCTGTCAACCTGCTTGTTGTACACAGCAGAAAATTTCAAACTGAGAGGCCTTTTCCTTCCTCCCTTCCTTCCCTGGCGTGGGATGTATCATCAGGGAACAGGGGAACATACTGCGAGGAGTGGGATTACAACAGAAGAGGCTGAGGGTAGGGAAGGGTTTTGGAGAGATGGCTGGAGCCGGGGAGTGGGGCAGGGAAGGGAGTCTGGTTTCTGGGAGCAGCACTGCTTGCTGTGCAAGAGATCTCCATAGCCATGGCTCCTTGTGTTCCAGCTCTGTCCTGTTCTGGCTCCCCTCGAGGCTGGAGCCGTAGAGGTAGATATGTCCTTGCTCCAGCCACTGTCTCCTGACTTCATTCCCTCTGCACCCAGCAGCAGCCTCTTTGTGCCCTCCTCTATATTCTAGAAGTCAGTCTCTTCCTTCCTCTCCCAAATGATTGTCAGAGTCGGGGCAGGCTGCACCCACAGGAAAGGTTTGCTGAGACCCCAGCAGTTTGCAGTGCATAGAACCCATGTTTAAACTGTTCTTTAAAAACGTAATGTGCAAAGTACTGATTAGGATAAAAGCTGGTGTTCTTGTTGTCAAACGTAACTATCTTAATACCTAATCTCTTTGCAGAACAGATATGTGGAGTTCCCTAATCCCAAAGAATTATCACTTCTGTTACATAATTGTCCAGCTTTGAGCTAGATGAGAATGGGGTTTTGTCTCTCTCCCTCCCTGCCTCCTTCCCTCCCTCCCTCTCCCATGCCCCCACAAAATGCTTTGCTATGAATCCTTGTTTGTTGACAAGCCAGGCTGTATAGCTGTGGCGAGACTTGCTGAACAGGCTGCCGAGATGCTTGGCTGAGGAACAGTAATAAGGATTGCACAGTGCACCCCCTAATTCTTTCAAATTTTCTGAAACTAGAACTTTGTCAACAGTTCCATTTATTTTTAAACAAAACAAAACACCCTTTCTGAAGGTGATGAAAGTCCTGGGTTGCATGCATAGATCCTGTTGCTGTACTCTGGGAAAACAACAGGACTTGCTTTTGCAGCCCAGGCAGGGCGACTTCTGTATTGGTGTTGTTCAGGAAGTCGTGGACTCCAGGACAAAACCTGCAGAGCACAGGGGCTGCTGGCTCCACGTGTAAGGTGACTGACACAGCTCAAGAGACAGGTGACAGGAGGGAAACAGGTTCTCAACACCCGAAGACAAGGCCAGTTTCTTCCCCTCTAATAGGTACATGGCCCTCTTTGAGTCAGCAAGGTTACATGGATGTAGGTGAATAGAAAGTGGCTCAGGAGCCATTAATCCTGAGGTACAAATTTCCCTTTGATGCGTTACTGCTAAAGACGTGGAATGTTTGCTCTCTTTTTTCTTTTTTGCACTTGTTTCCAGCTCCTGCGCCAGCCCAGCGCCTCTCCATCCTTGCATCCGGCACTCTTTTATTTCGGCTTCGCTTGTGTTGGTGCATTGGCTGCCTCATCTCTGATAGTCCTCAGGCTTCCCAGACTGTAACAAAACGTTTTCTACTGATACCGTAAACTGCATGACTGCTGCCCTGGGCGCGGCGAAGGTGCCGTGCCCGCCCGCGGGTGGGGCAGCAGGAGGTTTCTGTACTATAGTCTTGCACTCTAAATTTTAGACTTTTTAAGCAGGTGAAAAAAAAATAGAACTTTATTTTTAAGTGAGGCACTTGTTCTGGGAATTCCTTTCCTGGCCCCGATCTGGTTGGGGTTGTTGGGCTGTGTGTTTGGGGGGGTTCGGCGCTGCTGCCACCCCTCGCTTTTCTTCGCAGGCACCGGAGAGGGGCAGGGGCGGCGGAAACCGCCCGGGAGACGGTTGCCAGAGGTGTGCCCATGGTTTATTTGAAATAAATTGTGACTTTCTAACTCCGGCGGTGTCCTGGCTCTCCTTGGCAGCGGGATGGGGACGGGGTGGAGGGGGGTGTGGCTGCTGTCGCTGTCCCCGCCCCGCGCTGCCGCAGCGCCCGCCGGGCCGTTGCCGCGGTGACGCGGGGCCGGCCGGGCCGGGGCGATGGCGGCGGCGGAGGCGCGGGCCGAGGGTCCCCCGCTGCCCGGCCCGCCGGGGGGCCGCCCGCGGCCCGTCTGCTCCCGGCCCTACTTCCTCGTCCTCATGGTCTTCGCGCACCTCTACGTGCTCAACGTGCTGGGGCTGCTGCTCTTCGTGCACCTCAGCGCCGGCGAGCCCGGCGGGCCGCCCGCCGCCCCCGCGCCGCCGCCGCCGCCGCCCGCCCGCGCCCTCCCGCGCCTCGAGGGCATCAAGGCAAGGCTGCGACCCGGGGGCCGGGGCCGGGGCCGCTCCCGGGGCCGCTGCTGACGGCTGCTCTCCCCGCAGGTGGGCCACACGCAGCGGGTGGAGCTGGTGCCCGGCAGGGCCCACAGTGTGCGCACCCTGAGCCTCAAGCCGCTGCTCTTCGGTGAGTACCGGCCCCGCCGGGGGCAGCGGCCGAGCCCGGCCCCGGGCGCGCCGGTGGCGAGGGGTTTGCGCTGCCCGCGCTGCCCTGACGGCGGAGGGAGGTGTGTGTGTGTGTGTGTGTGTCTGACACCCGCCGCTGCCTTACACCTACTCGGGGGGAAGCGACCTCGCGTGTTTGCATCACCTCCCTGTGCTGCTGCTCCTGGGGGCTGCGTTAAAAACGCTGTGGTTTCGTTTAAGGTATTTTGATACGGTATTCCCCGTATGGATACGGGATTACTTGTTGTGGATGGTCCGCTTTGAAGAATTTGGAAGATTAACCTTTCCAGGTTTTTCAGATTCCCTTTAAAATACCCGGAATAGACAGCTGGCGAGGACCTCCAAGAAGCTGTGCAGTATTAGGAAGGAGCAAGAGATACCCAAACTTTTGGTAATAAATTATGAAAAAGCAATTTAGTGTTGGTGCTTCAGCACTGAGGAAATGAGTAACAGGGGAATTGATAGATTTCATGTCTTCCACCATTTTGCATCCTGTTCCAGATTTATTTTTGGCTGCTCTGATACACAACCACACAACATCCGTCTCTGAGATATTTTAAAACCTTCTTTACCTTTCTGTGATTTTTTTTGCTATGACTGGTAAAGTCTCATTAATTGAACTCCATGTTCGGGAAATGCACTGAGAATAATTTTTAGGGGGACAGATCATTACAAAATTTCTGCTACTGCAAAGTCAGAGAAAACCTGTTGTCTCTGAAAAAACAGCATGAAGAATCTTTCAGATGCTTTCTCAGAAATATAAATAGAGGGTGCTTTTCTGATTCCAAAGAAATTATATATACTGAAAGCCTGACCATAGGTTTCTTATTAAACTCCATTAATGCAGTAAGTATCTGGAAAAACTATACAAAGTTCTTTTGTTATTTCTACATAGGTGGTACTCATGGTTTGCCAATTTCTTGGTGGATTTCTGTCTGACGTTCAGGAAACAGATACACCAACCTGGAACTGATACCCCACAGCATCACAAAACCAATGTCAGTACCAGAACCTCGGTCTGGGGCAATCACTCTGGTTTTCACTCAGGAGAACTTCTGTTTCCACCTTCCCTGCCCCACCAGTACCACTGCAGTAAAGAGTTGGTCCTGGCCTGCAGGGAAGGTGCTGAAGGTGATAAAAGGCAGGTTAGTCCAGGTTAGTCCTGGCAGCAGCAATCCCAGTTTTTAGCTTGTTGTTCCAGCACCTCCCTTGGTTCTGAGGGAAGCTTTGCTCCCTGAGGATGCCATCACACAGGGACAGACATTCACCATTTGAGATGCCACAAGAGCCTGTTCTCCTTTGTCCTCTGATAAGGACTCCCTTATTTAGAAGCTGCAACTTGCAAGACAGCTCTTATCTCTTGGATGAACCTGCCAGGAGCCAACTCTGACTTTAAAAGACTTTCAGAGACTTCTCTATCTATGCAAACAGTACCAATCTAATTCAGCTGATTTTTAAAAAACTAATTTATTTCATCTCTGTTGCTTAAATGAGTGGAAGTGTGTCTTTAACTTGGTTGCATTTGATAAACGCAGAAGTCCTTAGCAAAGACTGTTGCGTTTCTGGGGATTTAAGACAAAGTGCTGTGGCATATGAGAGCCAATTTAAGGAAGCAGTGGCTGGTCTGTGATCTTTGCTTTCAGCAGAGCAGACTGCAGTGGGACCACAGCAGCAGACACCCATTAATGATTTAATGTGAGCTCTGGGCTTTGGGGCATGGGCTGGGCACCGTAGGGGAACTTGCGGTTTGTTTTTTAAATGTGAGTAAGTCACATCTGCATCAAACCGAAGCTTTCATTTCATGGAGCTATGAAAAAATGCCTGCCCTATTTTTTTTCCCCCTCTGGCTACAAGGCATCATTTCTAAAGCTTGTAAGTCAGACCATCTGTGCACTTTTTAGTTGGGAAACACTAGTAATCAAATAACCCTATTAATGGAAAATAAATCAGACAAAACCTTTTCAACCTTCAGAGCTTTTATGTGTTCAGTTGTGTTTTCCAGACGCAGTCTGTTCAGAAGATACTGCCGTTGCAGGGACCACCTGACAGCAGATTCTGTGGATTGGGCAGCAGATTGTAAGACAAGGCAGTGGGGAGGAATAAGAATAGGAAATTTGGTTGGTTTTCTTCCGAGCCTCAGGAAAGAGAAGTAATCACTGCACAAATGTCAGGGCGCAGCTGAATTCCAGTGTGAGTGTGTGAGCGCTCGTTCCAGCCCACATTGGTGTGAGGAGGAGCCCAGGCCGTGGATTGTTGGTGAGTTTTACGAGCACAGGGAGGCAACGTGTCTCCATCAAACTGGGCAGCGGCCACAGCCGAGACTGCAGGCGGCACCAGCGGGGCAGAAAACATTCCTCCAAAAGGCTGGTTTTCCCCCTTTTGTTTTTTTTTATTTCGGCCCCAGGTTTAAGCCAATATAGAAAACTTTCCTTGGACAGTGCTTTGTTAGGCAGTAGAAATCCGACTCATGAGGGATTCTCGTTAGGGGATTTGCTGTTTTCTGCTCTGGGGTCTGGAGCACAGAGCTGTGGCTGTGGGAACCCTGCAGGGAGCGACAATCCTGCTGGGGTGAGAGTGAGCTGTGGAGGACTTGGTGAGGCTGAGTTTTCCCACCTTTTCTGTCTTCCCTGTGTGCAGCTGGAAGGCCAGGCAGCTGTGGAACGTTTCTCCTCTGATCCTATATCAGAACTGCAAGTAGCACCTTCTGTGCTGTGGCTGGGGCTCACCTCCCAGTCCTGAGCAAAGCTGCTGATCACACCAAAGCAGAGCTTTTAACAGCTGATGTCTCACTCACACTCTGCTGTTTCTCAAGGCTCTTGTGATATCCCTGGTTACTGGAATCTTCTGATCCAAACTGAATTTCTGATGTTGGAAAATGGTTTTCCCTGTTATGCAGAAACCCTCAGCTATCTTTGCTCTGTGCCTTTCCTGCTTGAGAATGGCTGTTTCCTTTTACCTGTGCAGATGCTCATGAGTTCTCAGTGCAGGAAGCTAAAGGGACAGCCTGAGTGACTGCTCAAGAGCAGAGTTTAGTGTGCATTTTTTAAGGGTCTGGGCATTGCTGGGGTGGGTTCTTCCCCCCTTAATTTACCTCAGGCTGTTCAAGAGTAAAGTATTTGCTCCATTACATAAAAAGTATCACTTAGCAGTCAGGGCAGCTTTCATGTAATCTCTGGACAGAAAGCAAGCAGGCACTGGAACAGCATCAATGTCTCAGGGTCAAATAGTGAAGCTGAAATACCAGCTCTGATGGTGAGAACTAGAAGGAACTGTTACTACAGCTCTTTATAGTTTGTGCTCACCTGCAGAGTTCAGTTTTGTTGTGATGTTGGATCCTACACAAAGCTGTCCATCACACGTCCTGGATCTGCAGAGCCTCATTAGAGGAACGTGTTTAACTTGCATCCTTAAGCTCTGTCTTGGTAAAACAGGGATCTGTAGTGAGGCCCTATCTGTGCACTATGACCGCTTCGAATCACCTAGAAATACTGACTGTACATCTCCAAAGCACCACTTGCCAGGGAAAGGAGTTTTCTAGCCATAGGGAAGGGAGCAGTTTCTTATTGTTGGAATTGAGATTTTTCAGACCTTCCGTCCCGCCTGTTCAGGGCAGCGGTGATGTTTCCACCTCCGCACCGCCTGGTGTAGGTTCCTGTTCCTCTTCTGCCAGGCATAGGCCTTGTTCACCACCACCTTGTCGCTCTGTACCTCGCCACTTACAACAAAGACCCCAGCATGAGTGCCCCTCATGATGTTGTGGGCGCAGGTGGCATCAATGTCCAGCCACTGCTGGAGCCTGGAGGGGATTTCAGTCCTGAGGAGTGGGCCATGCTTCAGCACCTCCACCCTGGAAGGGTCCAGGTCAAAGTCCGAGATACTCGTGGTTGTGTTCTTCCTCAGGATCCGGATTTTCACTGCTGCAGGGGTTGGAAAAAGAGCTCTTAGTTCTGTTTGCTTTTCATAGCTCTCACCTACCTAAAAACAAAGAGTCAGCCCAAGGCTTCTCTGCTGTCTCTGTAACATGGGGAGCATCTGCCCAATTTCTTGTAATTGCAGCGAACTTGTAAAAGTTCTCATCTGAGGTCAGTCCCCAGTACTGAACACTGTTCTTAGAGTCATAGAATTGTTTAGGTTGGAAAAGACATCTACCATCATTGAGTCCAACCATTAATCCACCACTGCCCAGTCCACCACTAAACCATGTCCCTGAGTGCCACATCCATGTATTTTTTAAGTACCTCCAGGGATGGTAACTCAACCAGTTCTCTGGGCAGGCTGTTCCAGGGCTTGACTACCCTTCCAGTGAGGATGTTTTCCCTAATACCCAATCTGAACCTCTCCAATGCAAATTGAGGCCTTTTCCTTTTGTCCTACTGCTTGTTACTTGGGAGACTTCCTTCTCACTCCGTTTATCAGCACCACTGCATGGGCAGAAACCCTGTGGGAAGCACAGGCATAAGCAAGCAGTCCTGGTCTCCTGCAAACTGAGTTTTCTCTGAACTGGGATTTCAGGAGGTGACGTGACTGACAGAAACCTGGGATTTGTAACATTTTTTTTAATTATTAAAAATATTTTTATATGCATGCCTGAATTCAGGGCCATATACTGAAAACTTCCTCCCAGCTGACTGAGCAGAGCCAGTGCTGCTGCCTGCTTGGGCTAAGAGAGGAAGAGTCACATTACTAGAACAACAGTATTGAAGTTTGAAGTAGCCAGCATGGATTTTGCTAAAGGTTTTTGTGGACATTGATGGAAATGTTGATCTCAAAGGCAAAACCAGAGTAGTGCTTATTTTTAGCAGCCACAGACCAAAACCTAATCAGAAATAAAGCAGGTCTTCACCTTTGGTGCTGCCTGGAGCCAGGCGCTCTTGCTGCCTCACAGGTAAGGTGGGACCTGAAAATACCTGACATCTGCTGTAAAAGCTGCAATTCCTCCAAGTCAGTATGTTGTGGCAAAGCCATTTTCTGTCCATGCCACTGCTTGGCTGCTGAAGGGAACAGCAGCAACTGAGAGGAAGAGGAGGGTACTCACCAAAATCATTGGCACAGAGGCTTTCCAGGATCTCCCTGGCAGTGCTGGCCTCCTCAAGCTCGCAGTCCTTGCAGCTGGCTCGGGGCACTGCTGCAACAGAAATTTGATTATAACACCCTTGTCAAGCTTCACTGGAAAACACACAATGAAATTTTGAGATCTGCAAATGGTGGCTTGCTGTTTCCAAGTGACACTTCTTCCTGAGCTACCCAGGCCCTGCAGAGACGTCTCAGACTGCCAGGGTGGGAAATGTTAAGCTCTCCTTCCTGTGACTGGAGCAGGTCCCACTTGTTGTGCTTTGTTTGGACTTCTGTGTGTTGCTGCATTTTAAAGCAGCAGTGAAAATGCTTAATGAGGATCTCCTCGCTAGGATGAAACAGCAAAGCCAGTGCTGTAGCCAGACTCCATCCAGTGATGCTGAAATGATGTTGTTGAAATGTCTGTTCTCCCCTTAACTGCTCTTGAATCTACCCCAGTGTTCATCAGTATCTGGGTGTTTAATTTAGTCTTTCAGACAGATTTTTTTTTGGTGTAACTCATGTCTGCAGAGGCTCATGTTCCTATGTGATGTTTCCCAGTGTTTAAAGAGAAGGCTTGCAAAACATTTCTTTTTGCATGTTTTTAAACCCTGGACGCAACTGAAAGATCAGGGCTGCAGCTCCATTGCTCTGCTGGAAGCACATCTCGCTGCCCTGCCGGGAGCCTGCACTCTATGAGCTCTCCTGCTGTGCCTGGGCTGGAGGCTTTACAGCCATTCCTTCCCCCTGCCCCAAACCCTGCGGGGTATGATGGCACCCAGGGAGCTAATGAATACAGCAGAGAGAGGAACAAACCACAGTCAATGTTATGCTAATTTTCTAGACACAGTTCCCAGAGAGAACAAAACTACGATTTCTATTTTTTTTAAAAAAATACAGCTTAAAACCAGAAATATTCAGAATAGAAACAAGTCACAGGATCATCCTTTTGAGCTTTGAGTGTTACATATGGGAAAGTACGTGAGGAAAAAACCTCTTACTTCTCCTGCTGGAGGCATTTTCGTCCATGGAGACTGCTGCGATGCACAGCTCATGATCTGCAGGGAACTTGTTGCAGTTCAGGATTTCAGGCCAGGGGTAGCCGTAACAAGCCATGACGGGCGCGCAGCTTCTCTTGACGGCTTCGCAGAGGCTGCGGCAGGGGTAGATGAGCCTGGGGAGGGGATGGGGGTTCAGCACCTCCAAATGCCTGGCAGCAGGCTGAGGGTGGAGCCCTGGCACCACTGCTGTCCACAGGGCTGTGTTGCACACTGCAGTGCTAGCAGGCGATTTGGGGAGCTTTGATTTTTTTGAACATTCGCGTCCAGGCAGCAAACAATGAATTTCTGAGGACAGGAGGGATGAGGTTGATCCATACAGGCTGCTGTCAGAAGCCCTTTGCCCCACCCCAGCCCCCAGGGATCTTCTCTAGTTGTGTGAAGGCTGCTTACCTTTACAAGTGCCTAATCAGATACCCAATTTCCTTAGCAGCTCTGTACTTTGAGGGCTGCATCTCAGAACTGGGGATTTCCCTCTGCTGCTGGAACTGTTTGGCTGAGAGACATGTTTGGGGCAGGAGCTGGGGTGAGTGGCTTCATGGGAGGTAGGAGGTGATGATGGTGGGTGCCAGCAGCTACTTTGGTGTGCGAGGGGGTGGCCAGACAGCAGTGCCTGGGGTGGGAGAGCAGGAAAATCTAAAGGAGGGAACATAATATTTCTGCTTCTACCAGATGAAATGCTCATGTTTCGCTTTCACCCTGCTGAGTAGTCCAGTTGCCCCTTGCCGAGAGGGGCAGCACGGCTTCTTGGGGACTGCACTGATCACATCATGGGCATTTTCTGTCCAGAGGCACATGCAGTTGTGCTCTTGGGGAGAGTTAACTGTTACAGCTGAAATAACTTGTAAAAACATCTTACCTGTCCAAGCAGATTGGTGCAAAGAGGGAGCAGAGGAAAATCCTTGCATCTGGGTGGCACTCCCTGGCCAGCAAGGGCAGCCAGCTGGAAGACTGCTGGATGACTTCTGTCATGGTCTCATGCTCCAGCAGGTTGGGGATCCTCATCTCGGAGTAGCCGATATCGTAGCACAAGGCCATGCGGTGTGGGATGGGCATGCAGCTGGAGGATCTCCTCAGGTAGCTCGCCCAGGCTCCCGGAGAGCCCCAGAGCAGCAGCCACACCATGAGACCCAGCAGCCATGGGCCACCCACCCTCGAGGGGTGCCTGTGGTGGGCTGTGACCATGCTCAGAGCGGGAGGACGGGCAGTGCACCCTGGACTGAGCTGCTCCTGACTGTGAGATGCCTTTTATAGCCTAGGAGCCACCTCTCTGTCAATCCATCCTCATTAAGTGCGGCCCTTTCAGAGTCCTCATGGGGAAGACAATGCTCCAATTTTTGTTTGCCAGCGGCCCCGATTGTTTGTATTTTAGCAGGGGTTTGGCTTAGATCAGCAGGTGTGGAAATGAGGGCAGTTGGGGAGGGATGAATGACTTGGCCCATGTGTCTTGGGGCTCTTTCAGCCAAAATTGAATCTCTGTTTGACACCAGTGCTCCAACCCATCCCCTTTCTCTTGCTCCAGGATTAGTCATTATTTCATAAACCCCAATGTTTTCCTCTCTTTTGTTTTTTGTGAAAGCAATCAAGTGTTGCTCAAAGTCAATTAGGAGGCATTTGTTTAGCTGGATCTATTGTTGAACAGGCAGGGAGATAGGATGGTCTCACAGCCAGAAGTTAACTGTTTAGGAGAGCTGAGGGCAGAGAGGAACTAATTTGCAGCTGTGGAGCCAGGTTGTTTGCGGATGGGATTGGCAGCACTCAGCTGGAAACCCTCTCACCTTGCAACCTGCGTGACAGCACACTTTCTGGTTAACAGAATTCCTGCTTCCTTCTGAAATCCTGTTACTACCACTGAAGAGCAGAATTGTCCTTCCTCCAGCACATAATTAAGATTCCATAATCCATCATTATTGTAGCCCAGTCTGGGGAGCTGGAAATAGTGGGGGTGCTGGTTGCCAGCACACACAGTTCATTTGGACCTGGTGCTATGCCACGAGGTTCAAACTGGTCAGTGGAAGCTCCAGCTCTGAAACATCCTCTGGCACAAGGACCCTGCGCTGCCTGTGGCGGAAATTGCTTCCTGGGAGGGTGTTACAGATACAGCTGGCTGCATTGTGTTCCTGGGGCTTCCCAGGAACAGCCCATTCTCTACAGTGCTAGTTCTAGTCTGTACTTAGCAAGAAGCCAACTGCTTATTGACAGCTTGAGCCGATACGGTTGATTTCAGGTCACGGAAGTAATTAATTTTTTTCCCCCATTTGAGGATTGCTGCCATAGTTGATCAATAATATGTCTTTGGCACATACCTGCAGGAGCTCCAGGAAGCTGCAGTTTTGGAGAGCAGGACCTTGGATCTAGGAGCACTTAAGCTGTCCTGCATTGGTGGCTTTTCTTTCCCTTTTCAAAAATCTCAGTAGCTGGTAACAAGATCACCACAGTAGTGACAGATACCAGCCAGGAGGATCCTCTCAACCTTCTGGGCCACAGTCTAACTCTGGAATGGGACCTTGCCAGCACTTTCCAAGTATACCATGCAGCTAGAAATCTTCTCATGGTCATTGGAGGATTTCTCTGCATTTAAATTTGCTTGGGATCCTGGAATTGCCTGATTGCTGCTGGGTTTATGCTGCAAAGGAAAGCTGGTAATACCTGGATATGGAGTGTGGCATCCTCCATGTGCAGTATGTTCCCCTTTAATATTGCATTTGAAGACCATTTTTAGTGGAGGATCAAGAGAATGAGTGGGGAAAAGTTAGAATTTTTCTCCTTTCTGTTTGAGTTTTATAGTAGAGCACTGGACCATGCCCCCCCCCGAATTATATGTGTGAAAGGTATTTGGTTTTGTGCAAAGAACAAGGAAGCCTGAAACCTGGGCTGTCACCACTGCCCACTGTAAGGATTTTTGGCCTCCCTTCCTGTAAAGCAGCAATTCCCAGACTGTGATTAAAATGGCACCTTTGAAATGGTAATATGCAGTGATATGCACGTTTGTTCACTCCTTTGTCCATTGTGGTATGTGTGAGAGAGTTTAAGGGCTTGACCTCTGCATCCAAACATTTAGGAACTGCTGCTGTAAAAATACCTGCCTCCAGCAGCTCAGGTGTGTGGTGTATGCTCTTTGAGAGCTCTTCTGGTAGAAGGGTGGATGTCTTTGAATGTCCCAAACTTAGGCAATTCCTAAATTACACCCCACCTCTTTTTTTTTTTTCCTGAGTCTCCTGCCAGTGGTATGGGATCCCACTGTAACAGTTCCTCAGTCTCTGTTGGTGCTCACACTTTTGCTTTAGAAATTCCCGACTTCCTGACAGAGGAGGAGTGCAAGCTCATCGTCCATCTTGCAAAGCTGAAGGGGCTGCAGAAGAGCCAGATCTTACCAACAGATGACTATGAGGAAGCCATGGAAATGATTGAAATCAGCCAGATGGACATTTTCAATCTCCTGGACCATAATCAGGATGGGCAGCTGCAGCTCAAAGAGGTAGAGTGTTGGACAGACCTGGGGTGGTTTGCTGGGCACCCTCTGACAGGTCCCCTCCTCAGATGGTCTCTTGGTTACTCATGTGCTTGGGTAGGGCAGACCCCGGTGTATACCAAACAGTATTTGCTGGATTTTATGTCTTAAGGCTTGTGCTGGCCTTCAGCATGGAAGTTTCTGGGGCAATGTGCAGTAGTTATCATGCTATTGGGAGGTAGCAGCGGTCCTTGGCAGGACACATGTGTTTTGAATATGCTGGATAAAATGTTCCTTGTGTTGTGGGTTACCTCTTGCCAGGTGTCCCAGGAAGTGAGTCTGTCGCCTGAGCCCTGTTTTGTGCAGCCTGTGGGAAACTCCCTGTGTGAATTCACAAGCCCCAGCAAAGCCACCCCTATTGAGGAGCCCAGGGGGGATAATGAGCACATTGTCCACAGCTCTTCAGCACCCTTGCCCTTTATAGGAGGGTGCATCAGGGCAGGTCCTGGCAGTCCAAGGATGTCCCTCCCTAGGCTCCCTTTTCAGGTGGAGCCGGGGGTCTGACTCATCCTATGGGCCACAAGTGTTGCAGGGTATGGGAAACTGCACCAGTCATAACCCAGGGCAAGGCTCCTTTCTCTGGAGCCTGCTGGAAGCTCTTCAGGATCCTGCATCTCTCTGCACACATGAAAAGAAAGCATTTTGTTCCAAGCCCTTATCTTGGACAAGGAAAAGCATTCACTTTTATCATCAATAGCTTTACTTTCCCTTCAAGAGAAAGAGCTGTGCCCCCTCCACCTCAGGGCTGGTTAACCAAATCCCAGCAGTCATTTGCCATGACCTAAACTGGAAATAACAGCACTCACCAGCCACACTCTGTGTGTGGCTGCCAGATGATTCTCACCACAGTTGTGTTTCTGCGGAAATGTGCCGATGCCTGGCTGGCTCTGCAGAGGAGAGCCTGCCAGGCCTCACACAGGGAATCTGCAGGGGTTTGGGAGTACAAGAAACCAGTGCCCTGTGTTGATCCATTTATGAATTTCAGGTGTTGACCCACACTCGGCTTGGGAACGGCAGGTGGATGACCCCTGAAAACATCCGTGAGATGTACACAGCAGTCAAGGCTGATCCTGATGGGAATGGTAAGACCAGCTTTTGGGGAATCCCTTTTGCCTTCAGCACGTTGGATGCCTCATGCAGCCATGTGGGGCAGAGCAAGAGCCATGTCCCTGCTCTGGCCTGTTTCTCTAGCTGAGTTCTGCAGAGGAAAGTAACACTGCTTTGGAGACTTTCTCAGGAAAGTAAACTCAGTGTAAACCTGATATCACAGCACTCCCGCCCCTGCATCACCAATCTAAGAGCAGACTGGTCCCACCACCTGGGCTTGGGTCTTGCAGGAGCAGCACCAGAACACAACTCTGCACTCCCTCTCCCCTGTCACACCTGCCTTGGTTTGTGCCCCATAGTAGCAAGACCTTCGGGGTGCACTTTTGCTCCCCTGATCTGACAGACTGCTCTGGCTCTGACTACAGAGCTCTTGCTACCTGGGATGCAGGTGTTAAGACACACCTTCCACGCCCCCCCTTGTTTTCAGGGAGGCTTCTGCAGCAGGCTGGAAGTCCCATGTCAGTGGCAGGGGAGGGTGGAATTAAGTGGCGGTGAGGATGGTCTTGTCAGCGTTTTTCACTGACTGCCCTCTCTGCCACTGCAAAGTCCCTCCATGAGGCCACTTCTGCCCCTCCTGCCCCTGGTCTCCCTAGGGCTCCCACACTGTCCGGATGAGCACTCTAACCTCTGCTGCTCTAATTAGAGTGGCCTCAATTAGGCAGCACTCCATTTCCTAATCAAATTAAGTGAATGCACAGGCTCTGCACGCTCTCTTCCAGTGACCTGGCATTGAGAGCTGCCCAGGAGGAGTTGCTTTGGAGTTGAAACAGTACCAAGTGTGAACACATAAATATCCGGAGGGCACCCCGTGCCCTCTCCTCCAGGCTGGTGGCATTCTTGGCAGGGGTATGACTGAGTCCTCAGTGGCTTTTCCACCGTTCTGGACATTAACAAATGAAAGGTCCTGTTAAAGGCCTCTTGGCAGGACCTTGCTTCCAGAGTGCTGCTTCCCTCTGTTGTTAGATTGGTACGTGACACTGAGGGACCAGGTCACAACCTGGATGTGGCCCTGCGTCATCAGACCATGGGGAGTGAGGGGAAATGGGGACAGAGAGACACTAGGAATAATAACAATGGATCATTTGGTCGTGACCACTGACACCTGAGGAACTGTCCCAGGCTGACCCTGGTGGCTGGTCCTTCCTGCTGCCAGGGGGTGCTGTGCCCAGGGAGCAGAGCTGGCACCCAGCAGCACTGGGTTTGCTGCCTGAATGAGCTCCACTCCCAGCCCATGGTGTGTGCTGGCTGCTGGGCAGCACAGGGCACAGCACTGCACGCTGGTGTCAGGACCTGGTCCCCAGTGTGAGGCTTCCCTTCTCCAGAAAGAGGAAACAACAAATTTGAGGACTCTTCTGAAGCAAAATAAGGCAAAAGTCCACCCCTTGCTGGGTCCAGTTGAGTGCAAACAAGAAATACCTGTTTTAGGAGAAACCGCTTTTTAGCTCTCACTTTTCTTTTACTTCTACCTAGGCAAGATCATACCCTGATGTATTCCTCACTCGTGTTTTGCAATTACACAAATGCAGGAGAATGTACTGCTTGTTTTGAGTTTGGCTTTTTTTAATTAGCCCACAAGATCGTGTGGAAAATGTGGTCTGAGGTGTCCCACTCTGTCCTTAAATGCATTTATTTAAATATCTAAGTAACAAGTCCCAAGACGCTGGTTGGCACAGACTTTTTTGTGTATGTTAGAACTGTAGTGGGCTGTTTCTCTCTTTTGATGGATTGGTTTGTGTGTTTTAGGAGCTTTTTAAAGTTCAGAATAGTGCTTTGCCTGTCCCAGTTCTGACCCTGCACGGTTCACGTTGGCAGGTTGCTGTAAGTCCTCTGCTGCAGGCGAGAGCCTTGTTGGGGCCCGTGATCCTGAGTGTAGGAGTACAGAGCCTGTGGTGGGCACAGGACCCTGACTGGGGTCTGTTTGAGGAGGGCAGTTTCTGCAGCACCCTCAGCTGGTTTTTCTTCCAGTACAGGATGCCAGAAACTATTACCTGCACCAGAGTCAGGCAGCTTTTCCTCTGTTCCTGTAGGTGTGCTGAGTTTGGAGGAGTTCAAACAGTTGAATATCCGTGATTTCCATAAGTACTTGGGAAGCCAGAAGGTGAAGATGAGTGACCTGGTGCGCAACAGCCAGCACACCTGGCTGTACCAGGGCGAGGGGGCACACCAGGTCATGAGAGCCATACGGCAAAGGTAAGGGCCAAGCAGCCAAGGGGTGGCTGGGTTTGGGAAGGCACGAGGATCACCTGTGCTGGGAGAGGCAGGGGCAGACTTGCTAACATCTACATTTCCTAATTGTGTGTAAGTCGTTGGAGTATAAAGAGCAGTTAACACAGACACAAAATGGGAAGAGAAGGTTTTCATTAGAACAAGAATTTGTATTGTCCCGTGGAAAGGGAAAAAGAAAAATCAAATCTTTCAGCATCTCCATTCACTTTTGGGAACAGCCCTATAAAACCAGGAAGATTTGGCAGTATATGAAATACTTCATTCTAATTAGTAAATGAGCTTACTGGGAGAAGCTGCCCATTTCCAATGCTGTCTGGGCGCCAGTAGTTGCTGTCATTTGCTTTAGTTACTCATGCATTTCACTGAAATCTGTCTTAGCTACTCAGAACTGACTTTTTAACAAGCACGACTTCACCTAGAATAAGCCAAGTTAGTTCAGTCCTCCAAGCACACATATTGTAGGGCAGCTCACGGCAGGTGGGAGAACCTCTTACCCTTCCCTTCATCTCAGATGAAACCCAGCACTCAGACCAAATCGTGTAGCATTGGTGAGTTTCAAATAGTTGGCTGGAGACTCTCTTGTTCTTGTGGTGCTGGTCCTCACCCAGAACATGGGTGGGTAAAATCTGTCCTGAAGCTTGAAAATGGCTGTTGGCCACTCCTTTTCTTCAGCGCATTCCAGCGGGAGAATGGGGTCGCATATTGCCTTGATTAGAGCAGACTGTGGCTGCCACCTTCTCCGTGCCAGCCAGCACACACACCATGTGTCAGCATTCCACTTGGACGCTCCTCAGTTGGCTGTTAGGAGGATGTGAAGACACAGTGCTGAAGGAGGCTGTTAGTCCTCCTTGGGACCATGCAGTGCCTGGAGGGGGTTTGCCATCCTGCCCAGGTGCCATGTTCTCCTTGCACCTGCCCCAAGGGCTTCACTGGTCCAGATTCTCAGAGCTCTGAGTGTTCTTTGGCAGGTCTCAAGACGTACCTGCTTACCTTGGGGATGATCTCAGATGTAGCAGTGGAAAAATCCCAGAGCAGGAGGGCTCCGGTCTCCTTGGTCACTTCCAGTGCCCCTCTGCCCTGGGGGAGGCTGCTGCAAAGGCAACAGGGAAAGGTGAGTTAGGTGACAAGACTATTCCTAGAGCTAGTCTCTCGTTCACTCTCAGCAGGGGCCCTGTGCTTTGCTAACTGTCCCTGAGGTCTGTAGGTGGTGTGCAGGAGTCCAGAGAAGTGATGACACATGAAGGCTCCAGGGACACGCACAGAAAGAGAGGATCTTGCTGAGCAAGCAAAGACTTCCTGAGAGCAGTCCTGCTGGAGATGCATCCTTCGGTTTTGGTTTTCTGGGTTTTTTTTATTAACCTTGACAAGGGCTTTCTGACTGATACTGATGGACCAACAGATCTATAAGGACTATCTTTGTTTGCTAGCTAGTGCCGTCCCCCAAAGACATCAGGAGCCACTGACCTACCGCCTGTAAGCAAAGGCCTTTCAGAGTCAGGAAGCTCCTACCCAGCTGGTGACAAGAAGATTCTACAGTTCCCGCTAGCAGGCAGCTATCCCCTTTAGCTGTTTTCTGAGCTCCCAGCTACAGTAAGAAGATGATGGCTGTCACCTCCTGCAGTCTACCCCTCCCAAGAGCCAAGTCTTGAAACAAGCCCATACCTTGGCATGCAGCCATCCGTCTCTCCGGTCTGTTGGGGAAGGGGGTTCTCTTTCTCTAGATGTATTCACTGCTTGGGAGTAGCATCTGACCAGGCTGAGGGTGCTTCCCGCTCACCTGCCTTGCTCTTCCCCAGGGTGATGCGCCTGACTCGCTTGCCCCCCGAGATCGTGGAGCACAGCGAGCCCCTCCAGGTTGTGCGGTACGACCAGGGAGGGCACTACCATGCCCACATGGACAGTGGCCCCGTGTTCCCTGAGACTGCCTGCAGCCATACAAAGCTCGTCGCCAACGAGAGCGCTCCTTTTGAGACCTCCTGCCGGTAAGCTCTGCCCTGACACAGTCTGGAACGCGTTAGAGAAGGGGTGTGGAGAGACATCTCACTTTGCCCCCGCATGGGACTTGGATTATGGGGCTCACAAACCAGCTCAGGAGATCACTGGCATAAAGGGGTTTGAAGGAGAAGGCAGGCAAATCCTGTGGGTGCTCACATGGAGGACAGAGTGATGTGCAGAGCTGCTGGGCCATCCCCACCAGAGCCTACAAGCTCACTCTCACTGTTCTGGGTGGGGATTTTCTTTGTTGTCCTTGTGTTATTCTTTGAGAAAAGCTGATGATGTAAATCATGTGCCTTGTTATGTCTTGGAGGAGCTGCTGTGTATATGGTGGAGGGGCAGGGTGTGGAGAGCCCCTGTGCCTCTCCTCCAGGTGTTCCAGGTGTGCCCCCTGACAGCCCCTCTGTCTTGCAGGTATGTGACTGTGCTGTTCTACCTGAACAATGTGACTGGGGGAGGCGAGACAGTCTTTCCTATTGCTGATAACAGGACGTACGAAGAGATGGTAAATGGACTTCACCTTCGTGTTACCCCTGGGGATTCTCAGTCCCTCTTTGAATGTCTTCATTCACTGTGACTGCAGAAGGGGGCTGGTGTGTGAGGCTGCTGAGCGTTAGGGAAGCTGTGCTCCGCTTATGGTCTTCTCCCTCTGAGGCCGAGGGAAGAAGCACGGGGCTTTGACAGCTGCAGCTCTCCCTGCTCAGAGGTGTGAGGGGGAGTCTCTTGGCCTTGCTGCCACAACATGAGTCCTGCTTGCTTCTCTCTGAGCACGTTTCCTCAGACTAAGCCTTGGCAGGTATGTTGTGCTCCTGCCAGGCAACGTGTTAAGGAATGGGCAGCTGCTCAGAAACAGGTTATGGACCTCCAGGGGACTGAAACTGGCTACTCTGGGTGGGTTGTGAAAGCCCCTGTGTCACCCTTGAGCTGTCCCTGTGGGGCAAGGAGCAGGGTAATGGCTGGTAGCAGGGATAGCCCAGTGCATGTGCCTCATTCCAGCCCCATTGGCAACACCTTCCCTGTGGTTCCTCCCCAGTCTTTGATCCAGAACGATGTTGACCTGCGAGATACTCGGAAAAACTGCGACAAGGGCAATTTGCGAGTGAAACCTCAGCAAGGCACTGCTGTCTTCTGGTACAACTACCTGTCCGACGGAGAAGGTATGGGCTTGTTTCAAGACTTGGCTCTTGGGAGGGGTAGACTGCAGGAGGTGACAGCCATCATCTTCTTGCTGTAGCTGGGAGCTCAGAAAACAGCTAAAGGGGATAGCTGCCTGCTAGCGGGAACTGTAGAATCTTCTTGTCACCAGCTGGGTAGGAGCTTCCTGACTCTGAAAGGCCTTTGTTTACAGGCAGTAGGTCAGTGGCTCCTGATGTCTTTGGGGGACGGGAGTAGCTAGCAAACAAAGACCTTGGCTGCACTCACCACCGCCAGCTGCCTCCCATCCTGCTGTGCGAGCTGAAACTCCTGCTGGAACTTGGTCTGCAATTCAAAATGTGTCACTGATGTGGTGTTGCCCAAAGGGGTGGGGAGGGGAGGTAGACAAAGGCACGGCCATCAAGGCAGGCAGGGGCCACCCCACACAAGGCTTGGGGCCGACGCCTGCTTTGTAGCTCAGCCGCAACCCCGTGGTATCTGTCCTTGGGGCTGTTTTTGTCATGAAGCACAGTGTGGTTTGCCCTGACAGGCTGGGCTTTGACATGAATATTCCAGGCTGCTGGTGAGCATGGCTCCAGAGGGTTTCGATGGCAGATTTTGAGCTGTGGTGGGAGGAAGGAGTATAAACTCCCAGGGCCCCTGGGAGCAGCCCATGTTTCCATCTCTAGAAAATCCACAGAGAGGAGGTCACAAGACCAGTGTTTGGGCTGTTGGGTGAGAATATCAAGACCATCAATGCTGCGAGAAGAGCCCTGTTGTGTTTTTATGAGCAATTTGTTCCTAAATGGAAAGTAGCTGCTGATGCAAGTCTGCCACAGAAAAACCATGGGACCTCTGTAAAGAGAGGGTAATTTAGAACTGCTGAAATGCAGTCTCCAAAATGGCTATCAGCCTCTGACTTCACAGGCCTTCTACCAGCAGCACTCATTTCTTCCATGCCAGCTTCCCTTTTTGGGAAGAGTTGAGAAAAACAGCTGCTGTGATGCAGAATGCAAGAGCCCCCTTGTGCTGAGTGGAGATGTGGGGGCAATGAGCATTTTTTACCCAGGAGTGTGCCCTGGTGAACTCCTCATAGGCACTAGGGTGGGGTGGCACTAAGATGGAGGGGTGCTAGGAGGAGCTACTCCTGTAAGATGTATCAGCTCAAATCCAAGCAGGCACTGCAGGCAGGAGAGCCGACATCAGTGTTTGCTGGCCAGGTGTCCCCACACGGTCCCGGCTCTGCCTGCCCTCCTCACCACCTCCTACCAGGGCTCTGCTCTTTTGCAGGCTGGGTGGGGGAGCTGGATGACTTCGCCCTGCACGGAGGCTGCCTGGTCACCCAAGGCACGAAGTGGATTGCCAACAACTGGATCAATGTCGACCCTAACCGCCGGCGGCAGCAGCAGTTCCAGCAGGAGATGGAGCGCTATGCGGGGGCCGATGCGGGGGCCGGGGCTGGAGCCCCGGGCGAGTGGACAGTGGACAAGGCCTACAGCGGGGTGCACTTGGAGCTGTAGGCGCGGGGGGGCCTGGCCGCGCGCACGTGGCCTTTTCCCGCGCTGTGCGGGGGGGCGGGGCTGCGGACCACGTGCGCGGCGGGGCCGCGTCGCGCGCCAATAAAGCGTGCAGAGACGGGCGCCGCCTCCGCGTGCTCTGGGGGCGGGGCCGCGCGGCTCGGCCAATGGGCGGCTGGCGGGGCCGTGAGGGTGCCGCCAAGATGGAGTCGGTGGCGCTGGTGGCGCCGGTGACGGCGCTGGAGTTCGCGGGGGACGCGCTCCTGGCGGGTGAGCGGCGGGACCAGGACGGGACGGGGTGGGCGGTGGGAGCAGCGGCGGCGGTGGCTGACGCGGTGTCCTGCAGGCACGGGCCCGGAGGTGGTGGCGTTCCGGCTGAGTGGAGGCGGGACGGCGGCGCGGAGGAGCGTGCTGCGTGAGGCCAGCGTGCAGGGGCTGCGGGCCGAGCCGGGCCGCGGGCCGGCGGCGCGGGTGGCGGTGTTCGGCGGGCGCTGGCTGGCCGTGCTGGCGGTGCGGAGAGGGGGGCCGGGCGGGGGGCCGCTCCTTGTGCTGTGCGGCGGCGGGGCCGCGCGGGAGCTCGGGGCGCGCGTGTGGGAGGCGCGGTGGGCACCGGGCGGGCGGCTGGCGCTGGCGCTGGGCGGGGGGGCCGTGGCGCTGTACGAGTGGCGGGGCGGCGGGCGCTGGCTGAGGCGGGCGAGCTGCGGCGGGGCCGGGGCGCTGCGCTGCGCCGTGCTGGCCGGGGCGGGCTGGGAGCGCCTGGCACTGGCGGCCGGCACGGCGGCGGGGGCCGTGGTGATGTGGCGGGCGGCGGCTGCGGCGGCCCCGCGGCGGGAACTGCGCGGGCACCGGGGCGCGGTGCTGGCGCTCTGCTACGCGGCGGCGCGGGGGCTGCTCGCCTCCGCCTCTGAGGACCGCAGCGTGCGGCTCTGGGCCGTGGGCGATCTGGGCGGCAGTGATGGGGACGGCGCCTGCCTGCTGGTGTGTTACGGGCACGGGGCGCGGGTGGCCGCCGTGGTGCTCCGGGGACCGCTCCCGGTCAGCGCGGGGGAGGACGGTGCCTGCCTGGAGTGGGGAGTCAGCGGCGATGTGCGGCGGGAGCGGCGCGGGCACCGCGGGGCCCTGCGTGCTCTGGCCCTGCGCCCTGCCGGCGGCCGGCTGGCCACGGGCGGCGACGACGGCGGCGTCCGGCTCTGGCGGCCCCGGCGGGCGGCGCCGGCGGCTGTGGCGGCGCTGGGGGCCCCGGAGCGGCCGCGGGCTGTGCTGCTGGTGGGGCCGCGGCGGGTGCTGGTGCTGGGCGAAGCGGGCGGGCTGGCGGCGTTCGAGGCGGCTCAGGGGCGCTGGGCGCCGGTGCTGCCCGCCCCCGCCGCCGGCGGGACCCGCGCCGTGCTGGCGGCCGCCCCGCTGCCCGGCGGGGACGAGGCGCTCTGCGCCCTGGCCGGCGGCGACGGGCGCCTCCTCCTCTTCGTCCTGAGCAGCCCCGGGACCGCCGCCTCGGTCAGGGTGTTCGAAGGGGCCGTGCTCGGCCTGAGCTGGGCCCCCCGCCCCGGGCTGCCCTCCGCCACCGCTGCCACCCTCCTGGCCTCCGGTCCCGAAGGGGAGATGCTCTGGCTGGACGTCGCGCACCGCCCCGGGCAGGCACCCTGCGTGCGGCTTATGGGACGGTACCTGCTGCCCCCCTGCAAGCAGCGCTGGCACACCTGCGCTGCCTTCCTGCCCCAGGGAGAGCTCCTGGTCTGCGGCGACCGCCGGGGCTCCCTCCTCCTCTTCTCTTGCAGCAGCTCCTCGAGGCGGGCTGCAGAAAGCCCCGGCATTGCCAATGGTGTCGCTGACTCGGTCGGTGAGGACTCTAGCAGCGAGTTGGAGCTGTCTTGCTTGTCACACAAAGGGGTCCTTCCCCTTGAGTCCCCGTTGTCCGTGCTCTTTGGGCTCCACGGGAAGACAGGGGTTACCTCGGTGACCTGCCACAAGGGCTACATTTACAGCACTGGCCGTGACGGTGTCTACCGCCAGCTCCACCTGCGGGACCAGCAGCTGGAGGTTCTGTGGAAGCACAGGCCCTGCAAAGGGCTGCAGTGGATCGAGGAGCTGCGCTTCACCCCAGACGGGGACCTGCTCGTGCTGGGCTTTCACGCTGACAACTTTGTGGTGTGGAGCAGCAGGACTAGTGAGAACCTCCACTGCATCCCCTGTGGGGGTGGGCACCGCTCCTGGAGCTACTGCAGCAGCCCCTGGGCTGAGGTCTTTGCCTTCATCAAGTCTGGGGATGTGATGCTGTACTGCTGTGAGGCCGAGCCCTGCGAGCAGCAGGTGCTGCTGGCATCCCTGCACGGGCGGGAGATCACCTGTGTACGGCGTCTGGGGGCCATGGAGGTGCCTGGCCATGCCGCCCTTAACGTGCTGGTCACCGGCAGCGAGGACACCACGGCCTGTGTCCTGGCACTCAGTGAGCACTCTCGGGCAGCCGTGCCCCTCGCTCGCCTCAGTGACCACATTTCCAGTGTGAGGACGCTGGCACTGGCCGGCCCCACGGGACCTGGAGACAAGGGCTTTGGTGAGGAGGGCTTGTCTGCCCTGCTCTTCTCTGCGGGTGGCCGGGCACAGATCGAGTGCTACCGGCTGCTGTGTGCTGGGGACCCAGAGAGTGCTGTGGAGAGCCTGGAGAGTGCTGTGGCCTGCCAGGTCATCCATGTGGCCTCCCACCGGCTGGACGAGCACTGGGAGCGGAAGAAGAACAGGCACAAGCTCGTCAAGATGGACCCGGAGACGAGGTGATGCTCAGGGACTGCTTGAGGCAGGGTTAGTAGTGATTATGACCTGGGAGGGTGATGAGAACCACACTGACCTCCACTGGGGTACTGCTCTGTGCAGCTGCAGGCTCAGCTGAGGCAGACTGGGCCAGTGTGGCTTCATGTGTGCATTCCTGGTGCCCTGTGGCTTGGCCTTGAGGGGCTTTTGTGGCTAGGGAAAGGCCTACTCTTTCCTTGTGCCTTCTCCGAGTGCTTAGAGCTGCATCCAGCACTGGGCTTGGGCTGCTCTCGTGGGCCATTCACCTCCCCAGGGCCACAGGTGTCACCAAGGCGTTGGTGAGCATTGTATCTTTGCTGCAGGTACATGTGCCTCTCTGTTGTACCTGGCACCAACAACAAGCAGCTGCTGACATCCTGGAAGTTCCTGGCTGCTGCCTGCAGCGATGGATCAGTCCGGTGAGGAGCCATGGTGCAGCCTGACAGGGAGAACAGAGCTGGGGCTGATGATGGAAGCAGAACAGGCTCTATGTGGGAAGCTGCTGCCATGGGTGTGGCCTGTTCTGCACAGGGAACAGGGCAGTGCATGGTGGGAATTGGGGCAGAGATGCCAGGAGCTCCCTCCTCCCACAGCCAGCTGTCCTCTGCTCCATCACAGGGTCTTCGGGCTGCTGGAGGCTGCTCGGAATTTGGTGCTGGTGGCAGAGTCATTTCACCACCAGCGCTGTGTGCTGAAGGTGGAGGCGTTCCTGCACACAGGGACAGGAGGGGAGAGGTGAGCCCTGAATGCTGGGCTCTGGGGAGAAGCATTTCTCCTCATAGGGATGGCAGCTCAGCGAGAGAAGGGAAGGGAGGAAGTCAGGGAGGCTGTTCTGCCATTTCCACAGATCTTAGTGGGGACCCTCAGGGCTGTGGCCAGAGGCTCCCCCTACACCTCCCTTCTAGGAGGCACCTCCTGTGCAGTGCAGCCACTGACGGCAGCATCGCCTTCTGGGACATCACCAGCCCCATCACGGACGCAGCAGCTGCCCTGCACCGAGCGGAGGGGGAGATGCAGCCCCTGGGTGGGTGTCACTGCCAGCAGCCCTGCTCTGCCGCCTGAGGGTGGCCACACTGGTGACTCCTCTGCTCCCTCTGACCAAGGTGAGCATCACTCTCCTGACCAAGCCTGTCTTCCCAGCCCTGGGTGTCCCACTGCTCACCGTCATGGCCCACAGCTGCGGTGTGAACAGCCTCCACGTCAGCAAGGTGACAGAGGGACAGTACTTGGTGGCCAGTGGCAGTGATGATGGCTCCATCCACATCTGCCTGCTGGAAGTGGCCCTGGGCAGGGGCGAGGCCGCAGCAGGGACCTGCCTGCAGATCCTGGAGCGAGTCTCCAGGCCCTGTGCCCACGCTGCCCACATCACGGGTATCCGGGTGCTGCGGCCGGACCTGCTGCTCTCGGCCTCGGTGGATCAGCGCCTGACGCTGTGGCGCCGGGGCCCGGGGGGGCTGGTCCCCCTCAGCACCACCTTCTTCCACGTGCCTGACCTGGCTGAGCTGGACTGCTGGGAGGTGGCGGAGGCCGGGGGGGAACTGCGGTACTACTGCGTGCTCTGTGGGCAGGGCCTGGAGATGCTGTGCGGCACAGCCCCCTCTGAGCCCTTGCCACTAGAGGCTCCCCAGGAATGGGACAGGTGTGCAACACATCCCAGTCCCTACCTGTCTTGGGAGGGTGCTCTGCCCATCACTGTAGTCCCTGCCCCCAGCCTGCACACTGATGTGTCCCCTCCTGAGGGGATGGGCATGCTTGGCTCCTTCAGGGGCAGCACAGCTGCATATGGGGTGCTCAAGGCCAGTGGTCTCAGGGGTGAAGGCAGATGTGACCCCTCCGGGAGGGGCCTGTGACTCCCCAGGCAATAAAGAACTGGGGTTGTCAGCTCCCTCTGCCCGGGAGAACCTCCTCCCCAAGGTGTGAGGGACCCATGTCCAGGCTTTCCAGCCCTGGTCTCAGAGAGGAACCTGCTGAGGAGGGTGCTTAGGGCCCTGCCCAGCACTGGGAGCTTGAGGGCAGCAGGAGGCCAAGAAGGGTCAGGCACTGGTGGGCTGCAGCCTGGCGTGCCAGCCCTGACTCTGCAGTGCTGAGGATGGTGCTGAAATGCACAGAGACACTGATCCTCTGCTGTAGCACCCTGTAGGGTGCCCACACATGCCCCCCCGCCTTCAGAGCAGCCTTTCAGTACTGTGTCAGGCCAAGCGGATTGTTCCTGTGCAGCAGCAGGACCCAGGACAGTTGGAGCAAGGGAAGGACAAACAGCTCTGAGGTCAAACAAATGCAGTGTTTGTCCAGCAACAAGTGTATTGGACCCCAGTACTGGGGCTTGGGCCAGGTCCTGACAGGAGCCTGGAGCCTCAGGAGCTCCCTGCCAGCACGGAGCAACCTTCAATAAACAGCTTTGAGGGAAGTGATGTTGGTGCCTGGTTTTGTGGTGACTGGTTCCTGGTGCCACCTCCCTCAGTGTTCCCAGCACAGTTTGTGGGGTGCCACAGGAGCCCTCCCTTTTCCCTACACACTGGGCACAGCTGCAGGGAGCACGTGGCTAAGCCCCAAACACCACAGACCCTGGGAGGGGAAGTGCCTGCGTATGCTCAGGTGTCTCCTGGCTGGTGCTGGGGCAGCCCCTCACCCTGCTGGGGACGGCACGCCCTGTCCTCCCCTAACAGCACATTGTCTAGGTGCCTGTCACACCATGGCACAGGTCTTCAGGGGTGGCTCAGATCTGGCTGAGAGGAGGGAGGTGCAGAGTCGCCAGCGCGCTGTGGAACACATCCCTCACTGCTCCCAGCAGCCGGAGGCGGGCAAACATCTGGTCAAAGAGGTGAGGGAATGGCTCCTGTGGGGAGAGAGGCAGCAACTGGGGTTGGTGGCCAAACTGCCCCTCAGCAGGCTGGCCCTAGAGGCACTGCTGCCTCTCCACCCACATGGCTGCCTCCCAGCTGCAGTCCAGCCATAAGGCTGCAGGCTGGGACACCCAACTCACCCCCAGGACGTGCACCCGGTTGTAGTAGGAGCTGAAATCCATGCTGAGCTGGATCAGGAACTTGCATACCTGTAAGGCAGACACATTCTGATGGCACAGCAGGTTCTGGCCAGTCTTGGGCCTTTCCCCACCCCAAGCACATCAGGAACAGCCCCAGGGGTGTTGCAGTCTCTTCCCTCAGCACCAGCTGTGTTGCTCATGGATGGGCAGCACCTGCTGGCATGGAGCTTTGCCCTGGGCTGGGACTGTAGGAGCAGCACCCATGGGTGCTATGGCATGTAGCACTTACTGTCTCTGTGTTGGCTGTGATCCGGATCCCCTTGGAGGGTGTGGGCAGCTGTGCTGCCTGCTCCAGGACTTCAGGAAAGGGCAAGAGATAGTTGAAGAGCAGGAGCCATTCACCCTGTGAAGGGATAATATGTTTTAGGGCCAGATCCTTCTGGGCCAGTAGCATCCATCATTGGAGCTGAGGGTGTGCAGGTCCCCACATTCCCCCTCTCAGTACTCACTTCTTCTCGGAGGCAGGAGAAGTTCAGTTCGGACGCTGGTGGCAGAGGTGGGTATGTCCCTGGAAAGAAGGGAGATTGTTGTGCCTGGAGAAGCCCCCGTGGCTCCAGAAGTGGCTGCTAGAGGAGGGTGGCAGGGCTGGTGCTCACCCCGCTCCACAGCCCGCTGGAAGCTGTCGAAGAGCGTGGCCAGGCGGGCACAGTTGTACATCACAAAGGCACCACTCTTGGTTCCTTTTGTGGAGATGCTGCTGTTCTCCAGGTCCAGGGTGATCTGAGGGCACAGGCAAGTCACAGTGCAGGCTGCTCAGTGCAGAGCCACTCCATTGTTCCCACGGCCTGCCAGCCCTGGCTCCCTGCACGCTGCTGTCCTACCTGGCTCCGGTGAGCAGTGCTCAGCATCTCAAACCTGATGGCAGCCGCTGTCAGGGTATCAATCACCTCCCTCCAGGCCTCGTCTGGAAAATGAAGGTGGCATCAGTTGGCTCCGTTCCCATGTACTGACACCCCCAGGCAGGACACCCCACCTGGAGCCAGGTGCTCCTGGAAGCTGGTGACCACCATACTTCCCCAGCTCCGTACCCCATTGGCACGTGCTGCTCTGTGCCAGTGCCCTGTGTGTTTAGGTGCCTTCCCCAAGCAAGATCAGCACCTGGCTCCATCCTGGAGGGGAGAACCCTGACTGGCTGTGAATTCAGAGGTGAGGGGGAGACTCATGGGAGCCATGGAGATGGGATGGAGCTGTGTGTGGAGCCACAGAACAAACCCTCACCTTGTGCAAGCTCCCCATACTTCATCACTGAGGCTTCATACATCTGGCGCTTTCGGAGCCTGGGAGAAACACAGACACTCAGAGCTAACCCCTCTGGACTGAGCTGATCCCAGAGAGGACCCCAGGACTCTACCAGCCTTCAGGCTGCTCAGGGCTTCCCAGCTGCAGCAGTGACTCAGCTAAGCAAAAGCAGCACAAAAGCCCCAGGAGCAGAGCAGAGCCAACCACACCCCAGCAGGCCCCTGGGCTGCTGCCTGGAGAGGGCTTTTAGGAACCACCCATCTTCTGCCACTGCCTTTCCTCTTAGCAGCATGGAGAGAGGCAGAAGCAGCACTGCTGGAGAAGGCCACTGGGGAAGGTA
Organism: Manacus candei; assembly: GCF_025592945.1. NCBI lineage: Eukaryota > Metazoa > Chordata > Aves > Passeriformes > Pipridae > Manacus > Manacus candei. Next base: position 9,358,156 of record NW_026138073.1, read on the forward strand.
CCTCCAGTTCTCCTGAAACAGCCCTGTGGCCATGGAAAGCAGGATGGAGGGAGTGCACAGAGCTCTCTGTGTGCCAGCAGCTCACTCAGCCATGACTGTGGGTGCCTGGGTGCCCATGGGGCCAGGCAGAGCACAGGGAGCCTTGGCAAGCAAGGGAGCAACAGGTGCCTTGCACACCAACTCACTGGAAGTACTGGTCTGCCCTGATGGGCGATGAGGGGTTGGTCACCTTCACTGGCCCACAGACAAGGTGTTTCTGAAAGACAAAGGAGAGGCTGTCAGAGATTCAGAAGCTCCACCAAAATGCACTGCAGGAGAACTAGGTGAAATCCAGCCCTGCTCTAAACCTAGTCTGGAGCACAGGGATACCAGGGGCCACAGTGAGGAGGGTCAGAGGTTGCTCACCTGCAAAGCTGTGTGGGCTCCCGGGTCCAAAATTCTCCAGAGCAGATCCAGCTGCTGCTGCTGGAATTCCTCCTCACAGTTCACCACATGTATGATGCTGCAGCAGCTACTCTGGCCCTCAGCCTGCAACAGAGCACAGCAGGGAGTTCAAATGATATTGCCTGGTAGAAGGGAACACCACCTGGGAAGTGAGAGGCAGGCAGTGCCACAGGGTCACTCACCAGGCACTGCTGAACAGCTTGCTGCAGCTCAGCCAGGGACCTCAGCATTCCCTCTGTCACTGAAAGATGGAGGGACACAGATTGGGACACAAGGTTTTGCCATCCCCTGCCATCCCACACCATCGGGTCTGCCCCGGGCTCAAACCAGACTGAAGGAGAATAAGCGGAAAAAGAAAGGAAACAGGCCTTTCACCCATTCACCCCCCACTGCCACACCTGAGCTGCTCTACATGTGAGGCTCACCGAGAAGCACATCCAGGTTGGGGTCATAGCCCACCAAGCCCTGCTGCTCCACGAAGCTCTTCAGGTGCACTTTACCGATGACACCCTCAGGCAGCGTGGCCGTGCCCGGCCCCTGCTCACAGGCTGTGTTAGAGGGAGCCCGGCCCAGCGCTGCCTTCAAGGCCGAGACAGCCTCAGAGAAGGACGAACCACCGGAGCCGGAGGGCCAGTCGATGCGGAGCTGTCGCAGGACCTCTGAGCTGCCCTCCCGGGTGAGGGCAGGGACCAGGCGCACGCCGACCCTGCAGGAGAGGGCGAGGGAGGCGCTGGCAGCGGCGGGCGAGGGGCGCGGGCAGGGCGGGACGGGGACACTCACTCACCCCTGGGCGCGCAGCAGCTGTGCCAGGTGGTCGGCGAGCAGGACCGGGCGGAGGTGGCGCGGCTGCAGAGCGCCGGGGCCGCGCAGGGCCGAACAATGCAGCACCACGGGGCCCTCCTGCGCCCCCGCCGCGGGGAGGGCTGGGCCGGGCAGGGGGCCCAGCAGGCGCTGGAAGGCCTCAGGGCGCCGCACCTGTACCGCCAGCCCCGCCGGCGTGTCCCGGCAGCCCCACAGCGGCAGCACCGCAGGGCCCCGCAGAGACGGCACCGCCGACACGGCCTCGGGGGGCACCTGCGGGCGGGGCGGGGTCGGCGCGGGTGGGGTGTGTGGGGGTGACCCCGCCCCGGCTCCCAAACCCCGCCCCTTATCGCAAGCCATGCCCCCAGCCCCCAAATCCCCCCCACACCGCTCGCAGGTCCCACCCCCTCCCAGCCTCCCCGCCGGGCCTACCTGTCCACCGGGAAAGGCGGCGCCCAGCGCGGCCCGCGGCGCCAGGAAGTCCCGGTGCCGCAGGTTGCGGGCGCCGCTCTCCTTCACCCAGAGCGCGCCGGGCCGCCCCAGCGCCTCGTTCAGCGCCCGCAGCGTTGCCGCTACCCCCGGCCGGCCCTCGCCCGCTTCCATGGGAGCCCGGCCGGCACTCCCGCCGTGGCGGACTGGAAGTGACATCACCACCCCTCGCCCTCTCAGTTCCCTCTGGCGGCCGCCATGTTGGGCGTGGCGTTCCCGGGCGGCCATGTTGGTCACGGGCAGGATGGACGGGCGGGGCGGCCATGTTGGGGGAGCGGGTGTGTGGCCGCCATGACCGGTGTGGCGAGCGGCGGCGGCCGCCATTATGGGAGTGGCGGGCCGGGGCCATGCCGGACAGGGCCGGAGGGAGCGCTGCACCCGGGTACTGCGGCGCCCCGCATGGCGCGGGGGTCTCTGCCCCACACAGCCTCACCCCAGCACGGCCAGGGTGCCACCCTGAGGTGCTGAGGAGGGAGTGGTGCCCCCTCCTGTCCAGGCTGGAGCAGTCCCTGGTCCCCAACACTGGGGCGTGGGAACTGAAACTCCCAGGAACCAAGCGGGAGCAGGAGCCAGAGGCCATGCGGAGATCGGACAGGCTCAGGCTGTCCCTTGGCTGTCCCCGGGCTGCTGAGGACAGTGAGGGGCCCTGGGAGAGGGTCTGGCAGCCTGGGCAGTGACAGGCAAGGCGGGGGTTTGGATGGGCTGGAGGGTGTTTGGCAGACTCCATCCGTGGGCACCGTGTCCCTGGCAGACCATGGCTCACCGCAGGCCCAAGGGCTTGGGTAGGCTGTGACACGGTCGCCGAGCAGCACCAGCAGCGCCTGCCAGGTGCAGTGTGTCACCACAGTGGGCTCTGTCATGTCCCCAAGCCTCCCCAGCAGGAAGGACAGGCATGAGGAGCTGCTCTCCCACCCAGCACGTGAGCAGTGTCCTGCTTATCAGCCCCAGGAGGAAGGAGGTGGCAGTGATAATATCGCAACCTTGGTCTTGATTACATCTGCAGAGCTAAGGGGCTCCATGGCAGCAGTCGTTCAACCACAGATCTGGCAGTGCAGGGCTCACGGTGCTGCCCAGCTCCCCAAACTGCACGGTGGGGGCTGCTGAACTGGGGACAGGACAAGGGCCCAATGCACCCCAAGCCTTTTGGCACCAAGCATGGCTGGTGGGGAGCAGGGATCCAGGAAGTGCCGAACCCTGGCACAACACAGCACAACACAACACAGCACGCATCCCAGGAGCTGGGGACCTCCCTCCCTGCCCTGCCCTTCCTGCCCTCCCCATGAGGCCGGGGCGGGGGGGCGGGGGGGGGGGCTCTGCCCACAGGGCCCAAACCGGTTCCTCCAGGGCTTGTGTGCAAGGGGGAAGGGGGGGGGAGCAGGGCGAGGACAGATCCTGCTGCATGGGCTCTGCCAGGAACGCAGTAACTCGTTCTGGGGCCCCGCAGGCAGCTCTGATTCCCCACAGCCAGTGAGCCCCAGGGCAGGAGTGGGGACACGTCCCCCAGCTCAGGGGTGGCTGCGTCCCCCAACAGTGCAGGGCCATGCCATGGTGGGGTGCTCCCTGCACCACCCACAGCCAAGAGGTGATCTGAGAATCGCTGCTCACACCAGACCAACTGCTGACTGTCTGCAGGGCAGGAGCCGCCTGGGACCCCTGTCCGGCTGGCTTGGGGGATGTGCTGGACCTTGTGTCACTACTCACAGTGGGGTCCAGGCTGGATCCATCCCCATGCCCAGAGTGTCCCCGCAGGCAGCCCACGTGGGCTCTGGCAGCACGGCAGCCTGGGGAGGGCTCTTGGAGGTGCTGAAAGAGCTTTGGACAGACACGACATCCCCGATGGCTCTCTGGCTGCCCGCTCAGCGGGAGTGATCGTGTCATTCCAAAGCTGACTCTCTCCGGGGGACAGATCCTGCCCGCACCTGCTGGCACTGGGGGGCTGTGGGGGGTGCCAGGGAGAGCTGGCGCAGGCAGGAAGCTTGGCAGCGTCTCACAGCCTGCACCGCGCCCAGCGCAGGTGCCCACATCCACCCTGTGGCCAACAGCCATGCTCCTCCGGTGGAGAGTCCCCAGGAAGCCAGCTGCTATTTTTAGCTGTTGGGGGCACAAGACCACTGGAGAGCCTCCAGCCTAGTGCAGGGGGCTGAGCCTCGAGGCTGAGCACCAGTGATCCCCCATTCCGACACCAGCCCCCTTCTCCCAATGCGGCTCCACGCGCTGCCCCAGCCCCAGGAGGGGTTGGAGTGGGACAGCAGCTCTTACACAAGTGCCCGGCCCGGCGGGCAGGGGTGGGAGGCAGGTGAGGTGGGGGCGGGAGCGCGGGTAACGAAACCCCAGGGCAGCTGGGCACAGCAGGGACAGCTGCTTTTGGGATTCCGTTGCCCGCGCCGGCGCCGCGGAGGGAGATGGGCAGGGGCACCACCGCCACGCCACCCCGACCCTCGGGCCGTCGGTGGGATAAAGGGGGGAGAGGGCGACTTACCGGCGGGGACCGGGGCGGAGGAGCTGCGAGGAGTCGCCGCCGGGCCGTTGTGGCCGGGGGTGCCGGCAGAGGCCGGGGTTGTGCTGCCGGCTCCCCCCGCGCCGCGGGCCGGGTGCCAAGGGGAGGGCGGCACGGCCGAGCCAAAAGGAAACGGCTCCGAACAAAGCCCCGGTGGGGCTGGAGCAACTGGTGCCAGCCCGGCAGCCCCCGACGGGGCCCGGAAATACGAGCTGTCCCCGAGGGACAGCACCTGCCCCGGCACCTGCGCCCGGCGGCGGCACCGGCAAAGCACCGGCACGGCCCTGCCAGCGCCTCCCGGCCCCGGCGAGGAGCCCTCGGCACCCGCCATGGGGGGAAGTGAAACCGCGTGGGGAACACCACCGGCCCCACGCGGAGCTCACGCGGTACCGCCCGGGGGTTCCTGGGATCCTGCCCTGGCTAAGGGTGTGGGGACTCCTGACGCCTCCAGCACGGCACGGCACGGCACGGCGATGGGAAATGTCCCGCCGACACTGCCGGGGAGCCTCCTGGTGACTCCCGGAGTGTCAGGCTCCGGCTGGTCCCGGGTGGGTGACAGAGGTGAGGGACGTGGGTCCCTCGCCCTAGGGCATCCCCGAGCCCGCAGTGCCACCGGCCCCACCAAGCGGATAGCACCAAGCGGCACCGGGAGGTCCCGGTGGCGGCTCGGGGGTTCAGCCCTGACTGGCAGCAGCCGCCCGCAGTGGGGCACACAGCGGGGCCGGGGCGCCGTGCCGAGCCTGGGGCAGCCCCGGGGCACCGGCGGGGCCGGGCCGGGAGCGCAGCCGAGCCCCGGTGCCGCTCCCTCCCGCCGCCCGGGGAGCCGCCCGCTCCCCTCTCACCTCCGGCCCCGCAGCCTTCGGCGCAGCAGCCCGGGCCGGTCCGCGGCCCCTCCCGCCCCGCACCCGCCGTGCCGCTCCTGCCCCGCTGCCGCTTTCGGTTTCGCTCCGGCGCCCACCCGGGGCTGCGGGTGACGCGCCCGGGTCCGGGGGCGGCGGGTGTGTGAGTGTCGCTGCCCCCCGCCCCGCCGGCCCCGCGGGCCGGGAAGGACCCCGGGGGGAACCCCGCGAGCCCCGGTCCGACCCCGCTCCCCCGCTGCCGCAGTCCCGGCCCCGGCCGCCGGGGGGCGGTGGAGGCGGGGGCGGGGCCGCGCGGCGGTTCCGGCGATGGCGGCGGCGGTGCTGCGGCTGCTCGGGCCGGTGGCGCGGCGGGCGCCGGGCAGGTACCGGCACCGGGCACCGCGGCTGCCCCGCGCCCGGCGGCGGTGCCGGTGGAGTCCCCTGGGGTGCCCTTGGGATATCCGTAGGCCCCGCGTGTCCCAGCTGCTCCCTGTCCCCGCAGGGCGCCGTGCCGCGGTCACCGGCTCACGCCGGCGGACGACGAGATGTACCAGCGAACGCGGGTGACGGTGCTGGAGCCGGAGTCCCCCAACATCATGTTCATCGAGGGCTACAGCAACCGCGGCTTCACCATCAGCGGGGACGTGGTGGTGGGGCCCTGCGCCGTCCTGCCCCGCAGCATCCTCCAGTGGAACGTGAGTGCCCGGCGGCGGGGCCGGTGCCCGCACCGTACCGGGCCGCCCCGCTCAGCAACGGTCGTGTCCTCGCAGGTTGGCTCCCACCGGGACATCTCGCACGAGAGCCTGTCGCTGTTCCGGCTGCTGGAGCCCCACATCGGTACGTGGGGCAGGAGGGGCGCGGGCTGCCCCCTCTCTGGGCTCCTGTCAGGGCTGGTGGTCCTTGCAGGGAGGGCAACTCTGTGTCGAGGCAGCCCCAGTGCCACCCTGCCCACCCTTGTCGTGTCCCGGTTGCAGAGATCCTGGTGCTGGGCACGGGGGACAGGGTGGAGCGGCTCCACTCTGGCATGCTGAAGCAGATGCGGGAGTGCGGGATCGCTGTGGAGGTACAGGACACGGTAAGGAGGGGCGAGCACAGGCAGCACCCCACTGAAGGGGAGGGCAGTGGTCACTGGGAGACTCTCCTGGGGACGGGCAGGAGAGAGGGGGTCGTGTGCCCTGTGGGGAAGAGCTGCGTCTCTTTCCTGAGCGCTGGAGCTTCACTCACTCCCTTTTCTATTCACAGCCAAATGCATGTGCAACCTTCAACTTCCTAGTGAGTGAAAAGCGTATTGTGGCTGCTGGGCTCATCCCTCCACAGGGCACCTACCAGGGGATGTAGGCACTGCCTGCCACGGCTGTGGGCTCTGTGGGGCTGCCCCTGCCTGCCTGAAGCCCCCGAGGGTCACCGCTCCCCAGGGAGACGTGCTTCAGACTGGACTGTGGAGCTACTGGGTGGGTGGTGGCTCTGCACACAGGAGGGCTGTGAGATGGGTGGGCTTGGTTCTGGCCTGCAGTCCCGGCTTCTCGGCCTCCCTGCCCAGTCTGGGCTGGGGCTGCAGGGCACAGCACATGGCTTTACTGACAGCACCACTCCCACAGCCTTGCCAGGGTCATGTCCCATGCCTTTGCAGCAAGAAGCCCTGCCGCGAGGCAGGGTGGAGGCTGTTGGTGTGAGCTGCACACCCCCCGGGCACATCTGGGCCTCCACAAGATAAATACATGTAAATGGGAAATACAAGGAATTGTGTGGTGGTTAATGCACAGCACAACGAGGCTGTAACATGCTAATGGGGCACGTGCTCACCCCGGGCACTGGGGTAGTGCGTGGTGCCAGTGGTGCCACATGCCAGCAGCTCCCTGAGCACAGCCACCATCAGCAGCTGCTGTGTCCCAGCCGGTGTCTGGGCTCTCCCATGGGGCTTTGTACCACCCCACAGTGCTCATGTCTCTTGTGCAGCCTCAGGCTGCTGTCAGTCCAGAGGTGCTGCATCCCCTCTCCTATGATGCTCAGCTCAAGCAGGGGACATGAAGAGGGTCACTGTCCTGTCCCCCTACCTTGCACTGTCACCTGGTGCTGCAAGCACAAGTAACCTGCCAAGCCAGGGAAGTTTGCACTGCTCAGACCTGCAGAAACGCAGCTCCTTTATAAGCCTGTGCCCTTCCAAGTACATTGCCCATCTTATGGCAAAAACAGTTCATGGAACCTGGGCAGGTGGTTGCACCACCTGCACTGACCAGCCCAGGGGGTGCAGCTGCTGTGGCTGCAGGGGGGGAACTTTGGGAGGTTTAGGGGAAGAAACAAAGGGTGCATGTGAGAGGACCAGGCATGGGAAAACAAAGGTCTAAGGGCCTGGTGTGTGCAGGCACCTGCAGTGCAGAGGCAGGGCTGTGTGAGTGGGTGTGCACACACATACACAAGCACCCAAGTGCTTATCATTGCAGCAGCTGGACTGGGAATGGGGTCCTGCAGCACCCTGGCTGCTGCCACAGCTGGGTTTGGCAGCTCCCAGGAGGAGCTAACAGCTCTGTAAAATCATTTGCTTTCTTGCCCAGCAGCCACTTGCTTTCTGCTCTCAGGAAGGATTTTTAAAGACCCACACTGTGTTATCCACTTAGCCCTGTCTCAGGGCTGTCCCCTCCCTGTTCCCATTCACATGCACACAGTGTCCCTTCTGGGGTCATCAGCTGCTCCTGAGGCTGCTGGAAGCATAGAGCCTAGGAAGGAGACCAAGGGACATAATGAAGGAAGAGGGGCTCTGGGCTGACACCAACTCCACATCTTTTCCTCTTTTATTGTAAAACATGGCAAACGTGTGCAAGGCTCCAGCCCAGGATCACAGCTCCTGGGTGGTGGGTGGGCCCCATAGGTGGTCAAAAAGCAGCCAAGGGACAGCGGGAGCTCCAGGCAGCCCAGAGTAATGGCACTTCTGCAGCAAGAGCAGCTCCCGCATGGGGCGGCGCAGGGCTGAGTGGCACAAGGACAGACACAGACGGATCTCCTTCAGAAGAGGCGCTTCTCGTACCTGTGAGGGGAGCAGCACGTCAAAGAGCGCTTTTACTGACCCACCTAATGCAGGGCACAGACCAAAGGCACAGTAAGAAACAGCTCCTGCCAGCCCACAGTGGGGAACAGCCCCTGCACCCTGACACTATGAGAGGGTTGGGCAGGTGCCCAGGCCAGACAACAGGCTGTGGATCAGCTGGGCTGCACAGGGAAGCCAGCGGCACACCAAGCCAAAGGCACATCAGCTGAGGCACAGGATGGCTGTGCCTAAACCCCCCAAAAACTCCAGTGGTACACGGGTCCTGCCAAAAGCACTTACGAGTGAAGGCCATGCACCCCTCCTTCCACCTGGGCAGACGTCGTCCTCTTCTCAAACTTCAGCTCTCCCGAGTACATCATGGCTCTAAGGGGGAAGGACAGCTGTCACAGGCCAGGCAGAGTCCAGGGAAGACAGTGCTCTGGCACATGCTCAGCTGGAGCAGCTGGGACAGGGTCACTGGTTTCTCCAGCTGCAGCCAAAATGGTCTTTGCTGTGCTCCCAAGAGCCAGGCAGGGTACAATAACCCACCATTTCAAGCTTGGCCAGCCGAATATGCCACAAGAGACTACACTCCTGCACCTCTGGGGCTGGCAAATCCATGACACAGTGCCCACTGGAGATGAGGGAAGAGGGCTACAGCAAGGTCAAACCACCCAGAACACAGCAGTGTGGGTAGAGCTGCTTGGGGACTCCAGATGGCAGCACTGTGACCTAATGAGAGCACAGGCACAGGGAAGCACTCACCGGACTTGGGTCAGGCTCTTGGCACCAATATCCTGGCAGGAATGCTGGATCCCAGCTATCAGGTATGGAATGAATTTGTGGATAGAGCCCTTGTCTTGCACTGCGCCAGAGACCCCCTGGGCCACTTTGATTTTGTCTGTCTCACTGCATGGGAGCACAAATCAAGGATGTTTGTGAAGCAGAGAAGCCCCAAAAGCTTGACCTGTTGCCCCAAAGCACCATCTCTGACCTGAAATATCGGTTCTGGCTGCCCAAGTTCTTGTCCATGGCATCTAGCGAGCCCATGCCACGGTATTTCTTCAGCCTGATTCCATCCGAGAAGAAATACTCGCCTGGGGCCTCCGTGGTGGCAGCCAGGAGAGATCCCATCATCACTGGCACAAGAGATCACCAGGGACAGCACGTCAGCAGGAGCGGCCAGGAAACCCTCAGGCCCTCTGGGCACAGCACTGGCTGCACCCCCTGTGCCCCCAGACACCTGCAGGTAAACACCCTTGCACCCATATGGAAACACTTCCTAGGGCACTCCCTGCAGTGGTGCTCACCTGTGGATGCCCCAAGTGCCAGGGCCTTGGCGATGTGCCCAACCGTCTGGATGCCTCCATCGGCGATGACGGGGACGCCGAACCTGCGGGCGTACTCGGACACCTTGTACACCGCGGTGGCCTGGGGGCGGCCGCACGCCAGCACTGCGGAGAGAGCGGGCACAGGGTCAGCTCCACGCACAGCCACGTCCCCTCCCCAGCAGGCCCTTCCAGGCTTCCAGCACACACATGCTCCAGCACTCAACGCACAAATCCCTGGATGCTCCTTTCCTAGTTGAGTTGCGAGAGAAGCAGATGCCCAGGAGGTGCCTGCTGGGACATCCTCACAGCCCTCTATTCCAAAAAGCTGTGGGTGACCTTGGGACTGGGGTCTTTGACCAGATGCCTGGGATCAGCCGAGACTCGTGGGTCATCCTGGTGCACAGCAGACATGTGAGGAGCTTGGGAAGGAAGCAGAGCAAACTCCAAAAGCCCCTCTCCAGAGCATCCCTCGCATGTAACCATGTTCCACTGCTTGCTCCCTTCTAGTGGTAACAGACCCAGTGGTGCCAGTCTCCATGTACCCAGCAGCTGTATGATGTGCCTCTTTGCATGGAAAGACGGCTGGGAGAGAGCTCGTATGTCTGTACATGTATATATATATTTATATATATACATAAATATATATGTATATATATATACACATATACACCGCATACACACACAAACACACATGCAGCAGTGGAAAAGGAAACGAGCAGAATGATTTGATAATAATTTATGTTCCTGCCCTGCAATGTAGCAAGGAGTTCGTCAAGTTTAGCTGCCCCATGAGGAAGGAGTTATTAGCTTTGGATTTACTCGTTCTTCCCAGTCGGTAGCAGTTACAGGCTTCCTGTTATGTGAGGAAAACCAGCACAGGGCATGTCTTGTAACACATTTGTCAGCCACAGGCATGCAAGAATGCTGAGATAAGCTTCTCTCAGGGAGACTTCCCTTCCCCACAGTTAACTGGAAGCCTTTTCTCCAGTCACGGTTAGTCCCATACATGGGGTAAGATTAAGGCCATGCAGGATTAGTACTTTGGAGCGTGAACTCCAGGTGTGGTTCAGCCTGCCTGGCAGCAGCACTGGCAACACATCCCTGGCAGGGGCCTGCCCAGGCCGGGGGGCTGCAGTTGCTCCACTCCCAGCACTCAGCAGCAGCTGAGGGAGGGAAACCAGACTCCAGGCTGAGATCCTGAAAGAATGGAATTTAATCAAACAGACCCCTGTGTTCCGCTCAGGCTCAGCCAGCCAGGGAGAGGCTGCCAGCTTTATCATCAATGCCCTTAAAGAGATGGTCTCTCTCGGTGCTGCACTGCTGAAGGCCACACTGTGGCTGCAAAATGCTGCCAGGGTAGAGCTGGGGAGAGAAACACCTGATTTTGAAAGGTTTTGAGTCCAGGGTCTGAGACTGTGCCGTTGACAGTGCAGGGCCTGCAGAAACCTTGCAAGAACAACCAAGGAGACCAGCCCTTTAAGGCACAGCTTGGCTCAGGGCCCCTGGGAGCATGACACCATTCTGACTGCCCCAGTGCCCAGCGCCACAGCCTTGGAGCGCAGGCTTCCCAAGTGGAGTTGGGAGCACACACATAACACACAGTCAGGGTGAGGGTTTGTCTCTTTTAGTGTATTGGCAAAGGATGGCCCTACAAGATCATCTGCTAGAGAAAACCTTCCGGGATCTGCAACAGAAACCTTTCCCTTTCGTGTGTGTCAGAACTAGGAGAAAGGACAAAGCCTAAGGCTTGGCTTGTTGGGGGCTGCTCGATCCAATAGCATCAGAGGAAAATGGAGCAGAGAATGCTTCACCCTGTGCTGGGCAGGCAAAAGCCCCTTCTCTCCACAGGAACCGGTGGGGAAAGCTGCATTTCTGGTTCGCAGCTGCCAAGGTGGCCAGGCACAGTGACATCCCTCTGTGACCCAGGGGAGCCAGCTCCAAGGGAAGCTGGGCCAGAGCACAACTTCCCCACAACTAGGGCTACATTTTAAAAATGATTGAGGTCTGCTCGGGGATCACCTCCCAGCACTGGATCAGCAGGAGCATGCCTGGCTAGGGATCTAGAAGGGTCAGGCAGAGAGCCCAGTCAGGCTCCTAACTGGATTTTAGGGTGGAGAGTGGACAGGCCTGAGTTCCCTTAGCTTGGACAGTTCAGACTCTGCTTTAGGAAATCAGAGAGGTTTCTCAGCTTTCATTTCAGATTCAAAACCAGTATCCAAAGCCACAAAACCCCAAGTGCATCTACAGCTAAATTATTCTCAAACAAGCAGTAGGGCCATGTGCAGCCAAATCAGGGTCCTGCTTCAAGACACATAATTAGGGTTGGGAACAGGGCAAGTGACTTACTATAGGTGCCCGTGACAGTAGAAGGGCATTTGGGGCTGTGGGACTTTAGGTCTGGAGGGATCTTTGGAGCAGCTAAACAAAAACAAACACACACATTTTAGAGACAGAAGAACAGCAGCAGAACAAAGGACCCAGCAGTGACCCGTTACTGGGCAGAGCATACGGTGTGGGACAGAGCTGACTTTGCAGACCCTTCCTAGCCCGAGCCAAGCCAGAGGCCAGATCCAAGCCATCCAGGCCTGGCTGTGCACAGCGCATGCTCGCCCTACCCCAGCTGCCACCCAGAGAGGTGACCCCCTACCCCAAAAAGCCAAAGCTCTTGCCCTTAAGAGGGGCAAAAACCTGGGGAGCTGCAGTCAAGAGTTTTGCAACTACATCTCCTGCAAAGCGCCACATTCTACCCCTGCTCTGCTCCTTCCCCTAAACCAGCACCCAATCCCACCCCCCGGGGCAGCTGGGAGGCACCTCCACAGACATTCCCCTCACTGCAGACTGGGACGTGCCTCACTGGGGCCTTTGCCTCAGAGCCAGGGCAGGATATGAGTGTCCTGGCTCTGCTCTGGTTATGGAAGTGTCAGCCCAAGGATACCACTGACTCCCTAGAAAGGTGACCCAAGACAGACTGCCCTGACTGGGAACCCTGTCAGCAGGCAAAGCACGAAAGCAGCACAGCTCCAGAGCTGCTTGCAGGCTCCACACTGGAATGGGCAGAGCTAATGCAGCCTCTTTCAGCCATCAGCTGCCCACTTGCTGCCTCCTGTGGCAAAAGCCAAGGAGAAAAGCAGAGAGGGGCTGTGTTCTTGGGCTGCAGCACCTTGCTGCACCACCTCTCTGCACCCCACCTGAAGGGTTCAACACATGAGGACTGAGCCTGTCTTCAAGGCAGCCTTTCTCCATGCCCTGGGATGCCCCTCTTGCCTTTTAGCCAAGGGTGACACAGCCTCTGCCCCACACAAGCTGTCTAACTGCAGAGACAATGGTCAGAAATCCCATTCGGAAATTGCAAAGGCATCGAGCCCAGAAGATCAATAGTCAAGCATCACACACACTGCTGCCAGAGGGAAAGGGAGCACAGACAGCCCGGTGCGCTTCACCCATCAGCACTGGGGACCCAGTAAGCCCTTCTCCCTGCAGAGCTGCCCACCAGCCCCATCCCACACCAAGCCAGCAGCTCCCCCTGAGCAAAGCCACATGTGCCACACCGGCTCTACTCAGTCTCGGTCAGTACTGGGAAATGCCTTTGCTGCTGCTGCCACCCCAAAGGTTGGACCCAGGTGATGAGAACGTCCTGGACAAAGGGGGTGAAAGATGGCTTGCTGTTGGACACTGCCCTCACAATGGGAGAATACTCCATCCCAGCCATGCTGCTTTTCAGCAGGGAATTTCTAATTAACAGGTGTCTTCAGCCTATTTAGGAGATGGCTGATCTCTCTCACCTTCCTGTGTGATGCAGATGGAGCCACTGCCCATCCCGACCCTCAGGGCATCGACCCCTGCGTCAATGAGGTTCTTGGCCTGAGCAGCAGTCACAACTGTGGGGAGCAGAAACTGGTTTGAAGACAGACAAGCACACTGGCACACAACAATGCTCTGCCCCAAGCTCCCCAGCTAGCTGCCAACACCCCTGCCCAGGGCAACAGCCTGTGCTGGAGCCAGGCCTATCTGGGACCAGTCACCACTGGTGACACTGGACCTTCAGGCTACTCTGCAACACACTTCCACCCAAAGGCTGAGGCAGCAGAGGTCATGGCATGGCACCAAACACTTTTTGGGCCACACCAGGTAGAGAGGGCATAGTGCAGGGTAACAGCAGCACCAGTGAAAGACAAGGACCGCTGGGCTCTGCTGTCAAGGGGCAGGGAAAATTGCCATTAGATTTCCACATCGAGCAATACCCATTATTATGCAAAATTTTAAACTGGTGTGTAAAGCTAATGTGTAGCATGCTACAGAGGACTGTAGCACACTGTGCTGCAGAACAAAGGTTTCCAAATATCTGCACCAGCAGGGTACTGCCCTGTGGCTGCAGAGTGGTCTTGCTCTGTTCCAGAGGAAACCATTTTAAGTTCACAGACATTTACCAAGATGACTGTTCCATTCATATCCCTGCAACTCCCTCTGTCAAAGAAACAAACATAATTTAAAGACATGAACAGTCTTCAACACATGCCTACCGTTTCCTCCAATAACTTGCAGGTTGGGATATTTCTCCTTAATATATTTTATCATATTGATCTGGAAGATGGAGTTCCCCTGAGAGGAATCCTGCAATAGAAAGAAAACCAGTTTCAACCAGAATTTCTGCAAAAGGTTAAAAATTACAGCTCCAGAAGAGCCTCAGATCTTCACTCTGCTTCACTCTGGGGTCTCTGCTAAGCTGTGTCAAGGGGGCAAAACGACTCCCCAGATGGGGCACAGAGGCAGAGGAGAAGCTGCTGCCAAGATAGGAATGTACCTTCCCTATGCAAGGCAGTTTATTGTAAAGACTTCAGTAATATCCTTCATGTTTAAATCCTGTGGCTTCTACAGATGGCAACAAGCAGAACATCTGGCTTTGGGTAAGAACCATCTGGCTCTACCACCAGGACACTGACAGCCCTGTCTCAAACTACAGGTGAAATGGAGAATGTTCCTTGTGAAGCCCAGAAGGGCTGGCAGGGGGAAGCATCTCCCTGCTGTGTAGCAGGGCAGCTGAAATACCAGATGTCAACCACTGAGTGCTCAGGCCCTGCCAGTCTCCGCGACCCAGCCAAATCCTGTCTGTTAAACATTTCCCGCTCAGCCATGCCCTTGGAGCACGGTGGACTCACAAGCTCATAATCGATGAGAAAATCATGTGCCTGAAAGCTTACGGGCCAGGAGGGGAGATCAGCAGAGCAGCTCTGGGCTGACCACTCCTGAACAGCAGGTGGCTAAGAGAATAACACAGCAACAAACATTAGGGCTGAAGGGAAGCTGTAAGAAGCCGAATATTCAAAACTAGTCAGGAACATCAGAGAGGCCGGTGGTAGAGTGCAAGAGGCATTTGTAGAAGATTCTGTATTAACTGACAGGGTTTCTCTTCTCAGCCTTTAGGGCTTTGATGCACCCTACAAAATCCCTTGAGGTCACGTAAGCCCCCAGGCAAGAGGAATCCCTCTAATTAGAGGATTCCAACCTGAAGAAGACTGAGAGGTCAACAAACAGCCATATTCTAACACAAAAGAGCATGTAATAAAGACAGCGAGTGCCACGCTGCTGCTGCTGCACTGTCAGAGCAGTTCATTCCAACCAGGCCCTCAGCCCACCCTGGGTGCTCACCAGCACAACTGCGTCCACGCCCGCCTGCACCAGCAGGTCCAGCCGGTACTTGTCGTCCTCGTGGGTCCCGATAGCAGCTCCGCAGAGCAGCTGCTTCTTGGAATCCTTAGATGCCAGAGGGTAGTCCCTGTTCTTTTTGAGATCAGTACGAGCAATTATAGCCACCAGCTCGTCATCTTCATTAACAATTGGCAGTTTGCCTGGAAACAAACAGAAAGAACATCATTGCAGGTTTCTGCAGCAGTCGGACGTTGGCCCGGGCCAGTGCGGCAGACCAGGGGAATCAGGCAGGCAGCAACTGCTACAAGATGGAGACTCAAAGAGGTGTGTTACCCAGCCTTGCTTGGCCATGGATGCCAGCAGCCCTGGCTTGGGAAACAGAGCATGACTTTTCAGGACTGGAGAATGACTCAAACTGACCATGGAAAAAATGCTTATTTTTTAATAATTAGACCCACCACACACTGTTAAAAGTCAAACCACCAAACCCTAACAGAACTGAACTCAGTGCTGAAATGTGAGGGTCAGGATAGAAAATGGAAGACGTGGTTGGACAGCAAGGCACTCTTCAGCCCCTGGGCTGCCAAGAATCCCTCAACTCCAAACACATTTGAGATGAAGGCATGTGAACTCTGCACCCTGGCAGAGGGCTGCAGGCACTCTCCTCACTGTCCCCTCCTTGTGCTGGAATGCAGCCTTCCCACGTTCCACCCACACACAGACTGCGTGCCCACAGCCACCCACTGCCCTCCCAGCCCGGCACTCCCATCACTCTCCCTTGTGCCGACGGTCACAGGTACCTTTTTTACTCCTTTGCAGAATTTCATTTGCTTCTTTCAACATTACACCAGCTGGGGCCACAACAAGATCTTCCCGCTTTGTCATAATCTAGTGGGTGGGAGAAGATAAAAAGTCACAAGAACTCCTTCACACCGATCTGAAAATACCAAACCCCTCTGCCCACGTGATACGCTCCACAGTAGCCGTGCGGGAGCACTCCACACACCACAGCAACACGCCTCCAGAAACACAGGAACAGCCTCCAGTGTACTGTCCCCATGCCAGTGGTGACATCAGGACCCAAGCCCATCAGTGCACTGAAAACAGGAGATGATAGAAGGGAAAGCAAGCGAAGGGAAAGCACATAGAAACAAGGGACAGCTCTCAGATGATCGTTGTTTGGGATGTCACCCAAACAGCCCTCCCTTTTGACGGAGCACAGGGAAATAAGGACTGGAGACACCTCTGGAGCCTCATGTTGGTCTGGCAGAAACGTTACCCCCAGTCTCGTTTTCAGGCAGCATCCCCAGCACACAGGCTCTGGAAGGGCTCTGCCAAAAAAAAACCCACTGCGGGCAAAGTCAATGGGGCAAAAGTCACTTCAAAACCAGGACAAATCCAAACACACTCACCCACGCTCACTCTGACAAACAAGCACCAAAACAAAGTGGAATGCCAGGGGCAGTGCTGGACAGAGGCTGGAACAGGGGAACACCTGATGTGGTATACAGAAAAAAGCTTTCACCACGACAGTGGTCGAACACTGGAAGAGCAGCCTAGAGGGGCAGTGAAATCTCCATCCTTGGAGACAGGAACACAGCCCCATACAACCTGCTCCAACTGGATCTGCCTTGAGCAGGAGACTTGACAAGAGACCGTTATGTCCCTTGCCAACCACAGCATTCTGTGATCACCAGGTTCACGTGGGGTATCCTCATGAAAGGTTACTCAAGAAGGCCAGGCAAAGCTAAAAGGGAACACTTTCTAACCCTTCAGGAAGGTAGATTAGTTGCACACAACAAAAAAAAAAAAAGGGAACATTTTAGTTATTTATACCATAAGAACAGACATTTTGCATCAGGGAAGAGGTTGACTCTGCCTGCATCCACCCAAAATGCTGTCTGTGACAGAATCCATATCTCAGGAAAAGCCTGAGCAATCAAAGACATATCATGATACTCCCTAACCCTGTGGGATCCATGAGCTTCCTGTGCTACAGGAGACCTGTGTGTTTAACTGGATGGCAATGAACAGCTCAGCAAGACAACTGCTGGACTGCAAGTGGAGAAGAGATTGAGGAAACCATTCGGTTCCCTGGCCTTGCCTGGTGACAGGGACAAGCACCCGACACTGACAGCAACAGGGCTTCCATCTTTGCAGTGCCAAATGATCCACATAAGAAAGAGGGTAGATTCTTATCTGGCTCCTCTAAATGGGCAGCACCACTTCATAGGGCCATGTGCACTTTTATAACCTACTCCTGGTTTACGATTCCTGTATCAGATATTTGTAGGCGATTGCAAACCAAACAGGGATGAGCATGTGATACCAGGTTTGGTCAGCAAGAGCTAAAAATACTTGTGAGTCAAAAGTAAAACATGGCCAAGAGGCACCAGTGTTGTAACCTGACAGTGCTGTGGATCTACAGTTACACAGCCTGTGTGACAGATCGCAGGGAACGTTCTCCTGCACGAGGGGAGTCTGACGGGGCAGAGTTCTGAAGGCCACTCTGCCACTCTGCAAGTTCAGAGGCTTATTTTAAAGAGCAAGTAGCCCAGATGAGGCACATAGGGAAAGGCAGTCCAGAAAATGAAGCTCAGCACTTGGAGGGCTTGCTGGGCACAGTGCAGCTGTTACAGCCCTGGTCAGTGCCAGACTGCTACACAGGATCACAGCCAGCAGCCAGGAACACTAGCAATTAATTAGTGAAACAAGGGAGAGCACCAGCTGCAGGGAGGATGGTTTCCACATCACTGAAAGATAACCCCTAGGAGTCATACAAACTGCATGGTCACTCCACTGTGTCTGCACTGCAGGAGTCGCTAAGGGAGGACAAATGAGGGAGACAATCTCCAGGAAATACAGTCACAGATGGATCTGCAGAGCTAAGGTAGAGCTGCTCCCTCCCACTTGGACAGCATCCTCACAGCCACACACTCACCCTTCTTATCACAAGCCACACGGTTTCCTAAGGCAGTACTCACACCCATCGGGTGCTCACAAGCCCTTCTCACCTCACCGAGGGGCAGGTCATGCTCTGACTCTTTCAGGAAGTCAATATCTCTAGATGAGATGATCCCAACCAGCTTGCCCCCCATCTTCCCATTGTCCGTGATGGGAATCCCACAGAATCCATGACGAGCTTTTGCTTCGAACACATCTCGCACTCGGTCGTTGGGGCTCAGCACCACGGGGTCTGTGATGAATCCTTGCTCATATTTCTGAAAGGAAGCAAATCCAGCAGGCAGGTTGAGCAGCACTGCCAGGCTGACCAGGAGCAGGGCACGTGCCTGGAGGTCACTGCAGCCCCTCACTCAGCTCCACAACCACCCAGCCTAACCATGTGCTCACCAACAGGATGACTCTCAAACCAGCACCAAGGCTCACCCAAATAGTGTTAAACCCCAAGAGTTTCCAAGCTAACATCCCTCCTGAAATGATGGGGAATATTCCCACACCAGGAAGCCTGGCAGATCTCAAATCCCAGGCTGTGCAGGGACAGCACTTGACACACAAGAAGAAGGTTGTGCAGGCAAACCCTGGCAGCACTACAGTTCTGTAACACCAAGATCTGGCACATTTCAGCAGGGCCAGACCACGTTGCCCACCTGCACGAAGCACCACCGCTGCCGCCCCAGCCACTCACCTTCACCTTCCGCACTTCGTTAGCCTGGAACTCCGGGGTGCAGTTGTGGTGGATGAACCCTATTCCCCCGGTCAGCTGGGGACACAAAGGCGACTGTGAGACACTGCAATCCCCGCCCGGCGCCGCACCGGGAGCGATGGAGCCCCCGGGCCGTACTTGGCCCCGGGGCGGACACGCGGGAGCCTCGGGCAGCGTTTCCAGCCCCGCCACGGGGCCGCACTCACCGCCATGGCGATGGCCATGCCGGCCTCGGTGACCGTGTCCATGGGCGAGGAGACCAGCGGGGTCTTCAGGGTGATCCTCTTGGTCAGCGCTGAGGTCAGGTCCTGGCGGGGAGGCGGCGGCGGCTGAGCGGCGGCACCGGCCCAGCCCCCGGCCCGGCCCCCGGCCCGCTCCCCCGCCCCGGCCACTCACCACCTGGTCTGCCGTGAAGTCGATGTACCCCGGGAGGATGAGGAAATCGCTGCGGGGTAACGAGGGGAGACGCGTTAGCGACCGCCTCGACCCCGCGCCCCCGGCCCCGGCCCCACAGCCACGCCGGCCGCACTCACTTGTAGGTGAGCCCATCGCCGCAGCTGAAGAGCTGCTGCGCCGTCAGCCCGTCGTCGGGCACGTATCCGGTGCCGCCGCTGATCAGATAGTCCGCCATGGCCCCGCCGCGTGCCCGCCCCGCCACACCGAGCGCACGCGCGCCCCGACGGCCGCCGGGGCCAACCCGGCTGCGCCCGCCCCGCGGAGCGGACAGAGCGGCCCCCGGCAGCGGCCGGCACCGCATCGCCCCCTGCCGGCCCGGAGGGCCCCGCACCGCGACACGGCCCTGGAGCCCGCCCAGCGCTGTCGGCACCGGGGACACGCCGGCGACACAGCGGGCCCGGGTGACGCTCTCAGCCGCCGGCAGTTCCTCCTGAGCGTCTCCTCAGCACCGGCCCCGCGCGTGCCCAGCCCGGTGCCGCCGGGTCGGCGCGGCCGTTGTGTGCTCGGGCACTGCAGCCGCGTCCGCGTGTCGGGGGAGGCAGGAGGACAGAGCTCCGGGACAGCCCAGCACAGCCCTGGGCGCCGTTCCTTGGCTTGGCTGACACAGCGTGGCCAGCGCAGTGTGACACCTGCTACAGCACCGCCTAAGAAAGCCCAGCAATGGGTGACGCACACAAACACGGTGGGGTGGGAGCTGAGCCCAACACCAGATAGTCCAGCAACTTCTGCAGGAAGACGAGAATGGGCCTGTTGGGTCTGTGGTGGATGCAGAGCTGGGACACACCAGCAGAACCCAAAGCAACTTTGTAAGTCAAAGTGAGCTGCAAGAAGGATGAAAGTTAAAAGGTGGCAAGCAAGGCAAGTTTGGCACCAAGAGGGGAATGAAAGGCACGAAGGAGAGGGTCCAAAGTGATCCCAGCTAGGTATTATCCCTCTCTTGCCAAAGCCCCCAGGCCAGGCTGTACCAACAAGCACTGTGAAGAGGATGCCTGCACATGGGGGATTGTAGTGTAGCACCTTCCTGTCTGTGCTGCAGGTGGTGACTGGAGGCAGGATTTTGGAGAAGAGCAGTAGCAGGAGTAGGGAGGACTGTGCCCGGAATGGAACAGGCAAAAACACAGAGGACCCTTGAAGGAAATAGCAGTTGTTTCTTTTCCAGGATGAGATGTTCTCATGCCTGCAGGTCTGTTGGAGCATCAAGAAAAGTATCTGTACTGCAGGTTACAGAACAACTTCCTTCTCTGATGGCTGGTTTCCTTCTTGTGATATTCCAGATCTGGCCTCAGAGCAGCACCAGGGACAGAAGACAACCAGACCCCTTCTCACCCACTGTCCAAGGCAACCCCCTGTCTAACACTAACCAGTTCGGGGACTAAAGAATGGTGCTCCTGTGCCTGCAACTGTCCTACTGCAGTAGGTTAAATCCTTGTCCAAAGATCAGAAATCAGCTTCAAGAAATGTGTAACTCATGTTACCCAGCTGTAGGACACAGAAAATGTAACAGTGACATCTGCTCGGGTCTCCTGAAATACTCGGAAGTGAACAGGCTTTTTATGCTGCGAGGGTCATCAGTCGTGTTCAAGCCTCTAGTTTGGACCAACATATTTTCATCTGAGTAAGGTTCTACAAAAGACAACATGGAGTTTAGAGAAAGACAGTTAGGCCAGTGACTTTTACGGAGGGTGAGAAGCCCCAAACAAGTGAACTATCTATGGACAGGAGGAGGACTCCCAAGTGACTTGTTTGGTCTCAGCAGCAGCGATCTGCAAAGGTTGTGGTCTCCAAGCTACAGTTGTTTCCCATGGATTGGTGGGTTTGTCTGTAGCAGGAAAGGAAGGTGCAAGCCTCAGCATGGGGATGTTCCCTTTGCTATGAGAAAGGGTACATGTGGCTTTCAAGGCCGCCCCAGAACTAGGAAAATGCAGCCCTTGCACAGCAAAGAGCCAGTGACAAGGATCTGCAATGGCCCTTAAAACTTTCAGCCAAGAGTGGTGGTGATGATATCGCCAACATCAACACCATCTCCTTCCCACAGCCACACAGTAACAGTGCTTTGTTGTTAGGTGACATTCTGAACTCTACAGGGTAGAGTATACAGTAGACTGTACTCCACCCTGCTGTTACCTCTGTACGTAACTCCTGGGCTGAATTTCAGCTAAGAGCTCATTTCTCCTATCCACACACCAATGTCCCACTGGTTGCAGTTTGCCTGAGCTAGGGAGCTGGAAGAAAAGCACTGTCCTTTGCAGAAAATAAAAGCACCTAGGCCCACGCCACTGAAAGCCGTTCCCCGCCAAGGCACCAAGATGGTTATCCCAGAGGCAGGGATCAGAGCCACAGCGTTCCCAAGGAAAGCGCTGCCTGCCAAGGACACGCACTCTCGAGTCAGTATTACCTGTCACAGGATCAGCAACAACAGGAGGCATCGTGCCAGACCAAAATCAGGCTAACAGGTCTCTCTACCCTTATTTAAAATAAAGACAGGCTAACAAAGGCTTGCTGAGCCTACCTGGGCGGCACACACTGATCTGAGCTACAGCACGGGCACAGCAGTAAACAGGCAAGTTGGCTTCTGTTCCAATGGAAACATCAGACAAAGTTTAATGGTTCTCAAACAGACTACAACAAAGGCTGCAGGGAAAAACATTTTATTTCCAAGCAGATTACAAAGAGCAGAGAATATAAGAGTAAAATTAAATTAAAAAAATAGTTGAGTGCATCTCTTTAAAATGATTTGTAGTGTGAGTTACTCACAGGGCAAAGCTACTGGAGAGTTCTGAAGGTCACTTTGCAGGATGCCAATCACATGTGCTGTTTAGACCTGGGTCAACACAGGAGGGACAGACAAGACGTATTTTGCATATAGGCTGCACACTCATTATCAAGCGAGGCTCTGGGCTGCAACTGGACCCTGCCTTTCCGAGACATCCCCTCCACCTCGTTTCTCTCCTGCAGTTCCCTCAAGTTCTAGACATGGTTTATTGCTGCTGTAAGTGAGTTCAATCTGCCTCCCCATTCTGATGAGCTCCAATGAGAAGGAAGAAGCAGGCAAACGTGGCTGCCATGCACAAGGTTATACAGGGAATGTGGCTGCAGTGCTGAGGGCAGAGCTTCGGCCACACAGCAAAGGGAACCGACAAGTAGGGGGCACAGCGAGTGCTTCAGAGATTTGGGGGCAGCATGTCAGCTAGACTTCTGGAAGAAGATTTGAGATGCTCCTTAAGGTAGGAAGAGACTCAAGTGGAGAAAAGCTCCTTCCTATGCATTGGCACCAGTGAAACAGAAGAGGCTGAATCATCAGGATAAGGTGCATTCCCTGTAATATCTGAGGAGCAGCTCCAGCAGTAAGATGGGCAGAAAAACCCCATATAGGGTGGAAGACAGCTGATATCCCACTTTAACAGTGATTTAAGAGTCCAAACACTAATTCCAAGTCAGTTACTATGAAACTCACACAAGAATGCAGTTTGGCTGGACTGTGCAGAGTCAATCAGTCTCTAGCAGCACTCAGACCAGCAAGAGGATGTGCAACTACAGCACCAGCAAGTCCTCCACCCCCTGTATGCTAAGTGGACTCTTTTCTACCACTTCTGGATCTGCTCTTACCACAGCATAAGGGGCTTGGAGGCCTCATCCCTTCTACTGTAGCACACAGTAGCCCTAATGCAGCTGAGAACAAGACTGTCTTAATTTCTGCCCCAGGAGCAACAGTGCAGAAGAGAATTCTTATCTAGGGACCAGATTACATATTTTTTTATTGCCCAAGGCAGAACAGTTCAGGAACTACTTCAGACCTTGTGACCCATCTAATAAGTCCATACCTCTAGGGGTGAAGAAGCCAATAGATGAAAGCCCTATTAAGTTACTTGGACCATTCCCTTTACTCACCATTCTACACAGAAGAACCACTCCCTAGTCTGCTCGTTGCTGCTTCAGCCATTACCACTCAGAGGAAATGCTTGAACTCTTGAAAGCAAATGAAAATCTAATGGTGCCATGGACAAGCGTGTAAGAGGCTACAAGTTTCCTAAAGAAAGCAACACTGTTAGTGTCAAGAGCTTGGACAATACATGAGTCTCATGTCAGAATGTGAGGTGCTTTACAACAGTCAGTCACGCTCTGATTTCCATGGTTCCTTTCATACCCCGGCAACAAGATGGGCACAGTTCAAAACCAACATGGCAGGGTCTCTACCTTGACTTCTCAGCTCTATTTGTTTAGAGATCAATGCATTTTCAGCCTGTCTCATACAAGGCATGGGGCAGGGAGAGTTCCTGTTGAATATATACACGCATACAAGAGCGAGCAGTTTGGCACTCTTGGAGCCGAGGGGGAATGCCCTTGAAGCAGCAGTCAAGCTGGTTATAGGAAAGTGTTAAAAAGCTATTTTACATGTTTGACTGGGAACATTTCCCAGAACTCAGACAGCAACTCTAAGCCATAGCACTCTTCTGTGCTACTCTGTGCACGTATTCCTATGAGCCCCTACAAGGGAGCAGATCATGTTCTTCACTATCAAAGAACATAGTATTTATATTCTAGAAATACTGTACCTTTTAAATTAGCTCCAGAGAGCCAGACTAGAAGCCAGGTCCAGGAAAATAATCCTTAAGTCACAGTATATCGATTGTCTCTAAAAATAGGGAATGAAGTTAACACAGTGGACATTCTGATGAGACAGTACAGAACAGTACAGCAGTCCACTTCTGCATCAGCAGATCCCTCTCCTATGTACATCTGAACAATGAGAAAGTAATGGAGACACTTCAGTCCATCAGGACAAAACCAATCATCAGGAGATCTCCACAGCTCACCACGTGCCAAGTTTCCCTGTTACTAATCACTATACTCCAAGATCAAGGAGAACTCTTCCCCTACAAAGACTTTAGATCATCCTGCAGTTAAGGGTTGTAAGGAAAGTGCACAGCCTAGAATTTTAAGGTAACACGGAATCCTGTTTCCCCAGAAAACTCAGCTGAAGTACCTGTTTCATCCCTAACCTGCAACTGCCCCAATGTTCTGTCATGTTATTGCAGCTTCTGGCAATTTTTAGACTAAGAGGTGACTCCCAAGGTCACCTAGTGAAGCAACTGGTACAGGGTGTATCTGACAGATGGTTTAACACCCACTGTACTTCTGATGGAGACAGCCAAGGCAGCAGGCTTTGCAACTCTGCTCAGAAGATGGGACAAACTGCCCAAAAGAAAGGGAAATCCACCCTATGCAGGCCTGTTGGGGACCCTGAGCAACAGGCACATGCAACTACTTGAAATAGCGGGAGCCTGCCCCAGCAATGTCCTTAACCTCTTAAATTAGGGCCAAAGATGGACATTCCAGTCACTAAGATAGGGTGAAGGGATTAGAGGATTCTGACAGCTGAAGCACTACTGATGATCCCAACAGCCACTCTGCCACAGGGGCAATGATGGATCCAAGCAGACAGCTGCCAGCACTACACACTACCCAGGCACCATCTTCCCAGTTCACCCACTAGGACCTGGGCACCAACCCCAGGCTGTTCTCCCCTGGCCTACCTCTAAGGGCAGACACTGAGCTAAGAGTCTAAAGTAGAGTGCAGGTTTTACAAAACAACAGTGCATTGCTACTTCACCTCTCTGCACTTATTTGAGCACAGAGTCCTACAGAGGGAACAACTGCTCATACTGACAACTAACTCGAGCACACGGGCTTCCTTGGGAACACCAACGTCAATACGAAGCATCAAGGGCTTGGGAAGTCTCTCTAAGCGTGCACGCCTCAACACTGCTCACGAGCACAAAGACAGGAAACGTTATGGCTACTCTCATTTACACTGTGCACAACCAACAGAGAGGGCAGACCTTCCTTCTCAATACAGACAGGTACTGGTCAACAGAGGCTTCAGAAAAATTGCTTGCTTGTACACAAGTTTAAGTTCTTTTACTGTAATATATATTTAAGTATTTACCTATGTATTTTGGAACAGGGAAGGGACATGAGGTGGAGAAGCAGGGAAGACAAGTTCAAGAAGCAGAGTCATCTCTCTGCATCCAAGAAGCTGGTGGCACAAATAACAAGCCTGGCAAGTGATCTCCCATTTCAAGCACAGTTGGCTACCCGCTGGGTTCAAAAGAGCAGACTATTTGTTAATGATATAAAATATCGCAACCATTTAAGATGCAGCAAGGCAAGGCTACAGGGCTGGGGTTTATGATCATGAACGATGCCAGGAGCTACACAGCTATGTTAAAAACTGTGAAAAGGCTGTTAATAGCAGGAGTAAGCCATATGCTGCTCCTGGAAGGCCTTTTCCCTCCAAAGCCCCTCCATCATGCTGTTGGTGTGATGTATTTGAAAAGGAGAGGGGGATTTTTCTAGGGGTAAAGCCACAGAACATGAGGACAGTCTGATCTGGTCTCACAGATCCCATGTTCCTAGCCTGGCACTGAGCTTCCATCAGCAAGCAGACATTCAGGTCCTTCAACAGAAGTTTATGCCCTTCTACCTTCAAAATTTGTAGAGGTGAAAGAAGTCCAGCAGAGCTGAGCTGGAAAGCACAAACAGGGATGAAAACAACCAGTTTGCATACTGATCTTTGTATAATGACCCCCCACCCTCACAGCTCACTCTTCCCCAAATAAAGACACATTGTTCAATGGCATGTTGAAAAGACGTGCTCGTCATTCTTAATAAACAACTAGAGTAAGAATACATAAGAGAAACAGGGTGGTATCTTTATATGATACACAAGTGTATGTTACAAGAATTCCATCAGGCACAGAAGCCTCAAGGTTTAAGGCCTCAATGTTAGGCCAAAAAAGAAGAGTGTGGTAAAGTTTGTACTTTTAACATCTAAAAATGTCACTTAAAGGTCTGAATAGAAATTGTTGGTTTGTTTTTGTTTTTTTTTGTATAAATCATAATTGCAGTTCACTCTCTCCTCTTTCTTCCAAGATATCAGCAAATTAACGTCCAAGCACAAGAAAAGAAGATGCCTGCCTCTCCTCCACTGGCTGAGCAGGTCCATCCATCATTCTGTGCCCTCTAGGCTGCACGTGCTCCAGGGAGACAGAGGCCCTGGCCAACCAGGCCAATCCTGTAGTTCATATTTTCTACATCATAAAAAAAACCCAGAGTCAACCAGCAGCTTTCCACAGCTCCCAGCTTGCAGGGGATATGCAGCCTCCAATGGTTCCAACAGTTTGGTGTGTTGGGTAGGATACACAATGGGTAGGTTTTCCTTTAGATTCTTTTAAAGAGAAGAAGCCTAAAAGGGCTTCATAACTACACCAATAAAAAACCAAAAACTTAGGCATCTCCTTTAGTGTAAAAGTCTGTACAATTTCTCTTTGCTTGTCCCTCCCCCATCACCCTGCCCCACCCCTTCTGAGCCACAAAGGATGCCTTAGTGCATGGTGCTGGCATTAGCCACGGCAAGAGCTTCCTGAATCTCTCGTATCACCAGGATCCGGGTGAGCATCTGCTCCATCTGCTCTCTGCTGATCGGCTGGATGGAATACCAGATAGGGCTGTTGGGGGCCACCACTGGCTCCGGTGTCAAGTAAAACGTGTCATTCCGGCCTTTCACACTCTGGGGGCTGTGTGAGGAAGATCAGAAATAACCAGACTAACAGAATGCCCTAGAACGGAGAGACCACCACTGTCCTCCCCCCAGGCTTCACAAATCCTGACAGTGAACATCTGGCTGATGAGATATAAAGGTACAGAGTTACACCTAGAGACAACATTGGTCCCAAAGTTTTAGGCCATGCCAAGCTTAAAAAGCCATGGTGATGACTACAAGAAAGTAATTTTTTTTCACACTGGTAAATATAACACACACATGGTTTTAGGGGTCTTTCAGAGTGAAGCAAGAATGGAGTATTTTCACATTCGGGCTACCTGCAGATCTATTTGTGCAGAGGAACCTTTACATTAAATATCAGAATCATCACAGTTTAGAGGCGAGTGCTTTGAGACTCCCTCCAATCTCTGTAGCAAGTCCTCATTTTTGTTCAGAAGATGATTTGAATAAGACCCTAATCTCATCTCCAGTAGTGGATGCTCCAAGATGACTTGCAACTCACAGGCAGAAGAGCAAGCTCATGCCAACACAGCAAACCTCCAAGTATAAGATTAGGGGCAGCCAGTTCACAAATCAGGATTTGTCTCTTTTAAATACCCCAGAAGTTCAACTTACATGCCATCAGACTAAAACCCACCCTTTCACATCAACACCCTCCCCATCTAAGTAAATTTATGCAAACACAAAAACTGTGCCAGCAATAACACACAGTCCTGAGAACTAGACCAGCCACAGGGTGCAGTTCCCCAGTCAGAGCAGACAAGCACCACACACACAGACAAGAGCTCTCACCATTTGAAGAGGTAGAAGTCATACAGCTTTATCGGACACCTCAGAGGGTTCTCTGGATTCTCTGTCTGCTCTGCATACATGTCATCTGTAACTACAAACCAGCCCCCCAGAATTGTGTCAGACTGTGTAAGCACAGCACACTGAGCAGTACCATACAGCCTCAGCACTCTGTAGCACCTTGTCACCATGCAAGAGCTAGCAAGAGACATATGGCTGTTCCAGGGCAGAGGCACCCGGCTCTAAATGCTCAAAGCATTATATGGAGAGCTTGCTTTATCCCAAGGCTACTGAAGTTCACAACCCATCCATATACTTCTTTCCATTTCTCCTCTACCAGTGCCCAAAATGAGGGAACTCTCTCTGAGACTGCAATACCTCAGCTACATCGTGTGCTTTTAAGAGGACAGATTGTACTTACATAGGGGTTCTGGTATGGGTTCACATGAATCAAGGTAAGAGGAGCCCTCCCAAAGAATTTTCTCCGTATCTTCATAAGCACTTACACCCAATAGCCTCTTTGCCCATAAAAAAACAGAAGTAACAAAAAAGTTATCCTTAGTTCTTGACGAGTCTCATATGCCTGAGGTAAGGTATGTCCCCAGGCTTATGATTAGAAGGTACTATGCTCTCTTGGACCAGAATACATGGAAAACTCAGACTGCTGGGCTGAAGGTAACTGTCAGAGCCTTGGATTCCCTACCTGCAAACATCTCCAGGTTCATCCACTTCTTCAAGCCCAAGTAAGTAAAATATTCCCAAAGAAAACTCCTAGACACTACCTTTCTGTCCTGTCTGGTGCATGCCTGGAGCCTTCATATAGCGGATACTCGTGCTTTTATCCTTGGGATTAGAAGGATTCTTCTTGGTCTGCCTCAGCACCTTGGAGAAGGCCAGCTTCATGTGCTGGTCTACTGTTTTCAACAGGAAATATCTGAGCAGCAAGAACAGAGCACAGGACATTTAGAGGCAAGGTAGTTATCTTTTGTCATTGTGAGCAGGCTGAAGCTCAAACCAACCACTGAGTTAAAGGTTTTTCCAGCAGCAGAGCATGCAACAGCCATAAATTAACCCGTGATTTCACCCTGACCCAGTGCAGCAGTTCCCCACCAACCCTGTCAAGGCGTCTGAAGTTTTTTTATTCCCCAAAATTCCCAAAGACTTAAGTACTTACTTTGTATTGAAAAACATCAGTGTAGTGAGCAAGGTGGAAGGGGAGTGAGCTCCAAGCTGCTTACACTCCCACAGCATTTCCTCTGTTACATGACTGGAGAGGATGTAACCTGCAATAACCAGAAGTCAGCATCATGCCAAGATATAGACACAGTGTGAACACAGGTAGCATTTTATAGTCTGTAAGTATTGAAGAGCATATAAATCTTAAGGGAAGGAAGAGGAGGAGATTCTCACTGATGTCAAGATTCACTGCTGTGCAAACAACTTTTTAAATAGCAGGTACAATTAGGATATAACACTTGTACACATACATCAACCTCTAGTTGAAGAGAGTGTGCTTCTGCAACACGCCTTTACATCCCAGCCCATAGAGAAACAAATACTCACTTTAACAGCTTTTAATTAATGGCTCAACTCCAATGCAGATGCTCTTAATCCAATAATATGTGAGAGCAGGCAGGCCAGTGTAACAAATCAGCTCTTGGCCCTGTGCACAGCTTTAGTCAGCACACAGTGCCAAGTGATGTATTTGGACACGAGTAATCCTTTGATTCTCAGATATTTTTTTTCCTTTGTGTAGAAGAGAAATACTATACTCCAAATACACAGATATACAGAAAAACAGACAGCACTACAAACTCCAGGGCTTGTGGAATGACAAAGCACAGATCAAACAGCCAGAGTGAAAACAAAAGGATTCCAAAACTCATGGTGCTACTTAGTCATCTAGCCTGTAAACAGCAGCTACTTTTCTGAACACAAGCAACAGCTTCTTCACTGATGCCCAATCCGATCAAAGGGAATGAAGCAATGAGAAACCACGTTTCCATGCTCTGAAAATGCAGTTCTTGATCTAGTTCTCATATGCAACTCTGTCAAAATCTGTCTCTCCTGGAATTGCCCTGCCACCCCCACTGCCATCATCTCCTGAACACAAGGTTGAGCTGCAATTGATTGGAGGCTCTAAACACTCATTGTTTTTTCCTTTGACACTCGTTGGTCCTGCAGACAGTATCCATCTGGCTCCATGGCACCATGACAGTGCTGTATTATCTCCCAAAATAACAATACATATTAGAGGCAAGATGTACTAGTACTTCAGATGAGGAAGCCTGATTCAAATCAAGGATCAGCTGGCTTCCAACTAAGCCAATCTCACGACACTACAAAATCCCAACAATCTGCCTTCTGATGGGTGGCAAGTGATAGACAAATAATGCTCAACAACAGTCAGGGCTAGAGCCTGACAAGTGCAGTAACCCCGGCATTCACTGCAGATGCAACATTTTTCTTCATGACTAGCACGAGCTGCCCTAGGGACAGCAAATACTTCAAAAGGGTTTCTATTCAGACTACACTCAAGAGGTAGGTTCAGTTTAAACATTCCAAACTCTGGAAAGTTTTGGAGTTCTTAAACAAAAGTCCTTACCAAGAGGTGAAACACGGGGCTGTATGTCCTTGAGAACTTCATGCAGCCATTCAGTGAAACGAATATAGTAGAGATCTGAGAAGATGTCATCAACTCGGCCGTTTTCAAAGAGATACTGTAAGAGATTCACAACATGGTCCAGTACAGTGGGAGCCAGTGTGTTCCTCAGACCAGACCTTACCCTAAAGGCCCATGTACTCAGTTAGTCAAGCATTTTACAGCAGAGCACTGAAGACTAATACATTTTACTTGAAGAGTGAGGACAGTTGCACCAAGGCCAGTACAGGATAGGTAATCTCAATTACTACCATGAGAATGCCAAAACAGAAAAAGGAAAAAACATCTTACAAAGTGAAGCTGTTTGGATTTCACCTTTTACTTCAGGTGTGTTCACTCCAAGTTATTTCACATGACTGTTCTTTGGACACTGCTTTTTCATGTTATTGACAGAGATGTTCAATTCCCCTGTCAGAGTTTACCTCTGTTCCTGTAGCTCTTCCAGAAAGCACTCTAGCATTACCAGCTCAGATTTCCCACACCACAATAAGTTCTTGCCTGTTAAAGCTTCGACTAGATTAAGTTTTGACATTGACGACTCCTTCAAACATCATCCAACCCTCCTCCTCCCGCTAAAAAAATTAAAAGGATTTATTATTCTCACCATGATATGGAACTCAATTATTAACAATTTCACTCATAGATGAAAGCACTGCTGTGCACTAATGACAAGTCATCTGAGGTTTGGGTTTGTTTTTTTTTTAAGTAGAGATACTTTTTTCATATAAAATTGTTGGGAAGCTTAATAGAAGCCACAGTCTCCATTGTCATAACCAGGAGTTCTCCCTATACATGCTGACAACACACATAGCCCTGCAGCACACAGAGGTGTCCTTTCCTACCTTCTGAATACACAGGAAGATATAGTAGAGCACATCTGGATCGTAGGGTTCACCATCACCATTTCGAGCTTCTCGTGTCATTAAGCACAGACCGTAATTCAGCTCAGCCACAGCTGAAGAGATGAGATCTTCCTGGAACCTCAGCAGCTGACGCCCTGGAAAAACAAAACAAAGCCATATTATTTAAGCCATAAAGCTATATTATTTCCCAATATTTCAGGAATGATTTCCTGCATCTCCAGCTTTCTCGTTCTATCTGGCAGGTCCAGTACTACCTCATTCCCCCAGTATAGTAAAGTAAGCTAAAATAAATCAAGATCTTAGGTTGTCAGATCTCCTAAAAGATAAAATGGGCAAGAGTTTAACAGCAAGATCCTCTGTCCTGCCAAAGACATGACTATTGCCTTCTATTACCGTGTTCACAATGAAATGCTGCCCTGCAGCAACATGAAAACAGCAACTCTATGACTGCTCTACCAGCTCGGCTGGCATTCACAGCCTGTTTGTTCATCCATGCACCACACTCCTGCAGTGCCTTTTTCTACTGCTACCAGGTGCTCAAGGGGGCTCAGCACTGAGCTAATATCTCCCCTGAGACATGTCCTGTGGTAGTGGGAGCACACTATAATTAGTACTGCCAAGTAAATCAAAGTTTAGATTTAAAAACAATCACTGACTAAACAAAAGTGTTTTCCAGAGCAGTAAACACCTAACATTTTAGTCATTCCTAATCCTACTTGAAAGGAAACAAAGGCCATGTTGGCATGACACTTACTTCCAATAGGTGCTAGTCTATTTTGAGCTTCTTTTTCCAGCTCTGCATTCTTGGTCTGTGCCCAGCTTTTCCACACTTCAAGACCTTCTTCTGGCTTCAGAGAGTTTGGAAGTAGAAGTTCAGGTGAAGTCTGCGGCTGTGGTTGTGGTTCAACTTCAGCAACCTGAACAGTTTGAGCCTATGAAAAAAGCACTTCAGTTTATATACACCCACTTCAACGTGCAACAGCTGGACAAAAAACAAGCAATGCCACAATTATCTCTAGCCCCAGGACACCAGCCTTCTGCAACACTCCTCTCTAACAAAAGGAGTTAACTCAAGGAACACAACTTTTGTTGTCCAACCCGAATTGCTGCTCAAAAGAGTATCCGACTCTCCAAGAACACTTTTAGTTTGAACCAGCACATCTTTCTTCAGCTAACTCGTCACACTGAACCACCACTGAAGTCCATCTCACCACAAGAGGGGCCCATAGCCCCTCACAGACACAGCAGCTGCAGAGACCGCCAGCCCCTGGCAGGGATGAAGAGGAATGTGCCATCAGCTTTCCTAACCACTGCTGCTCCACACCTGGACTCCCTGAGGAGGGTTCTGGGTACAGCCACATGCTGTACACGGCTGGCATCCCTCCCCACTCAGGCTCTCTTCACTATGCAGTACATAACAGGCACACAGAATAAATATCCTCTGTTCTTATCACTGACAACAGATAAGATTAATTCATTTGTAGGAGATCTAAAGCAATTAGACTAGAACACCAGCATCAAAACATCAATTCAGTTGTAATGCAATGTTCTCAAAATACCAAATACTGGTACAACCCACTATTGTGTGAATACACAGTATGTGTGAATACAACCCACTATGATTACAGACCCTAAGACATCTCCAGACCCTTTGGAAGTTTACTTTGCAGCAGGACCTTAGGTCACCAAGAATTACTACCTCAAACTGAAACTTACTTGTCAGGCAACCAATGGCACCGACCCAAAAGCAGCAATGAGCTCTCCAGCTGCATCCACTCTTCACTACAGCTTCTCAATTCCATGCCACAGAAAGTGTTGTGGCTACCTCAATTAAGGGCTTTACAGACCTTAGTCAAGCTCTCACTGGCATCCTGAATATTACAGAGATAGCAATTCTTACATCAGGTTTTACTTTCTCCTTCTTAAAAGCTACCTCAAAAAGAAACATTTCCTTTGATACTGCCAATTGTCAATATTAGTGAAAGTTGTTCTGACAGCACTAGAGACCACAAGAAAAATGGCACAGAGACTTTAAACACCTTTACCTTACCTAACATAAACAAACCAACCAACAACTAGCTTAAGAGGCAAAGTCTGCAAGAATCTCAAGACTGGAGCTTTCCAGCTGCCTCTGGTTGGCTTCTCATTTCCTGCATCAGCTCTTACTAGCTTTTTGCTTATCAGCCCCTGCAGCAGCAGTGTGTAGTACAGCTGCAGAGACTGAAGGGACCAAGCTTTAATCAAGGCAGATGGCGACAAAGTTTAAGTTGTGAAGAAAAGCCTCTGTCTTAACGAGGACAGAGTCCAAGGGTGAACTGACACCTTGTTGTTGTAGGAGCCAGGACTGAGCCTCTGCTCTCCTCCAGAATGGTGCTCCATTACTCTCCTGAGAGCTGAAAGCTTCCCAGAGCCAAGCCCCTCCTTCAGCCCAACCCAAGGGACAATCTTCTCCCTGACCTCACAGACACCTTGTCCAGTATGAAGGTTGGACACAGTCTGGAGTTAAGCTGGCAGTTGCTTCTAAACGGACTTATATTTTCAACAAATAGAGCAAAGTAGCTGCAACTTGCCCAGGTCCCACGGAAGCACAGTGCCAGAGGATAGTGCAGGGCAGGCAGGCAATTTCCTTCTCAGTTTC
Source organism: Manacus candei (assembly GCF_025592945.1). Classification (NCBI taxonomy): domain Eukaryota; kingdom Metazoa; phylum Chordata; class Aves; order Passeriformes; family Pipridae; genus Manacus; species Manacus candei. The sequence continues at coordinate 9,391,861 of NW_026138073.1, forward strand.
ACAGCTTTGAGAGGGACAGCTCCCAAAAGTTTGATGTTCACTTGTAGTAGCTTTATTGGCCTCTTACAGGAAGAGTGCATCCCTATGGAATTGCCTCTGTACTTAGAGGCTTATGCCACACCTCACACAGTACAGAGCTGGGATCAGAAAACTGTCTGATACCCAAGAATTGCAGACCACTGTACACAGGAATACACAGCATCAGCAGAAACTTTACAAGTAACCATTGAAGAAATTATGGAGCTAATACCTCAGAAAGACTCCTAAGAATGTGGGTCATGCTCTTAAAAGACCCTACAATAAGTCTAAAAATCCTATTTAGGAGAAAGGCAAAATGTTCTCTCAATTTAGTTTGTTTAAACAACTGTAAGTGATGAAGTGATTTCTGAATTACCCATAAGAGGAAGAGAGGAATTACAGAAGGGTCTTTGAATGTGACAAAACAAACAAACAAAAAAACCCAACCACAAAACCCCCCATGCATTACAAGATCCATAAGCTGTAGCTTAAAGTACAGCTTTATAAAACAGGGTATCCAGGATCTGAAAGTTATCTGGAGCTGTAGGGAACCCTTTTTGGTGAAGACCTCGATGGGCTGTAGCCCATGATCAACTTAGAAATGATCAGACATGACTACAGAAAGCAATCCTCCTTGTCTCAGCGCTTACTGATAAAGCAGAGGGCACAGACACCTTTATAAAGCCAATAATGTTATTTATAAACTGGAAAGAATTTGTACCAACAGGTATGCTAGCAGGCTTGGGTATTTTTGCCCTCATCCCATTCAGCAAAAAAAGGCTTTGACAGATCAATCACTTTTCACTTTCTGGTAATAAAAAAAAATAAGTTACATCCATTTGCACACATAAAAGAGACCACTAATAGCCCCAGTTATTCAAGCTTTAAAAGTCAATTCGAAATAATCTATGGCTTAAAGTTGGCAACAAAGTCTTTAAAAACACTAACAAATTTGGTTGCCACATTTGCCACAGATTATGAAGAGGTGTTTACTTGCCACTGATGGTTACTGTGCTCTTGAACACCAGGCACTTACTAGAAGCAGGACATGGTGTTACAGACAGTTACACTTGATCCAGGAAGTTTGCTCACAACTAGTCAGATTTTGGCACTTTACCCAGGCACTAGTGTCACATAACAACAAAGTAACTGATAACTAGATGACTAGTATATATTTGCACACCTTATTTGGCTGCAATCATCCCTGCCTGTCCACTGCAACCTCTGAAACAGTTCAGGAGAATACTGCAGACCTGCCATGAAGAAGCTGGCAATGAGCATGTATCTATTTATTTACACTACGAAGATCAAAACTGTACTTTGTCTTGGGAAGTTTTGAATCCTATAACTATTGACCAACATTAACACATTGCTGCAATCTTACACCTATCAAGTACCCTATGCCATGCCCAGGCTACTGGGACAATCACATCTCTGCTTCCCAGACACTAGCTGTCTGTTGACACGCTCCCTCTCCACAACATTTGCAAGTTGTTAATCACCTGAGACCAAGAAGCAGTTTTAACTTACTGAGCAAGTGACTTGTAGTTGCTGCTGCTGCCCTTGCTCTTGGGGTGTGGGCTGCTGCTGTTGCTGCTGCGGGTCCCATATGTGCACTGTCTGTGCCGTGTTCTGGTATGTCCCTGCCACAGCCTGCACTGCCACTGGAATGTGGATGTTGCCATTCATAAACTGTGCTGGAAAGATTGAATTAGCAAGAGTCTGCACCACTTCCTCGTGAGAGTTCTTCACTACTGAAGTACTTCCCACCATCTTATCCTTGTCATCTTCCAGCTTCACGGTAGCCAGTGTCGTTGGTGAGCCACTGACGTGGACGGCATTGTAGGCCTCCTGAGGGATGGCAATGTGGGTTATGTTTTGCTGCTGAAGGTCACCACGTGGCTGAGCGGAGTAAACAGGGATGGTCCAAGTCTCTCCAGTGGGGCTAGTAATGGTCCCAGTGGCACTGTACAGGTGGGCACTGTCCACCGTTAACAAGTCTGGCCTTAAAGAGACGTAACTTTGCTGCTGGCCCTGAGGAATGGCCAGCACTGTGGCAACCGGCTGCCCTGAAATAGCATATGACACAGTAATAGGCATATCCACTTTACGTTTCTTCACTGGCTGAAGGACACTGGCAGAGCTGATCCGCCTCTCTCCCTCTCGTGGGGAGCCTTGTTGAGAAGGTGGAGGTGACAGTGCCCCGACTGTTTGGATCTGTATCTGCTGGCCACCAGTAATGGCCTGTCCTGCCACAAGCTGGGCCTGGATCTGCTGGTGTTGTATGTGTTCCTCCTGTAGCTCTGCAGCCTGGATCTGCTGGGCAGTCTGCACATGCTGCACTTGGATCTGAGCCGCCTGCAGCTGCGATGGGCTGGGGCTCTGAAGAGATTGACTCTGTATTGTCTGGGATGCCTGCTGCTGAGCCTGGCCTTGGATCTGCACTTGGACCTGTATTGGCTGCTCCGACGCCTGATGGACAGAGAGCTGCGGAGAGAGCTGCTGGGTGGAGACCTGCTGCGGTGACTGCTGGACCTGGACCTGAACCTGCAATGACACCAACCCAGCAGTTAGAGATCAGCAAACGTCAGCGATTCAACAGAGACAGTCCATCACTGAAGATTTACGATTCCATACATTAATCCATGAGTAAAGATCTCAGGAAAATGAAACCAAGTTATTCCAGAAATGCCTGGTTGATAACAGCAATATAGTAGATGTGTTTGCTCAGCATTGCACAAGACCACACTTCTCAGCACAGACAGAACAGCACATGAGCTACATCTCCACCCTCAAAGCTCTGTGGGCTCAAGCCAATAGATTGCATCCCTGGAAGCCAAAAGAGTCTTCAGACCTATCTGCATTGCTAAAATGTTATTTCAGCACAGGTCTTGCAATAGCAAGACTTTAAGGTCACACACATTACAACCGCAGGAGCTCACCTCATTCTTACCATGCTCTAAAGATTGTTTTACTACTTCCCACCCCGGTCCCCAGATGGATGCAGGATCACTTACAGGCAGTAAGAAATATGGGTAAGTCAAAAACAGCAGTTGGCTCTTTCTACATAAAGCACAGGAATATTACTTCTAAACCAACACTAACAGTGACACCACACAAGCAGGTGTCCACACAGGAGGCTGCAAGTTCAACCTCAACCTCTGTCATGCACTAAGGGCCAACACCGCAGCATTTGTTTTTTAAACTTCAGAAGTATTTTTCTGGCAATTATAATTAAAATCAATCTTTTTTTTCATTATTTACTTATTCCATTTAATACCATTTATTGTCCAAACTACTCAGTTGTATTTTCTAGCTCGTGCACTTACACAATGCTGAATAACACACACAAAACATGTTGACTTGATTCCAAACCAGTTCCTTTCATTTTAGGGAAAAAAAATAAATCACACCCTCTCACATCGATGGTCATTTGTCCAAGGTCTGTCACAATATCTAGCAGCAGCCCAGGGGTAGACTCAAAGCCAGGAGTCAGAGGTACTGCTTCACATCTCAAGCCCCAAAACCAACTCCGTTTGTATCTTCACTCCCAGGGTGCTGAGGTCTGAGCTCTGCTCTCCTTTCCAGACACTTCTCCACCGACTCACATTTACACAGATGCTTCGTCACATCTGCCTTGTCCTAGAAGTGATATCCCAGGTTCTCATGATCATCTGCTTCTCCAGGCTTCATTAACACCTTATCTTAAGACGGGGAATTAATTACTCAACACCTCTCTCTGGAGCCAACACGGACTTATTTAGTTGCAAAACTGTATCTTCCTACTCACGCCCTCTCACCTTTTTCTACCTCACTCCCTGGAGCTGGTCAGGCTAACATGGCATTTGCACAGAGATGCCACACTAGTCAACCTGACAATACTAAAAAGAACTACCATGCACATCTGCACTGCACAGAATCTCACTTCCCAACATCACCTCTAAGAAGTCTTGAAAAATGTTAATGACTCATTTACAGCCAAATAAAGAGCTGCTAAGGAAAAAAGTGGGGTTGAAAAATGCACCACTTGCGAGCCAGTTTTATAAGTCACCTCCTGTTAAGAATTAATTTATTTCCAGGAAGAATAGGGTACAGTTCCTTCTGGGAACTATGTGCAGTATACTGTAATCCTGATGACGTGGACTATCTATAATAATTTCCTGCAAGGTAACAAGAAACATGTAACCTTATGTCAGCATGACAGTTTAAAAAGCTGCATCAATGAGTGATCTGATCAGGCAGTCAATTGAAAAAGAAAAGTCATCTATGGGATGTTTCCTCCATTCTATTTGATATCATACTGCCTAGCAGCATGAGTACTGCCTTGGGCAAACAGGCCCAAGCATGGATCCCAGGTAAGAGTTCAGTTTAAGAAAGCCATATGCAGTCATATCCCTAAGGCAAGTATTCTCTAAAATATTCCATTTAAAAAAAAAATCACTAATACAGTTCTTAGGATTAATTTAAGTCCTTGTTCAAAAGATTACCTGGGAGGCAAAGGTCAAAGACTGCACAAACTAAATGCATTACTGCACTGATTTATTTTCAGTTTCAAACCAGAAACACTTGCTTTATCTGCTAGGATTCAAAATCATAGAAACAGGCAAACACATCATTTGCCCTGTGCTTCTGCAAAGCTTTCAGAATTTGCACAGGTTGACTGAGAGCACCTTAAAAGTACCCCCAGCTTCTTTCCGTACACAATTTTATATTACAGTTCCTGTTAGTGCTGTAACATATATAAAGGAAATAATTTTTTTTCTGCTAGCAGTAAGAATTCAAAGTCTGCTCCTGCACTGAAACAATTTTATCACAAGTGCAATTAGAAAGGTAATGGAATAGGTGAAAGCAAGAGGTATCATCAGTAAGAGGCCTGGTCTAAGAACAAATGTGACAAGAGAGCATTTGCTCCCTTCTGCTTTTGTAGAAGAGATCGTTTCAGTTTGAAGGGACTTACACGGATCATCTTGTCCAACTGCCTGGTTGCTCCAGGGCTGACCATAAGCTACAGCTCTGTTGTTAAGGGCCCTGCCTAAATGCCTCTTAAATAAGGACGGGTCTAGGACAACAACCACCTCCCGGAAGCCTCTTCCAGTGTTTGACCATTCTCTTGGTAAAGAAATGCTTCCTAATGTCCAGCCTAAACCTCCCCTGGCACAGACCTGAACAATTAACCATTTCAGAGCCTGAGCCTACAGTCTCTGAAAGTCACAGGCAACTTCCCTCACTTTCAGTAGCTGAGCAGTCACGCCCTGGGGCCCTATGATACTCCTCAGGACTAAATCCTATCGCCTACAACTGGGATGTCTTGCTACTGCTTTAGAGCCAACACTGTTATTGTTAACACCAAAAGAATGAGTCCAGACCCAAACAAGATGAAGTCAGACTCTAGAATCACTTGAAGTTCTCCACGCTGCAAACTGCAGACATCACGCTTCTGATGAGACTGCTCCTATTTAAAAGAATATTGGAGTTCTACCTACCATGCATTACACATCCCCTGTGAATTACATCCATTTTTAACAACTGTATCTTGCAGTAAATCCCTCCTTATGTTCAAGTAGGTTGTACCCAGGAGTGCTAAAAGCATTAATTTCAAATTTACAGGCTTCACCCAGTCTGAGATCAGAGCTTCTTACATTGACCTCATTGTCCTTTTTTTCCTCAGATAGCAAGTTAGACAAAGAATTACACTAAACTTCAGTAGCAGATTTTTTTAAAAGACTCTGTACAAAGAGGAATGTTTTAAATTTACAGGCCAAGACCAACAGGGAGGACCTTAAATCTTCACTTTATGCTAAAGATTAAAGCAAGAACGTTATGCTCAGAATTCCTGGGTTATACTGGTGCAAGACAGGAACATACCAAGTTACCAGTACTGAAAAACTACTTACTGCCAGAAGTCTGGATCCAGCAGCATGAAAAGAATCACTTCCCAGCAGACTACCATCACACAGAAATGCCTTTTCACCATAAAGTAACTAGAAGCTGGATCAAATACTAGCTGACTAGAGAATCAAAAGCATTAGAAATCAGTTCTGTATTGTAACAGGAAGGCAGCACTAAATTTTTAAGATTTCCTTAAAGGAAATTTACTGTCACATTAAGATCAAAAACATATTCTGTCTTCCATTGAGCACATGCAAAGAGTCAATAAGTAACCCCACGAGCATGAGAACAGCTGAAGCCTGGTTGCCAAAACTTTTTTCCTCATGGTTGATAGACAAACTTTCAAGTAGGATTCATAACACATCTGCCCTCTGCAGATTCTCTGCCCAAAAAGGAATCAAACTGCAGAACTGCAGTTCTGAAACAATTGAGATTTCCTTTGCTTGGTAATTCTTTCATCTGTGGACTGACTGGATAACCTAACTCCAAATGAGCACATACCAACTCTTTCCTGCATGGATTTTCTGATATCTAGCTTGCCCTGGAGCACCTGACATGCTCTTAAATGCCTCTTTTCACAAAGAGATCTTGGTTTCTGAGGCTACATTTACAGTAGAAAGTGGTAGTACACACCAAGAACAGACCTCAGAGTAAGACTGAAGACATATTAACAATGTCCACACTATACATTCCAGAAGACTATTTCAAATTTAGGTCTAGTCTTGCCCACTAGCCAAGCTTGACAAACAAACGTTGAGACATGAGATTGCATCTTCCAGCTTAGTTTCGTCTGGAGGGAACCCAAAGTGACAGGCTCCAAATGTACAAGAGGTAAGAAGGGATAGGTGGCCAACTTGCTATCAGAAAGCATGCTCCAAATCCCTCCCAGAAGTAATGTGGGTGCATCTCAAACTTCCCAAATGAAGTCAAACACTTGGACAAAAAGTTATGAGAGCATGAGAAGAGTAATCTCAATTTTTTTAGCCCAATTTAAGGACAGAAGGCCTAAAACACACTTTCTTCAACAACAGTCCTAAGCTAAAGAGAGTCCAGCACTAAAAACTAACACTGTAACAAAGAAATCCTTCTAATATTACACCAGAAAGTGTATGTGCAAGTACAAAACAGATTTAAAGTATAGAGTAAGTGAAAAGACTGATCAGTGAAGTAGCAGGAAATGTTGGAACTTGTTATTTAACTACTTTACAGGAAGTCCTTTGCTATCTAAGTAAACAAGGTCTACAGGAAGGGTACAAGTTAGCTTTTCAGAACAACTGCCAGATAGATTTTTCACTCCAGATTCTTCCTCTGCTCATTCATCAATATCAGAGAGAATTCCATCAGCCACATTGGGTGTGTTTGAACAGTTACAATATCAAGATTATGCTGTCAAGCTGCACACTGGGGAGGGATTTAGGCCTAAGACAGTTAAAACAAATGAACCAAGAATCTCTCCAACAGAAGCCTGCTTCCATATACAAGTAGGTGCTACCTTGAAAACACCACTCTTGACTATAACCACTCTTTGAAGTGTCCCACTCAGCCCAAGCAAATGCTAATTAATACCTGATGCTACACTAAAAACATACTGGCATGTTTTTCAAACATAAACAAATAGGAACCCTACCTCCAAGTCTTAACTGAAAGGTATTTTACGTAGGCATTTAATCATTCCCTATACAGTTCTGTGATTTGCTCACCTGTACCAACCTCCCCTCAAGCCCTGGCCAAGAAACTCTTGCCACCCAGACATCATAAAAAGCTGAAACTGAGGATCTTCCCCATATGCTTCCCAAGCAAAGATGCTTTCTGTCCTCTGATATTACTTCAGTTAAACCTTCTCATGGAAGAGGAAGAGGCACAAGAGGTTCACTGACCTCTGAGGAAACACCACATTCAGTCAGCAAGTCAGCGCTGACACCTCTTCCCGCTGGCATCATCAATTCGTGGCCTCAACGCACGGGACCAACAAGCAACGATCTCATCAAAGGCAGGGCTGATAAAACTCTTACCTAACTGGAGCAAAACACAGCCCTTCCCAGCCACCCCCTGATGCAGCACAGGTTATGACAACTTGCCTTATTAAACTATTTCTTAAGACCACTAATGGCACCGCTGTGGTACTGGGTGTGGAAGGAGCTCCAGGACACTTGAACTGTAGCACTGACTAGAGTATATAACCCAACAGTTGCATCCACTCAGCCTTCAAAATAAACATTTGGCAACACTCTGTTGAACCTTTTAGGCAAGAAAATCTTGAGGTGGCAACTTCTTCAAACAGGAAATTTATTTTGCCAGGATAAATAAAAGCAGCAAGCAGTCAAACACTGTCTTTGATTGTCCACAGCAAGTAAAACCTAGGATGAAACCTGAGCACTGTCTATCACTACGATCATAAGGCTGTCATTAGCACTTGCGACCGTGAGGTCATCTGACTGGTCGTATTATTAGCCACCTTTAGCAGCACGGTCACACTGCCAGACATAAGCACAGTCATTCAAAGGGTCTTCCACTGATCTGCAATTGGATTAGCAAGAACTAAACAGATTATCAAGTCAAGTACTGGGATGACACAAGTTTAATCAAAAGCTAAGAGGCTTCGGCAGATGACCAAAATTTGTCATAATACAACACAAGCAGTATTTTAGCAGAGGGAGCCAGCTGGACCAGGTGTACTGCACTACAGGAACTGTCACTCCCCAGAGTTACAACAAAATCCAGCTTTATTCAGACCCTGTGCTCTGCCACTGCTGCCACAGTGACAGTCCAAAGACAAGTGAATGTAAATCATGTCTCAGTAACAAATCCTGATAGACAGAAAAACACTCTTGTAAGGGGGTAAAGACATTTTTCTCTACTCTATTCTTGCAGAAAAACTTCAAGATAATTCTGAGTTAGCTGCTCAAATACACCTGAGTTCAACTGCTCTGCTAATGCACAAAAGCTGCAGCCATATCTAGTACCAGATGTGCCACTAAGTGTTCTAGGGGGTTGTAACACCCTGAAGTGAGCAGCGGGGTAGGCAACACAAACACTAATTATGATCTGTACTGACAGATGGGAAAGCGGACATCTAAAAGCAGAGGCACATCAAAACCAAGTAGGAGATAGTAGACAACATTCTTTAGGAAAAATTGCTGAAATCTTGACTTATTTTTTTCATATTCAGGGTGCAGGCCATTCAGTTTAAAAATCAGGAACAGGTGCTGGCAGCAACTCTATGCTTATTTCCAAGAAGGCCAGGCTATTTTTCTCTGGAGCATATGATATATGACCTCCCTCTCTACCTCTGTTACTAGAACACTTGCAAGGGTCAAGCCTGAATTTTGAGTAGTTCTGAAAGGAGGCAGCAGCAGGAAAAAAATGAGGGGAAACAGAAAAGAGGTTCTTTCTGACTTTTACAATTGGTTTGGGGGCCTTCCACATCTTCAAGGTTGAGGCACTCAAAAGCCAACCCTCCTAGTTCTTCCACTGAAAAACAAAACTTCTTCCAGAAAACATAGTAGCTGGCAGAACCAAACCCACTCTTGATCAGTTTTAATAGCCTCATGCAGAGATCCAAGTCATGCCTGCAAGACTAGAGGCTTTTGTTGTTCAAAAGCCTTTCAAGACAAGTTATTGTAGGGCAACAGGTTACAAAAGTTCCAGTTAAGCATTCATTTACTCAATAGAGAGTAACTGGAGATGAGTTACCAGTGAAGGAGGTAAGTTTGTCTTTGCTGTAGGATAAAAGCACACAAGTGAGCTGTTAGCACAAGTCTACTGCACTGCACCAAGTTCACACTACCTTATCTCCAGTCATTTGTGACTCCATACCCTCATTTGTTGTAAAAGAAGAGCTCACAGCTTTACATTCTGCTACAGAGGGCAGAAGTGTATCCAAATTACAGCTGTAGACAGAGTTCAGTTGTTTGGAGATATATCATAAGAAAACCTTAGTTCTGCCACCTATGAACTCTTCAAATTACAAAATGTGTCTGAGGACAAAAGTAGTTATCTTAAGTTATACATTTGGGGTTTTTTCCCCTCTGGTGTTGGATTTTCTCATTTAATATTTAATAAAATACCTAATGTAATACCTGCTAAAAAAACGTAATTAAGACAACTCCCTCCACTGTGCAAAAGATGATCTACCTTGATGCATGTGTATATATGGAGTTCCTTTCCTGAAGCGTATCATCCCCTGGTTCATATCCTAAGTTGACTCCCTTGCATTTCCCCCTCACTTAAAAGCCAGTTCAAGAATGACAACTTTTAGAATGTTCAAGTAAAATCACTTAAAAATAACTGATTTCATAAAAAGAAAAAAATCCTGAAGGCAAGTTAGATCCCACAGCCACCCTGAACAACCAGATAGTCAGACAGGCAGAGGAGGGTGGTATTTATAGCAGCTTCACAGCACAAGGCTTCGGGAGTTGTGCACACGCCAGAACTGCCGACCATTTCTCCAATAGGTGACACCACTCCATTGCTATGTACGCCGCTCCTCCTACAGCGGGGCACGAGGGAGGCACAGCCAAGAGAGAAATTTACTACCACATTCCTTAAATGACAGGAAAATAGTGCTGTTCTATATAAAGTTAATTGGTCCTGCCTCTTAAGTACTTGTCTGAGGCTTCAGGTTAGGCAGCAGCTGGCTCTGAACACTACTCCATGGGTTAGCAAGTCATAGATACATTTAGAGATGATTTCGGACACTTACCTGGACTTGCTGGGGTTGCTGAACCTGTATCTGCTGCTCTGGCTGAGTTTGCTGCTGGATACTGGTTGTCACAGGACAAGCAAGTTCAAGCAAAGACCCAGCCACCTCTGTGCTGTCCGTGTAAATGCAGTTGCCACCCTGCTGATACACCATTGTGGTGGTGGCCGTCTGCTGAAACTCCTGCAGAGCTTCTGGCCCCTTGGAAGCCAGGGAGTCTAGAAACTCCTTCATCCTGTGCTGGGGGATCGTTCGTGCCTTCACACGGATGTATTCTTCAAAGGAAATGGTGTTCTCCAGAGAATTATTCATATTGCAAGGTCCTCAGGGTTCCTTTAAGGAAAGAGAAAGTAAAAGTCTTAACTACAGCACTCTGTTGACACAAGGATATTCCTAACTCCAGTAACTAATTTCTCATCGCAAGTACTGTATGAAAACTGGCAAACATGCACAGCCAGATGCCCAAGACAGATGCTTTAGTTTTATGAGGCATCTTGTGCTACTACACATTTCTCAGATTAACCCTTGGCAGCTCAGGGGAGTCTGAACGATACCCAGGTGGGACTGCAGAACTATTCACGGAGCTCACTGCCTTGTAAACTCTCCCAGCTCTGTACCTCACCCAGACCAGGCGAGTCCCGTACCACACAAATCCAGTCGCACATTCCATTTGTTTGCAGCATGCACTATTAGCAACAGAGGCTCAGAAATCAATATCTGTGGCCCTGCTTTGCAGCCACAGAGGTGGAGAACCGAGCAGTATGTTCTATCCGGCCATGCAGTGCTATTCTAGGCAGCTAATGGAAAGCACAAGGGAAGAGCAACAGATGCAGCATTCAGCCCATCGCTGTTAGGACCAGGGCAGCCTTATCGATTTGAACAGAGCAAGCAAAAGGAGAGTGCTGGAATCAAGAGATTCCTCATATAGGGAACTACACACACAGAGAAGCAGAGCTCTGGAAATGACAAAGGCAAAGGCAACAGCATCATCAGTTCTTGATCTCCTTTTAATATGGGAAGAGGTTAACATGAAACATGCCATGTATGAAGACAAAAGAGACAGAAGTAGTAATCAGATGATCAAGGAGGAAGTGAAAGCAAAGAAAAAACCACCACCACCAAGAATGACTCCACCTGAGAACATCAGACAGCTCTAGGGTATACTCTGACAGCATTCTTCTCTTATTAACTTATCTTGTTTAAACCCACAAATTGTTTTTGCAGTGAGTATACTGGTTGTTTCTAAGGCACTAATTAGCCTTGATAAAGCATAAATAGATTTGAGCTAAAACATCATCAGATACTGAGACAGTTGGGAAAAGAAGTGAAACAGCACAAGATTAGGACTAGTAGAGGTGATTCAGCACTACTAGATCAAGCTGCATAAAGGAGGAAAAATGGACAGACATAGCTGTGTACAGTAGTTCTAAAGAGAACAGGTACAAAAGCAGAACTTTATGTATCCTTTTACCATGATTTAACAAAGCAGAACCAAGACAGAGATACATGGTTGAACGTAAGACTGCCAAAGCCTGTGTGGAAACGAGAGTTAGCTCTAGGCTTTCCCTGGCACTCAAGCAGACTGCACAAGTCCAGCTTCAATCATCATCAAAACCTGGGAGAGCTGGAGCAAATACTAACCCCTTTCTGTATTATGTGTCAGCAGTCCAAACTCATAGCAGTTTTTGTTTACATGGAGGTTCATGGCTAGTGCATTGGACCAGCCTCACAGGAGAAAAGAATTAATATCAAAGGTAAGGGGAACACACATGAGGCAACTTACGTTCTAGCTATAGTTTCTGGACTCACTAAGCCACGTTTGTTGCTGTATGAGATTACTACAGAAAATATTCTTAAAATACGCAGAAATGTTTAGTAAAAAGCACCAGTTAACAGTGTTCCCTTAGCAAATCCAACAGCTCTGTAAATATCAGCATACAGAAGCTCCTGTAGAGCCCACAGCTGGACAGAAAAACAACTCTCCTGCCTTTAAGAGACACTGGTCTGACACATTTTCGAGGCAACTCTGTGTGACAGAGCCAGTAAGACTGTTCACTCCTCCAGGAGTACTAAGTATTAAGAGTACTTTACACCACTATAGGACATGTTAATCTTTTCCCAAGTGTGAAACCAAGGGAGAACAACATTGTTAATGCATCTGCAATGACTCAGACAAGACCTACACCAAGTCTTATGAATGTGTTTTGCATCTAACTGTGAGATGCTGTTACACACTCTGAGGCTGGAAAACAGATTTTGAGTGATTAACTTGTCCCAATTTTTTACTTGGAACTTGCAAGCACTTGACTTCAATATTTCAGCGAGGCTTTCAGAATAGCATCATCATTTCCCATGTCCACCCTGAGGAGCACCAGCAGACACAGCTTTGAGAGGGAAGACTCTTCTGAGAAATAAGCCTCAAGGATGCCATGCTGGGATCCCAGACGTGAACAAACAGGTGCTGTCTGAGATCACAGGCTCTCTGACAGCCAGCTGCTGCTGAATAGGATGGGCTCACCTCTCCCAGGTCCTGCCTTCTTCCTTGCTCCTGTATTTGTGCTTATTATGTTATAACAGCTCAGGGGATAGCTATCCACCTTCTGTTAATCTTATCAAAAGAAGAGAGGGGAGAGGTCAGCAGGGCCGCTGTTTCAAACGACAGCTATCCACTATCCCTCACTTATGCTTTTGGAAGTCCAACCCTTCTGTCACAAGCTGCTCACAGGTCCATCATTCTCCTGCATAGCAGAGACCAGAAGCCACAAGAAACCCAGAAGCACAAGCAGCAAGCCCAAAGATCAAGGAGAGGTCCACCACCAAATCATCACCTACCTCTTCTAACCACCAGGAAGCAGAACAAACAGCATAAATTTCTTAGATACAAATCCTCAACCCTGCTCAGCTGCTCCATCTTAATTAGTTCTTGTTAGCATCAAAATCAAGAGCCTACTAGGCCAGTCTTCCCCTACTAGTAAATCTTCCTCTGTCACAAGGAATCTTTCTTTTCCTCTCTCCTAGTATGCAGAAAAATCTTCCTTTATATGTGCTTTAAGTTACCACACTGAGAGCCACTAATACCTCAACCAGTGAGACTCCCACCTGAGTCCCTGCAGCATTCCAAGTTCGAGGCGTGGAACAGAGCCTCACTGCAACATGAGGCATCTGCTCCTGCCCTTGAACAGCAGCGGGACCTTCCCTGGGTTTTCTCCACAGCTCTCCTACTCTGGCAATCAGACAGGAGTTACAGGCCCGGCAGGTAACAGTGCAGCTGGACTAAGCTTCCCTCAGGGTCAGTCACATCAGTTTTAAGGCTGCTTGGGGTTATTTAACTAAAAGCACTGAACCACTCAAAACTGCACTTCACAAAACTCTACACAGCAGCAGAGGTACCAGGTCTGGAGGAAGACTGAGGAAAGTAACACTGCACTCCCAGAAATTTTACTTATTAAAACTAAACCCACCTTATTTATGACATTTACAGCATTTATGACAGAAAATCTCTGTAAGGCTCCACTGTGCATTCAACAGACTTTTGTAGGGCAACATATGCAGCTTGTTGCTGCAGTTGTCACTTTTACTGTTAGTTATTAAAACACACTAATTTGTGCATTCCATTTATCCCACAGCCACACACTGGAAACTGCAAACGCCTCAGCAGATCTCAGCAGCATGTTTTTAATACTGCATTTTTAAATAAAAAAGAGCACTGAGGAAATAAGTTTCTCCAATAAAGGAAGGTAACTTCTCTCTGTGCAGCATAACTGCATTTTTTTCAGGAAATAAGTTCAAGAAACTCTTTGAAGATCATGAGCACATATGGTTAGTTGATAAAACTTAGATTGAGGTTACTGAAAACACACACACAACTTGCAGCATGTGGACAATCTGGACTCACCAGTCACCATGTTGCATGTATTTCTGCTGCTCTTGTCCTGAGCTCTTAGACTTGTAACGTTCTGGAGAAGACAGAACAAAGAAGCCCTTTCCATCCCCAGTTCCTCTTTCTTTATTAAAGCCATTTTATTTTTAATATGTATTCCATTAAGAAAAAAAAAATAATCAGGAAAGAAAGATATGATCATCCACGCAGCTAGTAGCTCCTGCTAAGGAATTGCAAGATGCCCAATTCCTAACCATCGTGGTGAGCGTTACTGGGAACGAGTGTGTGAGCACATCTGTCACAGGGCGCCGTGCGGCGACAGGCGCAGCACGGCCGTGACACCGGAGTTACTGGCAGACAGAACTTAGAACAAGGCAGCAGCAGTGACCGTATCCAGAGCCCCTCCTGCTCCCCCCGCAGGTGTTGCCGGCGCTGCCCCGAGGCCCGGGACAGACGGGAACGCCACGGGCCGCTCCGCCACCCAGCCCGGATGAGCGAAGCTCCGCATTCAGCCCATGAAGCATTGGCCGCGGCTCCGGGCGGGGGATACGGAGCCCACGGGCCTTTCCCCGCCCGCGGGGACCCGGCGCTGCCCGGGCCACTCCCGCCGCCTTTGTTTCCCGGCGGGGCGGCCGGGCCGGGTCCGCGGGCGGCGCCGCGACACCGCCCCCCCCCCCCCCCCCGCCGGCAGGAGCCATGTCGGGGGCTCGGCGGGGACGGAGCCGCGCACAGGCCGCGCCTTCCGGTGCCGCGCTGACCGGGGGGCAGGATGAGGGGGGGCGGCGGGAACGGGCCCGGTGCGGGGGGGGGACACATGGAGACAGGAGCAGGGACCGCGCCCCGCGCGCGCGTGGCCGAGCCGCGCGCGCCCCCGCGGGCCGGGGAAGCGCGCGCGCGGCAGGCGGGGCCGCCCCCTCCCCCTTCCCGCCGGGCCCGCGCCGCCCCCGGAACCGCCGCCGCCTCCCCCCCGCAGCAGACGGGAGGCCCCGCCCGACCTCGCCGCCGCCGCGCGCCCCCCCAGCCCGCCGGCCCAGCTGCGCCGCGGCGCGACCCGGCCCCGCCTCACCCCGGCCCCGCCGCCGCCGCCGCCTCGGCTCTGAGTCTTTTCCCCTCACAGCTCCCTGGGCGCCATCTTACATTCAACCCCCCGCAGCCAATCAGCGCGCGGCCCCAGCCTCGCGAGAGCACAGCGCCCAAGCCTCGCGAGAGCTCGACGCCATGGCCCGCCCCGCGCCTTAAAGGGGCCCTGCCGCGGGGAGGGCGCGACCGCGGTGGGGCGCCACTGAGCGCAGATGCGCGCGGCCCCGAGGACAAGGGAGTGACACGGGGGGACGTGTGGGGACAGGGACAGGCCCCGGCCGAGGCACCGGGGGGACCCGCGGCGATACCGGCACCGTGCGCCCGTGGGGCGACGCCGGACGAGGGTCCCCACGCGGCCGCCCCAGTGCTCCGCGCCCTGCGGGGGCGTCCCGGCCGCAACTCCCGCGCAGCGCCCGGGGCGAGACCCCCGCGCCGCCCCGTGCGGAGCGACGCCCCGGTGTGGGGGCTCCCCGGGGAGCGCGCCGAGGCTCGCGCGGCCGGTACTGGCCCTGCCCCTGCCCTCGGCGGTACCGCGGGGCGAAGGGACCCCGTGCGGATGAAAGGTCCCCCGCGCCGTGGGGCTGCGCCGGGGCTGCTTTAACGTGCCCATGTGCTCGGCGCGGCCTCCCCGGCCCCGGCCCTGCTTAAGGTGGCCCGGGGAACCGGGCAGGGCCTCCCCCCGCCCACGGTGGGGCCAGTGGCACGGGCACGGGGCTCAAGGGACGGGGGACATGTCGGTCCCGCGGGGGCACCCCCCTGACCCCCAGCCCGGGGCCGGGCAGAGGCCACTCCACTCGAGTCCACCTTAAGGGGGGAGGGCGCTCGGGCGGTGTTTGTACACAGTGCGCACACCCTGCCTGCACCCCTGCTTCACCCCCTCGCACCCGGTCTGTCCTACCTGCACCCCCCGGAACCCTTCAACATCCCACCCCGACACCCTCGACCCCAGTCCCCCAGTGCCGGGTGGGGGAGCTACAGCTCCCGTGGGGACACCAGCGCTGCACGGCAGATGGGAGCAGCCCCCGAGCCCCAGGAACAGGGGAGACCCTCCCCAACCCAGCACCCCAAGGCCGAGCAGGTGAACAGGAGGCAGTGACAGCGTGGAGACAGGGCTGGGATTTCTGTTTATTGAGGCAATGCTGTGGGGTGCCCCGGGGGGCTGCATCAAGGCACGGTGGCACTGGGGGTGTGCAAGGACCCCCGGGGAAGCAACACCACGGTGGTGTGGCAGCAGCAGTTCCCTCAGGCCTTGCCGGGGTCCTCCTTCAGCGTCACCGTCCGGTTGAACACCATCTGGGGAGAAACAGAGGGTCTGCTCAGAGCCACATGGTTCTGAGCCCCATGGCTCTAAGCCCCGCTGTCCCAGCCCCCGGGCTCACCTTCCCCTCCTTGCTGTCGGGATCCACAGAGAAGTAGCCCAGCCGCTCAAACTGGAACTTGTCAAAGGGTCGGGCAGAGAGGACAGAGCTGTCGACCAGAGCATTGTGCACCACACGCAGGGAGTCCTGGCAGGAGAAGACAGCTAAGCCAGCAACCTGACCCCTCTGCCCCCTCCACAGCCCTTTTTTCCCTACCCCCTCTTCCACCCAGAGACACAGCAAGGCCTTGCCCCAGGAAGGGTAGGGTGGGTGCCTCAGACGTGGCCACAGGAGGTCCCCAGCTCACCCCAGGCCCATAGCCCCAGCTGCTACCGCTACTCACAGGGTTGAGGTCACTCAGAAAGCCACCAGGCACCTCCGACGGGTCCTCAGGATTTTTGTGCAAAAACCTGTCACAAGACAGAGTCTCATCCCAAAGCTGCCAGACGAGGGGACATGGTGCCGCTCATAGGACCCCACTGATGCCAAAAATATTCCCCCCAGAAAGGGCTGGGCAAATCCCGGCAGGGCCTGCTGGTGCACAGCCATGCTGCCGCTCCAGCAGCACTGCTCTTGTCCCTGCCCCTGCGGGCAGTCAGGCACTCACAGCCGCTCGTAGAGCCGCACTTCACACGCCAGCGGCTCCGACACCCAGTGGATGAAGGCTTTGGGCTTTTCTGCCACGTCCGACTTGGTGCAGGTCACCTCCAGCTCAATCACGCGCCCACTGACGTCCTGGGGGAGAGGAGATGAGCTGGGCTGTCAGGCAACAGTCAGGCAGCAGCCCCATCCCACAGGACAGGCCTGGGGCTGAATCCCCAGCCCTCCAACTCGAGGCCACTTTGCTGCCCACTGTATGAGGCACAGGGCTGGCAGGGAGATACCACACAGGCAGCCTGAGCCCTCACTGTGCCCACAGTGCCTGGCACAAGATGACCATCACTGCTGTTCCCTGCTGGAGCATGACCACATCCTGACATCCCACAGCCCAGCCTCATGTCACCAGTGCCCCGAGCCACCCACCTTGATGACATTCTGGACGGCGATGACGTAGCCAGCGTGGCGCAGCCCCACCGGCTGCCCGGGGGCCAGGCGCTTGTAGCCCTTGTCTGCCTCCTGCGAGAGAGTTCATGGTTGCAGGAGGGGTCTCAGCATGGGCAGCAGGTGCCCCCTGCAGCATGTCTCTCTATCCCCACTCCTGCTGTCCCAGGGATCAGTGATCCCAGGGCTGCTTGAACTCTCATGCTGCTGTGGGACATTCCCCAGGGCACAGGCTGGAGTGGGCACCAGTGGTTGGACATGTCCTAGCCAGGTTGAGGGCAGCCCATCAGAGGTGCTGGCACATTTGGAAGTCACAGTCACGTGCTTGACACCTGCCTGTGATCTGTGTGTGCAGCACTAGCACCGATTCCAGTGCTGCCAGGCTCCTGCTGCACAAGCCATAGCTCCGGGAGCAAGGGCAGAATGGCCCAGTGGGCCTGGCTCACCTCCCTGAAGTCCGTCTCCTCAATGTAGATGGTGGGATGCAAGGACACTTTGTGAAAACCCCGGCTCTCATCGGCTGGAAAGTTGGGCACAAGGACCTCAAGTGTCTAGGGAGAAGGAGAGGGTGAACGCTGATCTTGGGGAATCCCACTCCCACTCCAGCCCACGGCAGTCTCACCTTTGGGGCAGGGAAGTTGGTGATGGTGACCTTGAGGGGCTCCAGGACGGCCATGGCACGGGGGGCCTGCTCGTTCAGCACCTCTCGTGCACACGCCTCCAGCAGGTGTGGCTCCATTGTTGCCTGGGCCACGGTCACACCAACCTGAGGGGACAGCCTGTCATCACTATGCTGGCCAGGGAATGCATCTACCTGCCCTGTCCCACCCCATCCCAGGCACCTACCCGTGCACAGAAGTTGTTGATGGCCTCAGGGGGAAAGCCTCGCCGGCGCAGGGCTGTCAGAGTGAAGAGCCGCGGGTCATCCCAGTCCCTGGGAAAACACAGGTGTGACAACCAGGCATGTCCTGGGTGAGTCCCATCCTGGCTGCTGACCCTGCTTCTACCTCACAGCACCCGTCTCCACCAGCCGGATGATCTTCCTCTTGGAGACAACAGTGTAGAGCAGGTTCAGGCGCCCGTACTCCCACTGCACAGGGCAGTAGACATCCAGCGCGTTGCAGAGCCAGAAGTAAGAGGAGCGCCTGCAAGGGAGGTGCAGGCACAGCCTCGCTCAGCCCCACGGATACTGGCAGCTGTCAGGATGCAGCCAGCTGCTCCCAGGTCTGGCTCATCCCTGGGCCATGCCATGCACAGTGCTCACCTGGCCTGGAACTCTTTGGTGCAGAGGGAGTGTGTGATGTGCTCGATGGAGTCGCAGAGGCAGTGTGTGTAATCGTACGTGGGGTAGATACACCTGCAAGGCAGACTGAGTCAGCCCAGGGCAGAGCACAGTGCTCCTCCCCTCCCAACACCTCCCCACTCTCAGGAGATCCAGACCCACCACAGGCCCTCCCTACCACTTGTCCCCGGTGCGGTGGTGTGGAGTGAACTTGACACGGTAGGCAACAGGGTCCATCTTCCCATCTTCCATCACCAGCTTCATCCGCAGCGTGGCCTCCCCCTCCCCAAACTTGCCCTTTCGCATGTCCTGTGGAGAGGGGGAAGCTGTCAACTGAGCCACAGATCCAGACCCACAGACATGCAGCACCTGCCCCAGTCAGAAATACCTCAAAGAGCAGAAGCGACTCCTCCACGGGCCGGTCCCGCCATGGTGAGGGTGGAGGGTTGTGGCCCTTGATCTCCTCGACCTTCTGATGGCAGACGTAAGCCTGACCCCTACGGAGGGGAAACGCTGTCACCAGACACAAGTAACCCATCCCCTGGGTGAGGAGGAGCCCCAGCTGTGGCACAGGACATCCACACCACGCTGGCACATCCCTACTGCCCCACATGCTCACCTGCGGATGAGCTCCAGGGCCCACGTGTAGAGCTGGTCAAAGTAATCCGATGCGTGGGTCACCTTATAGGGCTGGTAGCCTGTGGGGATGGGGGAAATGGAGCAGGTTGGAAGCACCCCAAAGGCCCAGCTGCAAGACCTGCATGCAGAGATGTCCCTGGCACCTGGCTTGATCCTGCCCTCCCCAGCCCGAGCCGTACCCAGCCACTCCACCATATCCCGGATGGCCGTGAAGTACTTCTCCTCCTCCTTCTCAGGGTTGGTGTCATCGTAGCGCAGGAAGCACACACCACCGTTGGCCTGGGGATGAGGGGATGATGAGCAGCTGCTCCCCAAGGGATCACAGGGCCAGGCCAGCAGCCAAACAGTGAGGGAAGGCAGTGGCCAAGAAAGCTTGGTGCTTTTTACCTTGGCATAGCCAAAGTTGAAATTGATGGCCTTGGCATGGCCAATGTGCAGGATCCCGTTGGGCTCAGGAGGGAACCGTGTCCGTACCTGCAGGGAGAAAGGGGACACCTCTGTTCTTCAGCAGGAGACTCTTCCCCTCCCTGACAGTGGTGGCACTGACATGAGCCCTTGGCAATCCCACAGAGCCCCCCATGCCATGTGGGTGCTGTCCCTGGCCATGCCCCCTGTGAGCTGTGTGTCCCCCAGCCACCCTGGCAGTGTCACCCACCACTGGGCTGAGGGACGTGGCCTCACCTGCCCGCCCGTGATTGCCAGGTGCTGCTGCAGCAGGGCCATGGTGTTGGGTGTCACCACATAGCCCTCAGTCTTGTAGTTCTCTCCTGCAGGCAGAGATTGCTCAGGGCTGCAGCACTGCCCAAACTGAGCCCAGCCCAGCAGCCGGGAGAAAGGGACACAGGACCAAGCCAGTGCCCCACAGCACAGAGAGCTGGGACCAAGCACAGAGCTAGGGGAGTGGCCCCACACACAGCAGTGGCTCCTCACACGCACCTGGCTTGTGGAACTTGAGGGCTTCTCCCCGCAGCTGCTCCAAAAGTGACTTTGTCTCTGTGCCCACATCACCTGCAGGGAGATGGGGCTGAGCTGGGGCCTGACCGCAGCTCTCAGGGCCCAGCTCAGAAACAGGCCCTAGCAAGAACTAAGGAGATGAGGAAGCTGCCCACAGGAGGACAGTCTCTTACCATTCTCCACCACGGCCACCTTCTGCTTCTCCACCGGGGCCAGCCGGGCCTTTGCAGCCTGCAGGGACCAGCACAGCATCCTGAGTGCCCAGCCCTAGCATGCACCTTCCCCTCCTGGCCCAGCCTGCTGTCCCCAGTGCTCCCTCAGACCCATGCCCATGGTGGCAGCTGAGCCCAAAGCAGCTATATGGGATCCTGCCTGGCCATTTAGCAGGAAAATAACATCCAAGTCCCCAGCCTCCTCTTCTCCTCACCTTTGGCTTCTTTTCCAGGTCAGCTTCTGTCTTTGGTCCCAGCAAATGCAGCACCTGGAGAAGTGAGACACCGTCAGGAGTCAAAAAGGCTCCCTGTGCTCCAAGGTCTGGAAATGTCCTGTCCAGCTGCCACCCCCCTCACCCTGCCTGCACCTACCCAGGGCAGGCTTCCCCAGCGCTGGGCCCTCCAGGGAACAGGCTGGTGGGTCCCACACCAGTCACAGCACCTCCAGCACCCCCAGGGGACCTCAAGCAGCACCTGACCTGTTGCCCTTGCACCCACCTGCAGATCCACCTCGTTCTTGATGGTCTTCCCATCCGCCCACCGCAGCCGGTTCCGTGCCTCCCCTGTGGACAGGGCACCCCGTGAGCAAGGGGCATGGCCCAGCCTGGGGGAGCTTCAGCCAGAGCCGCTGATGCAGAACAGCACAGCCAGTGGCCAGAGGCAGCCTTTGCCCCTAGGCTGTCCCTATCACAGTGCACCACGGCCCTGCCCGAGTGGGGGATGTGGCAGGACATCTTCCTGCTGGGCTGCAGCACAGCAACAGAGCAACTGGGGCAGCCCGTGGCAAAGGGCTGGCTCACAGGATCCAGGGGAGCAGGCAGTGGCACTGGCAGGCAGGCACGGGGACGTGGCAGCCACCAGTACCAGGCAGGTGCTGCCCTAGTGTTCCCACTCACCCATCAGCAGCCCCATGTTGAAGTGGTAGCGCTCTGCCAGCAGCTCCGCTCGGTGCTCACTGATTACAGCCTCCACCTGGGAGCAGGATGAGGACACCAGGATGAGCGAGCTAGGCAGGAGTACAGCACTAGGAGCCAGTCCAGTGTCCCCTGCACTGTCTCCGCGGGGTCACAGCTCCACTCACCGCCTCCTCGATCTGCTCGGGCGTGATGCAGACCCCCACGCCACAGGCTTGCTCAAAGTCCGCTGCATCCAGGGGCTCCAGGGGGTGGCTCCTCACGTACTCCAGAGCGGCTGGGGACAGAGCAGGGGTTAGAGCAGAGCCCTCCTCGCCGAGGCCGGGCGGGGTCTGGGGCCGGGCGGTACCATTGAGCTGCAGGTCCGTGAGGATCTCCCTGCGGGCGATGTAGCCCACGAGGAAGCCGAGGTGCTTCGGGTCCTTGAGGCGGGCGGCCGCGTTGTACAGCAGCGTTCCCGTGGCTTTGTCCAGCGCCGGGCCCAGAGCGCTCCGAGCCTGCCGCCACCCGGGGGAGGGTCAGGGATGAGCCCCGGAGAACCGGCGGCACCGGGGCGGGGCGGGGGTAGGATGTCAAGGGCCGAGGCTACTCGGCGGGGCTGGGGGGTCCAGGGAATGACAGTGGGACCAGGGTACCGGGGTGACACCGGGGATTGGGGTTCCGGGTCTCGGGGTCAGGCAGTGGGGTGCCGGGGTTGCGGGTTTCCGGGGTGTACCGGCATACTGACGCGTACCGGCATACCGGGGTGACACCGGGGATCGGGGTGCCGGGTCTCGGGGGTGACACCGGGTACCGGGGTACCAGGTACCGAGGTGCTGGGGTAACGGGTTCTTGGGGTGCCAGGGTTCCGGGATTACACCGGGTATCAGGGTACCGGGAAACGGGGGTGTGAGCCCGCGGCGGGTGTACCTGCAGCACGGCCCGGCGCAGCAGCGCGCTGAGAGCCCCGTTGCGCAGCGTCTCCCGCGCCTTGGCCTCGCTGAGGCCGATGCCGGTGAACAGCCCCAGCGCCTCCTCCGCGTCCTCCGCCGCCATGGCTCCCATGGCCGCCGCCGCCGCCGCCATGCTGCCGCCTCCGCCGGTGCCTTCTCCGGGAGCGGGGCGACGCTCAGCCAATCGACAGCGAGGGAGGTCGGTCCCGACCAATGGGAGGGGGGAGCCAGGGCCGGCCGGGCCAATAGGCGCGCGGGAGGCGGGCCCAGCGCGCGGGGTGTTGCATCATTTAAAGAGACCGGCGGCGGCGGCGGCCACGTGGGGGGCGGGGCGGGGGCGGGGCTGGGGGCGGGGCGTGTGCCCGCCCGGCCGGTTCCGCACCGCCGGTGTCCCCCTGTGTCCCCGACGGACATGCCCAAGGGCCCGGGGCGTGGCGGGGAACGCAGGGGCTGCCCCAGCCCGGTCTGTGCGAGGCCAAGCCGGCCCGGTGTCCCCGGCTCCCCCGTCCGCGCCAGCCCAGTGCCCCTCGGCTTCCTACTCCCGTGTCCCCCCAGCTGCCCCGGTACACCCCTCAACCCGGTGTCCCCAGGCTCCCCTAGACCGGTGTACCCTTGGCAGCCCCAGCTCAGTGTGTCCTCCTATTCCCCCGGTCTGATGTCCTCTCCAGCCTGGTGTCCCCAGCTCTTCCCTGTGCCCCGCCAGCTCCCCCAGCCTGGTATTGCCTGGCACTTCCAGCCCCGTGCCCCTCCAGCCCGATGTCCTCCCCAGCCCTGTGTCCCCCCCAATCCCATGTGGTCCCCCAGCCCGGTGCACTCCCAGCCCAGTGTCCACCTCATCCCGTTCCCATCCCAGCCCCAGCAGCAGCAGAGACCTGAGTGGTTGGGGAAGGGGGTTTATTGGAAACACTGTCTGGGAGGAGGCACTGGCAGGTCCTGCCAGCCAGAATCACTGGACAGAAGGGGGTCCCACACCACGGAGGGAACAGAGCCATTGGCCGGCCCCAGCACAGAGCTACAGCTCCATCCTGGTGCCAGACACTGTTTTTGTCCCCTCGGTGGCTGCCTGCTCCCTGCCTGAGGCTGGCAGTGGCTTCAAGCTGTAGCGGGCACTGACGTTGGTCCCTGATATGCTCCGGTACTCGCCCATCTCCGTCCGAACGGCCTCATTCTGGGTGATGGTGAGCAGAACCGGGACAGAGAGCGTCACCTCCTTCCGCAGGACCTGGATGCTGAGCGCTGTGCGTGGGGGGATCTTGGCCGGCAGCTGCACCTCCACGCGCTGCCGGCGGGTGCTGGACTCGCTGTGCCCTTTCTGCACTGTGAAGATGTTGGAGGCTTCCACAGTCAGCGTGAAGGAGAGCCCAGCTTTGAGGCTGGTGGCATTGCTGAAGTGGAAGCTCTGCCAGAGCGTGGTGCCGTACTCCCGGCTGCTGCTGGCTGCCAGCGCCTGCTCCGACTCTGTCTCATTCACCCCCTCGATCTCATCCACCAGCACCTCCCGCTCCTCCTCCACCCGCTTCTGCTCCCAAAGAAGACGTGCGGAGACCAGGGGCCTCCCGGGCCGCAGTGGGCGCAGGTGGGACAGCCGAGCCTGGAAGTTCAGCTCCAATTTGTAGTCAGCGAGATGCTCCCCGGGCCATGCCAGGCAGTGCCAGCCACCCCGGCCAGGGTTCTGGTAAAGCAGCCAGACTCCTCGCTGCACCACGTGGGAGGCCACCCGGTCGTTGAAGTACCCATACGCCAAGTTGGTCTCCTCTGTTACCACCTTGAAGGCGCCTTGGAAGTTGGGGTGCTCGTAGAGGGTGATCTGTGGGTCCCCCAGGTCGTGGTGAACGAGGCGCAGTGCCGAGAAGCTGTTGGGCCGCTCCACAGAGGGGTACTCGCCCTCCTCAAAGGCATGCGGCTCCCCCTCATACTTGGCATCCGTGTAGGCGATCCAGGGCTGCCCCACCACTTTCAGGGAGGCGATGCAGTTCCCAAAATCCAGCTCATGCAAGTCAGGCACGTCGCAGGTGAACTCCCGGCTCAGCCCCTCAAAGTTGGCACGCTCATACACCGTGATCCGGTTCATGGTGCTGTGGGCACCTGCCCTGCGAGGGCACAACGCAGGTCGAGTCCCCTCCTATGGGGTCACGTGGGTGCTACAGGAGACCCGTGGGGAGAGCCCAGCCAGCAAAAGGAACCCCTGGCACCCCTTTATCCCCTGTCCTTTTCCCACCTCTGCCTGGTCCCAGTGCTCTCACCGTCTGTGCCAGCAGCACCCTGAAGCTGTGCCTTTTAGGAAGTGGTGGCGGGACCGGGGCGTGCTGCAGCACGAAGTGCAGGTGATGACAGTGCTCGCCCCCACACCCCACACCCAACCCTGTCCCTACTCTGGTGTTGGGGAGCCAGCCAGGCCCCGCACTCCGGTCGGTGCACCGGGATGCCAGTCAGTCTCGCCAACCAGCCCTGCCGGAAAGTCCTGCTGAGCCCTGGGCATGTGGCGCTCCAGCACTAACGAGTCACCACCAATTATCAGTGATGCTTCCGCCCTGCCCGCACTAATTATGGTGTGTGTTGCCGGTGGGGCAGGAACTGCCGGCTTGCCCCAGCGGGGTGAGAGGGTACTGTGGTGGGGTGAGTCAGCACCCCGAAACAAGAGCCTCTGGCACCATGGTGCTCCCAGGCACTGGACATGGACACCTGACATGGCACTGCTGCTCCAGCCCTGTGCCCGAGGATGGCTGGGACAGGTGGGGACACTTTTTCCCCCTGTCCCTTCATGGGCAGGACAGCCACACACCTTGGGGTGGCCACAGTGCTGCTGGAGGTGGGACACTGGGTATGGCAGGACGCCAACACCCAGCCAGGACACAGGGATGGCTATCAGCCACTCCAAACATGCATGCCAGTGGTTTCCTTGGGGCTCCATGTGGGTTCCCATGGCACAGACTGGAACTGGCCTCCCTGGGATCTGCTAGTGTGAGGTACAGGGCACGTGCACCCCGCTGGCTGGCAACCCACTGGGACAGGGCTTAGGCAGCTCAAGGGATCTGGGGCAGATTGAGCCTTTGGCTTCTCCTGGCTACATGCCCAGGCCCACGAGCTGCCTCATCCCCTTGTCCACACAGCCCTCCCCAGCCCAGGGCTGTTCCCGTGGCACAGGGCAGGGAGCCCCGAAGTCAAGTAGCCCCGACACAAGTAGCTCCTGGTGGAGTACAGCTGGATCCTGACCGACCCCCGGTGACAGTCAGGACTCTCAAAGCCTCTGGACCGAAATTTGCCCCATGGGGCTGATAAGCAGGGCCAGCCCTGGCTGCATGGAGTGCTCCAGTCCCACATGTGAACTTGGGTTTGGTACAGCCTGTGGGCACCCACATCCTGTGGTGGAGGAGGATGGAGACCCCACTGCTCCGGCAGCCTGTCCCCTCCATGTCACCCCAAGAGAGGAACCCAGGTGTCTCTGAACCCCTGAACCCTGTCCCCCTCAAACCTTTGTCCCCTAAAGGCCAGTGCCACCCCACATCTCACCACCCAGCTGCCCACTGCCAGTGCCCCTCTTCCCCTGCCTGCAGTGCCAGGGCTGCCAGGGTCTCCCAGTTTATTGCCAGATGTCGGGGCGGTTGGGGTTACACCAGACAAACGCTACGGGAAGCAGTTAGTGAATGGGGGGCTGTGAGGGCCGCGGGCAGGGGCCGGGGAAGGGCTGTCCCACTCGCTACCCCGGCCCGCGGCCTCCCTGCCAGCCCCCCGGGCTGCCACGCTCCCCCTGCGCCGGGGACCCCTCCCGCACCCCGCAGCCGCCCTGGCTCCGCGGCCCCCGGCTCCCCCCACCTCGCTGTGTTCACCCCCCTGCAGCGAGGCTGGTGGCCGGGGTGGCACGGGGGGCACGGGGCAGCGTGGGTGGGAGGCGGTGCTGGCATTATTGCTATGGCGGGCGGGAGCAGCGCGACCCTCCCCACGCTCAGATCACAGTCTCGAAGAGCGTCGCCTTCTCCTTGGGGGGCTCTGGGGCCAGCAGCTTGGCTTCTGCCTCGGGCGTCAGGTACTCCAGGTGGTGTTGGCCCCAGATCGGAGTGGTCAGGAGCTGCCAGCGCTGCGGGGACGCTGTGTCAGCACCCGAGGGTGGCAGCACTGAGACTGCCTGGACCCAGCTCAGTGAATCCTCCACAGTGCACAGGGAGGGGACCGAGATGGGGGAAGGGGCAGGTATGGATGGGGATGGAGGTCAGACTGAGTCAGGGAGGGGATTGAAATGGGATTGAGAAAGGGACAGAGATTGCAGAGGGACATGAGGCAGTGACGGGATTAAGAAGTGATGTCATCAAGGATAGGGTTTGGGTGAGGTTGGGAGTGAGACAGCCACGGGGATAGGAATTTGATGGGAGTGAGAGCGATGAGGATAGGAATGGAACTTGCATGGGGGTCAGCCTAGGATGGGAAAGGGATTAAATGGGATTGAGAGAGGGACAGGGATTGCATGGAGACAGGGTTGAGATAGTGATGGGGACGTGAACAGGACTTGGCTGGGAGTAAAGAGTGATAGGGACAGAGATGGTATTCACACAGGATTAGGACTGAGATGGTGATGTAAGCATAGATGGGATTCAGGCAAGATTGGGAGTGAGACAGCGACGGGGACAGGGATGGAATTTTGATGTGAATGAGGCAGTGATGGGGACAGGGAAGGGATCTGGCTGTGGATGGGACCGAGACAGAAATGTAGACAGTGCTGGGATTTGAATGGGGCTGGGACTGGGATGGGGACAGGACTGAGAGAGGGACAGGGTTGGCCGGGGTGGAGAGAGAGGCAGGAGGGTCCCCGCTGTGCCGCCCTCACCTCGCGCAAGGAGCCTTTGCAGCGCAGGAGCTTGTAGATAACGGTGCAGGGGATGCAGAGCATGGAGGAGAGTGCCAGGACCCAGCCGATGGCTTCCCCCCACCACGGGTACACGTACGTCTTGTTGTAGGTCAGCGGCTTGTAGTTCACCACGTGGAACACAAAGACGCCCTGGGTGGGGAGTGGGGCGTGAGCTCCCGCGGGGCAGGGGGCTGGTGGTCCCCGCCCCCCACGCGTGTCACCCCGCGGCCCCCGGCGTGCGATCGCGCCCCACGGTCCCGACACGCGTGTGCCCAGAGCAGCCGCCGGGGGGCGCTCCGTGCCCGCGGCACAGCCCGGGGCAGCGGCACACCCGTGTCCCCACGCGTGTCCCCACGCACGTCTCCACATACGGTGGCCCTCCTTGCTCACCACGCAGACCAGGGGTGTCACCACAGCCCAGCACCACTTCATGACGGGCAGGGGCCGATAGCCGATCATACGGGCCACGTCGTCCATGAAGCGGTCGGCGCCTGCAGGGAGGAGGGTGTCAGCAGGGCTCTGCGGGGCACCCGTGTCCCCTCGTGTCCCCACCCCCACCATGTACCCTTGGCCTCACCATAGACCCAGGCAATGACCACACACTCCCAGAAAGCCTGCCACAGCAGCGTGATCCCGCTGGCCGAGTAGTTGTCAAAGAGCTGGAACACGTACATGCCGCCCTGCCAGGAAGGCGCCCATGTCACCGGTACTGTGCCAGCTGCCCGGCACATCTCCACACCGGCGCTGGTACAGCCTTGCCAGCACTGGTGCTTCACCTGACATGGACACCCTGCACCGCCATGGGCACCCTGCTCCCACAGCACCCCCACACCACAGGGACCCCCATGTCATGGGCAGCTCCACTGCTGGGGGGGCAGCAGCCCCAGGGAGCTCCCACCCAACACTGGGACCCCATGAGAGGTGACACCCTGGGAGCAGGTGCAGGTGCCTGGTGTGGGGCTGGCTGGGCAGTATCCCTGCCATGTTCCCCACCTGTGTGACCATGGAGAGGTCAATGAGGCAGCAGACGATGCAGCAGAGCGCAGCAGTGAGCTCACGGCGCAGCGAGCCAGCCCCTGGCTGGGGGAACAGGTCCAGGATGCCCGTGATGAAACCCTCCACGCCGACAAACTGTGGCAGAAAGTGGGGCTCAGTGGGGGCGTGCCACCCATCCTCTCCCTGTCCCCCTCCCTGCCCACCACAGCACCTGGCTGTCCAGCCCCAGCACAAGGAGCATGATGAAGAAGAGCGTGGCCCACAGCGGGGACAAGGGCATCAGCGTCACAGCTTTAGGGTAGGCGATGAAAGCCAGCCCGGGACCTGCAGGAGAGCGGGGTCAGGGGTGCCACTCAAGGGGTGACGCAGGGGACACAGTGCCAGTCGGCATCTGCCGCCCGGCACTCACCGGACTCGGCCACCTTGGAGATGTCCACGCCTTGCTCAGAGGCCATGAAGCCAAGCACGGAGAAGACGACGAAGCCGGCAAAGAAGCTGGTGAGGCTGTTGATCACGGCCAGGATGTAGGCATCCCTGTGGGCAGAGCGGGTCAGGAGCTGCCAGGGGGCGCTGGGGTTCGCACCGGGGAGGTCAGGAGGGGGGGCAGTGGGACACACAGCAGGGGGATTGCGTGCAGCTGGCACAGCCCTACCTGTAGCAATTGTTGTGGAAGCGATTGTAGCTGCCCAGCGCGGTCAGGGCGCCCAGCCCGATGGCATAGGAGAAGAAGACTTGGGTGCCGGCATCAATCCAGACCTGAGGCATGAGGGAGGGTATAGGGGGATGATGAGAGTGTCAGGGGAGTGTCCAGCACTCAACCTCCTTCTGCCCTCCCCACTGCCCTCACCTGTGCCTCAACCAGCTTGGTCCAGTCGGGTTTCAGGTAGTAGACAATGCCACCCAGTGCACCAGGCAGTGTTACCCCATGGACCAGCAGCAGGATGAGGACCACATATGGGAAGAGTGCCGTGAAGTAGACAATCTGCAGAGCAGTGGGTGCCTGTGAGACCCCTGGGGCCAGGGCTCTCTGCCATGTGCCACAGGTGTCCCAACTGGACTAAAGCTTGTGAATGACCCCAGCGACTGGTGGCACCTCCTGGACAGACATGGGACAGGGGCCTTGCACCCCTGTGGGCTGTGGCACAGGAGGGCCAGAGCCAGCAGCACTGTGTGCCACAGTCCTGTTCCCCCATGCTAGTGGCCTTGATGAGTGTTCTCCCCTTGCCAATGTTACCTTCCCAGTCGACTTTACACCCTTCCAGATGCAGAAGTAGACAACGACCCAAGTGGTGACCAAGCAGAGGATCATCTGCCAGTTCATCTCCCCCGGCTCGTCAATGCCCCCAGAGAGCCGCAGCACCTTGTTCCTGCAGAGTGGACCCATGCTGAGCACTGGTGCAACACCCTCGGCCCCAGGCAACACCCTCCTGGTTCCCACACTCACTCCCAAAACTCAATGACAGGTGAGCGTTTGTTGGTCATGTCAGCGCAGCTGAAGTTGGAGGTCCAAGTGCTGGCAGTGGCATTAGTGCTGACATTGTAGCAGAGGTCCAGGTTGAAGAGCTCCGTGCACTGGTCCGTGTTCCAGGAGTGGCCACAGGTGGCCCAGGGCAGGGTGTCCGTCAGTGAGTGCACCAGGTAGAAGAGCCCCCACACCAGAATCATGATGTAGTAGGAGTTGCAGAAGAAGACGATCACCATAGAGGCGATGCCTAAACCTGCAGCACGGGGAGATCGGAGCCCGCAGGCAGCTGTGGGCACCTGGCACCCGGCACGGGGTGGGATGCGGGGTGCTGGCAGGGATGGGGAAGGACAGAGGAGAGCTGATGGGGGACAGGACAGGGGGAGCTGGCAGCCCCGGGCAGGACAGCAGGGAGCTGGTGGGAACGGGACAGGGGGAGCTGGCAAGCCTGGGCGGGACAGGATGGGGTGGGGACAGCTGGCAGCATGGCACAGGACCAGGGGAGAGCCGTCAGGATACTGCTGAGGTGGGGACCCGGCAGGCCCCGGGATCCAGCAGCATGCAGACAGGGAGCCACAGGGGCAGCAAGGCGGGCAGGGCACTGCAGAGTGCCATGGGGCACAGGTGCAGGCAGCTGCCACCCTTAGCTGGCGTGCAGGGCGGCAGTGGGACGCGGGCAAGGTGCAGGGGAGCAGGCAGGGCGTGGGCAGAGTGCTGCCGGCCCCAGCAGGCTACGGGCAGTTGAGACACAGTCAGGGTGCCGGGGGCCCTGGGCAGGGTGCAGGGGCCGCGGGCAGGGTGCAGGCAGGGCACGGGCAGGGCGCGGGCGGGTGCGGCGTTACCCGTGAAGAGGGGGGCGATGTTCCAGGCGGCGATGCCCCCCTGCTTCATGAACTGCCCCAGAGCCACCTCCAAGAAGAAGATGGGGATGCCGCCCACGAAGACGATGAGCAGGTAGGGGATGAGGAAGACGCCTGGGGCCGGGGGCAGGGGGCCGGCTCAGCCGCCGCCTCCCCTCCGGCCCCCCCTCTCGCTCCCCCCCTTCCCCGCGCCGCCCGCCCGGGCGCAGCGAATGGCGAAGGCGCCTCCGCGCCCTCCCCTCGCAGCGATGTAGGTCAGCACGGGCAGGTGGTGGGGGGCTCCCACGGCCCCCCGCCCCGTGAGTGACACTGAACACCCGCGGGGTGGCCCGCGAGCCCCTCGGAGGCGCAGGGCGAGCCGGCCCAGCGTGGGGTGACCCCCACGCACACACTCCGCGGGGGGAAGGGGGTGCCCCCCGCGCCCCGGGGCGCACCTCCGCGGCGTGGGGCGAGCGCGGGGCTCACCTCCGCCGTTCTTGTAGCACAGGTAGGGGAAGCGCCAGACGTTGCCCAGCCCCACGGCGAAGCCCACGCAGGACATGATGAAATCCATCTGCCGGGTCCATGTCTCCCGTTCGGGGGCGGCCTCTTTGGGGGGACCGGGGGGTCGCACCAGCGGTGCCGTCACCGTCCGCTCCTCGCCCGCCGCGGGGGGCTCGGCGCCCTCCGCCCCGCCGGGGCCCTCTGCTGAGACCGGGGGGGGTGTGGGGGGATACCCACGCCGCCGTCACGCGCGCCCGTGGGGGTGGCGGGGGGGGGGAAGCACTTCCCCCCCCGCGCGCCCCTCTCCGCGCGTATGGGCGTGACGTCAGATGTCAGGCCGGCGCGTGACGTCACAATGCAGAGCGGTGACTCACCCCGCGGCGGCGGGAGGGGGCGCGCCGCGGTCGCGCGTGGCCGTGGGCCCC
The DNA here is from genome assembly GCF_025592945.1 of Manacus candei. Classification (NCBI taxonomy): domain Eukaryota; kingdom Metazoa; phylum Chordata; class Aves; order Passeriformes; family Pipridae; genus Manacus; species Manacus candei. Next base: position 9,423,825 of record NW_026138073.1, read on the forward strand.
CCTCTCTCCCCCTCCCCAAGCTCATTCCTCCCCGGCGCTCCCCGCTTACCGGAGCCCGTGGGGGCCGCGGCGGCCGCGGCAGTGGCGGCGGCAGCGGCAGCAGCGTCGCGTCGCGGGGCGTCGGGCGGCTGCGGGGCGGCCGTGTCGGTGGGGACGGGGGGCATGTCGCGGGGGGCCGGGGAGCGGGGGCGGGTCGGGGGCGGCTCCGTGGCCGAGGGGGGCTCAGAAGCAATCCACGAAGCACTTGAAGGTGAGTCGGAAGAACCTCATTGAGGGCGGCGGGGCGCGGCGGGGCGGGCCGGGCCGGGCGGGCGGCTCAGAGCCGGGCTGCGGGGCCGGCGCCGCGCGGCCGCTCCGGGGCTCTCTGCGCCGCGGCACCGGGCGGCGGCGGAGGCAGCGACCGGCCGCACCGCCCCCCGAGCCCCATTGGCCGCGCCAACCGCCCGCGGCTTGACGGGACTTGCAGTCCCGACGCTCTGGCACCGGCACGGGGGCGAGGCGGGGGGCGCCGGGGGACAGAGCACAGCCGAGTGGACACCGGGCACTAGGGACAGCGACGGACAGAGTGGCAACGGGGGAGAGGGGGACTAGGGAGAGCGGGGAACACCAGGGAGCGGGGCGCTAAGGACAGCAAGCAATAAGGCACACCAGAGGACACCAGGGAGGGGGGCACGAGGGACAGAAGGCAACAAGACACTGTGCGGGGACGAACAGGGGACGGAGCACTTCAGTGCACACCAGGACTTGCAAGTCCCACCACACCAGCACCAGGGCACAGCAGGGACACCAGGCACTAAGGCGGCAAGATCGCACCGGGGACACGAGACAACAGGGTGCAGTCAGTGGCAGAGCATAAGGAGAGGCAGCAGGCACCAGAGGACACTGTGTCCCTCCACCGCTGTAGAGTGCAGCCGGCAGTGGAGGGCACCAAAAAACACTGGTCCCTGAGGGACATTAGGGGACTGCGACCACCAAGTCACACCAAGGGATACAGAGCACAAGGGCACCTGGAGCAGCAGGCTGCTGGGAGTACCAGCAGCACACTGGGGCCATGGTGCCCTGGGGGGGAGAAGGGGGCCTTGCCAGGGACCAGAGGTCCCAGGGGACAGCAGGCAGCAGAGGCGAGTGGAATTCAGTGAGTTTAATGAGCGCAGGACAAACCCTGACCTCCCCCCGTCCCCCCACCCCCTAGTGCCTGGCCCAGCCCGCACCCCCAGGGCAGGCACCCCATGACACCCCCTAGTCGACTTCTTCCATGCTGCTGTAGGACGGGGCCGGGCGCTCGGCGGGGCTGGTGAAGCGCTCGGGGAGGCCTTCCGCAGCCAGCGGCGGGGCTCCTTCGGGGGCCAGGCCGGGTCCGAACGGCACTGGGGGCAGTCCCTGCAAGCAGAAGGTGAGCATGAGAGGGAGACAACCAGGCGCATGAGAGGGAGACTTGCACCCTGCCCACCCATCTCCCTCCCTACTCTGGGGGGGCTGGAGGGGTGCCTGGGGGGACACAGCCCCCTGGGGTAGAGACCCCATGCAGCATGTGCAGCCCCAGGGTTTGGAGAGCAGCAGCTCCCTCACAGCAGGGCAGGGGGGAGGAGCATGCCCAGGGCCCCTGGAGGCAACCCCAACCTGCCCGCCCGAGGAGAGCCAGGCCACAGCACACTCCTGCCCCGGGGCTGCTGTAGCCAGTGCCGGTTGGAGGAGAGCCCCACAGCTCAGCACAGGCAGCAGCGAGGGGACACAGGCAGGCTGCCAGCACCTGCTGGGGGCCCGAGGAACAGCACAGGACCAGAAGGGATTTCCAGGGCTGAGAGCACCTTTTCGGGCCTTGCCAGGGGCCACCCACCGCCGGTGAGGGCAGGCAGGTGCAGGCAGCAGCCTGTGGGCCCCAACCCCACGGCGCCAGCGCCAGCTGGAGCAGAGGTCAGCCCACCGGCGCCGGGCACTGACTCAGCCCCACGAGGCCAGCACCGTGGGCGAGCGAGGGAAGCCGCCGAGACCCAGGGCTGCAGACAATGAGGCGACTGTTCCAGGACAGGCACCTCATGACCACGGCACAGCCCTGCCGGGGCTCCCTGGCTGGGACTGGCTTGGGCGGGGAATAAACCACGGCACATGTGGAGGAGGGGTGTGGGACAGAGGTGGGGAGAGTTCGGCTCAAGCCCCAACCTAAAATGCAGGTGAACCCCTTCCCTGCCAAGCATCCTTCCCAAGTCAGCCAAGGGCACTGCCAGCAGGACAGTAGCAAAGACGGAAAAGAAAGTCACAGGGCTCTGAAGTCACCTTGCACACCCAAATATGCCAGAGCTGTCTGAGCCATGCTGAGCCAAGGGCAACACGTCTCAATGTCAGACACCGCTGAAGCTGCAGCCTGTGCTCCAGTCCCAGGGGAGTGCCTGCTGCTGGCTCCGCTGGGCACCCCACGCCCTGCACGTGTCCCACAGGGCTACCGCCCCACAGCTGGGACCAGAGCCCAGCTTGTGCCTCATGGCACTGGCAGGCAGAGCTTTCCCTTGAGCCCGCTGCCACACAGGGTGCACCAGGCACCCGGCAGAGCACAAGGAACAGTCCTGGTGCCAGCTGGGCCACAGAGTGGCCTCAGGTGACCCCAGTGCAGGGTCCCTGCCTCTGTGTGAAAGTTCCAACACACAGGACAGGGATGCTGCATCTCTTTGGAAAACCTGGCTTTATTAATGCACTGAGATCCTACTTGTGCTCCCCGACCCCACGCCTCTCCCGTAGCATGGGCAGCCAGTCCCCTCACAAATGAGGGGCTGAACCACACTCCCCTGGCAGAGACCAACGTCCCCAAATGCTGACAGCCCACAGCCCCAAGGACTAGTGGGAGCCCACAGCCCCAAGGACTAGTGGGAGCCAACAGCTCAGAGGCAGGTGCTCACCATGGGCACCCCAGTCCAGATTGCCAGGCTCCCTCCCCATCAGCCGTCCAGGGCTGAGCAGGGAAGCACACAAGCCCTCAGTGACAAGCCCATTCAGCCCCAGCACAGGAGTGCGGTGCACACAACTCCTGGTGCACAGGCAGCTGGCATCAGAAGGCTCAGCAGGAGGCTGGCAGGACAGACTGGGCTGGCCAAGGAGCCACGGGTCACGTCAGCCCAGAGGGAACTCTAGACTCCTGCAGCAGCACGGTTGAGAGGGGTGGCCAGCCAGGACCCATGTCAGGGCATCCTGCCCTTGCTGCAGCCTCTCGGCAGGTCTCCAGTTCCTTCTTGGGAGCCAAGCAGAGATAGTCGATGTGCCCATGGGGGTCCCAGGTCCCAGCTGCGCTGCAGCAGCAATGTCCCCTCCTGTGCAGCAGGTAGCCATGAGGTCTGCCCCACTCCCAGTAAGGGAGGGCAGAGGAGCTCCTGGTTCTGGGCTGCGCCTTGGCAAGGCAGCGGGCTGGCCACACAGCCCTGCCAGCTGGCACAGGAGATGCCAGAGCAGACAGGCAGGAGCCGACGGCCCCATGCTTCCCTTGGCGAGTCCTTCCCGGAGGTTTCTGTCCTGCTGCCCGATGTCTTGGTCGTGTAGCATCCTAGGACGGCGCGTGCCCTGGCAGCCCTGCTCCTGCAGCTGGCCATGCGCCTGTGCCTATCTCCAGCGGGGCTGGTAAATGAGTGGGTAGAAGACATTCAGGAAGAGAGCCACAATTGCGGCCGTGGTGGCCAGGACAAAGTATCTGATGCAGCCTTCATCAGGGTGCTGGGGGGTGCCCGGACTTCGCTTCTGGCCACGGGGCCTCCAGGAGTTTCTTGAAGGCCTTTGGGGTGCCTCAAGCTGCAGCTCTTGTTCTTCAGCCTCCAGTTCCTGCCAGATCAGAGAAGCCTGCGATGTGGAAACCTGCGTCAGCACTTGGAGAACACAACGGGCAACACCCCTCTCCATCCCCCGGGGCAGGCGGCTGCCTGCAAGCCCAGCCCCGTGCCCAGCCAGCCCGCCTCCCCATGCAGCACCGTCGCGGTCACGCCCGCCCCCGCGGCTCTTCAGGGTCTCCGGTGTGTGGTGCTCTGGTGGGTGGCTCTGCAGGAGGGAGCATGGGCAGCTGCCAGGCAGGGTCTTCATGGGACTGCAGGGAACGAAGCAGGCAGCTGGATCCCGGTGGAGCAGATGCACTGGTATTGGTGGGTCCAGGTGGCAAGGGAGCAGGCAGCAGCCAATCACAGCCCAGCTTCTGTGATCCCAACAGGATCTTTCGGATGACAGCCAATCCAGAGCCAGCTGAGGCAGCAGGAGCAGGAGGTGCAGTCACAGCACAGCCAGTCACAGCTCTGCTTTGGTGGGTGGGAATGACAACCAACTGCAGCCCAGCTTCCAGGAGGATTATCCACAGGCAGCCAGTCACATGTTGGTGATCGTGATCATGCAGAGCAGCCAGTCGGGGTGGAGGTCTTTGGAGGGTACCCCGTGCCTGGGAGGGTCCAGGTGGTCCAAGGTGCTCTGGGACCTGCTGAGCCCCGGTGGGATCCAATGCATCCCATCGCTGCAGGGGATCCAGCGCTGCCAGGGGCCCACTACCATGAGGGGACCCGATGAGCCCCAGTGCCATGGGGCATATGGTGAGCCTCACTGCCAGCCGGGCCCCTGAAGGCTCCCACTGACGGTGTGTGAGGAGCAGCACAGTTCTCCTGTTGCTCAGGCTGCCCCCAGCGAGTGGAGCTGCTCCAGGACACGTGCAGTCCCCCAGGACAAGAACAGCCCAGGCAGGTGAACACCAACATGCCAGACAGCCCCCCTGGCCTCAGGGACGGGCAGCTCCTATCCCCAGATGGCAGAGCCAAGATGCCTAACCATCACCGGGTCAAGGGCTGCACGAGCCAGACAGACAGGGAGGCCAGGCCAGAAGGGCCCCTCAGGGCACACACGTGCAGTCATGCCAGAGATGAGCTGAGCATTGTCCTCAGATCCTGTGGGGCCACAGGAGTGCTGAGCACAGAGGGAAAGTCTGCAGCACAACGATGCAGGGGGACTGCCCAGGTGGGCACTCTACTGTGCCCCAGCCTGGGCCTTTCTTTGACATTCACACAAAGATCAGCCCAACCATTCCCTGCCACTGCACGCTGAGAGCACCCTGCCGTCTGGCCCAGCCCAGCTCCCTTCCTCCTCCCCTCCCTCTCAGGCCACCCAACAACAGTTTCTCCAGCAGGTTTCTCTCCAGCACTGTGTGAAGGCTGCCAGGCCTCTGGCTCAGCACTGGTATTTGCCTTTTTTGCACCTAGCTTGGCCCCAAGCTGGGCCCCAGCAGAAAGTGTCCCCCACTCTGCCTTGAAAGTGGCTGCAGAGGGCAGGTTCTCACTGCTCCCTGACACAGCCAGCACCTACTGCACTGCTCACAACCCTCCTTCAGTGCAGACCCTGGCGAGGCTGGGCCCTTTCTGCCTCTTCCAATGCCCTCCCCGCAGCGCTCCCACTCTGATGATGGGAACCAGCTCTCTTGTGATCTCTCAGGACAGGGACTGTACCAAGCTCACAGTGACAATAAGGCAAGACAGGCTCCAATGCCTGGCTGGTGCAAGCTCTTTGGTACCAAACAGGCACTGCACCGCAGCTGTGCCAAGGTTCCATGGGTGTGGACAGAGACGGGCCACGCCCTGAACATGGGCACCTGGGCACGTTTCAAGGCTCTGTGGCTCAAACAGTGTTGAAAGGGACACGAGTGCTCACCTGGCTGGCAGCAGCTTCGGCAGAGGGGGTGCGCTCAGTGTGATGGTCTGAGGGGTGCCCTGGCAGGGGTCTCTCCACGGGAGAGTTCCTCCGGCGGTAGAAGAGAACATATGCGTATCTGGTCACCACCTGGCTCTCATCCACGGTGGTGACTGTGCTGTCGTCAAAGAGCCGCCAGCCTGAGAGGAGAGAAGGGTTAATCCAACAGACAGGTCACACCTGCAGCAGCAGGGGAGTGGAAAGGGCGGCAGATCCTCACCTACGTCGCTGCGCTGGCTGTTCTTGTCGTTGGGCAGGCGGGCGTACGCCGTGTAGTGCCCCCCAATCATGCCTCCGTAGTGGTTGATCACAGCGTACAGGTCATACATAGGCAGTTGCTGCTCACCCTTCCGGCCGATGCAGAACTTGCTCAGGTCCAGGCTCCTGAGGAGAGACACAGGGACAGTCAGGGGTAATCAGCGTTAAGCAGGGAGAGGCCATGCTGCAGGTCAGCACAGGCAGTGGCCACGTCATCCCCCAGGCCCTCACCGGACAGGGAAGTCCACCATGTCATTGATCTTGTCCCTCCAAATAAAGCTGCGGAAGGAGAAGCGCTTGAGCTGGATGATGAGGACGTTGGGCAGCCGCCACAGCATCAGCTGCTTGGAGGCCTCGCGGTGCTGCTTGCACTTGGGGCAGTACCTGAAGGAAGAGTGTGCTCGTTACTGGCATGGGGAGAGCCTCAGGCCTCGCAGCACAGCCCAGCCCCAGGGTCCCCACATGTGGGGCTGGCAGAGGGGATGCAGGAGGGCTCAGCCTTCTCCATCAAGGGCAGGCCAGCACAGTCCTGCAGAGCACTGGCACTGCTCCCTGCTGGCTTATGGCTGCCCTCCCCAGCGCACAGGGAAGGCCAGCCCAGCGCTCCTGGCTGCCAGAAGAAACAGTATGCAGGCCCGAGCAACTCCTAGGAAACCCCCATTGCTGCCTGGGCCTGTGGGCTGGAACCCACCCTGCTGCCTTCCTCACCACGCTTCCTCTGGGGCCAGGACTTCGGGCTTGGTGAAGAGATTGAGGCACTGCTCCAGGGTGAAGTGACCAGCCCGGGCTGCTTCACTGGCTGAGCCTGGGTCCTCCACACACTCCAACTCCTTGGATTCCACCAACACAAACTCCTTCAGGCGCTCATTGTTCTTCCACACCAGGGCGAGGGAGCAGTTGTCTGTCAGCTCCAGGGGTGTGTCACCTGTGAAGGGGCACAGACCTCACACACTTGGCCCTACCAGGCTGGACCAGGCACCCTTGCTGGGGCTTGGAGCAGTCTTGTCCATCCCAGCTCAATACAGAGATCACACAGTGATCCCAGAAAGGTAGGTGTCTCCCAGCCAGGTTCACCATGCCAGGGCAGCAGAACCCCTTGGCCAGCAGGGTGCAAAGCTGGCACAGCCCATCTCATCAACAGCACCCAAACAACCAGCACTGGGTGTGGGCATCCCACTCAGACAAGAGGTGACCCAGAGATCACAGACCCCCTGCGGACACAGGTGGTTGGAAGGAATTGACCTATTTGCTGAGGAAAGCAGGAATGTCATGCCCAAGAAGAGATTCCAGGCAGAGGCTGTGTGCAGCAGAGCCCTTCCCTCCCCTGTTTCAGATGCAGTTTTCACTGTCCAATCTGGGCCGCCATCACATCTGGGTTCACTTTGTGCCAGGGAGGCTGTGGCACCCTGGCCAGGCAGATCCACCAGCCTGCCAGAGGCTATAAGGGATGAAGGTGGTGGTTTCCAGGGCTCACCTTTATCTTCAAGCTTGTATTCTCGGTTGGCAGCATCGATCTTATTGATGTAGAACTGTGTGGCGCGGGCACTCAGCGAGTCTGAAGTGTGCTGGTACCCAGGGATGGCAGCTGTGAACAGGCAGGGACAGATCTGTGGTGGCACTGCCTGTCTGCCCTGCGTAGGGGCCAAGAATTTGCAGTGCCCCCACCCCCACCTCACATGCTACGGCCTTGAAGGGACACAACCACGTGCCCCGTGTCCTTGACTATTTTTAGCAGGCGCCTGCCCCTGGCAAGCTGTGCTCCTCTGCCTGCCTTGCCCCTTCACTGCACATTGCTGCCATCCTGAGATGAGTGTCTGGAAACGTGACAGCCAGGCAGCCGAGCGCGAGAGGCTGGTCCCATGCAGCTGAGTCAGAGCGAGGGAAGTGCTTCGCTCACAGCCCCTGGGGGCTCACAGCCCGCACCAGCTCTGCCCTGCTCCCACGGGACTCGAAATTTCTGCCAGCCCCTGCCTTCCCACCCCTCCCACAGCAACACAGTGCTCCAGCCTCTCTCCTCATCAGATCTCTGCTCTACTCCCTGCACCTTGCCAGGGCAAGGCAGAGCGTGGGCAGGAAGGCATTTCAGGTGAGGCAACACCGCCAAAAGACAGCTCCCATGGCCTCATTTGTGTCCCCAGGAGTCTCCAGAGCAAGCTCTCAAGAGGAGAACACATGCTGTGGTGGGAGGTCACCCCAAGGAGGGAGAATTGCCTGGGCTCCTGGCACAGACACAGTTAGCACTGCAGCACCTCTTACCTTCTGGCTTGATGGCTCTCTCATAGGATGGCTCCTTCTCACAACAGCTGTCACCCTGTGACTCCATGTGCTCAGAGAAGCCCGAATCCAAGCTCAGCAGGGAACTCCTGGCTGTCAGAACCTTGCTCCGGACAGTGCCAGTGTCCCCCATCTCCGGGTGTAGCTCAGGCACAGCTGGTGAGAGTGGGGGCTCCTGCAGGAGGCTGGAAGCCCTGTCTCCCTCCCCCAGCTCAGAGGCAGAGGTGGCTGCTGCACAGCTGCTCTTGGCTAGGGGCTCCAGCTTGTCCGAGTGCAGAGGCTGCAGCCCCTGCTCTGGTGACATCCGTCCTAGCTGGAATGGAGGCTGGAACACGCTGACTGAGTACCTGGGCAAGGAGGTGGGAGTTAGAGCTGGTCAGGCACAGGGCTGAGCTCAGCTCCAGGGCAGAAGCACCTTCCTACCCTCGACTCTCACCTTGCATAGCCCTCCAGCAGCTGGGCCAGGCGGGCGTAGGTGAGGCGGGACTCCGGCACGCTGATGAGGAAGGGGAAACCGATGTTCTCGGGGCGGCACGAAGCCTTGTGGTCTGGCCAGTGTGTTTTCTGACATGCCCTGTAACACATATGGCCCCTGCTGAACCCAGCAGCCATGACCAACCTGGGCAGGAGCAGCAGAGGGCCAAAAGGGGTGTGCTAGGGATAAGGGGAGCACCGCAAGCCAACCTGGCTCCCTCCCAAAGGCCAGACCCATCCCACCTTCTCCCATTAGGCCACGCTCTCCCATTCAGCCTTTCAGAGCAGGAGACCCTCCCCCCCTGCCAGGCACCAAGCCAACTCACACATTGCAGTAACCGACTCGATAGCACCTCGTGCAGCGCCTGAGTTTCTCATCCTCTGGCAGCTGCTTCTTCTGGCAGGCCGCACACTTGGCGACGGGACCGCTGGGCACCTGTGGACGCTGCAGGAGAAAGAACCCATTGGACAGGGAAGGGCATCAGGGCAAGACAAGGCAGCCTCAGTGGGCATCCATTCTTGCTGCAGCTAGTCACCCTTGTGTGCAGCTCTGCCCTTCTGGCTCAGTACCACTTGCGGCTCAGCCTCCCTGCATGCCTTCCAGAAGTCCCAATATCCCCTCTCACCTGCTGGACCTGAAGCTCCACCACCCGCTCCTTGGCCAGCTCTGGGGACAGCACCTCGAAGCAGAGCAGCAGGTCTGTCGGTAAGACCATGTCTAGGGAGTTGGACGGCAGGAACATGCGGTGGAAGTGATTCTTGATCACCTGCCAGGAAAGCAGTGGAGCATGGCTGTGTGAGGGCTGCCCCACATATCCCCTCCTCAGACAGCCACAGACCTCAGCCCCACAGTAAGCTGCGGGAACAGCAGCAGCTCAGGGATGCTGTCCTCAGCTCACCATCTCACCAGGGAAAGAGGGACATCCCAGGCCCTACTGCAGTTGACCAGGCCTCTGGAGCAGGGATCTGCCTGGCAGCACCCTGCCCATGACACTGCCACCCATGGACAAAATCCATCCCACAGACATGTTGGATATGGGCAAGTGACTGTCAGTGGCCATACTCCCTGCAGGGCTGTGGGAGCCAGGACACCCACAAAAGCAGCCCATGGCTCACTCCTATGTTTAAGCACTCTCCCCAGCTTAAGCACTCTCACCTCTGCCAGGCGCAGGTTCTCTGGTTTCACACGCACACTGTGGGCCACTGACTCGAGCACCTCCATGGCACTGGAGTTCTCCTTGCTGATACTCACGAGGAACTGCCACCGAGAAAGTGCCACATCAGTCACACCACACCAAGGTATGTGGGCCCTTACTTAACACAAGGCTTAGCCTGTTGGCACAAGACCAGCTGGCTGGGGCACCTCCAGGAGCCTTCTCAGGCTCCATCCCCAGGGTAGGTGGTGTCCTTTACCTTGATGGGCTTCTTGTGTGGCTCTTTTGCAAAGTAGTAGACAGTCAGCACCTTTTGCTTCTGTGGGAGAGGCACGGGGAGGTACAGGAAGGGGTCAAAGGTGATAGACACCTGCAGATGCAAAAGCACACTCAGTTGTGGGAAGTCCTCATGGCTGAGATCAGCAGGGCAGCACATCCAGTGGATCTGAGATCTAGCCTTGCCCTGTGTGCTCTGAGGGTCAGGAGCCTGCTGCTGGCACAGCATGGACAGAGACAGAACATCCAAAGCTGCCCTACCTTGGAACATACTGGGCACACCAGCTTGGATTTGTACTGGCCCTGGAAGAGGTCTACTATAAACGAGTCGTTCCTCATCTTGTGTCGCTGCCAAGCCTCCTCAGCTACCACCTGTGGGGAGAAAGGGCTCAGCACCTCGATAAACCACCCAGGCTGCTCTCCCAGTGACTTTGGGGAGGGACAACCTCACCTCATCGGGTCTCCCATCCGAGTCAACAGTCTCTGTGTAGGGCTTGTTCTGGATGCGGTTGAGGTCCTCGTGCAGGCCATCAAGCAGGAAGGCCATGAACTCCTGAGCATCGTGCTGGGCATAGCCAGTGAACTGGCTGGCCTTGCTGGCCACAATTGCCTGCAGGGAGCACAGCAGTCAGGGCTGGCCAGCAGCCCCCCGGCAGCACTGCCTGCCCCATGCACAAACCCTGGTTGCACCCACCCACACCCACCCAACTCTCTGTGGCACTAGCAGGGCAGGCAGGTGCCCACACAGGAGTTCTGGGGACTCACAGCAGCTGCGGAGTGCCAGTGCCAGCAGCCCTACCTTCAGTTTGGAGGGCTGGAAGGCATGGTGTGTGCCCTTCCACAGCGCCCGAAGCAGCATGGCAAAGCCGATGGCCAGGCGTCCCCCCGTCCCCAGAGGGTTGTTGTAGTTGATTTCCGACTCAAAGGACCGATCTGTAAGAGATGCAGGAGTGAGGGCACAGCATTTGAGTGGCCAGGCCCTGCTGGGCTCCCGACGTGGGCTCACCATGGAAGTAGTCACGCAGCTCCCGGGTGTTGGACAGGGACTGGATGACACTGTTCATGAAGCAGGTGTTGCCCAGGTTCACCAGCCCTGTGAAGCCAGGCAGGCAGACCTTCTTCTTCTCATCCTCATCCTCATCATCCTCCACACTCTCGGCACTCACCGGGCTGTGTGTCATCGGTGGCACCATGCACGTTGGTTTAGGCTGCCAAGCAGAGGCAGGTGTCAGGTGATGTGCTCAGGGGGGTCTCTCCGGGAACACCACAGGAACCCAAAAGCCCACGAAACCCCTCAGAGAGGGCTGGAGCCATCACAATATCTCCCACCAGGACTGGGATAGACAGGCCAACGGCTGCCCCTAATCCTGCCATCTATGACTGAGGAGTGCCACCTCCTCCTCCAGGAATACTTTGCCAGTCTCCAGAGCGACACTGTGGAGGCGGGATCCCTCTTTTCTCCACCCGGGTCAGATCCAGTGTGGTCCCACTCACCGATGGGATGTGTGGCTCTTGCTTCACTGCCACGTGCTCTGAGGCTGTACGGGCTGCCACACCATCCAGACCCCCATCTTCCACACGTGGCTTCTCTTTGTCACTGGTTCGGGCCTCCTCCTTGCTGGACAGGGGGTGTTGGTTACTGCCCGGAGGGTTCTTATCCAGAGGGGTAGGGCCTGTAGGCATGGCAACCTTTGCACCACCCACTGCACCTTAAAAAGGGGGAAGGGTGGGCCTGTGGTTAGCAGCACCGCGCACTGCCCACGGCGGAGCTGAGCTGCTCAGTCCATGCTCACACACAGGCTCTCTCCTACCCCTCTACCCCATGAGCAAGGAGAACAGCAGTGCCCTTCCCCTATCACTGGGCTTGCCCTGCCCCACACCCCTCCTACCTGCACCCGCTCAGCCCCTCTCCTTCCCCACAGCCCCATGCTAGAGGATCCAGCACCAACCGGCAGCTGCCAGTGGTGAGGAGAGCCTGCGCCCCACTGGGGTGGCAGGCAGGACAAGGCAGGGTGCAGACCTCGTGTGGCTGGAGCCTCCAGCCCCCCCCAGCGCTGGCTCTGGCGTTTCTTCAGGCAGACATCGATGCGAGACACTGTGAAGTTGTATGTGCACTGATCCGGCTCAATAAGATTCCTGCAAGACACGCAGCAAGTCAGGGATGCCCCAGATCCCACAGCAGCCTCAGACATGCCAAAGCCTTTGCAAGGCAAAACCATGGCCTCCAAGCAGTAGGGACACTGCTAGCACTGATCCCGAGGCAGCCATGGCAAAGCAGGGTGGAAACCCTTGAGCCTGGCCTCACTGAGCACACAGAGGGCCCCTTTCCTGACAGACCCATTCTGCTTGGCTCCACATGCCCCCTCCTGCTGCACACACAGCCCAGAGCACACACTGGCTAGTATGGCTCTGTCCCCAAGAGCTCTAGAACATGTTGGGAGGGAACTGCAGGCAAGGAGACACTAGGATTTCCTTCCCCTCCTTGCCTTTGAGCCAGCACACAGCCAAGGCAATCCAGACTTGGGGCACTAGTGCAACACGGTGTAAGGGAAACGCCCAGGTGCAGAAACGAGCATTCCCTGCACAGAGCCACCATCTGGGACTGGCTCCTGTTCCAGCTCTGCACTCTCAGCTCCCTTGCCCTGGTGTGGATTAGAAGGACAGGAACCATACCTGAGCTTCACCTGCCACCGGAACACTGTATGGGGCCCACAGCCAGGATGGAGACGAAGGAAGTTTGTGTCACTGCAGAGAAAATGGAAGTGAGCAGAGGTGAACAAATAAGTAGCCAGCTGCAACCAGGAGATCTGCAGCAGCCTGGCATTATCCCGAGGCAAACTTGTACCTTGTCTGGAACACCAGTGTGAAGTCTTGTTCCCGGAAAAACACTTTGGATGTCTCCTTGTGGATCTCCTTCACATAGACGTGCACCACCACCAGATCATTGCCCTTCTCATATGAGTCATTCTTGACAAAGGACAGGCTCACAAAAGGCTCTGGCTCTAATCAAGGAAAGTCAGGGAGAGAGATGTTACCTTCCTTGCATGCTGAGACAGTGCTGCAAGCTGACCCAGGAGAGGTCCTGAGCAGATGTACCTTCCTGACCAGGCTCATCCCATGGGCTCTGGCCACTCACCATCAGCTGCTGCTTCCAGAGCCACATCATCCTTGGACCAATCCCTCTTCTCACCATCTCTGCCCAGGGGAGGGGAGGCCACTGGGACAGCCTTAGAGCTCTCTCCCAGCACAGGCGTGCAGTCCCGGCCCCGCAAGGCCTCAGCAGGGCTGCCTGGCTGCAGGACTCTCTTCTCCACACAGGTAGCAACATGGTGGGGGAACACCTCTGTGGTAGCCGCAAGAGGTGGCATCTCCACTGGAACAGTCTCCTTGGCCAAAACCACAGCCTTTCAATACAGAAGGACACAGTGAAACACGACACCATCACCCCTGAGCTGCCCTGGCCCACTCACCTTGGCTCCTGCTAGCCAGGCAGGCACAGCTCCACACTGCCCACTCGCCCCCCACATCCCACACCCAGCTCAGTCCCATTAGCACCAGAGCTCAGTGACTGCAGGGCCCTCACTTTGCCCTCTCCTCCACCACAGCCAGTTCCTCACATCAGCCCTCAGAACCCCGGAACCCATCTCAATGGCAGGGACAGGTCCTGCATCCCCTGCACAGGGGCAGAGGCAGCAGGGGTGCCCCATTCTGTCAGGTCCTCAGGTACCTTTTCCAGTGGCAGTGCAATGTCCGCCAGGGCCGTGGGCGCATCGACCTGGCTGGCTCTGCCGTTGCGGCGGCTCCCGGCCCTCCCGCTGTGCCCTTTGCTGGGCTCTGTGCTCCCGGTGACTCTGGCATTCGGCTCCTCCTCCGTTGGAGCTACTTTGAGGTATACTGCCCGCTTGGCGCTGGGGCCACTCTGTGTCCCTGGGCTGGCTGGGCTTTTTCCTCCCAGGGCCTCGCTTCTTCCCGGAGCACGCTTGGGGTTGGAGGGCTCCCGCCGGGATCTTGGTGGCTCTGTGCTTTCAGCTCTCGGCTCTTCAGAGATCAGCTCTGCAGAAGCAGCCTTCTCTTTCCCATTCTCCCAGCACGTGGCCCCTTTGGCCAGCTCTTTGGATCCATCTTTCCTTCTTTTCTGTAAAAAGCCGTGCAGCACAGTGGGAAGGTATTTAAGTAGCAGCACCTTTCAGGCTCTCTGCCAGCCCCTCACCCTCACTCTCCCTTCCCAGAGTGCACCAGGACTGTTCCAAAACCTGGACACTATGTGGCAAGCAGAAACAGGAGCACAAAGACACAGTCCTCCCTGGGACAAAGGAAGCTGGCTCATGCAATCTGTGGATGCAAGATGTGCCCCACATTCCCCCTGGGTGGCTCAAGAGCAGGGAGCTCAGCGCTCACCCGAGCTCCCCAGCGCTCCATAAGCTCCCTGAAAAGGCACATCCTCCCCTCCTCACCAGAAGCGAAGACCAGGTATGGAGTGGGATCTTCTTCTGAAGCACAAGCTGCAGAAAATTGCCCTTCTTGCACTGGAGCTTGCTGCAGGAGCCCTCGATCTCCTCGTAGAACTGACAGCTCCACTGGCGCCCGTCTGTAAACAGAGGGGAATGGGTACCTCAGGCAGTGCTCCAGGCAGCTGTCACCTAACCCACAGCCCCCTTTCACCTGCCCCCAGGAAGAAGGAAGCACTCATTCAGAGCCAAGAAGGCTGCAGGCAAGCTGCCACCATACCCCAGGAGCCTTCTAGGGCTCCAGCCAGCTTCCCTGAATTTGCTTTGTACATCTGGCTGGCCTCCTTCCCAGAGGGAAGGCCCTGAGCCTCGTTGTCCTCAGGGGCACAGTCACTTTTCCAAAGGATACCTCGGGGATGACTCATTCATCCCAGCAAGCAAGGGACAAAGACACACCGGCGCAGCAGTGGGCACTTGTTCCCTTGGCACCGAGGGCAGCTCCTGCCCTCCTCAGCTCTAGAATGCTCTCCTATGGGCCCTGTCTGCTGGCTGAGGCTGTGCCAGCTGACAGCAGGGCATTGCCTCTGGTGGAAAGGTTTGATGCCTGCCTGGATCAACCCCGTGCTTGGCCCAGAGCTGTGCCAAGTCCCAATGGAGAAATGCCTGCAGCAGTCGCTCCATTCCCATACCTGGTAGTTTGAGCACACAGCCTGTGTCGGAGAAATCAGCATCTACATCCTCCACCTTCAGAGCTCCACTGCCCAAGTTCAGCTTGACAATGATCTCATCGGCATTCTGTTTCCAGTCCAGTAGCAGCTCTAGGAAGAGGGAGGGAAGTGTCACCCACTTGCTGGGGCATGAGCCTGAAGTGCCCACTCCTTGGCTGGGGAATGTGGGCCTGAACACATGCTCGGTTAAGGAGGTCAGCACAGGGAACACAGATCATGCCGATTAAATGGGACCTGCCCTCGTCAGACAGGCCACAAACAAGAGCACGTGTTGCGGCAGGGCAGGTGAATCCCAGTGGGAACTGGAGAGATCAAAAAGGCAGCCCTGCTCCCAGCATTGCCACATGCAGCAGTGGCAGCTGGGAAGAAGGGGTGGCTCCTGCCAAGGACAAAGCAATTACTGCTTTCTCAAGGAACGAGGAAGCCACAGAATTACTCTGGGGGATTCAAAGTGGACTCTGACCACAATCAGAAATTGCCACTTCCCCTTTGCATATGCAAACCAAGCAGCCCAGCTGCAACCATCAAAGCACTGTACTCCTGCCAGGTGAGCATGGCTAACACAACTGAAACACGGGCAGGCCGGCCAGCCGGGCAAGCACACTGCACCTGGGGAGACAACAGTGCAGCAGTGACACCCTGCTGCAGGCAGAACTTCCACTGTGTGCCTGTCAGGCTCCTGGTCTGGCCTTGTGATGCCCTGAAGTCATCAAGACAAAAAGGTGATTTCAATCACCTTGATTTCATGGAGTTTTGTTCTACCCTCTGTGGCACGAGAATGGTCTACTCTGGCTTCAAAGCAGGAGGGACTGAGACAGAAACCAGCTAACCCTGCCCACAGGGTGACATGGCTTGGGATCTTCCTGGCCCAGCACAATGTCCTGCTCAGAAACAAGCAGGACAGGTGTCGGTAGCAAGGTGTCCCAGGGCTGTGCTCAGTGGCACCATGACACCTGAGTTGGAAGCAGCCTGCCTCATGCCTAGGGCCTCTTTCTTGCAGGCAGCCCTTCCCAACCACGTGCACCTTTCTCCACCCCTGGGAAGGCCATACCCTGTTAAGATAAACGCTGAGGCAAAGGAGTGCTCAGGTTAGCTCTGCTCAATGCTGGAGCATTGGACCAGGACAAGGTGAGCGCTTCAGATCCCTTGGCAAGGGCACTCCATGGCCATGCACTGACAGCTGGAGCACACCTCGACTTACCCTCCTCTGAGTCCTTCTCCTGGGCAGTCTCAGCCTGCTCGAGCTCAGGGCGAGACACTGGTGGGCGAGAAGCAGAGCGCAGGCAGGTCTGTCATTCTGTCACCTCAGAGCATGAGCCAGCATGCTGGCACCCAAAATTGTACACATCACCTTCTTCTCCCTTGAATCTGTGTGTAGGCCTTTTGTTCTGCATGTGCTGCTCATTTCCCTCCACTGCCTCCGCACACTTCTCCCTCCCCAGGAGCCTGCCTGCAGCCCCAGGACAGCTGCTCTGGGCCACATCACCAGTTTAAGCAGCATCACAGTGAGAACAACACAATACTGCATCACACAGTTAGTGCTGTTTTGAGGTACATCTCAATGCGGAGCCCAGCTCAGTGCGCCAGGCCCCAGCCTCCAGCTGTACAGACGGGTCCTGTCTTGATCTGACAGAAAGAACCTGGTGTTTGGTTGTGCTCAAACCAACTCTGCTGTAACCAGAGAACCACGTGGCCCAGCTGCACTTTAACATTTCCATTCCTGCACAAGCTGCCAACATCCACAGCCAAAACCTTCTTCCAGATCAGACTGGGGAACCAAAACAACCTGACATCTAATCCCTGCTCCCCACAGGATAACCTCTGATACCTAGAAGTGTCTCAGGGCCTGCTCTACCCCCACAGGATAGTGAGCTCTGCCAGGCAAGAGACTCAAAGTGATAGCACCTTGTCCCGGAGCAGAGAAACAGCGGCAACAGGAGCTGTGGTCTCCACCCCAGAGTGCTCAGAGAGCTGTCACTGCCTCCCATGACTGGTTACAAACCAGTAGGAAACCTCTGCTGACCACCACAGCCACTGGTGCAAAGGTGCCAGTGGGGCTGGTAGTGTGAGAAGCAGAGTGGCAGCAGTGCCTGTGAGATCTACAGCTTGCCCCAGCTCCTCACCACCCCCGCACAGAGGGGAGAGAGGCAGTAAGGCCGCCCCTAAGGAACCCTGCCATGTTCCAGGTACAGCACACCTCCCACGTCAGAGACGGCGCTGTGCTGCGCTCTGCACCATGGGATTTCCATCAGGGACTGCACCTGGCTGCTCCAGCACAGACCTCAGCAGGCGCTCATTTACCTTGGCCTACAAAACACCCTGTGATTTTGAGGTTACAACAGTCATAACGGAGCAGGCACAGAAATAAGGCAGCTTTCCAGGGCCACAGGCACACAGCCACTCCCTGCACCTGAAGCATCATTTTTTTCATTGGCTACATGGCAGTTACAGAAGGAATTACTCTACAGCAACTATTTCACCTGAGCCGCACCCTGCCCTGACTCAGAAGCTAAAGCACTAGCCCCACCCGCAGGCCCCGCACACTCAGTCCCCGCCTCACAACATCTGGCCTCGGCAAACCTATGGGAAAGAAGCAGCACTGCCTCCAGATGCAAGAGCACCCATAGGCTTCAGTCCCATTCCCTCTGGATCAAGGCAGGTCACACCCAATCAAAAGCAGAGCCTAGAAACAAGGCCAACTCCAGACTTTAGCTAACAAGGCCCAACCTTCCTCACATTACTGAGGCTAAGTAGTGCCCAAAGGAAGGAGGCTACAGGTCCAGGGAGGACACTCTGTTGAAGAGGATCTCACATCACACGGGTTGCCATAAGCTGCAGGAAGTGATTAGTCAAATCTGCTTATCCTGCAGCAGATGGCTGCGAGGCTCCCAGGCTGCAGGACCGAGACACCACGGGCCTGCTCACCACAGTGCTGCTGAGGGGCTCTCACCTTCCTTGCTTTCCTGGTTGGCTCGATCCTTCTGCTTCTTCTTGTTGGTGGCATCATCCAAGCCCCGAGACACTCTCCTCTGGCCAGGGGCATTGGTGCTGCTGGACATTTTCAGCCGTTTGGAGGACACAAACGGCCCGCCGGGGTCGGTAATGGAGTCTGGGTCAGGGGTGCGACGTTTTCTTCCTGGCCCAGCTATCTTGGCGACTCTCTGTGGTCAAACTCTCCGGCAAGGAAGTAGTGGCCTAAAGAGAGGAGAGAGCAAGCGTGGCAGCAGGAGCAGGTGGAGAAGGCCCAACAGCATCAGGATCTGCTCTTTGCCCCAGGGCCAGTGCCCTCACATGACTTTCACTGCAGTGTTTATGGGAAGCCCCACGCAGGGCTCAGTGAGGAAACCTACCTCATCACAGCTGCTACAATGCTTACAGCCAAAAGCATGGGCCTGTCAGAGCTCCCAACACACAACCAGGGGTCTTCTGTATGTGGCACGCATTAAAAACCTGGAAAGCAATTGTCATGCTCATGGCCCCCACTATAGCAACTCTGGCCCAGAGGAGCTGCTGGTGCTAACAACACCCGGTGGCACAGTTGAGGGCAAGGACACAAGGAGGCCTGGATTTGCAAAATTGAGCCTCTGGGGTTAACTAGGGCAGCCTGCAACACAGCTTGGAGCGACAGTTATTTCAGTCAAACAGTGCCCCCGTGTAACAGGGCCAGAACAGGAGCCAGTAACGCCCTAAGAAGGAAGAAAGGGGAGCAGCAGGAGCAGGCCCTGGGACAGTCTCCCGTGACAGATGACAGTGAAGCTCCCTGGCAAAAGCAGGGCTCCTCCCCCCTTCGCCCACCAGCTGGGAGCTTAACCAGCATGACTGCACCTTGCATATTTATCTCCCAGTCAGTTTACAGACAGCGTCAGCGGGGCCTGGCCTGGAAACAGGACACCTCTACTCCTCGTGCCCCAGGGATAGGTCAGGCTGGGCAGGGCACGCAGGGCACTCACCCCTACCCCGTCAGACATGCCCTCCCTGCAAAGCCAGCTCCCCTGAGGTGTTTGGGAGCTGCTGGCTCAAGGGCTGGTCTGTTTGGCTCAGCAGTTTCACCCTCAGGTGTTCACAGCTTGGACACAGGAAAGCTGGAACAACCCACCAAAAACAGTCTCACTCGAGGTTCCTCCGTGGAGGCGGTGAAAGCAGAGAGCTGGGAAGGTTTCCTCCCTCTCTGCCCCGGCTGCATGCCCTGCCAGCGCTCATCAGCCTGAGGTGGTTTGCTGTGGGGAGACAGACCCAGTGGTGCGGATCGTGCCCACCCCCGGGTGCCGGCAGCCTGCCGCAGCCCCCGGTGCGCTGATTCACACACCTCCCACAGCCCGGCTCCCGTCTGAGGACATGGAGCTGAGCCTCATGGCATCTCGGTCTAGCGCAGCTCCACTGAGCCTGCCTCCTTCAGTGGAAGGCAAGCCGTGCCCTCGGGAACACCCTGTTCTCCCTTTACCCGTGTACCCAGCACAGACCCCACACTCCACATGGGCACAGGCGGAGGCAGGAGGCACATCCGAGGGAGGTGCTCGGTCAGAGAGAGGAAACTGCCAGCTCTGTGCTGCGGCCCCATGTTGCCAGGGCATTTCTGTTCTAGAAATGTTTGAGGCAACAAGTAGCCACAAATGTGGAGTTGTAGCCACAAGCTATGAGGGATCCCAGAGAGAAAAGCAGTCTTGTCCTGCCCTCAGTCCCACAACAGGCACTGCACCCAAACTGCTTCACTTTGGGCCAACCTGTCCCCACAACCACAAGTGAAAAGCTGAGTGCAGCCCAAGCACCAGGCACAAACTTCTGCCACCCAAAATCACCTGGAGACTGGAATGCTGAGAAGGGCCCAGCATCGGTCCCAAAGAGCCTGAAAGAGTGGGGGGGCAGCAGCATCACCCTCAAGCTGCTATACACATGCTGCGTCTCCCCGGGATGCAGAAGCACTTATGACTGCAGAAGGAATGGGAAAGGGCCCCCATAGCAGGAAATGTGGCTGTGATTCGCCAGCCTGGGCCTCTGATGGCAGCTGCATGCTGCCACTCAGCTCCAGTCCCCAGCAACACCCAAACAGGTTGGCTACAGATGCTTCCTGGTGCTAAAGAAGGTAACCCGGGCTTGGCAAACATGTGAAAGCATTTTTTGCTGTATTTCTTTTGCATCTCAGGTGAAAACCCCAGGAGGAGTGGGAGACAAGCAGCACTGGCTGCTCTGTGCAGGGCCAAGCGAGGCTCCATTGCCTCCTTCGTGCACACCCAAAAGGGTGGCACAGGGTAACTGCAGGGCAGGGTGACCCCTGAGGAGGGTCCTGGACACTGAGAAAGGACAGGCCTCTACCCAGGAAGGGGTGAGCAGGAGAGACAGGGTTGCGTGCCTGCTTGTCACTCCCCCAGGAGAAGCCTGCTGCTCTCATGCCTCACTGAGTGCTCTGCTCCCTCAGGTCCTTTGCCGACAGTTATTCCTCATGGCAGGCGGGAACCAAGGGGGCTGGAGCTCTGCCCAATTCCAGCTGCCAGACTGATGGCAGCCTGGGGCCACTGCAGGCACCTTAGGGTTTTGGCAAAGGTTATTCAGGGATTAGAACAGGTGAATGGGAGACTTTCTGCCTCTCTGCCACCAGGAAACACATATTCAGGAAGGATGTTCGGCCCTTGGTGCGCAGGGGCACGGAGGTTTTGGCACCACTCCTGTTGGCACACCAGGAGTCACTGCAGGGGAGGGATGGCAGAAGGCCGCCCTGGCCGGATGCCAAGTGAACCTCTGAGAAGTACCTGATGAGCTGGGCACTCCTACAAACCCTTACTCAACCCTCCGGGCCAGAGGAGCCCGGCCATGCTGCTGCTGGAGAAGGAGGTGCCTCCCTGTCCTCTGCTCTCCCTGCCTTTGCACCAGGGTGAGCACCGATGTGACTGCAGGATCCAGAGACCAGCCAGAGCAAAACTGCTCTCTCCCAAGTCTTGTCCCAGATCAGCTTCCCAACCCAGCTTGTGCTGGGACTGCACAAACATTTTCACTGGCCAGAGGAGAGGGAGCAAGAGGCCAGGGAGAAGGGCCACCCCTCCTCACGGCAGCACCAGACTGCGTTGGTGTAAACACTTGGGGCAGGACAGCAGAAGGTGTACGATGAGATGCAATTTGCACCTCATGTCTGGGGCACATTTAGCACCTGGCAGGAAGAGGCTCCCTGATTCTTGCTTGCAGCACTCCCCCTGAGTGCCCAAAGGCCTTTACAGGGCTAGCTGCACAGGTTGGCTATCCACCCAGCCTCATCCTTCCATTTACTTTTGGCTCCTCTACGTTCTAAAACAGAAATACATCCCTCATGCATTTTTGCCACCTTCTGTTCCTTGTTCCCGAGGGATAGAAATCCCAAGGCTCAAACTCATCTTTTACTTCAGTTCCTTGGCATGCCTGACACACGGGTGGAGCCAGGACGAGCACAGAGCCCCTTGGGGCAGCTCCTCCATCCAGCACTGCCACACAAAATGTTTCCAACCCGTGTGGAAATCACCATGTCCCCAACACACCGTGACAGCAGCAAGTTCTGTGCTGCGTGGGGAGCCCAGTAGGCCCAGCTCCCCCAGTCTGGGGGATACAGAATACAAATACAGAACCACAGAATGGTTTGGGTTGGAAGAGGACCTTGAAGATCATCCGGTTCCAACCCCCGCCGTGGGCACGGGCAGTGATGAGAGCGGGCAGACAGCAGCCGGCAGGCGCGCGGCCTGCCCTGCGCCGCTGCCCGGCCCCAGACACGGGGAGAGAGAACAGGACGGTGACCGGCCCGCGTACACGGACGGCCCCGGCGCGGCCCCGGTGCTGCCCCGGGCGGGCAGAGCACGAGGTCACGGCGGCGGCTCCTGCCCGGGGCTGCCGCGCTCGGCCTGTCCCCCCGCGCCTCGCTCCCGGCGCGCGCCGCCGCAGCTCCTGCTGCCCCCGTGCCTTCCTGCCTCGGGCTCGCCCCAGGCCACCGCCGCCCCCCGCCGCACTGGCCCCCTCGGGCCGCATCCCGGCCTCACACCGCCCCCGGGCCCTGCCCGCCGCCGCCGCGGCCCCCACGCCGCGCCGCCCCGGGCGCCGCTGGCAGCGCGCGGGCCCCTCCGCCGCCCCGGCCCGGCCGGCCCGGCCCGCCCCGCACTCACGGCCCCGCCCGCCGCTCCGGTCTGTTTGTGCCGCGCCGAAGTTCCGAGCGGGCCGACAACGGAGACAGGCCCGAGCCCGTGACGCACTTCCGGGAGCCGCCGGGCGCGCCCACGTGACACGGGAGCGCGGCGGCAGGGGGGTGCGGTCACGTGACGCGCAGTGGGGGCGGCCGCCGGCACGTTCCCATGGCAACGGGGGGGGGCCCGATCCCGGCCGTGGGTCCCGGTCCGGTCCGTGGGGGTGCCGCGTCTGATCCGCAGTGGTCCCAGGCCGGTCCGTGCCAATCCGAGTGTGTCCCCAATGTCACAGCCAGCCCCTGGCCCCACCGCCCGACCCCGAGCCCCGCAGTGCCCCACGCCTGCAGACGAGCAGCTCCCACCCCGGGAGAAGCCGCCGTGGGCCCCCGGGGAGGACACGAGGCCCACGGCACGGGGCGGAGGGGAGGTGGTCTTGCTCTGTAAATTTATTCACACGGGAGTGCCCCGCAGCCCCCACCCTGCCCACCACTGCAGGGGCAGGCAGAGGCTGGGGGGCGAGGCTGGGGGCTCCGGCGGGGAGGTGCAGGCCCCTCCGGGGTATCACTGGCAGGTGTTGTAGATTTGGACCTGCTGGTTGATGGTGTCCAGCACCTCCCTCATCCTGGCCTCTAGCCCACCCAGCTGGGCTGCCTTGGCGTCCAGCACCCGCTCGTTCCGCTCGTACTCCTCCTCCAGCACTGCAGGGACAGGGGGGACATAGGTCAGCCTGGCACCCTGCCACTGCAACCCCCCACCCTCCTGCCCCGGCCTCACCTCGCAGCCGCTGCAGCTTGCCCTGGGCATCCTGCAGCAGCCCCGCAGCCTCGTCCCGCAGCTGCTGTGCCCGGCTGCCCGCCTGCCGTGCTCCCTGCGCCCGGTGCTCCACCATCTCCTGAGCCGTCCGGTACCGGTCCCGCAGCGGCCCCTCCAGCACCTGCTGGGCAGCGAGGCTGGTCAGTGGGACCCTCGGGGTACCCCTGCTGCCCTCCGTGGCCCCCAGTTACCCACCTGCTTGGCCTCGCCGGCGCGGTCCCGTGCGATGCTCGCTGCCTCCTGGGCGCGCGCGGCTGCCAGGCTGTTGTTGGCACGTTTCACCTTCAGGGCATCCGTCTGTCTGTCCAGGAGCCCAATGTGCTCCATGGCGCCTGCCAGCTGCCGCTCTGCACTCCCCGTCTGGGTCTGCATCTAGGGAAGAGTGGCACAGGGGACTGGTGTGGTCAGACCGCCCACACAGTGGGGATGGGGCCCTGAGCATTGCCGTGGGGCTGTGGTGGCTGGGACAGGGCTCTTACCGTGCCGAGGGTTCTCTCGCTGTGCTGGATGTCACCGGCAGCCTGCTGCAGTGCCTGCTCGGCCATGCCCTGGGCCTGCCGCGCCTCCTCCAGCGCCTGCCGCACTGCCTCGGCTGTGCCCCGCACACCCTCTGCCCGCGACCTACAGCCGGATGGCAAGGCCTCAGCACCAGCCTGCGCTGGGGGGCTCTGGAGGGACTGCACCCCCACATCCCTGGGCTCACCTGGCCCGCTGGGCATCCTGCAGCAGCTGCCCAGCCCGACGCACATCACCGGCTGTCTGCTCCAGGATGGCGTCCACGCTGGCCAGGCTGCGCACTCGTGTCTTGATCTCCTCGGCCAGGCGGTGGATCTGGGCCGGGGCGGCCGGGAGCGACAGCTCCAGCACCCGGCTGGCCACCACCTCGATGCTCTCAGGGTCAGCCCCCTCCTCTGTGGGTGGGAGCAGTCAGTGTGTCCCCTGCAGCACCCCAGGATTGAAGGGACAGGCAGACTGAGCGGCAGAGGGAGCAGAGGGCAGGGGACAGGAGATGGTTGGAGGGCACAGGATGGTTGGGGCAGGGCAGAGACCATGCAATGCAGTGTGGGGCAGGGGTGGCACAGCCACAGCGTGGGGACCATACAGTGTGGTGCGGTGCAGGATCAGCGCAGTGTGGTGCAGGTGCAGAGCCCCACAGCACAGGGCCCAACCCTCCCGGCATGCTGGCACTCACGGCTCAGGAAGGCCTTGACATGGCTGATTAGCTCCCGCAGCTCCTTGTTGGAGCTCTCCACTCGGGCCCTGGTCTGGTTCGCCTTGTCCAGGGCTGCCTGTGCTCTCATCCGAGCCTCATCCGCCTTCCCCTTGGCCTCGGCCACCTGAGCATGGGCAGAGACCCTCGGTGCCAGCCCCAAGAGCTGGGGCGCATGGCTGTGCCGCCTGCTCCCACCACCGCCTGTGTGCCACACACCTTGTGGGAGAGCTGGGCCATGTCACTGCCAGCCTGCCGCAGCTCCTCCTGGGCATGGTGTGCCCGGTCCAGTGCGCTGTCAGCCTTGGACACGGCTCCACCACAGCTCAGACCCCCACAGCGTCGTCCTCCATCCTCATCCTGGCACCCAGCACCCCCGCAAGGGCTCTCAGCGCAGGGCACATTGCCCACCACACCACAGACCTGCAAGGCAGTGCGGGATCAGGGCAGCTCTGGGAGCCATCCCCCCAGTCCCATCCCTGCATCCCACCTTCTCATTGAGCGTCTGCAGGCTCAGCGCCTGTGCCCGCTCTGCCAGGTCCATCAGTGCCCGCCGACTGGCTGCGTTGTAGCGATTAAAGTCATCCCGGTGGCTGGCCAGGAGCTGCTCCGTGCGGTGACGGGTGGCTGCCGAGGTGCTGATGGGGCTGGGCACGGCGCGGGTGGAGGCATCTGCCCGGCGCTCGGCGTCCCGAGACTCCCCAAAGAACTGGCGGATGCTGTCATAGGCACCTGAGGGCAGCAGGGGCACTGTCAGACCGCCGGCCACAGCCCCACCCCCCCAGCCTGGCTCTGTGGTGTGGCTCACCGAGGAAATTGGAGGTCTTGAGGGCATGTAGCCGCTGCTCCAGGTCCTGCAGGCTGTGGTTGAGGGAGCGGGCACCTCGGTCCACGGCGTTCAGCACGTGGCTGGCATTGAAGTTGGCGTCCTGAGCAGCCGTCAGCTCCCCCTCCAACCGCGTCAGCCTCTCCGTTGCCTCCTCGATCTGCCGCCTGCAAGGGAAAGGGGTGACCACCCGCCCCTGGGGCCACCTTGGGAGCCATGCCCAGTGCCAGGTGCTCACCGCAGCCCCTCTGTGGCATGTGTCAAGTGGGCGGCGGTAGCGGCGGTGGCATTGCGGGTGGCCACCACGTCACGCACGGTGGCCAGGTTCTCCTCCAGCCGTCGGAAGGTGCCCTCGAAGGCGCCGGCAGCCCCGGTGTGCTGCAGGAGGCTGGCCCGCTCTGCCAGCGCCCGGGCACGGGCAGCCAGGTCCTGCACCACACGGTCCCAGTCCCCGAAGCAGGGGTGGCAGGGCTGACAGGCAGGGAAGGTACCAGAAAACCCTCGGGCACACTGGTCACAGCGGACTCCAGAGATGCCAGGCCGGCAGTCACAGTGGCCGCTGCTGCGATGGCACTGGGCACTGGCTACACCATGGGGGTCGCAGTCACAAGCTGCAGGGAGAGTGGTGTCAGTGTGCCACGGGGCCCGCTCTGGTCCCCCTGCTGGCACCAGCTCTCACCTCGGCACTGCTGCCGCGGGTCACCCCAGTGGTTCTCCTGGCAGTCGGTGCAAGTCCGGCCCCCAAAGCCTGGCCGGCAGGAGCACTGCCCTGTGAACTGACAGACAGCGTGGCTGGGGCTGGCACTGCTGCAGGGCACCCCCAGCCTCATCCCATCCCCCCATCCTTTATCCCCCGTTGTGTCTCACCTGGTTGCAGGCAGGTGACAGTGCGTGCTGGGGGTGGCAGGCACAGGGCTGACAGCCCTGCCTGCTGGCCAGGTTCCAGAAGTTGGGACTGCAGCGGTCGCAGCTCTGACCCTCCACGTTGGGCAAGCAGTGGCACTGCCCACTGTGCCTGTCGCAGTGGCACTGCTGGGGCCCACAGGTGCTGGCGTCGGTGCCCAGGGGGTTGCAGGAGCAACCTGGAACCAACAAGCACTAAGTGGGGACAGGGATGGGAGGAGGATTGAGAGGGGATGAGGACAGGATGAGGACAGAGATGGGGATGAAACTGAGGATTGAATTGGGGAAACAGGCAGGGATGGGATGGCGATGGATAAGGGTGAAGGCAGGTTGGAGAAAGAGAATGGGCAGAGATGGAGTGGGGACTGGATGGAGCTGGGAGGAATGAGAGCAGCATGAGGACCACTGATAGGGATGGAATAGAGATGTGACAGGGTTGGGATAGAGATGGAATAAGGATGATATGAGGACAGATGGATGACAGTGGGAATGAGATGGCAGTAGGGACAAGAATGGGCATGGAATGAGGATATAGATGGGATGGGACAAGTTGGGCATAGGGACAGGGATAGGGCCACAATGCTGGGCCTGGGCAGAGGAGACAGCTGAGAGCTGCAGGGACCCCACAGCACTGTGCACAAGCAAGGGCAGCCATGGGTGCACATGGTCCCCAGGGATGTGCCAGACGATGGGGGCAAGTCTGTCTCGATGTGGCAGTGGGTACTTACGCCTGCAGCTGTGCCGTGTGGCATCTCCATAGTAGCCGGGCTGGCACTCAGCGCAGTATGGCCCTGCCGTGTTGTAGAGGCAGCGCAGGCACTGCCCTGTGCGCCGGTCACACGCCTCAGGGTCCGTCGCGTCGATGTTATCGTGACACTGGCAGGGCAGGCAGCGCCCACCAGGCTGCAGCGGGTCTCCATAGTACCCAGGGGCACACTCGTCACAGCGGGGACCTGTGGGCACAGAGCACTGAGCAGTGCCGGGGGGGGGGGGGCTCCGAAGGGCATTGAGCATGCTGTGGGTGCACCCACCTGTGTATCCGGGGCTGCAGTGGCAGACAACCTGCTGGGAGCGGCTGTCCTGGTAGCAGGAGGCAGCAAAGTGGCGGGGAGTGCTGGGCCCGTCAGGACAGGGGCAGGGCCGGCAGTGCTGCCCAGAGCCCAGTGCTGGGTTCCCAAAGTGCCCGGCTGCGCACCTGTGGGCAGGAGGTCAGCAGGGGCCGGGGCTGCTGGCAGCACCCTGCCCTGGTCTGGGCACATACCCCACCTACCTCTGGCACCTCTCCCCATCGGTGTGGTCACGGCAGCGCAGGCAGCTGCCCGTCCGAGGGTTGCAGTTCTCAGCGTGCCCATTGCACTGGCAGGGCCGGCAGAAGGGGAAGCCCCAGTGGCCAGGTTGGCAGCGGTCACAGCGTGGGCCATGGGCACCCTCACGGCAGGGGCACTGCCCTGTGGTGCTGTCGCAGACAGTGCTCACTGAACCCTCGTGGCTGCACTGGCACGCTGGAAGGCACAGCACCCACGGTGTCTGCCCCTGGGCTGCAGAGAGCATCCCCTCCCAGCACCCCAGCCCTGGAGTGCCCAGGCTCCTTGCCCAGCTGGCACTCACGTCGGCACCCGCCTGGCCCGAAGCTGAAGGTTCCTGGGGAGCAGCGGTCACAGCGCCGTCCCATGACATTGGGTTTGCACTGGCATTGCCCACCCTGGGGCTGGCACTCAGCACTGAGCGAGCCCTGAGGATTGCAGAGGCAGGCTGCGGGCAGAGAGCAGGGTCAGTGTTGGCTGAAGAGGGATGGGGCTTAGGTCAGGGCACAGGGCTGTACTCACGCAGCGCCCCGTCATGCAGGATGGCCGAGAGGCTGTGCAGGAGGCTGGAGCAGGGCTCGGCCACAGGCGAGGGCCCTGCAGCGTGGAATGTCTGGGCACAGCGGTACCGCTCAAAGGTCTCCCGGTGCTTCATGGAGCTGGGATCACCCGCTATAAACATCTCCAGCGAGGAGTAACGGGGCAGGAGCACCAGCTGGAGGGCGAGTCAATAGGATGTCATGCCCCTCTCTTCCCATGTCCCCCTATTGCTGCATCCTGTCCCCCTCCAGGGTTGCTGTCCCTCATCCCACTGCCTGTCTGCCCCTCACCGAATCAATAAGCACACTGGCAGTGGGATCCTTCCGTGCAGCAGCACAGCCCAGCTCCAGGCGGATGGTGTAGGAGACACCCTTCTCCAGACAGACAGGCTGCGGCAGCACCACATACCTGGTGGCAGCAAAGCAGAGCAAGGGCAGCCATGTGCCTCCAGTGAGCCCCAGCACAGCCCAGCCCCAGCAAGACACTCACCTGGCACCAGAGGGGAGGCTGGTGGAGAGCTGGTCATCGGCTGGGATGGTGTTTCCACAAGGGCTGCTGGCAGAGACAGGGCTGGGGCGCAGCACCTTCAGCCTCACCTCCTGCCAGGCCTCCGGGTGCTGCCGGAAGAGAAGGGGCAGTGTCAAAAAGCCTCACAGTCTGGCACTTCCCACCACCGCCTCCCAATTTGGAAATACACTCCATCACAGGCTTCACCATGT
This sequence comes from Manacus candei, assembly GCF_025592945.1. NCBI lineage: Eukaryota > Metazoa > Chordata > Aves > Passeriformes > Pipridae > Manacus > Manacus candei. The sequence continues at coordinate 9,452,579 of NW_026138073.1, forward strand.
GGTGCTCACCTGGGGTTCATAGCGGATGATCACGTCATACTCGGTGGAGAAAGGCACGTCACTCACATGAAACCCCAGCCAGCCACCTTCCAACATGCGGGCAAAACCTGTCCCCGTCCATGAAGCTGGGCGGTCTGTGGGGGGTTCACGCTCCACCACCGAGCCCTGGTACAAGTGGGGGTTGTGAGATGGGACACTAAAAATTGCCTTGGCCAGTAGACACTGCTCTGCCCTGGACAGCAAGGCAGACCACCGCTGGCTTGGGGACCCTGCAAAGGGGCATCCACTGCCTGATGTCCTCCCCAGGGACACTTTCATGCCTTACCTGATGCAGCCGAGCATCCTCAGCCTCATAGGTGTAATGGTCCAGATTGATGCGGTAGAAACCAGGCTCCACCTGTTCACACTGTCGTCCCATCATGTGGCTGCGACACTGGCACTGCCCTGTCTCCATGGCACACCTGGTAACCCAGCAGCACCATCAGCCCTGACGCTGTCAGGGATCCCCCTTGCCCCCTGCATCCCCACAAAGACTCACAGGTTGTTGCGGGCACCTCCCACATCGCAGTCACAGGGCCGGCAGCCCTGGAGGTCATGGCTCAGCCCCCAGTGCTCGGGCTGCAGAGGGCAAGGGTGTCAGGGAGTGCCCAGCTGTGATGCTACAGCACCGAGAACTGTGCATGGGCCCCAGTACAGCCCCACTCACCAGGCACTGGTTGCAGTTGTGCCCCGTCACCAGCCGCTTGCAGAAGCACTCCCCGCTAACAGGGTCACACCGGCTGCCATCGGCCACCGTGCCACGGGGGTCACAGTGGCAGCCTGCATGGAAAGCCAGCATTGTGCAGCAATGCCAAACCACACACCTGCCCCCGGTGGGTGCCACCCGGGTACCTACGCTGGCAGCCCTGTGGGTTTTCGGTGCTGAGGCTGAAGAAGCCAGGTTTGCAGCGGTCACAGCGGGGACCGGCCACATGCTCCTTGCAGCGGCACTGCCCTGCAATCAGCCCCCTGGCTGGGTCATCAGCTCCGTCGCACAGCCCACCGTCCAGAGAGCCCTCAGGGTCGCAGTCACAGGCTGGGGGAGCAGAGAGAGTCAGCGCCGTGACCACCATAGCACCACCCTGCAGAGCCTGCCCCACATCCACACCCCCTGGCACTGACCTCGGCACACTGCGGGGTCCCGCAGGTCCTTGGTGGGGTCCTTGTAGTAGAAGGGTTTGCAGAGGTGGCAGCGGCGGCCCATGGTGTTGTGCTGGCAGTCATCACACACGGCCCCGCTGGTGTTCCCCGTGGCCAGGAACACGGCCATGTCGAAGTGGCACCGCCGTGAGTGCTCGTTGCAGTCGCAGCCTGCAGGGACAGCACCGCAGCATGGCATGTGGCACCCCAGCCCCCACCTGGCAGGTAGCACCTGCAGTGCCAAACCTCCTCAGTTTGGACTCCCCTTACCCTGATATGCAGCACCACAACCTCAAACCTCCCCAACTACAGCGTGCAGCACCCCAAAACCTCCCGGCCTGTCTGCAGGATGCCACTCTCCACTCAATCACATCCACCATGTAGCATCCCAAAACCCCTGGCACAGTGCAGCCTCCCAGCCCCAACACCAGGATCACTGTGCCAGGAGCTGGTGCCAGTGTGGGCACTCACGGCGACAGGCGTTGGTGCTGGAGCCCTCGGCCGGGCGCCAGGGCAGGTCGTGGTAGAAGTCCTCGCAGCGCTCGCAGTTCAGTCCCTGCGTGTGGTGCTTGCAGACACAGCGCCCATGCACCTGCCGGGATGCCATGGGTCAGGGGCTACGGAACTAGGCAGCACAGCTACCTAGCTCCAGCAGGGCACACGAGGCTGGCTCGCCCTACCATGCCGTCGGCGGCGGCAGGGGCCCCACTGAGCGGGGCGCACTCAGAGGCATGCCCGTAGCAGAAGCAGTTCCCACGCATCACCAGCTCGTAGAGTGCATAGTAGTACTTCTCCCGGATCTCCCGCCGCGAGTCCAGCAGGTCGTCCCCCAGCGTGTGCAGCTTGGTGAGGTTCACCCGCAGGTTGGTGACACGCAGCAAGTCTGCGGCAGGGAGAGACTTGTGTTGGCATGGCATGGCTGGGCACATCCATGCACACCTCACCTCTGCCGGGCACAGCTGGGCTGGGCTGCACATGGCGTAGGGGGCTGTGGGCGGTTCAGAGGAGCTGGGCATGGCTTGGGCATGGCTGGGGTGGGCTGTGCACGGCATGGGGTGTCTGTGCAGGGCTGCTGTCCAGGCTGGGCTGTTGTGGTTTTTTACAGCACAGTGTATTGGCCGAGGGCTGTGCATGGTTTGGCTCACAGGCATGTGGTTGCATGTGGCCAGGTTGGGCTGTATGTAACTGCGGGGGTTCAACTCCCATGCACGTGGCTGTGCACAGTCTGCCTGTGTGTGGGCCAGGGCTCTGCACACCCCAGCAGAGCCTCTGCAGAGGCTGGGACCCCACGAGTGCAGAACAATGCCCTGGGCACAGCACCTTTATGGTGCTAGGGTGGTGGGACATTCACCACTGGGGGTTGTGCCCAGGAGACAGCTGTCCCTGATGGATGCAGCCTGGGGGCCCTGGCAGGAAAGGACAGCTCCCCAGAACTGCAGCTTCCCAGAAGCCCTGCCCTGCAGATTCCTCCCCTCCTGCTCCCAGTCTAAATTTAGCCCTGGGTGATTAACCCACTGCATCTTGTGCCCAGCATGACTCCCCATCTTGCACTGCGGCTGCTGCTCAGCACTGGGTGCAGCCATGGCACAACCATCCCCCTCCACTTGACCCAATACAGCCTGACCTTTAGCTGCTCCCACAGGGCAGGGTGCAGGAGGGGCCCGAGCTGCCGCTGGATCAGGGCTGATCAGGGCTGGATCAGGCCCTGACCCCACTGTGAGGCTCAGAGCAGGGAAAGAACAGCCAAAATAGCTGCGCCCAAAATAGAGCAGCCAGGCAGGAGCCCAGGGCTGGCGACTCACTCTGGATGGAGGGGCTGTAGGGGTCCCGGATGGGGATGGCAGGGTCCAGCACTCGGTAGATCACCTAGGGTGGACAGCAAGGTGGTGAGGAGAGAACAGGAGGTCCCTCAACCCTCCTGGAGCGCTGCCAGGGCCTCACCTCTCCCTCAGTGGAGGGCTCGATGTCAGAGTAGCGGGACTCACAGACGACATCATCGATGCGGCGTGGGGGCCCATGGGGGACGTGGGGGAAGGAGGCAGCGCAGTCGTAGGCGAAGTAGCGATAGACCTTCCAGGTGCGCCCAAAGTCGGCCGAGCGCTCCACCAGCATGGCCGCGGGGCGGAAGGTCTGCAAGACACCCAGGTGGGACGGGGGCCAGCCCCACAGCCCTCAGGGGTCTGTCTCATCCCATCCCATCCCAACCCAGCCTGGGTACCCTAAATGTTGGGACCCACCTTGAAGGTCATGATGAGGTGGGTGAAGTGGAACTCGGCCTCCAGGTCCAGCTGGATGCTGACGTGCTCCACACCTGGGGATGACAGGTGTGATTGCTGGGAGCACCCACCCATGGCTCCCTGGGGCTCGTCCCCCCCACCCGGCCGTGGTCCAGGGGTGCGGCCGTGGCCGCCGGCTGAGTCACACTTCCTCAGCGTGGGAGGAAGGGAAAGAGAGCCCCCCGGGACAGGACAGGATGCCCTGCCACCCCCACCCACGGCTCACCATTCTCCGACTGCCACCAGGCTTTCTTGGGACGGGGGGCGAAGCTGGTGACCACGTTCTCGATGCGGTGGCTGTTGGTGTTGGTGCGGGCGTCATAGGGCCGTCGCGAGTCGCAGATGAAGCACTTTTTCTCCTCCTGCGAGTGGGAGGCTCAGCGTGTGTCCTCAGCCCTGTCCCGTGACCCACATCCCCGTCCAGTGCCCCCAGTCCCCGTCCCACTCACCTGGAGGTGGCTGACAATGCAGTAGGGCTGGGGCCGGCGCAGCCCGCAGGTGGAGGTGGCACTCAGGCTGGCGGCTCGCCCCACCAACAGGTCCCCGGTGGCCGGGTAGCAGCTGCCGCGGGCACAGCCCTGGGGGGAATCGGGGGCCAGGCCCACCCCCAGCCCTGCGGGGCGGCGGGTGGCTCAGGGCACCGCGGGGCAAAGGGGGGGGCCGGGGCCGTGGCTCCCCCCGCCGCGCCCGGGGCCCCTTCCGCGGTCGCCCGGAAACGGGGCGGCGGGGCCGGGCCGGACCCCGGCACCCACCGGCCCCGCTGGGCGGGGGGCGCGGACTCACCGGCCAGCAGAGGCAGCAGCAGGAGGGCGGCGGGGCTCCGCTTCGCCGGGCTCCGCATCGCGGGGCGCGACGGGGCGGAAAGGGGCGCAAAAGGCGCGCAAAGGGGGCGCTCGGCAGGTGCCCGGCGGTCCCGTCCCGTCCCGTCCTGACCCGCCGGTTCCCGTACTCGATCCCGTTCCCAGTCCCGTCCCCGGCCCCGTCCCGGTCCCTCCCGGCCCCTCCGAACTGGGCGGCAGGCGCAGCGCTCGGGGCTGTGCGGAAAGCGCGGGGCGGATCCCGGCCGGAGTGGGGAGCGGGGGAGCGAAGCGGCCGGGACAGGCGGGAGAATACAGGAGGCAGGAGCAGGGGGAGGCAGGAGGCAGGGGAAGGCAGAAGGCACCGGACACAGGCACACACAGTTCAGGGCTTTATTTGCAGGCGCGCCCGCGCTATAGGCGCCTGCGGAGTGGACGGGACCTCCGAGCTCGGGGACCGGAGGGGGCTGCGGGGCAGGACCGGCCCCCGACCCCGTCGGTGGTCCCTAGCAGGTGGCATAAGCGTTGGCCCTCTCGCGGATCTCCTGCAGCAGTCCCGAGACCTGCTGCTCCAACTCCTGCAGCTGTGTCACCTTTGCTGCCATTGCCTGCTCGTTGGCCCCAAAGCGCTGCTCCAGGTCTGCGGGACAGGGGACACGGTCATGGTGCAGCCCACCACCATGTCACCAGCCCGCATCACTCCTGGGCCACCAGGTGGAATGGGCCCAGGGGGACACAGGGAGATGCACAAGGAGATGGTGGAGAATGTCCCCTGCCATGTTCTCCCCCTCACCTTCCAGCTTCCTCTTGCTGTTGCTGGCCTTGTCCAGGAGGTTTCGGGCCTCTGTTGTCAGCTGTGTCACACGCTGCAGGGCCCCATCAGATACCCCATCCAGCACTCTCACCCGGTTCTTCAGCAACACGTAGCGCTGCGTCACATGCGCCAGGTCCTGGTGGCACAAGGGCACGATAGTGAGGCTGAGCACCCCCAGCACTCCGTCCCTACTTGGTGCCACACCGCGGCCAAGCAGGGCTGGAGCTCACCTGGCTGAGTGTCCCCGAGGTGGAGGTGGCACGCTGTGCCCCATCCTTGGCTTGCTGGGCCATGTGGCGAACATTCCGGCCGCGCTCCTGCAGGGTAGTGACGCGCTGTGCCAGCTCCCGCAGCCGCCGCTGTGCCCGTGTCTCCTTGCCGTCCAGGGCCTGCAGCTTGCGCTCCGCCTGGGCAGACACGGACAACTGCCATACCCACGGTGCTGGGCCCACTGCCCCGGTGAACACATGGCACCCACCCCCCGCCATTCACATTCCCCCAGTACCAGCCTCCCTATCTATGATGTGCCTAAGGCATCAGTCTTGCCATCCACACTACCAACCCTATTGCTCCCAGTGTGCCCCCACAGCACCAACCCGTTTGTCCCCAGCATGCCCAAAACAGCATCCCCACTCCCGGCTATGCTGGTGGAATTGGCTCCGCTCCCCAGCTGGTGCCCCTTACCTCCCTGGCTTTGTTCTCAGCTGCCCGGATGGCATTCCTGGCGCTCTGCAGGGCACTCCCTGCTGCTGTTGCCTGTGCCCGTGCCACCTCCAGTGCCTGCTGTGTCTCCGCCAGCTCATCCCTCACACCTTCTGCTCGCTCCCTGTGGCAGCATGGGCAGCTCCAGCCCCTGCCAGGGCTGGGGGACTGACCCCATACCCTGCCCACCTTGGCATATCCCCCATAACTCACCTGGCCTCCTGTCCCTGCGCCAGCAGGCCCTGTGCCATGGCCAGCCCCTCTGCCGTGCCATTGAGCACTGCATCAACCCCCTCCAGCTGGCTGATGCTCTCCCGCATCTCCCACAGCAGCTCCTGGATCCGACCGGGGCTGCTGGGCAGGGAGATGTTCAGCACCTGCTGGGCCACCAGCTCGATGCTGCCTGGGTCGGCTCCCTCCTCTGCAGGGACAGGGGAGGAGAGTAGGCTCAGGGCGGGCATACTGAGCCCCACCATTATCACTTGCCCACCTGGTGCTGGCACTACCTGCCAGGAAGGCCTTGATTCGACGGATGAAATCCCGTAGCTGGGCCGTCGCCTCCTCCGCGCGGCTGCGGGCAGCCTGTGAGCGCCCCAGTGCCTCCTCTGCCCAGCTCCGTGCCCCCCGTGCCAGCTCCTGCACCTCCTGCATCTGGGGGGCAGCTGGCTGAGCGGGGGGCACAGGGAAGCCCCAGGGAGGGGGCATGGGGGTGAGCAGGGGGCATGAGGTTACATATGCGGGGACAAGATGGGGGCCTGCAAGGGAGCATGGAAGGAGGGTGCAAAGGGACATACAGAGGGTGCAGCAGTGGCCCAAGTGGGCACACAGGTGGCACAAGGGACAGTTGTGAAGGGGCATAAGGGACACACAGGGCTAATATCCTTGGGGGCATGGAAAGGGCACAAGGAGGGCATAGAAGGGGACATACAAAGGGACTTGGAAAGGGCACAAACAGAACATGGAAGGGCACATCAAAGTGTCATGGAGAGGGCACAAGCGGGCCATGCAAAAGGGTCACGAGGGGACCCCAGAAAGTGTCATGGAGCCACCACTCCTACCTTCTGTGCCACAACACCCAGCTGCCCTAATGCCACCTCCAACTGCTGTGAGGCATTACGGGCGCTGCTCAGGGCTCGAGCTGAGATGGGCAATGCCCCTGTACAACCCGTGCCACCGCAACGCCGTGTGCCCTCACTGTCCCGGCACAAGGCTCCTCCACAAGGTGCGTGCTTGCAGCTCCGGTCTCCAGGTGCCCCACATATCTGTGATGATGCCAATGGTGCAGATGGCAGCTCAACACCACATGGGGAGAGACCTCCATGCCACTCCCACCAGTCCTCCTCTCACCTTCTCATTGATCCTGGCGATGCTGAGTCCCATCACCCGTTTCTGTGCCTCCCGCAAAGATTTCCGTGCCGCGGCTGTGCCACGGCGGAAAGCATCGCCCCGCTGCCGCAATGCCCGCTCAGCTGCCCGCCGTGTCGCCTGTGACCTGCTCAGCTCACCAGCTGTGCCATTGGCCACCACCTCTGCCTGCCGCGAGGCCTCCGCCGATGCCAGGATGCTGCGGTAAGACTCTGAGGGTGCTGGTGTCAGGGTTTGGCCAGGATGGCTGCCACCAACCCCTCCAATCCTTGCCAGATGCTCTTACCGCTGAATCCAGTCGTTGCTACGGTGCTGAGGAGGATTTGGAGATGGGAGGTGGTTCGGTTGAGACCCCCCAGCTTGTGGCTCAGCCCAGCTAGCTGGTCATGGTGCCGCACATCTGCCTGCGCCAACTGGTCCAGATGTTGTTCCAGCTCTTGGAGGTGCCTCCAGAAGTTGTCCAGCTCCATTCTTTGGGTGGGGATGGGGTCTTAAACTTTTTTGGGGGACAAAAGGAGGGTCCCCCCACACGAGCCCAATGCGCACACTTGCCTGGTACCGTCCAGCTGCCCGGGCAGTCCACTGAGGAGGGGGCTACTGGGGTTGTCCGCTTCGCCCAGCAGTCGTTCCACACGTCCCAGGGCCTCCTCCAGCTCCCTCAGGCGACGAGGGCTGAGTGGGAGCGCGGATCCCCCCTCCCTCAGGGCCTGCACCTGCGCCCCAAGGCGCCGCAGCCCGTCCTGCAGGCTGCCCACGGCCGGGTCCCAGCGCCCGAAGCAGGGGTGGCAGGGTGAGCAGTGGGGGAAGGGTTCCTGGTAGCCCCGCTGGCAGCGGTCACAGTGCAGCCCCCCAAATCCCAGCCGGCACTGGCACTGCCCGCTGTCCTGCTCGCACTGTGGGCTCTCGGCACCCAGCGGCTCACACTCACAGGCTGCAGAGACAGTCAGATGTGTGTCCCAGCCTCCCCACAGACACCCATGCCCCCAGAGTGGCACCATGTTCCCAGCATCCCACCATATTCCCCTGTGTCTCCAGAATCCCATCTATGCCCAGGGTCTCCTATGTCCCCACAGTCCCACCATGTCCCCAGCATCTCACTGTGTCACCAAGGTCTTCTGTGCCCCCAGGGTCCCACCATGTCTCCAAGATCTCCTGAATCCCTTGTGTCCCCAGCGTCCCACGTTCAGAGTCTCCACCCATCTCCCTAGAGTCTCACCATGCACCCAGATTCCCCCCACACCTCCAGCCCCTGGAGTGTGCCCCCACCTCGGCACTCCTGCTCAGGGTCTCCCCAGTAGTGTTCCTGGCACTGGGAGCAGACGCGGCCCCCGAACCCGGGCCGGCACTGGCACTGTCCTGTCACCTGCAGCAACAGTGCTGTGCTCACTGGGTGGCTCACCAGGCCCCGGGAGGGCACTGGAGCCACGCCAGGGTGCCGGGGAACTCACCATGTCACAGACAGGGTGCAGGGCATGTATGGGATGGCAGTCACAGGGCTCGCAGCCCCCTGGACCTCCCAGGGTCCAGAACTGGGGTGCACAGCGGTCGCAGCTCTTGCCCACAACATTGGGCCGGCAGGTGCAGGCTCCTGTGCCACGGTCACAGGCACAGGTGCCATTGGCACAGTGGGAGGCCAGTGTGCCCCGTGGGTCACAGCCGCAGCCTGCAGGAGGGCGGGCATCCACTTGGGGCTCAGCAGTGCCCTGCTGGCCCCAACACCCCAGATCTGCCTGGCCCCAAAACCCATGCACAGGCCCAACACCCCTGATCCCAACACCCCCACCAATTCCAATCCCTGTCTCCTGCCCAGCCCCAACCCAGGCACAGCCCCAAACCTCACCTGGCCCTGACCTCCAAGCCCCAAACCCCCCAGCACCGCAAAATTCTGCCCAACCCAACTGCCCTGCACAACCCCAATCACTCCACACCCAACCACAGCCACAATCCTCATCCCCACTCCAAGACCTTGCTTCAGCCCAATTCCCCTAACCCAAACGCCTCGGAGCCCCCTGTCCCGCTCACGCCGGCAGCTGCGCTGCAGGGCATTGCCGTAGTAGCCAGGCTGGCACTGGGCACAGTGAGGGCCGGCAGTGTGGTACAGGCAGCGCAGGCACTGCCCCGTGCGAGGGTCACAGCCCCCCGGGTCGCTGGTGTCGATGTTGTTGTTGCACTGGCAGGGCCGGCACACGCCCCCCTCCATCTCCGGAGCCCCGAAGTAGCCAGGGGAGCAGCGGTCGCAGCGGGGCCCTGTGGAAAGTGAGGGCTGTAGGTGCTGGGGTCCTGCAGCTCCAGTGCTGAGTGGTCCCCGCTGCACCGCGCCCGCTCTTCCCCTCACCCGCGTATCCAGGTGCGCAGAGGCAGACAATGTGGTGGGTCTCCTCGTTGGCATGGCAGGAGCTCCCGTGGTAGTGCCGTGTGCCAGGGTAGCCAGGACAGGGGCAGGGCCGGCACTGCTGGCCCGAGCCCAGCACGGGATTCCCATAGTAACCATCCTGGCACCTGCAAGGACAAGGGATGAGTGCCCAATGGATCCATCACAGCCATCATATACCATCCCACCATCTCATCCATCCCATCTCATTCCATTGTATCCCATACCATCATATCTCATCCTATCCCATCCCATTCCATCTCAGTCTCATCCACCCCATCCCACCCCACCCCACCCCACCCCATCTCATCCCATCCCATCCCATCCCATCCCATCCCATCCCATCCCATCCCATCCCATCCCATCCATCCTGTATCCAATTATATCCATCCCATCCCATCCTATACTACCCTACCGCATCCCATCTCATCCCACCCTACCCCATCCCATCTCATCCCATTCCCCCATTCCAAAATATCCCATACCATCATATCTCATTCTATCCTATCTTGTTGTATCTATCCCATTCCATGCCACACCACACACCACACCACGCCATGCCATGCCATCCCCTCCCCTTGGCCCTGGCTCACCTCTCGCAGTGCCGTCCGTCCGTGTGGTCGCGGCAGCGCAGGCAGGTGCCCGTGCGAGGGTCGCACTCCTCAGCGTGCCCGTTGCACTGGCAGGGCCGGCAGGCAGGGAAGCCCCAGTGGCCGGGCTGGCACTGGTCACACTGCCGGCCCACGGCGCCAGACTGGCACCGGCACTGCCCGCTCACTGCATCACACAGCTGGGAGACCGAGCCCTCCGGGGAGCAGATGCAGGCTGTGGGGCGGCACGGCTCCAGTCAGGCACAGGGATGCAGGGACATAGGAATGGACAGACAGACAGGCAGGGGACCAGCACCCACCCCAAGGACTGTGGCACAGAAGGGCTCATGTGGACACACAGGTCCACAAGAACATGAGTGGACAGACAACCAAGTGAGTGCCAGGCAGGACAGCATCCACAGGGGGCTCAGGTGGATGGATGGATGGATGGATGGGTGGATGGATGGATGGAGGGGGGAACTGGGATGGGCTGCAGGACAACAGAGCTGAGATGGACACACGCATGGATGGACAGATGTACAGACAAGTGAACAAGGCAGCGAACAGAGAACTGATGGCTGGACAGAGACAGACAGGAGGGACAGGGATCCCTGGCAGACGCAGATCCCACCACTTACGGCTGCATCCCTGGGGCCCGAAGCCGTAGCTGCCTGGGGCACAGCGGTCGCAGCGTCGGCCGATGACATGGGGCTTGCACTCGCACTGCCCACCCTGGACCTGGCACTCGCTGCTGCGGGAGCCCTGTGGGTCGCACTGGCAGGCTGCAGGAGCAGGACCAGTATGGGGCCAGGGCTGCCCTCTCCACACCTGCCCACACCTGCCTGCACTCTGCCTGCACCTTCCCACACCTACCGATGCCCTGTCACTGCTCTCCTGCCCACCCTGCCATGGGCATGGCCACATCCTGACCCACTGCCCCGGGCAGGGCTCCACCTTGCCCACTCCTTGGTCCCATCCCTGCAGGGTCCCCACTCACGCAGTGCCCCGCCGTGCATCAGGGCTGAGACGCTGCAGACCAGGCGGGCGCAGGCCTGGGCCAAGGGGTGTGGGGGGGCCATGTGAAACACCTCCAGGCACCGGTACCGCTCCAGCTCCTCCTGGCGCGCTGCCGCCTCCGCCCCGTGGAAACCTGGCAACTCCAACACCCGTGGCAGGAGCACCAACTGCGGGAAGGGGAGAGGAGAGGGGGCTGGGTGGCACAGAAAGCCCCCACTGCGGGACCTGGCCCCTGCCACCAAGATGGATTCATCTGCCCCAGGACAGCCCTGATCCTGCTGGCAGCTCAACCACTCAGCTCCATCAACAGTTGAAGTTCCACTGACATCCCCAAACCCAATGATACTCCCATACTAATTCCTATCCCCAAAGACTTCCTTATACCCTTCCACACTGACATCTCTGTGCCAACTCCAACTCGATCAAAATCCCAGTCTCATTGGTATCCCCTTCTCCATCAACATCCCCATCCCATTCCATCCCATCTCATCCCATCCCATTCCATCCTCATTCTACCTCATCCCCATCCCCATCCCATGTACATCTCCAGAGCGGGGTCACTGCCCACCCCAGCCTGTGGTCCCCCATCTCTGCCAAGCCCCAGGCATGGGGTGCAGTGGGACCCCCCTCACCGAATCAATGAGGATGAAGGCACCAGGGTGGCGCTGGGTGACACCAGCCCGCTGAAGCCGCATGGTCACTTCATAGGGAGTGCTGGGCTCGAAGCAGAAGGGCCGGGACAGCAGCACATACCTGTACAGAGTCAGGTGTCAGGGCGTGGGCACAGCGGGGCCATGGGGACAGCAAGGGGACAGCAGCAGGACCTAACTGCCTTCCTTGTCCCTGTCCCCATCCCTCACCTGTGTGGTAGGATTGTCCCTGTTTCCATCCCATCCCCATCCCTCAGTTCTGGGAGTGTGGTAGGGCTGTCCTTGTCCCTGTCCTGTCCCAATCTTTGTCCCCACCTCCATCCCACCCCATCCCATCCCATCCCACCCCATCCCATCCCGTCCCACCTCTGGCTGTGGGGCAGGCTCTCATGGTACACCTGCTCGGAGGGCAGCAGGTTCCCGCAGCGAGGGCTGGTGGGCAGCACCCGGGAGCTGACACTGACCACGACCTCCCAGTCCTCAGCTGACTGTGGCGACAGGTGAGGCAGCGTCAGGGCTGTGCCGTGTCGTGCCGGGCCGTACACACCGTGGCCGCAGCTGTGGCCGTGCTCACCTCAGGCTCGTAGCGGATGAGCAGCTCGTAGTCCATGGGGTAGGGCACGTTGTCCATGAGGAAGGTCAGGCCAGCCCCGTCCCGCACCCGGGCGAACCCCAAGCCTGTCCATGTCACCATGTGCCCAGCACCGTCCCGCACCACCTCCTCCACGTCCGGCTGGGCAGGGCACCGGCACAGCTTGGCCCAGGCTCTGCCCCCAGACTGCCCCTGCCCCACAGTGCCCGGCTGTGCCCTCTCCCACCACCCCAGGGCTCACCTTGGGGGGCTGCTGGCGGCTGCGGCGCAAGGGGGTGCGGAGCTGGGGGGCACGGGGGGAGCTGCGCTGGTGCCGTGAGCGTCCCTTCCGCCCCCCTGACTCCCTAGTGTTGTACTCCAGACAGTCCTGAGGCACCTCTGCCCGGATGGCACCCTGCAGGGACGGGGTCAGGGGATGGTGGCCATGCACAGGGACAGCCATGCACAAGGATAGCCATGCACAGGGCATGGTGACAGCCACATGCATGACAGGGTGACAGCCATGCATGGAGCATGGATGACAGCCATGCATGGAGCATGGTGCACAGTGACAGCCATGCACAAGCACAGGGACCCCCAAGGAGACTCACCGGGAGCTGGGGGTGGCTGTGGCCATGGCCGGTGGCTTGCTCAGCCTCATAGGTGTAGTGATCGAGGGGGGCGCAGAAGAAGCCGGGTTGTACCTGGTCACACTGACGCCCCATGATGTGGGGACGGCAGGGACAAGCCCCGTCCTCCATGGAGCACCTGGGGGCAACCATCCTGTCCCTCCATCTGTCCTCCTGTCTGGCTTTGTCCTCATCCGTCCCTCCATCTCTGGGGATGGAGATCCCTCCCTCCCTTACTCCATACCAGTCCCCTCTATCTTCCCAGCCCTGTCCCCATCCCTCCCCCCATGTGTCACTCCCAGCCCTGTCCCCACTCCCATCCCATTCCATGCCCCTCCAGGTGCTGTGCTAGGCCCCACCGGTTGCTGTAGGCTCCCCCGAAGTCACAGGCGCAGGGCCGGCATCCCCCCAGGTCGTAGCTCAGGCCCCAGAACTCAGGCTGCAGTGAGGAGGGACATGTAGGGATGTGTGGGGCCAGCCCAGCCCTGGGGGTAGCCATGGGGCTGGGGAGAGTCAGGGGCATGGTGCATGGTGTGGGACAGGCTGGGGCACTCACCACGCACTGGCTGCAGGAGCGCCCGGCCACGAAGCGTTTGCAGTAGCAATCCCCACTGATGGGGTCACACGGGGAGCTGCCCATCACCGTGCCCCGCGGGTCACACCGGCACGCTGCCCCCCACACATGCACGTGCATATGTGGGAGGCTGCCATGTGGGACCACAGCCCATGGGCTTCATGGCCGTCCTTCCCCATCCCATGTCCTTTCATCCCTCACCCCTCCATCCCCATCTCTCTGTCCCCATTCCTCCATCCTCAGTCCTTCCATTCCCATCCCTCCATCACACATCCCTCCATTTCCATGTCTCTATCCCAGATCCTTCCATCCCCATCCCTCCATCACCATCCCTTCACCTCCATCCCTCCATCTCCCTCCCTCCATCCTCATCCAACCCATCCCCATTTCTCAATCACCACCCCTTCATCCCCCGTTCCTGCCTCCTCAAGCCTTCATCCACACCCCTCCAACATCCCTCACCCCCCATCCCTCCACCCCACATCCTCCCACATCCATCCCTGGGTCCCAGCTCACGCTGGCAGCCCAGTGGGTCTCCGTGGCTGAGGCCGTAGGCGCCGTGTCGGCAGCGGTCACAGCGGGGACCGGCCACGTTCTCCTTGCAGCGGCACTGCCCTGCGATCATGCCCAGCGCCACATCTGTGTGACCATCACAGGCGCCTCCGTCCAGCGAGCCCGCTGGGTCACAGTCGCACGCTGCCAAGAGAGAGAGACCGTGGGGACCTGTGGCTGCCAGCACCAGGAGCCATGGGGCCAGGGCTGGTGGCAACAGGAGCCATGGGGCTGGGACAAGCAGTGGGGCCAGGGTCCCAGGGCACTCACGGGCACAGGCAGAGGGGGCGCGGATGTCGGAGCGAGGGTGCCGGTAGTAGAAGGGTTTGCAGAGGTGGCAGCGGCGGCCCATGGTGTTGTGCTGGCAGTCGTCACACACGGCCCCGCTGGTGTTCCCCGTGGCCAGGAACACGGCCATGTCGAAGTGGCACCGCTGCGAGTGCTCGTTGCAGTCGCAGCCTGTGGGGACGGCACCATGGCACAGCATGTGGCACCCTACTTCCCACCTGGCAGGCAGCACCCCCAGTGCCAAATCTCCCCAGCCTGGACTCCCCTTACCCCGATATGCAGCACCACAACCTCAAACCTCCCCAAACTACAGCGTGCAGCACCCCAAACCCCCTGGCACAGTGCAGCCTCCCAGCCCCAACACCAGGATCACTGTGCCAGGAGCTGGTGCCAGTGTGGGCACTCACGGCGACAGGCATTGGTGCTGGAGCCCTCGGCCGGGCGCCAGGGCAGGTCGTGGTAGAAGTCCTCGCAGCGCTCGCAGTTCAGTCCCTGCGTGTGGTGCTCGCAGACACAGCGCCCGTGGATCTGGGGGTAGCACCCGGCTCAGTATGGCTGCTGGGTCCCATGGGCACAGTGCCGTGCCAGTACATGCGTTCATCTCACCATGCCAGGGACGGAGGGTGTTGGAGCGCCAGGTGCTGGGGCACAGTGGGCAGCGTGGCCATGGCAGAAGCAGCTCCCGCGCAGCACCAGCTCATCCACAGCATAGTAGTACTTGTGCAGCACCTCCCGCCGTGAGTCCAGCAGGTTGTCCCCCAGTGTGTGCAGCTTGGTGAGGTTCACCCGCAGGTTGGTGACGCGCAGCAGGTCTAGGGGGGCATTGCTGTCAGGACCTGCCCTGGTGCCAGCCAGCTCCACTCCCCCGACACCCCCAGCCACACACCCTGGATGTCCGGGCTGTAGGGATCTGCCACAGGGATGGAGGGGTCCAGCACCTTGAAGATGACCTGTAAGGAGGAAGGGATAGGTGATCCCATACCACCCAGACCCCCCGGCCCCCTCTGCATCACTCTGTCCCCACGCACCTCCCCGTGGCTGGAGGGCTCAATCTCAGAGTAGCGCTGGTCACACAGCACCTCATCCACGAGCCCTGAGGGCTGGTTGGGGATGCCAGGGAAGAGCTTGGAGCAGTTGTAGGCAAAGTAGCGATAGACCTTCCAGGTGCGCCCGAAGTCGGCTGAGCGCTCCACCAGCATGGCCGCAGGGCGGAAGGTCTGCAGGACACTGAAATGGGACAGGGGCCAGCCCCACAGCCCCTGGGGGTCCATCCTGTCTCATTCCACCCCATCCCAGGCACCTGTGTGCCCAGACACACCTTAAATTTCATGATGAGGTGGGTGAAGTGGAACTCGCCCTCCAGGTCCAGGCGGATGCTGACATGCTCAACGCCTGGGCAGACAGATGGCTGAGATTGGGGAAGACCCCCATGGCCACGCAGCCCCAACGCACACACACATGGGGCAACCCCACTAGTGCCCCAGCCTCACCGTTCTCCGACTGCCACCAGGTCCGCTGGTCGTGGGGGCCACTCAGGTAGATGACGTTCTCAATGCGGTGGCTCTCAGGCAGGGATGGGTCCCGTGAGTCGCAGGTGAAGCATTTCTCTGAGTCCTGTGCCACGGAGCAGCACCATCAGGGATGGGTGACTGGAGGCTGCACCACTGCCCAGCTCTGTGGGCCTGTGCCGGAGCCGTGCTGGGGCCAGGTGGGCTCACCTGGAGGTGGCTGACGATGCAGTACTCCTGGGGCCCATCCAGCCCGCAGGTGGAGGTGGCACTCAGGCGGGCAGCTCGCCCCATCAGCAGGTTCCCAGTGGCCGGGTAGCAGCTCCCGTGAGTGCAGCCATGGCTCAGGTCAGGTTCCTCCCAGCCCCCTACTGCCAGTCCCCCTGCTGCAGAGAGCATGAGGGCACAGGCTGGGGACTGTGCCAGGGCCCCTGTGCACCCCCAGCTCCTCCATACACTCACCCCACCCCCAGCCGTCCCATCCCGTCCCATCCCTGCATCCTGACCCACTGATGCAGCACGAAGCTCCATGATCCGGAAAGGTGCTGGCAGCAGCGCTGGGGCCTCGTGACCAGGGCAGGGAGCAGGGTGACTGGGGGGCTGGGCTGCCTGTGCTCCTCGGGGCCTGGGCAGCCCCAGGGCACCAAGCGGTGCCGGGGCGAGTCAGGAGCCGGGTCAGGCGCCTGTTAATCCCAACAGGGTTTAGCGCAGCCCAGATTCCTTGCTGGGTTTTGTGGCAGTCAGGCCCTGGCTGCTGACAGCCAGGGAGCATTGCCATTGCCACCACTCCCACTGCCCAACACCCTCTGCCCAGGCTGGGGTCCCTGAAACACAGCACCGCAGGTACACAGCGTGCCACTGAGCCCAGTGCTTACCCAGGAGGAGAGCGAGCACCAGGAGGTCCATGGACAGCCAGGGGATCAGCCGGGGGGGACACAGAGATGGCACTGCTGCAGGGTGCAGGGTACGGCTTAGCATGCGGGGCGTCTGGCACCTGGCCTCTCCTGGCTCTGGCACAACCATGCAGTCCAGGGGGCAACCCTCCCGCCCCAGCATGATGGTGCTTCCTGGGCACAACACTGGGAATCGGAGTCAGGTGGGACAATTGGGTCCCAAAGTCGTGTCCCAGTGCATGGCCCTGGGGGGCTGTGGCATACAGACCCGGGTACACAGCTGTGCTGCACACCCCCTGACCTGGCACAAACTGTGCCATGCCCCATCCTGCCCAGCTCAGGACAGATCCATCCTTTCGAGTGTCACAAGTGTCCTTGGGGGGTACCAGTGCCGGGCCAGGGCCAGCCTGGGAGGGGAGCCAGGAGTGCTGGAGCCGGCTGGGCGAGGGCGTCCCTGATGCTGGCTGGGGTCCCACTGTTAAATTTAGGTTGGAGCTGCCTTTTGTGCTTCCTTCTCTCCCGGTACCTCCCGCTCCCAGCCCTGCAAGAGCTGGATCAAAGCCTGGCCCCGGCTCTGCCCAAACACATCTCTCCTGTCCCCGCACGGAGTCAGCCCCGGGCAGGAGGGCTCGGGGCTGCGGCGGGAGCTGCAACACTGTCCCAGCACCCACCCGCTCGAAGCCACGCCAGGGCGGTGGGTGAGGTGGTGCAGAGCCACGTGCTGGCACGAGGGTCCCCGAGCCGCGCGAACCCCCGGTACCTGGTGTCCTGCAGCGTCCAGCGGGACCAAGGCCAGGGGCGAGGGCGAGCAGGACTCGCTGCCCCCGAGCTGGGTGTGCAGAAATGAGCCGGGGCAAGGGCAGCGATGGGATGGCGGCTGGTGGCCCCCCTTCCCCGTGCACGATTCTTATTCAAATGGGCTGCCCGCTGAAAGGGACGGCGGTCTCCAGGCTACGGGAATGTCACTGCCGATTCCTTCTGCCTGGAGGCCCCTGCCGCCTGCCCGCCCGCGGAGGCCTGGCCGGCCAGGCGTCGGCAGCCCGGGCACGCCCCGGCCCCTGGGCGGCACGGTGGGCCCCGCCGGCAGACAATAGGGCGCCTCGAGGGCCGGCGAGCCAGAGACACCGCGTTCCCCGGGCTCCCGGCACGGTGTGGCAGGAACGCGCCTGCTGCCACTGGCAGCAAGGCGTGCGGGGCGGCATGGAGGGATGGGTGCCTGATGCTCCAGGAACCGGCTGGCGCAGCTGCGCAGGGGTCACAGCACCGTTCTTTGCCCCACCTGGGGATGCCCCGTGGCGAAGGCACAGTTACGCTGCAGGGTGGAGCCGTGCCAGACGTCTGCCTCACCAGGAGCTCACCCGGACACAGGCACCATGCTGCTGGCTGGGAACATCCCTCCCAATGGACCCAGCCCTCCCCACTGCCACGGCTCCCTGGGCAAAGTCCAACACACATCAACCCCAGGAAGTGCACAGCAGGAGTGGGGGTACCCAGCCCTCCTCTGCCAAAAGACCCCACAGTCCCTTCCTTGCGTGCTGTCTCATGCCAGTTGCTGGCACTCAGGCTGTGCCATGGGGTTGTGCCATGTGCCAAGGGCTGTGCCGCGAACTGGGGCTGTGCCGTACCTAGGGGCTCCCCTCCGGCATGCTGGCTCCTACCTGTGCCTGTGGGGCTTGGGGTTCTGGGTGGGTGGCTGGTGGCTCAGGTAGGCTGCAGAGTCGAGGGCCCACTGGGCTCAGGCTGGGCTCGGCTGCTGTTCCTGGAGGAGGGCAGCCAGCGCCTGTCTCCTCCTCCAGCAGCCGTGCCAGGCAAGGGGAGGGACCTGCCCGCACCGAGCTTTAGCCAAGGTGAGGCAGAGGCCAGGTACACACTGGCAGTGGCCCATGCATGGCACTGCAGTGCCCTGTCCTTCGGCTGGCCAGGAGCTGGCACAGCATTCCCACAGGGCTGCTGTGCCCAGTTGTGCAGCAGTGGGTCTGCTGAGACAGGCAGCCCAGCTGGGACTCGCCCTGCACTGCACAGGCCCATCTGTGCCTCTTCAAGGCACATCTCCAGCAGCGGTACTGGGAGCCCTGGGGCAGCATGGCAGCCAACTGGACTCCCCCAACATCCATGCTGGATGGATCCAGTTCCCACCCAAGTGCTGGCACTGTGGGCACCACCATGCCCCACTCACCCTGTGCTGGTCGGTGCTGCTCGAGATCCTTTGGACTGGCTGGGCTGGGCACTGAGCTGGCAGCCCTGGAGCCCTGCAGGGAGCACGGCCGTGCACCGGGGCCAGGATCCACAGAGAACTCACTGTCACACAGGGATGGTGCCTTTTATTAGCCAAGGTCGAAGGAAGGAAGAGGAGCTGTGTATCTCCACACCAAGGCCATGCTCTGGCCACCCGCCACCAAGCAAGGTCACAGGCAAACAAAGAAACAGCTCCTGGCCATAGGAGTGCCAAAACCCACGCCCCCAGAGACACTCTGACATAGCCAGGCTGGTCCCACACGCCTCAGTGAGACAAGGGATGCCGTGGGCAGTACCCTGCCAGCTCCCCATGGCTGTGCTTTCAGCAGGCACTGGGAAACCTGGAGGAAGGGCCAGGCTGTGCCCAGCAAGGCTCCAGCAGTGCAGGCTGGTGGCCAGGCATCACCACCTCATCAGCTGGGAGAGCTGGTGGAAGATGACCTGATAAAGAGCCATTAGCACTGGTCAGCATGTCTTCGTCAAGGGATCTTGCCAGGCAAACCTTATCTGCTCTAAGGAGATCCGAAGAGGCCTGATAAAGGGACCTGATAAAGGCGACTGTAACAGGATCTCTGGCTGTGAAAAGCAAAGTTAAAGTGGGAGGGAGGGATCCTCAGTGGCATCTGAGAGACAAGAAAGGTGTCTCAGCCCGTGTCCAGGCACCTCCAGGCTCCCTTAAAGGCTGCTCTGACTTCCCATGCCAAGCTGCAATCCCCTTGGCTGCCCCAGAGCTGAAGGTGTGGCCATGTCTGCCCAGGGAGGTGCCCTGTCCCGGGGCAGCTCCACTGGCTGGAGATCTGCCAGCAGCCCTCCATCACCAGCATTTCAACGCTGCTGAGCATCCCCTCTCCCTTGGGCACCCACAGCCTGCCTCCACCAGCACCTTCCAGAAGCCATCGGGGCACTCTTGCAGCAGTGCAGAGGGCCCCCCCATCCTTGGCAGAGCCCCCCAGGTCCCGGGGCAGCCTCTCACGCCTGCCCAGCCCCACTTGGACCGACTTCAGTGTGCACAGCAGGCGGCCAGCACTTCCCTGAACATCCTTAGTGAGCAGAGAACTGCTTAACCGCTTCCCTTCCCCAGGAATGAGCCACGGCACTGGAGCTGCTGTCTGCCCAGGACCACGGTCCCACCACCATTAGTGCCGGGTCAGCGCACCGGCGGCCCTGCGGCACAAACCGGATCCAGATCGCAGGCCGGTGAACAATGGCATTTCTGTTGAATTAGCTGGCCAGAGGGTCCTGGTGCAGAGTGGGCAGATCCAGAGGGAAACCGCAGGATGGGCAGGCAGGCTGGGGCTGGCAGAGCACCTGCCAGTGCAGTGCCAACCTGGCATGTTTTCTAGGAACTAACCAGGAATGTGGATTTATCCCAGTTTACACCAGTTCAGCACCAGTGGCATTCATATGGAGCATCTCCCACCCCACTCGCCTGGAGTATTTCCCACCCCAAGCCAGGCAATCCTTAATGGAGCTTGAGTAATATCAAACCTCACTGGGGGAATTAGGGAGAAGAGCTGGGCGTGATCTGAGCGTGCCCCATGCAGCAGCCAGGCATACAGGAGACACCATTCCACGGAGCTGACATGGGGCCGGGAGCAGGAGCCCAGGGAGGAGGAGTCTGTCAGGGCCCAAAGAAAAGCCGGACACACTGGGTGGTTCTGAGCACCATTTTACTGAAGGGCTGGACACCTGCTAGGACTTCATAACAAAAAGTTCACTTCATTTAAGAAAAACAACAGTCTGTTTTTTGTCCCATTCCCTCTGAAGAGTAGAATACTACTAATGCTGTCTTTTCACTAAGCAATGCCATTCCAAAATATACAACACAGAGTGTGGAACAGCCCAGCCTCATATTAACATTAAATATTATTAGAACTTCGGAAACATTCTACACAAACAAATGAAACAGTAAAAAGTTCACTCAAGAACAAGATGGTCAGTTGTAAAATCATCATACAAAGTTTGTTACTCGCCCTTCCACAGGGTGCAGTTGCTGCTCCTCAGCCATTGCTTGGGATCCCCAAACACCAGGGAATGCCGCCAGTCCCAGCCAGAGTGGGTCGGTCATGTTGCGGCGTGGAGACGGCTCTCTTGGAGATAATGGTTGGCAGAGAGGAGCACGAGGGGCCAGACAGTGCCCACCCAAAACCCCCGTGTCCCTCGGAGTGGCTGCCGTGCCTCTACTTGGGAAACCCTACTCCTCAGGAGTGGGGCACTGGGAACCAGGAGGGACAGTGTCACACACCGTGCCTCCCCTGCCATGAATGCTGATGCTTTTTGTCCCGACCCAGGCCTGGGCAGTGCAGCGGAGCAGGGGCAGGAGGGGAGGTATTTCTGGGAGTAGCTTTGCAGCACCTTCTCTTTTAAAACAGCACCATGTGCCTGTGTCTGTGGGAATCACCAGACACTCACAGGGGCTGCCTGCAACCACAGGAACACAGGAACAGAAAGGGCTAATTAAGACAACAAGGAGAGAATCCCAGAGGATAATAAGGCCTTTAAGGGACTCCCTGGGGAAGGTATTTCAGATGCCACCCATGCGGGGCCAGATTGTGCAACCGATAAAGGATGGAAACCAAGGGTTAGGAGTGGCACCTGCTGCAAAAGGATGCCCCTCACCTGCAGCACCAGTGTAGTCTGTCAGCAGGGCAGGCTCTGTGGCCAGGCAGGGGTGGAGGGGAGGCAGTGGTGTGGACACTGCAGCCCTAGCTCCTCCATTTGCACATCTCCGGCAGCAGACACAGAGCTGCCTGTCCAGGTGCTGCCAGCGTCTTTAGCTTCCCCTAAGCTTCCTGCTTTTTCACCAGACCTCCTTGATGTTGCTAAGAAAAGGAAGAGGTCTGGCCTCAGCACCACAGCTTTGGAGGCAGCAGCTGGCCAAGCTGCAAGTTCCAGCAGTGTCACATCTATAGACAGGGTTCACTCGACACCAAGGGATGACCCAGTGATGAGGGCTGGCTCTCACGCCTTCTGGGAGAAGATCTCTGTGAGGCACCTGGCACCTTCCTAACGGCACCCAGCTCCAAGCAGGAATAGGCTGCGAGGAGAGGGAAACCCCAGCATGGTGCTCTCTAGCACAGAGTCCCAAATACGAGGACCCACGAGTAACCTGCCCTGCTGCCCTCCCCACAGGTGGTGCCAGCCCACCCAGCTGGCAAAGCCAAGGGCTGCAGCACTGTCAGGAAGGTGCCAGGTGTCCCAGAGCAGCTGTCCTCTCCTCAGACCACCTCAGCTCCCAAAAGGCCATCCCCATCTGACTGCAGGAGTAAACAGGCCAGTGCCATTCTGAATTCTGAAAAAGGAAGCCACACAAACCAACCAGCCTGGCTGAGCAGCCGTTGCTCCACAACTCGGCACCTGCCAACCATGGCTAAAACCAGGATTCTCCAGCCTAAACCTGCACTCTTGCCTGGGAAGCTGCCCAACTCATGTCACACTGCCTAGTTGGAACTGAGAGACAAACCCACTCTCTGTCCCCACTCATCCCTTGAGTCATGGCCAAAGGCCCAGCTCCCAGACAGGGCAGGGAATTTGGATCCAAGGGGGAAGAACAGCTGGAGTGGCTGCACCTCCCACATGCTGCCAAAGTTTGGCCATGAACACAGCACAAGTCACAACTAAAAGGGCACAACCCCTGTGCTCAAGCCCAAAACCCAAAGCCCTCCAGTCCCTCCTGCCATAGCTACAGCCGGGGTGGAGAAGTGCTGCTGGTGTTTGAGGAGGGCCTGGAGGACAGGCAGCAAAACGAGGGCAGCTGTGGGGCAGGGCCATGGAGCCGCATGCACAGCATCACCCACTTGTGCCGTTCAGCTCCCAATTTCCCTGCAATGCTCTTAGCTGGCAGCTGGCTGAACTCCATGCAAGGAAGTACCAGGCAATGAGGGCTCTCAGCCCACTGCCCCCCAGCCCTGTTAGTGTGAGCTGGTCTGAGAAGTGCCAGTGAGGTGAGTGCTCCCAACGCTCCAGAGAGCACACCTCCTCCTCGTACTGCAATACCACTAGTGGACTGCCAAGCAGGAGTAACAAAATAATCCCTTCTTGTTTTGCAGAAAAGTGCTTAAGAAATTCTGTACAAGGAATGCTACAGCAGCTGGCTCAGGGGGGGATGCAAATAGTTTAGAAGCAGCAGCACCACACTACAGGGCTTGCAGGAAAGAGGCTAAGGAGAAACTTCTCCAACTAAAAGCAGTGGCAGATGGTGAAATCTGATCATAGTGGACATAAGCTTCAAAACATTTCTACCAATTAACATTGTGATTTCAACTGGTATCTGATGTCAGCTTCCCCTTCAGCTGCCTGCTGGACAAGCTGCTCTCCCCACGGACCTCGCTGACGGACATCTGAAGCATGCAGGAAGCTCAAGGGCCTTGCCTGGTGGAGGGGAAGCATAAACTGCTTCTTGGCAGCTGAATAAAAGGAGAAATGATTTCCAAAAAAATCAGTCGGAAGAACAGCCCTTTGACCGCTGGCCGAATCATTTCTAGAAGCGACAGTGGCACAAATCCATGCGTTAAAAGCATTCCTAAGAGAGTCTCCAAAGCTCTCGGCTGTCATGGTGCCCAGAACAACACAGGCCAGGTTAGGCACTTGGATTCAAAGTGACTAATACAGAAACAGGTCTGGACAAGGTGCATACCACATGCTCAGCAGAGACCACAGCGCTCTGGGCAACACATTTCCATGAGCCTTGCCAGTTACTGCTGCCACAAAGTAACACGGGGCAGAAGGGACCTGTGGGGGGAGATCTCTGGTTAGATCAGGTCTTAGGCAGCCCTGGTTTGATCAAACCCTTCATCTTCCCTAAACACCAGACAGCAGTGTCCATGGCACAGCCCCTCTGCAGCCTCCCACACATCAGTGTTGCAGGCCCAGGACACCAGGAGCATCCACACCAGGAGCATCCACACTTGGGCACGAGTCGAAGGACAGAGGAGCCAACCCCCACTAGGCTGAGGCACTCGCTCTGCCAGCACCATCTGACAGGCAGCAGTCACTGGCATTGGCACCAGGGGCTGCAAAGCCCCCCTGTGAATAACAAGCTGCAATCCTCTCAGCTGAGTTCCTGAAACACCTGCCAGGGGTAACAGGCAGAGGGTAGAGAATGGAGCTCCAGCACTGCCCATAGCTCAGGGCCCTGTGGTCTGTCAGAGATGTGTAAGAGAGCTGACAGAGACAGGACTGGTGATGGGCAGGTCTCTGAGCACAAAGCTATGGAGTGCTCACTTCCCTGGCAGGAGTCTCGGTGACACAGAGGTGTTTTCCAAAGCTTGCCTCTCCCTGTGGAGCAGATCACCTCTTGCTGGTGGCCTGGGAAGGATACAGGGCAAGCCGTCATCACTAAGTATGCACAGCACTCAGCTCAACACTGGGAAAGGCATGGCAGCACTAAGGCTGGATGCTCTGCTGGATGTGTCAAGCAGCAAGTACAAGCCAAGTCCTTGACTGGCAAAGACCCAAGCTGTGAAAGACGAGGTGATGGAGAAGAGTGGGGAGGCAGGCAGCAACGCAGTTGGGGGAAGACACAAAGTGAAGAGGAGGGATGTGGCCTGCTAAGTTGGCCTCAGGTGCTCAACTTCCTGCTCAGGCTAGAGGAAAAGCAACCTCGACCCAAATTCAGCCTTGTTGATGCACGTTGTTTTTCCCAGAGGAGGCCAAGCACTCAGCTGGGACGTCTGTGCCGCAAGAGGAGGCTCCAGACACAGCTCTTGGTGCCCTTATAAGGGTCTGGGAACAGGGGAAGCTGCTGAGCAGCCTGACAGACAGCAATACTGCAGGCAGGAGTTCAGAGCCCTCCTCGGGAAACAGCCAAAAAGAGAAACGCCAGTGCAGGACTTCAAGACCTGGCATTTGAGAGCGTGGGAATGAGAAAGGTCTGAAGGAGTGGGAACAAAAGGGACAAAGCAATTTTTGGCCAGTTGACAGTGATGGAGGGTCCCTGTTCATCCAGCATCAGGTCAAGAGAGGGGACTCTGCCAGGACATTTCAAAACACAGAAGCAGAAAGAAGTATTTCCTCCTCCTCTGCTGACAAGCAGCGGCATTCACAGGTCAGTTTCAAACACTGCAAGTTATGATCTCTGACAGCAACTCAGAATCTAAGTGTGGGGTTCAGGACCTGCAATCATGCCCTGAATCATAAAATCACAGAATAGCCTGCATTGTTCCAACTGCCATGCCATGGGCAGAGACACTTTCTACTAGACCAGGTTGCTCAATGAAGAACCTCCACCCTGCTCTACCTGCGTGAGAGGGGAGAACACAGATGCACCTTGGAACACTCAAATTCCCTGCCCTCTCACCCCATCATGAACCTTCTCTCTTCTCTCCATACCATGGTCTTCCTCTCTGAGCTGGAGATCAGACACTGACCCCTTTTACAAGCCACTGAAATCCAACCAGGTGCTCGTGGGGGCTTAAACATAAGGAGCTGGGGCTTCCCTGGGGAGCTCATCCCTTCAGCCAATATCCACAGAGATTACTAGGTCAGACAACTAGTATTTTGAGCTGGTGAGAGAATGAGTGGATTACAGGCTCACTGCTGCAGAGATCTGAGCCAGGTCCATGCCCAGCTCAATGCTGCTTCCTTTCCCCAAGCCACCAGGTTGCCCCTCCTATGTGACAGCAGCAGCACCTACTGCTCCAACGAGGTGTTTCTCCTGGAGCTTGCAGATCCCTTCCTGTGAAGCCTGTGATCCCATCCGACAGCGTGCCCCCGGTGCTGCAGCGGTTCCACAGTGCCTCCTGGGGACAGCAGAGCTTTCACACCTGACACACACCTCCTTGCAACATCCCTGACGGCACAGCAAAGCCGCTCCCATCACAACACAGTGCCCACCTCCCCTCCTACTGCTTCACCCTCACAAACCAAGAGAAAGCAACTCTCTATGTTTAAGACCTGGCACGTGTCCTCTCACCTCTTTCGCTTTTCTGCTTTAACTCAGGCTCAGATATCCCACTGAGCTCTGAGACCGGCAGGATGTAGCGAATACATTCAAACACAGCCTGTGTCTTTATCATGATTTAACCCAGCCAAAACCAACAAGTCTTCACTACCGGTATCTAGAACCTGCTCCTGAAACACCCAGCAACAGCAATTCAGTTATGTGGTGGGCAGGACACTTTACACAATTCCAGCCCTTTGGCTTTAACAGTCACAGTCCATGTTTTACGGCTGTACCAGGGATACAGGAGAGTGGGGCAATGCTGGGTGCTGAGGAGGAATCGCTCTTTGGAGGCAAATCCCTACCATGAGTTCAGAACTTCTGCTACCAACAAAGGGAGGAGGTACCTTCAGACGTCAGGCCCCGTGACACTCCCCCACTGCTATGCAGAGGTAATACCGAAAATAGGATTAAACCTACCAGCTGGTAATTCTCCAAATTGCTTGGCATTCTGGAGACAAACGAGTGGCTATAACATTGCTGCCTCTGAGCTGCTCGAGGGAGCCCAGGACAGACTGTCACAACACTGAACCACAAAGGAATCCTGACACCTTTCAACAAAAGACTGGCTGAAGGGGAGGGGGAACAAAAGCTATTGAATCCTATCCCAGAGGGATGGAGGAAGTGCATCTTCCCACAGTTCCTGGGCCATATGCACATATATGGATATATAGATATATAGATAATAAAGTTATAAAATTTGATCAAAATAAAACCAGTAAATGTACAGCTTGAAAAAGAGCAATATCACAGTGCATCGATGTCATGAGAAAGTCCCATGCTCTCCCCTGCACGAGAGCTCAGACTGCCACGTCCAGGGGAGCTCAGCAGGAAGTGAGCTCTCCGGCCTGCCTGGCTCGCCGCTGGCCGGAGTCACCATCCCGTGTTCCCAAACAGGGGTTTGGACTTCTGCAGCCAGTCCTGCACAGCAGTGGCAGACAGGCAGAACAGCACGGGAGCAGCTGCTCTGCCTGCAGGTTAGTCGGCATGTCAGCACCAGAGACACAGAGCTGCTCCCAAACTTCTCCGCGCTCTGGTGCCAGGCTCCTATTTACTTACTTACAAAAAAAAAGTGACAGTGAAGAAACTCAGGGGACACTGTGAGAGTGGGACAAGGGCTGAATTCGAATCACAGGGGACAGGTTGACCCTAAGAATCTTCTGTGCTCTCCTCCTCACTTCATCATCAGAGGAAGAGTTGCCCACCTTGATGGTCCGGAATTTCAGTAGGTTCAAAGTGCTCTGAGCCTGTCTAGTTTTCTTTTGGACAGGAATGGTATTTGCTTTTTTCCTCTGTGGTGCTTCTCTTGCCTCTGTGGCTCTTCTCTTCTTCTGCCCAGCGCTCTCCCGGTAACTGCTGCTGTCCTTCCACTCTGTTTTTCCTACCAGAGCTTCCTTATCTTTGATTTTCAGGGTCTTGGGCTGCGGTGCCGTGGTGGAGCCCTGGGATGAGCTGCCTGTGACCCTCCCGTTGAGAATTCCCGAGGCCTTGCAGGCGTTGCTCTCCTGCAGCACTCCACCCTTTGGTCCCTTCAGGAGGTTTAAAGCATGGGTGGCAGAATCTGGTGCTTTCTTCACTGAATGCTTGTACCCCTTGCTTTCAGTTATTTTAGTGCTCTTGCCTGAAGGAAACTGCCTTGGTGGACTGGAATTCTTGAGGAGTTTAAGGTCTGAGGGCGAGATCCCAAGCCGCCCTCGCGTGTATTTGGACTCCAAACAGGACGTCGTGGTTTTCAGTGGCACCAGGGCTTCCAGAACCACGGACAGTCTCACGGCTGGATACACGTCGGGATACATGTTTGTAGGGAAGCCCACTGCCGCTGCCTTGGATGTGCCAGACCCTGTCTGCTTCAAAGAGTTCAACAGGAGATTCCTGGAATCCCCTTTGGAGACGGGCTGAGCGGAGACTTTCAGAGAGCTCACGGGAATGCTGGTGGGTGAAGCAGACACCTTTGCCATGGCTGTGGTGTTCCGGGCCGGACTCTGTGCGGACTTGGTGCTGACACAGCTGTGTGGGGCGCTCTCCTTCGTCTGACTTGGGGTGTCTGCCGTGCACGAGCTATACCCGTACACATCCTTACTCCTCAGGATCGTGGGCTGGTAGCCCTCCTCCTTCAGGCCCTGGATGAAGGCCACCAGCTGGGTCTCTGTGTCCGAGAGGTCCTTGGACATAGGGTTGAAGACTCGAAGGGCCTCCTCCAGCACTTTTTGTCCGGCAGAGGAAATTCTCGACCAGGAATGGACAGCTTTTTCTTCCTCATTGTTCACTGCAATATTCATGGCATTAGGCAAACAGGTGCTTCAAAAAGGTCCAAATTACTGGAAAAACAACCCTCGACACCTCAAAAGGAGAAAGAAGATAGTTAGCTTAAAGCAACTGAAATTATCCCATGTTTCTAAGCAGGGATCTGAAACCATTAAGCCCAGGTGTGGCTGGTCACAAACACCGGGTCATATTCTGGGCATAACCCAAGACAGAAGCATCATCAAGAAAATCCTGTCACTGATTTATCTCTGAAGTAAAACTAAAACATCTCTCATAGAAATCTCCAGCCTAAATAAAGATTTCAGGAAATCCCATCCAATCCATCCCAAGATGAAGGATTTCAACGATTAACTCAGCAAAATCTGCAGCTTGTTTCCAGTTTGAGTTTGACCCACCCCAGCTTTGGGTGACCAGATCACATTTTCCCCAGGTAAAGCAGTCCCTCATGGAACCCTCTCCCTGCACACACACCGAGAGCAGCACCACTGACCCATCTCAACACTAAGAAACCTGAGCACCTCAACTCCATCCCAGCGTCAACTCCAATTTCTCAGCTTCTTAATTGATGCTGCTCAAAAAATTGATTCTGAGTCCCTGCCAAAGCTGCAGTTTCCTCCTGGAGACCTGGCAGCAGGGATGGAGGCTGTTCCAGTTGTGCTTCATCGATGCTGAATGCCGTGGCAAGGCAGCACCGCTCCTTGCTGTTCCCTTGTTTGAACAACGGTCCGCGACTTGCTGTCACAGCAAACTGGTGTTGATCCAAGGGCACTCGCTGCCAAGTGAGGAGGAAGCAGGAAATTCAAGCAGGGCGGTATGAAGGAAACACACATCACCAGGGCCAAGTGCACAATGGCCTGAGGGACAACACTGGGATCACGCTTAGGGCACTGCGCAGCTGCCTGCCCAGCACAAAAGCACCAATTATGGCTTTAAATAAAACATAGGCACTGAAGGGCAGTCCAGGCAGGACTTTGGGATGCACCCAGGAGAACTCTGGTGGCCTCACGGCTCTGCAGCTGGACGCTGTGCAGATGAGGCATAAAACCTTTAGCTCCATTGACAGCTCTCAAAATAACAACAAGGATCCAGTTAAAAACTCTTTTCAGAGAAATGCAGGAGGTGTCAGAAACACTCTTGGGAGAGGGTAGTGCACAGGGAAGGAAGCTGTGATGGAGAAGTTAGTGCAGACAGAGCAAGGAACTACTCGTGTCCCACGCTCCCCCCGGCACTCCGGTCTCCCCACGGCCCCGCAGCAGAGCCCGTGCTGCCGCCAGCTGCACAAGCAGGGGAGAAACAGGAGCCAAGAGCAGCCGCAGAAGGGGAAGCACAGGTCAGTGGGGGAGTAAGAACCTCCACATGACAGACTAATCTCAGTCAAGTGCTCTGCAGACGTCACGGCAGAAGAGGGATTTGGAGGAGGATAATGCAGTCGTTCTGCGGCAGGCGGGGGATCTCCCACAGAGGAAGGGAGGCAGGCAGGGAAGGGATCTCACACAGGCAGGCAGGGAAGGGATCCCACAGAGGCCCAGCCAGCGTCATCACCACCTTCCAAAGGACCAAGCCAAGCCAGCAAGGATGTCACGTTAATCCTGATCTGGCAGGGAGGGACAGACCAAGGGAGAAGTGCAATAACATGTTCTCAATAGGCTGCAAAACAGATCATTTTGGGGCTGCAGCAAGCCCAGGAACAGCTGGGACACCTGAAGGGGTATTCTGGCTGTGACACCTCACGGTGACAGGACTTCCCAACATCCCTCGGCTGGGTCCGGTTTGGTGCAGTGACGGTTGTGCAGCAGGAAAGCCGGGCACGAGCACGCACACCCCAGACACGCTGTTCCCTCAAGTAGGACACCATTTGGGGGGCCGGGGGGCCACGGAAACGCAGCGCTGCCGGCACAGTGCACACAAAGCGCTGGCAGGGCCCTCCCGCACAGAGGGTTCAGAGGCCCGGCTGCCCGGGCACGGCGCTGGAGAAGGGCTCTGCTGTGCTTCTCCAGGGACACCGGAGGAAAACGCCGGCTACCAGCAGGGCCGAGACACGGGGCTGGGGCTGCATGTGGAGCTGGAAGCCGGTGCGCAGTCCCAAGGAGCGCTCGGCGGGGCCGCCGGACCCCCGCTCAGCCTCTCCTACTGGCCCGCCCCTCGGCGGAGGCGATGCCTCTGCCCGAGTGCCCGTCCCTCGCTTCCCCTGCACCCTCCCCACGGCTCGGCCCGCCGGCCGGAGGGACCCCGGGGCGGGCAGCCCGCGCGGGCCGGCCCCTCCCTGCGGGGCTGCGAGAGGTGATTGGTGCAGACAGCGGGTGCGGCCCCCGCGCTCGGCCCGCGCCGGCTCCCGGGACCGGGGGGGCGGGGGCCGGGGGCGGGGCCCTCAGCGCCGCGGCTCCGCCTCCAGCGCCCGGGGGGCCGCGCCGGCGGGCGGCTCGGCAGCGCCCTCGCCCGGGAGCCGGCGCGGGGCCCGGGCCCGCCGGCCCCAACCTACCGGCCGCCGCCAGACCCGCGCCCGCCGCTGCGCCGCGCCCGCCGCTCCAACATGGCCGCCCGCGGGGCGCCGGAAGCGCCTCCGGCTTCCGCTTCCGGCCGCTTTCCGTGTGGCCGGGACCACGCCCGCAAAATCGCGGCGCGCGCTCGGCCCCGCCCCCGCGGTGTCCATGTCGCGGCGGGGCCGGGCCGGCAGGGGGCGCCCCGGCGGAAGCACCGCCGTCACCAGGTAACGGGGCCGGACCGGGCCCGGGCCGTGAGCGGCGGGGCCGGGGCCGGGGCCGGGGCCGGGGCCGGGGCCGGGACCGGGACCGGGACCGGGACCGGGACCGGGACCGGGACCGGGGCCAGGATCGGGATCGGGATCGAGACCGGGACCGGGACCGGGACTGGGCCGTGAGCAGCGGGGCCGGGACAGGGGTCGGGCCATGAGCGGAGGAGCCGCGCAGCGGCGGCGGCGCCTGGTGCTGCACGTGGACCTCAACAACACCGTGGTGGTGGCGGACACGGTGACCGGGCAGGGCCCGCGCGCGGCGCTCAACACCTTCCTCAGCACCGTCACCTGGGGCCGCGCCGGGGCCGCCGGTGAGCGCCGGGGTTGTGGGAGCGGGGGGAGCTGGTGTGGCGGCGGCGGCGGGCGCTGAACGCGCTCCTCTCTTCTTGCAGGCAAGTGGGAGTGGCTGAGCGACCGTCCGTCCCTGTGCCCGCCGTGCCCCGGCGCCCTCAGCTACTACAGCGCCTGCGGCCGGGACCCCTCCTTCACCGAGGCCGGGCCGGGTCGCCGCTTCCGCAGCCTCCACGCCCGCCACCTGCAGCTGCTGGAGTGGCCGGGCCGGCCGCACGACGCCTTGTCCGTGCCGGGAGAGCCCGGCGAGCGCTACCACCTGATCCTGCCCTCCTTCTTCCGGCTCCTGGACACGCTGCACCGGAATGGCCGGGCCTTCGCCGTGGTTTTCAGGACCTTCGGCACCGACCTGTCCCGTGCCCTGCAGGCTGTCAGCAGTGCCCTGGACGGGCAGCACCCCCAGTTCCCCACCTTGCGGGACGTGGCGGTGAGTGGTGCCCCGAGGGTCGGGTGGGATGGGGAGGGGCAGCCGGGTGGTCCCACGGAGCCCCCTCGTGCCAAGCTACTCTCCAGCCACTTGGCCAGACTGCTTTAAAAGCACCGGTTTCTTGGGATGAGGCTGTCAGCTGTGGGGGAGCACGTGTCTGTGCAAATCCTGTGTGGGAATGGTCTCCTCCCGGGTTGGACAGAGCATCCCTTCTCCTGGGAGGTAGCTGCTGTAGCAGTGCAGGGCTCCCTGGCTCAGAGCTGATTGCAGCTGTGCTCTCTGCCCTCCCCCTGGAAGCACACTGGGCAGAAGCACTGGGAATGATCTTCAGGAGATGCTTCACTTATTTCTTGGAGCATTTATGGGGAGCAGAGAATGAAACGGGGGCAGTGTGCAGCTAGGAGGTCATTCTTTTCCGTCCCTGGGAAGGAGATGACTTTTGGCTGGGGGTGGTTCCACACCTCCTCTTGTCTTCTCCCCAGCACTATCCTCCCACACTGCGGTGGTGGGGAGTCTCCACCCTGCTTCTTGGTGTCTCTACCAGTGCATGAAACAACCTGTCTGCTTTGGAAACCTTTCCTCCCTTGCTTTCTGTGGTCCTGCAGCTCCCTGTGGACCTCACCCCTGGCCAGATCCGCTGCAGCAAGCGGGAGGTGGTGCTGACACGGGGCGCGGAGCGGCTGGCCACCCGGGAAGATGGAAGAAAGCTTTACAACTATTTCAACTCCTTTGAGGGAATTGGAGGCTTCCAAGACCACTTTGACTGGTGAGAAACAGGGCACTGAGGAAGTGGATTGGGCGTTATATTGTCTCCTGTGATTCTCTGATCTTCTGAGATAGCTCCTAGTTTTGAAGTCTTTTTGGTTTTGGGGCCCCTGTCACTTATGCACTCCCTGTTTTTCCTGTGTGTAGCCTGATGGGGCTGTCATACCTTTCCTCAGGTCTCCATCCCCTGGTATACTCCATGCTTTTCTCCAAACAACCCCTGATTTGTCAGCTTGGTGCAAAATGCCTTTCCCAGGAGGCCACAGCAGGCAGCAGGATGGGACATTCTCCATCCCACTTCCCTGGCTCAGAGGCTGCCCTGAGCCTGCAGTACAGCCTGCCTTTGCCTGGGAGCTGTCACCCTCTCGCTCCCCTGACTGCTTCTTCTCCTGATAACTGTTTCAGGTGGGCCAGAAACAATTTCTGTTCCTGTGGTGGGAAGCCCCTGTGGATAGACCCCCACGATCCTGATGTTCACCACATCTTCATCGATGACAATATCCGGCTGGACGATGCGGACACCATTGTCCACCCACAGGTAAGTGGCTGAAGGCCACACTGGGGGTGACCCTGGTGAGGTCAGGCATGTTTTGTGTCCTTTGCATGAGGCTGCAAAGGGGGATTGAAGTGTAGCCCTGGTGTCACTGCACCCTGGGGCACCAGCATGGCAGTGGTCTCAACTCCTACCCATTTCCATCTGTAAGGAGACAGTGCTGGGGGGAAAACCTGCAGCAGCCGGTGAATGGTCAGCAGTGTTTGCCAGGCAGCCAGGGAGTTACGAGGGATGACATGCTTTGTGGACATTCCCTTCCATACAAGCTCTCCCAGGTTGTAGTTTTGTAGCTGGTGGCAGTTGTCACTGCCTGGACAGACCTGTCAGGAATAGGGTTTGGTCTGTGCTGTGCCTGGTTCAAGGGAGTTATTGCAACAGCCCCTGTGTGCAGCAGCTGCTGCCTGAATGTCTGCAGCAGATAGAGAATGGCTCACACAGCTCCACTTGCTGCATTTCAGCCTCAGGCTGTTTCCCTGATCAAGGAGTTCCTCCTTTTGCCATCAGTAGCTGGTATGGCTGGTCGGTTGTGCTGCTTGGCTTGTCTCAAGAGCAACCCTGCAGCCCAGCCCCAGGGCTGCTCCCATGCCAGATCACACAGGTAGGATCCAGTTATGGTGGCAGCAGGCCTCGTGGGAGTCTGGGCAGCAGCCGAGCGTCTTCCCAGCAGGGCTCATCCTCACTGCCGGGACCTTGTTGTCCTGCAGCCAGGATCTGTAGGTGGGATGCCATCTTCCCCTCCTCTTCCATCACCAGCTCTGCAATGCTGTCCCCATGTCAGTGATGGTGACAGAGCAGCGCTGGAAGTGAAACAGATTACCAGGTGGCCTTAGGCAGAGCCATGGTGAAGATCAGAAGATGAAGTCCCTGTTCCCTCCCGTGGCAGCCAAAGGAGAGCTGTTGGCAGAGGTTTTCCTGGGGTTGGCTGCTCCACAGAGCTGTTTTCTTCCAGCTGCGTGGTGTGTTCCTTTAGGGGAGCACCAGCAGCATGTGTGACAAGCTGTTTTGGAACCAAAGGCATTTTCTATGAGGGAGGGGAAATCTGGAGAAAGTTCACCTTGTGCTGCTGGAGTGGAGATGGGATCTCCCTGCCCTCTGACCCTGACCCACAGCCAGCATGGAGGTGCCTGGCCAGGGGAGGACAGGGGCACCACAGGGCACATGTGCTTCTGCCAGGCCCTGCTCTCCCCACAGGTGTTCTCGGAGCAGGGCAGCAGCAGCCCCAGGAGTGCACCCACCTCAGAGCTGTATGACATGTGCCTGGTGCAGACAGACCTGCTGGAGGCCATTGCTGATGAGGACTATTTCCTGCGCTGCGTGAGGAGGTGCGAGGAGAACTATGACCGCTACCTGGCCTGCATGAAGAAGGACACTCCAAGCCGTCAGTGGGATGGACAGTGATACCACCTCGTGGGGCCAAGGGGCTCCAGAATGGGACACTCCCCACTTTCTACTACGCACAGGCAAAGTCCTGGGCTGGGCTCCTGCTTCAAGCTGTTCCCTCTCCAATGTGCAATGTGGGCTTTCAGTCCTACCAGGAGCCTCCATGCCCAAACACAAGTGTCCCGGGAGCTTGTGTGATGGGATTCCTGGAGGAAATGGTTTTCCATTCCTTGGCAGCGGTGCCCAAGGTGCCCTTCCTGCATGAGGGCTGGGGCTCACTGTGCCCCTCTGCTCACCAGGCAGGTCCCTTCCATCCCTTGCACCATGGCTGTGATGCAGCCTCGCAGTGTTCACACCTCCCTTCCCACTCCTGTGGCGGTGACTGGTGCGGAGCAGGTGCCGGTGTGAGCACAGTGTTATCGGCAGCACCCACAGGTGCCATTTCTGGTGTGATGTTCTCGGCGGATGCCCTGTCACTTCTGCCTGTTTTTAAAGCAAACCTTTTTAGCTCATTTCTGTGTGAGTTTCCTGCCTGCCCTTGCCTCTGCCTGTGCTGGTGGGTGGGAAGCGCCTTTCCTGGCATGTTCATTTGCCTGGCTCAGCCAAGTGGGGACAAAAGTGGCGGTGGAGGGTTTAAGACCCGTGTGCATCTTCCTGACGCTGCTGAGAGACTGTGGCAAGGGTGTGCTCAGAGTGGGGCTGAGCTCATGCTCTGTCCCTGCAGCCCTGCAGCAGTGACGGGCCGGGGGGTGCTCTCCTGGGCAGGACGGTGGGTTCTCAGCTCTGTGAGCCCGGCGCTGTGTGGCTCCAGCACCGGCAGCGGGATCTCTCCATCTCCTCTCCCTGCGGCGGCTCCGTCCCGACGAGGTGAACGGCGGACTGGTGGCAGCGGGAGGACCGGGCGGAGGGGAGCGGAGCCCGGAGGGGGAGCCAAGGCGGGCGCGGCGCCGCCCCCACCGGCAGCGGGCGGGCCCGGAGCGGGCGGTGGCGCGGAGCGGCGAGGAGAGCGGCAGAGCGGGCGGAGAGGTGAGCCTGGTCCCAGTCCCTGTCCGTACCCCTGTCCCAGCGACGGGGCGGCGCAGGCAGTCCCGGTACGGCGGAGCGGCCGTCCAGGGGTGCAGGCGAGAGCCTGGGGAGGGCCGGGGATGCGGGCAGCGCAGCGGGAACCGGGGAAGCGCCGGGGGTGCGGGCGGTGCAGCGGGAGCCCGGGGAGCACCGGTGGGTGCGGGCTGCGGGCAGTACCCCAGAGCCCCGTGGATTGCGGGATGCAGGCGGGAGTCCGGGCAACGCCGCGGAGTGCGGGCAGTGCACCGGGAGTAGGAGCATCGCGGAGTCCTCGGAGCACTGGGAGCCTCGGAAGGTGCGGGCAGAGAGACGGGCGCGGAAGTCCCGGTGGGTACAGGCTGTGTACCGGCGGCCCAGGGGAGTGGGAGCCCGGAGTGTGGGAACTTCGGGGAGCAGGAGTACCAGTGGGTGCGAGCAGAGAACCCCAGGGAGTGGGAGCCCAGAGGGGGCGGGCGGGGAGCCCCGGGGAGCGGGGTCTTCGCAGCGCCGAGGGGAGCTGGCTCGCTGGGGCTGGGGGAGCGGTGCATGCCTGGGCGCTGACTCGGATGCTCTCCCCGCAGGAGGCGGTGGGCAGAGCCGGGCCAGTGCCGAGTCAGGCCGGATGGGCGACACAGCGAGATCAGGACCCGGGGACCCCCGGGGCGGCTGAGCAGGCCCATGGCGGCGGGCGCGGGCGCCTTCGCGTGGGTCACCTTCCCCTCCATGCCCACGCGGCGCGTGTACTGCAGCGCCGCGCACCGCGACGGGCAGCTCTTCGTGCTGGGTGGCTGCGGGGGCGGTGGGCGAGCCCTGGGAACGGCCGAGGTGCTCGACCTCCCGGCCCAGCGCTGGACCACGCTCCCACCCCTGCCCACGCCGCGGGCTGGCGCTGCTGCCCTCGCCCTGGGCAAGCAGATCTTGGTGGTGGGTGGTGTGGATGCAACGCAGAGCCCTCTCGCCTCCGTTGAGGTCTACCACGTGGATGAGGGCAAGTGGGAGAAGAAGGCGGCACTGGCTCAGCCCTCCATGGGCATCTCAGCTGTGCAGAGAGGTGAGGGATGGGGAGGGTGCCTGGCTGCAGTCTGGAGAAGTGGAGATACAGGAGTCAGGGATGCTCAGGTGGGATTTGAATCCCTATGCTGTTTGGGATGCTGCATAAGGCTTTCACCCAGCAGCCAAACTTGCCACTTAATAGTAGGATCATGCTCCTGCCCCAAAAGCCAGCCCACTTGCAGCCCAGAGATGAGCAATACAGACCTCCTCCAGGTATGGTTGCCTTCCCCAGCTGTCCTGGCTGTGGGCCATGCTGGGTGGCTGAGCACTCTGCTTGAGCCTAGCTTGGCGTGCTGTGCATCAAACATATTGCGACTCCTGCCTAAAGTTTCCTGAGCGGCCTTGGAGCCTTGGCACAGTTTGGCATGCTAGGAGCCAGGTATGTGGTGCCCAAGTCTGCTTCCTGAGCAGGGATGCTGTGACATGGCCCAGGTCGCAGCGGGTTGAGCAGGGCAGAGGGGATGGCAGGACAGTGGTGGGAGCGGGCAGGGGTGCCGGCCACGCTGGGAGCAGGAGCAGGATTTGGCAGAATGGCTGTGTTGCCATGGTGTCTCCAGGGAGATGGTACTGCTGAGAATAATTAGAGAGGATGGCCTTGTGCTCTTCTCTGTGTCTGATGGATGGCATGGAGAGGGGGACAAGAGGGTCCCATCAGGATCAGGGCACTGCCAGGCTCAGGCCTGGCTACACCATCCCTTAGCCACCCTGGAACGATGTGTGCCCATGGGACTCTGCGCTGCCTGTGCTACCAACCCTGGAGGGCACAGGGGCACTCCCAGCCCCATGGTGCTGCCCACAGATCTCCCTGTCTCAACACTGCCTCTTTTGCAGACGGGGCTGTTTACGCACTGGGGGGAATGGGTGCGGACACCTCTCCCCAGGCATTGGTCCGTGTCTATGAGCCGGCGAAGGACCACTGGCAGCCCCTGCCCTCCATGCCCACCCCGTGCTATGGGGCCTCCGCCTTCCTGCAGGGCAACAAGATCTTCGTCCTGGGTAGGTGCTGCTGGGGCAAGCTGAGCATCCCCTGTGTACCTCCACTGCCTCTGGGTCAGGGAGTGACGTGGTGCACCCCAGGGCAGCTCCATGCTGCCCAGCACTGCAGTCAGGGGGGCCCCTCTGGCTTGCTGAGCCCACGCTGGGCTGCCCAGCACTGCAGTCGGTGGGGCCCCTCAGGCTTGCTGAGCACAGTGATGGTGCCAGCTCGGGGCACCAGCAGCCACAGCATCTCCTCTGTGCACAGGGGGCCGGCAGGGCAAGCTGCCCGTCACAGCCTTCGAGGCCTTTGATCTGGAGACGAGGAGCTGGACACGCTATCCCAGCGTGCCCAGCCGCCGCGCCTTCGCCGCCTGCGCCATGGCCGACGGCGTTGTCTTCAGCCTGGGGGGGCTGCAGCAGCCAGGACCACACAACTTCTATTCCCGTCCCCACTTTGTCAACACCGTGGAGATGTTCGATCCCACCCAAGGTGAGCTCCATGTCCCTGAGTGGAGTGGAAGCATCACCTACGTGTCCAGGATGACTCCTTGGATTGGTGAGGGGTGTCTGCACCTGAGGGACATGATTATGCAGGCTCTGAACATCAGCCCCTTGCACCCATGTGAATCCTGCCCTGTGCTCCCTGGTCCCAGGGAGTGATTAACCTGGGGCTGTCGTGGCATCAGTGTGTGGAGAGGAGCCCCAGTGTGTGATGCTCATTCCCTCTCACCCCCAGGTGCATGGAGAAAGCCAAACCGCACCATCCGCATGAGGGAGAAGAGAGCCGACTTCGTGGCCGGCTGCCTAGGAGGAAGAGTGGTGGCCGTGGGTGGCCTCGGTAATGCTGGGGGTAGGCGTGTGGCCATGTTCCCATCCCCATCATTTGTGGCATATCAGTGACCTGCATGACAGTGGAGAGGTTGGCTGTGAAAAGCCACGGAGGTACTGCAACACTGTCTGCATCTGCATCCCTTTTGTGCCCTTCAAGTTCTGAGAAGACCCTACTGCCCTGCCCCAAAGGCTGCCCCACTGAGCCCCTTGCTCCTTTCACCTCCAAACCAGGCTTTTTCCAGCTCATGTGCAATGTACCAGGCTCA
The DNA here is from genome assembly GCF_025592945.1 of Manacus candei. Classification (NCBI taxonomy): domain Eukaryota; kingdom Metazoa; phylum Chordata; class Aves; order Passeriformes; family Pipridae; genus Manacus; species Manacus candei. The sequence goes on from NW_026138073.1 coordinate 9,491,195, forward strand.
CGTAGCCCACAGAGGCTCAGCCTCACTGTGCAGGGCTGCAGCACTGCATCCCTCTCCCAAGAGAGCTGGGGAAAGGTTAGTGCTGTCACTCAGCAGCAGGGATGCAGCAGGAAGGGCTGTCTGGGGAGCCTGGTGCCAGCCACAACACCCCCAGCCCTGCAGTGAGGGCTACCAGACCCCCCAGGCTCACCCAGGGTGAGCTGGGCAGGAGGAGGTGATGGGGAAGGCAAGTGGTGCTGGCTGAATCCCTGCGGTGTGGCATTGTTCCTGAACCCTGCCGCTGCTGGAGCTTCCCTCCCTTATCCCTGCGGAGTGCCGGCACAGGGTGGGCAGAGCCAGCAATGCGGCATTAATGCCAGCAGCCCTCCCTGTGGGGACTTGGCTAATCCTCTTGTTCCCCCACTAATTGCCTCTGGGATCTCAGAGCCCCCGCAGCCCAAGGCTCCTGTTGGGATATCAGAGGCATGCAGAGGGGGAAAGGCAGACACTAGGGGGTGTGCGGGGGGAGATGCAGGGGGTTCTGATGCCATTCTATCTCCCACAGGGAACCAGTCCTACCCACTGGACTCAGTGGAAGGGTTCAGCCCCTCACAGAAAAAGTGGGAGCCACTGCCCCCCATGCCCACGGGCCGCTGCTCCTGCTCCAGCTGCCCGGCACCTGGCCTGCTCTTCCTCATCGGTGGAGTGGCCCAGGGCCCCAGCAATGCCGTCGAGGCTCTGTGCCTGCGTGAGGCACCCTGAGTGGGGCCCTGGGAGCCAGCCCCAGCCAAGCACCAAGTGCCTGAAGACGGGGACAGGGTGTGTGAGCACCCATGCCTGCGAGTGACCTGGCTCCAGGGAGCTGCAGTCCCATGACATTGGACACGGGAGCAGCTGCAGTTTTGGAAATCCCTCTTGGCTCCTGTAGTGCTGTGGTGATGGAACCCAGGGCAAACTCCTGCCTGGTGGGACGGCCATGGCCAGCAGTGTGGAGGGAGCGGCGGTGGCGGGACTGTCGCTGGCCTCACTGCCCTGTCCGGCCCCGGCCGTGCCGCGGCGTGTCCGTGCCGTGTGTGTAGCAGTGAGTGCTGTGTCGTCGTAGACCCAGTCAATGTCTCATGTAGCACAGAGGTGCCCTGTAGCTCAGTGCCTGGGAGGTGACGTAGCACCTTGAATAAATGAAACACATGGAATTTTACCCCACAGGAGTCGTGTTGTCCCTGGTTATCCTACTCCAAGCAGAGACATGCTGCAGCCTGTCAGAAAACCCCTCCCAAGGGAGAACCCAGTGAGCCCTTCCCTGGCAGGACCTGTGCTGTGGGGTGGGGATGGCTCTTGTTCTTCTCCCCATTGCCAGGGTGAGCAGAGCAATGTGATGTTGGGATCTGGCCCCCTTTTGGAGAGGGGGAGCTGGGCAGTGGCTGCCCTGCATTGGCACAGCCTTGCTCCTGCTTGGCCTCTCCTGTGGTGGAAGGGGCTGCAGGGGGTGAAGGCAGCAGCAGGAGAGGGGCTTTACTGGAGGGAGCTGAGGTGTGAGAGAGGCAGGAAATGGAGATGGCTGCCAGGATCCTGAGAAATAAGATGAGATGCCTAGTGTCAGCTTCTGGGCCCCATCCAGCACCACGGCCCAATCTCAAAGGATGGACTGCGGTGGGTGTGTGGGAGAGTTGGATCCAGCTGTGGCCAGCTCCCCTGTGCAGGGACACCACAATCCTGCTTACAGGCAATTGGAAAGTGAAGGTCGTGTCTGTGGGTGATATTTAGGGGTGTACCCTAAACACAGTGAGACCAGTGGGGGGTGACCTCCAATTACCCAGTGCTGTGGGCTCACATGAGCCTTGCTGGTCTTGGCTCCATCCAGAGTCCTGCACCCAGAGCAGAGAGCAGCAGTAGTGGATGCAGGTGAGGGATTCGATCTTTAACTGGTACGACATTAGAAAGATCTCACAAGTCCGGGTAAATATCAAGCACAGATGCCTGACCTTTCAGAGGAGACAGCTGGCATGATCCTTGTTGGGCAGCAGGGCCGTAGAGACAGAAGGCTGAATCCCGTCGGAGCGCAGCAGCATCCGGCACACTGCTGGGGCAGGCTGAGCCGTCTGCCGCGGGCGTCACAGTGTGGGGAAAGTTGGAAATGATTCAGAAAAGAGCATTCACAGGATGTTTTCAGTACCACTGCCCCATTGCTTCTGCTGTCCACCTGGCAGAGCAACCACAGGGTCCATCCTGATGTGCTGCGTGACTGTTTGCGTGTGATTTGGGAGAAACAACCTGGGATACCTGGGCTGGTGGTACCTCAACTAGAGGCATCCCTGCATCTGCCTCTGGGGTTGCCATAGAAACCACTACTGTGCCAGAGCCAGCATCAACAGTGAGCCCCAAATTAAGGACTGAGCTGTACCTCAGCATCCAGGAGGATGCTCTGGCAGTGAGGGGAGAAGGTCAGCAGCTCATGTTATGAGGGGAGGCTGGACAGAGGGACCCCCTCTCTGAACACAATGTGCTCCAACCTTCTACGAATATTTCACAGCGCTCCCTGACCTGTGCTCAACCCCATTGGGCTGGTCCTTCTCAGGGTCCTGGGAAGTGACAAACCCCTCACTGCCACCTCGCTACTTCTCCCCACCCTGCCAGCCCTTTCCAGAAGCCACCAAGGCATGCAATAATTCCATTCTCACTAAAACTTTAGTCATGGGGGACCCTAAATCATGGAGCTGCACTGGTAACACAGACTTGATTAATAAGCTTTTCCCTCAGGAGCATCGCATGAATGGGATAAATCATGACGCTGAGTCACCGGCAAATTGACATCCCTGCGTGCCAAGCTCCCTGCTGCTGATGGGGTGCCCTGAGCTCTTTTCCAAATTCAAGGCGATGGTGGCTGCAAGAGCCAGAGGATGCTGGAGGGGGAAGCTGCAGTTTGGGAGCTCATCACTGTTGTGGTGTTTTCAGCAGCGAAAGTGGCCGGGACAATGGCCAAGGTCAACTCAGGAATGGAGAGATCTTCAGGTAAAGGGATGAGGGTCCTGACCACTTTTGGAGACTGACACATTATTAGCTGAAGAGCTCCCATGAGTTTTTAACAAAATGTGCTATGAAGAAAAAAAAGTCGAGGGACGTAGCAAATATATTGCCGTCTTTCTCCTGGCAGCTTCTGCTAATTTTACTGAAGGAAAGACTTTAAGTACCTGGCCACCCTCCCTAACGCTAGAAGCACAGGCTGTTACTTCAGATATAAGGAGAGCTACAGTGCCTGGCAACATGGTTAATCTCCCCAGGGTGTGTTTTGGATGGGGGAGACGGAAATGGAGGGAGCTGTCAGACCTATAATTAAAAAAATATGTTTCTGTATAGAAATTTCTTTTCGTTGTCAGGAGAGATGGAAATACAAAAATCTCATTTATCATATTCCACAAACTTGGTAGACGCTCACGCCAGAAAGCTACAGCCACATCAGAAACAGGAATAGCTCCCTATAATTACATAAAATAACATGTTGAGCCTTATCGTCGGTGAGCAAAGCACCAGCAAATCCTTTTCTGAGGGTAGTGGAAGTACTGTAAATGGGTACAGGGCTCTACAGTCTCTTCTGCAGGGAGATCTGGGCCAGCTTTCCAATTGTAAGCAATAAAATGATGGAAAATCACCATTATCAGTGCAGGGCCATATAGGACCCAGACGCACAGCAGTGCTCTTGGCAGCAGTGCCTTTCACTGGGCTGTACAACAGAGTCATAGGCAGTGCAGGAGCAGAACAAGGCTTTTATTTACTTAAAAAGTGCAATAATCATCAATATTCCTGTCAGCTTGGCTCTCTGGAGGAAGGTTTGCCTTCCAGTCCACAGCCACCTTGGACAGCCCAGCCATTATCCCACTCCTGAATCACGATCCAAGCTGTGATTCCCCACTCTGGTCCTAGAAAATCAACCTGTTGGATGCTCCTCATGCAGCTGAGAATTACCAAGTTGTCTTGCTAAATCTGAGCTATTTAAAGCAACCCTAGTGCTGTAATGCCAAGCAAAAACAATGCAGATAAGTCGCTCCAATAAGTTTTTTATGGGTAAAAGACCAGAATTTTTATTTTCTTTTTTAAATGAAAGCTCTATTTCTGTGGAATTTGATTAGGAAACCAGATATACACATCAGGAAAGCCATTATTTTGACACTTCTGAACTCCAGGCTGCCTTTAATATGAAAGGCAAAAGAGGATAAAGGGGAATGCAAGTATTTCCTCTGATCTATCCATGACTTAATGTCTACCTTATTTTTACAGTGATTTAGTGCTTATGGAGTATCTTCAGAGCCAGCAACAAAACATTTTAACTAATATTGGGATAGTTTTGAATTAAAGGAGGAAAAATCAGGCAAACAAGTGTGCCTGTTTTACATTCTTAAAGATGGAGGATACAGAAGCACAAGGGAAAAAAATCCAGTGAAACCATATTTGAGAATCTTTCTCTGGGGAATGTTTAGATGATGGGTTATTTTTGTCATACTTCTAATGGGTGAAATTGAATCATTCTGCATTTCTGCCAGAGATATTTACACGAGAGACCACACAGTCTCTGGGTATGAAGGAAATGAGCACTGTGGCTGCTGTTCTCCCACGGGAGGTGCCCTCAGTGTCCCACACTCCAAGCCTCCTCTTCCTCCCCGTGCCCTGTGATGACTCCCTGTGCCCAGGATTATGCTCCCAGGTGAAGGGCAAGAGCTGGCCTGTGGAGAGACTGGAGCTGGGGTTGATCCTGGGTCCATGGCCATGAGCTGAGAGCCAGATACTCCCACCTCTGAGGTGAGATCAAGGGATCCCCAGCTCGGGGTGACCCCAGGAACCCTCAGCCTCAGGGAGAGATCTGGGGACCCTCAGCCCTGGGGTGACCCCAGGGACCCCTCCAGGACCTCAAGACCCCTCAAGCCATGGGGTGAGATCTAGGGACCCCCAGACCTGGGATGAGATCCAGGGACCCTCAACCTGGGGTGACCGAAGACACCCTCAGCCCCAGGGTGACCCCAAGACCGTCTGCCTCAGGGTGAGATCCAGAAACTCCCAGCTCTGGGGTGAGATCCCAGGACCCCAGTCCAGGGTGACCCCAGGGAACCCCAGGCCCACAGTGAGATCCGGGGGCCCTCAGCCTCAGGGTGAGAGTCAGGCACCCCCAGCCCTGAGGTGAAATCCAGGAACCCTCAGCCCCAGGCTGAGCTCAGACACCCCCTAACCCTGAGGTGAAATTCAGGAACCCTGGGCCCTTGAGGCCCTCAAGGCCCCACAGGGTGGGCAGGCCCAGTGTGTGGCTGCCCCAGGCCTGTGGAGACCCTCAGGCCGGGTTTGTCTTGGGCCTGCAGGGCCGTGTCCTGCTGGGCTGTCCCCACGACCACAGGACACGGGAGACGCTGCCCCAAGCAGGGCTGGTCTCTCCCTCCATGTCCCTCCTCCCTGCAGGGCACTGTGGTGCCATGGCGGCCACCAGCGGGGACAGGCCATGAGGGCCGGGGCCATGTTGAGGGCCAGGGGCTGCCCGCCAGGGTGTCAGCCCTGAGAACAACATGAACTTCAACGTCTGGAACATCAAGGAGATGCTGAGCATGCCGACAGCCATGGGGTGAGTGTGAGCGTGGAGCGTGGGTTGACGGACAGGGGATGGGGCATGAAACCAAGCACATGGTGGGAGTGATGGTGAAGAGGTGAAACATGTCCAGAACTGATCTATGGCTGATTATGGGAGGCTAATGGGAGTTCATTGGTCTCCCCTGTGATCCTGTTTGTGCCCCCAGCCTGCCAGGAACTGCCACAGATCCACCATTGCTGGGGATCTAAAAGCTGACATTGTCTGGAAGCCGTACCCTGGTCCATTCGGGGTGTATTTGGTGAAGTCCTGTGACCTGTCCTTTTGTCATTAGATAGGTTAAATTTTTCTCTCGTCTGTGCAGAGGGCAGATAAAATGAAGTGTGATGTGCAATATTATTACACATCATGTAACTTGAAAATTATTCCATATCCTGCATTTATACGCATGGCTTGTTTTTTTCCCAGCAGGAACCAAAGAGCAGCTAGAACTCCCCACATCTACAGCCCATAGTGAAACAACAAATATTCAGATGTAAACATCTGAAGGGCAAATATGTAAGACAGGCTGCATTTTGTACAGCAGAGCATCACCTTTTGTATCACATGACTGAAAAAGACAGCGGGATTTATCCCCTGTTTGATCTCTGGAGAAGCTAATTGGTGAATTTGGTGCTCTGAGCCTCTGTTAGTTAAATAACCCACTTACATAACTAACTTGTTCAAATTCACAGTTTTAGTCATACTGTCTCTTTGGCCAGATGTTACCACAATGATGGATGATAATGAAAGCATAATAGTCATTTCCTTGCCCGTTATAAACATGTTTGTCATAGATATGAATTAATTGAATTTTGCACAGATGTAGGGGTCAAAGGGGAACCAATTCAGGGAAAAATTGTGTTTATACCTGTCATAGTTTTGTCTTTGTAACTGTGCATTACTTAATTCTATTGCATTCTTGGTATCTGCAGATTTACTGTGCTTGTTTGTTTGTTTGGGGGGATTGTTTGTTTTCATGAAGTTGTTTCTAAGTAGTTTGAAAACCTGAGACTTTCTTTCTGGTCAGAGACTGAGCAGGGGAAATTTAGATAAAATATAAAAATTACATATTATATACAAAATATATAATTACATTCTTATGTTATATATGACATATTTTTAAATACATAAATAATTCAGTGGAGTCATGCAATAGGAAAGGAAATGAGTGGAAGAAGTACAGGTGCCTGTTTGGAAAGGGATCACTTGAATTCCTTCCTCCTCCAAAGTATCCTATCAGCTACGAATTCTTCCCTTTTAACTCGTTTATTAATGCAGGAAGAAAATACATACAAGATTTTAACACCCACTCCTCAGCATTCCACATTCTTTACGGGGTCAAATAGGGCATAAAACATTACTGGAAATGCAGCTGGGCTTTTGGAGGAGTTAAGAAGGGGGAGAAATTCTCTGAGGACAATTAACTTTTTCATAAGGGAAGAAGAGTTTCCCATAGTAGTGTGTGAATGTGTGTGTGTATTTGAAATAGGGGAAAAAGGTGTTGATTATTTTTCCCTGGCTTACTTCTGTTACTAGAAACCTTTCCCATCACAGCAGGGTATGCTGTATAATCCCCAGAATACTGTCTTTCAGGGAGCTTCCAAAATGAAACATAAAATCAGCGTATAATCTAGGCAGAGTATGACTCACTCTGTGAGTTCTTTGCAAGTTTGAGTCAGGGTGTTACTTCTGAGAGCAGCTGCCACCAGGTTCCCAGGAAATGCAGAGCTTTGGTGATGCATTGCCCTCACGGCCACAGTTCTGCACAAGCCCGAGACTGCTCTGGGTTTTATTTGTTGTCTGTCAGGTTACAGCTTCTCTGTGACCCTGGCAGCCTGAGAAATAGGGTGGGGGGAACCAAAGTCCCTCTTTCACCTGGTTTTATGTATAAATATTGACATAATAGAGATCTTAGAAATTTATCAGAGGGAAGCTTGTCTAGTTGGACAATAATATCAGGGTGCTAGTGACTTAAGAGGGTGGGAGGGGGCCACACGACAGCTGTAATGGAAAAGCTTATGCTCAATTGAAGTGTATTGACAAACAACACAGTTTTTGTGGATCGAAATGCCAGACTTCATTAGGGAAAGTGCCGTGTTACAGCAGTGCTGCCGCCTGCCCAGCCAGGAGGGCTGATGGAAAAAGATCGCAGAGAATGCAAGAACAGCAGCCACAAAAGCAGCGATGCTTCAATCAGCCTCTGATCGACTGGATGAGCATCACCAGGGTGTGATGCTGAGGTACAATCTCAGAAACCATAAATGCCTACCTTGGCCAAGGAGCTCACAGGGGAAGAGACACGTCTTGCCTTAGCCTTGAGTTGAGCACAAGATCTACGTTCAGGCTATTTGCTCTTGTAGTGCTACCATGAGAGTGGCAGTAGGGAACCGGAGTCAGTATCTCTGCAGGAGCAGCAGAAGCCAAAAAATCCACTACTGTTAATTAAAAAAAGACACTGCAATAATAATAAGGAAGTTCATTAAAAATAAATTAAACTGTACAGCCAAAAGGGTTAAATGCTTGCCTGAGACATAAAGATTATTTAGACTTGATTATTTAGACTTGAAATTGAAGTTATGAGAAAACAAGTAACTTGCTAAATGCATAAAAGCTAATCATATACCAACTTCCAAATACATCAGAAGCAGAAAGCCTGCCAGAGAGTATGTAAGGCCAAGAAACTATGAAAATATAAAAGAAGCATTCAAAAGGGATGCTGGAAGTTAAAGCCTACTTGAGCCACTACTCTCTACGGCTTATTTCTGCTGTTGAGAATAACTTCCAAATTAAACAACCTCATTCAATCCATTATCCCATGAAATTCCATCCATTCCATCACAAGGTTGCATATTTTGAAGTTGCCTTAAGGTCCCAGAATAAGCAGAAAACGAAGGAGGCAGCCAGGACAAAGACCAGGAGAGCAGCTGTAAAATTCCAGAGCCTCCGAGGAATGAGAAACCAGGGCTGTAAGTGCAGGCTGGAAAATGGCTTCAGGCTGGAGTGAGGGGTGCAAAAAAACCCCCCATCTCCAAATGTCTAATCTTAATATGTGTGGGGATGCATTTTGTGGGAGCAAAAACGGCTGCTCCGTGGAAATCTCAATCTCCTCCTAAGGAAAGGACCCTGTTGCAACCGACAGCCAGCTCAGGACAAAGGGCTTGTGTGGTTTCCAAGGTGAGGGACGTCTGGGCAGTGTTGAATCACAGCCGAATGAATAATGGAGTGGCTCATAGAAAGTAAAAATGACCTTGAGGAATTAAAACAAGACCAGACAGACTTTCAGCCTGAAATCTGGAAACTGGAGGCAGTGTTTGAGCTGAATAACTGAGAGAGATTTTGTCGTGGTTAATGCATCAGGGCCAGCGTCAGAATATGTTTGTGGAAATTCCTTTTAGGATATGGTGAAAATGATAGGAAGCAGAATAATAATTTGCTACTGCGACTGTTCCCAGCGAAGAGATGGCAAATGGCTGGAGGCTGCAACAGCAGCTAAAACTCCTTTATTTAAACTCCTCCAGTTCCCCTGCACCCAAAGCCAAGGCTCATCCTTGCTCATTTGCTGGGTACATTGGCAGGTAGCAGATAGTGAGGATGAGAGCAGCATGGCAGAGCTAGAGACAGTTCCTATAGATACAGGCTAAAGCCAGGAGGAAGAGCAGGTGAACATCAGCTCCTAGAATTTCAATTGGGTTTGTTGTGATTCAGCCCTGGCCCCTAAATGAGGAGGAGCAGAAAGGGCTGGGAGATTTGCTGGAGGGGAATCAGGAGAAGAAAGACTTGATGACACTGATCCTACTCAAGGTTGCTACCAGGAGAAAAAGATCTCTTCTTTGGGAAAGAGGCTTTACTGCACTTTGAAGAAATGTGTCAGGAAGGTGTAAGTGAGCTTCACCCACAGCACTTGGGAAGAAGAGGGATGTTGGCACAGGTTCAGTGGAGATGACAGAACCACAGAAAATCCCTCACAGCAATGTTGCAGATAAATGTTATGTTGCAAATTATAGAAGTCTCAGATTGCTTTTCCAAATGACTCTTAAACCTTGGTGTTGGCACGTAAGGATGGATCCAAACAAGAGAGTAAAATTACCGGTTTTTAAAAAGACTGATAAGGCCTATGACAATTTATAGTTATGAATTTTTAGTTTGTCAATGTCACTAGAACATCCAAGATACACAAGAAGAGAGTATTTGTTGCATAGTGTGTTTTTGTTTGGGGAGGCAGAACCTTTGAATGAAAGGTGAACATTTGCATATGGTTGTGCTAAAATATTTAGAGTGGAAATCAGAACTTAGAAAAATGAAAGAAGTTCCCAAAAGATCTAACTCCTGTCACAGAGGGAGAATTCTAACTGACAACAGGGAAACAGAGACTGTGAAGATCTAGCTGACCCCTCAGATATGCAGAAGGCTGCAGATTTTTTAGATCACGCTCACATCACGAGAGAGGGTTGGAGCTGCCAATATTGCAATACCTGGCATAAAGCTAGGTGGAAAAAAGCAGTCGTTCCATCAGTCAGCAGCAGATGATTTACCATTTTTTGAGCTGACAAGAACTCATCTTACATATCTAAAGCTGGTTTTGCTTTGGACACACGTGCTAGTGCCAATACCATAGGAGTGTCATGGGCACAAACACACAGAGGATTTGGGGAATGGCTCGTGTTAGCAGAAAGCTAAAAGCTCTCCTAAGGTAAACTATTGCATCACTGGAGGGACTGCTAACTGGGATTGCATATCTAGGATGTTTCCTTGCTCTTTATAGGGAAGAGTTTATATTTAGGACAGGGCATGTATCCCTGCGGCTCAGGCATCCTGAAGGGAATGGTCAGGTGGTAAAAAGAGCTGCAGTTGCCTGATCATGGATCTGATCCCAGATCTGACCATGGTTGTCTGATCTCTCCATCAGAGACAGGTCTGGGCCAACCATGGCTAGGCTCCTGGCTTGCCCAGATGGTCTTGTTAGTTAATTAATTGCCAGCGGTGTTAAGCAAGGGAGAAAGAAATCCATTGCTCAGGGGAATGAGTGTATTCAAAAGAGACATCTGTTTTGTCTCCCCCCCTAATTTGCAGAAGTGCCATCATTCCTAAAGCAACTGCTGAGGTAGTGGACTTAAGACAGAAAAACTGGGCTTCAGAGCAGCCAGCAGCCGCCTTTGGTTGTAGTGGAGAGTAAGCCTGGGAAGTCACTTGGCTCATAAAGTCCTCTCAGCTCAATACTCCTCAAAATACTGGTCATAAAACCCTTTGTTACAAGAATCTTGTGCTTCAAGTATTAAGTGATGTGAAGGATCTGAGAAAACAAGCACATCGTGGGGTGTCATATTCACCAGTTGTAGCAGACACTTTCAAAGGGGGGTTGTCAAGACAGTAAAGCACTTAAGGATTATAGAAACCCTGCCTTAAACTAAGAGGGAGGTTTTTTGGCGAGAAGACAGGAGGATTTAGAAAACTGGTACAGAAGATGTGCTACTCACATTGCAGGCAGGGGCTCTGCCTGTGTGGGATCATGGCAGCCCATGTGCTCACATCTCTCCCCGACATCCTGGCTGTGGATTAAGAAAATTTATTTTTTTTTACAAAGCTTAGCTGAGATGGAAACAAGAAGCTGTGCTAGTAAAAATTATATTCAGATTTGGTGTCCAGAGAGAGATCAAGGGAGAAGTTTTGAATTCAGAAAGATTTATCAGGGTTTTTGAGAACCCAGAAACCCATACCTCATCTATTTTTGCCTGCAGCTCAGTGTACTCGGTTAGCTTAAAGCCAAAAGTATTAATATGATATTGTCAGTGACACCACTATATAATGAAGAGGGAGACTGAGCACTTCAAATACTGCTGCTAAATCCCTTTCCTGTTGTGTCTATGATGTTTGGGCTCCTTCCAAAACTGGGGATTAACCAAACACATCACTGCTAATAAATGTTGGGGTGATCATCTCTTGTTATACACATTAATTACTCTCCCATTCTGTCTCCTTTACTTGTATCATTTGATATGAAAGAAAAACCATAAGAGACTTTTTCATTAATTTTGGTCTCTAATTCCCAGCTCCAAAGGCAGCAACAAATCTCTCCTTCTTGGTAGCTCAAAAAAACCAAGAACTGAGAATATAAACTTGGCCAAGCTTTTCTTGTGTTTGGACCCAGCCTAAGCACTCTGCCAGACCTTGTGGATATGGAGCAATGGAATAGCGATAATTTAGACTGACAGAGGGTAGATTTAGATTAGATGTTACGAATAAATTCTTTCCTGTGAGGGTGGTAAGGCCCTGGCACAGGTTGCCCAGAGAAGTTGTGGGTGCCCCATACCTGGAAGTGTTCAAGGCCAGGTGGGATGGGACTTCGAACAACCTGGCCTAGTGGAAGGTGTCCCTGCCCATGGCAGGGGCCTTGGAACTAGCCGATCTTTTAAGTCCCTTCTAACCCAAACTGTTCTATGATTCTATGCGAAAAATGAAAAAAATGTGTATTTTTGCTAACAAAAAATTGAAGGTAGCCTCCAACACAATGAGAAGCAGTGCAGCTGTGCAGAGAAACCCTTGTCTGAGGGAAGGTGGTCCTGTGCCGTAAGCCTAGTCCATAAAGAAGGAGATGACGTGTCTCTGAAGAGGAGTACAATCAGAGCAACACAGCACAAAGTCAAGGCTAGCTGGGAAAAATTTATTTGGGCAATGTCCAGGGAAAAGAGGAGCACTTTTGAGTAGCATGTTACTATGTTTGAAATATTTCTAACAACTCAGATCAGTTCGTCCAGACATACGCTACCCATTTATTTGTTGTTCAAGTGTGTCAGACTTAAGGCATCTGGAGAATAAATGCCCAAGAAACGTCAACTATTAGTCATAAAGTTTTATTCTGTTGGAATAGCCCTCCAAATACCCAGCACCTGAGTTACAACAGAATTTATTATTCAGAGTAGTTGAAAGAGAGAGACCCAGCACTGGCTAGGAGCAAACCCCAAGGTGTCTCTTTAACATATTGGGGTGGGCCATGATTGAGCGGTTCCAGCAGGCCATGTAGGGAGTTCCATTTGACCTTTTAATTCCTTCAGGCTCATTCACACCCCTCTCCACCCCATTTCAGGCCTAACAAGTGTTCCATGAGGAGCGGCACTGCCAGTGACTACTCGAGTTTGAGCGACTCTCAGCTGCTCTTCGGCTCCCAGTTCTGCCCGGAGAACGTGCAGTCGGCAGCGGCACTGCTGGAGCTGGGCTCGCAGCCCGGACAGCAAAACTCCCAGGACGTGAGTCTCGCTCTCCTTCAGCCCTGTTCAGGCACACAGCCACCATTCAAAGTTAATGGAAAATCCTGACATCAGGTGGTAACATTTGCAAGTGTCGGTAACTGCTGGAATCAAGTTATCTTCTTGCTACGTATATATATTTACTGTGACAAGACAAAGTAGCAGCCTGGTAGGATGAAAACCTGATATTCATAACAGATTACTATAAATTGTTATTGAGATAGGTATTATTTTCTTCAATCACATTTTGAAAGTTACTAAAATAATATGAAATTATTCTTGAGTTAAAGTCTTTAGACCACCTGCCTAGCCAAGCTAGAATATTACATCTATTGCTCGTTGAAAAATGCTGTGTTTCACTTCCTTAGTTTTCTGCAAGAATGACAGAGCTGCTCAGTATTTATTTCCCTGGACTGGCAATGACCTTGCTGTATTGTTGTTATGGGAGATGAATGATTTTGGACTGGGGTGAAGAGCTTCTATGCTTAAAATCTTTCTCCCAGAGCACATGGTTTCTGATGTTACTAAGCTCACTGAAATAGGTTCTGCATTGCTAACAGAGAGCACCAGATCTGAATAAATACACCTGAGAGGAAAGATTAGGAAAGAGCAGTGGTGCCAGCTTGGTGGCCCCAGGCTGTCCTTCAGTTCCAGATGCTGTCTGCTGTCCTCTGCATTTTGCTGAGGAGCAGCTTTTCATCAGACACAAAAAAGGAAATTCACTCTTTACAAAGGAAAAAATGAATGGAATTTGCATTTTCTTATGTTTTAAAGAAAAGGCATTTCCATTTTGGTCACAGTGTCTGGAAATTTTGTAGAATGAAGCTTTCATAATAACATTAAATTTCTTGTTCTGAAATGTGTATTGAAGCATGTGAAAAATTCATCTACAGTCTGTCGATGTTGCTATTTGGCAGCAAAATTATGTCCTCCACCAGGAAATTCAATGGGATTTTCTTTAGATTCCTGTATAGGGAGCTTCTTCTGACAACTTCAACTTTTCCATAATTCCAGGAACACTGGAATTCATTTATAGTCTCTGTGTTGAACCAAGAGGGAAAACATCTACACACCTTATGATTGTAACAAACTGGAAATCCTCAAAATGAGAGAAAAGCCTGAGTCTGGAGGAGTTTGGGCTGAGTCTCAGTTCCACAGGGAGTCAATCTAACCAGGCACACTAAATGAACCATAATCTCATGAAATTCTTAATCTCCTCGTCCAATCTAATCTGTCACATCCAATCACTGTGATCTCTGTCTGCAAAGCATTAGGTACACAAACGGGTTTTTCTAATTAATGTTCTGATTATTTTTATACTTCAACATTTTTCTTTTGTTTGTGCAACAGAGTGAGCCCAGTATTTTTACCAAATACCAGACAAAACCACAGTTATTTGATGAAGAAACAAGAGACAAAGGTTTACTTAATCTTAGCACAGGAAGAGTGAAAAGTGTCTTGGAAAATTTTGAAGTGAATAAGAACAAAATAAAGGACAAATATGACCGGTATGTAGACATCCATTGGAAATTCTTTCTGTGCCGATGGTTATCACTCCCTGCAGCTCCTTCTTCCCCTCTTACAAATCATACATGACAAAGCTGCATATTTCTCCAAGAAAAGTATCTTTCCAGGTTTTAAATAATTTCTGATTGGAAAGAGTCACAGGATAAGAGAATAGGGTTTATTTACAATGTGATTTATGTAACACAGTCAGCCATAAGCCCCGAGGAATAACAAAACACTAACCTGAATTTACCTTTGTCCTTCTTTTTTTAATCAGTGGGATTTTTTTTCTTTATTGATTCTCTGTGAAAGTTTTTATTTCTCAGAATTTCATAGACTGTATGAGGACTGATCAAAGGGACTCCGAGGCCAACCTTCACATTTGGGCCAAATGGGAGGATTGCCAAACACACCTCTGTACAGATTGCACCTTTATAAACCTGTACATATCTCTAGAATTGTATTTGTATACAAGGTTTTTACGTGGTTTTTTTTTTTTTGTAACAGACAAGTGTAATTTGCTAATGTAATTTGCATCTACTCTTTGTTAAATGTCAAGAATTAAATGTACATGTAGGTCCTAGAGGACTTTAAGGAACAAGCTAACCATTTGAAGCTCAAAAATTAAAGATGGCAAACTCCCCAGTGCACCTATAAATAATTCTTAGCACATTAGTTACATTTTATAATGTACCATCCACAGTGAAGAGTGTTTTTATTAAAAGCCTTTGATCAAATCAGGCTATGCATCTCTCTCGCCTTTGCAATGGGCACTATGCTTCTGATAAGGCAAAATTGACTCTCTAGTGCCTATTAGAGAAGAGGAGGATTTTTGTAAGTGAATTATATGAAATGAAAAAATAGTTTTAAATGTTTAGGCAGCATTCATAATTACCCTTTATTTTTTCATTAAACGGATTATGCTCCTTCCTACACTCCAGGCTCACTCCCAGATTAGAAACCTGTTTGTAGAGATAGCTATATTATCTTTGCAAAGATAAGAGTATAATTTATCAATTTGTATCCCCCGCAAGTTTGACTAAGAAAATTAGTATCTTCCTTTCCATAAAGCTAGAGAGGTTTCAGAAGCACTGCCTAATTCTCACAACTAGAATCTACCCGGCCTCCATCTTTTTGGTTGTTGTGATTTGCAACACTAAATGATTGACTTAAACTGACTGGAACCTTCAGAGAGGAAAAAGGTTATCACTTTGCTTAGCAACCACCCGTGCATTCGGGTGTGGCTGGTTAATCATGAATAAAGCCTGGTTCCTGATAGGCTCGCACAGCTTAAAAGGATGGATAACAGAAACCACAGGCTTAATCTCAGGAGAAAAGGATTTTCAGTATTTGTTCTTCCTGACTTGGGCTTTGTTGAGGCTGGAGCTTTTCCTGTGTTTTTCCCACAGTTATTTTAGTCCAAATATAACACCATGTATCACAGCAACTGGCACATCACCTCCGTCCAGGCTGGGTCCTTCCGGAGCAGATAACACAGTGATAACACCCCAGGAGCTAATGGGCAGTTGGGTAAATGCCAACTAAAACTTCTGAGAGAGTCATGAATGCTAAGGCAAAGTATCAGAGAGTAAAACCCCCATAATTTCATGTATATTACATATTTGTGCATGTGTGTCCATGCATTTTTTCTTACTCTTCAAAGCAGAGGCCATGCTTTCCTAAAAC
Organism: Manacus candei; assembly: GCF_025592945.1. Classification (NCBI taxonomy): domain Eukaryota; kingdom Metazoa; phylum Chordata; class Aves; order Passeriformes; family Pipridae; genus Manacus; species Manacus candei. The sequence goes on from NW_026138073.1 coordinate 9,507,212, forward strand.
AACTAAGGTGACTTTGAAGGGTTATGCCTCCTGAAGTAACCATGTTTCTGTGCTTTCATTATACACTACACTGTGCCTTGCAGTGTTTCATGTCTCATTTTTACTATGATCTTTTCAATTTCTGTACACTCCAGTAACTTACATGTCTGGTTTATACTTGTTGGAGTTTTTTTTTTCATTTTAGTGAGGTCCTAAGCGCCTTTATTTCCAGTACCAAAGACAGGCTTCAAGGGGTAAGTTATTTCAAATTCAGAATGTAGAATAATGAAGAGTTAGAAATGCTACAGAATGTTCACTTTCTCTCCTTTACTGTGCTGATATTTAAAATATATATCTTGAGCACTCGAATACTTTAAACCAACAATTGGAAATTTTTTTTGCATACACCATTGTCTTTGTGGCCTGTCCTTAGGATTAAGGTCTTTAGGGTCTTCCCTCAGAGCCAGCAGTGGAATTTCTCTGGATTTCATGAACAAAAACAAACTGTAGTGACTATCTGCAAATATCAGCTCTTTTTTCCTTCTACCTGAAGAAAGTAGTCTGTTCTCAGGATTAGTCAATGTGTTCTGAAGGTGAAGGTCTGTCCCTCAATACTTTTATAATTAATTTGATTAGTTATTATTAATGCTATTTTACAGACCATTATCTTTTTTTTTTTAATCTGTTAAGATTTCATGAGCCTTTTGAACAATTCCAGATCTCCTTTGGGATTGCAACCAACAGCTGGACAAATTGTTTCAAGATAGATAAACAATCATTTTCAGACTGTTCCATTCCATGAGTTGCTGTCATTGTTCTCTGGCATCTGGTGCTGTGATTTTGCAAACAAAGAAAAGGCAATGCATTCATTTTTTCATTTACCTTTGGTTTTTTGCAGCTGCAAGCACGCTTGGACAAGTTTGAAGAAATGTCTGATTCCAGATACAAATCCATTTTGGTTCACCTAGAAACCCTTTCCAAGAAAAGTAAGTCCTTCCTGTGTTTCTGTTAACAGCAGAGGGCACAGTCAAACTGCTGAATGTCAGCCTGTTGTCTCCAGGCTGGGGTGAACTGGGCAAGTCATGCCACCCACAGCTGCTCTCCCTAAAGGAGGAGAGAAAATAAGACTTATCCATGGTATGGACTTGTCTATTTTTCCATTCTTGCTCTCTTATTTTCTCCCTTTCTCTGCTCTCCTGTACTTAGACACTGTACACGCGTAAATGAACACACCTCTCTGTTTTTGTATTCTGCCCTGGAGTATGATCATTTTTAGACTATCTGGAGCACTAATGGAACATGCAGTAAAAATAACTTAGATATTTATATCCTGAGTATCCAGTTTCAGTTTTTAGGGCTTTCTCAGATTTTTGTGTGTTAGTTTGAAGTCTTCAGTCGTTCTTCTGGGCTTGAAATGACTGTATTTTGGCTGTGAGCAAAAGTAGTACTGCTCATTTCTTGAATGAGAATCACACAGTGAAGCACACTATTGCCATGATAAAAAGGTGACCCCCAAAATAGCCAATAATATAAAATATTTTTGAACAACTCTGAGGTGGATAATCACAGAAGCCTTTACCAAGGGAAAACACTTCAAGAAATTGTTTCTAATTTGGCTTAGATCTGAATCTTTGAGGGTACCTTAATTTTTAATGCTGTCGTGATGCTTTATCGATACCCTGTCAGGACTCTGCTCAGAGCTTGCCTTGCTCTATACAAGAACAAGAGGCCAGTTCCAATACATGCAAGAAAGGTGAATTGAGTTATACCTTGTGAGATGAAGGCAGCAGACCTTCATAAAAGCACGATAGTATTCAGTGTGGGGGCAAAATGTGGCTTGCACGAAGCACATCTTTGACAGATACCCTTTAAGTCAACACAGCCCTTTCAGGCAAAAGGAGTGGAGCCTGGTGCATTCTGCTGGAGGCTGTAATAGCCTGTACATTTGAAATACCAATCTTGTTGTACTAAGAACACTCCTTTGCTCTGCTTGGCAAGTGCTCTTGGTGGGACCCTAAAGTAAGCAAGAATCTGTCTGCTTTGGCCAGCACAACAAGCTCCCTATTACACATTTTCCCACCCCCTAATTACTTCAGTGCCTCAACTTGTCCACTCTGCAGCAGGACTTTGCCTAATTTCACATACCTCATGCACAGAAATTGTTGTCATGGCACTGAAAATCAAATCTATTGTTCACAACTCCCCCTCTTCATTCCATACCATTTACTCAGCTGTCCTCTTTCTTCTCCATATCCATTTTAAATAAATGTGCCTTGAATGAAATGAGAAACCTCCCAGAGGTGCCTGCTACTAGATTTTCAAGGCAATTGAAAAGAAAAATTGGCACTTTCTGTAATGCATCATGCTGCAGAATGTTGAATATATAATGAAAATCATCACATGCTGCACAATGTTGGTTTTTTTTTATTTCTGGGAGTTTCATCTGTCAATGCTTAATTGCTGATAAACACTGTCATTTGACTGGTATCACAGTGATGGATAATTAAGTTCCCACTAAATAAATACCTGCACTAGTGCCTTGAAAAGATCCTAGCTGAAGCTATTCCCTTGAAAAACTGGTATAAAATTCCAAAACATAGGTGATAAAGAGCTAAATTCAGAGCTGATAAAGCTCTTAATGTCAGTGGCTGATGACACAGTACCTGGGGATGCTGGTGACACAGCAGAGACATGGTGAATCACTGGAAGTGGAGGGTTTCACATGTAGGAGAGGAATGAAGAAGATGAAGAGAACTATTGCACCAGGACATTCCAACAGCTTTGAAAAGCAAAGAAAGGTGGAACTGGAAAGCAAGTCTGTCTTTATTAAAAGCTTATATGGAGTATCACAGGCTGCATTTATAGCAGTGGGTAGCAAGCACATTTGGCACAGTCTGCATAGCCATGGGGTGAGGAGAAAACAGAAAATATTTTTCAAAATGTATTTCCAAAGCATTTCCAAATGCTGTTGGGTTGGCATGCTCTGTGCAGGAAGATTTTTAAAAAATGTTTTCTTTTGTCCATATGTGCTTGCACACAGTGGATAGAGCTGTGTCTGGCACCGGAGATGAGACAAGATTTGCCTGAGCAGCTTCCGCAGAGACACAGCTGCTCTGAGCCTTGCTCACATCTTGGTGTGCAGTGCACAAGGATGTAAAGAGGAAGGCAGACCCTGTGGCCTCAGTTCTTCCACCTTATACACAGTTTCTTTGGTTGACCTGCCTGCTCATCATTTGCTCTTTCCTTCTGGTTTCAGCTCCTGTAACTCGTTTCTTTTCATATTTTTCTCATTTTAATTTATATACCCAGGCTTTTATCAAAGCTTTCTATTTTTTATACAAACCCAATTTTCACCACTCAGCCCTCTCTGAACTGCTTTGCTGTCCTGGTATCTGATAGTTCCAGCTGTGACAGCTCCTAATAGCCATATTCTCTGCACCACCTTGGCTCCATCGCACATGAGCAGCATCCTTCCAGCCAGCACACCGCAGGCAGTCCTCTGACGCACTGCCAGCAAGGGTGACAGAATAATGTGCAATGTGTCACTTACAGAGGCACGAGCTGATGCAATTCTCTGATAGGATCCAGTGCCTGGTAGGAAAATTTCAAACATGATTTGTTTCCAGACTCCCCAGGCCCAGCAGTTGCTGGCAAGATTTCTAGGGCAAATCACTGTTTTTAGAGCGATGCGATTTGAGCTTGTTTACTGTGAACAGTATGGTCCAGACTGGGACATCCAGTCCAGACTACCTTACATTCTGTGTGAATTGAAAAGTCAAAAGGTTTGAAACTGAATAAAGAAATGGTTTTTTTACATGTAGCTGCTAACTAGATGTGCACTGACTGACAAAGTTGTTGATGTGCGGGACTTTAACCAGAGTCCAAAACACCTCAGCATGGATGGTGAGAGGAAGTGTGGTTGCTCTGGTGGAAATTGAAACCCCTCATTGCTCAGGGCTTGGAGCACTGTGTGCTGTAGCACAGGGTGAGGTCAGGGGCAGCTCATCCCACAGTGCACTGATGCAGGTGCTGTCTGATGCGCTGTGGAAGAGAACTCAGGCTAAGCCAGCACAAACCTTCCAGCTGACTGCTCAGAGTATATCCAAGCAGGATACAGCTGTCTGTCCCACCCACTGTCAAAGCTCCATTGCTGCCCAGGGAGAACACAGGGCTCTGGTGAGCTGCAGAGCTGCCTTCCCTGCTCGTGCCTCACCAGGTTTATAAGACCTCCTACTTCCCCTACTGAACCTGGGCGTGGGGGAACCAACCTCTCTCCAAAGTGTTATTTAAAGCCTCTGTGCTGTCAGTGCCAATCTCAGGATGAGCTGCACAGAGGATGATAGATAGGCATCAGAAGCAGTTGCTGTTTAATATTCCTAGGCTGGGAGGCTGGCACTCCCTCCCTCGGCTGCTCAGGCTGTAGTTTTCAGCTGCTGGGAGTGCAGCTGCATCTGGGTGCAGGCTGATTTGCAGGGAACCCTCTGCAGCACAGGGTGGCAGCCCTACCCCGAGGTCCTACAGCCTTTTATCTCATGCCAGATTTCACATTCCAAATGTTATTACTGTAAACCAGTAGCATCTGAAGAAAATGGTACAACAAATCAAAACACAGCGATGTTCCCGTTTGTAAAAAACATGCTTTGTTTAAATTACCTCAAGAGAGGCACAAGTCTGTGCATGTCACCCATTAACCGAGTAAAGATTTTCTCTCTATGATCAAGTTATTCAATAACTATCTGCTGCAGGGTTTATTTGAAGAAAACCTCCTCTGAAGCAGCCATTCTTGATCATTCTCAAAGGCAAGACATTTGACTAACAGAGTTCTTGATCTGATCTAGTTTGGCCGTCTCAATGCCTATTTTTTTAAGTCTCTATTAACATCCATTTTTATTTTGTTTGCTACTGTTTGACAAGTCTGAACACTTCTCTGGTATGGAAGTAGGGAGGGAAGGAGAGTGCCCCTCCTCTGTACTGAGGTTCCTTTTCTGCAGAATACTCCTACACGTACAAATGAAACGCACTCAAAAGGCTGGCTGCTGGTTGCTTGCCTGCAGCGTGCTGTGCTGAGTCAAACGTATGTGCAGATCACAAGCCCAGTGGATGCAGGACTATTTTTAGACTGAGGATACTATGTTGAAGAAGAACAGACAGACTGGGGAAACTAGAAAGTTTTAAAAATAATTCTGAGCTAAAATTAAGCATATGGAGAAGAGCAGCAAGCCGTGGTAGGCTTGCGGATGCTGCCCTTTCTGTGTCTTCACTATGCAGAGATGGAAGGTGATAAAGTGACATGAAAGCAGTTTCCTCCTTGAGTCACTGCTGCTTTCCCCCTCTTTGTAGGCTGGCAGGCTCCCCAAAAACTTGTTCTTGGATTGAAGGTAGCCCTCAGGTCCAATCAGGGAGATGCAAAGTCTAAAAGGCCCACTCAAACATTCACTCCCCCATTACAAACCCATTCTGCAAGTCATAGCTTTCTAGATTTATAAAACAGTCTAAATCTGTCAGAGCAAAAGACTAAAAGCTTAAAAATGACAACCAAATTGCCTGCAACAGCAGAAAACATATTAGTTGAAATATGTGCAGATAATCCTCAGAAATCAGCCACGCTCCTATGGAGAACAAGGCAAAGCCATGTGGTGATGGGCATCCTGAAAAAATGGAGAAATTCCCCCCAAAACCAGATCTGGGAGGTGGTTTAATTCAATGTGTGTGAGGAAGACACATGGATGAGGCACCTGCGGGTTCCTTCTCCCTAATGACAGCACTGCGCCCAAGCAACACCCATTTGGAGGAAGGCAAAGTTAAAAATACAGCTTGGCACAGGAGTTCCCTGGTACTGGGAGGCAGCTCTCAGCAGCACCCCATCCCAGCATCTCCAGCCTCGTGCCACCACACACCTCTGCTTTGCGTGGCTGAGTGAGACCAACACTTTCAATCTCCTTTCATAAGAGGAGATTACCATGTAAGCACTTAATTATCCTGGAGCTTTTCTCTGCCCATGTCTCAGTTGAATCTCTTTTTTTTCCTTGCACAGCTGGGACTGTATGCAGGCTTCCAGACATCCTGGGGTCCACAGCAGTTGTGTCAGCCAGAGCCTGTGCACCACCACATAGCACACTGCCCTGTCTCACCTGTAACCCCTGGTGCTGGCATTTGCATCTTTGTGTCGCCTGCTAATTACCTGAATGCCCTCTGGCTTTTGCACCCAGGTGACTACAGCAGATTTTAAGTGTGTTTGGCTCATGAGCAGGCCTCGAGAAGCACCTTCCAGAGCCACCTCGTCCCCTCATGCTACCCTGAGCAAGAACTGATGTTTTCCCTTTAAATGAGGGTTATTTTTTAAGTTTCCTGTTATTTTTTTCTCTCTCTCTTTTTTTCATAATACATGACAATTTCCACTGAAAAGCTTTGTCTGAATCTACAGAAAGCCCACTGTGTTGCCTTTGTCTAAGAAGTCACCTACCTTGTGACTTGTGCATTGTCCTAGGGCATTACATTACCCTGATACAATCCACTTTTTCCAATCTTGTTCCATTTTATTCCATTTCCTTCCATGTCTTTGAGTACTTTTCCCCTTAAAGCCTGCTCTAAAACCTTGCACCATAAGATCAAACTACTAAGCCTGTAATTGCTCAGATTTCTTTCCTTTCTTCCTTCACAAATGTACCTTTTTTAAATGTCCCTGTTTTTTCCCAGAAGCAAAGCCTACAATTATTTTCTGCCCACCTCTCCCTAATAGTTTTTAACTCTTTAACCAATTCCATCTACAGTTTGACAGAAGGGCACAGCTCACTGAGATAATTAAGTCCCTACAAGCTTAATGAAAATAGCTGAGCATGAGGAGAAGGGATCCCAAGTGCCCTGTGGCTCTGCAGACTGTGAGCACAGCTCTGCAGGGCGAGAGGTGCTGCATTGAGGAGCTGAGATAAACACTGGGTGAAGAGGAACAGCTTCATCCAGGCTCTCAGCTCCATCGACACCAAAGTCAATCAAACACTTTGGATCTGTAGCAAAAGAGGATTCATTAATTGCAGAGCTCTTGTAGCCACTTGTTTAAATGTAGGCTTTATTCTGCTTTTTCCTCAAGTGTGCAGTGCTAGTCCATGAACCAGGATTTCAGTTATCCTGGTCCATTGGTTTGGCAGTGCTTTGCTTTAGCAAGAATGCTTTGGATCCTGTTTTTTCCCAGCCAGCCAACATTCCACCCTAACCACACTGGCTGTACACACCTTTCTGCAGCCTTCACAGGAAAGACCAGACATGTTTAACTCTTTCTCTCTGCTCTTTCTCAGCTCTTTGTCCTAATTTACAATTTTAAAGGAGACTTCTATAAGATTCCTAAGGAGTTTTCATCTCCACACACACTGCAATTTGTGTTCCCATCCTGTAGCATATTAGGCACGACAGTGGTTCCTATAAGAGTAATTGCAGCTGCATAGGGGGAGTTATATTCTTATCCAATCATATAACCTGAATTCCTGGGGTTTTATCAGTTTTTCAACAAGACTGACTGAAGCCAAGAGCATCTTGCTCCAATTTAGTACCCTCCCAGGGAGCCTGTGCCCCCACAGGACACTGCTGGGGCCCCCATTACCAAGTGCTGAGTGCAGCTGCCTGGTTCAGGCAGTTTCTGACCCTCTCTCTTCCCTTGCCCAGCAAATGGAAATCCCAATTCTTTGCTTCATCGTTTCCCACTATCCCTTCCAGCATTTTCCCCTCAGTCGTCAGCCTCCTGTGCATTTCTGAAACAGTTTCTCTGGTTGCACTTCTTAGCCATTAACCTCTCACATCTCCATTCTGTTCAAGCTCCCACTTACCACCAGCTGGTTGCAGGAAAGGGCTGGTTACGCTGGGATGGGTCAGCTGTACTGGGGTCCCCCTGCCTTGGCCATGCCTGTTGTGCAGCTGGCAGACAACTAAGCCTCAGCCTTCCCTGCACTGAGCCTACCAAGTACTGTGGCTTTGCGTAGCCTTTCCTCTCCAGCTGCCACATTAACAGAGCACAGTAAATGAGGTTTGGCCTATGTGCAGCATCTTACAAATTTCAAGTGCCTTGCATTAAACATCCACCCCATTGTTCATGGCCCGAGGCACGGGGAGATCGCAGCGGGAGAATCTCTGTGGTGATTCATGCCAAGACGTGGAGGAAGCAGCAATAGTATTGATAGTACTTTATTCACATTTACAAATGAAAGACCAAATGTGTTTTTTATTGATTTCCCTGTTTAGTGGAAGATGCTCTTCAAAGTCACCGTGACTCTGTACTGAAAGCTCTGAGAGACAGAAGCCAAATGGAGCAGGCACTGCTGGAGATGGAGGGGAGACTTGCAGCCGTAAGTGCAAAATTAATCTTTTATTCTGAATCCTCATTCTGAATTTCTCACACTTCTTCAAAATACTAACTGAATATTAAATTGCCTTCAGATGGTGGATTATAAAGCTGACTGCTCTAGTTATAATGAAGGGGGAAAGATGTATTAAAATGCTAATTCTAGGCCAGATACTGATGGATGCTTACCCAACCACTGGCTAACAGTGCTGTAAGCTCTGATGAAGCCCTGGTCAGTAAGACAAGAGCCCAACAGTGCCCTGTCGTGGCAGACCACGACAGAGCACTCACTGCTCCCTCACCTGGCACATGCCTTTGCTGGAGGAGGTGCATGCCCGTGAGGGGAGAGCACTTTGCAAAAGTGCAACACCTTGTCCCTTCAGTGAGGTGTTTCCCAGGGAGAGGGGAAAAAAGAGGTGAAAACAGAACAAGTGAGTGTCAGAGGCATAAGAATTAGTTGTCAGAGACCTCCTGGACAGGTCTGGTTTCTCCAAAGGCCTGCTGTAGGAATTGCTTTTGGCAAGGATGTGTCATACCAGTGATGAGAAGGCAGTGCTCCTGGGAGAGGGGGCACACAGTGGGTTAGGGGTGTGCTTCTGTTCCAAACCTCTCACTTTGGTGGGACAGTTTGAGGATACACAGGAAGATACAGATTGCTGATCTTTGAATCAAACTGACACATGGTACCTGAAACTTTCTTATTATTGTGCCTTTTCATGTATTGCTTACTGCTTCTGCTCTGCTTGCTGCTTCCCCAGAAAGATGCGGAGATTTCAGATGTGAAATCCAGTGTTCAGCTGCTGAAAGAGGGTCTGGAATCACTGCCAGCCCAGCTGAATGACCAGCACCTGAAGCTGTGTAAAGAACTAGACTTCGTGAAGCTCTCTACTGCCTCAGCTGAGCAGCACACACCTGTGCCTAGTGCCAGACTGCCCCCTCACATGACAGATAACTCTTCCCAGACCTCCCCTGGCCCGTGCCAGCTCCCTGTCCTGGATGAGGAGCACCCATGCCAGCCCTGCTGCCGAGGCAGCAGGGTTTGCAGCTGCTCAGGCTGGTCTCATTTCCACTGCATGACAGTGGGGGAGCAACACAGACACTCCCCTGGGAGGAACCAGATCACTGAGGATGGCACCTCTAAGGGTGCAGCCTCAGGAGGCAAAGCCATTGCTACAGAGGCCTGTGACGGAGCAAACACCTCTTTACAGAAGATGAAATATGGCTTGGAGACACAGAGCTGTGCTACCCATCCTTGCATGTGCCGGGCTGACAGTAACTTTTTGGGGGGCAGTCAGAAGAAACACTGTCCTGTACCATTGGAAGCGCCCCTACCAACCCCACGGAGGAAGGCGTTCAGGAGAGGCACTGGAGGGTTTGAAGCCCTGACACCGTCACAGCAGCAACAGCCTCAAGGTTGCCACCAGTCTGTGTGGAAAGCTCCACCTGAGCAAAAAGACAGCAACAGGTCCACAGACCACAAGGTGCAGAACGCAGCTGTAGGCAACAAAACAAAACAGAGTCCAGGAAGGATCCCCTGGAATAAAGCTGTAGGGAGGAAGAAAGCATACCCTGCTAAGAGGAAAGGCGAGCTCTCTCGATGTGCTGACAGTGGGCTGAAGCAGAGGAAGGCAAATGGGATTATTGAGTTGGAAAGCTCCAGAAAAAATTGCTTTCCCAGATACTTGGTTGATCTCAATTCAGAAAGCTCTGACCCGGTTTTCGCAGCTCGCCATCAGCAGATCCTCAGCAGCGCTCAGCCAGGGCTTACAGAGAATTTCCCACCAGTGCCATGCTCTGATAAAAGCCTGCAACAACGTGCTAGCAGAAGAAAGAAAAGTTTGGAAATTAAAAGAAGAGTGAATGTTTCCACCGTAAAAACGTATATCTTGGATTCCTCTCCTGAGGGGAATATATTATCCCTATGCAGCACAACAGATGTAGAGCAGATGAGCTGCTTCAACCTCCGAAGCCCCTCAAGCTCCAAGAAACCACATCCTGCCAATCCGCTGGCTCAGAAGAACCCAACCTGTTGCTCTTTACTGTTTGATAGTGATTCTTCTGATTGAAGGGGTCATGTTTGGAGCCCTCAGTGCAGGCTTGGCCATCTCAGTTGCAGTTTATTCTTCTAGGTGTGTTACCTGCTTAGCCAGAGGTTCTAAAGTGTTATTGCCCAGTTTGAGATATTGCAAGAGACTATGTGAGGACAGCTCTCCCCTCTCCTGGAGCTGTATTACTTTATCTCCCTGCTCCCACCAGAGATGCCAAGGGCTCCAGTTACCATTGTATTTACACACTTGCAGAGTCTGCTGAGACATTCCCAGGGAGGAGAGATTTGGCAGAGCACAGACGGGCAGCTCAGTCAGATTTGGCATTGAGATTTACTGGAAACTTTTCAACTTTTCAATGTAATGCTATCTCTGTGGCCAGAGGCTTCATTCTGTTTCTCACCCATAGTCTCTATGTTGGTTTGTTGTGTAAAAGTTCAGGTTTTTAGTTCTGGAGGCAGTAGTAGTGTTGTTCTGGTTGATTTCAATAAGGTTCAGATTTGTCCCAGGAGCTGTTTGTGAACTTTGGACGGGGACCAGTTCAGCTGAGGAAAACCAAATCCCAATGTCTCAGGTTCATCGATTATTGAATTTCTTCTCCTTTTAGGCTGAAAATTTCTTGGCCTCAGAAATTTCAGGAAATTATTTTGTTTCTACTTTTTTTGTATTTGTATCTCTTGGCTGATTAAGGAATTCTCCAACGTATCCTTTTCAAGGGCAGTGGTTCTCAAACAGAGGCCAAAAGATACAATGTTCAGATCCAGCAGATGACACGTTGGACAGCCGCTATTCCCACAGAGAACTCTTTCCATGGTACCCAACTGTGACTATCAGTAGCTCCCACTGCTTCAGCCATTTGCGTCAGCTTTGATTTGATTTGAAATCTTACCAGTAAAAAAGCATTTTGATGTTCACAAAAGCAAATTTGTGGTGTTGCCACAAATCTAAATGATCCAGCTTTGTCATCCCGGCTTTAATAAACTCTTTGTGCTGTCACCAAAGCCCATTTTCTCTGTGTTGGTTTTTCAGGAGAGTCACGGTCCTGTTCAGTGGGAGAGTGGGCGGCTCCCCTGGAGCCGTGTTTAACTCCCCTGGATCGTGGAACTGGGAGGATTCCTTTCTTCAGTTCCTTTCTTTGTTTAAAGAAGGAAAACTACACCCCTCCAGTTTAACACTGGTCCAGTGATGTTAATTAGCAAGGAGGAGGAGGTGGGGGTAGGTGTGGGAGTTGGTCAGGGAAGGGGCTGGGTGACGCTGCCGGCAGCAGTGGCTGTTCTTTTCACATTGCCCTCATGTATCCGCCTCCCCGTCATTCCCTTTACGGCCTTCGCTGGGCAAAACCTGCTCGGGGGGGCTCACAACCCCCTGGATTTTGGGGCCGGCGGGGACGGATGCAGGTCTCTGTGCAGCCCCCGGCCTGGGCGCAGGGAGCTCGACAGCACATGGCTGAGCTTGGAGGGACCTCTGGAGGTGTCTGCCGCAAGCCCCCGTGCAAAGCAAAGCAGGGACTGGCTCCTCGGCACCCCGACATGGAGCACCAGTGCCGTGGGGTGCAATGCGAGGCTGCCCTGGGGACCCCGCAGCCCCTGCCACACACATGCACTGGCACACAGCTCAAAACAAAATCTCTGGAGATGGAGGTGTAACAGCAACAGCAGCCAGCAGTGCCTCCCCACATCGACTCACAACTGATTAAGGGGATGCAGCCCCAGGGTGCCACACTGGCCCCCATGGCACCTCCTGTGCCCACTCAGGGTGTCCTCCAGGATTTTAGCTGCCAACAAGGGTATTTGGACCAATACGGCTGTGACAATGGCAGCTCCTCTTCCAGCCTTGCTGGACAAAAATGGAAGCATGTGTGCTGCATGGCAGCAGAATTCCCGGGCACCCTGCTTACGTCCCAAGGGAGCAGGTCCTGCCTCCCAGCCCGTGCTCCCAGCTCACTGTCACTGGCTCCTTGCCAGAGCCAACCATGCCCTAGGCATGTGGGGCCCTGCATCCACAGTTTCTCCTGGACTTTGCCTCCATGAGGCCGCCAGTGGGGCTGTGTTTGTGGGGTCTCATCCCACCCTTTACCCAGGGAAGGTGTCAGGGTGGTTCCTCCAGCAGCACAGCCAAGGGAGACTGTGGAGGGCATGGGACAGGACCATAAAACATGCACAGTGGTCAGAAAATAGCAAAGCTGGGCTCCAGACTGTTTGAGGGCGCTTAATTGGGGCAGTTTTCTCTGAAACTGGGGTTTTGTCCTATTATCTTTGGGGAGAGCCCAGGAGAAGGGGGATTACAGTGGTCAAAAGCCTATGACACCCAGGTAGCCGCAGGCATAGGGGTGTGAGAGCACTGGTCACATCCTTCACCTGCTGTACAGGTAGCAGGCAGCCTCTGTGGCAGCACAGAGCAGGGGGCTCAACTTTTCACCGACCGGTGAGTCACTTGGCAGAAGAGGAAACCTCTGACGGCACAGAGGATGTGGCTGCTGTGCCCCTGCCTTGTGCAAAAGGTGCCCCAACGGCTGTGGTATATAGGGCACAGCCAGCTCCCTCCCCACAGTCCCACTGCACACTCAGCACTGTGGCTGCACCAGCCACGAGATGAGACCATCTGGCCGTGGTGGTGCTGGCAGTCCCCCTGCAGTGCAGGATCACCTCCACTCTCCCCCTGGGCGGCCTCCCCAGTGCTAATCCCCAGACTAACTGCCTGCCCTGTCTGTGTTGTGGGGCCCGGCACAACGGCATTGCCCACATTCCCGGCCCCTGTTCTCAGCTGGTTACCACAGCCTCCCAACCCTACAGAGAGATGGACTGGGGACCAGAAATGCCCCATGCACTGACGGTGAGCCCAGCCCAGGCACGATGTCCCGGGAATGGAGAAGTGGCAGGTGCAGGAGTGGGGCACTGTGTGCTGCTGCCGGCACAGCACTGCCGTGGGGACCTGAGGTGCCACATGGCCCCGCTGGAGCGGTGAGAGGAGAGTGATGGTGATGACAGCGCTTTGCCAAGGCTATGGTGGCTCGGCACTGCTGAGGTGCAGGCTGGGAGGAGCAGGGGTGCAGGCAGGGACATGGAGTGCAGGTGTCACCGTGCAGGACAGAGCCCTGAGCTGGTGTGATTTTGTGGCGCCGTGGCCGTGCCAATGTCAGCCCAAGCCCGGCAGGGCGGGCAGCTCTCCAGACGGACATTTAAGCAGATTAACTAATTACCTGCGCTTTGGCAGGGTCCCACGGCCCAGTGGCTGCTAGGGCGCTGTGTGCCCATGGCAAAGCAGCTGGGAGGCAGGTGTGGGGCAGATGGGTAACAGGGACCCCCAGACCTTCCCCAGGACCCTGCTAGGCAGTCCGGCAGCGCTCCAGCCGCCCCGCGCCTACCCCTTGGCGGCCGCGGGACCAGCCTCGGCCACATCCCGTGCTGAGGTGCCACCGCACTGCTCGCTCCGGGTGATCCTTCCCGTCCCGCGGGCAGCATCTCCCCTCTGCCGCCCCACCGTGTCCTGTCCTGCGGGGACATGTTCCAGTGCCCCTCCAAAAGCCGCGTCACAGAGACACCCGCACCACGGGGGACCCGATCCCGAGAGCCCACCCTGGATGAGTCCCAGGACTCGCCCGCCCCCATGCTCGGTCCCGCGGGTCCCGTCCCGACGCGGCGGCCCCGGCCGTGCCCCGCGCCCCCCCTCCCGGTGCAGGCGGGCTCCCGCGCGGGTGCCCGCGGCTCGGGGCGGCGCGTGACCGGCTGCCGCCGCCGCCGCCGCCGCCCGCTCCGCTGCAGAGCCCGGCCCGCCCGCACCGGCTCCGGCACCGGCAGGTCAGCGCGGGGGGCTGCGGCCCCCGGGGCACAGGCACTGGGGCCGCCGGGGCTGTGGCGGGCGGCGGGAGGGGGCTGGCGGCACCACGGCCCGCGCACCGGGCACCGAGCGGCGGGGCCGGCCCGGCGCGCTGCGGGCGAGGTCGGCGGGATGCGGCGGCCGAACCGTCCCCGCTCTGGTCCCGCACCGGCCGCGGCCCGGCCCCGCAGCGCAGCCCCCGCCGGCTCCTGCACACGCACCGCGGGGCCGCCGCCGCAGCAGCCTGACGGTCCCGGCCCCGTTCCCGGCCCGGCGGGGCTGAGCCGCGTGTGCGGCGGTGGCGCGGGGCACCGGGCCGGGCATCCCCGCCGGGATGCGGCCGGGACTCGCCAAGGTGAACGGTGCGTGGCAGAGCGGGGCTGCCGCCGGCGGGGACGCCGGGAGAGGACACTGGGGACGGAGAACCGGGGAGGGGACACCGGGAGGGGAACCGGGGATGGAGCACCGGGGAGGGGACATTGGGGATGGAGCACCAGGAAAGGGACATCGTGGACGCTGGGGGTCGGGAGCACTACACACCAAGGACCACCCGCACCAGAGACACTGCGATGGGGAGCACCGGGGACACTGGGAAGGGAAAGACTGGGAATGGGGCCACCGGGGATAGGGACAGCTGGGAACAGGGCTCAGGGCTACTCGAGAAGGGACAGTCAAGCCGCTGGCTCTCTCGCTGGGCAGTGGGTGGCCACGGGCACAGCAGCCCCACGGCCAGTTGCGCGAGTGCCCCGGGCGGCTGCTGTGGGTCCTGGGTCACCAGACCCCCATCCCCGCAGGGCCAGCTGGGTACTCACCATGGCTGCAGCACAGCTCGTCTCCTGGGGGATGCTCCTGGCCACCGTGGTCCCCGCCGGGGCCCAGGGTGGGCTGCCGGAAGGGATGTCTTTAGGCGAGGACCCCTTGCACAGCGCTGCCTGGGGACAGCAGTGGCCGGGCCCATCCCCCACCTGGGAGGCATCAGGGGAGCCGAGCGGCACCGGGGACTCCAGGAGGGAGCGCTGGGGGGGCAACAGCCCCGTGCACTGGTCCCCACCGCTGCAGGCAGGGCATGGCACAGGGGCACCCCTGAAGATGGAAACCACTATGATGGGCGCTGACACCAGGGCCTGGAGGGACGGCAGCACAGCCCTGGCTGTGACAGAGGAGCCGCTTGTCACCTGGCGAGGACATGAGGCTGAAGGCCAGGACAGCCCTCTGCCTCACAGCTCTGCACCGGGCACACTGGGCCCTGGGGTGCCCACGGACACAGGGCCACCCTGGGCAGGGCAGGGTCTGTCCCTGTCAGGGCAGAATGCCACAAAGACAGCTGGCACTCCCAGCCCTTGGCCAACCGTATCCACCATCGCTCTGAACCCCATGCCGGCAGTGGGAATGGGGACAGCAGATGCCCACACAGGGGGACAGACAGTGGTGGAGGGACCCACAGCGGCCCTGGAGCTGCCTCAGGATGCACAGCTCACTCCAGCCAGCAGCCAGTCAGTCGCA
This sequence comes from Manacus candei, assembly GCF_025592945.1. Classification (NCBI taxonomy): domain Eukaryota; kingdom Metazoa; phylum Chordata; class Aves; order Passeriformes; family Pipridae; genus Manacus; species Manacus candei. The sequence continues at coordinate 9,522,884 of NW_026138073.1, forward strand.
CTGGGCACTGTCCCTGTCTCCCACTCCACAGGCACGGGGTCAACCCAGCGTCCCCACACCAGCCCTGGCTCTGCACAGCCGGTGAGCAGCTGGGGGGACATGGGAGGGCCCTCCAGCCCCTCCCTGGCTCTGCCAAACTCTGCCCCACAGCTGCCCCACACAACCCCATCCTGGGGACTGGCTGAGCCCTGGACCAGGGGGCTCCCGTTCCACCAGCGCAGCACCCGGAGGGCCCCGCTCAGCCACACCACCACCAGCCCCGGGGATGCAGCACCTCGCACGGACCCCGGGATGACTGGGCAGCGGGGACCCCAGCCCACCCCAGGGGCTGTCCTCAGCACCAGCCCTGCCCTCAGCACCAGTCCTGCGCCTCCACCTGCCTCCAGCATGGCCGCCCTTGGCACCTCCAGCACAGGTAGGATCCAGCACAGTGCAGGGGACCCTTTGGTGGCAACCAAACGCCCACAGATGCCAGTACCCTGCTTTGCCCTCTCTCACAGGGCTGCTGCCTGAGGAGGACATTGGCTCCCCACAGCGGGTCCGGGGTGCTGTGGGAGCTGTGAACATCCCAAATGCCACCAAGGCAACCCCACAGCCAGCAGCACATCCATCCACCACAGGGACACTCGGGACTAGGCACTCAGGTGATGCAGGGCTGCATCCAAGCCCATCCATTCTGCAGATGCTGTGGGAGCCCATCCCCAGGGCATCAGGGCTGGTGGGGAGTATGGCAGCTATCTTGGGCTGCCCAGCCGGGACACTGTGACACCTTCAATCAGGATTGCACCTGACGACGGCCCTAATCTATTCCTGCCTGCAGGGATTAGTGCTAAGTGCTCGGCAGGTGGGGGCTTCCTCAGGGGGGGTCGGGGACATGACCGGGGATGTGACACCCCCTGCACTGTGGGTCCTGACAGAAAACCCTGGGAGGCACCAGCGTGCAGAGCCCTGGCCAGCACAGAGCATCCCCCACTGCACTCCTGGGGTGCCACAGCGTGGGGTGCAGGTGGGGGCTGGATGCGACCAGAGCCCCCACTCCCCACTGACTGTACCCCTCTTTCCTGCTTGCAGGCACCCTGGGGACGCAGCCCCCCACCCCAGGCACTGCAACCCCCTCAGCCACGTGGCGACGAGCAGGGGTGACGCCTCAGCCAGCCCCCCGAAATCCATCCTTGCTGCAGCCACAGCCACAGCCCAGCCGTGCCCCGCCAGTGCCAGGGGCCAACGGGACTGGGCTGCGCTGGACCGAGCTGCAGCACGAGCTGGGCTTCTCCTGGGAGGCCCATGTCTATGGGTTGGCTGCCATCTTCCTGCTGCTGGCACTGGGATGCCTGGCGGGGCTGGCAGGGACAGCCATCCTGCGGCCCCCACACCTGCCCCACACTGTGGGGGCCCATGGGCTGCTGCTGGCTGCCTGCCTGCTGCGGGCCACCTTCCTGCTGCTGGACCCCTACGGGGCACGGGGCCGCCTGCCTGCCCCGGCACTGCTGCTGCTCAGCACGGCTCCCTTCCCGCTGCTGCTCGCCTCCTTTGCCCTCCTGCTCCAGCGGCTCCAGCGCCGGGCCCAGCTGCGGCTGCTGCCGGCCCGGCTGCGGGGGCTGCCGGCGCTGGGGGCTGTTGCCGTCCTGCAGATTGTGGTGCTGGGAGCTGCCGACCTGCTGCCGCCCCGGCTGGGCCCCGCCGCGCTGGGGCTGCAGGCGCTGGGCTGTGTGGCAGGAGCCCTGCTGCTGCTGGGGGGGCTCTGGGGGTGCTGGCGAGTGCTGCGGGTGCCCTGTGAGGAGCCAGACCCAAGGCCAGGGGCGCGGGCGCTGCTGGCGGCAGCAGTGGCGGGGCTGCCTGTCTGTGGGCTGCAGCTCTACAGCGCTGTGTGGCTGCGAGGGGTCCTGGGGCCCCCTGGGCGCTTCTCCCGGCCTGGCTGGGTGGCACAGCTCTGGCTGCGGATCGGTGAGCTGGGCACAGCCCTGGCGCTGCTGGCAGCCACCGCCGAGCCTGTGTGCTGCCAGTGCCACCGCCAGAGCCCCACTGGCCACTCCTGCTGGGCCAAGGCGCTGCGGTACTTCTGTGCTGGCCGCAAAGCCGAGGCGCCCGAGTACCCCAACAACTGCTACGACTGGGCCGGTGGGAGTGCCAGTGGTACCAGCGCAGAGCGGATACCCACCAATGACATCTCCAAGAGCCTCATCCGCAACCCAGCGGAGCAGCTGCCCCTGCGGGCTCTCAAGGACAGCAACGAGGCCTGGGCGGCTGGCGCTGGGAAGCCAGGGCTCAGCCCCAAGTGCCCCAACCTGCTGGCCGCCCGCTCCTGCGCCACCTTCGAGCAGGGCTCGTCCCCCTCACTTGGGGAGCTGGTCTTCCGCCCGCCGTCCCCCATCGACCTGCGCCGCAGCATTGACCAGGCGCTCTGCCGCCGCCACCTCCTGCAGGACAGCCTCTTCAGCCGGCCCCGCCGTGGCTCGGGCACCTCACTGCATGGCTCCCCAGCCCCCAGCCCTGGTCTGGGGCGCATGGTGCGGTGCAGCTCCCTGACAGAGCTGCCCGGGCCCCGGCAACCCCCCGGCACCATCACCGTCACTGTCACCGCCTCGGCCAGCTCGCTGGAGAGCAGCTCACTGAAGATCAGCTGGAACCCCTGGCGCCACGGGCTGTCCTCACCTGACAGCCTGCCCCTGGACGAGGCTCCCAGCCGGGCCCCTCTCCTGGTGCCCGCCGGACCCCCCGGCTGGGAGCGCGACGGTCCCCGCAGCTTCCCAGCCCTTGGCAAGGCAGTGGACTCCCGCAGCCTCTCCAGCGACACCATTGAGCTCTGAGCCAGGGCGGGGTAGAGACTGAGGGTGCAGAGACTGAGGGACGAGCCCAGTGTGAGGGTGTGGGGGTCTGATCTTGCGCCCCTGCAGGGCCAGGCAGGGGCTGGCTCCATTTGTGCCAAATGAGAGAAATAAAGAATTTATGCCGGGAGGAGCTCCTGTTGGCATGTGGAGGTGGATAGCAGCACCTCCAGCCCCGCCCTGATTCCGGCCCTCAACAGCTGAGCTGGGTGTGCAGAGCTTTATTTCCTGAGATATGGACACACAGACAGATGGGCACACCCCGACGGACAAATGCAACGGCCACACTCATGCATCCAGCAGGGCCCCCCTCGCCCAGCACGGCACCCCCAGCAACATGGGGCCCTCGGCCTGTCCAGTCTGGGAGGGGAGATGGGCTCTGCCCAGGGACATGGGGAGGAGGGGTGGGATGGGGGGGCAGCTCTCCCAGCCCCACAGCTCAGGGCAGAGGGGGGACCTAGCCCTTCACTGCCCCACAGGGAATGGCCTTATGGGAGGGGGGGTCCTACAGGGCCAGCAGCCCCAGCCTGGGGGCAGGTAGCAGGATCACCCTCTCACCTCTCCCCCCACCTCCACCTGCCACGAGTCCAGGTCTCTCCTTTAGAGTACGAGGGGCTGGAAGCAGCATGCTGTGCCCCCCACACAGTGCCACACTGCCTGGCATCACCCCTCCAGACAGAGAAGGCTGTGTGGGAGCCCCTGGGATCAGGTACCCCTGGCTCTTTCTGCAGGGGGGAGAAAACGAGATCCTACGCTAAGGCGGGGCTGGGGGATGCATGCAGGGCACAGCACTGTGTGCAGGATGCAGCCTCGTCAGCTAGCCCTGCTGGGGGGGGCCCCACACCTCAGGCTGAGCCCGCCTCCCCATTCATGCCCAGCAGCCCCAGAGCTATCTGCCCTTCATGAAGCCATCAAGGACACGGTCGCTGCGGTCAGAGAGCCAGTAGCCAGCCATGGCAGCCACGGCACCGATGAAGATGGCGGTGAAGACCATGTCACCCTTGGCAGCCAGCGTGGCGAGTGCACAGATCATCACACCAAAGAACATCTGCTGCAGCACCACCACCTCGTCGTCGGTCACGTCATCAAAGAAGCCTTTCTCTGGGGCATCTGCGTGGACAGTGCTCGTGGAGAGGCACAGCCAAGCAGCCAGAGCACCCCCATTGCTACCCACACCCTCTACTCATCCCCCCACACTGTGTGAGCCGTACCAGGGGGCTTGTCCTCAACACACTGCCCATCCCGGCGGACGTGGCCTTGGGCGCAGACGCAGCGGTAGCTGCCCTCCGTGTTCTCACACACCTCCTGTGCTCCGGTGCACACCGGCTCCTCGGCGCTGGCACACTCGTCCACATCTGGGGGGGACACAGCGCTCAGACAGGGTTCAGGCAGTGGGGAGGGGGCAGTACAGCCTGCCAGCCTATGGGAGGTACTCACCCAGGCACTTGGCTCCATCCCGCCAGTAGCCCTTGTTGCATTTCTTGCAGCGAGCCGGTCCGGCACCCATGCAGCCGATGCAAGCCGTGGAGCAGTCTGCCATGGGGAAAGGAGCCAGGGTTGGTGCTGGAGTCCCCTCCCATGCCAGCCAGGGCTGGCCTCGAGAAGGGGAGAGCCACCTGCACAGAAATCCTCCACCTCCTCCTGACCTCGGCACTCGTAGGAGCCCTCCGTGTTGACGCAGTACTGGTTGGCTCGGCAATGCGCCATCTCTGTGCCACACTCGTCGATGTCTGTGGGAGAACTGGGGACTGTCCTGCCGAGCCCTTGGCTCCTGAGACACAGCCGCCCACGGCCCCAGGCTCCCCCCCGACCCTCACTCACCGATGCAGCGGTGCTCGTGCAGTACCCAGCCCCTCTTGCAGCGAAGGCAGCTGGAGTCCTCGGGCCCCGTGCAGCGCCCGCATGCCTGGTAGCACTCTGCGGGCAGGGAGAGCCGGTGTGGGTGCAGGCAGGGGGAGCTGCCTGCACCCAGAGTCTGGGCAGCACCAGGGGAACCCCGGCTGCACAGCCTCCCTGGCCCCCACCTACCAGCACACATCAGGTGGCTCTTGTTCCGCGAGGCCTCGTAGTAGCCATCACCACACTCGGCGCAGAAGGGGCCGCCATAGCCCGGGCTGCAGACACAGAGGCCGGTGCCGCGGCGCGTGCCATCGCCATCGCATCGCCCATTGCCGCTGCAGGGCTGCCGGGGCCCACCAGCGCAGGCTACACGGGGAGAGACCAGCCGGCTGACAGCTGGAGTGGGGTGGCAGCCAGGGGGGCCCCTCCAGCCCCAGCACCACCCCACTCATTCCACAGCTACTCACACCGGCAGTCCGGGCCATAGGTGCCGGGTGGGCAACAGAGCATCAGCCTGTCCACACACAGCCACTGGAAGAAGTCAGGGTGCTGCTGCTGCCTGGGGAGTGGGGACACAGTGCTCAGCCCCCTGCCATCCCCCTGCCCCCCCATGTCCCCATCCCCAGACTCACTCATGGAACCACCACTGCTCCACATGCTCCTCGCTCCGCTCCAGCAGCTGGTGGCAGGCGAAGTCCGAGGGAGCACAGACGCCCTCCAGCACCTCCAGGAGACGGGTCTCACTGCAGGGATACAGGAGTCAGTGTGGGGACACATCCCCTGGGGCAGCTGGGCTCCCCCAGTTGTCACTGGTTGGGGTCACTCACCTGTGCTGGTACTTGGACAGCTTCTCCTCCTCCCAGGCTGTGTTGCCCCCGCCAAAGCCCTCATGCTCTGTCCGCTCCAGGCCCTGGGCACAAGGCGGGGGTGGCAGCACAGCCATGGGACCCCCCGGTAACTTCCCTCCCCCTAAAGTCCCACAGAGCTGTGTCCCTCTCCTCCCCACAAAGGACACACCATCCCCCAGGATCTGCCACCCTCTCCTCTCCCTGGAACCCAGTCTCTGTGCCCCGGGACTCCCTCCCCTCCCTAGCGATGCTGTGGGAGTGCTCCACCTCACCAGAGTCCCCCAAGCCACCCTTGTAACCACCCTGATCCTCCCGGCCTGTGCTGCCTCTGGCCTCTCTCGGCTACATTCCCCCTCCAACCCGCTTCATCCCTGCTCACCACCACTGCCAGCCCGTGTCCCCCACGTCTGCCACCCGTGGGTCCCCCCTGCACCGCCCCCTCGCCCCGGCTCCCCCCCAGCAGGGGCTGTGTCACCCATCACCCCCGCACCGCACCCTGCTGAAGCTGTCAGCGAGGCCGCGGCAGGCTCGGCACGGCTCGGCCCCGTCCCGGTGGGGGTCGGGGTCGGCGCGGGCGGCCAGCAGGACCCCCCCGAGCAGGGCGGCCCCCAGCAGGGCCTCCCCGAGCCCGGGCCCCCCGCGCCGGCCCGGCAGCGGCGCCATCGCGCTCCCGCCCCGCCCGCACCACGTGGGCCGCGCCCGCTGACTCAGCGCCGCCGGTCCCACCAATGGCCGCGCGCCGCCGCCGCCGGCCCCCCGCGCCCAGCCAATCCGCGCCCAGTCAATCCGCGCCCAGCCAATCCGCGCCCAGCCAATCCGCGCCCAGCCAATCCGCGCCCAGCCAATCCGCGCCCAGCCAATCCGCGCCCAGCCAATCCGCGCCGCCCGCCTGGCCCGCCCCCCGCGCCTGAGAGGGGCCAAGGCCAAGAGCACCCGGCGCGGGGGGCGCGGGTGGGCCGCGGTCAGTGACCCCGCACCGGACTCGCTCGGGCTGGGCGAGGCCCTCAACCCCCGATCCAAGGGGACACTCCCCATCACCACCCCCGCCCAGCCAAACCAGTCCTGTTCACCTTCCCCCCCTCCAGTCTAACTGGTGCAGCTCCCGCTCACCTCCCCAAACTGGCCCAGTTCCTTCTCACTGCCCCCAGATTTGCCCAGTTGCCCCTTATCCCACCTAGAACCGGTCCAATTCCCTCTCCCACTCCCTCCTCCAAACTATCCCAGTTCCCCCTCATCCCACAATGAGCTGGTCTAGTTCCCCATCACCACCCCAAACTGGTCCAGTTCCCCATCCAACCTCCAACCAAACCAACCCACTTCCTCTTCACCCTCCAGCCAGCCCAGACCCCCTTCCTGCCCCCATCCCCCTATACCTCCCAATCATCCCTCCGCAATCCATTCCAGTCCCCCTATCATCCCTCCCCAAGACATCCCACTCCCCACTGGACTCAGAGCTGGACTCAAGGTCAGGAAAAGCACTGTCACCCCTTTATTCCCCCACCGCCCGCCGCAGCCCCTCAGACGCTGCTGCCACATATGGCTCTGGCCACCGTCCCTGCCGCCAGGCTGGTCCCACCAGTGCCTGCAGGAACCCCCCCATCTCAGTGGGCAGTGCAAAGGCAGGGGCTGCCTGCAGTGCTGGGGGCACTGCCGGCACCAAGGCCTCCAGCTGGACCACCATGTAGCGCCCAGTGCCCGCCGCCAGTGCCGGCATGGCACAGGACAGAGCTGCCGCAAACACCTCACAGGGTGCCACGGCTGGGACATCAGCAGGGCCAGGGCTGTGCTGGGGGATGAGGCTGCTTTCAGCAGCCCCAGCCTCCAGCACAACCCTGGCCCCCGTGTCCCACTGTTGTGCAGCAGCCACTGCGGCAGGAGAGAGGAGGAAGATGATGGTGTCACCGTCACGCAGTGCCCTGCGGTGCTGGGCGTGCAGCCAGGGCAGTGGTCCCCACGCCGCTACCCCGCTGCCACCCCCTGGTGCTGCCACCACCAGCAGCCCCAGTGGGCGCAGAGCTGCCATCAAGGCACAGGCCGCCCGCTCCGCCGCCGGCTCCGCCGCGTGTACCAGCAGTGCCCGCTGGCCTTGCAGGGGACCTGGGGGGGATCATCAGTGTCTGGATCCCTCTAGGCACCCTGTACCCATCCTGTGGTGGGAGGCATGCTGGGAGCACCCGTGATGGGAGGAGAGCATTCTTTGCCTCTCTCCCTCAACCTCCCATACCCAAGCTAAGGAACAGGCACGATGGGAAGCAGCTAAGACCACCACCAATGTGGGACCCATCCCCTGCTCAGTCCCCCGGTCCCCTTCCCGAATCCCCTTACCCACCCTAAGGGACAGCCATCATAGGAGACAGGTCATAGGAGACACAACCTGTCTTCCCATGGCTAGGATTGCCACCCTCTTCTCTGTTCCCTACACCTCTACCTACCCTGTGGGGCAGGCAAGCCTGGACCTGTTCTGGTAGGGGAGCCCACCCTGCTCTGGGTGGGCTCCCCTGACCCCTATGTCTGCCCACATCCCCCAGATCCCAGGCTCACCCCACACTCACCCTCAGAGCCATAACCAGCCCTCAGTGACTTCAGCCATCCTGTGAGGAGGAGAGGCAGTGAGGTGGGATCCTGGGAGGGGTCCCAGGACAAGCATAGCCCCCAGGGGTGCACCACTCACCTTTCACGTCCTCCTTCTTCAGCACGAGCAGGAGTAGGAGACAGGCAGCTGCCAGCAGCACCCCCATCCACACCAGTGCCCAGCGGGCACGCAGGTCTGTGGGGCAGGATCTGCATCCACCAAGGGCCCCCGGCACCCAGCGAGGTCTCTGGTGGCTACACAGGTGGGTGCCCCCCCTCAATTTCCCATTTTTCCCCCTCTCCCACACCATGGCCATTGACACTCACACTTGTGCATGGGACAGGCCCAGAGCACGACCTCGGTGCTGTTTTCAGGGTGCCAGATCTGGGGGAACACAGGGACATGTCAGATGCTGCCCAGTCCCTGACCACTACCTGCTGGCTGCCCACACTGACCTGCCAGCACTGCCCTGCTGCCACATCCCGCTGCAGATCCTGCTCCAGCAGCCCGGGGCGCCCCCTTCCCTGCAACAGCACAGGGGGTCAGGCAGCTGTGCCACCACTGCTGGCCACAGGAGTCCCTGTGCCACCACTGCCACCGCCACCAGGACATGGGTGTCCCTGCCCTTTACCGTGCTGGTGAAGCTGGCGAGGGGCGTGCAGGCATCCTGCTCCACAGCGCACAGCGAGGCATTCCCCCCACGCTCCAGCAGCAGGAGGTCATCGGGGCGGCCGGGCAGCGCTCCTGGGGATGTGCCAGGGGGCTGGGGGGCGGCAAGGGGAGGCCAGGGCGGGCTTCCCCCCAGCTGGACCCACAGGCTGCCCCTGCCTTCCCACCCCAGCAGTACTCACGGTCCCGCAGGCACTGGATCAACCGGACCTGCCCACCACTCCACACCTGCCCCAGAGAGCGGGTTAGCAGTGCCTGGGGCTGCCTGTGGGGCTGCCCATGGGGCAGCTGTGGAGCAGAGAGGTGTCCTACCTGCACACAGAGGTTAGGGTGTGGCCGCAGCCTTCCAAACTCCTGGGGTCCCTGCGATTGGAAGGGTTGCTCCATGAATGCCACCTGCACCCTTCACGAGCCCCCAGCATCCCACAGAACCCCACTCACCTGCCCTATGGTGGGCTGCTGCAGGCCAGGGAGGGGTTGGCAGGGCCCGGAGGGCACTGGCTGCCAGCAGGGCACCAGCTTGGCTGGGAGGTCGCAGGGGGCTGAGAGGGAGCAGGTCAGCACCTGCCCCTCAGTGTGTAGGACCAGATGGCTCTGCATCCACAGTCGCTCCCAGGCCTTGGCATCTGTGGTGGCACCAGGAGAAGGGTCTCACCCCATGTAGTCTCCCCTCAGGTCCTTCTGTGTCCCAGCAACCCCACACCCCAGCCCCAAGGTGCAGTTACCATGGGAGAAGGGGCACAGGGTGGCCCTGAGTGGGTCCTGGGTCTCCAGCCAGACCTAGGAGCAGAGAGAGAGACACGAAAAGGGAGGATTTGGGATATCCATACTGTGACTGTGACTCAGCTGGTCCCCTTGGGACACATGGAGCCTGGAAAGCCTTTTTTTTGGTGGCACCCTGCCACCCCCACAGTGCCCCAGCTGGGTGCCCACCTGCAGGCAGAGGCAGGGCAGCACCTCATCGGCAGGCAGGCTGTAGTTCATGAGTCTGCTCTGCTAGCAGCAACCAGATGTGGGTCACCCCGTGGCAAATCGTGCCCCAGCAGGGTCACCCAGGGGGACCTGCTCCCAGGGAACCCTCTCCCAGCACACTGCCTGTAACACAGACACGGCTTCTCGGGAACAGGGAAGGGGGCAGCAGCCAGGGATCAGCCAAGGTGGGGGGGTCAGGGAAGGGGGTCATACTCACCACAGTCACTGCATGCCCCGGCCCACCAGTGCTGTGGCTCCGGTTGTGGTAGAGCCAGAGTGTGTAGCTGTGCCCTGCCACAGCCCCTTGCACCTCCACAACCACCTCCTTCTGCCCTGGGGAGATCCGCAGCCTGGGCACTGCACCAGAGCCGGCTCAGGTCACCCACCTCCTGGCACTACCCATCCAGCCACATGGCACAGGGCATGGCACCCACAGGGTCACTCTTGCCCCCAGCATCCAGCATCCCCCAGTTCTCCCCAGGGGATGCAAACCAAGGTGAGGTGACCAGCACATACCTTGGCACTGGGGGACAGCAGCCTGTGCCGGGGGCCATGAGCAGTCTGTGGGGACAGGGAGTCAGTGGGCAGGGGGATGGGACCACCGCAGGTGGCACGCCGGGGCTCACCTGGCACCCGTTTCTGCCGGCTCAGACTCCGCTGTCCACGTGAGTTTGTGTACGCCGTGACGTGGAGCTCAGAGCCCAGCGGTGCCTCGAAGCACCGGAAGATCACCCAGCCCTGGGCAGGAAAACCACCACCCCTCTGCGGTGAGGCACCGGCACCGCCAGCACCCACCTCCCTGGGGCACGGGACCCCCCGTGCCACGGAGATGCACCGGTGCCAGTGCCCACATCCTCAGTGCCCAGGGACTGACAGTGTTGGGACACCCATTGCCAGTCCCCGCACTTACGTACCAGGGTTCGGTTGCGCTGGGTGGGGGCCAGAGGTGCCCAGACCTCCACAGCCACACAGCGGGAGAAGGCAAATGTGTGCCCTGAGAGCAGCAGCAGCCCAGTGACATTGGGCTGGGACAAGGTGACCCCAGCCACTGGTGACCACTGTCCCCCGCCACTGCCATCCTCTGCCCCAGGGATCCCTAGCAGCACGGAGTGGTGGGTTTCGGTGGCACTGGTGGTTCTGGCGGCAGGTGCCAAGGCCAGGCGCACACGCGCCTCCAGACAGGGCACACAGGCCATGGGCTCACTGCAGTGCAGTGCCGGCTCCAGCCACAGACGAGCCAGGGACAGCCCATGGCCAGGTCCCGGGGGCTCCGTCCCACACAGCACGTCGGTGTCTGGGGAGACAGGAAGGGCAGTGTGGGTGTGGGTCCCCATGCCCTGGGTGAGCTGGGGGCCATGGCGTGGTGGTGGCACTTACCCAAGAGGCGGCAGGCGAGGCCCTGGGGGAGGCGGGAGTGAGGCCGGTGGTGGTGCTGGCTGCCCAGTGCCCCCGTGCTGGTGACATCGACCCACCTGGGAGCAGGCCAGGCTGTCGCGGGGGCCCCCACGCCCACCCGCCGCCGTCACCACCAGCACGAGCAGGAGCTGCCCCAGCGTGGGCATGGCGGGGCCGGGGCCGTGGGGCGCCCCGGCCCCACACTGTCTGCTCCCAAACAGCCCCACTCCCGGCTCCACCGGCCCCGCCGCGGCCGACGGCTCCTGCTTCCTGCTCTGATCCCGGACACCCGGGTCCCTGCGTGGCGTCAGCAACCGCCCTGGGGTGGGGCCTCCTGTTCCCGCACCGACCACGGAGGGATCCGTGCCCCGGCACCCCCGGGAGGGTTTGGGGCCCCACAGGGATGAGGTTGGCCCCATGGCATGGCACGGTGCCCAGGCTGGAATCAGGCAGCCCCAGCGACTGTGGGATGCAGGGTGGCAGTCGTGCCGGGACAGGCTGTGCCCAGCCGGGTGCGTTCTCCTGCCCCCGCCCCGTGCTGCAGAGGGGCATGGGGAAGCCTCCACCCCCCCGGGGGCACCAACAAAGTTCCCCCGGCACACCAGATGGACAGCAGGGCAGGGTGAAATGATGCCTTTATTGCTTCCACCACAAACCAGGTCCTGCTGGCAATGTCGGAGCAAGGAGAAGGGCTAGGCTGTGCCCAGCGCCTGCCCCTCCAAGCCCCCTGTGCCTGGGCAGGGAGTCCCCCCACCTCTTGGCTTCTTCCAGTACCACCTCGACCCCTCGCTCAGCTGTGTTGTCCAAAGGGGCTTCTACAGGCTCTCCTCTGGAGCAGGTCCCTGTATAGGAATAAAGCCGTCCCTGCCCAGGACAGCATCTCTACTCCTGGCCCCAGGTGACCAACTGTAAGCTCACTCCAGCCACTTCAGCCCATTCCATCGCTGAGGCCAATCCTGCTTGGACCCCTGCGGCCCCTGGCTGAGGCACCCATGGGCACCCCTCCTGCGCTGCAGTGGACACGCTCACCTGAGCCCTGCCCCTCCACGGCAGAGCCCCTGCCCTCACCAAGGCTGTGCCCAGCCCTGCCCGCCCCGCAGCCATGCCCAGCCAGTCCCAGCTCGGGCATTCACGTGCCAGCAGCTGCCCCAGGGGGCCGGGGCGGCCGGCTGCCCTCCTCAGCCCCCGCCTCTATCAGTTGATGCAGGAGCCCCCCAGCCCTGCCCCGGCGGCAGCAGCGGGGGGCCGGGGGGCTGCCCCGCAGGGCACCCAGCAGACCAGGCAGCTGCCGGGGCAGGCGGTAGGTGGGCAGGGGCCGGAGGGGCCGAGGCACGTCACGGGGGCTGCAGAGCTGGCTGAAGTAGGCCAGGACCCACCCACCGCCGCAGCCTGTCGCACCCAGCTCCCCGTGCAGGCAGGCCATGGCTGCCCCAAAGATATCGTGGGCATCCCCAGGCATCCCACTGGCCACCCCGACCTGCCACCGACGAAAGAGCCGGGCACTGCCCCGGCTCCAGAGGAGTAGGACGGTGCCACGCTGGCGGCCCACACGGCCCCGCTGGGCATAGAGCCAGGGCAGGGTGCCTGCCTGCCCCAAGCCACCTGCTTCCCACAGGTCCAGGCGCACGTCGCAGCCCAGCCCCGCGCGCAGCCGCTCAGCCAGGGCGCACACCAGCCCCAGGTGCTCCTCCGAGTCCGGTGAGTACAGCAGCAGCACAGGGCGCCCGCCCGGGACACCTACAGAATGGAGGGGACAGCAGTGACAGCTCAGCCCCACATCCCACTGATATCCCCTGGAGGAAACCCTGGTATCCACCACCATCCACTGCTCCAGGACCATCTGCAGCCCAGGAGCCAGCACACCCTGACAATCCAGCCTCATGACCATCATGGCTGCTGGCCCCATCCTGCAGGCCCCCAAGGTGCCCCTTACCATTGTCTGGCCTCCAGGCACTGCAGCAGTTGAGGAGCAGCACGGTCACGACCAGCCCCAGTGCCAGCACCAGCCCCAGCAGCCCAAAGTGCCTGTGAGAGACTGGGAGAGGGGCAGTAAGGGGGGCGTCTGCCCATCTCTGCTGCCCCCTGTGTCCCCCCAGGACCTCCTCTCACCATCGGGACAGAGCAGCTGCTTCCGAGAGAAGTGCACGTCCGAGCGCCACACCTGAGGGAGGAGCTGGGTGAGGGGGGGGCCGTGTTGGGATGTCCCCGATGGAGCAGGTGCAAGCACAGGGGTCACCTTACCAGCACACAGCTGCCCAGGACCTGCGCTGGCAGTAGCAGTGCCAACTCCCCTGGGGCAGAGCCCTCTGGCTGCAAAGCAGAAGTGTATGGTCAGCGCAGGTCTGTCCCCACCATGTCCCCCCAGCCCTGCACCACTCACCTGTGTGACAGTGTAGAGAGGGGCCTCAGGCTCACACTGCCCACCCCGGCGCTGGCACAGGGCTGCGCTGAAGGCCGCGGGGATGCGGGAGCTGAGGTGCAGGCGCAGCTGCAGCCCCCAGACACTCACTGAGACGTTCCAGGTGGTCTCTGTGGCCACCAGAGAGAGAGAGGAGGTTGCAAGAATGCGCAATGGGATGAGGAGTGTGAGGGACCTCAGTGAGGGCTGTGCTCAGCTCAGGGGTGCCTTCTGCCTGTGGGGCTCACCTGGCCGGTGGGGACACTCCACATGGCTGCTGTTCCCATAGGAGAACTGAGGGATCAGCAGAAAGAGTGGGTGAGCTGCCATTGCCTACCACAGCCCCCCAATCCCTTCCCAGGTGGTGCCCACCCACCCACAGGGGCTTACTCGGAAGCAGAGCTGGGGGTGCACGTCCACCTTGTCCAGTGTGTAAACCTGGAATGTGCAAAGTGTGCGTCACTGTCACCATCCTTGATCCACGCAGTCTACAGACACCTCAGTGCTCACCTGCTGCCCTCAGGGGACCGTGGGGTCCAGTGGGTGCCCCAGCCAGGGGCACGGTCCTGCATCCCATGACACCTTGGGACTAGGACCCCTCACCTGCTCCTCCTCGCTGGCTGTGGAGTTGGGGATGCTGTGGCAGGGTGCAGCTTCATCTGCTGCCTCCCTCCAGCACAGCGTGGCCTGTGGGTGCAGGGGGCAGCTGGCAGTCAGCGCCATTGCCATCTGGTCCTTGCTGCTGGCACTGTAGTCGTGGAAGCGCACCGAGGACCACAGCTCAGGGCCATCTGTGGGACACTGCATCAGTGGGCTGGGGATGCTGGGGGACACTCTTGGGACCCAGCTGCCCTCCCCACAGGCACTCACAGGCATCTGGCTGATCACGGAAGGGGCAGCGTTTGCTCCGCAGGCTGTCGTGGTGAAGGTAGGAGGCCTAGGGGAGCAGAGTGAGGAGCGGGGGGCAGGATGTGCCCCCGCTTCTCCTGCGAGGGCAGACAGGAGCTCCAGTGGCTGCAGGGGGAAGGTGACCCACCTCAATGCACAGGCAGGGCACCAGGAACTCATATGGCAGCGAAACGCGGTGGCCGCCTGGCACCCGCACCTGCAGCAAGGAGGGAGAATAAGCTGGTGGGGAGTGTGCCCTTCAGTCTGAGACGGGGATATTGGGGGCAGAGCCGTTACCTGCTGGTGGAAGGGCTGGGGCAGCTCCTCACACTCCAGGGCCAGCTGATGGCACAGCCGCACCATGAGGGCAGGACCCTTGGGCACCCACACCTCAATGGCCCGTGCCTCAGGGACCCACGCATGGGTGAAGACAGGCTCTGCAGAGTAGGCAGAGGGTCAGCTGGCACCAGTATCCCCCCAAGACATCCCCCGGGACCCTCCCATTCTCACCACGTGGCTCAGCGGTGACCAGGCGGCTGCGGTTGAGGGACAAGCCCCGGTCCGGGATGGTGCGGAGGGAGACGAGGACCTGCTGCCCACTCTCAGCTGGGAAGCAGTCGAACTGCACCTGCCACTGCGGGGAGCAGGGAGTCAATGGGCACCACCAGCCCCGGCGTCCCCGGGCCCTAACACCCACCCCAGACTCACCGTCGAGCTGTCCAGCACCCGGCGCCGCTGCCAGACCTGCAGCCAGCCGGCCCGGTTGGAGCCCAGCTCCAGGAAGGTGAGCAGCAGCCCACGGACACCGCCGAGCTCTGCGAGAAATCGGCGTGGGGTGTTGACACAGGTAGGAGGACGGGGTGTGTGTTCCCCACCGTGGGGATGCCCGGCCCCGCCACCCTCGCCCGTACCTGCGGCGGGGAGGGCCAGCCGCACCCGCAGGCAGGGCTGGCAGGGCTGCGCGGGCAGGCACAGCCGGGCACGGCTCAGCGACAGGGCAGGCGGCTCCAGTGGCGGCACGGGGCGGGACGGGCGGCGGCAGCGGGGACGGCTCAGCGTCCTGTCGGCTGCAGAGGGAGAGCAGAGAGGGAGCTGCCGTGAGCCGGGGGTCCCGCAGGCACCGGGAGCCCCGGGGATTGGGAGCCCTCGGAAGAGGAGAGCCGGGGGAAGGGGAGTCCTGCGGAGGAGTACGCGGAAGGGAGGAGCCCAGGTGATCTGGAGTCCTCGCAAACGGGGAGCCCCAGGCATCCGGAGTCCTCGGAAGCGGGGAGCCCCGGCGGCCGGGGAACTCCGGGGACAGGGAGTCTTCAGAAACGGGGAGCCCCGGGGATCCGAAGTCTTTGGAAGCGGGGAACTCCGGGAGCCTGGAAGCCCCGGGGATCGAGACTCCTCGGAAGCGGGAAGCCCCGGAGACCGGGAGTCCCCCATCCTCCAGGACCCGGTAGCGGCGGGCGGGGGAAGCCCCGCCGTCCCGCCGCACCCCGGAGGAGCCGGTGTCCCCGGGCAGGGGCAGCCCCGCGCGGGCAGCCCTGCCCCTCTCCCGGCCCCGCCGCTACTCACCGGTGGCCCGGCACTCCTGCAAGCAAAGACACAGGGGTGAGCGCGGCGCCGCCCGCCCCCCACCCACCTTCCCTGGTCACCTCCCTCCCTTTCCCCGGCGCTCACGAAGTTGGCGGAGACCCTGAGGCGGGTGACGGCGGCCCCTGTGCCGGGCGGCAGCAGCAGCAGCGCGGCGGCGGCGGCGAGCAGCACCGGACGCCCCATGGCCGAGCGCCGCCGCTCCCCGCCCCGCCCCGGGCCGGCCCCGCCGCATTCCTGCACCGGCACGTGCGGCCCCGCCGCCCCCCCCCGCTGCCGGGCGGCGCTTCCTGCGGCGCAGACAGGCGTGGGAGCGCGGACGGTGCTTTATTTCCATAGAGCAACACGCAAACGAAGGGGAACGTACCCCAGGGAACCCTCCACGGCCCCAGCCCTCGGGGATTCCCCCCCTCCCCGTTACGTGCGAGCCCGGGGCCGTGGCGTGGCTCAGACACCCACAGCTTGGTCCCCGGGGGCCCCCCACCCACCGGAGCCGCGCCAGCGCCGCCCCACAGGACTGAGCTGCAGAGCTTCAGCACCCCACGGAGCCCACCCATTCCCACTCATTTCTTCTTCTTTTCCTGCGTGCTAGTGAACCAGGAGTCCAGTAGCTTCTTGCTATAGTAGAGCTGCCAGCCATGGACCTGCGCGGCCACCACCACCACCAGGTACATGACGGAGACGGCCGAGAAGCCAAAGATGAAGCGGTAAGCTTTGCCATGGCGGTAGAGCTGCTGCGCCATGGGGAACATCTCCATGGCCCCGTAGATGAGGGGAGCCACGGAGAAGAGGCCGGTGCTGATCATGGAGAGCACCAGGTAGCTGATGTTGTTGCGGGGGAAGGAGAGCAGGCCCAGGAGGGAGGGCAGGATGCTGAGCAGGTAAGGGTACTCCCACTGGTAGGGCATGGCCACCTGGTCGTGGGGCAGCAGTTTGAAGTGCCCCACGCACATCTGGGCCAGCAGCAGCAGCCAGATGACCACGTGCGTGTAGATCAGCTTCTTGATCTCCGACTTGAGGGTCACGCTGGGGAGAGAGCGCGGGGCCTTCAGAGCCTGCTGGGGGTCGCGTGTCCCCCCCGGGAGCCCCCGGGGGAAGGGACACCTACCTCATCTGGTAGTGCGAGGCCACGCGCTCCCGGTGCTGGAAGTCGCTGCCGTCGGTGCCGGGGGCGCGGGGACCCCCGCGGGAGGCCATGGTGCTGTCCTGGGGAGGCACAGCGTCAGGCGGGGCCGCTCTCCCTGCCCGCCTCCCCAGCGCAGCCTCGGCCCCATCCCCCCCGGGGAACCCCCGCCCCGGGCCTCCCTCCCACAGTGACAGCCCCGGGGCCCCTTCCCCGTAACCGCCCGCCCGGAGCAACCCCGGCGGGTGCCGCCGCTCCCCCCCGTGCCGCACCTGCGGGCGGGACGCTCTGCCCGCGCTTCCGCCGCTCTATGGCCGCGGCCGCGGGCTCTCCGGATGCCGGGGCGGCCGCTCGGCGCAGGCGCAGTGGGGCCGCCATGGCGGGCAGCGGGAGAGCCGCCGCCGCCGCCGCGCGGGGGCTGGCGCGAGCGGGAACGGGGGCGCGCGCCGCGGGGTCAGCGAGCGACGGGGGAACGTGGGGGACACGGGGAGGGTGTGACGTGGGGAGGGTGTGACACGGAGTGCTTGGGACGCGGGGTGTGTGACATAGGGGGTGTGCACAGGGGACGCGTGTGCACATGGGGTGCGTGGGATACGGTATGCGGGTGTACACAGTGTGCTTGTGGCATGGGGGCTGCGTGTACATACACGGGGTGCTTGTGTGAGATGGGTGTGTGACACGGGCTACATGTGATATGGGGTTCATGTGATATGGGGTACATGTAGACCTGGGGTGCGTGGGACATGGGGGCGCTGTGACACGGGATCTGTGTGACATGGGGTGTGACACGGGGGGCGTATGACACGGTGTGTGTGTGTATGTGCATGGGGTGTGTGACATGGAATGCACATGTACGTGACACGAGGGGTGCGTGTATGTGAGGTGCATGTGAGACGGTGTGTGTGACATGGGTGCACACATGTGAGTGCAGAGGGGTTATGGGGTGGGTGTGGGAGTGGGGACACTTGAGGTTGCAGATGTGTGAGCACGGGCTGGGGAAGTGTGAGGGTGCAGGGACAGGCAAGGGGGTACAGGTGTGGGTGCAGGGGCACACCTGGCAAGGCAGGGTAGTCAGTGGAGAAGTGATTTATGGACACTTAGGGGAGGGTCAGGGTAGGCAGCTGGAGGAGTCCCACCCATGCTCCCCCCTCACTTCATCCCCTGCAGGCAGAGGCGGCCACTGGGCCCCGAGAAGACACTGGGGCTGCTGGAGGCTTCAGTGGTGCACCAGGAAGGTACCGGGGGGAGAGGGAGATGGGGGCAAGGGAGACAGTGCGGGGGCACATCCTGACCAGGTTTCCCCTCACCAGGAGCCCTGCTGGCACTGAACAAGCCCCCGGGCCTGCCTGTCCTGGGTGAGTATGGGGCAGGAAGGGAGGTCTGCTGGGGGTACCTACCTCGGGGGCTCAGCAGGTGCTGACCCCCCAACCTCTCCCCAGGACAGCCTGGCGAGCTGAGCCTGGATGCACTGCTGCCAGTGCTGAGGCGACGGCTGGGCCTCCCTGCTGACCTCCATGTGGTGAAGGCTCCTGCCAGGTATGGTGGGAAGTTCCAGGTTGGAGGCCCTGAGGCGGAGCCAGGGGGGCCTTTCCCCCTCTGGGGCTTAGAGCTGCCATATTCCATAGGGAATGTTCTGGCCTCGTCCTCCTGTCCAGCTGCTACCACACCACTAAGAAGCTCCATCAGTTCTTCACCAAAGCCCGCCAGAGAGGCCAGTACCCTGCCACATACTGGTAAGTCCCTGGGCCCCTGCCGTGCTGGCATGGGGGTCCTGTCCCCTCCTCACCACCTCTCCCTGCAGTGCTGTCACTGTGGGAGTCCCGGCAGAGGCAGAGGGCGAGATCCGCACTGGGCTGTGCTGGCAGCAGCAGGGTGACACTGCCATGGTAAGAGGGTGCTGGGGGTGTGGGAGGTGCCCTGGGGAGTGCTGAGGGCTGTGCTCCACAGGTGGTGCCAGTGCCAGCCCCAGGACGCCACAGCCTGGCCAGGAAGGAGGTGAAGATTACCCTGACACACTACCGGGTGCTTGGTGCCAGGGGGGGCTGTGCCCTCCTCCAGCTCCAGCCCAAGACAGGTGAGTGGCTGCACACCCCATGCTGCCATGCTGCCCCACCAACACAATCCCATCTTCCCCCTGTGCCTTCCCAGCCTTCCCAGAACAGCTTCAGGTGCACCTGACGCTGCTGCTATGTCCGGCACTGGGTGACCATGAGCACTCCTCCCGTGTGGGCAGTGTCCTGGGGGTGCCCTTCCTGCTGACCCCCGAGGCCGCCCCGACCCGCACACAGGTATGTGGCCAGGGTGGATGCTGGCTGGGGGATTCAGCATAGCCCCCAGGATCCCACTGAGCTACTCACCCACATTGCAGGTGCTGGACGAGGAGTTGCTGTCCCGGCTGGGACTTTCACCGCAGCAGCTCCGTCACCTCCCACTCCACATCCACCTGCAGGAGCTCATGCTGCCCGAGGGCCCCCTCTGTGCACCCCCACCACCCCACTTCCTGCGGACCCTGCGCTGCCTGGGGCTGCCCGAGTGCCCTACTGCTGCAGGGGGATCCCCACCCCACAGCGCTCTGCCAGCCCATTAAAATCCCCACCTGCAGCTGGGGTGGCTCAACACCCAGTTCTTTTCTTGTCACACACAGGATGTGTTTCCCCCCACTGTGCCCCTGGCATTGCCAGGGGCACCAACCCTACCACCCCTTTGTGCCAAACCTGGTTCCCAGTGCCAGGGCGCAGCGGCATCACCACCATGAGAGGTGGTGTCTGGCATGTCTGCCCCTGCTGTGTCTGGCGGGGGTGACCGCAGGCAGGCAGGAGCAGAGGCAGCTTTTCCTGCCTGCTCTGTGCCCCAGCAACCCCAGTTCCTGCCTGCAGCCCCATCCCGGGGGCAGCCCACAACTTGCACACACAGAAGGTCCAAACCAGGCTCTTTATCGCAGAAGTATTTTGAAGTGCATATGAGGGATGAAGTGAGGACCATGACACAGCAGTAGGGGTGCACTGCAGTGGGAGGGAGCCAAGTGCTGCCATGCCAGCCTAGCAAGGATGGGCAGGGTGCTGTCCCCTCCTGGGAATGTCTCAGTATCCCAGGACACACTTCTGTGTCCCATTGGGAACTGCCATATGCTTCTGCTCTGGGCTAGGGGTGTCAATGATCTGTGCAGGCAGAGGTAGGCGCGGTGGCCTGGCAGGAGGGAAGGAGGGGACACAGCCCAGGGCTAGCCAGGGGTTGCTGGGGGCTCCCCAGGGCAGCGGCATGGGCACCCTATCCAGGGGACAGACATTGATCAGGGGCTGAGCAGCTTGGGGCTGCCTCTGTGGGTGACAGAGCCATGACAGCCCCTGGCTCCCAGCAGAGCGGCTCCAGGGCTGTGGCAGTGCTGAGGGGCCAGAGCTGGGGCAGCACCATTGCCATGGAGGAGGCAGCTTCCCTGTTGCTGCTCTGGGCTTGGGCACCTGGGTGTCTCTGGCTCCTGGGGGCATAGGGAGCTTGGGGGTACTGAGCACAGTGGTGGGGGGTTGATGACATGCTTGCTGTGGCATCCGGGTGTCTCTGGCCCTTGGGGGCACAGGGAGTTTGGGGGCACTGGCCATAGCAGTGGGGCATCGATGCTGTGCTCGCTTGGGTACACGAGTGTCTCTGGCCCCTGGGGACATGGGGAGCCTGGGGGCACTGGGGACAGTGGTGGGGCATCGATGCTGTGCTCGCTTGGGTACAGGAGTGTCTCTGGCCCCTGGGGACACAGGGAGCCTGGGGGCACTGGGCACAGTGGTGGGGCATCGATGCTGTGCTCGCTTGGGTACACAAGTGTCTTTGGCCCCTGGGGACACAGGGAGCCTGGGGGCACTGGGGACAGTGGTGGGGCATCGATGCTGTGCTTGCTTGGGTATATGAGTGTCTCTGGCCCCTGGGGACACGGGGAGCCTGGGGGCACTGGGCACAGTGGAGGGGGATTGATGCTGTGCTCGCTTGGGTACACAAGTGTCTCTGGCCCCTGGGGATATGGGGAGCTTGAGGGCACTGGCCATAGTGGTGGGAGGCTGATGCTGTGCTCGCTTGGGTATATGAGTGTCTCTGGCCCCTGGGGACACAGGGAGCCTGGGGGCACTGGGCACAGTGGTGGGGGGTTGATGCTGTGCTCGCTGGGGCACCTGGGTGTCTCTGACCCTTGGGGGCACAGGGTGCTGGGTGGCACTGGGCACAGTGGCAGGGGGCTTGACGTGGGCTTGATGCTGTGTGGACCAGCACTTCTTCAGGGAACAGCCTTTGACTATCAGCTTCACGCGCCCGGACAGAGGCCTGGGCATAGCTGCCTGTGGGGAGACAGCAGGGAGTGGGGACACAGCAGGAAGTGGGGACTGGGGGTGCCCAGGGTGTGCCTGCCCCCCAGCTCCCCAGCCTACCTCCTTGTAGATGAGCTCAAAGGCTCCAATGGAGCAGGTGGGGTTGTCCTTGCGGTCGAGCACGAGGCGCAGCGTGTCCCGCTGGACGTTGGCGCAGAGTCGTCGGGTCACAGCTGAGGAGGGGCTCATGGTGGGGCAGGAGTTGATCTCCAGCAGCCAGGGCTGGCAGTCCTCCCCCACGAGAAAGTCGGCCCCATAGAGCTCAAAGCTGCTCTTGCGGAAGCCCACCTGGTCCTGGGCGCTACGTAGGGCGCTCAGTATTGCCGCCTTCATGCCAGGCACTATCACCTGATGCCAAGCATCTGCCTGCCCCAGCCATGCCAGGTATGCCTGGAACTGCTTGCTGGACCAGACCCTGTCAGAGGGCACGCGGGGGTCCTGGTCTGGTGATGTCTTGTACCACTTCTGGACGGAGACATTGCAGAGGTGCCTGGCACTGGGGTGGGGAGAGGGGTGCTGGGGTCAGTCTGGGGGGCTGGGGTCAGTCTGGGGGGCTGGGTCAGGCTGGGGGGCACTCACCGCTCCAGGCAGTGCAGGGAGAAGGGCCGGGAGCAGAAGCGCAGGTAGCAGTCTCCATAGAACCAGACGGTCAGCGGCTTCCAGTCAGTCACCACAAACCACTGACGGATGTCGAATTTGGTGCCGAAGATGGTCAGCAGCCGCTCCAGGTACTTCTGCACCACCCACTTGCCCTCCTGCACCGAGGGGGCTGTGCAGCCCCGTGCCAACCGCAGCACCTCCTCCAGCCGCGTCGCACAGACGATGCCTGGGGAACAGGGGCACAATGACGGTGGGACCCCTCCTCGGTGGGGAGTCTGTGTGTGTCCCCCACTTCCCCCAGCCTTACCCCTGCCTTGGGATGCAGCACCAGGCTTGAGGATCCAGACGTTGAGCTTGCCCTCCATGCTGAACTGCGGCAGCTGCTCCGCCAGGCGCCGCAGCAGGTCCTGGCACCGCTCCCGCTGTGCCCCACTCAGCACCAGCCCGGCCCCCTCACTGTGGGGAGACATGGGGAGCTTAGCACCAGCCCCACCACAGTGTCCCCTGCCCCCTGTCCCACTCCGCACTCACTGTGCCACACAGTAGTAATCCTGCAGGAAGCGGTCCCAGTCAATGCATGTCCTGCAGGGGAACGGGGTGCCCCTGTCAATGTCCTGGTGCCCCAGAACACCCAGGTGCTGCTCGCAGACTTCCAGGGCCTCCTCCACCAGCTGGGGGTACAGGGGAGATCCTGGCCCTGCTTTGGATGGCATGGGGTGAGAGACATGGCTAATGTGCCAGCCTTGGAGCCAAAGCAGCACAGAGCCTCCCTCTGGGAGCTGTGGCTTTGGTAGCATGGGGATGGGGTGGGGGGCAGAGCACCCATAAGCTGGGTTTATGGGAGGGAGCAGGGGATCCCAGGCCACAGCCATGAGCAGAGACTCAGCCTCCAAGCTCAGCCCCTGGACATGTCCCTGCCATCAGCTCCATGCACTCACCTGGCCCCTTGTCAGAGCTTGGGGGCTGCTCAGTCCCCATCAGCCTGTCCCCAGCCTCTTCCAGGGCCAGTTTGAGCAGACTGCGAGCTGCTGTCAGGCGGAAATCGTCTGCAAGAGGGAGGCATTGTCCCCAATCAGTCCTGCACAGGATGTGGGAAGAGTGGGAGCACAGGAGGGCAGCACCCCTCTGCTCACCGATGAAGGCTTCCCGCTCATCTGTGGTCCCCAGCCGATAGCACCGTGGGAAGAAGGTGTTGGGGTCTGCTTGCTCGATCCAGGGCAGGTTTTGCAGGCTGAGGCACAGCCCCTCCTGTTTAGAGAAGGTTGTCAGTCCCTAGTGAACCCACCCCTCATGTCCCCCCCTCTCCAAGGGCTCCGGGTTCCCACCTTGGTGGTGAAGGCACCCACTCGGGCATAGTGGTTCACCACATGGTCCTGCTCCAGCAGCCGAGGGTCAACAGCACTGAGGTAGTCGGCCCAGACAAAGTTTGGCACTCGGTGCCGCACCAGGTAGGACTGTGAGGGAAGGGACCAGGGTGGGACATGGAGCCCCCATCCCAGGGTGTGCCCCATGCCTGGGGGTCCCAGGGAAGGGTGCTGGGGGCTGTGGCAGAGCTCAGCCCTGTCAGCTAACCATGAGGTCATGGATGCCACTGGGGTCCTCTTCACACTGCTCTTCCTCCTCCTCCTCCTCCTCAGTGGGTGGCCATGGGGAGTGCAGCAGCTCTGTGATCTCCAGGGCAGGCTGTGCCCCACCACATGGGTTCAGCACTGCCTCCCCCTGCTCCTCGCCATCCTCCCTTGCCTCCCTCTGCAGCTGCTGTTTCTGCTGGTTGCCACAATGCTGCTCCAGCTGTCTGCCCACCCTGGGGGGCTTCCTCTCCACCCAGCCCCGGGCCCGCAGCAGCTTGCGGATGGTGGGGTAGGGGCCCTGCACCATGAAGATCTTCTTCTCCTGCACAGAGACCAGAGGGCTCAGCCTGCCCCAGTCCTGGTCCCTCCAGCTCAGCTCTCCTGAGCCAGACATGCAATAAAGGCAAGCACATAGCATTTGGGGAGGTGTGAAATCAGGCCCCTCACCTTAATGGCTGTCTCCACATGCAGCTTGGCCTTCTTGAGGAGCTCAAGGTCAAGCCAGCACTGGTGGCCATCCTGGTGGCTGGTGGTGGTGGCTGATGCCAGCCGTGTGAGCACAGCCCCGTCTGAGCTCACTGGCCCCGTGTCCCCAGCACGGGGTGGGGCAGAGTGAGGGAGAGGGCGCTGCCCCACCTGCCTCTGCCTGGCTGAGCCTGGGGCCCCTGACATGGCATTGTCTGACCTGCCAGGCTTTGCACCAGCACCCCAGGTGCCCTGCACAGCCCCAGGACGTCCTACTGTGCCCTTGTCCCCAGCCTGCTGGGCCCGGGGACTGCTGAGGTGTCCCCTGCTCCAGCGCTGCCCCTGGCTGGGGGGCTGTGTGCCTGCAGTGCTGCTCTCTGTGCTACATTGTTCCATGGTAGCCTGAGGGCGAGGGGAGTTGTGGGTGGATCTGCCTCCTCTGTGCCAAGCAGGTCATCCTAGTCCCCTCTCCTGCTGGGGACTAGAGCAGGTGCCCAGTGCAGGATTGGCCCCTCAGCCCCAGCACCACTGATATCGAAATGCAGGCTGTGGCCCCCAAACCCCAGTGTCACTGCGATGTCAGAGTGCAGGATGTGGCCCCCAGTTCTAGTGTGATGTCAAAGTGCAGGATGTGGCTCCCCCTCACCCCCAGCAGTGCTGTAACGTCACAGCCCCAGCCCCCACAGTGGCTCTACTGCCCTCAAGGGGGGATAAACAGCCCCCTGTGCCCACAGCCTCCTGCCCCCCCCCCCTCAGACCGCACACCCCCCACAAACCCTTTTGTGCCTCACACCCAGAGGACCCCCTCAAGCCCCTTGGTGCCCCCAGGCCCCCTTCAAGTCCTTTCATATCCCCCCATTGCCCCAATGGTCCTCCCCGACACCATCAATCAACGTTTGCTGTTGCCATGGTGCTGCACTCCTCCAGTTTCACGCCCTTCCCATTCCATGAGCTGCACCCCCTCCCCCCGGCCGCGGTCCCCCATCCCCCGGTGCGGCGGGAGGGAGGAGTCGGAGGCGGTGGATACAGCAAACGAGACCGTTTAAAAAAACAAGACGAGACAATGGCAGCACCGGGGCCGCGCTGCCGCAAGCGGGGGCTGCTCCCACCCGGCCGCCCCGCCCAAAGACGGGCAGGTGGGGCCCGGCCCGGCCCGGCCCGGCCGTTCTCAGGGAGCAGGAGCAGGCACAGGCACGGTGCCCGGCGGGCACAAGCACGGGGGAGCCACGGGGTCCTGCACCACGGCCTAAAACTGGAAAAGAGAGAAGACACACAGCTGTCAGTCCCTGCCTGGGGCACTCACCACCCTCCTGGCACCCGCGTGGTGCTCACAGAGATCCACACTCAGCTTCTCCCGCTGCCTCCCCCAGGCACTGCACATCCATCACAGCATCCACCGAAAGGACCTGAGACCCCAAGGGTGCTGTTGCCCCTGAGCACACTCTGGGGGTCTCAAAACTGGCACTTCGTGAGCACCAAGCCTGACAAAGTCCAAGAAGTGTTTGGACAAAACTCTCAGACACATGGTGGGATTGTTGCGGTGTCCTGTGCAGGGTAAGGGTTGGACTGGCTGATCCCTGTGGGCCCCTTCCAACTGAGAAATTGTGTCATTCTCTGAAAGGAGGTACGAGTACCCTTGGCACCCTCCCCTCCCTGTTCCCAAGACGGTCCTTGGGTAGAATGTCACCGCTGTCCCCACTGAGGTGACAGGGGGGCTCTGGGCACAAGGGCCACAGTGGCTTTGAGTGCCACACCCCACTCCCAAAATCAGGGACCCGCCCCCTCCCATTCCAGAGCCTCACATTCTTGAGGAACTCCTCTGCCACAATGCGGGCCCTGGCATTGACAGAGAGCTTCATCTCGCTGATTTCCTTGTCGATCTCCTCCATGAAGTGGATGACAAAGTCCACCAACTTGTGCTTGTACATCTGCTCCGTGTGGAAGTTTGTGATCAAGAAGCTGATGTCATAGCCCTGGGAAAGAGAGAAGTGCCCCGGGGATCAGCACCCAAGTCACTGACATGCAACCTCACATCCCAGTTCTGCCCTGGACACCCTCCCAGTGCCAGGAGCAGAGCTGGGGGCTGCTCTGCCCCCTCTCTGCCCCCTCACCTCCACGGGCTTCCTGCGCAGGATGAAGAAGTTTTCAGCCCTCATCATCATGAAGCGCATGAATTTGTGGCACAAGATCTTCTCGATCTCGTCGGCCTGGGGAGAGAAAAGGGAAGTAAGGCTTCCTCTGAGGCAGGAGCTGCCAGCCCCTGCCCACGCCCCCTCACCTGCTTCACAGCAATGCTGACACGCACGGAGTTGATGGAGCCCTCGATGAGTACCTTCTCCTTCTCGTTCCTGCTGATGATCACCGGCTGCAACAGCAGCTCTTTGCTGCTCCTGCAGAGGAAGGGCAGGGGTGACTCAGAAGGCAGCATTCACTGCGAGGTATAGGGAAGCGGAGCCGCGGGGATCACAGAGATGGGGGGGTTGCTGCAGGATGCTTCCCGCCCCCCCAGGACGTCCCTCCCTCGTCCCCAAGCTGAATCCCCTCCTCCTTCCCGCAGCTCCCCGGCTCCCTGCCGGCACCAGCGCTGTGCCCGAGGGCCAGGGGGTGCCCGGAGCAGGGCAGAGACCGGCCCGCGTCCCCCGGGGCGGGCAGCGGGGGCTCCGCAGGGCTCCCCCGGTATCCCCCTCTCCCTACCTGACTTCCACCTCGGGCTTGTTGTGCCGCTCCACCACTTGCGAGGAGAAGTTCTCCAGGCACAGCGCAGCCTGCAGCGTGGCGCGCACCGCGTTCAGGTACGGGCGCAGCGTGGCGGTCTGCGGGGACACGGCGGTGCCGTCAGACCACGCACCGGGGACCGGCTGCTCCCGGGTTCCGCCCTGTGCGCCAGCCCCCGACCCGCAGCCCCCGGGTCCCGATCACCCCCGCTAGTGCCGATGCCAGTCCCGGTGCCAGTGCCGTCCCCCCGCCCATCCCGGTTCCCCCACCCTACCATGGCGGTGGCGGCGGCGCTCCGGTCCCGGCAGGCGGAAGTGGCCGATCACCTCTTCCGGGATGCGCGGCACCTCCCACTGCGGCGGGCGGGAGGGGGTGCGGAAAGAGAGCTCCCGCCCTGCGGCCCGGCCCCCCCGCGGCGCGGAGCGGGGTGGCGGCGGCGACAGCCGGCGCGGCTCCCCCCCGCGCCGCGCCACACTTGGTACGCGCCTGTCAGCTCTTCCATATTAGGGCAGGGAGATGGAGGGCACGCTGGGCCAATGAGCGTCGGTGCGGGGCGCGGCGCGGCCAATGGGCGGCGAGGGGCGGGGCGGCCGCAGGGCCGGAAGGGGCGCGCGGCCCAGGCCCGGGCCCCCCCCGCCGCGTCCCCGCCGCGCCCCGTGAGCCCACCCCGGGATCTCACCCCGGGATCCCGCCCCGTGAGCCCACCCCGGGATCTCACCCCGGGATCTCACCCCGTGATCCCGCCCCGTGATCCCGCCTCGGGTCCCCGCAGCGCCCCAGTGATTCCTCCAGGTTCCCCCCGGTGATCCTGCGCCCGGATCCCTCACAGCCCCGATGCTCCCCGGCCCCCCGTAGCCCCCCGCTCCGCTCCCCTCTCCCCCGGGTTCCCCTGTCCCCAGCGCCGCTCGGTGCCCCCGGAGCCCCCCGGTGCCCGGTGTCTGCCGCCATGAGCGAGCTGAAGGACTGCCCGCTGCAGTTCCACGACTTCAAGTCGGTGGACCACGTGAAGGTGTGCCCCCGGTACACGGCCGTGCAGGCCCGCTCGGAAGATGACGGCATCGGCATCGAGGAGCTGGACACACTGCAGCTGGAGCTGGAGACGCTACTCTCCTCCGCCAGCCGCCGCCTCCGCGTCCTGGAGGCCGAGACACAGGTGCTGGGACTGTGTAGGGTCAGGGACAAGCTCCCTGTCCCGCTCCTTCTCGTCCAGGGGCTGCCCCCGGCCCGGCCCTGCCCAGTCCCGGGCATGGGACCTGATGGGGCATGAACTCTCTTCCAGATCCTGACAGACTGGCAGGATAAGAAAGGCGACCGGCGGTTCCTGAAGCTGAGCAAGGACCACGATGTGGGCACATCTGTCAAACATGGGAAGCCCAAGAAGCAGAAGCTGGAGGGCAAAGGGGGCCATGGGACTGGGCCTGGCCCTGGCCGGCCCAAGTCCAAGAACTTGCAGCCCAAGATCCAGGAGTATGAGTTCCAGGATGATCCCATTGAAGTGCCCCGCATTCCCAAAAATGATGCTCCAAACAGGTGTGTGGCTGTTGGGGGGCATTGGGATTATCTGTCTCCTTCTTTGGAGCATCCAGCACAAGAGCCGAGGGATAAGGTACCCCGGGGAAGGGGGACGTGTGTCAGCTCCCACGTGCTCCCCTGAAGCTCTCCCTCACAGTGCATCCGTCCCTGCAGGTTCTGGGCATCAGTGGAGCCGTACTGTGCCGATCTCACTAATGAGGAGGTCAGAGTCCTGGAGGAGCTGCTCAAGCCGCCAGAGGATGAGGCTGAGCATTACAAGGTGAAAAGCTCCCGAGCCCATCCTGTGTCCTCTCTCCCCATCCTCTCCAGTATCTCACAGCAAATGTTCCCGCTCGGGATGCTGCCGTAGTTCTGGGGAGGTGGGAGGCAAGGCGGAGGCTCCAGGAGCTGTGCTGAGCCCTGCTCTCGCAGATCCCGCCACTGGGGAAGCATTATTCCCAGCGCTGGGCACAGGAGGACCTGCTGGAGGAGCAGAAGGATGGAGCCCGGGCAGCAGCTGCTGCTGACAAGAAGAAAGGTGTCCTGGGGCCACTGACTGAGCTGGACACCAAAGGTGCCCCCATCCCGCCCCTGCCTTTCCCTAGAGGGGCTGGGAGCACTCATGCCCAGTGGAGCCAAGCCCCAGCCCCAGGGGCTGAGGCTGCCCTGCCCCACTGTTCACCTCTGTTGGGTCACCTTTGGGGTTGTTTATTTCCCTCTCCTGCTTCCTCCCAGATGTCGATGCCCTCCTGAAGAAGTCGGAGGCCCAGCATGAGCAGCCAGAGGATGGGTGTCCCTTCGGTCCCCTGACGCAGCGTCTCCTGCAGGCCCTTGTGGAGGTGAGGGGGCTCTGTGGGGCCATGCCCTGGCCTGACCCCATGGGGGGCAGCACCACCACAACCCAGCACTAACTCTTACCTTTCCCTCATGCTCCCTTTGCTAGGAAAACATCATCTCCCCCGTGGAGGACTCCCCCATCCCTGAGATTGCCGGCAAGGACTCAGGAGCTGATGGTGCCGGCACGTCTCCCCGCAGCCAGAACAAGCCCTTCAGGTGAGTGGCTGAGGCAGGCCCAGAGCTGGGCACTGCCCATGGGTGCACTGAGCACAGCGCTGGCTCCCTGCCCAGTGAGTCGCGGGGAGCAAAGGGCGTGTGGTGGGCAGCAGCTGCTCTCCGCCCTGGCAGTGTCCCCCACACCAAGTCCCTGGAGGGTCGGATCAAGGAGGAGCTGGTGGCCCAGGGCCTGCTGGAGTCAGAGGACCGCCCGGCCGAGGACTCGGAGGATGAGGTGCTGGCAGAGCTGCGCAAGAGGCAGGCGGAGCTCAAGGCCCTCAGCGCTCACAACCGCACCAAGAAGCACGAGCTGCTGCGGTGAGAGCGAGCGGGCAGGGATGGGGGCGAGCAGGGGGTTGCCTGGTGGGGACTGACGCCCCCGTGTGCCCCCTAGGCTGGCCAAGGAGGAGCTGCACCGGCAGGAGCTGCGGCAGCGTGTCCGCATGGCCGACAACGAGGTGATGGACGCCTTCCGCAAGATCATGGCTGCCCGGCAGAAGAAGCGCACGCCCACCAAGAAGGAGAAGGACCAGGCCTGGAAGACCCTGAAGGAGCGGGAGAGCATCCTCAAGCTGCTGGATGGGTAGAGGGGGCCGAGGACCCCCCTCTCTGTGTGGACTTCACCTGCAGGGTGCTGCCCTGCCTGTACTCTGCCTGTACCCTGCCAGTGCAGGATGGAGTGGGCACAGCCTCCTGCATGCCCTGGGCCTGCTCGGCCTCCCCGCCTGGGTGACAGAGCCTACCTGCTGTCTCGTCCCTGCGTGGGGCTTTCACTGATTCAGGCTTGGGACCCCGTGGAGTTGTGGAGATCTCTCCTGTGGACAGCCTCCCCCGGCTGGTGACTTCTGCTCCCATGTCACCCCGTACTCCCCCTGTTACTCAGGTGACATCAGCCAGGTCACTGCAGGGGCCAGATGTGGTGGCTCCTGTGGTGTGGTTCCCACAGTCCCTTGTCGTTCTGTGACCAGGGGTGGGGAGATCCCACCCCCCCCAGGGGAGCTGGAGGATGTGGGGAGGGGAAGGGGCTGGAGGGGCGGGGGACCCGGTGGGTGGGTGGCCAAGCTCTCCATGTACCGGTGGCTTCTATTGCCACAACCGCGGGCAATAAAAGCAGCTGTGTGCAGGTGATGGTGTGGTGACATCGGGGACACCGTGGGGACCGGCCCTGCTCTGGGCCGAGTGTGGGCGGGGGAGGGCCCTGCTGGTGCTGGGCTCAGCTGGGGCGGGGGGGCTGAGGCGTGGCGGGGCTGGGTCTGTCCTGCAGCCCCACGCGTGTCTGCCCAAGGCATCCATTCGCTCGCATCCCCACAGCAGACACAGGGCGGGTGTCGGGGGTGTTGCCGCCCTGCGCGCGCCCCCTCCCCGCGCCCCCCCGCCCGTCCACGCGCGCCCGCGGTCACGCGTGTCCCCCCCGGCCCCCCCCGGCGGCCGAACCGCCCCCTCCCATTGGCGGCTGCCGGGCGCGCGCCCGCCCCCCGCCGTGACGTCAGCGCTGTCCGGCGGCGCCGCGCCGGGAGGAGTCGCCGCTGCTCCGCCGCGGGCCCGGGGCCGGGGCCGTCGGTAAGGGCGGGGCGGGGCGGGGGCGGCGTGCCCGCGCGCGGACACCATGCCCACGCGCGGCTCCGAGCGGCGGCGGCGGAGCTGCGCGTCACCACCCGCGCTGCGCAGCTCCGGCTCCCACGCGTGTCCCGCCCGGCGCGGCTGTGCCAGCTGGCAGGCGTGGGGAATGGCGGTGGGGACCCTCCCGCGCACTCACGCGTGTGTCTGAGACCTTCCCTCTGCCCGCCCGCCCCGCGCCCGCCCCATGGGCGGGCAACTGGAAGGTGCCTGCCTGTGTCCCTAGTGGGACATCCCGCGCCAAAACTCCCGCACGGGCACAGCTTGTTCCCATGACCCCACGATGAAAACCACGTCCCCTTAGCACCCCGTCACCCCCCCGAGTCCCCACACCATCCCGACATGCTGACACCCTGTCCCTACCCTGTCTCTCACTCGTGTCACAGGTGGGAGTGGGTGGCCCCACAGGGCACCATGCCGCTGGGGCAGGATGGGCCCAGCTGGAAGAAGAGGACCGAGGATATTCGGCGGATCTATGACTTCCGAGACGTCCTGGGCACGTGAGTCGCAGTCTGGGGGACACACCGCTGACAACACTCACCGTGATGGGTCTGGCCCCTCCAGCTTTGCCAGACCTGCCAAGTGGAACCGGCTCAAATCCTGGCCTGAGGTGGGGCTGGCACATGAGGGGAGACACTGTGTGGCACAGGTGCAGGTGCCACCTCCCACTGGCGTTGGCTGGTTCCTCCTGCTGTGACACGGTGTGTCTGTGCCATGCCCAAGGATGGTCCCCCAGCTGGCAGAGGGGTTTCCACTGGTGCCCACAGCACCGTAAGGCTCTTAGGCTGGATTAGCACGTTAATTACGTCAAGGCTTAGGGCCCTTTGCAGCGTGAATATGCTGCCTGTCACTTCCCCACTTGGGCACTGCCAGCAGCTTTGCCCGGCTACTAATGGGCACCTCAGCCCTTGAGTGACCCTGGGTCCTGTGGGATGGCATGGCACAGGGCTCAGCCCCAGCACGGCTCATCCCCAGCAGCATCACAGCCTTATCCTGTCTGATAGGATGGTGCAGCCATACCGGGAGGGACAAGTGGTGCCAGGCGCTCTATTGCTGGCACTCTATTGCTGTCCAGCCATCCCAGCGGACGGCTCCCACTTGCTTTTCTCCTATAAATAGCTGGACTTTCTGCCTGTCGCCATGACAATCGTGGCATAGTGGCACTGACGGCTCTGGCTGGCAACCCCCCCCCGCCCTGCTTATCCCTTAACCCCCCTAGGGGGGCCTTCTCCGAGGTGGTCCTAGCGGAGGAGAAGGCGACACGGAAGCTGGTGGCCATCAAGTGCATCGCCAAGAAGGCACTGGAGGGGAAGGAGACCAGCATCGAGAATGAGATCGCCGTCCTCCACAAGTAGGGGCTGTCCCAGCACCAGGGTGGGAGTCCCACCCCATGGCACCCCCACAACCCGGCACAGCTCCCCACTGCCAGCATCCATTGCCGCATGTTATTGCCAGTGCCCAAAATAGCCGGCAGCGCGTGATGCCCTGCAGCATGGAGCCTGGCTGCTCTCTGTCCCGTGGGGGCCGGAGTGGGGGCAGGTGGGAGCCCCCTCATGCCCCTGCACCTCCCCCTGCAGGATCAAGCACCCCAATATCGTGGCCTTGGATGACATCTACGAGAGTGGCACTCACCTCTACCTCATCATGCAGCTGTGAGTGTTGTTGGGGGGCTCCAGAGAGGTCTTGGAGGGGGGACTGTGCTGATGGGTGCTGCCCATCCCTGTAGGGTCTCAGGGGGGGAACTCTTCGACCGCATCGTGGAGAAGGGCTTCTACACCGAGCGGGACGCCAGTGCCCTGATCCGGCAGATCCTTGATGCTGTCAAGTACCTGCATGACATGGGCATCGTCCACCGCGACCTGAAGGTGAGCAGTTGGGGGGGAGGGGGACATATGCTGCACCCTCATGGTGGTGGCAGGAGGGGAGCCCAGTGTTGCCCTTCCCTGAACCCCCTCTCCTCGCAGCCCGAGAACCTGCTCTATTACAGCATGGACGAGGACTCAAAGATCATGATCAGTGACTTTGGGCTGTCGAAGATCGAGGGCTGCGGCAGTGTCATGTCCACGGCCTGTGGCACCCCCGGCTATGTGGGTGAGTGCCTGCTGTGGGCTGCCACCACCCTGGGTGTGGGGTTGGGGTATCCCCACAGGTTGGGGTCCCCCCTCACCCCTGCCATCCCCCCCAGCCCCTGAGGTGCTGGCACAGAAGCCTTACAGCAAGGCAGTGGATTGCTGGTCCATTGGGGTCATCGCCTACATTCTGTATGTATCCCCCCTCGTACCCCTTCCTATCCTGGGGGCCTGGCCCCAGGGCTGCCCAGGGCCAGCATCCCTCTCCCCCCACCCCCAGGCTCTGCGGTTACCCCCCTTTCTATGATGAGAACGATGCCAAGCTCTTTGAGCAGATCCTGCGGGCCGAGTATGAGTTTGACTCACCTTACTGGGATGACATCTCGGACTCGGGTGAGCTGAGACCACCAGGGTGGTGAGGGCTGGGAGCCTGGCACAGTGTCACAGAACCCAAGGGAACGGTGGGCATAGACACTCACAGCTGCTCAATGCCCTGTCACAGCCAAGGACTTCATCCAACACCTGATGGAGAAGGACCCCAGCAAGCGCTTCACCTGCGAGCAAGCACTGCAGCATCCCTGGTAAGGGGTGACCTGCCACAATCTGCCCCTTCTCTGGCTCACCCCACAGCAGCCATGGGGTAGGGGGGCCCCAGCTGACCCCCATCTCGCTTCAGGATCGCTGGGGACACAGCCCTGGACAAGAACATCCACCAGTCAGTGAGCGAGCAGATCAAGAAGAACTTTGCAAAGAGCAAGTGGAAGGTGAGTGGGGGTTGCTGCGGGGTGCTGGGGGACACAGAGGTCTCCCAGGCACCCCATGTCAGGTGACAGACACTGTGGGGTTGACAGCAAGCTTTCAACGCCACGGCAGTGGTGAGACACATGAGGAAGCTGCAGTTGGGAACCAGCCAGGACATCCCTGGACAGACAACTCCCACCAGCCCCAGCGAGCGGCTGGTAGGGGGGACCAGCAATGGTGAGCCCTGACCCCCTAATCCCCATCCTGCAGGCCCCAGGGCTGCTGCCAGGATCTCACCCTGCTCCTCCCTGCAGGGTCAGACTGTGGGCGCCCACCCACAAGCAGAGGTCAGCGCCTCCCTCCAGACTGAGCACGGCCCCACATAGCCACATCCGGGGGGGACCAGGGGGGGACCAGTCCTCCCATGGGCACCATGTGGGGTGGGGGGCCCTGCAGTGCAGGAGCAGGGGGGACAGTGTGAGGGCACCCTGCTGTGCTTGCTCTGGGTTTGTGGGGCTGCCCTCATTGCAGGCTCACAGCAGAGATCTGCATCGGGGCAGGGGCACCCCACGGAGCACCCCCAGCTTGGGGCTGTGTCGCAGGCCCCTTCCCACATCCATTCCCTCCCTCCGTCCACGCCTGGCCTGGCACTGTCCCACACCCCCACCCCCAGCATGTTCAAGGAGAATTTTCCAAATGGATGTTTCTATTTTATTGCTTGTAATAAAGGCAAGAGGCCAAAGGTGCTTGGCTCGGCTCTGCCCTGGGGGAGCTGGACACAGCCCTAATTCCCCCCAGCCTCACTGCCCAGAGCAGCGGCTCCCTCCACACACACAGTGGGCAGGGGACAGGCACAGCCCACCCCCCTCTGTCCCAGGCTGGCAGCACGCACAGTGTCCCACTCAAGCCACTCTTCCTCCTCGGGTGTCCCTAGGGGGGCCCATCCCCATGGTGGTCCTGGCTTCGGCTCTCCCAGGCCTGATCCCGGCTGCTGGTCAGCTCCTGGCCCTTGCGGAGGTCAGCACAGAACAGTACCTGGAGTGGAGAGAGATGATGGGGTGGGTATGGCCAGGATGGGGGTAAGGGCTGAGCCCCAAGCTGCCTGGGACAGGGGTACTCACCGCTTGTGCCCAGCCAGCGCGGGGGCCCCACAGCCCCCGAAAGAAATCGCCTGTGGAGAGAGGGTGAGTGCCAGCATGGGGGACACAGGCACCATCCCTGAGGTCCCATGTCAGGGCCCAGCCCTGCCCTCACCGATCTCCTGGTAGGCCCGGGGGGTCAGGCTCTTGCTGCCCACTGCCACACCGTAGCGCTGCTGTGCGATGTGCCAGACATGAGTGTCCACTGGCACCGCCTCAGCCTTGTCCAGGGACACCAGGCAGACGCAGTCAGCCACCTGCCACCAGCAGCACTGTCAGCCCCTGATGCTGGACCCCATTCCCCATCCCACCCCCACCCTGGCACCCACCTTGGCACCTACACCAGGCAGGGCGCACAGCACCTTCCTGGCCTCGGCGTAGGGCGCGGTGCGGAGCTGGCGCAGCCCCTCAGCACCGAGACCCTGGGCGATGGCCTGCGCACTCCCACTGACAAACTTGGCCCGGTACCCAAAGCCCAGTGCCCGCAGCCGGGCCTCGGCATCAGTGCCTGCGTGGACACAGCACAGGAATGTGGGTGGGTGCAGGCGAGGTCATTGTGGGGTGGAAGTGGTGGGGCGGCAGCAGACCTGTGAGTGCCGAGAGGGACGGGAAGGCGTGGAACGGCCGGGCGTCGATGGAGCAGAGGTGGCGGCCAAAGGCCTGGCAGAGGCGCTCAATCATGGCAGTGATACGGGAAATGTGGTTGTTGGAGGTGCAGATGAAGGAGAAGAGGCACTCGATAGGGTCCTGCCGCAGAACCCGCACCCCTGCAGGCAGGACACAGTGAGGGGATGCCGGGCAGGTGCTGTGGCCATCTCTTGTGGCCCCATGGAGCCACCTCACCTGGGAAGTCCTCGGCCACCTTGCGGAACAGGGGGTCGGCCGCCTCCCACTCACGATACAGGGCCGACAGACTCACGTCCAGCTGGAAGTAGTCGCGCAGGATCTGGTCTGTCTCCGCACCGTCCAGCTTGGCTGCTTTGGCGGGGCACCCACCCCGTTCCTCCTCCTTGTGCTCATCCTCCTCGCCGTACACCGTGTACCAGAGCCGGTCCCGGTCCTGCCGCAGTGTCCAGACGCGCCCCTCCAGCACGCCTGTCCAGGCCCCCGGGCTGCTCTCCCACCACCTGCCGCACACGGGCACGTCGGGGCGGGCCCGGGCGCGCAGGGCCGGGCAGGGGGGCGCCGGGACCCCCGTGCTGGCTCACCGGAAGCTCTGTCCCGAGGACAGCACCAGGTCCAGGCGCAGCTCGGCCAGCGGGCACGGCAGGCAGCGCCACAGCGACGGGCAGGCGGACGGGGCGTCCCGCAGCTTCATGGGGGCCGGGGGGCGGCTGCGCGCCCCTGCCCGCGGGGGTGGCGGGGTCAGGCACCACGCGGCGCTGAGCCCCCGGCCGCCCCAGCCTGGCCCGGCCCCGCACCTCCTCACCGCCGCCCGGCCCGTGACCCCGGCCCCGCAGCGGCCCCGTCGCTCCCCGGCACAGACAAACCCCGCGCGGGCGGAGCTCCCGCCGCTCCCCGCCCCGGTTTCCGCCCGCCGACGGAAGCGCGGGCGGCGGCGCCACACGTGTCCCCCCCGCTCCCGCCCCGCCCGCAGCGGCCGCGGCTCCGCAGCGGAGGTTTATTTTCTAAGAATCAATAGATTTTTCTTCCTTCAAAATAAATACAAACAACGTCCAAGCGCGGGGCCGGCCGGGGGGGCTGGGCCCAGGGGTTGGGGGCAGCACGGGGGGTTGGGGGCGGGGGGGCCGCCCTGGGGCACGGCGGCGGCCAGAACAGCATCCCGAGGAGCGGCAGGCTGGAGGGAGCGGGCACCGGGAATGGGAGAGTGGGGGGGGCGCGGGGGGGCCGGCCCCACCCCTCCCGGTCCCCTATCCCCCAGTGGGTGCAGGCCAGCTGCACGGGGGTCCCCGAGCCCCGTTTGCCCTGAGATTCGGCGGGGGAGCGGCCGGCGGGGCCGGCTCAGTCGCTCTCGCTGGAGTCACTGCTCTGCTCGCCCTGCACCTTGTTGCGGTGCTGCATGGCGCGGTGGTAGGCGATCTGCACCGACTTGCGGATGTTGGACTTGCGGCCCTCCAGCATCTTCTCCTTGTCCAGGTCCTGGTTCACCCCCAGAGGCACCAGCTTCGTCCGGGGCAACCACTGCCTGCGGGGAGCAGGGGGCCACCTCGTTTGAGGGTTACAATCGTCTCCGGACACCCCCCCCAAAGCCCCCGGCGCCCCGGCCTTACCAAGTGCGCTTGTTGTCAAAGAAGAGGACAAGGTAGAGGTGCTCGCGTGCTTCCTGAGTCATCTGCTCCCCCAGCTTCAGCACCTCCAAGGGGGGCACGGGGATGGGGACGCCGTGGTGGAACATGCCTTCCCGCGGCATCTTGGGATCAATGATCTGCCAAAAGAGCAGGGGAAGGCTGAGAGGGGAACGGGGACCCCAAGAGCCAGTCTGCAGGAAGGGGACATGGATTTTGGAGGCCCCGATGATGGGCAGTACTCACCAGTGCCGGGTAGGAGGGGTACCCCCGGCACTTGGCCCACACCAGATCCAGGGCGTCCAGGGAGGAATCTTCATCCTCAGAGAGCCACCCCGCGCCGCGCCCCATGCCCTTGCGCACCACTGTGCCAGAGGAGAGGGGAGAGAGGGGTCAGCTGCGTCCCCCCAGGTGACGGTGCCAGCCGGGTGCGTGGCTGCACAGCCACAGTACTTACTGCCGTGCCCCACGCCTCGTCCAGTGCCCACAGAGTAGGACTCATTCTCCGTCCCCGACGTGTCCTCACTGCTGTCTTCCGGGAAGTTCACTCGGGAGAAGGAAGGTTTCCCTCTGCCCTGCTTGGAGGGTGTTGTGCTGCAGAGACAGGGAGCAGAGCCATCAGTAAGAGTCATGTTAAGCTTTCAGAAACTGCTTCTGGGAGGGCCAGCCTGGTGGGACACCAGGGCTTGTGGGCTCCAGCTGCTGGCCTCGGCACTGGGAAGGACTTGGAAAGGGTACCAGGCAGAAAGGTGGGATGGTGCTTCTGCCAGGGTGCCAGCCAGACCCCCACCCAGTTTCACGCAGGAGGACCCAGAAGATGTGCACTGATCAGAATTAGAGGCACAGGCAGGAACCTGATGGTGCTGGCAGCTGGAAGGGCAGTGACAGAGCAGCTGCTGTGCCAAGAGGGAATTCCCCAGTTCATGCTCCTTGCTAGCCCTTTGGTGCACAATCACACCTTTAGGTTTTACATTAAAAAAGGCACAAACCCTGCAGATTTCTAGGGATTAGCTGGGAGCAGCAGGAGGGTGAAAGAGACAGAGACCATGAAATGGGCTCCTCGTCTGGCAACTCTGGCAACTCGAGGCCAAGAGCCACCCACTGACACCCCGAGCAGCACCAGTGTCTCCAGAGCTGGGCCAGGGA
This sequence comes from Manacus candei, assembly GCF_025592945.1. Taxonomy (NCBI): domain Eukaryota; kingdom Metazoa; phylum Chordata; class Aves; order Passeriformes; family Pipridae; genus Manacus; species Manacus candei. The sequence continues at coordinate 9,561,211 of NW_026138073.1, forward strand.
CAGTACCTGGTGCGGTCTGAGGCAGCGCTGCTGCTGCTGCTGCTGCTGGACTCCGAGTCGGAGCTGCTCCGGGGAAGATTGCAGTCGTTGCGGTACACCAGGAAGCTTTTCTTCACAGGCTGGTTCCCGCTGCTGAAACCGTTGGCTGGCAAGTCTGCAAAACACCCCATGAGAAGAGCGTTACCACTGCGCCAGCCCCTGCCATGTGCTGCCAGCGGGGCCACGGCCGCCCGGCTGCACCCACCCATGGGAGTGTCCTCTGCAGACTTGTCACTGTCACTGTCCGAGCTGGAGCTGGGCCGTGGGCTTCGCCCTCGCTTCCTCTGCCGCTGGGAGGACCCCATTATTGGGAGCTGGGGGGGCCCAATGGGGCTGTTCCCATGCCCAGGAGTGATCTGGCTGTCTCGATTCTTTGGAGGGCGTCCCGGACGTTTTGGGGGCCCTGCAGTTTTAGGGTTCTTCTTGGAGAAGAGCACTGAGGTCCTCCTGCCAACTTCATGTGCTGGGGTGGAAGAAGAATTGGGACCCAGACCTGGAAGAGGGAGAAGGTGTCAGCTGCAGCCCTGCTGGCAGGAACTGCATGGCAGTGGTGTCAAGAAACAGCTTCATTTCTTGAGAACATTATCTTGGAAGATCCTCCATCCCGAGTGCTGCCACACCTGCAACTTCAGGGTCAAACTTTCCAGTCTGCTGACAGTAAAAGCTAGACAGGGATATCAAAGAAGGGCCTGAAAGACAAAGGTCCCTGCTTGCAGAAGAGCCTGCTTTTCCTGGTGATTAGTGGACAGGACTGGGATGCAGAGGCGGCAAACCCCCAGTGACACCTGGCAGCTCTGCCTGGAGCTTTTGCTGTGTCCCCACAGACCCCAGCTCAGCATCTCTGTCCAGGGAGCTGGTAGCTGGCCTGTGTTTGAATCCCAACCCGAGAGAGCATTTGGAGCTCAGCAGTCAGTACCATTGCAACTCCCTCCTGTGCCCCCAGGCAGGAAGGGACGCTGAAGGCAGCCTGCTCCATAATGCCCCTAGAGAACCCCACAGCATGGCTGAGCTGGCAGGGCCTTGCAGGACAAAAAAATCCATCTCATGCCCCACATCACACAGCTGGAACTCTCAGTCTCTGGGACAACATCCAGTTCCTTGATTGACGAGGAGACGAGCTCACCAGGTGAGCACTGACTGTGCTGTGAACACCAGCAATCTGCCAGCCCTCCCCAGGGGCAAACACACACTAGGCTGCAGCTGTTCCAGACACTGAATGTGGTCTCCTTCAGCTGCCAATCCCCCCTGCTTGGCTGGCATGGCTCACTACAAACTACTCAGTGTGTGCCGTCCTCAGAGGGGCACACTGGGAGGGAGCCCAGGAAGGCACAGACATCATACTCTGTACCCACCTCTTTGGGAGAGATTACAGGAAATGAGGAATCCCTGCATGGGAATGGGAGATAAGGGACCATCCCGCAAGAGGTCACCTGCCCCACTCACACAGAGGAGTGAAGAGTGAGGTGTGTGTGGGGAGCTGCCCACACAGCCCTCCAGCCTCAGGATGCACCTGGCAGGGCAGCTGCTCCCCAGCCAAGCCAGTCCAGAGGTGGCTCTCCACCGCTCCCCGAACTGGCAGTGTTTTGGAAGGAGCATTACCTTTGCCAGTCTCCTGGCTGCTGCTCTCCTCTGCAGCACTGTCCGTCTGCAGGTCCTTCTCACAGGGGTTGTGGGACTGCATGACTCCCCTGGCAGAGGAGCTGTGCCGCTCCAGCCCGTCCCGGCCCAGGTCCCGCGGGTGCGCGAGCTTCCGCCGGAGGACAGTGATCTCCTTCTTGATCATCTTGGCCCGGCGGGACCGTCCTATGCTCTGCTTGCCCGCGTTGACCTCATCCAGCCGCTCCAGCAGGATCTTCAGCTGCTCCTCCAAAGGCAGGTGCTTCTGATTCTCCGAGAGCAGCAGCCGCACATCTTCTGGGGGAACAAAGAGGAGCAGATGGATGAAAGAAATCTGGAACTCATTGGAGCTCCTCTACATGAAAGGGCATGAGGCAATCCGGGTTCCCTGCAGAAGGGAAGTAGCTGACATGCCACCAAACACCTGTGAACCCTTTAGGGAAGTTACCCTAAAAGACCTGAGAAGGGGAAAACCAGCTAGTTGGGACCATTGGAGAAAGCAGGCTGATCAGCAGTATGGAGGATACTAGGGTTCTCATTGGCTGGAGAAAGGACACAACAGGAAAAAAAAAAAGGGAACTGTAACAGAAAAAAACAGAAGTCAAAAGGATCCTGAAGCATTACAGAGCAGGGAAGTTCCCCTGTCTGAGCCTGTCTTGTGCTGAAGCAGGGACACGGGTACCCTAAAAGGACCCTTCTCTAACAATATGTTCTTGGCAGTGCTCCCAATGCCCAGAGACAAGCAGGACTACAACCACAGAGTATGGGGTATCTGGAGCAGTGTGGCAGCCAGCAAAGCCCACAGCTGGGAAGAGAGGGGGGGGAATACACAGCTCTGACCAGGGAGAGTTAGTCCTTCTAGCCAGGCAGCACAGCAAGAGCCTCAGCATCTCAAAACTAGTGCTGGGGCCGGGGTGAGTGACTGTACCCTGACATGGGCCAGAGAGGCCACATCCCGGGCATACCCCTGCTCTGACCAACAGGAGGAAAAGGGACCAAGGGACTGGCAGGACACACAGACAAACTATTGCCTAGAACCAACCTAAGAGAGCCAAGAGGTACCTGGCTAGCAAAGTCCCCACCTCTCCAGGAAGTGGGGACACACAGCCCAGCATCCAACTGAACTTCCCATGGGAGGCAGCTCAAACAGACTCTCGGGTGTCCTGGCTCTGCCCAGCCTTTACCTCCGAGTAGCCCTCGTACCCTGGGACAGGGGACAAGTACCCACCATCCTCAATGTCTTGGATCTGAGCCTCTTCCACCGTTACGCAGTGGGGGAAGTGCATGCCTGTCTCGAAGTCAATGCCCATCTTCTCGGCCTGCCGGCGAGCCTGCCGGAGCACGGCGCCTCCCTGCTCCCGCAGACGGATGGCTGCCCGGTAGAAGATTGTGTCTTTGGCATTGTATTTCAAACAGTTGTTGATGATCAGGTTGAAATCCTCCTCAAAGTCATCGAAATTCAGATAACGATAGGCTTCCAGGTTTTGTTTCATTGTCTGAAAATCCATTGGCTTCTTGATGTGATCCAGGTAGTCTGGGACCTGCATGAGGAGAGAGCCAGAGCTAAAGGCCCAGGAGACAGTTAGCAGTACCTGCTCCAAGAAAACAGTTGTTAAAGGAATCAGGTATCGCTTCCTGTGCTCTGCCCAAATGCACATCGGGGAATGCCATCTGCTTTTGCAGCTTGAGGAACAGTAACGCCTCCGGATTAGGGAGCCCATGTGCTGTCTCAACCTGTGGATACATACTCTGAAGCGTTTTTACAGGTCCAGCACAGATGGCAGCACCCTGTCCTCTCCTCCTGCCTGCAGGCAGCTGGGATCCAGTATGCTACATGGTGTTCCGTGGGGACGGAGCTGTAAGCGCAGCCCCTGGGAGTGAGGGTGAGTGCAGAGAGGAAAAACAGAGCCGTCCAGGTGGCAGCACTGGCTGCAGGTGGGACACAGCCTTCCTCCCTGTTCTGCTGAGATGCCTCTGTGCTGACCCACTGCCAGCGCTGTGCAGAGCCAGCATGGCCCTTCCCTACGTTCCCAGGCTGGAACTTGATGAATCTCAGGAATCATCTCCCCTGCCCACAGCAGTGATAGTTTGGGGAGTGTGAGTCAGTCACCTGGCAGAGGCCTTCACAAGAGGACAGGTAAGAGCACGCCAACTGACAAGGGCTGGCATTTTGCCTTTCCCAGTGGGAATCCCCAACTGCTCACAGACCCCAGGGTGTCACCAGTAACACAAACAGAGGAAGAGCCAAGTGCTGTGCTCCCAGCCAGCACCGGCTTGGCTGTTCTGCATTTGGCTCACCCAGGAGGAGCATTGCTGCACACTCCCCTCGGGTGAGTGAAGGGTGCTAGGATGTGTGAGCCAGCACCAAGTTGCTCAGGGAGCTTCTGGACCAGAGCACACCCTGGGCAGCCCTTGGCACGAGCAAGGGACAAGTTTGAGTGAAGCAGAAATCTGGGGGAGAGGGTTCTTACTTCGTAGATTTCTGTTACCTCAGACAGAGGGACCGGCTCGCTGAAGATGTTGCCTGTGTCTTTCTCCTGCAGCTGCTCAAGCGTCTTGCGGAGGAGGATGAGGAAAGGGGTCAGCTGCATTTCCAGTGCCACCTGCTGGACTTTGATCTGAAACAGAGGAACAGAGCAGGGCTGAGCCCCTGCCCCCACCCAGACAGAGGGGACTGTCCCCAGGGAGCAGTGGTGCAGCCCTGCAGGACAGCAACCCCTCTCCTCTTCTCACGGAGGGGCAGGGACTGCCCCTCAGCCCCATCTCTGGGGATCGGAGGTGTAACACCAGCTCCAGCACCTGCGTGTCCCACCTGCACCTTGCAGAGCAGCCACCTTTGCTCAGAGCCGCTGGGACAGGGCACAGCACGGGCGAGGGGACCCTGGCACACACCTACAGCACTCTAAGGAGCCCCTACTCACGCCCACCCCAACGGCTCCCCAAGGAGGGGCAAACAATCGTTACCGTCTCTCTCTTGAGCTTCTCCCGCTTGCGTATCAGCTCCACCAGCAAGCGCGCGCGCTCGAGGTCATGGCGGAGGCGCTGCCATGACTTCAGCTGCTCCTTCAGGGCCCAGTTCTTATCCTCAGTGTCTCTCTGCAGGAACATCAGAGACCATGAGCTGATAAGAGATGTGCTCCCATCTCCACCTTCCTGACCATGTGCTGGGGATCTTCCATGGCAAAGGGAACCAGCCTGACCCTGTTGGTTCAGCAAAGGTCCCGGTTCCCTTGCTGTAACCTAGGCAAGTGACTCAGGAACAGTCTCACCAGAGCTAAATACCTGCCCCTTGGTCACCACAGCCCTCAGGATGCCACAAAGCCACACCCCGAGCCTCTGGAAATACTCTTCCTAACATGACCGACTGCCTGCAGCTGCCCAAGAGGTCTGTGCTGCTGCTCAGAGATCCAGCAAAGTGCAATAGGGCAAAAAGGAAACACAGCTCTGTTTGATTACACTTCTGGAGCACCAAATAAACGACAAATTTTTATCTTCCTGTAGCCGAAGATGAGCAGAAGCAGTCTCAACTCTTCTCCAAAAAAAAAAAAGAGAGGGGCCAAAGGCAAGAGAAACCCCTGCCCAGTCACAGTCATCAAAGGGCTCAGAAAGAAAGATTTAGAGCTCAGAAGGGGAGACAGAAGAAAAATCTTCCTCTCTGGTACCAGAGACTTCACATCTGTGAATTGCTGACTACAGGCTGAGGCAGACACTGGGCTGGAAGCAGCACCCAGAGGGAGTGCTCCTGGAGTGGTAACAGAAACTGGGAGTGAAGCCTTGGTTCCTTACAGACTGCTTCTGAGATCCCCAGCCATCTCTCTCAATGCTGGCTGACACAGCAGCCTCATACTAGAGCCATTTCTGACAGGTCTGCCATTGCCACAGGCCAAATGCAGGCACGAGAAAGGAGCTACCTTCTGCGTGGCAGCTGGAGAGTGCAGGATTCCCTCCCCGTGGCAGGCTGCCAGTGGCCTCACTGTCTGGCAATTCTCTGAACGCCGAGAGCGGAGGAGAAGGTGAAGCAGCAAAAGCAGCTGGGGCTGCCCTTTCCTCATCTGAGAGCTCAACACCCCTGACCCCCCTTCTGCACCTGCAAGCACCACATGCAGCAAAGGCTCCAAGCCCGCAGCTCTGAAGGTGAAGGAAGCATACGCACAGCCAGGGTTCCCTGCAGCCCCACAAGCCCCAAACCAAGCAGCCCTTACCTGGTCGCAGTTCCTCTGTGACTGCAAGTGCGTCTGAAGGCGGCGGAGCAGGGGGACACCATTGCGGGACTGTCTCTTTAGGGTCCAGTAGCTGTGCAGCCTCTGCATGAACTGGCTCTTCCTCTGGATGGTTAAACGGTTTGTAATCTTACTGAGCCTAAGGAAAGGAGAGGAACCACAGAGCCCATCAACAAGGCAAGCCTGGATGCTACAGGAGAAGCCCTGGCTGAGGGCAGCTAAGAGCAGCTGCTGAGAAGCAGCTGCTGAGAGCAGCTAAGAAGCTCCTCAGAGAGAGAACACCCTTTCCCATGGCAGGAATTTCTGTGACACCAAGTCACACAGAGTAAACACAAGAGAGGATGCCAGGAAACATCCAGCCTTGCCTCTCCATAACAGACTTTTGCTTTCTACCTCCTGTCAACTTTTGGAGAAAGCCTAGGGCAGGCTGAGCCAGGTTGGGCTACAACACAGCCAAATCAGGGGCTGGAACCTTTAACAGCTCCCACAGTCCCTGAGACTGTAAGTGTTATGGTGCTACCCCAAAACCATTATTTATCTGTCTGAGGGTTGCTAGCCATGATAAAGGGCCTGGCCAAATGTTACCAGAGAAACTCAAGCCTGGCAAAGCATGAGGAGGAAGCAGGTGGCATGAGCACAACAGAGCTCCCATCCAAGACTACTCTAAACAGCCCAGAACACCACAAAAGGGATTTCTTACTCCCCACAACAGCAGAAAGTCTGGAGGGGCTGGGACAGCCTCATTCAGCGAAGTCAGATAGAGACGCCCTGCTAGCATGGAGCCGAAGGGACAAACCCCCAGCATCTCCCTGTCTCACAGGGACAGCTCTTCCCATGGGATGATCCAACCTGCCTCAGCCTCAGGTGAAGAGGCTGGGGACGGCAGTCTCATGTGCCATCACCAGCCAAGCACAGCTCCCACAGGAAGACATCTGGCATTCTGGCAACAGCCCTTGAAGAATAATTAATCCCAACAGGAAGGCCTGGGGAGAGGTTAATAGCTTCTAGCTCAGTGTGGGTTTCACTGTGAGCTCGATAGCAGCAAGAGTCTACAAACTGCCTGCCAATGTGTCCACAAGTAGGAAAAGAGACCCTGGCTATGGAGCAAGCCCTGAGTGAGCAAAAACATAAGGCTGGGACACAAACAGACTTTGGAGAAAAGCCAGCAGCCTTGTGGCAGAGACCTGCCTCCTCAGGTCACCAGAACATTGCCCAGAGAACACAGCCCATGTGTGCTCCCCGCTGACTGCAGAGGAGATAGTCTTGAGGATCCAAGGGCTGGATGGTGTCCTGTGGGGAGGAGGAGAGCTCAGCAGCTCAGGGGGTGGCTCAGCTCCCACCATGGGGAGGAGGATTTTTCAGCAGCTCAGGAGGCGGTTCAACCACCATGATGACAAACAACTCTGTGCCAAACCTGCACTTCAACGGTGTGATGCCTGCTGCAGGGTGACAATGAGATCCAAAAACACCCTAAGATGCCCTGATATGCTTTTACATGCTGCCGAGGACACCAAGAGTTATAAACTACACTGACAAATTCTGGCAAGGCTCTTAAATGCTCATTTCAGGATTTGTATGCCAGCCCAACAATCCAACCAGAGCAAGACACACAGCAGTTACACCTGTAACAACAGGGTGTTTGCACCCCTGTGAGCCCACAGGGTTGTGATGTGACAGAAACACAATCCCTGGCAAGGCTTCAAGTACCTTTCCAACAGCCCTTGTGCTGTGGAGCCAGCCTTGGGACCACCGTGCCCCTTGGCAGGCAGGAGTCCTGGTGCTCTCCAGCCACCCCTCCTTGCAGGCAGTAGTGCAGAGGCTTTCAGCATCCACAGCTGCACAGCCCTGCTCCAACAGGCAGCCCCGAGCAGACACAGCTGTTGCTGCACCTGGCACAAAACGCTGAGGAAGCAAGGGGTACATGGCTGCTGGGATGCATGAACTGTGCTCAGCAGGGCACTGGGATCCCAATCCCAGACCTCTCTGCTCCAGAGCCAAAACAACCCCTGGGATTAGCCCGTTTCCCAGGCCTGAGTTGCTCCCGCACTTCTGTCATTTGCCTGGCACAGCCTCAGGAGAAAACGGTCTTCAGCAGAAAGGAGAGCAGTCCCCTCCTCGCTGCCTGATTTACTCCAGTGCCTGAGGTCAGCACAACAGGAAAGGAGTGCTGGGAACCTCCAGCTGCTTCCTGACGCATCTGGCCAAGTTCACTCTCTGTTGTTAAACTAATAGCAGCTATTTCCTGCCCCACCAAGGGCCCAGACACCTTTGTGGGGTAGCGCATCGCACAGCCCTGCTTCTCTGCAGGACTCCCAGAGGAAACCACCACAGCCCTCTGCAACAACGAAGTGAGAAACACCTGTGCAAAAAGCTAAGGAGAGGAACAGGGTAATATCTACATGGAAAGCAGGACAGGAAGCATGGAGAAAAGGAGAAATCTCTCCCCAGTCCAAGGAGGGCGGTGGGTCGTACCTGTGAGGGGGGATGCAGGGCACAGAAACCACGGGCGCTGCAGCCCGTTTCTCTGCCAGAATCTTCCGTGCCTTCTTCATCTTGATCCTAGACTTGGCCTTCGCTTTTTTGACTTTCTCAGAGCTCCAGCCCTTTCCCTCCTCTTCCTCCTCCTCCTCCTCCTCTTCCCCCTCACTGTGGGAGAGGGCGGGAAGCCTGCGCACAGAGCCCGGCGGTGTGTGGATGTCGCAGTAGGCGGTTTTACGCACGCTGAAGGAGGTACCATTGGCACCTGTCTCCCGGACGGGCTCCATCTTCATGTACAGCCCGGCCTGCTGGGCGCAGGTGACGTGGAAGGCAGTGTAGCAGTTGGCTTTGTGACACTGGATGCAAGCCCCGGAGCCGCGCTGCTTGCAAATGTAACAGGTCAGCTTCCAGCGCGCGGGCGGGATGTGCTCGATGCTGTCAATGGGCTCCAGGAAGACGGTGTTGGCAAAGCACACCTCCGGGATCCAGAGGGCACAGACCACGTGTGCCCAGCGCCCATCATCCGTCTGCTTGAAAGCCCCCCCCTTGTTCGGGCAGAGGGCGCAGTCCACAGCGCGCGAGGGTGACTGCAGGCACCGTCTGCAGAGCCACTGTCCCTCGGGGATGTAGGGCACCCCGTAGCACTCCTGGTGCACAGCCAGGTTGCACATGTCGCAGAAGAGGATGACGTTGCTGTTCTGACACTCCCCGTCGTTGCAGATGCAGCAGACGGCGTCCTCGTCCACCAAGGCGTTCGGGTCCCCCTTGTTGTGGCTCTCGAAGTACGACTCCTTTTCCAGCCGGTCCATCAGGTACTCAAAGATCTCCTGGGGAATAGGACTCACACCTTCGTTCTTCCGCCGCTCATTCATGATGTCCAGCCAGATGTAATCCTCCTCATCCATGTCATACTCCACCTCCTCATCCAGCTCCTCTGCCGACTTCTCGATGTACCTGGAAGGACAGCACGGGAGAGTGAGGGCATGTTCAGCACGGTTGGAGCTGCTGAAGCCCAACTCCAGGGTTTGGCTGTGGCTGAGGGAACATTTTAACACTCCAGCCAAGCCATAAGTCAAAATAAAGAAACAAGGACAAGGCAGGAATGTGCAGAAGTGCCGCTGCACCCCGAGCACTGCAGCGGCACAGCGGCACCTTGCAGACAAAATAACACTGGTCTAAGGAGCAAGGTCAGGCCTTGGAGACTTGTCAGCGCAAGGCAGGGGCCTGCACAAGCCACCCAGAAGGTGCCAGTTCTCTAGAGACAGCAGCCTCATGACCAAGACATGATAACCAGGAAAGGACGCATCATGTTTTTTAATTCTGGAGAGGGGGCTGTGTTAACTCCTGCTTGAGGTATTACCTTGGGCAACTGCACTGACCAAACCTCTCACAGAAAACTGTAGGACGAAAATTAAGAATTAAGCCCCCAAACAGATCTACAGGTACATCTTGGTGCTGAGGGGCTCTGGAGCTCTCCCAGCATATCTCCAAAGAGCAGAATAGGAGGCAAAAGGACACATTTGGGTTTTGTTATGACCGTACATGCTGTTCCAGCAAGGAAAGAGAGCAGCAGTCAAACTGCTGACAGTGACCTAAGCAGCAACTGAGAGCTCTGTAGACACACAGACCCCTCAGAACTGGGAGGTGATGCCAGGCAGAGCCCCAAGAGCCTGAAGCCATGGGACAGCGAGCTCCACAGGAGCTGGGATAGGCCATCAGAGGCCATGGGCAAACCGCCTGCACAGAGCCGGGCCAATTCCACCTCCAGACCCAGGGCACAAGCCTGGGAGCCTCCTCACACCCCAGCCACGGGCAATACCTGTAGTATGAGGTGGGACGAGGTGGGGCATCGGGGGTGTCCTGCTCCAGCTCTCGGTACACCACCTCGGGCAGCTTGGGGGTGGTGCTGGCCGAGGCATTGTGGTGATGGTGGTTGGAGTCCTTGCGCTTCTCCTTGTTCTTGTGCTTGCCAGATTTGGGAGGGACGCTCTGCGTCTCCGTGTTCTCCTTATTGCTCCCGTTCTCGGGCACCTCCTCGGGAACGTCCTCGTCCTCGGACACCACGTCGAGGTTATCGAAGATGCTGATGCGGTGGACGCGGCCGTGTAGGTCCACCTCCACCATGCGCTGGGCCTGGGCGTAGGTCATCACCTCTCGGCCGGGCGACTGGGAAGTCTCGGAGGGGCTGGGCGACTGCTTGTTGGCGGAGCGGGCCTGGCGCCCCTTCTTCTTGTGCTTGCGCAGGGGGGTGTGCTGGGGCGGGGGCGGGTTGTCGTGGTCATAGTGGTAGAGGTGGTACTCGATCCCGCTGTAGCTCTTGTAGATCTTGCGGCAGGTGCCTACCGGGCACTCGTAGGGCGGCTTGGTGGCCCGCAGGTTGTGGCAGAAGGTCTTCACGTCGAAGTCTACGCCCATGGCGGGGCCGCGGGGGGCCGAGGCCGGGCCGGGCCGGGCCGGGCCCCCGCCCCGCCGCCCCCTACCCGGGCCCCGGCCGCCCTGCCCTGGCTCCCCCCTGCCCGCTCCCTGCCTGCGGCGGCGCTCCCGGCGCGGGGCCGCGCTCAGCGGGCGGGCGGCTCCATGGGCGGCGGCAGCGGCGGCGGCGGCGGCGGGCCCGGGCCGGCCCCAACAATGGAGCTGCGGCGGCGCCTGGCGCGGGGCGGCCGCTGGGTAAAGCGCCGCGCCGTCCCTAGCAACCGCACTTTCGCCACGGCACGGCCGGGCGGCGGCGGCGGCGGCCGAGAGGACAGAGGGGACGGCGGCGGCGGCAGCGCGGTGGGGAGGCCACGTGGGGGCGGCGGGGCCGGGCCGGGCCGCGCTGCGCCGGCGGTGGCGAATCTGCCGCCGCGAATCACAGACCCCGCCGCCGCCCGGCCCCGCCCCGGACCGGCCTCCCCCGCACCCCCCGCACCCCTCCGGTCCTCTCGGTCCCTTCCAATCTCCCCGCTCTCCCCGGTTCCCCTGAGTCCTCCGGCCCCTCGGTCCCCCCGGTCCCTCCGGCCTCCTCGGTACCACCGAGTACCCCCGATCCCTCCGACCCCTCGGTACCCCCGGTGCCTTTGCCCCAGCACGGCAGCAGACCCAGTTGAGCAGTTTATTTACAGTCGGTAATGCGGTACAGACCCGCCTGCCCTCCGCCCCGGCACCCCCCGGCTGCGGGACCCCGGGCCGCGGGGCGGGCCATGGGGCAGGCCGGGTCAGGCCGCGGGAGTGGGACGCAGGCAAGAGAGGGGTGCAGGCAGGAATGGGGTGCAGGCAGGAACAGGGTGCCCCAAGGAGCAGCAGGGTTGTGACCCCCGGCAGGCACCCAGGGTCAGCCTTGCCCTGGGACAGGCGCCAGGCTGCCCTCCCGGGACACACACACACACGCACTGTGGCCCCCCAACCACCCGAACTCAGGCACTGGCCCTGCCCGAGGGATGGGACTGCGCAGTCCGAGCCAGCCCCACCGTGCTGCTGGACATCAGGGCAGCCACGGACATCCAGCCCTGTGGTTTCGCTGCCAGAAGAAGGTCACAGCCCCCTTTTCACCAACCGTTTTCACCAACTGTAGCAGCTGATTATCTGCCTTGTGGGGCCACATCTCCATGGCTAAGCCCTGGCCACTGGCAGAGGAAAGATGACACATCCTTGCCCCACCAGCTTATCCCACGGCTCTTGGAGGAGCTACTCAGGGTCTGCCCGGCGGGGTTTGATGTCACGGGTCTTCATGTAGGAGAGCAGCTGCTCAGGGATCTCAGCCAGCACATCCTTGGCCAGGCGGGCCATGCTCAGCACCTGGTTGCCCGAGTCATCCACGTAATCCCGAAATGGCACAAACTTTGAGGGCAAGAAGGTTGCAGCCCAGTTGGAAACAACCCTGTTGCTGTGGGGGATGAGCGAGGGGGGCTGAGCATCTCTCACCCATGTGGGGCTGGGCTTAATGCCAGTGTTACCTGTACAATGTCCCTCTCAGCGAACCGCCCGCGGGAAGACAACCGCACCTCATCACCGTCCAGCTCCTCCATGGCTGAGGGTGACAGCTGGTGTCACCGAGCCTCGGTGGGGTGAACACCGGGGACGGAAACACCATCCCTTTGGATGCCTTTGGGGTCCCGGAGGAAGGGACATGCTTCCATTCCCCTTCCATGATGTCCCCAAGTCCCAACTCACCCTCAAACTCAGCCGGACCCACTCCCACAATGATGATGGACATGGGCAAGGCGGAAGCCTGTGGAGCAGAGGCAGGGTGTCAGCTGGGGTAGTGCCCAATGTGGGGTGACCTCACAACAACGACGGTGCACTTACAGTGACAATGGCCTCCTTGGTCTGCAGCATGTCGGAGATGACACCATCAGTGATGATGAGGAGGACGTGGTACTGCGAGCCGTCAGTCACCTGGGCAGCTGTCCTATGGGGACAAGGGATGGGGTCCCTCCAGCATCCCACTGGCGTGGGGCAACTGTCCCTGCTGCGGGACTGATGACATTTGGGGATGGCAAAGGGGAGAGTCCCCTGGTGCTCACCCTGCCACCTGGTTGATGACGGGGGCGAAGTTGGTAGGACCGTAGAGCTGGACGGTGCGCAGGCTCTGGAGGTAGGACTCCAGCACACCCTCAATGCCACAACAGCTGGGGTTCTCTGCATTGTTGTTCTGGGGGACAAGGATGGGCTCTTGGAGGGGAACTACAGCTCCCAGTGTCCCCCAGGCTGTGGGATTCCAGGGCAGGATGTGGCTTCCCCTTCTTGCCAAGCTGCTGTGGGCACCCCACAGCCAGCCCTGCCCCACAGACGGGAGGTCTGGGTTCACCATCAGCCCTGCCCCACAGGGAAGGCGCACCAGGGGGAACTGGTGGGAGATCTTGCCGTCGGGTGGGACTTTGGCACCAAAGCCGTAGGCAGGGAAGAGCTTGTCACTGTCGTAGTCCTGGATGACCTCCCCCACTGCCTTCAACGCCAGGGCATAGGCACTCAGCTGGTAGGGGCTCACGTAGTGCAGCGAGGTGGGCTGTGACGGCAACCCTGCAGCACAGTGCTCGTCGCACCCACCCCATGGCCAGCCCCACAGCGACGGGGACCCCCCAGACACAGGCTGCACTCACCGTTGGAGGCCGTGAAGTCGATGGCGACGGTGAAATTCAGCTGTGTCCTTGGAGGGGAGAGCGAGGGAGGCTGCCGGCCCCACGGCACGGGGATACCATCTTCCAGCCCCATGGTGTAGGTGTTCCCCCATCTGGACCCATCATCTAGGCCCCCCTGTCCCCAGCCAGCACCCACAGCCCAGTGACACCGTCTCGCACCCCCTCCCCAGCCCCACTGTCCCCTTGTCACCCTCAGGCTGCACCTTCACCGTCACCACCATCCTTGCCCTGAGACCCTCACCCACGGGGGGGTCTCGAGGAGCCGGAGGGCTCCTGGCCCCCCACTCACCCGCCCCGGATGTAGTCAACGAAGGTGAACTCGGACTCGACCGAGAAGGAGAGCAGTGTCACCTGCAGGCACAGGAGATCAGCCCCATTGACCCCTGACCCCGGCAGGCGCAGCAAAGGGAGCAGCCCCAGCCCCCCGAAGACAGGAGCCCCAGGAACGCCCCACTCACGGTGCCGGAATTCACATATTTCTTCTTCTTGCATTTCTTCCGGGGATTCAGCACCTGCGGGCACAGGGGCGGGTCAGTCACAGCGTGGGCTGTCCCCCGCCCCTGCTCCCAACCCACAACCCTACCTCATACACTGTGAACTGACTCTGTGCTCGAGACAGCTCCCGGTAGCTTGTGGCAAATTCCCCGATGAAGTCGTGGCTGTGGGGGGAATGCGGGGTGGGCATGGCCAGGCACCCTGGTGAGGGGCACCCCGGGAAACGGCAGCAGCACCCCAGTGTCCCCTGCCTCACCTCCCATCTCGGTCCCAGTCATACACATCTATCTTCACCGTCCTGAAAGCAAAGGTGGGCAGCAGGTGAGCTGTCAGCCTGGCTGGCACAGCCCCTCTGACCCCTTGTCTGGGGACACCCAGCCCCTCAGCCCACCCCACAGCAAGCACCCTGCCTGCCAGCTGCCAAGCAGAGCTGCCCTGCCTGCCCGGCCTGCGGCTTTGCCGGGAGGGAAGTGGGAAATTTGGGTCATGGCAGGGGCTCTGGAAAGGAGAGGGATGATTCTATGTAATTTGGGTTGCAAAAGAGGGAAAAAAAAGCCCAGTCAGGACCCAATTCTGAGCTGCCTGTTGCTGCAGTGGGGCAAAGCCCACAAAGAACTGCTCATCCCCTGCTCTGGCCCCACAGCTGCCCCTGTCCCTGTCCCTATCCCTGTTCCCATACCGGTCATAGTCACCATTGCAGAGGGCACGCACGGGGATGGTGAAGGGCTGCCACACCGGGTTGAGTGTGTTCTTCACCACCTCTGTCTTATGGCAGATGGTGAAACTGTGGGGACAGGGCAGGGTTGAGGCACACCTATTGGTGATACCAGCACCCTACCCACCCTTCCAGGCCCCTGCGCTCACGTGCCATCCTCGTTGCTGCGGTAGAAGACGAGGAAGGGGTCAGATTTTCCAAAGAAGTCCTTCTTGTCCAGCTTGTTGGCACACAGCTGCATTGTGATGATGTCCTGGGGACAGGGACGGTCACTGCCAGCTACCTCCTCACCCCAAGCACCAGCAGCTGCCTGTGCTGTGGCCATGCAGCCCCCTCCTCACCAGGACACTCACCCGGCAGTTGCTCAGCTCCTCAGCCAGCAGCAGGATGGTCCCACACCGCTTTCCTGGGACCCCCCTGGGGCCAGAGGCACCCCATCAGCTTGGGGACAAGGAGGACAGGCCAGGGGCAAGAGGTGGGGTCAGGGTTGAGGCTTGTGTCCCACAGCTGGTGCTTGGCAGTGTGACCAGAGTCCCCAGAGTGCAGGACATTCAGGGAGGGGTCTCATGGGGCAGGTAGTGGGGACACAGTGTGGGACCCATTCCTCACCCCACCACAGGGTGTGACTCACGTGAGGGGTCTCTCCAGGCGTCCCCGCTGGGCCCCAATCACCTCCCCCAGTGCCACAAATGCCTGCCCCAGGAAGTCCTGTGCCCCAAACACAGCATTGTGAGACCCCACAGGGTTTTGTCACAGTCCCTCACCACCCACATTCACCCTTCACCCTTCTAACCCATCCATGGGACCTGCCACCAGTTTGTCTCAGGGCCACCTCAAGTGTCCTAAATCCACCCTGTGTCCCGAGAGCCACCTCCCAGCCCAGGACCCCTTGCGCACCCCCAGGACCACCCCAGGTGCCCACTCCGTGTGCCTTGCACTCATTCTGTGCCCCCAGGCCCAGTCTACAGCCCTGGACCCATCCTGGACTCCTTAGGCCACCCTTCATCCATCCTGCCCTCCAAAAGCCACTCCCATAGAGTGTCCTGGCCCCATCCTGCCCCACCAGGCATCCCCATGAGGGCTGGGTTACCAGGGCAGAGCAGGTGCTGGTACATGACGGGCACTTACCTTCTGCCAGTCCCCATGGGGCATGGAGAGATGGAAAGTGGGTTAGAACCTTCCAAGGGGCACCTGTTCCCCCTGGGATAGCACCCACACTGGGCACAACCTCGGGGTGTCCTACCACATGTCCCTCCCGGCACAAGCTGTCCTCACCTGCTTTAAGGCAGAGCAGCTCTTGGAGTCCACGTTGTAGCTGGTGTGGGAGAGCAGAACCCTGAGCTGGTGACTGCGGGGGTGCCCCGGCACACAGCCCAGCTTCCCCACCCATCTGGGCTTTTTGCCACTGTATCCTTATTTATTATCTTTATTTTCCTTACTTATTATCCTTATTTATCACTGACTTGGTGCTTTATTACACCCTGAGTGGAGCCAAGCCCTTCCCCAGCCACCCTACTCACACATCAAAGCGGAGGTTTTGCTTCTCCTCAAAGTAGTAGTCGAGGACGAACTTGCGGACAAAGTCGGGGTTCAGGGTGTTGTCGATCACCTCAGTGCGTCCAAACTGCAGGGAGAGGGGTGAGAATGGCCCCCCCCAGGACCCCTCCCCATCGCAGCTGCCTCGGCGCTAATCTCGGTGGGGGATTAGCGCTGCTAGCGGGGCCGGATCATTAGCGTGGACGGGAAGGATCATTAGCGTGGACACGGGTGGCCATATGGGCCCGTTTAACCCAGCCAGGGATTAGCCAGGAGCAGGGGCCATGCTCACCTCCTTCCACTCGCTGCTCCCTGAGCCCTGCACAAAAAGGACCACCACTGCGGAGAGAGGAGCAGAGCCAGGCTGCCGTGCCATGCCGTATCTGTGCCATGCCATGCCCCCCGCTCAGCCCTGCCACCCACCTGGGTCAGACTTGGAGAAGGTGTCCATGTCCAGCAGGTTCCTGGGGAACAGAGCCAGGTGTAAGCCACCCTGAGTGCCACCCACCCGGCCCCGCAACGGGTCCCCATGTCCACCCCCCGATCATGGGCCAGCACAATGCCAGAAGCCCGTGCTGGCACCCGTGGCTAAGAGCCCCGGCACTCCAGGGAGACACGCTGGCTCCCACCGCAAGGTTCGGTGGGGCAGCGGGGCGAGCGGCGAGCAGCGTCTCCAGCGCTGATGATGATTGAACATGACAGGGAACCCATTTACAGGATGAAACCTTCCCCGGTGCCGCCGGCGCCGGCTGAGTGCCCGCCGCGCCCCGGCAGCAGGAGCGTGGCTAATGGCGGGGTGCAGAAGTGAGAAGAAAGGAGGCACTTGGAGCAGGGGCCGGGCAGCCGGAGGGCACCCCCCGACACACCTGCCGGCAGAGCGATTGATCGTCGTCCTGTGCACGGTGTGACGCCGGAAAGTGCCGGGGGCTGCGACCGGTTCTGCTGGGATACTTCCCGCACCCCCGAGGTGTCAGCACAGGGTGGGTGCACGGCCAGGTTCTGCGGGCTAAGCCAGCTCCCCTGGCCCCAGCGCGCAGGAGAGAGACCCCACCCTGCACAGGGCTGAACCGTGGGGCTGCGAAGCCGAAGGCTGCCCCTGCCCTGGACTGTCTCCAGGTGCGATCCCCGGTCCCTGCCCGGAGCTGCCCGGTCCCCCGGCCCTGCAGCCCCTCTGCCTGCTGTCCGTGGGGCTGGCAGCGGGAGCCGGGGCTCAGCCGCAGGGAGAGGGTAGGGCAGCCTCTGGCCCGGCCCAGAGTTTGCAGGATGTGCTAGAAGTGCCCACCCGGGCAGGGCGCTCTGTGCCACAGGAGCCGCCCAGGAGGCTCCTGGTGCCGATCCCTGCGGGCAGGACCCCCGGCCGCGGGCAGCGGTGCCTCCGGCTATATTTAGCCGCTGGCAAATCGGCTCAGCCACCGCCGCTTGCCCCACGGACCCCGATCAGGAGCCAGGGCACCGAGCAGCCCCTCTCCCGCAGCCCTCGTCCCGCCATCGCCAAGGCTGCTCCGCTCCCGGTTCCGTTGCCTTGCACCGGGCTCGCCGAGTCGGGGAGAGCCGGGCAGCCGCTTACAGCCAGCGCCGGCACCCTGCGCTCCGCCAGCATCACCCAGGTCCCACAAACATCGCCCTGAGCGGGGCCGTCCCGCGCCCCTGCTCCGGGTGAGGGCAGCAGGTCGCTCCACGCAGCCGTGCCCGGGGCCAGCATCCTGACCTGTCCCCACGTGTGGCAGCAGGGCAGAGGAGCGCTGGGTACACACCGTGATACCGAGAGCTACCCGGAGAGCGAGCACGACCCGCAGCCCACAGCCCCCGGAGTCAGGGGCTGACCTGCGGGTAGCGGGACGCGGCAAGCAGCCACGCAGCGCATCCCGGTACATTTCGCACCCACTCCTGTCCAGAGACCAGCCACCGCCCGCCCGCTACCCCGCCCCGCTCCCGGCTCACCGGCAGGACACGGTGAGCTCCACCTTGGTGCCCGGCACGCTGCCGGTCGCCGGCTCCAGCGCTCCCGGAGCCGCCATCCCCGCCCGGGCGCCGCCGATGCTCCGCGCCGCCTCCTCCCGCGCCGCCGAGGAGGCGCGCCCGGGGGCGGGTACGGCACGGGCACGGCTCGGCACGGCTCGAGCACGGCACAGACACGGGCACGGCTCGGGCACGGCACCGCACAGCTCGGGAACGGCTCGGCTCAGGCACGGCTCCGCAGAGGAACGGCACGGGCACGGGGTGGCTCGGCACAGGCACAGCACATCTTGGGCACGACGGTCCTCTCCCGCCGGCACCGCCCCCCCGGGCACCGGGGGCGGCTCAGCCCCAACTCCCGGCCCGGCTCCCCCGGGACCTCCCGGCCGGGGCTGCGGCCTCAGCTCTGCTCCTCAGTCCGGGGCAGAGGGGGCTCAGCCCCCATCCCGCCCTCCCGGTCCCGGCTCGGCGTTATTTCGGTGCCGCCGCTCCCGGAGCGTGGGCCGGACTATTTAGAGTGAGCAGCGCCCCCGGCAGAGCGGCTCCCCCCACGCCGCCCCCCGCCCGGCCACCCGCAGCCCAGAGAGGAGGCAGGAGCGGGCACAGCTCGGGTCATTTACTGCAGAGACTCGCCGAAGCCCCCGCACCCCCCAGCCCCAGGCAGGGGGGGCCGGCGGCGGGCACTGGGTGCAGCAGGTGCCCGCACCGAGAAGGGGGTCCCAGGACTCTGCAGGGGGACTCGCCAGTCCCGGTTTTCCAGGCAGTGGTCGGGGAACGCTGTGTTCAGAGGGTGCTGCTGCCTCTCAGTCCCACGCCCCTTGCGAATTGCTCGAGGAGGCCACCGATGGCCCCTGAGGGGCTGGGGGGCACGGCCTTCAGGCCAATGGTCCGGCTGTAGCTGGCCAGAAAGGCGGAACGCACTTCCTCCAGCCGGGACTCACGGTCGCTTGCCGACAGCAGCCTAGGAGAGAGAAGGGGAGGTCAGTGATTGCAGCCATCCCTCCCCACTTCCCAGCTCTTACTCCTGACAACCGGCTGGCAGCAGGGCTGGATCTCTGTCCACAGTGCCAGCAGGTCTGTGGTGCTCAACTGGCTGCAGTGGCTGAGGCCGTGCCAGCCCCAAAAAGCTCTGTCTACAGCAGCTGGTCCCACTGCCCCCTCATCCAAGCCATGGAGCTGCTCACAGCCTCCTGCTCCCCCCCAGGTCTCCTCCTTCACACACACCCCCTCCCCAGTTTCTCCCACCACCATGGTGCTCACAAGGCCACAGTTCATACACAAAGTGGTGCTTTGGCCAAGTGGGTGGTGATGTCAACCCCTGCGCCAGCTCCCTCCCCTCCTTGCACAGCGTTCCCAGATGGAGCCTGTCCACATGTGCCATGCCTGGACAGTTGCTTCCAACCTACTTGCAACCATCCCTCACTGCCACTAGCCTCAGCCTCTCATGCTTGTTCCAGCACAGACAGCTTTGGGGAAGGGGGGCTGAGAGGGAGCAGACAAGGTGACAAAAGCCCCAAGGAATGCTCCAGCCGCAAGAAGACCTGAGCGGCGCTTCACTTCTGCTCCCTCGCACGGCTGCTCTTGGCAAGCAGGAGCAGAGTAGGGCATGGCTTCCCATGGGACCTGCTCTCCTCTCCAGCTGATCCACACACCTGGTTAGGGGTAGGGGGAAGATGGCAGAGGGAAGGCGAAATTTCAGCTGAGGGAGCAGGGGAAAGCAAGGCTGGGGCTCAGAGGCAGCTGTTCCAAGCGCTCTGGCCTAAAACAGTCCTTGCTGTGGTGCCTCTGCAACATGCCAGTGGTTCCCAGAGAGATTAAGACATTCCTCAAAGGTCACTCCAAGGGCACAGCGCGAACCTTCCCCATAAAAAATTCTCTTTAATCTCTCCAGCGCCTGGGCTGGCTATAAATTGGCACAGCTCATCTGAATGGAAGTGTTAACCACCCACAGCCAACAGCTTCGGTCCGGAAACAGCAGCAAGAGGATATGGTGGGAGGCCTATAAACAGCAAGTGATGCTGAGGCAGCCAACCAGGCCGCTGTTTACTGTGTCTGATAATAAAGAGAAGCCAGAGGGCAAAAAAAAGGCAACAACATATCTAAACACATTAAAAAGATGCTTTTTGGCAACCTAATTAGGACGTGGAACTTGAAAACCTGCTAGCATTAAAAATAAGCTCCACGAAGGCAGGACTTACTTGCACTCGAGTGCAGTGATCTTAGATGTCACATGCAGAGGTAAGTGAGGGTGTGCAGCAGTTAGGTCCTGTGGCTTGTGGCTCTCACACTTCTTTACAGGGCAGATTTTGTGTTTGGATTTTTGGGGTTCTTTCACGGAATAAGACGCTCCGAGGCACAGGGTCAAGCAGCCGGCCACTGCTCCACAGCAAGCCCTGCAGACCCAGCTGCACCACTTCACCCCGAGCAGTTCCCTGCGGAGGCAGGTCGCGCTTCCTTGCCAAATCCACGGCACTCTGCCCCGCTACACTTCCTACAGCCTGCCCGCTCGCCTGCAGCTTGGGGTGCAGCATGAGAGGAGGCTGTCAAAGCCCCAGCTCAAAGTAAGCCCTGACAAGCCCCACACAAGCACAAGAAGTAGGCTGTGAAAAGCGTACCTTCATCGAGCTGCTGCCAGTGGAGATGCAAAGTGGGAACTTAAATGGAATTTTAAAAAAAATCAACTGTGCCAGGCTGAGAAAAAATGGGATAAAACCACAATGGGGTCCTGAGCAAACAGGGCTGATGCAGAGCAGAAGGAGGGTGGAGGCCTCAGGTTAAGCTCAACACAACATCCCTGGGAACTCTTCATCCACCCTTCCACATGGTGGCTGGTTCCAGCACCTGCAGCAGACCCCAAGCACCCCACAGCTCTAGTGAACAGCTGAAGGGGCAGAGCACCCATAGGAGAAGCACCACCACTGTTCCCCTTCCTTTGAACCCACTTCCCCAAGCAGCCACCCTCCAAAGTGCATGAGCTCAAGGCCTCTCAACTTTGATTCACGTTTCTCTACTGAATTCCCCATTCTGACATTGGATCCAACTCCAAGGGCAGCAACAACTTGCTGGTTCAGCAGCCAAGCACAGCCAGGTTTGGGGCACAGTAGTCACTATTCAGATGCCCATCCTTCAGTCCCTTCTGCTCCCTTGCCCATCTCCAAACAACTAGAGCAGCAGCTCAGCATGTCCTGAGGAAAGGAGGAGTGCAAATGCCAGCCAGGCCATGTTCGACATCTCTTGTGATTTTTTGATCTGTCAATTCATAGGTCTTGTAGCTTCACCATAACTTGAGGGCAACATAACTGCTCTGCTCTGTTCTGTTCAGCAGCACAGCATGCAGCCACACGAGATAGTGAGCCAGGGCAGCCAGCCTGTCTCACAGGAGATGGGTTTCATGTCGCTTGCCCTCTGCCTCCAAAGCACGTACACAGATCTCGGTCAGGGACTGAGTGTCTGGCAGCACAGCTCGCACTGCTTGCTAGCAGCAGCCCCTGATCTGCCATTTCAGCTTCTTGATGGAGAGTTTGCAGCCTGAAGGCACAAGCCAAGGTTCTCCTCTAACAGCAATTAAAGCACATCTCCAGCCTTTTCAAGCATCCAGAGGTGGCTTTCTATTTGGGGAGGAACATTTGCCTCCCAGCCATTTTACGTGGCAGGATGTGGCAGGATTGCAGGGTCCCTGTAGCTCTGCACTGGCCAGATGCAGCACCTGCAAATGATGCTGTGCAAGGCCAGACAAAATCAGGGTTACAGAAGGAAAGCCCTTCTCTTACAGTAGCAAGGATCTGACCCCAGTGGGGAGATGTAGGTGAGCAAAATTCAAAAAAGCAAGAAAATCTGGGTTACCAGTCCTGTCCTGACAAACATGCATCCTCGAATGCACTCTATTATGCCCAAATTCAGCATCTTCGGGGAAGAGAGAAAAGCCTCTTCTTCCTACAGAAGGCAAAGTGCTCCCCCATCATTAGGCAGAGAAAGTACCAGCTTCTTTCCATGTTCAGCATAAGTAAAGAGTGCTCAGGGACTGAGTTTGCGGATGGAAAACATCAAGGCAGAGAAGATGGAACGGTTTGTTATGGGCTCCAAAGCTTCTCTGAAAGTGCCAGGGTGATAAAGTTCAGTGCTCGCAGCCAGCCAAGAGACCCAAGGAGAGGTCCTGCATTTGAGACACTTACAGGCAAGTGCTAGGGAACTCATCCGGGAAGCTGCAAGGGAGAGAGGCGTCTGCGCTCAGGATTGCCTGCTCCCGAATACTGCCACACCCTGTCACCATCTGCCAGCTGCCAAAGTCTGTGGAAACGGAAGATCCGGGCAGAGAATGGTCCGCCGATCTGGGGCAGAGAGAGAGGGAGATGGCACGATCAGTCAGGTCATCAGCCACATGCCTTTCACGGGCGCTGGTGCCAGGGACCTGCCGGGCGGACGGCCAGCAGCGCCTGTGCCAGCAGCGTTGACACTCGGGGACCAGGGTGCAACATGCAGCTCTGGCTGGGCCCCAGGCCAAGCTTTTCCTTTGAAAGCAAGGGCAGAGCCAAGCTGGCTGGGGCCGACAAAGCTGCAGGAGCACAACAGGAGCCGGACAGGAGAGAGCCAGCAAGAAGCAGATGGCCATGCAGAACTGAGAAATCCATTAGTGAGATGCAACAGCACGTCTTGCCCTGAATCCCTCACAGATGTGGATGTTGCGCTGTACAAGGGGCATTTCCCTGTTGCTTGTTGTAGCTGTTAGCACATCCCAGGGCAGAACAGTGAATGAAGGTTGTGACTTGGTTAGTGCTGAGAAAGACTTAAGAGATCCTTGTACCGGCAGCAGTTAGAAAGCAGATCTCTCTTGAGGCATCCCCACCAAATCTGAACAGAGCAAGACACCCCCAGAGCACCTCCCTCCAGCACCTGAACTTTTTATTTTTATGTTAGAAGAAAGGACTGCGCCAGAAACCAGGTGACAAAACATCTTTAAGACAGGATAAATAGCCAAGGGAGAATAATTGTTTGATGTACGCAACCTCCCACCAGGAAAGAAGGAAGCATGAAACACAGTAAGTAAATCTGAGGCATTCCTCCAAAATCTCGGAGTAGAGGGCACAATCACTTGAGACAAACCCAGAGCTCTTGGCTTCCAAGGGAGCAAGCAATTACTGTGCCTTGCTGCACAGCAGAGTGTACATAGCTGGAAGCACAGCCTGTGGCAGAGCTGCTCAATTACACACTACCAAGATCTTCTGGATAATTTATCTGAGTTCTGCTGGGCAGAGAGCAGTGCACCAGCTCCAGCTCTGCTGGGCCAGGTACTTGCACGCTGTCTTCACAGCTAAGAATAGCAGTGGCGCACTGCAGCTGCTCCCCAAGGGACCAGGAGAACAGCCAGGAAGACAGGATCTCCCACAGCAAGAAAGACCTGAGCAAGACTGGATGGCAATGGTGGGAAGAGATGCACAGCAGGAAACCTATTTGCAACCTCGATCTAATTCCAGGCCTGCCATTTAACTAGTCTGATCAATACAGCCAAGTCTGAGTAGTCTGAAATACGGTCCTAACTTGGCTGTGCAAGCAGAGAAGGGGAGTCACACAGCTCCCTGCATGTCAGCTTCCCATCACAGCTGCAGTTTGGGGGTAACAGCCCTGTCTGGCAGCTCAAGCTCCTGAAGGGCATCACAGCAGAAATCAGGAAGGGCAGAGCTTCACCTGTTCTTGTTCTTTGGCTGCTCAGTGAACCAAGGAGTGAGGGTCAGAGTACTGGGAGAACCCCTTCTTGCAAAAAGGTGTCTTTCCTGGGGCACATAATGCCAAAGTAAGAACAAGGGCACTTCACTGAAAGCAAAAGTGCAGCATATACCCTTAGAAAGACCTTGTAGGAATCAGACAGGGATAACCTTCCCTGGAAAGCCAAGAATTTGTAAGGGAGGGGGAGCAGCTCTTCAGTGACATCTACACCTCTCCCTGCCTTTGGAAGATAAAGTGGAGGAAGTCAGTGTGAAGGAGAGCAGGCAGAGCATTTGGGCCAAGAGCACAGTGCCATGCTGGGAACAGTGCAGGAAGCCAGGCAGAAGCATAGAGGAATACTGCCTCAGTGCAGAGGGAAGAGGAGGATGTCACCTCCCTGACAGTACAGCACAGCCAGACAGCGAAAAATGGGAATGTCACGCGCAGTGACAAGAAACTGAACTAAAGCAGTGAAGTCTATAGGCAATGGGCTCAGGCTGAAAGCAGGCAGGGATGGGATTCTGCTAGAAAAGTAATGAGTGCTGAACAGAGGACAGGTTTGTAGCCAGGCAGAAACAAAGGTTCTGGAGGGAGCGAGTCTGAATGGCAGAGGAGGGCCTGGGCTACAGCAGGAGCTCCAGATGAAGGTGAAAAGAACTGAGCAGAGCTCTGCAGCTCTTGCAAAGGGAGAACAGTATCCAGAGCCTGCCCAGGAGACTGTGCCCACATGGGAAGTCATGATTGAGGGCAGTAGGGACAGTAAAAGTGTCCCTCTGCCCAATATCAACAACCACACCAGTCAGGTAACTCTGTGCTAAAGAAGGTGAACAGAAAATTGTTTCCTGGTTTGGGTGTGTGGTCTCAGCTTCCAGCTGCTGGTCACCTTCCACGGTTGTCAGCTAAGATTAGACTGATCTTACACCACATCTTGGAGGTGGATCAAGTCATCTCTTGAATCCTGTCTTGAACAGGCTGATAAAAGCATCACGTACCTCCCACAAGACTGACTCTCAGTGACTCTCTGGCCCTCCAGCCCTTGCCAGGGTCCCCAGCCCTGTCAAGCAGCTGTGCAAGCTTAGTAAGGTTACATCTAACCCAACAACACTGGGGTCTAGGAGTTCAAAGCAGCCAATTCCTTGTCTTGCTTCCAGGCAGCAGAATAAACACTTGTCAATTAAATGAATAAACTGATTGACTCTGCAATGAGTCCAGGTCACCTCTCTCCCGGCACAGACATCTGAGCCTAGCCAGCAGAGCTAACATATCGTGGCAGACTTTCCCCTTTATTCCCAAAGTCTTCTCCAGGGAGGCTCCTGAGGAAGTGTCACAATCAACAAGCATCTTGAACAGCCTTGAGAGACAGCAGAGGCCAAAGCTGAGAAGGCAGGGCATGGGAAATCTTGTGTTTGCACTGCAAGGGCAGCAGGGCTTCTTAAAAGCTGAGCTTGGCCTGAGACCAAGACCAGATTTCTGGGGTGACTGCATACCAGTCAATGCTAGAGGTGAAAGTCTTCCTGTTATTTCTACCCTGAAGGCTCCTTGGAAAGTCTTGCTGCAGAGGCCCTTGGAGCAAACTGGAGCTGCTGGGACACCAGGACCAGACCCCAGGTCTGTAAGAACAACATGTTTGCAACATTTGACAGCCATGGCAGAGGCTGGCTAGATGTGAGGGCAGCATGGAGGGTCTGGGGAAGCAGCAGGACAATGACAGCAAGGCTGACATGGATGTCAGGAGGAGATGAGAAACAGCAAGTCTTCAAGTCACTGTCTCTGCCACAGACATCTAATGGCAGACAGAAAAAGAATCAAAGTGAGCTTCACACACCCACCTCTTCAGGTCCATGAGTGGGAAGAAACTCCCTCAAAAGTGCAAGATTAACAAAATTAAATTAGCAAAACAGAGATGAGCTGCAAGCTGTTCCTTCACACAAGGAAGGACCTCTCGCAGGCCATAAACTGGCAGCTCCTAGCCTGCAATGGTTCCTTTTAATTAGGTCAGTGCTTCCCATGCAACATGCTGCACAAGGCAGAGCATTTCAGAGCACGTGGACACTCGCCTGCCAGAGGAGAGCCAACTCTGGAGGCAGAGTAACATTCAGGGATCCTTCTCTTTCTTAATACGTCACTGAGATGGGTGCCAAGTGCCAACAGCTAGGCTCCCATCCTGCCCCGTGCTGCCCCCGCTCACCTGACGTACTTCTACACACCTAGGACTATTTGGGAAGCAGCTCATTTGCCAGCATATGTTGTGTGCCTCAAACCGAAGCGTTAAGTAGGTTCTGTACGCGCGGGCAGACTGTGGCAACCTGGAGTAAAGGGCAGCCCTTCCCACCTTTGCGTGGGAAATGCTGGCAAGGAGTGTGGCTCTCTGCCAAGTACTGAGAGCCCTGGCTGAATCCCAGGCAGTTATCTACAGGCTGATAGCGCCCGAGCAGCCCGTCCTCTGCGAGCACAACCATTTCTGATTGCAGAACGTCATGTGCCAGCCGGCAAGCCCATGCTGTGGCATAGTCGTGCAATAATTACTGAAAACATTCCTGTAAACAATTCCTCTCCTGCTGTGGTTACTATCCCAAGCTGTCACATCACAGATAAACCTTCTGAGGAAGGTGGCTGTAAGGAACAAGACACACAGTGCTCAAGCAGTCTTATCACTACTAACAAAACACCTGAAGTCAAGGGGCAGCAGCTTCTCTCTCTGGCTCTGTTCTCACTGAACTTCCAGACCCACAGCTGAACCATCTGTAGCCCTTAAGTAAAATAAGGGAGTTCTCTGTGGCTGTTGATCAAAGCAGATCCTCTGCGATTTAACTCCTGCAAATCTTGACTCTCCAGATCACAGGACTTTGGGTTTTGTTTAATTGACTTAGCAAAAGCACATTCAACCAAAGATTATCCAGCTGCTAATCCACATTAGTGCCATGTACACACACGCTAAATCCCTGACACAGATACAGATTTTTTCTGCAGTGTCATGGGACACTTAGACTGTGTCAAATGCAAACAGGGGACATGGTTTGCAAGCTGTTACCCCCTCGCATGCAAGGGGTTTGATTCAAGGCAAGCTGTCTGCCATACTCAGAGCTCTCTCTCTCTGTAGAACTAGCAGCACCTTGTCCTACTCTGCAAATAGTCTGCTTATTATCTTCCTGCATGTTTGTCCTCAGCAGATGTGATCTTACCATCGCGTTGGAAAAAACCAGAAAGATTGTCAGGAATTTGCCTTTGTATTGCTTTGCCTAACAAGAACCATCCTGGGATTTAAAGGTACCCAGGACCTCTGGATCAGAGAAGAATCCACAAGATGGGCTGGTGAGGTGACAGCAGCAGCAGCCTGTTAACTGTGAGGCCATCCTGGTCAGGAGTGGGGCTTGGCTCCCACTGCCTGACTGGGCATTTGTGACCCCTTCTTTCAGGACAGCCCAGTTCCCCTCCCAGGCCCTGCTCACCTCTCCTGCCTTCCTGTTCCCTCCGGAGCTCCCCTGCTTGCCAGCACCTGAACTGGGCTGTTGACTCGAACTACCTGAAGGATGCCTGCTGGCATTTTACAAGCAACCATTCTAACCACTGCAGCAGCAGTTGAGAAAAGTGGTTTGTTGCTATGGCCACACAAACAGAGGATCAGGAAGTCAAATACAGTAGTTTCTTCATCTCAAGAGCCTTGTGTGTTAAGTGCGAGCAGCACTGCAGGGATAAAGGTATTTCTGGCAACCTGATCAATCTCTGTGCTCCTGCTTTTCCATCTTAGTCCCACCATTTTTCAGGAGGTGAAGGGACAGAATTTACCTCTTCTTTCCATCACAGATACACTCCTTCTCCACCCAAAATGGGACTCACTCTTTTCTTGGAGGGGTGGAGAATGGTGACTGAAGGTATTGTGATATCCCGTACCTGCATGGAGCTCATCAGACTAATTCAGACTAACATAGTCTAAGCAGGGAGATCAAGCCAACTGGAGTAAGAGAGTCTCTGGCTCTGGAGAAAACATAACCATGCTCATGCCCCAAAAAGTGCACTGACACCTGTGTCAGTGTCTCACAAGGCAACCCTAACCCCTCTCATGGTGCTCTTCTGCCTCCTCTGTTTC